>NC_136382.1:174838588-177576088 GCF_965140285.1 Lepidochelys kempii | reverse complement strand
AATAAGGGTGCTATTGGGCTGTTAGGCACTATCAGGGACAGGATTGTATTCCTATCACCTCCAGAGAAAGGGAAGTGCCTAGAAAATGTAAAAGGAAACTTAGCCCTGGTCTACACTAGGAGTTTAGGTCGAATTTAGCAACGTTAAATCGATTTAAACCTGCACCCGTCCACACAGTGAAGCCCTTTATTTCGACTTAAAGGGCTCTTAAAATCGATTTCCTTACTCCACCCCTGACAAGTGGATTAGCGCTTAAATCGACGTTGCCGGCTCGAATTTGGGGTACTGTGGACACAATTCGATGGTATTGGCCTCCGGGAGCTATCCCAGAGTGCTCCATTCTGACCGCTCTGGACAGCACTCTCAACTCAGATGCACTGGCCAGGTAGACAGGAAAAGAACCGCGAACTTTTGAATCTCATTTCCTGTTTGGCCAGCGTGGCAAGCTGCAGGTGACCATGCAGAGCTCATCAGCACAGGTGACCATGATGGAGTCCCAGAATCGCAAAAGAGCTCCAGCATGGACCGAACGGGAGGTACGGGATCTGATCGCTGTTTGGGGAGAGGAATCCGTGCTATCAGAACTCCGTTCCAGTTTTCGAAATGCCAAAACCTTTGTGAAAATCTCCCAGGGCATGAAGGACAGAGGCCATAACAGGGACCCGAAGCAGTGCCGCGTGAAACTGAAGGAGCTGAGGCAAGCCTACCAGAAAACCAGAGAGGCGAACAGCCGCTCTGGGTCAGAGCCCCAAACATGCCGCTTCTATGATGAGCTGCATGCCATTTTAGCGGGTTCAGCCACCACTACCCCAGCCGTGTTGTTTGACTCCTTCAATGGAGATGGAGGCAATACGGAAGCAGGTTTTGGGGACGAAGAAGATGATGATGAGAAGGAGGTTGTAGATAGCTCACAGCAAGCAAGCGGAGAAACCGGTTTTCCCGACAGCCAGGAACTGTTTCTCACCCTAGACCTGGAGCCAGTACCCCCCGAACCCACCCAAGGCTGCCTCCTGGACCCAGCAGGCGGAGAAGGGACCTCTGGTGAGTGTACCTTTTAAAATGCTATACATGGTTTAAAAGCAAGCATGTGAAAGGATTACTTTGCCCTGGCATTTGCGGTTCTCCTAGATGTAGTCCTAAAGCCTTTGCAAAAGGTTTCTGGGGAGGGCAGCCTTATTTCGTCCTTCATGGTAGGACACTTTTATCACTCCAGGCCAGTAACACATACTCAGGAATCACTGTAGAACAAAGCATTGCAGTGTATGTTTGCTGGCATTCAATCAAAATCCGTTCTTTCTCTCTCTGTGTTATCCTCAGGAGAGTGAGATATAATTCATGGTCACCTGGTTGAAATAGGGTGCTTTTCTTCAGGGACACTCAGTATAGCCCATTCCTGCTGGGCTGTTTGCCTGTGGCTGAACAGAAATGTTCCCCGCTGTTAGCCACAGGGAGGGGGGAAGGTTGAGGGGGTAGTCACGCGGTGGGAGGAGGCAAAATGCGACTTTGTAACGAAAGCACATGTGCTATGTATGTAATGTTAACAGCAAGGTTTACCCTGAAAGACTGTAGCGACTGTTTTATAAAATGTGTCTTTTTAAATACCGCTGTCCCTTTTTTTTTCTCCACCAGCTGCATGTGTTTCAATGATCACAGGATCTTCTCCTTCCCAGAGGCTAGTGAAGCTTAGAAAGAAAAAAAAACGCACTCGCGATGAAATGTTCTCCGAGCTCATGCTGTCCTCCCACACTGACAGAGCACAGACGAATGCGTGGAGGCAAATAATGTCAGAGTGCAGGAAAGCACAAAATGACCGGGAGGAGAGGTGGAGGGCTGAAGAGAGTAAGTGGCGGGCTGAAGACAGGGCTGAAGCTCAAATGTGGCGGCAGCGTGATGAGAGGAGGCAGGATTCAATGCTGAGGCTGCTGCAGGACCAAACTAGTATGCTCCAGTGTATGGTTCAGCTGGAGCACAGACTACCACTGCTGCCCCTCTGTAACCAACCGCCCTCCTCCCCAAGTTCCACAGCCTCCACACCCAGACGCCCAAGAACGCGGTGGGGGGGCCTCCGGCCAACCAGCCACTCCACAACAGAGGATTGCCCAAAAAAAAGAAGGCTGTCATTCAATAAATTTTAAAGTTGTAAACTTTTAAAGTGCTGTGCTTAAAGTGCTGTGTGGCATTTTCCTTCCCTCCTCCACCACCCCTCCTGGGATACCTTGGTAGTCATCTCCCTATTTGTGTGATGAATGAATAACGAATGCATGACTGTGAAGCAGCAATGACTTTATTGCCTCTGCAAGCGGTGATTAAAGGGAGGAGGGGAGGGTGGTTAGCTTACAGGGAAGTAGAGTGAACCAAGGGGCGGGGGGGTTTCATCAAGGAGAAACAAACAGAACTTTCACACTGTAGCCTGGTCAGTCATGAAACTGGTTTTCAAAGCTTCTCTGATGCGTACCGCGCCCTCCTGAGCTCTTCTAACCGCCCTGGTGTCTGGCTGCGCGTAACCAGCAGCTAGGCGATTTGCCTCAGCCTCCCACCCCACCATAAACGTCTCCCCCTTACTCTCACAGATATTGTGGAGCGCACAGCAAGCAATAATAACAGTGGGAATATTGGTTTCGCTGAGGTCTAAGCGAGTCAGTAAACTGCGCCAGCGCGCCTTTAAACGTCCAAATGCACATTCTACCACCATTCTGCACTTGCTCAGCCTGTAGTTGAACAGCTCCTGACCACTGTCCAGGCTGCCTGTGTACAGCTTCATGAGCCATGGCATTAAGGGGTAGGCTGGGTCCCCAAGGATACATATAGGCATTTCAACATCCCCAACAGTTATTTTCTGGTCTGGGAAGAAAGTCCCTTCCTGCAGCTTTTGAAACAGACCAGAGTTCCTGAAGATGCGAGCGTCATGCACCTTTCCCGGCCATCCCACGTTGATGTTGGTGAAACGTCCCTTGTGATCCACCAGAGCTTGCAGCACTATCGAAAAGTACCTCTTGCGGTTTATGTACTCTCCGGCTTGGTGCTCTGGTGCCAAGATAGGGATATGGGTTCCGTCTATAGCCCCACCACAGTTAGGGAATCCCATTGCAGCAAAGCCATCCACTATGACCTGCACATTTCCCAGGGTCACTACCCTTGATATCAGCAGATCTTTGATTGCGTGAGCTACTTGCATCACAGCAGCCCCCACAGTAGATTTGCCCACTCCAAATTGATTCCCAACTGACCGGTAGCTGTCTGGCGTTGCAAGCTTCCACAGGGCTATCGCCACTCGCTTCTCAACTGTGAGGGCTGCTCTCATCCTGGTATTCATGCGCTTCAGGGCAGGGGAAAGCAAGTCACAAAGTTCCATGAAAGTGCCCTTACGCATGCGAAAGTTTCGCAGCCACTGGGAATCGTCCCAGACCTGCAACACTATGCGGTCCCACCAGTCTGTGCTTGTTTCCCGAGCCCAGAATCGGCGTTCCACAGCATGAACCTGCCCCATTAGCACCATGATGCATGCATTGGCAGGGCCCATGCTTTCAGAGAAATCTGTGTCCATGTCCTGATCACTCACGGGACCGCGCTGACGTCGCCTCCTCGCCCGGTATCGCTTTGCCAGGTTCTGGTGCTGCATATACTGCTGGATAATGCGTGTGGTGGTTGATGTGCTCCTAATTGCCAAAATGAGCTCAGCGGCCTCCATGCTTGCCTTGGTATGGCGTCCGCACAGAAAAAAGGCGCGGAACGATTGTCTGCCGTTGCTCTGACGGAGGGAGGGGCGACTGACGACACGGCTTACAGGGTTGGCTTCAGGGAGCTAAAATCAACAAAGGGTGTGCCTGTACATCAAGGAGTATTTCAGGCAGGACTGCACGGAGGGTTCCAATAAGAAATGGTGCACCAAAGTTATCGTTGTTATTGGAACAAGGAGGTTAGCCTGGCCTCTGATTGATACATGGCTAGATTAACCTCGCTGCGCCTTCTCTGTGACTGACTGCAGTGTGATCTAGACAAGGGAGGAGGAAAATGAGTACAAAACAAATCTGGTCTATTTCTTGTTCTGACCCACTCCATCTATCCTTTACATCTTTGGCTGGCAGCAGACAAAAAAGGCGCGAAATGATTGTCTGCCCTTGCTTTCACGGGGGGAGGGAGGGTGGGAACGGGTTCCTGACGATATGTACCCAGAACCACCCGCGACAATGTTTTAGCCCCATCAGGCATTGGGATATCAACCCAGAATTCCAATGGGCAGCGGAGACTGCGGGAACTGTGGGATAGCTACCCACGGTGCAACGCTCCGGAAGTCGACGCTTGCCTCGGTACTGTGGAAGCACTCCGCCGAGTTAATGCACTTAATGCACTTAGAGCATTTTCTGTGGGGACACACACACTCGAATATATAAAACCGATTTCAAAAAAACCGACTTCTATAAATTCGACCTAATTTCGTAGTGTAGACATACCCTTAGTTTGACAGCATCCTGTCTGGCAAGAACTCACTTATCAATAGCTGCGATGTGAAATCCTCACTTCTGTATTGTTTTGTCATTATAGTTCCCACTTTGCTATTGTTTGTCTGTATAATCTCTGTCTGGTTCTGTGATTGTTCCTGTCTGCTGTGTAATTAATTTTGCTGGGTGTAAACTCATTAAGGTGGTGGGATATAATTGGTTACATAATCATGTTACAATATGTTAGGATTGGTTAGTTAAATTTCAGGAAAATGATTGGTTACGGTATAGCTAAGCAGAACTCAAGTTTTACTATATAATCTGTAGTCAATGAGGAAGTGAGTGGGTGTTGGGGG
Organism: Lepidochelys kempii; assembly: GCF_965140285.1. Classification (NCBI taxonomy): domain Eukaryota; kingdom Metazoa; phylum Chordata; order Testudines; family Cheloniidae; genus Lepidochelys; species Lepidochelys kempii. The sequence goes on along the minus strand of NC_136382.1, from coordinate 177,571,293 downwards.
GGAGTGGGGGTGGGAGATGGGAACTGGAACTGGGAGTGGGGAAATTGGAATCATGTTTTGCTAAAGGGGGAAATGGGAACAGGGAATGGGAGTAAGGAAGTTGGAATCATGTTTTGCTAAGGGCAGGAATGGGAACAGGGACACAGGTGTAAGGCTCTGTGGTGTCAAAGCTGGGAAGGAGGATACTAAGGAAGGAAACTGGAATCATGCTTGCTGGAAGTTCACCCCAATAAACATCGAATTGTTTGCACCTTTGGACTTGGGGTATTGTTGCTCTCTGTTCATGCGAGAAGGGCCAGGGAAGGAAGCGGGTGAAGGAATAAGCCCCCTAACAACAGGTTCTCGTTCCCTTGCAGCAGGAGGACGTCACGGCCAATGTGATGGGCCAGCTCCGCATCATCCGGCACTTGCGCCAGGTGCCTGAGGCACTGCAGGGCTGTGGCTCTGAGGCCACCAGCAACTCCCGCTCCCTGCTGCAGGTACTGCTCCGGCTCACTGTAAATGGGGAGATAGTGGAAGGGGAAATGGAGCCCCCGTCACTCACAGAAACTCTCTCCCCTCTCTGTGGAGCAGGGTCCTTCCCTCTGCCCCCCAAATTCTGGCACAGTCTCCCAGACGAGCGCAGTCTGCAGCTGAGCCACCTCCGGGAGCAGTGGGAACAGGTCACTTCGTCCCATCAAAGCAAGCAGTGCTGGCTCTCAAAGAGGCTGAGATGGAAGACCTCACTATCCCTCATGGAGGTAAGAGCCATTTACTCCTTGGGGCGTCTGGGTCTCTCGGGGGAGAAATGGGATCCCCGATGCATAGCCTGGCTGGGAGCTTCCCCTGTCCTTGGCTCCCAGCTCTGGGACAGAGATGTCTCCATAATCAGACCACCCTGGTTTTGTTCCTAGGAAGGAGCTCCCCAGAGATGTCCTCTAACCTGCACTGCATAGGACTTCGCCAAGCTGATTAAAGAATGAGCCCTACCTGAGAGGCACCATGTACTTCTCCCTACAGAGCCAGACTTCAGTGGTGATACGGCCCAGCTGGGGTGTCAACAGGAATGAGAACGAGGTAGGAAGTTAAGAGCAGCAAGGAAAGACTAGAGGGAAATTTGAGAAGAGAGGTAGGAAGTGCCCAGGGAAAACTGCAGCAAAGAGAAAGCAGTAGACCTTGCTGTTCAGTGCAGGAGCCTGGGCTCCTGCAATGTCAGGGTGGGACTGGATTCCCCTACTGGCCCCAAAGAAGGGGGCGTACACGCACCTGGAGAGGTTTACCAAGCCCAGCAAGGGGGCTGCAGGATGAGGAAGAGCCCCAGTGATGGCAGAAGATCTTCTTTCTGTGAAAAGACCTGTTTGGACTTTTAGTGTGAGACAAGCTGGGGCCCAGAAGGGTGGACTAAAGGTGGCGACCTGGCCGGAGGGTTGAATTACCAGGCAGAGAAACTGTCATGGTGGTGGAGCGACCACGGATGGTGGAGGCTAGCCCAGCGAGAAGGCTGTGATGTCTTGTCTGGCCACCATGGGGGCTTGTAACAATGTGTAAATTTGATTTTAATTGGCATCGTCAGAAGGATTGAATACCCCCTGTGGTCCGTGAGGGCTGACTGAAGTCTTGGTTGCTGAAGGCAGGTCTGTCCTCCCAAGCGGGTGTCTCGAGGGACCGAGCTGGTCACTGGATTTCTCAGTTCAGTTTCAGGGACTGGTTAAAGCAGGTCTAGGGGTTTCTCACGCAGCTCCTAGAACACCAACAGAGGCAGAAGGAAGTGCAAGCGGAGCTACAGACGCAGCAGCAGAAATACCTGTGAGAGATCCTGCCAAGGGAAATCAACCCAGGGTCTGCTATGTCCATGGACAAAAAGAGCAGACAAGAAGAACAGGCCTGGGCTGTACTGAGAAGGTTAGCCCAGGAGAGCAGGGAGGTGCAGTGGGCAGAGATGGGGACCGGCCAGAGGATTAATCCAGTGTCGGGGGAGAGTCCTCCCCCTTGTGGGAGATGATGATGTCCCTCTGTGGGGAAGTTCTTCCTTGCAGATGCTGTGCTTTTGGTTCCTGGACTCTGCCAGGAAGCCCAGCTCCCATCCCGAGCAGCTTGGCTGTTCCCTACCTTGCTCGGCACCAGACCCTCTGCAGAGAGCTGCACTGGGCCAGGACTGCAGAGCCAGCTGTCATCCTGGCAGGTGTAGCCCCAGGTTCCATAACCCTGACCCATGGTCTCTCTCCCATGACAGGTTCTGAAGAAGGCCTGCCCAGAGACGTGGATGCCAAGTTAAAGAGCCTGCTGACAGCAACCCCCAGCGCAGATAAACTCCCGCACATCTTGGAGGCGAGCAGAAGGGGCAGGGGCAGCAGGAATTTTATCTTAGCCCTGGGGAGGCCTGGAAATGAGAGACAGGATGATCCACGTCTCCATTGTGTCCTGCTACCTGAGAGCCATTGGGCTACCCGTGGTCAGGGCAGTCAGTCCAGAGCAGTGGTGGGGCCCTTCCTCCTTCAGGAAGAGAGGGAAGGCACTGGTGCTCAACAACAGGGCTCTGCCTGGTTCTGTTGAGCACTAACTCCAAGACCTCAGACAGGCTTGCGGAGTGAGAGCATCAGAGCCCTGTGAGGTCCAGGAGAAGTTCTTCCGAGAAGAGCACTGGCTCCTTCCGAGGAAGCTGCTGAGATTGGTCTTCACAACATCCTCTGGCAAGGAGTTCCACACGTTCACTGTGCATTGTGTAAAAAAAAAAAATACTTCCTTTATTTAGTTTTAAACCTGCTGTCTATTAATTTCATTTGGTGACCCCATATCAGTGTACAACAGAAATGGTTTATCAAAGTCATGTTCAATAACATGATTGAATTCTTTTATAAACGCAATGTAAAAGTTTCTTAGAACAATAGTGGACTGTATTTGCCCTTGCAGCATGATTCCTGTATGTCTCATGCGATCTTGCCAAGAGCTAATTAAAGTAGCTACTTTATCCAAAGAAGCTTTGGCATATGTCTGGAACCCAATTAATATCAAGACAATGAAGATTTTAGTTGTCAGCTCTAGGGTACAGATGTGGGGACCTGCATGAAAACCTCCTAAGCTTACTTTCACCAGCTTAAGTTATAACTTCCCCAAGGTACAAATTAATTTTACCTATTCTCTGATAGTGATGGTCAGCCTACAGAAAAAGACAATTCCCTTGTCTCTGCTCTGGGCCCAAATTAAAGCAAAAAACCTCCAACTACTTGGAAACCTGCTTACCCAGCCCAAAGAAAAAAAATTCCTTTTCAAACCTGTGCTCCTTGTAAAACAAAAAAATTAAAATCCTAAAAAAAAAACAAAACCCTGCCACTTTTGTCTCCAGCAAATGGTAGAACACACCCCCCCTATTTACTTTTAGGAAGAAAAGAAAAAAAAACTCTGGGTTGGAAGACTGTGAATTTCCCTGCAGGAGTTAAGTACCCTGCCTCTAGGCAAAGAAAACCTGCAATTCACAAAGATAATCCCCTTTTGTCTCTGCTTGGCCACAAAGCAGAGACAAAACAATCTGCTTTCAGTTTCAACTGCTTTCTGGACTTCTTTTCCAAAGGAAAAAAGAATTTCTTTTTAAAATCTGTATTTCTAGTTCAAAAAATCTCAACTGGATCTCAAAATGATTTCAGGTTAATCCCACCGCTGCCACCATGTCAAGGTTCCTCCCCCACTCTGAACTCTAGGGTACAGATGTGGGGACCTGCATGAAAAACCTCCTAAGCTTATCTTTACCAGTTTAGGTCAAAACTTCCCCAAGGTACAAAATATTACACCCGTTATCCTTGGACTGGCCGCTACCACCACCAAACTAACACTGGTTACTGGGGAAGAGCTGCTTGGACGCGTCCTTCCCCCCAAAATACTTCCCAAAACCTTGCACCCCACTTCCTGGACAAGGTTTGGTAAAAAGCCTCACCAATTTGCCTAGGTGACTACAGACCCAGACCCTTGGATCTTAAGAACAATGAACAATCCTCCCAACACTTGCACCCCCCCTTTCCTGGGAAATGTTGGATAAAAAGCCTCACCAATTTGCATAGGTGACCACAGACCCAAACCCTTGGATCTGAGACCAATGAAAAAGCATTCAGTGTTTTACAAGAAGACTTTTAATAAAAAATAGAAGTAAATAGAAATAAAGAAATCCCCCCTGTAAAATCAGGATGGTAGATATCTTACAGGGTAATTAGATTCAAAAACATAGAGAACCCCTCTAGGCAAAACCTTAAGTTACAAAAAAGATACACAGACAGAAATAGTTATTCTATTCAGCACAATTCTTTTCTCAGCCATTTAAAGAAATCATAATCTAACACATACCTAGCTAGATTACTTACTAAAAGTTCTAAGGCTCCATTCCTGGTCTATCCCCGGCAAAGACCCAGCATACAGACAGACACAGACCCTTTGTTTCTCTCCCTCCTCCCAGCTTTTGAAAGTACCTTGTCTCCTCATTGGTCATTTTCGTCAGGTGCCAGCGAGGTTACCTTTAGCTTCTTAACCCTTTACAGGTGAGAGGAGCTTTCCCCTGGCCAGGAGGGATTTCAAAGGGGTTTACCCTTCCCTTTATATTTATGACAAGCCATGAAAGCAATATGGTAGTGTGCCTTGGTTTCCCTTTTACTACAGCATAACAGGTCGGGAATGTCTTTTCTCCTGAGAAAAGTTTCAAGACTGTTTACAAGTATCAGGGAGTTGCCATGTTAGTCTGTATCCACAAAAACAACAAGGAGTCCGGTGACACCTGAAAGACTAACAGATTTATTTGCGCATAAGCTTTCATGGGTAAAAAACACAGATATTTCGTGGGTGAAACATCTGCATCACAAGGTTTTTTTTAACATAAAGTATATTCTTCTGTATCACTCTTAACATGTTCAAGGGTTTTCTCCAAAGATTAGGCACATTGTACACTTTTACAGTTTTTGGTAATAGCAAAAAAATAGATTAAAAAAATCACCATTAGCAATAAGAAGAAATCCATTGGAAGTGTCCATCTACAATCATTTTTGTCATGCCACACCTTTAGCTCAATACCATTGGGGTTCTGGCCTTTCAGGGTTACCCTGTGGCTTCCCTTTGCAAAATTCAGTTCTCACTTTCCTCCTTGTCCTGAAGTAAAAGAAAAAGCTTCTCCCGATTCCAAAGGACCAAGCCCCAGACCCAGGTCAATAGACAAGTCAGATCTTACCCACAAATCACGCTGGTGCCAATCCTTTAGGGGCAAGGAGGAACAAGGAGCACCTTGATACTAAAAGAGCCAAGGAGGAGAGGGACACGGTCCATGAAGAGAGCCTGCTCCGGGGTTCCTGGGGGAAGAGAGGAAGAGCAGGGAGCAGGACCGATTGCTCAGGGGGGGAATGCTGGATATGGGGCCAGCAGGGTGGTTCTTCCAGCTCATGTCACAGCACCAGCCCCAGGGCGTGTGTCGGCTGCAGTGTCTGCAGGTGCACAGGTCCACGTACCTGTGACAGTGGAATGGTGTTCCCGGGCCTGGCTCACAATGGTTGGAGGGTGGAGTTTGCGGCAGGGCCTGTGACCAAAATTGCAGATGGGGTTTCTGTTCCCAGCAATGACAGCTGTGTGTCTCAGAGAAAGATCCTCTTACCCCTTGTCTCCAAAACCAGTCAGGTGGCAGAGCGCATACTGGTTTATGCCGTAGCCGACACATTTTCTGGCCAGCCTTGAACGCTCCAATTCCCTGATGAATGTTCTTCTGACCCTTAATAGCTTTTATATTTTTGCTCTATTGATTCTTCAGATGCTCAGCCCAATCGGCCACGTCCAGCTTCCATGTGGTGCCTCACTTACCCCCTCTCTGAAGTGGGGATAAACCTAACTGACAATTACTGTTTGATCCTCAGATCTTGCTTCCCAAATCCCTGCTCTCCTTGCCCAACTCCGGCCTCTCCCCCATTTCCCCAAACTACCACGCCTATCTTAATTAGTTTACACCCAGCAAAATTAATTATACAGCAGACAGAAACAATCACAGAACCAGACAGAGATTATACAGACAAACAGTAGGGAAATGTTTCAGAGTAACAGCCGTGTTAGTCTGTATTCGCAAAAAGAAAAGGAGTACTTGTGGCACCTTAGAGACTAACCAATTTATTTGAGCATAAGCTTTCGTGAGCTTCAGCTCACTTCATCGGATGCATACTGTGGAAAGTGTAGAAGATCTTTTATACACACAAAGCATGAAAAAATACCTCCCCCATAGTGATAGAACAACAAAGAAATGAGGATTTCACATCCCAGCTATTGATAAGCGAGTTCTTGCCAGACAGGATGCTATCAAACTAAGTTTCCTTTTACATTTTCCAGGCACTTCCATTTCTCTGGAGGTGATAGGTATTATCAGGACAGGTTTGTATTCCTAACAGCCCAATAGCACCTTATTTCAGTGTGAGTAGTTTGGAATGTGGGGATGTGACCGTTCGCTTCCCAGCTTATGGCTGCCTCTGCTGCTTAGCCAAAGGCCTTAGCCTAAGAACAGGCCCTCAGACTGTCACAGTAAGAGAAGACCCTTACACTGGCAGACAGTGATTTTGATTCTTTCTTTTATACCTCTAGAACTAGCTAAGTGATAAGAATACACCTAAATACTTAGAGTATAGGCCTTTACAGACAGGCCTGAATATATCCTAACATGCTCCCTTGGACAGCTGGAGGGACTGAGAAGTGGGGTTGGCAGAGCATGAGAACAGCCCATAAGGTTAAGAAATGGTGGGGAGAGCCTCTTCCCTCCATGGGACATTACGTTGTCCCTCCGTGGGCAGTCCTTTCTTTCCGCAGGCTGGGATTTGGGTCCTGGATTTTGCCCAGAAACCCAGCTCCCATCCCTAGCAGCTTGGCTGTTCCCTACTCTGGTGTGCACCAGGCCCTCCGCAGAGAGCTGCTCTGGGCAAGGACTGCAGAGCCAGCTGTCATCCTGGCAGGTGTAGCCCCAGGTTCCATAACCCTGACCCATGGTCTCCCTCCGCTGGCAGGCTCAGAGCAAAGGCCTGTCCAGAGAACATGGATGACGAGCTCTAGATCCTGCTGACAGCATCCCCCAGCACAGAGAAACTCCAGCACATCTTGGAGGTGAGCAGAATGGGAAGGGCCAGCACGGGTTTTACCTTGGCCCTGGGGACTCCAAGAAAGAAGAGACTGGAAAATCCATGTTTCTTCTCTTGGATTCTTCTGAGTATGCATTTGTGATATAAACTCAGTGGGTGACCTTGGGGTTAACTCACTTCCCCCTTCCGGCATCAGTCTTCTCCACTATCAAATCTGCCCTGGGGAAGAAGGACATAAATCACGACAATCACCTTCACCTGTGGGTGTCTGGCCCTGGGAGCCTAAACCAACTGGACTATCTGCCCCATCACCCAAACTGCCCTGACTTTTCCTCCTAGAGCCTTGTCCTAAGTGCTCAGCCTAGCCCCTTCCTGGCTTGTCCCTAACCTTTCAAGGACTCTCCCAGCCCCTCCCACACCTGCTCCCCTTGGGCTGTCTCTCATGGCTGAGCAAAGGCTGCCCTTCTGTCTCTCAGCAGGCCTGAGTCCTAGTCACATGCTGCTTCTTGTCACCCGACCCCCACACTTATTCCCTTCACCCAAGGGAGCTGCATAACCTGGGCTAGGTACAGTTGAGCTCCAACCCCTGTCCTGGCCATCTCACCCTGAGACAGGTTGAAAGTGGAAACCTGTGGGCTAACAGTAACTGTTTGCTCTCAAAGGTGCTGAAGACACAATGGAAGAGGAAATCCTTTGGTCTGGATTTAAATTATTCCAACTGAAAGTGAATGAGAGAAAATAGGTCCAGAGTTATCTTCCTAGCAGCAGAAAATGTGTAGATTGATAGATGTTAAGGTCAGAAAAGACCATTATGTGTATCTAGTCACACCTCCTGTACAACTCGAGCCCTCGAATGTCACCAAGTGATTCCTTCAGCCAACCATAACATGGGACTGAGCCAGAGCACGTCTTTTGGAATGACATCCACATGCATTGGAGCCAGCAGGCTAACAGAAAATCCTTCTGCAGTGACATGGGGTTAAGGGACATGAAGGAAAAGACATGGAGGCTGTGATTAAAGTTAGAGCACTGAGACCAGGATAACCGGGGCTAGGTCCCAAGATTGGCTAGCAGAAGACCTGCCATTTTCTATTCCTGGCTTTGGGACCATGAGCAAGTCTCTTCACTGCTGGGTGCCTCGGTTTCCCCAACTATCAAATAGAGCTAATCCAAGGTTTTGTTTGTTCTCCCCGTTTTACAGGGTGGGAAACCGAGACACAGTTGGGACCTGTCTACACTACAGCTCTCTAGTGCATTTCTAAGCTGCTGACCCCCACATGTTGTTCAGAGCCTATGGACAACACAGCTCCTAAGGGTGTGTTTATTCTGTTCTTATTCCCTATGTACCAGCAGGTCTGGGCAGCCTTTTCTCACTGTGCTGTGGGGAGCAGGTCCTGAGTACAAAGGGTCTGAAGAAGCTCTCAAGTACTAATTTTTAAAAATAATTTTTATCAATGAATTGGGACAAAACATACAATCCCTGCTGATAAGCTTGGTGGGTGACAAAATACTGGCAGAGTCGTTATTACTGATGAGAAGAGAGCAGTGATACAAAGCAATGTGGCTCATTTGGCAAGCTGGACCCATTCAAAGAAAACAAGTTTGACCAGAGCCAAATGCAAGGTCCTATACCTCTGTAGCCAGACAGCCAGCCCCCGCACCCCCCCCCCAGACCAGCATTGCTGGAAACACAGGAGGAAGCCGGAACAGGGCACTTAACATATATTCCAGCACAGCCTTTGAAGCTGTGAAAGCACAGGTGTGCTGCTACAATGTACCTCTGGGAACAGATACAAGGATTAAGCTCACAGCAGGCAGAGGCCCTGTGACAGACATGGCTCTTAGCCCCTACTAAATAGCGTGATGCACACACACCAACATCCTAGGTGGGAAAATATTTACCCTGATAAAAGAAATGTCCAGTAGTCAACACTTATTGTTTCTCTCCTTTGCAAGTGTAAACTACTCTTGCGAAAGCTGGCGTCGCCCAGACAGACCAGCCTCAATTTGGCATAAGAAAGGAGAAAGAGAATAAAGGAGTACAGAGGTATAAGTAGGGGACCTACAGCACCATGATTTTTGAGTGCTTTTCACTATCTATCTGCTGGTCAGATAAGTGACAGCCTCCCAAGGCTTCTGCAGCTAAGAGGGTCCCTAAGCCTTGTCCCTTATTCGTCTTTCCGCGGAATTGAGTGACCGATCCTGGCTTGGCACCGCTGGAATCGAGAGATGCAAGGAGGGTAAGAAGCACCCACACCTGATCTCCTATCTTTAGTGTACACATATTTTGAAATAGAGCTCTATACTTTGTTTTCTTTCTTTGGGATTGTGGCTCCAGTTTTGTAACTTGTTTGTGTGTGTAACATCTCTACATTTAAATAAGTAAGCACTAGCAATTTTGTAACCACATGATTAGAATCTAGCTTAATAAATTTTGGTAACCATTTATGCATTAGCCTGACTTGTTTTCTCTGGTTTACTGTAAAGCAGCCAACACAATTAAAGAACCTCAGCCGTTTTGGCTCTAAAGCCTGGCCATTAGGTGAGAGTACTAAGAGCCTAGCGTTGAGTTGTGCCGCCTCCACGGGGCAAACTCTTGGGGCACCTGTCAGTCAATCCTGGCTGCCCGCTGCGAAGGAGCTCTGAGCTCTAGCAGTTAAAGTCACGGGTGTGGAGAGGCTCTTAGTGCTGCCATTGGGGCACCTGTCAGTCAGTATTGACTGCCCGCTGCGAAGGAGCTCTGAGCTCTAGCAGTTAAAGTCACGGGTGGTTAGTACCTTGGGGCATTCATCAGCCTAGCCCAGGCTGTCCGCTGCGAAGGGACAGTGCGTCCTAGCGGTTAAAGTCACGGATGGTATAAATGGGCATAGCTGGCACCTCACCAAACATCCTTGGCCGTCGGCTAACAACCTCCCAACAAGGCATGCCGGCCACACCTCCAGAATGGAGAAGTGTATCCAGGAAAGCAGTGACTCTGAAAAGGATTTAGGGGCTATAGTGGAGAAGCTACTCAATGCGAGCTCCCAGTGGGATGCTGTGGTGAACAGAGCTAAAGCCATCATTACATGTTGGAGCAGAGCCGTGAGTAGCATAGGGAGGTGTGACATTATGAGTGTAATATAATATCTCATTGATAGGTCACAGGGCCAGAAAGAGTTAATTAACTCACAGGCTGACCTGATCCATGGCTGAACTTTAAAGACTGGTGAGGAAGATATGTAAAGGAATAGAGCTTTGAAATGCAAGCCTGCATTGTTAGAGATAGAAGGGTAGATGTTTGTTCAGGTCTTGTGATATAAGCAAACAAGTCTTGTCTATTGCTATAGCTTTGATTCAAAGATCAAAAGAGGAATATTAACATTTAGGAAGACACTTGAGTGAAACAGTATTATTGTTCATATGTCTCTTTGAAGGTTGTGGTAACCTGTATCTAAACTGTTTAATGGATAAATTATCCTGTGATAATTGCCAGGATGTTTAGGAGAAGGAAAGTTAAGCCTATTGTTTTCTCAGGCCAAAAGGCTGCTGGAAATGTATAAAAATCCTGGGACACAATCCTTCTTCATCTCAGATCTGCTTTGGGTTTCAAGAAGGGGAAACCCGAAGCCATAAGGACTGAGATCCCCAGTCACTGACTGGAGTCACCCTGAATATGGACATTGGACTATAACCTATGGACTATTTCTAAAAGGACTTTTGGCAACTACAAGTTCATCTCTGCTCTGTACCTGTACCTCAAGAGTTGAACTCAAGTCTGTAACTGTATTGATCTTTTAACCAACATGCTCCTCCTTTTCCTTTTTAATAAATTTTAGTTTTGTTAATAAGGATTGACTGTAAGCGTGTATTTTGGGTAAGATCTGAGTTATCATTTGACCTGGGTCTGGGGCTTGGTCCTTTGGGATCAGGAGAACCTTTTCTTTTATATGATGAAATAAGATTTTCAGAATTTATCATCATATGTTTGACCTGTGTGTCTGGAAGGAGTCCTGAGGCTGGGTACTTTAAGGGAACTGCATTATTTGGACTTCTGAGTAACCAGGGAGGTGCTATAGAAGCTGTTTTGTGCTGGCTTGGTAAATCTAAGTATTGGAATATCCACCAGCCTTTGGGGTTTGTTTACCCCGTTTGTTTGCAGTCCACCCTGACTGAGTGTCCTCAGCTGGCTCCCACGGGCAGCACTGTCACAGGAGGTGACACAGCATCAGTGAGACTGCTATTGGAATACTGCCTCCAGTTTTGGTGTCCTCATTTGAAAAAGATGTAGAGAAATTGGAGCCGGGGCAGCAAAGAGCCACCAAATGTTCTGCGGGCTGGAGAAAAATGCCTTTTAGGGAGCGATTGAAAGAGCTCAACCTGTTTAGCTGATGAAAAGCAGATTGAAAGGTGACTTCTCTGAAGGGTTGAAATGCCTTAATGGAGAAAAATACTCGGGATTTAAAGGCTCATTAATCGAGCAGAGAAAGTCAAAACAAGACCCAATGGCTGGAAGGTGAAAAGCGACCAATTCATATGACAAATAAAGCACAAATATTCAACAGCGAGGATGATTCACCACAGGAACAAGCTACCAAGGAAAGTGGTGGATTCTCCATCTCTTGATGTCATTTAATGAAGACTAGATGCCTTTCTGGAATGTGCTTCCAAACGGTAGCAACTGTGGTATACAGGAGGCCTGTGATATGCAGGGGGTCAGATGAGATGCTCTAATGGTCTCTTCTGGCCATCAAGTCGACTCATTTCTGAAAAACTGAGTGTAGCATTGGGAGTAGCCTCTGATGTTTTGCTGTCTAGCCGGCTTGCATCCTAGAATGAACACTCCTTGAGTGGGCTGATCCACAGGGAGTAGCTCAAACCTCCAAAGTGCAGGACCTCAGCCTATTGGTCAAAGGTAGTGGGGAGGTGGTGACCTCACAGAGAGATGCTGACATCAGCCAGGCAGGACAGGGGCGCAGGGCCAGGGAAACCTCACAGACCCCTGTAGCTTTGCTTCAGCAAGTCTCCCTCTCGAGGTCCCTCTTTCAGGACTGAGAGAGTATTAGGGTTTACGTACGTGAGCGCGAGGAGGAACCTCTTTCGAGTTTTCTCCTTTCCTTTTCCTGATTTTACTAGAAAACAGACATCCCTGTTTGGAAGGTAAGATCCTCCGAGAGGTTTGGAACCTGTTCAGTCTGATCCATTTGGTGCCAGCTGAATTCTAGGCATGGAAAACGCTCGGTTCAGGTGGCAGAATTTTATTCCCCACCTAGGATTTTGTCCCTTAGACTCACTGGGGACATTAGGGTTTGTCCTTTTTGTTTTACCTTTTCCTCCATCCCTCCCTCCTTTCTCTTCTTCTCTTACTTCTTTTGTCCTTTCCCCTGTTCCCCTCCCGCCACCAGGAGGGGTGTGTGGGGGGGAGTCACTCGGGGTGCTCTGCAGCTCCCATTGTGGAAGGTCCACCCAAAAATGTTGGGCTGAAATAGTGCTCGGACAGTGATCCCCACCGGTGACCTGGGCCATCCTTTGAGCTCTCTGGTGAGAACCCTCAGTCCCCCGCCCCTCAGTCTCTACCCTGATTGCCTGAGCGGGGGGTTACTGACAGGGAGGAGACTCGGATCCTTGTTGTTCTCTTTTAAGACCAAGTAAATAAGTCATAACCAGTCATATGTTTGACGAATTTTGCTGCTTCTCTGCATTCATTGTCTCTGAGCAGTTCATGATTCTCTCTAACATTCCAGTTCTCCTGAAACGCTTGCTGAATAATTACTATGAACTGTTTGTTGGTCTGGAGCTCATGTGAGAGGACTTTATTCATGTCATTCAATGTATGAAATTCAAGATCCGATGGTTAGTTTGAAAGTCCGGGCTCTTGGGTCCTATTCCCAACTCTACCACTGCCTGGCTGTGTGACCTCAGACAAGTCAGTTCTCCTCCTTTCTCAGCCTTAGCTTCTCCCTCTTTCAAGTAGGCATAACAATCGGCTCCTACCTACCTCACAGTGGGAGGAGGATGGGGATCCATTGGAGAGTGTCTCGAGGAGCAGTGCATAATATGAGGGGTCCTATCTCGTTAACTCAGATCAGATTTTGACATAATAGAGTAGCTGAAATATTCTATTTTATTTGTTTTTGATTATTCTAAAATTGTTAAGAGCAGCAACTCCTTAGCTCAGACTGAAGCATCTTCTCTAGTTTTCGAGATCTAAGTGTCTCCTCTTTGTGCGTGACGAGAGAATTTAACACACTGTGACAAACAGGAGATGCTTTTGTTTTGCAACAAAATATTTTTGCAAAGAATTTTCATCCCACTTGATAAGATTTCAAGAAACAAACGGGTTTAGTCTGAATGGGAGTTTCTGACAGAAATGGTTTCAATGAAATTTCCCCACCATCTCGATTCCTGGTCTCTCTCTTTGCCTCTGCGGGGTTTCTTGTCTGTTAGGAGTCAGGATTTGTGGCTTCTCTTTCTGGCTCTGCCACCGTGTTGCTGTGTAGGCCCTTGGGTAGGTCACTTCCCTTCTATGTACCTCAGGCTCCGCATCTGTCTAATGGGAACAGGGACAATTTGTGAACTCTGGGCAGTCATGAGCCTGAGTGAGATAAGGGGCGTAGTTAAAACCCTTTGTGAAAGAGAAAGGGGAGGTTCACGGTGTTGAGCACCAAGGAATTCTAAACTTGGCTAAAATGTCTAGGCTGCGGAAACAAGAAATGGTCGGGGCCAAATTTTAACCACTGTCTTTTTTTAAAGCCCATTCAGGGATGTGAGTCCCACTCTTTTAGGTATCTGGGGTTCTTTGCCAGCAGGAGAGAACAGGTTCCTGCCTCCATTTTTGTGGCCTTAACAAACCAGGTGCTGTGCCCCAGTTCTCATCTGAGATCCCCAAAAAGAACCTCTCCCCATCTGTTAACAAGACAGTAGCTATCTTTAAAAGGGAAACAAAGAGAACCCCGGGACTTACAGACTAGCCAGCCTCATTCCATACCTGGAAAGATACTGGAACACATTATTAAACAATCAGTTTGTCAGCACCTACAGGATCATTTGGTTCTTAGTACTAGTGAGCATGGATTTGTCAAGAACAAATCATTCGAAACCAATCCTGTTTCCTTCTTTGACAGGGTTATGGGCCTAGTGGAGGTGGATAAACAGTAGATGTGATCTATCTTGGTGTTAATCAGGCTTTTGACGCAGTCCCATAGGACATTCTCACAAGCAAACTAGGGAAATGTGGTCTTGATGCAATTAGTATGATGTGGGTACACAGCTGGTTGAAAACCCATCCTCCAAGAGTCGTTCTCCATGTTTTGCTGTCCAGCTGAAAGGGAGTACCTAGTGGGTCCGGCACGGATCAGTCTGGGTGTGGTACTATTCCATATTTTCATTAATGATTTGGAAAATGGAGTGGAGAGTATGCTTCAAAACTGTGCAGATGACACCAAGCACTTTGGAGCACAGGACTGGAATTCAAAACGCCCTTTACAATTTGGAGACTTTGGTCTTCTTGAGCCAAAGTCCACGGCTGGGCCCCTCTCTATAGACTGGGCAGAAGTGAAACCCCAGAGCCAAACACTCCTCCTCCTGGGCAGTGCACGCCGACCTTTAATGGTCAGATAATGCTTAGCTCTGTCAGAGCAGCTTCTGCTGCGGGATTCTCCCAGCACTTTCCAAGAGTGGGAAAGTATGAAATCCCCATTTGACTGCTGGGGACAGAGCCATAGAGCGGGGAGCAACTTGCCCAAAGTCCCAAGAGGAAAACCAGCAATGGAACCCAGGAGTCCTGACTGTCAATCCCCTCTTTTCACAGGCAGTCGATCGCCCAGTGTCATCACCCTGCCTGCTATCTGGGCAGGGTAACTCCTCAGGTCACCACCCTCTCCAGCCTACCTTGGGCTTGGAGAGTGAGGAGGAGAGCGAGGGACAGCAGATGACCCTGAACATCCACCATCCATCGCTCCTCCATCCGCCATCCATGGAGCCGTCTCCAGTGTGTTTGGAAAGGTCCCAACAATGCGGCTCCCAGCCCTTGCCTTGTGGGCTACTGTTTGACAGGCTGAGAGTGTCTGAGCTGGGCGAGACCCTGTGAGCTGCTGAGCATGGATTGTCATAAATATAAAGGGAAGGGTAAACCCCTTTAAAATCCCTCCTGGCCAGAGGAAAAATCCTCTCACCTGTAAAGGATTAAGAAGCTAAAGGTAACCTTGCTGGCACCTGACCAAAATGACCAATGAGGAGACAAGATACTTTCAAAAGCTGGGAGGAGGGAGAAAACAAAAGGGTCTGTGTCTGTCTGTATGATGCTTTTGCTGGGGTCAGAACAGGCATGGAGTCTTAGAACTTAGTCTACCATCCTGATTTTACAGAGGTGATTCCTTTACTTCTATTAAAGGTCTTCTTGTAAGAAAATGGAATGCTTTTTCATTGTTCTAAGATCCAAGGATTTGGGTCTGTGGTCACCTATGCAAATTGGTGAGGATTTTTACCAAACCGTCCCCAGGAAGTGGGGTGCAAGGGTTGGGAGGATTCTGGGGGGAAAGACGTGTCCAAACTACATTTCCCAGTAAACCCAGATAAAGTTTGTTGCTGGCAGTGGAAGTCCTAGGGCAAAGGTAAAATAGTTTCTACCTTGGGGAAGTTTTAACCTAAGCTGGTAAAAGTAAGCTTAGGAGGTTTTCATGCAGGTCCCCACATCTATACCCTAGGGTTCAGAGTGGGGAAGGAACCTTGATAGAAATCAATGAGAAATGTGGGGGCCCTGGGCTTCCTATGCCTAGGGACTTTGATGTGGGGAATGGTTTCCCTGGAGAAGTCCGGACTCCTGGGTAGTGTTCTGTTTTCTAGCCTGTGAGGTAGCCAGGGATGGCAGGAGGGAGCTGCTTGTCCGATGGTCTTTGTAACTGACTCCAGTGCCTCCCCAGGTGTTGCAGTACCAGGGATGATGAGGGGAAATGTTAGGAGCAGATCATGCAATGAACTCCTTCCAGTGTGTGGAGAATGCACTCCCTGCACCACTGTGAGGGGAGGAGGAGCTGCTCTGGCTGGGGTAGGGATGGGGAAGGATGAAAAAGGCTGTTGGGTGAGAGGCTGCCTGGACCCCAGACTCACGCTTGCTCCCCGCTCGGTTCCAGGATGGCCGGGCTCCTGAGGATGTTCAGGAAGAAGGGTCTGCAGGTGGCCCCAGAGCCTGAGGGAAGCAGCTGCCATCTTCCCCAGGAGCAGAGCGGCCCCTCTGTCCCTGCTGGTGGGGAAGGAGCTCTTGGCCAGGCCAGGAGGTGGAAGTGCCCAGACTTCTGGCAGAGGAAACCCACTCCCGGCGCAGGCGTCGATGTGGGAGAGGCACTGGCCAGGCTGAAATGGAGCTGGCCCAGGATGCAGCTGGGCAGGCAGGACCCAGCCCAGGAAGGGAGCCAGGCAGGGTGGCTCTGGGGCTTGTTGTGTGGGAAGCACCGGCCCCAGGAGCCCAGCCCTGATTCCCAGCAGGAGGCATCGCCCTGCCCAGTCACTGAGGACCCTCCAGTCTCCCCGGGGCAGGAGGTGGAGGATCCCTGTCCCAGCACCAGCAGCTCGGCCCGCTCCCATGGGACAGCAGCAGCGCCTGGGATTTGGATAGTAGTGAGGCCAACGGGCGCCACTGCTTTGTTCCAGGTGAGGAGCCAGGCTGGGCTCAGGGAGGGGTGAGGAGGGGGCTGTGACCACCCTGAGCCCAGGCTCTCAAGCAGTGCTAAGGGGGCAGGTCTCCAGCCCAGGTGTCTGGCCTGAGCCACGTGAACCTCTGACACTAGATGCTGCCACTTTGGTCCTTGATGCTCTGGTTGGCAGGGTGGGTGCAGGGAGTGGGGGCAGACACTTCCCAGGGAGTCCAGGACAGTTTGTGGGAGGTTTTCTTTGCTATGGACTCCTGAATTACTTGGGGGCTGAAGGTATCACTGAGAGCGGGGGATGTGGGGAGCGATCTGCCCTGCATCCTGGAGGTGCGAAGGGGGCACATTGCCCCACCATGCCCCTGTCCTTCTCCCAAGTGGCAGCAGGTATCATCCTGTCCCCTTCTCTCCCTGGTGCAGGGAACCCCAAGGACTCCGAGGAGGAGGAATGGGTGAATGTGGCCACAGAGGAGGCTGCTCTCAAGAACATTCGAGAGCAGCTCCAGGGCTGAGAAAAGGTGCAAATGTTCCCCAGCTGTGCTGGAACCGAGATTCTCCCACCCTTTCCCAGCACCCTGACCACCTGCAGAGGGTCTTGTCTCTGATGATCCACCAGCCCTAATGGAGGCCTTTCTCCTCCTTGATCTGGGACGCCCATGATGGGGGTATTTGTCACACACCAGCTGGGGTCTCCTCCCCCAACAGGCACTGTCCCAGATCTAGACCCTGCTTGTGTAGGAGTCATGGGTAATTTGGACAATGGGCGGGTCCCCACTATCCCCCATTCAGTCCTGAGTGCTGCAAACAGTGTAGGTGGGGCAGGGAGGTCCCTGGCTAACTGGCTGTCTCTCCTGTAACCCCACTCCTGGTGGGTGCAGGACGAGAACCAGCAGCTCATGTTCCTGCATGCCATCCACCCCTGTGTCTCGCTGCACATCAGAGAGGGCAGGACACATTGGAGCCACACTGCTGCAAGGTGGCTGTGCTGGAGAGGATTGTGGTGAGGGAGGACAGAGACATGGGAGGGGCAGGGGTCTCCCTGGGCCAATGGATGCAGGATGGCTGATGCTGGAGGGGCAGCTGAGGCCAGGGATTACTGGGACCTAAGAGTGGGGAGAAGAGATAGATGAAATTCTGAGATTGGCCACTAGTGGGCAGGAATCAGAGGAGCTTGAGGCAGGTGGCGGGATCCTGCTGGCTGTGTGGGGCGCTGGCTGTATAAAACTCTCCAAGTTTAAATCCAAGTTAAACCAGAACATCAGGGGGAGGGGGGGAGGGTAGGAAAAAACAAGGGGAAATAGGCTACCTTGCATAATGACTTAGCCACTCCCAGTCTCTATTTAAGCCTAAATTAATAGTATCCAATTTGCAAATGAATTCCAATACAGCAGTTTCTCGCTGGAGTCTGGATTTGAAGTTTTTTTGTTTTAAGATAGCGACCTTCATGTCTGTGATTGCGCGACCAGAGAGATTGAAGTGTTCTCCGACTGGTTTATGAATGTTATAATTCTCGACATCTGATTTGTGTCCATTTATTCTTTTACGTAGAGACTGTCCAGTTTGACCAATGTAAATGGCAGAGGGACATTGCTGACACATGATGGCATATATCACATTGGTGGATGTGCAGGTGAATGAGCCTCTGATAGTGTGGCTGATGTTATTAGGCCCTGTGATGGTGTCCCCTGAATAGATATGTGGGCACAATTGGCAACGGGCTTTGTTGCAAGGATAAGTTCCTGGGTTAGTGGCTAAGTCATTATGCAAGATAGCCTATTTCCACTTGTTTTTTCCTACCCACCCCCCCCCCCCCGAGATGTTCTGGTTTAACTTGGATTTAAACTTGGAGAGTGGCCAGTTTGGATGAGCTATTACCAGCAGGAGAGTGAGTTTGTGTGTGTATGGGGGTGGGGGTGGGGGTGTGTGTGTGAGAAAACCTGGATTTGTGCTGGAAATGGCCCACCTTGATTATCATGCACATTGTAGGGAGAGTGGTCACTTTGGATGAGCTATTACCAGCAGGATAGTGAGTTTGTGTGTGTGGTTTTTGGGAGGGGGGTGAGGGGGTGAGAGAACCTGGATTTGTGCAGGAAATGGCCCAACTTGATTATCATGCACATTGTGTAAAGAGTTGTCACTTTGGATGGGCTATCACCAGCAGGAGAGTGAATTTGTGGCGGGGGGGAGGGTGAGAAAACCTGGATTTGTGCTGGAAATGGCCCAACCTGATGATCCCTTTAGATAAGCTATTACCAGCAGGACAGAGGGGTGGGAGGAGGTATTGTTTCATATTCTCTGTGTGTATACAAAGTCTGCTGCAGTTTCCACGGTATGCATCCGATGAAGTGAGCTGTAGCTCACGAAAGCTCATGCTCAAATAAATTGGTTAGTCTCTAAGGTGCCACAAGTACTCCTTTTTCTTTTTGCGAATACAGACTAACACGGCTGTTACTCTGAAACCAATCTGATCTGAGTAAACGTTAAAGGCACCCCATATTGTGCACTGCTCCCAGTGACACTCTCCAATGGATCCTCATCCTCCACCCACTGTGAGGTAGGTAGGAGCTGATTGTTATGCCTACTTGAAAGAGGGAGAAGCTAAGGCTGAGAAAGGAGAACTGACTTGTCTGAGGTCACACAGCCAGTCAGTGGCAGAGTTGGGAATAGGACCCAAGAGCCCGGACTTTCAAATAACCATTGGATCTTGAGTTTCATACGTTGAACGACCTGAATAAAGTGCTCTCAGATGAGCTCCAGACCAACAACAGTTCATAGTAATTATTAAGCAAGTGTTTCAGGAGAACTGGAATGTAAGAGAGAATCATGAACTGCTCAGAGACAATGAATGCAGAGAAGCAGCAAAATTCGTCAAACATATGACTGGTTATGACTTATTTACTTGGTCTTAAAAGAGAACAACAAGGACCCGAGTCTCCTCCCTGTCAGTAACCCCCCGCTCAGGCAATCAGGGTAGAGATTGAGGGCGGGGGGCTGAGGGTTCTCACCAGAGAGCTCAAAGGATGGCCCAGGTCACTGGCCAAGCACTATTTCAGCCCCACATTTTTGGGTGGACCTTCCACAATGGGAGCTGCAGAGCACCCCCAGTGACTCCCCCCCACACACCCCTCCTGGTGGTGGGAGGGGAACAGGGAAAGGACAAAAGACGTTCCTCCTCGTCCTCACATACGTAAACCCTAATATTCTCTCAGTCCTGAAAGAGGGACGTCGAGAGGGAGACTTGTTGAAACAAAGCTACAGGGGTCTGTGAGCTTTCCCTTGCCCTGCGCCCCTGTCCTGCCTGGCTGATGTCACCATCTCTCTGTGAGGTCACCACCTCCCCACTACCTTTGACCAATAGGCTGATGTCCTGCAAAAGGCCTTTGTGATGTCACTGCCACACCCACCCCTGGGGTGACCAGATGTCCCGATTTTATAGGGACAGTCTTGCTATCTGGGGGTTTTTCTTATATAGGCTCCTCTTACCCCACACTCCCTGTCCCCTTTTTCACACTTGCTATCCCATCAGCCTACCCACCCCTCCCCTGCAGTGCTAATGACATACCGCTGGCCAGACACTTTGAAGGTTTGAGCTACTCCCTGTGGATCAGCCCACTCAAGGAGAGTTTATTCTAGGAAGTAAGCCGGCTAGACAGCAAAACATCAGAGGCTACTCCCATTGCTACACTCAGTTTTTCAGAAATGAGTCGACTTGATGGCCAAAAGAGACCATTAGAGCATCTCATCTGACCCCTGCATATCACAGGCCTCCTGTATACCACAGTGGCTACTGTTTGGGAAGCACATCCCAGAAAGACATCTAGTCTTCATTAAATGACATCAAGAGATGGAGAATCCACCACTTCCTTGGTAGCTTGTTCCTGTGGTGAACCATCCTCACTGTTGAATATTTTTGCCTTGTTTGTTATATGAATTGGTCTCTTTTCACCTTCCAGCCATTGGGTCTTGTTATGCCTTTCTCTGCTAGATTAACGAGCCTTTTAATCCCCAGTATTTTCTCTCCATTAAGCTATTTCAACACTTTAGTTGATGAAAAGCAGATTGAAAGGTGACTTCACTGAACAGGTTGAGCTCTTTCAATCGCTCCCTAGATGGCATTTATCTCCAGCCTGCAGAACATTTGGTGACTCTTTGCTGCCCCAGCTCCAATTTCTCAACATCTTTTCCAAATGAGGACACCAAAACTGGAGGCAGTATTCCAATAGCAGTCTCACTAATGCTGTGTCACCTCCCTAGCCTCCTCATGGCTCTGCTACTACGTCTAAGGATGGCTTGAGCCCTGGTCACCACAGCATCATGCTGGGAGCTCGTTTTGAGTGGCTTCTCCACTATGGCCCCTAAATCCTTTTCAGAGTCACTGCTTTCCTGGATACACTTCCCCTTTCTGGAGGTGAGGCCGGCACGTCTTGTTGCTAGGTGTAGGACCTTGCATTTGGCTCAGGTCAAACTTGCTTTCTTTGAATGGGCCCATCTTGCCAAACGAGCCAGATGGCTTTGTATCACTGCCCTTTCCTCATCAGTAGTTACCACTCTGCCCATATTTTGTCACCCACCAATCTTATCAGCAGGGATTGTAGGTTTTCTCCCAATTCATTGATAAAAATTATTTTTAAAAATTAGTCCTTGAGAGCTTCTTCAGACTCTTAGTACCCAGGACCTGCTCCCCACAGCACAGTGAGAAAAGGCCGTCCTGCTGGTACATAGGGAATAAGAACAGAACAAACATACCATTAGTAGCTGTGTTATCCATAGGCTCTGAACAACATGTGGGGGTCAGCAGATTAGAAATGCTCTAGAGAGCTGTAGTGTAGAC
The DNA here is from genome assembly GCF_965140285.1 of Lepidochelys kempii. Taxonomy (NCBI): domain Eukaryota; kingdom Metazoa; phylum Chordata; order Testudines; family Cheloniidae; genus Lepidochelys; species Lepidochelys kempii. The sequence continues at coordinate 177,549,787 of NC_136382.1, read as the reverse complement.
AGGTCCCAACTGTGTCTCAGTTTCACACCCTGTAAAATGGGGAGAACAAACAAAACTGTGATTAAGTCTATTTGATAGTGGGGAAACCGAGGCACCCAGCGTTGAGGAGACTCGCTCATGGTCCCAAAGCCAGGAATAGAAAACGGCAGGTCTTCTGATAGCCAGTCGTGAGACCTCGCCCCTCTTATCCTGGCCTCTCTCCTCTAACTTTAATCACAGCCTCCACGTCTTTTCCTCCATGTCCCTTAACCCCACGTCACTGCCGAAGAAAGATTTTCTGTTAGCCAGCTGGCTCTAATGCAGTGGTTCTCAAACTTTAGCACTGGTGACCACTTTCACAGAGAAAGCCACTGAGTGTCACCCCTCCTTATAAATTAAAAACACTTTTTTATATATGTAACACCATTATAAATGCTGGAGGCAAAGCAGGATTGGGGGTGGAGGCTGACAGCTCATGACCCCCCATATAATAACCTCACGACCCCCTCAGGGGGCTCGTCCCCCAGTTTGAGAACCCCTGCTCTAATGCATGTGGATGTCCTTCCAAAAGATGTGCTCTGGCTCAGTCCCATGTTATGGTTGGCTGAAGAAACAACTTGGTAACATTTTAGGGCCCGAGTTATACAGGAGGCGTGACTAGATACACATAATGGTCCTTTCCGACCTGAACATCTATCAATCTTTACATTTTCTGCTGCTAGGAAGATAACTCTGGACCTATTTTCTCTCATTCACTTTCAGTTGGAATAATTTAAATCCAGACCAAAGGATTTCCTCTTCCATTGTGTCTTCAGCACCTTTGAGAGCAAACAGCTACTGTTAGCCCACAGGTTTCCAGTTTCAACCTGTCCCATGGTGAGATGGCCAGGAAAGGGGTTGGAGCTCAACTGCACCTAGCCCAGGTTATGCAGCTCCCTAGGGTGAAGGGAATAAGTGTGGGGATCAGGTGACAAGTAGTAGCATGTGACTAGGACCCAGGCCTGCTGAGAGACAGAAGGGCAGCCTGTGCTCAGCCAGGAGAGAGACCCCCCAAGGGGAGCAGGTGTGGGAGGAGCTTGGAGAGTCCTTGAAAGGTCAGGGACAAGCCAGGAACGGGCTAGGCTGAGCACTTAGGACAAGGCCCTAGGAGGAAAAGACAGGGCAGTTTCGGTGATAGGGCACATAGTCCAGTTGGTTTAGGGTCCCAGGGCCAGACACCAACAGGTGAAGGTGATTGTCGGGGCTTATGTCCTTCTTCCCCAGGGTAGATCTGACAGTCGAGAAGAATGATGCCAGAAGGGGGAAGTGAGTTAACCCCAAGGTCACCCACTGAGTTTATATCACAAATGCATACTGGGAAGGATCCAAGAGAAGAAACATGGATTTTCCAGTCTCTTCTTTCTTGGAGTCCCCAGGGCCAAGGTAAAACCCGTGCTGGCCCTTCCCATTCTGCTCACCTCCAAGATGTGCTGGAGTTTGTCTGTGCAGGAGGATGCTGTCAGCAGGATCTAGAGCTCGTCATCCATGTTCTATGGACAGGCCTTTGCTCCGAGCCTGCCAGCAGAGAGAGACCATGGGTCAGGGTTATGGAACCTGGGGCTACACCTGCCAGATGACAGCTGGCTCTGCAATCCTTGCCCAGAACAGCTCTCTGCAGAGGGCCTGGTGCACAGCAGGGTAGGGAACAGCCAAGCTGCTAGGAATGGAAGCTGGGTTTCTGGACAGAATCCAGGACCCAAATCCCAGCCTGCAGAAAGAAGGGACTGCCCACGGAGGGACAACGTAATGTCCCATTGAGGGAAGAGCCTCTCCCCACCATTTCTTAACCTCATAGGCTGTTCTCATGCTCTGCCAACCACACCTCTCAGTAGCTCCAGCTGTCTGAGGGAGAAGGGACCAGAGGCCATCCTGCTGCTGGGACAGAGGTGGAGGTTGATGTTCAACCTGAAGATGGGTGTTGTCCTTTCTCATGCCCACAGTCAAGACATCATGCAAGGGAAGGACTCTGGACATGCGATTCCTGCTCCAGAGCCAGGGGCAGCTTCAGCTTGCTGGGAGGAGACCAGGCGGAATGGGCTGAGTGTCTTAATAACGGCTAGAGCAAAAATATAAAAGCCATAAAGGATCAGAAGAACATTCATCAGGGAATTGGAGCATTCAAGGCTGGCCAGAAAACGTGTCGGTTATGGCATAAACCAGTATGCGCTCTGCCACCTCACTGGTTTTGGAGACAAGGGTACGTCCCTTGGAGAGAGGGGTTCGAGGATCTTTCTCTGAGACACACAACTGTCATTGCTGGGAACAGAAACCCCATCTGTAGTTTTGGTCACAGGCCCTGCCGCAAACTCCACCCTCCAACCATTGAGAGCCAGGCCTGGGAACACCATTCCACTGTCACAGGTACATGGACCTGTGCACCTGCAGACACTGCAGCCGGCACACGCACTGGGGCTGGGGCTGTGACATGAGCTGGATGAACCACCCTGCTGGCCCCATATCCAGCATTCCCCCCGTGAGCAATCGGTCCTGCTCCCTGCTCTTCCTCTCTTCCCCCAGGAACCCCGGAGCAGTCTCTCTTCATGGACCGTGTCCCTCTCCTCCTTGGCTCTTTTAGAAGTAAGGTGCTCCTTGTTCCTCCTTGCCCCTAAAGGATTGGCACCAACGTGATTTGTGGGTAAGATCTGACTTGTCTATTGACCTGGGTCTGGGGCTTGGTCCTTTGGGATCGGGAGAACCTTTTTCTTTTACTTCAGGACAAAGAGGAAAGTGAGAACTGAATTTTGCAAAGGGAAGCCACAGGGTAACCCTAAAAGGCCCAAACCGCAATGGTATTGAGCCAAAGGTGTGGCATGACAAAAATGATTGTAGATGGACACTTCCAATGGATTTCTTGTTATTGCTAATGGTGATTTGTTTTAGCTATTTTTTTGCTATTATCAAAAACTGTAAAAGTGTACAATGTGCCTAATCTTTGGAGAAAACCCTTGAACATGTTAAGAGTGATACAGAAGAACATATTTTATGTTAAAAAAGCTTGTGATGCAGATGTTTCACCCGCAAAATATCTGTGTTTTTTACCTATGAAAACTTATGCGCAAATAAATCTGTTAGTCTTTCAGGTGTCACCGGACTCCTTGTTGTTTTTGTGGATACAGATGAACATGGCTACCCCCTGATACTTGTAAACAGTCTTGAAACTTTTCACAGGAGAAAAGACATTCCCGACCTGTTATGCTGTAGGAGAAGGGAAACTGAGGCACACTACCATATTGCTTTCAAGGCTAAATGCCAAGATTCTTATACTATGGAAAACACTAATATCTACATTGTCTTGATATTAATTGGGTTCCAGACACATGCCAAAGCTTCTATGGATAACGTAGCTATTTTCAGTAGCTCTTGGCAAGATCACATGAGACATACAGGAACCATGCTGCAAGGGCAAATCCAATCCACTATTGTTCTAAGAAACTTTTACACTGAGTTTGTAAAAGGATTCAATCATGTTATTGAACATGACTTTGAGAAACCATTTCTGTTGTACACTGATATGGGCTCACCAAATGAAATTAATAGACAGCAGGTTTAAAACTAAAAAAAGGAAGTATTTTTTTAAACAAACGCACAGTCAATGTGTGGAACTCCTTGCCACAGGATGTTGTGAAGACCCATCTCAGCAGCTTCCTCGGAAGGAGCCAGTGCTCTTCTAAGAGGACCTTCTTCTGGACCTCACAGGGCTCTAATGCTCTCACCCCACAAGCCTGCCTGGGGTCTTGGAGTTAGTGCTCAACAGAACCAGGCAGAGCCCTGTTGTCGAGCACCAGCACCTTCCCTCTGTCCCTGAAGGAGGAAGGGCCCCAACACTGCTCTGAACTGACTGCCCTGACCACGGGTGGCCCAATGGCTCTCAGGTAGCAGGACACAATGGAAATGTGGATCATCCAGTCTCTTATTTCCAGGCCTCCCCAGGGCTAAGGTAAAATTCCTGTTGCCCCTGCCCCTTCTGCTCACCTCCAAGATGTGCGGGAGTTTGTCTGTGCTGGGAGTTGCTGTCAGCAGGCTCTTTAACATGGCATCCACGTCTCTGGGCAGGCCTTCTTCAGAGCCTGTCATGGGAGGAAGACCATGGGTCAGAGTTATAGAATCTGGGGCTACACCTACCAGGATGACAGCTGGATCTGCACTCCTGGCCCAGAGCAGCTGTCTGCAGAGGGTCTGGTGCCGAGCAAGGTAGGGAACAGCCAAGCTGTTAGGGATGGGAGCTGGGCTTCCTGGCAGAGTCCAGGGACCAAAGCACAGAATCTGCAAGGAAGGACTTCCCCATAGAGGGGCAACATCATCTCCCACAGGGTGGGACTCTCTCCCTGAGAGTGGATTAATCCTCTGGCCTGTTCCCATCTCTGCCCCCCCGCACCCCCAACTCAGCAGCTCCAGCCACCGAAGAGAGCAAGAACTAGAGACCTTCCTGCTCCTGGGACAGAGGAGTACGTTGATGATCCATCTGGATGTGAGTGTTGGCCGTCCCTATGCCCATGGTCTATCCTCCATTCAGGCTGTGCACTGGAACTGCGATTCTTGTTCTGGATCTAGGGGCGGCTTCAGTTTGCTGGCAGGAGACTGTACATGAGACCTTGCCATTGGGGGGCTACACAGGCACTAACATGGGCACAGAAGTTTGAGGAACAGGGCAGAGGCCTGTGTGGGACAAGGAGGGCAGGGATTCCCTGCTCTCATCACTGGACCCTGTTGCCCCTCCTGTAGGACCCCTCCAGCCATCCTCTCCCATAGACCATTCCCACCGCTCTCCAAAACCAGGCTGCCCCTTCCTGGCAAGGCCTGGTGTTACAGCTTTCTTGCTGGGCTAGCACCAAAGCCAATAGTTGCTAGGGCCCTCTGGGAGTTCTTTGGCTGGAAACTCAGCCCTTCAGCCAGGTGACCGTCTTTTAGTTCACTCCTTCCTGGGTCGTGCTCATCCCAAACAAAAATTCCAAAAATGTCTAACGGAAACAAGGTCTTCCGTTCCTTTGGGGGCTCTTCCTCAGCCTGACTTTGGCTCGGCCTGCCCTTGGTAGCCCTTTCTATGGCCTTCTACGTCCCCTTCCTTGGAGACCATGGGAGAACCAGTCCTACCCTGTATTCTAGGTTCTGCCCCAAGGCCCTCTACTGAACAGCTAGGCCTGCTCTTGTACCTTTGCTGCAGTTTTCCCTGGTTTTCCCCTCAGGTGAAGCTCACTCTGTAATCAGTTTGGCCTAGGTCCAGACTTTACAGCCCACAGGCCACTATCCGTTATATTCCCTCCTCCTTAGAACATCGCCCACCCGGGGGGCAAGTTCGATTCTTGTCCAAGCTTCATCCCTCATCATCTCATCGCTGTCACCGGCTGTGCGCTTGTACAGCCTGCGCACAGTGTCTCCAGCTCCACTGCCAGCCGCTCACCAGAATTAAGAGGCAATCCTTCTCTTACGCAGTATCCCAGCGCTCTTCCTGCAGCCACTCCTTCTCATTCGCAACTGCTTGCAGAGCCTGTTCCGAAGCCTTTAGCTTCTTCTCTACCCCTTTTTGCTACTGCCGCTGCATACGCCAAAACCCTTTCCGTCAGGGTCTGAGAATGCACCATGGACTGCTCCACCCTGGTGTTTGTCCCTCCTTCAGTCTGCTTCATCTCTGGGCCAACCATTTCGTCCCTCACCTCCCTGCAGCACCCAACAGGGCGTGTTGGTGGAGGGTCTGCAAGGTCCACGGACATCCCTTCCACCTCCATGTTGCCTGCCTCATGTGGGTTTGTGTCAGAGGGACACCTTCTCCTTTCTTTCTACCTTCTTGGGGCCCTGGCCCCTTGTTTTGCCACTCAGCAATTTCCTAAGCAGGCCGTGCCCTTTGATATGGCCTGCTTCTCTGCACCCAAAACAAAGAACTCTTGTCCCCATCTTGGCATTAGGCCACGCTTGTACACTTCCTCATGCCCTGCTCTCCTGGGCTAATCTTCACAGCACAGCCCAAGCATGCTCTCCTTGTCTGCTCTTTTTGTCCATGGGCATAGCAGACCCTGGGTTGATTTCCCTTGGCAGGATCTCTCACAGGTATTTCTCCTGCTGCGTCTGTAGCTCCGCCTGCACTTCCTTCTGCCTCTGTTGGTGTTCTAGGAGCTGCGTGAGAAACTCCTAGATCTGCTTTAGCTGCTTAACCAGTCCTGGGAACTGAAGTGAGAAATCCAGTGACCAGCTCAGTCCCTCCAGACACTCGCTTGGCGGGACAGACCTTCTCTCAGCACCCAAGACTTCCCCCTGTGATCCGTGAGGGCTGATGGAATTCAATCCTCCTGACTGTACCAATTAGAAACTAATCTACTCATCGTTCCGTGCCCCCGTGGCAGCCAGGCATGGCATCACAGCCCTCTCGCTAGGCTCGCGTCCCCCATCTGTGGTTGCTCCAGCACCATGACAGTTTCTCTGCCTGGTAATTCAACCCTTCGGCCAGGTCGCCACCTTTAGTCCACCCTTCTGGGGCCCAGCTTGTCTCACACTAAAAGTTCAAACACGTCTTTCCACAGAAAGAAGTCCTTCTGCCATCACTGGGGCTCTTCCTCTTCCTGCAGCCCCCTTGCTGGGCTTGGTAACCCTCTCCAGGTGCGTGTACACCCCCTTTTTTGGGGCCAGTAGGGGAATCCAGTCCCACCCTGACATTGGCAGCAGCCCAGGGTTCTGTACCCAACAGCAAGGTCTACTCCTTTCTCTTTATTGCAGTTTTCCCTGGACACTTCCCACCTCTCTTCTCAAGTTTCCCTCTAGACTTTCCTTGCTGCTCTGAACTTCCTACCTCATTCTCATTCCCGTTGATACCCCAGCTGGGCTGTATCACCACTGAGGTCTGGCTCTGTAGGGGGAGGTACATGGTGCCTCTCAGGTAGGGCTCATTCTGTAATCAGCTTGGCTAAGCCCCAGGCTGTGCAGCCCAGGGGAGAGCACCTTGTTACAAGCCTGCTCTGCCCACTCCTACTGTTCCTGGGCTGGGGTCCTTGCTCCCATTTCAGACCTGGCTTCCAGTGGGGCTCAGTACACACAGGCCCCACTGCCTGCAACTGGAGTTTGCTTGTTCTGGTGACTCTGACATTCAGGCCCTTCATCATTCAGAGGCTGACAGGTGTGGTGAGGGGGCTGGAGAAATCCCAGTGCTGAGCGGAAGGAGGTCAAAGAGTTGGGATTCTGGGAGCTGATGGGTTCGTTTGCCCTGCTGCGGGAAGTGGAGCTGGAGACCAGAGATGCCATGTGAACGAGATTACCTGATGTCCTCTTCATGCCCGAGGGGCTGGAGCCTCCCACCGGAAACCCTCTCAGGAGTCCAGCTTAGAGGACATGTCGAGGGAGTCCCTTCCTATGAACAAAACCAGGGTGGTACAATAATCGAGACGTCTCTGTCCCAGAGCTGGGAGCCAGGGACAGGGGAAGCTACCAGGAAGGCTATGCATTGGGGATCCCGTTTCTCCCGTAAGAGACCCACACACCCCAAAGGAATAAATGGCTCTTACCTCCATGAGGGAGTGGGGTCCTCCATCTAAGCCTCTTTGAGAGCCAGCACTGCTTGCTTTGATGGGACGAGGTGACCCGTTTCCACAGCTCCAGGAGGTGGCTCAGCTGCAGGCTGCACCCATCTCGGAGGCTGTGGGGGAATTTGGGGCGCAGCAGGAAGGACCCTGCTCCACAGAGAGGGGAGAGGGTTTCTGTGAGTGCCAAGTGGGCCCAATTACCCCTTTCACTATCTCCCCTTTTACAGTGAGCCAGAGCAGTACCTGCAGCAGGGAGCGGGAGTTGCTGGTGGCCTCAGAGGCACAGCCCTGCAGTGCCTCAGGCACCTGGCGCAAGTGCCGGATGATGCGGAGCTGGCACATCACATTGGCTGTGACGTCCTCCTTCTGCAAGGGAACGAGAACCTGTCAGAGACTCAGATGCCCCCGAGGAATTGGGGGGGATTAAGGGCACCTGGAAGCAGCAGCATTTCCATCCACCACCTGCCTACCTCTGAGGGATGGATTCACCCTCCTGACCCCTAGAATGGAGTCTTCTTGTCCTTTCTAGTGACCTCCAGTGTCAACCCCCTCCTTGTAGGGTAGCTCCTGCTACCTCCCCCTCAGTGTCCCTAACAGCTGTTCCACCTCTAATCCACAGCTCAAGTTCTCAGAACCCTCTCCTCCACAGCTTGGGCAGGGACAGGGCTCTAGCAGGGGAATGTGGGGGAAGGACGGATTCTGGCAGCAGTGAAGTAGGATGTTGGGAGGTTGAGACCTTTCCCCAAGTCATCCCAGACACTAATGCTGAAGACGCAGGATGGCAGCCCTGGTGAATGGGGCAGATCAGCAGCCCCTGCTAACTGAATCCTCCCATTCTCTCTAGAGTGGGTCCAGCCCTGCCAGCAGCAGGACAAGCTTCCCCTGCCCATGTGCATCAGTCCTGCCTGGTGAATCGCCATCACTCATCAGTCCTTGGCTTCCCAGGCTGCCAGTGATGGGAGCAACTCTGGGTGGTGGCTCGGGCAACAATCCCCTTCTAAAGCTCTGCGATCAATGAATCAGATATTTCACCCCATGAACAATGTCTTAGCCCCCTGGAGATGGGGAGGATCTCATTATTGGAGCGTGCCCAGGGTGTCGCAAGAGACAGCCAGGGCCATTCGGAGCAGCACCGCCCTGCTTAGATTACCCTACCTGAGTTTGACGTAAGTGACCGTCTGGAACCCAATTAATATCAAGACAATGTAGATATTAGGCACCGTGATACAGCATGGCTAGAGGGCAGAAGGAGAGTGTTTAAAGTGAGCCCTATTCCCTGTAGAAGGAAGAAAGTTTGCTATAGATTAATTAGAGCACCTGAAGCCAGTCACCTGATAACCCCCACCCCACCCCGCTTCAATCGGACAAGGGAAGGAGTTGAAGCAGAGTAGATTGGTCAATAGAAAACTCAGATCTTACCCAGAAATCACGCTGTTGCCAATTCTTCAGGAGCAAGGAGGAACAAGGAGCACCTTGGTTTCAAAAGAGCCAAGGAGGAGAGGGACATGGTCCATGAAGAGAGCCTGCTCCGGGGTTCCTGGAGGAAGAGAGGAAGAGCAGGGAGCAGGACCCATTGCTCAGGGAGGGATTGCTGGATATGGGGCCAGCAGGGTGGTTCATCCACCTCATATCACAGGCCCAGCCCCAGTGCATGTGCCAGGTGCAGTGTCTGCAGGTGCACAGGTCCATGTAACTGTGACAGTGGAATGGTGTTCCCAGGCCTGGCTCACAATGGTTGGAGGGTGGAGTCTGTGGCAGGACCAGTGAGCAAAATTGCAGATGGGGTTTCTGTTCCCAACTATTGACAGCTGTGTGTCTTAGAGAAAGATCCTCTTTCTGGTTTTGGAGACAAGGGTACGTCTCTTAGAGAGAGGGGTGAGGTGGCAGAGCGCATATTGGTTTATGCCATAGACGACCCGTGTTCTGGTCAGCCTTGAATTCTTCAATTCCCTAATGAATGTTCTTCTGACCCTTAATGGCTTTTTTATTTTTGCTCTCACGATTATTCAGACACTCAGCCCAGTCGGCCTGGTCCCACTTCCATGTGGTGCCTCACTTTCCCCCTCTCTGAAGTGGTGATAATCCTAACTGACAATTAGACAGTGTTTGATCCTCAGATCTTCCTTCCCAAATCCCTGTCCTCCTTGCCCAACACTACCCTCTCCCCCATTTCCCCAATATTCCATGCCTATCTTTGTGCCTGTCTCATCCCCCAACTACAAGGTCTCAGACACCGTCTCCTTCCAGCAAGCTGAAGCTGTCCCTGGCTCAGGAGCTGGAATCGCATGTCCAGAGAGCTTTGCTTGCCTGGTGTATTGACCGTGGGCATGAGAAAGGACAACACCCATCTGCAGGTTGAACATCAACCTCCACCTCTGTTCCAGCAGCAGGATGGCCTCTGGTCCCTGCTCCCTCAGACAACTGGAGCTACTGAGAGGTGTGGTTGGCAGAGCATGAGAACAGCCCATGAGGTTAAGAAATGGTGGGGAGAGCCTCTTCCCTCTATGGGACATTACGCTGCCCCTCCGTGGGCAGTCCCTTCTTTCTACAGGCTGGGATTTGGGTCCTGGATTCTGCCCAGAAGCCCAGCTTCCATCCCTAGCAGCTTGGCTGTTCCCTACTCTGGTGTACACCAGGCTCTCTGCAGAGAGCTGCTCTGGGCAAGGACTGCCCATAGAACATGGATGACAAGCTCTAGATCCTGCTGACAGCAACCCCCAGCACAGACAAACTCCAGCACATCTTGGAGGTGAGCAGAATGGGAAGGAGCAGCAGGGGTTTTAACTTGGCCCTGGGGACTCCTAGAAAGAAGAGAGTGGAAAATCCATGTTTCTTCTCTTGGATTCTTCTGAGTATGCATTTGTTATATAAACTCAGTGGGTGACCTTGGGGTTAACTCACTTCCCCCTTCCGGCATCAGTCTTCTCCACTATCAAATCTACCCTGGGGAAGAAGGACATAAGCCCCGACAATCACCTTCACCTGTTGGTATCTGGCCCTGGGAGCCTAAACCAACTGGACTATCTGCCCCATGACCTAAACTGCCCCGTCTTTCCCGCCTAGGGCCTTGTCCTAAGTGCACAGCCTAGTCCCTTCCTGGCTTGTCCCTGACCTTTCAAGGACTCTCCAAGCTCCTCCCACACCTGCTCCCCTTGGGTCTCTCTCCTGGCTGAGCACAGGCTGCCCTTCTATCTCTCAGCAGGCCTGGGTCCTAGTCACATGCTGCTGCTTGTCACCTGATCCCCACACTTATTCTCTTCACCCTAGGGAGCTGCATAACCTGGGCTAGGTGCTGCTGAGTTCCAACCCCTTTCCTGGCCATCTCACCGTGGGACAGGTTGAAAGTGGAAACCTGTGGGCTAACAGTAACTGTTAGTAACTGTTAGTAACTAATTAGTTAGTCTCTAATGTGCCACAAGTACTCCTTTTCTTTTTGCGAATACAGACTAACACGGCTGTTTCTCTGAAACCAGTAACTGTTTGCTCTCAAAGGTGCCGAAGACACAATGGAAGAGGAAATCCTTTGGCCTGGATTTAAATTATTGCAACTGAAAGTGAATGAGAGAAAATAGGTCCAGAGTTATCTTCCTGTATCTTCTGTACAGCAGAAAATGTACAGATTAATAGATGTTAAGGTCAGAAAGGACCATTCTGTGTTTCCGGTCGCACCTCCTGAAAAACTCAGGCCCTAAAATGTCACCAAGTGGTTCCTTCAGCCAAGCATAACATGGGACTGAGCCAGAGCATGTCTTTTGGAAGGACATCCACATGCATTAGAACAGAGGTTCTCAAACTGGGGAGTCAGGCCCCCTCAGGGGGTTGTGAGGTTATTCCTTGGGGGGTCGTGAGCTGTCAGCCTCCACCCCTGCTTTGCCTCCAGCATTTATAATGGTGTTAAATATATAAAAAAGTGTTTTTAATTTATAAGGAGGATTCACACTCAGATGCTTGCTTTTCTGTACCTGGCTTTGGGACCATGAGCGAGTCTCTTCAACGCTGGGTGCCTCGATTTCCCCAACTAACAAATAGATCTAATCATGTTGGGGTTTTTTTGTTCTCCCCATTTTACAGGGTGGGAGACCGAGACACAGTTGGGACCTGTCTACACTGCAAGTCTCTTGTGCATTTCGAAGCTGCTAACCCCCACATGTTTTACAGATCCTATGGACAACACCGCTCCTAAAGGTGTGTTTGGTTAGTGCTTATCCCCTATGTAAACCAGCAGGGCTGGGCGGACTTTTCTCACTGTGCTGTGGGGAGCAGGTTCTGGGTACTAAGAGTCTGAAGAAGCTCTCAAGGACTACTTATTACAAATATTTCTATCAATGAATTGGGAGAAAATATACAATCCCTGCTGATAAGATTGGTGGGTGACAAAATATTGGCAGAGTGGTAATTACTGATGAGGAGAGGGCAGTGATACAGAACCATCTGGCTCATTCAGCAAGCTGGGCCCATTCAAAGAAAGCAAGTTTGACCGGAGCCAAATGCAAGGTCCTACACCTATCAACAAGGCATGCCGGCCACACCTCCAGAATAGGGAAGTGTATCCAGGAAAGCAGTGACTCTGGAAAGGATTTAGGGGCCATAGTGAAGAAGCCACTCAAAACGAGCTCCCAGCATGATGCTGTGGAGACCAGGGCTAAAGCCATCCTTAGACGTAGAAGCAGAGCCGTGAGGAGGGTAGGGAGGTGACACAGCATCAGTGAGACTGCTATTGGAATACTGCTTCCAGTTTTGTTGTCCTCATTTGAAAAAGATGTTGAGAAATTGGAGCTGGGGCAGTTAAAGAGCCACCAAATGTTCTGCGGGCTGGAGAAAAATGCCTTCTAGGGAGCGATTGAAAGAGCTCAACCTGTTTAGCAGATGAAAAGCAGATTGAAAGGTGACTTCAATGAAGTGTTGAAATACCTTAATGGAGAGAAAATACTGGGGATTAAAAGGCTCGTTAATCTAGCAGAGAAAGGCATAACAAGACCCAATGGCTGGAAGGTGAAAAGAGACCAATTCATATGACAAATAAAGCACAAATATTCAACAGCGAGGATGATTCACCACAGGAACAAGCTACCAAGGAAAGTGGTGGATTCTCCATCTCTTGATGTCATTTAATGAAGACTAGATGGCTTTCTGGAATGTCTTTGCCAAAGGTTAGCGACTGTGGTAAACAGGAGGCATGTGATATGCAGGGGGTCAGATGAGATGCTCTAATGGTCTCTTCTGGCCATCAAGTCGACTCATTTCTGAAAAACTGAGTGTAGCATTGGGAGTAGCCTCTGATGTTTTGCTGTCTAGCCGGCTTGCTTCCTAGAACGAATACTCCTTGAGTGGAGTGAGCCACAGGGAGTAGCTCAAACCTCCAAAGTGTCTGGCCAGCGGCAGGACATTAGCACTGCAGGGAAGGGGTGGGTAGGCTGACAGGATAGCAAGTGTGAAAAAGGGGACTGGGGTGTGAGAGGAGCCTATATAAGAAAAACCCCCAGATAGCAAGACTGTCCCTATAAAATCGGGACATCTGGTCACCCCAGGGGTGGGTGTGGCAGTAACAGCACAAACGCCTTTTGCAGGACCTCAGCCTATTGGTCAAAGGTAGTGGGGAGGTGGTGACCTCACAGAGAGATGGTGACATCAGCCAGGCAGGACAAGGGTGCAGGGCCAGGGAAACCTCGCAGACCCCTGTAGCTTTGCTTCATCAGTCTCTCTCTCGAGGTCCCTCTTTCAGGACTGAGAGAGTATTAGGGTTTACGTACGTGAGCGCAAGGAGGAACCTCTTTCGAGTTTTCTCCTTTCCTTTTCCTGATTTTACTAGAAAACAGACATCCCTGTTTGGAAGGTAAGAGCCTCTGAGAGGTTTGGAACCTGTTCAGTCTGATCCATTTGGTGCCAGCTGAATTCTAGGCGTGGAAAACGCTAGCTTAAGGTGGCAGAATTTTATTCCCCACCTAGGATTTTGTCCCTTAGAATCACTGGGGACATTAAGGTTTGTCCTTTTTGTTTTACCTTTTCCTCCATCCCTCCCTCCTTTCTCTTCTTCTCTTACTTTTTTTGTCCTTTCCCCTGTTCCCCTCCCGCCACCAGGAGGGGTTTGTGGGGGGGTGTCTCTGGGGGTGCTCTGCAGCTCCCATTGTGGAAGGTCCACCCAAAAATGTGGGGCTGAAATAGTGCTTGGCCAGTGATCCCCACCGGTGACCTGGGCCATCCTTTGAGCTCTCAGGTGAGAACCCTCAGCCCCCCGCCTCTCAGTCTCTACCCTGATTGCCTGAGCGGGGGGTTACTGACAGGGAGGAGACTCGGGTCCTTGTTGTTCTCTTTTAAGACTAAGTAAATAAGTCATAACAAGTCATATGTTTGACGAATTTTGCTGCTTCTCTGCATTCATTGTCTCTGAGCAGTTCATGATTCTCTCTAACATTCCAGTTCTCCTGAAACACTTGCTGAATAATTACTATGAACTGTTTGTTGGTCTGGAGCTCATGTGAGAGGACTTTATTCAGGTCATTCAGTGTATGAAATTCAAGATCCGATGGTTAGTTTGAAAGTCCGGGCTCTTGGGTCCTATTCCCAACTCTACCACTGACTGGCTGTGTGACCTCAAACAAGTCAGTTCTCCTCCTTTCTCAGCCTTAGCTTCTCCCTCTTTCAAGTAGGCATAACAATCAGCTCGTACCTACCTCACGGTGGGAGTAGGATGGGGATCCATTGGAGAGTGTCTCGAGGAGCAGTGCATAATATGAGGGGTCCTATCTCGTTTACTCAGATCAGATTATGACATAATAGAGTAGCTGAAATATTCTATTTTATTTGTTTTTGATTATTTTGAAATTGTTAAGGGCAGCAACTCCTTAGCTCAGACTGAAGCATCTTCTCTAATTTTTGAGATCTAAGCGTCTCCTCTTTGTGTGCGACGAGACAATTTAACACACTGTGACAAACAGGAGATGCTTTTGTTTTGCAACAAAATATTTTTGCAAAGAATTTTCATCCCACCTGTTATGATTTCAAGAAACAAACCGGTTTAGACTGTATGTGATTTTCCGACAGATGTTAGGGGGCTTATTCCTTCACCCGCTTCCTTCCCTGGTCCTTCTCGCATGAACAGAGAGCAACAATACCCGAAGTTCAAAGATGCAAACAATTCGATGTTTAATGGGGTGAACTTCCAGCAAGCATGATTCCAGTTTCCTTCCTTAGTATCCTCCTTCCCAGCTTTGACACCACAGAGCCTTACACCTGTGTCCCTGTTCCCATTCCTGCCCTTAGCCAAACATGATTCCAATTTCCCCAGCCCCATTCCCTGTTCCCATTTCCCCTTTTAGCAAAACCTGATTCCAATTTCCTTACTCCCATTCCCTGTTCCCATTTCCCACACCCGCATGTCCACCCCCACACCCACCCACACCCACTCTCTTCCTCATTGACTATAGGTTATATAGTAAAACTTGAGTTCTGCTTAGCTATACCTTAACCAATCATTTTACTGAAATTTAACTAACCAATCCGAACATATGGTAGCATGATTATGTAACCAATTATATCCCACCACCTTAATTAGTTAACACCCAGCAAAATTAATTGTACAGCAGACAGGAACAATCACAGAACAGACGGAGATTATACAGACAAACAATAGCAAACTGGGAACTATAATGACAAGACAATACAGAAGTGAGGATTTCACATCCCAGCTATTGATAAGTGAGTTCTTGCCAGACAGGATGCTATCAAACTATGTTTCCTTTTACATTTTCTAGGCACTTCCCTTTCTCTGGAGGTGATAGGCACTATCAGGACAGGATTGTATTCCTAACAGCCCAATAGCACCTTCTTTCAATGTGACTAGTTTGGAATGTGAGGATGTGACCCTTCGCTTCCCAGCTTATGGCTGCCTCTGTTGCTTAGCCAAAGGCCTTAGCCTAAGAACAGGGCCTCAGACAGTCACAGAAAGAGAAGGCCCTTACACTGGCAGACAGTGATTTTGATTCTTTCTTTTATACCTCTGCAACTAGCCAAGTGAAAAGAATACATCTAAATTCTTAGAGTATAGGCCTTTACAGACAGACCTGAATATGTATATCCTAACAAGAAATGGTTTCAATGAAATTTCCCCACCATCTCGATTCCTGGTCTCTCTCTTTGCCTCTGCGGGGTTTCTTGTCTGTCAGGAGTCAGGATTTGTGGCTTCTCTTTCTGGCTCTGCCACCGCGTTGCTGTGTAGGCCATTTGGTAGGTCACTTCCCTTCTCTGTACCTCAGGCTCCCCATCTGTCTAATGGGATCAGGGACAATTTGTGAACTCTGGGTAGTCATGAGCCTGAGTGAGATAAGGGGCGTAGTTAAAACCCTTTGTGAAAGAGAAAGGGGAGTTTCACGGTGTTGAGCACCAAGGAATTCTAAACTTTGCTAAAATGTCTAGGGTGCGGAAACAAGAAATGGTCGGGGCCAAATTTTAACCACTGTCTTTTTTAAAGCCCATTCAGGGATGTGAGTCCCACTCTTTTAGGTATCTGGGGTTCTTTGTCAGCAGGAGAGAAGAGGTTCCTGCCGCCATTTTTATGGCCTTAACAAACCAGGTGCTGTGCCCCAGTTCTCATCTGAGATCCCCGAAAAGAACCTCTCCCCATCCATTAACAAGACAGTAGCTATCTTTAAAAGGGAAACAAAGAGAACCCCGGGACTTACAGACAAGCCAGCCTCATTCCATACCTGGAAAGATACTGGAACACATTATTAAACAATCAGTTTGTCAGCACCTACAGGATCATTTGGTTCTTAGTACTAGTGAGCATGGATTTGTCAAGAACAAATCATTCCAAACCAATCCTGTTTCCTTCTTTGACAGGGTTATGGGCCTAGTGGAGGTGGATAAACAGTAGATGTGATCTATCTTGGTGTTAATCAGGCTTTTGACGCAGTCCCATAGGACATTCTCAAAAGCAAACTAGGGAAATGTGGTCTTGATGCAGTTAGTATAATGTGGGTACACAGCTGGTTGAAAACCCATCCTCCAAGAGTCGTTCTCCATGTTTTGCTGTCCAGCTGAAAGGGAGTACCTAGTTGGTCCTGCACAGATCAGTCCGGCGTGTGGTACTATTCCATATTTTCATTAATGATTTGGAAAATGGAGTGGAGTGTATGCTTCTAAACTGTGCAGATGACACCAAGCACGTTGGAGCGCAGGACTGGAATACAAAACGCCCTTTACAATTTGGAGACATTGGTCTTCTTGAGCCAAACTCCAGGGCTGGGCCCCTCTCTGTAGACTGGGCAGAAGTGAAACCCCAGAGCCAAACACTCCTCCTCGTGGGCAGTGCACGCCGACCGCTAATGGTCAGATGCTGCTTAGCACTGTCAGAGCAGCTTCTGCTGCGGGATTCTCCCAGCACTTTCCAAGAGTGGGAAAGTATGAAATCCCCATTTGACTTCTGGGGACAGAGCCATAGAGCGGGGAGCAACTTGCCCAAAGTCCCAATAGGAAAACCAGCAATGGAACCCAGGAGTCCTGACTGTCAATCCCCTCTTTTCACAGGCAGTCAATCGCCCAGTGTCATCACCCTGCCTGCTGTCTGGGCAGGGTAACTCCTCAGGTCACCACCCTCTCCAGCCTGCCTTGGGCTTGGAGAGTGAGGAGGAGAGCGAGGGACAGCAGACGACCCTGAACATCTGCCATCCATCGCTCCATCGCCTAGAGCAAGTGATAGGCATTAGGGTTCTTCTGTGGCACCCTCTGTCTGTCTGGGGGGAGGCAGAAAGAGGGGGAGAGAATCTCTCCAAAGGAGATTGGATTTGCAAAAGACTCCCAGGAGCCCCTTGATATCAGACCGGGGAGGGGCTTTTCCAGAGCCATCTCCAGTGTGTTTGGAAATGTCCCAACAATGCGGCTCCCAGCCCTTGCCTTGTGGGATACTGTTTGACAGGCTGAGAGTGTCTGAGCTGGGTGAGACCCTGTGAGCTGCTGAACATGGATTGTCATAAATATAAAGGGAAGGGTAAACCCCTTTAAAATCCCTCCTGGCCAGAGGAAAAATCCTCTCACCTGTAAAGGATTAAGAAGCTAAAGGTAACCTTGCTGGCACCTGACCAAAATGACCAATGAGGAGACAAGATACTTTCAAAAGCTGGGAGGAGGAAAAAAAACCCAAGGGTCTGGGTCAGTCTGTGTGATGCTTTTGCCGGAGACAGAACAGGAATGGAGTCTTAGAACTTAGTAAGTAATCTAGCTAGGTATGTGTTAGATTATGATTTCTTTAAATGGCTGAGAAAATAGCTGTGCTGAATAGAATGAATATTCCTGTCTGTGTGTCTTTTTTGTAACTTAAGGTTTTGCCAAGAGGGATTTTCTATGTTTTGAATCCAATTACCCTGTAAGGTATTCACCATCCTGATTTTACAGAGGTGATTCTTTATTTTACTTCTATTAAAAGTCTTCTCGTAAGGAAACTGAATGCTTTTTCATTGTTCTAAGATCCAAAGGTTTGGGTCTGTGGTCACCTATGCAAATTGGTGAGGATTTTTACCAAACCTTCCCCAGGAAGTGGGGTGAAAGGGTTGGGAGGATTCTGGGGTGGAAGACGTGTCCAAACTCCGTTTCCCAGTAAACCCAGATAAAGTTTGGTGGTGGCAGTGGAAATCCAAGGGCAAAGAGTAAAATTAATTTGTACCTTGGGGAGTTTTAACCTAAGCTGGTAAAAGTAAGCTTTCATGCAGGTCCCCACATCTGTACCCTAGAGTTCAGAGTGGGGAAGGAACCTTGACACCATGTTTCTTCTCTTGGATCCTTCCAAGTATGCATTTGTGATAAAAACTCAGTGGGTGACCTTGGGGTTAAAACACATCCCCCTTCCGGCATCAGTATTCTCCACTATCAAATCTACACTGGGGAAGGACATAAGCCCCAACAATCACCTTCACGTGTGGGTGTCTGGCCCTGGGAGCCTAAACCAACTGGACTATCTGCCCCTTCACCTAAACTGCCCTGTCTTTTCCTCCTAGGGCCTTGTCCTAAGTGCTCAGCCTAGCCCCTTCCTGGCTTGTCTCTGACCCTTCAAGGACTCTCCAAGCCCCTCCCACACCTGCTCCCCTTGGGTCTCTCTCCTGGCTGAGCACAGGCTGCCCTTCTATCTCTCAGCAGGCCTGGGTCCTAGTCACATGCTGCTGCTTGTCACCTGATCCCCACACTTATTCCCTTCACCCTAGGGAGCCGCATAACCTGAGCTACGTGCAGTTGAGCTCCAACCCATTTCCTGGCCATCTCAAGAGTTTGAGAACCACTGGAGCCAGCTGGCTAACAGAAAATCTTTCTTCTGCAGTGACGTGGGATTAAGGGACATGGAGGAAAAGTTGTGGAGGCTATGATTAAAGTTAGAGTAGCGAGGCCAGGATAACCGGGGCTAGATCCCAGGACTGGCTATCAGAAGACCTCCCATTTCCTATTCCTGGCTTTGGGACCATGAGCGAGTCTCTTCAACGCTGGGTGCCTCAGTTTCCTAAACTATCAAATAGAGCTAATCAAGGGTGTTTTTTTTTGTTCTCCCCATTTTACAGGGTGGAAACCGAGACATAGTTGGGACCTGTCTACATTGCAGATCTCTTGTGCATTTCCAATTTGCTGACCCCCACATGTTATTCAGAGCCTGTGGACAAAACAGCTTCTAATGGTGTTTGTTCTGTTCTTATCCCATATGTACCAGCAGGTCTGGGCGGACTTTTCTCA
Source organism: Lepidochelys kempii (assembly GCF_965140285.1). NCBI lineage: Eukaryota > Metazoa > Chordata > Testudines > Cheloniidae > Lepidochelys > Lepidochelys kempii. The sequence goes on along the minus strand of NC_136382.1, from coordinate 177,530,555 downwards.
TTGTGCTGTGGGGAGCAGGTCCTGGGTACTAAGAGTCTGAAGATGTTTTCAAGGACTTAAAAGTAGTTTTATCAATGAATTGGGAGAAAACCTACAATCCCTGCTGATAAGCTTGGTGGGTGACAAAATACGGGTAGAGTGGTAATTACTGATGAGGAGAGGGCAGTGATACAGAACCATCTGGCTCATTCGGCAAACTGGGCCCATTCAAAGAAAGCAAGTTTGACCAGAGCCAAATGCAAGGTCCTACACCTAGCAACAAGGCATGCCGGCAACACCTCCAGAATAGGGAAGTGTATCCAGGAAAGCAGTGACTCTGAAAAAGATTTACGGGCCATAGCGGAGAAGCCACTCAACACAAGCTCCCAGCGTGATGCTGTAGTGATCAGGGCTAATGCGATCCTTAGACGTAGGAGCAGAGCCGTGAGAAGGCTAGGGAGGTGACACAGCATCAGTGAGACTGCTATTGGAATATTGCCTCCAGTTTTGGTGTCCTCATTTGAAAAAGATGTTGAGAAATTGGAGCTGGGGCAGCAAAGAGCCACCAAATGTTCTGCGGGCTGGAGAAAAATGCCTTCTAGGGAGCGATTGAAAGAGCTCAACCTGTTTAGCTGATGAAAAGCAGATTGAAAGGTGACGTCACTGAAGTGTTGAAATAGCTTAATGGAGAGAAAATACTGGGGATTAAAAGGCTCGTTAATCTAGCAGAGAAAGGCAAAACAAGACCCAATGGCTGGAAGGTGAAAAGAGACCAATTCATATGACAAATAAAGCACAAATATTCAACAGCGAGGATGATTCACCACAGGAACAAGCTACCAAGGAAAGTGGTGGATTCTCGATCTCTTGATGTCATTTAATGAAGACTAGATACCTTTCTGGAATGTCTTTACCAAATGTTAGCGACTGTGGTATACAGGAGGCCTGTGATATGCAGGGGGTCAGATGAGATGCTCTAATGGTCTCTTCTGGCCATCAAGTCGACTCATTTCTGAAAAACTGAGTGTAGCATTGGGAGTAGCCTCTGCTGTTTTGCTGTCTAGCCGGCTTTCTTCCGAGAATGAACACTCCTTGAGTGGAGTGATCCACAGGGAGTAGCTCAAACCTCCAAAGTGTCTGGCCAGCGGTAGGTCATTAGCACTGCAGGGGAGGGGTGGGTAGGCTGACGGGATAGCAAGTGTGAAAAAGGGGACAGGGAGTGGGGTGTGAGAGGAGCCTATATAAGAAAAAGCCCCAGATAGCGGGACTGTCCCTATAAAATTGGGACATCTGGTCACCCCAGGGGTGGGTGTGGTAGTGACATCACAAAGGCCTTTTGCAGGACCTCAGCCTATTGGTCAAAGGTGGTGGGAAGGTGGTGACCTCACAGAGAGATGCTGACATCAGCCAGGCAGGACAGGGGTGCAGGGCCAGGGAAACATCGCAGACCCCTGTAGCTTTGCTTCAGCAAGTCTCCTTCTCGAGGTCCCTCCTTGAGGACAGAGAGTATTAGGGTTACGTACGTGAGTGCGAGAAGGAACCTCTTTCAAGTTTTCTCCTTTCCTTTTCCTGATTTTACTTGAAAACAGACGTCCCTGTTTGGAACGTAAGAGCCTCTGAGAGGTTTGGAACCTGTTCAGTCTCATCCATTTGGTGCCAGGTAAATTCTAGGCCTGGAAAATGCAAGCTTAAGGCGGCAGTATTTTATTCCTCACCTAGGATTTTGTCCCTTAGAATCACTGGGGACATTAGGGTTTGTCCTTTTTGTTTTACCTTTTCCTCCATCCCTCCCTCCTTTCTCTTCTTCTCTTACTACTTTTGTCCTTTCCCTTGTTCTCCTCCCGCCACCAGGATACTTGTATTGGGGGAGTCACTGGGGGTGCTCTGCAGCTCCCATTGTGGAAGATCCAACCAAAAATGTTGGGCTGAAATAGTGCTTGGCCCCTGATCCCCACCGGTGACCTGGGCCATCCTTTGGGCTCTCTGGTGAGAAAGTGTCACCTCAGCCTCCCTTAGTCTCTACCCGGATTGTCTGAGGAGGAGGTTATTAACAGGGAGGAGACTTGGGTCATTGTTTTTCTCTTTTAAGACCAAGTAAATAAGTTATAACGAGTCATGTTTGATTAACGTTGCTGCTTCTCTGCATTCATTGTCTCTGAGCAGTTCATGATTCTCTCTAACATTCCAGTTCTCCTGAAACACTTGCTGAATAATTACTATGAACTGTTGTTGGTCTGGAGCTCATTTGAGAGCACTTTATTCAGGTCGTTCAACATATGAAACTCAAGATCCGATGGTTAGTTTGCAAGTTAGGGCTCTTGGGTCCTATTCCCAGCTCTGGCACTGCCTGGCTGTGTGACCTCAGACAAGTCAATTCTCCTTTCTCAGCCTTAGCTTCTCCCTCTTTCAAGTAGGCATAACAATCGGCTCCTACCTACCTCACAGTGGGTGGAGGATGGGGATCCATTGGAGAGTGTCACTGGGAGCAGTGAATAATATGAGGTGTCCTATCACTTTTACTCAGATAAGACTATGACATAATAGAGTAGCTGAAATATTCTATTTTATTTGTTTTTGATTATTTTGAGATTGTTAAGAGAAGCAACTCCTTAGCTCAGACTGAAGCATCTTCTCTAATTTTCTATCTAACTGTCTCCTCTTTGTATGCGATGGGACAATTTAACACACAGTGACAAACAGGAGATGCTTTTGTTTTGCAACAAAATATTTTTGCAAAGAATTTTCATCCCACTTGTTATGATTTCAAGAAACAAACCGGTTTAGTCTGAATGAGATTTTCTGACCAAAACAGTTAAATGAAATTTCCCCACCATCTTGATTCCTGGTCTCTCTCCCTGCCTCTGGGGGGCTTGTTGTCTGTCAGAACAGGAGTCAAGATTGTTGGCTTCTCTTTCTGGCTCTGTCACCACCTTGCTGTGTAGGCCCTTGGGTAGGTCACTTCCCTTTTCTGTACCTAAGGCTCCCCCTCTGTCCAATGGGAACAGGGACAATTTGCAAACTCTGGGCAGTCGTGAGCCTGTGTGAGATAAGGGGCGTTAAAGCCCTTTGTGAAGGAGAAAGGGGAGTTTCACGGTGTTGAGCACCGAGGAATTCTAAACTTTGCTAAAATGTCTAGGCTGCGGAAACAATAAATAGTCGGGGCCAAATTTTAACCATTGTCTTTTTAAAAGCCTATTCAGGGATGTGAGTCCCACTTTTTTAGGTACGTGGGGTTCTTTGCCAGGAGGAAAGAAGAGGTTCCTGCCTCCATTTTTATGGCCTTAACAAACCAGGTGCTGTGCCCTAGTTCTCATCTGAGATCCCTGCAAAGAACCTCTCCCCATCCGTTAACAAGACAGTAGCTATCTTTGAAAGGGGAACAAAGAACGCTGGGACTTACAGACAAGCCAGCCTCATTCCATACCTGGAAAGATACTGGAACACATTAAACAATCAGTTTGTCAGCACCTACAGGATCATTTGGTTCTTAGTACTAGTGAGCATGGATTTGTCAAGAACAAATCATTCCAAACCAATCCTATTTCCTTCTTTGACAGGGTTACAGGCCTAGAGGAGGTGGGCAGACAGTAGATGTGATCTATCTTGGTGTTAATCAGGCTTTTGACACAGTCCCATAGGACATTCTCAGAATCAAACTAGGGAAATGTGGTCTAGATGCAATTAGAATAATGTGGATGCACAGCTGGTTCAAAACCCATCCTCCAAGAGTCGTTCTCCATGTTTGGCTGCCCAGCTAAGAGGGTGTACCTACTGGGTCCGGCAGGGATCAGTCTGGGGTGTGGTACTATTCCATATTTTCATTAATGATTTGGAAAATGGAGTGCAGAGCATGCTTCTACACTGTGCAGATGACACCAAGCACTTTGGAGCACAGGACTGGAATTCAAAACACCCTCTACAAATTGGAGAATTGGTCTTCTTGAGCCAAACTCCACGGCTGGGCCCCTCTCTATAGACTGGGCGAAAGTGAAACTCCAGAACCAAACACTCCTCCTCCTGGACAGTGCATTCCAACCTTTAATGGCAGGGGGACCGGACATGAGGGCCTGGTTGTAATTGCCAGCTGTGGAAATGGAGTGTGTAGCAGTGGTTAGTGAAGGGGCCTGGAAATAAGACTGCTGCATCCCATCCGTGGCTCTGAGACTTTCTGTGACCCTGAGCAAGTAGCTTCAGCAAGTGGGAGCTGGGAGGTGCTGTCACCCCCACACTAAGGCAGTGTTTTGCACCCCTTGCTTCTGGCTGAGTTTTTCTGTCCCTTGGCAATAAGACAGACTCTTCTTTTCACAGTCAGTTGATCGCCCAGTGTCATCACCCTGCCCGCTGGCTGGGCGTGTAACTCCTCAGGTCACCACCCTCTCCAGCCTACCTTGGGCTTGGAAAGTGAGGAGGAGGGCGAGCGACAGCAGGTGACCCTGAACATCCACCATCCATCGCTCCATCACCTAGAGCAAGTGAGTGACATTAGGGTTCCTCTGTGGCATTCCCTGTCTGTCTGGGGAGAGGCAGAAAGAGGGGAAGAGAATCTCTCCCAAAGGAGATTGGATTTGCAAATGGCCTCCTGGAGCCCCTCGCTCTCAGACGAGGGAGGGTCTTCTCCAGTGCCTTCTCCACTGTGTTTGGAAAGGTCCCAGCAATGCAGCTCCCAGCCCTTCCCTTGTGGGAGACTGTTCCCCTGGCTGAGAGTGTCTGAGCTGGGCCAGACCCTGTGAGCTGCTGAGCATGGAAATCAATGAGAAATGAGGAGGCCCTGGGCTTCCTATACCTAGGGACTTTGATGTGGGGAATTTTTTCCCTGGAGAAGTCCGGAGTCCTGGGTAGTGTTCTGTTCTTTAGCCTGAGGGGTAGCCAGGGATGGCAGGAGGGAGCTGCTTGTCCGATGGTCTTTGTAACTGACCCCAGTGCCTCCCCGGGTGTTGCAGCACCAGGGATGATGAGGGGAAACGTTGGGAGCAGATCATGCAATGAACTCCTGCCAGTGTGTGGAGATTGCACTCTCTGCACCCCTGTGAGGGGAGGAAGAGCTGCTGTGGCTGGGGCAGGGATGGGGAGGGATGAAAAAGGCTGTCTGGTGAGAGGCTGCCTGGACCCCAGACTCACTCGTGCTCCACGCTCGGTTCCAGGATAGCCGGGCTCCTGAGGATGTTCAGGAGCAAGGCTCTGCAGGTGTCCCCAGAGCCTGAGGGAAGCAGCTGCCATCTTCCCCAGGAGCAGAGCAGCCCCTCTGTCCCCGCTGGCAGGGAAGGAGCTCCCAGATGGACCAGGAGGTGGAAGTGCAGCCTTCTGGCAGAGGAAACCCACTCCTGGCGCAGGCGCCGAGGTGGGAGAGGCACTGGCCAGGCTGAAATGGAGCTGGCCCAGGATGCAGCTGGGCAGGCAGGACCCAGCCCAGGACGGGAGCCGGGCAGGGTGGCTCTGGGGCTTGTTGTGTGGGAAGCACCGGCCCCAGGAGCCCAGCCCTGATTCCCAGCAGGAGGCATCGCCCTGCCCAGTCACTGAGGACCTTCCATCTTCCCCAGGGCAGGAGGTGGATGATCCCTGTCCCAGCATCAGCAGCTCGGCCCGCTCCCCATGGGACAGCAGCAGTGCCTGGGATTTGGGTAGCAGAGAGGCCAACGGGCGCTGCTGCTTTGTTCCAGGTGAGGAGCCAGTCTGGGCTCAGGGAGGGGTGAGGAGGGGGCTGTGAACACCCAGAGCCCAGGCCCTCAACCAGCGCTATGGGGGCAGGTCTCCAGCCCAGGTGTCTGGCCTGAGCCACGTGAACTTCTGACACTAGATGCTGCCACTTTGGTCCTTGGTGTTCTGGTTGGCAGGGTGCGTGCGGGGAGAGGGAGCAGGCACTTCCCAGGGAGTCCAGGACAGTGTGTGGGGGGGATCTCTTTGCTATGGGCTCCTGAATTACTTGGGGGCTGAAGGTATGACTGAGAGCAGGGAATGTGGGGAGCGATCTGCCCTGGGTCCCGGAGGTGGGAAGGGAGCACATTGCCCCACCATGCCCCTGTCCTTCTCCCTAGTGGCAGCAGGTATCATCCTGTCCCCTTTTCTCCCTGGTGCAGGGACCCCCAGGGACTCAGAGGACGAGGAGGAGGAATGGGTGGACGTGGCCACAGAGGAGGCTTCTCTCAAGAACATTCGAGAGCAGCTCCAGGGCCGAGAAAAGGTACAAACGTTCCCTAGCTGTGCTGGAACCGAGATTCTCCCGCCCCTTCCCAGCACCCTGACCTCCTGCAGAGAGTCTTGTCTCTGATGATCCACCAGCCCTAATGGGGATCTTTCTTCTGCATGATCTGGGACGGGTGGGTCCCCACTATCCCCCATTCAGGCCTGAGTGCTGCAGCTGGTGTGGGTGTGGCAGGGAGGTCCCTGGCTTACTGGCTCTCTCTCCTGTAACCCCACTCCTGGTGGATGCAGGACGAGGCCCAGCACCTCATGTTCCTGCACGCCATCCACCCCCGTGTCTCGCTGCACAGCAGAGAGGGCAGGACACATTGGAGCCACACTGCTGCAAGGCGGCTGTGCTGGAGAGGATTGTGGTGAGGGAGGACAGAGAGATGGGAGGGGCAGGGGTCTCCCCGGGCCAATGGATGCGGGATGGCTGGTGCTGGAGGGGCAGCTGAGGCCAGAGATTGCTGGGGCTGAAGATTGGGGAGAAGAGACAGGAGAAATTCTGAGATTGGCCACTAGCGGGCAGGAATCGGAGGAGCGGGAGGCAGGTGGGGGGATCTTGCTCGCTGTGTGGGGCGCTGGCTGTGTAATCGCCTCACTGGGAAGTGTCAGTGAGGCCCGAATCTCTCATGCTTCTTCGGCTCTCACAGGAGCTTATGGAGGAGCTGCCTGATAACTCTCCACCTGGCGCCGTCCTCGCTAACTCCCTGATTGCTGTGGGCAACCTCGGGTACTGTGACCCTCCAGGCCTGTTCCCCTAACCCTGGTGCTGCTCAGGCCCAGGGCTGGGAGTCACTGCCCCTCCCACCACCAGGTCACCTCCCAAGGGTGGCTCCTCTGACAGAGATGGTGGGAAGGTTCACTCTCTCTGGTTGGGCTGTTCTTTTCACTCCAGTGACATTGCAATGGCTTTGGGGAGAGGCTCACTCCCAGGAACAGATAGAGGAGGGGCAGCAGGGTCCAAGGAACAGGCGCTATTCCTGCCCTGCCACTGTCTGTCTGGGAAACCTTGCACTTGTCATTCCCTGGCTCGGTGCCTCAGTTTCCATTCTCGCCAGCCTCAGCCTATTTCTCTGCAGTTTCACATCCCTGTTGGTGCCAGTCCAATCCCCGCAGTGCACAGTCTAATATTGCGTCTCTCTCTTGCCAGCACCATGACACCTGGCCTGGAGCCGGAGCTGGAGAGCCACCTCCTTCAAGCTGCCCTGCATGTCGTCTTCATCGTGAGCACGTCGAAAGACACCACCCAAGTCCAGATAGATCATGCTAAAGTCATGAATTGAAGAGCCAGCTGTCATCCTGCCATGAATTTTTGCTAATTGCCTGCAGTGGAATGTGAATGAGGGAGGCCAGGATATGTATTTGGGTGTCTCACAACTGCTTCGCAGAGACCCCTCTTCCCGTCCTGTGGCAGGTATAGTCCCAGTTTCCCAAACACTGACCCATGGCTCTCCCTTGCTTTGCAGGATCTGCATAGGGTCTTGCCAGAGCTCCTGGATGCCATGCTGGGGAGCCTGCTGGCAGAGTCCCCAGACACCGACAGGCTCCATTACATCTTGGTGGGGAGCCCGATAAGAGGGGTGGGGCAATGTTGCCTGAACTGTTAGATCCATTTTCAAGTCTGTCCTCCTAGCTGGGCCCTCAGTGGGGCGTCCTTGGTCAGGGCAGTTAGTGTAATGCAGTGTCAGGCCCTTCCTCCTTGAAGGACAGAGGAAGTAGCTGGGAGTTCAAGCCAGAGCTTTGCCTGGGGACTGGCTTAGGGAGTGAGAGTCTGAACCCCTCCTGTGAGATCCAGAAGATGGTCCTCAGAGAAGAGTCACTGGCTCCTTCCAAGAGAAACAGGAGGATCCCAGAGAATCAGCCCTTCTCTCCATGGGCCCTGAGATTCCTAGGGGGATTCTGCTCACACTCAGTCCCTTCACCCAACCAAGGACTTGAGAGCCAAGAAGGGGTGAGGGATCTGTCTCCTTCCTGTTGAGCTGTTCAGGAATCAGAAGTTCAGGAAGTATGGGACCAGCCCCCACATCGAACGTTGTCCCAATCTAGAGAGATAATGACAAGTTGTGACCTGCAGGATACAGGCATTGTCCTGGGGGCAACAATCCCCTTCTAAATCTCTGAGATAAATGAATCGGATATTCCATCCCGTGCACAATGTCTCAGCCCCCTGGGGATGGGGAGGGTCTCATGCACCTGCCCATGGATCCTGAACTGCCTCCTTTCCCCCCAGCACATGAACTATTGGATCGTGTCCAGGGTGTCGCAAGAGAGAGCCAGGGCCATGCGGAGCAGCACCGCCCTGCTCAGATCCACCATCACCATCCCTGAGTTTGACATAAGTGACCTCTCAGCCCAGCTTCCTGACTCCAGGCGTCGGTGGGCTGGCTCGAACGGGCTGTAGGATGTGCTGCTGCAGGGGCTGGGGGTTAGGAGTGTTTCTCTTGGGGAGGCAGAGTCAGAGCAGAGAACGAACTCGGCTTGAGTCAAGTTCTTCTTGTCCTGGTTAAGTGGTGACTCTGGGCATTTTAAGGGGACCATACTGCAGGTTCATGCCTTTCTATCATCCTGGAGCAGCTGGGGAAAGTAAGTCCCCATGGAGGGCGCTGCCCACATCCCTGTGCTCCAGGCTCCTTTTGAGGGCAGAGTAAATAAAGGGTCTAGCTCAAGCTCCTATTCTCTAGCATCTCCTGTGCAGGGGCTACGGGGACGGAGAGTCCTGGCCAGGCGGGGACTGGGAGCTGACAGGAAAATGCTGATGGAGTCCCCTCTCCCTCTCCCTTCCGTAAGAACTCAGCAGGATTCCCCAGGATGGTTCACCGTGTGGCACAGCTGGCTCTGTCCATCAGTGAAGCAGCCAAGGACCTGAGCCAGCAGGCCAGGGTGGGAGTGTACAGGCTCTATCAGCTGCTGCTGCACCAGAGGGCCGATGAAGTGAGCTGTAGCTCATGAAAGCTCATGCTGAAATAAATTGGTTAGTCTCTAAGGTGCCACAAGTACTCCTTTTCTTTTTACCAGAGGGGTAAGGAACCCAGATGTGAAATGGCACCCAATAGAGTGAGAGTGGGACCCCAACCAATTTCTCTCAGACTGACCCCGGCTGGAGGCTGAGTCTCTGTTGATCTATTTCCCTGTTCTACACCACCCCCTGCAATTCTGTTGGCAAGGAATCTGTCCCCTGTGCAACCACCAATGGGATTGGAAGGACACAAGCACTTGCAACCAAAATGACAAATGTGTGTGTGTGTCTGTTTCTCAGGGCTGACCATCCATGAGGCCGAAGCCCTGTGGTGTTGGGACTGGCATCAGGACAGCAGGCTCCTGGGCTACAGGAACAGAGCCAGGGCTGGGGAGGTAAAGACACTCTGCCAGGGAGTGGGGGTGGCTGGGTCGCCTGCAGTGACTGCTTCCTGGGGCCGCGAGACAGAGATACCGTTCTAGCCCCAGGATTCGGAGCCTCACTCTGGGCAGTCTGCTAATGCCTCACATCCTGTTGGGTTTAGGTCTTTGTAAAATTCTTCTGGGAGGGGCAGAGAAGATCCTTCCTCTGGACAGCAGTGCTGGCCATCCATGACCCCCTGCTGTGTGTCAGCTAGCCTGAGCTGGTCCACACCTACTCCCTCCTGCGGGATGCCCAGCGCTGATGGGGGACAAGGTAAGCAGCTGCATTAGAGTCAGGAGATTGGGGTGGGGCCCATGCCTCCTTCCAATCCGATGTCCATTTGCTGGGCTGGCAGCAAGGAGCCTGGTGTGGAATGAGAGTGAGAACAGGTGCTACTGGGAAGGGAGATGAATTCAACTTCATGAGCAGGAGGGAGCCAGCTTGTCCCCGGGAGTAGCTCCAACCCAGCTCTTTGCAAGGCTAATTAATGACAAGCATTGCTTCATCACGGACTTATGTTCTTAGGACATGGTGCTACCGCTCTTGGGAAGTGCCCTCTGCGAGTCTCTCCTGTCCCACAGGGCCACTCCAGTTTCCAGTGGACTAGTGTCCGTGTCACCCGAGCCACCACCCAGAGTTGCTCCTGTCACTGGTAGCCTGGGAGGCCAAGGACTGACAAGTGATGGCGATTCAGCAGGCAGGCCTGGGGCACATTGGTGGGGGAAGCTTGTCCTGCTGCTGGCAGGGCTGGACTTGCTCTAGAGAGAACGGGAGGATTCAGTCAGCAGGGGCTGCTGATCTGCCCCATTCACCAGGGCTGCCATCGTCTGTCTTCAGCATTAGTGTCTGGGATGACTTGGAGAAAGGTCTCAACCTCCCGACATCCCACTTCACTTCTGCCAGAATCCCTCCTTCCCCCCACCTCCCTGCTAAAGCCCCGTCCCTGCCCAACCTGGGTTGGGGTGGAGGAGAGGGTTTTGAGAACTTGTTCTGTGGATTGGAGGTGGAACATCTGTCAGGGGCACTGAGCGGGAGGTGGCAGGAGCTGACGCTACAAGGATGGGGGTTGGCACTGGAGGTCTCTAGAAAGGACAAGAAGACTTGATTCTGGGGGTAAGTATGGTGAATCCATCCCTCAGAGGTAGGCAGGTGGTGGGTGGAAATGCTGGTTCCAGGTGCCCTTAATCCCCCCAATTCCTCGGGGGCGTCTGAGTCTCTGACAGGTTCTCGTTCCCTTGCAGCAGGAGGACATCATTGCCAATGTGATGCGCCAGGTCCGCATCATCCAGCACTTGCGCCAGATGCCGGAGCCCCCTGACACTCACAGAAACTCCCTCCCCTCTCTGTGGAGCAGGGTCCTTCCTTCTGCCCCCCAAATTCCAGCAGAGTTTTACAGACGGGCGCAGCCTGCAGCTGAGCCACCTCCGGGAACAGTGGGGACAGGTCACCTCATCCCATCAAAGCAAGCAGTGCTGGCTTTCAAAGAGGCTTAGATGGAAGACCCCACTCCGTCATGGAGGTAAGAGCCATTTACTCCTTGGGGCGTGTGGGCCTCTTTGGGGGAGAAATGGGATCATAGAATCATAGAATACCAGGGTTGGAAGGGACCTCGGGAGGTCATCTAGTCCAATCCCCTGCGCAAAGCAGGACCAATCCCCAATTTTTGCCCGGGATCCCTAAATGGTCCCCTCAAGGATTGAACTCACAACCCTGGGTTTAGCAGGCCAAAGCTCAAACCACTGAGCTATCCCTCCCCTGCTAATGCGTAGCCTGCCTGGGAGCTTCCCCCATCCCTGTCACCCAGCTCTGGAACAGAGACATCTCCATAATTGTACCACCCTGGTTTTGTTCGTAGGAAGGTGCTCCCCAGAGATGTCCTCTAACCTGGACTCCTGAGAGGGTTTCCAGCAGGAGGCTCCATCCCCTAGGGCATGAAGAGGACATCAGGTAGTCTCGTTCACATGGCATCTCCGGTCTCCAGCTCCACTTCCCGCAGCAGGGCAAACGAACCCATCAGCTCCCAGAATCCCAACTCTTTGACCTCCTTCCACTCAGCAGTGGGATTTGTCCAGCCCCCTCACCACACCTGTCAGCCTCTGAATGATGAAGGGCCTGAATGTCAGAGTCACCAGAACAAGCAAACTCCAGTTGCAGGCAGTGGGGCCTGTGTGTACTGAGCCCCTCTGGAAACCAGGTCTGAAATGGGAACAAGGACCCCAGCCCAGGAACAGTAGGAGTGGGCAGAGCAGGCCTGTAACAAGGTGCTCTCCCCTGGGCTGCACAGCCTGGGGCTTAGCCAAGCTGATTACAGAATGAGCCCTACCTGAGAGGCACCATGTAACCCCTCCTACAAAGCCAGACTTCAGTGGTGATACAGCCCAGCTGGGGTATCAACAGGAATGAGAACGAGTTAGGAAATTCAGAGCAGCAAGGAAAATCTAGAGGGAAACTTGAGAAGAGAGGTGGGAAGTGCCCAGGGAAAAGTGCAGCAAAGAGAAAGGAGTAGACCTTGCTGTTGGGTACAGGACCCTGAGCTGCTCCCAGTGTCAGGGTGGAAGTGGGTTCTCCTACTGGCCCCAAAGAAAGGGGCGTCCACGCACCCGGAGAGGGTTACCGAGCCCAGCAAGGGGGCTGCAGGATGAGGAAGAGCCCCAGTGATGGCAGAAGGACTTCTTTCTGTGGAAAGACATGTTTGGACTTTTAGTGTGAGACAAGCTAGGCCCCAGGAGGATTGACGAAAGATGGTGACCTGGCTGAAGGGTTGACTTACCAGGCAGAGAAACTGTCACGGTGCTGGAGTGACCACTGATGGGGGACGCTAGCCTAGCGAGAGGGCTGTGATCATGCCTGGCCGCCATGGGTGCAAGGAACGATGAGTAGCTTCCTTTCTGATTGGCATTGTCAGGAGGATTGAATTCCCCCTGTTATCCGTGAGGGCTGATGGAAGTCTTGGCTGCTGAAGGACCGTCTGTCCTGCCAAGCGGGTGTCTCAAGGGACCAAGCTGGTCACTGTATTTCTCACTTCAGTTCCTGGGACTGGTTAAGCAGCCAAAGCAGGTCTAGGGGTTTCTCACGCAGCTCCTAGAACACCAACAGAGGCAGAAGGAAGTGCAGGCGGAGCTACAGACGTGGCAGCTGCAATATCTGTGAGAGATCCTGGAAAGGGAAATCAACCCAGGGTCTGCTATGCCCATGGACAAAAATGGCAGACAAGGAGAGCACGCCTGGGCTGTGCTGTGAAGATTAGCCCAGGAGAGCAGGGCATGAGGAAGTGTACAAGCGTGGCCTAATGCCAAGATGGGGACAAGAATTCTTTGTTTTGAGTGCAGAGAAGCAGGCCATATCAAAAGATACGGCCTGCTCTAGGAAATTGCTGAGTGCAAAATAAGGGGCCAGGGCCCCACGAAGGTAGAAAGAAAGTAGAAGGCATCCTCTGACACAAACCCACATGAGGCAGGCAACGTGGAGGTGGCAGGGATAGTCATGGACTTTGCAGACCCTCCACCAACAGGCCCTGTTGGGTGCTGGAGGGAGGTGAAGGACAAAATGGTTGGCCCAGAGATGAAACAGACTGAAGGAGGGACAAACACGAGGGTGGAGCAGTCCGTGGTGGGTTCTCAGACCCTGACGGAAAGGGTTTTGGCGTATGCAGCGGCTGTAGCAAAAAGGGGTAGAGAAGAAGCTAAAGGCTTCGGAACAGGCTCCGCAAGCAGTTGCGAATGAGAAGGAGTGGCTGCAGGAAGAGCGCTGGGATACTGCGTAAGAGAAGGATTGCCTCTTAATTCTGGTGAGCGGCTGGCAGTGGAGCTAGAGACACTGTGCGCAGGCTGTACAAGCGCGCAGCCAGTGACAGCAATGAGATGATGAGGGACGAAGCTTGGACAAGAATCAAACTTGCCCCCCAGGTGGGCGATGTTCTAAGGAGGAGGGAATATAACGGAGTGTGGCCTGTGGGCTGTAAAGCCTGGACCTAGGCCAAACTGATTACAGAGTGAGCTTCACCTGAGGGAAAAACCAGGGAAAACCGCAGCAAAGGTACAAGAGCAGGCCTAGTTGTTCAGTAGAGGGCCTTGGGGCAGAACCTAGAATCCAGGGTGGGACTGGTTCTCCCATGGTCTCTAAGGAAGGGGATTTAGAACGCCATAGAAAGGGCTACCAAGGGCAGGCAGAGCCAAAGTCAAGCTGAGGAAGAGCCTCCAAAGGGATGGAAGACCTTGATTCTGTTAAAGATATTTTTGAACTTTTTGTTTGGGATGAGCACGACCCAGGAAGGAGTGGACTAAAAGACGGTCACCTGGCTGAAGGGCTGAGTTCCCAGCCAAAGAACTCCCAGAGGGCCCTAGTGACTATTGACGAGGGTGCTAGCCCAGCAAGAAAGCTGTAACACCAGGCCTTGCCAGGAAGGGGCAGCCTGGTTTTGGAGAGCGGTGGGGGGGATGACCTATGGGAGAGGATAGCTGGAGGGGTCGTACAGGAGGGGCAACAGGATTCAGTGATGAGAGCAGGGAACTGGTTGGACTGCAGCCCTGCCACTGGGTGGTAATGTGATCCTGGCCAGGTCACTCTCCCACCTGATGCCTCTCTTTCTCTATCTTTGAAATGGGGATCATCCTGACCCACATTAAGTAAGTGTTTGATCCTCTGCTCTTCATTCCCAAATCTCTGCTCTCCTTGTCCCACACAGGCCTCTGCCCTGTTCCTCAAACTTCCCTGCCCATGTTAGTGCCTGTGTAGCACCCCAATGGCAAGGTCTCATGTACAGTCTCCTGCCAGCAAACTGAAGCTGCCCCTAGATCCAGAACAGGAATTGCAGTTCCCGTGCGCGGCCTGAATGGAGGATAGACCATGGGCATGGGGACGGCCAACACTCACATCCAGGTAGATCATCAACGTACTCCTCTGTCCCAGGAGCAGGAAGGTCTCTGGTTCTCGCCCTCTTCGGTGGCTGGAGCTGCTGAGTTGGGGTTGCGGGTGGGCAGAGATGGGAACAGGCCATAGGATTAATCCACTGTCAGGGAGAGAGTCCCACCCTGTGGGAGATAATGTTGCCCCTCTGCGGGGAAGTCCTTCTTTGCAGATGCTGTGCTTTGGTTCCTGGATTCTGCCAGGAAGCCCAGCTCCCATCCCTTGCAGTTTGGCTATTGCCTACCTTGCTCAGCACCAGGCCCTCTGCAGAGAGGGCAAGGACTGCAGAGCCAGCTGTCATCCTGGCAGGTGTAGTCCCAGGTTCCATAACCCTGACCCATGGTCTCCCTCCCCTGATAGGCTCTGAAGAAGGCCTGCCCAGAGACGTGGATGCCATTCTGAAGAGCCTGCTGACAGCAACCCCCAGCACAGACAAACTCCCACACGTCTTGGAGGTGAGCAGAATGGGCAGGGGCAACAGGAATTTTACCTTAGCCCTGGGGAGGCCTGGAAATGAGAGACTGGGTGATCCATGTCTCCATTGTGTCCTGCTATCTGAGAGCCATTGGGCCAGCCGTGGTCAGGGCAGTCAATGTAGAGCAGTCTTGGGGCCTTCCCTCCTTCAGGGACAGAGGGAAGGCGCTGGTGTTCGACAACGGGGCTCTGCCTGGTTCTGTTGAGCACTAACTCCAAGACCTCAGACAGGCTTGCGGAGTGAGAGCATCAGAGCCCTGTGAGGTCCAGGAGAAGGTCCTCTGAGAAGAGCACTGGCTCCTTCCGAGGAAGCTGCTGAGATTGGTCTTCACAACATCCTCTGGCAAGGAGTTCCACACATTTACTGTGCATTGTGTAAAAAAATACTTCCTTTTTTAAGTTGTAAACCTGCTGTCTATTAATTTCATTTGCTGACCCCATATCAGTGTGCAACAGAAATGGTTTCTCAAAGTCATGTTTAATAACATGATTGAATCCTTTTACAAACTCAATGTAAAAGTTTCTTAGAACAATAGTGCATTGGATTTGCCCTTGCAGCATGGTTCCTGTATGTCTCATGTGATCTTGCCAAGAGCTAATGAAAATAGCTACTTTATCCATAGAAGCATTGGCATGTGTCTGGAACCCATTTAATATCAAGACAATGTAGATATTAGTGTTGTCCATAGCATAGGAATCTTGGCATTTAGCCATGAAAGCAATATGGTAGTGTGCCTCGGTATCCCTTCTCCTACAGCATATCAGGTCTGGAATGACTTTTCTCCTGTGAAAAGTTTCAAGACTGTTTACAAGTATCAGGGGGTTGCCGTGTTACTCTGTATCCACAAAATCAACAAGGAGTCCGGTGGCACCTAAAAGACAAACAGATTTATTTCGGCATAAGCTTTCATGGGTGAAACATCTGTATCACAGGGTCTTTTAACATAAAGTGTGTTCTTATGTATCACTCTTAACATGTTCAAGGGTTTTGCCAAAAGATTAGGAACCGTGATTCAGGATGGCCAGAGTGCAGTAGGAGAGTGTTAAAAGGGAGCTTTGTTCGCTGTAGAAGGAAGAAAGTTTGCTCTTGATTAATTAAAGCACCTGAAGCCAGTCACCTGATAAAACCCCCCTACTTCAATCAGACCAGGGAAGGAGTTGAAGCAGAGTGGATTAGTGTTGGAGCAGAGAGCAGTTTGGAGGTAAGGAGAGGAGAGTTTGGGGAAGTGCTGCGGTGGGCTAAGAAGACCAAGACCCTAGGTAAAGGGACAGCTGGTTGGTGCAAAGGGAGGGCAGGAAGGCCCACAAGCTGAAGGGCAGTAGAGGGAAGTAGCCCAGGGGAAGGAACCGCTAGTTTAAGCAGTTTACCGCTATCCCTAGGGCCCCTGGGCTGGGACCCAGAGTAGAGGGAGGGCCTGGGTCCCTCCCTCTCCCCTCCCCTCCTCTCAGACACTAGTTGAGCAGTTAATACCCCTAAACTGGGGTATTGAGAAACGGTGTCCTGAACCCTCCCCAAGAAGAGAGAGCGAGACCCATCCAAGTCATGCCGGCAATTTACCACAGCACATTGTACTTTTTTACAGTTTTTCATAATAGCAACAAAATAGCTACAAAAATCACCATTAGCAATAACAATAAATCCATTGGAAGTGTCCATCTACAATCATTTTAGTCATGCCACACCTTTGGCCCAATACCACTGCGGTTTGGGCCTTGTAGGGTTACCCTGTGACTTCCCTTTGCAAAATTCAGTTCTCACTTTTCTCCTTGTCCTGAAGTAAAAGAAAAAGGTTCTCCCGATCCCAAAGGACCAAGCCCCAGACCCAGGTCAATAGACAAGTCAGATCTTACCCACAAATCACGCAAATCCTTTAGGGGCAAGGAGGAACAAGGAGCACCTTGCTTCTAAAAGAGCCAAGGAGGAGAGGGACACGGTCCATGAAGAGAGCCTGCTCCGGGGTTCCTGGGGGAAGAGAGGAAGCGCAGGGAGCAGGACCGATTGCTCAGGGGGGGAATGCTGGATATGGGGCCAGCAGGGTGGTTCATCCAGCTCATGTCACAGCCCCAGTGCGTGTGCCAGCTGCAGTGTCTGCAGGTGCACAGGTCCATGTACCTGTGACAGTGGAATGGTGTTCCCGGGCCTGGCTCACAATGGTTGGAGGGTGGAGTTTGCGGCAGGGCCTGTGAGCAAAATTGCAGCTGGGGTTTCTCTTCCCAGCAATGACAGTTGTGTGTCTCAGAGAAAGATCCTCGAACCCCTCTCTCCAAGAGACGTACCCTTGTCTCCAAAACCAGTCAGGTGGCAGAGCGCATACTGGTTTATGCCGTAGCCGACACGTTTTCTGGCCAGCCTTGAACGCTCCAGTTCCCTGATGAATGTTCTTCTGACCCTTAATGGCTTTTATACTTTTGCTCTCGCCATTATTCAGACACTCAGCCCAGTCGGCCTGGTCCCACTTCCACGTGGTGCCTCACTTTCCCCCTCTCTAAAGTGGAGATAATCCTAACTGACAATTAGACAGATCTTCTTCCCAAATCCCTGCCCTCCTTACCCAATACCAGCCTCTGCCCCGTTTTCCCAAACTTCCATGCCTACTTTGTGCCTGTCTCCGCCCCCAACTGCAAGGTCTCAGACACAGTCTCCTCCCAGCAAGCTGAAGCTGCCCCTGGCTCTGGAGCTGGAATCGCATGTCCTGAGAGCTTCCCTTGCATGGTCTTGACTGTGGGCATGAGAAAGGACAACACCCATATATAGGTTGAACATGGACCTCCACCTCTGTCCCAGCAGCAGGATGGCCTCTGGTCCCTGCTCCCGCAGACAGCTGGAGCTACTGAGAGGTGTGATTGGCAGAGCATGAGAACAGCCCATGAGGTTAAGAAATGGTGGGGAGAGCCTGGATTCTGCCCAGAAGCCCAGCTTCCATCCCTAGCAGCTTGGCTGTTTTCTACCCTGCTATGCACCAGGCCCTCTGCAGAGAGCTGTTCTGCGCAAGGACTGCAGAGCCAGCTGTCATCCTGGCAGGTGTAGCCCGAGGTTCCATAACCCTGACCCATTGTCTCTCTCTGCTGGCAGGCTCAGAGCAAGGCCTGCCCATAGAAAATGGATGACGAGCTCTAGATCTTGCTGACAGCATCCCCCAGCACAGACAAACTCCAGCACATCTCGGAGGTGAGCAGAATGGGAAGGGGCAGCAGGGATTTTACCTTGGCCCTGGGGACTCCAAGAAAGAAGAGACTGGAAAATCCATGTTTCTTCTCTTGGATCCTTCCCAGTATGCATTTGTGGTATCAACTCAGTGGGTGGCCTTGGGGTTAACTCACTTCCCCCTTCCGGCATCATTCTTCTCCACTCTCAGATCTACCCTGGGGAAGAAGGACATAAGCCCCGACAATCACCTTCACCTGTTGGTGTTTGGCCCTGGGACCCTAAACCAACTGGACCATCTGCCCCATCACCTAAACTGCCCTGTCTTTTCCTCCTAGGGCCTTGTCCTAAGTGCTCTGCCTAGCCCCTTCCTGGCTTGTCCCTGACCTTTCAAGGACTCTCCAAGCCCCTCCCACACCTGCTCCTCTTGGGTCTCTCTCCTGGCTGAGCACAGGCTGCCCTTCTATCTCTCAGCAGGCCTGGGTCCTAGTCACATGCTGCTGCTTGTCACCTGACCCCCACACTTATTTCCTTCCCCCTAGGGAGCTGCATAACCTGGGCTAGGTGCAGTTGAGCTCCAACCCCTTTCCTGGCCATCTCACCCTGGGACAGGTTGAAACCGGAAACCTGTGGGCTAACAGTAACTGTTTGCTCTGAAATGTGCTGAAGACACAATGGAAGAGGAAATCCTTTGGTCTGGATTTAAATTATTCCAACTGAAAGTGAATGAGAGAAAATAGGTCCGGAGTTATCTTCCTAGCAGCAGAAAATGTAAAGATTGATACATGTTAAGGACAGAAAGGACCATTATGTGTACCTAGTCAAATCTCCTGTATTACTTGAGCCCTAGAATGTCACCAAGCGGTTCCTTCAGCCAACCATAACATGGGACTGAGCCAGAGCACGTCTTTTGGAAGGACATCCACATGCATAAGAGCAGGGGTTCTCAAACTGGGGGACAAGCCCCCTCAGGGGGTCATGAGGTTATTACATGGGGGGGTCGAGAGGTGTCAGCCTCCACCCCCAACCCTGCTTTGCCTCCAGCATTTATAATGGTGTTACATATATAAAAAAGTGTTGTTTTTTTATAAGGAGGGGTGACACTCAGTGGCTTTCTCTGTGAAAGCGGTTACCAGTGCTAAAGTTTGAGAACAACTGCATTAGAGCCATCTGGCTAACAGAAAATCTTTCTTCTGGAATGACGTGGGGTTAAGGGACATGGAGGAAAAGACATGGAGGCCGTGATTAAAGTTAGAGGAGGGAAGCCAGGATAATAGGGGTGAGGTCCCAGGACTGGCTATCAGAAGACCTGCCATTTTCTATTCCTGGCTTTGGGACCATGAGCGAGTCTCTTCAATGCTGGGTGCCTCGGTTTCCCCACTATCAAATAGAGCTAATCAAGGTTTTCTTTGTTCTCCCCATTTCTCAGGGTGGGAAACCGAGACACAGTTGGGACCTGTCTACACTACAGCTCCCTAGAGCATTTCTAAGCTGCTGACCCCCACATGTTTTTCGGAGCCTATAGACAACACAGCTCCTAAAGGTGGGTTTGTTCTGTTCTTATTCCCTATGTACCAGCAGGGCTGGACGGCCTTTTCTCACTGTGCTGTGGGGAGCAGGTTCTGGGTACTAAGACTATGAAGAAGCTCTCTAGGACTAATTTTTAAAAATATTTTTATCCATGAACTGGGAGAAAATATACAATCCCTGCTGATAAGCTTGGTGGGTGACAAAATACTGGCAGAGTGGTAATCACTGATGGGGAGAGGGCAGTGATACAGAGCCATTCTGGCTCATTCGCAAGCTGGGCCCATTCAAAGAAAGCAAGTTTGACCAGAGCCAAATGCAAGGTCCTATACCTAGCAACAAGGCGTGCCGGCCACACCTCCAGAATGGGGAAGTGTATCCAGGAAACAAGTGACTCTGAAAAGGATTGAGGGGCCATAGTGGAGAAGTCACTCAACACAAGCTCCCAGCGTGATGCTGTGGTGACCAAGGCTAAAGCCATCCTTAGACGTAGAAGCAGAGCCATGAGGAGGCTAGGGAGGTGACACAGCATCAGTGAGACTGCTATTGGAATACTGCCTCCAGTTTTGGTGTCCTCATTTGAAAAAGATGTTGAAAATTTGGAGCTGGGGCAGCAAAGAGCCACCAAATGTTCTGCGGGCTGGAGAAAAATGCCTTCTAGGGAGCGATTGAAAGAGCTCAACCTGTTTAGCTGATGAAAAGCAGATTGAAAGGTGACTTCACTGAAGTGTTGTAATGCCTTAATGGAGAAAAAATACTGGTGATTAAAAGGCTCATTAATCTAGCAGAGAAAGGCAAAACAAGACCCAATGGCTGGAAGGTGAAAAGAGACCAATTCATATGACAAATAAAGCACAAATATTCAACAGCGAGGATGATTCACCACAGGAACAAGCTACCAAGGAAAGTGGTGGATTCTCCATCTCTTGATGTCATTTAATGTAGACTAGATGCCTTTCTGGAATGTGCTTGCCAAATGGTAGCAACTGTGGTATACATGAGGCCTGTGATATGCAGGGGGTCAGATGAGATGCTCTAATGGTCTCTTCTGGCCATCAAGTCGACTCATTTCTGAAAAACTGAGTGTAGCATTGGGAGTAGCCTCTGATGTTTTGCTGTCTAGCCGGCATGCTTCCTAGAATGAACACTCCTTGAGTGGAGTGATCCACAGGGAGTAGCTCAAACCTCCAAAGTGTCTGGCCAGCGGCAGGACATTAGCACTGCAGGGGAGGGGTGGCTAGGCTGACAGGATAGCAAGTGTGAAAAAGGGGACAGGGAGTGGGGAGTAATAGGAACCTATATAAGAAAAAGCCCCAGATAGCGGGACTATCCCGATTTTTTAGGGACAGTCCCGCTATCTAGGGCTATCTGTTGACCGGAGGGGGTGGGTGTGGCAGTGACATCACAAAGGCCTTTTGCAGGACCGCAGCCTATTGGACAAAAGTAGTGGGGAGGTGGTGACCTCACAGAGAGATGCTGACATCAGCCAGACAGGACAGGGGTGCAGGGCCAGGGAAACCTCGCAGACCCCTGTAGCTCTGCTTCAGCAAGTCCCCTTCTCGAGGTCCCTCTTTGAGGACTGAGAGAGTATTAGGATTTATGTACGTGAGCGCAAGGAGGAACCTCTTTCGAGTTTTCTCCTTTCCTTTTCCTGATTTTACTAGAAAACAGACGTCCCTGTTTGGAAGGTAAGAGCCTCCGAGAGGTTTGGAACCTGTTCAGTCTGATCCATTTGGTGCCAGGTGAATTCTAGGCCTGGAAAACGCTAGCTTAAGGTGGCAGAATTTTATTCCCCACCTAGGATTTTGTCCCTTAGACTCACTGGGGACTTTAGGGTTTGTCCTTTTTGTTTTATCTTTTCCTCCATCCCTCCCTCCTTTCTCTTCTTCTCTTACTTCTTTTGTCCTTTCCCCTGTTCCCCTCCCGCCACCAGGAGGGGTGCGTGGGGGGGAGTCACTGGGGGTGCTCTGCAGCTCCCATTGTGGAAGGTCCATCCAAAAATGTTGGGCTGAAATAGTGCTCGGACAGTGATCCCCACCGGTGACCTGGGCCATCCTTTGGGCTCTCTGGTGAGAACCCTCAGCCTCCCGCCCCTCAGTCTCTACCCTGATTGGCTGAGCAGGGGGTTATTGACAGGGAGGAGACTCGGGTTCTTGTTGTTCTCTTTGAAAACCAAGTAAATAAGTCATAACCAGTAATATGTCTGACGAATTTTGCTGCTTCTGTGCATTCATTGTCTCTGAGCAGTTCATGATTGTCTCTAACATTCCAGTTCTCCTGAAACACTTGCTGAATAATTACTATGAACTGTTTTTGGTCTGGAGCTCATTTGAGAGCACTTTATTCAGGTTGTTCAACATATGAAACTCAAGATCCGATGGTTAGTTTGCAAGTCAGGGCTCTTGGGTCCTATTCCCAACTCTGCCACTGACTGGCTGTGTGACCTCAGACAAGTCAATTCTCCTTTCTCAGCCTTAGCTTCTCCCTCTTTCAAGTATGCATAACAATCCGCTCCTACCTACCTCACAGTGGGTGGAGGATGGGGATCCATTGGAGAGTGTCACTGCGAGTAGTGAAGAATATGAGGGGTCCTATCACGTTTACTCAATCTGATTATGACATAATAGAGTAGCTGAAATATTTTATTTGTTTTTGATCATTTTGAAATCAAGAGCAGCAACTCCTTCGCTCAGACTATTCCCCAGGTTGAGAGTGACTGAGCTGGGCCAGACCCTGTAAGCTGCTGAGCATGGAAATCAATGAGAAATGAGGGGGCCCTGGGTTTCCTATGCCTAGGGACTTTGATGTGGGGAATGGTTTCCCCGGAGAAGTCCGGACTCCTGGGTTCTGTTCCTCCTCTACCCTGGGGGGTGGAGGGGGTGGCCAGGGATGGCAGGAGGGAGCTGCTTGTATAAAGTGAGCAATGGTCTTTGTGACTGACCCCAGTGCCTCCCCAGGTATTGCAGCAACAGGGCTGAAGAGGGGGAACGTTGGGAGCAGATCATGCAATGAACTCCTCCCAGTGTGTGGAGATTGCACTCCCTGCACCCCTGTGGGGGGTGGCGGAGCTGCTATGGCTGGGGCAGGGATGGGGAGGGATGAAAAACGTTGTTTAGTGAGAGGCTGCCTTGACCCCAGACTCACGCTTGCTCCCCGCTTGGTTCCAGGATGGCCGGGCTCCTGAGGATCTTCAGGAAGAATGCCGTGCAAGTGGCCACAAAGCCTGAGGGAAGCAGCTGCCATCTTCCCCAGGAGCAGGGCGTCTCCTCCGTTCCCAGTAGCGGGGAAGGCGCTCGCGGATGGACCAGGAGGTGGAAGTGCCCAGCCTTCTGGCAGAGGAAACCCACTCCCGGCGCAGGCGCCGAGGTGGGAGAGGCACTGGCCAGGCTGAAATGGAGCTGGCCCAGGATGCAGCTGGGCAGGCAGGACCCAGCCCAGGAAGGGAGCCAAGCAGGGTGCCTCTGGGGCTTGTTGTGTGGGAAGCACCGGCCCCAGGAGCCCAGGCCTGATTCCCAGCAGGAGGCATCGCCCTGCCCAGTCACTGAGGACCATCCAGCCTCCCCGGGCAGGAGGTGGAAGATCCCTGTCCCGGCACCAGCAGCTCGGCCCACTCCCCATGGGCCTACAGCAGCGCCTGGGACTCGGACAGGAGTGAGGCCAACGGATGCCGCTGCTTTGTTCCAGGTGAGGAGCTCGGCCGGGCTCATGGTGGGGTGAGGAGGGGGCTATGAACACCCTGGGCCCAGGCCCTCGACCAGTGCTAAGGGGGTGGGTCCCCAGCCCAGGTGTCTGGCCTGAGCCACGTGAACCTCTGACACAAGATAATGCCACTTTGGTCCTTGGTACTGTAGCTGGTGCTGTGGCGGGGAGGGGAGGCAGGCACTGCCCTAGGAGTCCAGGACAGTGTGTGTGTGGAGGGTCTCTTTGCTGTGGGCTCCTGAAGGAGTTGGGGGCTGAAGGTATGTCAAGATTCCTTCCCCACTCTGAACTCTAGGGTACAGATGTGGAGACCTGCATGAAAACCTCCTAAGCTTACTTTCACCAGCCTTGGTTAAAACTTCCCCAAGGTACAAATTAATTTTATCCTTTGCCCTTGGAATTTCCACTGCCACCACCAAACTTTAACTGGGTTTACTGGGAAACGTAGCTTGGACACGTCTTTCCCCCCCAAAATCCTCCCAACCCTTGCACCCCACTTCCTGGGGAAGGTTTGGTAAAAATCCTCACCAATTTGCATAGGTGACCACAGACCCAAACCCTTGAATCTTAGAACAATGAAAAAGCATTCAGTTTTCTTACAAGAAGACTTTTAAAAGAAGTAAAAAAAAAGAATAACCTCTGTAAAATCAGGATGGAGATACCTTACAGGGTAATTAGATTCAAAACATAGAGAATCCCTCTAGGCAAAACCTTAAGTTACAAAAAAGAAACACAGACAGGAATAGTCATTCTATTCAGCACAGTTCTTTTCTCAGCCATTTGAAGAAATCATAGTCTAACGCATACCTAGCTAGATTACTTACTAAAAGTTCTAAGAGTCCATTCCTCTTCTGTCCCCGGCAAAAGCAGCATACAGATAGACCCAGACCCTTTGTTTCTCTCCCTCCTCCCAGCTTTTGAAAGTATCTTGTCTCCTCATTGGTCATATTGGTCAGGTGCCAGTGAGGTTACCTTTAGTTTCTTAACCCTTTACAGGTGAGAGGATTTTTCCTCTGGCCAGGAGGGATTTTAAAGGGGTTTACCCTTACCTTGTCATAAATATAAAGGGATCATTGAGAGGGGGGAGTGTGGGGCCCTATCTGCCCTGGTCCCGGAGGTGGGAAGGGGGCACATTGCCCCACCATGCTCCTGTTCTTCTCCTGAGCGTCAGCCAGTGTCAACCTGTCCCCTTCTCTCCCTGGTGCAGGGACCCCCAGGGACTCAGGAGGAGGAGGAGGAGGAGGAGGAGGAACGGGTGGGTGTGGCCACAGAGGAGGCTGTTCTCAAGAACATCCAGGAGCAGCTCCAGGGCCGAGAAAAGGTACAAACGTTCCCCAGCTGTGCTGGAACCGAGGGTCTTTTCTCTGATGATCCACCAGCCCTAATGGGGACCTTTCTCCTCCATTATCTGGGACGCCTAAGATGGGGGTGTTTGTCACACACCAGCTGGGGTCTCCTTCCCTCACAGGCACTGTCCCAGCTCTGGACCCTGCTTATGTAGGAGTTGTGGGTGATTTGGAAAATGGGCGGCCCCCGCTATCCCCCATTCAGGCCTGAGTCCTGCAGCTGGTGTCGGTGGGGCAGGGAGGTTCCTAGCTAACTGGCTCTCTCCCCCCCAACCCCACTCCTGGTAGGTGCAGGATGAGGCCCAACACCTCATGTTCCTGCACGCCATCCGCCCAGCGTATCTCGCTGCACAGCAGAGAGGGTAGGACACATTGGAGCCACACTGCTGCAAGGCGGCTGTCCTGAAAAGAATTGTGGTGAGCGAGACACGGCGCCAAGCAGCTGGAGAGAGGACAGAGACATGGGAGGGACAGGGGTCTTCCTGGGCCATTGGATGGGGGATGGCTGGTGCTGGAGGGGCAGCTGAGTCCAGGGATTGCTGGGGCTGAAGATTGGGGACAAGAGACAGGAAAAATTCTGAGATTGGCCACTAGTGGGCAGGAATCGGAGGAGCTGGAGGCAGGTGGGGGGATTCTGCTGGTTTTGTGGGGCGCTGGCTGTGTAATCTCCTCACTGGGAAGTGTCAATGAGGCCCGAATCTCTCTCTCTCTCTCCTTTGTCTCCTTTGGGTCTCACAGGAGCTCATGGAGGAGCTGCCTGGTAACTCTCCACCGGGCACCATCCTCGCTAACTCCCTGATTGCTGTGGGCATTCTCAGGTACCAAGACCCTCCTGCCTGGTTCCCCTAACCACGGTGCTGCTCAGATCCAGGTCTGGGAGTCACTGCCCCTCCCACTCCCAGGTCACCTCCCAAACTGTCTCCTCTGGCAGAGGTGGTGGGAAGGTTCACTCTCTCTGGGTTGGGCTGTTCTTTTCACTCCAGTAACATTGCAATGGCTTTGGGGAGAGGCTCACTCCCAGGATCAGATACAGCAGGGGCAGCAGGGTACAGGGAACAGGCGCTATTCCTGCCCTGCCACTGTCTGTCTGGGAAACCTTGCACTTGTCATTCCCTGGCTCGGTGCCTCAGTTTTCATTCTCGCCAGCCTCTGCCTATTTCCCTGCAGTTTCATGTCCCTGTTGGTGCCAGTCTCACCCCCACACTGCACAGTCTAATACCAGCTCCTCTCTCTTGCCAGCACCAAGACACCTGGCCTGGAGCCAGAGCTGGAGACCCACCTCCTTCGACCTGCCCTGCATGCCAGCTTCACCCTGGGCATGGAGAAGGAGACCACCCAAGTCCAGGTAGATCATGCTAAAGTCATGGATTGAAGAGCCAGCTGTCCTCCTGCCATGAATCCTTGCTAATTGCCTGCAGTGGAATGTGAATGAGTGAGTCCAGGATATGTGTTTGGGGGTCTCACAAGTGCTTCCCAGAGACCCCTCTTCCCATCTTATGGCAGGTGTAGCCCCAGTTTCCCTAACTCTGACCTATTGCTCTCCCTTGCTTTGCAGGATCTGCATAGTGTTCTGCCAGACCTCCTGGATGCCATGCTGGGGAACCTGCTGGCAGAGTCCCCAGAAACCGACAGACTCCATTACATCTTGGAGGTGAGCCCGATAAGAGGGGTGGGGCAATTTTGCCTTAACTCTTAGATCCATTTTCAAGTCTGTCCTTCTAGCTGGGCCCCCAGTGGATCGTCCTTGGTCAGAGCAGTCAATGCAATGCAGTGTCAGGACTTTCCTCCTTGAAGGACAGAGGAAGGAGCTGGGACTTCAAGCCAGAGCTTTGCGTGGGGACTGGCTTAGGGAGTGAGAGTCTGAACCCCTCCTGTGAGATCCAGAAGATGGTCCTCAGAGAAGAGTCACTGGCTCCTTCCAAGAGAAACAGGAGCACCCCAGAGATTCAGCCCTTCTCTACTATGGGCCCTGAGATTCCTAGGGGGATTGTGCTCACACTCAGTCCCTTCACCCAACCAAAGACCTGAAAGCCAAGGAGGGGTGAGGGGTCTATCTGCTTCCTGGTGGGCTGTTCAGGAATCAGGAGTTCAGGGAGGATGGGACAAGCCCCAACATTGAACGTTGTCCCCATCTAGAGAGACAATGACAAGTTGTGACCTGCAGGATACAGGCATTGTCCTGGGGGCAACAATCCCCTTCTAAAGCTCTGCAATCAATGAATCAGATATTTTACCCCGTGCACAATGTCTCAGCCCCCTGGGGATGTGGAGGGTCTCATTAGCACAACACATGCACCAGCCTGTTGATCCTGAGCTGCTTCCTTTCCCCCTTGCACATTAACTATTGGATCGTGCCCAGGGTGTTGCAAGAGAGAGCCAGGGCCATTAAGAGCAGCACTGCCCTGCTCAGATCCACCATCATCCTCCCTGAGTTTGACGTAATTGACCTCTCAGCCCAGCTTCCTGACTCCAGGCGTCGGTGGGCTGGCTCGAACCGGCTGTAGGATGTGCTGCTGCAGGGACTGGGGGTTAGGCGTGTTCCTCTTGGGGAGGCAGAGTCAGAGCAGAGAATGAGCTTGGCTTGAGTCAAGTTCTTCTTGTCCTGGTTAAGTGGTGACTCTGGGCTTTTAAGGGGACCATGCTTCAGGTTCATGCCTTTGTTATCCTGGAGCAGCTGGGGAAGTAAGTCCTCATGGAGGGCCCTGCCCACATCCCTGTGCTCCAGGCTCCTTTTGGGGGCAGAGGAAATTAAGATTCTAGCTCGAGCTCCTATTCTCTAGCATCTCCTGTAGAGGGGCTATGGGGACGGAGAGTCCTGGCCCAGGGAAGGACTGGGAGCTAACAGGAAAATGCTAATGGAGTCCCCTCTCCCTCCCGTAAGAACTCAGCAGAATTCCCCAGGATGGGTCACCATGTGGCACAGCTGGCTCTGTCCATCAGTGACCCAGCCAAGGACCTGAGCCGGCAGGCTAGGGTGGGAGTGTACCGGCTCTACCAGCTGCTGCTGCACCAGAGGGCTAAGGAACCCAGCTGGGAAATGGCACCCGATGGAGTGAGAGTGGGACCCCTACCAATTTCTCACAGACTAACCCTGGCTGGAGGCTGAGTCTCTCTTGATCTCTTTCTCGGTTCTACAGCAACCCCTGCAATTCTGTTGGGCCAGGCACGCAGCGAGGACTCTGCTCACTGTGCAGCCACCAATGGGATTGGAAGGACACAAGCACTGCAACCAGAACGACAAGTGTGTGTGTGTGTGTCTGTTTCCCAGGGCTGACCATCCATGAGGCCGAAGCCCTGTAGTGTTGAGACTGGCACCAGGACAGCAAGCTCCTTGGCAACAGGAACACAGCCAGGGTTGGGGAGGTAAGGACTCTCTGCCAGGGCATGACACAGCTCAGGGAGTGGGGGTGGCTGGGTGCCCTGCAGTGGCTGCCTCCTGGGGCCACTAGACAGAGATACCGTTCTAGCCACAGGATTTGGAGCCTGTTTCTGGGTAATCTGCTAATGCCTCATGTTCTGTTGGTTTTAGGTCTTTGGAAAGTTCTTCTGGGAGGGGCAGAGAAGATCCTTCCTCCAGATGGCAGTGCTGGCCATCCACGACCCCCTGCTGCGTGTCAGCCAGGTTGGGCTGCTCCTCACCTTCTCCCTCCTGGGGGAAGCCCAGCAGCTGATGGGGGACAAGGTAAGCAGCTGCATTAGAGTCAGGAGATTGGGGTGGGGCCCAGGCCTCATTCCCATCCAATGGCCATTCGCTGGCCTGGCAGCAAGAAGGCTGGTGTGGAATGAGAATGAGAACAGATGCTACTGGCAAGGGAGGTGAATTCACCTCCATGAGCAGGAGGGAGCCTGCTTGTCATAGATTCATAGATATTTAGGTCAGAAGGGACCATTATGATCATCTAGTCTGACCTCCTGCACAATGTAGGCCACAGAATTTCACCCACCACTCCTAAAAAAGACCTCACACCTATATCTGTGCTATTGAAGTCCTCAAATTGTAGTTTGAAGACCTCAAGGAGCAGAGAATCCTCCAGCAAGTGACCCGTGCCCCATGCTACAGAGGAAGGCGAAAAACCTCCAGGGCCTTCCAATCTGCCCTGGAGGAAAATTCCTTCCCGACCCCAAATATGGCGATCAGCTAAACCCTGAGCATATGGGCAAGATTCATCAGCCAGATACTACAGAAAATTCTTTCCCGGTAACTTGGATCTTACCCCATCTAAAAACCCATCACAGGCCATTGGGCCTATTTACCATGAATATTTAATTACCAAAACCATGTTATCCCATCATACCATCTCCTCCATAAACTTATCGAGTTTAATCTTAAAGCAAGATAGATCTTTTGCCCCCACTACTTCCCTCGGAAGGCTATTCCAAAACTTCACTCCTCTGATGGTTAGAAACCTTCGTCTAATTTCTAATCTAAATTTCCTAGTGGCCAGTTTATATCCATTTGTTCTTGTGTCCACATTGGTACTGAGTTTAAATAATTCCTCTCCCTCTCTGGTATTTATCCCTCTGATATATTTATAGAGAGCAATCATATCTCCCCTCAACCTTCTTTTAGTTAGGCTAAACAAGCCAAGCTCCCTGAGTCTCCTTTCATAAGACAAGTTTTCCATTCCTCGGATCATCCTAGTAGCCCTTCTCTGTACCTGTTCCAGTTTGAATTCATCCTTCTTAACCATGGGAGACCAGAACTGCACACAGTATTCCAGGTGAGGTCTCACCAGTGCCTTATATAACGGTACTAAAACCTCCTTATCCCTACTGGAAATACCTCTCCTGATGCATCCCAAGACGACATTAGCTTTTTTCACAGCCATATCACATTGGCAGCTCATAGTCATCCTATGATCAACCAATACTCCAAGGTTCTTTTCCTCCTCCGTTACTTCTAGTTGATGCGTCCCTAGCTTATAACTAAAATTCTTGTTATTAATCCCTAAATGCATGACCTTACACTTCTCACTATTAAATTTCATCCTATTCCTATTACTCCAGTTTACAAGGTCATCCAGATCCTCCTGTAGGATATCCCTGTCCTTCTCTAAATTAGCAATACCTCCCAGCTTTGTATCATCTGCAAACTTTATTAGCACACTCCCACTTTTTGTGCCCAGATCAGTAATAAAAAGATTAAATAAGATTGGTCCCAAAACTGATCCTTGAGGAACTCCACTGGTAACCTCCCTCCAACTTGACAGTTCACCTTTCAGTAGGACCCGTTGTAGTCTCCCCTTTAACCAATTCCCTATCCACCTTTCAATTTTCCTATTGATGCCCATCTTATCCAATTTAACTAATAATTCCCCATGTGGCACAGTATCAAACGCCTTACCAAAATCTAAGTAAATTAGATCCACTGCGTTTCCTTTATCCAAAAAATCTGTTACTCTCTCAAAGAAGGAGATCAGGTTGGTTTGGCACGATCTACCTTTTGTAAAACCATGTTGTATTTTGTCCCATTTACCACTGACTTCAATGTCCTTAACTACCTTCTCCTTCAAATTTTTTTCCAAGACCTTGCATACTACAGATGTCAAACTAACAGGCCTATAATTACTTGGATCACTTTTTTTCCCTTTCTTAAAAATAGGAACTATGTTAGCAATTCTCCAATCATACGGTACAACCCCTGAGTTTACAGATTCATTAAAAATTCTTGCTAATGGGCTTGCAATTTCTTGTGCCAATTCTTTTAATATTCTTGGATGAAGATTATCTGGGCCCCCCGATTTAGTCCCATTAAGCTGTTTGAGTTTCGCTTCTACCTCAGATATGGTGATGTCTACCTCCATATCCTCATTCCCATTTATCATGCTACCATTATCCCTAAGATCCTCTTTAGTCTTATTAAAGACTGAGGCAAAGTATTTGTTTAGATATTGGGCCATGCCTAGATTATCCTTGACCTCCACTCCATCCTCAGTTTTTAGCGGTCCCACTTCTTCTTTCTTTGTTTTCTTCCTATTTATATGACTATAGAACCTTTTACTATTGGTTTTAATTCCCTTTGCAAGGTCCAACTCTACTTGACTTTTAGCCTGTCTCACTTTATCCCTACATATTCTGACCTCAATAAGGTAGCTTTCCTTACTGATCCCTCCCTTCTTCCACTCCCTATATGCTTTCTGCTTTTTCTTAATTACCTCTCTAAGATGCTTGCTCATCCAGCTTGGTCTACAACTCCTGCCTATGAATTTTTTCCCCTTTCTTGGGATGCAGGCTTCCGATAGCTTCTGCAGCTTTAATTTAAAATAATCCCAGGCCTCCTCTACCTTTAAACCCATAAATTCTTCAGTCCAATCCACTTCCCTAACTAATTTCCTTAATTTTTGAAAGTCAGCCCTTTTGAAATCAAAAACCCTAGTTGCAGATTTATTTTTGTTAATCCTTCCATTCAATTTGAACTGAATTAGCTCATGATCACTTGAGCCAAGATTATCCCCTACAACCATTTCCTCTATGAGGTCCTCATTACTCACCAAGACCAAATCTAAAATGGCATCCCCTCTAGTCGGTTCAGCAACTACTTGTTGAAGGAATCCATCAGCTATCGCATCTAGGAAAATCTGAGCCCTATTATTATTACTAGCACTCGTCCTCCAGTCTATATCTGGGAAGTTAAAGTCTCCCATGATCACACAGTTTCCATTAGTATTTACTTTATTAAAAACATTAAAAAGGGCTCTATCCATATCCAAATTAGATCCCGGCGGTCTATAGCACACCCCAAGCACTATCCCAGGGGAGGCTCTAATAGTTTTCTTCCCCAATTTAATTGTTGCCCAGACAGACTCAGTCATATCCATTTCATCGCTTCTTATTTCTTTACATTCTATCTCATCATTGATATACAGTGCTACTCCACCACCTTTACCTTTATTTCGGTCTTTCCTAAACAGCACATACCCTTCAATACCTGTAGCCCAGTCATGACGACTATTCCACCAGGTCTCTGTTATACCTATAATATCTGGTTTCACTTCCTGCACCAGTAACTCTAGTTCCTCCATTTTGTTACCTAGGCTCCTTGCATTAGTGTACAAACATCTTAATTTTTGCTGTTTGGCCTCACTCACATTCTGTACCCTATTAGGCACGGTTATTTTACTACCAGTATAACCTATTAGACTTGTATCTACACTGCCCTTCCTCCTACCTACAGCTGTATCCACTCTTACTTCATTTTCTTTCCACTCTATGCTAAATTCTGGCGTGGAGATTACCTGGACATCTCCCAACCATCTCCCCCAAATTCCTAGTTTAAAGCTCTCTTAATCAGTTGTGCCAGCCTCCATCCTAGAAGTCTATTTCCTTCCCTACTCAGATGAAGTCCATCCCGAGAGAACTGTCCTCTATCCATGAATGCCTCCCAATGGCCATACATCCCAAAGCCCTCCTTATAGCACCACTGCCTAAGCCATCTATTGATAGTCATAATCTTGTCACACCTTTGTTGCCCTTCTCTAGGAACAGGCAGAATCCCACTAAAGATCACCTGAGCCTCAATTTCCTTAAGCGTCCTCCCCAGCCTAGCATAGTCTCCCTTAATACTTTCCAGCGAGAATCTAGCCGTATCATTTGTTCCCACATGAAGGATAATTAGGGGATTCTTTCCCGCTCCCTTTAGAATCCTTTTCCCCGGAGCAGCTCGAACCGATCCTTTTAGGAAGGCTAATTAATGACCAGCTTTACCTCATCACAGACTTATGTTCTTAGGACACGGTGCTATCGCTTGAGGGAAGTACCCTCTGCGAATTTCTCCTGTCCCACAGGGCAGCACCAGTTTCCAGTGGACTAGAGTCTGTGTCACCCGAGCCACCACCCAGAGTTTCTCCCATCACTGGCAGCCTGGGAAGCCAAGGACTGACGAGTGATGGGGATTCACCAGGCAGGGCTGTGGCACATGGGTGGGGGAAGCTTGTGCTGCTGCTGGCAGGGCTGGACCCGCTCTAGAGAGAACGGGAGGATTCAGTTAGCAGGGGCTGCTGATCTGCCCCATTCACCAGGGCTGCCATCCTGCGTCTTCAGCATTAGTGTCTGGGATGACTTGGAGAAAGGTCTCAACCTCCCCACATCCCACTTCACTGGTGCCAGAATCCCTCCTTCTCCCACACTCCCCTGCTTGAGCCTCCTCCTGCCCAACCTGGGTTGGGGTGGAGGAGAGGGTTCTGAAAACTTGAGCTGTGGATTAGAGGTGGAACAGCTGTCAGGGGCACTGAGGGGGAGGTGTCAGGAGCTCACCGTACAAATATGGGGGTTGGCACTGGAGGTCACTAGAAAGGACAAAAAGACTCCTGACCCCTAGAATGGAGGGTGAATCCATCCCTCAGATGTAGGCAGGTGAAATGAAAACAAGTTAGGAAGTTCAGAGCAGCAAGGAAAGTCTAGAGGTAAACTTGAGAAGAGAGGTAGGAAGTGTCCAGGGAAAACTGCAGCAAAGGGAAAGGAGCAGACCGAGCTCTTCGGTACAGGACCCTGGGCTGCTCCTAATGTCAAGGTGGGACTGGGTTCCCCTACTGGCCCCAAAGAAGGGGGCGTCCACGCACCCGGAGAGGGTTACCAAGCCCAGCAAGGGGGCTGTAGGATGAGGAAGCGCGCCAGTGATGGCAGAAGAACCTCTTTCTGTGGAAAGACGTGTTTGGAGTTTTACTGTGAGACAAGCTGGGCCCCAGAAGGGTGGACTAAAGGTGGCGACCTGGCCGAAGGGTTGAGTTACCAGGCAGAGAAACTGTCATGGTGCTGGAGCAACCACAGATGGGGGACGCTAGCCTAGCGAGAGGGCTGTGATGCCATGCCTGGCCGCCACGGGCGCACGGAACGGTGAGTAGATTCGTTTCTAATTGGTACAGTCAGGAGGATTGAATTCCATCAGCCCTCATGGATCACAGGGGGAAGTCTTGGGTGCTGAAGGAAGGTCTGTCGTGACAAGCGGGTGTCTGGAGGGACTGAGCTGGTCACTGGATTTCTCAGTTCAGTTCCAGGGACTGGCTAAGCAACCAAAGCAGGTCAAGGAGTTTCTCACGCAGCTCCTAGAACACCAACAGAGGCAGAAGGAAGTGCAGACGGAGCTACAGACGCAGCAGGAGAAATACCTGTGAGAGATCCTGCAAAGGGAAATCAACCCAGGGTCTGCTATGCCCATGGACAAAAAGAGCAGACATGGAGAGCATGCCTGGGCTGTGCTGTGAAGATTAGCCCAAGAGAGCAGGGCATGAGGAAGTGTACAAGCGTGGCCTAATGCCAAGATGGGGACAAGAGTTCTATGTTTTGAGTGCAGAGAAGCAAGCCATATCAAAAGACACGGCCTGCTTCGGAAATTGCTGAGTGGCAAAACAAGGGGCCAGGGCCCCAAGAAGGTAGAAACAAAGGAGAAGGTGTCCTCTGACACAAACCCACGTGAGGCAGGCTACGTGGAGGTGGCAGGGATGGCCGTGGACCTTGCAGACCCTCCACCAACACGCCCTGTTGGGTGCTGCAGGGAGGTGAAGGACGAAATGGTTGGCCCAGAGATGAAGCAGACTGAAGGAGGGACAAACACCAGGGTGGAGCAGTCCGTGGTGCGTTCTCAGACCCTGACGGAAAGGGTTTTGGCGTATGCAGTGCCAGTAGCAAAAAGGGGTAGAGAAGAAGCTAAAGGCTTCTGAACAGGCTCCGCAAGCAGTGGTTAATGAGAAGGAGTGGCTGCAGGAAGAGCGCTGGGATACTGCATAAGAGAAGGATTGCCTCTTAATTCTGGTGAGTGGCTGGCAGTGGAGCTGGGGACACTGTGCGCAGGCTGTACAAGCGCGCAGCCGGTGACAGCGATGAGATGATGAGGGATGAAGCTTGGACGAGAATCGAACTTGCCCCCCCAGGTGGGCGATGTTCTAAGGAGGAGGGAATATAACGGAGAGTGGCCTGTGGGCTGTAAAGCCTGGACCTAGGCCAAACTGATTACAGAGTGAGCTTCACCTGAGGGAAAAACCAGGGAAAACCGCAGCAAAGGTACAAGAACAGGTCTAGCTGTTCAGTAGAGGGCCTTGGGGCAGAACCTAGAATTGAGGGTCGGACTGGTTCTCTCATGGTCTCTAAGGAAGGGGACGTAGAAGGCCATAGAAAGGGCTACCAAGGGCAGGCCGAGCCAAAGTCAGGTTGAGGTAGAGCTCCCAAAGAAACGGAATACCTTGTTTCTCTAAGACATTTTTGGACTTTTTGTTTGGGATGAGCACGACCCAGGAAGGAGTGGACTAAAAGACGGTCTCCTGGCTGAAGGGCTGAGTTCCCGGCTGAAGGGCTGAGCTCCCAGCCAAAGAACTCCCAGAGGGCCCTAGCAACTATTGGCAGGGGTGCTAGCCCAGCAAGAAAGCTGTGACACCAGGCCTTGCCAGGAAGGGGCAGCCTGGTTTTGGAGAGTGGTGGGGATGGCCTATGTGAGAGGATGGCTGGAGGGGTCGTACAAAAGGGGCAACAGGGTCCAGTGATGAGAGCAGGGAACTGGTTGGACTGCAGCCCTGCCACTGCGTGGTAACGAGATCCTGGCCAGGTCACTCTCCTACCTGATGCCTCGCTTTCTCTATCTTTGAAATGGGGATCATCCTGACCCACATTTAGTGAGTGTTTGATCCTCTGTTTTTCCTTCCCAAATCTCTGCCGTCCTTGCCCCGCACAGGCCTCTGCCCTGTTCCTCAAACTTCCGTGCCCATGTTAATGCCTGTGTAGCCCCCCAATGGCAAGGTCTCATGTACAGCCTCCTGCCAGCAAACTGAAGCCGCCCCTAGATCCAGAACAGGAATCGCAGTTCCCATACGCGGCCTGAATGGAGGACAGACCATGGGCATGGGGACGGCCAACACTCACATCCAGGTAGATCATCAACGTACTCCTCTGTCCCAGGAGCAGGAAGGTCTCTGGTTCTTGCTTTCTTCGATGGCTGGAGCTGCTGAGCTGGGGGTGCGGTGGACAGAGATGGGAACAGGCATAGGATTAATCCAGTGTCAGGGGGAGACTCCCCACCTCCCCCCACCTGTGGGAGATGATGTTGCCCCTCTATGGGGAAGTCCTTCCTTGCAGATGCTGTGCTTTGGTTCCTGCACTCTGCCAGGATGCCCAGCTCCCATCCCTAGCAGCTTGACTGTTCCCTACCTTGCTCGGCACCAGGCCCTACGCAGATAGCTGCTCTGGGCAAGGACTGCAGAGCCAGCTGTCATCCTGGCAGGTGTAGCCCCAGGTTCCAAAACCCTAACCCATGGTCTCCCTCTGCTGGCAGGCTCTGAGCAAGGCCTGCCCATAGAACATGGATGACGAGCTCTAGATCCTGCTGACAGCACCCCCCAGCACAGACAAACTCCAGCACATCTTGGGGGTGAGCAGAATGGGAAGGGCCAGCACGGGTTTTACCTTGGCCCTGGGGACTCCAAGAAACAAGAGACTGGAAAATCCATGTTTCTTCTCTTGGATCCTTCGAGTATGCATTTGTGATATAAACTCAGTGGGTGACCTTGGGGTTAACTCACTTCCCCCTTCCGGCATCAGTCTTCTCCACTATCAAATCTACCCTGGGGAAGAAGGACATAAGCCTCGACAATCACCTTCACCTGTGGGTGTCTGGCCCTGGGACCCTAAACCAACTGGACTACCTGCCCCACCACTTAAACTGCCCTGACTTTTCCTCCTAGGGCCTTGTCCTAAGTGCTCAGCCTAGCCCCTTCCTGGCTTATCCCTGACCTTTCAAGGACTCTTCAAGCCCCTCCCACACCTGCTCCCCTTAGGGTGTCTCTCGTGGCTGAGCACAGGCTGCCCTTCTGTCTGTCAGCAGGCCTGAGTTCTTGTCACCTGACCCCCACATTTATTCCCTTCTCCCTAGGGAGCTGCATAACCTGGGCTAAGTACAGTTGAGCTCCAACCCCTGTCCTGGCCATCTCACCCTGGGACAGGTTGAAAGTGGAAACCTGTGGGCTAACAGTAACTGTTTGCTCTCAAAGGTGCTGAAGACACAATGGAAGAGGAAATCCTTTGGTCTCGATTTAAATTATTGCAACTGAAAGTGAATGAGAGAAAATAGGTCCAGAGTTATCTTCCTAGCAGCAGAAAATGTGTAGATTGATAGATGTTAAGGTCAGAAGGGACCATTATGTGTATCTAGTCGCACCTCCTGTGCAACTCGAGCCCTCGAATGTCACCAAGTGATTCCTTCAGCCAACCATAACATGGGAATGAGCCAGAGCACGTCTTTTGGAATGACATCCACATGCATTGGAGCCAGCAGGCTAACAGAAAATCCTTCTGCAGTGACATGGGGTTAAGGGACATGAAGGAAAAGACATGGAAGCTGTGATTAAAGTTAGAGCACTGAGACCAGG
Organism: Lepidochelys kempii; assembly: GCF_965140285.1. Taxonomy (NCBI): domain Eukaryota; kingdom Metazoa; phylum Chordata; order Testudines; family Cheloniidae; genus Lepidochelys; species Lepidochelys kempii. Next base: position 177,493,568 of record NC_136382.1, on the reverse strand, counting down.
ATAACCGGGGTTAGGTCCCAGGATTGGCTAGCAGAAGACCTGCCATTTTCTATTCCTGGCTTTGGGACCATGAGCGAGTCTCTTCACTGCTGGGTGCCTCGGTTTCCCCAACTATCAAATAGAGCTAATCAAGGTTTTATTTGTTCTCCCCATTTTACAGGGTGGGAAACCGAGACACAGTTAGGACCTGTCTACACTACAGCTCTCTAGTGCATTTCTAAGCTGCTGACCCCCACATGTTGTTCAGAGCTTATGGACAACACAGCTCCAAAGGGTGTGTTTATTCCGTTCTTATCCCCTATGTACCAGCAGGTCTGGGCGGCCTTTTCTCACTGTGCTGTGGGGAGCAGGTCCTGAGTACAAAGGGTCTGAAGAAGCTCTCAAGGACTAATTTTTAAAAATAATTTTTATCAATGAATTGGGAGAAAACATACAATCCCTGCTGATAAGCTTGGTGGGTGACAAAATACTGGCAGAGTCATTATTACTGATGAGAAGAGAGCAGTGATACAAAGCGATGTGGCTCATTTGGCAAGCTGGACCCATTCAAAGAAAACAAGTTTGACCAGAGCCAAATGCAAGGTCCTATACCTCCCAACAAGGCATGCCAGCCACATCTCCAGAATGGAGAAGTGTATCCAGGAAAGCAGTGACTCTGAAAAGGATTTAGGGGCTATAGTGGAGAAGCTACTCAACACGAACTCCCAGGGGGATGCTGTGGTGAACAGAGCTAAAGCCATCATTACATGTAGGAGCAGAGCCGTGAGTAGCATAGGGAGGTGTGACATTATGAGTGTAATATAATATCTCATTGATAGGTCACAGGGCCAGAAAGAGTTAATTAACTCACAGGCTGACCTGATCCATGGCTGAACTTTCAAGACTGGTGAGGAAGATATGTAAAGGAATAGAGCTTTGAAATGCAAGCCTGCATTGTTAGAGATAGAAGGGTAGATGTTTGCTCAGGTCTTGTGATATAAGCAAACAAGTGTTGTCTATTGCTATAGCTTTGATTCAAAGATCAAAAGAGGAATATTAACATTTAGGAAGACACTTGAGTGAAACAGAATTATTGTTCATATGTCTCTTTGAAGGTTGTGGTAACCTGTATCTAAACTGTTTAATGGATAAATTATCCTGTGATAATTGCCAGGATGTTTAGGAGTAGGAAAGTTAAGCCTATTGTTTTCTCAGGCCAAAAGGCTGCTGGAAATGTATAAAAACCCTGGGACACAATCCTTCTTCATCTCAGATCTGCTTTGGGTTTCAAGAAGGGGAAACCCGAAGCCATAAGGACTGAGATCCCCAGTCACTGACTGGAGTCACCCTGAATATGGACATTGGACTATAACCTATGGACTATTTCTAAAAGGACTTTGGGCAACTACAAGCTCATCTCTGCTCTGTACCTGTACCTCAAGAGTTGAACTCAAGACTGTAACTGTATTGATCTTTAACCAACACGCTCTTCCTTTTCCTTTTTAATAAATTTGTGAATACGGATTGACTGTAAGCGTGTATTTTGGGTAAGATCTGAGTTATCATTTGACCTGGGTCTGGGGCTTGGTCCTGTGGGATCAGGAGAACCTTTTCTTTTATATGATGAAATAAGATTTTCAGAATTTATCATCATATGTTTGACCTGTGTGTCTGGAAGGAGTCCTGAGGCTGGGTACTTTAAGGGAACTGCATTATTTGGACTTCTGAGTAACCAGGGAGGTGCTATAGAAGCTGTTTTGTGCTGGCTTGGTAAATCTAAGTATTGGAATATCCACCAGCCTTTGGGGTTTGTTTACCCCGTTTGTTTGCAGTCCACCCTGACTGAGTGACCTCAGCTGCCTCCCACAGGCAGCACTGTCACAGGAGGTGACACAGCATCAGTGGGATTGCTATTGGAATACTGCCTCCAGTTTTGGTGTCCTCATTTGAAAAAGATGTTGAGAAATTGGAGCTGGGGCAGCAAAGAGCCACCAAATGTTCTGCGGGCTGGAGAAAAATGCCTTCTAGGGAGCGATTGAAAGAGCTCAACCTGTTTAGCTGATGAAAAGCAAATTGAAAGGTGACTTCACTGAAGTGTTGAAATGCCTTAATGGAGAAAAAATACTGGGGATTAAAAGGCTCGTTAATCTCGCAGAGAAAGGCATAACAAGACCCAATGGCTGGAAGGTGAAAAGCGACCAATTCATATGACAAATAAAGCACTGATATTCAACTGCGAGGATGATTCACCACGGGAAGAAGCTACCAAGGAAAGTGGTGGATTCTCGATCTCTTGATGTCATTTAATGAAGACTAGATGCCTTTCTGGAATGTGCTTGCCAAACGGTAGCAACTGTGGTATACAGGAGGCCTGTGATATGCAGGGGTCAGATGAGATGCTCTAATGGTCTCTTCTGGCAATCAAGTCGACTCATTTCTGAAAAACTGAGTGTAGCATTGGGAGTAGCCTCTGATGTTTTGCTGTCTAGCCGGCTTGCTTCCTAGAATGAACACTCCTTGAGTGGAGTGATCCACAGGGAGTAGCTCAAACCTCCAAAGTGTCTGGCCAGCTACAGGACATTAGCACTGCAGGGGAGGGGTGGGTAGGTTGACGGGATAGCAAGTGTGAAAAAGGGGACCGGGAGTGGGGGGTAAGAAGAGCCTATATAAGAAAAAGCCCCAGATAGCGAGACTGTCCCTATAAAATCAGGACATCTGGTCACCCCAGGGGTGGGTGTGGCAGTGACATCACAAAGGCTTTTTGCAGGACCTCAGCCTATTGGTCAAAGGTAGTGGGGAGGTGGTGACCTCACAGAGAGATGCTGACATCAGCCAGGCAGGACAGGGGCGCAGGGCCAGGGAAACCTCACAGACCCCTGTAGCTTTGCTTCAGCAAGTCTCCCTCTCGAGGTCTCTCTTTGAGGACTGAGAGAGTATTAGGGTTTACGTACATGAGCGCGAGGAGGAATCTCTTTCGAGTTTTCTCCTTTCCTTTTCCTGATTTTACTAGAAAACAGACATCCGTCTTTGGAAGGTAAGAGCCTCTGAGAGGTTTGGAACCTGTTCAGTCTGATCCATTTGGTGCCAGGTGAATTCTAGGCATGGAAAACGGTAGCTTAAGGTGGCAGAATTTTATTCCCCACCTAGGATTTTGTCCCTTAGACTCACTGGGGACATTAGGGTTTGTACTTTTTTGTTTTACATTTCCTCCCTCCCTCCCTCCCTCTTTTCTTTCTCTTCTTCTCTTACTTCTTTTGTCCTTTCCCCTGTTCCCCTCCCGCCACCAGAAGGGGTGTGGGGGGGAGTCACTGGGGGTGCTCTGCAGCTCCCAAAAATGTGGGGCTGAAATAGTGCTCAGCCAGTGATCCCAACTGGTGACCTGGGCCATCCCTTGGGCTCTCTGGTGAGAACCCTCAGCCTCCCGCCCCTCAGTCTCTACTCTGATTGGCTGAGCAAGGGGTTATTGACAGGGAGGAGACTCGGGTCCTTGTTGCTCTCTTTTAAAACCAAGTAAATAAGTCATAACCAGTCATGTTTGATGAATTTTGCTGCTTCTCTGCATTCATTGTCTCTGAGCAGTTCATGATTCTCTCTAACATTCCAGTTCTCCTGAAACACTTGCTGAATAATTACTATGAACTGTTGTTGGTCTGGAGCTCATTTGAGAGGACTTTATTCAGATTGTTCAATGTATGAAACTCAAGATCCGATGGTTAGTTTGAAAATCAGGGTTCTTGGGTCCTATTCCCAACTCTGCCACTGCCTGGCTGTGTGACTTCAGACAAGTCAATTCTCCTTTCTCAGCCTCAGCTTCTCCCTCTTTCAAGTAGGCATAACAATCCTCTCCTACCTACCTCACAGTGGGTGGAGGATGGGGATCCATTGGAGAGTGTCACTGGGAGCAGTGCATAATATGAGAGGTCTTATCACTTTTACTCAAATCAGATAATAGAATAGCTGAAATATTCTATTTTATTTGTTTTTGATTATTTTGAAATTGTTAAGAGCAGCAACTCCTTAGCTCAGACTGAAGCATCTTCTCTAATTTTCGAGATCAAAGTGTCTCATCTTTGTGTGCGGCAAGACAATTCAATACACAGTGACAAACAGGAGATGCTTTTGATTTGCAACAAAATATTTTTGCAAAGAATTTTCATCCCACTTGTTATGATTTCAAGAAACAAACGGGTTTAGTCTGAATGAGATTTTCTGACCAAAACGGTTTCAATGAAATTTCCCCACCATCTTGATTCCTGGGCTCTCTCCCTGCCTCTGGGGGGCTTGTTGTCTGTTAGAACAGGAGTCAAGATTGATGGCTTCTCTTTCTGGCTCTGTCACTACCTTGCTGTGTAGGCCCTTGGGTAGATCACTTCCCTTTTCTGTACCTAAGGCTCCCCCTCCGTCCAATGGGAACAGGGACAATTTGCAAACTCCGGGCAGTCGTGAGCCTGAGTGAGATAAGGGGCTTAGTTAAAGCCCTTTGTGAAAGAGAAAGGGGAGGTTCACGGTGTTGAGCACCGAGGAATTCTAAACTTTGCTAAAATGTCTAGGCTGCGGAAACAAGAAATGGTCCGGGCCAAATTCTAACCATTGTCTTTTTTAAAGCCCATTCAGGGAAATGAGTCCCACTCTTTTAGTTATCTGGGGTTCTTTGCCAGCAGGAGAGAAGAGGTTCCTGCCTCCATTTGTGTGGCCTTAACAAACCAGGTGCTGTGCCCCAGTTCTCATCTGAGATCCCTGAAAAAGAACCTCTCGCCGTCCGTTAACAAGACAGTAGCTATCTTTAAAAGGGGAACAAAGAGAACCTTGGGACTTACAGACCAGCCTGCCTTATTCCATACCTGGAAAGATACTGGAACACACTATTAAACAATCAGTTTGTCAGCACCTACAGGATCATTTGGTTCTTAGTACTAGTGAGCATGGATTTGTCAAGAACAAATCATTCGAAACCAATCCTGTTTCGTTCTTGGACAGGGTTACGGGCCTAGTGGAGGTGGATAAACAGTAGATGTGATCTCTATCTTGGTGTTAATCAGGCTTGTGAAAATGTCCCATGGGACTGTGTCAAAAGCAAACTAAGGAAATGTGGTCTTGATGCAATTAGTATAACGTGGTTGAAAACCCATCCTCCAAGAGTCGTTCTCCATGTTTGGCTGTCCAGCTGAAAGGGTGTACCTAGTGGGTCCAGCACGGATCAGTCCGGGGTGTGGTACTATTCCATATTTTCATTAATGATTTGGAAAATGGAGTCGAGAGTATGCTTCTAAACTGTGCAGATGACACCAAGCACTTTGGAGCACTTTGGAGCACAGGACTGAAATCAGGAGGGCCAAATCGCACCTGGAGCTGCAGCTAGCAAGAGATGTCAAGAGTAACCAAGAAGGGTTTCTTCAGGTATGTTGGCAACAAGAAAAAAGCCAAGGAAAGCGTGGGCCCCTTACTGAATGAGGGAGGCAACGTAGTGACAGAGGATGTGGAAAATGCTAATGTACTCAATGCTTTTTTTGCCTCTGTCTTCACTAACAAGGTCAGCTCCCAGACTGCTGCGCTGGGCATCACAGCATGGGGAGTAGATGGCCAGCCCTCTGTGGAGAAAGAGGTGGTTAGGGACTATTTAGAAAAGCTGGACGTGCACAAGTCCATGGGGCCGGACGAGTTGCGTCTGAGAGTGCTAAAGGAATTGGCGGCTGTGATTGCAGAGCCATTGGCCATTATCTTTGAAAACTCGTGGCGAACGGGGGAAGTCCCAGATGACTGGAAAAAGGCTAATGTAGTGCCAATCTTTAAAAAAGGGAAGAAGGAGGCTCCTGGGAACTACAGGCCAGTCAGCCTCACCTCAGTCCCCGGAAAAATCATGGAGCAGGTCCTCAAAGAATCAATCCTGAAGCACTTGCATGAGAGGAAAGTGATCAGGAACAGCCAGCATGGATTCACCAAAGGAAGGTCATACCTGACTAATCTAATCGTCTTCTATGATGAGATTACTGGTTCTGTGGATGAAGGGAAAGCAGTGGATGTATTGTTTCTTGACTTCAGCAAAGCTTTTGACACGGTCTCCCACAGTATTCTTGTCAGCAAGTTAAAGAAGTATGGGCTGGATGAATGCACTATAAGGTGGGTAGAAAGTTGGCTAGGTTGTCGGGCTCAACGGGTAGTGATCAATGGCTCCATGTCTAGCTGGCAGCCAGTGTCAAGTGGAGTGCCGCAGGGGTCGGTCCTGGGGCCGGTTTTGTTCAATATCTTCATAAATGATCTGGAGGATGGTGTGGATGGCACTCTCAGCAAATTTGCGGATGATACTAAACTAGGAGGAGAGGTAGATATGCTGGAGGGCAGGGATAGGATCCAGAGGGACCTAGACAAATTGGAGGATTGGGCCAAAAGAAATCTGATGAGGTTCAATAAGGATAAGTGCAGGGTCCTGCACTTAGGACGGAAGAAGCCAATGCACAGCTGCAGACTAGAGACCGAATGGCTCGGCAGCAGTTCTGCGGAAAAGGACCTAGGGGTGACAGTGGACGAGACACTGGATATTAGTCAGCAGTGTCCCCTTGTTGCCAAGAAGGCCAATGGCATTTTGGGATGTATAAGTAGGGGCATAGCAAGCAGATCGAGGGACGTGATTGTCCCCCCTCTATTGGTCATTGGTTCCTCTGTGGCGTCCTCTGTCTGTCTAGGGAGAGGCAGAAAGAGGGGGAGAGAATCTCTCCAAAGGAGATTGGATTTGCAAAAGGCCCCCAGGAGCCCCTTGTTCTCAGACCGGGGAGGGCTTTTCCAGAGTCATCTCCAGTGTGTTTGGAAAGGTCCCAGCAAAGCGGCTCCCAGCCCTTGCCTTGTGAGATACTGTTTGACAGGCTGAGAGTGTCTGAGCTGGGCCAGACCTCGCTAGATGATGATGATGGAGAGTCCTGGCCAGCAGGGGACTGGGAGCTCACAGGAAAATGCTAATGGAGTCCCCTCTCCCTCCCGTAAAAACTCAGCAGAATTCCCCAGGATGGGTCACCAGGTGGCACAGCTGGCTCTGTCCATCAGTGACCCAGCCAAGGACCTCAGCCGCCAGGCCAGGGAGGGAGTGTACCAGCTCTACCAGCTGCTGCTGCACCAGAGGGGTTAGGAACCCAGCTGGGAAATGGCAACTGAGAGTAGAGTGAGAGTGGGACTGCAACCAATTTCTCTCAGACTGACCCCGGCTGGAGGCTGAGTCTCTCTCAATCTCTTTCTTTGTTCTACAGCAGCCCCTGCAATTCTGTTGGGCCAGGCCAGCAGCGAGGACTCTGCCCACTGTGCAGCCACCAATGGGATTGGAAGGACACAAGCACTGCAACCAGAATGACAAGTGTGTGTGTGTGTGTGTGTGTCTGTTTCCCAGGGCTGGCCATCCATGAGGCCAAAGCCCTGTGGTGTTGGGACTGGGACTGGGACTGGCACCGGGACAGCAGGCTCCTGGGCAACAGGAACACAGCCAGGGTGAGGGAGGTAAGGACACTCTGCCAGGGCATGACACAGCTCAGGGACTGGGGGTGGCTGGGTCCCCCTGCAGTGGCTGCCTCCTGAGGCCACTAGACAGAGATACGGTTCTAGCCCCCGGATTTGGAACCTGATTCTGGGCAATCTGCTAATGCCTCACGTCGTGTTGGTTTTAGGTCTTCGGAAAGTTCTTCTGGGAGGGGCAGAGAAGATCCTTCCTCCAGATGGCAGTGCTGGCCATCCACGACCCCCTGCTGCGTGTCAGCCAGGTTGGGCTGCTTCTCACCTGCTCCCTCCTAGGGGAAGCCCAGCAGCTGATAGGGGACAAGGTAAGCAGCTGCATTAGAGTCAGGAGATTGGGGTGGGGCCCAGGCCTCATTCCCATCCAATGGCCATTTGCTGGCCTGACAGCAAGAAGGCTGGTGTGGAATGAGAGTGAGAACAGGTGCTACTGGCAAGGGAGGTGAATTCACCTCCATGAGCAGGAGGGAGCCAGCTTGTCCCTGGAGCAGCTCCAACCGATCCTTTTAGCAAGGCTTATTAATGACAAGAATTACCTCATCACGGACTTATGTTCTTAGGACACGGTGCTATCGCTCTTGGGAAGTGCCCTCTCCTGTCTCACAGGGCCGCACCAGTTTCCAGCGAAGTAGAGTCTGTGTCTCCTGAGTCACCACCCAGAGTTGCTCCCATCACTGGCAGCCTGGGAAGCCAAGGACTGACGAGTGATGGCGATTCACCAGGCAGGGTTGAGGCACATGGGCGGGGGAAGCTTGTCCTGCTGCTGGCACGGCTGGACCCACTCTAGAGAGAATGGGAAGATTTAGTTAGCAGGGGCTGCTGATCTGCCCCATTCACCAGAGCTGCCATCCTGCGTCTTCAGCATTAGTGTCTGGCATGACTTGGGGAAAGGTCTCAACCTCCCGACATCCTACTTCACTGCTGCCAGAATCCGTCCTTCCCCCACACTCCCTTGCTAGAGCCCTGTCCCTGCCCAACCTGGTTGGGGGTGGAGGAGAGGGTTCTGAGAACTTGAGCTGTGGATTGTAGGTGGAACAGCTGTCAGGGACACTGAGGGGGAGGTATCAGGAGCTGACCCTACAAGGAGGGGGGTTGGCACTGGAGGTCACTAGAAAGGACAAGAAGACTCCATTCTAGGGGTCAGGAGGGTGAATCCATCCCTCAGAAGTAGGCAGGTGGTGGGTGGAAGTGCTGCTGCTTCCAGGTGCCCTTAATCCCCCCCAATTCCTCAGAGGCATCTGAGTCTCTGACAGGTTCTCGTTCCCTTGCAGAAGGAGGATGTCACGGCCAATGTGCTGTGTCAGGTCCGCATCATCCAGCACTTGCGCCAGGTGCCTGAGGCACTGCAGGGCTGTGCCTCTGAGGCCACCAGCAACTCCCGCTCCCTGCTGCAGGTACTGCTCTGGCTCACTATAAATGGGGAGGTAGGGGAAGGGGAAATGGAGCCCCTTGGCACTCACAGAAACCCTCTCCCCTCTCTGTGGAGAAGTATCCTTCCTGCTGCGCCCCAAATTCCCTCACAGCCTCCGAGATGGGCGCAGCCTGCAGCTGAGCCATCTCCTGGAGCAGTGCAGACGGGTCACCTTGTCCCATCAAAGCAAGCAGTGCTGGCTCTCAAAGAGGCTTAGATGGAAGACCCCACTCCCTCATGAATGTAAGAGCCATGGGGCTTGTGGGTCTCTTGGGGGAGAAAAGGGATCCCCGATGCGTAACCTGCCTGGGAGCTTCCCCTGTCCCTGGCTACCATCTCTGGGACAGAGACGTCTCCATCATTGTACCACCCTGGTTTTGTTCATAGGAAGGGGCTCCCTAGACATGTCCTCTAAACTGGACTCCTGAGAGGGTTTCCGGCAGGAGGCTCCAGTCCCTCGGGCATGAAGAGGACATCAGGTAGTCTCGTTCACCTGGCATCTCCAGTCTCCAGCTCCACTTCCCGCAGCAGGACAAATGAACCAATCAGCTCCCAGAATCCCAACTCTTTGGCCTTCTTCCACTCAGCAGTGGGATTTCTCCAGCCCCTCACCACACCTGTCAGCCTCTGAATGATGAAGGGCCTGAATGTCAGAGTCACCAGAACAAGCAAACTCCAGTTGCAGGCAGTGGGGCCTGTGTGTACTGAGCCCCACTGGAAACCAGGTCTGAAATGGGAGCAAGGATCCCAGCCCAGGAACAGTAGGAGTGGGCAGAGCAGGCCTGTTACAGGATGTTCTCCACTGGGCTGCACAGCCTGGGGCTTAGCCAAGCTGATTACAGAATGAGCCCTACCAGAGAGGCACCATGTACCTCCCCCTACAGAGCCAGACCTCAGTGGTGATACAGCCCAGCTGGGGTATCAACAGAAATGAGAACGAGGTAGGAAGTTCAGAGCAGCAAGGAAAGTCTAGAGGGAAACTTGAGAAGAGAGGTGGGAAGTGCCCAGGGAAAAGTGCAGCAAAGAGAAAGGAGTAGAACTTGCTGTTGGGTACAGAACCCTGGGCTGCTGCCAATGTCAGGGTGGGACTGGATTCCCCTACTGGCCCCAAAGAAGGGGGCGTACACCCACCTGGAGAGGGTTACCAAGCCCAGCAAGGGGGCTGCAGGATGAGGAAGAGCCCCAGTGATGGCAGAAGGACTTCTTTCTGTGGAAAGACGTGTTTGGACTTTTAGTGTGAGACAAGCTGGGCCCCAGAAGGGTGGACTAAAGGTGGCGACCTGGCCGAAGGGTTGAGTTACCAGGCAGAGAAACTGTCATGGTGCTGGAGCAACCACAGATGGGGGACGCTAGCCTAGCAAGAGGGCTGTGATGCCATGCCTGGCCGCCACGGGGGCACGGAACGGTGAGTAGATTCGTTTCTAATTGGTATGGGCAGGAGGATTGAATTCCATCAGCCCTCATGGATCATAGGGGGAAGTCTTGGGTGCTGAAGGAAGGTCTGTCGTGACAAGAGGGTATCTCAAGGGAGCAAGCTGGTCACTGGATTTCTCACTTCAGTTCCCAGGACTTGTTAAGCAGGTCTAGGAGTTTCTCACGCAGCTCCTAGAACACCAACAGAGGCAGAAGGAAGTGCAGGCGGAGTACGGACGCAGCAGGAGAAATACCTGTGAGAGATCCAGCAAAGGGAAATCAACCCAGGGTCTGCTATGCCCATGGACAAAAAGAGCAGACAAGGAGAGCATGACTGGGCTGTGCTGTGAAGATTAGCCCAGGAGAGCAGGGCATGAGGAAGTGTACAAGCGTGGCCTAATGCCAAGATGGGGATAAGAGTTCTTTGTTTTGAGTGCAGAGAAGCAGGCCATATCAAAAGACACGGCCTGCTTAGGAAATTGCTGAGTGGCAAAACGAGGGGCCAGGGCACCAAGAAGGTAGAAAGAAAGGAGAAGGTTTCCTCTGACAGAAACCCACATGAGTCAGGCAACGTGGAGGTGGCAGGGATGGCCGTGGACCTTGCAGACCCTCCACCAACACGCCCTGTTGGGTGCTGCAGGGAGGTGAAGGACAAAATGGTTGGCCCAGAGATGAAGCAGACTGAAGGAGGAACAAACACCAGGGTGGAGCAGTCCATGGTGCATTCTCAGACCCTGACAGAAAGGGTTTTGGCGTATGCAGTGCCAGTAGCAAAAAGGGGTAGAGAAGAAGCTAAAGGCTTCGGAACTGGCTCCGCAAGCAGTTGCGAATGAGAAGGAGTGGCTGCAGGAAGAGCGCTGGGATACTGCGTAAGGGAAGGATTGCCTCTTAATTCTGGTGAGCGGCTGGCAGTGGAGCTGGAGACACTGTGCGCAGGCTGTACAAGCGCGCAGCCAGTGACAGCGATGAGATGATGAGGGAAGAAGCTTGGACAAGCATCGAACTTGCCCCCCGGGTGGGCGATGCTCTAAGGAGGAGGCAATATAACGGAGAGTGGCCTGTGGGCTATAAAGCCTGGACTTAGGTAAAATTGATTACAGAGTGAGCTTCACCTGAGGGGAAAACCAGGGAAAACCACAGCAAAGGTACAGGAGCAGGCCTAGCTGTTCAGTAGAGGGCCTTGGGGCAGAACCTAGAATGCAGGGTAGGACTGGTTCTCCCTTGGTCTCTAAGGAAGGGGACGTAGAAGGTCAGAGAAAGGGCTACCAAGGCCAACAAGGGCAGGCCAAGCCAAAGTCAGGCTGAGGAAGAGCCCCCAAAGGAACGGAAGACCTTGTTTCTGTTAGACATTTTTGGACTTTTTGTTTGGGATGAGCACGACCCAGGAAGGAGTGGACTAAAAGACGGTCACCTGGCTGAAGGGCTGAGTTCCCAGCCAAAGAACTCCCAGAGGGCCCTAGCAACTATTGGCAGGGGTGCTCACCCAGCAAGAAAGCTGTGACACCAGGCCTTGCCAGGAAGGGGCAGCCTGGTTTTGGAGAGTGGTGGGGATGGCCTATAGGAGAGGATGGCTGGAGGGGTCATACAGGAGGGGCAACAGGGTCCAGTGATGAGAGCAGGGAACTGGTTGGACTGCAGCCCTGCCACTGAGTGGTAACGAGATCCTGGCCAGGTCACTCTCCCACCTGATGCCTCACTTTCTCTATCTTTGAAATGGGGATCATCCTGACCCACATTAAGTGAGTATTTGATCCTCTGTTTTTCCTTCTCAAATCCCTGCCCTTCCTGTCCCACACAGGCCTCTGCCCTGTTCCTCAAGCTTCCATGCCCATGTTAGTGCCTGTGTAGCCCCCCAATGGCAAGGTTTCATGTACAGTCTCCTGCCAGCAAACTGAAGCCGCCCCTAGATCCAGAAAAGGAATAGCAGTTTCCGTGCACGGCCCGAATGGAGGATAGACCATGGGCATGGGGACGGCCAACACTCACATCCAGATAGATCATCAACTTACTCCTCTGTCCCAGGAGCAGGAAGGTCTCTGGTTCTTGCTCTCTTCGGTGGCTGGAGCTGCTGAGTTGGGGGTGCGGTGTGCAGAGATGGGAACAGGCCAGAGGATTAATCCAGTGTCAGGGGGAGAGTCCCAACCTGTGGGAGATGATGTTGCCCCTCTGTGGGGAAGTCCTTCCTTGCAGATTCTGTGCTTTAGTTCCTGGACTCTGCCAGGAAGCCCAGCTCCCATCCCTAGCAGCTTGGCTGTTCCCTACCTTGCTCGGCACTAGACCCTCTGCAGAGAGCTGCTCTGGGCCAGGAGTGCAGAGCCAGCTGTCATCCTGGCAGGTGTAGCCCCAGGTTCCATAACCCTGACCCATGTTCTCCCTCCCCTGACAGGCTCTGAGGAAGGCCTGCCCAGAGACATGGATGCCATGTTAAAGACCCTACTGACAGCAACCCCCAGCACAGACAAACTCCCGCACACCTTGGAGGTGAGCATAATGGGCAGGGCCAGCAGGAATTTTACCTTAGCCCTGGGGAGGCCTGGAAATGAGAGACTGGATGATCCAGGTTTCCATTGTGTCCTGCTACCTGAGAGCCATTGGGCCACCCGTGGTCAGGGCAGTCAATGCAGAGCAGTATTGGGGCCCTTCCATCTTCAGGGACAGAGGGAAGGCGCTGGTGCTTGATAACAGGGCTCTGCCTGGATTTGTTGAGCACTAACTCCAAGACCCCAGGCAGGCTTGCGGAGTGAGAGCATCAGAGCCCTGTGATGTCCAGGAGAAGGTCCTCCAAGAAGAGCACTGGCTACTTCCAAGGAAGCTGCTGAGATTGGTCTTCACAACATCCTCTGGCAAGGAGTTCCACAGGTTGACTCTGCATTTGTTTAAAAAAATACTTCCTTTTTTTAGTTTTAAACCTGCTGTCTATTAATTTCATTTGGTGAGCCCATATCAGTGTACAACAGAAATGGTTTCTCGAAGTCATATTCAATAACATGACTGGATCCTTTTACAAACTCAGTGTAAAACTTGCTTAGAACAATGGTGGATCTGGAACTGCCCTTGCAGCATGGTTCCTGTATGTCTCATGTGATCTTGCCAAGAGCTAATGAAAATAGCTACTTTATCCATAGAAGCATTGGCATGTGTCTGGAACCCAATTAACATCAAGACAATGTAGATATTAGTGTTGTCCATAGTATAGGAATCTTGGCATTTAGCCATGAAAGCAATATGGTAGTGTGCCTCGGTTTCCCTTCTCCTACATCAAAGCAGGTCTCCAATGTCTTTTCTCCTGTGAAAAGTTTCAAGACTGTTTACAAGTATCAGGGGGTAGCCGTCTTAGTCTATATCCACAAAAACAAGGAGAAACTTGCTTTCAAAAGAGCCAAGGAGGAGAGGGACACGGTCCATCTAGAGAGCCTGCTCCGGGGTTCCTGGGGGAAGAGATGAAGCGCAGGGAGCAGGACCGATTGCTCAGGGGGGGAATGCTGGATATGGGGCCAGCAGGGTGGTTCATCCAGCTCATGTCACAGCACCAGCCCCAGTGCGTGTGCCGGCTGCAGTGTCTGCAGGTGCACAGGTCCATGTACCTGTGACAGTGGAATGGTGTTCCCGGGCCTGGCTCACAATGGTTGGAGGGTGGAGTCTGTGGCAGGACCAGTGACCAAAATTGCAGATGGGGTTTCTGTTCCCAACAATGACAGTTGTGTGTCTCAGAGAAAGATCCTCTTACTGGTTTTGGAGACAAGGGTACGTCTCTTGGAGAGAGGGGTGAGGTGGCAGAGCGCATACTGGTTTATGCCGTAGACGACCCGTGTTCTGGTCAGCCTTGAATGCTCCAATTCCCTAATGAATGTTCTTCTGACTCTTAATGGCTTTTATATTTTTGCTCTCGCGATTATTCAGACACTCAGCCCAGTCGGCCTGGTCTCGCATCCACGTGGTGCCTCACTTTCCCCCTCTCTGAAGTAGAGATAATCCTAACCGAGAATTAGACAGTGTTTGATCCTCGGATCTTGCTTCCCAAATCCCTGTCCTCCTTTCCCAACCCTACCCTCTCCCCCAGTTCCCCAAACTTCCATGCCTATCTTTGTGCCTGTCTCAACCCCACAACCGCAAGGTCTCAGACACCATCTCCTTCCAGCAAGCTGAAGCTGTCCCTGGCTCAGGAGCTGGAATCGCATGTCCAGAGAGCTTCCCTTGCCAGGCATTGTGGGCATGAGAAAGGACAACACCCATATGCAGGTTGAACATCAACCTCCACCTCTGTCCCAGCAGCAGGATGGCCTCTGGTCCCTGCAGAGCCAGCTGTCATCTGGCAGGTGTAGCCCCAGGTTCCATAACCCTGACCCATGGTCTCCCTCCGCTGGCAGGCTCGGAGCAAGGCCTGCCCATAGAACATGGATGACGAGCTCTAGATCCTGCTGACAGCATCCCCCAGCACAGACAAACTCCAGCACATCTGGGGGGTGAGCAGAATGGGAAGGGGCAGCAGGGGTTTTACCTTGGCCCTGGGGACTCCAAGAAACAAGAGACTGGAAAATCCATGTTTCTTCTCTTGGATCCTTCCCAGTATGCATTTGTGATATCAACTCTGTGGGTGCCCTTGGGGTTAACTCACTTCCCCCTTCCGGCATCAGTCTTCTCCACTCTCAGATCTACCCTGGGGAACAAGGACATAAGCCTCGACAATCACCTTCACCTGTGGGTGTCTGGCCCTGGGACCCTAAAGCAGCTGGACTATCTGTCCCATCACCTAAACTGCCCTATCTTTCCCCCCTCGGGCCTTGTCCTAAGTGCTCCGCCTAGCCCCTTCCTGGCTTGTTCCTGACCTTTCAAGGACTCTCCAAGCCCCTCCCATAGCTCCTCCACTTGGGGCGTCTCTTGTGGCTGAGCACAGGCTGCCCTTCTGTCTCTGAGCAGGCCTGGTTCCTAGTCACATGCTGCTGCTTGACACCTGATCCCCACACTTATTCCCTTCCCCCTAGGGAGCTGCATAACCTGAGCTAGGTGCAGTTGAGCTCCAACCCATTTCCTGGCCATCTCAAAAGTTTGAGAACCACTGGAGCCAGATGGCAAACAGAAAATCGTTCTTCTGCAGTGACTTGGGATTAAGGGACATGGAGGAAAAGACGTGGAGGCTGTGAATAAAGTTAGAGTAGCGAGGCCAGGATAACCGAGGCTAGATCCCAGGACTGGCTGTCAGAAGACCTGCCGTTTCCGATTCCTGGCTTTCGGACCATGAGCGAGTCTCTTCAACGCTGGGTCCCTCAGTTTCCTCTAGTATCAAATAGCGCTAATCAAGGATTTTTTTTTGTTCTCCCCATTTTACAGGGTGGGAAACCGAGACACAGTTGGGACATGTCTATGCTGGAGGTCTCTTGTGGATTTCTAAGCTGATGACCCCACTATGTTGTTCAGAGCCTGTGGACAACACAGCTCCTAAAGGTGTGTTTGTTTTGTGCTTATCCCCTACGTACCAGCAGGTCTGGGTGGACTTTTCACACTGTGCTGTGGAAAGCAGGACCTGGGTACTAAGAGACTGAAGAAGTTTTCAAGGACTTAAAAGTAGTTTTATCAATGAATTGGGAGAAAACCTATAATCCCTGCTGATAAGATTGGTGGATGACGAAATATTGGCAGAGTGGTAATTACTGATGAGGAGAGGGCAGTGATACAGAGCCATCTGGTTCATTTGGCAAGCTGGGCCCATTGAAAGAAAGCAAGTTTGACCAGAGCCAAATGCAAGGTCCTACACCTAGCAACAAAGCATGCCGGCCACACCTCCAGAATGGGGAAGTGTATCCAGGAAAGCAGTGACTCTGAAAAGGATTTAGGGGCCATAGTGGAGAAGTCACTCAACACAAGCTCCCAGCGTGATGCTGTGGTGACCAGGGCTAAAGCCATCCTTAGACGTAGGAGCAGAGCAGTGAGGAGGCTAGGGAGGTGACACAGTATCAGTGAGACTGCTATTGGAATACTGCCTCCAGTTTTGGTGTCCTCATTTGAAAAAGATGTTGAGAAATTGGAGCTGGGGCAGCAGAGAGCCACCAAATGTTCTGCGGGCTGGAGAAAAATGCCTTCTAGGGAGCGATTGAAAGAGCTCAACCTGACATCAGCCAGCCAGGCAGGACAGGGGTGCAGGGCCAGGGAAACCTTGCAGACCCCTGTAGCTTTGCTTCAGCAAGTCTCCCTCTCGAGGTCCCTCTTTCAGGACTGAGAGAGTATTAGGGTTTACGTACGTGAGCGTGAGGAGGAACCTCTTTCGAGTTTTCTCCTTTTCCTGATTTTACTAGAAAACAGACGTCCCTGTTTGGAAGGTAAGAGCCTCTGAGAGGTTTGGAACCTGTTCAGTCTGATCCATTTGGTGCCAGCTGAATTCTAGGCGTGGAAAAGGCTAGCTTAAGATGGCAGAATTTTATTCCCCACCTAGGATTTTGTCCCTTAGAATCACTGGGGACATTAGGGTTTGTCCTTTTTGTTTTACCTTTTCCTCCATCCCTCCCTCCTTTCTCTTCTTCTCTTACTTCATTTGTCCTTTCCCCTGTTCCCCTCCCGCCACCAGGAGGGGTGTGTGTGGGGGAGTCACTGGGGGTGCTCTGCGGCTCCCATTCTGGAAGGTCCACCCAAAAATGTGGGGCTGAAATAGTGCTCGGACAGTGATGCCCACCGGTGACCTGGGCCATCCTTTGAGCTCTCTGGTGAGTCTTCTCCACTCTCAGATCTACCCTGGGGAAGAAGGACATAAGCCCTGACAATCACCTTCACCTGTGGGTGTCTGGCCCTGGGACCCTAAACCAACTGGACTATCTGCCCCATGACCTAAACTGCCCTGTCTTTCCCGCCTAGGGCCTTGTCCTAAGTGCACAGCCTAGTCCCTTCCTGGCTTGTCCCTGACCTTTCAAGGACTCTCCAAGCTCCTCCCACACCTGCTCCCCTTGGGTCTCTCTCCTGGCTGAGCACAGGCTGCCCTTCTATCTCTCAGCAGGCCTGGGTCCTAGTCACATGCTGCCGCTTGTCACCTGATCCCCACACTTATTCCCTTCACCCTAGGGAGCTGCATAACCTGGGCTAGGTGCTGCTGAGCTCCAACCCCTTTCCTGGCTATCTCACCGTGGGACAGGTTGAAAGTGGAAACCTGTGGGCTAACAGTAACTGTTGTAACTGTTAGTAACTAATTAGTTAGTCTCTAATGTGCCACAAGAACTCCTTTTCTTTTTGCGAATACAGACTAACACGGCTGTTACTCTGAAACCAGTAACTGTTTGCTCTCAAAGGTGCCGAAGACACAATGGAAGAGGAAATCCTTTGCCCTGGATTTAAATTATTGCAACTGAAAGTGAATGAGAGAAAATAGGTCCAGAGTTTTCTTCCTGTATCTTCTGTACAGCAGAAAATGTACAGATTAATAGATGTTAAGGTCAGAAATGACCATTATGTGTTTCCGGTCGCACCTCCTGAAAAACTCAGGCCCTAAAATGTCACCAAGCGGTTCCTTTAGCCAAGCATAACATGGGACTGAGCCAGAGCATGTCTTTTGGAAGGACATCCACATGCATTAGAACAGAGGTTCTCAAACTGGGGAGTCAGGCCCCCTCAGGGGGTTGTGAGGTTATTCCTTGCGGGGTCGTGAGGTGTCAGCCTCCACCCCTGCTTTGCCTCCAGCATTTATAATGGTGTTAAATATATAAAAAAGTGTTTTTAATTTATAAGGAGGATTCACACTCAGATGCTTGCTTTTCTGTCCCTGGCTTTGGCACCATGAGCGAGTCTCTTCAACGCTGGGTGCCTCGATTTCCCCAAGTAACAAATAGATCTAATCATGTTGGGTTTTTTTGTTCTCCCCATTTTACAGGGTGGGAAACCGAGACACAATTAGGACCTGTCTACACTGCAAGTCTCTTGTTCATTTCGAAGCTGCTAACCCCCACATGTTTTTCAGATCCTATGGACAACACCGCTCCTAAAGGTGTGTTTGGTTTGTGCTTATCCCCTATGTAAACCAGCAGGGCTGGGCGCACTTTTCTCACTGTGCTGTGGGGAGCAGGTTCTGGGTACTAATGCTCTGAAGAAGCTCTCAAGGACTACTTTTTACAAATATTTCTATCAATGAATTGGGAGAAAATATACAATCCCTGCTGATAAGATTGGTGGGTGACAAAATATTGGCAGAGTGGTAATTACTGATGAGGAGAGGGCAGTGATACAGAACCATCTGGCTCATTCAGCAAGCTGGGCCCATTGAAAGAAAGCAAGTTTGACCAGAGCCAAATGCAAGGTCCTACACCTCGCAACAAGGCATGCCGGCCACACCTCCAGAATGGGGAAGTGTATCCAGGAAAGCAGTGACTCTGAAAAGGATTTAGGGGCCATAGTGAAGAAGCCACTCAAAACGAGCTCGCAGCGTGATGCTGTGGTGACCAGGGCTGAAGCCATCCTTAGACGTAGGAGCAGAGCCGTGAGGAGGCTAGGGAGGTGACACAGCATCAGTGAGACTGCTATTGGAATACTGCCTCCAGTTTTATTGTCCTCATTTGAAAAAGATGTTGAAAAATTGGAGCTGGGGCAGTAAAGAGCCACCAAATGTTCTGCGGGCTGGAGAAAAATGCCTTCTAGGGAGCGATTGAAAGAGCTCAACCTGTTTAGCTGATGAAAAGCAGATTGAAAGGTGACTTCACTGAAGTGTTGAAATACCTTAATGGAGAGAAAATACTGGGGATTAAAAGGCTCGTTAATCTAGCAGAGAAAGGCAAAACAAGACCCAATGGCTGGAAGGTGAAAAGAGACCAATTCATATGACAAATAAAGCACAAATATTCAACAGCGAGGATGATTCAACACAGGAACAAGCTACCAAGGAAAGTGGTGGATTCTCCATCTCTTGATGTCATTTAATGAAGACTAGATGCCTTTCTGGAATGTCTTTGCCAAATGTTAGCGACTGTGGTAAACAGGAGGCATGTGATATGCAGGGGGTCAGATGAGATGCTCTAATGGTCTCTTCTGGCCATCAAGTCGACTCATTTCTGAAAAACTGAGTGTAGCATTGGCAGTAGCCTCTGATGTTTTGCTGTCTAGCCGGCATGCTTCCTAGAATGAACACTCCTTGAGTGGAGTGATCCACAGGGAGTAGCTCAAACCTCCAATGTGTCTGGCCAGCGGCAGGACATTAGCACTGCAGGGGAGGGGTGGGTAGGTTGACGGGATAGCAAGTGTGAAAAAGGGGACAGTGAGTGGGGGGTAAGAGGAGCCTATATAAGAAAAAGCCCCTGATAGCAAGACTGACCCTATAAAATCGGGACATCTGGTCACCCCAGGGGTGGGTTTGGCAGTGACATCACAAAGGCCCTTTACAGGACCTCAGCCTATTGGTCAAAGATAGTGGGGAGGTGGTGACCTCACAGAGAGATGCTGACATCAGCCAGGCAGGACAGGGGTGCAGGGCCAGGGAAACCTTGCAGACCCCTGTAGCTTTGCTTCCGCAAGTCTCCCTTTCGAGGACCCTCTTTCAGGACTGAGAGAGTATTAGGGTTTACGTACGTGAGCGCGAGGAGGAACCGCTTTCGAGTTTTCTCCTTTTCCTGATTTTACTAGAAAACAGACATCCCTGTTTGGAACGTAAGAGCCTCTGAGAGGTTTGGAACCTGTTCAGTCTGATCCATTTTATGCCAGGTGAATTCTAGGCATGGAAAACGCTAGCTTAAGGTGGCAGAATTTTATTCCCCACCTAGGATTTTGTCCCTTAGAATCACTGGGGACATTAGGGTTTGTCCTTTTTGTTTTACCTTTTCCTCCATCCCTCCCTCCTTTCTCTTCTTCTCTTACTTCTTTTGTCCTTTCCCCTGTTCCCCTCCCACCACCAGGAGGGGGGTGTGTGGGGGAGTCACTGGGGGTGCTCTGCAGCTCCCATTGTGGAAGGTCCACCCAAAAATGTTGGGCTGAAATAGTGCTCGGACAGTGATCCTCACCGGTGACCTGGGCCATCCTTTGAGCTCTCTGGTGAGAACCCTCAGTCCCCCGCCCCTCAGTCTCTACCCTGATTGCCTGAGTGGGGGGTTACTGACAGGGAGGAGACTCGGGTCCTTGTTGTTCTCTTTTAAGACCAATTAAATAAGTCATAACCAATCATATGTTTGACGAATTTTGCTGCTTCTCTGCATTCATTGTCTCTGAGCAGTTCATGATTCTCTCTAACATTCCAGTTCTCCTGAAACGCTTGCTGAATAATTACTATGAACTGTTTGTTGGTCTGGAGCTCATGTGAGAGGACTTTATTCAGGTCATTCAGTGTATGAAATTCAAGATCCGATGGTTAGTTTGAAAGTCCGGGCTCTTGGGTCCTATTCCCAACTCTGCCTCTGACTGGCTGTGTGACCTCAGAGAAGTCAGTTCTCCTTTCTCAGCCTTAGCTTCTCCCTCTTTCAAGTAGGCATAACAATCAGCTCCTACCTACCTCACAGTGGGTGGAGGATGGGGATCCATTGGAGAGTGTCACTGGGAGCAGTGCATAATATGGGGTGCCTTTAACATTTACTCAGATCAGATTGGTTTCAGAGTAACAGCCGTGTTAGTCTGTATTCGCAAAAAGAAAAGGAGTACTTGTGGCACCTTAGAGACTAACCAATTTATTTGAGCATGAGCTTTCGTGAGCTACAGCTCACTTCATCGGATGCATACCGTGTGACCTCAGACAAGTCAGTTCTCCTCCTTTCTCAGCCTTAGCTTCTCCCTCTTTCAAGTAGGCATAACAATCGGCTCCTACCTACCTCACAGTGGGAGGAGGATGGGGATCCATTGGAGAGTGTCTCGAGGAGCAGTGCATAATATGAGGGGTCCTATCTCGTTTACTCAGATCAGATTTTGACATAATAGAGTAGCTGAAATATTCTATTTTGTTTGTTTTTGATTATTTTAAAATTGTTAAGAGCAGCAACTCCTTAGCTCAGACTGAAGCATCTTCTCTAGTTTTCGAGATCTAAGTGTCTCTTCTTTGTGCGTGACGAGACAATTTAACACACTGTGACAAACAGGAGATGCTTTTGTTTTGCAAGAAAATATTTTTGCAAAGAATTTTTATCCCACTTGATATGATTTCAAGAAACAAAGGGGTTTAGTCTGAATGGGATTTTCTGACAGAAATGGTTTCAGTGAAATTTCCCCACCATCTCGATTCCTGGTCTCTCTCTTTGCCTCTGCGGGGTTTCTTGTCTGTTAGGAGTCAGGATTTGTGGCTTCTCTTTCTGGCTCTGCCACCGAGTTGCTGTGTAGGCCCTTGGGTAGGTCACTTCCCTTCTCTGTACCTCAGGCTCCCCATCTGTCTAATGGGAACAGGGACAGTTTGCGAACTCTGGGCAGTCATGAGCCTGAGTGAGATAAGGGGCATAGTTAAAGCCCTTTGTGAAAGAGAAAGTGGAGTTTCATGGTGTTGAGCACCAAGGAATTCTAAACTTTGCTAAAATGTCTAGGCAACGGAAACAAGAAATGGTCGGGGCCAAATTTTAACCACTGTCTTTTTTAAAGCCCATTCAGGGATTTGAGTCCCACTCTTTTTGGTGTAAGCAGTGTCAGGATGAGCTCCACCCTGACATCTGGTGGTGAGGTGTGGCAAGTTGTGGAAAAGAACTTCAGGGGCCGATCTCATTTGCATAGGCACACCCACCATGCCTAGAATGAGACCATAGCTGCCCAAATGGTCACTGTGGCTGCTGTGGGATCCCCAGTGTCTCTGTTATTGGGGCAGGAAGAATAAATTGTTATTACCCTGATTATGGGAACTGTGCTTGGAACTGTACGTGGCCTTTTGTTATGATGGAGGGATTCACCATCAACTAAGTAGCACTCGCTAGGCAAGGGTCATGGGTTCCAAAACTGTGTGAATGGAGAGAGGCTGGGGACAAGTAGTAATACTTGGTGGCATGGGCCCCTTGGTGAGGGCCTTACATGCTGATTGCACTTCCTCCTCTCTCCACCGTGGAATATCAGAGCTAATTTTGATTTCATTAGAAGTCTAGTTATAGGCTGCTGAGCTCACTTTGGGCTGACAGTGCACCAGCACTGGGGCTCCCCTACTATAAGCTGAATTCACCTAAGAGCTGAAATCACTGAGTGTTGTGTTAAGTAGTGGGGGAGCCTGAAGATATATTGTGGAGCAGTTTGCAGGACGGCTGGTGAAGCAGCTCGACGCGGAGTAGTGTGTGGATGGCAGGAGCTGCTTGTGGGCCGTGGAGCTGAGCAAAGGAGTTCATGGGGCGGCTGGCGGAGCGGAGCGCAGCTAAGCGAAGGAGTTCGTGGGGCGGCTGGTGGAGTGGAGCGCAGCTGAGCGAAGGAGTTCGTGGGGCGGCTGGCGGAGTGGAGCGCCGCTATGGAGCTATGGGGCGGTCAGCTTCAGATCATGTAAGTTGCCTCCTACCCCCGTCCCATTTCCACCCTGGTTGGGAGGTAAAGCTCCGCCAATAAACTTTCGAACTCTGGGGCTGCCCTGACCAGGGACAGAGACTTTTGGGGCATTGGACTTTTGGGACTTCGGGTGATTTGGGGTTGCTGGACTCAAGAACCAAAGGGAAAAGGGCATGCCCCAATTTGCCTGGGGTGGGCTTGTTTTTGCTCATGGGTTGTGTTATGAATCCTGTTGGTGGTGTTTCCCCAACATAATGCCACATTGTTTCTCTCTGTTATTAAAAGACTTTTGCTACACTCAGACTATGTGCTTGCGAGAGGGGAAGTATTGCCTCTTGGAGGCACCCAGCGGGGGTGGTATATATTTGTCCCAGGTCACTGGGTGGGGGCTCGAGCCGGTTTGCATTGTGTTATTGGAATGGATCCCCTAGATATTGAACCCGGCCCTTGTTGCTGCCAACTCTGACGGGCAGAAGGGTTACATAGGTATCTGGGGTTCTTTGCCAGCAGGAGAGAAGAGGTTCCTGCCTCCATTTTTGTGGCCTTAACAAACCAGGTGCTGTGCCCCAGTTCTCATCTGAGATCCCCGAAAAGAAACTCTCCCCATCCGTTAACAAGACAGTAGCTATCTTTAAAAGGGAAACAAAGAGAGCCCCGGGACTTACAGACTAGTGAGCCTCATTCCATACCTGGAAAGATACTGGAACACATTATTAAACAATCAGTTTGTCAGCATCTACAGGATCATTTGGTTCTTAGTACTAGTGAGCATGGATTTGTCAAGAACAAATCATTCGAAACCAATCCTGTTTCCTTCTTTGACAGGGTTACGGGCCTAGTGGAGGTGGGTAGACAGTAGATATGATCTATCTTGGTGTTAATCAGGCTTTTGACACAGTCCCATAGGACATTCTCACAAGCAAACTAGGGAAATGTGGTCTTGATGCAATTAGTATAATGTGGGTACACAGCTGGTTGAAAACCAATCCTCCAAGAGTCGTTCTCCATGTTTTGCTGTCCAGCTAAAAAGGAGTACCTAGTGGGTCCGGCACGGATCAGTCTGGGTGTGGTACTATTCCATATTTTCATTAATGATTTGGAAAATGGAGTGGAGAGTATGCTTCTAAACTGTGCAGATGACACCAAGCACTTTGGAGCACAGGACTGGAATTCAAAACACCCTTCACAATTTGGAGACTTTGGTCTTCTTGAGCCAAAGTCCACGGCTGGGCCCCTCTCTATAGACTGGGCAGAAGTGAAACCCCAGAGCCAAACACTCCTCCTCCTGGGCAGTGCACGCCGACCTTTAATGGTCAGATGCTGCTTAGCTCTGTCAGAACAGCTTCTGCTGTGGGATTCTCCCAGCACTTTCCAAGAGTGGGAAAGTATGAAATCCCCATTTGACTGCTGGGGACAGAGCCATAGAGCGGGGAGCAACTTGCCCAAAGTCCCAATAGGAAAACCAGCAATGGAACCCAGGAGTCCTGACTGTCAATCCCCTCTTTTCACAGGCAGTCGATCGCCCAGTGTCATCACCCTGCCTGCTGTCTGGGCAGGGTAACTCCTCAGGTCACCACCCTCTCCAGCCTACCTTGGGCTTGGAGAGTGAGGAGGAGAGCGAGGGACAGCAGATGACCCTGAACATCCACCATCCATCGCTCCTCCATCCGCCATCCATGGAGCCGTCTCCAGCGTGTTTGGAAAGGTCCCAACAATGCGGCTCCCAGCCCTTGCCTTGTGGGCTACTGTTTGACAGGCTGAGAGTGTCTGAGCTGGGCGAGACCCTGTGAGCTGCTGAGCATGGATTGTCATAAATATAAAGGGAAGGGTAAACCCCTTTAAAATCCCTCCTGGCCAGAGGAAAAATCCTCTCACCTGTAAAGGATTAAGAAGCTAAAGGTAACCTTGCTGGCACCTGACCAAAATGACCAATGAGGAGACAAGATACTTTCAAAAGCTGGGAGGAGGGAGAAAACAAAAGGGTCTGTGTCTGTCTGTATGATGCTTTTGCTGGGGTCAGAACAGGAATGGAGTCTTAGAACTTAGTAAGAAATCTAGCTAGGTATGTGTTAGATTATGATTTCTTTAAATGGCTGAGAAAAGAACTGTGCTGAATAGAATGACTATTCCTGTTGTGTGTCTTTTTTATAACTTAAGGTTTTGCCAAGAGGGATTCTCTAGGTTTGAATCTAATTACCCTGTAAGGTATCTACCATCCTGATTTTACAGAGGTGATTCCTTTACTTCTATTAAAGGTCTTCTTGTAAGAAAACGGAATGCTTTTTCATTGTTCTAAGATCCAAGGATTTGGGTCTGTGGTCACCTATGCAAATTGGTGAGGATTTTTACCAAACCTTCCCCAGGAAGTGGGGTGCAAGGTTTGGGAGGATTTTGGGGGGAAAGACGTATCCAAACTCCGTTTTTTCAGGAACCAAGATAAAGTTTGTTGCTGGCAGTGGAAGTCGTAGGGCAAAGGGTAAAATAGTTTGTACCTTGGGAAAGTTTTAACCTAAGCTGGTAAAAGTAAGCTTAGGAGGTTTTCATGCAGGTCCCCACATCTATACCCTAGGGTTCAGAGTGGGGAAGGAACCTTGACAGAAATCAATGAGAAATGTGGGGGCCCTGGGCTTCCTATGCCTAGGGACTTTGATGTGGGGAATGGTTTCTCTGGAGAAGTCCGGACTCCTGGCTAGTGTTCTGTTTTCTAGCCTGTGAGGTAGCCAGGGATGGCAGGAGGGGGCTGCTTGTCCGGTGGTCTTTGTAACTGACTCCAGTGCCTCCCCGGGTGTTGCAGCACCAGGGATGATGAGGGGAAACGTTAGGAGCAGATCATGCAATGAACTCCTTCCAGTGTGTGGAGAATGCACTCCCTGCACCCCTGTGAGGGGAGGAGGAGCTGCTCTGGCTGGGGTAGGGATGGGGAAGGATGAAAAAGGCTGTTGGGTGAGAGGCTGCCTTGACCCCAGACTCACGCTTGCTCCCCGCTCGGTTCCAGGATGGCTGGGCTCCTGAGGATGTTTAGGAAGAAGGGTCTGCAGGTGGCCCCAGAGCCTGAGGGAAGCAGCTGCCATCTTCCCCAGGAGCAGAGCAGCCCCTCTGTCCCTGCTGGTGGGGAAGGAGCTCTTGGCCAGGCCAGGAGGTGGAAGTGCCCAGCCTTCTGGCAGAGGAAACCCACTCCCGGCGCAGGTGCCGAGGTGGGAGAGGCACCGTCCAGGCTGAAATGGAGCTGGCCCAGGATGCAGCTGGGCAGGCAGGACCCAGCCCAGGACGGGAGCCAGGCAGGGTGGCTCTGGGGCTTGTTGTGTGGGAAGCACGGGCCCCAGGAGCCCAACCCTGATTCCCAGCAGGAGGCATCGCCCTGCCCAGTCACTGAGGACCCTGGGCTCAGGGAGGGGTGAGCAGGGGGCTGTGACCACCCTGAGCCCAGGCTCTCAAGCAGTGCTATGGGCGTGAGTCCCCAGCCCAGGTGTCTGGCCTGAGCCACGTGAACCTCTGACACTAGATGCTGCCACTTTGGTCCTTGATGCTCTGGTTGGCAGGGTGGGTGCAGGGAGCGGGGGCAGACACTTCCCAGGGAGTCCAGGACAGTTTGTGGGAGGTTCTCTTTGCTATGGACTCCTGAATTAATCGGGGGCTGAAGGTATCACTGAGAGTGGGGGATGTGGGGAGCGATCTGCCCTGCGTCCTGGAGGTGCGAAGGGGGCACATTGCCCCACCATGCCCCTGTCCTTCTCCCAAGTGGCAGCAGGTATCATCCTGTCCCCTTCTCTCCCTGGTGCAGGGAACCCCAAGGACTCCGAGGAGGAGGAATGGGTGAATGTGGCCACAGAGGAGGCTGCTCTCAAGAACATTCGAGAGCAGCTCCAGGGCTGAGAAAAGGTACAAACGTTCCCCAGCTGTGCTGGAACCGAGATTCTCCCACCCTTTCCCAGCACCCTGACCACCTGCAGAGGGTCTTGTCTCTGATGATCCACCAGCCCTAATGGAGGCCTTACTCCTCCTTGATCTGGGACGCCCAAGATGGGGGTATTTGTCACACACCAGCTGGGGTCTCCTCCCCCAACAGGCACTGTCCCAGATCTAGACCCTGCTTGAGTAGGAGTCGTGGGTAATTTGGACAATGGGCGGGTCCCCACTATCCCCCATTCAGTCCTGAGTGCTGCAACCAGTGTAGGTGGGGCAGGGAGGTCCCTGGCTAACTGGCTGTCTCTCCTGTAACCCCACTCCTGGTGGGTGCAGGACGAGAACCAGCAGCTCATGTTCCTGCATGCCATCCACCCCTGTGTCTCGCTGCACATCAGAGAGGGCAGGACACATTGGAGCCACACTGCTGCAAGGTGGCTGTGCTGGAGAGGATTGTGGTGAGGGAGGACAGAGACATGGGAGGGGCAAGGGTCTTCCCGGGCCAATGGATGCGGGATGGCTGATGCTGGAGGGGCAGCTTAGGCCAGGGATTACTGGGACCGAAGACTGGGCAGAAGAGAGAGATGAAATTCTGAGATTGGCCACTAGTGGGCAGGAATCAGAGGAGCTTGAGGCAGGTGGCGGGATCCTGCTGGCTGTGTGGGGCGCTGGCTGTGTAATCGCCTCACTGGGAAGTGTCAATGAGGCCCGAATCTCTCAAGCTCCTTTGTCTCGTTTGGTTCTCACAGGAGCTTATTGAGGAGCTGCCTGATAAATCTCCGCCTGGCGCCATCCTCACTAACTCCCTGATTGCTGTGGGCAACCTCGGGTACCGAGAGGTGGTGGGAAGGTTCACTCTCTCTGGGTTGGGCTGTTCTTTTCTCTCCAGTAACATTGCAATGGCTTTGGGGAGAGGCTCACTCCCAGGAACAGATAGGAGTGGCAGCGGGGTCCAGGGAACAGGCGCTATTCCTGCCCTGCCACTGTCTGTCTGGGAAACCTTGCACTTGTCATTCCCTGGCACGGTGCCTCAGTTTTCATTCTCGCCAGCCTCTGCCTATTTCCCTGCATTTTCACGTCCCTGTTGGTGCCAGTCCCACCCCCACACTGCACAGTCTAATACCAGCCATGGTATTACCACCATGACACCTGCCCTGGAGCCAGAGGTGGAGAGCCACCTCCTTCGACCTGCCCTGCATGCCAGCTTCACCCTGGACACATAGAAAGACACCACCCAAGTCCAGGTAGATCATGTTAAGTCATGGATTGAAAAGCCAGCTGTCATCCTGCCATGAATCCTTGCTAATTGCCTGCAGTGGAATGTGAATGAGTGAGTCCAGGATATGTGTTTGGGGGTCTCACAAGTGCTTCCCAGAGACCCCTCTTCCCATCTACAGGCAGGTGTAGCCCCAGTTTCCCTAACTCTGACCTACGGCTCTCCCTTGCTTTGCAGGAACTGCATAGGGATCTGCCAGACCTCCTGGATGCCTTGCTGGGGAACCTGCTGGCAGAGGCCTCAGACACCAACAGGCTCCACTACATCTTGGAGGTGAGCCCGATAAGAGGGGTGGGGCAATTTTGCCTGAACTGTTAGATCCATTTTCAAGTCTGTCCTCCTAGCTGGGCCCTCAGTGGGGCGTCCTTGGTCAGGGCAGTTAGTGTAATGCAGTGTCAGGCCCTTCCTCCTTGAAGGACAGAGGAAGTAGCTGGGAGTTCAAGCCAGAGCTTTGCCTGGGGACTGGCTTAGGGAGTGAGAGTCTGAACCCCTCCTGTGAGATTCAGAAGATGGTCCTCAGAGAAGAGTCACTGGCTCCTTCCAAGAGAAACAGGAGGATCCCAGAGAATCAGCCCTTCTCTCCGGGCCCTGAGATTCCTGGGCGGATTGTGCTCACACTCAATCCCTTCACCCAACCAAGGACTTGAGAGCCAAGGAGGGGTGAGGGGTCTGTCTCCTCCTTGGTGAGCTGTTCAGGAATCAGGAGTTCAGGGAGTATGGGACCAGCCCCGACATCAAACGTTGTCCCAATCTAGAGAGACAATGAGAAGTCGTGACCTGCAGGATACAGGCATTGTCCTGGGGCAACAATCCCCTTCTAAAGCTCTGCGATCAGTGAATCAGATATTCCACCCTGTGGACAGTGTCTCAGCCCCCTGGGGATGGGGAGGGTCTCATTAGCACAACACATGCACCTGCCCATTGATCCTGAGCTGCCTCCTCTCCCCCTCGCACATTAACTATTGGATCATGTCCAGAGTGTCACAAGAGAGAGCCAGGGTCATTAGGAGCAGCACCGCCCTGCTCAGATCCACCATCACCCTCCTTGAGTTTGACGTAAGTAACCTCTCAGCCCAGCTTTCTGACTCCAGGCGTTGGTGGGCTGGCTCAAACAGGCTGTAGGATGTGCTGCTGCAGGAGCTGGGGCTTAGGAGTGTTCCTCTTGGGGAGACAGAGTCAGAGCAGACAATGAGCTTGGCTTGAGTCAAGTTCTTCTTGTCCTGGTTAAGTGGTGACTCTGGGCTTTTAAGGGGACCATGCTGCAGGTTCATGCCTTTTTGTCATCCTGGAGCAGCTGGGGAAGTAAGTCCTCATGGAGGGCCCTGCCCACATCCCTGTGCTCCAGGCTCCTTTTGGGGGCAGAGGAAATTAAGGGTTTAAGCTCTACCTCCTATCCTCTAGCATCTCCTGCTGAGGGGAAGGAGAGTCCTGGGCCCAGGGGAGGACTGGTAACTGACAAGAAAATGCTGATGGAGTCCCCTCTCCCTCTCCCTTCCATTAGAACTCAGCAGAATTCCACAGGATGGGTCACTGTGTGGCACAGCTGGCTCTGTCCATCAGTGAACAGCCAAGGACCTCAGCCGGCAGGCCAGGGAGGGAGTGTACCGGCTCTACCGGCTGCTGCTGCACTGGAGAGGTTAGGAACCCAGCTGGGAAATGGCACCCGATAGAGGGAGAGTGGGACCCCAACCAATTTCTCACAGACTAACCCCGGCTGGAGGCTGTGGATCTTTCTCTGTTCTACAGCAGCCCTTGCAATTCTGTTGGGCCAGGCACGCAGCGAGGACTCTGCCCACTGTGCAGCCATCAACGGGATTGGAAGGACACAAGCACTGCAACCAGAATGACAAGTGTGTGTTTGTGTGTGTCTGTTTCCCAGGGCTGACCATCCATGAGGCTGAAGCCTTGTGGTGTTGGGACTGGCACCGGGACAGCAGGCTCCTGGGCTACAGGAACACAGCCAGGGTGGGGGAGGTAAGGACACTCTGCCAGGGCATGACACAGGTCAGGGAGTGGGGGTGGCTGGGTCCCCGCAGTGGCTGCCTCCTAGGACCAGAAGACAGAGATACCGTTCTAGCCCCAGGATTTGGAGCGTCGCTCTGGGCAATCTGCTAATGCCTCACGTCTTGTTGGTTTTAGGTCTTCAGAAAGTTCTTTTCGGCGGGGCAGAGAAGATCCTTCCTCCGGACGGCAGTGCTGGCCATCCACGACCCCCTGTTGCGTGTCAGCCAGGCTGGGCTACTCCTCACCTGCTCCCTCCTGGTGGAAGCCCAGCAGCTGATGGGGGACAAGGTAAGCAGCTGCATTAGAGTCAGGAGATTGGGGTGGGGCCCAGGCCTCATTCCCATCTGATGGCCATTCGCTGGCCTGGCGGAAAGAGCCTGATGGGGAATGAGAGTGAGAACAGGTGCTACTGGGAAGGGAGATGAATTCACCTCCATGAGCAGGAGGGAGCCAGCTTGTCCCCGGAGCAGCTCCAACCAATCTCTTTAGCAAGGCTAGCTAATGACAAGAATTACCTCATCACGGACTTATGTTCTTAGGACACAGCTTTGGCATGTGTCTGGAACCCCCCTCACCGCCCCACCGCCAGCTACAGTACCAAGGACCAAAGTGGCAGCATCTAGTGTCAGAGGTTCACGTGGCTCAGGCCAGACACCTGGGCTGGGGACCTGCCCCCTTAGCACTGGTCGAGTGCCTGGGCCTAAGGTGTTCACAACCCTCTCCTCACCCTTCCCTGAGCCCAGCCTGGCTCCTCACCTGGAACAAAGCAGCGGCGCCCCTTGGCCTCACTGCAGCCCGAGTCCCAGGCGCTGCTTATGTCCCATGGGGAGTGGGCCGAGCTGCTGGTGCTGGGACAGGGACCCTCCACCTCCTGACCTGGGGAGGCTGGAAGGTCCTCAGTGACCGGGCAGGGGGGTGCCTCCTGCTGGGAATCAGGGCTGGGTTCCTGGGGCTGGTGCTTCCCACACAACAAGACCCAGAGCCACCCTGCAAGGCTCCATTCCTGGGCTGGGTCCTGCCTGCCCAGCCGCATCCTGGGCCAGCTCCATTTCAGCCTGGCTGCTGCCTCTCCAACCTCGGCGCCTGTGCTGGGAGCGGGTTTCTTCTGCCAGAAGGCTGGGCACTTCCACCTCCTAGCCTGGCCGGGAGCGCCTTCCCCGCCAGTGGGGACGGAGGGGCCGCTGTGCTCCTGGGGAAGATGGCAGCTGCTTCCCTTAGGCTTTGGGGCCACTTGCAGAGCCTTCTTCCTGAACATCCTCAGGAGCCCGGCCATCCTGGAACCGAGTGGGGAGCAGGCATGAGTCTGGGGTCAAGACAGCCTCTCACTAACCATCCTTTTTCATCCCTCCCCATCCCTGCCCCAGCCACAGCAGCTCCGCCACCCCCCACAGGGGTGCAGGGAGTGCAGTCTCCACACACTGGCAGGAGTTCATCGCATGATCTGCTCCCAACGTTCCCCCTCTTCAGCTATGGTGCTGCAATACCAGGGGAGGCACTGGGGTCAGTCACAAAGACTATTGGTCACTTTGGACAAGCAGCTCCCTCCTGCCGTCTCTGGCCACCCCTTCCAACCCCCCTGGCTAGAGGAGGAACAGAACCCAGGAGTCTGCATTTCTCCGGGGAAACCATTCCCCACATCAAAGCTCAGGGCCCCCTCATTTCTCATTGATTTCCATTCTCAGCTGCTCACAGAGTCTGGCCTAGCTCAGACACTCTCAGCCTGCGGAACAGTCTGAGCTAAGTAGTTGCTGCTCTTAACAATTTCAAAATAATCAAATACAAATAAAATAGAGTATTTCAGCTATTTTATTATGTCATAATCTGATCTGAAAAAAGAAAAGGAGGACTTGTGGCACCTTAGAGACTAACCAATTTATTTGAGCATGAGCTTTCGTGAGCTACAGCTCACTTCATCGGATGCATACCGTGGAAACTGCAGCAGACTTTATATACACACAAAGAATATGAAACAATACCTCCTCCCACCCCACTGTCCTGCTGGTAATAGCTTATCTAAAGTGATCATCAGGTTGGGCCATTTCCAGCACAAATCCAGGTTTTCTCACCCTCCACCCCCCCACACACAAATTCACTCTCCTGCTGGTGATAACCCATCCAAAGTGACAACTCTTTACACAATGTGCATGATAATCAAGTTGGGCCATTTCCTGCACAAATCCAGGTTCTCTCACCCCCTCACCCCCCTCCCAAAAACCACACACACAAACTCACTATCCTGCTGGTAATAGCTCATCCAAAGTGACCACTCTCCCTACAATGTGCATGATAATCAAGGTGGGCCATTTCCAGCAGAAATCCAGGTTTTCTCACACACCCCCCCCACCCCCACCCCCATACACACAAACTCACTCTCTTGCTGGTAATAGCTCATCCAAACTGACCACTCTCCAAGTTTAAATCCAAGTTAAACCAGAACATCTCGGGGGGGGGGGGGGGGGGCGGGTAGGAAAAAACAAGGGGAAATAGGCTACCTTGCACAATGACTTAGCCACTAACCACTAACCCAGGAACTTATCCTTGCAACAAAGCCCGTTGCCAATTGTGCCCACATATCTATTCAGGGGACACCATCACAGGGCCTAATAACATCAGCCACACTATCAGAGGCTCGTTCACCTGCACATCCACCAATGTGATATATGACATCATGTGCCAGCAATGCCCCTCTGCCATTTACATTGGTCAAACTGGACAGTCTCTACGTAAAAGAATAAATGGACACAAATCAGATGTCAAGAATTATAACATTCATAAACCAGTCGGAGAACACTTCAATCTCTCTGGTCACGCAATCACAGACATGAAGGTCGCTATCTTAAAACAAAAAAACTTCAAATCCAGACTCCAGCGAGAAACTGCTGAATTGGAATTCATTTGCAAATTGGATACTATTAATTTAGGCTTAAATAGAGACTGGGAGTGGCTAAGTCATTATGCAAGGTAGCCTATTTCCCCTTGTTTTTTCCTACCCCCCCTCCCCCGGTTTAACTTGGATTTAAACTTGGAGAGTGGTCAGTTTGGATGAGCTATTACCAGCAGGATAGTGAGTTTGTGTGTGTGGTTTTCGGGAGGAGGGTGAGGGGGTGAGAGAACCTGGATTTGTGCAGGAAATGGCCCAACTTGATTATCATGCACATAGAATCATAGAATATCAGGGTTGGAAGGGACCCCAGAAGGTCATCTAGTCCAACCCCCTGCTCAAAGCAGGACCAATTCCCAGTTAAATCATCCCAGCCAGGGCTTTGTCAAGCCTGACCTTAAAAACCTCTAAGGAAGGAGATTCTACCACCTCCCTAGGTAACGCATTCCAGTGTTTCACCACCCTCTTAGTGAAAAAGTTTTTCCTAATATCCAATCTAAACCTCCCCCACTGCAACTTGAGACCATTACTCCTCGTTCTGTCATCTGCTACCATTGAGAACAGTCTAGAGCCATCCTCTTTGGAACCCCCTTTCAGGTAGTTGAAAGCAGCTATCAAATCCCCCCTCATTCTTCTCTTCTGCAGGCTAAACAATCCCAGCTCCCTCAGCCTCTCCTCATAACTCATGTGTTCCAGTCCCCTAATCATTTTTGTTGCCCTTTGCTGGACTCTCTCCAATTTATCCACATCCTTCTTGTAGTGTGGGGCCCAAAACTGGACACAGTACTCCAGATGAGGCCTCACCAATGTCGAATAGAGGGGAACGATCACGTCCCTCGATCTGCTCGCTGTGCCCCTACTTATACATCCCAAAATGC
The DNA here is from genome assembly GCF_965140285.1 of Lepidochelys kempii. Lineage (NCBI taxonomy): Eukaryota > Metazoa > Chordata > Testudines > Cheloniidae > Lepidochelys > Lepidochelys kempii. The sequence goes on along the minus strand of NC_136382.1, from coordinate 177,459,942 downwards.
CATTGGCCTTCTTGGCAACAAGGGCACACTGCTGACTCATATCCAGCTTCTCGTCCACTGTCACCCCTAGGTCCTTTTACGCAGAATAGCTGCCTAGCCATTCAGTCCCTAGTCTGTAGCTGTGCATTGGGTTCTTCCGTCCTAAGTGCAGGACCCTGCACTTATCCTTATTGAACCTTATCAGATTTCTTTTGGCCCAATCCTCCAATTGTGTAAAGAGTTGTCACTTTGGATGGGCTATCACCAGCAGGAGAGTGAATTTCTGTGGGGGGGTGGAGGGTGAGAAAACCTGGATTTGTGCTGGAAATGGCCCAACCTGATGATCACTTTAGATAAGCTATTACCAGCAGGACAGTGGGGTGGGAGGAGGTATTGTTTCATATTCTCTGTGTGTATATAAAGTCTGCTGCAGTTTCCACGGTATGCATCTGATGAAGTGAGCTGTAGCTCACGAAAGCTCATGCTCAAATAAATTGGTTAGTCTCTAAGGTGCCACAAGTACTCCTTTTCTTTTTGCAAATACAGACTAACACGGCTGTTACTCTGAAACCAATCTGATCTGAGTAAATGTTAAAGGCACCCCATATTATGCACTGCTCCCAGTGACACTCTCCAATGGATCCCCATCCTCCACCCACTGTGAGGTAGGTAGGAGCTGATTGTTATGCCTACTTGAAAGAGGGAGAAGCTAAGGCTGAGAAAGGAGAACTGACTTCTCTGAGGTCACACAGCCAGTCAGAGGCAGAGTTGGGAATAGGACCCAAGAGCCCGGAATTTCAAATAACTATTGGATCTTGAGTTTCATACGTTGAACGACCTGAATAAAGTGCTCTCAGATGAGCTCCAGACCAACAACAGTTCATAGTAATTATTCAGCAAGTGTTTCAGGAGAACTGGAATGTTAGAGAGAATCATGAACTGCTCAGAGACAATGAATGCAGAGAAGCAGCAAAATTTGTCAAACATATGACTGGTTATGACTTATTTACTTAGTCTTAAAAGAGAACAACAAGGACCCGACTCTCCTCCCTGTCAGTAACCCCCCGCTCAGGCAATCAGGGTAGAGACTGAGGGGCGGGGGACTGAGGGTTCTCACCAGGGAGCTCAAAGAATGGCCCAGGTCATCGGTGGAGCACTATTTCAGCCCCATATTTTTGGGTGGACCTTCCACAATGGGAGCTGCAGAGCACCCCCAGTGGCTCCCCCACACACACCCCCCCTGGTGGTGGGAGGGGAACAGGGAAAGGACAAAAGAAGTAAGAGAAGAAGAGAAAGGAGGGAGGGATGGAGGAAAAGGTAAAACAAAAAGGACAAACCCTAACGTCCCCAGTGATTCTAAGGGACAAAATCCTAGGTGGGGAATAAAATTCTGCCACCTTAAGCTAGCGTTTTCCACGCCTAGAATTCACCTGGCACCAAATGGATCAGACTGAACAGGTTCCAAACCTCTCAGAGGCTCTTACCTTCCAAACAGGGATGTCTGTTTTCTAGTAAAATCAGGAAAAGGAAAGGAGAAAACTCGAAAGAGGTTCCTCCTCGTGCTCACGTACGTAAACCCTAATATTCTCTCAGTCCTGAAAGAGGGACGTCGAGAGGGAGACTTGCTGAAGCAAAGCTACAGGGGTCTGCGAGGTTTCCCTGGCCCTGCGCCCCTGTCCTGCCTGGCTGATGTCAGCATCTCTCTGTGAAGTCACCACCTCCCCACTACCTTTGACCAATAGGCTGAGGTCCTGCAAAAGGCCTTTGTGATGTCACTGGCACACCCACCCCTGGGGTGACCAGATGTCCCGATTTTATAGGGACAGTCCAGTTATTTGGGGCTTTTTCTTATATAGGCTCCTCTTACCCCCCACTCCCTGTCCCCTTTTTCACACTTGCTATCCCGTCAGCCTACCCACCCCTCCCCTGCAGTGCTAATGTCCTGCCTCTGGCCAGACATTTTGGAGGTTTGAGCTACTCCCTGTGGATCAGCCCACTCAAGGAGTGTTTATTCTAGGAAGCAAGCCGGCTAGACAGCAAAACATCAGAGGCTACTCCCAATGCTACACTCAGTTTTTCAGAAATGAGTCGACTTGATGGCCAGAAGAGACCATTAGAGCATCTCATCTGACCCCTGCATATCACAGGCCTCCTGTATACCACAGTTGCTACCGTTTGAGAAGCACATCCCAGAAAGACATCTAGTCTTCATTAAATGACATCAAGAGATGGAGAATCCACCACTTCCTTGGCAGCTTGTTCCTGTGGTGAACCATCCTCACTGTTGAATATTTGTGCCTTGTTCGTAATATGAATTGGTCTCTTTTCACCTTCCAGCCATTGGGTCTTGTTATGCCTTTCTCTGCTAGATTAACGAGCCTTTTAATCCCCAGTATTTTCTCTCCATTAAGCTATTTCAACACTTTAGTTGATGAAAAGCAGATTGAAAGGTGACTTCAGTGAACAGGTTGAACTCTTTCAATCGCTCCCTAGAAGGCATTTATCTCCAGCCTGCAGAACATTTGGTGACTCTTTGCTGCCCCAGCTCCAATTTCTCAACATCTTTTTCAAATGAGGACACCAAAACTGGAGGCAGTATTCCAATAGCAGTCTCACTAATGCTGTGTCACCTCCCTAGCCTCCTCATGGCTCTGCTTCTACGTCTAAGGATGGCTTGAGCCCTGGTCACCACAGCATCATGCTGGGAGCTCGTTTTGAGTGGCTTCTTCACTATGGCCCCTAAATCCTTTTCAGAGTCACTGCTTTCCTGGATACACTTCCCCTTTCTGGAGGTGAGGCCGGCATGCCTTGTTGCGAGGTGTAGGACCTTGCATTTGGCTCTGGCCAAACTTGCTTTCTTTGAATGGGCCCATCTTGCCAAACGAGCCAGATGGCTCTGTATCACTGCCCTTTCCTCTTCAGTAGTTACCACTCTGCCAGTATTTTGTCACCCACCAATCTTATCAGCAGGGATTGTAGGTTTTCTCCCAATTCATTGATAAAAATTATTTTTAAAAATTAGTCCTTGAGAGCTTCTTCAGACCCTTAGTACCCAGGACCTGCTCCCCACAGCACAGTGAGAAAAGGCCGTCCTCCTGGTACATAGGGGATAAGAACAGAACAAACAAACCTTTAGTCGCTGTGTTATCCATAGGCTCTGAACAACATGTGGGGGTCAGCAGATTAGAAATGCTCTAGAGAGCTGTAGTGTAGACAGGTCCCAACTGTGTCTCGGTTTCACACCCTGTAAAATGGGGAGAACAAACAAAACCGTGATTAGGTCTATATGATAGTGGGGAAACCGAGGCACCCAGCGTTGAAGAGACTCGCTCATGGTCCCAAAGCCAGGAATAGAAAACGGCAGGTCTTCTGATAGCCAGTTGTGAGACCTCGCCCCTCTTATCCTGGCCTCTCTCCTCTAACTTTAATCACAGCCTCCATGTCTTTTCCTCCATGTCCCTTAACCCCACGTCACTGCCGAAGAAAGATTTTCTGTTAGCCAGCTGGCTCTAATGCAGTGGTTCTCAAAATTTAGCACTAGTGACCACTTTCACAGACAAAGCCACTGAGTGTCACCCCTCCTTATAAATTAAAAACACTTTTTTATATATGTAACACCATTATAAATGCTGGAGGCAAAGCAGGCAGGGGTGGAGGCTGACAGCTCACGACCCCCCATATAATAACCTCACGACCCCCTGAGGGGGCTCGTCCCCCAGTTTGAGAACCCCTGCTCTAATGCATGTGGATGTCCTTCCAAAAGATGTGCTCTGGCTCAGTCCCATGTTATGGTTGGCTGAAGGAACAACTTGGTAACATTTTAGGGCCCGAGTTATACAGGAGGCGTGACTAGATACACATAATGGTCCTTTCCGACCTGAACATCTATCAATCTTTACATTTTCTGCTGCTAGGAAGATAACTCTGGACCTATTTTCTCTCATTCACTTTCAGTTGGAATAATTTAAATCCAGACCAAAGGATTTCCTCTTCCATTGTGTCTTCAGCACCTTTGAGAGCAAACAGCTACTGTTTGCCCACAGGTTTCCAGTTTCAACCTGTCCCATGGTGAGATGGCCAGGAAAGGGATTGGATCTCAACTGCACCTAGCCCAGGTTATGCAGCTCCCTAGGGTGAAAGGAATAAGTGTGGGGATCAGGTGACAAGTAGTAGCATGTGACTAGGACCCAGGCCTGCTGAGAGACAGAAGGGCAGCCTGTGCTCAGCCAGGAGAGAGACCCCCAAGGGGAGCAGGTGTGGGAGGAGCTTGGAGAGTCCTTGAAAGGTCAGGGACAAGCCAGGAAGGGGCTAGGCTGAGCACTTAGGACAAGGCCCGAGGAGGGAAAGACAGGGCAGTTTAGGGTCATGGGGCAGATAGTCCAGTTGGTTTAGGGTCCCAGGGCCAGACACCAACAGGTGAAGGTGATTGTCAAGGCTTATGTCCTTCTTTCCCAGGGTAGATCTGACAGTCGAGAAGAATGATGCTGGAAGGGGGAAGAGAGTTAACCCCAAGGTCACCCACTGAGTTTATATCACAAATGCATACTCGGAAGGATCCAAGAGAAGAAACACGGATTTTCCAGTCTCTTCTTTCTTGGAGTCCCCAGGGCCAAGGTAAAACCCCTGTTGCCTCTTCCCATTCTGCTCACCTCCGAGATGTGCTGGAGTTTGTCTGTGCTGGGGGATGCTGTCAGCAGGATCTAGAGCTCGTCATCCATGTTCTATGGGCAGGCCTTGCTCTGAGCCTGCCAGCGGAGGGAGACCATGGGTCAGGGTTATGGAACCTGGGGCTACACCTGCCAGATGACAGCTGGCTCTGCAATCCTTGCCCAGAACAGCTCTCTGCAGAGGGCCTGGTGCACAGCAGGGTAGGGAACAGCCAAGCTGCTAGGGATGGAAGCTGGGCTTCTGGGCAGAATCCATGACCCAAATCCCAGCCTGCGGAAAGAAAGGACTGCCCACGGAGGGACAACGTAATGTCCCATATAGGGAAGATGTTCTCCCCACCATTTCTTAACCTCATAGGCTGTTCTCATGCTCTGCCAACCACACCTCTCAGTAGCTCCAGCTGTCTGAGGGAGCAGGGACCAGAGGCCATCCTGCTGCTGGGACAGAGGTGGAGGTTGATGTTCAACCTGCAGATGGGTGTTGTCCTTTCTCATGCCCACAGTCAAGACACCATGCAAGGGAAGGATTCTGGACATGCGATTCCTGCTCCAGAGCCAGGAGCAGCTTCAGCTTGCTGGGAGGAGACCAGGCGGAATGGGCTGAGTGTCTTAATAACGGCTAGAGCAAAAATATAAAAGCCATTAAGGGTCAGAAGAACATTCATCAGGGAATTGGAGAGTTCAAGGCTGGCCAGAAAACATGTTGGCTACGGCATAAACCAGTATGCGCTCTGCCACCTGACTGGTTTTGGAGACAAGGGTACGTCTCTTGGAGAGAGGGGTAAGAGGATCTTTCTCTGAGACACACAGCTGTCATTGCTGGGAACAGAAACCCCATCTGTAATTTTGCTCACAGGCCCTGCCGCAAACTCCACCCTCCAACCATTGTGAGCCAGGCCCGGGAACACCATTCCACTGTCACAGTTACATGGACCTGTGCACCTGCAGTCACTGCAGCCGGCACACGCACTGGGGCTGGTGCTGTGACATGAAGTGGATGAACCACCCTGCTGGCCCCATATCCAGCATTCCCCCCCTGAGCAATCGGTCCTGCTCCCTGCTCTTCCTCTCTTCCCCCAGGAACCCCGGAGCAGGCTCTCTTCATGGACCGTGTCCCTCTCCTCCTTGGCTCTTTTAGAAGTAAGGTGCTCCTTGTTCCTCCTTGCCCCTAAAGGATTGGCACCAGCGTGATTTGTGGGTAAGATCTGACTTGTCTATTGACCTGGGTCTGGGGCTTGGTCCTTTGGGATCGGGAGAACCTTTTTCTTTTACTTCAGGACAAGGAGGAAAGTGAGAACTGAATTTTGCAAAGGGAAGCCACAGGGTAACCCTAAAAGGCCCAAACTGCAATGGTATTGAGCCAAAGGTGTGGCATGACAAAAATGATTGTAGATGGACACTTCCAATGGATTTCTTGTTATTGCTAATGGTGATTTGTTTTAGCTATTTTTTTGCTATTACCAAAAACTGTAAAAGTGTACAATGTGCCTAATCTTTGGAGAAAACCCTTGAACATGTTAAGAGTGATACAGAAGAACATATTTTATGTTAAAAAAGCTTGTGATGCAGATGTTTCACCCGCAAAATATCTGTATTTTTTACCCATGGAAACTTATGCGCAAATAAATCTGTTAGTCTTTCAGGTGTCACTGGACTCCTTGTTGTTTTTGTGGATACAGACTAACATGGCTACCCCCTGATACTTGTAAACAGTCTTGAAACTTTTCACAGGAGAAAAGACATTCCCGACCTGTTATGCTGTAGGAGAAGGGAAACCGAGGCACACTACCATATTGCTTTCATGGCTAAATGCCAAGATTCCTATACTATGGACAACACTAATATCTACATTGTCTTGATATTAATTGGGTTCCAGACACATGCCAAAGCTTCTATGGATAAAGTAGCTATTTTCATTAGCTCTTGGCAAGATCACATGAGACATACAGGAACCATGCTGCAAGGGCAAATCCAATCCACTATTGTTCTAAGAAACTTTTACACTGAGTATGTAAAAGAATTCAATCATGTTATTGAACATGACTTTGAGAAACCATTTCTGTTGTACACTGATATGGGCTCACCAAATGAAATTAATAGACAGCAGGTTTAAAACTAAAAAAAGGAAGTATTTTTTTAAACAAACGCACAGTCAATGTGTGGAACTCCTTGCCAGAGGATGTTGTGAAGACCAATCTCAGCAGCTTCCTAGGAAGGAGCCAGTGCTCTTCTTAGAGGACCTTCTCCTGGACCTCACAGGGCTCTGATGCTCTCACCCCGCAAGCCTGCCTGGGGTCTTGGAGTTAGTGCTCAACAGAACCAGGCAGAGCCCTGTTGTCGAGCACCAGCACCTTCCCTCTGTCCCTGAAGGAGGAAGGGCCCCAACACTGCTCTGAACTGACTGCCCTGACCACGGGTGGCCCAATGGCTCTCAGATAGCAGGACACAATGGAGACATGGATCATCCAGTCTCTTATTTCCAGGTCTCCCCAGGGCTAAGGTAAAATTCCTGTTGCCCCTGCCCATTCTGCTCACCTCCAAGATGTGCGGGAGTTTGTCTGTGCTGGGGGTTGCTGTCAGTAGGCTCTTCAACATGGCATCCATGTCTCTGGGCAGGCCTTCTTCAGAGCCTGTCAGGGGAGGGAGGGAGACCATGGGTCAGGGTTATAGAATCTGGGGCTACACCTGCCAGGATGACAGCTGGCTCTGCAGTCCTTGCCCAGAGCAGCTCTCTGCAGAGGGTCTGGTGCCGAACAAGGTAGGGTACAGCCAAGCTGTTAGGGATGGGAGCTGGACTTCCTGGCAGAGTCCAGGAACCAAAGCACAGAATCTGCAAGGAAGGACTTCCCCATAGAGGGGCAACATCATCTCCCACAGGGTGGGACTCTCTCCCTGACAGTGGATTAATCCTCTGGCCTGTTCCCATCTCTGCCCCCCCGCACCCCCAACTCAGCAGCTCCAGCCACCGAAGAGAGCAAGAACCAGAGACCTTCCTGCTCCTGGGACAGAGGAGTACGTTGATGATCTATCCGGATGTGAGTGTTGGCCCTCCCCATGCCCATGGTCTATCCTCCATTCAGGGCGCGCACAGGAACTGCGATTTTTGTTCTGGATCTAGGGGCAGCTTCAGTTTGCTGTCAGGAGGCTGTACATGAGACCTTGCCATTGGGGGGCTACACAGGCACTAACATGGGCACAGAAGTTTGAGGAACAGGACAGAGGCCTGTGTGGGACAAGGAGGGTGGGGATTTGAGAAGGAAAAACAGAGGATCAAATACTCACTTAATGTGGGTCAGGATGATACCTCACTTTCTCTATCTTTGAAATGGGTATCAGGTGGGAGAGTGACCTGGCCAGGATCATGTTACCACTCAGTGGCAGGGCTGCAGTCCAACCAGTTCCCTGCTCTCATCACTGGATCCTGTTGCCCGTCTTGTATGACTCCTCCAGCCATCCTCTCCCATAGGCCATCCCCACCGCTCTCCAAAACCAGACTGCCTCTTCCTGGCAAGGCCTGGTGTTACAGCTTTCTTGCTGGGCTAGCACCAAAGCCAATAGTTGCTAGGGCCCTCTGGGAGTTCTTTGGCTGGGAACTTAGCCCTTCAGCCAGGAGACCATCTTTTAGTCCACTCCTTCCTGGGTCGTGCTCATCCCAAACAAAATGTCCAAAAATGTCTAAAGTCCAGGCTTTACAGCCCACAGGCCACTCTCTGTTATATTCCCTCCTCCTTAGAGGATCGCCCACCTGGGGGGACAAGTTCGATTCTTGTCCAAGCTTCATCCCTCATCATCTCATCGCTGTCACCGGCTGCGCGCTTGTACAGCCTGCGCACAGTGTCTCCAGGTCCACTGCCAGCTCGCTCACCAGAATTAAGAGGCAATCCTTCTCTTACGCAGTATCCCAGCGCTCTTCCTGCAGCCACTCCTTCTCATTCGCAACTGCTTGCAGAGCCTGTTCCGAAGCCTTTAGCCAAAACCCTTTCCGTCAGGGTCTGAGAACGCACCACGGACTGCTCCACCCTTGTGTTTGTCCCTCCTTCCGTCTGCTTCATCTCTGGGCCAACCATTTCGTCCTTCACCTCCCTGCAGCACCCAACAGGGCATGTTGGTGGAGGGTCTGCAAGGTTCACGGCCATCCCTGCCACCTCCACGTAGCCTGCCTCACGTGGGTTTGTGTCAGAGGACACCTTCTCCTTTCTTTCTCCCTTCTTGGGGCCCTGGCCCCTTGTTTTGCCACTCAGCAATTTCCTAAGCAGGCCGTGTCTTTTGATATGGCCTGCTTCTCTGCAGTCAAAACAAACAACTCTTGTCCCCATCTTGGCATTAGGCCACGCTTGTACACTTCCTCATGCCCTGCTCTCCTGGGCTAATCTTCACAGCACAGCCCAGAAATACTCTCCATATCTGCTCTTTTTGTCCATGGGCATAGCAGACCCTGGGTTGATTTCCCTTTCCAGGATCTCTCACAGATATTGCTCCTGCTGCGTCTGTAGCTCCGCCTGCACTTCCTTCTGCCTCTGTTGGTGTTCTAGGAGCTGCGTGAGAAACCCCTAGACCTGCTTTGGCTGCTTAACCAGTCCTGGGAACTGAAGTGAGAAATCCAGTGACCAGCTTGGTCCCTTGAGACACCCTCTTGGCAGGACAGACCGTCCTTCAGCAACCAAGACTTCCATCAGCCCTCACGGATAACAGGGGGAATTCAATCCTCCTGACTATGCCAATCAGAAAGGAAGCTACTCATAGTTCCTTGCACCCATGGCGGCCAGGCATGATCACAGACCTCTCGCTAGGCTAGCGTCCCCCATCAGTGGTCACTCCAGCACCGTGACAGTTTCTCTGCTTGGTAAGTCAACACTTCAGCCAGGTCGCCATCTTTCGTCAATCCTCCTGGGGCCCAGCTTGTCTCACACTAAAAGTCCAAACACTTCTTTCCACAGGAAGAAGTCCTTCTGCCATCACTGGGGCTCTTCGTCATCCTGCAGCCCCTTTGCTGGGCTCGGTAACCCTCTCCGGGTGCGTCGACGCCCCCTTCTTTGGGGCCAGTAGGAGAACCCACTTCCACTCTGACACTGGGAGCAGCCCAGGGTCCTGTACCCAACAGCAAGGTCTACTCCTTTCTCTTTGCTGCAGTTTTCCCTGGGCACTTCCCACCTCTCTTCTCAAGTTTCCCTCTAGACTTTCCTTGCTGCCCTGAACTTCCTAACTCGTTCTCATTCCTGTTGATACCCCAGCTGGGCTATATCACCACTGAAATCTGGCTCTGTAGGAGGGGTTACATGGTGCCTCTCAGGTAGGGCTCATTCTGTAATCAGCTTGGCTAAGCCCCAGGCTGTGCAGCCCAGCGGAGAGCACCTTGTTACAGGCCTGCTCTGCCCACTCCTACTGTTCCTGGGCTGGGGTCCTTGCTCCCATTTCAGACCTGGTTTCCAGAGGGGCTCAGTACACACAGGCCCCACTGCCTGCAACTGGAGTTTGCTTGTTCTGGTGACTCTGACATTCAGGCCCTTCATCATTCAGAGGCTGACAGGTGCGGTGAGGGGCTGGAGAAATCCCACTGCTGAGTGGAAGGAGGCCAAAGAGTTGGGATTCTGGGAGCTAATCGGTTCATTTGCCCTGCTGCGGGAAGTGGAGCTGGAGACCGGAGATGCCATGTGAACGAGACTACCTGATGTCCTCTTCATGCCCGAGGGGCTGGAGCCTCCTGCTGGAAACCCTCTCAGGAGTCCAGGTTAGAGGACATCTCTGGGGAGCACCTTCCTACGAACAAAACCAGGGTGGTACAATGATGGAGACGTCTCTGTTCCAGAGCTGGGTGACAGGGATCGGGGAAGCTCCCAGCCAGGCTACGCATTAGCGGGGGAGGGATAGCTCAGTGGTTTGAGCTTTGGCTTGCTAAACCCAGGGTTGTAAGTTCAATCCTTGAGGGGACCATTTAGGGATCCCGGGCAAAAATTGGGGATTGGGCCTGCTTTGCGCAGGGGATTGGACTAGATGACCTCCCGAGGTCCCTTTCAACCCTATGATTCTATGATCCCATTTCTCCCCCAAGAGGCCCACACGCCCCAAGGAGTAAATGGCTCTTACCTCCATGACAGAGTGGGGTCTTCCATCTAAGCCTCTTTGAGAGCCAGCACTGCTTGCTTTGATGGGATGTGCTGACCTGTCCCCACTGTTCCCAGAGGTGGCTCAGCTGCAGGCTGCGCCCGTCTGGAAAACTCTGCTGGAATTTGCGGGGCAGAAGGAAGGACCCTGCTCCACAGAGAGGGGAGAGAGTTTCTGGGTGGTGGCTCGGGTGACACGGACACTAGTCCACTGGAAACTGGAGTGGCCCTGTGGGACAGGAGAGACTCGCAGAGGGCACTTCCCAAGAGCGGTAGCACCATGTCCTAAGAACATAAGTCCATGATGAGGCAATGCTTGTCATTAATTAGCCTTGCAAAGAGCTGGGTTGGAGCTACTCCGGGGACAAGCTGGCTCCCTCCTGCTCATGAAGTTGAATTCATCTCCCTTCCCAGTAGCACCTGTTCTCACTCTCATTCCACACCAGGCTCCTTGCTGCCAGCCCAGAGAATGGACATCGGATGGGAAGGAGGCCTGGGCCCCACCCCAATCTCCTGACTCTAATGCAGCTGCTTACCTTGTCCCCCATCAGCGCTGGGCATCCCGCAGGAGGGAGTAGGTGTGGACCAGCTCAGGCTAGCTGACACACAGCAGGGTGTCCTGGATGGCCAGCACTGCTGTCCAGAGGAAGGATCTTCTCTGCCCCTCCCAGAAGAATTTTACGAAGACCTAAACCCAACAGGACGTGAGGCATTAGCAGACTGCCCAGAGTGAGGCTCCGAATCCTGGGGCTAGAACGGTATCTCTGTCTCGCGGCCCCAGGAAGCAGTCACTGCAGGCGACCAGCCACCCCCACTCCCTGGCAGAGTGTCCTTACCTCCCCAGCCCTGGCTGTGTTCCTGTAGCCCAGGAGCCTGCTGTCCCGATGCCAGTCCCAACACCACAGGGCTTCGGCCTCATAGATGGTCAGCCCTGGGAAACAGACACACACACACAGACACACACACACACACTTGTCATTTTGGTTGCAGTGCTTGTGTCCTTCCAATCCCATTGGTGGTTGCACAGTGGACAGATTCCTTGCCAACAGAATTGCAGGGGTTGCTGAAGAACAGAGAAAGAGATCGACAGAGACTCAGCCTCCAGCCGGGGTCAGTCTGAGAGAAATTGGTTGGGGTCCCACTCTCACTCTATCGGGTGCCATTTCCCAGCTGGGTTCCTTACCCCTCTGGTGCAGCAGCAGCTGGTAGAGCCTGTACACTCCCACCCTGGCCTGCTGGCTCAGGTCCTTGGCTGCGTCACTGATGGACAGAGCCAGCTGTGCCACATGGTGACCCATCCTGGGGAATCCTGCTGAGTTCTTGCGGAAGAGAGAGGGAGAGGGGACTCCTTCAGCATTTTCCTGTCAGCTCCCAGTCCCAGCCTGGCCAGGACTCTCCGTCCCCGTAGCCCCTCTACAGGAGATGCTAGAGAATAGGAGCTTGAGCTCGACCCTTCATTTCCTCTGCCCCCAAAAGGAGCCTGGAGCACAGGGATGTGGGCAGGGCCCTCCATGAGGACTTACTTCCCCAGCTGCTCCAGGATGATAGAAAGGCATGAACTTGCAGTATGGTCCCCTTAAAATGCCCAGAGTCACCACTTAACCAGGACAAGAAGAACTTGACTCAAGCCGAGTTCATTCTCTGCTCTGACTCTGCCTCCCCAAGAGGAACACGCCTAACCCCCAGCCCCTGCAGCAGCACATCCTACAGCCCATTCGAGCCAGCCCACTGACGCCTGGAGTCAAGAAGCTGGGGTGAGAGGTCACTTACGTGAAACTCAGGGAGGGTGATGGTGGATCTGAGCAGGGCAGTGCTGCTCGTAATGGCCCTGGCTCTCTCTTGCGACACCCTGGACATGATCCAATAGTTCATGTGCTGGGGGAAAGGAGGCAGCTCAGGATCCATGGGCAGGTGCATGTGTTGCGCTAATGAGACCCTCCTCCAGGGGGCTGAGACATTGTGCACAGGATGGAATATCCGATTCATTTATCTCAGAGATTTAGAAGGGGATTGTTGCCGCCAAGACAATGCCTGTATCCTGCAGGTCACAACTTGTCATTATCTCTCTAGATTGGGACAACGTTCGATGTGGGGGCTGGTCCCATACTCCCTGAACTCCTGATTCCTGAACAGCTCACCAGGAAGGAGACAGACCCCTCAGCCCTCCTTGGCTCTCAATTCCTTGGTTGGGTGAAGGGACTGAGTGTGAGCACAATCCCCCTAGAAATCTCAGGGCCAGTCGGAGAGAAGTGCTGATTCTCTGGGGTCCTCCTGTTTCTCTCGGTAGGAGCCTGTGACTCTTCTCTGAGGACCATCTTCTGGATCTCATAGGAGGGGTTCAGACTCTCACTCCCTGAGCCAGTCCCCAGGCTAAGCTCTGGCTTGAAGTCCCAGCTCCATCCTCTGTCCTTCAAGGAGAAAGGGCCTGACACTGCATTGCACTGACTGCCCTGATGAAGGACGGCCCACTGGGGGCCCAGCTAGGAAGACAAACTTGAAAATGGGTTTAAGAATTAAGATAAAATTGCCCCCACTCCTCTCATTGGGCTCACCTCCAAGATGTAGTGGAGCCTGTCAGTGTCTGGGGACTCTGCCAGCAGGCTCCCCAGCATGGCACCCAGGAGCTCTGGCAAGGCCCTATGCAGATCCTGCAAAGCAAGGGAGAGCCATGGGTCAGTGTTTGGGAAACTGGGGCTATACCTACCACAGGACGGGAAGAGGGGTCTCTGCGAAGCACTTGTGAGACACCCAAATACATATCCTGGCCTCCCTCATTCACATTCCACTGAAGGCAATTAGCAAAAGTTCATGGCAGGATGACAGCTGGCTCTTCAATTCATGACTTTAGCATGATCTATCTGGACTTGGGGGGTGTCTTTCTACGTGCCCAAGATGAAGACGGCATGCAGGGCAGCTTGAAGGTGGTGGCTCTCCACGTCTGGCTCCAGGCCAGGTGTCATGGTGCTGGCAAGAGAGAGGAGGCGATATTAGACTGTGCACTGCGGGGATTGGACTGGCACCAACAGGGATGTGAAACTGCAGAGAAATAGACAGAGGCTGGCGAGAATGGAAACTGAGGCACCGAGCCAGGGAATGACAAGTTCAAGGTTTCCTGACAGACAGTGGCAGGGCAGGAATAGCGCCTGTTCCTTGGACCCTGCTGCCCCTCCTCTATCTGTTCCTGGGAGTGAATCTCCGCAAAGCCATTACAATGTTACTAGAGTGAAAAGAACAGCCCAACCAGAGAGAGTGAACCTTCCCACCATCTCTGTCAGAGGAGCCACCCTTGGGAGGTGACCTGGTGGTGGGAGGGGCAGTGACTCCCAGCCCTGGGCCTGAGCAGCACCAGGGTTAGGGGAACAGGCCTGGAGGGTCTCAGTACCCGAGGTTGCCCACAGCAATCAGGGAGTTAGCGAGGACGGCGCCAGGTGGAGAGTTATCAGGCAGCTGCTCCATAAGCTCCTGTGAGAGCCAAAGGAGCGTGAGAGATTCGGGCCTCACTGACACTTCCCAGTGAGGCGATTACACAGCCAGCACCCCACACAGCGAGAAAGATCCCCCCACCTGCCTCCCGCTCCTCCGATTCCTGCCCACTAGTGGCCAATCTCAGAATTTCTCCTGTCTCTTCTCCCCAATCTTCAGCGCCAGCAATCCCTGGCCTCAGCTGCCCCTCCAGCACCAGCCATCCCCCATCCATTGGCCCGGGGAGACCCCTGCCCCTCTCATCTCTCTGTCCTCCCTCACCACAATCCTCTCCAGCACAGCCGCCTTGCAGCAGTGTGGCTCCAATGTGTCCTGCCCTCTCTGCTGTGCAGCGAGACACGGGGGTGGATGGCGTGCAGGAACATGAGGTGCTGGGCCTCGTCCTGAACCCACCAGGAATGAAATTACAGGAGAGACAGCCAGTTAGCCAGGGACCTCCCTGCCCCACCCACACCAGCTGCAGCACTCAGGCCTGAATGGGGGATAGTGGGGACCCACCCGTCCCAGATCATGGAGAAGAAAGGTCCCCATTAGGGCTGGTGGATCATCAGAGACAAGACTCTCTGCAGGAGGTCAGGGTGCTGGGAAGGGGCGGGAGAATCTCGGTTCCAGCGCAGCTGGGGAACGTTTGTACCTTTTCTTGGCCCTGGAGCTGCTCTCGAATGTTCTTGAGAGCAGCCTCCTCTGTGGCCACGTCCACCCATTCCTCCTCCTCGTCCTCTGAGTCCCTGGGGGTCCCTGCACCAGGGACAAAAGGGGACAGGATGATACCTGCTGCCACTAGGGAGAAGGACAGGGGCATGGTGGGGCAATGTGCTCCCTTCCCACCTCCGGGACCCAGGGCAGATCGCTCCCCACATCCCCCGCTCTCAGTGATACCTTCAGCCCCCAAGTACTTCAGGAGCCCACAGCAAAGAGATCCCCCCCACACACTGTCCTGGACTCCCTGGGAAGTGCCTGCTCCCTCTCCCCGCACGCACCCTGCCAACCAGAACACCAAGGACCAAAGTGGCAGCATCTAGTGTCAGAGGTTCACGTGGCTCAGGCCAGACACTTGGGCTGGGGACTCACGCCCATAGCACTGCTTGAGAGCCTGGGCTCTGGGTGTTCACAGCCCCCTGCTCACCCCTCCCTGAGCCCAGACTGGCTCCTCACCTGGAACAAAGCAGCAGCGCCCGTTGGCCTCTCTGCTAACCAAATCCCAGGCACTGCTGCTGTCCCATGGGAGCGGGCCGAGCTGCTGGTGCTGGGACATGGATCCTCCACCTCCTGCCCCGGGGAGACTGGAGGGTCCTCAGTGACTGGGCAGGGCGATGCCTCCTGCTGGGAATCAGGGCTGGGCTCCTGGGGCCGGTGCTTCCCACACAACAAGCCCCAGAGCCACCCTGCCTGGCTCCCGTCCTGGGCTGGGTCCTGCCTGCCCAGCTGCATCCTGGGCCAGCTCCATTTCAGCCTGGCCAGTGCCTCTCCCACCTCGGCACCTGCGCCGGGAGTGGGTTTCCTCTGCCAGAAGGCTGGGCACTTCCACCTCCTGGCCTGGCCAAGAGCTCCTTCCCCACCAGCAGGGACAGAGGGGCCGCTCTGCTCCTGGGGAAGATGGCAGCTGCTTCCCTCAGGCTCTGGGGCCACCTGCAGAGCCTTGTTCCTGAACATCCTCAGGAGCCCAGCTATCCTGGAACCGAGCGGGCAGCAGGAGTGAGTCTGGGGTCCAGGCAGCCTCTCACCAGACAGCCTTTTTCATCCCTCCCCATCTCTGCCCCAGCCACAGCAGCTCTTCCTCCCCTCACAGGGGTGCAGGGAGTGCAATCTCCACACACTGGCAGGAGTTCATTGCATGATCTGCTCCCAACGTTTCCCCTCATCATCCCTGGTACTGCAACACCCGGGGAGGCACTGGGGTCAATTACAAAGACCATCGGACAAGCAGCTCCCTCCTGCCGTCCCTGGCTACCCCTCAGGCTAGAGAACAGAACACTACCCAGGACTCCGGACTTCTCCAGGGAAACCATTCCCCACATCAAAGTCCCTAGATATAAGAAGCCCAGGGCCTCCTCATTTCTCATTGATTTCCATGCTCAGCAGCTCACAGGGTCTGGCCCAGCTCAGACACTCTCAGCCAGGGGAACAGTCTCCCACAAGGGAAGGGCTGGGAGCTGCATTGCTGGGACCTTTCCAAACACAATGGAGAAGGCACTGGAGAAGCCCCTCCCTCGTCTGAGAGCGAGGGGCTCCAGGAGGCCATTTGCAAATCCAATCTCCTTTGGGAGAAATTCTCTCCCCCTCTTTCTGCCTCTCCCCAGACAGGCAGGGAATGCTACAGAGGAACCCTAATGTCACTCACTTGCTCTAGGTGATGGAGCGATGGATGGTGGATGTTCAGGGTCACCTGCTGTCGCTCACCCTCCTCCTCACTTTCCAAGCCCAAGGTAGGCTGGAGAGGGTGGTGACCTGAGGAGTTACTCGCCCAGCCAGCAGGCAGGGTGATGACACTGGGTGATCAACCGACTGTGAAAGGAAGAGTCTGTCTTATTGCCAAGGGACAGAGAAACTCAGCCAGCAGCAGGGGGTGCAAAACACTGCCTTAGTGTGGGGGTGACAGCACCTCCCAGCTCCCACTTGCTGAAGCTACTTGCTCAGGGTCACACCAAGTCTCAGAGCCACGGATGGGACGCAGCAGTCTTATTTCCAGGCCCCTTCACTAACCACTGCTACACACTCCCTTCCACAGCTGGCAATTACAACCAGGCCTTCATGTCCGGTCCCCCTGCCATTAAAGGTTGGAATGCACTGTCCAGGAGGAGGAGTGTTTGGTTCTGGAGTTTCACTTTCACCCAGTCTATAGAGAGGGACCCAGCCGTGGAGTTTGGCTCAAGAAGACCAATTCTCCAATTTGTAGAGGGTGTTTTGAATTCCAGTCCTGTGCTCCAAAGTGCTTGGTGTGATCTGCACAGTGTAGAAGCATGCTCTGCACTCCATTTTCCAAATCAGTAATGAAAATATGGAATAGTACCACACCCCAGACTGATCCCTGCCGGACCCAGTAGGTACACCCTCTTAGCTGGGTAGCCAAACATGGAGAACGACTCTTGGAGGATGGGTTTTCAACCACCTGTGCACCCACATTATACTAATTGCATCTAGACCACATTTCCCTAGGTTGCTTCTGAGAATGTCCTATGGGACTGTGTCAAAAGCCTGATTAACACCGATATAGATCACATCTACTGTCTGCCCACCTCCTCTAGGCCCATAACCCTGTCAAAGAAGGAAACAAGATTGGTTTGGAATGATTTGTTCTTGACAAATCCATGCTCACTAGTACTAAGAACCAAATGATCCTGTCGGTGCTGACAAACTGATTGTTTAATAATGTGTTCCAGTATTTTTCCAGGTATGGAATGAGGCTGGCTAGTCTGCAAGTCCCAGGGTTCTCTTTGTTCCCCTTTCAAACATAGCTACTGTCTTGTTAACGGATGGGGAGAGGTTCTTTTCGGGGATCTCAGATGAGAACTGGGGCACAGCACCTGGTTTGTTAAGGCCATAAAAATGGAGGCAGGAACCTCTTCTCTCCTGCTGGCAAAGAACCCCAGATACCTAAAAGAGTGGGACTCACATCCCTGAATGGGCTTTAAAAATGACAGTGGTTAAAATTTGACCCCGACCATTTCTTGTTTCCGCAGCCTAGACATTTTAGCAAAGTTTAGAATTCCTTGGTGCTCAACACCGTGAAACTCCCCTTTTTCTTTCACAAAGGGTTTTAACTATGCCCCTTATCTCACTCAGGCTCATGACTGCCCAGAGTTCACAAATTGTCCCTGTTCCCATTAGACAGATGGGGAGCCTGAGGTACAGAGAAGGGAAGTGACCTACCCAATGGCCTACACAGCAACGCGGTGGCAGAGCCAGAAAGAGAAGCCAGAAATCCTGACTCCTAACAGACAAGAAACCCCGCAAAGGCAAAGAGAGAGACCAGGAATCGAGATGGTGGGGAAATTTCATTGAAACCATTTCTTGTTAGGATATACATATTCAGGTCTGTCTGTAAAGGCCTATAATCTAAGAATTTAGATGTATTCTTTTCACTTGGCTAGTTACAGAGGTATAAAAGAAAGAATCAAAATCGCTGTCTGCCAGTGTAAGGGCCTTCTCTTACTGTGACAGTCTGAGGCCCTGTTCTTTGGCTAAGGCCTTTGGCTAAGCAACAGAGGCAGCCATAAGCTGGGAAGCGAATGGTCACATCCTCACATTCCAAACTAGTCACATTGAAAGAAGGTGCTATTGGGCTGTTAGGAATACAATCCTGTCCTGATAGTGCCTATCACCTCCAGAGAAAGGGAAGTGCCTAGAAAATGTAAAAGGAAACTTAGTTTGATAGCATCCTGTCTGGCAAGAACTCACTTATCAATAACTGGGATGTGAAATCCTCACTTCTGTATTGTCTTGTCATTATACTTCCCACTTTGCTATTGTTTGTCTGTATAATCTCCATCTGTTCTGTGATTGTTCCTGTCTGCTGTACGATTAATTTTGCTGGGTGTTAACTAATTGAGGTGGTGGGATATAATTGGTTACATAATCATGCTACAATATGTTAGGATTGGTTAGTTAAATTTCAGGAAAATGATTGGTTAAGGTATAGCTAAGCAGAACTCAAGTTTTACTATATAATCTGTAGTCAATGAGGAAGGGAGTGGGTGTGGGTGGGTGTGGGAAATGGGAACAGGGAATGGGAGTAAGGAAATTGGAATCAGGTTCTGCTAAAAGGGGAAATGGGAACAGGGAATGGGGCTGGGGAAATTGGAATCATGTTTGGCTAAGGGCAGGAATGGGAACAGGGACACAGGTGTAAGGGTCTGTGGTTTCAAAGCTGGGAAGGAGGATACTAAGGAAGGAAACTGGAATCATGCTTGCTGGAAGTTCACCCCATTAAACATCGAATTGTTTGCATCTTTGAACTTCGGGTATTGTTGCTCTCTGTTCATGCGAGAAGGACCAGGGAAGGAAGCGGGTGAAGGAATAAGCCCCCTAACATCTGTCGGAAAATCACATTCAGTCTAAACCAGTTTGTTTCTTGAAATCATAACAAGTGGGATGAAAATTCTTTGCAAAAATATTTTGTTGCAAAACAAAAGCATCTCCTGTTTGTCACCGTGTGTTAAACTGTCTCGTCGCGCACAAAGAGGGGACACTTAGATCTCGAAAATTAGAGAAGATGCTTCAGTCTGAGCTAAGGAGTTGCTGCTCTTAACATTTTCAAAATAATCAAAAACAAATAAAATAGAATATTTCAGCTACTCTATTATGTCATAATCTGATCTGAGTAAACGAGATAGGACCCCTCATATTATGCACTGCTCCTTGAGACACTCTCCAATGGATCCCCATCCTCCTCCCACCATGAGGTAGGTATGAGCTGATTGTTATGCCTACTTGAAAGAGGGAGAAGCTAAGGCTGAGACAGGAGGAGAACTGACTTGTCTGAGGTCACACAGCCAGTCAGTGGTAGAGTTGGGAATAGGACCCAAGAGCCCGGACTTTCAAACTAACCATCGGATCTTGAATTTCATACACTGAATGACCTGAATAAAGTCCTCTCACATGAGCTCCAGACCAACAAACAGTTCATAGTAATTATTCAGCAAGTGTTTCAGGAGAACTGGAATGTTAGAGAGAATCATAAACTGCTCAGAGACAATGAATGCAGAGAAGCAGCAAAATTCGTCAAACATATGACTGGTTATGACTTATTACTTAGTCTTAAAAGAGAACAACAATGACCCGAGTCTCCTCCCTGTCAGTAAACCCCCGCTCAGGCAATCAGGGTAGAGACTGAGGGGCGGGGGGCTGAGGGTTCTCACCAGAGAGCTCAAAGGATGGCCCAGGTCACCGGTGGGGATCACTGGCCAAGCACTATTTCAGCCCCACATTTTTGGGTGGACCTTCCGCAATGGGAGCTGCGGAGCACCCCCAGTGACTCCCCCACACACACCCCTCCTGGTGGCGGGAGGGGAACAGGGGAAAGGACAAAAGAAGTAAGAGAAGAAGAGAAAGGAGGGAGGGACGGAGGAAAAGATAAAACAAAAAGGACAAACCCTAATATCCCCAGTGATTCTAAGGGACAAAATGCTAGGTGGGGAATAAAATTCTGCCACCTGAAGCTAGCGTTTTCCACGCCTAGAATTCAGCTGGCACCAAATGGATCAGACTGAACAGGTTCCAAACCTCTCGGAGGCTCTTACCTTCCAAACAGGGATGTCTGTTTTCGAGTAAAATCAGGAAAAGGAAAGGAGAAAACTCGAAAGAGGTTCCTCCTCGCGCTCATGTACATAAACCCTAATACTCTCTCGGTCCTGAAAGAGAGACCTCAAGAAGGAGACTTGCTGAAGCAAAGCTACAGGGGTCTGCGAGGTTTCCCTGGCCCTGCACGCCTGTCCTGCCTGGCTGATGTCAGCATCTCTCTGTGAGGTCACTACCTCCCCACTACCTTTGACCAATAGGCTGAGGTCCTGCAAAGAGCCTTCGTGATGTCACTGGCACACCCACCCCTGGGGTGACCAGATGTCCCGATTTTATAGGGACAGTCCCGCTATCTAGGGCTTTTTCTTATATAGGCTCCTCTCACACTCCTGTCCCCTTTTTCACACTTGCTATCCCGTCAGCCTACCCACCCCTTCCCTGCAGTGCTAATGTCCTGCCGCTGGCCAGACACACTGGAGGTTTGAGCTACTCCCTGTGGATCAGCCCACTCAAGGAGTGTTTATTCTAGGAAGCAAGCCGGCTAGACAGCAAAACATCAGAGGCTACTCCCAATGCTACACTCAGTTTTTCAGAAATGAGTCGACTTGATGGCCAGAAGAGACCATTAGAGCATCTCATCTGACCCCCCTGCATATCACATGCCTCCAGTTTACCACAGTCGCTAACATTTGGCAAAGACATTCCAGAAAGGCATCTAGTCTTCATTAAATGACATCAAGAGATGGAGAATCCACCACTTTCCTTGGTAGCTTGTTCCTGTGGTGAATCATCCTCGCTGTTGAATATTTGTGCTTTATTTGTCATATGAATTGGTCTCTTTTCACCTTCCAGCCATTGGGTCTTGTTTTGCCTTTCTCTGCTAGATTAACAAGCCTTTTAATCCCCAGTATTTTGTCTCCATTAAGGTATTTCAACACTTCAGTGAAGTCACCTTTCAATCTGCTTTTCATCAGCTAAACAGGTTGAGCTCTTTCAATCGCTCCCTAGAAGGCATTTTTCTCCAGCCCGCAGAACATTTGGTGGCTCTTTGCTGCCCCAGCTCCAATTACTCAACATCTTTTTCAAATGAGGACAATAAAACTGGAGGCAGTATTCCAATAGCAGTCTCACTAATGCTGTGTCACCTCCCTAGCCTCCTCACGGCTCTGCTCCTACGTCTAAGGATGGCTTTAGCCCTGGTCACCACAGCATCATGCTGGGAGCTCGTTTTGAGTGGCTTCTTCACTATGGCCCCTAAATCCTTTTCAGAGTCACTGCTTTCCTGGATACACTTCCCCATTCTGGAGGTGTGGCCGGCATGCCTTGTTGCGAGGAGCAGGACCTTGCATTTGGCTCTGGTCAAACTTGCTTTCTTTCAATGGGCCCAGCTTGCTGAATGAGCCAGATGGTTCTGTCTCACTGCCCTCTCCTCATCAGTACTTACCACTCTGCCAATATTTTGTCACCCACCAATCTCATCAGCAGGGATTGTATATTTTCTCCCAATTCATTGATAGAAATATTTGTAAAAAGTAGTCCTTGAGAGCTTCTTCAGAGCATTAGTACCCAGAACCTGCTCCCCACAGCACAGTGAGAAAAGTGCGCCCAGCCCTGCTGGTTTACATAGGGGATAAGCACAAACCAAACACACCTTTAGGAGAGGTGTTGTCCATAGGATCTGAAAAACATGTGGGGGTTAGCAGCTTCGAAATGAACAAGAGACTTGTAGTGTAGACAGGTCCCAATTGTGTCTTGGTTTCCAACCCTGTAAAATGGGGAGAACAAAAAAACCCAACATGATTAGATCTATTTGTTAGCTGGGGAAATCGAGGCACCCAGCGTTGAAGAGACTCGCTCATTGTCCCAAAGCCAGGAACAGAAAAGCAAGCATCTGAGTGTGAATCCTCCTTATAAATTAAAAACACTTTTTTATATATTTAACACCATTATAAATGCTGGAGGCAAAGCAGGGGTGGAGGCTGACACCTCACGACCCCCCAAGGAATAACCTCACGACCCCCTGAGGGGGCCTGACTCCCCAGTTTGAGAACCTCTGTTCTAATGCATGTGGATGTCCTTCCAAAAGACATGCTCTGGCTCAGTCCCATGTTATGCTTGGCTAAAGGAACCACTTGGTGACATTTTAGGGCCTGAGTTTTTCAGGAGGTGCGACCGGAAACACATAATGGTCCTTTCTGACCTTAACATCTATTAATCTGTACATTTTCTGCTGTACAGAAGATACAGGAAGATAACTCTGGACCTATTTTCTCTCATTCACTTTCAGTTGCAATAATTTAAATCCAGGCCAAAGGATTTCCTCTTCCATTGTGTCTTCGGCACCTTTGAGAGCAAACAGTTACTGGTTTCAGAGTAACAGCCGTGTTAGTCTGTATTCGCAAAAAGAAAAGGAGTTCTTGTGGCAACTTAGAGACTAACTAATTAGTTACTAATAGTTACTAACAGTTACTGTTAACCCACAGGTTTCCACTTTCAACCTGTCCCACGGTGAGATGGCCAGGAAAGGGGTTGGAGCTCAGCAGCACCTAGCCCAGGTTATGCAGCTCCCTAGGGGGAAGGGAATAAGTGTGGGGATCAGGTGACAAGCAGCAGCATGTGACTAGCACCCAGGCCTGCTGAGAGATAGAAGGGCAGCCTGTGCTCAGCCAGGAGAGAGACCCAAGGGGAGCAGGTGTGGGAGGAGCTTGGAGAGTCCTTGAAAGGTCAGGGACAAGCCAGGAAGGGACTAGGCTGTGCACTTAGGACAAGGCCCTAGGCGGGAAAGACAGGGCAGTTTAGGTCATGGGGCAGATAGTCCAGTTGGTTTAGGCTCCCAGGGCCAGACACCAACAGGTGAAGGTGATTGTCGGGGCTTATGTCCTTCTTCCCCAGGGTAGATTTGATAGTGGAGAAGACTGATGCCGGAAGGGGGAAGTGAGTTAAACGCAAGGTCACCCACTGAGTTTATATAACAAATGCATACTCAGAAGAATCCAAGAGAAGAAACATGGATTTTCCAGTCTCTTCTTTCTAGGAGTCCCCAGGGCCAAGTTAAAACCCCTGCTGCTCCTTCCCATTCTGCTCACGTCCAAGATGTGCTGGAGTTTGTCTGTGCTGGGGGTTGCTGTCAGCAGGATCTAGAGCTCGTCATCCATGTTCTATGGGCAGTCCTTGCCCAGAGCAGCTCTCTGCAGAGGGCCTGGTGCACACCAGAGTAGGGAACAGTCAAGCTGCTTGGGATGGAAGATGGGCTTCTGGGCAGAATCCAGGACCCAAATCCCAGCCTGCGGAAAGAAAGGACTGCCCACGGAGGGACAGCGTAATGTCCCATAGAGGGAAGAGGCTCTCCCCACCATTTCTTAACCTCATGGGTTGTTCTCATGCTCTGCCAACCACACCTCTCAGTAGCTCCAGTTGTCTGAGGGAGCAGGGACCAGAGGCCATCCTGCTGCTGGGACAGAGGTAGAGGTTGATGTTCAACCTGCAGATGGGTGTTGTCCTTTCTCATGCCCACGGTCAATACACCAGGCAAGCAAAGCTCTCTGGACATGCGATTCCAGCTCCAGAGCCAGGGACAGCTTCAGCTTGCTGGAAGGAGACGGTGTCTGAGACCTTGTAGTTGGGGGATGAGACAGGCACAAAGATAGGCATGGAATATTGGGGAACTGGGGGAGAGGGTAGTGTTGGGCAAGGAGGACAGGGATTTGGGAAGGAAGATCTGAGGATCAAACACTGTCTAATTGTCAGTTAGGATTATCGCCACTTCAGAGAGGGGGAGAGTGAGGCACCACATGGAAGTGGGACCAGGCCGACTGGGGTGAGTGTCTGAATAATGGCTAGAGCAAAAATAAAAAAGCCATTAAGGGTCAGAAGAACATTCATTAGGGAATTGAAGAATTCAAGGCTGACCAGAACACGGGTCATCTACGGCATAAACCAGTATGCGCTCTGCCACCTCACCCCTCACTCCAAGAGACGTACCCTTGTCTCCAAAACCAGTAAGAGGATCTTTCTCTGAGACACACAACTGTCATTGTTGGGAACAGAAACCCCATCTGTAATTTTGGTCACTGGCCCTGCCGCAAGCTCCACCCTCCAACCATTGTGAGCCAGGCCCGGGAACACCATTCCACTGTCACAGGTACATGGACCTGTGCACCTGCAGACACTGCAGCCGGCACACGCCCTGGGGCTGGTGCTGTGACATGAGCTGGATGAACCACCCTGCTGGCCCCATATCCAGCATTCCCCCCCTGAGCAATCGGTCCTGCTCCCTTCTCTTCCTCTCTTCCCCCAGGAACCCCGGAGCAGGCTCTCTTCATGGACCGTGTCCCTCTCCTCCTTGGCTCTTTTGAAAGCAAGTTTCTCCTTGCTCCTGAAGGATTGGCAACAGCGTGATTTCTGGGTAAGATCTGACTTGTCTATTGACCAATCCACTCTGCTTCAACTCCTTCCCTTGTCCGATTGAAGCGGGGGGTGGGGGGTTTATCAGGTGACTGGCTTCAGGTGCTCTAATTAATCTATAGCAAACTTTCTTCCTTCTACAGGGAATAAGGCTCCCTTTAAACACTCTCCTTCTGCCCTCTGGCCATGCTGTATCTCGGTGCCTAATCTTTTGAGAAAACCCTTGAACATGTTAAGAGTGATACAAGAAAACCCACACTATGTTAAAAGACCCTGTGATACAGATGTTTCACCCATGAAAACTCATGCGCAAATAAATCTGTTAGTCTTTCAGGTGTCACCGGACTCCTTGTTGTTTTTGTGGATACAGACTAACATGGCTACCCCCTGATACTTGTAAACAGTCTTGAAACTTTTCACAGGAGAAAAGACATTCCCGACCTGTTATGCTGTAGGAAAAGGGAAACCGAGGCACACTACTATATTGCTTTCAAGGCTAAATGCCAAAATTCCTATGCTATGGACAATACTAATATCTACATTGTCTTGATATTAATTGGGTTCCAGACGGTCACTTACGTCAAACTCAGGGAGGGTAATGGTGGATCTAAGCAGGGCAGTGCTGCTCCGAATGGCCCTGGCTGTCTCTTGCGACACCCTGGGCACGCTCCAATAATGAGATCCTGCCCATCCCCAGGGGGCTGAGACATTGTTCATGGGGTGAAATATCTGATTCATTGATCGCAGAGCTTTAGAAGGGGATTGTTGCCCGAGCCACCACGCAGAGTTGCTCCCATCACTGGCAGCCTGGGAAGCCAAGGACTGATGAGTGATGGCGATTCACCAGGCAGGGTTGAGGCACATGGGCAGGGGAAGCTTGTTCTGCTGCTGGCAGGGCTGGACCCGCTCTAGAGAGAATGGGAGGATTCAGTTAGCAGGGGCTGCTGATCTGCCCCATTCACCAGGGCTGCCATCCTTCATCTTCAGCATTAGTGTCTGGGATGACTTGGGGAAAGGTCTCAACCTCCCGACATCCTACTTCACTGCTGCCAGAATCCGTCCTTCCCCCACACTCCCCTGCTAGAGCCCTGTCCCTGCCCAACCTGGGTGGGGGTGGAGGAGAGGGGTCTGAGAACTTGAGCTGTGGATTAGAGGTGGAACAGCTGTCAGGGACACTGAGGGGGAGGTTTCAGGAGCTGACACTACAAGGAGGGGGGTTGACACTGGAGGTCACTAGAAAGGACAAGAAGACTCCATTCTAGGGGTCAGGAGGGTGAATCCATCCCTCATAGATAGGCAGGTGGTGGGTGGAAATGCTGCTGCTTCCAGTTACCCTTAATCCCCCCAATTCCTCGGGGGCGTCTGAGTCTCTGACAGGTTCTCGTTCCCTTGCAGAAGGAGGACGTCACGGCCAATGTGATGTGCCAGGTCCGCATCATCCGGCACTTGCGCCAGGTGCCTGAGACACTGCAGGGCTGTGCCTCTGAGGCCACCAGCAACTCCCGCTCCCTGCTGCAGGTACTGCTCTGGCTCACTGTAAAAGGGGAGATAGTGGAAGGGGAAATGGAGCCCCTTGGCACTCACAGAAACCCTCTCTGCTCTCTGTGGACCAGGGTCCTTCCTTCTGCGTCCCAAATGCCCTCACAGCCTCCCAGATGGTGCAGCCTGCAGCTGAGCCAACTCCTGGAGCTGTGGAGATGGGTCACCTCGTCCCATCAAAGCAAGCAGTGCTGGCTCTCAAAGAGGCTTAGATGGAAGACCCCACTCCCTCATGGAGGTTAGAGCCATTTACTCCTTGGGGCGTCTGGGTCTCTTGGGGGAGAAACGGGATCCCCAATGCATAGCCTGCCTGGGAGCTTCCCCTGTCCCTGGCTCCCAGATCTGGGACAGAGACGTCTCGATCATTGTACCACCCTGGTTTTGTTCGTAGGAAGGGACTCCCTAGACATGTCCTCTAAGCTGGACTCCTGAGAGGGTTTCCGATGGGAGGCTCCAGCCCCTCGGGCATGAAGAGGACATCAGGTAATCTCGTTCACATGGCATCTCCGGTCTCCAGCTCCACTTCCCGCAGCAGGGCAAACGAACCCATCAGCTCACAGAATCCCAACTCTTGGCCTCCTTCCGCTCAGCAGTGGGATTTCTCCAGCCCCCTCACCACACCTGTCAACCAAAGAATGATGAAGGGCCTGAATGTCAGAGTCACCAGAACAAGCAAACTCCGGTTGCAGGCAGTGGGGCCTGTGTGTACTGAGCTCCACTGGAAACTAGGTCTGAAATGGGGAGCAAGGACCCCAGCCCAGGAACAGTAGGAGTGGGCAGAGCAGGCTTGTAACAAGGTGCTCTCCCCTGGGCTGCACAGCCTGGGGCTTAGCCAAGCTGATTACAGAATGAGCCCTACCTGAGAAGCACCATGTACCTCCCCCTACAGAGCCAGACCTCAGTGGTGATACAGCCCAGCTGGGGTATCAACGGGAATGAGAATGAGGTAGGAAGTTCAGAGCAGCAAGGAAAGTCTAGAGGGAAACTTGAGAAGAGAGGTGGGAAGTGCCCAGGGAAAACTGCAACAAAGAGAAAGGAGTAGACCTTGCTGTTGGGTACAGAACCCTGGGCTGCTGCCAATGTCAGGGTGGGACTGGATTCCCCTACTGGCCCCAAAGAAGGGGGCGTACACCCACCTGGAGAGGGTTACCAAGCCCAGCAAGGGGGCTGCAGGATGAGGAAGAGCCCTAGTGATGGCAGAAGGACTTCTTTCTGTGGAAAGACGTGTTTGGACTTTTAGTGTGAGACAAGCTGGGCCCCAGAAGGGTGGACTAAAGGTGGCGATCTGGCCGAAGGGTTGAGTTACCAGGCAGAGAAACTGTCATGGTGCTGGAGCAACCACAGATGGGGGACGCTAGCCTAGCGAGAGGGCTGTGATGCCATGCCTGGCCGCCACGGGGGCACGGAACGATGAGTAGATTCGTTTCTAATTGGTACAGTCAGGAGGATTGAATTCCATCAGCCCTCATGGATCACAGGGGGAAGTCTTGGGTGCTGAGAGAAGGTCTGTCCCACCATGCGGGTGTCTGGAGGGACTGAGCTGGTCACTGGATTTCTCACTTCAGTTCCCAGGACTGGTTAAGCAGCCAAAGCAGGTCTAGGAGTTTCTCACGCAGCTCCTAGGACACCAACAGAGGCAGAAGGAAGTGCAGGCGGAGTACGGACGCAGCAGGAGAAATACCTGTGAGAGATCCTGCAAAGGGAAATCAACCCAGGGTCTGCTATGCCCATGGACAAAAAGAGCAGACATGGAGAGCATGCTTGGGCTGTGCTGTGAAGATTAGCCCAGGAGAGCAGGGCATGAGGAAGTGTACAAGCGTGGCCTAATGCCAAGATGGGGACAAGAGTTCTTTGTTTTGGGTGCAGAGAAGCAGGCCATATCAAAAGACACGGCCTGCTTAGGAAATTGCTGAGTGGCAAAACAAGGGGCCCCAAGAAGGTAGAAAGAAAGGAGAAGGTGTCCTCTGACACAAACCCACATGAGGCAGGCAACGTGGAGGTGGAAGGGATGGCCGTGGACCTTGCAGACCCTCCACCAACACGCCCTGTTGGGTGCTGCAGGGAGGTGAAGGACGAAATGGTTGGCCCAGAGATGAAGCAGACTGAAGGAGGGACAAACACCAGGGTGGAGCAGTCCATGGTGGGTTCTCAGACCCTGACGGAAAAGGTTTTGGCGTATGCAGCGGCAGTAGCAAAAAGGGGTAGAGAAGAAGCTAAAGGCTTCGGAACAGGCTCCGCAAGCAGTGGTTAATGAGAAGGAGTGGCTGCAGGAAGAGCGCTGGGATACTGCGTAAGAGAAGGATTGCCTCTTAATTCTGGTGAGCGGCTGGCAGTGGAGCTGGAGACACTGTGCGCAGGCTGTACAAGCGCGCAGCCAGTGACAGCGATGAGATGATGAGGGATGAAGCTTGGACAAGATTCGAACTTGTTCCCCCAGGTGGGCGATGTTCTAAGGAGGAGGGAATATAACAGAGTGTGGCCTGTGGGCTGTAAAGCCTGGACCTAGGCCAAGCAGATTACAGAGTGAGCTTCACCTGAGGGGAAAACCAGGGAAAACCACAGCAAAGGTACAGGAGCAGGCCTAGCTGTTCCGTACAGGGCCTTGGGGCAGAACCTAGAATTGAGGGTAGGACTGGTTCTCCCTTGGTCTCTGAGGAAGGGGACGTAGAAGGTCATAGAAAGGGCTACCAAGGCCAACAAGGGCAGGCCGAGCCAAAGTCAGGCTGAGGAAGAGCCCCCAAAGTGATGGAAGACCTTGTTTCTGTTAGACATTTTTGGACTTTTTGTTTGGGATGAGCACGACCCAGGAAGGAGTGACCTAAAAGACGGTCACCTGCCTGAAGGGCTGAGTTCCCAGCCAAAGAACTCCCATAGGGCCCTAGCGACTATTGATGGAGGTGCTCGCCCAGCAAGAAAGCTGTGACACCAGGCCTTGCCTGGAAGGGGCAGCCTGGTTTTGGAGAGTGGTGGGGATGGTCTTTGGGAGAGGATGGCTGGAGGGGTCGTACAGGAGGGGCAACAGGGTCCAGTGATGAGAGCAGGGAACTAGTTGGACTGCAGCCCTGCCACTGAGTGGTAACGAGATCCTGGCCAGGTCACTCTCCCACCTGATACCTCACTTTCTCTATCTTTGAAATGGGGATCATCCTGAGCCACATTAAGTAAGTGTTTAATCCTCTGCTCTTCCTTCCCAAATCCCTGCCCTCCTTGCCCCACACGGCCTCTGCCCTGTTCCTCAAACTTCCATGCCCATGTTAGTGCCTGTGTAGCCCCGCAATGGCAAGGTCTCATGTACAGTCTCCTGCCAGCAAACTGAAGCCACCCCTAGATCCAGAACAAGAATCGCAGTTCCTGTGCACGGCCTGAATGGAGGATAGACAATGGGCATGGGGACAGCCAACACTCATATCCAGGTAGATCATCAACATACTCCTCTGTCCCAGGAGCAGGAAGGTCTCTGGTTCTCGCTCTCTTCGGTGGCTGGAGCTGCTGAGTTGGGGGTACGGGTGGGCAGAGATGGTAACAGGCCAGAGGATTAATCCAGTGTCAGGCGGGGGAGTCCTCCCTCTTGTGGGAGATGATGTTGCCCCTCTATGGGGAAGTCCTTCCTTGCAGATGCTGTGCTTTGGTTCCTGGACTCTGCCAGGAAGCCCAGCTCCCATCCCTAGCAGCTTGGCTGTTCCCTACCTTGCTCGGCACCAGACCCTCTGCACAGAGCTGCTCTGGGCAAGGACTGCAGAGCCAGCTGTCATCCTGGCAGGTGTAGCCCCAGGTTCCATAACCCTGACCCATGGTCTCTCTCCGCTGGCAGGCTCAGAGCAAGGCCTGCCCATAGAACATGGATGACGAGCTCTAGATCCTGCTGACAGCATCCTCCTGCACAGACAAACTCCAGCACATCTCGGAGGTGAGCAGAATGGGAAGGGGCAGCAGGGGTTTTACCTTGGCCCTGGGGACTCCAACAAAGAAGAGACTGGAAAATCCATGTTTTTTCTCTTGGATCCTTCCCAGTATGCATTTATGATATCAACTCTGTGGATGCCCTTGGGGTTAACTCACTTCCCCCTTCTGGCATCAGTCTTCTCCTCTCTCAGATCTACCTTGGGGAAGAAGGACATAAGCCCCGACAATCACCTTCACCTGCGGCTGTCTGGCCCTGGGAGCCTAAACCAACTGGACTATCTGTCCCATCTCCTAAACTGCCCTGTCTTTCCCTCCTCGGGCCTTGTCCTAAGTGCTCAGCCTAGCCCCTTCCTGGCTTGTCCCTGACCTTTCAAGGACTCTCCAAGCCCCTCCCACACCTGCTCCCCTTGCGGTCTCTCTCCTGGCTAAGCACAGGCTGCCCTTCTATCTCTCAGCAGGCCTGGGTCCTAGTCACATGCTGCTGCTTGTCACCTGATCCCCACACTTATTCCCTTCCACCCTAGGGAGCTGCATAACCTGGGCTAGGTGCAGTTGAGCTCCAACCCACTTCCTGGCCATCTCAAAAGTTTGAGAACCACTGGAGCCAGCTGGCTAACAGAAAATCTTTCTTTTGCAGTGACGTGGGATTAAGGGACATGGAGGAAAAGACGTGGAGGCTGTGAATAAAGTTAGCGTAGCGAGGCCAGGATAATCAGGGCAAGATCACAGGACTGGCTATGAGGAGACCTGCCGTTTCCTATTCCTGGCTTTGGGACCATGAGCGAGTCTCTTCAACGCTGGGTGCCTCAGTTTCCTCAACTATCAAATAGTGCAAATCAAGGGAATTTTTTTTGTTCTCCCCATTTTACAGGGTGGGAAACCGAGACACAGTTGGGACCTGTCTACACTACAGCTCCCTAGAGCAGTTCTAAGCTGCTGACCCCCCCCCCCCCCATGTTGTTCAGAGCCTGTGGACAACACAGCTCTTAAAGGTGTGTTTGTTTTGTGCTTAACCCCTATGTACCAGCAGGGCTTTTCTCACTGTGCTGTGGGGAGCAAGTCCTGGGTACTAAGACTCTGAAGAAGTTTTCAAGGACTTAAAAGTAGAATTATCAATGAGTTGGGAGAAAACCTACAATCCCTGCTGATAAGATTGGTGGGTGACAAAATACTGGCAGAGTGGTAATTACTGATGAGGAGAGGGCAGTGATACAGAGCCATCTGGCTCATTCGCAAGCTGGGCCCATTGAAAGAAAGCAAGTTTGACCAGAGCCAAATGCAAGGTCCTACACCTAGCAAAAAGGTGTGCCGGCCACACCTCCAGAATGGGGAGGTGTATCCAGGAAAGCAGTGACTCTGAAAAGGATTTAGGGGCCACAGTGCAGAAGTCACTCAACACAAGCTCCCAGCTTGATGCTGTGGTGACCAAGGCTAAAGCCATCCTTAGACGTAGGAGTAGAGCCGTGAGGAGGCTAGGGAGGTGACACAGCATCAGTGAGACTGCTATTGGAATACTGCCTCCAGTTTTGGTGTCCTCATTTGAAAAAGATGTTGAGAAATTGGAGCTGGGGCAGCAAAGAGCCACCAAATGTTCTGCGGGCTGGAGAAAAATGCTTTCTAGGGAGCGATTGAAAGAGCTCAGCCTGTTTAGCTGATGAAAAGCAGATTGAAAGGTGACTTCACTGAAGGGTTGAAATGCCTTAATGGAGAGAAAATACTGGGGATTAAAAGGCTCGTTAATCTAGCAGAGAAAGGCAAAACAAGACCCAATGGTTGGAAGGTGAAAAGAGACCAATTCATATCACAAATAAGGCACAAATATTCAACAGCGAGGAAGATTCACCACAGGAAGAAGCTACCAAGGAGATTGGTGGATTCTCCATCTCTTGATGTGATTTAATGAAGACTAGATGCCTTTCTGGAATGTGTTTGCCAAACGGTAGCAACTGTGGTATACAGGAGGCCTGTGATATGCAGGGTGTCAGATGAGATGCTCTAATGGTCTCTTCTGGCCATCAAGTCGACTCATTTCTGAAAAACTGAGTGTAGCATTGGGAGCAGCCTCTGATGTTTTGCTGTCTAGCCGGCTTTCTTCCTAGAATGAACACTCCTTGAGTGGGGTGATCGACAGGGAGTAGCTCAAACCTCCAAAGTGTCTGGCCAGCGGCAGGACATTAGCACTGCAGGGGAGGGGTGGGTAGGCTGACGGGATAGCAAGTGTGAAAAAGGGGACAGGGAGTGGGGGGGGGTAAGGGGAGCCTATATAAGAAAAAGCCCCAGATAGCGGGACTGTCCCTATAAAATCGGGACATCTGGTCACCCCAGGGGTGGGTGTGGCAGTGACAACACAAAGGTTTTTTTGCAGGACCTCAGCCTATTGGTCAAAGGTAGTGGGGAGGTGGTGATCTCACAGAGAGATGGTGACATCAGCCAGGCAGGACAGGGGCGCAGGGCCAGGGAAACCTCGCAGACCCCTGTAGCTTTGCTTCAGCAAGTCTCCCTCTCGAGATCTCTCTTTGAGGACCGAGAGAGTATTAGGGTTTACGTACGTGAGCGCGAGGAGGAACCTCCTTCGACTTTTCACCTTTCCTTTTCCTGATTTTACTCGAAAACAGACGTCCCTGTTTGGAAGGTAAGAACCTCCGAGAGGTTTGGAACCTGTTCAGTCTGATCCATTTGGTGCCAGGTGAATTCTAGGCCTGGAAAACGCTAGCTTCAGGTGGCAGAATTTTATTCCCCACCTAGGATTTTGTCCCTTACAATCACTTGGGACATTAGGGTTTGTCCTTTTTGTTTTACCTTTTCCTCCGTCCCTCCCTCCTTTCTCTTCTTCTCTTATTTCTTTTGTCCTTTCCCCTGTTCCCGTACTGCCATCAGGAGGGATGTGTGGGGGGAGTCAGTAGGGGTGCTCTGCAGCTCCCATTGTGGAAGGTCAACTCAAAAATGTGGGGCTGAAATAGTGCTCGGCCAGTGATCCCCATCGGTGACCTGGGCCATCCTTTGGGTTTCCTGGATGAGAACCCTCAGCCTCCCGCCCCCTCAGTCTCTACCCTGATTGGCTGAGTGGGGGGTTATTGACAGGGAGGAGACTTGGGTCCTTGTTGTTCTGCTTTAAGACCAAGTAAATAAGTCAGAACCAGTCATATGTTTGACGAATGTTGCTGCTTCTCTGCCTTCATTGTCTCTGAGCAGTTCATGATTCTCTCTAACATTCCAGTTCTCCTGAAACACTTGCTGAATAATTACTATGAACTGTTTGTTGGTCTGGAGCTCATGTGAGAAGACTTTATTCAGGTCATTCAGTGTATGAAATTCAAGATCCGATGGTTAGTTTGAAAGTCAGGGCTCTTGGGTCCTATTCCCAACTCTGCCACTGACTGGCTGTGTGACTTCAGACAAGTCAATTCTCCTTTCTCAGCCTTAGCTTCTCCCTCTTTCAAGTAGGCATAACAATCGGCTCCTACCTACCTCATGGTGGGAGGAGGATGGGGATCCATTGGAGAGTGTCACTAGGAGCAGTGCATAATATGAGGGGTCCTATCTCGTTTACTCAGATCAGATTATGACACAATAGAGTAGCTGAAATATTCTATTTTATTTGTTTTTGATTATTTTGAAATTGTGAAGAGCAGCAACTCCTTAGCTCAGACTGAAGCATCTTATCTGATTTTCGAGATCTAAGTGTCTCCTCTTTGTGCGCGATGAGACAATTTAACACACTGTGACAAACAGGAGATGCTTTTGTTTTGCAACAAAATATTTTTGCAAAGAATTTTCATCCCAATTGTTATGATTTCAAGAAACAAACCAGTTTAGTCTGAATGGGATTTTCTGACAGAAATGGTTTCAATGAAATTTCCCCACCATCTTGATTCCTGGTCTCTCTCTTTGCCTCTGCGGAGTTTGTTGTCTGTTAGGAGTCAAGATATGTGGCTTCTCTTTCTGGCTCTGCCACCGCATTGCTCTGTAGGCCCTTGGGTAGGTCACTTCCCTTCTCTGTACCTCAGGCTCCCCATCTCTCTAATGGGAACAGGGACAGTTTGCGAACTCTGGGCAGTCGTGAGCATGAGTGAGATAAGGGGCTTAGTTAAAGCCCTTTGTGAAGGAGAAAGGGGAGGTTCACGGTGTTGAGCACCGAGGAATTCTAAGCTTTGCTAAAATGTCTAGGCTGCGGAAACAAGAAATGGTCGGGGCCAAATTTTAACCATTGTCTTTTTTAAAGCCCATTCAGGGATGTGAGTCCTGCTCTTTTAGGTATGTGGGGTTCTTTGCCACGAGGAAAGAAGAGGTTCCTGCCTCCATTTTTGTGGCCTTAACAAACCAGGTGCTGTGCCCCAGGTCTCATCTGAGATCCCCGAAAAGAACCTCACCCCATCCGTTAACAAGACAAGGCGCTATCTTTAAAAGGGGAACAAAGAGAACCCCGGGACTTACAGATTAGCCAGCCTCATTCCATACCTGGGAAGATACTGGAACACATTATTAAACAATCAGTTTGTGAGAACCTACAGGATCATTTGGTTCCTACAGGTTCATTTGGTGGTGAGGGCTATCACCAGCAGGAGAGTGAATTTGTGTAGGGGGGTGGAGGGTGAGAAAACCTGGATTTGTGCTGGAAGTGGCCCACCTGATAATCACTTTAGATAAGCTATTACCAGCAGGACAGTGCGGTGGGAGGAGGTATTGTTTCATATTCTCTGTGTATAAATAAAGTCTGCTGCAGTTTCCACGGTATGCATCCGATGAAGTGAGCTGTAGCTCACGAAAGCTCATGCTCAAATAAATAGGATAGTCTCTAAGGTGCCACAAGTACTCCTTTTCTTTTTAGTATAATGTAGGTGCACAGGTGGTCGAAAACCTATCCTCCAAGAGTCGTTCTCCATGTTTGGCTGCCCAGCTGAAGGGGTGTACCTAGTGGGTCCAGCACGGATCAGTCCGGGGTGTGGTACTATTCCATATTTTCATTAATGATTTGGAAAATGGAGTGGACAGTATGCTTCTAAACTGTGCAGATGACACCAAGCACTTTGGAGCACAGGACTGGAATTCAAAACGCCCTTTACAAATTGGAGAATTGGTCTTCTTGAGCCAAAGTCCACGGCTCGGCTCCTCTCTGTAGACTGGGCAGAAGTGAAACCCCAGAGCCAAACACTCCTCCTCCTGGGCAGTGCACGCCGACCACTAATGGTCAGATGCTGCTTAGCACTGTCAGAGCAGCTTCTGCTGCGGGCTTCTCCCAGCACTTTCCAAGAGTGGGAAAGTATGAAATTCCCATTTGACTGCTGGGGACAGAGCCATAGAGCGGGGAGCAACTTGCCCAAAGTCTCAATCGGAAAACCAGCAATGGAACCCAGGAGTCCTGACTCTCGATCCCCTCTTTTCACAGGCAGTCGATCGCCCAGTGTCATCATCCTGCCTGTCGGCTGGGCAGGGTAACTCCTCAGGTCACCACCCTCTCCAGCCTGCCTTGGGCTTGGAGAGTGAGGAGGAGAGCGAGGGACAGCAGATGACCCTGAACATCCGCCATCCTTCGGCCAGAGCAAGTGAGTGGCATTAGGGTTCCTCTGTGGCGTCCTCTGTCTGTCTGGGGAGAGGCAGAAAGGGGGAGAGAATCTCTCCAAAGGAGATTTGATTTGCAAAAGGCCCCCAGGAGTCCCTTGCTCTCAGACTGGGGAGGGGCTTTTCCAGAGTCATCTCCAGTGTCTTTGGAAAGGTCCCAGCAGTGCGGCTCCCAGCCCTTCCCTTGTGGGAGACTGTTCCATGGCTGAGAGTGTCTGAGCTGGGCCAGACCCTGTGAGCTGCTGAGCATGGATTGTCATAAATATAAAGGGAAGGGTAAACCCCTTTAAAATC
This sequence comes from Lepidochelys kempii, assembly GCF_965140285.1. NCBI lineage: Eukaryota > Metazoa > Chordata > Testudines > Cheloniidae > Lepidochelys > Lepidochelys kempii. The sequence goes on along the minus strand of NC_136382.1, from coordinate 177,423,776 downwards.
CCTCCTGGCCAGAGGAAAAATCCTCTCACCTGTAAAGGGTTAAAAAGCTAAAGGTAACCTTGCTGGCACCTGACCAAAATGACCAATGAGGAGACAAGATACTTTCAAAAGCTGGGAGGAGGGAGAAAAACAAAGGGTCTGTGTCTTTCTGTATGATGCTTTTGCAGGGGACAGAACAGGAATGGAGTCTTAGAATTTAGTAAGTAATCTAGCTAGGTATGTGTTAGATTATGATTTCTTTATATGGCTGAGAAAATAGCTGTGTTGAATAGAATGACTATTCCTGTTTGTGTGTCTTTTTTGTAACTTAAGGTTTTGCCTAGAGGGATTCTGTATGTTTTGAATCTAATTACCCTGTAAGGTATCTCCCATCCTGATTTTACAGAGGTGATTCCTTTACTTCTATTAAAGGTCTTCTTGTAAGAAAACGGAATGCTTTTTTCATTGCTCTAAGATCCAAGGGTTTGGGTCTGTGGTCACCTATGTAAATTGGTGAGGATTTTTACCAAACCTTCCCCAGGAAGTGGGGTGCAAGGGTTGGGAGGATTTTGGGGGGAAAGACGTGTCCAAACTCCGTTTTTTCAGGAACCCAGATAAAGTTTGTTGCTGGCAGTGGAAGTCCTAGGGCAAAGGGTAAAATAGTTTGTACCTTGGGGAAGTTTTAACCTAAGCTGGTAAAAGTAAGCTTGGGAGGTTTTCATGCAGGTCCCCACATCTGTACCCTAGAGTTCAGAGTGGGGAAGGAACCTTGACAGAAATCAGTGAGAAATGTCGGGGCCCTGGGCTTCCTATACCTAGCGACTTTGATGTGGGGAATGGTTTCCCCGGAGAAGTCCAGACTCCTGGGTAGTGTTCTTTTCTCTAGCCTGGGGGGTAGCCAGGGATGGTAGGAGGGAGCTGCTTGTCCAATGGTCTTTGTAACTGACCCCAGTGCCTCCCCGGGTGTTGCAGCACCAGGGATGATGAGGGAAATCGTTGGGAGCAGACCATGCAATGAAGTCCTGCCAGTGTGTGGAGATTGCACTCCCTCCACCCCTGTGAGGGGAGGAGGAGCTGCTGTGGCTGGGGCAGGGATGGGGAGGGATGAAAAAGGCTGTTTGGTGAGAGGCTGCCTTGTCCCAAGACTCACGCCTACTCCCCGCTCGGTTCCAGGATAGCCGGGCTCCTAAGGATGTTCAGGAAGAAGGCTCTGCAAGTGGCCCCAGAGCCTGAGGGAAGCAGCTGCCATCTTCCCCAGGAGCAGAGCGGCCCCTCTGTCCCCGCTGGTGGGGAAGGAGCTCTCGGCCCAGGCCAGGAGGTGGAAGTGCCCAGCCTTCTGGCGGAAGAAACCCGCTCTTGGCACAGGCACCAAGGTGGGAGAGCCACCAGCCAGGCTGAAATAGAGTTGGCCCAGGATGCAGCTGGGCAGGCAGGACCCAGCCCAGGACGGGAGCCAGGCAGGGTGGCTCTGAGGCTTGTTGTGTGGGAAGCACCAGACCCAGGAGCCCAGCCCTGATTCCCAGCAGGAGGCATAGCCCGGCCCGGTCAGTGAGGACCTTCCAGTCTCCCCAGGGCAGGAGCTGGAGGATCCCTGTCCCAGCACCAGCAGCTCAGCCCGCTCCCCATGGGACAGCAGCAGTGCCTGGGATTAGGGTACTTGTGAGGTCAACGGGTGCCGCTGCTTTGTTCCAGGTGAGGAGCCAGTCTGGGCTCAGGGAGGGGTGAGGAGGGGGCTGTGAACACCCAGAGCCCAGGCCCTCAACCAGCGCTATGGGGGCGGTCCCCAGCCCAGGTGTCTGGCCTGAGCCACGTGAACCTCTGACACTAGATGCTGCCACTTTGGTCCTTGGCACTCTGGTTGGCGGAGTGGGTGCGGGGAGGGCGGGCAGGCACCTCTCAGGGAGTCCAGGACAGTGTGTGTGGGGGATCTCTTTGCTATGGACTACTGAATTACTTGGGGGCTGAAGGTATCACTGAGAGCGGGGAATGTGGGGAGCGATCCGCCCTGGGGTCCCGGAGGTGGGAAGGGGGCACATTGCCCCATCATGCCCCTGTCCTTCTCCCAAGTGGCAGCAGGTATCATCCTGTCCCCTTTTCTCCCTGGTGCAGGGACCACCCGGGACTCCGAGGACGAGGAGGAGAAATGGGTGGACGTGGCCACAGAGGAGGCTGTTCTCAAGAACATTCAAGAGCAGCTCCAGGGCCGAGAAAAGGTACAAACGTTCCCCAGCTGTGCTGGAACCAAGATTCTCCCGCCCCTTCCCAGCACCCTGACCCCCTGCAGAGGGTCTTGTCTCTGATGATCCACCAGCCCTAATGGAGACCTTTCTCCTCCATGATCTGGGACGCCCAAGATGGGGGTGTTTGTCACACCATAGCCGGGGTCTCCTCCCCCAACAGGCACTGTCCCAGATCTGGACCCTGCTTGTGTAGGAGCCATGGGTGATTTGGACAATGGGCGGGTCCCCACTGTCCCCCATTCAGGCCTGAGTGCTGCAGCTGGTGTAGGTAGGCTAACTGGCTCTCTCTCCTGTAACCCCACTCCTGGTGGATGCAGGACGAGGCCCAGCAGCTCATGTTCCTGCACGCCATCCACCCCCGTGTTTCGCTGCACAGCAGAGAGGGCAGGACACATTGGAGCCATACTGCTGCAAGGTGCTGTGCTGGAGAGGATTGTGGTGAGGGAGGACAGAGAGATGGGAGGGGCAGCGATTTCCCCAGGCCAATGGATGCAGGATGGCTGGTGCTGGAGGGGCAGCTGAGGCCAGGGATTGCTGGGGCTGAAGACTGGGGAGAAGAGACAGGAGAAATTCTGAGATTGGCCACTAGTGGGCAGGAATCGGAGGAGCGGGAGGCAGGTGGGGGGATCCTGCTGGCTGTGTGGGGAGCTGGCTGTGTAATCTCCTCACTGGGAAGTGTCAATGAGGCACGAATCTCTCACTCTCCTTTGTCTCCTTTGGGTCTCACAGGAGCTTATTGAGGAGCTGCCTGATAACTCTCCTCCTGGCGCCATCCTCACTAACTCCCTGATTGCTGTGGGCAACCTCGGGTACCGAGACCCTCCAGCCCTGTTCCCCTAACTCCGGTGCTACTCAGACCCAGGGCTGGGTGTCACTGTTCCTCCCACCACCACATCACCTCCCAAGGTGTCTCCTCTGGCAGAGGTGGTGGGAAGGTTCACTCTCTCTGGGTTGGGCTGTTCTTTTCACTCCAGTAACATTGCATTGGCTTTGGGGACAGGCTCACTTCCTGGATCAGATACAGGAGGGGCAGCAAGGTCCAGAGAACAGGCACTATTCCTCTCCTGCCACTGTCTGTCTGGAAAACCTTTCACTTGTCATTCCCTGGCTCGTTGCCTCAGTTTTCATTCTCGCCAGCCTCTGCCTATTTCCCTGAAGTTTCACATCTCTGTTGGTGCCAGTCCCACCCCCACACTGCACAGTCTAATACCAGTCATGGTATTACCACCATGACACCTGGCCTGGAGCCAGAGGTGGAGAGCCACCTCCTTCGAGCTGCCCTGCATGCCAGCTTCACCCTGGGCACGTAGAAAGACACCACCCAAGTCCAGGTCGATCATGCTGAAGTCATGGATTGAAAAGCCAGCTGTCATCCTGCCATGAATCCTTGCTAATTGCCTGCAGTGGAATGTGAATGAGTGAGTCAAGGATGAGTGTGTTTGGGGGTCTCACAAGTGCTTCCCAGAGACCCCTCTCTCCATGTAGTGGCAGGTGTAGCCCCAATTTCCCTAACTCTGACCTATGGCTCTCCCTTGCTTTGCAGGAACTGCATAGGGTCCTGCCAGACCTCCTGGATGCCTTCCTAGGGAACCTGCTGGCAGAGTCCCCAGACACCGACAGGCTCCACTACATCTTGGAGGTGAGCCCGATAAGAGGGGTGGGGCTATTTTGCCTTAACTCTTAGATCCATTTTCAAGTCTGTCCTCCTAGCTGGGCCCTCAGTGCGAAGTCCTTGGTTAGGGCAGTCAGTACAATGCAGTGTCAGGCCCTTCCTCCTTGAAGGACAGAGGAAGTTGCTGGGACTTCAAGCCAGAGCTTTGCCTGGGGACTGGCTTAGGGAGTGAGAGTATGAACCCCTCCTGTGAGATCCAGAAGATGGTCCTCAGAGAAGAGTCACTGGCTCCTTCCAAGAGAAACAGGAGGATCCCAGAGAATCAGCCCTTCTCTCCAACGGGCCCTGAGATTCCTAGGGGGATTGCGCTCACACTCAGTCCCTTCACCCAACCAAGGACTTGAGAGCCAAGGAGGGGTGAGGGGTCTGTCTCCTCCTTGGTGAGCTGTTCAGGAATCAGGAGTTCAGGGAGGATGGGACCAGCGCCCACATCGAATGTTGTCCCAATCTAGAGAGACAATGAGAAGTCGTGACCTGCAGGATACAGGCATTGTCCTGGGGGCAACAATCCCCTTCTAAAGATCTGCGATCAGTGAATCAGATATTCCACCCCGTGCGCAATGTCTCAGCACCCTGGGGATGGGGAGGGTCTCATTAGCACAACACATGCACCTGCCCATTGATCCTGAGCTGCCTCCTCTCCCCCTCGCACATTAACTATTGGATCATGTCCAGGGTGTCGCAAGAAGGGACAGGAAGGGAGTGTACTGGCTCTACCGGCCTCTGCTGCACCAGAGGGGTAAAGAACCCAGGTGGGAAATGACACCCGATAGAAGAGTGAGAGTGGGACCCCAACCAATTTCTCTCAGACTGACCCTGGCTGGAGGCTGAGTCTCTCTTGATCTTTCTCTGTTCTACACCAGCCCCCACAATTATGTTGGGCCAGGCACGCAGCCAGGACTCTGCCCACTGTGCAGCCACCAATGGGATTGGAAGAACACAAGCACTGCAACCAGAATGACAAGTGTGTGTGTGTGTCTGTCTCTCTCTCTCTTTCCCAGGGCTGACCATCCATGAGACCGAAGCCCTGTGGTGTTGGGACTGGCACTGGGACAGCAGGCTCCTGGGCTACAGAAACACAGCTAGGGTGGGGGAGGTAAGGACACTCTGCCAGGGCATGACACAGGTCAGGGAGTGGGGGTGGCTGGATCCTCTGCAATGGCTGCCTCCTGGGGCCACTGGACAGAGATACCGTTGTAGCCGCAGGATTTGGAGCCTGGTTCTGGGCAATCTGCTCATGCCTCACGTCCTGTTGGGTTTAGGTCTTTGGAAAGTTCTTCTGGGAGGGGCAGAAAAGATCCTTCCTCCGAACAGCAGTGCTGGCCATCCACGACCCCCTGCTGTGTGTCAGCCAGGCTGGGCTACTCCTCACCTGCTCCCTCCTGGGGGAAGCCCAGCAGCTGATAGGGGACAAGGTAAGAAGCTGCATTAGAGTCAGAAAATTGGGGTGGGGCCCAGGCCTCATTCCCATCTGATGGCCATTCCCTGGCCTGGCAGTAATAAGCCTGGTGGGGAATTAGAGTGAGAACAGGTGCTACTGGGAAGGGAGATAAATTCACCTCCAAGAGCAGGAGGGAGCCAGCTTGTCCCCAGAGCAGCTCCAACTGAGCTCTTTAGCAAGGCTAATTAATGACAAGCATTACCTCATCACGGACTTATGTTCTTAGGACACGGTGCTATCACTCTTGGGAAGTGCCCTCTGCGAGTCTCTCCTGTCCCACAGGGCAGCACAAATTCCCAGTGGCCTAGTGTCCATGTCACCTGAGCCACTACCCAGAGTTGCTCCCATCACTGGCAGCCTGGGAAGCCAAGGACTGACGAGTGATGGCGACTCACCAGGCAGGGCTGATGCACATGGGCAGGGGAAGCTTGTCCTGCTGCTGGCAGGGCTGGACCTGCTCTAGAGAGAATGGGAGGATTCAGTCAGCAGGGGCTGCTGATCTGCCCTATTTACCAGGGCTGCCATCCTGCGTCTTCAGCATTAGTGTCTGGGATGACTTGGGGAAAAGTCTCCACCTCTCCACATCCCACTTCACTGCTGCCAGAATCCCTCCTTTCCCCCACACCTGAACCTGAGAACTTGCGCTGTGGATTGGAGGTGGAACAGCTGTCAGGGGCACAGAGCGGGAGGTGGCAGGAGCTGACCGTACAAGGAGGCGGGTTGGCACTGGAGGTCACTAGAAAGGACAGGAAGACTGCATTCTGGGGGTAAGTATGGTGAATCCATCCCTCAGAGGTAGCAGGTGCTGGGTGGAAATGCTGCTGGTTCCAGGTGCCCTTAATCCCCAGATGCCTCGGCGGCGTCTGAGTCTCTGACAGGTTCTCATTCCCTTGCAGCAGGAGGACGTCGCAGCTAATGTGATGCACCTTCAGTGGTGATACAGCCCAGCTGGGGTATCAACAGGAATGAGAATGAGGCAGGAAGTTCAGAGCAGCAAGGAAAGTCTAGAGGGAAACTTGAGAAGAGAGGTAGGAAGTGCCCAGGGAAAACTGCAGCAAAGGAAAAGGAGCAGACCTAGCTGTTGGGTACAGGACCCTGGGCTGCTCCCAATGTCAGGGTGGGACTGGGTTCCCCTACTGGCCCCAAAGAAGGGGGCGTCCACGCACCCGGAGAGGGTTACCACACTCAGCAAGGGGGCTGTAGGAAGAGGAAGAGCCCCAGTGATGGCAGAAGGACCTCTTTCTGTGGAAAGACCTGTTTGGACTTTTAGTGTGAGACAAGCTGGGCCCCAGAAGAGGGGACTAAAGGTGGCGACCTGGCTGAAAGGTTGAGTTACCAGGCATATCAAAAGACACGGCCTGCTTAGGAAATTGCTGAGTGGCAAAACGAGGGGCCAGGGCCCCAAGAAGGTAGAAAGAAAGGAGAAGGTGTCCTCTGACACAAACCCACGTGAAGCAGGCTACGTGGAGGTGGCAGGGATGGCCGTGGACTTTGCAGAGCCTCCACCAACACGTCCTGTTGGGTGCTGCAGGGAGGTGAAGGACAAAATGGTTGGCCCAGAGATGAAGCAGACTGAAGAAGGGAGAAACACCAGGGTGGAGCAGTCCATGGTGGGTTCTCAGACACTGACGGAAAAAGTTTTGGCATCTGCAGTGCCAGTAGCAAAAAGGGGTAGAGAAGAAGCTAAAGCAATATGAAAGCAATATGATAGTGTGCCTTGGTTTCCCTTTTCCTACAGCATAAGAGGTCGGGAATGTGTTTTCTCCTGTGAAAAGTTTCAAGACTTTTACAAGTAATCCATTGGAAGTGTCCATCTATAATCATTTTAGTCATGCCACACCTTTGGCCCAATATCACTGGGGTTTGGGCCTTTCAGGGTTACCCTGTGGCTTCCCTTTGCAAAATTCAGTTCTCACTTTTCTCCTTGTCCTGAAGTAAAAGAAAAAGTTTCTCCCGATCCCAAAAGACCAAGCCCCAGACCCAGGTCAATAGACAAGTCAGATCTTACCCACAAATCACGCAAATCCTTTAGGGGCAAGGAGGAACAAGGAGCACCTTACTTCTAAAAGAGCCAAGGAGGAGAGGGACACGGTCCATGAAGAGAAACTGCTCCAGGGTTCCTGGGGGAAGAGAGGAAGAGCAGGGAGCAGGACCGATTGCTCGGGGGGGAATGCTGGATATGGGGCCAGCAGGGTGGTTCATCCAGCTCATGTCACAGCACCAGCCCCAGTGCGTGTGCCGGCTGCAGTGTCTGCAGGTGCACAGGTCCATGTAACTGTGACAGTGGAATGGTGTTCCCGGGCCTGGCTCACAATGGTTGGAGGGTGGAGTTTGCGGCAGGGCCTGTGACCAAAACTACAGATGGGGTTTCTGATCCCAACTATTGACAGCTGTGTGTCTCAGAGAAAGATCCTCTTACCCCTCTCTCCAAGAGACGGATTCTTGTCTCCAAAACCAGTGAGGTGGCAGAGCGCATACTGGTTTATGCCGTAGCCACATGTTTTCTGGCCAGCCTTGAATGCTCCAATTCCATGATGAATGTTCTTCTGACCCTTAATGGCTTTTATACTTTTGCTTTAGCCATTATTCAGATGCTCAGCCCAGTTGGCCTGGTCCCACTTCCACGTGGTGCCTCACTTTCCCCCTCTCTGAAGTGGGGATAATCCTAACTGACAATTAGACAGTGTTTGATCCTTAGATCTTGATTCCCAAATCCCTACCCTCCTTCCCAACACCAGCCTCTGCCCCGTTTTCCCAAACTTCCATGCCTATCTTAGTGCCTGTCTCTGCCCCCAAATGCAAGGTCTCAGACACAGTCTCCTTCCAGCAAGCTGAAGCTACCCCTGGCTCTGGAGCTGGAATTGCACGTCCTGAGAGCTTTCCTTGCATGGTGTATTCACCATGGGCATGAAAAAGGACAACACCCATATGCAGGTTGAACATCAACCTCCACCTCTGTGCCAGCAGCAGGATGGCCTCTGGTCCCTGCTCCCTCAGACAGCTGGAGCTACTGAAAGGTGTGGTTGGCAGAGCATGAGAACAGTCCATGAGGGCAAGAAATGATGGGGAGAGCCTGGATTCTGCCCAGAAGCCCAGCTTCCATCCCTAGCAGCTTGGATGTTTCCTACCCTGCTGTGCACCAGGCCCTCTACAAAGAGCTGCTCTGGGCAAGGACTGCAGAGCCAGCTGTCATCCTGGCAGGTGTAGCCCCAGGTTCCATAACCCTGACCCATGGTCTCCCTCCGCTGGCAGGCTCAGAGCAAGGCCTGCCCATAGAACATGGATGACGAGCTCTAGATCCTGCTGACAGCATCCCCCAGCACAGACAAACTCCAGCACATCTCGGAGGTGAGCAGAATGGGATGGGGCAGCAGGGGTTTTACATTGGCCCTGGGGAATCCAAGCAACAAGAGATTGGAAAATCCATGTTTCTTCTCTTGGATCCTTCCGAGTATGCATTTGTGATATCAGCTCAGTGGGTGACCTTGAGGTTAACTCACTTCCCCCTTCCGGCATCAGTCTTCTCCACTCTCAGATCTACCCTGGGGAAGAAGGACATAAGCCTTGACAATCACCTTCACCTGTGGGTGTCTGGCCCTGGGAGCCTAAACCAACTGGACTATCTGCCCCTTCACCTAAACTGCCCTGTCTTTTCCTCCTAAGGCCTTGTCCTAAGTGCTCTGCCTAGCCCCTTCAAGGACCTTTCAAGGACTCTCCAAGCCCCTCCCACACCTGCTCCCCTTGGGGTCTCTCTCCTGGCTGAGCACAGGCTGCCCTTCTGTCTCTCAACAGGCCTGGGTCCTAGTCACATGCTGCTGCTTTTCACCTAACCCCCACACTTATTCCCTTCCCCCTAGGGAGCTGCATAACCTGGGCTAGGTGCACTTGAGCTCCAACCCCTTTCCTGGCCATCTCACCCTGGGACAGGTTTAAACCGGAAACCTGTGGGATAACAGTAACTGTTTGCTCTCAAAGGTGCCGAAGACACAATGGAAGAGGAAATCCTTTGGTCTGCATTTAAATTATTCCAACTGAAAGTGAATGAGAGAAAATAGGTCCAGAGTTATCTTCCTAGCAGCAGAAAATGTAAAGATTGATAGATGTTCAGGTCAGAAAGGACCATTATGTGTATCTAGTCACACCTCCTGTATAACTTGGGCCCTAGAATGTTACCAAGTGGCTCCTTCAGCCAAGCATAACATGGGACTGAGCCAGAGCAGTCTTTTGGAAGGACATCCACATGCATTAGACCAGGGGTTCTCAAACTGTGGGTCGAGCCCCCTCAGGGTCATGAGGTTATAACATGGGGGGTTGCGAGCTATCAGCCTCCAACTCCAACCCTGCTTTGCCTCCAGCATTTATAATGGTGTTAAATATATAAAAGTGTTTTTAATTTATAAGGTGGGGTGACACTCGGTGGCTTGCTCTGTGAAAGTAGTCACCAGTGCTAAAGTTTGAGAACCACTGCATTAGAGCCAGCTGGTTAACAGAAAATCTTTCTTCTGCAGTAACATGGGGTTAAGGGACATGTAGGAAAAGACACGGAGGCGGTGATTAAAGTTAGAGGAGCGAGGCCAGGATAACAGGGGCAAGGTCTAAGGACTGGCTATCAGAAGACCTGCCATTTTCTATTCCTGGCTTTGGGACCATGAGCAAGTCTCTTCAACGCTGGGTACCTCAGTTTCCCCACTATCAAAGAGAGCTAATTAAGGTTTTGTTTGTTCTCCCCATTTTACAGGGTGGGAAACCAAGACACAGGTCCTGTATCAGCAGGGCTAGACGGCCTTTTCTCACTGTGCTGTGGGAAGCAGCTCCTGGGTACTAAGGGTCTGAAGAAGCTCTCAAGGACTAATTTTTAAAAATATTTTTATCAATGAATTGGGAGAAAATACACAATCCCTGCTTTTAAGATTGGTGGGTGACAAAATACTGGCAGAGTGGTAATTACTGATGAGGAGAGGGCAGTGATACAGAACCATCTGGCTTATTCGGCAAGCTGGGCCCATTCAAAGAAAGAAGTTTGACCAGAGCCAAATGCCAGGTCCTACACCTAGCAACAAGGCATGCCGACCACACCTCCAGAATGGGGAATTGTATCCAGGAAAGCAGTGACTCTGAAAAGGATTTAGGGGCCATAGTGGAGAAGCCACTCAAAACAAGCTCCCAGCATGAAGCTGTGGTGACTAGGGCTAAAGCCATCCTTAGACGTAGGAGCAGAGCCGTGAGGAGGCTAGGGAGGTGACACAGCATTAGTGAGATTGCTATTGGAATACTGCCTCCAGTTTCGGTGTCCTCATTTGAAAAAAATGATGAGAAATTGGAGCTGGGGCAGCAAAGAGCCACCAAATGTTCTGCGGGCTGGAGAAAAATGCCTTCTAGGGAGCGAATGAAAGAGCTCAACCTGTTTAGCGGATGAAAAGCAGATTGAAAGGTGACTTCAATGAAGTGTTGAAATACCTTAATGGAGAGAAAATACTGGGGATTAAAAGGCTCGTTAATCTAGCAGAGAAAGGCATAACAAGACCCAATGGCTAAAAGGTAAAAAGCGACAAATTCATATCACAAATAAAGCACAAATATTCAACAGCGAGGATGATTCACCACAGGAACAAGCTACTAAGGAAAGTGGTGGATTCTCGATCTCTTGATGTCATTTAATGAAGACTAGATGCCTTTCTGGAATGTGTTTGCCAAACGGTAGCGGGACTGTCCCTAGAAAATTGGGACATCTGGTCACCCCAGGGGTGGGTATGGCAGTGACATCACAACCGCCTTTTGCAGGACCTCAGCCTATTGATCAAAGGTAGTGGGGAGGTGGTGACCTCACAGAGAGATGCTGACATCAGCCAGACAGGACCGGGGCGCAGGGCCAGAGAAATCTCGCAGACCCCTGTAGCTTTGCTTCAGCAAGTCTCCCTCTCAAGGTCTCTCTTTCAGGACCGAGAGAGTATTAGGGTTTACGTACATGAGCGCGAGGAGGAACCTCTTTCGAGTTTTCTCCTTTCCTTTTTCTGATTTTACAGGAAAACAGACGTCCCTATTTGGAAGGTAAGAGCCTCCGAGAGGTTTGGAACCTGTTCAGTCTGATCCATTTGGTGCCAGCTGAATTCTGGAAAACGCTAGCTTCAGGTGGCAGAATTTTATTCCCACCTAGGATTTTGTCCCTTAGACTCACTGGGGACATTAGGATTTGTCCTTTTTGTTTTATCTTTTCCTCCATCCCTCCCTCCTTTCTCTTCTTCTCTTACTTCTTTTGTCCTTTCCCCTGTTCCCCTCCCACCACCAGAAGAAGTGCGTGGGGGGAGTCACTGGGGGTGCTCTGCAGCTCCCATTGTGGAAGGTCCACCCAAAAATGCGGGGCTGAAATAGTGCTCGGGCAGTGATCCCTACCGGTGACCTGGGACATCCTTTGGGCTCTTTGGTGATAACCCTCTGCCTCCCGCCCCTCAATCTCTACCCTGATTAGCTGAGCAGGGGGTTATTGACAGGGAGGAGACTCGGGTCCTTGTTGTTCTCTTTTAAAACCAAGTAAATAAGTCATAGCCAGTCATGTTTGACGAATTTTGCTGCTTCTCTGCATTCATTGTCTTTGAGCAGTTCATGATTCTCTCTAACATTCCAGTTCTCCTGAAACACTTGCTGAATAATTATTATGAACTGTTGTTGGTCTGGAGCTCATTTGAGAGCACTTTATTCAGTTCGTTCAACATATGAAACTCAAGATCCGATGGTTAGTTTGCAAGTCAGGCTCTTGGGTCCTATTCCCAACTCTGCTACTGCCTGGCTGTGTGACCTCAGACAAGTCAATTCTCCTTTCTCAGCCTTAGCTTCTCCCTTTTTCAAGTAGGCATAACAATCCGCTCCTACGTACTTCACGGCGGGTGGAGGATGGGGATCCATTGGAGAGTGTCACTGGGAGCAGTGAATAATATGAGGTGTCCTATAACTTTTACTCAGATCAGATTATGACATAATAGAATAGCTGAAATATTCTATTTTGTTTGTTTTTGATTATTTTGAAATTGTTAAGAGCAGGAACTCCTTAGCTCAGACTGAAGCATCTTCTCTAATTTTCGAGATCAAAGTGTCTCCTCTTTGTGTGCCACGAGACAATTTAACACAGTGTGACAAACAGGAGATGCTTTTGTTTTGCAACCAAATATTTTTGCAAAGATTTTTCATCCCACTTGTTATGATTTCAACAAACAAACCGATTTAGTCTGAATGGGATTTTCTGACCAAAACGGTTTCAATGAAATTTCCCCACCATCTTGATTCCTGGGCTCTCTCCCTGCCTCTGGGGGGTTTGTTGTCTGTTAGAACAGGAGTCAGGATTGGTGGCATCTTTTTCTGGCTCTGCCACCGCATTGCTGTGTAGGCCCTTGGGTAGGTCACTTCCCTTCTCTGTACCTCAGGCTCCCCTTCTGTCAAATGGGAACAGGGACAATTTGCGAACTCTGCGCAGTCATAAGCCTGAATGAGATAAGGGGCGTTAAAGCCCTTTGTGAAGGAGAAAGGGGAGGTTCACGGTGTTGACCACCGAGGAATTCTAAACTTTGCTAAAATGTCTAGGCTACGGAAACAAGAAATGGTCGGGGCCAAATTTTAACCATTGTCTTTTTTAAAGCCCATTCAGGGATGCGAGTCCCACTCTTTTAGGTATCTGGGGTAATTTGCCAGCAGGAGAGAAGAGGTTCCTGCTGCCATTTTTGTGGCCTTAACAAACCAGGTGCTGTGCCCCAGTTCTCATCTGAGATCCCCGAAAAGAACCTCTCCCCATCCGTTAACAAGACAGTAGCTATCTTTAAAAGGGGAACAAAGAGAACCCTGGGACTTGCAGACTAGCCAGCCTCATTCCATACCTGGGAAGATACTGGAACACATTATTAAACAATCAATTTGTCAGAACCTACAGGATCATTTGGTTCTTAGTACTAGTGAGCATGAATTTGTCAAGAACAAATCATTCCAAACCAATCCTGTTTCCTTCTTTGACAGGGTTACAGGCCTAGTGGAGATGGGCAGACAGTAGATGTGATCTATCTTGGCGTTAATCAGGCTTTTGACAGAGTCCCATAGGACATTCTCAGAAGCAACCTAGGGAAATGTGGTCTAGATGCAATTAGTATAATGTAGGTGCACAGTTGGTTGAAAACCCATCCTCCAAGAATCGTTCTCCATGTTTGGCTGCCTAGCTGAAAGGGTGTACCTAGTGGGTCCAGCACGGATCAGTCCGGGCTGTGGTACTATTCCATATTTTCATTAATGATTTGGAAAATGGAGTGGAGAGTATGCTTCTAAACTGTGCAGATGACACCAAGCACTTTGGAGCACAGGACTGGAATTCAAAACGCCCTTTACAATTTGGAGACATTGGTCTTCTTGAGCCAAACTCCACGGCTGGGCCCCTCTCTATAGACTGCGCGAAAGTGAAACTCCAGAACCAAACACTCCTCCTCCTGCGCAGTGCATTCCAACCTTTAATGGCAGGGGGACCGGACATGAGGGCCTGGTTGTAATTGCCAGCTGTGGAAGGGAGTGTATAGCAGTGGTTAGTGAAGGGGCCTGGAAATAAGGACTGCTGCGTCCTATCCGTGGCTCTGAGACTTGGTGTGACCTGAGCAAGTAGCTTCCCCTCACTTGGCCTGTTTTTCAACAGTAGGTTTGTGGTCGCAGTCCCTACAGCCCAGGGGGGTTGGGAGGCTCCAGGAAGGTGTGTAAAGTGGGAGCTGGGAGGTGCTGTCACCCCTGCACTAAGGCAGTGTTTTCCACCCCCTGCTGCTGGCTGAGTTTCTCCGTCCCTTGGCAATAATACAGACCCTTCTTTTCACAGTCAGTTGATCGCCCAGTGTCATCACCCTGCCTGCTGGCTGGGCGTGTAACTCCTCAGGTCACCACCCTCTCCAGCCTGCTTTGGGCTAGGAAAATGAGGAGGAGGGCGAGAGACAGCAGGTGACCCTGAACATCCACCATCCATCGCTCCATCACCTAGAGCAAGTGAGTGACATTAGGGTTCCTCTGTGGCATCCCCTGTCTGTCTGGGGAGAGGCAGAAAGAGGGGAAGAGAATCTCTCCCAAAGGAGATTGGATTTGCAAACGGCCTCCAGGAGCCCCTTGCTCTCAGACCGGGGAGGGGCTTCTCCAGAGCCTTCTCCAGTGTGTTTGGAAAGGTCCCAGCAATGCCTCTCCCAGCCCTTCCCTTGTGGGAGACTGTTCCATGGCTGAGAGTGTCTGAGCTGGGCCAGACCCTGTGAGCTGCTGAGCATGGAAATCAATGAGAAATGAGGGAGCCCTGGGCTTCCTATACATAGGGACTTTGATGTGGGGAACGGTTTCTCCGGAGAAGTCCGGACTCCTGGATATTGTTCTGTTCTCTAGTCTGGGGGGTAGCCAGGGATGGCAGGAGGGAGCTGCTTGTCCGATAGTCTTTGTAACTGACCCCAGTAACTCCCCGGGTGTTGCAGCACCAGGGATGATGCGGGGAATCGTTGGGAGCAGACCATGCAATGAAGTCCTGCCAGTGTGTGGAGATTGTATTCCCTCCACCCCTATGAGGGGAGGAGGAGCTGCTGTGGCTGGGTCAGGGATGGGGAGGGATGAAAAAGGCTGTTTGGTGAGAGACGGCCCGGACCCCAGACTCATGCTTGCTCCCCGCACGGTTCCAGGATGGCCGGGCTCCTGAGGATGTTCAGGAAGAAGGCTCAGCAGGTGTCCCCAGAGCCTGAGGGAAGCAGCTGCCATATTCCCCAGGAGCAGAGCGGCCCCTCTGTCCCTGCTGGCAGGGAAGGAGCTCCCGGATGGACCAGGAGGTGGAAGTGCCCAGCCTTCTGGCGGAGGAAACCCACTCCCGGCACAGGCGCCGAGGTGGGAGAGGCACTGGCCAGGCTGAAATGGAGCTGGCCCAGGATGCAGCTGGGCAGGCAGGACCCAGCCCAGGAAGGGAGCCAGGCAGGGTGGCTCTGGGGCTTGTTGTGTGGGAAGCACCGGCCCCAGGAGCCCAGCCCTGATTCCCAGCAGGAGGCATCATCCTGCCCAGTCACTGAGGACCCTCCAATCTCCCTGGGGCAGGAGGTGGAGGATCCCTGTCCCAGCACCAGCAGCTCAGCCCGCTCCCTATGGGACAGCAGCAGTGCCTGGGATTAGGGTAGCTGTGAGGTCAACGGGTGCCACTGCTTTGTTCCAGGTGAGGAGCCAGTCTGGGCTCAGGGAGGGTTGAGGAGGGGGCTGTGACCACCCTGAGCTCAGGCCCTCAAGCAGTGCTGTGGGGGTTGGTCCCCAACCTCGATGTCTGGCCTGAGCCACGTGAACCTCTGACACTAGATGCTGCCACTTTGGTCCCTGGTGCTCTGGTTGGCGGGGTGGGTGCGGGAAGGGTGGGCAGGCACCTCCCACGGAGTCCAGGACAGTGTGTGATGGGGTTCACTTTGCTATGGACTCCTGAATTACTTGGAGGCTGAAGGTATCACTGAGAGCGGGGAATGTGGGAAGCAATCTGCTCTGGGTCCCGGAGGTGGAGGTGCCCCTGTCCTTCTCCCACGTGGCAGCAGGTATCATCTGAGATTGGCCACTAGTGGGCAGGAATCGGAGGAGCTGGAGGTGGGTGGGGGGATCCTGCTGGTTGTGTGGGGTGCTGGCTGTGTAATCTCCTCACTGGGAAGTTTCAATGAGGCATGAATCTCTCACGCTCCTTTGTCTCTTTTGGGTCTCAGAGGAGCTCATTGAGGAGCTGCCTGATAACTCTCCACCGGGTGCTGTCCTTGCTAACTCCCTGATTGCTGTGGGGAACCTCGGGTACCGAGACCCTCCAGCCCTATTCCCCTAACCCCGGTGCTGCTCAGGCCCAGGGCTGGGAGTCACTGCCCCTCCCACCACCAGGTCACCTCCCAAAGGTGTCTCCTCTGGCAGAAGTGGTGGGAAGGTTCACTCTCTCTGGGTTGAGCTGTTCTTTTCTCTCCAGTAACATTGCAATGGCTGTGGGGAGAGGCTCACTCCCAGGAACAGATACAGGAGGGTCAGCGGGGTCCAGGGAACAGGCGCTATTCCTGCCCTGCCACTCTTGGTGCCAGTCCCACCCCCGCACTGCACAGTCTAATGCCGGCTCCTCTCTCTTGCCAGCACCATGACACCTGGCCTGGAGCCAGAGGTGGAGAGCCACCTCCTTCGACCTGCCCTGCATGTCATCTTCACCCTGGGCACGTAGAAAGACATCACCCAAGTCTAGGTAGATCATGCTAAAGTCATGGATTGAAGAGCCAGGTGTCATCCTGCCATGAATCCTTGCTAATTGCCTGCAGTGGGATATGAATGAGCGAGGCCAGGATATGGATTTAGGGGTCTCACAAGTGCTTCCCAGAGACCCCTCTTCCCATGTAGTGGCAGGTGTAGCCCCAGTTTTCCAAACACTGACCCATGGCTCTCCCTTGCTTTGCAGGATCTGCAAAGGGTCCTACCAGACCTCCTGGATGCCATGCTGGGGAGCCTGCTGGCAGAGTCCTCAGACACCAACAGGCTCCACTACATCTTGAAGGTGAGCCCGATGAGAGGGGCGGGGGCAATTTTATCTTTACTCTTAGACCCATTTTCAAGTTTGTCATCCTAGCTGGGCCCCCAGTGGGCCGTCCTTGCTCAGGGCAGTCAGTGCAATGCAGTGTCAGGCCCTTTCTCCTTGAAGGACAGAGGAAGGAGCTGGGACTTCTAGCCTGAGCTCTGCCTGGTTCTGTTGCACAACAATACCCTTCTAAAGGTCTGCGATAAATGAATCTGATGTTCCACCCCGTGCACAATGTCTCAGCCCCCTGGGGATGGGGAGGGTCTCATTAGCACAACACATGCACCGGCCCATTGATCCTGAGCTGCCTCCTTTCCCCCTAGCACATTAACTATTGGACCGTGCCCAGGGTGTTGCAAGAGAGAACCAGGGCCATTAAGAGCAGCACTGCCCTGCTCAGATCCACCATCACCCTCCCTGAGTTTGACGTAAGTGACCTCTCAGCCCAGCTTCCTGACTCCAGGCGTCGGTGGGCTGGCTCGAATGGGCTGTAGGAAGTGCTGCTGCAGGGGCTGGGGGTTAGGCATGTTCCTCTTGGGGAGGCAGAGTCAGAGCAGAAAATGAACTTGGCTTGAGTCAAGTTCTTCTTGTCCTGGTTAAGTGGTGACTCTGGACTTTTAAGGGGACCATGCTCCAGGTTCATGCCTTCCTATCATCCTGGAGCAGCTGGGGAAGTAAGTCCTCATGGAGGGCCCTGCCCACATCCCTGTGCTCCAGGCTCCTTTTGGGGGCAGAGGAAATGAAGGGTTTAAGCTCTACCTCCTATCCTCTAGCATCTCCTGCTGAGGGGAAGGAGAGTCCTGGGCCCAGGGGAGGACTGGTAACTGACAAGAAAATGCTGATGGAGTCCCCTCTCCCTTCCATTAGAACTCAGCAGAATTCCCCAGGATGAGTCACTTTGTGGCACAGCTGGCTCTGTCCATCAGTGACCCAGCCAAGGACCTGAGCCGGCAGGCCAGGGAGGGAGTGTACCGGCTCTACCAGCTGCTGCTGCACCAGAGGGGTAAGGAACCCAGCTGGGAAATGGCCCCCGATAGGAGACTGAGAATGGGACCCCAACCAATTTCTCTCAGACTGACTCTGGCTGGAGGCTGTGTCTCTCTCGATCTCTTTCTCTGTTCTATACCAGCCTCTGGAATTCTGTTGGACCAGGCATGCAGCGAGGACTCTGCCCACTGTGCAGCCACCAATGGGATTGGAAGGACACAAGCACTGCAACCAGAATGACAAGTGTGTGTGTGTCTCTCTCTCTTTTCCAGGGCTGACCATCCATGAGACCGAACTGGCACCAGGACAGCAGGCTCCTGGGCAACAGGAACACAGCCAGGGTGCGGGAGGTAAGGACACTCTGCCAGGGCATGACTCAGGTCAGGGAATGGGGGTGGCTGGGTCCCCTGCAGTGACTGCCTCCTGGGGGCACTAGACAGAGATACCGTTATAGCTCCAGAATTTGGAGCCTTGCTCTGGGCAATCTGCTAATGCCTCATGTCCTGTTAGGTTTAGGTCTTTGGAAAGTTCTTCTGGGAGGGGCAGAGAAGATCCTTCCTCTGGACGGCAGTGCTGGCCATCCACGACCCCCTGTGGCGTGTCAGCCAGGCTGGGCTACTCCTCACCTGCTCCCTCCTGGGGGAAGCCCAGCAGCTGATGGGGGACAAGGTAAGCGGCTGCATTCGAGTCAGGAGATTGGGGTGGGGCCCAGGCCTCATTCCTATCTGATGGCCATTCACTGGCCCGGCAGGAAGGAGCCTGATGGGGAATGAGAATGAGAACAGGTGCTACTAGGAAGGGAGATGAATTCACCTCCATGAGCAGGAGGGAGCCAGCTTATCCCCAGCCAGTTCCAACCGAGCTGTTTAGCAAGGCTAATTAATGACAAGCATTACCTCATCACGGACTTATGTTCTTAGGACACGGTGTCCTCTGCGAGTCTCTCCTGTCCCACAGGGCAGCACAAATTCCCAGTAGCCTAGTGTCCGTGTCACCCAAGCCACTACCCAGAGTTGCTCCCATCACTGGCAGCCTGGGAGGCCAAGGACTGACTAGTGATGGGGATTCACCAGGCAGGGCTGAGGCACATAGGCGGGAGAAGCTTGTGCTGCTGCTGGCAGGACTGGACCCGCTCTAGAGAGAACGGGAGGATTCAGTTAGCAGGGGCTGCTGATCTGCCCCATTCACCATGGCTGCCATCCTGCATCTTCAGGATTAGTGTCTGGGATGACTTGGGGAAAGGTCTCAACCTCCCCACATCCCAGTTCACTGGTGTCAGAATCTCTCCTGCCCGCCTCCCCAACCTCCGCTGGAGCCCCGTCCCTACCCTACCTGGGTGCCGGTGGAGGAGAGGGTTCTGAGAACTTGAGCTGTGGATTAGAGGTGGAACAGCTGTCAGGGACACTGAGGGGGAGGTGGCAGGAGCTGACCCTACAAGGAGGGGGGTTGGCACTGGAGGTCA
Organism: Lepidochelys kempii; assembly: GCF_965140285.1. Taxonomy (NCBI): domain Eukaryota; kingdom Metazoa; phylum Chordata; order Testudines; family Cheloniidae; genus Lepidochelys; species Lepidochelys kempii. The sequence goes on along the minus strand of NC_136382.1, from coordinate 177,404,447 downwards.
CTAGAAAGGACAAGACTCCATTCTGGGGGTCAGGAGGTGAATCCATCCCTTAGAGGTAGGCAGGTGCTGGGGAGAAATGCTGCTGGTTCCAGGTGCCCTTAATCCCCCTTGATACCTTGGAGGTGTCTGAGTCTCTGACAGGTGTTAGGATAAAGATATTCAGGCCTGTCTGCAAAGGCCTGTACTTTAAGAATTTAGGTGTATTCTTATCACTTAGCTAGTTCTAGAGGTATAAAAGAAAGAAAGAATCAAAATCACTGTCTGCGGGTGTAAGGGCCTTCTCTTACTGTGACAGTTTGAGGCCCTGTTCTTAGGCTAAGGCCTTTGTCTAAGCAGCAGACGCAGCCATAAGCTAGGAAGCGAACAGTCACATCCTCACATTCCAAACTAGTCACATTGAAATAAGGTGCTATTGGGCTGTTAGGCACTATCAGGACAGGATTGTATTCCAATCACCTCCAGAGAAAGGGAAGTGCCTAGAAAATGTAAAAGGAAACTTAGTTTGACAGCATCCTGTCTGGCAAGAACTCACTTATCAATAGCTGGGATGTGAAATCCTCACTTCTGTATTGTTTTGTCATTATAGTTCCCACTTTGCTATTGTTTGTCTGTATAATCTCTGTCTGGTTCGGTGATTGTTCCTGTCTGCTGTGTAATTAATTTTGCTGGGTGTAAACTCATTAAGGTGGTGGGATATAATTGGTTACATAATCATGTTACAATATGTTAGGATTTGTTAGTTAAATTTCAGGAAAATGATTGGTTAAGGTATAGCTAAGCAGAACTCAAGTTTTACTATATAATCTGTAGTCAATGAGGAAGGGAGTGGGTGTGGGAGATGGGAACTGGGAGTGGGGAAATTGGAATCGTGTTTTGCTAAAGGGGGAAATGGGAACAGGGAATGGGGCTGGGGAAGTTGGAATCATGTTTGGCTAAGGGCAGGAATGGGAACAGGGACACAGGTGTAAGGCTCTGTGGTGTCAAAGCTGGGAAGGAGGACACTAAGGAAGGAAACTGGAATCATGCTTGCTGGAAGTTCACCCCAATAAACATCGAATTGTTTGCACCTTTGGACTTGGGGTATTGTTGTTCTATGTTCATGCGAGAAGGGCCAGGGAAGGAAGTGCGTGAAGGAATAAGCCCCCTAACAACAGGTTCTCGTTCCCTTGCAGCAGGAGGACGTCACGGCCAATGTGATGTGCAAGCTCCCCATCATCCAGCACTTGCGCCAGGTGCCTGAGGCACTGCAGGGCTGTGGCTCTGAGGCCACCAGCAACTCCCCCTCCCTGCTGCAGGTACTGCTCCGGGTCACTGTAAATGGGGAGATAGTGGAAGGGGAAATGGAGCCCCCGTCACTCACAGAAACTCTCTCCCCTCTCTGTGGAGCAGGGTCCTTCCCTCTGCCCCCCAAATTCCAGCACAGTCTCCTAGACGAGCGCAGTCTGCAGCTGAGCCACCTCTGGGAGCAGTGGGAACAGGTCACTTCGTCCCATCAAAGCAAGCAGTGCTGGCTCTCAAAGAGGCTGAGATGGAAGACCTCACTATCCCTCATGGAGGTAAGAGCCATTTACTCCTTGGGGCGTCTGGGTCTCTTGGGGGAGAAATGGGATCCCCGATGCATAGCCTGGCTGGGAGCTTCCCCTGTCCTTGGCTCCCAGCTCTGGGACAGAGATGTCTCCATAATCAGACCGCCCTGGTTTTGTTCCTAGGAAGGAGCTCCACAGAGATGTCCTCTAACCTGCACTGCATAGGACTTCGCCAAGCTGATTACAGAATGAGCCCTACCTGAGAGGCACCATGTACTTCTCCCTACAGAGCCAGACTTCAGTGGTGATACAGCCCAGCTGGGGTGTCAACAGGAATGAGAACGAGGTAGGAAGTTCAGAGCAGCAAGGAAAGACTAGAGGGAAATTTGAGAAGAGAGGTAGGAAGTGCCCAGGGAAAACTGCAGCAAAGAGAAAGCAGTAGACCTTGCTGTTCGGTACAGGAGCCTGGGCTCCTGCAATGTCAGGGTGGGACTGGATTCCCCTACTGGCCCCAAAGAAGGGGGCGTACACGCACCTGGAGAGGTTTACCAAGCCCAGCAAGGGGGCTGCAGGATGAGGAAGAGCCCCAGTGATGGCAGAAGAGCTTCTTTCTCTGAAAAGACCTGTTTGGACTTTTAGTGTGAGACAAGCTGGGCCCCAGAAGGGTGGACTAAAGGTGGCGACCTGGCCGGAGGGTTGAATTACCAGGCAGAGAAACTGTCATGGTGGTGGAGCGACCACGGATGGTGGAGGCTAGCCCAGCGAGAAGGCTGTGATGTCTTGTCTGGCCACCATGGGGGCATGTAACAATGTGTAAATTTGTTTCTAATTGGCATTGTCAGGAGGATTGAATACCCCCTGTGGTCCGTGAGGGCTGACTGAAGTCTTGGTTGCTGAAGGCAGGTCTGTCCTCCCAAGCGGGTGTCTCGAGGGACCGAGCTGGTCACTGGATTTCTCAGTTCAGTTCCAGGGACTGGTTAAAGCAGGTCTAGGGGTTTCTCACGCAGCTCCTAGAACACCAACAGAGGCAGAAGGAAGTGCAGGCGGAGCTACGGACGCAGCAGCAGAAATACCTGTGAGAGATCCTGCCAAGGGAAATCAACCCAGGGTCTGCTATGCCCATGGACAAAAAGAGCAGACAAGGAGAACAGGCCTGGGCTGTACTGAGAAGGTTAGCCCAGGAGAGCAGGGAGGTGCAGTGGGCAGAGATGGGGACCGGCCAGAGGATTAATCCAGTGTCGGGGGAGAGTCCTCCCCCTTGTGGGAGATGATCATGTCCCTCTGTGGGGAAGTTCTTCCTTGCAGATGCTGTGCTTTTGGTTCCTGGACTCTGCCAGGAAGCCCAGCTCCCATCCCGAGCAGCTTGGCTGTTCCCCACCTTGCTCGGCACCAGACCCTCTGCAGAGAGCTGCACTGGGCCAGGACTGCAGAGCCAGCTGTCATCCTGGCAGGTGTAGCCCCAGGTTCCATAACCCTGACCCATGGTCTCCCTCCCCTGACAGGCTCTGAAGAAGGCCTGTCATCCCAGGCCTGTCATCCCAGGGACGTGGATGCCAAGTTAAAGAGCCTGCTGACAGCAACCCCCAGCACAGATAAACTCCCGCACATCTTGGAGGTGAGCAGAAGGGGCAGGGGCAGCAGGAAGTTTATCTTAGCCCTGGGGAGGCCTGGAAATGAGAGACAGGATGATCCACGTCTCCATTGTGTCCTGCTACCTGAGAGCCATTGGGCCACCTGTGGTCAGGGCAGTCAGTCCAGAGCAGTGGTGGGGCCCTTCCTCCTTCAGGAAGAGAGGGAAGGCACTGGTGCTCAACAACAGGGCTCTGCCTGGTTCTGTTGAGCACTAACTCCAAGACCTCAGACAGGCTTGCGGGGTGAGAGCATCAGAGCCCTGTGAGGTCCAGGAGAAGTTCCTCCGAGAAGAGCACTGGCTCCTTCCGAGGAAGCTGCTGAGATTGGTCTTCACAACATCCTGTGGCAAGGAGTTCCACACGTTGACTGTGCATTGTGTAAAAAAAAAAAAAAAAAACTTCCTTTTTTTAGTTTTAAACCTGCTGTCTATTAATTTCATTTGGTGAGCCCATATCAGTGTACAACAGAAATGGTTTATCAAAGTCATGTTCAATAACATGATTGAATCCTTTTATAAACTCAATGTAAAAGTTTCTTAGAACAATAGTGGACTGGATTTGCCCTTGCAGCATGATTCCTGTATGTCTCATGTGATCTTGCCAAGAGCTAATGAAAGTAGCTACTTTATCCAAAGAAGCTTTGGCATATGTCTGGAACCCAATTAATATCAAGACAATGAAGATTTTAGTTGTCAGCTCTAGGGTACAGATGTGGGGACCTGCATGAAAACCTCCTAAGCTTACTTTCACCAGCTTAAGTTATAACTTCCCCAAGGTACAAATTAATTGTACCCTTTGCCGTCGGAATTTCCACTGCCAACACCAACTTTAAGTGGGTTTACTGGGAAACGTAGTTTGGACACATCTTTCCCGCAAAAATCTTCCCAACCCTTGCACCCCCCTTCCCGGGAAAGGTTTGGTAAAAATCCTCACCAGTTTGCATAGGTGACCACAGACCCAAACCCTTGGATCTTAGAACAATGAAAAAGCATTCAGTTTTCTTACAAGAAGACTATTAATAGAAGTAAAGGAATCACCTCTGTAAAATCAGGATGGTAGATACCTTACTGTGTAATTAGATTCAAAACATACAGAATCCCTCTTGGCAAAACCTTAAGCTACAAAAAAGACACACAGACAGGAATAGTCATTCTATTCAGCACAGTCCTTCTCAGCCATTTTAAAGAAATGATAATCTAACGCATACCTAGCGAGATTATTTACTAAGTTCTAAGACTCCGTTCCTGTTCTGTCCCCGGCAAAAGCATCATACAGAGAGACACAGACCCTTTGTTTTTCTCCCTCCTCCCAGCTTTTGAAAGTAACTTCTCTCCTCATTGGTCATTTTGGTCAGGTGCCAGTGAGGTTACCTTTAGCTTCTTAACCTTTTACAGGTAAGAGGATTTTTCCTCTGGCCAGGAGGGATTTCAAAGGGGTTTACCCTTCCCTTTATATTTATGACATTAGTGTTGTCCATACTATAGGAATCTTGGCATTTAGCCATGTCAAGGTTCCTCCCCCACTCTGAACTCTAGGGTACAGATGTGGGGACCTGCATGAAAAACCTCCTAAGCTTATCTTTACCAGCTTAGGTCAAAACTTCCCCAAGGTACAAAATATTACACCCGTTATCCTTGGACTGGCCGCTACCACCACCAAACTAATACTGGTTACTGGGGAAGAGCTGTTTGGACGCGTCCTTCCCCCCAAAATACTTCCCAAAACCTTGCACCCCACTTCCTGGACAAGGTTTGGTAAAAAGCCTCACCAATTTGCCTAGGTGACTACAGACCCAGACCCTTGGATCTTAAGAACAATGAACAATCCTCCCAACACTTGCACCCCCCCTTTCCTGGGAAATGTTGGATAAAAAGCCTCACCAATTTGCATAGGTGACCACAGACCCAAACCCTTGGATCTGAGAACAATGAAAAAGCATTCAGTGTTTTACAAGAAGACTTTTAATAAAAAATAGAAGTAAATAGAAATAAAGAAATCCCCCCTGTAAAATCAGGATGGTAGATATCTTACAGGGTAATTAGATTCAAAAACATAGAGAACCCCTCTAGGCAAAACCTTAAGTTACAAAAAAGATACACAGACAGAAATAGTTATTCTATTCAGCACAATTCTTTTCTCAGCCATTTAAAGAAATCATAATCTAACACATACCTAGCTAGATTACTTACTAAAAGTTCTAAGGCTCCATTCCTGGTCTATCCCCGGCAAAGACCCAGCATACAGACAGACACAGACCCTTTGTTTCTCTCCCTCCTCCCAGCTTTTGAAAGTATCTTGTCTCCTCATTGGTCATTTTGGTCAGGTGCCAGCGAGGTTTCCTTTAGCTTCTTAACCCTTTACAGGTGAGAGGAGCTTTCCCCTGGCCAGGAGGGATTTCAAAGGGGTTTACCCTTCCCTTTATATTTATGACACGCCCCCCAAATCTCAGCTAGGGTGAAACACTGGCTGGGATTTCTTCCTGGAGCTCTAGGAAAAACAGAGTTAATAAGACACATGCATCTCTAAATATACTACCAAGTACATAAAGACTAACAATATTTTCCACATCTCAAGGACGATTTTAACCAGTTGATTCTGGGAAACTTTCACGGGAGAGTGCATCAGCCACCTTGTTAGAAGCTCCTGAGATGTGTTGGATGTCGAAATCAAAATCTTGGAGAGCTAAACTCCACCGAAGAAGTTTTTTGTTAGTTTCCTTGACAGTGTGAAGCCACTTCAGTGCAGCATGGTCGGTTTGCAGGTGGAAACGCCGTCCCCAAACATATGGGCGTAGCTTTTCCAGAGCGTAGACAATGGCGTAACATTCTTTTTCAGTGACTGACCAGTTGCTTTCCCTCTCAGACAGTTTTTTGCTGAGAAACACTACAGGGTAGAATTCTTGATCAGGTCCTTTCTGCATTAAAACTGCTCCCACACCACGCTCGGACGCATCTGTGGTTACTAGGAACGGTTTGTCAAAGTCTGGGGCCCTTAGTACAGGGTCAGACATGAGCGTCGCTTTAAGCTTGTTAAAGGCCTTCTGACACTTTCCGGTCCACTGAACAGCATTTGGCTGTTTCTTTTTGGTTAGGTCTGTCAGTGGGGCAGCGATTTGGCTGTAGTGTGGTACAAATCGTCTGTAATAACCAGCCAAGCCCAAGAAGGATTGAACCTGTTTCTTTGACTTTGGGACAGGCCACTTTTGGATAGCATCCACTTTGGCCTGTAGGGGGCTGATAGTTCCTTGACCCACCTGGTGTCCAAGGTAAGTCACTCTGTTTAGGCCTATTTGACACTTCTTAGCCTTAACAGTTAGTCCTGCCTCCCTTATGCGCTCAAGGACTTTTTGTAGATGTTCCAGGTGGTCTGCCCAGGAATCCGAAAATATGGCCACATCGTCAAGGTAGGCGACTGCATATTCTCCTAATCCCGCTAGGAGACCATCTACAAGTCTTTGGAAAGTGGCGGGTGCATTTCGCAGCCCGAAAGGGAGTACATTAAATTCATACAGCCCGAGATGTGTGATGAAGGCTGACCTTTCCTTGGCAGATTCATCTAGCGGTACCTGCCAGTACCCCTTGGTTAAGTCCAAGGTAGAGATGAACTGGGCCCGTCCCAGTTTCTCTAATAGTTCATCTGTGCGTGGCATTGGATAGTTGTCTGGGCGAGTTACAGCATTTAGCTTACGGTAGTCCACGCAAAAACGTATTTCCCCATCTGGTTTGGGAACTAGAACCACTGGAGATGCCCATGCACTTACAGATGGGTGTAATCCGCCCCTCTGAAACATATCCTGGATCTCCCGTTCTATAGCAGTTTTCAATTGAGGAGACACCCGGTAAGGTTGGACCCTAATTGGGTGAGCATTACCTGTGTCAATGGAGTGGTATGCCCGTTCAGTCAGTCCTGGGGTGGCTGAGAACGTTGGCGCGTAGCTAGTGCACAGCTCCTGGATCTGCTGTCGCTGCATACGCCCAAGGGTCATGGAGAGGTTCACCTCTTCCACACCACCAGCACATTTCCCTTTGTAGTAAACACCTTCAGGCCACTCAGCGTCGTCTCCTCCCTGGGCTGTAAACTGACAAACCTTTAATCCTCTGGAATAAAAGGGCTTTAGAGAATTAATATGGTACACCTTAGGCTTTCGGGTGGAGGTGGGGAATGCTATGAGATAATTAACAGCTCCCAGGCGCTCCTGGACCATGAATGGCCCTTCCCACGATGCTTCCATTTTATGGGCCTGGAGCGCCTTTAAGACCATGACCTGGTCTCCTACTTTGAAGGAACGCTCTCTGGCATGTTGATCATACCAGGCTTTTTGTTCTTTTTGAGCATCCTGTAAGTTTTCTTTAGCAAGGGCTAAAGAGGTTCGGAGGGTGTTTTGTAGGTTGGTTACAAAGTCCAGAATATTAGTTCCTGGAGAAGGTGTAAATCCCTCCCATTGCTGCTTCACCAACTGCAATGGCCCCTTAACCTCACGGCCATATACAAGTTCAAATGGGGAAAACCCTAAACTGGGATGTGGTACAGCTCTGTAGGCAAAGAGCAACTGCTGCAACACTAGGTCCCAATCATTGGAGTGCTCATTTACAAATTTACGTATCATGGCCCCCAAAGTTCCATTAAACTTCTCCACCATGCCATTTGTTTGATGATGGTAAGGAGTGGCAACCAAGTGATTTACCCCATGAGCTTCCCAAAGGTTTTTCATAGTTCCTGCCAGGAAATTAGTCCCTGCATCTGTGAGGATGTCGGAGGGCCAACCTACCCTGGCAAAAATGTCTGCTAGTGCCTGGCACACACTTTTAGCCCTGGTGTTGCTTAGAGCTACTGCTTCCGGCCATCGGGTGGCAAAATCCATGAAAGTCAGTATGTACTGCTTTCCTCTGGGTGTCTTTTTCGGAAAATGACCCAGAATATCCACAGCTACTCGCTGAAATGGAACTTCAATGATGGGGAGTGGCTGGAGAGGGGCTTTGACCTGGACTTGGGGTTTTCCCACTCTTTGGCACACCTCACAAGACTGGGCATAGGTAGAAACATCCTTGCCCATTCCCTCCCAGTGGAATGACCCCCCCAAACGGTCTTTGGTCCTGTTCACCCCAGCATGGCCACTAGGGTGATCATGGGCTAAGCTCAAGAGCTTGGCCCGGTATTTAGTTGGAACTACCAACTGTCTCTGAGGATGCCAGTCTTCCTGGTGTCCACCAGAAAGAGTTTCCTTGTATAAAAGTCCTCTTTCTACAACAAACCTGGATCGATTAGAAGAGCTAAGAGGCGGTGGGTTGCTCCGTGCCGCCGTCCAAGCTCTCTTGAGGCTTTCATCTGCTTCCTGTTCGGTCTGGAACTGTTCCCTTGATGCTGGAGACATCAGTTCCTCATGGGATTGTGGACCTAGGCTTGGTCCCTCTGGAAGCGATATAGGGGATGGAGCTGTTTCTGTTGACTGTGAACCGCTCTCCGCTGGTGCACTATGTTGGGATTCAGGCTCCGGCTGAGCCTCTTGTGTAGGGTTATCGGCTGCTGCCAGTTCAGGTTTGGTGGGGCCCTCTGGTGTTGAGGTTGCAAGTACTGGATTCAGTGCTGACACGGGGTCTGGTGTTGGTTGTTCGGCTGGTTCCGGTTCTGGGACTGGTTCCGTCTGGGTTTCTGGGACTGGATCCACTACTGCTGTTGCAGACATTGGCCTGGGGTCCAGGTCCATCACCTCTGACCGGGTCCTGATAGAAGTTTCCGGAACAGAGCTAGGCCTCACGGCTTGTTTAGCCTGGCTGCGGGTGACCGTTCCCACCCTCTTGGCCTGCTTCACATGCTTGGCCAAGTCTTCCCCCAACAGCATGGGGATGGGATAATCATCATAGACTGCAAAAGTCCACATTCCTGACCAGCCCTTGTACTGGACAGGCAACTTGGTTGTAGGCAAATTGAAAGAGTTGGACTTGAAGGGTTGAATCGTCACTTGGATCTCTGGGTTGATTAAATTGGGGTCCACTAAGGAAGCATGGATAGCTGACACTTGTTCTCCGGTGTCCCTCCACGCGGTGACCTTCTTCCCGCCCACACTCACAGTTTCCCTCCGCTCCAAGGGTATCTGGGAGGTATCTGGGCCTGTGGACCTCTGGTGTGATTCCGGTGCAATGAACTGTAATCTGTTGGGGTTCTTGGGGCGGTTGGCCTTTACATGCCCCAGCTCATTACATTTAAAACATCGTCCAGCTGACGGGTCACTGGGGCGAGGAGGGTTGCTGGAGAACGGACTGTTTACAAGTATCAGGGAGTTGCCATGTTAGTCTGTATCCACAAAAACAACAAGGAGTCCGGTGACACCTGAAAGACTAACAGATTTATTTGCGCATAAGCTTTCATGGGTAAAAAACACAGATATTTCGTGGGTGAAACATCTGCATCACAAGGTTTTTTTTAACATAAAGTATATTCTTCTGTATCACTCTTAACATGTTCAAGGGTTTTCTCCAAAGATTAGGCACATTGTACACTTTTACAGCTTTTGGTAATAGCAAAAAAATAGATAAAAAAAATCACCATTAGCAATAAGAAGAAATCCATTGGAAGTGTCCATCTACAATCATTTTTGTCATGCCACACCTTTAGCTCAATACCATTGGGGTTCTGGCGTTTTAGGGTTACCCTGTGGCTTCCCTTTGCAAAATTCAGTTCTCACTTTCCTCCTTGTCCTGAAGTAAAAGAAAAAGTTTCTCCCGATCCCAAAAGACCAAGCCCCAGACCCAGGTCAATAGACAAGTCAGATCTTACCCACAAATCACGCTGGTGCCAATCCTTTAGGGGCAAGGAGGAACAAGGAGCACCTTACTTCTAAAAGAGCCAAGGAGGAGAGGGACACGGTCCATGAAGAGAAACTGCTCCGGGGTTCCTGGGGGAAGAGAGGAAGAGCAGGGAGCAGGACCGATTGCTCAGGGGGGGAATGCTGGATATGGGGCCAGCAGGGTGGTTCATCCACCTCATGTCACAGCACCAGCCCCAGTCCGTGTGCCGGCTGCAGTGTCTGCAGGTGCACAGGTCCATGTACCTGTGACAGTGGAATGGTGTTCCCGGGCCTGGCTCACAATGGTTGGAGGGTGGAGTTTGCGGCAGGGCCTGTGACCAAAATTGGAGCTGGGGTTTCTGTTCCCAGCAATGACAGCTGTGTGTCTCAGAGAAAGATCCTCTTACCCCTCTCTCCAAGAGACGTACCCGTGTCTCCAAAACCAGTCAGGTGGCAGAGCGCATACTGGTTTATGCCGTAGCCGACACGTTTTCTGGCCAGCCTTGAACGCTCCAATTCCCTGATGAATGTTCTTCTGACCCTTAATAGCTTTTATATTTTTGCTCTAGTGATTCTTCAGATGCTCAGCCCAATCGGCCAGGTCCCGCTTCCATGTGGTGCCTCACTTTCCCCCTCTCTGAAGTGGCGATAATCCTAACTGACAATTACTGTTTGATCCTCAGATCTTGCTTCCCAAATCCCTGCTCTCCTTGCCCAACTCCGGCCTCTCCCCCATTTCCCCAAACTTCCATGCCTATCTTAGTGCCTGTCTCATCCTCCAACTGCAAGGTCTCAGACACAGTCTCCTTCCAGCAAGCTGAAGCTGCCCCTGGCTCTGGAGCTGGAATCGCATGTCCTGAGAGCTTCCCTTGCGTAGTGTATTCACCGTGGGCATGAGCAAGGACAACACCCGTATGCAGGTCTAACATCAGCCTCCACCTCTGTCCCAGCAGCAGGATGGCTCTGGTTCCTGCTCTGTTAGGGGGCTTATTCCTTCACCCACTTACTTCCCTGGTCCTTCTTGCATGAACAAAGAGCAACAATACCCGAAGTCCAAAGGTGCAAACAATTCAATGTTTATTGGGGTGAACTTCCAGCAATCATGATTCCAGTTTCCTTCCTTAGTGTCCCCCTTCTCAGCTTTGACACCCCAGAGCCTTACCTGTGTCCCTGTTCCCATTTTCCCCCCCTTAGCAAAACATGATTCCAATTTCCCCGCCCCCATTCTCTGTTCCCATTTTCCCCCCCTTAGCAAAACATGATTCCAATTTCCCCGCCCCCATTCTCTGTTCCCATTTTCCCCCCCTTAGCAAAACATGATTCCAATTTCCCCGCCCCCATTCTCTGTTCCCATTCCCCCTCCTTACTTCCTGATTGACTGCAGACTATATAGTAAACTTGAGTTCCGCTTAGCTATACCTTAACTAATCATTTTACTGAAATTTAACTAACCAATCCTAACATATTGTAACATGATTATTTAACCAATTATATCCCACCACCTTAATTAGTTTACACCCAGCAAAATTAATTATACAGCAGACAGAAACAATCACAGAACCAGACAGAGATTATACAGACAAACAGTAGGGAAATGTTTCAGAGTAACAGCCGTGTTAGTCTGTATTCGCAAAAAGAAAAGGAGTACTTGTGGCACCTTAGAGACTAACCAATTTATTTGAGCATAAGGTTTCGTGAGCTTCAGCTCACTTCATCGGATGCATAGTGTGCAAAGTGTAGAAGATCTTTTATACACACAAAGCATGAAAAAATACCTCCCCCATAGTGATAGAACAACAAAGAAATGAGAATTTCACATCCCAGCTATTGATAAGTGAGTTCTTGCCAGACAGGATGCTATCAAACTAAGTTTCCTTTTACATTTTCCAGGCACTTCCCTTTCTCTGGAGGTGATAGGTATTATCAGGACAGGATTGTATTCCTAACAGCCCAATAGCACCTTATTTCAATGTGACTAGTTTGGAATGTGGGGATGTGACCGTTCGCTTCCCAGCTTATGGCTGCCTCTGCTGCTTAGCCAAAGGCCTTAGCCTAAGAACAGGCCCTCAGACTGTCACAGTAAGAGAAGACCCTTACACTGGCAGACAGTGATTTTGATTCTTTCTTTTATACCTCTAGAACTAGCTAAGTGATAAGAATACACCTAAATACATAGAGTATAGGCCTTTACAGACAGGCCTGAATATATCCTAACATGCTCCCTTGGACAGCTGGAGGGACTGAGAAGTGGGGTTGGCAGAGCATGAGAACAGCCCATAAGGTTAAGAAATGGTGGGGAGAGCCTCTTCCCTCCATGGGACATTACGTTGTCCCTCCGTGGGCAGTCCTTTCTTTCCGCAGGCTGGGATTTGGGTCCTGGATTTTGCCCAGAAACCCAGCTTCCATCCCTAGCAGCTTGGTTGTTCCCTACCGTGCTCGGCACCAGGCCCTCCGCAGAGAGCTGCTCTGGGCAAGGACTGCAGAGCCAGCTGTCATCCTGGCAGGTGTAGCCCCAGGTTCCATAACCCTGACCCATGGTCTCCCTCCGCTGGCAGGCTCTGAGCAAAGGCCTGTCCAGAGAACATGGATGACGAGCTCTAGATCCTGCTGACAGCATCCCCCAGCACAGACAAACTACAGCACATCTTGGAGGTGAGCAGAATGGGAAGGGGCAGCAGGGGTTTTACCTTGGCCCTGGGGACTCCAAGAAAGAAGAGACTGGAAAATCCATGTTTCTTCTCTTGGATCCTTCGAGTATGCATTTGTGATATAAACTCAGTGGCTGACCTTGGGCTTAACTCACTTCCCCCTTCCGGCATCAGTCTTCTCCACTATCAAATCTACCCTGGGGAAGAAGGACATAAGTCACGACAATCACCTTCACCTGTGGGTGTCTGGCCCTGGGAGCCTAAACCAACTGGACTATCTGCCCCATCACCTAAACTGCCCTGACTTTTCCTCCTAGAGCCTTGTCTTAAGTGCTCAGCCTAGCCCCTTCCTGGCTTGTCCCTAACCTTTCAAGGACTCTCCAAGCCCCTCCCACACCTGCTCCCCTTGGGGTGTCTCTCGTGGCTGAGCACAGGCTGCCCTTCTGTCTCTCAGCAGGCCTGAGTCCTAGTCACATGCTGCTTCTTGTCACCTGACCCCCACACTTATTCCCTTCACCCAAGGGAGCTGCATAACCTGGGCTAGGTACAGTTGAGCTCCAACCCCTGTCCTGGCCATCTCACCCTGGGACAGGTTGAAAGTGGAAACCTGTGGGCTAACAGTAACTGTTTGCTCTCAAAGGTGCTGAAGACACAATGGAAGAGGAAATCCTTTGGTCTGGATTTAAATTATTCCAACTGAAAGTGAATGAGAGAAAATAGGTCCAGAGTTATCTTCCTAGCAGCAGAAAATGTGTAGATTGATAGATGTTAAGGTCAGAAAGGACCATTATGTGTATCTAGTCACACCTCCTGTACAACTCGAGCCCTCAAATGTCACCAAGTGATTCCTTCAGTCAACCATAACATGGGAATGAGCCAGAGCACGTCTTTTGGAATGACATCCACATGCATTGGAGCCAGCAGGCTAACAGAAAATCCTTCTGCAGTGACATGGGGTTAAGGGACATGAAGGAAAAGACATGGAGGCTGTGATTAAAGTTAGAGCACTGAGACCAGGATAACCGGGGCTAGGTCCCAAGATTGGCTAGCAGAAGACCTGCCATTTTCTATTCCTGGCTTTGGGACCATGAGCAAGTCTCTTCACTGCTGGGTGCCTCGGTTTCCCCAACTATCAAATAGAGCTAATCAAGGTTTTGTTTGTTCTCCCCATTTTACAGGGTGGGAAACCGAGACACAGTTGGGACCTGTCTACACTACAGCTCTCTAGTGCATTTCTAAGCTGCTGACCCCCACATGTTGTTCAGAGCCTATGGACAACACAGCTCCTAAGGGTGTGTTTATTCTGTTCTTATCCCCTATGTACCAGCAGGTCTGGGCGGCCTTTTCTCACTGTGCTGTGGGGAGCAGGTCCTGGGTACAAAGGGTCTGAAGAACCTCTCAAGGACTAATTTTTAAAAATAATTTTTATCAATGAATTGGGAGAAAACATACAATCCCTGCTGATAAGCTTGGTGGGTGACAAAATACTGGCAGAGTCGTTATTACTGATGAGAAGAGAGCAGTGATACAAAGCGATGTGGCTCATTTGGCAAGCTGGACCCATTCAAAGAAAACAAGTTTGACCAGAGCCAAATGCAAGGTCCTATACCTCTGTAGCCAGACAGCCAGCCCCCCACCCCGCCCCCCACCCCTCAGACCAGCATTGCTGGAAACACAGGAGGAAGCCGGAACAGGGCACTTAACATATATTCCAGCACAGCCTTTGAAGCTGTGAAAGCACAGGTGTGCTGCTACAATGTACCTCTGGGAACAGATACAAGGATTAAGCTCACAGCAGGCAGAGGCCCTGTGACAGACATGGCTCTTAGCACCTACTAAATAGCGTGATGCACACACTCCAACATCCTAGGTGGGAAAATATTTACCCTGATAAAAGAAATGTCCAGTAGTCAACACTTATTGTTTCTCTCCTTTGCAAGTGTAAACTACTCTTGCGAAAGCTGGCGTCGCCCAGACAGACCAGCCTCAATTTGGCATAAGAAAGGAGAAAGAGAATAAAGGAGTACAGAGGTATAAGTAGGGGACCTACAGCACCATGATTTTTGAGTGCTTTTCACTATCTATCTGCTGGTCAGATAAGTGACAGCCTCCCAAGGCTTCTGCAGCTAAGAGGGTCCCTAAGCCTTGTCCCTTATTCGTCTTTCCGCGGAATTGAGTGACCGATCCTGGCTTGGCACCGCTGGAATCGAGAGATGCAAGGAGGGTAAGAAGCACCCACACCTGATCTCCTATCTTTAGTGTACACATATTTTGAAATAGAGCTCTATACTTTGTTTTCTTTCTTTGGGATTGTGGCTCCAGTTTTGTAACTTGTTTGTGTGTGTAACATCTCTACATTTAAATAAGTAAGCACTAGCAATTTTGTAACCACATGATTAGAATCTAGCTTAATAAATTTTGGTAACCATTTATGCATTAGCCTGACTTGTTTTCTCTGGTTTACTGTAAAGCAGCCAACACAATTAAAGAACCTCAGCCGTTTTGGCTCTAAAGCCTGGCCATTAGGTGAGAGTACTAAGAGCCTAGCGTTGAGTTGTGCCGCCTCCACGGGGCAAACTCTTGGGGCACCTGTCAGTCAATCCTGGCTGCCCGCTGCGAAGGAGCTCTGAGCTCTAGCAGTTAAAGTCACAGGTGTGGAGAGGCTCTTAGTACTGCCATTGGGGCACCTGTCAGTCAGTATTGACTGCCCGCTGCGAAGGAGCTCTGAGCTCTAGCAGTTAAAGTCACGGGTGGTTAGGACCTTGGGGCATCTGTCAGCCTAGCCCGGGCTGTCCGCCGCGAAGGGACAGTGCGTCCTAGCGGTTAAAGTCACGGATGGTATAAACGGGCATAGCTGGCACCTCACCAAACATCCTTGGCCGTCGGCTAACAACCTCCCAACAAGGCATGCCGGCCACACCTCCAGAATGGAGAAGTGTATCCAGGAAAGCAGTGACTCTGAAAAGGATTTAGAGGCTATAGTGGAGAAGCTACTCAACACGAGCTCCCAGTGGGATGCTGTGGTGAACAGAGCTAAAGCCATCATTACATGTTGGAGCAGAGCCGTGAGTAGCATAGGGAGGTGTGACATTATGAGTGTAATATAATATCTCATTGATAGGTCACAAGGCCAGAAAGAGTTAATTAACTCACAGGCTGACCTGATCCATGGCTGAACTTTAAAGACTGGTGAGGAAGATATGTAAAGGAATAGAGCTTTGAAATGCAAGCCTGCATTGTTAGAGATAGAAGGGTAGATGTTTGCTCAGGTCTTGTGATATAAGCAAACAAGTCTTGTCTATTGCTATAGCTTTGATTCAAAGATCAAAAGAGGAATATTAACATTTAGGAAGACACTTGAGTGAAACAGTATTATTGTTCATATGTCTCTTTGAAGGTTGTGGTAACCTGTATCTAAACTGTTTAATGGATAAATTATCCTGTGATAATTGCCAGGATGTTTAGGAGAAGGAAAGTTAAGCCTATTGTTTTCTCAGGCCAAAAGGCTGCTGGAAATGTATAAAAACCCTGGGACACAATCCTTCTTCATCTCAGATCTGCTTTGGGTTTCAAGAAGGGGAAACCTGAAGTCATAAGGACTGAGATCCCCAGTCACTGACTGGAGTCACCCTGAATATGGACATTGGACTATAACCTATGGACTATTTCTAAAAGGACTTTTGGCAACTACAAGCTCATCTCTGCTCTGTACCTGTACCTCAAGAGTTGAACTCAAGACTGTAACTGTATTGATCTTTAACCAACATGCTCTTCCTTTTCCTTTTTAATAAATTTTAGTTTTGTTAATAAGGATTGACTGTAAGCGTGTATTTTGGGTAAGATCTGAGTTATCATTTGACCTGGGTCTGGGACTTGGTCCTGTGGGATCAGGAGAACCTTTTCTTTTATATGATGAAATAAGATTTTCAGAATTTATCATCATATGTTTGACCTGTGTGTCTGGAAGGAGTCCTGAGGCTGGGTACTTTAAGGGAACTGCATCATTTGGACTTCTGAGTAACCAGGGAGGTGCTATAGAAGCTGTTTTGTGCTGGCTTGGTAAATCTAAGTATTGGAATATCCACCAGCCTTTGGGGTTTGTTTACCCCGTTTGTTTGCAGTCTACCCTGACTGAGTGACCTCAGCTGGCTCCCACGGGCAGCACTGTCACAGGAGGTGACACAGCATCAGTGAGACTGCCATTGGAATACTCCCTCCAGTTTTGGTGTCCTCATTTGAAAAAGATGTAGAGAAATTGGAGCTGGGGCAGCAAAGAGCCACCAAATGTTCCGCGGGCTGGAGAAAAATGCCTTCTAGGGAGCGATTGAAAGAGCTCAACCTGTTTAGCTGATGAAAAGCAGATTGAAAGGTGACTTCACTGAAGGGTTGAAATGCCTTAATGGAGAAAAAATACTGGGGATTAAAAGGCTCATTAATCAAGCAGAGAAAGTCAAAACAAGACCCAATGGCTGGAAGGTGAAAAGCGACCAATTCATATGACAAATAAAGCACAAATATTCAACAGTGAGGATGATTCACCACAGGAACAAGCTACCAAGGAAAGTGGTGGATTCTCCATCTCTTGATGTCATTTAATGAAGACTAGATGCCTTTCTGGAATGTGCTTCCAAACGGTAGCAACTGTGGTATACAGGAGGCCTGTGATATGCAGGGGGTCAGATGAGATGCTCTAATGGTCTCTTCTGGCCATCAAGTCGACTCATTTCTGAAAAACTGAGTGTAGCATTGGGAGTAGCCTTGATGTTTTGCTGTCTAGCCGGCTTGCTTCCTAGAATGAACACTCATTGAGTGGGCTGATCCACAGGGAGTAGCTCAAACCTCCAAAGTGTCTGGCCAGCGGCAGGACATTAGCACTGCAGGGGAGGGGTGGGTAGGTTGACAGGATAGCAAGTGTGAAAAAGGGGACAGGGAGTGGGGGGTAATAGGAACCTATATAAGAAAAAGCCCCAGATAGCGGGACTGTCCCTATAAAATCGGGACATCTGGTCACCCCAGGGGTGGGTGTGGCAGTGACATCACAAAGGCCTTTTGCAGGACCTCAGCCTATTGGTCAAAGGTAGTGGGGAGGTGGTGACCTCACAGAGAGATGCTGACATCAGCCAGGCAGGACAGGGGCGCAGGGCCAGGGAAACCTCACAGACCCCTGTAGCTTTGCTTCAGCAAGTCTCCCTCTCGAGGTCCCTCTTTCAGGACTGAGAGAGTATTAGGGTTTACGTACGTGAGCGCGAGGAGGAACCTCTTTCGAGTTTTCTCCTTTCCTTTTCCTGATTTTCCTAGAAAACAGACATCCCTGTTTGGAAGGTAAGAGCCTCCGAGAGGTTTGGAACCTGTTCAGTCTGATCCATCTGGTGCCAGCTGAATTCTAGGCCTGGAAAACGCTAGGTTCAGGTGGCAGAATTTTATTCCCCACCTAGGATTTTGTCCCTTAGACTCACTGGGGACATTAGGGTTTGAACTTTTTCTTTTATATTTCCTCCCTCCCTCCTTTCTCTTCTTTTCTTTTGTCCTTTCCCCTGTTCCCCTCCCGCCACCAGGAGGGGTGTGTGGGGGGGAGTCACTGGGGGTGCTCTGCAGCTCCCAAAAATGTGGGGCTGAAATAGTGCTCGGCCAGTGATCCCCACTGGTGACCTGGGCCATCCTTTGGGCTCTCTGGTGAGAACCCTCAGCCTCCCGCCCCTCAGTCTCTACCCTGATTGGCTGAGCAAGGGGATATTGACAGGGAGGAGACTCGGGTCCTTGTTGCTGTCTTTTAAGACCAAGTAAATAAGTCATAACCAGTCATGTTTGATGAATTTTGCTGTTTCTCTGCATTCATTGTCTCTGAGCAGTTCATGATTCTCTCTAACATTCCAGTTCTCCTGAAACACTTGCTGAATAATTACTATGAACTGTTGTTGGTCTGGAGCTCATTTGAGAGGACTTTATTCAGATTGTTCAATGTATGAAACTCAAGATCTGATGGTTAGTTTGAAAATCAGGGTTCTTGGGTCCTATTCCCAACTCTGCCACTGCCTGGCTGTGTGAACTCAGACAAGTCAATTCTCCTTTCTCAGCCTTAGCTTCTCCCTCTTTCAAGTAGGCATAACAATCCTCTCCTACCTACCTCACAGTGGGTGGAGGATGGGGATCCATTGGAGAGTGTCACTAGGAGCAGTGCATAATATGAGGGGTCCAATCACTTTTACTCAGATCAGATAATGGAATAGCTGAAATATTCTATTTTATTTGTTTTTGATTATTTTGAGATTGTTAAGAGCAGCAACTCCTTAGCTCAGACTGAAGCATCTTCTCTAATTTTCAAGATCAAAGTGTCTCATCTTTGTGTGCGGCAAGACAATTTAACATACAGTGACAAACAGGAGATGCTTTTGTTTTGCAACAAAATATTTTTGCAAAGAATTTTCATCCCACTTGTTATGATTTCAAGAAACAAACGGGTTTAGTCTGAATGAGATTTTGTCACCAAAACGGTGTCAATGAAATTTCCCCACCATCTTGATTCCTGGGCTCTCTCCCTGCCTCTGAGGGGCTTGAACAGGAGTCAAGATTGATGGCTTCTCTTTCTGGCTCTGCCACCGCGTTGCTGTGTAGGCCCTTGGGTAGGTCACTTCCCTTTTCTGTACCTAAGGCTCCCCCTCCGTCCAATGGGAACAGGGACAATTTGTGAACTCTGGGCAGTCATGAGCCTGAGTGAGATAAGGGGCTTAGTTAAAGCCCTTTGTGAAGGAGAAAGGGGAGGTTCACGGTGTTGAGCACCGAGGAATTCTAAACTTTGCTAAAATGTCTAGGCTGCGGAAACAAGAAATGGTCGGGGCCAAATTTTAACCATTGTCTTTTTTTAAAGCCCATTCAGGGAAATGAGTCCCACTCTTTTAGGTACGTGGGGTTCTTTGCCAGCAGGAGAGAAGAGGTTTCTGCCTCCATTTGTGTGGCCTTAACAAACCAGGTGCTGTGCCCCAGTTCTCATCTGAGATCCCTGAAAAAGAACCTCTCGCCGTCCGTTAACAAGACAGTAGCTATCTTTAAAAGGGGAACAAAGAGAACCTTGGGACTTACAGATCAGCCTGCCTTATTCCATACCTGGAAAGATACTGGAACACACTATTAAACAATCAGTTTGTCAGCACCTACAGGATCATTTGGTTCTTAGTACTAATGAGCATGGATTTGTCAAGAACAAATCATTCGAAACCAATCCTGTTTCCTTCTTTGACAGGGTTACAGGCCTAGTGGAGGTGGATAAACAGTAGATGTGATCTATCTTGGTGTTAATCAGGCTTGTGAAAATGTCCCATGGGACTGTGTCAAAAGCAAACTAAGGAAATGTGATCTTGATGCAATTAGTATAATGTGGTTGAAAACCCATCCTCCAAGAGTCGTTCTCCATGTTTGGCTGTCCAGCTGAAAGGGTGTACCTAGTGGGTCCAGCACGGATCAGTCCGGGGTATGGTACTATTCCATATTTTCATTAATGATTTGGAAAATGGAGTGGAGAGTATGCTTCTAAACTGTGCAGATGACACCAAGCACTTTGGAGCACAGGACTGAAATCAGGAGGGCCAAATCGCACCTGGAGCTGCAGCTAGCAAGAGATGTCAAGAGTAACCAAGAAGGGTTTCTTCAGGTATGTTGGCAACAAGAAGAAAGCCAAGGAAAGCGTGGTCCCCTTAATGAATGAGGGAGGCAACCTAGTGACAGAGGATGTGGAAAAAGCTAATGTACTCATTGCTTTTTTTGCCTCTGTCTTCACTAACAAGGTCAGCTCTCAGACTGCTGCGCTGGGCATCACAGCATGGGGAGTAGATGGCCAGCCCTCTGTGGAGAAAGAGGTGGTTAGGGACTATTTAGAAAAGCTGGACGTGCACAAGTCCATGGGGCCGGACGAGTTGCGTCCGAGAGTGCTAAAGGAATTGGCGGCTGGGATTGCAGAGCCATTGGCCATTATCTTTGAAAACTCGTGGCAAATGGGGGAAATCCCAGATGACTGGAAAAAGGCTAATGTAGTGCCCATCTTTAAAAAAGGGAAGAAAGAGGATCCTGGGAACTACAGGCCAGTCAGCCTCACCTCAGTCCCCGGAAAAATCATGGAGCAGGTCCTCAAAGAATCAATCCTGAAGCACTTACATGAGAGGAAAGTGATCAGGAACAGTCAGCATGGATTCACCAAAGGAAGTTCATACCTGATTAATCTAATCGCCTTCTATGATGAGATTACTGGTTCTGTGGATGAAGGGAAAGCAGTGGATGTATTGTTTCTTGACTTCAGCAAAGCTTTTGACACGGTCTCCCACATTATTCTTGTCAGCAAGTTAAAGAAGTATGGGCTGGATGAATGCTCAATAAGGTGGGTAGATAGTTGGCTAGATGGTCGGGCTCAACGGGTAGTGATCAATGGCTCCATGTCTAGTTGGCAGCCGGTATCAAGTGGATTGCCCCAAGGGTCGGTCCTGGGGCCGGTTTTGTTCAATATCTTCATAAATGATCTGGAGGATGGTGTGAATTGCACTCTCAGCAAATTTGAGGATGATACTAAACTGGGAGGAGTGGTAGATACGCTGGAGGGCAGGGATAGGATACAGAGGGACCTAGACAAATTGGAGGATTGGGCCAAAAGAAATCTGATGAGGTTCAATAAGGATAAGTGCAGGGTCCTGCACTTAGGACGGAAGAATCCAATGCACCACTACAGACTAGAGACCGAATGGCTCGGCAGCAGTTCTGCGGAAAAGGACCTAGGGGTGACAGTGGACGAGAAGCTGGATATGAGTCAGCAGTGTGCCCTTGTTGCCAAGAAGGCCAATGGCATTTTGGGATGTATAAGTAGGTGCATAGCGAACAGATCGAGGGACGTGATTGTCCCCCTCTATTCGACATTGGTGAGGCCTCATCTGGAATACTGTGTCCAGTTTTGGGCCCCACACTACAAGAAGGATGTGGATAAATTGGAGAGAGTCCAGCGAAGCGGAACAAAAATGATTAGGGGTCTGGAACACATGGCTTATGAGGAGAGGCTGAGGGAACTGGGACTGTTTAGTCTGCAGAAGAGAAGAATGAGGGGGGATTTGATAGCTGTTTTCAACTACCTGAGAGGTGGTTCCAGAGAGGATGGTTCTAGAATATTCTCAGTGGTAGAAGAGGACAGGACAAGGAGTAATGGTCTCAAGTTGCAGTGGGGGAGGTTTAGGTTGGATATTAGGAAAAACTTTTTCACTAGGAGGGTGGTGAAACACTGGAATGCGTTACTTAGGGAGGTGGTAGAATCTCCTTCCTTGGAAGTTTTTAAGGTCAGGCTTGACAAAGCCCTAGCTGGGATGATTTAACTGGGGATTGGTTCTTCTTTGAGCAGGGGGTTGGACTAGATGACCTCCTGAGGTCCCTTCCAACCCTGATATTCTATGATTCAAAACGCCCTTTACAAATTGGAGAATTGGTCTTCTTGAATCAAACTCCACGGCTGGGCCCCCCTCTGTAGACTGGGCAGAAGTGAAACTCCAGAGCCGACCTTTAATGGTCAGATGCTGCTTAGCACTGCTTAGCACTGTCAGAGCAGCTTCTGCTGCGGGATTCTCCCAGCACTTTCCAAGAGTGGGAAAGTATGAAATCCCCCATTTGACTGCTGGGGACAGAGCCATAGAGTGGGGAGCAACTTGCCCAAAGTCCCAATAGGAAAACCAGCAATGGAACCCAGGAGTCCTGACTGTCAATCCCCTCTTTTCACAGGCAGTCGATCGCCCAGTGTCATCACCCTGCCTGCTGTCTGGGCAGGGTAACTCCTCAGGTCACCACCCTCTCCAGCCTGCCTTGGGCTTGGAGAGTGAGGAGGAGAGCGAGGGACAGCAGACGACCCTGAACATCCGCCATCCATCGCTCCATCGCCTAGAGCAAGTGAGTGGCATTAGGGTTCCTCTGTGGCATCCTCTGTCTGTCTGGGGAGAGGCGGAAAGAGGGGGAGAGAATCTCTCCAAAGGAGATTGGATTTGCAAAAGGCCTCCAGGAGCCCCTTGTTCTCAGGTCGGGGAGGGGCTTTTCTCGAGTCATCTCCAGTGTGTTTGGAAAGGTCCCAGCATGCGGCTCCCAGCCCTTGCCTTGTGAGATACTGTTTGACAGGCTGAGAGTGTCTGAGCTGGGCCTGACCTCGCTAGATAATGATGATGGAGAGTCCTGGCCAGCAGGGGACTGGGAGCTCACAGGAAAATGCTGATGGAGTCCCCTCTCCCTCCCGTAAGAACTCAGCAGAATTCCCCAGGATGGGTCACTTTGTGGCACAGCTGGCTCTGTCCATCAGTGACCCAGCCAAGGACCTCAGCCGGCAGGCCAAGGAGGGAGTGTACCAGCTCTACCAGCTGCTGCTGCACCAGAGGGGTAAGCAACCCAGCTGGGAAATGGCAACTGAGAGTAGAGTGAGAGTGGGACTGCAACCAATTTCTCTCAGACTGACCCCGGCTGGAGGCTGAGTCTCTCTCGATCTCTTTCTTTGTTCTACACCAGCCCCTGCAATTCTGTTGGGCCAGGCCAGCAGCGAGGACTCTGCCCACTGTGCAGCCACCAATGGGATTGGAAGGACACAAGCACTGCAACCAGAATGACAAGTGTGTGTGTGTGTGTGTGTGTGTGTCTGTTTCCCAGGGCTGGCCATCCATGAGGCCAAAGCCCTGTGGTGTTGGGACTGGCACCGGGACAGCAGGCTCCTGGGCAACAGGAACACAGCCAGGGTTGGGGAGGTAAGGACACTCTGCCAGGGCATGACACAGGTCAGGGAGTGGGGGTGGCTGGGTCCCCTGCAGTGGCTGCCTCCTGGGGGCACTAGACAGAGATACCGTTCTAGCTCCCGGATTTGGAACCTGATTCTGGGCAATCTGCTAATGCCTCACGTCCTGTTGGTTTTAGGTCTTCAGAAAGTTCTTCTGGGAGGGGCAGAGAAGATACTTCCTCCAGACGGCAGTGCTGGCCATCCACGACCCTCTGCTGCGTGTCAGCCAGGTTGGGCTGCTCCTCACCTGCTCCCTCCTAGGGGAAGCCCAGCAGCTGATGGGGAACAAGGTAAGCAGCTGCATTAGAGTCAGGAGATTGGGGTGGGGCCCAGGCCACATTCCCATCCAATGGCCATTCGCTGGCCTGGCAGCAAGAAGCCTGGTGTGGAATGAGAGTGAGAACAGGTGCTATTGACAAGGGAGGTGAATTCACCTCCATGAGCAGGAGGGAGCCAGCTTGTCCCTGGAGCAGCTCCAACCGATCCTTTTAGCAAGACTAATTAATGACAAGAATTACCTCATCACGGACTTATGTTCTTAGGACACGGTGCTATCACTCTTGGGAAGTGCCCTCTGCAAGTCTCTCCTGTCCCACAGGGCCGCACCAGTTTCCAGCGGAGTAGAGTCTGTGTCTCCCGAGTCACCACCCAGAGTTGCTCCCATCACTGGCAGCCTGGGAAGCCAAGGACTGACGAGTGATGGCGATTCACCAGGCAGGGTTGAGGCACATGGGCGGGGGAAGCTTGTCCTGCTGCTGGCAGGGCTGGACCCACTCTAGAGAGAATGTGAGGATTCAGTTAGCAGGGGCTGCTGATCTGCCCCATTCACCAGAGCTGCCATCCTGCGTCTTCAGCATTAGTGTCTGGGATGACTTGGGGAAAGGTCTCAACCTCCCGACATCCTACTTCACTGCTGCCAGAATCCGTCCTTCCCCCACACTCGCTTGCTAGAGCCCTGTCCCTGCCCAACCTGGGTGGGTGTGGAGGAGAGGGTTCTGAGAACTTGAGCTGTGGAATAGAGGTGGAACAGCTGTAAGGGGCCCTGAGGGGGAGGTATCAGGACCTGACCCTATAAGGAGGGGGCTTGGCACTGGAGGTCACTAGAAAGGAGAAGAAGACTCGATTCTGGGGGTAAGGAGGGTGAATCCATCCCTCAGAAGTAGGCAGGTGGTGGGTGGAAGTGCTGCTGCTTCCAGGTGCCCTTAATGCCCCCCAATTCCTTGGGGGTGTCTTAGTCTCTGACAGGTTCTCGTTCTCTTGCAGAAGGAGGGCGTCACGGACAATGTGATGTGCCAGGTCCGCATCATCCGGCACTTGTGCCAGATGCCTGAGGCACTGCAGGGCTGTGCCTCTGAGGCCACCAGCAACTCCCACTCTCTGCTGCAGGTACTGCTCTGGCTCACTGTAAATGGGGAGATAGGGGAAGGGGAAATGGAGCCCCCTGGAATTCACAGAAACTCTCTCCCCTCTCTGTGGACCAGGGTCCTTCCTTCTGCGCCCCAAATGCCCTCACAGCCTCCCAGATGGGTGCAGCCTGCAGCTGAGCCACCTCCTGGAGCAGTGCAGACGGGTCACCTTGTCCCATCAAAGCAAGCAGTGCTGGCTCTCAAAGAGGCTTAGATGGAAGACCCCACTCCCTCATGGAGGTAAGAGCCATTTACTCCTTGGGGTGTGTGGGTCTCTTGGGAGAGAAACGGGATACCCGATGTGTAGCTTGCTTGGTAGCTTCCCCTGTCCCTGGCTCCCAGCTCTGGGACAGAGACGTCTCGATCATTGTACCACCCTGGTTTTGTTCGTAGGAAGGGGCTCCCTAGACATGTCCTCTAAACTGGACTCCTGAGAGGGTTTCCGGCAGGAGGCTCCAGCCCCTCGGGCATGAAGAAGACATCAGGAAATCTCGTTCACATGGCATCTCCGGTCTCCAGCTCCACTTCCCGCAGCAGGGCAAACAAACCCATCAGCTCCCAGAATCCCAACTCTTTGGCCTCCTTCCGCTCAGCAATGGGATTTCTCCAGCCCCCTCACCACACCTGTCAACCTCTGAATGATGAAGGGCCTGAATATCAGAGTCACCACAACAAGCAAACTCCGGTTGCAGGCAGTGGGGCCTGTGTGTACTGAGCCCCACTGGAAACCAGGTCTGAAATGGGGAGCAAGGACCCCAGCCCAGGAACAGTAGGAGTCGGCAGAGCAGTCTTGTAACAGGGTGTTCTCCACTGGGCTGCACAGTCTGGGGCTTAGCCAAGCTGATTACAGAATGAGCCCTACCTGAGAGGCACCATGTACCTCCCCCTACAGAGCCAGACTTCAGTGGTGATACAGCCCAGCTGGGGTATCAACAGGAATGAGAACGAGGTAGGAAGTTCAGAGCAGCAAGGAAAGCCTAAAGGGAAACTTGAGAAGAGAGGTAGGAAGTGCGCAGGGGAAACTGCAGCAGAGAGAAAGCAGTAGACCTTGCTATTGGGTACAGAACCCTGGGCTGCTGCCAATGTCAGGGTGGGACTGGATTCCCCTACTGGCCCCAAAGAAGGGCGTGTACACCCACCTGGAGAGGGTTACCAAGCCCAGCAAGGGGGCTGCAGGATGAGGAAGAGCCCCAGTGATGGCAGAAGGACTTCTTTCTGTGGAAAGACGTGTTTGGACTTTTAGTGTGAGACAAGCTGGGCCCCAGAAGGGTGGACTAAAGGTGGCGACCTGGCCGAAGGGTTGAATTAACAGGCAGAGAAACTGTCATGGTGCTGGAGCAACCACAGATGGGGGACGCTAGCCTAGCGAGAGGGCTGTGATGCCATGCCTGGCCGCCATGGGGGCATGGAACGATGAGTAGATTCGTTTCTAATTGGTATGGGCAGGAGGATTGATTTCCATCAGCCCTCACGGATCATAGGGGGAAGTCTTGGGTGCTGAAGGAAGGTCTGTCCCGCCAAGCGGGTGTCTGGAGGGACTGAGCTGGTCACTGGATTTCTCACTTCAGTTTCTGGGACTGGTTAAGCAGCCAAAGCAGGTCTAGGAGTTTCTCACGCAGCTCCTAGAACATCAACAGAGGCAGAAGGAAGTGCAGGCGGAGCTACAGATGCAGCAGGAGAAATACCTGTGAGAGATCCTGCCAAGGGAAATCAACCCAGGGTCTGCTATGCCCATGGACAAAAAGAGCAGATATGGAGAGTGTTCCTGGGCTGTGCTGTGAAGATTAGCCCAGGAGGTCAGGCCATGAGGAAGTGTACAAGCGTGGCCTAATGCCAAGATGGGGACAAGAGTTCTTTGTTTTGAGTGCAGAGAAGCAGGCCATATCAAAAGACACGGCCTGCTTAGGAAATTGCTGAGTGGCAACACGAGGGGCCAGGGCCCCACGAAGGTAGAAAGAAAGGGGAAGGTGTCCTCTGACACAAACCCACGTGAGGCAGGCAACGTGGAGGTGGCAGGGATGGCCGTGAACCTTGCAGTGCCTCCACCAGTACACCCTGTTGGGTGCTGCAGGGAGGTGAAGAACAAAATGGTTGGCCCAGAAATGAAGCAGACTGAAGGAGGGACAAACACCAGGGTGGAGCAGTCCATGGTGGGTTCTCAGACCCTGACGGAAAAGGTTTTGACTTTTGCAGCGGCAGTAGCAAAAAGGGGTAGAGAAGAAGCTAAAGGCTTCGGAACAGGCTCCGCAAGCAGTTGCGAATGAGAAGGAGTGGCTGCAGGAAGAGCGCTGGGATACTGCGTAAGAGAAGGATTGCCTCTTAATTCTGGTGAGCGAGCTGGCAGTGGACCTGGAGACACTGTGTGCAGGCTGTACAAACGCGCAGCCGGTGACAGCGATGAGATGATGAGGGATGAAGCTTGGACAAGAATCGAACTTGCCCCGCCAGGTGGGCGATCCTCTAAGGAGGAGGGAATATAACGGAGAGTGGCCTGTGGGCTATAAAGCCTGAACTTAGGTAAAACTGATTACAGAGTGAGCTTCACCTGAGGGGAAAACCAGGGAAAACCGCAGCAAAGGTACAATAGCAGGCCTAGCTGTTCAGTAGAGGGCCTTGGGGCAGAACCTAGAATCCAGGGTAGGACTGGTTCTCCCTTGGTCTCTGAGGAAGGGGACGTAGAAGGTTATAGAAAGGGCTACCAAGGCCAACAAGGGCAGGCCGAGCCAAAGTCAGGCTGAGGAAGAGCCCCCAAAGGAACGGAAGACCTTGTTTCTGTTTGACATTTTTGGACTTTTTGTTTGGGAGGAGCACGACCCAGGAAGGAGTGGACTAAAAGACGGTCTCCTGGCTGAAGGGCTGAGTTCCCAGCCAAAGAACTCCCAGAGGGCCCTAGCAACTATTGGCTTTGGTGCTAGCCCAGCAAGAAAGCTGTAACACCAGGTCTTGCCAGGAAGGGGCAGCCTGGTTTTGGAGAGCGGTGGGGATGGTCTGTGGGAGAGGATGGCTGGAGGGGTCGTACAGGAGGGGCAACAGGGTCTAGTGATGAGAGCAGGGAACTGGTTGGACTGCAGCTCTGCCACTGAGTGGTAACGTGATCCTGGCCAGGTCACTCTCCCACCTGATGCCTCACTTTCTCTATCTTTGAAATGGAGATCATCCTGACCTACATTAAGTAAGTGTTTGATCCTCTGTTTTTCCTTCCCAATTCCCTGCCCTCCTTGTCCCACACAGGCCTCTGCCCTGTTCCTCAAGCTTCCATGCCCATGTTAGTGCCTGCGTAGCCCCCCAATGGCAAGGTCTCATGTACAGTCTCCTGCCAGCAAACTGAAGCCGCCCCTAGATCCAGAACAGGAATCGCAGTTCCCGTGCACGGCCCGAATGGAGGATAGACCATGGGCATGGGGACGGCCAACACTCACATCCAGATAGATCATCAACGTACTCCTCTGTCCCAGGAGCAGGAAGGTCTCTGGTTCTTGCTCTCTTCGGTGGCTGAAGCTGCTGAGTTGGGGGTGCGGTGAGCAGAGATGGGAACAGGCCAGAGGATTAATCCAGTGTCAGGGGGAGAGTCCCACCCTGTGGGAGATGATGTTGCCCCTCTGTGGGGAAGTCCTTCCTTGCAGATGCTGTGCTTTGGTTTCTGGACTCTGCCAAGAAGCCCAGCTCCCATCCCTAGCAGCTTGGCTGTTCCCTACCTTGCTCGGCACTAGACCCTCTGCAGAGAGCTGCTCTGGGCCAGGACTGCAGAGCCAGCTGTCATCCTTGCAGGTGTAGCCCCAGGTTCCATAACCCTGACACATGGTCTCCCTCCCCTGACAGGCTCTGAGGAAGGCCTGCCCAGAGACGTGGATGCCATGTTAAAGAGCCTACTGACAGCAACCCCCAGCACAGACAAACTCCCGCACACCTTGGAGGTGAGCAGAATGGGCAGGGCCAGCAGGAATTTTACCTTAGCCCTGGGGAGGCCTGGAAATGAGAGATTGGATGATCCATGTTTCCATTGTGTCCTGCTACCTGAGAGCCATTGGGCCACTCGTGGTCAGGGCAGTCAATACAGAGCAGTACTGCGGCCCTTCCGCCTTCAGGGACAGAGGGAAGGCGCTGGTGCTTGATAACAGGGCTCTGCCTGGATCTGTTGAGCACTAACTCCAAGACTCCAGGCAGGCTTGCGGAGTGAGAACATCAGAGCCCTGTGAGGTCCAGGAGAAGGTCCTCCAAGAAGAGCACTGGCTCCTTCCTACGAAGCTGCTGAGATTGGTCTTCACAACATTCTCTGGCAAGGAGTTCCACACATTGATTGTGCGTTTGTTTAAAAAAATACTTCCTTTTTTTAGTTTTTAACCTGCTGTCTATTAATTTCATTTGGTGAGCCCATATCAGTGAAAAACAGAAATGGTTTCTCGAAGTCATGTTCAATAACATGATTGGATCCTTTTACAAACTCAATGTAAAACTTGCTTAGAACAATGGTGGATCTGGATCTGCCCTTGCAGCATGGTTCCTGTATGTCTTATGTGATCTTGCCAAGAGCTAATGAAAATAGCTACTTTATCCATAGAAGCGTTGGCATGTATCTGGAACCCAATTACCATCAAGACAATGTAGATATTACTGTTGTCCATAGTATAGGAATCTTGGCATTTAGCCTTGAAAGCAATATGGTAGTGTGCCTCGGTTTCCCTTCTCCTACAGCATAACAGGTCGGGAATGTCTTTTCTCCTCTGAAAAGTTTCAAGACTGTTTACAAGTATCAGGGGGTAGCCATGTTAGTCTGTATCCACAAAAACAAGGAGAAACTTCCTTTCAAAAGAGCCAAGGAGGAGAGGGACACGGTCCATGAAGAGAGCCTGCTCTGGGATTCCTGGGGGAAGAGAGGAAGAGCAGGGAGCAGGACCGATTGCTCAGGGGGGGAATGCTGGATATGGGGCCAGCAGGGTGGTTCATCCAGCTCATGTCACAGCACCAGCCCCAGTGCGTGTGCCGGCTGCAGTGTCTGCAGGTGCACAGGTCCATGTACCTGTGACAGTGGAATGGTGTTCCCGGGCCTGGCTCACAATGGTTGGAGGGTGGAGTTTGCGGCAGGGCCTGTGACCAAAATTGCAGATGGGGTTTCTGTTCCCAGCAATGACAGGTGTGTGTCTCAGAGAAAGATCCTCTTACCCCTCTCTCCAAGAGACGTACCCTTGTCTCCAAAACCAGTGAGGTGGCAGAGCGCATACTGGTTTATGCCGTAGCCGACACGTTTTCTGCTCAGCCTTGAATGCTCCAATTCCCTAATGAATGTTCTTCTGACCCTTAATGGCTTTTACATTTTTGCTCTCGCGATTATTCAGACACTCAGCCCAGTCGGCCTGGTCCCGCATCCATGTGGTCCCTTACTTTCCCCCTCTATGAAGTGGGGATAATCCTAACCGAGAATTAGACAGTGTTTGATCCTCGGATCTTGATTCCCAAATCCCTGTATTCCTTTCCCAACCCTACCCTCTCCCCCAGTTCCCCAAACTTCCATGCCTATCTTTGTGCCTGTCTCAGCCCCACAACTGCAAGGTCTCAGACACCATTTCCTTCCAGCAAGCTGAAGCTGTCCCTGGCTCAGGAGCTGGAATCGCATGTCCAGAGAGCTTCCCTTGCCTGGTGTATTGATTGTGGACATGAGAAAGGACAACACCCATATGCAGGTTGAATATCAACCTCCACCTCTGTCCCAGCAGCATGATGGCCTCTGCTCCCTGCTCCCTCAGACAACTGGAGCTACTGAGAGGTGTGGTTGGCAGAGCATGAGAACAGCCTATGAGGTTAAGAAATGGTGGGGAGAACCTCTTCCCTCTATGGGACATTACGCTGTCCCTCCATGGGCAGTCCTTTCTTTCCGCAGGCTGAGATTTGGGTCCTGGATTCTGCCCAGAAGCCCAGCTTCCATCCCTAGCAGCTTGGCTGTTTTCTACCCTGCTATGCACCAGGCCCTCTGCAGACAGCTGTTCTGGGCAAGGACTGCAGAGCCAGCTGTCATCCTGGCAGGTGTAGCCCCAGGTTCCATAACCCTGACCCATGGTCTCCCTCCCCTGACAGGCTCAGAGCAAGGCCTGCCCATAGAACATCGATGACGAGCTCTAGATCCTGCTGACAGCATCCCCCAGCACAGACAAACTCCAGCACATCTTGGGGGTGAGCAGAATGGGAAGGGGCAGCAGGGGTTTTAACTTGGCCCTGGGGACTCCAAGAAAGAAGAGACTGGAAAATCCATGTTTCTTCTCTTGGTTCCTTCCCAGTATGCATTTGTGATATCAACTCTGTGGATGCCCTTGGGGTTAACTCACATCCCTCTCCCGGCATCATTCTTCTCGACTGTCAGATCTACCCTGGGGAAGAAGGACATAAGCCTCGACAATCACCTTCAACTGTTGGTGTCTGGCCCTGGGACCCTAAACCAACTGGACTATCTGTCCCATCACCTAAACTGCCCTGTCTTTCCCTCCTCGGGCCTTGTCCTAAGTGCTCTGCCTAGCCCCTTCCTGGCTTGTTCCTGACCTTTCACGGACTCTCTAAGCCCCTCCCATAGCTCCTCCACTTCGGGTGTCTCTTGTGGCTGAGCACAGGCTGCCCTTCTGTCTCTCAACAGGCCTGGTTCCTAGTCACATGCTGCTGCTTGTCACCTGATCCCCACACTTATTCCCTTCCCCCTAGGGAGCTGCATAATCTGAGCTAGGTGCCGTTGAGATCCAACCCATTTCCTGGCCATCTCAAAATTTTGAGAACCACAGGAGCCAGCTGGCTAACAGAAAATCTTTCTTCTGCAGTAACTTGGGATTAAGGGACATGGAGGAAAATACGTGGAGGCTATGAATAAAGTTAGAGTAGCGAGGCCAGGATAACCGAGGCTAGATCCCAGGACTGGCTATCAGAAGACCTGCCATTTCCGATTCCTGGCTTTGGGACCATGAGCGAGTCTCTTCAACGCTGGGTGCCTCAGTTTCCTCTAGTATCAAATAGCGCTAATCAAGGGGTTTTTTTTTGTTCTCCCCATTTTACAGGGTGGGAAACCGAGACACAGTTGGGACATGTCTATGCTGGAGGTCTCTTGTGGATTTCTAAGCTGCTGACCCCACCATGTTGTTCAGAGCCTGTGGACAACACAGCTCCTAAAGGTGTGTTTGTTTTGTCCTTATCCCCTACGTACCAGCAGGTCTGGACGGACTTTTCTTACTGTGCTGTGGAAAGCAGGTCCTGGGTACTAAGAGACTGAAGAAGTTTTCAAGGACTTAAAAGTAGTTTTATCAATGAATTGGGAGAAAACCTATAATCCCTGCTGATAAGATTGGTGGATGACGAAATATTGGCAGAGTGGTAATTACTGATGAGGAGAGGGCAGTGATACAGAACCATCTGGCTCATTCAGCAAGCTGGGCCCATTGAAAGAAAGCAAGTTTGACCAGAGCCAAATGCAAGGTCCTACACCTAGCAACAAGGCATGCCGGCCACACCTCCAGAATGGGGAAGTGTATCCAGGAAAGCAGTGACTCTGAAAAGGATTTAGGGGCCATAGTGGAGAAGCCACTCAACACAAGCTCCCAGTGTGATGCTGTGGTGACCAGGGCTAAAGCCATCCTTAGACGTAGGAACAGAGCCGTGAGGAGGCTAGGGAGGTGACACAGCATCAGTGAGACTGCTATTGGAATACTGCCTCCAGTTTTGGTGTCCTCATTTGAAAAAGATGTTGAGAAATTGGAGCTGGGGCAGCAAAGAGCCACCAAATGTTCTGCGGGCTGGAGAAAAATGCCTTCTAGGGAGCGATTGAAAGAGTCAACCTGTTCAGCAGATGAAAAGCCGATTGAAAGGTGACTGCACTGAAGGGTTGAAATGCCTTAATGGAGAGAAAATACTGGGGATTAAAAGGCTCATTAATCTAGCAGAGAAAGGCATAACAAGACCCAATGGCTGGAAGGTGAAAAGAGATCAATTCATATAACAAACAAGGCACAAATATTCAACAGTGAGGATGGTTCACCACAGGAACAAGCTACCAAGGAAGTGGTGGATTCTCCATCTCTTGATGTCATTTAATGAAGACTAGATGTCTTTCTGGGATGTGCTTCCCAAATGGTAGCAATTGTGGTATACAGGAGGCCTGTGATATGCAGGGTGTCAGATGAGATGCTCTAATGGTCTCTTCTGGCCATCAAGTCGACTCATTTCTGAAAAACTGAGTGTAGCATTGGGAGCAGCCTCTGATGTTTTGCTGTCCAGCCGGCTTGCTAGAATGAACACTCCTTGAGTGGAGTGATCCACAGGGAGTAGCTCAAACCTCTAAAGTGGTCTGGCCAGCGGCAGGACATGAGCACTGCAGGGGAGGGGTGGGTAGGTTGACGGGATAGCAAGTGTGAAAAAGGGGACAGGGAGTGGGGGGTAAGAGGAGCCTATATAAGAAAAAGCCCCAGATAGCAAGACTGTCCTTATAAAATCGGGACATCTGGTCACCCCAGGGGTGGGTGTGGCAGTGACATCACAAAGGCCCTTTACAGGACCTCAGCCTATTGGTCAAAGATAGTGGGGAGGTGGTGACCTCACAGAGAGATGCTGACATCAGCCAGGCAGGACAGGGGTGCAGGGCCAGGGAAACCTTGCAGACCCCTGTAGCTTTGCTTCCGCAAGTCTCCCTTTTCAGGTCCCTCGTTCAGGACTGAGAGAGTATTAGGGTTTACGTACGTGAGCGCGAGGAGGAACCTCTTTCGAGTTTTCTCCTTTTCCTGATTTTACTAGAAAACAGACATCCCTGTTTGGAAGGTAAGAGCCTCTGAGAGGTTTGGAACCTGTTCAGTCTGATCCATTTGGTGCCAGGTGAATTCTAGGCGTGGAAAACGCTAGCTTAATGTGGCAGAATTTTATTCCCCACCTAGGATTTTGTCCCTTAGAATCACTGGGGACTTTAAGGTTTGTCCTTTTTGTTTTACCTTTTCCTCCATCCCTCCCTCTTTTCTCTTCTTCTCTTACTTCTTTTGTCCTTTCCCCTGTTCCCCTCCCACCACCAGGAGGGGTGTGTGGGGGGGAGTCACTGGGGGTGCTCTGCAGCTCCCATTGTGGAAGGTCCACCCAAAAATGTTGGGCTGAAATAGTGCTCGGACAGTGATCCCCACCGGTGACCTGGGCCATCCTTTGAGCTCTCTGGTGAGAACCCTCATCCCCCGCCCCTCAGTCTCTACCCTGATTGCCTGAGCGGGGTGTTACTGACAGGGAGGAGACTCGGGTCCTTGTTGTTCTCTTTTAAGACCAAGTAAATAAGTCATAACCAGTCATATGTTTGACGAATTTTGCTGCTTCTCTGCATTCATTGTCTCTGAGCAGTTCATGATTCTCTCTAACATTCCAGTTCTCCTGAAACGCTTGCTGAATAATTAATATGAACTGTTTGTTGGTCTGGAGCTCATGTGAGAGGACTTTATTCAGGTCATTCAGTGTATGAAATTCAAGATCCGATGGTTAGTTTGAAAGTCCGGGCTCTTGGGTCCTATTCCTAACTCTACCACTGCCTGGCTGTGTGACCTCAGACAAGTCAGTTCTCCTCCTTTCTCAGCCTTAGCTTCTCCCTCTTTCAAGTAGGCATAACAATCGGCTCCTACCTACCTCACAGTGGGAGGAGGATGGGGATCCATTGGAGAGTGTCTCGAGGAGCAGTGCATAATATGAGGGGTCCTATCCCGTTTACTCAGATCATATTTTGACATAATGGAGTAGCTGAAATATTCTATTTTATTTGTTTTTGATTATTCTAAAATTGTTAAGAGCAGCAACTCCTTAGCTCAGACTGAAGCATCTTCTCTAGTTTTCGAGATCTAAGTGTCTCCTCTTTGTGCGTGACGAGAGAATTTAACACACTGTGACAAACAGGAGATGCTTTTGTTTTGCAACAAAATATTTTTGCAAAGAATTTTCATCCCACTTGATATGATTTCAAGAAACAAACGGGTTTAGTCTGAATGGGATTTTCTGACAGAAATGGTTTCAATGAAATTTCCCCACCATCTCGATTCCTGGTCTCTCTCTTTCCCTCTGCGGGGTTTCTTGTCTGTTAGGAGTCAGGATTTGTGGCTTCTCTTTCTGGCTCTGCCACCGTGTTGCTGTGTAGGCCCTTGTGTAGGTCACTTCCCTTCTGTGTACCTCAGGCTCCCCATCTGTCTAATGGGAACAGGGACAATTTGTGAACTCTGGGCAGTCATGAGCCTGAGTGAGATAAGGGGCATAGTTAAAACCCTTTGTGAAAGAGAAAGGGGAGTTTCACGGTGTTGAGCACCAAGGAATTCTAAACTTTGCTAAAATGTCTAGGCTGCGGAAACAAGAAATGGTCGGGGCCAAATTTTAACCACTGTCTTTTTTAAAGCCCATTCAGGGATGTGAGTCCCACTCTTTTAGGTATCTGGGGTTCTTTGCCAGCAGGAGAGAAGAGGTTCCTGCCTCCATTTGTGTGGCCTTAAGAAACCAGGTGCTGTGCCCCAGTTCTCATCTGAGATCCCCGAAAAGAACCTCTCCCCATCTGTTAACAAGACAGTAGCTATCTTTAAAAGGGAAACAAAGAGAACCCCGGGACTTACAGACTAGCCAGCCTCATTCCATACCTGGAAAGATACTGGAACACATTATTAAACAATCAGTTTGTCAGCATCTACAGGATCATTTGGTTCTTAGTACTAGTGAGCATGGATTTGTCAAGAACAAATCATTCCAAACCAATCCTGTTTAATTCTCTGACAGGGTTACGGGCCTAGTGGAGGTGGATAAACAGTAGATGTGATCTATCTTGGTGTTAATCAGGCTTTTGACGCAGTCCCATAGGACATTCTCACAAGCAAACTAGGGAAATGTGGTCTTGATGCAATTAGTATAATGTGGGTACACAGCTGGTTGAAAACCCATCCTCCAAGAGTCGTTCTCCATGTTTTGCTGTCCAGCTGAAAGGGAGTACCTAGTGGGTCCGGCACGGATCAGTCTGGGTGTGGTACTATTCCATATTTTCATTAATGATTTGGAAAATGGAGTGGAGAGTATGCTTCAAAACTGTACAGATGACACCAAGCACTTTGGAGCACAGGACTGGAATTCAAAATGCCCTTTACAATTTGGAGACTTTGGTCTTCTTGAGCCAAAGTCCACGGCTGGGCCCCTCTCTATAGACTGGGCAGAAGTGAAACCCCAGAGCCAAACACTCCTCCTCCTGGGCAGTGCACGCCGACCTTTAATGGTCAGATGCTGCTTAGCTCTGTCAGAGCAGCTTCTGCTGCGGGATTCTCCCAGCACTTTCCAAGAGTGGGAAAGTATGAAATCCCCATTTGACTGCTGGGGACAGAGCCATAGAGCGGGGAGCAACTTGCCCAAAGTCCCAATAGGAAAACCAGCAATGGAACCCAGGAGTCCTGACTGTCAATCCCCTCTTTTCACAGGCAGTCGATCGCCCAGTGTCATCACCCTGCCTGCTGTCTGGGCAGGGTAACTCCTCAGGTCACCACCCTCTCCAGCCTACCTTGGGCTTGAAGAGTGAGGAGGAGAGCGAGGGACAGCAGATGACCCTGAACATCCACCATCCATCGCTCCTCCATCCGCCATCCATGGAGCCGTCTCCAGTGTGTTTGGAAAGGTCCCAACAATGCGGCTCCCAGCCCTTGCCTTGTGGGCTACTGTTTGACAGGCTGAGAGTGTCTGAGCTGGGCGAGACCCTGTGAGCTGCTGAGCATGGATTGTCATAAATATAATGGGAAGGGTAAACCCCTTTAAAATCCCTCCTGGCCAGAGGAAAAATCCTCTCACCTGTAAAAGATTAAGAAGCTAAAGGTAACCTTGCTGGCACCTGACCAAAATGACCAATGAGGAGACAAGATACTTTCAAAAGCTGGGAGGAGGGAGAAAACAAAAGGGTCTGTGTCTGTCTGTATGATGCTTTTGCTGGGGTCAGAACAGGAATGGAGTCTTAGAACTTAGTAAGTAATCTAGCTAGGTATGTGTTAGATTATGATTTCTTTAAATGGCTGAGAAAAGAACTGTGCTGAATAGAATGACTATTCCTGTTGTGTGTCTTTTTTATAACTTAAGGTTTTGCCTAGAGGGATTCTCTAGGTTTGAATCTAATTACCCTGTAAGGTATCTACCATCCTGATTTTACAGAGGTGATTCCTTTACTTCTATTAAAGGTCTTCTTGTAAGAAAATGGAATGCTTTTTCATTGTTCTAAAATCCAAGGATTTGGGTCTGTGGTCACCTATGCAAATTGGTGAGGATTTTTACCAAACCTTCCCCAGGAAGTGGGGTGCAAGGGTTGGGAGGATTTTGGGGGGAAAGATGTGTCCAAACTACGTTTCCCAGTAAACCCAGATAAAGTTTGTTGCTGGCAGTGGAAGTCCTAGGGCAAATGGTAAAATAGTTTCTACCTTGGGGAAGTTTTAACCTAAGCTGGTAAAAGTAAGCTTGGGAGGTTTTCATGCAGGTCCCCACATCTATACCCTAGGGTTCAGAGTGGGGAAGGAACCTTGATAGAAATCAATGAGAAATGTGGGGGCCCTGGGCTTCCTATGCCTAGGGACTTTGATGTGGGGAATGGTTTCCCTGGAGAAGTCCGGACTCCTGGGTAGTGTTCTGTTTTCTAGCCTGTGAGGTAGCCAGGGATGGCAGGAGGGAGCTGCTTGTCCGATGGTCTTTGTAACTGACTCCAGTGCCTCCCCGGGTGTTGCAGCACCAGGGATGATGAGGGGAAACGTTAGGAGCAGATCATGCAATGAACTCCTTCCAGTGTGTGGAGAATGCACTCCCTGCACCCCTGTGAGGGGAGGAGGAGCTGCTCTGGCTGGGGTAGGGATGGGGAAGGATGAAAAAGGCTGTTTGGTGAGAGGCTGCCTTGACCCCAGACTCACGCTTGCTCCCCGCTTGGTTCCAGGATAGCCGGGCTCCTGAGGATGTTCAGGAAGAAGGGTCTGCAGGTGGCCCCAGAGCCTGAGGGAAGCAGCTGCCATCTTCCCCAGGAGCAGAGCAGCCCCTCTGTCCCCGCTGGTGGGGAAGGAGCTCTTGGCCAGGCCAGGAGGTGGAAGTGCCCAGCCTTCTGGCGGAGGAAACCCACTCCCGGCGCAGGCGTCGATGTGGGAGAGGCACTGGCCAGGCTGAAATGGAGCTGGCCCAGGATGCAGCTGGGCAGGCAGGACCCAGCCCAGGACGGGAGCCGGGCAGGGTGGCTCTGGGGCTTGTTGTGTGGGAAGCACCGGCCCCAGGAGCCCAGCCCTGATTCCCAGCAGGAGGCATCGCCCTGCCCAGTCACTGAGGACCCTCCAGTCTCCCCGGGGCAGGAGGTGGAGGATCCCTGTCCCAGCACCAGCAGCTCGGCCCGCTCCCATGGGACAGCAGCAGTGCCTGGGATTTGGGTAGTAGTGAGGCCAACGGGCGCCACTGCTTTGTTCCAGGTGAGGAGCCAGGCTGGGCTCAGGGAGGGGTGAGGATGGGGCTGTGACCACCCTGAGCCCAGGCTCTCAGCCAGTGCTATGGGGGTGAGTCCCCAGCCCAGGTGTCGGCCCTGAGCCACGTGAACCTCTGACACTAGATGCTGCCACTTTGGTCCTTGATGCTCTGGTTGGCAGGGTGGGTGCAGGGAGGGGGGGCAGGCACTTCCCAGGGAGTCCAGGACAGTTTGTGGGAGGTTCTCTTTGCTATGGACTCCTGAATTAATTGGGGGCTGAAGGTATCACTGAGAGCGGGGGATGTGGGGAGCGATCTGCCCTGCATCCTGGAGGTGCGAAGGGGGCACATTGCCCCACCATGCCCCTGTCCTTCTCCCAAGTGGCAGCAGGTATCATCCTGTCCCCTTCTCTCCCTGGTGCAGGGAACCCCAAGGACTCTGAGGAGGAGGAATGGGTGAATGTGGCCACAGAGGAGGCTGCTCTCAAGAACATTCAAGAGCTGAGAAAAGGTACAAACGTTCCCCAGCTGTGCTGGAACCGAGATTCTCCCACCCTTTCCCAGCACCCTGACCACCTGCAGAGGGTCTTGTCTCTGATGATCCACCAGCCCTAATGGAGGCCTTTCTCCTCCTTGATCTGGGACGCCCAAGATGGGGGTATTTGTCACACACCAGCTGGGGTCTCCTCCCCCAACAGGCACTGTCCCAGATCTAGACCCTGCTTGTGTAGGAGTCATGGGTAATTTGGACAATGGTCGGGTCCCCACTATCCCCCATTCAGTCCTGAGTGCTGCAACCAGTGTAGGTGGGGCAGGGAGGTCCCTGGCTAACTGGCTGTCTCTCCTGTAACCCCACTCCTGGTGGGTGCAGGACGAGAACCAGCAGCTCATGTTCCTGCATGCCATCCACCCCTGTGTCTCGCTGCACATCAGAGAGGGCAGGACACATTGGAGCCACACTGCTGCAAGGTGGCTGTGCTGGAGAGGATTGTGGTGAGGGAGGACAGAGACATGGGAGGGGCAGGGGTCTCCCTGGGCCAATGGATGCGGGATGGCTGATGCTGGAGGGGCAGCTGAGGCCAGGGATTACTGGGACCTAAGAGTGGGGAGAAGAGATAGATGAAATTCTGAGATTGGCCACTAGTGGGCAGGAATCAGAGGAGCTTGAGGCAGGTGGCGGGATCCTGCTGGCTGTGTGGGGCGCTGGCTGTATAAAACTCTCCAAGTTTAAATCCAAGTTAAACCAGAACATCGGGTGGGGGGGGGAGGGTAGGAAAAAACAAGGGGAAATAGGCTACCTTGCATAATGACTTAGCCACTCCCAGTCTCTATTTAAGCCTAAATTAATAGTATCCAATTTGCAAATGAATTCCAATTCAGCAGTTTGTCGCTGGAGTCTGGATTTGAAGTTTTTTTGTTTTAAGATAGCGACCTTCATGTCTGTGATTGCGCGACCAGAGAGATTGAAGTGTTCTCCGACTGGTTTATGAATGTTATAATTCTTGACATCTGATTTGTGTCCATTTATTCTTTTACGTAGAGACGGTCCAGTTTGACCAATGTAAATGGCAGAGGAACATTGCTGACACATGATGGCATATATCACATTGGTGGATGTGCAGGTGAACGAGCCTCTGATAGTGTGGCTGATGTTATTAGGCCCTGTGATGGTGTCCCCTGAATAGATATGTGGGCACAATTGGCAACGGGCTTTGTTGCAAGGATAAGTTCCTGGGTTAGTGGCTAAGTCATTATGCAAGCCTATTTCCCCTTGTTTTTTCCTACCCCCTCCCCCGAGATGTTCTGGTTTAACTTGGATTTAAACTTGGAGAGTGGTCAGTTTGGATGAGCTATTACCAGCAGGAGAGTGAGTTTGTGTGTGTATGGGGGTGGGGGAGGGGGGGTGAGAAAACCTGGATTTGTGCTGGAAATGGCCCACCTTGATTATCATGCACATTGTAGGGAGAGTGGTCACTTTGGATGAGCTATTACCAGCAGGATAGTGAATTTGTGTCGGGGGGTGGAGGGTGAGAAAACCTGGATTTGTGCTGGAAATGGCCCAACCTGATGATCCCTTCAGATAAGCTATTACCAGCAGGACAGAGGGGTGGGAGGAGGTATTGTTTCATACTCTCTGTGTGTATACAAAGTCTGCTGCAGTTTCCACGGTATGCATCCGATGAAGTGAGCTGTAGCTCACGAAAGCTCATGTTCAAATAAATTGGTAAGTCTCTAAGGTGCCACAAGTACTCCTTTTTCTTTTTGCGAATACAGACTAACACGGCTGTTACTCTGAAACCAATCTGATCTGAGTAAATGTTAAAGGCACCCCATATTGTGCACTGCTCCCAGTGACACTCTCCAATGGATCCCCATCCTCCACCCACTGTGAGGTAGGTAGGAGCTGATTGTTATGCCTACTTGAAAGAGGGAGAAGCTAAGGCTGAGAAAGGAGAACTGACTTGTCTGAGGTCACACAGCCAGTCAGTGGCAGAGTTGGGAATTTGACCCAAGAGCCCGGACTTTCAAATAACCATTGGATCTTGAGTTTCATACGTTGAATGACCTGAATAAAGTGCTCTCAGATGAGCTCCAGACCAACAACAGTTCATACTAATTATTCAGCAAGTGTTTCAGGAGAACTGGAATGTTAGAGAGAATCATGAACTGCTCAGAGACAATGAGTGCAGAGAAGCAGCAAAATTCGTCAAACATATGACTGGTTATGACTTATTTACTTGGTCTTAAAAGAGAACAACAAGGACCCGAGTCTCCTCCCTGTCAGTAACCCCCAGCTCAGGCAATCAGGGTAGAGATTGAGGGGCGGGGGGCTGAGGGTTCTCACCAGAGAGCTCAAAGGATGGCCCAGGTCACCGGTGGAGCACTATTTCAGCCCCACATTTTTGGGTGGACCTTCCACAATGGGAGCTGCAGAGCACCCCCAGTGACTCCCCCCCACACACCCCTCCTGGTGGTGGGAGGGGAACAGGGAAAGGACAAAAGAAGTAAGAGAAGAAGAGAAAGGAGGGAGGGATGGAGGAAAAGGTAAAACAAAAAGGACAAACCCTAATGTCCCCAGTGATTCTAAGGGACAAAATCCTAGGTGGGGAATAAAATTCTGCCACCTTAAGCTAGCGTTTTCCACGCCTAGAATTCACCTGGCACCAAATGGATCAGACTGAACAGGTTCCAAACCTCTCAGAGGCTCTTATGTTCCAAACAGGGATGTCTGTTTTCTAGTAAAATCAGGAAAAGGAAAGGAGAAAACTCGAAAGAGGTTCCTCCTCGTGCTCACATACGTAAACCCTAATATTCTCTCAGTCCTGAAAGAGGGACGTCGAGAGGGAGACTTGCTGAAGCAAAGCTACAGGGGTCTGCGAGGTTTCCCTGGCCCTGCACGCCTGTCCTGCCTGGCTCATGTCAGCATCTCTCTGTGAGGTCACCACCTCCCCACTACCTTTGACCAATAGGCTGAGGTCCTGCAAAAGGCGTTTGTGATGTCACTGCCACACCCACCCCTGGGGTGACCAGATGTCCCGATTTTATAGGGACAGTCTTGCTATCTGGGGTTTTTTCTTATATAGGCTCCTCTTACCCCCCACTCCCTGTCCCCTTTTTCACACTTGCTATCCCGTCAGCCTACCCACCCCTCCCCTGCAGTGCTAATGACCTACCGCTGGCCAGGCACTTTGGAGGTTTGAGCTACTCCCTGTGGATCAGCCCACTCAAGGAGTGTTTATTCTAGGAAGCAAGCCGGCTAGACAGCAAAACATCAGAGGCTACTCCCAATGCTACACTCAGTTTTTCAGAAATGAGTCGACTTGATGGCCAGAAGAGACCATTAGAGCATCTCATCTGACCCCCTGCATATCACAGGCCTCCTGTATACCACAGTGGCTACCGTTTGGGAAGCACATCCCAGAAAGACATCTAGTCTTCATTAAATGACATCAAGAGATGGAGAATCCACCACTTCCTTGGTAGCTTGTTCCTGTGGTGAACCATCCTCACTGTTGAATATTTTTGCCTTGTTTGTAATATGAATTGGTCTCTTTTCACCTTCCAGCCATTGGGTCTTGTTATGCCTTTCTCTGCTAGATTAACGAGCCTTTTAATCCCCAGTATTTTCTCTCCATTAAGCTATTTCAACACTTTAGTTGATGAAAAGCAGATTGAAAGGTGACTTCACTGAACAGGTTGAGCTTTTTCAATTGCTCCCTAGAAGGCATTTATCTCCAGCCTGCAGAACATTTGGTGACTCTTTGCTGCCCC
This sequence comes from Lepidochelys kempii, assembly GCF_965140285.1. NCBI lineage: Eukaryota > Metazoa > Chordata > Testudines > Cheloniidae > Lepidochelys > Lepidochelys kempii. Next base: position 177,361,987 of record NC_136382.1, on the reverse strand, counting down.
AGCTCCAATTTCTCAACATCTTTTTCAAATGAGGACACCAAAACTGGAGGCAGTATTCCAATAGCAGTCTCACTAATGCTGTGTCACCTCCCTAGCCTCCTCATGGCTCTGCAACTACGTCTAAGGATGGCTTGAGCCCTGGTCACCACAGCATCATGCTGGGAGCTCGTTTTGAGTGGCTTCTCCACTATGGCCCCTAAATCCTTTTCAGAGTCACTGCTTTCCTGGATACACTTCCCCTTTCTGGAGGTGTGGCCGGCATGCCTTGTTGCTAGGTGTAGGACCTTGCATTTGGCTCTGGTCAAACTTGCTTTCTTTGAATGGGCCCATCTTGCCAAACGAGCCAGATGGCTCTGTATCACTGCCCTTTCCTCATCAGTAGTTACCACTCTGCCAGTATTTTGTCACCCACCAATCTTATCAGCAGGGATTGTAGGTTTTCTCCCAATTCATTGATAAAAATTATTTTTAAAAATTAGTCCTTGAGAGCTTCTTCAGACTCTTAGTACCCAGGACCTGCTCCCCACAGCACTTTGAGAAAAGGCCGTCCTGCTGATACATAGGGGATAAGAACAGAACAAACATACCATTAGTAGCTGTGTTATCCATAGGCTCTGAACAACATGTGGGGGTCAGCAGATTAGAAATGCTCTAGAGAGCTGTAGTGTAGACAGGTCCCAACTGTGTCTCGGTTTCACACCCTGTAAAATGGGGAGAACAAACAAAACTGTGATTAGGTCTATTTGATAGTGGGGAAACCGAGGCACCCAGCGTTAAAGAGCCTCGCTCATGGTCCCAAAGCCAGGAATAGAAAACGGCAGGTCTTCTGATAGCCAGTCGTGAGACCTCGCCCCTCTTATCCTGGCCTCTCTCCTCTAACTTTAATCACAGCCTCCACGTCTTTTCCTCCATGTCCCTTAACCCCACGTCACTGCCGAAGAAAGATTTTCTGTTAGCCAGCTGGCTCTAATGCAGTGGTTCTCAAACTTTAGCACTGGTGACCACTTTCACAGAGCAAGCCACTGAGTGTCACTCCTCCTTATAAATTAAAAACACTTTTTTACATATGTAACACCATTATAAATGCTGGAGGCAAAGCAGGATTGGGGGTGGAGGCTGACAGCTCATGACCCCCCATATAATAACCTCACGACCCCCTGAGGGGGCTCGTCCCCCAGTTTGAGAACCCCTGCTCTAATCATGTGGATGTCCTTCCAGAAGATGTGCTCTGGCTCAGTCCCATGTTATGGTTGACTGAAGGAACAACTTGGTAACATTTTAGGGCCCGAGTTATACAGGAGGCGTGACTAGATACACATAATGGTCCTTTCCGACCTGAACATCTATCAATCTTTACATTTTCTGCTGCTAGGAAGATAACTCTGGACCTATTTTCTCTCATTCACTTTCAGATGGAATAATTTAAATCCAGACCAAAGGATTTCCTCTTCCATTGTGTCTTCAGCACCTTTGAGAGCAAACAGCTACTGTTAGCCCACAGGTTTCCAGTTTCAACCTGTCCCATGGTGAGATGGCCAGGAAAGGGGTTGGAGCTCAACTGCACCTAGCCCAGGTTATGCAGCTCCCTAGGGTGAAGAGAATAAGTGTGGGGATCAGGTGACAAGTAGTAGCATGTGACTAGGACCCAGGCCTGCTGAGAGACAGAAGGGCAGCCTGTGCTCAGCCAGGAGAGAGACCCCCCAAGGGGAGCAGGTGTGGGAGGAGCTTGGAGAGTCCTTGAAAGGTCAGGGACAAGCCAGGAACGGGCTAGGCTGAGCACTTAGGACAAGGCCCTAGGAGGAAAAGACAGGGCAGTTTAGGTGATAGGGCACATATTCCAGTTGGTTTAGGGTCCCAGGGCCAGACACCAACAGGTGAAGGTGATTGTCGGGGCTTATGTCCTTCTTCCCCAGGGTAGATCTGACTGTTGAGAAGAATGATGCCAGAAGGGGGAAGTGAGTTAACCCCAAGGTCACCCACTGAGTTTATATCACAAATGCATACTCGGAAGGATCCAAGAGAAGAAACATGGATTTTCCAGTCTCTTGTTTCTTGGAGTCCCCAGGGCCAAGGTAAAACCCCTGCTGGCCCTTCCCATTCTGCTCACCTCCAAGATGTGCTGGAGTTTGTCTGTGCAGGAGGATGCTGTCAGCAGGATCTAGAGCTCGTCATCCATGTTCTATGGACAGGCCTTTGCTCCGAGCCTGCCAGCGAAGAGAGACCATGGGTCAGGGTTATGGAACCTGGGGCTACACCTGCCAGATGACAGCTGGCTCTGCAATCCTTGCCCAGAACAGCTCTCTGCAGAGGGCCTGGTGCACAGCAGGGTAGGGAACAGCCAAGCTGCTAGGAATGGAAGCTGGGCTTCTGGACAGAATCCAGGACCCAAATCCCAGCCTGCGGAAAGAAAGGACTGCCCACGGAGGGACAACGTAATGTCCCATTGAGGGAAGAGCCTCTCCCCACCATTTCTTAACCTCATAGGCTGTTCTCATGCTCTGCCAACCACACCTCTCAGTAGCTCCAGCTGTCTGAGGGAGAATGGACCAGAGGCTGCTGGGACAGAGGTGGAGGTTGATGTTCAACCTGCAGATGGGTGTTGTTCTTTCTCATGCCGACAGTCAAGACATCATGCAAGGGAAGGACTCTGGACATGCGATTCCTGCTCCAGAGCCAGGAGCAGCTTCAGCTTGCTGGGAGAAGACCAGGCGGAATGGGCTGAGTGTCTTAATAACGGCTAGAGCAAAAATATAAAAGCCATTAAGGGTCAGAAGAACATTCATCAGGGAATTGGAGCATTCAAGGCTGGCCAGAAAACGTGTCGGCTACGGCATAAACCAGTATGCGCTCTGCCACCTGACTGGTTTTGGAGACAAGGGTACGTCTCTTGGAGAGAGGGGTAAGAGGATCTTTCTCCGAGACACACAGCTGTCATTGCTGGGAACAGAAACCCCATCTGTAATTTTGGTTACAGGCCCTGCCGCAAACTCCACCCTCCAACCATTGTGAGCCAGGCCCGGGAACACCATTCCACTGTCACAGGTACATGGACCTGTGCACCTGCAGACACTGCAGCCGGCACACGCCCTGGGGCTGGTGCTGTGACATGAACTGGATGAACCCCCCTGCTGGCCCCATATCCAGCATTCCCCCCCTGAGCAATCGTTCCTGCTCCCTGCTCTTCCTCTCTTCCCCCAGGAACCCCGGAGCAGGCTCTCTTCATGGACCGTGTCCCTCTCCTCCTTGGCTCTTTTAGAATCAAGGTGCTCCTTGTTCCTCCTTCCCCCTAAAGGATTTGCGTGATTTGTGGGCAACATCTGACTTGTCTATTTACCTGGGTCTGGGGCTTGGTCCTTTGGGATCGGGAGAACCTTTTTCTTTTACTTCAGGACAAAGAGGAAAGTGAGAACTGAATTTTGAAAAGGGAAGTCACAGGGTAACCCTAAAAGGCCCAAACCGCAATGGTATAGAGCCAAAGGTGTGGCATGACAAAAATGATTGTAGATGGACACTTCCAATGGATTTCTTCTTATTGCTAATGGTGATTTGTTTTAGCTATTTTTTTGCTATTATCAAAAACTGTAAAAGTGTACAATGTGCCTAATCTTTGGAGAAAACCCTTGAACATGTTAAGAGTGATACAGAAGAACATATTTTATGTTAAAAAAGCTTGTGATGCAGATGTTTCACCCGCAAAATATCTGTTTTTTTACCCATGAAAACTTATGCGCAAATAAATCTGTTATTTTTTCAGGTGTCACCGGACTCCTTGTTGTTTTTGTGGATACAGACTAACATGGCTACCCCCTGATACTTGTAAACAGTCTTGAAACTTTTCACAGGAGAAAAGACATTCCCGACCTGTTATGCTGTAGGAGAAGGGAAACCGAGGCACACTACCATATTGCTTTCAAGGCTAAATGCCAAGTTTCTTATCCTATGGACAACACTAATATCTACATTGTCTTGATATTAATTGGGTTCCAGACACATGCCACAGCTTCTATGGATAAAGTAGCTATTTTCATTAGCTCTTGGCAAGATCACATGAGACATACAGGAACCATGCTGCAAGGGCAAATCCAATCCACTATTGTTCTAAGAAACTTTTACACTGAGTTTGTAAAAGGATTCAATCATGTGATTGAACATGACTTTGAGAAACCATTTCTGTTGTACACTGATATGGGCTCACCAAATGAAATTAATAGACAGCAGGTTTAAAACTAAAAAAAGGAAGTATTTTTTTAAACAAACGCACAGTCAACCTGTGGAACTCCTTGCCAGAGGATGTTGTGAGGACCAATCTCAGCAGCTCCCTCGGAAGGAGCCAGTGCTCTTCTTAGAGGACCTTCTCCTGGACCTCACAGGGCTCTGATGCTCTCACTCCGCAAGCCTGCCTGGGGTCTTGGAGTTAGTGCTCAACAGAACCAGGCAGAGCCCTGTTGTCGAGCACCAGCACCTTCCCTCTGTCCCTGAAGGAGGAAGGGCCCCAACACTGCTCTGAACTGACTGCCCTGACCACGGGTGGCCCAATGGCTCTCAGGTAGCAGGACACAATGGAAATGTGGATCATCCAGTCTCTTATTTCCAGGCCTCCCCAGGGCTAAGGTAAAATTCCTGTTGCCCCTGCCCCTTCTGCTCACCTCCAAGATGTGCGGGAGTTTGTCTGTGCTGGGGGTTGCTGTCAGCAGGCTCTTTAACATGGCATCCACGTCTCTGGGCAGGCCTTCTTCAGAGCCTGTCATGGGAGGAAGACCATGGGTCAGGGTTATAGAATCTGGGGCTACACCTACCAGGATGACAGCTGGATCTGCACTCCTGGCCCAGAGCAGCTGTCTGCAGAGGGTCTGGTGCCGAGCAAGGTAGGGAACAGCCAAGCTGTTAGGGATGGGAGCTGGGCTTCCTGGCAGAGTCCAGGGACCAAAGCACAGAATCTGCAAGGAAGGACTTCCCCATAGAGGGGCAACATCATCTCCCACAGGGTGGGACTCTCTCCCTGAGAGTGGATTAATCCTCTGGCCTGTTCCCATCTCTGCCCCCCTGCACCCCCAATTCAGCAGCTCCAGCCACCGAAGAGAGCAAGAACTAGAGACCTTCCTGCTCCTGGGACAGAGGAGTACGTTGATGATCTATCTGGATGTGAGTGTTGGCCGTCCCCATGCCCATGGTCTATCCTCCATTCAGGCCGTGCACAGGACTGCGATTCTTGTTCTGGATCTAGGGGCGGCTTCAGTTTGCTGGCAGGAGACTGTACATGAGACCTTGCCATTGGGGGGCTACACAGGCACTAACATGGGCACAGAAGTTTGAGGAACATGGCAGAGGCCTGTGTGGGGCAAGGAGGGCAGGGATTCCCTGCTCTCATCACTGGACCCTGTTGCCCCTCCTGTAGGACCCCTCCAGCCATCCTCTCCCATAGACCATTCCCACCGCTCTGCAAAACCAGGCTGCCCCTTCCTGGCAAGGCCTGGTGTTACAGCTTTCTTGCTGGGCTAGCACCAAAGCCAATAGTTGCTAGGGCCTTCTGGGAGTTCTTTGGCTGGAAACTCAGCCCTTCAGCCAGGTGACCGTCTTTTAGTCCACTCCTTCCTGGGTCGTGCTCATCCCAAACAAAAAGTCCAAAAATGTCTAACAGAAACAAGGTCTTCCGTTCCTTTGGGGGCTCTTCCTCAGCCTGACTTTGGCTCGGCCTGCCCTTGGTAGCCCTTTCTATGGCCTTCTACGTCCCCTTCCTTAGAGACCATGGGAGAACAAGTCCTACCCTGGATTCTAGGTTCTGCCCCAAGGCCCTCTACTGAACAGCTAGGCCTGCTCTTGTACCTTTGCTGCGGTTTTCCCTGGTTTTCCCCTCAGGTGAAGCTCACTCTGGAATCAGTTTGGCCTAGGTCCAGACTTTACAGCCCACAGGCCACTCTCCGTTATATTCCCTCCTCCTTAGAACATCGCCCACCCGGGGGGCAAGTTCGATTCTTATCCAAGCTTCATCCCTCATCATCTCATCGCTGTCACCGGCTGCGCGCTTGTACAGCCTGCGCACAGTGTCTGCAGCTCCACTGCCAGCCGCTCACCAGAATTAAGAGGCAATCCTTCTCTTACGCAGTATCCCAGCGCTCTTCCTGCAGCCACTCCTTCTCATTCGCAACTGCTTGCGGAGCCTGTTCCGAAGCCTTTAGCTTCTTCTCTACCCCTTTTTGCTACTGGCACTGCATACGCCAAAACCCTTTCTGTCAGGGTCTGAGAATGCACCATGGACTGCTCCACCCTGGTGTTTGTCCCTCCTTCAGTCTGCTTCATCTCTGGGCCAACCATTTTGTCCTTCACCTCCCTGCAGCACCCAACAGGGCGTGTTGGTGGAGGGTCTGCAAGGTCCACGGCCATCCCTTCCACCTCCACGTTGCCTGCCTCATGTGGGTTTGTGTCAGAGGACACCTTCTCCTTTCTTTCTACCTTCTTGGGGCCCTGGCCCCTTGTTTTGCCACTCAGCAATTTCCTAAGCAGGCCGTGTCCTTTGATATGGCCTGCTTCTCTGCGCCCAAAACAAAGAACTCTTGTCCCCATCTTGGCATTAGACCACGCTTGTGCACTTCCTCATGCCCTGCTCTCCTGGGCTAATCTTCACAGCACAGCCCAAGCATGCTCTCCTTGTCTGCTCTTTTTGTCCATGGGCATAGCAGACCCTGGGTTGATTTCCCTTTGCAGGATCTCTCACAGGTATTTCTCCTGCCGCGTCTGTAGCTCCGCCTGCACTTCCTTCTGCCTCTGTTGGTGTTCTAGGAGCTGCGTGAGAAACTCCGAGACCTGCTTTAGCTGCTTAACCAGTCCTGGGAACTGAAGTGAGAAATCCAGTGACCAGCTCAGTCCCTCCAGACACTCGCTTGGCGGGACAGACCTTCCCTCAGCACCCAAGACTTCCCCCTATGATCCATGAGGGCTGATGGAATTCAATCCTCCTGACTGTACCAATTAGAAACGAATCTACTCATCGTTCTGTGCCCCCGTGGCGGCCAGGCATGGCATCACAGCCCTCTCGCTAGGCTCGCATCCCCCATCTGTGGTTGCTCCAGCACCATGACAGTTTCTCTGCCTGGTAATTCAACCCTTCGGCCAGGTCGCCACCTTTAGTCCACCCTTCTGGGGCCCAGCTTGTCTCACACTAAAAGTCCAAACACGTCTTTCCTTCTGCCATCACTGGGGCTCCTCCTCTTCCTGCAGCCCCCTTGCTGGGCTTGGTAACCCTCTCCAGGTGGGTGTACACCCCCTTCTTTGAGGCCAGTAGGGGAATCCAGTCCCACCCTGACATTGGCAGCAGCCCAGGGTTCTGTACCCAACAGCAAGGTCTACTGCTTTCTCTTTATTGCAGTTTTCCCTGGGCACTTCCCACCTCTCTTCTCAAGTTTCCCTCTAGACTTTCCTTGCTGCTCTGAACTTCCTACCTCATTCTCATTCCTGTTGATACCCCAGCTGGGCTGTATCACCACTGAGGTCTGGCTCTGTAGGGGGAGGTACATGGTGCCTCTCAGGTAGGGCTCATTCTGTAATCAGCTTGGCTAAGCCCCAGGCTGTGCAGCCCAGGGGAGAGCACCTTGTTACAAGCCTGCTCTGCCCACTCCTACTGTTCCTGGGCTGGGGTCCTTGCTCCCCATTTCAGACCTGGTTTCCAGTGGGGCTCAGTACACACAGGCCCCACTGCCTGCAACTGGAGTTTGCTTGTTCTGGTGACTCTGACATTCAGGCCCTTCATCATTCAGAGGTTGACAGGTGTGGTGAGGGGGCTGGAGAAATCCCACTGCTGAGCGGAAGGAGGCCAAAGAGTTGGGATTCTGGGAGCTGATGGGTTCGTTTGCCCTGCTGCGGGAAGTGGAGCTGGAGACCGGAGATGCCATGTGAACGAGATTACCTGATGTCCTCTTCATGCCCGAGGGGCTGGAGCCTCCTGCCGGAAACCCTCTCAGGAGTCCAGCTAAGAGGACATGTCTAGGGAGTCCCTTCCTACGAACAAAACCAGGGTGGTACAATAATCGAGACGTCTCTGTCCCAGAGCTGGGAGCCAGGGACAGGGGAAGCTACCAGGCAGTCTATGCATCGGGGATCCCGTTTCTCCCCTAAGAGACCCACACACCCCAAAGGAGTAAATGGCTCTTACCTCCATGAGGGAGTGGGGTCTTCCATCTAAGCCTCTTTGAGAGCCAGCACTGCTTGCTTTGATGGGACGAGGTGACCCATTTCCACAGCTCCAGGAGGTGGCTCAGCTGCAGGCTGCACCCATCTCGGAGGCTGTGAGGGAATTTGGGGCGCAGAAGGAAGGACCCTGCTCCACAGAGAGGGGAGAGGGTTTCTGTGAGTGCCAAGTGGGCTCCATTACCCCTTCCACTATCTCCCCTTTTACAGTGAGCCAGAGCAGTACCTGCAGCAGGGAGCTGGAGTTGCTGGTGGCCTCAGAGGCACAGCCCTGCAGTGCCTCAGGCACCTGGCGCAAGTGCCGGATGATGCGGAGCTGGCACATCACATTGGCTGTGACGTCCTCCTTCTGCAAGGGAACGAGAACCTGTCAGAGACTCAGATAACCGCGAGGAATTGGGGGGGATTAAGGGCACCTGGAAGCAGCAGCATTTCCACCCACCACCTGCCTATCTATGAGGGATGGATTCACCCTCCTGACCCCTAGAATGGAGTCTTCTTGTCCTTTCTAGTGACCTCCAGTGTCAACCCCCCTCCTTGTAGGGTAGCTCCTGCTACCTCCCCCTCAGTGTCCCTAACAGCTGTTCCACCTCTAATCCACAGCTCAAGTTCTCAGACCCCTGTCCTCCACAGCTTGGGCAGGGACAGGGCTCTAGCAGGGGAATGTGGGGGAAGGACGGATTCTGGCAGCAGTGAAGTGGGATGTCGGGAGGTTGAGACCTTTCCCCAAGTCACCCCAGACACTAATGGTGAAGACGCAGGATGGCAGCCCTGGTGAATGGGGCAGACCAGCAGCCCCTGCTAACTGAATCCTCCCATTCTCTCTAGAGTGGGTCCAGCCCTGCCAGCAGCAGGACAAGCTTCCCCTGCCCATGTGCATCAGTCCTGCCTGGTGAATCGCCATCACTCATCAGTCCTTGGCTTCCCAGGCTGCCAGTGATGGGAGCACCTCTGGGTGGTGGCTCGGGCAACAATCCCCTTCTAAAGCTCTGCGATCAATGAATCAGATATTTCACCCCATGAACAATGTCTTAGCCCGCTGGGGATGGGGAGGATCTCATTATTGGAGGGTGCCCAGGGTGTCGCAAGAGACAGCCAGGGCCATTCGGAGCAGCACCACCCTGCTTAGATCCACCATTACCCTACCTGAGTTTGACGTAAGTGACCGTCTGGAACCCAATTAATATCAAGACAATGTAGATATGAGGCACCGTGATACAGCATGGCCAGAGGGCAGAAGGAGAGTGTTTAAAGGGAGCCCTATTCCCTGTAGAAGGAAGAAAGTTTGCTATAGATTAATTAGAGCACCTGAAGCCAGTCACCTGATAACCCCCCCCACCCCGCTTCCATCGGACAAGGGAAGGAGTTGAAGCAGAGTAGATTGGTCAATAGACAACTCAGATCTTACCCAGAAATCACGCTGTTGCCAATCCTTCAGGAGCAAGGAGGAACAAGGAGCACCTTGGTTTCAAAAGAGCCAAGGAGGAGAGGGACATGGTCCATGAAGAGAGCCTGCTCCAGGGTTCCTGGAGGAAGAGAGGAAGAGCAGGGAGCAGGACCCATTGCTCAGGGAGGGATTGCTGGATGTGGGGCCAGCAGGGTGGTTCATCCACCTCATATCACAGCCCCAGCCCCAGTGCATGTGCCAGGTGCAGTGTCTGCAGGTGCACAGGTCCATGTAACTGTGACAGTGGAATGGTGTTCCCAGGCCTGGCTCACAATGGTTGGAGGGTGGAGTCTGTGGCAGGACCAGTGAGCAAAATTGCAGATGGGGTTTCTGTTCCCAACTATTGACAGCTGTGTGTCTTAGAGAAAGATCCTCTTACTGGTTTTGGAGACAAGGGTACGTCTCTTGGAGAGAGGGGTGAGGTGGCAGAGCGCATACTGGTTTATGCCATAGACGACTCGTGTTCTGGTCAGCCTTGAATTCTTCAATTCCCTAATGAATGTTCTTCTGACCCTTAATGGCTTTTTTACTTTTGCTCTCGCGATTATTCAGACACTCAGCCCAGTCGGCCTGGTCCCACTTCCATGTGGTGCCTCACTTTCCCCCTCTCTGAAGTGGCGATAATCCTAACTGACAATTAGACAGTGTTTGATCCTCAGATCTTCCTTCCCAAATCCCTGTCCTCCTTGCCCAACACTACCCTCTCCCCCATTTCCCCAATATTCCATGCCTATCTTTGTGCCTGTCTCATCCCCCAACTACAAGGTCTCAGACACCATCTCCTTCCAGCAAGCTGAAGCTGTCCCTGGCTCTGGAGCTGTAATTGCATGTCCAGAGAGCTTTGCTTGCCTGGTGTATTGACCGTGGGCATGAGAAAGGACAACACCCATCTGCAGGTTGAACATCAACCTCCACCTCTGTTCCAGCAGCAGGATGGCCTCTGCTCCCTGCTCCCTCAGACAACTGGAGCTACTGAGAGGTGTGGTTGGCAGAGCCTGAGAACAGCCCATGAGGTTAAGAAATGGTGGGGAGAGCCTCTTCCCTCTATGGGACATTACGCTGCCCCTCCGTGGGCAGTCCCTTCTTTCTGCAGGCTGGGATTTGGGTCCTGGATTCTGCCCAGAAGCCCATCTTCCATCCCTAACAGCTTGGCTGTTCCCTATTCTGGTGTACACCAGGCTCTCTGCAGAGAGCTGCTCTGGGCAAGGACTGCCCATAGAACATGGATGACAAGCTCTAGATCCTGCTGACAGCAACCCCCAGCACAGACAAACTCCAGCACATCTTGGAGGTGAGCAGAATGGGAAGGAGCAGCAGGGGTTTTAACTTGGCCCTGGGGACTCCTAGAAAGAAGAGACTGGAAAATCCATGTTTCTTCTCTTGGATTCTTCTGAGTATGCATTTGTTATATAAACTCAGTGGGTGACCTTGGGGTTAACTCACTTCCCCCTTCCGGCATCAGTCTTCTCCACTATCAAATCTACCCTGGGGAAGAAGGACATAAGCCCTGACAATCACGTTCACCTGTTGGTGTCTGGCCCTGGGACCCTAAACCAACTGGACTATCTGCCCCATGACCTAAACTGCCCTGTCTTTCCCGCCTAGGGCCTTGTCCTAAGTGCACAGCCTAGTCCCTTCCTGGCTTGTCCCTGACCTTTCAAGGACTCTCCAAGCTCCTCCCACACCTGCTCCCCTTGGGTCTCTCTCCTGGCTGAGCACAGGCTGCCCTTCTATCTCTCAGCAGGCCTGGGTCCTAGTCACATGCTGCTGCTTGTCACCTGATCCCCACACTTATTCTCTTCACCCTAGGGAGCTGCATAACCTGGGCTAGGTGCTGCTGAGCTCCAACCCCTTTCCTGGCCATCTCACCGTGGGACAGGTTGAAAGTGGAAACCTGTGGGCTAACAGTAACTGTTAGTAACTGTTAGTAACTAATTAGTTAGTCTCTAATGTGCCACAAGTACTCCTTTTCTTTTTGCGAATACAGACTAACACGGCTGTTTCTCTGAAACCAGTAACTTTTTGCTCTCAAAGGTGCCGAAGACACAATGGAAGAGGAAATCCTTTGGCCTGGATTTACATTATTGCAACTGAAAGTGAATGAGAGAAAATAGGTCCAGAGTTATCTTTATGTATGTTCTGTACAGCAGAAAATGTACAGATTAATAGATGTTAAGGTCAGAAAGGACCATTATGTGTTTCCGGTCGCACCTCCTGAAAAACTCAGGCCCTAAAATGTCACCAAGTGGTTCCTTCAGCCAAGCATAACATGGGACTGAGCCAGAGCATGTCTTTTGGAAGGACATCCACATGCATTAGAACAGAGGTTCTCAAACTGGGGAGTCAGGCCCCCTCAGGGGGTTGTGAGGTTATTCCTTGGGGGGTCGTGAGCTGTCAGCCTCCACCCCTGCTTTGCCTCCAGCATTTATAATGGTGTTAAATATATAAAAAAAGTGTTTTTAATTTATAAGGAGGATTCACACTCAGATGTTTGCTTTTCTGTACTTGGCTTTGGGACCATGAGCGAGTCTCTTCAACGCTGGGTGCCTCGATTTCCCCAACTAACAAATAGATCTAATCATGTTGGGTTTTTTTTTGTTCTCCCCATTTTACAGGGTGGGAAACCGAGACACAGTTGGGACCTGTCTACACTGCAAGTCTCTTGTGCATTTCGAAGCTGCTAACCCCCACATGTTTTTCAGATCCTATGGACAACACCGCTCCTAAAGGTGTGTTTGGTTTGTGCTTATCCCCTATGTAAACCAGCAGGGCTGGGCGGACTTTTCTCACTGTGCTGTAGGGAGCAGATTCTGGGTACTAAGAGTCTGAAGAAGCTCTCAAGGACTACTTTTTACAAATATTTCTATCAATGAATTGGGAGAAAATATACAATCCCTGCTGATAAGATTGGTAGGTGACAAAATATTGGCAGAGTGGTAATTACTGATGAGGAGAGGGCAGTGATACAGAACCATCTGGCTCATTCAGCAAGCTGGGCCCATTCAAAGAAAGCAAGTTTGACCGGAGCCAAATGCAAGGTCCTACACCTCGCAACAAGGCATGCCGGCCACACCTCCAGAACAGGGAAGTGTATCCAGGAAAGCAGTGACTCTGGAAAGGATTTAGGGGCCATAGTGAAGAAGCCACTCAAAACGAGCTCCCAGCATGATGCTGTGGTGACCAGGGCTAAAGCCATCCTTAGACGTAGAAGCAGTGCCGTGAGGAGGCTAGGGAGGTGACACAGCATTAGTGAGACTGCTATTGGAATACTGCCTCCAGTTTTGTTGTCCTCATTTGAAAAAGATGTTGAGAAATTGGAGCTGGGGCAGTTAAAGAGCCACCAAATGTTCTGCGGGCTGGAGAAAAATGCCTTCTAGGGAGCGATTGAAAGAGCTCAACCTGTTTAGCTGATGAAAAGCAGACTGAAAGGTGACTTCAATGAAGTGTTGAAATACCTTAATGGAGAGAAAATACTGGGGATTAAAAGGCTCGTTAATCTAGCAGAGAAAGGCATAACAAGACCCAATGGCTGGAAGGTGAAAAGAGACCAATTCATATGACAAATAAAGCACAAATATTCAACAGCGAGGATGATTCACCACAGGAACAAGCTACCAAGGAAAGTGGTGGATTCTCCATCTCTTGATGTCATTTAATGAAGACTAGATATCTTTCTGGAATGTCTTTACCAAATGTTAGCGACTGTGGTATACAGGAGGCCTGTGATATGCAGGGGGTCAGATGAGATGCTCTAATCGTCTCTTCTGGCCATCAAGTCGACTCATTTCTGAAAAACTGAGTGTAGCATTGGGAGTAGCCTCTGATGTTTTGCTGTCTAGCCGGCATGCTTCCTAGAATGAACACTCCTTGAGTGGAGTGATCCACAGGGAGTAGCTCAAACCTCCAAAGTGTCTGGCCAGCGGTAGGTCATTAGCACTGCAGGGGAGGGGTGGGTAGGCTGACGGGATAGCAAGTGTGAAAAAGGGGACAGGGAATGGGGTGTGAGAGGAGCCTATATAAGAAAAAGCCCCAGATAGCGGGACTGCCCCTATAAAATTGGGACATCTGGTCACCCCAGGGGTGGGTGTGGTAGTGACATCACAAAGGCCTTTTGCAGGACCTCAGCCTATTGGTCAAAGGTGGTGGGGAGGTGGTGACCTCACAGAGAGATGCTGACATCAGCCAGGCAGGACAGGGGTGCAGGGCCAGGGAAACATCGCAGACCCCTGTAGCTTTGCTTCAGCAAGTCTCCTTCTCGAGGTCCCTCTTTGAGGACAGAGAGTATTAGGGTTACGTACGTGAGTGCGAGGAGGAACCTCTTTCAAGTTTTCTCCTTTCCTTTTCCTGATTTTACTTGAAAACAGACGTCCCTGTTTGGAACGTAAGAGCCTCTGAGAGGTTTGGAACCTGTTCAGTCTGATCCATTTGGTGCCAGGTAAATTCTAGGCCTGGAAAATGCAAGCTTAAGGCGGCAGTATTTTATTCCCCACCTAGGATTTTGTCCCTTAGAATCACTGGGGACATTAGGGTTTGTTTTTTTTGTTTTACCTTTTCCTCCATCCCTCCCTCCTTTCTCTTCTTCTCTTACGACTTTTGTCCTTTCCCTTGTTCTCCTCCCGCCACCAGGAGAGTTGTATGGGGGGAGTCACTGGGGGTGCTCTGCAGCTCCCATTGTGGAAGATCCACCCAAAAATGTTGGGCTGCAATAGTGCTTGGCCCGTGATCCCCACCGGTGACCTGGGCCATCCTTTGGGCTCTCTGGTGAGAAAGTGTCACCTCAGCCTCCTGCCCCTTAGTCTCTACCTGGATTGTCTGAGGAGGAGGTTATTAACAGGGAGGAGACTTGGGTCATTGTTTTTCTCTTTTAAGACCAAGTAAATAAGTTATAACGAGTCATGTTTGATTAACGTTGCTGCTTGTCTGCATTCATTGTCTGTGAGCAGTTCATGATTCTCTCTAACATTCCAGTTCTCCTGAAACACTTGCTGAATAATTACTATGAACTGTTGTTGGTCTGGAGCTCATTTGAGAGCACTTTATTCAGGTCGTGCAACATATGAAACTCAAGATCTGATGGTTAGTTTGCAAGTTAGGGCTCTTGGGTCCTATTCCCAACTCTGCCACTGACTGGCTGTGTGACTTCAGACAAGTCAATTCTCCTTTCTCAGCCTTAGCTTCTCCCTCTTTCAAGTAGGCATAACAATCGGCTCCTACCTACCTCACAGTGGGTGGAGGATGGGGATCCATTGGAGAGTGTCACTGGGAGCAGTGAATAATATGAGGTGTCCTATCACTTTTACTCAGATAAGACTATGACATAATAGAGTAGCTGAAATATTCTATTTTATTTGTTTTTGATTATTTTGAGATTGTTAAGAGAAGCAACTCCTTAGCTCAGACTGAAGCATCTTCTCTAATTTTCAATCTAACTGTCTCCTCTTTGTATGCGATGGGACAATTTAACACACAGTGACAAACAGGAGATGCTTTTGTTTTGCAACAAAATATTTTTGCAAAGAATTTTCATCCCACTTGATATGATTTCAAGAAACAAACCGGTTTAGTCTGAATGAGATTTTCTGACCAAAACAGTTAAATGAAATTTCCCCACCATCTTGATTCCTGGGCTCTCTCCCTGCCTCTGGGGGGCTTGTTGTCTGTCAGAACAGGAGTCAAGATGGTTGGCTTCTCTTTCTGGCTCTATCACCACCTTGCTGTGTAGGCCCTTGGGTAGGTCACTTCCCTTTTCTGACCTAAGGCTCCCCCTCTGTCCAATGGGAACAGGGACAATTTGCAAACTCTGGGCAGTCGTGAGCCTGTGTGAGATAAGGGGCGTTAAAGCCCTTTGTGAAGGAGAAAGGGGAGTTTCACGGTGTTGAGCACCGAGGAATTCTAAACTTTGCTAAAATGTCTAGGCTGCGGAAACAAGAAATAGTCGGGGCCAAATTTTAACCATTGTCTTTTTAAAAGCCTATTCAGGGATGTGAGTCCCACTCTTTTAGGTACGTGGGGTTCTTTGCCAGGAGGAAAGAAGAGGTTCCTGCCTCCATTTTTATGGCCTTAACAAACCAGGTGCTGTGCCCTAGTTCTCATCTGAGATCCCTGCAAAGAACCTCTCCCCATCCGTTAACAAGACAGTAGCTATCTTTGAAAGGGGAACAAAGAGAACCCTGGGACTTACAGACAAGCCAGCCTCATTCCATACCTGGAAAGACACTGGAACACATTATTAAACAATCAGTTTGTCAGCACCTACAGGATCATTTGGTTCTTAGTACTAGTGAGCATGGATTTGTCAAGAACAAATGATTCCAAACCAATCCTATTTCCTTCTTTGACAGGGTTACAGGCCTAGAGGAGGTGGGCAGACAGTAGATGTGATCTATCTTGGTGTTAATCAGGCTTTTGACACAGTCCCATAGGACATTCTCAGAATCAAACTAGGGAAATGTGGTCTAGATGCAATTAGTATAATGTGGGTGCACAGCTGGTTCAAAACCCATCCTCCAAGAGTCGTTCTCCATGTTTGGCTGCCCAGCTAAGAGGGTGTACCAACTGGGTCGGGCAGGAATCAGTCTGGGGTGTGGTACTATTCCATATTTTCATTAATGATTTGGAAAATGGAGTGCAGAGCATGCTTCTACACTGTGCAGATGACACCAAGCACTTTGGAGCACAGGACTGGAATTCAAAACACCCTCTACTAATTGGAGAATTGGTCTTCTTGAGCCAAACTCCACGGCTGGGCCCCTCTCTATAGACTGGGCGAAAGTGAAACTCCAGAACCAAACACTCCTCCTCCTGGACAGTGCATTCCAACCTTTAATGGCAGGGGGACCGGACATGAGGGCCTGGTTGTAATTGCCAGCAGTGGAAGGGAGTGTGTAGCAGTGGTTAGTGAAGGGGCCTGGAAATAAGACTGCTGCATCCCATCCGTGGCTCTGAGACTTGGTGTGACCCTGAGCAAGTAGCTTCAGCAAGTGGGAGCTGGGAGGTGCTGTCACCCCCACACTAAGGCAGTGTTTTGCACCCCTTGCTCCTGGCTGAGTTTTTCTGTCCCCTGGCAATAAGACAGACTCTTCTTTTCACAGTCCCTTGATCGCCCAGTGTCATCACCCTGCCTGCTGGCTGGGCGTGTAACTCCTCAGGTCACCACCCTCTCCAGCCTACCTTGGGCTTGGAAAGTGAGGAGGAGGGCGAGCGACAGCAGGTGACCCTGAACATCCACCATCCATCGCTCCATCACCTAGAGCAAGTGAGTGACATTAGGGTTCCTCTGTGGCATTCCCTGTCTGTCTGGGGAGAGGCAGTAAGAGGGGGAGAGAATCTCTCCCAAAGGAGATTGGATTTGCAAATGGCCTCCTGGAGCCCCTCGCTCTCCGATGAGGGAGGGTCTTCTCCAGTGCCTTCTCCAGTGTGTTTGGAAAGGTCCCAGCAATGCAGCTCCCAGCCCTTCCCTTGTGGGAGACTGTTCCCCTGGCTGAGAGTGTCTGAGCTGGGCCAGACCCTGTGAGCTGCTGAGCATGGAAATCAATGAGAAATGAGGAGGCCCTGGGCTTCCTATACCTAGGGACTTTGATGTGGGGAATTTTTTTCCCTGGAGAAGTCCGGAGTCCTGGGTAGTGTTCTGTTCTCTAGCCTGAGGGGTAGCCAGGGATGGCAGGAGGGAGCTGCTTGTCCGATGGTCTTTGTAACTGACCCCAGTGCCTCCCCGGGTGTTGCAGCACCAGGGATGATGAGGGGAATCGTTGGGAGCAGACCATGCAATGAAGTCCTGCCAGTGTGTGGAGATTGCACTCTCTGCACCCTTGTGAGGGGAGGAGGAGCTGCTGTGGCTGGGGCAGGGATGGGGAGGGATGAAAAAGGCTGTCTGGTGAGAGGCTGCCTGGACCCCAGACTCACTCCTGCTCCACGCTCGGTTCCAGGATAGCCTGGCTCCTGAGGATGTTCAGGAACAAGGCTCTGCAGGTGTCCCCAGAGCCTGAGGGAAGCAGCTGCCATCTTCCCCAGGAGCAGAGCAGCCCCTCTGTCCCCGCTGGCAGGGAAGGAGCTCCCAGATGGACCAGGAGGTGGAAGTGCCCAGCCTTCTGGCGGAGGAAACCCACTCCTGGCACAGGCGCCGAGGTGGGAGAGGCACTGGCCAGGCTGAAATGGAGCTGGCCCAGGATGCAGCTGGGCAGGCAGGACCCAGCCCAGGACGGGAGCCAGGCAGGGTGGCTCTGGAGCTTGTTGTGTGGGAAGCACCGGCCCCAGGAGCCCAGCCCTGATTCCCAGCAGGAGGCATCGCCCTGCCCAGTCACTGAGGACCTTCCATCTTCTCCAGGGCAGGAGGTGGAGGATCCCTGTCACAGCACCAGCAGCTCGGCCCGCTCCCCATGGGACAGCAGCAGTGCCTGGGATTTGGGTAGCAGAGAGGCCAACGGGCGCCGCTGCTTTGTTCCAGGTGAGGAGCCAGTCTGGGCTCAGGAAGGGGTGAGGAGGGGGCTGTGAACACCCAGAGCCCAGGCCCTCAACCAGCGCTATGGGGGCAGGTCTCCAGCCCAGGTGTCTGGCCTGAGCCACGTGAACCTCTGACACTAGATGCTGCCACTTTGGTCCTTGGTGTTCTGGTTGGCAGGGTGCGTGCGGGGAGAGGGAGCAGGCACTTCCCAGGGAGTCCAGGACAGTGTGTGTGGGGGATCTCTTTGCTATGGGCTCCTGAATTACTTGGGGGCTGAAGGTATCACTGAGAGCGGGGAATGTGGGGAGCGATCTGCCCTGGGTCCCGGAGGTGGGAAGGGAGCACATTGCCCCACCATGCCCCTGTCCTTCTCCCTAGTGGCAGCAGGTATCATCCTGTCCCCTTTTCTCCCTGGTGCAGGGACCCCCAGGGACTCAGAGGACGAGGAGGAGGAATGGGTGGACGTGGCCACAGAGGAGGCTGCTCTCAAGAACATTCGAGAGCAGCTCCAGGGCCGAGAAAAGGTACAAACGTTCCCCAGCTGTGCTGGAACCGAGATTCTCCCGCCCCTTCCCAGCACCCTGACCAACCTGCAGAGAGTCTTGTCTCTGATGATCCACCAGCCCTAATGGGGACCTTTCTTCTCCATGATCTGGGACGGGTGAGTCCCCACTATCCCCCATTCAGGCCTGAGTGCTGCAGCTGGTGTGGGTGGGGCAGGGAGGTCCCTGGCTAACTGGCTGTCTCTCCTGTAACCCCACTCCTGGTGGGTTCAGGACGAGGCCCAGCACCTCATGTTCCTGCACGCCATCCACCCCCGTGTCTCGCTGCACAGCAGAGAGGGCAGGACACATTGGAGCCACACTGCTGCAAGGCGGCTGTGCTGGAGAGGATTGTGGTGAGGGAGGACAGAGATATGGGAGGGGTAGGGGTCTCCCCGGGCCAATGGATGGGGGATGGCTGGTGCTGGAGGGGCAGCTGAGGCCAGAGATTGCTGGGGCTGAAGATTGGGGAGAAGAGACAGGAGAAATTCTGAGATTGGCCACTAGTGGGCAGGAATCGGAGGAGCGGGAGGCAGGTGGGGGGATCCTGCTGGCTGTGTGGGGTGCTGGCTGTGTAATCGCCTCACTGGGAAGTGTCAGTGAGGCCCGAATCTCTCACGCTCCTTTGGCTCTCACAGGAGCTTATGGAGGAGCTGCCTGATAACTCTCCACCTGGTGCCGTCCTCACTAACTCCCTGATTGCTGTGGCAACCTCGGGTACTGAGACCCTCCAGGCCTGTTCCCCTAACCCCGGTGCTGCTCAGGCCCAGGGCTGGGAGTCACTGCCCCTCCCACCACCAGGTCACTTCCCAAGGGTGGCTCCTCTGACAGAGATGGTGGGAAGGTTCACTCTCTCTCTGGGTTGGGCTGTTCTTTTCACTCTAGTAACATTGCAATGGCTTTGGGGAGAGGCTCACACCCAGGAACAGATAGAGGAGGGGCAGCGGGGTCCAAGGAACAGGCGCTATTCCTGCCCTGCCACTGTCTGTCTAGGAAACCTTGCACTTGTCATTCCCTGGCTCGGTGCCTCAGTTTCCATTCTCGCCAGCCTCTGCCTATTTCCCTGCGGTTTTACATCCCTGTTGGTGCCAGTTCCATCCCCGCAGTGCACAGTCTAATATCGCCTCCTCTCTCTTGCCAGCACCATGACACCTGGCCTGGAGCCAGAGGTGGAGAGCCACCTCCTTCGACCTGCCCTGCATGCCGTCTTCATCGTGGGCACGTAGAAAGACACCACCCAAGTCCAGGTAGATCATGCTAAAGTCATGGATTGAAGAGCCAGCTGTCATCCTGCCATGAATTCTTGCTAATTGCCTTCAGTGGAATGTGAATGAGGGAGGCCAGGATATGTATTTGGGTGTCTCACAAGTGCTTCGCAGAGACCCCTCTTCCCGTCCTGTGGCAGGAATAGCCCCAGTTTCCCAAACACTGAAGCATGGCTCTCCCTTGTTTTGCAGGATCTGCATAGGGTCTTGCCAGAGCTCCTGGATGCCATGCTGGGGAGCCTGCTGGCAGAGTCCCCAGACACCGACAGGCTCCACTACATCTTGGAGGTGAGCCCAATGAGAGGAGTGGGGGCAATTTTATCTTAACTCTTAGACCCATTTTCAAGTTTCTCTTCCTAGCTGGGCCCCCAGTGGGCCGTCCTTGGTCAGGGCAGTCAGTGCAATGCAGTGTCAGGCCCTTCCTCCTTGAACGACAGAGGAAGGAGCTGGGACTTCAAGCCAGAGCTTTGCCTGGGGACTGGCTTAGGGAGTGAGAGTCTGAACCCCTCCTGTGAGATCCAGAAGATGGTCCTCAGAGAAGAGTCACAGGCTCCTAACGAGAGAAACAGGAGGACCCCAGAGAATCAGCCCTTCTCTCGACAGGCCCTGAGATTCCTAGGGGGATTGTGTTCACACTCAGTCCCTTCACCCAACCAAGGACTTGAGAGCCAAGGAGGGGTGAGGGGTCTGTCTCCTTCCTGGTGAGCTGTTCAGGAATCAGAAGTTCAGGGAGTATGGGACCAGCCCCCACATCGAACGTTGTCCCAATCTAGAGAGATAATGACAAGTTGTGACCTGCAGGATACAGGCATTGTCCTGGGGGCAATAATCCCCTTCTAAATCTCTGCGATAAATGAATCGGATATTCCATCCCGTGCACAATGTCTCAGCCCCCTGGGGATGGGGAGGGTATCATTAGCGCAACACATGCACCTTCCCATGGATCCTGAGCTGCCTCCTTTCCCCCTAGCACATGAACTATTAGATCGTGTCCAGGGTGTCGCAAGAGAGAGTCAGGGCCATTCAGAGCAGCACTGCCCTGCTCAGATCCACCATCACACTCCCTTTGTTTGACGTAAGTGACCTCTCAGCCCAGCTTCCTGACTCCAGGCATCGGTGGGCTGGCTCGAACAGGCTGTAGGATGTGCTGCTGCAGGGGCTGGGGGTTAGGCGTGTTCCTCTTGGGGAGGCAGAGTCAGAGCAGAGAATGAACTCGGCTTGAGTCAAGTTCTTCTTGTCCTGGTTAAGTGGTGACTCTGGGCATTTTAAGGGGACCATACTGCAGGTTCATGTCTTTCTATCATCCTGGAGCAGCTGGGGAAGTAAGTCCTCATGGAGGGCCCTGCCCACATCCCTGTGCTCCAGGCTCCTTTTGAGGGCAGAGTAAATGAAGGGTCTAGCTCAGGCTCCTATTCTCTAGCATCTCCTGTAGAGGGGCTATGGGGACTGAGAGTCCTGGCCAGGCGGGGACTGGGAGCTGACAGGAAAATGCTGATGGAGTCCCCTCTCCCTCTCCCTTCCACAAGAACTCGGCAGGACTCCCCAGGATGGGTCACCATGTGGCACAGCTGTCCATCAGTGACGCAGCCAAGGACCTGAGCCAGCAGGCCAGGGTGGGAGTGTACAGGCTGTACCAGCTGCTGCTGCACCAGAGGGGTAAGGAACCCAGCTGGGAAATGGCACCCGATAGAAGAGTGAGAGTGGGACCCCAACCAATTTCTCTCATACTGACCCCGGTTGTAGGCTGAGTCTCTGTCGATCTCTTTCTCTGTTCTACACCACCCCCTGCAATTCTGTTGGCAAGGAATCTGTCCACTGGGCAACCACCAATAGGATTAGAAAGACACAAGTGCTGCAACCAAAATGACAAGTGTGTGTGTGTGTGTCTCTTTCCCAGGGCTGACCATATATGAGGCCGAAGCCCTGTGGTGTTGGGACTGCCACCGGGACAGCAGGCTCCTGGGCTACAGGAACACAGCCACTGTTGCGGAGGTAAGGACACTTTGCCAGGGAGTGGGGGTGGCTGGGTCCCCTGCAGTGACTGCTTCCTGGGGCCGCGAGACAGAGATACCGTTCTAGCCCCAGGATTCGGAGCCTCACTCTGGGCAGTTTGCTAATGCCTCACATCCTGTTGGGTTTAGGTCTTCGTAAAATTCTTCTGGGAGGGGCAGAGAAGATCCTTCCTCTGGACATCAGTGCTGGCCATCCAGGACACCCTGCTGTGTGTCAGCCAGCCTGAGCTGCTCCTCACCTACTCCCTCCTGCGGGAAGCCCAGCGCTGATGGGGGACAAGATAAGCAGCTGCATTAGAGTCAGGAGATTGGGGTGGGGCCCAGGCCTCCTTCCCATCCGATGTCCATTCGCTGGGCTGGCAGCAAGGAGCCTGGTGTGGAATGAGAGTGAGAACAGGTGCTACTGGGAAGGGAGATGAATTCAACTTCATGAGCAGGAGGGAGCCAGCTTGTCCCCAGAGTAGCTCCAACCCAGCTCTTTGCAAGGCTAATTAATGACAAGCATTGCCTCATCACAGACTTATGTTCTTAGGACATGGTGCTACCGCTCTTGGGAAGTGCCCTCTGCGAGTCTCTCCTGTCCCACAGGGCCACTCCAATTTCCACTGGACTAGTGTCCATGTCACCCGAGCCACCACCCAGAGTTGCTCCCATCACTGGTAGCCTGGGAGGCCAAGGACTGACAAGTGATGGCGATTCAGCAGGCAGGCCTGAGGCACATTGGTGGGGGAAGCTTGTCCTGCTGCTGGCAGGGCTGGACTTTCTCTAGAGAGAACGGGAGGATTCAGTCAGCAGGGGCTGCTGATCTGCCCCATTCACCAGGGCTGCCATCCTGCGTCTTCAGCATTAGTGTCTGGGATGACTTGGAGAAAGGTCTCAACCTCCCGACATCCCACTTCACTTCTGCCAGAATCCCTCCTTCCCCCGACCTCCCTGCTAGAGCCCCGTCCCTGCCCAACCTGGGTTGGGGTGGAGGAGAGGGTTTTGAGAACTTGCTCTGTGGATTGGAGGAGGAACAGCTGTCAGGGGCACTGAGCGGGAGGTGGCAGGAGCTGATGCTACAAGGACGGGAGTTGGCACTGGAGGTCTCTAGAAAGGACAAGAAGACTCGATTCTGGGGGTAAGGAGGGTGAATCCATTCCTCAGAGGTAGGCAGGTGGTGGGTGGAAATGCTGGTTCCAGGTGCCCTTAATCCCCCCAATTCCTCGGGGGCGTCTGAGTCTCTGACAGGTTCTCGTTCCCTTGCAGCAGGAGGACGTCATGGCCAATGTGATGTGCCAGGTCCGCATCATCCAGCACTTGCGCCAGATGCCTGAGGCACTGCAGGGGCTGTGCCTCTGAGGCCACCAGCAACTCCCACTCCCTGCCTCAGGTACTGCTCTGGGTCACTGTAAATGGGGAGATAGTGGAAGGGGAAATGGAGCCTCCTGGCAATCACAGAAACTCTCTCCCCTCTCTGTGGAGCAGGGTCCTTCCTTCTCCCCCCCAAATTCCGGCAGAGTTTTCCAGATGGGTGCAGCCTGCAGCTGAGCCACCTCCGGGAACAGTGGGGACAGGTCACCTTATCCCCTGAAAGCTAGCAGTGCTGGCTCTCAAAGAGGCTTAGATGGAAGACCCCACTCCGTCATGCAGGTAAGAGCCATTTACTCCTTGGGGCATGTGGGTCTCTTGGGGGAGAAATGGGATCACAGAATCATAGGGTTGAAAGGGACCTCGGGAGGTCATCTAGTCCAATCCCCTGCGCAAAGCAGGACCAATCCCCAATATTTGCCCGGGATCCCTAAATGGTCCCCTCAAGGATTGAACTCACAACCCTGGGTTTAGCAGGCCAAAGCACAAACCACTGAGCTATCCCTCCCCCGCTAATGCGTAGCCTGGCTGGGAGCTTCCCCCATCCCTCTCACCCAGCTCTGGAACAGAGACGTCTCCATCATTGTACCACCCTGGTTTTGTTCGTAGGAAGGTGCTCCCCAGAGATGTCCTCTAACCTGGACTCCTGAGAGGGTTTCCAGCAGGAGGCTCGAGCCCCTAGGGCATGAAGAGGACATCAGGTAGTCTCGTTCACATGGCATCTCCGGTCTCCAGCTCCACTTCCCGCAGCAGGGCAAACGAACCCATCAGCTCCCAGAATCCCAACTCTTTGGCCTCCTTCCACTCAGCAGTGGGATTTCTCCAGCCCCCTCACCATACCTGTCAGCCTCTGAATGATGAAGGTCCTGAATGTTGGAGTCACCAGAGCAAGGAAACTCCAGTTGCAGGCAGTGGGGCCTGTGTGTACTGAGCCCCACTGGAAACCAGGTCTGAAATGGGAGCAAGGACCCCAGCCCAGGAACAGTAGGAGTGGGCAGAGCAGGCCTATTACAGGATGTTCTCCCCTGGGCTGCACAGCCTGGGGCTTAGCCAAGCTGATTACAGAATGAGACCTACCTGAGAGGCAACATGTACCTCCCCCTACAGAGCCAAACTTCAGTGGTGATACAGCCCAGCTGGGGTATCAACAGGAATGAGAACGAGTTAGGAAGTTCAGAGCAACAAGGAAAGTCTAGAGGGAAACTTGAGAAGAGAGGTGGGAAGTGCCCAGGGAAAACTGCAACAAAGAGAAAGGAGTAGACCTTGCTGTGGGGTACAGGACCCTGGGCTGCTGCCAACATCAGGGTGGGACTGGATTCCCCTACTGGCCCCAAAGAAGGGGGCGTCCACACACCCGGAGAGTGTTACCAAGCCCAGCAAGGGGGCTGCAGGATGAGGAAGAGCCCCAGTGATGGCAGAAGGACTTCTTTCTGTGAAAAGATGTGTTTGGACTTTTAGTGTGAGACAAGTTGGGCCCCAGAAGGGTGGACTAAAGGTGGCGACCTGGCCGAAGGGTTGAGTTACCAGGCAGAGAAACTGTCACGGTGCTGGAGCAACCACAGATGGGGGACGCTAGGCTAGCTGTGATCATGCCTGGCCACCACGGGGGCAAGGAACGATTAGTATCTTCCTTTCTGATTGGCATAGTCAGGAGGATTGAATTCCCCCTGTGATCCGTGAGGGCTGATGGAAGTCTTGGCTGCTGAAGGACGGTCTGTCCTGTCAAGCGTATGTCTCAAGGGACCAAGCTGGTCACTGGATTTCTCAATTCAGTTCCCAGGACTGGTTAAGCAGCCAAAGCAGGTCTAGGAGTTTCTCACGCAGCTCCTAGAACACCAACAGAGGCAGAAGGAAGTGCAGGCGGAGCTACAGACGTGGCAGCAGCAATATCTGTGAGAGATCCTGGAAAGGGAAATCAACCCAGGGTCTGCTATGCCCATGGACAAAAATGGCAGACAAGGAGAGCACGCCAGGGCTGTGCTGTGAAGATTAGCCCAGGAGAGCAGCGCATGAGGAAGTGTACAAGAGTGGCCTAATGCCAAGATGGGGACAAGAGTTCTTTGTTTTGGGTGCAGAGAAGCAGGCCATATCAAAAGACACGGCCTGCTTAGGAAATTGCTGAGTGGCAAAACGAGGGGCGAGGGCCCCAAGAAAGTAGAAAGAAAGGAGAAGGTGTCCTCTGACACAAAAACATATGAGGCAGGCAACATGGAGGTGGCAGGGATAGTTGTGGAGTTGCAGAGCCTCCAACAACAGGCCCTGTTGGGTGCTGTAGGGAGGTGAAGGAAAAAATTGTTGGCCCAGAGATGAAGCAGACTGAAGTAGGGACAAACACCAGGGTGGAGCAGTCCATGGTGGGTTCTCAGACCCTGACGGAAAGGGTTTTTTCGTATGCAATGCCAGTAGCAAAAAGGGGTAGAGAAGAAACTAAAGGCTTCAGAACAGGCTCTGCAAGCAGTTGTTAATGAGAATGAGTGGCTGCAGGAAGAGCGCTGGGATACTGTGGAAGAGGACTGAGAGAGTATTAGGATTTACGCACGTGAGCGCAAGGAGGAACCTCTTTCGAGTTTTCTCTTTTCCTTTTCCTGATTTTACTAGAAAACAGACGTCCCTGTTTGGAAGGTAAGAGCCTCCGAGAGGTTTGGAACCTGTTCAGTCTGATCCATTTGGTGCCAGCTGAATTCTAGGCCTGGTAAACGCTAGGTTCAGGTGGCAGAATTTTATTCCCCACCTCGGATTTTGTCCCTTAGACTCACTGGGGACATTTGGGTTTGTCCTTTTTGTTTTACCTTTTGCTCCATCCCTCCCTCCTTTCTCTTCTTCTCTTACTTTTTTTGTCCTTTCCCCTGTTCCCCTCCCGCTCTGCAGCTCCCATTATAGAAGGTCCATCCAAAAATGTTGGGCTGAAATAGTGCTCGGCCAGTGATCCCCACTGGTGACCTGGGCCATCCTTTGGGCTCTCTGGTGAGAACCCTCAGCCTCCCGCCCCTCAGTCTCTACCCTGATTGGCTGAGCAGGGGGTTATTGACAGGGAGGAGACTCTGGTTCTTGTTCTCTTTGATAACCAAGTAAATAAGTCATAACCAGTCATATGTTAGATGAATTTTGCTGCTTCTCTGCATTCATTGTCTCTGAGCAGTTCATGATTCTCTCTAACATTCCAGTTCTCCTGAAACACTTGCTGAATAATTACTATGAACTGTTGTTGGTCTGGAGCTCATTTGAGAGCACTTTATTGAGGTTGTTCAACATATGAAACTCAAGATCCGATGGTTAGTTTGCAAGTTAGGGCTCTTGGGTCCTATTCCCAACTCTGCCACTGACTGGCTGTGTGACTTCAGACAAGTCAATTCTCCTTTCTCAGCCTTAGCTTCTCCCTCTTTCAAGTAGGCATAACAATCCACTCCTACCTACCTCAGAGTGGGTGGAGGATGGGGATCCATTGGAGAGTCTCACTGGGAGGAGTGCATAATAGGAACTGTCCTATCACGTTTACTCAATCTGATTATGACATAATAGAATAGCTGAAATATTCTACTTTATTTGTATTTGATTATTTTGAAATAGTTAAGAGCAGCCAACTCCTTCGTTCAGACTGTTCCCCAGGCTGAGAGTGTCTGAGCTGGGCTAGACCCTGTGAGCTGCTGAGCATGGAAATCAATGAGAAATGAGGGGGCCCTGGGCTTTGATGTGGGGAATGGTTTCCCTGGAGAAGTCCGGACTCCTGGGTTCTGTACCTCCTCTAGCCTGGAGGGCGGAGGCGGTGGCCAGTGACGGCAGAAGGGAGCTGCTTGTCCAAAGTGACTGATGGACTTTGTGACTGACCCCAGTGCCTCCCCGGGTGTTGCAGCACCAGAGATGAAGAGGGGGAACGTTGGGAGCAGATCATGCAATGAACTCCTGCCAGTGTATGGAGATTGTACTCCTGCAACCCTGTGGGGGGTGGCGGAGCTGCTGTGGCTGGGGCAGGGATGGGGAGGGATGAAAAAAGCTGTCTGGTGAGAGGCTGCCTTGACCCCAAACTCACGCCTGCTCCCCGCTCGGTTCCAGGATGGCCGTGCTCCTGAGGATGTTCAGGAAGAAGGCTCTGCAAGTGGCCTCAAAGCCTGAGGGAAGCAGCTGCCATCTTCCCCAGGAAGAGGGCGGCCCCTCCGTCCCCACTGGTGGGAAAGGCGCTCCCGGCCAGGCTAGGAGGTGGAAGTGCCCAGCCCTCTGGCAGAGGAAACCCGCTCCCGGCACAGGCGCCGAGGTGGGAGAGGCCGCAGCCAGGCTGAAATGGAGCTGGCCTAGGATGCAGCTGGGCAGGCAGGACCCAGCCCAGGAAGGGAGCCGGGCAGGGTGGCTCTGGGGTTTGTGGTGTGGGAAGCACCAGCCCCAGGAGCCCAGCCCTGATTCCCAGCAGGAGGCACCCCCCTGCCCAGTCACTGAGGACCTTCCAGCCTCCCCAGGGCAGGAGATGCAGGATCCCTGTCCCAGCACCAGCAGCTCAGCCCACTCCCCATGGGACAGCAGCAGCGCCTGGGACTCGGGCTACAGTGAGGCCAAGGGGCGCCGCTGCTTTGTTCCAGGTGAGGAGCCAGGCTGGGCTCAGGGAGGGGTGAGGAGGGGGCTGTGAACACCCTGGGCCCAGGCCCTCGACCAGTGCTAAGGGGGCGGGTCCCCAGCCCAGGTGTCTGGCCTGAGCCACGTGAACCTCTGACACTAGATGCTGCCACTTTGGTCCTTGGTGCTGTAGCTGGTGGTGGGGCGGGGAGGGGGGGCAGGCACCGTGCTGGGAGTCCAGGACAGTGTGTGTGTGGAGGGTCTCTTTGCTGTGGGCTCCTGAAGGAGTTGGAGGCTGAAGGTATCATTGAGAGGGGGGAGTGTGGGGCCCGGTCTGCCCTGGGTCCCGGAGGTGGGACGGGGGCACATTGCCCCACCATGCTCCTGAGTGTCAGCCAGTGCCAACCTGTCCTCTTCTCTCCCTGGTGCAGGGACCCCCAGGGACTCAGGATGATGAGGAGGAACGGGTGGGTGTGGCCTCAGAGGAGGCTGTTCTCAAGAACATCCAGGAGCAGCTCCAGGGCCGAGAAAAGGTACAAACGTTCCCCAGCTGTGCTGGAACCGAGGGTCTTTTCTCTGACAATCCACCAGCCCTAATGGGGACCTTTCTCCTCCATGATCTGGGACACCCAAGATGGGGGTGTTTGTCACACACCAGCCGGGGTCTCCTTTCCTCACAGGCACTGTCCCAGATCTGGACCCTGCTTATGGAGGAGTCGTGGTTGATTTGTACAATGGGAGGGCCCCCGCTATCCCGTGTACAAGACTGAGTCCTGCAGCTGGTGTGGGTGGGGCAGGGAGGTCCCTGGCTAACTGGCTCTCTCCCCCCAACCCCACTCCTGGTGGGTGCAGGATGAGGCCCAACACCTTATGTTCCTGCACGCCATCCACCCCTGTGTCTCACTGCACAGCAGAGAGGGCAGAACACATTGGAGCCACACTGCTGCAAGGTGGTTGTCCTGGAGAGGATTGTAGTGAGCGAGACACAGTGCCAAGCAGCTGGAGGGAGGACAGAGACATGGGAGGGGTCGGGGTCTCCCCAGGCGAATGGATGGGGGATGGCTATCTGGAGCTTTCTGTTCACCTGACGGGGTGGGTGTGGCAGTGACCTCACAAAGGCCTTTTCCAGGACCTCAGCCTACTGGTCAAAGGTAGTGGGGAGGTGGTGACCTCACAGAGGGAGGGGCAGCTGAGGCCAGGGATTGCTGGGGCTGAAGATTGGGGAGAAGAGACAGGAGAAATTCTGAGATTGGCCACTAGTGGGCAGGAATCGGAAGAGCGGGAGGCAGGTTGCGGGATACTGCTGGCTCTGTGGGGCACTGGCTGTGTAATCTTCTCACTGGGAAGTGTCAATGAGGCCCAAATCTCTCACTTTGCTTTATCTCCTTTGGGTCTCACAGGATCTCATTGAGGAGCTGCCTGGTAACTCTCCACCGGGCGCCATCCTCCCTAATTCCCTGATTGCTGTGGGCAACCTCGGGTACCGAGACCCTTCAGCCTGGTTCCCCGAACCCCGCTGCTGCTCAGACCCAGGGCTGGGAGTCACTGCCCCTCCCACCACCAGGTCACCTCCCAAGGGTGTCTCCTCTGACAGAGGTGGTGGGAAGGTTCACTCTCTCTGGGTTGGGCTGTTCTTTTCACTCCAGTAACATTGCAAAGGTTTTGGGGAGAGGCTCACTCCCAGGAACAGATACAGCAGGGGCAGCAGGGTCCAGGGAACAGGCACTATTCCTGTCCTGCCACAGTCTGTCTGGGAAATCTTGCACTTGTCATTCCCTGGCACGGTGCCTCAGTTTCCATTCTCGCCAGCCTCTGCCTATTTCCCTGCAATTTCACATCCCTGTTGGTGCCAGTCCCACCCCCGCACTGCACAGTCTAGTACCGGCTCCTCTCTCTTGCCAGCACCATGACACCTGGCCTGGAGCCAGAGCTGGAGACCCACCTCCTTCGAGCTGCCCTGCATGCCGGCTTCACCCTGGGTATGGAGAAGGACACCACCCAAGTCTAGGTAGATCATGCTAAAGTAATGGATTGAAGAGCCAGCTGTCATCCTGCCATGAATCCTTGCTAATTGCCTGCAGTAGGATGTGAATGAGCAAGGCCAGGATATGTGTTTGGGGGTCTCACAAGTGCTTCCCAGAGACCCCTCTTCCCATCATATGGCAGGTGTATCCCCAGTTTCCCTAACTCTGACCTATGGCTCTCCCTTGCTTTGCAGGGACTGCATAGTCTTGCCAGACCTCCTGGATGCTTCTACGGGCACAAAGCTCTAAAGATTTAGAGCAGGTTGCACAGCGGAGCCAAGAGGCCAGTGAAGAAGCTTGGCAACATGTGACCTCCAGAAGAAGAAGGGGGAATGTCCGGGTTCCAGCAACACAGACACAGGTAACTAACCACTTTCCTGTTCTCTCCACAGGTATCATTGTGGAGAGTGGACCAGATGATATGTCTGGGGGGAGAAAGCAGAAGGAGACTCCGCTGGTTGGAAGGCATGAGATGCGCTGTCCTGAGATGGGGGGTTCCATGACCACCACTCCCAAGAGAAGGAGGCGGGTGGTGGTGGTCGGGGACTCTCTACTCCAGGGCACTGAGTCATCTATCTGGCGCCCTGACCGGGAAAACCGAGAAGTCTGCTGCTTGCCGGGGGCTAAGATTCACGATGTGATGGAGAGACTGCCGAGACTCATCAAGCCCTCGGATCGCTACCCCTTCCTGCTTCTCCACGTGGGCACCAATGATACTGCCAAGAATGACCTTGAACGGATCACTGCGGACTACGTGGCTCTGGGAAGAAGGATAAAGGAGTTTGAGGCGCAAGTGATGTTCTCGTCCATCCTCCCCGTGGAAGGAAAAGGCCTGGGTAGGGACCGTCGAATCGTGGAAGTCAATGAATGGCTACGCAGGTGGTGTCGGAGAGAAGGCTTTGGATTCTTTCACCATGGGATGGTGTTCCATGAAGGAGGAGTGCTGGGCAGAGATGGGCTCCACCTTACGAAGAGAGGGAAGAGCATCTTTGCGAGCAGGCTGGCTAACCTAGTGAGGAGGGCTTTAAACTAGGTTCACCGGGGGAAGGAGACCAAAGCCCTGAGGTAAGTGGGAAAGCGGGATACTAGGAGGAAGCACAGGCAGGAATGTCTGTGAGGGGAGGGCTCCTGCCTCATACTGAGAATGAGGGGCGATCAGCAGGTTATCTCAAGTGCTTATATACGAATGCACAAAGCCTTGGAAACAAGCAGGGAGAACTGGAGGTCCTGGTGATGTCAAGGAATTATGACGTGATTGGAATAACAGAGACTTGGTGGGATAACTCACATGACTGGAGTACTGTCATGGATGGTTATAAACTGTTCAGGAAGGACAGGCAGGGCAGAAAAGGTGGGGGAGTAGCACTGTATGTAAGGGAGCAGTATGATTGCTCAGAGCTCCGGTATGAAACTGCAGAAAAACCTGAGTGTCTCTGGATTAAGTTTAGAAGTGTGAGCAACAGGAGTGATGTAGTGGTGGGAGTCTGCTATAGACCACTGGACCAGGGAGATGAGGTGGATGAGGCTTTCTTCCGGCAGCTCGCGGAAGCTACTAGATCGCATGCCCTGGTTCTGGGTGACTTTAATTTTCCTGATATCTGCTGGGAGAGCAATACAGCGGTGCATAGACAATCCAGGAAGTTTTTGGAAAGCGTAGAGGACAATTTCCTGGTGCAAGTGCTAGAGAAGCCAACTAGGGGGGGGAGCTTTTCTTGACCTGCTGCTCACAAACCGGGAAGAATTAGTAGGGGAAGCAAAAGTGGATGGGAATCTGGGAGGCAGTGACCATGAGTTGGTTGAGTTCAGGATCCTGACACAGGGAAGAAAGGTAAGCAGCAGGATACGGACCCTGGACTTCAGGAAAGTAGACTTCGACTCCCTCAGGGAACAGATGGGTAGGATCCCCTGGGGGACTAACATGAAGGGGAAAGGAGTCCAGGAGAGCTGGCTGTATTTCAAGGAATCCCTGTTGAGGTTACAGGGACAAACCATCCCGATGTGTCGAAAGAATAGTAAATATGGCAGGGGACCAGCTTGGCTTAACGGTGAAATCCTAGCGGATCTTAAGCATAAAAAAGAAACTTACAAGAAGTGGATTGGACATATGACCAGGGAAGAGTATAAAAATATTGCTCGGGCATGTAGGAATGAAATTAGGAGGGCCAAATCGCACCTGGAGCTGCAGCTAGCGAGAGACGTTAAGAGTAACAAGAAGGGTTTCTTCAGGTATGTTGGCAACAAGAAGAAAGCCAAGGAAAGTGTGGGCCCCTTAATGAATGAGGGAGGCAACCTAGTGACAGAGGATGTGGAAAAAGCTAATGTACTTAATGCTTTTTTTGCCTCTGTCTTCACGAACAAGGTCAGCTCCCAGACTGCTGCGCTGGGCATCACAACATGGGGAGTAGATGGCCAACCCTCTGTGGAGAAAGAGGTGGTTAGAGACTATTTAGAAAAGCTGGACGTACACAAGTCCATGGGGCCGGACGAGTTGCGTCTGAGAGTGCTAAAGGAACTGGCGGCTGTGATTGCAGAGCCATTGGCCATTATCTTTGAAAACTCGTGGCGAACGGGGGAAGTCCCGGATGACTGGAAAAAGGCTAAAGTAGTGCCCATCTTTAAAAAAGGGAAGAAGGAGGATCCTGGGAACTACAGGCCAGTCAGCCTCACTTCAGTCCCTGGAAAAATCATGGAGCAGGTCCTCAAAGAATCAATCCTGAAGCAATTACATGAGAGGAAAGCGATCAGGAACAGTAAGCATGGATTCACCAAGGGAAGGTCATGCCTGACTTATCTAATCACCTTCTATGATGAGATTACTGGTTCTGTGGATGAAGGGAAAGCAGTGGATGTATTGTTTGACTTCAGCAAAGCTTTTGACACGGTCTCCCACAGTATTCTTGTCAGCAAGTTAAAGAAGTATGGGCTGGATGAATGCACTATAAGGTGGGTAGAAAGTTGGCTAGATTGTCGGGCTCAACGGGTCGTGATCAATGGCTCCATGTCTCGTTGGCAGCCGGTGTCAAGTGGAGTGCCTCAGGGGTCGGTCCTGGGGCCGGTTTTGTTCAATATCTTCATAAATGATCTGGAGGATGGTGTGGATTGCACTCTCGGCAAATTTGCGGATGATACTCAACTGGGAGGAGTGGTTGATACGCTGGAGGGCAGGGATAGGATACAGAGGGACCTAGACAAATTGGAGGATTGGGCCAAAAGAATTCTGATGAGGTTCAATAAGGATAAGTGCAGGGTCCTGCACTTAGGACGGAAGAACCCAGTGCACAGCTACAGACTAGGGACCGAATAGCTAGGCAGCAGTTCTGCGGAAAAGGACCTAGGGGTGACAGTGGACGAGAAGCTGGATATGAGTCAGCAGTGTGCCCTTGTTGCCAAGAAGGCCAATGGCATTTTGGGATGTTAAGTAGGGGCATAGCAAACAGATCGACGGAACGTGATCGTCCCCCTCTATTCGACATTGGTGAGGCCTCATCTGGAATACTGTGTCCAGTTTTGGGCCCCACACTACAAGAAGGATGTGGATAAATTGGAGAGAGTCCAGCGAAGCGCAACAAAAATGATTAGGGGTCTGGAACACATGACTTATGAGGAGAGGTTGAGAGGCTATTCTCAGTGGTAGAAGAGGACAGGACAAGGAGTAATGGTCTCAAGTTGCAGTGAGGGAGGTTTAGGTTGGATATTAGGAAAAACTTTTTCACTAGGAGGGTGGTGAAACACTGGAATGCGTTACTTAGGGAGGTGGTAGAATCTCCTTCCTTAGAAGTTTTTAAGGTCAGGCTTGACAAAGCCCTAGCTGGGATGATTTAATTGGGGATTGGTCCTGCTTTGAGCAGGGGGTTGGACTAGATGACCTCCTGAGGTCCCTTCCAACCCTGATATTCTATGATTCAAAACGCCCTTTACAAATTGGAGAATTGGTCTTCTTGAGCCAAACTCCACGGCTGGGCCCCCCTCTGTAGACTGGGCAGAAGTGAAACCCCAGAGCCAAACACTCCTCCTCCTGGGCAGTGCACGCCGACCTTTAATGGTCAGATGCTGCTTAGCTCTGTCTGAGCAGCTTGTGCTGCGTGATTCTCCCAGCACTTTTCAAGAGTGGGAAAGTATGAAATCCCCATTTGACTGCTGGGGACAGAGCCATAGAGCGGGGAGCAACTTGCCCAAAGTCCCAATAGGAAAACCAGCAATGGAACCCAGGAGTCCTGACTGTCAATCCCCTCTTTTCACAGGCAGTCGATCGCCCAGTGTCATCACCCTGCCTGCTGTCTGGGCAGGGTAACTCCTCAGGTCACCACCCTCTCCAGCCTACCTTGGGCTTGGAGACTGAGGAGGAGATCGAGGGACAGCAGATGACCCTGAACATCCACCATCCATCGCTCCTCCATCCGCCATCCATGGAGCCGTCTCCAGTGTGTTTGGAAAGGTCCCAACAATGCGGCTCCCAGCCCTTGCCTTGTGGGCTACTGTTTGACAGGCTGAGAGTGTCTGAGCTGGGCGAGACCCTGTGAGCTGCTGAGCATGGATTGTCATAAATATAAAGGGAAGGGTAAACCCCTTTAAAATCCCTCCTGGCCAGAGGAAAAATCCTCTCACCTGTAAAGGATTAAGAAGCTAAAGGTAACCTTGCTGGCACCTGACCAAAATGACCAATGAGGAGACAAGATACTTTCAAAAGCTGGGAGGAGGGAGAAAACAAAAGGGTCTGTGTCTGTCTGTATGATGTTTTTGCTGGGGTCAGAATAGGAATGGAGTCTTAGAACTTAGTAAGAAATCTTGCTAGGTATGTGTTAGATTATGATTTCTTTAAATGGCTGAGAAAAGAACTGTGCTGAATAGAATGACTATTCCTGTTGTGTGTCTTTTTTATAACTTAAGGTTTTGCCAAGAGGGATTCTCTAGGTTTGAATCTAATTACCCTGTAAGGTATCTACCATCCTGATTTTACAGAGGTGATTCCTTTACTTCTATTAAAGGTCTTCTTGTAAGAAATCGGAATGCTTTTTCATTGTTCTAATATCCAAGGATTTGGGTCTGTGGTCACCAATGCAAATTGGTGAGGATTTTTACTAAACCTTCCCCAGGAAGTGGGGTGCAAGGGTTGGGAGGATTTTGGGGGGAAAGACGTGTCCAAACTCCGTTTTTTCAGGAACCCAGATAAAGTTTGTTGCTGGCAGTGGAAGTCCTAGGGCAAAGGGTAAAATAGTTTGTACCTTGGGGAAGTTTTAACCTAAGCTGGTAAAAGTAAGCTTAGGAGGTTTTCATGCAGGTCCCCACATCTATACCTCAGGGTTCAGAGTGGGGAAGGAACCTTGACAGAAATCAATGAGAAATGTGGGGGCCCTGGGCTTTCTATGCCTAGGGACTTTTATGTGGGGAATGGTTTCTCTGGAGAAGTCCGGACTCCTGGATAGTGTTCTGTTTTCTAGCCTGTGAGGTAGCCAGGGATGGCAGGAGGGAGCTGCTTTGTAATGGTCTTTGTAACTTTGTAACTTTGTAACTTTGTAACGATGGTCTTTGTAACTGACTCCAGTGCCTCCCCGGGTGTTGCAGCACCAGGGATGATGAGGGGAAACGTTAGGAGCAGATCATGCAATGAACTCCTTCCAGTGTGTGGAGAATGCACTCCCTGCACCCCTGTGAGGGGAGGAGGAGCTGCTCTGGCTGGGGTAGGGATGGGGAAGGATGAAAAAGGCTGTTTGGTGAGAGGCTGCCTTGACCCCAGACTCACGCTTGCTCCCCACTCGGTTCCAGGATAGCCGGGCTCCTGAGGATGTTCAGGAAGAAGGCTCTGCAGGTGGCCCCAGAGCCTGAGGGAAGCAGCTGCCATCTTCCCCAGGAGCAGAGCGGCCCCTCTGTCCCTGCTGGTGGGGAAGGACCTCTTGGCCAGGCCAGGAGGTGGAAGTGCCCAGCCTTCTGGCAGAGGAAACCCACTCCCGGCGCAGGCGTTGATGTGGGAGAGGCACTGGCCAGGCTGAAATGGAGCTGGCCCAGGATGCAGCTGGGCAGGCAGGACCCAGCCCAGGACGGGAGCCAGGCAGGGTGGCTCTGGGGCTTGTTGTGTGGGAAGCACCGGCCCCAGGAGCCCAGCCCTGATTCCCAGCAGGAGGCATCGCCCTGCCCAGTCACTGAGGACCCTCCAGTCTCCCCGGGGCAGGAGGTGGAGGATCCCTGTCCCAGCACCAGCAGCTTGGCCCGCTCCCATGGGACAGCAGCAGTGCCTGGGATTTGGGTAGTAGTGAGGCCAACGGGCGCCACTGCTTTGTTCCAGGTGAGGAGCCAGTCTGGGCTCAGGGAGGGGTGAGGATGGGGCTGTGACCACCCTGAGCCCAGGCTCTCAAGCAGTGCTATGGGGGTGAGTCCCCAGCCCAGGTGTCTGGCCTGAGCCACGTGAACCTCTGACACTAGATGCTGCCACTTTGGTCCTTGATGCTCTGGTTGGCAGGGTGGGTGCAGGGAGGGGGGGCAGACACTTCCCAGGGAGTCCAGGACAGTTTGTGGGAGGTTCTCTTTGCTATGGACTACTGAATTAATTGGGGGCTGAAGGTATCACTGAGAGCGGGGGATGTGGGGAGCGATCTGCCCTGCGTCCTGGAGGTGCGAAGGGGGCACATTGCCCCACCATGCCCCTGTCCTTCTCCCAAGTGGCAGCAGGTATCATCCTGTTCCCTTCTCTCCCTGGTGCAGGGAACCCCAGGGACTTCGAGGAGGAGGAATGGGTGAATGTGGCCACAGAGGAGGCTGCTCTCAAGAACATTCGAGAGCAGCTCCAGGGCTGAGAAAAGGTACAAACGTTCCCCAGCTGTGCTGGAACCGAGATTCTCCCACCCTTTCCCAGCACCCTGACCACCTTCAGAGGGTCTTGTCTCTGATGATCCACCAGCCCTAATGGAGGCCTTTCTCCTCCTTGATCTGGGACGCCCAAGATGGGGGTATTTGTCACACACCAGCTGGGGTCTCCTCCCCCAACAGGCACTGTCCCAGATCTAGACCCTGCTTGTGTAGGAGTCGTGGGTAATTTGGACAACGGGCGGGTCCCCACTATCCCCCATTCAGTCCTGAGTGCTGCAACCAGTGTAGGTGGGGCAGGGAGGTCCCTGGCTAACTGGCTGTCTCTCCTGTAACCCCACTCCTGGTGGGTGCAGGACGAGAACCAGCAGCTCATGTTCCTGCATGCCATCCACCCCTGTGTCTCGCTGCACATCAGAGAGGGCAGGACACATTGGAGCCACACTGCTGCAAGGTGGCTGTGCTGGAGAGGATTGTGGTGAGGGAGGACAGAGACATGGGAGGGGCAAGGGTCTTCCCGGGCCAATGGATGCGGGATGGCTGATGCTGGAGGGGCAGCTTAGGCCAGGGATTACTGGGATCGAAGACTGGGGAGAAGAGACAGATGAAATTCTGAGATTGGCCACTAGTGGGCAGGAATCAGAGGAGCTTGAGGCAGGTGGCGGGATCCTGCTGGCTGTGTGGGGCGCTGGCTGTGTAATCGCCTCACTGGGAAGTGTCAATGAGGCCCGAATCTCTCACGCTCCTTTGTCTCCTTTGGGTCTCACAGGAGCTTATTGAGGAGCTGCCTGATAACTCTCCACCTGGCGCCATCCTCGCTAACTCCCTGATTGCTGTGGGCAACCTCGGGTACCGAGAGGTGGTGGGAAGGTTCACTCTCTCTGGGTTGGGCTGTTCTTTTCTCTCCAGTAACATTGCAATGGCTTTGGGGAGAGGCTCACTCCCAGGAACAGAAAGGAGTGGCAGAGGGGTCCAGGGAACAGGCGCTATTCCTGCCTTGCCACTGTCTGTCTGGGAAACCTTGCACTTGTCATTCCCTGGCACGGTGCCTCAGTTTTCATTCTCGCCAGCCTCTGCCTATTTCCCTGCATTTTCATGTCCCTGTTAGTGCCAGTCCCACCCCCATGCTGCACAGTCTAATACCAGCCATGGTATTACCACCATGACACCTGCCCTGGAGCCAGAGGTGGAGAGCCACCTCCTTCGAGCTGCCCTGCATGCCAGCTTCACCCTGGACACATAGAAAGACACCACCCAAGTCCAGGTAGATCATGTTAAGTCATGGAATGAAGAGCCAGCTGTCATCCTGCCATGGATCCTTGCTAATTGCCTGCAGTGGAATGTGAATGAGTGAGTCCAGGATATGTGTTTGGGGGTCTCACAAGTGCTTCCCAGAGACCCCTCTTCCCATCTACAGGCAGGTGTAGCCCCAGTTTCCCTAACTCTGACCTACGGCTCTCCCTTGCTTTGCAGGAACTGCATAGGGATCTGCCAGACCTCCTGGATGCCTTGCTGGGGAACCTGCTGGCAGAGGCCTCAGACACCAACAGGCTCCACTACATCTTGGAGGTGAGCCCGATAAGAGGGGTGGGGCAATTTTGCCTGAACTGTTAGATCCATTTTCAAGTCTGTCCTCCTAGCTGGGCCCTCAGTGGGGCGTCCTTGGTCAGGGCAGTGAGTGTAATGCAGTGTCAGGCCCTTCCTCCTTGAAGGACAGAGGAAGTAGCTGGGAGTTCAAGCCAGAGCTTTGCCTGGGGACTGGCTTAGGGAGTGAGAGTCTGAACCCCTCCTGTGAGATTCAGAAGATGGTCCTCAGAGAAGAGTCACTGGCTCCTTCCAAGAGAAACAGGAGGATCCCAGAGAATCAGCCCTTCTCTCCGGGCCCTGAGATTCCTGGGCGGATTGTGCTCACACTCAATCCCTTCACCCAACCAAGGACTTGAGAGCCAAGGAGGGGTGAGGGGTCTGTCTCCTCCTTGGTGAGCTGTTCAGGAATCAGGAGTTCAGGGAGTATGGGACCAGCCCCAACATTGGACGTTGTCCCAATCTAGAGAGACAATGAGAAGTCATGACCTGCAGGATACAGGCATTGTCCTGGGGCAACAATCCCCTTCTAAAGCTCTGCGATCAGTGAATCAGATATTCCACCCTGTGGACAATGTCTCAGCCCCCTGGGGATGGGGAGGGTCTCATTAGCACAACACATGCACCGGCCCATTGATCCTGAGCTGCCTCCTCTCCCCCTCGCACATAAACTATTGGATCATGTCCAGGGTGTCACAAGAGAGAGCCAGGGCCATTAGGAGCAGCACCGCCCTGCTCAGATCCACCATCACCCTCCTTGAGTTTGACGTAAGTGACCTCTCAGCCCAGCTTCCTGACTCCAGGCGTTGGTGGGCTGGCTCAAACGGGCTGTAGGATGTGCTGCTGCAGGAGCTGGGGGTTAGGAGTGTTCCTCTTGGGGAGACAGAGTCAGAGCAGACAATGAGCTTGGCTTGAGTGAAGTTCTTCTTGTCCTGGTTAAGTGGTGACTCTGGGCTTTTAAGGGGACCATACTGCAGGTTCATGCCTTTTTGTCATCCTGGAGCAGCTGGGGAAGTAAGTCCTCATGGAGGGCCCTGCCCACATCCCTGTGCTCCAGGCTCCTTTTGGGGGCAGAGGAAATGAAGGGTCTAGCTCAAGCTCCTATTCTCTAGCATCTCCTGTGGAGGGGCTACCGGAACGGAGAGTCCTGGCCCAGCTGGGGACTGGGAGCTGACAGGAAAATGCTGATGGAGTCCCCTCTCCCTCTCCCTTCCGTAAGAACTCAGCAGAATTCCCCAGGATGGGTCACTGTGTGGCACAGCTGGCTCTGTCCATCAGTGAACAGCCAAGAACCTCAGCCGGCAGGCCAGGGAGGGAGTGTACCGGCTCTACCGGCTGCTGCTGCACTGGAGAGGTTAGGAACCCAGCTGGGAAATGGCACCCGATAGAGGGAGAGTGGGACCCCAACCAATTTCTCACAGACTAACCCCGGCTGGAGGCTGTGGATCTTTCTCTGTTCTACAGCAGCCCTTGCGATTCTGTTGGGCCAGGCACGCAGCGAGGACTCTGCCCACTGTGCAGCCATCAACGGGATTGGAAGGACACAAGCACTGCAACCAGAATGACAAGTGTGTGTTTGTGTGTGTCTGTTTCCCAGGGCTGACCATCCATGAGGCTGAAGCCTTGTGGTGTTGGGACTGGCACCGGGACAGCAGGCTCCTGGGTTACAGGAACACAGCCAGGGTGGGGGAGGTGAGGACACTCTGCCAGGGCATGACACAGGTCAGGGAGTGGGGGTGGCTGGGTCCCCTTCAGTGGGTGCCTCCTAGGACCAGTAGACAGAGATACCGTTCTAGCCCCAGGATTTGGAGCGTCGCTCTGGGCAATCTGCTAATGCCTCACGTCTTGTTGGTTTTAGGTCTTCAGAAAGTTCTTTTCGGCGGGGCAGAGAAGATCCTTCCTCCGGACGGCAGTGCTGGCTATCCACGACCCCCAGTTGCGTGTCAGCCAGGCTGGGCTACTCCTCACCTGCTCCCTCCTGGTGGAAGCCCAGCAGCTGATGGGGGACAAGGTAAGCAGCTGCATTAGAGTCAGGAGAT
The DNA here is from genome assembly GCF_965140285.1 of Lepidochelys kempii. Lineage (NCBI taxonomy): Eukaryota > Metazoa > Chordata > Testudines > Cheloniidae > Lepidochelys > Lepidochelys kempii. The sequence continues at coordinate 177,321,763 of NC_136382.1, read as the reverse complement.
TGGGGTGGGGCCCAGGCCTCATTCCCATCTGATGGCCATTCACTGGCCTGGCGGAAAGAGCCTGATGGGGAATGAGAGTGAGAACAGGTGCTACTGGGAAGGGAGATGAATTCACCTCCATGAGCAGGAGGGAGCCAGCTTGTCCCTGGAGCAGCTCCAACCAATCTCTTAGCTAATGACAAGCATTACCTCATCGCGGACTTATGTTCTTAGGACACAGCTTTGACATGTCTGGAACCCCCCTCACCGCCCCACCGCCAGCTACAGTACCAAGGACCAAAGTGGCAGCATCTAGTGTCAGAGGTTCACGTGGCTCAGGCCAGACACCTGGGCTGGGGACCTGCCCCCTTAGCACTGGTCGAGTGCCTGGGCCTAAGGTGTTCACAGCCCCCTCCTCACCCTTCCCTGAGCCCAGCCTGGCTCCTCACCTGGAACAAAGCAGCGGCGCCCCTTGGCCTCACTGCAGCCCGAGTCCCAGGCGCTGCTTATGTCCCATGGGGAGTGGGCCGAGCTGCTGGTGCTGGGACAGGGACCCTCCACCTCCTGACCTGGGGAGGCTGGAAGGTCCTCAGTGACCGGGCAGGGGGGTGCCTCCTGCTGGGAATCAGGGCTGGGCTCCTGGGGCTGGTGCTTCCCACACCACAAGACCCAGAGCCACCCTGCAAGGCTCCATTCCTGGGCTGGGTCCTGCCTGCCCAGCCACATCCTGGGCCAGCTCCATTTCAGCCTGGCTGCTGCCTCTCCCACCTCGGCGCCTGTGCTGGGAGCGGGTTTCTTCTGCCAGAAGGCTGGGCACTTCCACCTCCTAGCCTGGCCGGGAGCGCCTTCCCGGCCAGTGGGGACGGAGGGGCTGCTGTGCTCCTGGGGAAGATGGCAGCTGCTTCCCTTAGGCTTTGGGGCCACTTGCAGAGCCTTCTTCCTGAACATCCTCAGGAGCCCGGCCATCCTGGAACCGAGTGGGGAGCAGGCGTGAGTCTGGGGTCAAGACAGCCTCTCACTAACCATCCTTTTTCATCCCTCCCCATCCCTGCCCCAGCCACAGCAGCTCCGCCACCCCCCACAGGGGTGCAGGGAGTGCAGTCTCCACACACTGGCAGGAGTTCATCGCATGATCTGCTCCCTTACGTTCCCCCTCTTCAGCTATGGTGCTGCAATACCAGGGGAGGCACTGGGGTCAGTCACAAAGACTATTGGTCACTTTGGACAAGCAGCTCCCTCCTGCCGTCTCTGGCCACCCCTTCCAACCCCCCTGGCTAGAGGAGGAACAGAACCCAGGAGTCTGCATTTCTCCGGGGAAACCATTCCCCACATCAAAGCTCAGGGCCCCCTCATTTCTCATTGATTTCCATACTCAGCTGCTCACAGAGTCTGGCCCAGCTCAGACACTCTCAGCCTGGGGAACAGTCTGAGCTAAGTAGTTGCTGCTCTTAACAATTTCAAAATAATCAAATACGAATACAATAGAATATTTCAGCTATTTTATTATGTCATAATCTGATCTGAAAAAAGAAAAGGAGTACTTGTGGCACCTTAGAGACTAACCAATTTATTTGAGCATGAGCTTTCGTGAGCTACAGCTCACTTCATCGGATGCATACCGTGGAAACTGCAGCAGACTTTATATACACAAAGAGAATATGAAACAATACCTCCTCCCACCCCACTGTCCTGCTGGTAATAGCTTATCTAAAGTGATCATCAGGTTGGGCCATTTCCAGCACAAATCCAGGTTTTCTCACCCTCCACCCCCCCACACAAATTCACTCTCCTGCTGGTGATAACCCATCCAAAGTGACAACTCTTTACACAATGTGCATGATAATCAATTTGGGCCATTTCCTGCACAAATCCAGGTTCTCTCACCCCCCTCCCAAAAACCACACACACAAACTCACTATCCTGCTGGTAATAGCTCATCCAAAGTGACCACTCTCCCTACAATGTGCATGATAATCAAGGTGGGCCATTTCCAGCAGAAATCCAGGTTTTCTCACACCCCCCCCCACCCCCATACACACACAAACTCACTCTCTTGCTGGTAATAGCTCATCCAAACTGACCACTCTCCAAGTTTAAATCCAAGCTAAACCAGAACATCTGGGGGGGGGGGGTAGGAAAAAACAAGGGGAAATAGGCTACCTTGCATAATGACTTAGCCACTCACCACTAACCCAGGAACTTATTCTTGCAACAAAGCCCGTTGCCAATTGTGCCCACATATCTATTCAGGGGACACCGTCACAGGGCCTAATAACATCAGCCACACTATCAGAGGCTCGTTCACCTGCACATCCACCAATGTGATATATGCCATCATGTGCCAGCAATGCCCCTCTGCCATTTACATTGGTCAAACTGGACAGTCTCTATGTAAAAGAATAAATGGACACAAATCAGATGTCGAGAATTATAACATTCATAAACCAGTCGGAGAACACTTGAATCTCTCTGGTCACGCAATCACAGACATGAAGGTCGCTATCTTAAAACAAAAAAACTTCAAATCCAGACTCCAGCGAGAAACTGCTGAATTGGAATTCATTTGCAAATTGGATAGTATTAATTTACGCTTAAATAGAGACTGGGAGTGGCTAAGTCATTATGCAAGGTAGCCTATTTCCCCTTGTTTTTTCCTACCCCCCCTCCCCCGGTTTAACTTGGATTTATACTTGCAGAGTGGTCAGTTTGGATGAGCTATTACCAGCAGGAGAGTGAGTTTGTGTGTGTGTCGGGGGGGGGGGGTGTGAGAGAACCTGGATTTGTGCTGGAAATGGCCCACCTTGATTATCATGCACATTGTAGGGAGAGTGGTCACTTTGGATGAGCTATTACCAGCAGGATAGTGAGTTTGTGTGTGTGGTTTTCGGATGGAGGGTGAGGGGGTGAGAGAACCTGGATTTGTGCAGGAAATGGCCCAACTTGATTATCATGCACATAGAATCATAGAATATCAGGGTTGGAAGGGACCCCAGAAGGTCATCTAGTCCAACCCCCTGCTCAAAGCAGGACCAATTCCCAGTTAAATCATCCCAGCCAGGGCTTTGTCAAGCCTGACCTTAAAAACCTCTAAGGAAGGAGATTCTACCACCTCCCTAGGTAACGCATTCCAGTGTTTCACCACCCTCTTAGTGAAAAAGTTTTTCCTAATATCCAATCGAAACCTCCCCCACTGCAACTTGAGACCATTACTCCTCGTTCTGTCATCTGCTACCATTGAGAACAGTCTAGAGCCATCCTCTTTGGAACCCCCTTTCAGGTAGTTGAAAGCAGCTATCAAATCCCCCCTCATTCTTCTCTTCTGCAGGCTAAACAATCCCAGCTCCCTCAGCCTCTCATCATAACTCATGTGCTCCAGTCCCCTAATCATTTTTGTTGCCCTTCGCTGGACTCTCTCCAATTTATCCACATCCTTCTTGTAGTGTGGGGCCCAAAACTGGACACAGTACTCCAGATGAGGCCTCACCAATGTCGAATAGAGGGGAACGATCACGTCCCTCGATCTGCTCGCTATGCCCCTACTTATACATCCCAAAATGCCATTGGCCTTCTTGGCAACAAGGGCACACTGCTGACTCATATCCAGCTTCTCGTCCACTGTCACCCCTAGGTCCTTTTCCGCACAATTGCTGCCTAGCCATTCAGTCCCTAGTCTGTAGCGGTGCATTGGGTTCTTCCGTCCTAAGTGCAGGACCCTGCACTTATCCTTATTGAACCTTATCAGATTTCTTTTGGCCCAATCCTCCAATTGTGTAAAGAGTTGTCACTTTGGATGGGCTATCACCAGCAGGAGAGTGAATTTCTGTGGGGGGGTGGAGGGTGAGAAAACCTGGATTTGTGCTGGAAATGGCCCAACCTGATGATCACTTTAGATAAGCTATTACCAGCAGGACAGTGGGGTGGGAGGAGGTATTGTTTCATATTCTCTTTGTGTATATAAAGTCTGCTGCAGTTTCCACGGTATGCATCCGATGAAGTGAGCTGTAGCTCACGAAAGCTCATGCTCAAATAAATTGGTTAGTCTCTAAGGTGCCACAAGTACTCCTTTTCTTTTTGCGAATACAGACTAACACGGCTGTTACTCTGAAACCAATCTGATCTGAGTAAATGTTAAAGGCACCCCATATTATACACTGCTCCCAGTGACACTCTCCAATGGATCCCCATCCTCCACCCACTGTGAGGTAGGTAGGAGCTGATTGTTATGCCTACTTGAAAGAGGGAGAAGCTAAGGCTGAGAAAGGAGAACTGACTTGTCTGAGGTCACACAGCCAGTCAGAGGCAGAGTTGGGAATAGGACCCAAGAGCCCGGACTTTCAAATAACCATTGGATCTTGAGTTTCATATGTTGAACGACCTGAATAAAGTGCTCTCAGATGAGCTCCAGACCAACAACAGTTCATACAAATTATTCAGCAAGTGTTTCAGGAGAACTGGAATGTTAGAGAGAATCATGAACTGCTCAGAGACAATGAATGCAGAGAAGCAGCAAAATTTGTCAAACATATGACTGGTTATGACTTATTTACTTGGTCTTAAAAGAGAACAACAAGGACCCGACTCTCCTCCCTGTCAGTAACCCCCCGCTCAGGCAATCAGGGTAGAGATTGAGGGGCGGGGGGCTGAGGGTTCTCACCAGGGAGCTCAAAGGATGGTCCAGGTCATCGGTGGAGCACTATTTCAGCCCCACATTTTTGGGTGGACCTTCCACAATGGGAGCTGCAGAGCACCCCCAGTGACTCCCCCACACACACCCCTCCTGGTGGTGGGAGGGGAACAGGGAAAGGACAAAAGAAGTAAGAGAAGAAGAGAAAGGAGGGAGGGATGGAGGAAAAGGTAAAACAAAAAGGACAAACCCTAATGTCCCCAGTGATTCTAAGGGACAAAATCCTAGGTGGGGAATAAAATTCTGCCACCTTAAGCTAGCGCCTAGAATTCACCTGGCACCAAATGGATCAGACTGAACAGGTTCCAAACCTCTCAGAGGCTCTTACATTCCAAACAGGGATGTGCGTTTTCTAGTAAAATCAGGAAAAGGAAAGGAGAAAACTCGAAAGAGGTTCCTCCTCGTGCTCACGTATGTAAACCCTAATATTCTCTCAGTCCTGAAAGAGGGACGTCGAGAGGGAGACTTGCTGAAGCAAAGCTACAGGGGTCTGCAAGGTTTCCCTTGCCCTGCACCCCTGTCCTGCCTGGCTGATGTCAGCATCTCTCTGTGAGGTCACCACCTCCCCACTACCTTTGACCAATAGGCTGAGGTCCTGCAAAAGGCCTTTGTGATGTCACTGCCACACCCACCCCTGGGGTGACCAGATGTCCCGATTTTATAGGGACAGTCCCGTTATCTGGGGGTTTTTCTTATATAGGCTCCTCTTACCCCCCACTCCCTGTCCCCTTTTTCACACTTGCTATCCCGTCAGCCTACCCACCCCTCCCCTGCAGTGCTAATGTCCTGCCGCTGGCCAGACATTTTGGAGGTTTGAGCTACTCCCTGTGGATCTGCCCACTCAAGGAGTGTTTATTCTAGGAAGCAAGCCGGCTAGACAGCAAAACATCAGAGGCTACTCCCAATGCTACACTCAGTTTTTCAGAAATGAGTCGACTTGATGGCCAGAAGAGACCATTAGAGCATCTCATCTGACCCCTGCATATCACAGGCCTCCTGTATACCACAGTTGCTACCGTTTGGGAAGCACATCCCAGAAAGACATCTAGTCTTCATTAAATGACATCAAGAGATGGAGAATCCACCACTTCCTTGGCAGCTTGTTCCTGTGGTGAATCATCCTCACTGTTGAATATTTGTGCCTTGTTTGTAATATGAATTGGTCTCTTTTCACCTTCCAGCCATTGGGTCTCGTTATGACTTTCTCTGCTAGATTAACGAGCCTTTTAATCCTCAGTATTTTCTCTCCATTAAGGCATTTCAACACTTTAGTTGATGAAAAGCAGATTGAAAGGTGACTTCACTGAACAGGTTGAGCTCTTTCAATCGCTCCCTAGAAGGCATTTATCTCCAGCCTGCAGAACATTTGGTGACTCTTTACTGCCCCAGCTCCAATTTCTCAACATCTTTTTCAAATGAGGACACCAAAACTGGAGGCAGTATTCCAATAGCAGTCTCACTAATGCTGTGTCACCTCCCTAGCCTCCTCATGGCTCTGCTTCTACGTCTAAGGATGGCTTGAGCCCTGGTCACCACAGCATCATGCTGGGAGCTCGTTTTGAGTGGCTTCTCCACTATGGCCCCTAAATCCTTTTCAGAGTCACTGCTTTCCTGGTTACACTTCCCCTTTCTGGAGGTGAGGCCGGCATGCCTTGTTGCTAGGTGTAGGACCTTGCATTTGGCTCTGGCCAAACTTGCTTTCTTTGAATGGGCCCATCTTGCCAAACGAGCCAGATGGCTCTGTATCACTGCCCTCTCCTCATCAGTAGTTACCACTCTGCCAGTATTTTGTCACCCACCAATCTTATCAGCAGGGATTGTAGGTTTTCTCCCAATTCATTGATAAAAATTATTTTTAAAAATTAGTCCTTGAGAGCTTCTTCAGACCCTTAGTACCCAGGACCTGCTCCCCACAGCACAGTGAGAAAAGGCCGTCCTGCTGGTACATAGGGGATAAGAACAGAACAAACATACCTTTAGTCGCTGTGTTATCCATAGGCTCTGAACAACATGTGGGGGTCAGCAGATTAGAAATGCTCTAGAGAGCTGTAGTGTAGACAGGTCCCAACTGTGTCTCAGTTTCCCACCCTGTAAAATGGGGAGAACAAACAAAACCGTGATTAGGTCTATTTGATAGTGGGGAAACCGAGGCACCCAGCGTTGAAGAGACTCGCTCATGGTCCCAAAGCCAGGAATAGAAAACGGCAGGTCTTCTGATAGCCAGTTGTGAGACCTCGCCCCTCTTATCCTGGCCTCTCTCCTCTAACTTTAATCACAGCCTCCATGTCTTTTCCTCCATGTCCCTTAACCCCACGTCACTGCCGAAGAAAGATTTTCTGTTAGCCAGCTGGCTCTAATGCAGTGGTTCTCAAAATTTAGCACTAGTGACCACTTTCACAGACAAAGCCACTGAGTGTCACCCCTCCTTATAAATTAAAAACACTTTTTTATATATGTAACACCATTATAAATGCTGGAGACAAAGCAGGCAGGGGTGGAGGCTGACAGCTCACGACCCCCCATATAATAACCTCACGACCCCCTGAGGGGGCTTGTCCCCCAGTTTGAGAACCCCTGCTCTAATGCATGTGGATGTCCTTCCAAAAGATGTGCTCTGGCTCAGTCCCATGTTATGGTTGGCTGAAGGAACAACTTGGTAACATTTTAGGGCCCGAGTTATACAGGAGGCGTGACTAGATACACATAATGGTCCTTTCCGACCTGAACATCTATCAATCTTTACATTTTCTGCTGCTAGGAAGATAACTCTGGACCTATTTTCTCTCATTCACTTTCAGTTGGAATAATTTAAATCCAGACCAAAGGATTTCCTCTTCCATTGTGTCTTCAGCACCTTTGAGAGCAAACAGCTACTGTTTGCCCACAGGTTTCCAGTTTCAACCTGTCCCATGGTGAGATGGCCAGGAAAGGGATAGGAGCTCAACTGCACCTAGCCCAGGTTATGCAGCTCCCTAGGGTGAAAGGAATAAGTGTGGGGATCAGGTGAAAAGTAGTAGCATGTGACTAGGACCCAGGCCTGCTGAGAGACAGAAGGGCAGCCTGTGCTCAGTCAGGAGAGAGACCCCCAAGGGGAGCAGGTGTGGGAGGAGCTTGGAGAGTCCTTGAAAGGTCAGGGACAAGCCAGGAAGGGGATAGGCTGAGCACTTAGGACAAGGCCCGAGGAGGGAAAGACAGGGCAGTTTAGGTGATGGGGCAGATAGTCCAGTTGGTTTAGGGTCCCAGGGCCAGACACCAACAGGTGAAGGTGATTGTCAAGGCTTATGTCCTTCTTCCCCAGGGTAGATCTGACAGTCGAGAAGAATGATGCTGGAAGGGGGAAGAGAGTTAACCTCAAGGTCACCCACTGAGTTTATATCACAAATGCATACTGGGAAGGATCCAAGAGAAGAAACATGGATTTTCCAGTCTCTTCTTTCTTGGAGTCCCCAGGGCCAAGGTAAAACCCCTGCTGCCTCTTCCCATTCTGCTCACCTCCGAGATGTGCTGGAGTTTGTCTGTGCTGGGGGATGCTGTCAGCAGGATCTAGAGCTCGTCATCCATGTTCTATGGGCAGGCCTTGCTCTGAGCCTGCCAGCGGAGGGAGACCATGGGTCAGGGTTATGGAACCTGGGGCTACACCTGCCAGATGACAGCTAGCTCTGCAATCCTTGCCCAGAACAGCTCTCTGCAGAGGGCCTGGTGCACAGCAGGGTAGGGAACAGCCAAGCTGCTAGGGATGGAAGCTGGGCTTCTGGGCAGAATCCATGACCCAAATCCCAGCCTGCGGAAAGAAAGGACTGCCCACGGAGGGACAACATAATGTCCCATAGAGGGAAGAGCCTCTCCCCACCATTTCTTAACCTCATAGGCTGTTCTCATGCTCTGCCAACCACACCTCTCAGTAGCTCCAGCTGTCTGAGGGAGCAGGGAGCAGAGGCCATCCTGCTGCTGGGACAGAGGTGGAGGTTGATGTTCAACCTGCAGATGGGTGTTGTCCTTTCTAATGCCCACAGTCAAGACACCATGCAAGGGAAGGACTCTGGACATGCGATTCCTGCTCCAGAGCCAGGAGCAGCTTCAGCTTGCTGGGAGGAGACCAGGCGGAATGGGCTGAGTGTCTTAATAACGGCTAGAGCAAAAATATAAAAGCCATTAAGGGTCAGAAGAACATTCATCAGGGAATTGGAGAGTTCAAGGCTGGCCAGAAAACGTGTCATCTACGGCATAAACCAGTTTGCGCTCTGCCACCTGACTGGTTTTGGAGACAAGGGTACGTCTCTTGGAGAGAGGGGTTCGAGGATCTTTCTCTGAGACACACAGCTGTCATTGCTGGGAACAGAAACCCCATCTGTAATTTTGCTCACAGGCCCTGCCGCAAACTCCACCCTCCAACCATTGTGAGCCAGGCCCGGGAACACCATTCCTCTGTCACAGGTACATGGACCTGTGCACCTGCAGTCACTGCAGCCGGCACACGCAATGGGGCTGGTGCTGTGACATGAGGTGGATGAACCACCTTGCTGGCCCCAAATCCAGCATTCCCCCCCTGAGCAATCGGTCCTGCTCCCTGCTCTTCCTCTCTTCTCCCAGGAACCCCGGAGCAGGCTCTCTTCATGGACCGTGTCCCTCTCCTCCTTGGCTCTTTTAGAAGTAAGGTGCTCATTGTTCCTCCTTGCCCCTAAAGGATTGGCACCAGCGTGATTTGTGGGTAAGATCTGACTTGTCTATTGACCTGGGTCTGGGGCTTGGTCCTTTGGGATCGGGAGAACCTTTTTCTTTTACTTCAGGACAAGGAGGAAAGTGAGAACTGAATTTTGCAAAGGGAAGCCACAGGGTAACCCTAAAAGGCCCAAACTGCAATGGTATTGAGCCAAAGGTGTGGCATGACAAAAATGATTGTAGATGGACACTTCCAATGGATTTCTTGTTATTGCTAATGGTGATTTGTTTTAGCTATTTTTTTGCTATTACCAAAAACTGTAAAAGTGTACAATGTGCCTAATCTTTGGAGAAAACCCTTGAACATGTTAAGAGTGATACAGAAGAACATATTTTATGTTAAAAAAGCTTGTGATGCAGATGTTTCACCCGCAAAATATCTGTATTTTTTACCCATGGAAACTTATGCGCAAATAAATCTGTTAGTCTTTCAGGTGTCACCGGACTCCTCGTTGTTTTTGTGGATACAGACTAACATGGCTACCCCCTGATACTTGTAAACAGTCTTGAAACTTTTCACAGGAGAAAAGACATTCCCGACCTGTTATGCTGTAGGAGAAGGGAAACCGAGGCACACTACCATATTGCTTTCAAGGCTAAATGCCAAGATTCCTATACTATGGACAACACTAATATCTACATTGTCTTGATATTAATTGGGTTCCAGACACATGCCAAAGCTTCTATGGATAAAGTAGCTATTTTTATTAGCTCTTGGCAAGATCACATGAGACATACAGGAACCATGCTGCAAGGGCAAATCCAATCCACTATTGTTCTAAGAAATTTTTACACTGAGTTTGTAAAAGGATTCAATTATGTTATTGAACATGACTTTGAGAAACCATTTCTGTTGTACACTGATATGGGCTCACCAAATGAAATTAATAGACAGCAGGTTTAAAACTAAAAAAAGGAAGTATTTTTTTAAACAAACGCACAGTCAACCTGTGGAACTCCTTGCCAGAGGATGTTGTGAAGACCAATCTCAGCAGCTTCCTAGGAAGGAGCCAGTGCTCTTCTTAGAGGACCTTCTCCTGGACCTCACAGGGCTCTGATGCTCTCACCCCGCAAGCCTGCCTGGGGTCTTGGAGTTAGTGCTCAACAGAACCAGGCAGAGCCCTGTTGTCGAGCACCAGCACCTTCCCTCTGTCCCTGAAGGAGGAAGGGCCCCAACACTGCTCTGAACTGACTGCCCTGACCACGGGTGGCCCAATGGCTCTCAGATAGCAGGACACAATGGAGACATGGATCATCCAGTCTCTTATTTCCAGGTCTCCCCAGGGCTAAGGTAAAATTCCTGTTGCCCCTGCCCATTCTGCTCACCTCCAAGATGTGCGGGAGTTTGTCTGTGCTGGGGGTTGCTGTCAGTAGGCTCTTTAACATGGCATCCACGTCTCTGGGCAGGCCTTCTTCAGAGCCTGTCAGGGGAGGGAGGGAGACCATGGGTCAGGGTTATAGAATCTGGGGCTACACCTGCCAGGATGACAGCTGGCTCTGCAGTCCTTGCCCAGAGCAGCTCTCTGCAGAGGGTCTGGTGCCGAACAAGGTAGGGAACAGCCAAGCTGTTAGGGATGGGAGCTGGGCTTCCTGGCAGAGTCCAGGAACCAAAGCACAGAATCTGCAAGGAAGGACTTCCCCATAGAGGGGCAACATCATCTCCCACAGGGTGGGACTCTCTCCCTGACAGTGGATTAATCCTCTGGCCTGTTCCCATCTCTGCCCCCCCGCACCCCCAACTCAGCAGCTCCAGCCACCGAAGAGAGCAAGAACCAGAGACCTTCCTGCTCCTGGGACAGAGGAGTACGTTGATGATCTATCTGGATGTGAGTGTTGGCCGTCCCCATGCCCATGGTCTATCCTCCATTCAGGCCGTGCACAGGAACTGCGATTCTTGTTCTGGATCTAGGGGCGGCTTCAGTTTGCTGCCAGGAGGCTGTACATGAGACCTTGCCATTGGGGGGCTACACAGGCACTAACATGGGCACAGAAGTTTGAGGAACAGGGCAGAGGCCTGTGTGGGACAAGGAGGGCGGGGATTTGAGAAGGAAAAACAGAGGATCAAATACTCACTTAATGTGGGTCAGGATGATCCCCATTTCAAAGATAGAGAAAGTGAGGCATCAGGTGGGAGAGTGACCTGGCCAGGATCACGTTACCACTCAGTGGCAGGGCTGCAGTCCAACCAGTTCCCTGCTCTCATCACTGGATCCTGTTGCCCGTCTTGTATGACTCCTCCAGCCATCCTCTCCCAGAGGCCATCCCCACCGCTCTCCAAAACCAGGCTGCCCCTTCCTGGCAAGGCCTGGTGTTACAGCTTTCTTGCTGGGCTAGCACCAAAGCCAATAGTTGCTAGGGCCCTCTGGGAGTTCTTTGGCTGGAAACTCAGCCCTTCAGCCAGGTGACCGTCTTTTAGTCCACTCCTTCCTGAGTCGTGCTCATCCCAAACAAAAAGTCCAAAAATGTCTAACAGAAACAAGGTCTTCCGTTCCTTTGGGGGCTCTTCCTCAGCCTGACTTTGGCTCGGCCTGCCCTTGGTAGCCCTATCTATGGCCTTCTACGTCCCCTTCCTTAGAGACCAAGGGAGAACCAGTCCTACCCTGGATTCTAGGTTCTGCCCCAAGGCCCTCTACTGAACAGCTAAACCTGCTCCTGTACCTTTGCTGCAGTTTTCCCTGGTTTTTCCCTCAGGTGAAGCTCACTCTGTAATCAGTTTGGCCTAGGTCCAGGCTTTATAGCCCACAGGCCACTCTCTGTTATATTCCCTCCTCCTTAGAGCATCGCCCACCTGGGGGGGCAAGTTCGATTCTTGTCCAAGCTTCATCCCTCATCATCTCATCGCTGTCACCGGCTGCGCGCTTGTACAGCCTGCGCACAGTGTCTCCAGCTCCACTGCCACCTCGCTCACCAGAATTAAGAGGCAATCCTTCTCTTACGCAGTATCCCAGCGCTCTTCCTGCAGCCACTCCTTCTCATTCGCAACTGCTTGCGGAGCCTGTTCCGAAGCCTTTAGCTTCTTCTCTACCCCTTTTTGCTACAGCCGCTGCATATGCCAAAACCCTTTCCGTCAGGGTCTGAGAACGCACCATGGACTGCTCCACCCTGGTGTTTGTCCCTCCTTCAGTCTGCTTCATCTCTGGGCCAACCATTTTGTTCTTCACCTCCCTGCAGCACCCAACAGGGCGTGTTGGTGGAGGGTCTGCAAGGTCCACGGCCATCCCTTCCACCTCCACGTTGCCTGCCTCATGTGGGTTTGTGTCAGAGGACACCTTCTCCTTTCTTTCTACCTTCTTGGGGCCCTGGCCCCTGGTTTTGCCACTCAGCAATTTCCTAAGCAGGCCGTGTCTTTTGATATGGCCTGCTTCTCTGCACTCAAAACAAAGAACTCTTGTCCCCATCTTGGCATTAGGCCACGCTTCTACACTTCCTCATGCCCTGCTCTCCTGGGCTAATCTTCACAGCACAGCCCAAGCATGCTCTCCATGTCTGCTCTTTTTGTCCATGGGCAGAGCAGACCCTGGGTTGATTTCCCTTTGCAGGATCTCTCACAGGTATTTCTCCTGCTGCGTCCGTACTCCGCATGCACTTCCTTCTGCCTCTATTGGTGTCCTAGGAGCTGCGTGAGAAACTCCTAGACCTGCTTTGGCTGCTTAACCAGTCCTGGGAACTGAAGTGAGAAATCCAGTGACCAGCTCAGTCCCTCCAGACACCCGCATGGCGGGACAGACCTTCTCTCAGCACCCAAGACTTCCCCCTGTGATCCATGAGGGCTGATGGAATTCAATCCTCCTGACTGTACCAATTAGAAACTAATCTACTCATCGTTCCGTGCCCCCGTGGCGGCCAGGCATGGCATCACAGCCCTCTCGCTAGGCTAGCGTCCCCCATCTGTGGTTGCTCCAGCACCATGACAGTTTCTCTGCCTGGTAACTCAACCCTTCGGCCAGATCGCCACCTTTAGTCCACCCTTCTGGAGCCCAGCTTGTCTCACACTAAAAGTCCAAACACGTCTTTCCACAGAAAGAAGTCCTTCTGCCATCACTGGGGCTCTTCCTCACCCTGCAGCCCCCTTGCTGGGCTTGGTAACCCTCTCCAGGTGGGTGTACGCCCCCTTCTTTGGGGCCAGAAGGGGAATCCAGTCCCACCCTGACGTTGGCAGCAGCCCAGGGTTCTGTACCCCACAGCAAGGTCTACTCCTTTCTCTTTGTTGCAGTTTTCCCTGGGCACTTCCCACCTCTCTTCTCAAGTTTCCCTCTAGACTTTCCTTGCTGCTCTGAACTTCCTACCTCATTCTCATTCCCATTGATACCCCAGCTGGGCTGTATCACCACTGAGGTCTGGCTCTGTAGGGGGAGGTACATGGTGCTTCTCAGGTAGGGCTCATTCTGTAATCAGCTTGGCTAAGCCCCAGGCTGTGCAGCCCAGGGGAGAGCACCTTGTTACAAGCCTGCTCTGCCCACTCCTACTGTTGCTGGGCTGGGGTCCTTGCTCCCCATTTCAGACCTAGTGTCCAGTGGGGCTCAGTACACACAGGCCCCACTGCCTGCAACCGGAGTTTGCTTGTTCTGGTGACTCTGACATTCAGGCCCTTCATCATTCAGAGGTTGACAGGTGTGGTGAGGGGGCTGGAGAAATCCCACTGCTGAGCGGAAGGAGGCCAAAGAGTTGGGATTCTGGGAGCTGATGGGTTCGTTTGTCCTGCTGCGGGAAGTGGAGCTGGAGACCGGAGATGCCATGTGAACGAGATTACCTGATGTCCTCTTCATGCCCGAGGGGCTGGAGCCTCCCACCGGAAACCCTCTCAGGAGTCCAGCTTAGAGGACATGTCTAGGGAGCCCCTTCCTAAGAACAAAACCAGGGTGGTACAATGATCGAGACGTCTCTGTCCCAGATCTGGGAGCCAGGGACAGGGGAAGCTCCCAGGCAGGCTATGCATTGGGGATCCCGTTTCTCCCCCAAGAGACCCAGACGCCCCAAGGAGTAAATGGCTCTTACCTCCATGAGGGAGTGGGGTCTTCCATCTAAGCCTCTTTGAGAGCCAGCACTGCTTGCTTTGATGGGACGAGGTGACCCATCTCCACAGCTCCAGGAGTTGGCTCAGCTGCAGGCTGCACCATCTGGGAGGCTGTGAGGGCATTTGGGACGCAGAAGGAAGGACCCTGGTCCACAGAGAGCAGAAAGGGTTTCTGTGAGTGCCAAGGGGCTCCATTTCCCCTTCCACTATCTCCCCTTTTACAGTGAGCCAGAGCAGTACCTGCAGCAGGGAGCGGGAGTTGCTGGTGGCCTCAGAGGCACAGCCCTGCAGTGTGTCAGGCACCTGGCGCAAGTGCCGGATGATGCGGACCTGGCACATCACATTGGCCGTGACGTCCTCCTGCTGCAAGGGAACGAGAACCTGGCAGAGACTCAGACGCCCCCGAGGAATTGGGGGGATTAAGGGTACCTGGAAGCAGCAGCATTTCCACCCACCACCTGCCTATCTATGAGGGATGGATTCACCCTCCTGACCCCTAGAATGGAGTCTTCTTGTCCTTTCTAGTGACCTCCAGTGTCAACCCCCCTCCTTGTAGGGTCAGCTCCTGAAACCTCCCCCTCAGTGTCCCTGACAGCTGTTCCACCTCTAATCCACAGCTCAAGTTCTCAGACCCCTCTCCTCCACCCCCACCCAGGTTGGGCAGGGACAGGGCTCTAGCAGGGGAGTGTGGGGGAAGGACGGATTCTGGCAGCAGTGAAGTAGGATGGTTGAGACCTTTCCCCAAGTCATCCCAGACAATAATGCTGAAAATGAAGGATGGCAGCCCTGGTGAATGGGGCAGATCAGCAGCCCCTGCTAACTGAATCCTCCCATTCTCTCTAGAGCGGGTCCAGCCCTGCCAGCAGCAGGACAAGCTTCCCCTGCCCATGTGCCTCAACCCTGCCTGGTGAATCGCCATCACTCGTCAGTCCTTGGCTTCCCAGGCTGCCAGTGATGGGAGCAACTCTGCGTGGTGGCTCGGGCAACAATCCCCTTCTAAAGCTCTGCGATCAATGAATCAGATATTTCACCCCATGAACAATGTCTCAGCCCCCTGGGGATGGGCAGGATCTCATTATTGGAGTGTGCCCACGGTGTCGCAAGAGACAGCCAGGGCCATTCGGAGCAGCACCGCCCTGCTTAGATCCACCATTACCCTCCCTGAGTTTGACGTAAGTGACCGTCTGGAACCCAATTAATATCAAGACAATGTAGATATTAGTATTGTCCATAGTATAGGAATTTTGGCATTTAGCCTTGAAAGCAATATAGTAGAGTGCCTCGGTTTCCCTTTTCCTACAGCATAACAGGTCGGGAATGTCTTTTCTCCTGTGAAAAGTTTCAAGACTGTTTACAAGTATCAGGGGGTAGCCATGTTAGTCTGTATCCACAAAAACAACAAGGAGTCCAGTGACACCTGAAAGACTAACAGATTTATTTGCGCATGAGCTTTCGTGGGTGAAACATCTGTATCACAGGGTCTTTTAACATAGTGTGGGTTTTTTTGTATCACTCTTAACATGTTCAAGGGTTTTCTCAAAAGATTTGGCACCATGATACAGCATGGCCAGAGGGCAGAAGGAGAGTGTTTAAAGGGAGCCTTATTCCCTGTAGAAGGAAGAAAGTTTGCTATAGATTAATTAGAGCACCTGAAGCCAGTCACCTGATAACCCCCCCCCCCCCCCCCCGTTTCAATCGGACAAGGGAAGGAGTTGAAGCAGAGTGGATTGGTCAATAGACAAGTCAGATCTTACCCAGAAATCACGCTGTTGCCAATCCTTCAGGAGCAAGGAGGAACAAGGAGAAACTTGCTTTCAAAAGAGCCAAGGAGGAGAGGGTCATGGTCCATGAAGAGAGCCTGCTCCGGGGTTCTTGGGGGAAGAGAGGAAGAGCAGGGAGCAGGACCGATTGCTCAGGGGGGGAATGCTGGATATGGGGCCAGCAGGGTGGTTCATCCAGCTCATGTCACAGCACCAGCCCCAGTGCGTGTGCCGGCTGCAGTGTCTGCAGGTGCACAGGTCCATGTACCTGTGACAGTGGAATGGTGTTCCCGGGCCTGGCTCACAATGGTTGGAGGGTGGAGTTTGCGGCAGGGCCAGTGAGCAAAATTGCAGATGGGGTTTCTGTTCCCAACAATGACAGCTGTGTGTCTCAGAGAAAGATCCTCTTACTGGTTTTGGAGACAAGGGTACGTCTCTTGGAGAGAGGGGTGAGGTGGCAGAGCGCATTCTGGTGTATGCCGTAGACGACCCGTGTTCTGGTCAGCCTTGAATTCTTCAATTCCCTGATGAATGTTCTTCTGACCCTTAATGGCTTTTATATTTTTGCTCTCACGATTATTCAGACACTCAGCCCAGTCGGCCTGGTCCCACTTCCATGTGGTGCCTCACTTTCCCCCTCTCTGAAGTGGCGATAATCCTAACTGACAATTAGACAGTGTTTGATCCTCAGATCTTCCTTCCCAAATCCCTGTCCTCCTTGCCCAACACTACCCTCTCCCCCAGTTCCCCAAACTTCCATGCCTATCTTTGTGCCTGTCTCATCCCCCAACTACAAGGTCTCAGACACCGTCTCCTTCCAGCAAGCTGAAGCTGTCCCTGGCTCTGGAGCTGGAATCGCATGTCCAGAGAGCTTTGCTTGCCTGGTGTATTGACCGTGGGCATGAGAAAGGACAACGCCCATCTGCAGGTTGAACATCAACCTCCACCTCTTTAGTAGCAGCAGGATGGCCTCTCGTCCCTGCTCCCTCAGACAACTGGAGCTACTGAGAAGTGTGGTTGGCAGAGCATGAGAACAGCCCACGAGGTTAAGAAATGGTGGGGAGAGCCTCTTCCCTCTATGGGACATTACGCTGTCCCTCCGTGGGCAGTTCTTTCTTTCTGCAGGCTGGGATTTGGGTCCTAGATTCTGCCCAGAAGCCCAGCTTCCATCCCTAGCAGCTTGACTGTTCCCTACTCTGGTGTGCACCAGGCCCTCTGCAGAGAGCTGCTCTGGGCAAGGACTGCCCATAGAACATGGATGACGAGCTCTAGATCCTGCTGACAGCATCCCCCAGCACAGACAAATTCCAGCACATCTTGGGGGTGAGTAGAATGGGAAGGGGCAGCAGGGGTTTTAACTTGGCCCTGGGGACTCCTAGAAAGAAGAGACTGGAAAATCCATGTTTCTTCTCTTGGATTCTTCTGAGTATGCATTTGTTATATAAACTCAGCGGGTGACCTTGGGGTTAACTCACTTCCCCCTTCCGGCATCAGTCTTCTCCACTATCAAACCTACCCTGGGGAAGAAGGACATAAGCCCTGACAATCAGCTTCACCTGTTGGTGTCTGGCCCTGGGAGCCTAAACTAACTGGACTATCTGCCCCATGACCCTAAACTGCCCTCTCTTTTCCGCCTAGGGCCTTGTCCTAAGTTCACAGCCTAGTCCCTTCCTGGCTTGTCCCTGACCTTTCAAGGACTCTCCAAGCTCCTCCCACACCTGCTCCACTTGGGGGTCTCTCTCCTGGCTGAGCGCAGGCTGCCCTTCTATCTCTCAGCAAGCCTGGGTCCTAGTCACATGCTGCTGCTTGTCACCTGATCCCCACACTTATTCCCTTCCCCCTAGGGAGCTGCATAACCTGGGCTAGGTGCTGCTGAGCTCCAACCCCTTTCCTGGCCATCTCACCGTGGGACAGGTTGAAAGTGGAAACCTGTGGGCTAACAGTAACTGTTAGTAACTGTTAGTAACTAATTAGTTAGTCTCTAAGGTGCCACAAGTACTCCTTTTCTTTTTGCGAATACAGACTAACACGGCTGTTACTCTGAAACCAGTAACTGTTTGCTCTCAAAGGTGCCGAAGACACAATGGAAGAGGAAATCCTTTGGCCTGGATTTAAATTATTGCAACTGAAAGTGAATGAGAGAAAATAGGTCCAGAGTTATCTTCCTGGCAGCAGAAAATGTACAGATTAATAGATGTTAAGGTCAGAAAGGACCATTATGTGTTTCCGGTCGCACCTCCTGAAAAACTCAGACCCTAAAATGTCACCAAGTCGTTCCTTTAGCCAAGCATAACATGGGACTGAGCCAGAGCACGTCTTTCGGAAGGACATCCACATGCATTAGAACAGAGGTTCTCAAACTCGGGGGTCAGGCCCCCTCAGGGGGTCGTGAGGTTATTCCTTGGTGCATCATGAGCTGTCAGCCTCCACCCCTGCTTTGCCTCCAGCATTTATAATGGTGTTAAATATATAAAAAAGTGTTTTTAATTTATAAGGAGGATTCACACTCAGATGCTTGTTTTTCTGTTCCTCGCTTTGGGACCATGAGCAAGTCTCTTGAATGCAGGGTGCCTCGATTTCCCCAACTAACAAATAGATCTAATCATGTTGGTTTTTTTTGTTCTCCCCATTTTACAGGGTGGGAAACCGAGACACAGTTGGGACCTGTCTACACTGCAAGTCTCTTGTGCATTTCGAAGCTGCTAACCCCCACACGTTGTTATGGACAACACCGCTCCTGAAGGTGTGTTTGGTTTATCCCCTATGCAAACCAGCAGGGCTGGGCGGACTTTTCTCACTGTGCTGTGGGGAGCAGGTCCTGGGTACTAATGCTCTGAAGAAGCTCTCAAGGACTACTTTTTACAAATATTTTTATCAATGAATTGGGAGAAAATATACAATCCCTGCTGATAAGATTGGTGGGTGACAAAATATTGGCAGAGTGGTAATTACTGATGAGGAGAGGGCAGTGATACAGAACCATCTGGCTCATTCGGCAAGCTGGGGCCATTCAAAGAAAGCAAATTTGACCAGAGCCAAATGCAAGGTCCTACACCTAGCAACAAGGCATGCCGGCCACACCTCCAGAATAGGGAAGTGTATCCAGGAATGCAGTGACTCTGGAAAGGATTTAGGGGCCATAGTGAAGAAGCCACTCAAAACGAGCTCCCAGCATAAAGCTGCGGTGACCAGGGCTAAAGCCATCCTTAGACATAGGAGCAGAGCCGTGAGGAGGCTAGGGAGGTGACATAGCATCAGTGAGACTGCTATTGGAATACTGCCTCCAGTTTTGGTGTCCTCATTTGAAAAAGATGTTGAGAAATTGGAGCTCGGGCAGCAAAGAGCCACCAAATGTTCTGTGGGCTGGAGGAAAATGCCTTCTAGGGAGCTATTGAAAGAGCTCAACCTGTTTAGCTGATGAAAAGCAGATTGAAAGGTGACTTCACTGAAGTGTTGAAATACCTTAATGGAGAGATTTCAGAGTAACAGCCGTGTTCGTCTGCATTCGCAAAAAGAAAAGGAGTACTTGTGGCACCTTAGAGACTAACCAATTTATTTGAGCATGAGCTTTCGTGAGCTACAGCTCACTTCATCGGATGCATACCGTGGAAACTGCAGCAGACATTATATACACACAGAGATCATGAAACAATACCTCCTCTCACCCCACTGTCCTGCTGGTAATAGCTTATCTAAAGTGATCATCAAGTTGGGCCATTTCCAGCACAAATCCAGGTTTTCTCACCCTCCACCCCCCCACACACAAACTCACTCTCCTGCTGGTAATAGCCCATCCAAAGTGACAACTCTCGACAATGTACACCTTCAGATCAGCGGCACTGCTATGGGTCCCCGCATGGCCCCATAGTATGCCAACATTTTTATGGCTGATTTAGAACAACGCTTCCTCAGCTCTCGTCCCCTAAAGCCCCTACTCTACTTGCGCTATATTGATGACATCTTCATCATCTGGACCCATGGAAAAGAAGCCCTTGAGGAATTCCACCATGATTTCAGCAACTTCCATCCCACCATCAACCTCAGCCTGGTCCAGTCCACACAAGAGATCCACTTCCTGGACACTACAGTGCTAATAAACAATGGTCACATAAACACCACCCTATACCGGAAACCTACTGACCTCTATTCCTACCTACATGCCTCCAGCTTTCACCCTGACCACACCACACGATCCATCGTCTACAGCCAAGCTCTGCGATACAACCGCATTTGCTCCAACCCCTCAGACAGAGACAAACACCTACAAGATCTCTGTCAAGCTTTCTTACAACTACAATACCCACCTGCGGAAGTGAAGAAACAGATTGATAGAGCCAGAAGAGTTCCCAGAAGTTACCTACTACAGGACAGGCCTAACAAAGAAAATAACAGAACGCCACTAGCCGTCACCTTCAGTCCCCAACTAAAACCCCTCCAACGCATTATTAAGGATCTACAACCTATCCTAAAGGATGACCCAACACTCTCACAAATCTTGGGAGACAGGCCAGTCCTTGCCTACAGACAGCCCTGCAACCTGAAGCAAATACTCACCAACAACCACATACCACACAACAGAACCACTAACCCAGGAACTTATCCTTGCAACAAAGCCCGTTGCCAACTGTGCCCACATATCTATTCAGGGGACACCATCACACGGCCTAATAACATCAGCCACACAATCAGAGGCTCATTCACCTGCACATCCACCAATGTGATATATGCCATCATGTGCCAGCAATGCCCCTCTGCCATTTACATTGGTCAAACTGGACAGTCTCTACGTAAAAGAATAAATGGACACAAATCAGATGTCAAGAATTATAACATTCATAAACCAGTCAGAGAACACTTCATGTCTGTGATTGTGTGACCAGAGAGATTGAAGGTCGCTGTCTTAAAACAAAAAAAACTTCAAATCCAGACTCCAGAAAGAAACTGCTGAATTGGAATTCATTTGCAAATTGGATACTATTAATTTAGGCTTAAATAGAGACTGGGAGTGGCTAAGTCATTATGCAAGGTAGCCTATTTCCCTTTGTTTTTTCCTACCCCCCCACCAGACGTTCTGGTTAAACTTGGATTTAAACTTGGAGAGTGGTCAGTTTGGATGAGCTATTGCCAGCAGGAGAGTGAGTTTGTGTGTGTGTGTGTTTGTCCCCGGGGGAAAAAAAAAGTGGGGGGAGGGTGAGAGAGCCTGGATTTGTGCTGGACATGGCCCACCTTGATTACCATGCACATTGTAGGGAGAGTGGTCACTTTGGATGGGCTATTACCAGCAGGAGAGTGAGTTTGTGTGTGTATGGGGGTGGGGGGGTGAGAAAACCTGGATTTGTGCTGGAAATGGCCCACCTTGATTATCATGCACATTGTGTAGAGAGTTGTCACTTTGGATGGGCTATTACCAGCAGGAGAGTGAGTTTGTGTGTGTGGTTTTTGGAGGGGGGTGAGGGGGTGAGAGAACCTGGATTTGTGCAGGAAATGGCCCACCTTGATTATCATGCACATTGTGTAGAGAGTTGTCACTTTGGATGGGCTATTACCAGCAGGAGAGTGAGTTTGTGTGTGGGGGAGTGGAGGGTGAGAAAACCTGGATTTGTGCTGGAAATGGCCCAACTTGATGATCACTTTAGATAAGCTATTACCAGCAGGACAGTGGGGTGGGAGGAGGTATTGTTTCATGATCTCTGTGTGTATATAAAGTCTGCTGCAGTTTCCACGGTATGCATCCGATGAAGTGAGCTGTAGCTCACGAAAGCTCATGCTCAAATAAATTGGTTAGTCTCTAAGGTGCCACAAGTACTTCTTTTCTTAATGGAGAGAAAATACTGGGGATTAAAAGGCTCGTTAATCTAGCAGAGAAATGCATAACAAGACCCAATGGCTGGAAGGTGAAAAGAGACCAATTCATATGACAAATAAAGCACAAATATTCAACAGCGAGGATGATTCACCACAGGAACAAGCTACCAAGGAAAGTGGTGGATTCTCCATCTCTTGATGTCATTTAATGAAGACTAGATGCCTTTCTGGAATGTCCTTGCCAAACATTAGCGACTGTGGTATACAGGAGGCATGTGATATGCAGGTGGTCAGATGAGATGCTCTAATGGTCTCTTCTGGCCATCAAGTCGACTCATTTCTGAAAAACTGAGTGTAGCACTGGGAGTAGCCTCTGATGTTTTGCTGTCTAGCCGGCTTGCTTCCAAGAATAAACACTCCTTGAGTGGGCTGATCCACAGGGAGTAGCTCAAACCTCCAAAGTGTCTGGCCAGCAGCAGGACATTAGCACTGCAGGGGCGGGGTGGGTAGGCTGATGGGATAGCAAGTGTGAAAAAGGGGACAGGGAGTGGGGGGTAATAGGAACCTATATAAGAAAAAGCCCCAGATAGCAGGACTGTCCCCATAAAATCGGGACATCTGGTCACCCCAGGGGTGGGTGTGGCAGTGACAACACAAAGGCCTTTTGCAGGACCTCAGCCTATTGGTCAAAGGTAGTGGGGAGGTGGTGACCTCACAGAGAGACGCTGACATCAGCCAGGCAGGACAGGGGCGCAGGGCCAGGGAAACCTCGCAGACCCCTGTAGCTTTGCCTCAGCAAGCCTCCCTCTCGAGGTCCCTCTTTCAGGACTGAGAGAGAATTAGGATTTAAGTACGTGAGCGCGAGGAGGAACCCCTTTCGAGTTTTCTCCTTTCCTTTTCCTGATTTTACAAGAAAACAGACATCCCTGTTTGGAAGTTAAGAGCCTCTGAGAGGTTTGGAACCTGTTCAGTCTGATCCATTTGGTACCAGGTGAATTCTAGGCCTGGAAAACGCTAGCTTCAGGTGGCAGAATTTTATTCCCCACCTAGGATTTTGTCCCTTAGAATCACTGGGGACATTAGGGTTTGTCCTTTTTGTTTTATCTTTTCCTCCATCCCTCCCTCCTTTCTCTTCTTCTCTTACTTCTTTTGTCCTTTCCCTTGTTCTCCTCCCGCCACCAGGACAGTTGTGTGGGGGGAGTCACTGGGGGTGCTCTGCAGCTCCCATTGTGGAAGATCCACCCAAAAATGTGGGGCTGAAATAGTGCTTGGCCCGTGATCCCCACCGGTGACCTGGGCCATCCTTTGGGCTCTCTGGTGAGAAAGTGTCACCTCAGCCTCCCACCCCTTTGTCTCTACCCTGATTGTCTGAGCAGGAGGTTATTGACAGGGAGGAGACTCGGGTCATTGTTGTTCTCTTTTAAGACCAAATAAATAAGTTATAACGAGTCATGTTTGACGAACGTTGCTGCTTCTCTGCATTCATTGTTTCTGAGCAGTTCATGATTCTCTCTAACATTCCAGTTCTCCTGAAACACTTGCTGAATAATTACTATGAATTGTTTGTTGGTCTGGAGCTCATTTGAGAGGACTTTATTCAGATTGTTCAACATATGAAACTCAAGATCCGATGGTTAGTTTGAAAGTCCGGGCTCTTGGGTCCTATTCCCAGCTCTGCCACTGCCTGGCTGTGTGACCTCAGAAAAGTCAATTCTCCTTTCTCAGCCTTAGCTTCTCCCTCTTTCAAGTAGGCATAACAATCAGCTCCTACCTACCTCAGAGTGGGTGGAGAATGGGGATCCATTGGAGAGTGTCACTGGGAGCAGTGAATAATATGAGGTGTCCTGTCACTTTTACTTAGATAAGATTATGACATAATAGAGTAGCTGAAATATTCTATTTTATTTGTTTTTGATTAATTTGAAATTGGTAAGAGCAGCAACTCCTTAGCTCAGACTGAAGCATCTTCTCTAACTTTCAAGATCTAACTGTCTCCTCTTTGTATGCGATGAGACAATTTAACACACAGTGACAAACAGGAGATGCTTTTGTTTTGCAACAAAATATTTTTGCAAAGAATTTTCATCCCACTTGTTATGATTTCAAGAAACAAACCGTTTTATTCTGAATGAGATTTTCTGATCAAAACGGTTTCAATGAAATTTCCCCACCATCTTGATTCCTGGGCTCTCTCCCTGCCTCTGGGGGGCTTGTTGTCTGTTAGAACAGGAGTCAAGATTGTTGGCTTCTCTTTCTGGCTCTGTCACCACCTTGCTGTGTAGGCCCTTGGGTAGATCACTTCCCTTTTCTGTACCTAAGGCTCCCTCTCCGTCCAATGGGAACAGGGACAATTTGCGAACTCCGGGCAGTCGTGAGCCTGAGTGAGATAAGGGGCTTATTTAAAGCCCTTTGTGAAGGAGAAAGGGGAGTTTCACGGTGTTGAGCGCCGAGGAATTCTAAACTTTGCTAAAATGTCTAGGCTGAGGAAACCAGAAATAGTCGTGGCCAAATTTTAACCATTGTCTTTTTAAAAGCCCATTCAGGGATGTGAGTCCCACTCTTTTAGGTACGTGGGGTTCTTTGCCAGGAGGAAAGAAGAGGTTCGCTCTCAGACGAGGGAGGGGCTTCTCCAGTGCCTTCTCCAGCATGTTTGGAAAGGTCGCAGCCATGCAGCTCCCAGCCCTTCCCTTGTGGGAGACTGTTCCCCAGGCTGAGAGTGTCTGAGCTGGGCCAGACCCTGTGAGCTGCTGAGCATGGAAATCAATGAAAAATGTGGAGGCCCTGAGCTTCCTATACCTAGGGACTTTGATGTGGGGAATGGTTTCCCTGGAGAAGTCCAGACTCCTGGGTAGTGTTCTGTTCTCTAGCCTGAGCGGTAGCCAGGGACGGCAGGACGGGGCTGCTTGTCCGATGGTCTTTGTAATTGACCCTAGTGCCTCCCCGGGTGTTTCAGCACCAGGGATGATGAGGGGAAACGTTGGGAGCAGATCATGCAATGAAGTCCTGCCAGTGTGTGGAGATTGCACTCCCTGCACCCCTGTGAGGGGAGGAGGAGCTGCTGTGGCTGGGGCAGGGATCGGGAGGGATGAAAAAGGCTGTCTGGTGAGAGGCTGCCCGGACCCCAGACTCACGCCTGCTGCCCGCTCGGTTCCAGGATAGCCGGGCTCCTGAGGATGTTCAGGAACAAGGCTCTGCAGGTGTCCCCAGAGCCTGAGGGAAGCAGCTGCCATCTTCCCCAGGAGCAGAGCAGCCCCTCTGTCCCTGCTGGCTGGGAAGGAGCTCCCAGATGGACCAGGAGGTGGAAGTGCCCAGCCTTCTGGCGGAGGAAACCCACTCCTGGCACAGGCGTCGATGTGGGAGAGGCACTGGCCAGGCTGAAATGGAGCTGGCCCAGGGTGCAGCTGGGCAGGCAGGACCCAGCCCAGGACGGGAGCCGGGCAGGGTGGCTCTGGGGCTTGTTGTGTGGGAAGTACCGGCCCCAGGAGCCCAGCCCTGATTCCCAGCAGGAGGCATCGCCCTGCCCAGTCACTGAGGACCTTCCATCTTCTCCAGGGCAGGAGGTGGAGGATCCCTGTCCCAGCACCAGCAGCTCGGCCCGCTCCCATGGGACAGCAGCAGTGCCTGGGATTTGGGTAGCAGTGAGGCCAACGGGCGCTGCTGCTTTGTTCCAGGTGAGGAGCCAGTCTGGGCTCAGGGAGGGGTGACGAGGGGGCTGTGACCACCCTGAGCCCAGGCCCTCAACCAGCGCTATGGGGGCAGGTCTCCAGCCCAGGTGTCTGGCCTGAGCCACGTGAACCTCTGACACTAGATGCTGCCACTTTGGTCCTTGGTGTTCTGGTTGGCAGGGTGTGTGCGGGGAGAGGGAGCAGGCACTTCCCAGGGAGTCCAGGACAGTGTGTGGGGGGGATCTCTTTGCTGTGGGCTTCTGAATTACTTGGGGGCTGAAGGTATCACTGAGAGCGGGGGATGTGGGGAGCGATCTGCCCTGGGTCCCGGAGGTGGGAAGGGAGCACATTGCCCCACCATGCCCCTGTCCTTCTCCCTAGTGGCAGCAGGTATCATCCTGTCCCCTTTTCTCCCTGGTGCAGGGACCCCCAGGGACTCAGAGGACGAGGAGGAGGAATGGGTGGACGTGGCCACAGAGGAGGCTGCTCTCAAGAACATTCGAGAGCAGCTCCAGGGCCGAGAAAAGGTACAAACGTTCCCCAGCTGTGCTGGAACCGAGATTCTCCCGCCCCTTCCCAGCACCCTGACCTCCTGCAGAGAGTCTTGTCTCTGATGATCCACCAGCCCTAATGGGGATCTTTCTTCTGCATGATCTGGGACGGGTGGGTCCCCACTATCCCCCATTCAGGCCTGAGTGCTGCAGCTGGTGTGGGTGCGGCAGGGAGGTCCCTGGCTAACTGGTTCTCTCTCCTGTAACCCCACTCCTGGTGGATGCAGGACGAGGCCCAGCACCTCATGTTCCTGCACGCCATCCACCCCCGTGTCTCGCTGCACAGCAGAGAGGGCAGGACACATTGGAGCCACACTGCTGCAAGGCGGCTTTGCTGGAGAGGTTTGTGGTGAGGGAGGACAGAGAGATGGGAGGGGCAGGGGTCTCCCCAGGCCAATGGATGGGGGATGGCTGGTGCTGGAGGGGCAGCTGAGGCCAGAGATTGCTGGGGCTGAAGATTGGGGAGAAGAGACAGGAGAAATTCTGAGATTGGCCACTAGTGGGCAGGAATCGGAGGAGCGGGAGGCAGGTGGGGGGATCTTTCTCGCTGTGTGGGGCGCTGGCTGTGTAATCGCCTCACTGGGAAGTGTCAGTGAGGCCCGAATCTCTCACACTTCTTTGGCTCTCACAGGAGCTTATGGAGGAGCTGCCTGATAACTCTCCACCTGGCGCCGTCCTCGCTAATTCCCTGATTGCTGTGGGCAACCTCGGGTACTGTGACCCTCCAGGCCTGTTCCCCTAACCCTGGTGCTGCTCAGGCCCAGGGCTGGGAGTCACTGCCCCTCCCACCACCAGGTCACCTCCCAAGGGTGGCTCCTCTGACAGAGGTGGTGGGAAGGTTCACTCTTTCTGGGTTGGGCTGTTCTTTTCACTCCAGTAAATTGCAATGGCTTTGGGGAGAGGCTCACTCCCAGGAACAGATAGAGGAGGGGCAGCGGGGTCCAAGGAACAGGCGCTATTCCTGCCCTGCCACTGTCTGTCTGGGAAACCTTGCACTTGTCATTCCTGGCTCGGTGCCTCAGTTTCCATTCTCACCAGCCTCAGCCTATTTCTCTGCAGTTTCACATCCCTGTTGCTGCCAGTCCAATCCCCGCAGTGCACATTCTAATATCGCCTCCTCTCTCTTGCCAGCACCATGACACCTGGACTGGAGCCAGAGGCGGAGAGCCACCTCCTTCAAGCTGCCCTGCATGCCGTCTTCATCGTGGTTACGTAGAAAGACACCACTCAAGTTCAGTTAGATCATGCTAAAGTCATGAATTGAAGAGCCAGCTGTCATCCTGCCATGAATTTTTGCTAATTGCCTGCAGTGGAATGTGAATGAGGGAGGCCAGGATATGTATTTGGGTGTCTCACAAGTGCTTCGCAGAGACCCCTCTTCCCGTCCTGTGGCAGGTATAGCCCCAGTTTCCCAAACACTGACCCATGGCTCTCCCTTGCTTTGCAGGATCTGCATAGGGTCTTGCCAGAGCTCCTGGATGCCATTCTGGGGAGCCTGCTGGCAGAGTCCCCAGACACCGACAGGCTCCACTACATCTTGGTGGGGAGCCCGATAAGAGGGGTGGGGCAATTTTGCCTGAACTGTTAGATCCATTTTCAAGTCTGTCCTCCTAGCTGGGCCCTCAGTGGGGCGTCCTTGGTCAGGGCAGTTAGCGTAATGCAGTGTTAGGCCCTTCCTCCTTGAAGGACAGAGGAAGTAGCTGGCAGTTCAAGCCAGAGCTTTGCCTGGGGACTGGCTTAGGAAGTGAGGGTCTGAACCCCTCCTGTGAGATCCAGAAGATGGTCCTCAGAGAAGAGTCACAGGCTCTTACTGAGAGAAACAGGAGGACCCCAGAAAATCAGCACTTCTCTCCGACGGGCCCTGAGATTCCTAGGGGTATTGTGCTCACACTCAGTCCCTTCACCCAACCAAGGACTTGAGAGCCAAGGAGGGGTGAGGGGTCTGTCTCCTTCCTGGTGAGCTGTTCAGGAATCAGGAGTTCACGGAGGATGGGACCAGCCCCGACATCAAACGTTGTCCCAATCTAGAGAGATAATGACAAGTTGTGACCTGCAGGATACAGGCATTGTCCTGGGGGCAACAATCCCCTTCTAAATCTCTGAGATAAATGAATCGGATATTCCATCCCGTGCACAATGTCTCAGCCCCCTGGGGATGGGGAGGGTCTCATTAGCGCAACACATGCACCTGCCCATGGATCCTGAGCTGCCTCCTTTCCCCCTAGCACATGAACTATTGGATCGTGTCCAGGGTGTCGCAAGAGAGAGCCAGGGCCATTAGGAGCAGCACTGCCCTGCTCATATCCACCATCACCCTCCCTGAGTTTGACGTAAGTGACCTCTCACCCCAGCTTCTTGACTCCAGGCGTCGGTGGGCTGGCTCGAACGGGCTGTAGGATGTGCTGCTGCAGGAGCTGGGGGTTAGGAGTGTTCCTCTTGGGAAGGCAGAGTCAGAGCAGAGAATGATCTTGGCTTGAGTCAAATTCTTCTTGTCCTGGTTAAGTGGTGACTCTGGGCATTTTAAGGGGACCATACTGCAGGTTCATGTCTTTCTATCATCCTGGAGCAGCTGGGGAAGTAAGTCCTCATGGAGGGCTCTGCGCACATCCCTGTGCTCCAGGCTCCTTTTGGGGGCAGAGGAAATGAAGGGTCTAGCTCAGGCTCCTATTCTCTAGCATCTCCTGTAGAGGGGCTACGGGGACGGAGAGTCCTGGCCAGGTGGGGACTGGGAGCTGACAGGAAAATGCTGATGGAGTCCTCTCTCCCTCTCCCTTCCGCAAGAACTCAGCAGGATTCCCCAGGATGGGTCACCATGTGGCACAGCTGTCCATCAGTGACGCAGCCAAGGACCTGAGCCAGCAGGCCAGGGTGGGAGTGTACAGGCTCTACCAGCTGCTGCTGCACCAGAGGGGTAAGGAACCCAGCTGGGAAATGGCACCCAATAGAGTGACAGTGGGACCCCAACCAATTTCTCTCAGACTGACCCCGGCTGGAGGCTGAGTCTCTGTTGATCTCTTTCTCTGTTCTACACCACCCCCTGCAATTCTGTTGGCAAGGAATCTGTCCACTGTGCAACCACCAATGGGATTGGAAGCACACAAGCACTTGCAACCAAAATGACAAGTGTGTGTGTGTGTCTGTTTCCCAGGGCTGACCATCCATGAGGCCGAAGCCCTGTGGTGTTGGGACTGGCATCGGGACAGCAGGCTCCTGGGCTACAGGAACACAGCCACGGTTGGGGAGGTAAGGACACTCTGCCAGGGAGTGGGGGTGGCTGGGTCCCCTAAAGTGACTGCTTCCTGGGGCCGCGAGACAGAGATACCGTTCTAGCCCCAGGATTCGGAGCCTCACTCTGGGCAGTTTGCTAATGCCTCACATCCTGTTGGGTTTAGGTCTTCGTAAAATTCTTCTGGGAGGGGCAGAGAAGATCCTTCCTCTGGACAGCAGTGCTGGCCATCCATGACCCCCTGCTGCGTGTCAGCCAGCCTGAGCTTGTCCACACCTACTCCCTCCTGCGGGATGCCCAGCGCTGATGGGGGACATGGTAAGCAGCTGCATTAGAGTCAGGAGATTGGGGTGGGGCCCAGGCCTCCTTCCCATCCGATGGCCATTCGCTGGGCTGGCAGCAAGAAGCCTGGTATGGAATGAGAGTGAGAACAGGTGCTACTGGGAAGGGAGATGAATTCAACTTCATGAGCAGGAGGGAGCCAGCTTGTCCCCGGGAGTAGCTCCAACCCAGCTCTTTGCAAGGCTAATTAATGACGAGCATTGCCTCATCACGGACTTATGTTCTTAGGACATGGTGCTACCGCTCTTGGGAAGTGCCCTCTGCGCGTCTCTCCTGTCCCACAAGGCCACACCAGTTTCCAGTGGACTAGTGTCCGTGTCACCCGAGCCACCACCCAGAGTTGCTCCCGTCATTGGTAGCCTGGGAGGTCAAGGACTGACAAGTGATGGCGATTCAGCAGGCAGGCCTGAGGCACATTGGTGGGGGAAGCTTGTCCTGCTGCTGGCAGGGCTGGACTTGCTCTAGAGAGAACGGGAGGATTCAGTCAGCAGGGGCTGCTGATCTGCCCCATTCACCAGGGCTGCCATCCTGTGTCTTCAGCAGCACTGTCTCGGATGACTTGGAGAAAGGTCTCAACCTCCCGACATCCCACTTCACTTCTGCCAGAATCCCTCCTTCCCCCCACCTCCCTGCTAGAGCCCCGTCCCTGCCCAACCTGGGTTGTTGTGGAGGAGAGGGTTTTGAGAACTTGCGCTGTGGATTGGAGGTGGAACAGGTGTCAGGGGCACTGAGCGGGAGGTGGCAGGAGCTGACGCTACAAGGACGGGGGTTGGCACTGGAGGTCACTAGAAAGGACAAGACTCGATTCTGGGGGTAAGTATGGTGAATCCGTCCCTCAGAGGTAGGCAGGTGGTGGGTGGAAATGCTGGTTCCAGGTGCCCTTAATCCCCCCAGTTCCTCGGGGGCGTCTGAGACTCTGACAGGTTCTCGTTCCCTTGCAGCAGGAGGACATCATGGCCAATGTGATGGGCCAGGTCAGCATCATCCAGCACTTGCGCCAGATGCCTGAGGCACTGCAGGGCTGTGCCTCTGAGGCTACCAGCAACTCCCACTCCCTGCTGCAGGTACTGCTCTGGGTCAATGTAAATGGGGAGATAGTGGAAGGGGAAATGGAGCCCCCTGTCACTCACAGAAACTCTCTCCCCTCTATGTGGAGCAGGGTCCTTCCTTCTGCCCCCCAAATTCCAGCAGAGTTTTCCAGACGGGCGCAGCCTGCAGCTGAGCCACCTCCGGGAACAGTGGGGACAGGTCACCTCATCCCATCAAAGCAAGCAGTGCTGGCTTTCAAAGAGGCTTAGATGGAAGACCCCACTCCCTCATGGAGGTAAGAGACATTTACTCCTTGGCCTTTTGGTGGAGAAATGGGATCATAAAATCATAGCATACCAGGGTTGGAAGGGACCTCAGGAGGTCATCTAGTCCAATCCCCTGCACAAAGCAGGACCAATCCCCAATTTTTGCCCGGGATCCCTAAATGGTCCCCTCAAGGATTGAACTCACTACCCTGGGTTTAGCAGGCCAAAGCACAAACCACTGAGCTATCCCTTCCCCGCTAATGTGTAGCCTGCCTGGGAGCTTCCCCCATCCCTGTCACCCAGCTCTGGAACAGAGACATCTCCATAATTGTACCACCCTGGTTTTGTTCGTAGGAAGGTGCTCCCCAGAGATGTCCTCTAATCTGGACTTCTGAGAAGGTTTCCAGCAGGAGGCTCCAGCCCCTAGGGCATGAAGAGGACATCAGGTAGTCTCGTTCACATGGCATCTCCTGTCTCCAGCTCCACTTCCCGCAGCAGGGCAAACGAACCCATCAGATCCCGGAATCCCAACTCTTTGACCTCCTTCCACTCAGCAGTGGGATTTCTCCAGGCCCCTCACCACACCTGTCAGCCTCTGAATGATGAAGGGCCTGAATGTCAGAGTCACCAGAACAAGCAAACTCCAGTTGCAGGCAGTGGGGTCTGTGTGTACTGAGCCCCACTGGAAACCAGGTCTGAAATGGGAGCAAGGACCCCAGCCCAGGAACAGTAGGAGTGGGCAGAGCAGGCCTGTAACAAGTTGCTCTTCCCTGGGCTGCACAGCCTGGGGCTTAGCCAAGCTGATTACAGAATGAGCCCTACCGGAGAGGCACCATGTAACCCCTCCTACAGAGCCAGACATCAGTGGTGATACAGCCCAGCTGGGGTATCAACAGGAATGAGAACGAGTTAGGAAGTTCAGAGCAGCAAGGAAAGTCTAGAGGGAAACTTGAGATGAGAGGTGGGAAGTGCCCAGGGAAAACTGCAGCAAAGAGAAAGGAGTAGACCTTGCTGTTGGGTACAGGACCCTGGGCTGCTCCCAGTGTCTGGGTGGAGGTGGGTTCTCCTACTGGCCCCAAAGAAGGGGGCGTCAACGCACCCGGAGAGGGTTACCGAGCCCAGCAAGGGGCTGCAGGATGAGGAAGAGCCCCAGTGATGGCAGAAGGACTTCTTTCTGTGGAAAGACATGTTTGGACTTTTAGTGTGAGACAAGCTGGGCCCCAGGAAGATTGACGAAAGATGGTGACCTGGCTGAAGTGTTGACTTACCAGGTAGAGAAACTTTCACGGTGCTGGAGTGACCACTGATGGGGGACGCTAGCCTAGTGAGAGGGCTGTGATCATGCCTGGCCGCCATGGGTGCAAGGAACGATGAGTAGCTTCCTTTCTGATTGGCATAGTCAGAAGGATTGAATTCCGCCTGTTATCCGTGAGGGCTGATGGAAGTCTTGGCTGCTGAAGAACGGTCTGTCCTGCCAAGCGGGTGTCTCAAGGGACCAAGCTGGTCACTGTATTTCTCACTTCAGTTCCTGGGACTGGTTAAGCAGCCAAAGCAGGTCTAGGGGTTTCTCACGCAGCTCCTAGAACACCAACAGAGGCAGAAGGAAGTGCAGGCGGAGCTACAGACGTGGCAGCAGCAATATCTGTGAGAGATCCTGGAAAGGGAAATCAACCCAGGGTCTGCTATGCCCATGGACAAAAATGGCAGACAAGGAGAGCACGCCTGGGCTGTGCTGTGAAGATTAGCCCAGGAGAGCAGGGCATGAGAAAGTGTACAAGCGTGGCCTAATGCCAAGATGGGGACAAGAATTCTTTGTTTTGGGCGCAGAGAAGCAGGCCATATCAAAAGACACGTCCTGCTCTAGGAAATTGCTGAGTGCAAAATGAGGGGCCAGACCCCACGAAGGTCGAAAGAAAGTAGAAGGTGTCCTCTGACACAAACCCACATGAGGCACGCAAGGTGGAGGTGGCAGGGATAGTCATGGACTTTGCAGACCCTCCACCAACACGCCCTGTTGGGTGCTGCAGGGAGGTGAAGGACAAAATGGTTGGCCCAGAGATGAAGCAGACTGAAGGAGGGACAAACAGCAGGGTGGAGCAGTCCGTGGTGCGTTCTCAGACCCTGACAGAAAGGGTTTTGGCATATGCAGCGGCTGTAGCAAAAAGGGGTAGAGAAGAAGCTAAAGGCTTTGGAACAGGCTCCGCAAGCAGTTGCGAATGAGAAGGAGTGGCTGCAGGAAGAGCGCTGGGATACTGCGTAAGAGAAGGATTGCCTCTTAATTCTGGTGAGCGGCTGGCAGTGGAGCTGCAGACACTGTGTGCAGGCTGTACAAGCGCGCAGCCGGTGACAGCGATGAGATGATGAGGGATGAAACTTGGACAAGAATCGAACTTGCCCCCCGGGTGGGCGATGTTCTAAGGAGGAGGGAATATAACGGAGAGTGGCCTGTGGGCTGTAAAGTCTGGACCTAGGCCAAACTGATTACAGAGTGAGCTTCACCTAAGGGGAAAACCAGGGAAAACCGCAGCAAAGGTACAGGAGCAGGCCTAGCTGTTCAGTACAGGCCTTGGGGCAGAACCTAGAATCCAGGGTAGGACTGGTTCTCCCATGGCCTCTAAGGAAGGGGATTTAGAAAGCCATAGAAAGGGCTACCAAGGGCAGGCAGAGCCAAAGTCAGGCTGAGGAAGAGCCCTCAAGGGAACGGTAGACCTTGTTTCTGTTAAAGACATTTTTGGACTTTTTGTTTGGGATGAGCACGACTCAGGAAGGAGTGGACTAAAAGAAGGTCACCTGGCTGAAGGGCTGAGTTTCCAGCCAAAGAACTCCCAGAGGGCCCTAGCGACTATTGATGGGGGAGCTCGCCTAGCAAGAAAGCTGTGACACCAGGCCTTGCCAGGAAGGGGCAGCCTGGTTTTGGAGAGCGGTGGGGATGGCCTATGGGAGAGGATGGCTGGAGGGGTCGTACAGGAGGGGCAACAGGGTCCAGTGATGAGAGCAGGGAACTAGTTGGACTGCAGCCCTGCCACTGAGTGGTAATGTGATCCTGGCCAAGTCACTCTCCCACCTGATGCCTCACTTTCTCTATCTTTGAAATGGGGATCATCCTGACCCACATTAAGTAAGTGTTTAATCCTCTGCTCTTCCTTCCCAAATCCCTGCCCTCCTTGCCCCACACAGGCCTCTGCCCTGTTCCTCAAACTTCTGTGCCCATGTTAGTGCCTGTGTAGCACCCCAATGGCAAGGTCTCATGTACAGTCTCCTGCCAGCAAACTGAAGCCACCCCTAGATCCAGAACGAGAATCGCAGTTCCTGTGTACGGCCTGAATGGAGGATAGACCATGGGCATTGGGACGGCCAACACTCATATCCAGGTAGATCATCAACGTACTCCTCTGTCTCAGGAGCAGGAAGGTCTCTGGTTCTCGCTCTCTTCGGTGGCTGGAGCTGCTGAGTTGGGGGTACGGGTGGGCAGAGATGGGAACAGGCCAGAGGATTAATCCAGTGTCAGGGGGAGAGTCCTCCCTTTTGTGGGAGATGATGTTGCCCCTCTATGGGGAAGTCCTTCCTTGCAGATGCTGTGCTTTGGTTAATGGACTCTGCCAGGAAGCCCAGCTCCCATCCCTAGCAGCTTGGCTGTTCCCTACCTTGCTCGGCACCAGACCCTCTGCACAGAGCTGCTCTGGGCAAGGACTGCAGAGCCAGCTGTCATCCTGGCAGGTGTAGCCCCAGGTTCCATAACCCTGACCCATGGTCTCTCTCCGCTGGCAGGCTCAGAGGAAGGCCTGCCCATAGAACATGGATGACGAGCTCTAGATCCTGCTGACAGCATCCCCCAGCACAGACAAACTCCAGCATATCTCGGAGGTGAGCAGAATGGGAAGGGGCAGCAGGGGTTTTACCTTGGCCCTGGGGACTCCAAGAAAGAAGAGACTGGAAAATCCATGTTTCTTCTCTTGGATCCTTCCAAGTATGCATTTGTGATCAACTATGTGGGTGACCTTGGGGTTAACTCACTTCCCCCTTCTGGCATCAGTCTTCTCCACTCTCAGATCTACCTTGGGGAAGAAGGACATAAGCCCCGACAATCACCTTCACCTGTGGCTGTCTGGCCCTGGGAGCCTAAACCAACTGGACTATCTGTCCCATCTCCTAAACTGCCCTGTCTTTCCCCCCTCGGGCCTTGTCCTAAGTGCTCAGCCTAGCCCCTTCCTGGCTTGTCCCTGACCTTTCAAGGACTCTCCAAGGCCATCCCACACCTGCTCCCCTTGCGGTCTCTCTCCTGGCTAAGCACAGGCGGCCCTTCTATCTCTCAGCAGGCCTGGGTCCTAGTCACATGCTGCTGCTTGTCACCTGATCCCCACACTTATTCCCTTCCCCCTAGGGAGCTGCATAACCTGGGCTAGGTGCAGTTGAGCTCCAACCCACTTCCTGGCCATCTCAAAAGTTTGAGAACCACTGGAGCCAGCTGGCTAACAGAAAATCTTTCTTTTGCAGTGATGTGGGATTAAGGGACATGGAGGAAAAGACGTGGAGGCTGTGAATAAAGTTAGAGTAGCGAGGCCAGGATAATCAGGGCAAGATCACAGGACTGGCTATGAGGAGACCTGCCGTTTCCTATTCCTGGCTTTGCGACCATGAGCGAGTCTCTTCAATGCTGGGTGCCTCAGTTTCCTCAACTATCAAATATTGCTAATCAAGGGGATTTTCTTTGTTCTCCCCATTTTACAGGGTGGGAAACCGAGACACAGTTGGGACCTGTCTACACTACAGCTCCCTAGAGCATTTCTAAGCTGCTGACCCCCCCATGTTGTTCAGAGCCTGTGGATAACACAGCTCTTAAAGGTGTGTTTGTTTTGTGCTTAACCCGTATGTACCAGCAGGGCTGGCGGACTTTTCTCACTGTTCTGTGGGGAGCAGGTCCTGGGTACTAAGACTCTGAAGAAGTTTTCAAGGACTTAAAAGTAGAATTATCAATGAGTTGGGAGAAAACCTAGAATCCCTGCTGATAAGATTGGTGGGTGACAAAATACTGGCAGAGTGGTAATTACTGATGAGGAGAGGGCAGTGATACAGAGCCATCTGGCTCATTCGCAAGCTGGGCCCATTGAAAGAAAGCAAGTTTGACCAGAGCCAAATGCAAGGTCCTACACCTAGCAACAAGGTGTGCCGGCCACACCTCCAGAATGGGGAGGTGTATCCAGGAAAGCAGTGATTCTGAAAAGGATTTGGGGGCCTCAGTGCAGAAGTCACTCAACACAAGCTCCCAGCTTGATGCTGTGGTGACCAGGGCTAAAGCCATCCTTAGACATAGGAACAGAGCCGTGAGGAGGCTAGGGAGGTGACACAGCATCAGTGAGACTGCTACTGGAATACTGCCTCCAGTTTTGGTGTCCTCATTTGAAAAAGATGTTGAGAAATTGGAGCTGGGGCAGCAAAGAGCCACCAAATGTTCTGCGGGCTGGAGAAAAATGCCTTCTAGGGAGCGATTGAAAGAGCTCAACCTGTTTAGCTGATGAAAAGCAGATTGAAAGGTGACTTCACTGAAGGGTTGAAATGCCTTAATGGAGAGAAAATACTGGGGATTAAAAGGCTCATTAATCTAGCACAGAAAGGCATAACAAGACCCAATGGTTGGAAGGTGAAAAGAGACCAATTCATATCACAAATAAGGCACAAATATTCAACAGCGAGGAAGATTCACCACAGGAACAAGCTACCAAGGAAGTGGTGGATTCTCCATCTCTTGATGTCATTTAATGAAGACTAGATATCTTTCTGGGATGTGCTTCCCAAACGGTAGCAACTGTGGTATACAGGAGGCCTGTGATATGCAGGGTGTCAGATGAGATGCTCTAATGGTCTCTTCTGGCCATCAAGTCGACTCATTACTGAAAAACTGAGTGTAGCATTGGGAGCAGCCGCTGATGTTTTGCTGTCTAGCCGGCTTTCTTCCTAGAATGAACACTCCTTGAGTGGGGTGATCCACAGGGAGTAGCTCAAACCTCCAAAGTGTCTGGCCAGCGGCAGGCCATTAGCACTGCAGGGGAGGGGTGGGTAGGCTAACGGGATAGCAAGTGTGAAAAAGGGGACAGGGAGTGCGGGGGTAAGGGGAGCCTATATAAGAAAAAGCCCCAGATAGCGGGACTGTCCCTATAAAATTGGGACATCTGGTCACCCCAGGGGTGGGTGTGGCAGTGACAACACAAAGGCCTTTTGCAGGACCTCAGCCTATTGGTCAAAGGTAGTGGGGAGGTGGTGACCTCACAGAGAGATGCTGACATCAGCCAGGCAGGACAGGGGCGCAGGGCCAGGGAAACCTCGCAGACCCCTGTAGCTTTGCTTCAGCAAGACTCCCTCTCGAGATCTCTCTTTGAGGACCGAGAGAGTATTAGGGTTTACGTACGTGAGCGCGAGGAGGAACCTCTTTCGAGTTTTCTCCTTTCCTTTTCCTGATTTTACTAGAAAACAGACGTCCCTGTTTGGAAGGTAAGAGCCTCCGAGAGGTTTGGAACCTGTGCAGTCTGATCCATTTGGTGCCAGGTGAATTCTAGGCGTGGAAAAGGCTAGCTTAAGGTGGCAGAATTTTATTCCCCACCTAGGATTTTGTCCCTTAGAATCACTGGGGACATTAGGGTTTGTCCTTTTTGTTTTACCTTTTCCTCCGTCCCTCCCTCCTTTCTCTTCTTCTTTATTTCTTTTGTCCTTTCCCCTGTTCCCGTACTGCCACCAGGAGGGGTGTGTGGGGGAAGTCACTAGGGGTGCTCTGCAGCTCCCATTGTGGAAGGTCAACCCAAAAATGTGGGGCTGAAATAGTGCTCGGCCAGTGATCCCCATTGGTGACCTGGGCCATCCTTTGGGTTTCCTGGATGAGAACCCTCAGCCTCCCGCCCCCTCAGTCTCTACCCTGATTGGCTGTGTCGGGGGTTATTGACAGGGAGGAGACTTGGGTCGTTGTTGTTCTGCTTTAAGACCAAGTAAATAAGTCAGAACCAGTCATATGTTTGACGAATTTTGCTGCTTCTCTGCCTTCATTGTCTCTGAGCAGTTCATGATTCTCTCTCACATTGCAGTTCTCCTGAAACACTTGCTGAATAATTACTATGAACTGTTTGTTGGTCTGGAGCTCATGTGAGAAGACTTTATTCAGGTCATTCAGTGTATGAAATTCAAGATTCGATGGTTAGTTTGCAAGTCAGGGCTCTTGGGTCTTATTCCCAACTCTGCCACTGACTGGCTGTGTGACTTCAGACAAGCCAATTCTCCTTTCTCAGCCTTAGCTTCTCCCTCTTTCAAGTAGGCATAACAATCGGCTCCTATCTACCTCACGGTGGGAGGAGGATGGGGATCCATTGGAGAGTGTCACTAGGAGCAGTGCATAATATGAGGGGTCCTATCTCGTTTACTCAGATCAGATTATGACACAATAGAGTAGCTGAAATATTCTATTTTATTTATTTTTGATTATTTTGAAAATGTTAAGAGCAGCAACTCCTTAGCTCAGACTGAAGCATCTTCTCTAGTTTTCGAGATCTAAGTGTCTCCTCTTTGTGCGCGACGAGACAATTTAACATGCAGTGACAAACAGGAGATGCTTTTGTTTTGCAACAAAATATTTTTGCAAAGAATTTTCATCCCAATTGTTATGATTTCAAGAAACAAACCATTTTAGTCTGAATGGGATTTTCTGACAGAAATGGTTTCAATGAAATTTCCCCACCATCTCGATTCCTGGTCTCTCTCTTTGCCTCTGCGGGGTTTCTTGTCTGTTAGGAGTCAAGATATGTGGCTTCTCTTTCTGGCTCTGCCACCACGTTGCTGTGTAGGCCCTTGGGTAGGTCACTTCCCTTCTCTGTACCTCAGGCTCCCCATCTCTCTAATGGGAACAGGGACAATTTGCAAACTCTGGGCAGTCATGAGCCTGAGTGAGATAAGGGGCTTAGTTAAAGCCCTTTGTGAAAGAGAAAGGGGAGTTTCACGGTGTTGAGCACCAAGGAATTCTAAACTTGGCTAAAATGTCTAGGCTGCGGAAACAAGATATGGTCAGCGCCAAATTTTAACCACTGTCTTTTTTAAAGCCCATTCAGGGATGTGAGTCCCACTCTTTTAGGTATCTGGGGTTCTTTGCCAGCAGGAGAGAAGAGGTTCCTGCCTCCATTTGTGTGGCCTTAACAAACCAGGTGCTGTGCCCCAGTTCTCATCTGAGATCCCCGAAAAGAACCTCTCCCCATCTGTTAACAAGACAGTAGCTATCTTTAAAAGGGAAACAAAGAGAACCCCGGGACTTACAGACTAGCCAGCCTCACTTCCACACCTGGAAAGATACTGGAACACATTATTAAACAATCAGGATCATTTGGTTCTTAGTACTAGTGAGCATGGATTTGTCAAGAACAAATCATTCTAAACCAATCCTGTTTCCTTCTATGACAGGGTTACGGGCCTAGTGGAGGTGGGTAGACAGTAGATGTGATCTATCTTGGTGTTAATCAGGCTTTTGACACAGTCCCATAGGACATTCTCAGAATCAAACTAGGGAAATGGGGTCTAGATGCAATAAGTATAATGTAGGTGCACAGGTGGTTGAAAACCTATCCTCCAAGAGTCGTTCTCCATGTTTGGCTGCCCAGCTGAAGGGGTGTACCTAGTGGGTCCAGCACCGATAAGTCCGGGGTGTGGTACTATTCCATATTTTCATTAATGATTTGGAAAATGGAGTGGAGAGTATGCTTCTAAACTGTGCAGATGACACCAAGCACTTTGGAGCACAGGACTGGAATTCAAAATGCCCTTTACAATTTGGAGAATTGGTCTTCTTGAGCCAAACTCCAGGGCTGGGCCCCTCTCTGTAGACTGGGCAGAAGTGAAACCCCAGAGCCAAACACTCCTCCTCCTGGGCAGTGCACGCCGACCACTAATGGTCAGATGCTGCTTAGCACTGTCAGAGCAGCTTCTGCTGCGGGATTCTCCCAGCGCTTTCCAAGAGTGGGAAAGTATGAAATTCCCATTTGACTGCTGGGGACAGAGCCATAGAGCGGGGATCAACTTGCCCAAAGTCTCAATCGAAAAACCAGCAATGGAACCCAGGAGTCCTGACTCTCGATCCCCTCTTTTCACAGGCAGTCGATCGCCCAGTGTCATCATCCTGCCTGTCGGCTGGGCAGTGTAACTCCTCAGGTCACCACCCTCTCCAGCCTGCCTTGGGCTTGGAGAGTGAGGAGGAGAGCGAGGGACAGCAGATGACCCTGAACATCCGCCATCCTTCGGCCAGAGCAAGTGAGTGGCATTAGGGTTCCTCTGTGGCGTCCTCTGTCTGTCTGGGGAGAGGCAGAAAGAGGGGGAGAGAATCTCTCCAAAGGAGATTGGATTTGCAAAAGGCCGCCAGGAGTCCCTTACTCTCAGACCGGGGAGGGGCTTCTCCAGAGTCATCTCCAGTGTGTTTGGAAAGGTCCCAGCAGTGCGGCTCCCAGCCCTTCCCTTGTGGGAGACTGTTGCATGGCTGAGAGTGTCTGAGCTGGGCCAGACCCTGTGAGCTGCTGAGCATGGATTATCATAAATATAAAGGGAAGGGTAAACCCCTTTAAAATCCCTCCTGGCCAGAGGAAAAATCCTCTCACCTGTAAAGGGTTAAAAAGCTAAAGGTAACCTTGCTGGCACCTGACCAAAATGACCAATGAGGAGACAAGATACTTTCAAAAGCTGGGAGGAGGGAGAAAAACAAAGGGTCTGGGTCTGTCTGTATGCTGCTTTTGCTGGAGACAGAACAGGAATGGAGTCTTAGAACTTAGTAAGTAATCTAGCTAGGTATGTGTTAGATTATGATTTCTTTATATGGCTGAGAAAATAGCTGTGCTGAATAGAATGACTATTCCTGTCTGTGTTTCTTTTTTGTAACTTAAGGTTTTGCCTAGAGGGATTCTGTATGTTTTGAATCTAATTACCCTGTAAGGTATCTACCATCCTGATTTTACAGAGGTGATTCCTTTACTTCTACTAAAGGTCTTCTTGTAAGAAAATGGAATGCTTTTTTCATTGTTCTAAAATCCAAGGGTTTGGGTCTGTGGTCACCAATGAAATTGGTGAGGATTTTTACCAAACCTTCCCCAGGAAGTGGGGTGCAAGGGTTGGGAGGATTTTGGGGGGAAAGACGTGTCCAAACTCCATTTTTTCAGGAACCCAGATAAAGTTTGTTGCTGGCAGTGGAAGTCCTAGGGCAAAGGGTAAAATAGTTTGTACCTTGGGGAAGTTTTAACCTAAGCTGGTAAAAGTAAGCTGAGGAGGTTTTCATGCAGGTCCCCACATCTGTACCCTAGAGTTCAGAGTGGGGAAGGAACCTTGACAGAAATCAATGAGAAATGTGGGGGCCCTGGGCTTCCTATGCCTAGGGACTTTGATGTGGGGAATGGTTTCCCCAGAGAAGTCCAGACTCCTGGGTAGTGTTCTTTTCTCTAACCTGGGGGGTAGCCAGGGATGGTAGGAGGGAGCTGCTTGTCCGATGGTCTTTGTAACTGACCCCAGTGCCTCCCCGGGTGTTGCAGCACCAGGGATGATGAGGGAAATCGTTGGGAGCAGACCATGCAATGAAGTCCTGCCAGTGTGTGCAGATTGCACTCCCTCCATCCCTGTGAGGGGAGGAGGAGCTGCTGTGGCTGGGGCAGGGATGGGGAGGGATGAAAAAGGCTGTTTGGTGAGAGGCTGCCTTGTCCCAAAACTCACGCCTACTCCCTGCTCGGTTCCAGGATAGCCGGGCTCCTAAGGATGTTCAGGAAGAAGGCTCTGCAAGTGGCCCCAGAGCCTGAGGGAAGCAGCTGCCATCTTCCCCAGGAGCAGAGCAGCCCCTCTGTCCCCGCTGGTGGGGAAGGAGCTCTCGGCCCAGGCAAGGAGGTGGAAGTGCCCAGCCTTCTGGTGGAAGAAACCTGCTCTTGGTGCAGGCACCAAGGTGGGAGAGCCACCAGCCAGGTTGAAATAGAGTTGGCCCAGGATGCAGCTGGGAAGGCAGGACCCAGCCCACGAAGGGAGCCAGGCAGGGTGGCTCTGAGGCTTGTTGTGTGGGAAGCACCGGCCCCAGGAGCCCAGCCCTGATTCCCAGCAGGAGGCATAGCCCTGCCCGGTCACTGAGGACCTTCCAGTCTCCCCGGGACAGGAGTTGGAGGATCCCTGTCCCAGCACCAGCAGCTCGGCCCACTCCCCATGGGACAGCAGCAGCGCCTGGGACTCTGGCTGCAGTGAGACCAAGGGGCGCCGCTGCTTGGTTCCAGGTGAGGAGCCAGGCTGGGCTCAGGGAGGGGTAAGGAAGGGGCTGTGAACACCTTCAGCCCAGGCCCTCAAGCAGTGCTAAGGGGGCTGGTCCCCAGCCCAGGTGTCGGCCCTGACCCACGTGAACCTCTGACACTAGATGCTGCCACTTTGGTCCTTGGCCCTCTGGTTGGCGGAGTGGGTGCCAGGAAGGTGGGCAGGCACCTCTCAGGGAGTCCAGGACAGTGTGTGGGGGGGATCTCTTTGCTATGGACTCCTGAATTACTTGGGGGCTGAAGGTATCACTGAGAGCGGGGAATATGGGGAGCGATCTGCCCTGGGTCCCGGATGTGGGAAGGGGGCACATTGCCCCATCATTCCCCTGTCCTTCTCCCAAGTGGAAGCAGGTATCATCCTGTCCCCTTCTCTCCCTGGTGCAGGGACCACCCGGGACGATGAGGAGGAGAAATGGGTGGACGTGGCCACAGAGGAGGCTGCTCTCAAGAACATTCAAGAGCAACTCCAGGGCCGATAAAAGGTACAAACGTTCCCCAGCTGCGCTGGAACCGAGATTCTCCCGCCCCTTCCCAGCACCCTGACCTCCTGCAGAGGGTCTTGTCTCTGATGATCCACCAGCCCTAATGGAGACCTTTCTCCTCCATGATCTGGGACGCCCAAGATGGGGGTGTTTGTCACACACCAGCCGGGGTCTCCTCCCCCAACAGGCACTGTCCCAGATCTGGACCCTGCTTGTGTAGGAGCCATGGGTGATTTGGACAATGGGCGGGTCCCCACTGTCCCCCATTCAGGCCTGAGTGCTGCAGCTGGTGTAGGTAGGGCTAACTGGCTCTCTCTCCTGTAACCCCACTCCTGGTGGATGCAGGACGAGGCCCAGCAGCTCATGTTCCTGCACGCCATCTACCCCCGTGTTTCGCTGCACAGCAGAGAGGGCAGGACACATTGGAGCCACACTGCTGCAAGGTGCTGTGCTGGAGAGGATTGTGGAGAGGGAGGACAGAGATGGGAGGGGCAGGGATTTCCCCAGGCCAATGGATAGGGGATGGCTGGTGCTGGAGGGGCATCTGAGGCCAGGGATTGCTGGGGCTGAAGACTGGGGAGAAGAGACAGGAGAAATTCTGAGATTGACCACTAGTGGGCAGGAATCGGAGGAGCTGGAGGCAGGTGGGGGGATCCTGCTGGCTGTGTGGGGAGCTGGCTGTGTAATCTCCTCACTGGGAAGTGTCAATGAGGCCCGAATCTCTCACGCTCCTTTGTCTCGTTTGGGTCTCACGGGAGCTTATTGAGGAGGTGCCTGATAACTCTCCTCCTGGTGCCATCCTCGCTAACTCCCTGATTGCTGTGGGCAACCTCGGATGCCAAGACCCTCCAGCCCTATTCCCCTAACCCCAGTGCTGCTCAGGCCCAGGGCTGGGAGTCACTGCTCCTCCCACCACCACATCACCTCCCAAGGTGTCTCCTCTGTCAGAGGTGGTAGGAAGGTTCACTCTCTCTGGGTTGGGCTGTTCTTTTCACTCCAGTAACATTGCAATGGCTTTGGGGACAGGCTCACTCCCTGGATCAGATACAGGAGGGGCAGCAGGGTCCAGGGAACAGGCGCTATTCCTCTCCTGCCACTGTCTGTCTGGAAAACCTTTCACTTCTCATTCCCTGGCTCGTTGCCTCAGTTTACATTCTCTCCAGCCTCTGCCTATTTCCCTGAAGTTTCACGTCCCTGTTGGTGCCAGTCCCACCCCCACACTGCACAGTCTAATACCAGCCATGGTATTACCACCATGACACCTGACCTGGAGCCAGAGCTGGAGACCCACCTCCTTCGAGCTGCCCTGCATGCTAGCTTCACCCTGGGCACGTAGAAAGACACCACCCAAGTCCAGGTAGATCATTCTAAAGTCATGGATTGAAGAGCCAGCTGTCATCCTGCCAGGAATCCTTGATAATTGCCTGCAGTGGAATGTGAATGAGTGAGTTCAGGATATGTGTTTGGGGGTCTCACAAGTGCTTCCCAGAGACCCCTCTCTCCATGTAGTGGCAGGTGTAGCCCCAGTTTCCCTAACTCTGACC
The DNA here is from genome assembly GCF_965140285.1 of Lepidochelys kempii. NCBI lineage: Eukaryota > Metazoa > Chordata > Testudines > Cheloniidae > Lepidochelys > Lepidochelys kempii. The sequence goes on along the minus strand of NC_136382.1, from coordinate 177,277,409 downwards.
TATGGCTCTCCCTTGCTTTGCAGGTACTGCATAGTGTCCTGCCAGACCTCCTGGATATCTTCCTAGGGAACCTGCTGGCAGAGTCCCCACACACTGACAGGCTCCACGAAATCTTGGAGGTGAGCCCGATAAGAGGGGTGGGGCTATTTTGCCTGAACTCTTAGATCCATTTTCAAGTCTGTCCTCCTAGCTGGGCCCTCAGTGGGAAGTCCTTGGTCAGGGCAGTTAGTGTAATGCAGTGTCAGGCCCTTCCTTCTTGAAGGACAGAGGAAGTAGCTGGGAGTTCAAGCCAGAGCTTTGCCTGGGGACTGGCTTAAGGAGTGAGAGTCTGAACCCCTCCTGTGAGATTCAGAAGATGGTCCTCAGAGAAGAGTCACTGGCTCCTTCCTAGAGAAACAGGAGGATCCCAGAGAATCAGCCCTTCTCTCCAACGGGCCCTGAGATTCCTAGGGGGATTGTGCTCACACTCAGTCCCTTCACCCAACCAAAGACTTGAGAGCCAAGGAGGGGTGAGGGGTCTGTCTCCTTCCTGGTGAGCTGTTCAGGAATCAGGAGTTCAGGGAGGATGGGACCAGCGCCCACATCGAACGTTGTCCCAATCTAGAGAGACAATGAGAAGTCGTGACCTGCAGGGTACAGGCATTGTCCTGGGGGCAACAATCCCATTCTAAAGCTCTGCGATCAGTGAATCAGATATTCCACCCCGTGCACAATGTCTCAGCACCCTGGGGATGGGGAGGGTCTCATTAGCACAGCACATGCACCGGCTTATTGATCCTCCGCTGCCTCCTTTCCCCCTCGCACATTAACTATTGGATCATGTCCAGGGTGTCGCAAGAGTGAGCCAGGGCCATTAGGAGCAGCACCGCCCTGCTCAGATCCACCATCACCCGCCCTGAGTTTGACGTAAGTGACCTCTCAGCCCAGCTTCCTGACTCCAGACGTCGGTGGACTGGCTCGAACGGGCTGTTGGATGTGCTGCTGCAGGGACTGGGGGTTAGGAGTGTTCCTCTTGGGGAAGCAGAGTCAGAGCAGAGAATGAACTCGGCTTGAGTCAAGTTCTTCTTGTCCTGGTTAAGTGGTGACTCTGGGCTTTTAAGGGGACCATGCTGCAGGTTCATGCCTTTTTGTCATCCTGGAGCAGCTGGGGAAGTAAGTCCTCATGGAGGGCCCTGCCCACATCCCTGTGCTCCAGGCTCCTTTTGAGGGCAGAGGAAATTAAGGGTCTAAGCTCTACCTCCTATCCTCTAGCATCTCCTGCTGAGGGGAAGGAGAGTTCTGGCCCAGAGGAGGACTGGGAACTGACAAGAAAATGCTGATGGAGTCCCCTCTCCCTTCCATTAGAACTCAGCAGAATTCCCCAGGATGGGTCACCGTGTGGCACAGCTGGCTCTGTCTATCAGTGACCCAGCCAAGGACCTGATCCGGCAGGCCAGGAAGGGAGTGTACTGGCTCTACCGGCCTCTGCTGCACCAGAGGGGTAAGGAACCCAGCTGGGAAATGGCACCCGATAGAAGAGTGAGAGTGGAACCCCAACCAATTTCTCTCAGACTGACCCTGGCTGGAAGCTGAGTCTCTCTTGATCTTTCTCTGTTCTATACCAGCCCCCGCAATTCTGTTGGGCCAGGCACGCAGCGAGGACTCTGCCCACTGTGCAGCCACCAATGGGATTGGAAGGACACAAGCACTGCAACCAGAATGACAAGTGTGTGTTTGTGTCTGTTTCCCAGGGCTGACCATCCATGAGGCTGAAGCCTTGTGGTGTTGGGACTGGCACCAGGACAGCAGGCTCCTGGGCTACAGGAACACAGCCAGGGTGGGGGATGTAAGAACACTCTGCCAGGGCATGACACAGGTCAGGGAGTGGGGATGGCTGGGTCCCCTGCAGCGGCTGCCTCCTGGGGCCACTAGACAGAGATCCCATTGTAGCCGCAGGATTTGGAGCCTGGTTCTGGGCAATCTGCTAATGCCTCGCATCCTATTGGGTTTAGGTCTTTGGAAAGTTCTTCTGGGAGGGGCAGAAAAGATCCTTCCTCCGGACAGCAGTGCTGACCATCCATTACCCCCTGCTGCGTGTCAGCCAGGCTGGGCTACTCCTCACCTATTTCCTCCTGGGGGAAGCCCAGCAGCTGATGGGGGACAAGGTAAGCAGCTGCATTAGAGTCAGAAAATTGGGGTGGGGCCCAGGCCTCATTCCCATCCGATGGCCATTCGCTGGCCTGGCAGTAATAAGCCTGGTGCGGAATTAGAGTGAGAACAGGTGCTACTGGGAAGGGAGATAAATTCACCTCCAAGAGCAGGAGGGAGCCAGCTTGTCCCCAGAGCAGCTCCAACCGAGCTCTTTAGCAAGGCTAATTAATGACAAGTATTATCTCATCATGGACTTATATTCTTAGGACACGGTGCTATCACTCTTGGGAAGTACCCTCTGCGAGTCTCTCCTGTCCCACAGAGCAGCACAAATTCCCAGTGGCCTAGTGTCCATGTCACCCGAGCCACTACCCAGAGTTGCTCCCATCACTGGCAGCCTGGGAAGCCAAGGACTGACGAGTAACAGTGAATCACCAGGCAGGGCTGATGCACATGGGCAGGGGAAGCTTGTCCTGCTGCTGGCAGGGCTGGACCTGCTCTAGAGAGAATGGGAGGATTCAGTAAGCAGGGGCTGCTGATCTGCCCTATTTACCAGGCTGCCATCCTGCGTCTTCAGCATTAGTGTCTGGGATGACGTGGGGAAAGGTCTCAACCTCTCCACATCCCACTTCACTGCTGCCAGAATCCCTCCTTTCCCCCACACCTGAACCTCGGTGGGGGTGGAGGAGAGGGCTCTGAGAACTTGTGCTGTGGATTGGAGGTGGAACAGCTGTCAGGAACACAGAGCGGGAGGTGGCCGGAGCTGACCGTACAAGGAGGCGGGTTGGCACTGGAGGTCACTAGAAAGGACAAGAAGACTGCATTCTGGGGATAAGTATGGTGAATCCATCCCTCAGAGGTAGCAGGTGCTGGGTGGAAATGTTGCTGGTTCCGGGTGCCCTTAATCCCCCGATGCCTCGGGGGCGTCTGAGTCTCTGAGAGGTTATCGTTTCCTTGCAGCAGGAGGACGTCGCAGCCAATGTGATGCGCCTTCAGTGGTGATACAGCCCAGCTGGCGTATCAACAGGAATGAGAATGAGGCAGGAAGTTCAGAGCAGCAAGGAAAGTCTAGAGGGAAACTTGAGAAGACAGGTAGGAAGTTCCCAGGGAAAACTGCAGCAAAGGAAAAGGAGCAGACCTAGCTGTTGGGTACAGGACCCTGGGCTGCTCCCAATGTCAGGGTGGGACTGGGTTCCCCTACTGGCCCCAAAGAAGGGGGTGTCCACGCACCCGGAGAGGGTTACCACGCTCAGCAAGGGGGCTGTAGGATGAGGAAGAGCCCCACTGATGGCAGAAGGACCTCTTTCTGTGGAAAGACCTGTTTGGACTTTTGGTGTGAGACAAGCTGGGCCCCAGAAGGGTGGAGTAAAGGTGGCGACCTGGCCAAAGGGTTGAGTTACCAGGCATATCAAAAGACACGGCCTGCTTAGGAAATTGCTGAGTGGGAAAACGAGGGGCCAGGGCCCCAAGAAGGTAGAAAGAAAGGAGAAGGTGTCCTCTGACAGAAACCCACGTGAGGCAGGCTACGTAGAGGTGGCAGGGATGGCCGTGGACCTTGCAGAGTCTCCACCAACACGTACTGTTGGGTGCTGCAGGGAGGTGAAGAACAAAATGGTTGGCCCAGAGATGAAGCAGACTGAAGAAGGGAGAAACACCAGGGTGGAGCAGTCCATGGTGGGTTCTCAGACCCTGACGGAAAAGGTTTTGGCGAATGCAGTGCCAGTAGCAAAAAGGGGTAGAGAAGAAGCTAAAGCAATATGAAACCAATATGGTAGTGTGCCTCGGTTTCCCTTTTCCTACAGCATAAGAAGTCGGGAATGTCTCTTCTCCTGGGAAAAGTTTCAAGACTTTTACAAGTAATCCATTGGAAGTGTCCATCTACAATCATTTTTGTCATGCCACACCTTTGGCTCAATACCATTGCGGTTTGGGCCTTTCAGGGTTACCCTGTGGCTTCCCTTTGCAAAATTCAGTTCTCACTTTCCTCCTTGTCCTGAAGTAAAAGAAAAAGGTTCTCCCGATCCCAAAGGACCAAACCCCAGACCCAGGTCAACAGACAAGTCAGATCTTACCCACAAATCACGCTGGTGCCAATCCTTTAGGGGCAAAGAGGAACAAGGAGCACCTTACATCTAAAAGAGCCAAGGAGGAGAGGGACACGGTCCATGAAGAGAGCCTGCTCCGGGGTTCCTGGGGGAAGAGAGGAAGAGCAGGGAGCAGGACCGATTGCTCAGGGGGGGAATGCTGGATATGGGGCCAGCAGGGTGGTTCATCCAGCTCATGTCACAGCACCAGCCCCAGTGTGTGTGCCGGCTGCAGTGTCTGCAGGTGCACAGGTCCATGTACCTGTGACAGTGGAATGGTGTTCCCGGGCCTGGCTCACAATGGTTGGAGGGTGGAGTTTGCGGCAGGGCCTGTGACCAAAATTGCAGATGGGGTTTCTGATCCCAACAATGACAGCTGTGTGTCTCGGAGAAAGATCCTCGAACCCCTCTCTCCAAGAGACGTACCCTTGTCTCCAAAACCAGTCAGGTGGCAGAGCGCATACTGGTTTATGCCGTAGCCGACACATTTTCTGGCCAGCCTTGAATGCTCCAATTCCCTGATGAATGTTGTTCTGACCCTTAATGGCTTTTATATTTTTGCTCTAGCCATTATTAAGACACTCAGCCCATTCGGCCTGGTCCCACTTCCATGTGGTGCCTCACTTTCCCCCTCTCTGAAGTGGAGATAATCCTAACTGACAATTAGACAGTGTTTGATCCTCAGATCTTGCTTCCCAAATCCCTGCCCTCCTTGCCCAACACCAGCCTCTCCCCCTTTTCCCCAAACTTCCATGCCTATCTTAGTGCCTGTCTCATCCCCCAATTGCAAGGTCTCAGACACAGTCTCCTCCCAGCAAGCTGAAGCTGCCCCTGCCTCTGGAGCTGGAATCGCATGTCCTGAGAGCTTCCCTTGCATGGTGTCTTGACTGTGGGCATGAGAAAGGACAACACCCATATGCAGGTTGAACATCAACCTCCACCTCTGTCCCAGCAGCAGGATGGCCTTGAAACCGGAAACATGTGGAAGAACAGTAGCTGTTTGCTTTCAAAAGTGCTGAAGACACAATGGAAGAGGAAATCCTTTGGTCTGGATTTAAATTATTCCAACTGAAAGTGAATGAGAGAAAATAGGTCCAGAGTTATCTTCCTAGCAGCAGAAAATGTAAAGATTGATACATGTTGAGGACAGAAAGGACCATTATGTGTACCTAGTCACATCTCCTGTATAACTTGAGCCCTAGAATGTCACCAAGTGGTTCCTTCAGCCAAGCATAACATGGGACTGAGCCAGAGCACGTCTTTTGGAAGGACATCCACATGCATTAGAGCAGGAGTTCTCAAACTGGGGGTCAAGCCCCGTGAGGGGGTTGTGAGGTTATTATATGGGGGATCGCGAGCTATCAGCCTCCACCCCCAATCCTGCTTTGCCTCCAGCATTTATAATGGTGTTACATATATAAAAAAGTGTTTTTAATTTATAAGGAGGGGTGACACTCAGTGCCTTGCTGTGTGAAAGTGGTCAACAGTGCTAAAGTTTGAGAACCACTGCATTAGAGCCAGCTGGCTAACAGAAAATCTTTCTTCTGCAATGACGTGGGGTTAAGGGACATGGAGGAAAAGATGTGGAGGCCGTGATTAAAGTTAGAGGATCGAGGCCAGGATAACAGAGGCGAGGTCTCAGGACTGGCTATCAGAAGAGCTGCTGTTTTCTATTCCTGGCTTTCGGACCATGAGTGAGTCTCTTCAACGCTGGATGCCTCAGTTTCCCCACTATCAAATAGAGCTTATCAAGGTTTTGTTTGTTCTCCCCATTTTACAGGGTAGGAAACTGAGACACAGTTGGGACCTGTCTAAACTACAGCTCTCTAGAGCATTTCTAAGCTGCTGACCCCCACATGTTGTTCAGAGCCTATAGACAACACCGCTCCTAAAGGTGTGTTTGTTCTGTTCTTATCCCCTATGTACCAGCAGGGCTGGACGGCCTTTTCTCACTGTGCTGTGGGAAGCAGGTCCTGGGTACTAGGGGTCTGAAGAAGCTCTCAAGGACTAATTTTTAAAAATATTTTTATCAATGAATTGGGAGAAAACCTACAATCCCTGCTGATAAGATTGGTGGGTGACAAAATACGGTCAGAGTGGTAACTACTGATGAGGAGAGGGCAGTGATACAGAGCCATCTGGCTCATTTGGCAAGCTGGGCCCATTGAAAGAAAGCAAGTTTGACCAGAGCCAAATTCAAGGTCCTACACCTAGCAACAAGGTATGCCGGCCACACCTCCAGAATGGGGAAGTGTATCCAGGAAAGCAGTGACTCTGAAAAGGATTTAGGGGCCATAGTGGAGAAGTCACTCAACACAAGCTCCCAGCATGATGCTGTGGTGACCAGGGCTAAAGCCATCCTTAGTCATAGGAGCAGAGCCGTGAGGAGGCTAGGGAGGTGACACAGCATCAGTGAGACTGCTATTGGAATACTGCCTCCAGTTTTGGTGTCCTCATTTGAAAAAGATGTTGAGAAATTGGAGCTGGGGCAGCAAAGAGCCACCAAATGTTCTGCGGGCTGGAGAAAAATGCCTTCTAGGGAGCGATTGAAAGAGCTCAACCTGTTTAGCTGATGAAAAACAGATTGAAAGGTGACTTCACTGAAGGGTTGAAATGCCTTAATGGAGAGAAAATACTGGGGATTAAAAGGCTCGTTAATCTAGCAGAGAAAGGCAAAACAAGACCCAATGGCTGGAAGGTGAAAAGAGACCAATTCATATCACAAATAAAGCACAAATATTCAACAGCGAGGAAGATTCACCACAGGAACAAGCTACCAAGGAAAGTGGTGGATTCTCCATCTCTTGATGTCATTTAATGAAGACTAGATGCCTTTCTGGAATGTTTGCCAAACGGTAGTGACTGTGGTATACAGGAGGCCTGTGATATGCAGGGAGTCAGATTAGATGCTCTAATGGTCTCTTCTGGCCATCCAGTTGACTCATTTCTGAAAAACTGAGCGTAGCATCGGGAGTAGCCTCTGATGTTTTGCTGTCTAGCCGGCTTGCTTCCTAGAATGAACACTCATTGAGTGAGGTAATCCACAGGGAGCAGCTCAAACCTCCAAAGTGTCTGGCCAGCGACAGGAAATTAGCACTGCAGGGGAGAGGTGGGTAGGCTGAAGGGACAGCAAGTGTGAAAAAGGGGACGGGGGGGCGGTAATAGGAACCGATATAAGAAAAAGCCCCAGATAGCGGGACTGTCCCTATAAAATCGGGACATCTGGTCACCCCAGGGGTGGGTGTGGCAGTGACAACACAAAGGCCTTTTGTAGGACCTCAGCCTATTGGTCAAAGGTAGTGGGGAGGTGGTGACCTCACAGAGAGATGGTGACATCAGCCAGGCAGGACAGGGGCGCAGGGCAAGGGAAACCTCGCAGACCCCTTCTCGAGGTCCCTGTTTGAGGACTGAGTATCAGGGTTTAAGTACGTGAGGACGAGGAGGAACCTCTTTCGAGTTTTCTCCTTTCCTTTTCCTGATTTTACTAGAAAACAGACATCCCTGTTTGGAAGGTAAGAGCCTCTGAGAGGTTTGGAACCTGTTCAGTCTGATCCATTTGGTGCCAGGTGAATTCTAGGCCTGGAAAACGCTAGCTTCAGGTGGCAGAATTTTATTCCCCACCTAGGATTTTGTCCCTTAGAATCACTGGGGACATTAGGGTTTGTCCTTTTTTTTATCTTTTCCTCCATCCCTCCCTCCTTTCTCTTCTTCTCTTACTTCTTTTGTCCTTTCCCCTGTTCCCCTCCCGCCACCAGGAGAGGTATGTGGCGGGAGTCACTGGGGGTGCTCTGCAGCTCCCATTGTGGAAGGTCCACCCAAAAATGCGGGGCTGAAATAGTGCTCGGGCAGTGATCCCCACCGGTGACCTGGGCCATCCTTTGGGCTCTCTGGTGAGAATCCTCAGACTCCCGCCCCTCAATCTCTACCCTGATTAGCTGAGCAGGGGGTTATTTACTGGGAGGAGACTCGGGTCCTTGTTGTTCTCTTTTAAGACCAAGTAAATAAGTCATAGCCAGTCATGTTTGACTAATTTTGCTGCCTCTCTGCATTCATTGTCTCTGAGCAGTTCATGATTCTCTCTAACATTGCAGTTCTCCTGAAACACTTGCTGAATAATTACTATGAACTGTTGTTGGTCTGGAGCTCATTTGAGAGGACTTTATTCAGATCATTCAATGTATGAAACTCAAGATCCGATGGTTAGTTTGCAAGTCAGGGCTCTTGGGTCCTATTCCTAACTCTGCCACGGCCTGGCTGTGTGACCTCAGACAAGTCAATTCTCCTTTCTCAGCCTTATCTTCTCCCCTTTTCAAGTAGGCATAACAATCCGCTCCTACGTACTTCACGGCGGGTGGAGAATGGGGATCCAATGGGAAGTGTCACTGGGAGCAGTGAATAATATGAGGTGTCCTATCACTTTTACTCAGATCAGATTATGACACAATAGAATAGCTGAAATATTCTATTTTATTTGTTTTTGATTATTTTGAAATTGTTAAGAGCAAGAACTCCTTAGCTCAGACTGAAGCATCTTCTCTAATTTTTGAGATCAAAGTGTCTCCTCTTTGTGTGCGACGAGACAATTTAACAAACTGTGACAAACAGGAGATGCTTTTGTTTTGCAACAAAATATTTTTGCAAAGAATTTTCATCCCACTTGTTATGATTTCAACAAACAAACCAATTTAGTCTGAATGGGATTTTCTGACCAAAACGGTTTCAATGAAATTTCCCCACCATCTTGATTCCTGGGCTCTCGCCCTGCCTCTGGGGGGTTTGTTGTCTGTTAGAACAGGAGTCAGGATTGGTGGCATCTTTTTCTGGCTCTGCCACTGCATTGCTGTGTAGGCCTTTGGGTAGGTCACTTCCCTTTTCTGTACCTCAGGCTCCCCCTCTGTCCAATGGGAACAGGGACAATTTGCGAACTCTGGGCAGTTGTGAGCCTGAGTGAGATAAGGGGCTTAGTTAAAGCCCTTTGTGAAGGAGAAAGGGGAGGTTCACGGTGTTGAGCACCGAGGAATTGTAAACTTTGCTAAAATGTCTAGGCTGCGGAAACAAGAAATGGTCGGGGCCAAATTTTAACCATTGTCTTTTTTAAAGCCCATTCAGGGATGTGAGTCCCACTCTTTTAGGTATGTGGGGTTCTTTGCCAGGAGGAAAGAAGAGGTTCCTGCCTCCATTTTTATGGCCTTAACAAACCAGGTGCTGTGCCCCAGTTCTCATCTGAGATCCCCGAAAAGAACCTCTCCCCATCCATTAACAAGACAGTAGCTATCTTTAAAAGGGGAACAAAGAGAACCCTGGGACTTACAGATTAGCCAGCCTCATTCCATACCTGGGAAGATACTGGAACACATTAGTAAACAATCAGTTTGTGAGAACCTACAGGATCATTTGGTTTTAGTACTAGTGAGCATGGATTTGTCAAGAACAAATCATTCCAAACCAATCCTGTTTCCTTCTTTGACAGGGTTACAGGCCTAGTGGAGGTGGATAAACAGTAGATGTGATCTATCTTGGTGTTAATCAGGCTTTTGACACAGTCCCATAGGACATTCTCACAAGCAAACTAGGGAAATGTGGTCCAGATTCAATTAGTATAATGTAGGTACACAGGTGGTTGAAAACCCATCCTCCGAGAGTCGTTCTCCATGTTTGGCTGCCCAGCTAAGAGGGTGAACCTACTGGGTTCTGCAGGGATCAGTCTGGGGTGTGGTCCTATTCCATATTTTCATTAACGATTTGGAAAATGGAGTGGAGAGTATGCTTCTAAACTGTGCAGATGACACCAAGCACTTTGGAGCACAGGACTGGAATTCAAAACGCCCTTTACAATTTGGAGAAATTGGTCTTCTTGAGCCAAACTTCACGGCTGGGCCCCTCTCTATAGACTGCATGAAAGTGAAACTCCACAACCAAACACTCCTCCTCCTGAGCAGTGCATTCCAACCTTTAATGGCAGGGGGACCGGACATGAGGGCCTGGTTGTAATTGCCAGCTGTGGAAGGGAGTGTGTAGCAGTGGTTAGTGAAGAGGCCTGGAAATAAGGACTGCTGCATCCCATCCGTGGCTCTGAGACTTGGTGTGACCCTGAGCAAGTAGCTTCCCCTCACTTGGCCTGTTTTTCATCAGTAGGTTTGTGGTCGCTGTCCCTACAGCCCAGGGGGGTTGGGAGGCTCCAGGAAGGTGTGTAAAGTGGGAGCTGGGAGGTGCTGTCACCCCCGCACTAAGGCAGTGTTTTGCACCCCCTGCTGCTGGCTGAGTTTCTCCGTCCCTTGGCAATAATACAGACCCTTCTTTTCACAATCAGATCGCCCAGTGTCATCACCCTGCCTGCTGGCTGGGCGTGTAATTCCTCAGGTCACCACCCACTCCAGCCTGCCTTGGGCTTGGAGAGTGAGGAGGAGGGCGAGCGACAGCAGGTGACCCTGAACATCCACCATCCATCGCTCCATCACCTAGAGCAAGTGAGTGACGTTAGGGTTCCTCTGTGGCATCCCCTGTCTGTCTGGGGAGAGGCAGAAAGAGGGGAAGAGATTCTCTCCCAAAGGAGATTGGATTTGCAAACGGTCTCCAGGAGCCCCTCGCTCTCAGACGAGGGAGGAGCTTCTCCAGAGCCTTCTCCAGTGTGTTTGGAAAGGTCCCAGCAATGCGGCTCCCAGCCCTTCCCTTGTGGGAGACTGTTCCCCTGGCTGAGAGTGTCTGAGCTGGGCCAGACCCTGTGAGCTGCTGAGCATGGAAATCAATGAGAAATGAGGGAGCCCTGGGCTTCCTATACCAAGGGACTTTGATGTGGGGGACGGTTTCCCCGGAGAAGTCTGGACTCCTGGATATTGTTCTGTTCTCTATTCTTGGTGGTAGCCACGGACGGCAGGAGGGAGCTGCTTGTCCAATGGTCTTTGTAACTGACCCCAGTGCCTCCCCAGGTGTTGCAGCACCAGGGATGATGAGGGGTATCGTTGGGAGCAGACCATGCAATGAACTCCTGCCAGTGTGTGGATATGGCAATCCCTGCAACCCTGTGAGGAGAGGAGGAGCTGCTGGGGCTGGGGCAGGGATGGGGAGGGATGAAAAAGGCTGTTCGGTGAGAGGCTGCCTTGACTCCAGACTCATGCCTGCTCCCCGCTCAGTTCCAGGATGGCCGGGCTCCTGAGGATGTTCAGGAAGAAGGCTCAGCAGGTGGCCTCAGAGCCTGAGGGAAGCAGCTCCCACCTTCCTCAGGAGCAGAGCGACCCCTCTGTCCCCACTGGCAGGGAAGGAGCTCCCGGATGGACCAGGAGGTGGAAGTGCCCAGCCTTCTGGCAGAGGAAACCAACTCTCGGCACAGGCGCCGAGGTGGGAGAGGCACTGGCCAGGCTGAAATGGAGCTGGCTCAGGATGCAGCTGGGCAGGCAGGACCCAGCCCAGGAAGGGAGCCAGGCAGGGTGGCTCTGGGGCTTCTTGTGTGGGAAGTACCAGCCCCAGGAGCCCAGCCCTGATTCCCAGCAGGAGGCATCGCCCTGCCCAGTCACTGAGGACCCTCCAATCTCCCTGGGGCAGGAGGCGGAGGATCCCTGTCCCAGCACCAGCAGCTCAGCCCGCTCCCCATGGGACAGCAGCAGTGCCTGGGATTAGGGTAGCTGTGAGGTCAACGGGTGCCGCTGCTTTGTTCCAGGTGAGAAGCCAGGCTGGGCTCAGGGAGGGGTGAGGAGGGGGCTGTGAACACCCTGAGCTCAGGCCCTCAAGCAGTGCTGTGGGGGCTGGTCCCCAGCCCAGGTGTCTGGCCTGAGCCACGTGAACCTCTGACACTAGATGCTGCCACTTTGGTCCCTGGTGCTCTGGTTGGCGGAATGGGTGCGGGAAGGGTGGGCAGGCACCTCCCACGGAGTCCAGGACAGTGTGTGAGGGGGTTAGCTTTGCTATGGACTCCTGAATTACTTGGGGGCTGAAGGTATCACTGAGAGCGGGGGATGTGGGGAGCAATCTGCTCTGGGTCCCGGAGGTGGAGGTGCCCCTGTCCTTCTCCCAAGTGGCAGCAGGTATCATCTGAGATTGGCCACTAGTGGGCAGGAATCGGAGGAGCTGGAGGCAGGTGGGGGGATCCTGCTGGTTGTGTGGGGTGCTGGCTGTGTAATCTCCTCACTGGGAAGTTTCAATGAGGCATGAATCTCTCACGCTCCTTTGTCTGTTTTGGGTCTCAGAGGAGCTCATTGAGGAGCTGCCTGATAACTCTCCACCGGGTGCTGTCCTTGCTAACTCCCTGATTGCTGTGGGCAACCTCGGGTACCGAGACCGTCCAGCCCTATTCCCCTAACCCCGGTGCTGCTCAGGCCCAGGGCTGGGAGTCACTGCCCCTCCCACCACCAGGTCACATCCCAAAGGTGTCTCCTCTGGCAGAGGTGGTGGGAAGGTTCACTCTCTCTGGGTTGAGCTGTTCTTTTCTCTCCAGTAACATTGCAATGGCTGTGGGGAGAGGCTCACTCCCAGGAAGAGATACAGGAGGGTCAGCGGGGTCCAGGGAACAGGCGCTATTCCTGCCCTGCCACTCTTGGTGCCAGTCCCACCCCCGCACTGCACAGTCTAATGCCGGCTCCTCTCTCTTGCCAGCACCATGACACCTGGCCTGGAGCCAGAGGTGGAGAGCCACCTCCTTCGACCTGCCCTGCATGCCATCTTCACCCTGGGCACGTAGAAAGACACCACCCAAGTCTAGGTAGATCATGCTAAAGTCATGGATTGAAGAGCCAGGTGTCATCCTGCCATGAATCCTTGCTAATTGCCTGCAGTGGGATGTGAATGAGTGAGGCCAGGATATGGCTTTAGGGGTCTCACAAGTGCTTCCCAGAGACCCCTCTTCCCATGTAGTGACAGGTGTAGCCCCAGTTTTCCAAACACTGACCCATGGCTCTCCCTTGCTTTGCAGGATCTGCAAAGGGTCCTACCAGACCTCCTGGATGCCATGCTGGGGAGCCTGCTGGCAGAGTTCTCAGACACCAACAGGCTCCACTACATCTTGAAGGTGAGCCCGATGAGAGGGGCGGGGGCAATTTTATCTTTACTCTTAGACCCATTTTCAAGTTTGTCATCCTAGCTGGGCCCCCAGTGGGCCGTCCTTGCTCAGGGCAGTCAGTGCAATGCAGTGTCAGGCCCTTTCTCCTTGAAGGACAGAGGAAGGAGCTGGGACTTCTAGCCTGAGCTCTGCCTGGTTCTGTTGCACAACAATACCCTTCTAAAGGTCTGCGATAAATGAATCAGATGTTCCACCCCGTGCACAATGTCTCAGCCCCCTGGGGATGGGGAGGGTCTCATTAGCACAACACATGCACCGGCCCATTGATCCTGAGCTGCCTCCTTTCCCCCTAGCACATTAACTATTGGACCGTGCCCAGGGTGTTGCAAGAGAGAGCCAGGGCCATTAAGAGCACCACTGCCCTGCTCAGATCCACCATCACCCTCCCTGAGTTTGACGTAAGTGACCTCTCAGCCCAGCTTCCTGACTCCAGGTGTCGGTGGGCTGGCTCGAATGGGCTGCAGGATGTGCTGCTGCAGGGGCTGGGGGCTAGGCGTGTTCCTCTTGGGGAGGCAGAGTCAGAGCAGAAAATGAACTTGGCTTGAGTCAAGTTCTTGTCCTGGTTAAGTGGTGACTCTGGACTTTTAAGGGGACCATACTGCAGGTTCATGCCTTCCTATCATCCTGGAGCAGCTGGGGAAGTAAGTCCTCATGGAGGGCCCTGCCCACATCCCTGTGCTCCAGGCTCCCTTTGGGGGCAGAGGAAATTAAGGGTCTAAGCTCTACCTCCTATCCTCTAGCATCTCCTGCTGAGGGGAAGGAGAGTCCTGGGCCCAGGGGAGGACTGGTAACTGACAAGAAAATGCTGATGGAGTCCCCTCTCCCTTCCATTAGAACTCAGCAGAATTCCCCAGGATGAGTCACTTTGTGGCACAGCTGGCTCTGTCCATCAGTGACCCAGCCAAGGACCTGATCCGGCAGGCCAGGGAGGGAGTGTACCGGCTCTACCAGCTGCTGCTGCACCAGAGGGGTAAGGAACCCAGCTGGGAAATGGCCCCCGATAGGAGACTGAGAATGGGACCCCAACCAATTTCTCTCAGACTGACCCTGGCTGGAGGCTGAGTCTCTCTCGATCTCTTTCTCTGTTCTATACCAGCCTCTGGAATTCTGTTGGGCCAGGCACGCAGTGAGGACTCTGCCCATTGTGCAGCCACCAATGGGATTGGAAGGACACAAGCACTGCAACCAGAATGACAAGTGTGTGTGTGTCTCTCTCTCTTTTCCAGAGCTGACCATCCATGAGACCGAACTGGCACCAGGACAGCAGGCTCCTGGGCAACAGGAACACAGCCAGAGTGCGAGAGGTAAGGACACTCTGCCAGGGCATGATACAGGTCAGGGAGTGGGGGTGGCTGGGTCCCTGCAGTGGCTGCCTCCTGGGGGCACTAGACAGAGATACCGTTCTAGCTCCAGAATTTGGAGCCTTGCTCTGGGCAATCTGCTAATGCCTTATGTCCTGTTAGGTTTAGGTCTTTGGAAAGTTCTTCTGGTAGGGGCAGAGAAGATCCTTCCTCTGGACGGCAGTGCTGGCCATCCACGACCCCCTGTGGCGTGTCAGCCAGGCTGGGCTACTCCTCACCTGCTCCCTCCTAGGGGAAGCCCAGCAGCTGATGGGGGACAAGGTAAGCGTCTGCATTTGAGTCAGGAGATTGGGGTGGGGCCCAGGCCTCATTCCCATCTGATGGCCATTCACTGGCCTGGCAGGAAGGAGCCTGATGGGGAATGAGAGTGAGAACAGGTGCTACTGGGAAGGGAGATGAATTCACCTCCATGAGCAGGAGGGAGCCAGCTTATCCCCAGCCACTTCCAACCGAGCTGTTCAGCAAGGCTAATTAATGACAAGCATTACCTCATCACGGACTTATGTTCTTAGGACACGGTGTCCTCTGCAAGTCTCTCCTGTCCCACAGGGCAGCACAAATTCCCGGTAGCCTAGTGTCCGTGTCACCCAAGCCACTACCCAGAGTTGCTCCCATCACTGGCAGCCTGGGAGGCCAAGGACTGACTAGTGATGGGGATTCACCAGGCAGGGCTGAGGCACATAGGCGGGGGAAGCTTGTTCTGCTGCTGGCAGGACTGGACCTGCTCTAGAGAGAACGGGAGGATTCAGTTAGCAGGGGCTGCTGATCTGCCCTATTCCCCATGGCTGCCATCCTGCATCTTCAGGATTAGTGTCTGGGATGACTTGGGGAAAGGTCTCAACCTCCCCACATCCCAGTTCACTGGTGTCAGAATCTCTCCTGCCCGCCTCCCCAACCTCCGCTGGAGCCCCGTCCCTACCCTACCTGGGTGCCGGTGGAGGAGAGGGTTCTGAGAACTTGAGCTGTGGATTAGAGGTGGAACAGCTGTCAGGGACACTGAGGGGGAGGTGGCAGGAGCTGACCCTACAAGGAGGGGGGTTGGCACTGGAGGTCACTAGAAAGGACAAGACTCCATTCTGGGGGTCAGGAGGTGAATCCATCCCTTAGAGGTAGGCAGGTGCTGGGGAGAAATGCTGCTGGTTCCAGGTGCCCTTAATCCCCCTTGATACCTTGGAGGTGTCTGAGTTTCTGACAGGTGTTAGGATAAAGATATTCAGGCCTGTCTGCAAAGGCCTGTACTTTAAGAATTTAGGTGTATTCTTATCACTTAGCTAGTTCTAGAGGTATAAAAGAAAGAAAGAATCAAAATCACTGTCTGCCAGTGTAAGGGCCTTCTCTTACTGTGACAGTCTGAGGCCCTGTTCTTAGGCTAAGGCCTTTGTCTAAGCAGCAGACGCAGCCATAAGCTAGGAAGCGAACAGTCACATCCTCACTTTCCAAACTAGTCACATTGAAATAAGGTGCTAATGGGCTGTTAGGAATACAATCCTGTCCTGATAGTGCCTATCACCTCCAGAGAAAGGGAAGTGCCTAGAAAATGTAAAAGGAAACTTAGTTTGACAACATCCTGTCTGGCAAGAACTCACTTATCAATAGCTGGGATGTGAAATCCTCACTTCTGTATTGTTTTGTCATTATAGTTCCCACTTTGCTATTGTTTGTCTGTATAATCTCTGTCTGGTTCGGTGATTGTTCCTGTCTGCTGTGTAATTAATTTTGCTGGGTGTAAACTCATTAAGGTGGTGGGATATAATTGGTTACATAATCATGTTACAATATGTTAGGATTTGTTAGTTAAATTTCAGGAAAATGATTGGTTAAGGTATAGCTAAGCAGAACTCAAGTTTTACTATATAATCTGTAGTCAATGAGGAAGGGAGTGGGTGTGGGAGATGGGAACTGGGAGTGGGGAAGTTGGAATCATGTTTGGCTAAGGGCAGGAATGGGAACAGGGACACAGGTGTAAGGCTCTGTGGTGTCAAAGCTGGGAAGGAGGACACTAAGGAAGGAAACTGGAATCATGCTTGCTGGAAGTTCACCCCAATAAACATCGAATTGTTTGCACCTTTGGACTTGGGGTATTGTTGTTCTCTGTTCATGCGAGAAGGGCCAGGGAAGGAAGCGGGTGAAGGAATAAGCCCCCTAACAACAGGTTCTCGTTCCCTTGCAGCAGGAGGACGTCACGGCCAATGTGATGTGCAAGCTCCCCATCATCCAGCACTTGCGCCAGGTGCCTGAGGCACTGCAGGGCTGTGGCTCTGAGGCCACCAGCAACTCCCGCTCCCTGCTGCAGGTACTGCTCCGGCTCACTGTAAATGCGGAGATAGTGGAAGGGGAAATGGAGCCCCCGTCACTCAAAGAAACTCTCTCCCCTCTCTGTGGAGCAGGGTCCTTCCCTCTGCCCCCCAAATTCTGGCACAGTCTACCAGACGAGCGCAGTCTGCAGCTGAGCCACCTCCGGGAGCAGTGGGAACAGGTCACTTCGTCCCATCAAAGCAAGCAGTGCTGGCTCTCAAAGAGGCTGAGATTTAAGACCTCACTATCCCTCATGGAGGTAAGAGCCATTTACTCCTTGGGGCGTCTGGGTCTCTTGGGGGAGAAATGGGATCCCCGATGCATAGCCTGGCTGGGAGCTTCCCCTGTCCTTGGCTCCCAACTCTGGGACAGAGATGTCTCCATAATCATACCACCCTGGTTTTGTTCCTAGGAAGGAGCTCCCCAGAGATGTCCTCTAACCTGCACTGCATAGGGCTTCGCCAAGCTGATTACAGAATGAGCCCTACCTGAGAGGCACCATGTACTTCTCCCTACAGAGCCAGACTTCAGTGGTGATACAGCCCAGCTGGGGTGTCAACAGGAATGAGAACGAGGTAGGAAGTTCAGAGCAGCAAGGAAAGACAAGAGGGAAATTTGAGAAGAGAGGTAGGAAGTGCCCAGGGAAAACTGCAGCAAAGAGAAAGCAGTTGACCTTGCTGTTCGGTACAGGAGCCTGGGCTCCTGCAATGTCAGGGTGGGACTGGATTCCCCTACTGGCCCCAAAGAAGGGGGCGTACACGCACCTGGAGAGGGTTACCAAGCCCAGCAAGGGGGATGCAGGATGAGGAAGAGCCCCAGTGATGGCAGAAGATCTTCTTTCTGTGAAAAAACCTGTTTGGACTTTTAGTGTGAGACAAGCTGGGCCCCAGAAGGGTGGCCTAAAGGTGGTGACCTGACCGGAGGGTTGAATTACCAGGCAGAGAAACTGTCATGGTGGTGGAGCGACCACGGATGGTGGAGGCTAGCCCAGCGAGAAGGCTGTGATGTCTTGTCTGGCCGCCATGGGGGCATGTAACAATGTGTAAATTTGTTGCTAATTGGCATCGTCAGGAGGATTGAATACCCCCTGTTGTCCGTGAGGGCTGACTGAAGTCTTGGTCTGTCCTCCCAAGCGGGTGTGTCAAGGGACCGAGCTGGTCACTGGATTTCTCAGTTCAGTTCCAGGGACTGGTTAAAGCAGGTCTAGGGGTTTCTCACGCAGCTCCTAGAAGACCAACAGAGGCAGAAGGAAGTGCAGGCGGAGCTACGGACGCAGCAGCAGAAATACCTGTGAGAGATCCTGCAAGGGGAAATCAACCCAGGGTCTGCTATGCCCATGGACAAAAAGAGCAGACAAGGAGAACAGGCCTGGGCTGTACTGAGAAGGTTAGCCCAGGAGAGCAGGGAGGTGCAGTGGGCAGAGATGGGGACCGGCCAGAGGATTAATCCAGTGTCGGGGGAGAGTCCTCCCCCTTGTGGGAGATGATGATGTCCCTCTATGGGGAAGTTCTTCCTTGCAGATGCTGTGCTTTTGGTTCCTGGACTCTGCCAGGAAGCCCAGCTCCCATCCCGAGCAGCTTGGCTGTTCCCTACCTTGCTCGGCACCAGACCCTCTGCAGAGAGCTGCACTGGGCCAGGACTGCAGAGCCAGCTGTCATCCTGGCAGGTGTAGCCCCAGGTTCCATAACCCTGACCCATGGTCTCCCTCCCCTGACAGGCTCTGAAGAAGGCCTGTCATCCCAGGCCTGTCATCCCAGGGACGTGGATGCCAAGTTAAAGAGCCTGCTGACAGCAACCCCCAACACAGATAAACTCCCGTACATCTTGGAGGTGAGCAGAAGGGGCAGGGGCAGCAGGAATTTTATCTTAGCCCTGGGGAGGCCTGGAAATGAGAGACAGGATGATCCACGTCTCCATTGTGTCCTGCTACCTGAGAGCCATTGGGCCACCCGTGGTCAGGGCAGTCAGTCCAGAGCAGTGGTGGGGCCCTTCCTCCTTCAGGAGCAGAGGGAAGGCACTGGTGCTCAACAACAGGGCTCTGCCTGGTTCTGTTGAGCACTAACTCCAAGACCTCAGACAGGCTTGCGGAGTGAGAGCATCAGAGCCCTGTGAGGTCCAGGAGAAGTTCCTCCGAGAAGAGCACTGGCTTCTTCCAAGGAAGCTGCTGAGATTGGTCTTCACAACATCCTGTGGCAAGGAGTTCCACACGTTGACTTTGCATTGTGTAAAAAAAAAAAAAAACTTCCTTTTTTTAGTTTTAAAACTGCTGTCTATTAATTTTATTTGGTGACCCCATATCTGTGTACAACAGAAATGGTTTATCAAAGTCATGTTCAATAACATGATTGAATCCTTTCATAAACTCAATGTAAAAGTTTCTTAGAACAATAGTGGACTGGATTTGCCCTTGTAGCATGATTCCTGTATGTCTCATGTGATCTTGCCAAGAGCTAATGAAAATAGCTACTTTATCCAAAGAAGCTTTGGCATATGTCTGGAACCCAATTAATATCAAGACAATGTAGATATTAGTTGTCAGCTCTCGGGTACAGATGTGGGGACCTGCATGAAAACCTCCTAAGCTTACTTTCACCAGCTTAAGTTATAATTTCCCCAAGGTACAAATTAATTTTACCCTTTGCCGTCGGAATTTCCACTGCCACCACCAACTTTAACTGGGTTTACTGGGAAACGTAGTTTGGACACATCTTTCCCCCAAAAATCTTCCCAACCCTTGCACCCCCCTTCCCAGGAAAGGTTTGGTAAAAATCCTCACCAATTTGCATAGGTGACCACAGACCCAAACCCTTAGATCTTAGAACAATGAAAAAGCATTCAGTTTTCTTATAAGAAGACTTTTAATAGAAGTAAAGGAATCACCTCTGTAAAATCAGGATGGGAGATACCTTACAGTGTAATTAGATTCAAAACATACAGAATCCCTCTTGGCAAAACCTTAAGTTACAAAAAAGACACACAGACAGGAATAGTCATTCTATTCAGCACAGTCCTTCTCAGCCATTTTAAAGAAATCATAATCTAATGCATACCAAGCGAGATTATTTACTAAGTTCTAAGACTCCATTCCTGTTCTGACCCCAGCAAAAGCATCATACAGACAGACACAGACCCTTTTGTTTTCTCCCTCCTCCCAGCTTTTGAAAGTAACTTGTCTCCTCATTGGTCATTTTGGTCAGGTGCCAGTGAGGTTACCTTTAGCTTCTTAACCTTTTACAGGTAAGAGGATTTTTCCTCTGGCCAGGAGGGATTTCAAAGGGGTTTACCCTTCCCTTTATATTTATGACATTAGTGTTGTCCATAGTGTAGGAATCTTGCTATTTAGCCATGAAAGCAATATGGTAGTGTGCCTCGGTTTCCCTTTTACTACAGCATAACAGGTCGGGAATGTCTTTTCTCCTGAGAAAAGTTTCAAGACTGTTTACAAGTATCAGGGGGTAGCCATGTTAGTCTCTATCCACAAAAACAACAAGGAGTCCGGTGACACCTGAAAGACTGACAGATTTATTTGCGCATAAGCTTTCATGGGTAAAAAACACAGATATTTCGTGGGTGAAACATCTGCATCACAAGGTTTTTTTTAACATAAAGTATATTCTTCTCTATCACTCTTAACATGTTCAAGGGTTTTCTCCAAAGATTAGGCACATTGCACACCTTTACAGTTTTCGGTAGTAGCAAAAAAATAGATAAAAAAAATCAGCATTAGCAATAAGAAGAAATCCATTGGAAGTGTCCATCGACAATCATTTTTGTCATGCCACACCTTTGGCTCAATACCATTGGGGTTCTGGCCTTGTAGGGTTACCCTGTGGCTTCCCTTTGCAAAATTCAGTTCTCACTTTCCTCCTTGTCCTGAAGTAAAAGAAAAAGGTTCTCCCGATCCCAAAGGACCAAGCCCCAGACCCAGGTCAATAGACAAGTCAGATCTTACCCACAAATCATGCTGGTGCCAATCCTTTAGGGGCAAAGAGGAACAAGGAGCACCTTACATCTAAAAGAGCCAAGGAGGAGAGGGACACGGTCCATGAAGAGAGCCTGCTCCGGGGTTCCTGGGGGAAGGATTATCAAAGGCCTGAATGTCAGAGTCACCAGAACAAGCAAACTCCAGTTGCAGGCAGTGGGGCCTGTGTGTACTGAGCCTCACTGAAAATCATGTCTGAAATGGGGAGCAAGGACCCCAGCCCAGGAACAGTAGGAGTGGGCAGAGCAGGCCTGTAACCAGGTGTTCTCCACTGAGCTGCACAGCCTGGGGCTTAGTCAAGCTGATTACAGAATGAGCCCTACCTGAGAGGCACCATGTACCTCCTCCTACAGACCCAGACTTCAGT
Source organism: Lepidochelys kempii (assembly GCF_965140285.1). Taxonomy (NCBI): domain Eukaryota; kingdom Metazoa; phylum Chordata; order Testudines; family Cheloniidae; genus Lepidochelys; species Lepidochelys kempii. The sequence continues at coordinate 177,256,141 of NC_136382.1, read as the reverse complement.
GGTGATACAGCCCAGCTGGAGTATCAACAGGAATGAGAATGAGTTAGGAAGTTCAGAGCAGCAAGGAAAGTCTAGAGGGAAACTTGAGAAGAGAGGTGGGAAGTGCCCAGGGAAAACTGCAGCAAAGAGAAAAGAGTAGACCTTGCTGTTGGGTACAGGACCCTGGGCTGCTGCCAATGTCAGGGTGGGACTCGATTCCCCTACTGGCCCCAAAGAAGGGGGCGTCCACCCACCTGGAGAGGGTTACCAAGCCCAGCAAGGGGGCTGCAGGATGAGGAAGAGCCCCAGTGTTGGCAGAAGGGTGGACTAACGGTGGCGACCTGGACGAAGGGTTGAGTTACAAGGCAGAAAAATTGTCATGGTGCTGGAGCAACCACAGATGGGGGACGCTAGCCTAGCGAGAGGGCTGTGACGCCATGCCTGGCTGCCACGGGGGCACGGAAAGATGAGTAGATTAGTTTCTTATTGGTACAGTCAGGAGGATTGAATTCCATCAGCCCTCATGGATCACAGGGGGAAGTCTTGGGTGCTGAAGGACGGTCTGACCTGCCAAGTGGGTGTCTCAAGGGACCAAGCTGGTCACTGGATTTTTCACTTCAGTTCCCAGGACTGGTTAAGCAGCAGGTCTAGGAGTTTCTCATGCAGCTCCTAGAACACCAACAGAGGCAGAAGGAAGTGCAGACGGAGCTACAGACGTGGCAGCAGAAATACCTGTGAGAGATCCTGCCAAGGGAAATCAACCTAGGGTCTGCTATGCCCATGGACAAAAAGAGCAGACAAGGAGAGCATGCCTGGGCTGTGCTGCGAAGATTAGCCCAGGAGAGCAGGGCATGAGGAAGTGTACAAGCGTGGCCTAATGCCAAGATGGGGACAAGAGTTCTTTGTTTTGAGTGCAGAGAAGCAGGCCATATCAAAAGACACGGCCTGCTTAGGAAATTGCTGAATGGCAAAACGTGGGGCCAGGGCCCCAGGAAGGTAGAAAGAAAGGAGAAGTTGTCCTCTGACACAAACCCACGTGAGGCAGGCTACGTGGAGGTGGCACGGATGGCCGTGGACCTTGCAGACCCTCCACCAACACGCCCTCTTGGGTGCTGCAGGGAGGTGAAGCACGAAATGGTTGGCCCAGAGATGAAGCAGACTGAAGGAGGGACAAACACCAGGGTGGAGCAGTCCATGGTGGGTTCTCAGACCCTGACGGAAAAGGTTTTGGTGTATGCAGTGCCAGTAGCAAAAAGGGGTAGAGAAGAAGCTAAAGGCTTCGGAACAGGCTCCGCAAGCAGTTGCGAATGAGAAGGAGTTGCTGCAGGAAGAGCGCTGGGATACTGCGTAAGAGAAGGATTGCCTCTTAATTCTGGTGAGCGAGCTGGCAGCGGAGCTGGAGACACTGTGCGCAGGCTGTACAAGCGCGCAGCCGGTGACAGCGATGAGATGATGAGGGATGAAGCTTGGACAAGAATCGAACTTGCCCCCCCAGGTGGGCAATGTTCTAAGGAGGAGGGAATATAACAGAGAGTGGCCTGTGGGCTGTAAAGCCTGGACCGAGGCCAAACTGATTACAGAGTGAGCTTCACCTCAGGGAAAAACCAGGGAAAACCGCAGCAAAGGTACAAGAACAGGCCTAGCTATTCAGTACAGGCCTTGGGGCAGAACCTAGAATTGAGGGTAGGACTGGTTCTCTCATGGTCTCTAAGGAAGGGGACGTAGAAGGCCATAGAAAGGGATAGCAAGGGCAAGCCGAGCCAAAGTCAGGCTGAGGAAGAGCCCCCAAACGAACGGAAGACCTTGTTTCTATTAGACATTTTTGGACTTTTTGTTTGGGATGAGCACGACCCAGGAAGGAGTGGAATAAAAGACGGTCACCTGGCTGAAGGGCTGAGTTCCCAGCCAAAGAACTCCCAGAGAGCCCTAGCAACTATTGGCTTTGGTGCTAGCCCAGCAAGAAAGCTGTAACACCAGGACTTGCCAGGAAGGGGCAGCCTGGTTTTGGAGAGTGGTGGGGATGGCCTATGGGAGAGGATGGCTGGAGGGGTCGTACAGGAGGGGCAACAGGGTCCAGTGATGAGAGCAGGGAACTGGTTGGACTGCAGCCCTGCCCCTGAGCGGTAACGAGATCCTGGCCAGGTCACTCTCCTACCTGATGCCTCACTTTCTCTATCTTTGAAATGGGGATCATCCTGACCCACATTAAGTGAGTGTTTGATCCTCTGTTTTTCCTTCCAAAATCTCTGCCGTCCTTGCCCCGCACAGGCCTCTGCCCTGTTTCTCAAACTTCGTGCCCATGTTAGTGCCTGTGTAGCCCCCCAATGGCAAGGTCTCATGTACAGCCTCCTGGCAGCAAACTGAAGCCGCCCCTAGATCCAGAACAGGAATCGCAGTTCCTGTGCGCGGCCTGAATGGAGGACAGACCATGGGCATGGGGACGGCCAACACTCACATCCAGGTAGATCATCAACATACTCCTCTGTCCCAGGAGCAGGAAGGTCTCTGGTTCTTGCTCTCTTCGGTTCCTGGAGCTGCTGAGTTGGGGGTGCGGGCTGGGGGGCAGAGATGGGAACAGGCCAGAGGATTAATCCACTGTCAGGGAGAGAGTCCCACCCTGTGGGAGATGATGTTGCCCCTCTATGGGGAAGTCCTTCCATGCAGATTCTTGCTTTCTTCGATGGCTGGAGCTGCTGATCTGGGGGTGCGGTGGACAGAGATGGGAACAGGTATAGGATTAATCCAGTGTCAGGGGGAGACTCCCCGCCCTCCCCTCACCCGTGGGAGATGATGTTGCCCCTCTATGGGGAAGTTCTTCCTTGCAGATGCTGTGCTTTGGTTCCTGGACTCTGCCAGGAAGCCCAGCTCCCATTCCTAGCAGCTTGGCTGTTCCCTATCTTGCTCGGCACCAGACCCTCTGCAGAGAGCTGCTCTGGGTCAGGAGTGCAGAGCCAGCTCTCATCCTGGAAGGTGTAGCCCCAGGTTCCATAACCCTGACCCATGGTCTCCCTCCCATGACAGGCTCTGAAGAAGGCCTGCCCAGAGACGTGGATGCCATGTTAAAGAGCCTACTGACAGCAACCCCCAACACAGACAAACTACCGCACATCTTGGAGGTGAGCAGAATGGGCAAAGGCAGCAGGAATTTTACCTTAGCCCTGGGGAGGCCTGGAAATGAGAGACTGGATGATCCATGTTTCCATTGTGTCCTGCTACCTGAGAGCCATTGGGCCACCCGTGGTCAGGGCAGTCAATACAGAGCAGTGTTGGGGCCCTTCCTCCTTCAGGGACAGAGGGAAGGCGCTGATGCTCGGCAACCAGGCTCTGCCTGGTTCTGTTGAGCACTAACTCCAAGACCCCAGGCAGGCTTGCCGAGTGAGAGCATCAGAGCCCTGTGAAGTCCAGGAGAAGATGCTCTAAGAAGAGCACTGGCTCCTTCCGAGGAAGCTGCTGAGATGGGTCTTCACAACATCCTCTGGCAAGGAGTTCCACACGTTGACTGTGCGTTTGTTTAAAAAAATACTTCCTTTTTTTAGTTTTAAACCTGCTGTCTATTAATTTCATTTGGTGAGCCCATATCAGTGTACAACAGAAATGGTTTCTCAAAGTCATGTTCAATAACATGATTGGATCCTTTTACAAACTCAATGTAAAACTTGCTTAGAACAATGGTGGATTTGGATCTGCTCTTGCAGCATGGTTCCTGTATGTCTCATGTGATCTTCCCAAGAGCTAATGAAAATAGCTACTTTATCCATAGAAGCTTTGGCATGTGTCTGGAACCCAATTAATATCAAGACAATGTAGATATTAGTGTTGTCCATAGTATAGGAATCTTGGTATTTAGCCATGAAAGGAATATGGTAGTATGCCTCGGTTTCCCTTTTCCTACATCATATCAGGTCTGGAATGTCTTTTCTCCTGTGAAAAGTTTCAAGACTGTTTACAAGTATCAGGGGGTAGCCGTCTTAGTCTATATCCACAGAAACAACAAGGAGTCCAGTGGTACCTGAAAGACTAACAAATTTATTTGGGCATAAGCTTTGGTGGGTGAAACATCTGTATCACAGGGTCTTTTAACATCGTGTGGGTTTTTTTGTATCACTCTTAACATGTTCAAGGGTTTTCCCAAAAGATTTGGCACCGTGATACAGTATGGCCAGAGGGCAGCAGGAGAGTGTTTAAAGAGAGCCTTATCCCCTGTAGAAGGAAGAAAGTTTGCTATAGATTAATTAGAGCACCTGAAGCCAGTCACCTGATAACCGCCCCCCTCCCCCGCTTCAATCGGACAAGGGAAGGAATTGAAGCAGAGTGGATTGGTCAATAGACAAGTCAGATCTTACCCAGAAATAACGCTGTTGCCAATCCTTCAGGAGCAAGGAGGAACAAGGAGAAACTTGCTTTCAAAAGAGCCAAGGAGGAGAGGGACACGGTCCATGAAGAGAGCCTGCTCCGGGGTTCCTGGGGGAGAGAGGAAGAGCAGGGAGCAGGACCCATTGCTCAGGGGGGGAATGCTGGATATGGGGCCAGCAGGGTGGTTCATCCAGCTCATGTCACAGCACCAGCCCCAGTGCGTGTGCCGGCTGCAGTGTCTGCAGGTGCACAGGTCCATGTACCTGTGACAGTGGAATGGTGTTCCCGGGCCTGGCTCACAATGGTTGGAGGGTGGAGTTTGCAGCAGGGCCTGTGACCAAAACTACAGATGGGGTTTCTGATCCCGACAAGGACAGTTGTGTGTCTCAGAGAAAGATCCTCTAACCCCTCTCTCCAAGAGACGTACCCTTGTCTCCAAAACCAGTGAGGTGGCAGAGCGCAAACTGGTTTATGCCGTAGATGACACGTTTTCTGGCCAGCCTTGAATGCTCCAATTCCCTGATGAATGTTCTTCTGACCCTTAATGGCTTTTTTATTTTTGCTCTAGCCATTATTCAGACGCTCAGCCCAGTCAGCCTAGTCCCACTTCCATGTGGTGCCTCACTTTCCCCCTCTCTGAAGTGGGGATAATCCTAACTGACAATTAGACAGTGTTTGATCCAGTGTTTCCACAAACTTCCATGCCTATCTTAGTGCCTGTCTCCTCCCGCAACTGCAAGGTCTCAGACACAGTCTCTCCCGGCGAGCTGAAGCTGCCCCTGGCTCTGGAGCAGGAATCGCATGTCCAGAGAACTTCCCTTGCCTGGTGTATTCACCGTGGGCATGAGAAAGGACACCACCTATATGCAGGTTGAACATCAACCTCCACCTCTGTCCCAGCAGCAGGTTGGCCTCTGGTCCCTGCAGAGCCAGCTGTCATCCTGGCAGGTGTAGCCCCAGGTTCCATAACCCTGACCCATGGTCTCTCTCCGCTGGCAGGCTCAGAGCATGGCCTGCCCATAGAACATGGATGACGAGCTCTAGATCCTGCTGACAGCATCCCCCAGCACAGACAAACTCCAGCAGATCTCGGAGGTGAGCAGAATGGGAAGGCAGCAGGGGTTTTACCTTGGCCCTGGGGACTCCAAGAAAGAAGAGACTGGAAAATCCATGTTTCTTCTCTTGGATCCTTCCGAGTATGCATTTGTGATATCAACTCTGTGGGTGCCCTTGGGGTTAACTCACTTCCCCCTTCTGGCATCAGTCTTCTCCACTCTCAGATCTACCCTGGAGAAGAAGGACATAAGCCCCGACAATCACCTTCCCCTGTGGGTGTCTGGCCCTGGGACCCTAAACCAACTGGACTATCTGCCCCATCACCTAAACTGCCCTGTCTTTCTTTCCCCCCTCGGGCCTTGTCCTAAGTGCTCTGCCTAGCCCCTTCCTGGCTTGTCCCTGACCTTTCAAGGACTCTCCAAGTCCCTTCCACACCTGCTCCCCTTGGGCTGTCTCTCATGGCTGAGCACAGGCTGCCCTTCTGCCTCTCAACAGGCCTGGGTCCTAGTCACATGCTGCTGCTTGTCACCTGATCCCCACACTTATTCCCTTCCCCCTATGGAGCTGCATAACCTGAGCTAGGTGCAGTTGAGCTCCAACCCATTTCCTGCCCATTTCAAAAGTTTGAGAACCACTGGAGCCAGCTGGCTAACAAAAAAATCTTTCTTCTGCAGTGACTTGGAATTAAGGGACATGGAGGAAAAGACGTGGAGGCTGTGAATAAAGTTAGAGTAGCGAGGCCAGGATAACCGGGGCTAGATCCCAGGACTGGCTATCAGAAGACCTGCCGTTTCCGATTCCTGGCTTTGGGAGCATGAGCGAGTCTCTTCAACGCTGGGTGCCTCAGTTTCCTAAGCTATCAAATAGAGCTAATCAAGGGGTTTTTTTTTGTTCTCCCCATTTTACAGGGTGGAAACCGAGACACAGTTGGGACCTGTCTACATTGCAGATCTCTTGTGCATTTCCAATTTGCTGACCCCCACATGTTATTCAGAGCCTGTGGACAAAACAGCTTCTAATGGTGTTTGTTCTGTTCTTATCCCATATGTACCAGCAGGTCTGGGCGGACTTTTCTCATTGTGCTGTGGGGAGCAGGTCCTGGGTACTAAGAGTCTGAAGAAGTTTTCAAGGACTTAAAAGTAGTTTTATCAATGAATTGGGAGAAAACCTACAATCCCTGCTGATAAGCTTGGTGGGTGACAAAATACGGGCAGAGTGGTAATTACTGATGAGGAGAGGGCAGTGATACAGAGCCATCTGGCTCATTTGGCAAGCTGGGCCCATTGAAAGAAAGCAAGTTTGACCAGAGCCAAATGCAAGGTCCTACACCTAGCAACAAGGCATGCCGGCCACACCTCCAGAATGGGGAAGTGTATCCAGGAAAGCAGTGACTCTGAAAAGGATTGAGGGGCCATAGTGGAGAAGTCGCTCAACACAAGCTCCCAGTGTGATGCTGTGGTGACCAGGGCTAAAGCCATCCTTAGACATAGGAACAGAGCCATGAGGAGGCTAGGGAGGTGACACAGCATCAGTGAGACTGCTACTGGAATACTGCCTCCAGTTTTGGTGTCCTCATTTGAAAAAGATGTTGAGAAATTTGATCTGGGGCAGCAAAGAGCCACCAAATGTTCTGCGGGCTGGAGAAAAATGCCTTCTAGGGAGCGATTGAAAGAGCTCAACCTGTTTAGCTGATGAAAAGCAGATTGAAAGGTGACTTCACTGAAGGGTTGAAATGCCTTAATGGAGAAAAAATACTGGGGATTAAAAGGCTCGTTAATCCAGCAGAGAAAGGCATAACAAGACCCAATAGCTGGAAGGTGAAAAGAGACCAATTCATATTACAAACAAGGCACAAATATTCAACAGTGAGGATGGTTCACCACAGGAACAAGCTACCAAGGAAGTGGTGGATTCTCCATCTCTTGATGTCATTTAATGAAGACTAGATGTCTTTCTGGGATGTGCTTCCCAAACGGTAGGAATTGTGGTATACAGGAGGCCTGTGATATGCAGGGGGTCAGATGAGATGCTCTAATGGTCTCTTCTGGCCATCAAGTCGACTCATATCTGAAAAACTGAGTGTAGCATTGGGAGCAGCCTCTGATGTTTTGCTGTCCAGCCGGCTTGCTAGAATGAACACTCCTTGAGTGGAGTGATCCACAGGGAGTAGCTCAAACCTCCAAAGTGTCTGGCCAGCGGTAGGTCATTAGCACTGCAGGGGAGGGGTGGGTAGGTTGACGGGATAGCAAGTGTGAAAAAGGGGAAAGGGAGTGGGGGGTAATAGGAACCTATATAAGAAAAAGCCCCAGATAGCGGGACTGTCCCTATAAAATCGGGACATCTTATCATCCCAGGGGTGTGTGTGGCAGTGACATCACAAAGGCCCTTTGCAGGACCTCATCCTATTGGTCAAAGATAGTGGGGAGGTGGTGACCTCACAGAGAGATGCTGACATCAGCCAGGCAGGACAGAGGTGCAGGGCCAGGGAAACCTCGCAGACCCCTGTAGCTTCGCTTCAGCAACTCTCCCTCTCGAGGTCCCTCTTTCAGGACTGAGAGAGTATTAGGGTTTAAGTACGTGAGCGCGAGGAGGAACCTCTTTCGAGTTTTCTCCTTTCCTTTTCCTGATCTTACAAGAAAACAGACATCCCTGATTGGAAGGTAAGAGCCTCTGAGAGGTTTGGAACCTGTTCAGTCTGATCCATTTGGTGCCAGGTGAATTCTAGGCGTGGAAAACGCTAGCTTAATGTGGCAGAATTTTATTCCCCACCTAGGATTTTGTCCCTTAGAATCACTGGGGACTTTAAGGTTTGTCCTTTTTGTTTTACCTTTTCCTCCATCCCTCCCTCTTTTCTCTTCTTCTCTTACTTCTTTTGTCCTTTCCCCTGTTCCCCTCCCGCCACCAGAAGGCGTGTGGGGGGGGGAGTCACTCGGGGTGCTCTGCAGCTCCCATTGTGGAAGGTCCACCCAAAAATGTTGGGCTGAAATACTGCTCGGACAGTGATCCCCACCGGTGACTGGGCCATCCTTTGAGCTCTCTGGTGAGAACCCTCAGCCCCCCGCCCCTCAGTCTCTACTCTGATTGCCTGAGCGGGGGGTTACTGACAGGGAGGAGACTCTGGTCCTTGTTGTTCTCTTTTAAGACCAAGTAAATACGTCATAACCAGTTATATGTTTGACAAATTTTGCTGCTTCTCTGCATTCATTGTCTCTGAGCAGTTCATGATTCTCTCTAACATTCCAGTTCTCCTGAAACGCTTGCTGAATAATTACTATGATCTGTTTGTTGGTCTGGAGCTCATTTGAGAGGACTTTATTCAGGTCATTCAGTGTATGAAATTCAAGATCCGATGGTTAGTTTGAAAGTCCAGGCTCTTGGGTCCTATTCCCAACTCTACCACTGCCTGGCTGTGTGACCTCAGACAAGTCAGTTCTCCTCCTTTCTCAGCCTTAGCTTCTCCCTCTTTCAAGTAGGCATAACAATCGGCTCCTACCTACCTCACAGTGGGAGGAGGATGGGGATCCATTGGAGAGTGTCTCGAGGAGCAGTGCATAATATGAGGGGTCCTATCTCGTTTACTCAGATCATATTTTGACATAATAGAGTAGCTGAAATATTCTATTTTATTTGTTTTTGATTATTTTAAAATTGTTAAGAGCAGCAACTCCTTAGCTCAGACTGAAGCATCTTCTCTAGTTTTCGAGATCTAAGTGTCTCCTCTTTGTGCATGACGAGACAATTTAACACACTGTGACAAACAGGAGATGCTTTTGTTTTGCAACAAAATATTTTTGCAAAGAATTTTCATCCCACTTGATATGATTTCAAGAAACAAACAGGTTTAGTCTGAATGGGATTTTCTGACAGAAATGGTTTCAGTGAAATTTCCCCACCATCTCGATTCCTGGTCTCTCTCTTTGCCTCTGCGGGGTTTCTTGTCTGTTTGGAGTCAGGATTTGTGGCTTCTCTTTCTGGCTCTGCCACCGTGTTTCTGTGTAGGCCCTTGGGTAGGTCACTTCCCTTCTCTGTACCTCAGGCTCCCCATCTGCCTCATGGGAACAGGGACAGTTTGCGAACTCTGGGCAGTCATGAGCATGAGTGAGATAAGGGGCGTAGTTAAAGCCCTTTGTGAAAGAGAAAGGGGAGTTTCACGGTGTTGAGCACCAAGGAATTCTAAACTTTGCTAAAATGTCTAGGCTGCGGAAACAAGAAATGGTCGGGGCCAAATTTTAACCACTGTCTTTTTTAAAGCCCATTCAGGGATGTGAGTCCCACTCTTTTAGGTATCTGGGGTTCTTTGCCAGCAGGAGAGAAGAGGTTCCTGCCTCCATTTTTGTGGCGTTAACAAACCAGGTGCTGTGCCCCAGTTCTCATCTGAGATCCCCGAAAAGAACCTCTCCCCATCCGTTAACAAGACAGTAGCTATCTTTAAAAGGGAAACAAAGAGAACCCCGGGACTTACAGACTAGTGAGCCTCATTCCATACCTGGAAAGATACTGGAACACATTATTAAACAATCAGTTTGTCAGCATCTACAGGATCATTTGGTTCTTAGTACTAGTGAGCATGGATTTGTCAAGAACAAATCATTCAAAACCAATCCTGTTTCCTTCTTTGACAGGGTTACGGGCCTAGTGGAGGTGGGTAGACAGTAGATGTGATCTATCTTGGTGTTAATCAGGCTTTTGACACAGTCCCATAGGACATTCTCACAAGCAAACTAGGGAAATGTGGTCTTGATGCAATTAGTATAATGTGGGTACACAGCTGGTTGAAAACCCATCCTCCAAGAGTCGTTCTCCATGTTTTGCTGTCCAGCTAAAAGGGAGTACCTAGTGGGTCCGGCACGGATCAGTCTGGGTGTGGTAATATTCCATATTTTCATTAATGATTTGGAAAATGGAGTGGAGAGTATGCTTCTAAACTGTGCAGATGACACCAAGCACTTTGGAGCACAGGACTGGAATTCAAAACACCCTTTACAATTTGGAGACTTTGGTCTTCTTGAGCCAAAGTCCACGGCTGGGCCTCTCTCTATAGACTGGGCAGAAGTGAAACCCCAGAGCCAAACACTCCTCCTCCTGGGCAGTGCACGCCGACCTTTAATGGTCAGATGCTGCTTAGCTCTGTCAGAGCAGCTTCTGCTGCGGGATTCTCCCAGCACTTTCCAAGAGTGGGAAAGTATGAAATCCCCATTTGACTGCTGGGGACAGAGCCATAGAGCGGGGAGCAACTTGCCCAAAGTCCCAATAGGAAAACCAGCAATGGAACCCAGGAGTCCTGACTGTCAATCCCCTCTTTTCACAGGCAGTCGATCGCCCAGTGTCATCACCCTGCCTGCTGTCTGGGCAGGGTAACTCCTCAGGTCACCACCCTCTCCAGCCTACCTTGGGCTTGGAGAGTGAGGAGGAGAGCGAGGGACAGCAGATGACCCTGAACATCCACCATCCATCGCTCCTCCATCCGCCATCCATGGAGCCGTCTCCAGTGTGTTTGGAAAGGTCCCAACAATGCGGCTCCCAGCCCTTGCCTTGTGGGCTACTGTTTGACAGGCTGAGAGTGTCTGAGCTGGGCGAGACCCTGTGAGCTGCTGAGCATGGATTGTCATAAATATAAAGGGAAGGGTAAACCCCTTTAAAATCCCTCCTGGCCAGAGGAAAAATCCTCTCACCTGTAAAGGATTAAGAAGCTAAAGGTAACCTTGCTGGCACCTGACCAAAATGACCAATGAGGAGACAAGATACTTTCAAAAGCTGGGAGGAGGGAGAAAACAAAAGGGTCTGTGTCTGTCTGTATGATGCTTTTGCTGGGGTCAGAACAGGAATGGAGTCTTAGAACTTAGTAAGTAATCTAGCTAGGTATGTGTTAGCTTATGATTTCTTTAAATGGCTGAGAAAAGAACTGTGCTGAATAGAATGACTATTCCTGTTGTGTGTCTTTTTTATAACTTAAGGTTTTGCCAAGAGGGATTCTCTAGGTTTGAATCTAATTACCCTGTAAGGTATCTACCATCCTGATTTTACAGAGGTGATTCCTTTACTTCTATTAAAGGTCTTCTTGTAAGAAAACGGAATGCTTTTTCATTGTTCTAAGATCCAAGGATTTGGGTCTGTGGTCACCTATGCAAATTGGTGAGATTTTTACCAAACCTTCCCCAGGAAGTGGGGTGCAAGGTTTGGGAGGATTTTGGGGGGAAAGACGTGTCCAAACTCCGTTTTTTCAGGAACCAAGATAAAGTTTGTTGCTGGCAGTGGAAGTCCTAGGGCAAAGGGTAAAATAGTTTCTACCTTGGGGAAGTTTTAACCTAAGCTGGTAAAAGTAAGCTTAGGAGGTTTTCATGCAGGTCCCCACATCTATACCCTAGGGTTCAGAGTGGGGAAGGAACCTTGACAGAAATCAATGAGAAATGTGGGGGCCCTGGGCTTCCTATGCCTAGGGACTTTGATGTGGGGAATGGTTTCCCTGGAGAAGTCCGGACTCCTGGGTAGTGTTCTGTTTTCTAGCCTGTGAGGTAGCCAGGGATGGCAGGAGGGAGCTGCTTGTCCGATGGTCTTTGTAACTGACTCCAGTGCCTCCCCGGGTGTTGCAGCACCAGGGATGATGAGGGGAAACGTTAGGAGCAGATCATGCAATGAACTCCTTCCAGTGTGTGGAGATTGCACTCCCTGCACCCCTGTGAGGGGAGGAGGAGATGCTCTGGCTGGGGTAGGGATGGGGAAGGATGAAAAAGGCTGTTTGGTGAGAGGCTGCATTGACCCCAGACTCAGGCTTGCTCCCCGCTCGGTTCCAGGATGGCCGGGCTCCTGAGGATGTTCAGGAAGAAGGGTCTGCAGGTGGCCCCAGAGCCTGAGGGAAGCAGCTGCCATCTTCCCCAGGAGCAGAGCGGCCCCTCTGTCCCTGCTGGTGGGGAAGGACCTCTTGGCCAGGCCAGGAGGTGGAAGTGCCCAGACTTCTGGCAGAGGAAACCCACTCCCGACGCAGGTGCCGAGGTGGGAGAGGCACCGGCCAGGCTGAAATGGAGCTGGCCCAGGATGCAGCTGGGCAGGCAGGACCCAGCCCAGGACGGGAGCCAGGCAGGGTGGCTCTGGGGCTTGTTGTGTGGGAAGTACCGGCCCCAGGAGCCCAGCCCTGATTCCCAGCAGGAGGCATCGCCCTGCCCAGTCACTGAGGACCCTCCAGTCTCCCCGGGGCAGGAGGTGGAGGATCCCTGTCCCAGCACCAGCAGCTCAGCCCGCTCCCCATGGGACAGCAGCAGCGCCTGGGATTTGGGTAGCAGTGAGGTCAACGGGTGCCACTGCTTTGTTCCAGGTGAGGAGCCAGGCTGGGCTCAGGGAGGGGTGAGGATGGGGCTGTGACCACCCTGAGCCCAGGCTCTCAAGCAGCGCTATGGGGGTGAGTCCCCAGCCCAGGTGTCTGGCCTGAGCCACGTGAACCTCTGACACTAGATGCTGCCACTTTGGTCCTTGATGCTCTGGTTGGCAGGGTGGGTGCAGGGACGGGGGGCAGACACTTCCCAGGGAGTCCAGGACAGTTTGTGGGAGGTTCTCTTTGCTATGGACTCCTGAATTACTTGGGGGCTGAAGGTATCACTGAGAGCGGGGGATGTGGGGAGCGATCTGCCCTGCGTCCTGGAGGTGCGAAGGGGGCACATTGCCCCACCATGCCCCTGTCCTTCTCCCAAGTGGCAGCAGGTATCATCCTGTCCCCTTCTCTCCCTGGTGCAGGGAACCCCAAGGACTCCGAGGAGGAGGAATGGGTGAATGTGGCCACAGAGGAGGCTGCTCTCAAGAACATTCGAGAGCAGCTCCAGGGCTGAGAAAAGGTACAAACGTTCCCCAGCTGTGCTGGAACCGAGATTCTCCCACCCTTTCCCAGCACCCTGACCACCTGCAGAGGGTCTTGTCTCTGATGATCCACCAGCCCTAATGGAGGCCTTTCTCCTCCTTGATCTGGGACGCCCAAGATGGGGGTATTTGTCACACACCAGCTGGGTCTCCTCCCCCAACAGGCACTGTCCCAGATCTAGACCCTGCTTGTGTAGGAGTCGTGGGTAATTTGGACAATGGGCGGGTCCCCACTATCCCCCATTCAGTCCTGAGTGCTGCAACCAGTGTAGGTGGGGCAGGGAGGTCCCTGGTTAACTGGCTGTCTCTCCTGTAACCCCACTCCTGGTGGGTGCAGGACGAGAACCAGCAGCTCATGTTCCTGCATGCCATCCACCCCTGTGTCTTCCTGCACATCAGAGAGGGCAGGACACATTGGAGCCACACTGCTGCAAGGTGGCTGTGCTGGAGAGGATTGTGGTGAGGGAGGACAGAGACATGGGAGGGGCAAGGGTCTTCCCGGGCCAATGGATGCGGGATGGCTGATGCTGGAGGGGCAGCTTAGGCCAGGGATTACTGGGACCGAAGACTGGGGAGAAGAGAAAGATGAAATTCTGAGATTGGCCACTAGTGGGCAGGAATCAGAGGAGCTTGAGGCAGGTGGCGGGATCCTGCTGGCTGTGTGGGGCGCTGGCTGTGTAATCACCTCACTGGGAAGTGTCAATGAGGCCCGAATCTCCCACGCTCCTTTGTCTCCTTTGGGTCTCACAGGAGGTTATTGAGGAGCTGCCTGATAACTCTCCGCCTGGCGCCATCCTCGCTAACTCCCTGATTGCTGTGGGCAACCTCGGGTACCGAGAGGTGGTGGGAAGGTTCACTCTCTCTGGGTTGGGCTGTTCTTTTCTCTCCAGTAACATTGCAATGGCTTTGGGGAGAGGCTCACTCCCAGGAACAGATAGGAGTGGCAGCGGGGTCCAGGGAAGAGGCGCTATTCCTGCCCTGCCACTGTCTGTCTGGGAAACCTTGCACTTGTCATTCCCTGGCACGGTGCCTCAGTTTTCATTCTCGCCAGCCTCTGCCTATTTCCCTGCATTTTCACGTCCCTCTTGGTGCCAGTCCCACCCCCACGCTGCACAGTCTAATACCAGCCATGGTATTACCACCATGACACCTGCCCTGGAGCCAGAGGTGGAGACCCACCTCCTTTGAGCTGCCCTGCATGCCAGCTTCACCCTGGACACATAGAAAGACACCACCCAAGTCCAGGTAGATCATGTTAAGTCATGGAATGAAGAGCCAGCTGTCATCCTGCCATGGATCCTTGCTAATTGCCTGCAGTGGAATCTGAATGAGTGAGTCCATTATATGTGTTTGGGGGTCTCACAAGTGCTTCCCAGAGACCCCTCTTCACATCTACAGGCAGGTGTAGCCCCAGTTTCCCTAACTCTGACCTATGGCTCTCCCTTGCTTTGCAGGAACTGCATAGGGATCTGCCAGACCTCCTGGATGCCTTGCTGGGGAACCTGCTGGCAGAGGCCTCAGACACCAACAGGCTCCACTACATCTTGGTGGGGAGCCCGATAAGAGGGGTGGGGCAATGTTGCCTGAACTGTTAGATCCATTTGCAAGTCTGTCCTCCTAGCTGGGCCCTCAGTGGGGCGTCCTTGGTCAGGGCAGTTAGTGTAATGCAGTGTCAGGCCCTTCCTCCTTGAAGGACAGAGGAAGTAGCTGGGAGTTCAAGCCAGAGCTTTGCCTGGGGACTGGCTTAGGGAGTGAGAGTCTGAACACCTCCTGTGAGATTCAGAAGATGGTCCTCAGAGAAGAGTCACTGGCTCCTTCAAAGAGAAACAGGAGGATCCCAGAGAATCAGCCCTTCTCTCCGGGCCCTGAGATTCCTGGGCGGATTGTGCTCACACTCAATCCCTTCACCCAACCAAGGACTTGAGAGCCAAGGAGGGGTGAGGGGTCTGTCTCCTCCTTGGTGAGCTGTTCAGGAATCAGGAGTTCAGGGAGTATGGGACCAGCCCCAACATTGGACGTTGTCCCAATCTAGAGAGACAATGAGAAGTCGTGACCTGCAGGATACAGGCATTGTCCTGGGGCAACAATCCCCTTCTAAAGCTCTGCGATCAGTGAATCAGATATTCCACCCTGTGGACAATGTCTCAGCCCCCTGGGGATGGGGAGGGTCTCATTAGCACAACACATGCACCTGCCCATTGATCCTGAGCTGCCTCCTCTCCCCCTCGCACTTTAACTATTGGATCATGTCCAGGGTGTCACAAGAGAGAGCCAGGGCCATTAGGAGCAGCACCGCCCTGCTCAGATCCACCATCACCCTCCTTGAGTTTGACGTAAGTGACCTCTCAGCCCAGCTTCCTGACTCCAGGCGTTGGTGGGCTGGCTCGAACCGGCTGTAGGATGTGCTGCTGCAGGAGCTGGGGGTTAGGAGTGTTCCTCTTGGGGAGACAGAGTCAGAGCAGACAATGAGCTTGGCTTGAGTCAAGTTCTTCTTGTCCTGGTTAAGTGGTGACTCTGGGCTTTTAAGGGGACCATGCTGCATGTTCATGCCTTTTTGTCATCCTGGAGCAGCTGGGGAAGTAAGTCCTCATGGAGGGCCCTGCCCACATCCCTGTGCTCCAGGCTCCTTTTGGGGGCAGAGGAAATGAAGGGTCTAGCTCAAGCTCCTATTCTCTAGCATCTCCTGTGGAGGGGCTACCGGGACGGAGAGTCCTGGCCAGGTGGGGACTGGGAGCTGACAGGAAAATGCTGATGGAGTCCCCTCTCCCTCTCCCTTCCGTAAGAACTCAGCAGAATTCCCCAGGATGGGTCACTGTGTGGCACAGCTGGCTCTGTCCATCAGTGAACAGCCAAGGACCTCAGCCGGCAGGCCAGGGAGGGAGTGTACCGGCTCTACCGGCTGCTGCTGCACTGGAGAGGTTAGGAACCCAGCTGGGAAATGGCACCCGATAGAGGGAGAGTGGGATCCCAACCAATTTCTCACAGACTAACCCCAGCTGGAGGCTGTGGATCTCTTTCTCTGTTCTACAGCAGCCCTTGCAATTCTGTTGGGCCAGACATGCAGCGAGGACTCTGACCACTGTGCAGCCATCAGCGGGATTGGAAGGACACAAGCACTGCAACCAGAATGACAAGTGTGTGTTTGTGTGTGTCTGTTTCCCAGGGCTGACCATCCATGAGGCTGAAGCCTTGTGGTGTTGGGACTGGCACCGGGACAGCAGGCTCCTGGGCTACAGGAACACAGCCAGGGTGGGGGAGGTAAGGACACTCTGCCAGGGCATGACACAGGTCAGGGAGTGGGGGTGGCTGGGTCCCCTGCAGTGGCTGCCTCCTAGGACCAGTAGACAGAGATACCGTTCTAGCCCCAGAATTTGGAGCGTCGCTCTGGGCAATCTGCTAATGCCTCACATCTTGTTGGTTTTAGGTCTTCAGAAAGTTCTTCTCGGCGGGGCAGACAAGATCCTTCCTCCGGACGGCAGTGCTGGCTATCCACGACCCCCTGTTGCGTGTCAGCCAGGCTGGGCTGCTCCTAACCTGCTCCTTCCTGGGGGAAGCCCAACAGCTGATGGGGGACAAGGTAAGCAGCTGCATTAGGGTCAGGAGATTGGGGTGGGGCCCAGGCCTCCTTCCCATCCGATGTCCATTCTCTGGGCTGGCAGCAAAGAGCCTGATGGGGAATGAGAGTGAGAACAGGTGCTACTGGGAAGGGAGATGAATTCACCTCCATGAGCAGGAGGGAGCCAGCTTGTCCCCAGAGCAGCTCCAACCAATCTCTTTAGCAAGGCTAGCTAATGACAAGCATTACCTCATCGCGGACTTAAGTTCTTAGGACACAGCTTTGGCATGTGTCTGGAACCCTCCTCACCGCCCCACCGCCAGCTACAGTACCAAGGACCAAAGTGACAGCATCTAGTGTCAGAGGTTCACGTGGCTCAGGCCAGACACCTGGGCTGGAGACCAGCCCCCATAGCGCTGGTTGAGGGCCTGGGCCTAAGGTGTTCACAGCCCCCTCCTCACCCTTCCCTGAGCCCAGCCTGGCTCCTCAACTGGAACAAAGCAGCGGCGCCCCTTGGCCTCACTGCAGCCGAAACCCAGGCGCTGCTTATGTCCCATGGGGAGTGGGCCGAGCTGCTGGTGCTGGGGCAGGGACCCTCCACCTCCTGACCTGGGGAGGCTGGAAGGTCCTCAGTGACCCTGCTGGGAATCAGGGCTGGGCTCCTGGGGCTGGTGCTTCCCACACAACAAGACCCAGAGCCACCCTGCAAGGCTCTATCCCTGGGCTGGATCCTGTCTGCCCAGCCGCATCCTGGGCCAGCTCCATTTCAGCCTGGCTGCTGCCTCTCCCACCTCGGCGCCTGTGCTGGGGCTGGGCACTTCCACCTCCTAGCCTGGCCGGGAGCGCCTTCCCTGCCAGTGGGGACGGAGGGGCCGCTGTGCTCCTGGGGAAGATGGCAGCTGCTTCCCTTAGGCTTTGGGGCCACTTGCAGAGCCTTCTTCCTGAACATCCTCAGGAGCCCGGCCATCCTGGAACCGAGTGGGGAGCAGGCGTGAGTCTGGGGTCACAGCCTCTCACTAACCATCCTTGATTATCATGCACATTGTAGGGAGAGTGGTCACTTTGGATGAGCTATTACCAGCAGTATAGTGAGTTTGTGTGTGTGGTTTTTGGGAGGGGGGTGAGAGAACCTGGATTTGTGCAGGAAATGGCCCAACTTGATTATCATGCACATTGTGTAGAGAGTTGTCACTTTGGATGGGCTATCACCATCAGGAGAGTGAATTTGTGTGCGGGGGTGGAGGGTGAGAAAACCTGGATTTGTGCTGGAAATGGCCCAACCTGATGATCACTTTAGATAAGCTATTACCAGCAGGACAGTGGGGTGGGAGGAGGTATTGTTTCATATTCTCTGTGTGTATATAAAGTCTGCTGCAGTTTCCACGGTATGCATCTGATGAAGTGAGCTGTAGCTCACGAAAGCTCATGCTCAAATAAATTGGTTAGTCTCTAAGGTGCCACAAGTACTCCTTTTTCTTTTTGCGAATACAGACTAACACGGCTGTTACTCTGAAACCAATCTGATCTGAGTAAACGTTAAAGGCACCCCATATTGTGCACTGCTCCCAGTGACACTCTCCAATGGATCCCCATCCTCCACCCACTGTGAGGTAGGTAGGAGCTGATTGTTATGCCTACTTGAAAGAGGGAGAAGCTAAGGGTCAGAAAGGAGAACTGACTTGTCTGAGGTCACACAGCCAGTCAGTGGCAGAGTTGGGAATAGGACCCAAGAGCCCGGACTTTCAAATAACCATTGGATCTTGAGTTTCATACGTTGAACGACCTGAATAAAGTGCTCTCAGATGAGCTCCAGACCAACAACAGTTCATAGTAATTATTCAGCAAGTGTTTCAGGAGAACTGGAATGTTAGAGAGAATCATGAACTGCTCAGAGACAATGAATGCAGAGAAGCAGCAAAATTCGTCAAACATATGACTGGTTATGACTTATTTACTTGGTCTTAAAAGAGAACAACAAGGACCCGACTCTCCTCCCTGTCAGTAACCCCCCGCTCAGGCAATCAGGGTAGACACTGAGGGGTGGGGGGCTGAGGGTTCTCACCAGAGAGCTCAAAGAATGGCCCAGGTCACCGGTGGAGTCCTATTTCAGCCCCACATTTTTGGGTGGACCTTCCACAATGGGAGCTGCAGAGCACCCCCAGTGACTCCCCCCCACACACACACCCCTCCTGGTGGCGGGAGGAGAACAAGGGAAAGGACAAAAGTAGTAAGAGAAGAAGAGAAAGGAGGGAGGGATGGAGGAAAAGATAAAACAAAAAGGACAAACCCTCATGTCCCCAGTGATTCTAAGGGAAAAAATCCTAGGTGGGGAACAAAATTCTGCCACCTTAAGCTAGCCTTTTCCAGGCCTAGAATTCACCTGGCACCAAATGGATCAGACTGAACAAGTTCCAAACCTCTCAGAGGCTCTTACCTTTCAAACAGGGATGTCTGTTTTCTAGTAAAATCAGGAAAAGGAAAGGAGAAAACTCGAAAGAGGTTCCTCCTCGTGCTCACATACGTAAACCCTAATATTCTCTCAGTCCTGACAGAGGGACGTCGAGAGGGAGACTTGCTGAAACAAAGCTACAGGGGTCTGCGAGGTTTCCCTTGCCCTGCGCCCCTGTCCTGCCTGGCTGATGTCAGCATCTCTCTGTGAGGTCACCACCTCCCCACTACCTTTGACCAATAGGCTGAGGTCCTGCAAAAGGCCTTTGTGATGTCACTGCCACACCCACCCCTGGGGTGACCAGATGTCCCGATTTTATAGAGACAGTCTTGCTATCTGGGGGTCTTTCTTATATAGGTTCCTCTTACCCCCCACTCCCTGTCCCGTTTTTCACACTTGCTGTCCCGTCAGCCTACCCACCCCTCCCCTGCACTGCTAATGACCTACCGCTGGCCAGACACTTTGGAGGTTTGAGCTACTCCCTGTGGATCACTCCACTCAAGGAGTGTTCATTCTAGGAAGCATGCCGGCTAGACAGCAAAACATCAGAGGCTACTCCCAATGCTACACTCAGTTTTTCAGAAATGAGTCGACTTGATGGCCGGAAGAGACCATTAGAGCATCTCATCTGACCCCTGCATATCACAGGCCTCCTGTATACCACAGTTGCTACCGTTTGGGAAGCACATCCCAGAAAGACATCTAGTCTTCATTAAATGACATCAAGAGATGGAGAATCCACCACTTTCCTTGGTAGCTTGTTCCTGTGGTGAACCATCCTCACTGTTGAATATTTTTGCCTTGTTTGTAATATGAATTGGTCTCTTTTCACCTTCCAGCCATTGGGTCTCGTTATGACTTTCTCTGCTAGATTAACGAGCCTTTTAATCCCCAGTATTTTCTCTCCATTAAGCTATTTCAACACTTTAGTTGATGAAAAGCAGATTGAAAGGTGACTTGACTGAACAGGTTCGGCTCTTTCAATCGCTCCCTAGAAGGCATTTATCTCCAGCCTACAGAACATTTGGTGGCTCTTTGCTGCCCCAGCTCCAATTTCTCAACATCTTTTTCATATGAGGACACCAAAACTGGAGGCAGTATTCCAATAGCAGTCTCACTAATGCTGTGTCACCTCCCTAGCCTCCTCATGGCTCTGCTTCTACGTTTAAGGATGGCTTGAGCCCTGGTCACCACAGCATCGTGCTGGGAGCTCGTTTTGAGTGGCTTCTCCACTATGGCCCCTAAATCCTTTTCAGAGTCACTGCTTTCCTGGATACACTTCCCCTTTCTGGAGGTGTGGCCGGCATGCCTTGTTGCTAGGTGTAGGACCTTGCATTTGGCTCTGGTCAAACTTGCTTTCTTTGAATGGGCCCATCTTGCCAAACGAGCCAGATGGCTCTGTATCACTGCCCTTTCCTCATCAGTAGTTACCACTCTGCCAGTATTTTGTCACCCACCAATCTTGATAAAAATTATTTTTAAAAATTAGTCCTTGAGAGCTTCTTCAGACCCTTCGTACCCAGGACCTGCTCCCCACAGCACAGTGAGAAAAGGCCGTCCTGCTGGTACATAGGGGATAAGAACAGAACAAACATACCATTAGTAGCTGTGTTATCCATAGGCTCTGAACAACATGTGGGGGTCAGCAGATTAGAAATGCTCTAGAGAGCTGTAGTGTAGACAGGTCCCAACTGTGTCTCGGTTTCACACCCTGTAAAATGGGGAGAACAAACAAAACTGTGATTAGGTCTATTTGATAGTGGGGAAACCGAGGCACCCAGCGTTGAAGAGACTCGCTCATGGTCCCAAAGCCAGGAATAGAAAATGGCAGGTCTTCTGATAGCCAGTCGTGAGACCTCGCCCCTCTTATCCTGGCCTCTCTCCTCTAACTTTAATCACAGCCTCCACGTCTTTTCCTCCATGTCCCTTAACCCCAGGTCACTGCCGAAGAAAGATTTTCTGTTAGCCAGCTGGCTCTAATGCAGTGGTTCTCAAACTTTAGCACTGGTGACCACTTTCACAGAGAAAGCCACTGAGTGTCACCCCTCCTTATAAATTAAAAACACTTTTTTATATATGTAACACCATTATAAATGCTGGAGGCAAAGCAGGATTGGGGGTGGAGGCTGACAGCTCATGACCCCCCATATAATAACCTCACGATCCCCTGAGGGGGCTCGTCCCCCAGTTTGAGAACTCCTGCTCTAATGCATGTGGATGTCCTTCCAAAAGATGTGCTCTGGCTCAGTCCCATGTTATGGTTGGCTGAAGGAACAACTTGGTAACATTTTAGGGCCCGAGTTATACAGGAGGCGTGACTAGATACACATAATGGTCCTTTCCGACCTGAACATCTATCAATCTTTACATTTTCTGCTGCTAGGAAGATAACTCTGGACCTATTTTCTCTCATTCACTTTCAGTTGGAATAATTTAAATCCAGACCAAAGGATTTCCTCTTCCATTGTGTCTTCAGCACCTTTGAGAGCAAACAGCTACTGTTAGCCCACAGGTTTCCGGTTTCAACCTCTCCCATAGTGAGATGGCCAGGAAAGGGATTGGAGCTCAACTGCACCTAGCCCAGGTTATGTAGCTCCCTAGGGTGAAAGGAATAAGTGTGGGGATCAGGTGAGAAGTAGTAGCATGTGACTAGGACCCAGGCCTGCTGAGAGATAGAAGGGCAGCCTGTGCTCAGCCAGGAGAGAGACCCCCAAGGGGAGCAGGTGTGGGAGGAGATTGGAGAGTCCTTGAGAGGTCAGGGACAAGCCAGGAAGGGGCTAGGCTGAGCACTTAGGACAAGGCCCTAGGAGGAAAAGAAAGGGCAGTTTAGGTGATAGGGCAGATAGTCCAGTTGGTTTAGGGTCCCAGGGCCAGACACCAACGGGTGAAGGTGATTGTCGGGGCTTATGTCCTTCTTCCCCAGGGTAGATCTGACAGTCAAGAAGAATGATGCCAGAAGGGGGAAGTGAGTTAACCCCAAGGTCACCCACTGAGTTTATATCACAAATGCATACTGGGAAGGATCCAAGAGAAGAAACATGGATTTTCCAGTCTCTTCTTTCTTGGAGTCCCCAGGGCCAAGGTAAAACCCGTGCTGGCCCTTCCCATTCTGCTCACCCCCAAGATGTGCTGGAATTTGTCTGTGCTGGGGGTTGCTGTCAGCAGGATCTAGAGCTCGTCATCCATGTTCTATGGGCAGGCCTTACTCTGAGCCTGCCAGCGGAGAGAGACCATGGGTCAGGGTTATGGAACCTGGGGCTACACCTGCCAGATGACAGCTGGCTCTGCAATCCTTGCCCAGAACAGCTCTCTGCAGAGGGCCTGGTGCACAGCAGGGTAGGGAACAGCCAAGCTGCTAGGAATGGAAGATGGGCTTCTGGACAGAATCCAGGACCCAAATCCCAGCCTGCGGAAAGAAAGGACTGCCCACGGAGGGACAACGTAATGTCCCATTGAGGGAAGAGCCTCTCCCCACCATTTCTTAACCTCATAGGCTGTTCTCATGCTGTGCCAACCACACCTCTCAGTAGCTCCAGCTTTCTGAGGGAGAAGGGACCAGAGGCCATCCTGCTGCTGGGACAGAGGTGGAGGTTGATGTTCAACCTGCAGATGGGTGTTGTCCTTTCTCATGCCCACAGTCAAGACACCATGCAAGGGAAGGACTCTGGACATGCGATTCCTGCTCCAGAGCCAGGGGCAGCTTCAGCTTGCTGGGAGGAGACCAGGCGGAATGGGCTGAGTGTCTTAATAACGGCTAGAGCAAAAATATAAAAGCCATTAAGGGTCAGAAGAACATTCTTCAGGGAATTGGAGAGTTCAAGGCTGGCCAGAAAATGTGTCGTCTACGGCATAAACCAGTATGCGCTCTGCCACCTGACTGGCTTTGGAGACAAGAGTACGTCTCTTGGAGAGAGGGGTTCGCGGATCTTTCTCTGAGACACACACCTGTCATTGCTGGGAACAGAAACCCCATCTGTAGTTTTGGTCACAGGGCCTGCCGCAAACTCCACCCTCCAGCCATTGTGAGCCAGGCCCGGGAACACCATTCCACTGTCACAGGTACATGGACCTGTGCACCTGCAGACACTGCAGCCGGCACACGCACTGGGGCTGGTGCTGTGACATGAGCTGGATGAACCCCCCTGCTGGCCCCATATCCAGCATTCCCCCCTGAGCAATCGGTCCTGCTCCCTGCTCTTCCTCTCTTCTCCCAGGAACCCCGGAGCAGGCTCTCTTCATGGGCCGTGTCCCTCTCCTCCTTGGCTCTTTTAGAATCAAGGTGCTCCTTGTTCCTCCTTGCCCCTAAAGGATTTGCGTGATTTGTGGGCAAGATCTGACTTGTCTATTGACCTGGGTCTGGGGCTTGGTCCTTTGGGATCGGGAGAACCTTTTTCTTTTACTTCAGGACAAGGAGGAAAGTGAGAACTGAATTTTGCAAAGGGATGCCACAGGGTAACCCTAAAAAGCCCAAACTGCAATGGTTTTGAGCCAAAGGTGTGGCATGACAAAAATGATTGTAGATGGACACTTCCAATGCATTTCTTGTTATTGCTAATGGTGATTTGTTTTAGCTATTGTTTTGCGATAACCAAAAACTGTAAAAGTGTACAATGTGCCTAATCTTTGGAGAAAACCCTTGAACATGTTAAGAGTGATACAGAAGAACATATTTTATGTTAAAAAAGCTTGTGATGCAGATGTTTCACCTGCAAAATATCTGTTTTTTTTACCCATGAAAACTTATGCGCAAATAAATCTGTTAGTCCGGTGACATCTGAAAGACTCCTTGTTGTTTTTGTGGATACAGACTAACATGGCTACCCCCTGATACTTGTAAACAGTCTTGAAACTTTTCACAGGAGAAAAGACATTCCCGACCTGTTATGCTGTAGGAGAAGGGAAACCGAGGCACACTACCATATTTCTTTCAAGGCTAAATGCCAAGATTCCTATACAATGGACAACACTAATATCTACATTGTCTTGATATTAATTGGGTTCCAGACACATGCCAAAGCTTCTATGGATAAAGTAGCTGTTTTCATTAGCTCTTGGCAAGATCACATGAGACATACAGGAGCCATGCTGCAAGGGCAAATCCAATCCACTATTGTTCTAAGAAACTTTTACACTGAGTTTGTAAAAGGATTCAATCATGTTATTGAACATGACTTTGAGAAACCATTTCTGTTGTACACTGACATGGGCTCACCAAATTAAATTAATAGACAGCAGGTTTAAAACTAAAAAAAGGAAGTATTTTTTAAACAAACGCACAGTCAACGTGTGGAACTCCTTGCCAGAGGATGTTGTGAAGACCCATCTCAGCAGCTTCCTCGGAAGGAGCCAGTGCTCTTCTTAGAGGACCTTCTCCTGGACCTCACAGGGCTCTGATGCTCTCACTCCGCAAGCCTGCCTGGGGTCTTGGAGTTAGTGCTCAACAGAACCAGGCAGAGCCCTGTTGTCGAGCACCAGCACCTTCCCTCTGTCCCTGAAGGAGGAAGGGCCCCAACACTGCTCTGAACTGACTGCCCTGACCACGGGTGGCCCAATGGCTCTCAGGTAGCAGGACACAATGGAAATGTGGATCATCCAGTCTCTTATTTCCAGGCCTCCCCAGGGCTAAGGTAAAATTCCTGTTGCCCCTGCCCATTCTGCTCACCTCCAAGATGTGCGGGAGTTTGTCTGTGCTGGGGGTTGCTGTCAGCAGGCTCTTTAACATAGCATCCACGTCTCAGGGCAGGCCTTCTTCAGAGCCTGTCAGGGGAGGGAGGGAGACCATGGGTCAGGGTTATAGAATCTGGGGCTACACCTACCAGGATGTCAGCTGGCTCTGTACTCCTGGCCCAGAGCAGCTCTCTGCAGAGGGTCTGGTGCCGAGCAAGGTAGGGAACAGCCAAGCTGCTCGGGATGGGAGCTGGGCTTCCTGGCAGAGTTCAGGAACCAAATCACAGAATCTGCATGGAAGGACTTCCCCATAGAGGGGCAACATCATCTCCCACAGGGTGGGACTCTCTCCCTGACAGTGGATTAATCCTCTGGCCTGTTCCCATCTCTGCCGCCCAGCCCGCACCCCCAACTCAGCAGCTCCAGGAACCGAAGAGAGCAAGAACCAGAGACCTTCCTGCTCCTGGGACAGAGGAGTACGTTGATGATCTACCTGGATGTGAGTGTTGGCCGTCCGCATGCCCATGGTCTATCCTCCATTCAGGCCGTGCACAGGAACTGCGATTCTTGTTCTGCATCTAGGGGTGGCTTCAGTTTGCTGGCAGGAGACTGTACATGAGACCTTGCCATTGGGGGGCTACACAGGCACTAACATGGGCACAGAAGTTTGAGGAACAGGGCAGAGGCCTGTGTGGGACAAGGAGGGCGGGGATTTGAGAAGGAAAATCAGAGGATCAAATACTCACTTAATGTGGGTGAGGATGATCCCCATTTCAAAGATAGAGAAAGTGAGGCATCAGGTGGGAGAGTGACCTGGCCAGGATCACATTACCACCCAGTGGCAGGGCTGCAGTCCAACCAGTTCCCTGCTCTCATCACTGGATCCTGTTGCCCCTGCTGTATGACCCCTCCAGCCATCCTCTCCCATAGACCATCCCCACCGCTCTGCAAAACCAGGCTGCCCCTTCCTGGCAAGGCCTGGTGTTCCAGCTTTCTTGCTGGGCTAGCACCAAAGCCAATAGTTGCTACGGCCCTCTGGGAGTTCTTTGGCTGGAAACTCAGCCCTTCAGCCAGGTGACCGTCTTTTACTCCACTCCTTCCTGGGTCGTGCTCATCCCAAAGAAAATGTCCAAAAATGTCTAACAGAACAAGGTCTTCCGTTCCTTTGGGGGCTCTTCCTCAGCCTGACTTTGGCTCGGCCTGCCCTTGGTAGCCCTATCTATGGCCTTCTACGTCCCCTTCCTTAGAGACCATGGGAGAACCAGTCCTACCCTGGATTCTAGCTTCTGCCCCAAGGCCCTCTACTGAACAGCTAGGCCTGTTCTTGTACCTTTGCTGCGGTTTTCCCTGGTTTTTCCCTCAGGTGAAGCTCACTCTGTAATCAGTTTGGCCTAGGTCCAGGCTTTACAGCCCACAGGCCACTCTCAGTTATATTCCCTCCTCCTTAGAAGATCACCCACCTGGGGGGGCAAGTTCGATTCTTGTCCAAGCTTCGTCCCTCATCATCTCATCGCTGTCACCGGCTGCGCGCTTGTACAGCCTGAGCACAGTGTCTCCAGCTCCACTGCCAGCCGCTCACCAGAATTAAGAGGCAATCCTTCTCTTACGCAGTATCCCAGCGCTCTTCCTGCAGCCACTCCTTCTCATTCGCAACCGCTTGCGGAGCCTGTTCCGAAGCCTTTAGCTTCTTCTCTACCCCTTTTTGCTACTGGCACTGCATACGCCAAAACCCTTTCCGTCAGGGTCTGAGAACGCACCATGGACTGCTCCACCCTGGTGTTTGTCCCTCCTTCAGTCTGCTTCATCTCTGGGCCAACCATTTCGTCCTTCACCTCCCTGCAGCACCCAACAGGGCATGTTGGTGGAGGGTCTGCAAGGTCCACGGCCATCCCTGCCACCTCCACCTAGCCTGCCTCACGTGGGTTTGTGTCAGAGGACACCTTCTCCTTTCTTTCTACCTTCGTGGGGCCCTGACCCCTCGTTTTGCCACTCAGCAATTTCCTAAGCAGGCCGTGTCTTTTGATATGGCCTGCTTCTCTGCACTCAAAACAAAGAACTCTTGTCCCCATCTTGGCATTAGGCCACGCTTGTACACTTCCTCATGCCCTGCTCTCCTGGGCTAATCTTCACAGCACAGCCCAGGCGTGCTCTCCTTGTCTGCCATTTTTGTCCATGGGCATAGCAGACCCTGGGTTGATTTCCCTTGGCAGGATCTCTCACAGGTATTTCTCCTGCTGCGTCCGTACTCCGCCTGCACTTCCTTCTGCCTCTGTTGGTGTTCTAGGAGCTGCGTAAAAACCCCTAGACCTGCTTTGGCTGCTTAACCAGTCCTGGGAACTGAAGTGAGAAATCCAGTGACCAGCTCAGTCCCTCCAGACACCCGCTTGGCGGGACAGCCTTTCTCTCAGCACCCAAGACTTCCCCCTGTGATCCATGAGGGCTGATGGAATTCAATCCTCCTGACTGTACCAATTAGAAACTAATCTACTC
Source organism: Lepidochelys kempii (assembly GCF_965140285.1). NCBI lineage: Eukaryota > Metazoa > Chordata > Testudines > Cheloniidae > Lepidochelys > Lepidochelys kempii. Next base: position 177,228,746 of record NC_136382.1, on the reverse strand, counting down.
ATCGTTCCGTGCCCCCGTGGCGGCCAGGCATGGCATCACAGCCCTCTCGCTAGGCTAGCGTCCCCCATCTGTGGTTGCTCCAGCACCATGACAGTTTCTCTGCCTGGTAACTCAACCCTTCGGCCAGGTCGCCACCTTTAGTCCACCCTTCTGGGGCCCAGCTTGTCTCACACTAAAAGTCCAAACACGTCTTTCCACAGAAAGAAGTCCTTCTGCCATCACTAGGGTTCTTCCTCATCCTGCAGCCCCCTTGCTGGGCTTGGTAACCCTCTCCAGGTGGGTGTACAGACCCTTCTTTGGGGCCAGTAGGGGAATCCAGTCCCACCCTGACATTGGCAGCAGCCCAGGGTTCTGTACCCAACAGCAAGTTCTCCTCCTTTCTCTTTCCTGCAGTTTTCCCTGGGCACTTCTCACCTCTCTTCTCAAGTTTCCCTCTAGACTTTCCTTGCTGCTCTGAACTTTCTACCTTATTCTCATTCCCGTTGATACCCCAGCTGGGCTGTATCACCACTGAGGTCTGGCTCTGTAGGGGGAGGTACATGGTGCCTCTCAGGTAGGGCTCATTCTGTAATCAGCTTGGCTAAGCCCCAGGCTGTGCAGCCCAGGGGAGAGCAGCTTGTTACAAGCCTGCTCTGCCCGCTCCTACTGTTCCTGGGCTGGGGTCCTTGCTCCCCATTTCAGACCTGGTTTCCAGTGGGGCTCAGTACACACAGGCCCCACTGCCTGCAACTGGAGTTTGCTTGTTCTGGTGACTCTGACATTCAGGCCCTTCATCATTCAGAGGCTGACAGGTGTGGTGAGGGGGCTGGAGAAATCCCACTGCTGAGCGGAAGGAGGCCAAAGAGTTGGGATTCTGGGAGCTGATGGGTTCATTTGTCCTGCTGCGGGAAGTGGAGCTGGAGACCGGAGATGCCATGTGAACGAGACTACCTGATGTCCTCTTTATGCCCGAGGGGCTGGAGCCTCCTGCCGGAAACCCTCTCAGGAGTCCAGCTTAGAGGACATGTCTAGGGTGTCCCTTCCTACGAACAAAACCAGGGTGGTACAATAATCGAGACGTTTCTGTCCCAGAGCTGGGAGCCAGGGACAGGGGAAGCTACCAGGCAGGCTATGCATCGGGGATCCCGTTTCTCCCCTAAGAGACCCACACACCCCAAAGGAGTAAATGGCTCTTACCTCCATGAGGGAGTGGGGTCTTCCATCTAAGCCTCTTTGAGAGCCAGCACTGCTTGCTTTGATGGGACGAGGTGACCCGTCTCCACAGCTCCAGGAGGTGGCTCAGCTGCAGGCTGCACCCATCTCGGAGGCTGTGAGGGCATTTGGGGCGCAGCAGGAAGGACCCTGCTCCACAGAGAGGGGAGAGGGTTTCTGTGAGTGCCAAGTGGGCTCCATTACCCCTTTCCCCTCCGGCAAGTGCTGGATGATGCGGAGCTGGCGCATCACATTGGCTGTGACGTCCTCCTTCTGCAAGGGAACGAGAACCTGTCAGAGACTCAGATGCCCCCGAGGAATTGGGGGGGATTCAGGGCACCTGGAAACAGCAGCATTTCCACCCACCACCTGCCTATCTATGAGGGATGGATTCACCCTCCTGACCCCTAGAATGGAGTCTTCTTGTCCTTTCTAGTGACCTCCAGTGTCAAACCCCCTCCTTGTAGGGTCAGCTCCTGATACCTCCCCCTCAGTGTCCCTAAAGCTGTTCCACCTCTATTCCACAGCTCAAGTTCTCAGACCCCTCTCCTCCACAGCTTGGGCAGGGACAGGGCTCTAGCAGGGGAGTGTGGGGGAAGGACGGATTCTGGCAGCAGTGAAGTAGGATGTCGGGAGGTTGAGACCTTTCCCCAAGTCATCCCAGACACTAATGCTGAAGACACAGGATGGCAGCCCTGGTGAATGGGGCAGATCAGCAGCACCTGCTAACTGAATCCTCCCATTCTCTCTAGAGTGGGTCCAGCCCTGCCAGCAGCAGGACAAGCTTCCCCTGCCCATGTGCATCAGTTCTGCTTGGTGAATCGCCATCACTCATCAGTCCTTGGCTTCCCAGGCTGCCAGTGATGGGAGCAACTCTGGGTGGTGGCTCGGGCAACAATCCCCTTCTAAAGCTCTGCGATCAATGAATCAGATATTTCACCCCATGAACAATGTCTTAGCCCCCTGGGGATGGGGAGGATCTCATTATTGGAGCGTGCCCAGGGTGTCGCAAGAGACAGCCAGGGCCATTCGGAGCCACCGCCCTGCTTAGATCCACCATTACCCTCCCTGAGTTTGCCGTAAGTGACCGTCTGGAACCCAATTAATATCAAGACAATGTAGATATTAGGCACCGTGATACAGTATGGCCAGAAGGAAGAAGGAGAGTGTTTAAAGGGAGCCTTATTCCCTGTAAAAGGAAGAAAGTTTGCTATAGATTAATTAGAGCACCTGAAGCCAGTCACCTGATAACCCCCCCACCCCACCCCGCTTCAATCGGACAAGGGAAGGAGTTGAAGCAGAGTAGATTGGTCAATAGACAAGTCAGATCTTACCCAGAAATCACGCTGTTGCCAATCCTTCAGGAGCAAGGAGGAACAAGGAGCACCTTGGTTTCAAAAGAGCCAAGGAGGAGAGGGACATGGTCCATGAAGAGAGCCTGCTCCGGGGTTCCTGGAGGAAGAGAGGAAGAGCAGGGAGCAGGACCGATTGCTCAGGGAGGGATTGCTGGATATGGGGCCAGCAGGGTGGTTCATCCACCTCATATCACAGCCCCAGCCCCAGTGCATGTGCCAGGTGCAGTGTCTGCAGGTGCACGGGTCCATGTAACTGTGACAGCGGAATGGTGTTCCCAGGCCTGGCTCACAATGGTTGGAGGGTGGAGTCTGTGGCAGGACCAGTGAGCAAAATTGCAGATGGGGTTTCTGTTCCCAACTATTGACAGCTGTGTGTCTTAGAGAAAGATCCTCTTACTGGTTTTGGAGACAAGGGTACGTCTCTTGGAGAGAGGGGTGAGGTGGCAGAGTGCATACTGGTTTATGCCGTAGACGACCCGTGTTCTGGTCAGCCTTGAATTTTTCAATTCCCTAATGAATTTTCTTCTGACCCTTAATGGCTTTTTTATTTTTGCTCTCGCGATTATTCAGACACTCAGCCCAGTCGGCCTGGTCCCACTTCCATGTGGTGCCTCACTTTCCCCCTCTCTGAAGTGGGGATAATCCTAACTGACAATTAGACAGTGTTTGATCCTCAGATCTTCCTTCCCAAATCCCTGCCCGCCTTGCCCAACACTACCCTCTCCCCCAGTTCCCCAATATTCCATGCCTATCTTTGTGCCTGTCTCATCCCCCAACTACAAGGGCTCAGACACCGTCTCCTTCCAGCAAGCTGAAGCTGTCCCTGGCTCTGGAGCTGGAATCGCATGTCCAGAGAGCTTTGCTTGCCTGGTGTATTGACCGTGGGCATGAGAAAGGACAACACCCATCTGCAGGTTGAACATCAACCTCCTCCTCTGTCCCAGCAGCAGGATGGCCTCTCGTCCCTGCTCCCTCAGACAATGGGAGCTACTGAGAGGTGTGGTTGGCAGAGCATGAGAACAGCCCATGAGGTTAAGAAATGGTGGGGAGAGCCTCTTCCCTCTATGGGACATTACGCTGCCCCTCCGTGGGCAGTCCTTTCTTTCTGCAGGCTGGGATTTGGGTCCTGGATTCTGCCCAGAAGCCCAGCTTCCATCCCTAGCAGCTTGGCTGTTCCCTACTCTGGTGTACACCAGGCTCTCTGCAGAGAGCTGCTCTGGGCAAGGCCTGCCCATAGAACATGGATGACAAGCTCTAGATCCTGCTGACAGCAACCCCCAGCACACACAAACTCCAGCACATCTTGGAGGTGAGCAGAATGGGAAGGAGCAGCAGGGGTTTTAACTTGGCCCTGGGGACTCCTAGAAAGAAGAGACTGGAAAATCCATGTTTCTTCTCTTGGATTCTTCTGAGTATGCATTTGTTATATAAACTCAGTGGGTGACCTTGGGGTTAACTCACTTCCCCCTTCCGGCATCAGTCTTCTCCACTATCAAATCTACCCTGGGGAAGAAGGACATAAGCCCCGACAATCACCTTCACCTGTTGGTGTCTGGCCCTGGGAGCCTAAACCAACTGGACTATCTGCCCTATCACCTAAACTGCCCTGTCTTTCCTGCCTAGGGCCTTGTCCTAAGTGCACAGCCTAGTCCCTTCCTGGCTTGTCCCTGACCTTTCAAGGACTCTCCAAGCTCCTCCCACACCTGCTCCCCTTGGGTCTCTCTCCTGGCTGAGCACAGGCTGCCCTTCTATCTCTCAGCAGGCCTGGGTCCTAGTCACATGCTGCTGCTTGTCACCTGATCCCCACACTTATTCTCTTCACCCTTGGGAGCTGCATAACCTGGGCTAGGTGCTGCTGAGCTCCAACCCCTTTCCTGGCCATCTCACCGTGGGAGAGGTTGAAAGTGGAAACCTGTGGGCTAACAGTAACTGTTAGTAACTGTTAGTAACTAATTAGTTAGTCTCTAATGTGCCACAAGTACTCCTTTTCTTTTTGCGAATACAGACTAACACGGTTGTTTCTCTGAAACCAGTAACTGTTTGCTCTCAAAGGTGCCGAAGACACAATGGAAGAGGAAATCCTTTGGCCTGGATTTAAATTATTGTAACTGAAAGTGAATGAGAGAAAATAGGTCCAGAGTTATCTTCCTGTATCTTCTGTACAGCAGAAAATGTACAGATTAATAGATGTTAAGGTCAGAAAGGACCATTATGTGTTTCCGGTCGCACCTCCTGGAAAAACTCAGGCCCTAAAATGTCACCAAGTCTTTCCTTTAGCGAAGCATAACATGGGACTGAGCTAGAGCACGTCCTTTGGAAGGACGTCCACATGCATTAGAACAGAGGTTCTCAAACTGGGGAGTCAGGCCCCCTCAGGGGGTTGTGAGGTTATTCCTTGGGGGGTCGTGAGCTGTCAGCCTCCACCCCTGCTTTGCCTCCAGCATTTATAATGGTGTTAAATATATAAAAAAGTGTTCTTAATTTATAAGGAGGATTCACACTCAGATGCTTGCTTTTCTGTTCCTGGCTTTGGGACCATGAGCGAGTCTCTTCAACGCTGGGTGCCTCGATTTCCCCAACTAACAAATAGATCTAATCATGTTGGGTTTTTTTGTTCTCCCCATTTTACAGGGTGGGAAACCGAGACACAGTTGGGACCTGTCTACACTGCAAGTCTCTTGTGCATTTCGAAGCTGCTAACCCCCACATGTTTTTCAGATCCTATGGACAACACCGCTCCTAAAGGTGTGTTTGGTTTGTGCTTATCCCTATGTAAACCAGCAGGGCTGGGCGGACTTTTCTCACTGTGCTGTGGGGAGCAGGTTCTGGGTACTAAGAGTCTGAAGAAGCTCTCAAGGACTACTTTTTACAAATATTTCTATCAATGAATTGGGAGAAAATATACAATCCCTGCTGATAAGATTGGTGGGTGACAAAATATTGGCAGAGTGGTAATTACTGATGAGGAGAGGGCAGTGATACAGAACCATCTGGCTCATTCAGCAAGCTGGGCCCATTCAAAGAAAGCAAGTTTGACCAGAGCCAAATGCAAGGTCCTACACCTCGCAACAAGGCATGCCGGCCACACCTCCAGAATGGGGAAGTTTATCCAGGAAAGCAGTGACTCTGAAAAGGATTTAGGGGCCATAGTGGAGAAGCCACTCAAAACGAGCTCCCAGCATGATGCTGTGGTGACCAGGGCTAAAGCCATCCTTAGATGTAGGAGCAGAGCCGTGAGGAGGCTAGGGAGGTGACACAGCATCAGTGAGACTGCTATTGGAATACTGCCTCCAGTTTTGTTGTCCTCATTTGAAAAAGATGTTGAGAAATTGGAGCTGGGGCAGTAAAGAGCCACCAAATGTTCTGCGGGCTGGAGAAAAATGCCTTCTAGGGAGCGATTGAAAGAGCTCAACCTGTTTAGCTGATGAAAAGCAGATTGAAAGGTGACTAGAGCAAGTGATAGGCATTAGGGTTCTTCTGTGGCGTCCTCTGTCTGTCTGGGGGGAGGCAGAAAGAGGGGGAGAGAATCTCTCCAAAGGAGATTGGATTTGCAAAAGACTCCCAGGAGCCCCTTGATATCAGACCGCGGAGGGGCTTTTCCAGAGCCATCTCCAGTGTGTTTGGAAATGTCCCAACAATGCGGCTCCCAGCCCTTCAATAGTGGGATACTCTTTGACAGGCTGAGAGTGTCTGAGCTGGGTGAGACCCTGTGAGCTGCTGAACATGGATTGTCATAAATATAAAGGGAAGGGTAAACCCCTTTAAAATCCCTCCTGGCAAGAGGAAAAATCCTCTCACCTGTAAAGGATTAAGAAGCTAAAGGTAACCTTGCTGGCACCTGACCAAAATGACCAATGAGGAGCAAGATACTTTCAAAAGCTGGGAGGAGGGAAAAAAAACCCAAGGGTCTGGGTCAGTCTGTGTGATGCTTTTGCCGGAGAGAGAACAGGAATGGAGTCTTAGAACTTAGTAAGTAATCTAGCTAGGTATGTGTTAGATTATGATTTCTTTAAATGGCTGAGAAAATAGCTGTGCTGAATAGAATGAAAATTCCTGTCTGTGTGTCTTTTTTGTAACTTAAGGTTTTGCCTAGAGGGATTTTCTATGTTTTGAATCCAATTACCCTGTAAGGTATTCACCATCCTGATTTTACAGAGGTGATTCTTTATTTTACTTCTATTAAAAGTCTTCTCGAAAGGAAACTGAATGCTTTTTCATTGTTCTAAGATCCAAAGGTTTGGGTCTGTGGTCACCTATTAAAATTGCTGAGGATTTTTACCAAACCTTCCCCAGGAAGTGGGGTGCAAGGGTTGGGAGGATTCTGGGGGGGAAGACGTGTCCAAACTACGTTTCCCAGTAAACCCAGATAAAGTTTGGTGGTGGCAGTGGAAATCCAAGGACAAAGGGTAAAATTAATTTGTACCTTGGGGAAGTTTTAACCTAAGCTGGTAAAAGTAAGCTTTCATGCAGGTCCCCACATCTGTACCCTAGAGTTCAGAGTGGGGAAGGAACCTTGACACCATGTTTCTTCTCTTGGATCCTTCCAAGTATGCATTTGTGATAAAAACTCAGTGGGTGACCTTGGGGTTAAAACACATCCCCCTTCCGGCATCAGTCTTCTCCACTATCAAATCTACACTGGGGAAGGACATAAGCCCCAACAATCACCTTCACGTGTGGGTGTCTGGCCCTGGGAGCCTAAACCAACTGGACTATCTGCCCCATGACCTAAACTGCCCTGTCTTTTCCTCCTAGGGCCTTGTCCTAAGTGTTCAGCCTAGCCCCTTCCTGGCTTGTCTCTGACCTTTCAAGGACTCTCCAAGCCCCTCCCACACCTGCTCCCCTTGGGTCTCTCTCCTGGCTGAGCACAGGCTGCCCTTCTATCTCTCAGCAGGCCTGGGTCCTAGTCACATGCTGCTGCTTGTCACCTGATTCCCACACTTATTCCCTTCACCCTAGGGAGCCGCATAACCTGAGCTACGTGCAGTTGAGCTCCAACCCATTTCCTGGCCATCTCAAAAGTTTGAGAACCACTGGAGCCAGCTGGCTAACAGAAAATCTTTCTTTTGCAGTGACGTGGGATTAAGGGACATGGAGGAAAAGTCGTGGAGGCTATGATTAAAGTTAGAGTAGCAAGGCCAGGATAACAGGGGCTAGATCCCAGGACTGGCTATCAGAAGACCTCCCATTTCCTATTCCTGGCTTTGGGACCATGAGCGAGTCTCTTCAACGCTGGGTGCCTCAGTTTCCTAAGCTATCAAATAGAGCTAATCAAGGGGTTCTTTTTTGTTCTCCCCATTTTACAGGGTGGAAACCGAGACACAGTTGGGACCTGTCTACATTGCAGATCTCTTGTGCATTTCCAATTTGCTGACCCCCACATGTTATTCAGAGCCTGTGGACAAAACAGCTTCTAATGGTGTTTGTTCTGTTCTTATCCCGTATGTACCAGCAGGTCTGGGCGGACTTTTCTCATTGTGCTGTGGGGAGCAGGTCCTGGGTACTAAGAGTCTGAAGAAGTTTTCAAGGACTTAAAAGTAGTTTTATCAATGAATTGGGAGAAAACCTACAATCCCTGCTGATAAGCTTGGTGGGTGACAAAATACGGGCAGAGTGGTAATTACTGATGAGGAGAGGGCAGTGATACAGAACCATCTGGCTCATTCGACAAGCTGGGCCCATTCAAAGAAAGCAAGTTTGACCAGAGCCAAATGCAAGGTCCTACACCTAGCAACAAGGCATGCCGGCCGCACCTCCAGAATAGGGAAATGTATCCAGGAAAGCAGTGACTCTGAAAAGGATTTAGGGGCCATAGCGGAGAAGCCACTCAACACAAGCTCCCAGCGTGATGCTGTAGTGATCAGGGCTAATGCGATCCTTAGATGTAGGAGCAGAGCCGTGAGGAGGCTAGGGAGGTGACACAGCATCAGTGAGACTGCTATTGGAATATTGCCTCCAGTTTTGGTGTCCTCATTTGAAAAAGATGTTGAGAAATTGGAGCTGGGGCAGCAAAGAGCCACCAAATATTCTGCGGGCTGTTGAAAAATGCCTTCTAGGGAGCGATTGAAAGAGCTCAACCTGTTTAGCTGATGAAAAGCAGATTGAAAGGTGATGTCACTTAAGTGTTGAAATACCTTAATGGAGAGAAAATACTGGGGATTAAAAGGTTTGTTAATCTAGCAGAGAAAGGCAAAACAAGACCCAATGGCTGGAAGGTGAAAAGAGACCAATTCATATGACAAATAAAGCACAAATATTCAACAGCGAGGATGATTCACCACGGGAAGAAGCTACCAAGGAAAGTGGTGGATTCTCCATCTCTTGATGTCATTTAATGAAGACTAGATACCTTTTTGGAATGTCTTTACCAAATGTTAGCGACTGTGGTATACAGGAGGCCTGTGATATGCAGGGGGTCAGATGAGATGCTCTAATGGTCTCTTCTGGCCATCAAGTCGACTCATTTCTGAAAAACTGAGTGTAGCATTGGGAGTAGCCTCTGATCTTTTGCTGTCTAGCCGGCATGCTTCCTAGAATGAACACTCCTTGAGTGGAGTGATCCACAGGGAGTAGCTCAAACCTCCAAAGTGTCTGGCCAGCGGCAGGACATTAGCACTGCAGGGGAGGGGTGGGTAGGCTGACGGGATAGCAAGTGTGAAAAAGGGGACAGGGAGTGGGGTGTGAGAGGAGCCTATATAAGAAAAAGCCCCAGATAGCGAGACTGTCCCTATAAAATCAGGACATCTGGTCACCCCAGGGGTGGGTGTGGCAGTGACATCACAAAGGCCTTTTGCAGGACCTCAGCCTATTGGTCAAAGGTAGTGGGGAGGTGGTGACCTCACAGAGAGATGCTGACATCAGCCAGGCAGGACAGGGGCGCAGGGCCAGGGAAACCTCACAGACCCCTGTAACTTTGCTTCAGCAAGTCTCCCTCTCGAGTCCTCTCTTTGAGGACTGAGAGAGTATTAGGGTTTACATACATGAGCGCGAGGAGGAATCTCTTTCGAGTTTTCTCCTTTCCTTTTCCTGATTTTACTAGAAAACAGACATCCCTGTTTGGAAGGTAAGAGCCTCTGAGAGGTTTCGAACCTGTACAGTCTGATCCATTTGGTGCCAGGTGAATTCTAGTCATGGAAAACGGTAGCTTAAGGTGGCAGAATTTTATTCCCCACCTAGGATTTTGTCCCTTAGACTCACTGGGGACATTAGGGTTTGTACTTTTTTGTTTTACATTTCCTCCCTCCCTCCCTCCCTCCCTCTTTTCTTTCTCTTCTTCTCTTACTTCTTTTGTCCTTTCCCCTGTTCCCCTCCCGCCACCAGGAGGGGTGTGGGGGGGGGGAGTCACTGGGGGTGCTCTGCAGCTCCCAAAAATGTGGGGCTGAAATAGTGCTCAGCCAGTGATCCCCACTGGTGACCTGGGCCATCCTTTGGGCTCTCTGGTGAGAACCCTCAGCCTCCCGCCCCTCAGTCTCTACCCTGATTGGCTGAGCAAGGGGTTATTGACAGGGAGGAGACTCGGGTCCTTGTTGCTCTCTTTTAAAACCAAGTAAATAAGTCATAACCAGTCATGTTTGATGAATTTTGCTGCTTCTCTGCGTTCATTGTCTCTGAGCAATTCATGATTCTCTCTAACATTCCAGTTCTCCTGAAACACTTGCTGAATAATTACTATGAACTGTTGTTGGTCTGGAGCTCATTTGAGAGGACTTTATTCAGATCATTCAATGTATGAAACTCAAGATCCGATGGTTAGTTTGAAAATTAGGGTTATTGGGTCCTATTCCCAACTCTGCCACTGCCTGGCTGTGTGACTTCAGACAAGTCAATTCTCCTTTCTCAGCCTTAGCTTCTCCCTCTTTCAAGTCGGCATAACAATCCTCTCCTACCTACCTCACAGTGGGTGGAGGATGGGCATCCATTGGAGAGTGTCACTGGGAGCAGTGCATATTATGTGAGGTCTTATCACTTTTACTCAAATCAGATAATAGAATACCTGAAATAAGAGCAGCAACTCCTTAGCTCAGACTGAAGCATCTTCTCTAATTTTCGAGATCAAAGTGTCTCATCTTTGTGTGCGGCAAGACAATTTAATACACAGTGACAAACAGGAGATGCTTTTGTTTTGTGTAAGCAGTGTCAGGATGAGCTCCACCCTGACATCTGGTGGTGAGGTGTGGCAAGTTGTGGAAAAGAACTTCAGGGGCCGATCTCATTTGCATAGGCACACCCACCACGCCTAGAATGAGACCATAGCTGCCCAAATGGTCACTTTGGCTGCTGTGGGATCCCCAGTGTCTCTGTTATTGGGGCAGGAAGAATAAATTGTTATTACCCTGATTATGGGAACTGTGCTTGGAACTGTACGTGGCCTTTTGTTATGATGGAGGGATTCACCATCAACTAAGTAGCACTCGCTAGGCAAGGGTCATGGGTTCCAAAACTGTGTGAATGGAGAGAGGCTGGGGACAAGTAGTAGTACTTGGTGGCATGGGCCCCTTGGTGAGGGCCTTACATGCTGATTGCACTTCCTCCTCTCTCCACTGTGGAATATCAGAGCTAATTTTGATTTCATTAGAAGTCTAGTTATAGGCTGCTGAGCTCACTTTGGGCTGACAGTGCACCAGCACTGGGGCTCCCCTATTATAAGCTGAATTCACCTAAGAGCTGAAATCACTGAGTGTTGTGTTAAGTAGTGGGGGAGCCTGAAGATATATTGTGGAGCAGTTTGCGGGACGGCTGGTGAAGCAGTTCGACGCGGAGCAGTGTGTGGATGGCAGGAGCTGCTTGTGGGCCGTGGAGCTGAGTTCGTGGGGCAGCTGAGCGAAGGAGTTCGTGGGGCGGCTGACGGAGCGGAGCGCAGCTGAGCGAAGGAGTTCGTGGGGCGGCTGGCGGAGCGGAGCGCAGCTGAGCGAAGGAGTTCGTGGGGCGGCTGGTGGAGTGGAGGTCAGCTGCGCGAAGGAGTTTTATGGGGCGGCTGGCGGAGCGGAGCGCCGCTATGGAGCTATGGGGCGGTCAGCTTCAGATCACGTAAGGTGCCTCTTACCCCCGTCCCATTTCCACCCAGGTTGGGAGGTAAAGCTCCGCCGATAAACTTTCGAACTCTGGGGCTGCCCTGACCAGGGACAGAGACTTTTGGGGCATTGGACTTTTGGGACTTTGGGTGATTTGGGGTTGCTGGACTCAAGAACCAAAGGGAAAAGGGCATGCCCCAATTTGCCTGGGGTGGGGTTGTTTTGCTCATGGGTTGTGTTATGAATCCTGTTGGTGGTGTTTCCCCAACATAATGCCACATTGTTTCTCTCTGTTATTAAAAGACTTTTGCTACACTCAGACTATGTGCTTGCGAGAGGGGAAGTATTGCCTCTTGGAGGCGCCCAGCGGGGGTGGTATATATTTGTCCCAGGTCACTGGGTGGGGGCTCGAGCCGGTTTGCATTGTGTTATTGGAATGGAACCCCTAGATATTGAACCCGGCCCTTGTTGCTGCCAACTCTGACGGGCAGAAGGGTTACATTTGCAACAAAATATTTTTGCAAAGAATTTTCATCCCACTTGTTATGATTTCAAGAAACAAACAGGTTTAGTCTGAATGAGATTTTCTGACCAAAACGGTTTCAATGAAATTTCCCCACCATCTTGATTCCTGGGCTCTCTCCCTGCCTCTGGGGGGCTTGTTGTCTGTTAGAACAGGAGTCAAGATTGATGGCTTCTCTTTCTGGTTCTGTCACTACCTTGCTGTGTAGGCCCTTGGGTAGATCACTTCCCTTTTCCGTACCTAAGGCTCCCCCTCCGTCCAATGGGAACAGGGACAATTTGCGAACTCCGGGCAGTCGTGAGCCTGAGTGAGATAAGGGTAAGCTTAGTTAAAGCCCTTTGTGAAAGAGAAAGGGAAGGTTCACGGTGTTGAGCACCGAGGAATTCTAAACTTTGCTAAAATGTCTAGGCTGCGGAAACAAGAAATGGTCAGGGCCAAATTTTAACCATTGTCTTTTTTAAAGCCCATTCAGGTGTAACCCTTCTGCCAGGCCAAGTTGATAGCAGCAAGGGCCGGGTTCAATACACAGGGGTTCCCTCTCATTAAAGCAAATGCAAAACTGGCTCGAGCCCCCACCCAGTGACCTGGGAAAATCTTACACACCCCCTGGGTGCCTCAAGGAGGCAATACTTCCCCTCTCGCAAGCACAGAGTCTTGGTGTAGTAGAGAATCTTTAATAACATGAGGCAAACAACATCAGCATTAAATTGGGGAAACACCACAACTAGTGTTCATTAACCAAACCATGAACACTGACCCACCCCAGAAAAATTGGGCCACATCCTTTCCCTCAGGCTCTTGAGTCCCAGAACCCAAACGTCTCTTGAGTCCAGCAATCCACAAATCACCCAAAGTCCAAAAAAAGTCCAGCCCCGGAGTTCAAAAGTTCACCTGCAGAGTGTTACTCCCCAATCTGGCTAAAATGTGCCTGGGTGTGGGGGAAAGAGGTAAGGGGCACCTTACGTGTCCTGAAGCTGACTGCCCCACAGGGCTCTGCTCCGCTCCACCACGACCGGCTCCGCTCTGCACAGCTCACCGTCTCACGACCGGCTCTGCTCAGCTCGCCGTCTCACGAACACACCGCTGTCTCATGACCGGCTCCGGACAGCTCGCCGTCTCACGAACACACCGCTGTCTCACGACCGGCTCCGCTCAGCTCGCCGTCTCACGAACACACCGCTGTCTCACGACCGGCTCCGGACAGCTCGCCGTCTCACGAACACACCGCTGTCTCATGACCGGCTCCGCTCAGCTCGCCGTCTCACGAACACACCGCTGTCTCACGACCGGCTCCGCTCAGCTCGCCGTCTCACGAACACACCGCTGTCTCACGACCGGCTCCGGACAGCTCGCCGTCTCACGAACACACCGCTGTCTCACGACCGGCTCCGCTCAGCTCGCCGTCTCACGAACACACCGCTGTCTCACGACCGGCTCCGGACAGCTCGCCGTCTCACGAACACACCGCTGTCTCACGACCGGCTCCGCTCAGCTCGCCGTCTCACGAACACACCGCTGTCTCACGACCGGCTCCGGACAGCTCGCCGTCTCACGAACACACCGCTGTCTCACGACCGGCTCCACTGCACACTAGATCTTCCGGCTCCCCACTACTTGACACAGTGCTCAGTGATTTCAGCTCTCAGTGATTTCAGCTCATAGTAGTGGGAGCCTTAGTGCTGGTGCACTATAAGGCTGAAGTGAATTCAGCACAGTACCTGTAACAAAACTCTTAATAGACCCAAAATTAGCTCTGACATTCCACAGTGGAGAGAGACAGAGGTGCAATTGGTGCTTCAGGCCCTCACAAAGGGGCCTACACCACCAGGCACTAATACCTGTCTCAAGTCTCTCTCAATTCACAGACTTTTGGAACCCATGTCCCTTGCCTAGTGAGTGCTACTCAGTTGATGGTGAGTCCTCCATCATAACAAAAAGGCCAAGTACAGTTCCAAGCACAGTTCCCATAATCAGGGTACTAACAATTTATTCTTCCCGCCCCAATAACAGAGACACTGGGGATCCCACAGCAGCCAAAGTGACGATTTGGGCAGTTATGGCCTCATTCTAGGCGGGGTGGGTGTGCCTATGCAAATGAGATCAGCCCCTGAAGTTCTTTTCCACAACTTGCCACACCTCACCACCAGATGTCAGTGTGGAGCCCACCCTGTCTCTGCTTACATCCTCTCCCCAGCCGAGAATTTGGCGTCCCGACAAATCATACTCCCTTTATACCAACTCATTGATTTCCTCCAAAAGGCCTCAGAAAGCCCACTTTGGCTTCCACAATCCTGTGTGCTAAATGTATTGGCTCCTCACTAGTCACCCCAGGTGCATCATAAGTTAACCGTTTTACTGGTCTTATCACCCTGTCTCGTCTATTGAGAATCTCTGTTGCCGAGGTAAGGGGAACGTCCTCTTGATTGATGGATGGAGAGGCTTCCTTTGAGGGTCTCTTGGCTACTGGCGTAGGCCCCTGCACTCCTAGTTCTAACGCGGGAGGGTCCAAGGTGCCCAGGACATCCTCTACCTGAGTGTCTCCACTGGCCAATAACCTGTGTGTGTCATCACACGGGGGTCTCATCAGCGGCACAGGGGTGTCAGAAAGGGGCCTAAATAATTCCGCCATAGGGTTTAGGGTGGAAAAGGGAGAACTCTCATTCAGTTCAGCTGGTCGAGACTGAAATCTTGTCTCCATCCCAGGATACACCAGGGTTGTGTCTTCCTCCTCAGACTCACTCTCAGATGTGCAGAATAGGGGTAAGTTAGCTGCAGGAGGCTCACTGTCTGTGTTGGATGGCAGCTTTGGTCTAGCACTTCTGTTCTGCCCGGCTGCCCTGTCATGGCCCATCTCATAAGGGGTGCTTACCAATTCCCCCACTGGGAGCAAAAGGTTTCTATGCACCGTCTTTATTTGCCCTGGACTGTCTTCAGGTTTGATCTTGTAGACCGGCAGATCTCCCAGCTTTTCCATCACCAGGTAAGGTATTGCCTTCCATCTGTCAGCTATCTTGTGTTTGCCAGCGATACCCAAATTTCGCAGCAGGACTCTGTCCCCCGGCTGGAGCTCCTGCGATTGCACTCTAGCATCATATCGATGTTTGTTGCGGTCTGCGTTCTTCCGAGCCGCAGCGGTAGCCAAGCGATAAGCATCCTGCAGCCTTTCTCTTAGTCGGGATACGTATTGCTGATGAGTTTCATAGCTATCTCCATCCTCTGATACACCAAAGCACAAGTCTATGGGTAATCTTGGTTCTCGCCCAAACATCAAAAGATATGGGGTGACTCCCGTAGCATCGTTCTTTGTGGCATTGTAGGCATGCACCAGAAATGCGACATGCTGGCTCCAGGTTGCCTTCTGCTCTGGTCGCAAAGTTCCCAACACATCTAATAGGGTTCGGTTGAACCTCTCTGGCTGGGGATCACCTTGGGGGTGATAAGGCGTTGTCCTAGACTTTTTAATTCCTGCTATCTTCAGCACCTCCTTCAGAAGGTGACTCTCAAAATCCCGCCCCTGATCAGAGTGTATCCGAGCCGGGAATCCATAGACTGAGAAATATTTGTCCCACAATACTCGAGCGATGGTGGTGGCCCTCTGATCACGTGTGGGATATGCCTGTGCATACCGTGTAAAATGGTCAGTCACTACTAGAATGTTCCCAACATTCCTCTTGTCTACCTCTACAGACAAGAAATCAATGCATACCAATTCCAAAGGTTTGTTGCTGGTGATGTTCTTGAGATATGCAGCCCTCGTGGGCAGAGTTTTCCTTTGAACACATCGAGCACAAGTCTCACATTTCCTGCGAACATCTTCAGCCATTCGGGGCCAATAGAACCTACTACGAATAAGTTCCAGAGTCCTCTCCATCCCTAAATGCCCAAAGTCATCATGCAGGGCCCTCATGGCCAGGGCTCTGTACCTTTTTGGCAGTACTAGTTGTGCTCGTTGCTTTTGTAAAGAGTCGGTGGTCATTCGGTGTAGCACTCCCTGAATCAGTTTTAATTTGGTCCATTCTCTCAATAGTAGTTTACCCTCCGGGTTAGGTGGGACAACCGCAGCTGGGCTTCGCCCCTCCCTTTTGGCAAGTAGTGTATCACGAATGTCAATATCTTGCCGCTGGGCTTCTTGCCAGTCAGCCGCATTGAGCATGGGCAAAGGAGATTGGTCCAATGCAATATAGTTCACTGAGGCAGAAGGCATGCATTCAGGGGGCAGGCCCAAAGCTTCTGCAATACATCCCTGAAGGCTCTCACAGGCCTCTGGCTCTCGACGACTCACACTGCAAATAGCTCTCACTCCATCTGTGGGTATCACAGCAACTTCTGGAGCCTGCGGACGCCTGGACAATGCATCTGCATCTACATTGCTTCTCCCTGATCGGTACTGAATGCTAAACTCATAGCTAGCCAAGGCGGCCACCCATCTCTGCCCTGTAGCATCCAGCTTAGCACTTGTTAACACATAAGTCAGTGGATTGTTGTCTGTCCACACCTGGAACTGAGCACCATACAAGTAGTCTCGAAATTTCTCAGTGATGGCCCATTTCAAGGCCAAGAATTCCAGCTTGTGGGTGGGATAACGAGTTTCACTATCAGACAATCCTCGGCTGGCAAAGGCTACAGGTTTATGTTTGCCTTCCACTTCCTGGTACAGGACTGCTCCCAGACCCTCCAAACTGGCATCAGTATGCAGGATAAATGGTTTGCTTGGGTCAGCAAAAACTAGGACTGGAGCATGAGTTAGGCAAGTAATGATTTCTCGAAAAGCCCTTTCACATCTCTCATCCCACCGTGGCCCAAATGGTGCAAAGGGGCCATAGTTTCTCTGCACAGGAGGCTTTGGGAACCTCCCCTTATTCCTGGTCTTAGATTTGTTCTTGCTGGACTGATGTCCCCTGGTAAGATCATTCAGAGGCTTTACAATCGTAGCATAGTTTTTCACAAACCTGCGGTAGTAGCCACTAAATCCAAGAAAGGTCTTGAGTTCTCTATAGTTACTTGGACGTGGCCATGTAGTGAGTGCTTCTATTTTATCAGGATCAGTACTCACACCCTCTTGGGATACGATGTGACCCACATACTTCACTGAGGTTCTGCAGAACTGGCATTTGTCAATTGAAAGCTTCAGACCATAATCCTCCAACCTATCAAGCACTTTAAGAAGTCTTTCTTCATGCTCCTCTAAGGTTCTTCCAAACACAATCAGGTCATCCAAATAAACTAACACTTGCAGTAAATTCATGTCTCCCACAACTCTCTCCATGAGACGTTGAAAGGTGGCAGGTGCTCCAGAAATCCCTTGGGGCATGCGTTCGAACTGATAAAACCCTAATGGGCAGATGAAGGCGGTCTTCTCCTTATCTTCTTCTCCCAGAGGGATCTGGTAGTACCCACTTCGAAGATCCAACACAGAGAACCACTGGCTTCCCAGCAGACAGTCTAAGGCATCTTGCACTCGAGGCATAGTGTACTGGTCGACCACAGTACGGCTGTTTAGGGTGCGGTAGTCAATACACATCCGGATTTTCCCATTCTTTTTACGGACTACCACAATGGGCGAGGCGTATGGGCTGCGGGACTCTGTAATGATGCCATTCGCAGCCAGCTCCTGAAGATGATGTCGCACATCTTCCATCTCAGAGAGAGCAATCTTCCTAGATCTCTCCCTAAAAGGTCGAGAGTCATGTAGTCTGATATTGTGTTCTACTCCTTTTGCACATCCCACATCCCACTCATGCAGTGAGAACACCTTGGATCTTTCACAAAGTTTCTTCCTCAGGCGATCTTTCCACTCCTCGGACACTGGTGAATCTCCAAAGTCAAACTTTGCTGGGTCTATCGTCGGAACTTGCGTTTCACACTGGGGAGTTACAATTGACTCGGGTTCAAAGAGGTTTGCTATCTTTTGTCCTCGCCTCACAAAAATATCACAACTTGTTCCATTAGCAATCAGTATAGTCACCTCTTCCTGGGCTTCAGCAGGTAGGGTTATGACTCCACTAAGAACCAGCACTCCTTCAGGGAGCCCTCCCTCAGTTGGCTGCTCCACCACTGCTAATGTTCTCTTATTGCCTTTCAGGCAGGTACTCATGACAATCACCTCCTTTTCTGTCATTGCAGGCACCACTAAGGGGACCGGGCCTGCGTACCTCAGTGCTCCCACCGGCAAATCAGGCATCACTCTTTTTGCGTCCTCAATTTTTCTGTAGGCTGCAGCACAATGTGTGTGTATCACCAAGGTATTCAGGTATTGGTCCCCTGCTCGCTGTCTGCAGTAATCTGCAAGTACCTTAAAGAGGCTGGAGTTGGTCCCTATCAGCACGGACACATCAGAGACACCTTTAGGGTCAGGGCATATTAAAGCTGCAGTGTCCACCTCCTGTCTTACCCCAGCGATCTCTTCTGGGAATTCCAGGTGTATAATGACATACCCCTGATACGGGTATTCATCCATGCTGAGACCACACAGGCCAAGCCCTGTCAAGGGCTGTATAGGCAGATGCATAAGCATCTGCTGGTAGAAAGACTGGAATATGATAGTCACTTGGGATCCCGTGTCAAGCACTGCTCTACATTCTGTCCCTTCAACCTTTACAGTGACCTCAGCTCGAGGTCCTATCAATCCTGGTGGGATTCGGGTGGCATGGTTCTTCGCAGGGGAGCCTCCAAACCCTGCAGGCCTAGGCGGCTCCCTTCCCAGGCCCTGGGGCCGTTTCCCGACTTTCCCCAGGTGGTCCTCAGCTTTTGGTATACTAGCGGGGGATTCTCTGCATTCTGACACCTGGCAGCAATGTGCCCATCCTGGCCACACCGGTAGCAGAAGAAGGATTGCCCTTTCCCGTGTTGCCGGGGTGGGGCAGAGGTTCTAAATGTAGTCTTCTGGACCGTGGTAACAGGGGGTTCCTTGTACGCTGAAGTCTTTGCTGAATCGATGGTATTCTCTAGTTCAGCCACTTTCTGTGTCAGGACCTGCACTCGTTGGGTAAGTTCCTCTTGAGGATTCACCATCAGCGCCTTGGGCGCTCGTATGGATGTTGTGGCAGTTGCCTGGGGTGGCTGAACCTCCCAAACCTCACCAGCTGCCTGCCTCTCTTCCTCCTCTCGGACCTCTTTTATCAGTCGAGAGTAACCCGGTGGATTGTCTTGGCGCTCCCTTAATCGAAGGTGGAGAAGGATTGGGTTCTGATATTGAATTCCCCTCACAATCTGAGCCAATCTAGTCCGGTCCATTTGCTCAACCGCTACTGCTCCCCTCATGATGGCTCTCTGTAATAATTTCTCCAACCTCTGTATGTAGGCAGAAACTTTCTCTCCCTTTTGTTGCCTGGCATTGAGGAACTTGCAATAAACATCCTCTGAGCCCTCGGTTCTCCCGAAGGCATGATCAAGGGCCTCTAGGCAGTCCTTTACCTTGACCCCAGGGTTACTGAGCTTCAGGGTGCGAATCACATCTAGGGCTGGCCCCCTGAGGCACTCTACTAGTCGCCTTCTCTTTTCAGCATCAGGTACTGCCCACTCCTGCAGCATTTCAGTGGTGTGTTCCAGCCAGGGTTCAAATGCTTCCTCCCCGGGTATTGGGGTGGGACCCCCAGAAAACAGCCTCAGTTTACGATAGGGGCTTGACTCAGGGTGGGGTGGCACGACCTTCTCTAATGCTTGCCCCAAAGCCTTCACCCACTCATCAGGTGATGGAGCAGCCTCCCGGGTTGGGACTCCTGGGTCAAGGCCCAACAGACCCGGCATATCAGCCAAGGTCTTCCCCTCTCTCCCCAAAAAGGCTGACATTTTCTTTAAAAACCCCACTTCAGATGCAGGAGCCGGTGAGGGCTGGCTCCCAGTAGTTATTACCTTCCACTCACCATCTTCCACTGCTATCGTGCCTGGAACCTGTAGAGGGTCCACAGCTGACGGCAGCTCACACAGTACAGCAAAATCTCCGTCCTCCCTCACAAATATGCGCCCACGCATTTTACACTTACTCAGGTACTCAGTGGATGCCCTTAAGGTAGGCTCTATTGAGCCTTCATCGAATGCCTCCGGCACCCCGGTCACCAGGACACAGTTCCTAGGGTTAATATTCATCCCCTTGCACCAATCCTCTAGCAAATGTAGGGCCATTATACAAACTGTAATTTCTTTCCCAAATATAACAGATCAAAACAACAACAACCAGATTCTGGGTTCTCCCAATTTAATGACTCACCTAAGATGTGCTTGCGAGGGGTACTGACCCAGTCTCGATCCCGGACGAGCCCCCACAAATGTAACCCTTCTGCCAGGCCAAGTTGATAGCAGCAAGGGCCGGGTTCAATACACAGGGGTTCCCTCTCATTAAAGCAAATGCAAAACTGGCTCGAGCCCCCACCCAGTGACCTGGGAAAATCTTACACACCCCCTGGGTGCCTCAAGGAGGCAATACTTCCCCTCTCGCAAGCACAGAGTCTTGGTGTAGTAGAGAATCTTTAATAACATGAGACAAACAACATCAGCATTAAATTGGGGAAACACCACAACTAGTGTTCATTAACCAAACCATGAACACTGACCCACCCCAGAAAAATTGGGCCACATCCTTTCCCTCAGGCTCTTGAGTCCCAGAACCCAAACGTCTCTTGAGTCCAGCAATCCACAAATCACCCAAAGTCCAAAAAAAGTCCAGCCCCGGAGTTCAAAAGTTCACCTGCAGAGTGTTACTCCCCAATCTGGCTAAAATGTGCCTGGGTGTGGGGGAAAGAGGTAAGGGGCACCTTACGTGTCCTGAAGCTGACTGCCCCACAGGGCTCTGCTCCGCTCCACCACGACCGGCTCCGCTCTGCACAGCTCACCGTCTCACGACCGGCTCCGCTCAGCTCGCCGTCTCACGAACACACCGCTGTCTCACGACCGGCTCCGGACAGCTCGCCGTCTCACGAACACACCGCTGTCTCACGACCGGCTCCGCTCAGCTCGCCGTCTCACGAACACACCGCTGTCTCACGACCGGCTCCGCTCAGCTCGCCGTCTCACGAACACACCGCTGTCTCACGACCGGCTCCGCTCAGCTCGCCGTCTCACGAACACACCGCTGTCTCACGACCGGCTCCGCTCAGCTCGCCGTCTCACAAACACACCGCTGTCTCACGACCGGCTCCGGACAGCTCGCCGTCTCACGAACACACCGCTGTCTCACGACCGGCTCCGCTCAGCTCGCCGTCTCACGAACACACCGCTGTCTCACGACCGGCTCCGGACAGCTCGCCGTCTCACGAACACACCGCTGTCTCACGACCGGCTCCGCTCAGCTCGCCGTCTCACGAACACACCGCTGTCTCACGACCGGCTCCACTGCACACTAGATCTTCCGGCTCCCCACTACTTGACACAGTGCTCAGTGATTTCAGCTCTCAGTGATTTCAGCTCATAGTAGTGGGAGCCTTAGTGCTGGTGCACTATAAGGCTGAAGTGAATTCAGCACAGTACCTGTAACAAAACTCTTAATAGACCCAAAATTAGCTCTGACATTCCACAGTGGAGAGAGACAGAGGTGCAATTGGTGCTTCAGGCCCTCACAAAGGGGCCTACACCACCAGGCACTAATACCTGTCTCAAGTCTCTCTCAATTCACAGACTTTTGGAACCCATGTCCCTTGCCTAGTGAGTGCTACTCAGTTGATGGTGAGTCCTCCATCATAACAAAAAGGCCAAGTACAGTTCCAAGCACAGTTCCCATAATCAGGGTACTAACAATTTATTCTTCCCGCCCCAATAACAGAGACACTGGGGATCCCACAGCAGCCAAAGTGACGATTTGGGCAGTTATGGCCTCATTCTAGGCGGGGTGGGTGTGCCTATGCAAATGAGATCAGCCCCTGAAGTTCTTTTCCACAACTTGCCACACCTCACCACCAGATGTCAGGGTGGAGCCCACCCTGTCTCTGCTTACACAGGGAAATGAGTCCCACTCTTTTAGGTACGTGGGGTTTTTTGCCAGCAGGAGAGAAGAGGTTTCTGCCTCCATTTGTGTGGCCTTAACAAACCAGGTGCTGTGCCCCAGTTCTCATCTGAGATCCCTGAAAAAGAACCTCTCGCCGTCCGTTAACAAGACAGTAGCTATCTTTAAAAGGGGAACAAAGAGAACCTTGGGACTTACAGACCAGCCTGCCTTATTCCATACCTGGAAAGATACTGGAACACACTATTAAACAATCAGTTTGTCAGCACCTACAGGATCATTTGGTTCTTAGTACTAGTGAGCATGGATTTGTCAAGAACAAATCATTCGAAACCAATCCTGTTTCCTTCTTTGACAGGGTTACGGGCCTAGTGGAGGTGGATAAACAGTAGATGAGATCTATCTTGGTGTTAATCAGGCTTGTGAAAATGTCCCATGGGACTGTGTCAAAAGCAAACTAAGGAAATGTGGTCTTGATGCAATTAGTATAACGTGGTTGAAAACCCATCCTCCAAGAGTCGTTCTCCATGTTTGGCTGCCCAGCTGAAGGGGTGTACCTAGTGGGTCCAGCACGGATCAGTCCGGGGTGTGGTACTATTCCATATTTTCATTAATGATTTGGAAAATGGAGTGGAGAGTATGCTTCTAAACTGTGCAGATGACACCAAGCACTTTGGAGCACTTTGGAGCACAGGACTGAAATCAGGAGGGCCAAATCGTACCTGGAGCTGCAGCTAGCGAGAGATGTCAAGAGGAACCAAGAAGGGTTTCTTCAGGTATGTTGGCAACAAGAAAAAAGCCAAGGAAAGCGTGGGCCCCTTACTGAATGAGGGAGGCAACGTAGTGACAGAGGATGTGGAAAATGCTAATGTACTCAATGCTTTTTTTGCCTCTGTCTTCACTAACAAGGTCAGCTCCCAGACTGCTGCGCTGGGCATCACAGCATGGGGAGTAGATGGCCAGCCCTCTGTGGAGAAAGAGGTGGTTAGAGACTATTTAGAAAAGCTGGACGTACACAAGTCCATGGGGCCGGACGAGTTGCGTCTGAGAGTGCTAAAGGAATTGGCGGCTGTGATTGCAGAGCCATTGGCCATTATCTTTGAAAACTCGTGGCGAACGGGGGAAGTCCCAGATGACTGGAAAAAGGCTAAGGTAGTGCCAATCTTTAAAAAAGGGAAGAAGGAGGATCCTGGGAACTACAGGCCAGTCAGCCTCACCTCAGTCCCCGGAAAAATCATGGAGGAGGTCCTCAAAAATCAATCCTGAAGCACTTGCATGAGAGGAAAGTGATCAGGAACAGC
Organism: Lepidochelys kempii; assembly: GCF_965140285.1. Taxonomy (NCBI): domain Eukaryota; kingdom Metazoa; phylum Chordata; order Testudines; family Cheloniidae; genus Lepidochelys; species Lepidochelys kempii. The sequence goes on along the minus strand of NC_136382.1, from coordinate 177,205,431 downwards.
CAGCATGGATTCACCAAAGAAAGGTCATACCTGACTAATCTAATAGCCTTCTATGATGAGATTACTGGTTCTGTGGATGAAGGGAAAGCAGTGGATGTATTGTTTCTTGACTTCAGCAAAGCTTTTGAAACGGTCTCCCACAGTATTCTTGTCAGCAAGTTAAAGAAGTATGGGCTGGATGAATGCACTATAAGGTGGGTAGAAAGTTGGCTAGGTTGTCGGGCTCAACGGGTAGTGATCAATGGCTCCATGTCTAGCTGGCAGCCAGTGTCAAGTGGAGTGCCGCAGGGGTCGGTCCTGGGGCCGGTTTTGTTCAATATCTTCATAAATGATCTGGAGGATGGTGTGGATTGCACTCTCAGCAAATTTGCGGATGATACTAAACTAGGAGGAGTGGTAGATATGCTGGAGGGCAGGGATAGGATCCAGAGGGACCTAGACAAATTGGAGGATTGGGCCAAAAGAAATCTGATGAGGTTCAATAAGGATAAGTGCAGGGTCCTGCACTTAGGACGGAAGAATCCAATGCACAGCTACAGACTAGAGACCGAATGGCTCGGCAGCAGTTCTGCGGAAAAGGACCTAGGGGTGACAGTGGACGAGAAGCTGGATATTAGTCAGCAGTGTGCCCTTGTTGCCAAGAAGGCCAATGGCATTTTGGGATGTATAAGTAGGGGCATAGCAAGCAGATCGAGGGACGTGATCGTCCCCCTCTATTCGACATTGGTGAGGCCTCATCTGGAGTACTGTGTCCAGTTTTGGGCCCCACACTAGAAGAAGGATGTGGATAAATTGGAGAGAGTCCAGCGAAGCGCAACAAATATGATTAGGGGTCTGGAACACATGACTTATGAGGAGAGCTGAGGGAACCAGGATTTTTTAGTCTGCAGAAGAGAAGAATGAGGGGGGATTTGATAGCTGCTTTCAACTACCTGAGAGGTGGTTCCAGAGAGGATGGTTCTAGACTATTCTCAGTGGTAGAAGAGGACAGGACAAGGAGTAATGGTCTCAAGTTGCAGTGGGGGAGGTTTAGGTTGGATATTAGGAAAAACTTTTTCACTAGGAGGGTGGTGAAACACTGGAATGCGTTACTTAGGGAGGTGGTAGAATCTCCTTCCTTGGAAGTTTTTAAGGTCAGGCTTGACAAAGCCCTAGCTGGGATGATTTAACTGGGGATTGGTCCTGCTTTGAGCAGGGGTTTGGACTAGATGACCTCCCGAGGTCCCTTCCAACCCTGATATTCTATGATTCAAAACGCCCTTTACAAATTGGAGAATTGGACTTCTTGAGCTAAACTCCACGGCTGGGGCCCCTCTGTAGACTAGGCAGAAGTGAAACCCCAGAGCCAAACAGTCCTCTTCCTGGGCAGTGCACGCCGACCTTTAATGGTCAGATGCTGCTTAGCACCGTCAGAGCAGCTTCTGCTGCGGGATTCTCCCAGCACTTTCCAAGAGTGGGAAAGTATGAAATCCCCATTTGACTGCTGGGGACAGAGCCATAGAGTGGGGAGCAACTTGCCCAAAGTCCCAATAGGAAAACCAGCAATGGAACCCAGGAGTCCTGACTGTCAATCCCCTCTTTTCACAGGCAGTCGATCGCCCAGTGTCATCACCCTGCCTGCTGTCTGGGCAGGGTAACTCCTCAGGTCACCACCCTCTCCAGCCTGCCTTGGGCTTGGAGAGTGAGGAGGAGAGCGAGGGACAGCAGATGACCCTGAACATCCGCCATCCATCGCTCCATCGCCTAGAGCAAGTGAGTGTATTAGGGTTCCTCTGTGGCGTCCTCTGTCTGTCTGGGGAGAGGCAGAAAGAGGGGGAGAGAATCTCTCCAAAGAAGATTGGATTTGCAAAAGGCCCCCAGGAGCCCCTTGTTCTCAGACCGGGGAGTGGCTTTTCCAGAGTCATCTCCAGTTTGTTTGGAAAGGTCCCAGCAAAGCGGCTCCCAGCCCTTGCCTTGTGAGATACTGTTTGACAGGCTGAGAGTGTCTGAGCTGGGCCAGACCTCGCTAGATGATGATGATGGAGAGTCCTGGCCAGCAGGGGACTGGGAGCTCACAGGAAAATGCTAATGGAGTCCCCTCTCCCTCCCGTAAGAACTCAGCAGAATTCCCCAGGATGGGTCACCATGTGGCACAGCTGGCTCTGTCCATCAGTGACCCAGCCAAGGACCTCAGCCAGCAGGCCAAGGAGGGAGTGTACCAGCTCTATCGGCTGCTGCTGCACCAGAGGGGTTAGGAACCCAGCTGGGAAATGGCAACTGAGAGTAGAGTGAGAGTGGGACCCCAACCAATTTCTCTCAGACTGACCCCGGCTGGAGGCTGAGTCTCTCTCGATCTCTTTCTCTGTTCTACACCAGCCCCTGCAATTCTGTTGGACCAGGCACGCAGCGAGGACTCTGCCCACTGTGCAGCCACCAATGGGATTGGAAGGACACAAGCACTGCAACCAGAATGACAAGTGTGAGTGTGTGTGTCTGTTTCCCAGGGCTGACCATCCATGAGGCCGAAGCCCTGTGGTGTTGGGACTGGCACCGGGACAGCAGGCTCCTGGGCAACAGGAACACAGCCAGGGTGGGGGAGGTAAGGACTCTCTGCCAGGGCATGACACAGCTCAGGGAGTGGGGGTGGCTGGGTCCCCTGCAGTGGCTGCCTCCTGGGGCCACTAGACAGAGATACCGTTCTAGCCTCCAGATTTGGAACCTGATTCTGGGCAATCTGCTAATGCCTCACGTCGTGTTGGTTTTAGGTCTTCGGAAAGTTCTTATGGGAGGGGCAGAGAAGATCCTTCCTCCAGATGGCAGTGCTGGCCATCCACGACCCTCTGCTGCGTGTCAGCCAGGTTGGGCTGCTCCTCACCTGCTCCCTCCTAGGGGAAGCCCAGCAGCAGATAGGGGACAAGGTAAGCAGCTGCATTAGAATCAGGAGATTGGCGTGGGGCCCAGGCCTCATTCCCATCCAATGGCCATTCGCTGGCCTGGCAGGAAGAAGCCTGGTGTGGAATGAGAGTGAGAACAGGTGCTACTGGCAAGGGAGGTGAATTCACCTCCATGAGCAGGAGGGAGCCAGCTTGTCTCTGGAGCAGCTCCAACCGATCCTTTTAGCAAGGCTTATTAATGACAAGAATTACCTCATCACGGACTTAAGTTCTTAGGACACGGTGCTATCGCTCTTGGGAAGTGCCCTCTCCTATCCCACAGGGCCGCACCAGTTTCCAGCGAAGTAGAGTCTGTGTCTCCTGAGTCACCACCCAGAGTTGCTCCCATCACTGGCAGCCTGGGAAGCCAAGGACTGACGAGTGATGGCGATTCACCAGGCAGGGTTGAGGCACATGGGCGGGGGAAGCTTGTCCTGCTGCTGGCAGGGCTGGACCCACTCTAGAGAGAATGGGAGGATTTAGTTAGCAGGGCCTTCTGATCTGCCCCATTCACCAGAGCTGCCATCCTGCGTCTTCAGCATTAGTGTCTGGCATGACTTGGGGAAAGGTCTCAACCTCCCGACATCCTACTTCACTGCTGCCAGAATCCGTCCTTCCCCCACACTCCCTTGCTAGAGCCCTGTCCCTGCCCAACCTGGTTGGGGGTGGAGGAGAGGGTTCTGAGAACTTGAGCTGTGGATTGTAGGTGGAACAGCTGTCAGGGACACTGAGGGGGAGGTATCAGGAGCTGACCCTACAAGGAGGGGGGTTAGCACTGGAGGTCACTAGAAAGGACAAGAAGACTCCATTCTAGGGGTCAGGAGGGTGAATCCATCCCTCAGAAGTAGGCAGGTGGTGGGTGGAAGTGCTGCTGCTTCCAGGTGCCCTTAATCCCCCCCAATTCCTCGGGGGCATCTGAGTCTCTGACAGGTTCTCGTTCCCTTGCAGAAGGAGGATGTCACGGCCAATGTGCTGTGTCAGGTCCGCATCATCCAGCACTTGCGCCAGGTGCCTGAGGCACTGCAGGGCTGTGCCTCTGAGGCCACCAGCAACTCCCGCTCCCTGCTGCAGGTACTGCTCTGGCTCACTATAAATGGGGAGATAGGGGAAGGGGAAAATGAGCCCCTTGGCACTCACAGAAACCCTCTCCCCTCTCTGTGGAGCAGGGTCCTTCCTGCTGCGCCCCAAATTCCCTCACAGCCTCCGAGATGGGCGCAGCCTGCAGCTGAGCCACCTCCTGGAGCAGTGCAGACGGGTCACCTTGTCCCATCAAAGCAAGCAGTGCTGGCTCTCAAAGAGGCTTAGATGGAAGACCCCACTCCCTCATGGATGTAAGAGCCATGGGGCTTGTGGGTCTCTTGGGGGAGAAAAGGGATCCCCAATGCGTAGCGTGGCTGGGAGCTTCCCCTGTCCCTGGCTACCATCTCTGGGACAGAGACGTCTCGATCATTGTACCATCCTGGTTTTGTTCATAGGAAGGGGCTCCCTAGACATGTCCTCTAAACTGGACTCCTGAGAGGGTTTCCGGCAGGAGGCTCCAGCCCCTCGGGCATGAAGAGGACATCAGGTAGTCTCGTTCACCTGGCATCTCCCGTCTCCAGCTCCACTTCCCGCAGCAGGGCAAACGAACCGATTAGCTCCCAGAATCCCAACTCTTTGGCCTCCTTCCACTCAGCAGTGGGATTTCTCCAGGCCCTCACCATACCTGTCAGCCTCTGAATGATGAAGGGCCTGAATGTCAGAGTCACCAGAACAAGCAAACTCCAGTTGCAGGCAGTGGGGCCTGTGTGTACTGAGCCCCACTGGAAACCAGGTCTGAAATGGGAGCAAGGATCCCAGCCCAGGAACAGTAGGAGTGGGCAGAGCAGGCCTGTTACAGGATGTTCTCCACTGGGCTGCACAGCCTGGGGCTTAGCCAAGCTGATTACAGAATGAGCCCTACCTGAGAGGCACCATGTACCTCCCCCTACAGAGCCAGACCTCAGTGGTGATACAGCCCAGCTGGGGTATCAACAGGAATGAGAAAGAGGTAGGAAGTTCAGAGCAGCAAGGAAAGTCTAGAGGGAAACTTGAGAAGAGAGGTGGGAAGTGCCCAGGGAAAACTGCAGCAAAGAGAAAGGAGTAGAACTTGCTGTTGGGTACAGAAACCTGGGCTGCTGCCAATGTCCGGGTGGGACTGGATTCCCCTACTGGCCCCAAAGAAGGAGGCGTACACCCACCTGGAGAGGGTTACCAAGGCCAGCAAGGGGGCTGCAGGATGAGGAAGAGCCCCAGTGATGGCAGAAGGACTTCTTTCTGTGGAAAGACGTGTTTGGACTTTTAGTGTGAGACAAGCTGGGCCCCAGAAGGGTGGACTAAAGGTGCCGACCTGGCCGAAGGGTTGAGTTACCAGGCAGAGAAACTGTCATGGTGCTGGAGCAACCACAGATGGGGTACGCTAGCCTAGCAAGAGGGCTGTGATGCCATGCCTGGCCGCCATGGGGACACGGAACGATGAGTAGATTCGTTTCTAATTGGTATGGGCAGGAGGATTGAATTCCATCAGCCCTCATGGATCATAGGGGGAAGTCTTGGGTGCTGAAGGAAGGTCTGTCGTGACAAGAGGGTATCTCAAGGGACCAAGCTGGTCACTGGATTTCTCACTTCAGTTCCCAGGACTTGTTAAGCAGCTAAAGCAGGTCTAGGAGTTTCTCACGCAGCTCCTAGGACACCAACAGAGGCAGAAGGAAGTGCAGGCGGAGTACGGACGCAGCAGGAGAAATACCTGTGAGAGATCCAGCAAAGGGAAATCAACCCAGGGTCTGTTATGCCCATGGACAAAAAGAGCAGACAAGGAGAGCATGACTGGGCTGGGCTGTGAAGATTAGCACAGGAGAGCAGGGCATGAGGAAGTGTACAAGCGTGGCCTAATGCCAAGATGGGGACAAGAGTTCTTTGTTTTGAGTGCAGAGAAGCAGGCCATATCAAAAGACACGGCCTGCTTAGGAAATTGCTGAGTGGCAAAACGAGGGACCAGGGCACCAAGAAGGTAGAAAGAAAGGAGAAGGTGTCCTCTGACAGAAACCCACATGAGTCAGGCAACGTGCAGGTGGCAGGGATGGCCGTGGACCTTGCAGACCCTCCACCAACAGGCCCTGTTGGGTGCTGCAGGGAGGTGAAGGACGAAATGGTTGGCCCAGAGATGAAGCAGACTGAAGGAGGAACAAACACCAGGGTGGAGCAGTCCATGGTGCATTCTCAGACCCTGACAGAAAGGGTTTTGGCGTATGCAGTGCCAGTAGCAAAAAGGGGTAGAGAAGAAGCTAAAGGCTTCAGAACAGGCTCCGCAAGCAGTTGCGAATGAGAAGGAGTGGCTGCAGGAAGAGCGCTGGGATACTGCGTAAGAGAAGGATTGCCTCTTAATTCTGGTGAGCGGCTGGCAGTGGAGCTGGAGACACTGTGCTCAGGCTGTACAAGCGCGCAGCCGGTGACAGAATGAGATGATGAGGGATGAAGCTTGGACAAGCATCGAACTTGCCCCCCGGGTGGGCGATGCTCTAAGGAGGAGGGAATATAACGGAGAGTGGCCTGTGGGCTATAAAGCCTGGACTTAGGTAAAATTGATTACAGAGTGAGCTTCACCTGAGGGGAAAACCAGGGAAAACCACAGCAAAGGTACAGGAGCAGTCCAAGCTGTTCAGTAGAGGGCCTTGGGGCAGAAGCTAGAATCCAGGGTAGGACTGGTTCTCCCTTGGTCTCTAAGGAAGGGGACGTAGAAGGTCATAGAAAGGGCTACCAAGGGCAGGCAGGCCAAAGTCAGGCTGAGGAAGAGCCCCCAAATGAACGGAAGACCTTGTTTCTGTTAGACATTTTTGGACTTTTTGTTTGGGATGAGCACGACCCAGGAAGGAGTGGACTAAAAGACGGTCACCTGGCTGAAGGGCTGAGTTCCCAGCCAAAGAACTCCCAGAGGGCCCTAACAACTATTGGCAGGGGTGCTAGCCCAGCAAGAAAGCTGTAACACCAGGCCTTGCCAGGAAGGGGCAGCCTGGTTTTGGAGAGCGGTGGGGATGGTCTATGGGAGAGGATGGCTGGAGGGGTCGTACAGGAGGGGCAACAGGGTCCAGTGATGAGAGCAGGGAACTGGTTGGACTGCAGCCCTGCCACTGAGTGGTAACGTGATCCTGGCCAGGTCACTCTCCCACCTGATGCCTCACTTTCTCTGTCTTTGAAATGGGGATCATCCTGACCCACATTAAGTGAGTATTTGATCCTCTGTTTTTCCTTCTCAAATCCCTGCCCTTCCTGTCCCACACAGGCCTCTGCCCTGTTCCTCAAGCTTCCATGCCCATGTTAGTGCCTGTGTAGCCCCCCAATGGCAAGGTCTCATGTACAGTCTCCTGCCAGCAAACTGAAGCCGCCCCTAGATCCAGAAAAGGAATAGCAGTTTCCGTGCACGGCCCGAATGGAGGATAGACCATGCGCATGGGGACGGCCAACACTCACATCCAGATAGATCATCAACGTACTCCTCTGTCCCAGGAGCAGGAAGGTCTCTGGTTCTTGCTCTCTTCGGTGGCTGGAGCTGCTGAGTTGGGGGTGCGGTGGGCAGAGATGGGAACAGGCCAGAGGATTAATCCAGTGTCAGGGGGAGAGTCCCACCCTGTGGGAGATGATGTTGCCCCTCTGTGGGGAAGTCCTTCCTTGCAGATTCTGTGCATTGGTTCCTGGACTCTGCCAGGAAGCCCAGCTCCCATCCCTAGCAGCTTGGCTGTTCCCTACCTTGCTCGGCACTAGACCCTCTGCAGAGAGCTGCTCTGGGCCAGGAGTGCAGAGCCAGCTGTCATCCTGGAAGGTGTAGCCCCAGGTTCCATAACCCTGACCCATGTTCTCCCTCCCCTGACAGGCTCTGAGGAAGGCCTGCCCAGAGACATGGATGCCATGTTAAAGACCCTACTGACAGCAACCCCCAGCACAGACAAACTCCCGCACACCTTGGAGGTGAGCATAATGGGCAGGGCCAGCAGGAATTTTACCTTAGCCCTGGGGAGGCCTGGAAATGAGAGACTGGGTGATCCATGTTTCCATTGTGTCCTGCTACCTGAGAGCCATTGGGCCACCCGTGGTCAGGGCAGTCAATACAGAGCAGTATTGGGGCCCTTCCGTCTTCAGGGACAGAGGGAAGGCGCTGGTGCTTGATAACAGGGCTCTGCCTGGATTTGTTGAGCACTAACTCCAAGACCCCAGGCAGGCTTGCGGAGTGAGAGCATCAGAGCCCTGTGAGGTCCAGGAGAAGTTCCTCCAAGAAGAGTACTGGCTCCTTCCAAGGAAGCTGCTGAGATTGGTCTTCACAACATCCTCTGGCAAGGAGTTCCACAGGTTGACTGTGCATTTGTTTAAAAAAAATACTTCCTTTTTTTAGTTTTAAACCTGCTGTCTATTAATTTCATTTCGTGAGCCCATATCAGTGTACAACAGAAATGGTTTCTCGAAGTCATATTCAATAACATGATTGGATCCTTTTAAAAACTCAGTGTAAAACTTTCTTGGAACAATGGTGGATCTGGAACTGCTCTTGCAGCATGGTTCCTGTATGTCTCTTCTGATCTTGCCAAGAGCTAATGAAAATAGCTACTTTATCCATAGAAGCATTGGCATGTGCCTGGAACCCAATTAACATCAAGACAATGTAGATATTAGTGTTGTCCATAGTATAGGAATCTTGGCATTTAGCCATGAAAGCAATATGATAGTGTGCCTCGGTTTCCCTTTTCCTACATGAAAGCAGGTCTGCAATGTCTTTTCTCCTGTGAAAAGTTTCAAGACTGTTTACAAGTATCAAGGGGTAGCTGTCTTAGTCTATATCCACAAAAACAAGGAGAAACTTACTTTCAAAAGAGCCAAGGAGGAGAGGGACACGGTCCATGAAGAGAGCCTGCTGCAGGGGTTCCTGGGGGAAGAGAGGAAGAGCAGGGAGCAGGACCGATTGCTCAGGGGGGGAATGCTGGATATGGGGCCAGCAGGGTGGTTCATCCAGCTCATGTCACAGCACCAGCCCCAGGGCGTGTGCCGGCTGCAGTGTCTGCAGGTGCACAGGTCCATGTACCTGTGACAGTGGAATGGTGTTCCCGGGCCTGGCTCACAATGGTTGGAGGGTAGAGTCTGTGGCAGGACCAGTGACCAAAATTGCAGATGGGGTTTCTGTTCCCAACAATGACAGCTGTGTGTATCAGAGAAAGATCCTCTTACTGGTTTTGGAGACAAGGGTACGTACCTTGGAGAGAGGGGTGAGGTTGCAGAGCGCATACTGGTTTATGCCGTAGATGACCCGTGTTCTGGCCAGCCTTGAATGCTCCAATTCCCTAATGAATGTTCTTCTGACTCTTAATGGCTTTTATATTTTTGCTCTCGCGATTATTCAGACACTCAGCCCAGTCGGCCTGGTCCCGCATCCACGTGGTGCCTCACTTTCCCCCTCTCTGAAGTAGGGATAATCCTAACTGAGAATTAGACAGTGTTTGATCCTCGGATCTTGCTTCCCAAATCCCTGTCCTCCTTTCCCAACCCTACCCTCTCCCCCAGTTCCCCAAACTTCCATGCCTATCTTTGTGCCTGTCTCAGCCCCACAACTGCAAGGTCTCAGACACCATCTCCTTCCAGCAAGCTGAAGCTGTCCCTGGCTCAGGAGCTGGAATCGCATGTCCAGAGAGCTTCCCTTGCCAGGCATTGTGGGCATGAGAAAGGACAACACCCATATGCAGGTTGAACATCAACCTCCACCTCTGTCCCAGCAGCAGGATGGCCTCTGGTCCCTGCAGAGCCAGCTGTCATCTGGCAGGTGTCGCCCCAGGTTCCATAACCCTGACCCATGGTCTCCCTCCGCTGGCAGGCTCGGAGCAAGGCCTGCCCATAGAACATGGATGACGAGCTCTAGATCCTGCTGACAGCATCCCCCAGCACAGACAAACTCCAGCACATCTTGGGGGTGAGCAGAATGGGAAGGGGCAGCAGGGGTTTTACCTTGGCCCTGGGGACTCCAAGAAACAAGAGACTGGAAAATCCATGTTTCTTCTCTTGGATCCTTCCCAGTATGCATTTGTGATATCAACTCTGTGGGTGCCCTTGGGGTTAGCTCACTTCCCCCTTCCGGCATCAGTCTTCTCCACTCTCAGATCTACCCTGGGGAAGAAGGACATAAGCCTCGACAATCACCTTCACCTGTGGGTGTCTGGCCCTGGGACCCTAAACCAGCTGGACTATCTGTCCCATCACCTAAACTGCCCTATCTTTCCCCCCTCGGGCCTTGTCCTAAGTGCTCCGCCTAGCTCCTTCCTGGCTTGTTCCTGACCTTTCAAGGACTCTCCAAGCCCCTCCCATAGCTCCTCCACTTGGGGCGTCTCTTGTGGCTGAGCACAGGCTGCCCTTCTGTCTCTGAGCAGGCCTGGTTCCTAGTCACATGCTGCTGCTTGTCACCTGATCCCCACACTTATTCCCTTCCCCCTAGGGAGCTGCATAACCTGAGCTAGGTGCAGTTGAGCTCCAACCCATTTCCTGGCCATCTCAAAAGTTTGAGAACCACTGGAGCCAGATGGCAAACAGAAAATCTTTCTTCTGCAGTGACTTGGGACTAAGGGACATGGAGGAAAAGACGTGGAGGCTGTGAGTAAAGTTAGAGTAGCGAGGCCAGGATAACCGAGGCTAGATCCCAGGACTGGCTATCAGAAGACCTGCCGTTTCCGATTCCTGGCTTTGGGACCATGAGCGAGTCTCTTCAACGCTGGGTGCCTCAGTTTCCTCTAGTATCAAATAGCGCTAATCAAGGGGTTTTTTTTTGTTCTCCCCATTTTACAGGGTGGGAAACCGAGACACAGTTGGGACATGTCTATGCTGGAGGTCTCTTGTGGATTTCTAAGCTGATGACCCCACCATGTTGTTCAGAGCCTGTGGACAACACAGCTCCTAAAGGTGTGTTTGTTTTGTGCTTATCCCCTACGTACCAGCAGGTCTGGACGGACTTTTCTCACTGTGCTGTGGAAAGCAGGACTTGGGTACTAAGAGACTGAAGAAGTTTTCAAGGACTTAAAAGTAGTTTTATCAATGAATTGGGAGAAAACCTATAATCCCTGCTGATAAGATTTGTGGATGACGAAATATTGGCAGAGTGGTAATTACTGATGAGGAGAGGGCAGTGATACCGAGCCATCTGGTTCATTTGGCAAGCTGGGCCCATTGAAAGAAAGCAAGTTTGACCAGAGCCAAATGCAAGGTCCTACACCTAGCAACAAGGAATGCCGGCCACACCTCCAGAATGGGGAAGTGTATCCAGGAAAGCAGTGACTCTGAAAAGGATTTAGGGGCCAGAGTGGAGAAGTCACTCAACACAAGCTCCCAGCATGATGCTGTGGTGACCAGGGCTAAAGCCATCCTTAGACGTAGGAACAGAGCCGTGAGGAGGCTAGGGAGGTGACACAGCATCAGTGAGACTGCTACTGGAATACTGCCTCCAGTTTTGGTGTCCTCATTTGAAAAAGATGTTGAGAAATTGGAGCTGGGGCAGCAAAGAGCCACCAAATGTTCTGCGGGCTGGAGAAAAATGCCTTCTAGGGAGCGATTGAAAGAGCTCAACCTGACATCAGCCAGCCAGGCAGGACAGGGGTGCAGGGCCAGGGAAACCTCGCAGACCCCTGTACCTTTGCTTCAGCAAGTCTCCTTCTTGAGGTCTCTCTTTCAGGACCGAGAGAGTATAAGGGTTTATGTACATGAGCGCGAGGAGGAACCTCTTTCGAGTTTTCTCCTTTCCTTTTCCTGATTTTACTTGAAAACAGACATCCCTGTTTGGAAGCTAAGAGCCTCTGAGAGGTTTGGAACCTGTTCAGTCTGATCCATTTGGTGCCAGCTGAATTCTAGGCGTGGAAAACGCTAGCTTCAGGTGGCAGAATTTTATTCCCCACATAGGATTTTGTCCCTTAGAATCACCGGGGATATTAGGGTTTGTCCTTTTTGTTTTATCTTTTCCTCCATCTCTCCTTCCTTTCTCTTCTTCTCTTACTTCTTTTGTCCTTTCCCCTGTTCCCCTCCCGCCACCAGGAGCGGTGTGTGTGGGGGAGTCACTGGGGGTGCTCTGCAGCTCCCATTGTGGAAGGTCCACCCAAAAATGTGGGGCTGAAATAGTGCTTGGCCAGTGATCCCCACCGGTGACCTGGGCCATCCTTTGAGCTCTCTGGTGAGAACCCTCAGGCCCCCGCCCCTCAGTCTCTACCCTGATTGCCTGAGCGGGGGTTTACTGACAGGGAGGAGACTCGGGTCATTGTTGTTCTCTTTTAAGACTAAGTAAATAAGTCATAACCAATCATACGTTTGACGAATTTTGCTGCTTCTCTGCATTCATTGTCTCTGAGCAGTTCATGATTCTCTCTAACATTCCAGTTCTCCTGAAACACTTGCTGAATAATTACTATGAACTCTTTGTTGGTCTGGAGCTCATGTGAGAGGACTTTATTCGGGTCATTCAGTGTATGAAATTCAAGATCCGATGGTTAGTTTGCAAGTTAGGGCTCTTGGGTCCTATTCCCAACTCTGCCACTGACTGGCTGTGTGACTTCAGACAAGTCAATTCTCCTTTCTCAGCCTTAGCTTCTCCCTCTTTCAAGTAGGCATAACAATCGGCTCCTACCTACCTCACAGTGGGAGGAGGATGGGGATCCATTGGAGAGTGTCTCGAGGAGCAGTGCATAATATGAGGGGTCCTATCTCGTTTACTCAGATCAGATTATGACATAATAGAGTAGCTGAAATATTCTATTTTATTTGTTTTTGATTATTTTGAAAATGTTAAGAGCAGCAACTCCTTAGCTCAGACTGAAGCTTCTTCTCTAGTTTTCGAGATCTAAGCGTCTCCTCTTTGTGCGCGACGAGACAGTTTAACACACTGTGACAAACAGGAGATGCTTTTGTTTTGCAACAAAATATTTTTGCAAAGAATTTTCATCCCACTTGTTATGATTTCAAGAAACAAACTGGTTTAGACTGAATGTGATTTTCCGACAGATGTTAGGGGGCTTATTCCTTCACCCGCTTCCTTCCCTGGTCCTTCTCCCATGAACAGAGAGCAACAATACCCGAAGTTCAAAGATGCAAACAATTCGATGTTTAATGGGGTGAACTTCCAGCAAGCATGATTCCAGTTTCCTTCCTTAGTATCCTCCTTCCCAGCTTTGACACCACAGAGCCTTACACCTGTGTCCCTGTTCCCATTCCTGCCCTTAGCCAAACATGATTCCAATTGCCCCAGCCCCATTCCCTGTTCCCATTTCCCCTTTTAGCAGAACCTGATTCCAATTTCCTTACTCCCATTCCCTGTTCCCATTTCCTACACCCACCCACACCCACTCCCTTCCTCATTGACTGCAGATTATATAGTAAAACTTGAGTTCTGCTTAGCTATACCTTAACCAATCATTTTCCTGAAATTTAACTAACCAATCCTAACATATTGTAGCATGATTATGTAACCAATTATATCCCACCACCTTAATTAGTTAACACCCAGCAAAATTAATTGTACAGCAGACAGGAACAATCACAGAACAGACGGAGATTATACAGACAAACAATAGCAAACTGGGAAGTATAATGACAAGACAATACAGAAGTGAGGATTTCACATCCCAGCTATTGATAAGTGAGTTCTTGCCAGACAGGATGCTATCAAACTAAGTTTCCTTTTACATTTTCTAGGCACTTCCCTTTCTCTGGAGGTGATAGGCACTATCAGGACAGGATTGTATTCCTAACAGCCCAATAGCACCTTCTTTCAATGTGACTAGTTTGGAATGTGAAGATGTGACCCTTCGCTTCCCAGCTTATGGCTGCCTCTGTTGCTTAGCCAAAGGCCTTAGCCTAAGAACAGGGCCTCAGACTGTCACAGTAAGAGAAGGCCCTTACACTGGCAGACAGTGATTTTGATTCTTTCTTTTATACCTCTGTAACTAGCCAAGTGAAAAGAATACATCTAAATTCTTAGAGTATAGGCCTTTACAGACAGACATGAATATGTATATCCTAACAAGAAATGGTTTCAATGAAATTTCCCCACCATCTCGATTCCTGGTCTCTCTCTTTGCCTCTGCAGGGTTTCTTGTCTGTTAGGAGTCAGGATTTGTGGCTTCTCTTTCTGGCTCTGCCACCGCGTTGCTGTGTAGGCCATTTGGTAGGTCACTTCTCTTCTCTGTACCTCAGGCTCCCCATCTGTCGAATGGGAACAGGGACAATTTGTGAACTCTGGGCAGTCATGAGCCTGAGTGAGATAAGGGGCGTAGTTAAAACCCTTTGTGAAAGAGAAAGGGGAGTTTCACGGTGTTGAGCACCAAGGAATTCTAAACTTTGCTTACATGTCTAGGCTGCGGAAACCAGAAATGGTCGGGGTCAAATTTTAACCACTGTCTTTTTTAAAGCCCATTCAGGGATGTGAGTCCCACTCTTTTAGGTATCTGGGGTTCTTTGCCAGCAGGAGAGAAGAGGTTCCTGCCTCCATTTTTATGGCCTTAACAAACCAGGTGCTGTGCCCCAGTTCTCATCTGAGATCCCTGAAAAAGAACCTCTCCTCGTCCGTTAACAAGACAGTAGCTATCTTTGAAAGGGGAACAAAGAGAACCCTGGGACTTGCAGACTAGCCAGCCTCATTCCATACCTGGAAAAATACTGGAACACATTATTAAACAATCAGTTTGTCAGCACCGACAGGATCATTTGGTTCTTAGTACTAGTGAGCATGGATTTGTCAAGAACAAATCATTCCAAACCAATCCTGTTTCCTTCTTTGACAGGGTTACAGGCCTAGAGGAGGTGGGCAGACAGTAGATGTGATCTATATTGGTGTTAATCAGGCTTTTGACACAGTCCCATAGGACATTCTCAGAAGCAAACTAGGGAAATGTGGTCTAGATGCAATTAGTATAATGTGGGTGCACAGGTGGTTGAAAACCCATCCTCCAAGAGTTGTTCTCCATGTTTGGCTACCCAGCTAAGAGGGTGTACCTACTGGGTCCAGCAGGGATCAGTCTGGGGTGTGGTACTATTCCATATTTTCATTACTGATTTGGAAAATGGAGTGCAGAGCATGCTTCTACACTGTGCAGATCACACCAAGCACTTTGGAGCACAGGACTGGAATTCAAAACACCCTCTACAAATTGGAGAATTGGTCTTCTTGAGCCAAACTCCACGGCTGGGCCCCTCTCTATAGACTGGGTGAAAGTGAAACTCCAGAACCAAACACTCCTCCTCCTGGACAGTGCATTCCAACCTTTAATGGCAGGGGGACCGGACATGAGGGCCTGGTTGTAATTGCCAGCTGTGGAAGGGAGTGTGTAGCAGTGGTTAGTGAAGGGGCCTGGAAATAAGACTGCTGCGTCCCATCCGTGGCTCTGAGACTTGGTGTGACCCTGAGCAACTAGCTTCAGCAAGTGGGAGATGGGAGGTGCTGTCACCCCCACACTAAGGCAGTGTTTTGCACCCCCTGCTGCTGGCTGAGTTTCTCTGTCCCTTGGCAATAAGACAGACTCTTCTTTTCACAGTCGGTTGATCACCCAGTGTCATCACCCTGCCTGCTGGCTGGGCGTGTAACTCCTCAGGTCACCACCCTCTCCAGCCTACCTTGGGCTTGGAAAGTGAGGAGGAGGGTGAGCGACAGCAGGTGACCCTGAACATCGACCATCCATCGCTCCATCACTTAGAGCAAGTGAGTGACATTAGGGTTCCTCTGTAGCATTCCCTGTATGTCTGGGGAGAGGCAGAAAGAGGGGGAGAGAATTTCTCCCAAAGGAGATTGGATTTGCAAATGGCCTCCTGGAGCCCCTCGCTCTCAGACGTGGGAGGGGCTTCTCCAGTGCCTTCTCCAGCGTGTTTGGAAAGGTCCCAGCAATGCAGCTCCCAGCCCTTCCCTTGTGGGAGACTGTTCCCCTGGCTGAGAGTGTCTGAGCTGGGCCAGACCCTGTGAGCTGCTGAGCATGGAAATCAATGAGAAATGAGGAGGCCCTGGGCTTCTTATACCTAGGTACTTTGATGTGGGGAATGGTTTCCCTGGAGAAGTCCGGAGTCCTGGGTAGTGTTCTTTTCTCTAGCCAGAGGGATAGCCAGGGACGGCAGGAGGGAGCTGCTTGTCCGATGGTCTTTGTAATTGACCCCAGTGCCTCCCCGGGTGTTGCAGCACCAGGGATGATGAGGGGAAACGTTGGGAGCAGATCATGCAATGAACTCCTCCCAGTGTGTGGAGATTGTACTCCCTGCACCCCTGTGAGGGGAGGAAGAGCTACTGTGGCTGGGGCAGGGATGGGGAGGGATGAAAAAGGCTGTCTGGTGAGAGGCTGCCCAGACCCCAGACTCACGCCTGCTGCCCGCTCGGTTCCAGGATGGCTGGGCTCCTGAGGATGTTCAGGAACAAGGCTCTGCAGGTGTCCCCAGAGCCTGAGGGAAGCAGCTGCCATCTTCCCCAGGAGCAGAGCAGCCCCTCTGTCCCCGCTGGCAGGGAAGGAGCTCCCAGATGGACCAGGAGGTGGAAGTGCCCAGCCTTCTGGCAGAGGAAACCCACTCCTGGCACAGGCGCCGAGGTGGGAGAGGCACTGGCCAGGCTGAAATGGAGCTGGCCCAGGATGCAGCTGGGCAGGCAGGACCCAGCCCAGGATGGGAGCCAGGCAGGGTGGCTCTGGGGCTTGTTGTGTGGGAAGCACCGGCCCCAGGAGCCCAGCCCTGATTCCCAGCAGGAGGCATCGCCCTGCCCAGTCACTGAGGACCCTCCAATCTCCCCGGGGCAGGAGGTGGAGGATCCCTGTCCCAGCACCAGCAGCTCGGCCCGCTCCCATGGGACAACAGCAGTGCCTGGGATTTGGGTAGCAGAGAGGCCAACGGGCGCCACTGCTTTGTTCCAGGTGAGGAGCCAGTCTGGGCTCAGGGAGGGGTGAGGAGGGGGCTGTGAACACCCAGAGCCCAGGCCCTCAACCAGCGCTATGGGGGCAGGTCTCCAGCCCAGGTGTCTGGCCTGAGCCACGTGAACCTCTGACACTAGATGCTGCCACTTTGGTCCTTGGTGTTCTGGTTGGCAGGGTGCGTGCGGGGAGAGGGAGCAGGCACTTCCCAGGGAGTCCAGGACAGTGTGTGGGGGGGATCTCTTTGCTGTGGGCTCCTGAAGTACTTGGGGGCTGAAGGTATCACTGAGAGCGGGGGATGTGGGGAGCGATCTGCCCTGGGTCCCGGAGGTGGGAAGGGAGCACATTGCCCCACCATGCCCCTGTCCTTCTCCCTAGTGGCAACAGGTATCATCCTGTCCCCTTTTCTCCCTGGTGCAGGGACCCCCAGGGAATCAGAGGATGAGGAGGAGGAATGGGTGGACGTGGCCACAGAGGAGGCTGCTCTCAAGAACATTCGAGAGCAGCTCCAGGGCCGAGAAAAGGTACAAACGTTCCCCAGCTGTGCTGGAACCGAGATTCTCCCGCCCCTTCCCAGCACCCTGACCCCCTGCAGAGGGTCTTGTCTCTGATGATCCACCAGCCCTAATGGGGACCTTTCTTCTCCATGATCTGGGACGGGTGGGTCCCCACTATCCCCCATTGAGGCCTGAGTGCTGCAGCTGTTGTAGGTGGGGCAGGGAGGTCCCTGGCTAACTGGCTGTCTCTCCTGTAATTTCACTCCTGGTGGGTGCAGGACAAGGCCCAGCAGCTCATGTTCCTGCACGCCATCCACCCCCGTGTCTCGCTGCACAGCAGAGAGGGCAGGACACATTGGAGCCACACTGCTGCAAGTCGGCTGTGCTGGAGAGGATTGTGGTGAGGGAGGACAGAGAGATGGGAGGGGCAGGGGTCTCCCCAGGCCAATGGATGGAGGATGGCTGGTGCTGGAGGGGCAGCTGAGGCCAGGGATTGCTGGGGCTGAAGATTGGGGAGAAGAGACAGGAGAAATTCTGAGATTGGCCACTAGTGGGCAGGAATCGGAGGAGCGGGAGGCAGGTGCGGGGATCTTGCTCGCTGTGTGGGGTGCTGGCTGTGTAATCGCCTCACTGGGAAGTGTCAGTGAGGCCCGAATCTCTCACGCTCCTTTGGCTCTCACAGGAGCTTATGGAGGAGCTGCCTGATAACTCTCCACCTGGCGCCGTCCTCGCTAACTCCCTGATTGCTGTGGGCAACCTCGGGTACTGAGACCCTCCAGGCCTGTTCCCCTAACCCCGGTGCTGCTCATGCCCAGGGCTGGGAGTCACTGCCCCTCCCACCACCAGGTCACTTCCCAAGGGTGGCTCCTCTGACAGAGATGGTGGGAAGGTTCACTCTCTCTCTGGGTTGGGCTGTTCTTTTCACTCTAGTAACATTGCAATGGCTTTGGGGAGAGGCTCACACCCAGGAACAGACAGAGGTGGGGCAGCGGGGTCCAAGGAACAGGCGCTATTCCTGCCCTGCCACTGTCTGTCTGGGAAACTTTGCACTTGTCATTCCCTGGCTCGGTGCCTCAGTTTCCATTCTCGCCAGCCTCTGCCTATTTCCCTGCGGTTTTACATCCCTGTTGGTGCCAGTTCCATCCCCGCAGTGCACAGTCTAATATCGCCTCCTCTCTCTTGCCAGCACCATGACACCTGGCCTGGAGCCAGAGGTGGAGAGCCACCTCCTTCGACCTGCCCTGCATGCCGTCTTCATCGTGGGCACGTAGAAAGACACCACCCAAGTCCAGGTAGATCATGCTAAAGTCATGGATTGAAGAGCCAGCTGTCATCCTGCCATGAATTCTTGCTAATTGCCTTCAGTGGAATGTGAATGAGGGAGGCCAGGATATGTATTTGGGTTTCCCACAAGTGCTTCGCAGAGACCCCTCTTCCCGTCCTGTGGCAGGAATAGCCCCAGTTTCCCAAACACTAACGCATGGCTCTCCCTTGTTTTGCAGGATCTGCATAGGGTCTTGCCAGAGCTCCTGGATGCCATGCTGGGGAGCTTGCTGGCAGAGTCCCCAGACACCGACAGGCTCCACTACATCTTGGAGGTGAGCCCAATGAGAGGAGTGGGGGCAATTTTATCTTAACTCTTAGACCCATTTTCAAGTTTCTCTTCCTAGCTGGGCCCCCAGTGGGCCGTCCTTGGTCAGGGCAGTCAGTGCAATGCAGTGTCAGGCCCTTCCTCCTTGAATGACAGAGGAAGGAGCTGGGACTTCAAGCCAGAGCTTTGCCTGGGGACTGGCTTAGGGAGTGAGAGTCTGAACCCCTCCTGTGAGATCCAGAAGATGGTCCTCAGAGAAGAGTCACTGGCTCCTAACGAGAGAAACAGGAGGACCCCAGAGAATCAGCCCTTCTCTCGACAGGCCCTGATATTCCTAGGGGGATTGTGTTCACACTCAGTCCCTTCACCCAACCAAGGACTTGAGAGCCAAGGAGGGGTGAGGGGTCTGTCTCCTTCCTGGTGAGCTGTTCAGGAATCAGAAGTTCAGGGAGTATGGGACCAGCCCCCACATCGAACGTTGTCCCAATCTAGAGAGATAATGACAAGTTGTGACCTGCAGGATACAGGCATTGTCCTGGGGGCAACAATCCCCTTCTAAATCTCTGAGATAAATGAATCAGATATTCCATCCCGTGCACAATGTCTCAGCCCCCTGGGGATGGGGAGGGTCTCATTAGCACAACACATGCACCTTCCCATGGATCCTGAGCTGCCTCCTTTCCCCCTAGCACATGAACTATTAGATCGTGTCCAGGGTGTCGCAAGAGAGAGCCAGGGCCTTTTGGAGCAGCACTGCCCTGCTCAGATCCACCATCACCCTCCCTGAGTTTGACGTAAGTGACCTCTCACCCCAGCTTTCTGACTCCAGGCATCGGTGAGCTGGCTCGAACAGGCTGTAGGATGTGCTGCTGCAGGGGCTGGGGGTTAGGAGTGTTCCTCTTGGGGAGGCAGAGTCAGAGCAGAGAATGAACTCGGCTTGAGTCAAGTTCTTCTTGTCCTGGTTAAGTGGTGACTCTGGGCATTTTAAGGGGACCATACTGCAGGTTCATGTCTTTCTATCATCCTGGAGCAGCTGGGGAAGTAAGTCCTCATGGAGGGCCCTGCCCACATCCCTGTGCTCCAGGCTCCTTTTGAGGGCAGAGGAAATGAAGGGTCTAGCTCAAGCTCCTATTCTCTAGCATCTCCTGTAGAGGGGCTACGGGGACGGAGAGTCCTGGCCAGGTGGGGACTGGGAGCTGACAGGAAAATGCTGATGGAGTCCCCTCTCCCTCTCCCTTCCGCAAGAACTCAGCAGGACTCCCCAGGATGGGTCACCATGTGGCACAGCTGTCCATCAGTGACGCAGCCAAGGACCTGAGCCAGCAGGCCAGGGTGGGAGTGTACAGGCTCTACCAGCTGCTGCTGCACCAGAAGGGTAAGGAACCCAGATGTGAAATGGCACCCAATAGAGTGAGAGTGGGACCCCAACCAATTTCTCTCAGACTGACCCCGGCTGGAGGCTGAGTCTCTGTCGATCTCTTTCTCTGTTCTACAGCACCCCCTGCAATTCTGTTGGCAAGGAATCTGTCCACTGTGCAACCACCAGTGGGATTAGAAAGACACAAGTGCTGCAACCAAAATGACAAGTGTGTGTGTGTGTGTGTCTCTTTCCCAGGGCTGACCATCTATGAGGGCGAAGCCCTGTGGTGTTGGGACTGGCACCGGGACAGCAGGCTCCTGGGCTACAGGAACACAGCCACGGTTGGGGAGGTAAGGACACTCTGCCAGGGAGTGGGGGTGGCTGGGTCCCCTGCAGTGACTGCTTCCTGGGGCCGCGAGACAGAGATACCGTTCTAGCCCCAGGATTCGGAGCCTCACTCTGGGCAGTCTGCTAATGCCTCACATCCTGTTGGGTTTAGGTCTTCGTAAAATTCTTCTGGGAGGGGCAGAGAAGATACTTCCTCTGCACATCAGTGCTGGCCATCCATGACACCCTGCTGTGTGTCAGCCAGACTGAGCTGCTCCTCACCTACTTCCTCCTGCGGGAAGTCCAGCGCTGATGGGGGACAAGGTAAGCAGCTGCATTAGAGTCAGGAGATTGGGGTGGGGCCCAGGCCTCCTTCCCATCCGATGTCCATTCGCTGGGCTGGCAGCAAGGAGCCTGGTGTGAATGAGAGTGAGAACAGGTGCTACTGGGAAGGGAGATGAATTCAACTTCCTGAGCAGGAGGGAGCCAGCTTGTCCCCGGAGTAGCTCCAACCCAGCTCTTTGCAAGGCTAATTAATGACAAGCATTGCCTCATCACGGACTTATGTTCTTAGGACATGGTGCTACCGCTCTTGGGAAGTGCCCTCTGCGAGTCTCTCCTGTCCCACAGGGCCACTCCAGTTTCCAGTGGACTAGTGTCCATGTCACCCGAGCCACCACCCAGAGTTGCTCCCATCACTGGTAGCCTGGGAGGCCAAGGACTGACAAGTGATGGCAACTCAGCAGGCAGGCCTGAGGCACATTGGTGGGGGAAGCTTGTCCTGCTGCTGGCAGGGCTGGACTTGCTCTAGAGAGAACGGGAGGATTCAGTCAGCAGAGGCTGGTGATCTGCCCCATTCACCAGGGCTGCCATCCTGCATCTTCAGCATTAGTGTCTGGGATGACTTGGAGAAAGGTCTCAACCTCCCAACATCCCACTTCACTTCTGCCAGAATCCCTCCTTCCCCCCACCTCCCTGCTAGAGCCCCGTCCCTGCCCAACCTGGGTTGGGGTGGAGGAGAGGGTTTTGAGAACTTGCGCTGTGGATTGGAGGAGGAACAGCTGTCAGGGGCACTGAGCGGGAGGTGGCAGGAGCTGATCCTACAAGGACGGGAGTTGGCACTGGAGGTCTCTAGAAAGGACAAGAAGACTCGATTCTGGGGGTAAGGAGGGTGAATCCATCCCTCAGAGGTAGGCAGGTGGTGGGTGGAAATGCTGGTTCCAGGTGCCCTTAATCCCCCCAATTCCTCGGGGGCGTCTGAGTCTCTGACAGGTTCTCGTTCCCTTGCAGCAGGAGGACGTCATGGCCAATGTGATGTGCCAGGTCCGCATCATCCAGCACTTGCGCCAGATGCCTGAGGCACTGCAGGGCTGTGCCTCTGAGGCCACCAGCAACTCCCACTCCCTGCCTCAGGTACTGCTCTGGGTCACTGTAAATGCGGAGATAGTGGAAGGGGAAATGGAGCCTCCTGGCAATCACAGAAACTCTCTCCCCTCTCTGTGGAGCAGGGTCCTTCCTTCTGCCCCCCAAATTCCGGCAGAGTTTTCCAGACGGGTGCAGCCTGCAGCTGAGCCACCTCCGGGAACAGTGGGGACAGGTCACCTCATCCCCTGAAAGCTAGCAGTGCTGGCTCTCAAAGAGGCTTAGATGGAAGACCCCACTCCGTCATGCAGGTAAGAGCCATTTACTCCTTGGGGCATGTGGGTCTCTTGGGGGAGAAATGGGATCATAGAATCATAGGGTTGAAAGGGACCTCGGGAGGTCATCTAGTCCAATCCCCTGCGCAAAGCAGGACCAATCCCCAATATTTGCCCGGGATCCCTAAATGGTCCCCTCAAGGATTGAACTCACAACCCTGGGTTTAGCAGGCCAAAGCACAAACCACTGAGCTATCCCTCCCCCGCTAATGCGTAGCCTGGCTGGGAGCTTCCCCCATCCCTGTCACCCAGCTCTGGAACAGAGACATCTCCATCATTGTACCACGCTGGTTTTGTTCGTAGGAAGGTGCTCCCCAGAGATGTCCTCTAACCTGGACTCCTGAGAGAGTTTCCAGCAGGAGGCTCGAGCCCCTAGGGCATGAAGAGGACATCAGGTAGAGGACATCACTCCTTCCACTCAGCAGTGGGATTTCTCCAGCCCCCTCACCATACCTGTCAGCCTCTGAATGATGAAGGGCCTGAATGTTGGAGTCACCAGAACAAGCAAACTCCAGGTGCAGGCAGTGGGGCCTGTGTGTACTGAGCCCCACTGGAAACCAGGTCTGAAATGGGAGCAAGGACCCCAGCCCAGGAACAGTAGGAGTGGGCAGAGCAGGCCTATTACAGGATGTTCTCCCCTGGGCTGCACAGCCTGGGGCTTAGCCAAGCTGATTACAGAATGAGCCCTACCTGAGAGGCAACATGTACCTCCCCCTACAGAGCCAAACTTCAGTGGTGATACAGCCCAGCTGGGGTATCAACAGGAATGAGAACGAGTTAGGAAGTTCAGAGCAACAAGGAAAGTCTAGAGGGAAACTTGAGAAGAGAGGTGGGAAGTGCCCAGGGAAAACTGCAGCAAAGAGAAAGGAGTAGACCTTGCTGTGGGGTACAGGACCCTGGGCTGCTGCCAATATCAGGGTGGGACTGGAATCCCCTACTGGCCCCAAAGAAGGGGGCGTCCACACACCCGGAGAGGGTTACCAAGCCCAGCAAGGGGGCTGCAGGATGAGGAAGAGCCCCAGTGATGGCAGAAGGACTTCTTTCTGTGGAAAGATGTGTTTGGACTTTTAGTGTGAGACAAGCTGGGCCCCAGAAGGGTGGACTAAAGGTGGCGACCTGGCCGAAGGGTTGAGTTACCAGGCAGAGAAACTGTCACGGTCCTGGAGCAACCACAGATGGGGGACGCTAGGCTAGCGAGAGGGCTGTGATCATGCCTGGCCACCACGGGGGCAAGGAACGATTAGTATCTTCCTTTCTGATTGGCATAGTCAGGAGGATTGAATTCCCCCTGTGATCCGTGAGGGCTGATGGAAGTCTTGGCTGCTGAAGGACGGTCTGTCCTGCCAAGCGGGTGTCTCAAGGGACCAAGCTGGTCACTGGATTTCTCACTTCAGTTCCCAGGACTGGTTAAGCAGCCAAAGCAGGTCTAGGGGTTTCTCACGCAGCTCCTAGAACACCAACAGAGGCAGAAGGAAGTACAGGCGGAGCTACAGACGCAGCAGGAGAAATACCTGTGAGAGATCATGCAAAGGGAAATCAACCCAGGGTCTGCTATGCCCATGGACAAAAAGAGCAGATATGGAGAGTATTCCTGGGCTGTGCTGTGAAGATTAGCCCAGGAGAGCAGCGCATAAGGAAGTGTACAAGCGTGGCCTAATGCCAAGAGTTCTTTGTTTTGGGTGCAGAGAAGCAGGCCATATCAAAAGACACGGCCTGCTTAGGAAATTGCTGAGTGGCAAAACGAGGGGCGAGGGCCCCAAGAAAGTAGAAAGAAAGGAGAAGGTGTCCTCTGACACAAAAACATATGAGGCAGGCAACATGGAGGTGGCAGGGATAGTTGTGGAGTTGCAGAGCCTCCAACAACAGGCCCTGTTGGGTGCTGTAGGGAGGTGAAGGACAAAATGGTTGGCCCAGAGATGAAGCAGACTGAAGTAGGGACAAACACCAGGGTGGAGCAGTCCATGGTGGGTTCTCAGACCCTGACGGAAAGGGTTTTGTCGTATGCAGTGCCAGTAGCAAAAAGGGGGAGAGAAGAAATAAAGGCTTCAGAACAGGCTCTGCAAGCAGTTGTTAATGAGAATGAGTGGCTGCAGGAAAAGCGCTGGGATACTGTGGAAGAGGACTGAGAGAGTATTAGGATTGACGCACGTGAGCGCAAGGAGGAACCTCTTTCGAGTTTTCTCCTTTCCTTTTCCTGATTTTACTAGAAAACAGACGTCCCTGTTTGGAAGGTAAGAGCCTCCGAGAGGTTTGGAACCTGTTCAGTCTGATCCATTTGGTGCCAGGTTAATTCTAGGCCTGCTAAACGCTAGGTTCAGGTGGCAGAATTTTATTCCCCACCTCGGATTTTGTCCCTTAGACTCACTGGGGACATGAGGGTTTGTCCCTTTTGTTTTACCTTTTGCTCCATCCCTCCCTCCTTTCTCTTCATCTCTTACTTCTTTTGTCCTTTCCCCTGTTCCCCTCCCGCTCTGCAGCTCCCATTATGGAAGGTCCATCCAAAAATGTTGGGCTGAAATAGTGCTCGGCCAGTGATCCCCACTGGTGACCTGGGCCATCCTTTGGGCTCTCTGGTGAGAACCCTCAGCCTCCCGCCCCTCAGTCTCTACCCTGATTGGCTGAGCAGGGGGTTATTGACAGGGAGGAGACTCGGGTTCTTGTTCTCTTTGATAACCAAGTAAATAAGTCATAACCAGTCATATGGTTAGTTTGCAAGTTAGGGCTCTTGGGTCCTATTCCCAACTCTGCCACTGACTGGCTGTTTGACTTCAGACAAGTCAATTCTCCTTTCTCAGCCTTAGCTTCTCCCTCTTTCAAGTAGGCATAACAATCCACTCCTACCTACCTCACAGTGGGTGGAGGATGGGGATCCATTGGAGAGTGTCACTGGGAGCAGTGCAAAATAGGAACTGTCCTATCACGTTTACTCAATCTGATTATGACATAATAGAATAGCTGAAATATTCTACTTTATTTGTATTTGATTATTTTGAAATAGTTAAGAGCAGCAACTCCTTCGCTCAGACTGTTCCCCAGACTGAGAGTGTCTGAGCTGGGCTAGACCCTGTGAGCTGCTGAGCATGGAAATCAATGAGAAATGAGTGGGCCCTGGGCTTTGATGTGGGGAATGGTTTCCCTGGAGAAGTCCGGACTCCTGGGTTCTGTACCTCCTCTAGCCTGGAGGGCGGAGGCGTTGGCCAGTGACGTCAGAAGGGAGCTGCTTGTCCAAAGTGACTGATGGACTTTGTGACTGACCCCAGTGCCTCCCCGGGTGTTGCAGCACCAGAGATGAAGAGGGGGAACGTTGGGAGCAGATCATGCAATGAACTCCTGCCAGTGTATGGAGATTGCACTCCTGCAACCCTGTGGGGGGTGGCGGAGCTGCTGTGGCTGGGGCAGGGATGGGGAGGGATGAAAAAGGCTGTCTGGTGAGAGGCTGCCTTGACCCCAAACTCACGCCTGCTCCCCGCTCGGTTCCAGGATGGCCGTGCTCCTGAGGATGTTCAGGAAGAAGGCTCTGCAAGTGGCCTCAAAGCCTGAGGGAAGCATCTGCCATCTTACCCAGGAAGAGGGTGGCCCCTCCGTCCCCACTGGTGGGAAAGGCGCTCCCGGCCAGGCTAGGAGGTGGAAGTGCCCAGCCTTCTGGCAGAGGAAACCCACTCCCGGCACAGGCGCCGAGGTGGGAGAGGCCGCAGCCAGGCTGAAATGGAGCTGGCCTGGGATGCGGCTGGGCAGGCAGGACCCAGCCCAGGAAGGGAGCCGGGCAGGGTGGCTCTGGGGTTTGTTATGTGGGAAGCACCAGCCCCAGGAGCCCAGCCCTGATTCCCAGCAGGAGGCACCCCCCTGCCCGGTCACTGAGGACCTTCCAGCCTCCCCAGGGCAGGAGATGGAGGATCCCTGTCCCAGCACCAGCAGCTCGGCCCACTCCCCATGGGACAGCAGCAGCGCCTGGGACTCGGGCTGCAGTGAGGCCAATGGGCGCCGCTGCTTTGTTCCAGGTGAGGAGCCAGGCTGGGCTCAGGGAGGGGTGAGCAGGGGGCTGTGAACACCCTGGGCTTAGGCCCTCGACCAGTGCTAAGGGGGCAGGTCCCCAGCCCAGGTGTCTGGCCTGAGCCACGTGAACCTCTGACACTAGATGCTGCCACTTTGGTCCTTGGTGCTGTAGCTGGTGGTGGGGCGGGGAGGGGGGGCAGGCACCGTGCTGGGAGTCCAGGACAGTGTGTGTGTGGAGGGTCTCTTTGCTGTGGGCTCCTGAAGGAGTTGGGGGCTGAAGGTATCATTGAGACGGGGGAGTGTGGGGCCAAGTCTGCCCTGGGTCCCGGAGGTGGGACGGGGGCACATTGCCCCACCATGCTCCTGAGTGTCAGCCAGTGCCAACCTGTCCTCTTCTCTCCCTGGTGCAGGGACCCCCAGGGACTCAGGATGAAGAGGAGGAACGGGTGGGTGTGGCCTCAGAGGAGACTGTTCTCAAGAACATCCAGGAGCAGCTGCAGGGCCGAGAAAAGGTGCAAACATTTCCCAGCTGTGCTGGAACCGAGGGTCTTTTCTCTGACAATCCACCAGCCCTAATGGGGACCTTTCTCCTCCATGATCTGGGACGCCCAAGATGGGGGTGTTTGTCACACACCAGCCGGGGTCTCCTTCCCTCACAGGCACTGTCCCAGATCTGGACCCTGCTTATGGAGGAGTCGTGGGTGATTTGTACAATGGGAGGGCCCCGCTATCCGTGGACAGGCCTGAGTCCTGCAGCTGGTGTGGGTGGGGCAGGGAGGTCCCTAGGTAACTGGCTCTCTCCCCCCAACCCCACTCCTTGTGGGTACAGGATGAGGCCCAACACCTTATGTTCCTTCACGCCATCCACCCCTGTGTCTCACTGCACAGCAGAGAGGGCAGAACACATTGGAGCCACACTGCTGCAAGGCGGTTGTCCTGGAGAGGATTGTAGTGAGCGAGACATGGTGCCAAGCAGCTGGAGGGAGGACAGAGACATGGGAGGGGTCGGGGTCTCCCCAGGAGAATGGATGGGGGATGGCTATCTGGAGCTTTCTGTTCACCTGACGGGGTGGGTGTGGCAGTGACCTCACAAAGGCCTTTTCCAGGACCTCAGCCTACTGGTCAAAGGTAGTGGGGAGGTGGTGACCTCACAGAGGGAGGGGCAGCTGAAGCCAGGGATTGCTGGGGCTGAAGATTGGGGAGAAGAGACAGGAGAAATTCTGAGATTGGCCACTAGTGGGCAGGAATCGGAAGAGCGGGAGGCAGGTTGCGGGATACTGCTGGCTCTGTGGGGCACTGGCTGTGTAATCTTCTCACTGGGAAGTGTCAATGAGGCCCAAATCTCTCACTTTCTTTTATCTCCTTTGGGTCTCACAGGATCTCATTGAGGAGCTGCCTGGTAACTCTGCACCGGGCACCGTCCTCCCTAATTCCCTGATTGCTGTGGGCAACCTCGGGTACCGAGACCCTTCAGCCTGGTTCCCCGAACCCCGCTGCTGCTCAGACCCAGGGCTGGGAGTCACTGCCCCTCCCACCACCAGGTCACCTCCCAAGGGTGTCTACTCTGACAGAGGTGG
Organism: Lepidochelys kempii; assembly: GCF_965140285.1. Lineage (NCBI taxonomy): Eukaryota > Metazoa > Chordata > Testudines > Cheloniidae > Lepidochelys > Lepidochelys kempii. Next base: position 177,177,576 of record NC_136382.1, on the reverse strand, counting down.
TGGGAAGGTTCACTCTCTCTGGGTTGGGCTGTTCTTTTCACTCCAGTAACATTGCAAAGGCTTTGGGGAGAGGCTCACTCCCAGGAACAGATACAGCAGGGGCAGCAGGGTCCAGGGAACAGGCACTATTCCTGTCCTGCCACAGTCTGTCTGGGAAATCTTGCACTTGTCATTCCCTGGCACGGTGCCTCAGTTTCCATTCTCGCCAGCCTCTGCCTATTTCCCTGCAATTTCACATCCCTGTTGGTGCCAGTCCCACCCCCGCACTGCACAGTCTAATACCGGCTCCTCTCTCTTGCCAGCACCATGACACCTGGCCTGGAGCCAGAGCTGGAGACCCACCTCCTTCGAGCTGCCCTGCATGCCGGCTTCACCCTGGGTATGGAGAAGGACACCACCCAAGTCTAGGTAGATCATGCTAAAGTCGTGGATTGAAGAGCCAGCTGTCATCCTGCCATGAATCCTTGCTAATTGCCTGCAGTAGGATGTGAATGAGCGAGGCCAGGATATGTGTTTGGGGGTCTCACAAGTGCTTCCCAGAGACCCCTCTTCCCATCATATGGCACGTGTATCCCCAGTTTCCCTAACTCTGACCTATGGCTCTCCCTTGCTTTGCAGGGACTGCATAGTCTTGCCAGACCTCCTGGATGCATCTACGGGCACAAAGCTCTAAAGATTTAGAGCAGGTTGCACAGCGGAGCCAAGAGGCCAGTGAAGAAGCTTGGCAACATGTGACCTCCAGAAGAAGAAGGGGGAATGTCCGGGTTCCAGCAACGCAGACACAGGTAACTAACCACTTTCCTGTTCTCTCCACAGGTATCATTGTGGAGAGTGGACCAGATGATATGTCTGGGGGGAGAAAGCAGAAGGAGTCTCCGCTGGTTGGAAGGCATGAGATGCGCTGTCCTGAGATGGGGGGTTCCATGACCACCACTCCCAAGAGAAGGAGGCGGGTGGTGGTGGTCGGGGACTCTCTACTCCGGGGGACTGAGTCATCTATCTGGCGCCCTGACCGGGAAAACCGAGAAGTCTGCTGCTTGCCGGGGGCTAAGCTTCACGATGTGACGGAGAGACTGCCGAGACTCATCAAGCCCTCGGATCGCTACCCCTTCCTGCTTCTCCACGTGGGCACCAATGATACTGCCAAGAATGACCTTGAGCGGATCACTGCGGACTACGTGGCTATGGGAAGAAGGATAAAGGAGTTTGAGGCGCAAGTGGTGTTCTCGTCCATCCTCCCCGTGGAAGGAAAAGGCCTGGGTAGGGACCGTCGAATCATGGAAGTCAACGAATGGCTACGCAGGTGGTGTTGGAGAGAAGGCTTTGGATTCTTTGACCATGGGATGGTGTTCCATGAAGGAGGAGTGCTGGGCAGAGATGGGCTCCACCTTACGAAGAGAGGGAAGAGCATCTTTGCGAGCAGGCTGGCTAACCTAGTGAGGAGGGCTTTAAACTAGGTTCACCGGGGGAAGGAGACCAAAGCCCTGAGGTAAGTGGGAAAGCGGGATACTAGGAGGAAGCACAGGCAGGAATGTCTGTGAGGGGAGGGCTCCTGCCTCATACTGAGAATGAGGGGCGATCAGCAGGTTATCTCAAGTGCTTATATACGAATGCACAAAGCCTTGGAAACAAGCAGGGAGAACTGGAGGTCCTGGTGATGTCAAGGAATTATGACGTGATTGGAATAACAGAGACTTGGTGGGATAACTCACATGACTGGAGTACTGTCATGGATGGTTATAAACTGTTCAGGAAGGACAGGCAGGGCAGAAAAGGTGGGGGAGTAGCACTGTATGTAAGGGAGCAGTATGATTGCTCAGAGCTCCGGTACGAAACTGCAGAAAAACCTGAGTGTCTCTGGATTAAGTTTAGAAGTGTGAGCAACAGGAGTGATGTAGTGGTGGGAGTCTGCTATAGACCACTGGACCAGGGAGATGAGGTGGATGAGGCTTTCTTCCGGCAGCTCGCGGAAGCTACTAGATCGCATGCCCTGGTTCTGGGTGACTTTAATTTTCCTGATATCTGCTGGGAGAGCAATACAGCGGTGCATAGACAATCCAGGAAGTTTTTGGAAAGCGTAGAGGACAATTTCCTGGTGCAAGTGCTAGAGGAGCCAACTAGGCGGGGAGCTTTTCTTGACCTGCTGCTCACAAACCGGGAAGAATTAGTAGGGGAAGCAAAAGTGGGTGGGAATCTGGGAGGCAGTGACCATGAGTTGGTTGAGTTCAGGATCCTGATACAGGGAAGAAAGGTAAGCAGCAGGATACGGACCCTGGACTTCAGGAAAGTAGACTTCGACTCCCTCAGGGAACAGATGGGTAGGATCCCCTGGGGGACTAACATGAAGGGGAAAGGAGTCCAGGAGAGCTGGCTGTATTTCAAGGAATCCCTGTTGAGGTTACAGGGACAAACCATCCCGATGTGTCGAAAGAATAGTAAATATGGCAGGGGACCAGCTTGGCTTAACGGTGAAATCCTAGCGGATCTTAAGCATAAAAAAGAAACTTACAAGAAGTGGATTGGACATATGACCAGGGAAGAGTATAAAAATATTGCTCGGGCATGTAGGAATGAAATTAGGAGGGCCAAATCGCACCTGGAGCTGCAGCTAGCGAGAGACGTTAAGAGTAACAAGAAGGGTTTCTTCAGGTATGTTGGCAACAAGAAGAAAGCTAAGGAAAGTGTGGGCCCCTCAATGAATGAGGGAGGCAACCTAGTGACAGAGGATGTGGAAAAAGCTAATGTACTCAATGCTTTTTTTGCCTCTGTCTTCACGAACAAGGTCAGCTCCCAGACTGCTGCGCTGGGCATCACAACATGGGGAGTAGATGGCCAACCCTCTGTGGAGAAAGAGGTGGTTAGAGACTATTTAGAAAAGCTGGACGTACACAAGTCCATGGGGCCGGACGAGTTGCGTCTGAGAGTGCTAAAGGAACTGGCGGCTGTGATTGCAGAGCCATTGGCCATTATCTTTGAAAACTCGTGGCGAACGGGGGAAGTCCCGGATGACTGGAAAAAGGCTAAAGTAGTGCCCATCTTTAAAAAAGGGAAGAAGGAGGATCCTGGGAACTACAGGCCAGTCAGCCTCACTTCAGTCCCTGGAAAAATCATGGAGCAGGTCCTCAAAGAATCAATCCTGAAGCAATTACATGAGAGGAAAGTGATCAGGAACAGTAAGCATGGATTCACCAAGGGAAGGTCATGCCTGACTAATCTAATCACCTTCTATGATGAGATTACTGGTTCTGTGGATGAAGGGAAAGCAGTGGATGTATTGTATCTTGACTTTAGCAAAGCTTTTGAAACGGTCTCCCACAGTATTCTTGTCAGCAAGTTAAAGAAGTATGGGCTGGATGAATGCACTATAAGGTGGGTAGAAAGTTGGCTAGATTGTCGGGTTCAAAGGGTAGTGATCAATGGCTCCATGTCTAGTTGGCAGCCGGTGTCAAGTGGAGTGCCTCAGGGGTCGGTCCTGGGGCCGGTTTTGTTCAATATCTTCATAAATGATCTGGAGGATGGTGTGGATTGCACTCTCAGTAAATTTGCGGATGATACTAAACTGGGAGGAGTAGTTGATACGCTGGAGGGCAGGGATAGGATACAGAGGGACCTAGACAAATTGGAGGATTGGGCCAAAAGAAATCTGATGAGGTTCAATAAGGATAAGTGCAGGGTCCTGCACTTAGGACGGAAGAACCCAATGCACAGCTACAGACTAGGGACCGAATGGCTAGGCAGCAGTTCTGCGGAAAAGGACCTAGGGGTGACAGTGGACGAGAAGCTGGATATGAGTCAGCAGTGTGCCCTTGTTGCCAAGAAGGCCAATGGCATTTTGGGATGTATAAGTAGGGGCATAGCGAACAGATCGACGGAACGTGATCGTCCCCCTCTATTCGACATTGGTGAGGCCTCATCTGGAATACTGTGTCCAGTTTTGGGCCCCACACTACAAGAAGGATGTGGATAAATTGGAGAGAGTCCAGCGAAGCGCAACAACAATGATTAGGGGTCTGGAACACATGACTTATGAGGAGAGGCTGAGAGGCTATTCTCAGTGGTAGAAGAGGACAGGACAAGGAGTAATGGTCTCAAGTTGCAGTGGGGGAGGTTTAGGTTGGATATTAGGAAAAACTTTTTCACTAGGAGGGTGGTGAAACACTGGAATGCGTTACTTAGGGAGGTGGTAGAATCTCCTTCCTTAGAAGTTTTTAAGGTCAGGCTTGACAAAGCCCTAGCTGGGATGATTTAATTGGGGATCGGTCCTGCTTTGAGCAGGGGGTTGGACTAGATGACCTCCTGAGGTCCCTTCCAACCCTGATATTCTATGATTCAAAACGCCCTTTACAAATTGGAGAATTGGTCTTCTTGAGCCAAACTCCACGGCTGGGCCCCCCTCTGTAGACTGGGCAGAAGTGAAACTCCAGAGCCAAACACTCCTCCTCCTGGGCAGTGCACGCCGACCTTTAATGGTCAGATGCTGCTTAGCTCTGTCAGAGCAGCTTCTGCTGCGGGATTCTCCCAGCACTTTCCAAGAGTGGGAAAGTATGAAATCCCCATTTGACTGCTGGGGACAGAGCCAGAGAGCGTGGAGCAACTTGCCCAAAGTCCCAATAGGAAAACCAGCAATGGAACCCAGGAGTCCTGACTGTCAATCCCCTCTTTTCACAGGCAGTCGATCGCCCAGTGTCATCACCCTGCCTGCTGTCTGGGCAGGGTAACTCCTCAGGTCACCACCCTCTCCAGCCTACCTTGGGCTTGGAGAGTGAGGAGGAGAGCGAGGGACAGCAGACGACCCTGAACATCCGCCATCCATCGCTCCATCGCCTAGAGCAAGTGAGTGGCATTAGGGTTCCTCTGTGGCGTCGTCTGTCTGTCTGGGGAGAGGCAGAAAGAGGGGGAGAGAATCTCTCGAAAGGAGATTGGATTTGCAAAAGGCCACCAGAAGCCCCTTGTTCTCGGATCGGGGAGGGGCTTTTCTAGAGTCATCTCCAGTGTGTTTGGAAAGGTCCCAGCATGCGGCTCCCAGCCCTTGCCTTGTGAGATACTGTTTGACAGGCTGAGAGTGTCTGAGCTGGGCCAGACCTCGCTAGATAATGATGATGGAGAGTCCTGGCCAGCAGGGGACTGGGAGCTCACAGGAAAATGCTAATGGAGTCCCCTCTCCCTCCCGTAAGAACTCAGCAGAATTCCCCAGGATGGGTCACCATGTGGCACAGCTGGCTCTGTCCATCAGTGACCCAGCCAAGAACCTCAGCCAGCAGGCCAAGGAGGGAGTGTACCAGCTCCACCAGCTGCTGCTGCACCAGAGGGGTAAGGAACCCAGCTGGGAAATGGCAACTGAGAGTAGAGTGAGAGTGGGACCCCAACCAATTTCTCTCAGACTGACCCCGGCTGGAGGCTGAGTCTCTCTCGATCTCTTTCTTTGTTCTACACCAGCCCCTGCAATTCTGTTGGGCCAGGCACGCAGCGAGGACTCTGCCCACTGTGCATCCACCAGTGGGATTGGAAGGACACAAGCACTGCAACCAGAATGACAAGTGTGTGTGTGTGTCTGTTTCCCAGGGCTGACCATCCATGAGGCTGAAGCCCTGTGGTGTTGGGACTGGCACCAGGACAGCAGGCTCCTGGGCAACAGGAACACAACCAGGGTGGGGGAGGTGAGGACACTCTGCCAGGGCATGACACAGGTCAGGGAGTGGGGGTGGCTGGGTCCCCTGCAGTGGCTGCCTCCTAGGACCAGTAGACAGAGATACCGTTCTAGCCCCAGAATTTGGAGCGTCGCTCTGGGCAATCTGCTAATGCCTCACGTCTTGTTGGTTTTAGGTCTTCAGAAAGTTCTTCTCGGCGGGGCAGAGAAGATCCTTCCTCCGGACGGCAGTGGTGGCCATCCACGACCCCCTGTTGCGTGTCAGCCAGGCTGGGCTACTCCTCACCTGCTCCCTCCTGGTGGAAGCCCAGCAGCTGATGGGGGACAAGGTAAGCAGCTGCATTAGAGTCAGGAGATTGGGGTGGGGCCCAGGCCCCATTCCCATCTGATGGCCATTCACTGGCCTGGCGGAAAGAGCCTGATGGGGAATGAGAGTGAGAACAGGTGCTACTGGGAAGGGAGATGAATTCACCTCCATGAGCAGGAGGGAGCCAGCTTGTCCCCGGAGCAGCTCCAACCAATCTCTTAGCTAATGACAAGCATTACCTCATCGCGGACTTATGTTCTTAGGACACGGCTTTGGCATGTGTCTGGAACCCCCCTCACCGCCCCACCACCAGCTACAGCACCAAGGACCAAAGTGGCAGCATCTAGTGTCAGAGGTTCACGTGGCTCAGGCCAGACACCTGGGCTGGAGACCTGCCCCCTTAGCACTGGTCGAGGGCCTGGGCCCAGGGTGTTCACAGCCCCCTCCTCACCCTTCCCTGAGCCCAGCCTGGCTCCTCACCTGGAACAAAGCAGCGGCGCCCATTGGCCTCACTGCAGCCCGAGTCCCAGGCGCTGCTGCTGTCCCATGGGGAGTGGGCCGAGCTGCTGGTGCTGGGACAGGGACCCTCCACCTCCTGCCCTGGGGAGGCTGGAAGGTCCTCAATGACCGGGCAGGAGGGTGCCTCCTGCTGGGAATCAGGGCTGGGTTCCTGGGGCTGGTGCTTCCCACACCACAAGACCCAGAGCCACCCTGCAAGGCTCCATTCCTGGGCTGGGTCCTGCCTGCCCAGCCGCATCCTGGGCCAGCTCCATTTCAGCCTGGCTGCTGCCTCTCCAACCTCGGCGCCTGTGCTAGGAGCGGGTTTCTTCTGCCAGAAGGCTGGGCACTTCCACCTCCTAACCTGGCTGGGAGCGCCTTCCCGGCCAGTGGGGACGGAGGGGCCGCCCTGCTCCTGGGGAAGATGGCAGCTGCTTCCCTTAGGCTTTGGGGCCACTTGCAGAGCCTTCTTCCTGAACATCCTCAGGAGCCCGGCTATCCTGGAACCGAGTGGGGAGCAGGCATGAGTCTGGGGTCAAGACAGCCTCTCACTAACCATCCTTTTTCATCCCTCTCCATCCCTGCCCCAGCCACAGCAGCTCCGCCACCCCCCACAGGGGTGCAGGGTGTGCAGTCTCCACACACTGGCAGGAGTTCATCGCATGATCTGCTCCCTTACGTTCCCCCTCTTCAGCTATGGTGCTGCAATACCAGGGGAGGCACTGGGGTCAGTCACAAAGACTATTGGTCACTTTGGACAAGAAGCTCCCTCCTGCCGTCTCTGGCCACCCCTTCCAACCCCCCTGGCTAGAGGAGGAACAGAACCCAGGAGTCTGCATTTCTCCGGGGAAACCATTCCCCACATCAAAGCTCAGGACCCCCTCATTTCTCATTGATTTCCATACTCAGCTGCTCACAGAGTCTGGCCCAGCTCAGACACTCTCAGCCTGGGGAACAGTCTGAGCTAAGTAGTTGCTGCTCTTAACAATTTCAAAATAATCAAATACAAATAAAATAGAATATTTCAGCTATTTTATTATGTCATAATCTGATCTGAAAAAAGAAAAGGAGTACTTGTGGCACCTTAGAGACTAACCAATTTATTTGAGCATGAGCTTTCGTGAGCTACAGCTCACTTCATCGGATGCATACCGTGGAAACTGCAGCAGACTTTATATACACACAGAGAATATGAAACAATACCTCCTCCCACCCCACTGTCCTGCTGGTAATAGCTTATCTAAAGTGATCATCAGGTTGGGCCATTTCCAGCACAAATCCAGGTTTTCTCACCCTCCACCCCCCCACACAAATTCACTCTCCTGCTGGTGATAGCCCATCCAAAGTGACAACTCTTTACACAATGTGCATGATAATCAAGTTGGGCCATTCCCTGCGCAAATCCAGGTTCTCTCACCCCCTCACCCCCCTCCCAAAAACCACACACACAAACTCACTATCCTGCTGGTAATAGCTCATCCAAAGTGACCACTCTCCCTACAATGGGCATGATAATCAAGGTGGGGCCATTTCCAGCACAAATCCAGGTTTTCTCATACACACCCGCCATCCCCACCCCCACCCCCATACACACACAAACTCACTCTCCTGCTGGTAATAGCTCATCCAAACTGACCACTCTCCAAGTTTAAATCCAAGTTAAACCAGAACATCTGGGGGGAGGGTAGGAAAAAACAAGGGGAAATAGGCTACCTTGCATAATGACTTAGCCACTAACCACTAACCCAGGAACTTATCCTTGCAACAAAGCCCGTTGCCAATTGTGCCCACATATCTATTCAGGGGACACCATCACAGGGCCTAATAACATCAGCCACACTATCAGAGGCTCGTTCACCTGCACATCCACCAATGTGATATATGCCATCATGTGCCAGCAATGCCCCTCTGCCATTTACATTGGTCAAACTGGACAGTCTCTACGTAAAAGAATAAATGGACACAAATCAGATGTCAAGAATTATAACATTCATAAACCAGTCGGAGAACACTTCAATCTCTCTGGTCACGCAATCACAGACATGAAGGTCGCTATCTTAAAACAAAAAAACTTCAAATCCAGACTCCAGCGAGAAACTTCTGAATTGGAATTCATTTGCAAATTGGATACTATTAATTTAGGCTTAAATAGAGACTGGGAGTGGCTAAGTCATTATGCAAGGTAGCCTATTTCCCCTTGTTTTTTCCTACCCCCCCCCCCGGTTTAACTTGGATTTAAACTTGGAGAGTGGTCAGTTTGGATGAGCTATTACCAGCAGGAGAGTGAGTTTGTGTGTGTGGTTTTTCGGAGGGGGGTGAGAGAACCTGGATTTGTGCAGGAAATGGCCCAACTTGATTATCATGCACATAGAATCATAGAATATCAGGGTTGGAAGGGACCCCAGAAGGTCATCTAGTCCAACCCCCTGCTCGAAGCAGGACCAATTCCCAGTTAAATCATCCCAGCCAGGGCTTTGTCAAGCCTGACCTTAAAAACCTCTAAGGAAGGAGATTCTACCACCTCCCTTGGTAACGCATTCCAGTGTTTCACCACCCTCTTAGTGAAAAAGTTTTTCCTAATATCCAATCTAAACCTCCCCCACTGCAACTTGAGACCATTACTCCTCGTTCTGTCATCTGCTACCATTGAGAACAGTCTAGAGCCATCCTCTTTGGAACCCCCTTTCAGGTAGTTGAAAGCAGCTATCAAATCCCCCCTCATTCTTCTCTTCTGCAGGCTAAACAATCCCAGCTCCCTCAGCCTCTCCTCATAAGTCATGTTTTCCAGACCCCTAATCATTTTTGTTGCCCTTCGCTGGACTCTCTCCAATTTTTCCACATCCTTCTTGTAGTGTGGGGCCCAAAACTGGACACAGTACTCCAGATGAGGCCTCAACAATGTCGAATAGAGGGGAACAATCACGTCCCTCGATCTGCTCGCTATGCCCCTACTTATACATCCCAAAATGCCATTGGCCTTCTTGGCAACAAGGGCACACTGCTGACTCATATCCAGCTTCTCGTCCACTGTCACCCCTAGGTCCTTTTCCGCAGAACTGCTGCCTAGCCATTCGGTCCCTAGTCTGTAGCGGTGCATTGGGTTCTTCCGTCCTAAGTACAGGACCCTGCACTTATCCTTATTGAACCTCATCAGATTTCTTTTGGCCCAATCCTCCAATTGTGTAAAGAGTTGTCACTTTGGATGGGCTATCACCAGCAGGAGAGTGAATTTGTGTGTGTGGGGGGGTGGAGGGTGAGAAAACCTGGATTTGTGCTGGAAATGGCCCACCTGATGATCACTTTAGATAAGCTATTACCAGCAGGACAGTGGGGTGGGAGGAGGTATTGTTTCATATTCTCTGTGTATATATGTAAAGTCTGCTGCAGTTTCCACGATATGCATCTGATGAAGTGAGCTGTAGCTCACGAAAGCTTATGCTCTAATAAATTGGTTAGTCTCTAAGGTGCCACAAGTACTCCTTTTCTTTTTGCGAATACAGAGTAACACGGCTGTCACTCTGAAACCAATCTGATCTGAGTAAATGTTAAAGGCACCCCATATTATGCACTGCTCCCAGTGACACTCTCCAATGGATCCCCATCCTCCACCCACTCTGAGGTAGGTTGGAGCTGATTGTTATGCCTACTTGAAAGAGGGAGAAGCTAAGGGTGAGAAAGGAAAACTGACTTGTCTGAGGTCACACAGCCAGTCAGTGACAGAGTTGGGAATAGGACCCAAGAGCCCGGACTTTCAAATAACCATTGGATCTTGAGTTTCATACGTTGAACGACCTGAATAAAGTGCTCTCAGATGAGCTCCAGACCAACAAACAGTTCATAGTAATTATTCAGCAAGTGTTTCAGGAGAACTGGAATGTTAGAGAGAATCATGAACTGCTCAGAGACAATGAATGCAGAGAAGCAGCAAAATTCGTCAAACATATGACTGGTTATGACGTATTTACTTGGTCTTAAAAGAGAACAACAAGGACCCGACTCTCCTCCCTGTCAGTAACCCCCAGCTCAGGCAATCAGGGTAGAGATTGAGGGGCGGGGGGCTGAGGGTTCTCACCAGAGAGCTCAAAGGATGGCCCAGGTCACCGGTTGAGCACTATTTCAGCCCCACATTTTTGGGTGGACCTTCCAGAATGGGAGCTGCAGAGCACCCCCAGTGACTCCCCCCCACACACCCCTCCTGGTGGTGCGAGGGGAACAGGGAAAGGACAAAAGAAGTAAGAGAAGAAGAGAAAGGAGGGCGGGATGGAGGAAAAGGTAAAACAAAAAGGACAAACCCTAATGTCCCCAGTGATTCTAAGGGACAAAATCCTAGGTGGGGAATAAAATTCTGCCACCTTAAGCTAGCGTTTTCCAGGCCTAGAATTCAGCTGGCACCAAATGGATCAGACTGAACAGGTTCCAAACCTCTCGGAGGCTCTTATCTTCCAAACAGGGATGTCTGTTTTCTAGTAAAATCAGGAAAAGGAAAGGAGAAAACTCGAAAGAGGTTCCTCCTCGTGCTCACGTATGTAAACCCTAATATTCTCTCAGTCCTGAAAGAGGGACATCGAGAGGGAGACTTGCTGAAGCAAAGCTACAGGGGTCTGCGAGGTTTCCCTGGCCCTGCACCCCTGTCCTGCCTGGCTGATGTCAGCATCTCTCTGTGAGGTCACCACCTCCCCACTACCTTTGACCAATAGTCTGAGGTCCTGCAAAAGGCCTTTGTGATGTCACTGCCACACCCACCCCTGGGGTGACCAGATGTCCCGATTTTATAGGGACAGTCCCGTTAACTGGGGTTTTTTCTTATATAGGCTCCTCTTACCCCCCACTCCCTGTCCCCTTTTTCACACTTGCTATCCTGTCAGCCTACCCACCCCTCTCCTGCAGTGCTAATGTCCTGCCGCTGGCCAGACATTTTGGAGGTTTGAGCTACTCCCTGTGGATCAGCCCACTCAAGGAGTGTTTATTCTAGGAAGCAAGCCGGCTACACAGCAAAACATCAGAGACTACTCCCAATGCTACACTCAGTTTTTCAGAAATGAGTCGACTTGATGGCCAGAAGAGACCATTAGAGCATCTCATCTGACCCCTGCATATCACAGGCCTCCTGTATACCACAGTCGCTAACCTTTGGGAAGCACATCCCAGAAAGGCATCTAGTCTTCATTAAATGACATCAAGAGATGGAGAATCCACCACTTCCTTGGTAGCTTGTTCCTGTGGTGAACCATCCTCAATGTTGAATATTTGTGCCTTGTTTGTAATATGAATTGGTCTCTTTTCACCTTCCAGCCATTGGGTCTTGTTATGCCTTTCTCTGCTAGATTAACGAGCCTTTTAATCCCCAGTATTTTCTCTCCATTAAGCTATTTCAACACTTTAGTTGATGAAAAGCAGATTGAAAGGTGACTTCACTGAACAGGTTGAGCTCTTTCAATCGCTCCCTAGAAGGCATTTATCTCCAGCCTACAGAACATTTGGTGGCTCTTTGCTGCCCCAGCTCCAATTTCTCAACATCTTTTTCAAATGAGGACACCAAAACTGGAGGCAGTATTCCAATAGCACTCTCACTCATGCTGTGTCACCTCCCTAGCCTCCTCATGGCTCTGCTTCTACGTCTAAGGATGGCTTGAGCCCTGGTCACCACAGCATCATGCTGGGAGCTCGTTTTGAGTGGCTTCTCCACTATGGCCCCTAAATCCTTTTCAGAGTCACTGCTTTCCTGGATACACTTCCCCTTTCTGGAGGTGAGGCCGGCATGCCTTGTTGCTAGGTGTAGGACCTTGCATTTGGCTCTGGCCAAACTTGCTTTCTTTGAATGGGCCCTTCTTGCCAAACGAGCCAGATGGCTCTGTATCACTGCCCTTTCCTCATCAGTAGTTACCACTCTGCCAGTATTTTGTCACCCACCAATCTTATCAGCAGGGATTGTAGGTTTTCTCCCAATTCATTGATAAAAATTATTTTTAAAAAGTAGTCCTTGAGAGCTTCTTCAGACCCTTAGTACCCAGGACCTGCTCCCCACAGCACAGTGAGAAAAGGCCGTCCTGCTGGTACATAGGGGATAAGAACAGAACAGACATACCTTTAGTCGCTGTGTTATCCATAGGCTCTGAACAACATGTGGGGGTCAGCAGCTTAGAAATGCTCTAGAGAGCTGTAGTGTAGACAGGTCCCAACTGTGTCTCGGTTTCACACCCTGTAAAATGGGGAGAACAAACAAAACCGTGATTAGATCTATTTGTTAGTTGGGGAAACCGAGGCACCCAGCGTTGAAGAGACTCGCTCATGGTCCCAAAGCCAGGAATAGAAAACGGCAGGTCTTCTGATAGCCAGTCGTGAGACCTCGCCCCTCTTATCCTGGCCTCTCTCCTCTAACTTTAATCACAGCCTCCATGTATTTTCCTCCATGTCCCTTAACCCCAAGTCACTGCCGAAGAAAGATTTTCTGTTAGCCAGCTGGCTCTAATGCAGTGGTTCTCAAACTTTAGCACTAGTGACCACTTTCACAGACAAAGCCACTGAGTGTTACCCCTCCTTATAAATTAAAAACACTTTTTTATATATGTAACACCATTATAAATGCTGGAGGCAAAGCAGGCAGGGGTGGAGGCTGACAGCTCACGACCCCCCATATAATAACCTCATGACACCCTGAGGGGGCTCGTCTCCCAGTTTGAGAACCCCTGCTCTAATGCATGTGGATGTCCTTCCAAAAGATGTGCTCTGGCTCAGTCCCATGTTATGGTTTGCTGAAGGAACAACTTGGTAACATTTTAGGGCCCGAGTTATACAGGAGGCGTGACTAGATACACATAATGGTCCTTTCCGACCTGAACATCTATCAATCTTTACATTTTCTGCTGCTAGGAAGATAACTCTGGACCTATTTTCTCTCATTCACTTTCAGTTGGAATAATTTAAATCCAGACCAAAGGATTTCCTCTTCCATTGTGTCTTCAGCACCTTTGAGAGCAAACAGCTACTGTTTGCCCACAGGTTTCCAGTTTCAACCTGTCCCATGGTGAGATGGCCAGGAAAGGGATTGGAGCTCAACTGCACCTAGCCCAGGTTATGCAGCTCCCTAGGGTGAAGGGAATAAGTGTGGGGATCAGGTGACAAGTAGTAGCATGTGACTAGGACCCAGGCCTGCTGAGAGACAGAAGGGCAGCCTGTGCTCAGCCAGGAGAGAGACCCCCCAAGGGGAGCAGGTGTGGGAGGAGCTTGGAGAGTCCTTGAAAGGTCAGGGACAAGCCGGGAAGGGGCTAGGCTGAGCACTTAGGACAAGGCCCGAGGAGGGAAAGACAGGGCAGTTTAGCTGATGGGGCAGATAGTCCAGTTGGTTTAGGCTCCCAGGGCCAGACACCAACAGGTGAAGGTGATTGTCAAGGCTTATGTCCTTCTTCCCCAGGGTAGATTTGACAGTCGAGAAGAATGATGCCGGAAGGGGGAAGAGAGTTAACCCCAAGGTCACCCACTGAGTTTATATCACAAATGCATACTCAGAAGGATCCAAGAGAAGAAACATGGATATTCCAGTCTCTTCTTTCTTGGAGTCCCCAGGGCCAAGGTAAAACCCCTGCTGCCCCTTCCCATTCTGCTCACCCCCAAGATGTGCTGGAGTTTCTGTGCTGGGGAATGCTGTCAGCAGGATCTAGAGCTCGTCATCCATGTTCTATGGGCAGGCCTTGCTCTGAGCCTGCCAGCGGAGGGAGACCATGGGTCAGGGTTATGGAACCTGGGGCTACACCTGCCAGATGACAGCTGGCTCTGCAATCCTTGCCCAGAACAGCTCTCTGCAGAGGGCCTGGTGCACAGCAGGGTAGGGAACAGCCAAGCTGCTAGGAATGGAAGATGGGCTTCTGGACAGAATCCAGGATCCAAATCCCAGCCTGCGGAAAGAAAGGACTGCCCATGGAGGGACAATGTAATGTCCCATTGAGGGAAGAGCCTCTCCCCACCATTTCTTAACCTCATGGGCTGTTCTCATGCTCTGCCAACCACACCTCTCAGTAGCTCCAGCTGTCTGAGGGAGAAGGGACCAGAGGCCATCCTGCTGCTGGGACAGAGGTGGAGGTTGATGTTCAACCTGCAGATGGGTGTTGTCCTTTCTCATGCCCACAGTCAAGACATCATGCAAGGGAAGGACTCTGGACATGCGATTCGTGCTCCAGAGCCAGGAGCAGCTTCAGCTTACTGGGAGGAGACCAGGCGGAATGGGCTGAGTGTGTTAATAACGGCTAGAGGAAAAATATAAAAGCCATTAAGGGTCAGAAGAACATTCATCAGGGAATTGGAGAGTTCAAGGCTGGCCAGAAAACGTGTCGGTTATGGCAGAAACCAGTATGCGCTCTGCCACCTGACTGGTTTTGGAGACAAGGGTACGTCTCTTGGAGAGAGGGGTTCGAGGATCTTTCTCTGAGACACACAACTGTCATTGCTGGGAACAGAAACCCCATCCGCAATTTTGCTCACTGGCCCTGCCGCAAACTCCACCCTCCAACCATTGTGAGCCAGGCCCGGGAACACCATTCCACTGTCACAGGTACATGGACCTGTGCACCTGCAGACACTGCAGCCGGCACACGCACTGGGGCTGGGGCTGTGACATGAGCTGGATGAACCACCCTGCTGGCCCCATATCCAGCATTCCCCCCCTGAGCAATCGGTCCTGCTCCCTGCTCTTCCTCTCTTCCCCCAGGAACCCCGGAGCAGGCTCTCTTCATGGACCGTGTCCCTCTCCTCCTTGGCTCTTTTAGAAGCAAGTTTCTCCTTGTTCCTCCTTGCTCCTGAAGGATTGGCAACAGCGTGATTTGTGGGTAAGATCTGACTTGTCTATTGACCAATCCACTCTGCTTCAACTCCTTCCCTTGTCCGATTGAAGCGGGGGGGGGGGGTTATCAGGTGACTGGCTTCAGGTGCTCTAATTAATCTATAGCAAACTTTCTTCCTTCTACAGGGAATAAGGCTCCCTTTAAACACTCTCCTGCTGCCCTCTGGCCATACTGTATCACGGTGCCAAATCTTTTGGGAAAACCCTTGAACATGTTAAGAGTGATACAAAAAAATCCACACTATGTTAAAAGACCCTGTGATACAGATGTTTCACCCACCAAAGCTTATGCCCAAATAAATTTGTTAGTCTTTCAGGTACCACTGGACTCCTTGTTGTTTTTGTGGATACAGACTAACATGGCTACCCCCTGATACTTGTAAACAGTCTTGAAACTTTTCACAGGAGAAAACACATTCCCGACCTGTTATGCTGTAGGAAAAGGGAAACAGAGGCACACTACTATATTGCTTTCAAGGCTAAATGCCGAAATTCCTATACTATGGACAATACTAATATCTACATTGTCTTGATATTAATTGGGTTCCAGACGGTCACTTACGTCAAACTCAGGGAGGGTAATGGTGGATCTAAGCAGGGCGGTGCTGCTCCGAATGGCCCTGGCTGTCTCTTGCGACACCCTGGGCACGCTCCAATAATGAGATCCTCCCCATCCCCAGGGGGCTGAGACATTGTTCATGGGGTGAAATATCTGATTCATTGATCGCAGAGCTTTAGAAGGGGATTGTTGCCCGAGCCACCACCCAGAGTTGCTCCCATCACTGGCAGCCTGGGAAGCCAAGGACTGACGAGTGATGGCGATTCACCAGGCAGGGTTGAGGCACATGGGCGGGGGAAGCTTGTCCTGCTGCTGGCAGGGCTGGACCCACTCTAGAGAGAATGGGAGGATTCAGTTAGCAGGGGCTACTGATCTGCCCCATTCACCAGAGCTGCCATCCTGCATCTTCAGCATTAGTGACTGGGATGACTTGGGGAAAGGTCTCAATCTCCCGACATCCTACTTCGCTGCTGCCAGAATCTGTCCTTCCCCCACACTCCCCTGCTAGAGCCCCGTCCCTACCCTACCTGGGTGCCGGTGGAGGAGAGGGTTCTGAGAACTTGAGCTGTGGATTAGAGGTGGAACAGCTGTCAGGGACACTGAGGGGGAGGTTTCAGGAGCTGACCCTACAAGGAGGGGGGTTGACACTGGAGGTCACTAGAAAGGACAAGAAGACTGCATTCTAGGGGTCAGGAGGGTGAATCCATCCCTCATAGATAGGCAGGTGGTGGGTGGAAATGCTGCTGCTTCCAGGTGCCCTTAATCCCCCCAATTCCTCGGGGGCGTCTGAGTCTCTGACAGGTTCTCGTTCCCTTGCAGCAGGAGGACGTCACGGCCAATGTGATGTGCCAGGTCCGCATCATCCGGCACTTGCGCCAGGTTCCTGAGGCACTGCAGGGCTGTGCCTCTGAGGCCACCAGCAACTCCCGCTCCCTGCTGCAGGTACTGCTCTGGCTCACTGTAAAAGGGGAGATAGTGGAAGGGGAAATGGAGCCCCTTGGCACTCACAGAAACCCTCTCCGTGGACCAGGGTCCTTCCTTCTGCGTCCCAAATGCCCTCACAGCCTCCCAGATGGGTGCAGCCTGCAGCTGAGCCACCTCCTGGAGCAGTGCAGACGGGTCACCTCGTCCCATCAAAGCAAGCAGTGCTGGCTCTCAAAGAGGCTTAGATGGAAGACCCCACTCCCTCATGGAGGTAAGAGCCATTTACTCCTTGGGGCATCTGGGTCTCTTGGGGGAGAAACGGGATCCCCGATGCGTAGCCTGCCTGGGAGCTTCCCCTGTCCCTGGCTCCCAGCTCTGGGACAGAGCCGTCTCGATCATTGTACCACCCTGGTTTTGTTCGTAGGAAGGGACTCCCTAGACATGTCCTCTAAGCTGGACTCCTGAGAGGGTTTCCGGTGGGAGGCTCCAGCCCCTCGGGCATGAAGAGGACATCAGGTAATCTCGTTCACATGGCATCTCCGGTCTCCAGCTCCACTTCCCGCAGCAGGGCAAACGAACCGATTAGCTCCCAGAATCCCAACTCTTTGACCTCCTTCCACTCAGCAGTGGGATTTGTCCAGCCCCCTCACCACACCTGTCAGCCTCTGAATGATGAAGGGCCTGAATGTCAGAGTCACCAGAACAAGCAAACTCCAGTTGCAGGCAGTGGGGCCTGTGTGTACTGAGCCCCTCTGGAAACCAGGTCTGAAATGGGAGCAAGGACCCCAGCCCAGGAACAGTAGGAGTGGGCAGAGCAGGCCTGTAACAAGGTGTTCTCCCCTGGGCTGCACAGCCTGGGGCTTAGCCAAGCTGATTACAGAATGAGCCCTACCTGAGAGGCACCATGTAACCCCTCCTACAGAGCCAGACATCAGTGGTGATACAGCCCAGCTGGGGTATCAACAGGAATGAGAACGAGTTAGGAAGTTCAGAGCAGCAAGGAAAGTCTAGAGGGAAACTTGAGAAGAGAGGTGGGAAGTGCCCAGGGAAAACTGCAGCAAAGAGAAAGGAGTAGACCTTGCTGTTGGGTACAGGACCCTGGGCTGCTCCCAGTGTCTGGGTGGAAGTGGGTTCTCCTACTGGCCCCAAAGAAGGGGGCGTCAACGCACCCGGAGAGGGTTACCGAGCCCAGCAAGGGGGCTGCAGGATGAGGAAGAGCCCCAGTGATGGCAGAAGGACTTCTTTCTGTGGAAAGAGATGTTTGGACTTTCAGTGTGAGACAAGCTGGGCCCCAGGAGGATTGACGAAAGATGGTGACCTGGCTGAAGTGTTGACTTACCAGGCAGAGAAACTTTCACGGTGCTGGAGTGACCACTGATGGGGGACGCTAGCCTAGCGAGAGGTCTCTGATAATGCCTGGCCGCCATTGGTGCAAGGAACGATGAGTAGCTTCCTTTCTGATTGGCATAGTCAGGAGGATTGAATTCCCCCTGTTATCCGTGAGGGCTGATGGAAGTCTTGGCCGCTGAAGGACGGTCTGTCCTGCCAAGCGGATGTCTCAAGGGACCAAGCTGGTCACTGGATTTCTCACTTCAGTTCCCAGGACTGGTTAAGCAGCCAAAGCAGGTCTAGGGGTTTCTCACGCAGCTCCTAGAACACCAACAGAGGCAGAAGGAAGTGCAGGCGGAGCTACAGATGTGGCAGCAGCAATTCCTGTGAGAGATCCTGCCAAGGGAAATCAACCCAGGGTCTGCTATGCCCATGGACAAAAATGGCAGACAAGGAGAGCATGCTTGGGCTGTGCTGTGAAGATTAGCCCAGGAGAGCAGGGCATGAGGAAGTGTACAAGCGTGGCCTAATGCCAAGATGGGGACAAGAATTCTTTGTTTTGAGTGCAGAGAAGCAGGCCATATCAAAAGACACGGCCTGCTTAGGAAATTGCTGAGTGGCAAAACAAGGGGCCAGAGCCCCAAGAAGGTAGAAAGAAAGTAGAAGGTGTCCTCTGACACAAACCTACATGAGGCAGGCTACGTGGAGGTGGCAGGGATGGCCGTGGACCTTGCAGACCCTCCACCAACATGCCCGGTTGGGTGCTGCAGGGAGGTGAAGGACGAAATGGTTGGCCCAGAGATGAAGCAGACTGAAGGAGGGACAAACAGCAGGGTGGAGCAGTCCGTGGTGGGTTCTCAGACCCTGACGGAAAGGGTTTTGGCGTATGCAGTGCCAGTAGCAAAAAGGGGTAGAGAAGAAGCTAAAGGCTTCGGAACAGGCTCCGCAAGCAGTTGCGAATGAGAAGGAGTGGCTGCAGGAAGAGCGCTGGGATACTGCGTAAGAGAAGGATTGCCTCTTAATTCTGGTGAGCGGCTGGCAGTGGAGCTGGAGACACTGTGCGCAGGCTGTACAAGCGCGCAGCCGGTGACAGCGATGAGATGATGAGGGATGAAGCTTGGACAAGAATCGAACTTGCCCCCCCAGGTGGGCGATGTTCTAAGGAGGAGGGAATATAACAGAGAGTGGCCTGTGGGCTATAAAGCCTGGACCTAGGCCAAACTGATTACAGAGTGAGCTTCACCTGAGGGGAAAACTAGGGAAAACAGCAGCAAAGGTACAGGAGCAGGCCTAGCTGTTCAGTAGAGGGCCTTGGGGCAGAACCTAGAATTCAGGGTAGGACTGGTTCTCTCATGGTCTCCAAGGAAGGGGACGTAGAGGCCATAGATAGGGCTACCAAGGGCAGGCCGAGCCAAAGTCAGGCTGAGGAAGAGCCCGCAAAGGAACGGAAGACCTTGTTTCTGTTAGACATTTTTGGACTTTTTGTTTGGGATGAGCACGACTCAGGAAGGAGTGGACTAAAAGACGGTCACCTGGCTGAAGGGCTGAGTTCCCAGCCAAAGAACTCCCAGAGGGCCCTAGCAACTATTGGCAGGGGTGCTAGCCCAGCAAGAAAGCTGCAACACCAGGCTTTGCCAGGAAGGGGCAGCCTGGTTTTGGAGAGCTGTGGGGATGGTCTATGAGAGAGGATGGCTGGAGGGGTCGTACAGGAGGGGCAACAGGGTCCAGTGATGAGAGCAGGGAACTGGTTGGACTGCAGCCCTGCCACTGAGTGGTAACGTGATCCTGGCCAGGTCACTCTCCCACCTGATACCTCACTTTCTCTATCTTTGAAATGGGGATCATCCTGACCCACATTAAGTGAGTATTTGATCCTCTGTTTTTCCTTCCCAAATCCCTGCCCTCCTTGTCCCACACAGGCCTCTGCCCTGTTCCTCAAGCTTCCATGCCCATGTTAGTGCCTGTGTAGCCCCACAATGGCAAGGTCTCATGTACAGTCTCCTGCCAGCAAACTGAAGCCGCCCCTAGATCCAGAACAGGAATAGCAGTTTCCGTGCACGGCCCGAATGGAGGATAGACCATGGGCATGGGGACGGCCAACACTCACATCCAGATAGATCATCAACGTACTCCTCTGTCCCAGGAGCAGGAAGGTCTCTGGTTCTTGCTCTCTTCGGTGGCTGGAGCTGCTGAGTTGGGGGTGTGGTGGGCAGAGATGGGAACAGGTCAGAGGATTAATCCAGTGTCAGGGGGAGAGTCCCACCCTGTGGGAGATGATGTTGCCCCTCTGTGGGGAAGTCCTTCCTTGCAGATTCTGTGCTTTGGTTCCTGGACTCTGCCAGGAAGCCCAGCTCCCATCCCTAACAGCTTGGCTGTTCCCTACCTTGTTCGGCACCAGACCCTCTGCAGAGAGCTGCTCTGGGCAAGGACTGCAGAGCCAGCTCTCATCCTGGCAAGTGTAGCCCCAGATTCTATAACCCTGACCCATGGTCTCCCTCCCCTGACAGGCTCTGAGGAAGGCCTGCCCAGAGACATGGATGCCATGTTAAAGAGCCTGCTGACAGCAACTCCCAGCACAGACAAACTCCCTCACATCTTGGAGGTGAGCAGAATGGGCAGGGGCAACAGGAATTTTACCTTAGCCCTGGGGAGACCTGGAAATAAGAGACTGGATGATCCCTGTTTCCATTGTGTCCTGCTACCTGAGAGCCATTGGGCCACCCGTGGTCAGGGTAGTCAGTTCAGAGCAGTGTTGGGGCCCTTCCTCCTTCAGGGACAGAGGGAAGGTGCTGGTGCTCGACAACAGGGCTCTGCCTGGTTCTGTTGAGCACTAACTCCAAGACCCCAGGCAGGCTTGCGGAGTGAGAGCATCAGAGCCCTGTGAGGTCCAGGAGAAGGTCCTCTAAGAAGAGCACTGGCTCCTTCCTAGGAAGCTGCTGAGATTGGTCTTCACAACATCCTCTGGCAAGGAGTTCCACACATTGACTGTGTGTTTGTTTAAAAAAATACTTCCTTTTTTTAGTTTTAAACCTGCTGTCTATTAATTTCATTTGGTGAGCCCATATCAGTGTACAACAGAAATGGTTTCTCAAAGTCATGTTCAATAACATGATTGAATCCTTTTACAAACTCAGTGTAAAAGTTTCTTAGAACAATAGTGGATTGGATTTGCCCTTGCAGCATGGTTCCTGTATGTCTCATGTGATCTTGCCAAGAGCTAATGAAAATACCTACGTTATCCATAGAAGCTTTGGCATATGTCTGGAACTCAATTAATGTCAAGACAATGTAGATATTAGTGTTGTCCATAGGATAGGAATCTTGGCATTTAGCCATGAAAGCAATATGGTAGTGTGCCTCGGTTTCCCTTCTCCTACAGCAAAACAGGTCGGGAATGTCTTTTCTCCTGTGAAAAGTTTCAAGACTGTTTACAAGTATCAGGGGGTAGCCATGTTAGTCTGTATCCACAAAAACAACAAGGAGTCTTTCAGATGTCACCGGACTAACAGATTTATTTGCGCATAAGTTTTCATGGGTAAAAAAAACAGATATTTTGCGGGTGAAACATCTGCATCACAAGCTTTTTTAACATAAAATATGTTCTTCTGTATCACTCTTAACATGTTCAAGGGTTTTCTCCAAAGATTAGGCACATTGTACACTTTTACAGTTTTTGGTTATCGCAAAACAATAGCTAAAACAAATCACCATTAGCAATAACAAGAAATGCATTGGAAGTGTCCATCTACAATCATTTTTGTCATGCCACACCTTTGGCTCAATACCATTGCGGTTTGGGCTTTTTAGGGTTACCCTGTGGCATCGCTTTGCAAAATTCAGTTCTCACTTTCCTCCTTGTCCTGAAGTAAAAGAAAAAGGTTCTCCCGATCCCAAAGGACCAAGCCCCAGACCCAGGTCAATAGACAAGTCAGATCGTACCCACAAATCACGCAAATCCTTTAGGGGCAAGGAGGAACAAGGAGCACCTTGATTCTAAAAGAGCCAAGGAGGAGAGGGACACGGTCCATGAAGAGAGCCTGCTCCGGGGTTCCTGGGGGAAGAGAGGAAGAGCAGGGAGCAGGACCGATTGCTCAGGGGGGGAATGCTGGATATGGGGCCAGCAGGGTGGTTCATCCAGCTCATGTCACAGCACCAGCCCCAGTGCGTGTGCCGGCTGCAGTGTCTGCAGGTGCACAGGTCCATGTACCTGTGACAGTGGAATGGTGTTCCCGGGCCTGGCTCACAATGGTTGGAGGGTGGAGTTTGCGGCAGGGCCAGTGACCAAAACTACAGATGGGGTTTCTGTTCCCAGCAATGACAGTTGTGTGTCTCAGAAAAAGATCCCCTTCCTGGTTTTGGAGAAAAGGGTACGTGTCTTGGAGTGAGGGATGAGGTGGCAGAGCGCATACTGGTTTATGCCGTAGACGACCCGTGTTCTGGTCAGCCTTGAATTCTTCAATTCCCTAATGAATGTTCTTCTGACCCTTAATGGCTTTTATATTTTTGCTCTCACGATTATTCAGACACTCAGCCCAGTCGGCCTGGTCCCACTTCCATGTGGTGCCTCACTTTCCCCCTCTCTGAAGTGGCGATAATCCTAACTGACAATTAGACAGTGTTTGATCCTCAGATCTTCCTTCCCAAATCCCTGCCCTCCTTGCCCAACACTACCCTCTCCCCCAGTTCCCCAAACTTCCATGCCTATCTTTGTGCCTGTCTCATCCCCCAACTACAAGTCTCAGACACCGTCTCCTTCCAGCAAGCTGAAGCTGTCCCTGGCTCTGGAGCTGGAATCGCATGTCCAGAGAGCTTTGCTTGCCTGGTGTATGGACCGTGGGCATGAGAAAGGACAACACCCATCTGCAGGTTGAACATCAACCTCCACCTCTGTCCCAGCAGCAGGATGGCCTCTCGTCCCTGCTCCCTCAGACAACTGGAGCTACTGAGAAGTGTGGTTGGCAGAGCATGAGAACAGCCCATGAGGTTAAGAAATGGTGGGGAGAGCCTCTTCACTCTATGGGACATTACGCTGTTCCTCCGTGGGCAGTCCTTTCTTTCCGCAGGCTGGGATTTGGGTCCTGGATTCTGCCCAGAAGCCCAGCTTCCATCCCTAGCAGCTTGGCTGTTCCCTACTCTGGTGTGCACCAGGCTCTCTGCAGAGAGCTGCTCTGGGCAAGGCCTGCCCATAGAACATGGATGACGAGCTCTAGATCCTGCTGACAGCATCCCCCAGCACAGACAAATTCCAGCACATCTTGGGGGTGAGCAGAATGGGAAGGAGCAGCAGGGGTTTTAACTTGGCCCTGGGGACTCCTAGAAAGAAGAGACTGGAAAATCCATGTTTCCTCTCTTGGATTCTTCTGAGTATGCATTTGTTATGTAAACTCAGTGGGTGACCTTGGGGTTAACTCACTTCCCCCTTCCGGCATCAGTCTTCTCCACTATCAAATCTACCCTGTGGAAGAAGGACATAAGCCCCGACAATCACCTTCACCTGATGGTGTCTGGCCCTGGGAGCCTAAACCAACTGGACTATCTGCCCCATGACCTAAACTGCCCTGTCTTTCCCGCCTAGGGCCTTGTCCTAAGTGCACAGCCTAGTCCCTTCCTGGCTTGTCCCTGACCTTTCAAGGACTCTCCAAGCTCCTCCCACACCTGCTCCCCTTGGGTCTCTCTCCTGGCTGAGCACAGGCTGCCCTTCTATCTCTCAGCAGGCCTGGGTCCTAGTCACATGCTGCTGCTTGTCACCTGATCCCCACACTTATTCTCTTCACCCTAGGGAGCTGCATAACCTGGGCTAGGTGCTGCTGAGCTCCAACCCCTTTCCTGGCCATCTCACCGTGGGACAGGTTGAAAGTGGAAACCTGTGGGCTAACAGTAACTGTTAGTAACTGTTAGTAACTAATTAGTTAGTCTCTAATGTGCCACAAGTACTCCTTTTCTTTTTGCGAATACAGACTAACACGTCTGTTTCTCTGAAACCAGTAACTGTTTGCTCTCAAAGGTGCCGAAGACACAATGGAAGAGGAAATCCTTTGGCCTGGATTTAAATTATTGCAATTGAAAGTGAATGAGAGAAAATAGGTCCAGAGTTATCTTCGTGTATCTTCTGTACAGCAGAAAATGTACAGATTAATAGATGTTAAGGTCAGAAAGGACCATTATGTGTTTCCGGTCGCACCTCCTGAAAAACTCAGGCCCTAAAATGTCACCAAGTGGTTCCTTCAGCCAAGCATAACATGGGACTGAGCCAGAGCATGTCTTTTGGAAGGACATCCACATGCATTAGAACAGAGGTTCTCAAACTGGGGAGTCAGGCCCCCTCAGGGGGTTTTGAGGTTATTCCTTGGGGGGGTCGTGAGCTGTCAGCCTCCACCCCTGCTTTGCCTCCAGCATTTATAATGGTGTTAAATATATAAAAAGTGTTTTTAATTTATAAGAAGGATTCACACTCAGATGCTTGCTTTTCTGTTCCTGGCTTTGGGACCATGAGCGAGTCTCTTCAACGCTGGGTGCCTCGATTTCCCCAACTAACAAATAGATCTAATCATGTTGGGTTTTTTTTTGTTCTCCCCATTTTACAGGGTGGGAAACCGAGACACAGTTGGGACCTGTCTACACTGCAAGTTTCTTCTGCATTTCGAAGCTGCTAACCCCCACATGTTTTTCAGATCCTATGGACAACACCGCTCCTAAAGGTGTGTTTGGTTTGTGCTTATCCCCTATGTAAACCAGCAGGAATGGGCGGACTTTTCTCACTGTGCTGTGGGGAGCAGGTTCTGGGTACTAAGAGTCTGAAGAAGCTCTCAAGGACTACTTTTTACAAATATTTCTATCAATGAATTGGGAGAAAATATACAATCCCTGCTGATAAGATTGGTGGGTGACAAAATATTGGTAGAGTGGTAATTACTGATGAGGAGAGGGCAGTGATACAGAACCATCTGGCTCATTCAGCAAGCTGGGCCCATTCAAAGAAAGCAAGTTTGACCAGAGCCAAATGCAAGGTCCTACACCTAGCAACAAGGCATGCCGGCCACACCTCCAGAATGGGGAAGTGTATCCAGGAAAGCAGTGACTCTGAAAAGGATTTAGGGGCCATAGTGAAGAAGCCACTCAAAACGCGCTCCCAGCATGATGCTGTGGTGACCAGGGCTAAAGCCATCCTTAGACGTAGGAGCAGAGCCGTGAGGAGGCTAGGGAGGTGACACAGGATCAGTGAGACTGCTATTGGAATACTGCCTCCAGTTTTGTTGTCCTCATTTGAAAAAGATGTTGAGAAATTGGAGCTGGGGCAGCAAAGAGCCACCAAATGTTCTGCGGGCTGGAGAAAAATGCCTTCTAGGGAGCGATTGAAAGAGCTCAACCTGTTTAGCTGATGAAAAGCAGATTGAAAGGTGACTTCAATGAAGTGTTGAAATACCTTAATGGAGAGAAAATACTGGGGATTAAAAGGCTCGTTAATCTAGCAGAGAAAGGCATAACAAGACCCAATGGCTGGAAGGTGAAAAGAGACCAATTCATATGACAAATAAAGCACAAATATTCAACAGCGAGGATGATTCACCACAGGAACAAGCTACCAAGGAAAGTGGTGGATTCTCCATCTCTTGATGTCATTTAATGAAGACTAGATGCCTTTCTGGAATGTCTTTGCCAAAGGTTAGCGACTGTGGTAAACAGGAGGCCTGTGATATGCAGGGGGTCAGATGAGATGCTCTAATGGTCTCTTCTGGCCATCAAGTCGACTCATTTCTGAAAAACTGAGTGTAGCATTGGGAGTAGCCTCTGATGTTTTGCTGTCTAGGCGGCTTGCTTCCTAGAATGAATACTCCTTGAGTGGAGTGATCTACAGGGAGTAGCTCAAACCTCCAAAGTGTCTGGCCAGCAGCAGGACATTAGCACTGCAGGGAAGGGGTGGGTAGGCTGACGGGATAGCAAGTGTGAAAAAGGGGACAGGGGTGTGAGAGGAGCCTATATAAGAAAAAGCCCCAGATAGCAAGACTGTCCCTATAAAATCGGGACATCTGGTCACCCCACGGGTGGGTGTGGCAGTGACATCACAAACGCCTTTTGCAGGACCTCAGCCTATTTGTCAAAGGTGGTGGGGAGGTGGTGACCTCACAGAGAGATGCTGACATCAGCCAGGCAGGACAGGGGTGCAGGGCCAGGGAAACATCGCAGACCCCTGTAGCTTTGCTTCAGCAAGTCTCCTTCTCGAGGTCCCTCCTTGAGGACAGAGAGTATTAGGGTTACGTACGTGAGTGCGAGGAGGAACCTCTTTCAAGTTTTCTCCTTTCCTTTTCCTGATTTTACTTGAAAACAGATGTCCCTGTTTGGAACGTAAGAGCCTCTGAGAGGTTTGGAACCTGTTCAGTCTGATCCATTTGGTGCCAGGTAAATTCTAGGCATGGAAAATGCAAGCTTAAGGCGGCAGTATTTTATTCCCCACCTAGGATTTTGTCCCTTAGAATCACTGGGGACATTAGGGTTTGTCCTTTTTGTTTTACCTTTTCCTCCATCCCTCCCTCCTTTCTCTTCTTCTCTTACTACTTTTGTCCTTTCATAGAATCATAGAATCATAGAATCATAGAATATCAGGGTTGGAAGGGACCCCAGAAGGTCATCTAGTCCAACCCCCTGCTCAAAGCAGGACCAATTCCCAGTTAAATCATCCCAGCCAGGGCTTTGTCAAGCCTGACCTTAAAAACCTCTAAGGAAGGAGATTCTACCACCTCCCTAGGTAACGCATTCCAGTGTTTCACCACCCTCTTAGTGAAAAAGTTTTTCCTAATATCCAATCGAAACCTCCCCCACTGCAACTTGAGACCATTACTCCTCGTTCTGTCATCTGCTACCATTGAGAACAGTCTAGAGCCATCCTCTTTGGAACCCCCTTTCAGGTAGTTGAAAGCAGCTATCAAATCCCCCCTCATTCTTCTCTTCTGCAGGCTAAACAATCCCAGCTCCCTCAGCCTCTCCTCATAACTCATGTGTTCCAGTCCCCTAATAATTTTTGTTGCCCTTCGCTGGACTCTCTCCAATTTATCCACATCCTTCTTGAAGTGTGGGGCCCAAAACTGGACACAGTACTCCAGATGAGGCCTCACCAATGTCGAATAGAGGGGAACGATCACGTCCCTCGATCTGCTCGCTATGCCCCTACTTATACATCCCAAAATGCCATTGGCCTTCTTGGCAACAAGGGCACACTGCTGACTCATATCCAGCTTCTCGTCCACTGTCACCCCTAGGTCCTTTTCCGCAGAACTGCTGCCTAGCCATTCGGTCCCTTTCCCTTGTTCTCCTCCCGCCACCAGGAGAGTTGTATGGGGGGAGTCACTGGGGGTGCTCTGCAGCTCCCATTGTGGAAGATCCACCCAAAAATGTTGGGCTGAAATAGTGCTTGGCCCGTGATCCCCACCGGTGACCTGGGCCATCCTTTGGGCTCTCTGGTGAGAAAGTGTCACCTCAGCCTCCCGCCCCTTAGTCTCTACCCGGATTGTCTGAGGAGGAGGTTATTAACAGGGAGGAGACTTGGGTCATTGTTTTTCTCTTTTAAGACCAAGTAAATAAGTTATAACAAGTCATGTTTGATTAATGTTGCTGCTTCTCTGCATTCATTGTCTCTGAGCAGTTCATGATTCTCTCTAACATTCCAGTTCTCCTGAAACACTTGCTGAATAATTACTATGAATTGTTTGTTGGTCTGGAGCTCATTTGAGAGCACTTTATTCAGGTCCTTCAACATATGAAACTCAAGATCCGATGGTTAGTTTGCAAGTTAGGGCTCTTGGGTCCTATTCCCAGCTCTGCCACTGCCTGGCTGTGTGACCTCAGACAAGTCAATTCTCCTTTCTCAGCCTTAGCTTCTCCCTCTTTCAAGTAGGCATAACAATCGGCTCCTACCTACCTCACAGTGGGTGGAGGATGGGGATCCATTGGAGAGTGTCACTGGGAGCAGTGAATAATATGAGGTGTCCTATCACTTTTACTCAGTTAAGACTATGACATAATAGAGTAGCTGAAATACTCTATTTTATTTGTTTTTGATTATTTTGAGATTGTTAAGAGAAGCAACTCCTTAGCTCAGATGGAAGCATCTTCTCTAATTTTCGATCTAACTGTCTCCTCTTTGTATGTGATGGGACAATTTAACACACAGTGACAAACAGGAGATGCTTTTGTTTTGCAACAAAATATTTTTGCAAAGAATTTTCATCCCACTTGATATGATTTCAAGAAACAAACCGGTTTAGTCTGAATGAGATTTTCTGACCAAAACAGTTAAATGAAATTTCCCCACCATCTTGATTCCTGGTATCTCTCCCTGCCTCTGGGGGGCTTGTTGTCTGTCAGAACAGGAGTCAAGATTGTTGGCTTCTCTTTCTGGCTCTGTCACCACCTTGCTGTGTAGGCCCTTGGGTAGGTCACTTCCCTTTTCTGTACCTAAGGCTCCCCCTCTGTCCAATGGGAACAGGGACAATTTGCAAACTCTGGGCAGTCGTGAGCCTGTGTGAGATAAGGGGCGTTAAAGCCTTTTGTGAAGGAGAAAGGGGAGTTTCACGGTGTTGAGCACCGAGGAATTCTAAACTTTGCTAAAATGTCTAGGCTGCGGAAACAATAAATAGTCGGGGCCAAATTTTAACCATTGTCTTTTTAAAAGCCTATTCAGGGATGTGAGTCCCACTCTTTTAGGTATCTGGGGTTCTTTGCCAGGAGGAAAGAAGAGGTTCCTGCCTCCATTTTTATGGCCTTAACAAACCAGGTGCTGTGCCCTAGTTCTCATCTGAGATCCCTGGAAAGAACCTCTCCCCATCCGTTAACAAGACAGTAGCTATCTTTGAAAGGGGAACAAAGAGAACCCTGGGACTTACAGACAAGCCAGCCTCATTCCATAGCTGGAAAGATACTGGAACACATTAAACAATCAGTTTGTCAGCACCTACAGGATCATTTGGTTCTTAGTACTAGTGAGCATGGATTTGTCAAGAACAAATCATTCCAAACCAATCCTATTTCCTTCTTTGACAGGGTTACAGGCCTAGAGGAGGTGGGCAGACAGTAGATGTGATCTATCTTGGTGTTAATCAGGCTTTTGACACAGTCCTATAGGACATTCTCAGAATCAAACTAGGGAAATGTGGTCTAGATGCAATTAGTATAATGTGGGTGCACAGCTGGTTCAAAACCCATCCTCCAAGAGTCGTTCTCCATGTTTGGCTGCCCAGCTAAGAGGGTGTACCTACTGGGTGCGGCAGGGATCAGTCTGGGGTGTGGTACTATTCCATATTTTCATTAATGATTTGGAAAATGGAGTGCAGAGCATGCTTCTACACTGTGCAGATGACACCAAGCACTTTGGAGCACAGGACTGGAATTCAAAACAACCTCTACTAATTGGAGAATTGGTCTTCTTGAGCCAAACTCCACGGCTGGGCCCCTCTCTATAGACTGGGCGAAAGTGAAACTCCAGAACCAAACACTCCTCCTCCTGGACAGTGCATTCCAACCTTTAATGGCAGGGGGACCGGACATGAGGGCCTGGTTGTAATTGCCAGCTGTGGAAGGGAGTGTGTAGCAGTGGTTAGTGAAGGGGCCTGGAAATAAGACTGCTGCATCCCATCCGTGGCTCTGAGACTTGGTGTGACCCTGAGCAAGTAGCTTCAGCAAGTGGGAGCTGGGAGGTGCTGTCACCCGCACACTAAGGCAGTGTTTTGCACCCCTTGCTCCTGGCTGAGTTTTTCTGTCCCTTGGCAATAATGCAGACCCTTCTTTTCACAGTCAGTTGATCGCCCAGTGTCATCACCCTGCCTGCTGGCTGGGCGTGTAACTCCTCAGGTCACCACCCTCTCCAGCCTACCTTGGGCTTGGAAAGTGAGGAGGAGGGCGAGCGACAGCAGGTGACCCTGAACATCCACCATCCATCGCTCCATCACCTAGAGCAAGTGAGTGACATTAGGGTTCCTCTGTGGCATCCCCTGTCTGTCTGGGGAGAGGCAGAAAGAGGGGAAGAGAATCTCTCCCAAAGGAGATTGGATTTGCAAATGGCCTCCTGGAGCCCCTCGCTCTCAGACAAGGGAGGGTCTTCTCCAGTGCCTTCTCCAGTGTGTTTGGAAAGGTCCCAGCAATGCAGCTCCCAGCCCTTCCCTTGTGGGAGACTGTTCCCCTGGCTGAGAGTGTCTGAGCTGGGCCAGAACCTGTGAGCTGCTGAGCATGGAAATCAATGAGAAATGAGGGAGCCCTGGGCTTCCTATACCTAGGGACTTTGATGTGGGGAACGGTTTCCCCGGAGAAGTCTGGACTCTTGGATATTGTTCTGTTCTCTAGTCTGGGTGGTAGCCAGGGATGGCAGGAGGGAGCTGCTTGTCCAATGGTCTTTGTAACTGACCCCAGTGCCTCCCCAGGTGTTGCAGCACCAGGGATGATGAGGGGTATCCTTGGGAGCAGACCATGCAATGAACTCCTGCCAGTGTGTGGATATGGCAATCCCTGCACCCCTGTGAGGAGAGGAGGAGCTGCTGGGGCTAGGGCAGGGATGGGGAGGGATGAAAAAGGCTGTTCGGTGAGAGGCTGCCTTGACTCCAGACTCATGCCTGCTCCCCGCTCAGTTCCAGGATGGCCGGGCTCCTGAGGATGTTCAGGAAGAAGGCTCAGCAGGTGGCCTTAGAGCCTGAGGGAAGCAGCTCCCATCTTCCTCAGGAGCAGAGCGACCCCTCTGTCCCCACTGGCAGGGAAGGAGCTCCCGGATGGACCAGAAGCTGGAAGTGCCCAGCCTTCTGGCAGAGGAAACCAACTCTCGGCACAGGCGCCAAGGTGGGAGAGGCACTGGCCAGGCTGAAATGGAGCTGGCTCAGGATGCAGCTGGGCAGGCAGGACCCAGCCCAGGAAGGGAGCCAGGCAGGGTGGCTCTGGGGCTTGTTGTGTGGGAAGCACCGGCCCCAGGAGCCCAGCCCTGATTCCCAGCAGGAGGCATCGTCCTGCCCAGTCACTGAGGACCCTCCAATCTCCCTGGGGCAGGAGGCGGAGGATCCCTGTCCCAGCACCAGCAGCTCAGCCCGCTCCCCATGGGACAGCAACAGTGTCTTCGATTAGGGTAGCTGTGAGGTCAACGGGCGCCACTGCTTTGTTCCAGGTGAGGAGCCAGGCTGGGCTCAGGGAGGGGTGAGGAGGGGGCTGTGAACACTCTGAGCTCAGGCCCTCAAGCAGTGTTGTGGGGGCTGGTCTCCAGCCCAGATGTGTGGCCTGAGCCACGTGAACCTCTGACACTAGATGCTGCCACTTTGGTCCCTGGTGCTCTGGTTGGCGGAATGGGTGCGGGAAGGGTGGGCAGGCACCTCCCACGGAGTCCAGGACAGTGTGTGAGGGGGTTCGCTTTGCTATGGACTCCTGAATTACTTGGCGGCTGAAGGTATCAATGAGAGCGGGGGATGTGGGGAGCAATCTGCTCTGGGTCCCGGAGGTGGAGGTGCCCTTGTCCTTCTCCCAAGTGGCAGCAGGTATCATCTGAGATTGGCTACTGGTGGGCAGGAATCGGAGGAGCTGGAGGCAGGTGGGGGGATCCTGCTGGTTGTGTGGGGTGCTGGCTGTGTAATCTCCTCACTGGGAAGTTTCAATGAGGCACGAATCTCTCATGCTCCTTTGTCTCCTTTGGGTCTCGCAGGAGCTCATTGAGGAGCTGCCTGATAACTCTCCACCAGGTGCTGTCCTTGCTAACTCCCTGATTGCTGTGGGCAACCTCGGATACCGAGATCCTCCAGCTCTGTTCCCCTAACCCCGGTGCTGTTCAGGCCCAGGGCTGGGAGTCACTGCCCCTCCCACCACCAGGTCACCTCCCAAAGGTGTCTCCTCTGGCAGAGGTGGTGGGAAGGTTCACTCTCTCTGGGTTGAGCTGTTCTTTTCTCTCCAGTAACATGGCAATGGCTGTGGGGAGAGGCTCACTCCCAGGAACAGATACAGCAGGGGCAGCAGGGTCCAGGGAACAGGCGCTATTCCTGCCCTGCCACTCTTTGTGCCAGTCCCACCCCCGCACTGCACAGTCTAATGCCGGCTCCTCTCTCTTGCCAGCACCATGACACCTGGCCTGGAGCCAGAGCTGGAGAGCCACCTCCTTTGACCTGCCCTGCATGTCATCTTCACCCTGGGCACGTAGAAAGACACCACCCAAGTCTAGGTAGATCATGCTAAAGTCATGGATTGAAGAGCCAGGTGTCATCCTGCCATGAATCCTTGCTAATTGCCTGCAGTGGGATATGAATGAGCGAGGCCAGGATATGGATTTGGGGGTCTCACAAGTGCTTCCCAGAGACCCCTTTTCCCATCCTGTGGCAGGTGTAGCCCCAGTTTCCCAAACACTGACCCATGGCTCTCCCTTGCTTTGCAGGATCTGCAAAGGGTCCTACCAGACCTCCTGGATGCCATGCTGGGGAGCCTGCTGGCAGAGTCCTCAGACACCAACAGGCTCCACTACATCTTGGAGGTGAGTCCGATGAGAGGGGTGGGAACAATTTTATCTTTACTCTTAGACCCATTTTCAAGTTTGTCATCCTAGCTGGGCCCCCAGTGGGCCGTCCTTGGTCAGGGCAGTCAGTGCAATGCAGTGTCAGGCCCTTTCTCCTTGAAGGACAGAGGAAGGAGCTGGGACTTCTAGCCTGAGCTCTGCCTGGTTCTGTTGCACAACAATACCCTTCTAAAGGTCTGCGATAAATGAATCAGATGTTCCAGCCCATGCACAATGTCTCAGCCCACTGAGTATGGGGAGGGTCTCATTAGCACAACACATGCACCGGCCCATTGATCCTGAGCTGCCTCCTTTCCCCCTAGCACATTAACTATTGGATCATGTCCAGGGTGTTGCAAGAGAGAGCCAGGGCCACTAGTAGCAGCACCGCCCTGCTCAGATCCACCATCACCCTCCTTGAGTTTGACATAAGTGACCTCTCAGCCCAGCTTCTTGACTCCAGGCGTTGGTGGGCTGGCTCAAACGGGCTGTAGGATGTGCTTCTGCGGGGGCTGGGGGTTAGGAGTGTTCCTCTTCGGGAGGCAGAGCAGAAAATGAACTTGGCTTGAGTCAAGTTCTTCTTGTCCTGGTTAAGTGGTGACTCTGGGCTTTTAAGGGGACCATGCTCCAGGTTTATGCCTTCCTATCATCCTGGAGCAGCTGGGGAAGTAAGTCCTCATGGAGGGCCCTGCCCACTTCCCTGTGCTCCAGGCTCCTTTTGGGGGCAGAGGAAATTAAGGGTCTAAGCTCTACCTCCTATCCTCTAGCATCTCCTGCTGAGGGGAAGGAGAGTCCTGGGCCCAGGGGAGGACTGGAAACTGACAAGAAAATGCTGATGGAGTCCCCTCTCCCTTCCATTAGAACTCAGCAGAATTCCCCAGGATGAGTCACTTTGTGGCACAGCTGGCTCTGTCCATCAGTGACCCAGCCAAGGACCTGAGCCGGCAGGCCAGGGAGGGAGTGTACCGGCTCTACCAGCTGCTGCTGCACCAGAGGGGTAAGGAACCCAGCTGGGAAATGGCCCCCGATAGGAGACTGAGAATGGGAGTGGGGAAATTGGAATCATGTTTTGCTAAAGGGGGAAATGGGAACAGGGAATGGGAGTAAGGAAGTTGGAATCATGTTTGGCTAAGGGCAGGAATGGGAACAGGGACACAGGTGTAAGGCTCTGTGGTGTCAGAGCTGGGAAGGAGGATACTAAGGAAGGAAACTGGAATCATGCTTGCTGGAAGTTCACCCCAATAAACATCGAATTGTTTGCACCTTTGGACTTGGGGTATTGTTGCTCTGTGTTCATGCGAGAAGGGCCAGGGAAGGAAGCGGGTGAAGGAATAAGCCCCCTAACAACAGGTTCTCGTTCCCTTGCAGCAGGAGGACGTCACGGCCAATGTGATGTGCAAGCTCCCCATCATCCGGCACTTGCGCCAGGTGCCTGAGGCACTGCAGGGCTGTGCCTCTGAGGCCACCAGCAACTCCCGCTCCCTGCTGCAGGTACTGCTCTGGCTCACTGTAAATGGGGAGCTAGTGGAAGTGGAAATGGAGCCCCCTAGGACTCACAGAAACTCTTCCCTCTCTCTGTGGAGCAGGGTCCTTCCTGCTGCATCCCAAATTCCGGCACAGTCTCCCAGACGAGCGCAGTCTGCAGCTGAGCCACCTCCGGGAGCAGTGGGAACAGGTCACTTCATCCCATCAAAGCAAGCAGTGCTGGCTCTCAAAGAGGCTTAGATGGAAGACCTCACTATCCCTCATGGAGGTAAGAGCCATTTACTCCTTGGGGCATCTGGGTCTCTTGGGGGAGAAATGGGATCCCCGATGCATAGCCTGGCTGGGAGCTTCCCCTGTCCTTGGCTCCCAACTCTGGGACAGAGATGTTTCCATAATCATACCACCCTGGTTTTGTTCCTAGGAAGGAGCTCCCCAGAGATGTCCTCTAACCTGCACTGCATAGGACTTCGCCAAGCTGATTACAGAATGAGTCTTACCTGAGAGGCACCATGTACTTCTCCCTACAGAGCCAGACTTCAGTGGTGATACAGCCCAGCTGGGGTGTCAACAGGAATGAGAACGAGGTAGGAAGTTCAGAGCAGCAAGGAAAGACAAGAGGGAAATTTGAGAAGAGAGGTAGGAAGTGCCCAGGGAAAACTGCAGCAAAGAGAAAGCAGTAGACCTTGCTGTTCGGTACAGGAGCCTGGGCTCCTGCAATGTCAGGGTGGGACTAGATTCCCCTACTGGCCCCAAAGAAGGGGGAATACACGCACCTGGAGAGGGTTACCAAGCCCAGCAAGGGGGCTGCAGGATGAGGAAGAGCCCCAGTGATGGCAGAAGAGCTTCTTTCTGTGAAAAGACCTGTTTGGACTTTTAGTGTGAGACAAGCTGGGCCCCAGAAGGGAGGACTAAAGGTGGTGACCTGGCCGGAGGGTTGAATTACCAGGCAGAGAAACTGTCATGGTGGTGGAGCGACCACAGATGGTGGAGGCTAGCCCAGCGAGAAGGCTGTGATGTCTTGTCTGGCCGCCACGGGGGCATGTAACAATGTGTAAATTTGTTGCTAATTGGCATCGTCAGGAGGATTGAATACCCCCTGTGGTCCGTGAGGGCTGACTGAAGTCTTGGTTGCTGAAGGCAGGTCTGTCCTCCCAAGCGGGTGTCTCGAGGGACCGAGCTGGTCACTGGATTTCTCAGTTCAGTTCCAGGGACTGGTTAAAGCAGGTCTAGGGGTTTCTCACGCAGCTCCTAGAACACCAACAGAGGCAGAAGGAAGTGCAGGCGGAGCTACAGACGCAGCAGCAGAAATACCTGTGAGAGATCCTGCCAAGGGAAATCAACCCAGGGTCTGCTATGCCCATGGACAAAAAGAGCAGACAAGGAGAACAGGCCTGGGCTGCACTGAGAAGGTGAGCCCACGAGAGCAGGGAGGTGCGGTGGGCAGAGATGGGGACCGGCCAGAGGATTAATCCAGTGTCGGGGGAGAATCCTCCCCCTTGTGGGAGATGATGATGTCCCTCTGTGGGGAAGTTCTTCCTTGCAGATGCTGTGCTTTTGGTTCCTGGACTCTGCCAGGAAGCCCAGCTCCCATCCTGAGCAGCTTGGCTGTTCCCTACCTTGCTCGGCACCAGACCCTCTGCAGAGAGCTGCACTGGGCCAGGACTGCAGAGCCAGCTGTCATCCTGGCAGGTGTAGCCCCAGGTTTCATAACCCTGACCCATGGTCTCTCTCCCCTGACAGGCTCTGAAGAAGGCCTGCCCAGAGACGTGGATGCCATGTTCAAGAGCCTGCTGACAGCAACCCCCAGCACAGATAAACTCCAGCACATCTTGGAGGTGAGCAGAAGGGGCAGGGGCAGCAGGAATTTTATCTTAGCCCTGGGGAGGCCTGGAAATGAGAGACTGGATGATCCACGTCTCCATTGTGTCCTGCTACCTGAGAGCCATTGGGCCACCCGTGGTCAGGGCAGTCAGTTCAGAGCAGTGGTGGGGCCCTTCCTCCTTCAGGGACAGAGGGAAGGCGCTGGTGCTCGACAACAGGGCTCTGTCTGGTTCTGCTGAGCACTAACTCCAAGACCCAAGCAGGCTTGCGGAGTGAGAGCATCAGAGCCCTGTGAGGTCCAGGAAAAGTTCCTCCGAGAAGAGCACTGGCTCCTTCCAAGGAAGCTGCTGAGATTGGTCTTCACAACATCCTCTGGCAAGGAGTTCCACACGTTCACTGTTCATTGTGTAAAAACAATACTTCCTTTTTTTAGTTTTAAAGCTGTTGTCTATTAATTTCATTTGGTGACCCCATATCAGTGTACAACAGAAATGGTTTCTCAAAGTCATGTTCAATAACATGATTGAATCCTTTTACAAACTCAATGTAAAAGTTTCTTAGAACAATAGTGGACTGGATTTGCCCTTGCAGCATGATTCCTGTATGTCTCATGTGATCTTGCCAAGAGCTAATGAAAATAGCTACTTTATCCAAAGAAGCTTTGGCATATGTCTGGAACCCAATTAATATCAAGACAATGAAGATTTTAGTTGTCAAGGTTCCTTCCCCACTCTGAACTCTAGGGTACAGATGTGGGGACCTGCATGAAAACCTCCGAAGCTTACTTTCACCAGCTTAAGTTACAACTTCCCCAAGGTACAAATTAATTTTACCCTTTGCCCTCGGAATTTCCACTGCCACCACCAAACTTTAACTGGGTTTACTGGAAAACGTAGTTTGGACACATCTTTCCCCCCAAAATCTTCCCAACCCTTGCACCCCCCTTCCCGGGGAAGGTTTGGTAAAAATCCTCACCAATTTGCATAGGTGACCACAGACCCAAACCCTTGGATCTTAGAACAATGGAAAAGCATTCAGCTTTCTTACAAGAAGAGTTTAAATAGAAGTAAAGGAATCACCTCTGTAAAATCAGGATGGTAGATACCTTATAGTGTAATTAGATTCAAAACATACAGAATCCCTCTTGGCAAAACCTTAAGTTACAAAAAAGACACACAGTCAGGAATAGTCATTCTATTCAGCACATTTTAAAGAAATCATAATCTAATGCATACCTAGCGAGATTATTTACTCAGTTCTAAGACTCCATTCCTGTTCTGTCCCTGGCAAAAGCATCATACAGACAGACACAGACCCTTTGTTTTTCTCCCTCCTCCCAGCTTTTGAAAGTAACTTGTGTCCTCATTGGTCATTTTGGTCAGGTGCCAGTGAGGTTATCTTTAGCTTCTTAACCTTTTACAGGTAAGAGGATTTTTCCTCTGGCCAGGAGGGATTTTAAAGGGGTTTACCCTTCCCTTTATATTTATGACATTAGTGTTGTCCATAGTATAGGAATCTTGGCATTTAGCCATGAAAGCAATATGGTAGTGTGCCTCGGTTTCCCTTTTACTACAGCATAACAGGTCGGGAATGTCTTTTCTCCTGAGAAAAGTTTCAAGACTGTTTACAAGTATCAGGGGGTAGCCATGTTAGTCTGTATCCACAAAAACAACAAGGAGTCCGGGGACACCTGAAAGACTAACAGATTTATTTGAGCATAAGCTTTCATGGGTAAAAAACACAGATATTTCATGGGTGAAACATCTGCATCACAAGGTTTTTTTAACATAAAGTATATTCTTCTGTATCACTCTTAACATGTTCAAGGGTTTTCTCCAAAGATTAGGCCATTGTACACTTTTACAGTTTTTGGTAATAGCAAAAAAATAGCTAAAACAAATCACCATCAGCAATAACAAGAAATCCATTGGAAGTGTCCATCGACAATCATTTTTGCCATGCCACACCTTTGGCTCAATACCATTGGGGTTTGGGCCTTTCAGGGTTACCCTGTGGCTTCCCTTTGCAAAATTCAGTTCTCACTTTCCTCCTTGTCCTGAAGTAAAAGAAAAAGTTTCTCCCGATCCCAAAGGACCAAGCCCCAGACCCAGGTCAATAGACAAGTCAGATCTTACCCACAAATCACGCAAATCCTTTAGGGGCAAGGAGGAACAAGGAGCACCTTACATCTAAAAGAGCCAAGGAGGAGAGGGACACGGTCCATGAAGAGAGCGTGCTCCGGGGTTCCTGGGGGAAGAGAGGAAGAGCAGGGAGCAGGACCGATTGCTCAGGGGGGGAATGCTGGATATGGGGCCAGCAGGGTGGTTCATCCAGCTCATGTCACAGCCCCAGCCCCAGGGCGTGTGCCGGCTGCAGTGTCTGCAGGTGCACAGGTCCATGTACCTGTGACAGTGGAATGGTGTTCCCGGGCCTGGCTCACAATGGTTGGAGGGTGGAGTTTGCGGCAGGGCCTGTGACCAAAATTGCAGGCGGGGTTTCTGTTCCCAGCAATGACAGTTGTGTGTCTCAGAGAAAGATCCTCTAACCCCTCTCTCCAGGAGACGTACTCTTGTCTCCAAAGCCAGTCAGGTGGCAGAGCGCATACTGGTTTATGCCGTAGCCAACACGTTTTCTGGCCAGCCTTGAATGCTCCAATTCCATGATGAATGTTCTTCTGACCCTTAATGGCTTTTTTATTTTTGCTCTCGCGATTATTCAGACACTCAGCCCAGTCGGCCTGGTCCCGCATCCACGTGGTGCCTCACTTTCCCCCTCTCTGAAGTGGCGATAATCCTAACTGATAATTAGACAGTGTTTGATCCTCAGATCTTCCTTCCCAAATCCCTGTCCTCCTTGCCCAACACTACCCTCTCCCCCATTTCCCCAAACTTCCATGCCTATCTTAGTGCCTGTCTCATCCCCCAATTGCAAGGTTTCAGACACAGTCTCTCCCAGCAAGCTGAAGCTGCCCCTGGCTCTGGAGCAGGAATCGCATGTCCAGAGAGCTTCCCTTGCATGGTCTCTTGACTGTGGGCATGAGAAAGGACAACACCCATCTGCAGGTTGAACATCAACTTCCACCTCTGTCCCAGCAGCAGGATGGCCTCTAGTCCCTGCTCCCTTAGACAGCTGGAGCTACTGAGAGGTGTGGTTGGCAGAGCATGAGAACATCCCATGAGGTTAAGAAATGGTGGGGAGAGCCTGGATTCTGCCCAGAAGCCCAGCTTCCATCCCTAGCAGCTTGGCTGTTCCCTACCCTGCTGTGCACCAGGCCCTCTGCAGCGAGCTACTCTGGGCAAGGACTGCAGAGCCAGCTGTCATCCTGGCAGGTGTAGCCCCAGGTTCCATAACCCTGACCCATGGTATCCCTCCGCTGGCAGGCTCAGAGCAAGGCCTGCCCATAGAACATGGATGACGAGCTCTAGATCCTGCTGACAGCATCCCCCAGCACAGACAAACTCCAGCACATCTCGGAGGTGAGCAGAATGGGAAGGGGCAGCAGGGTTTTTACCTTGGCCCCTGGGGACTCCAAGAAAGAAGAGACTGGAAAATCCATGTTTTTTCTCTTGGATCCTTCTGAGTATGCATGTGTAATATCAATTCAGTGGGTGACCTTGGGGTTAACTCACTTCCCCCTTCCAGCATCAGTCTTCTCCACTATCAAATCTACCCTGGGGAAGAAGGACATAAGCCCCGACAATCACCTTCACCTGTGGGTGTCTGGCCCTGAGAGCCTAAACCAACTGGACTATCTGCCCCATCACCTAAACTGCCCTGTCTTTCCCTCCTCGGGCCTTGTCCTAAGTGCTCAGCGTAGCCCCTTCCTGGCTTGTCCCTGACCTTTCAAGGACTCTCCAAGCTCCTCCCACACCTGCTCCCCTTGGGTCTCTCTCCTGGCTGAGCACAGGCTGCCCTACTGTCTCTGAGCAGGCCTGGTTCCTAGTCACATGCTGCTGCTTTTCACCTGATCCCCACACTTATTCCCTTCCCCCTGGGGAGCTGCATAACCTGGGCTAGGTGCAGTTGAGCTCCAACCCCTGTCCTGGCCATCTCACCCTGGGACAGGTTGAAACCGGAAACCTGTGGGATAACAGTAGCTGTCAGAAAGGACCATTATGTGTATCTAGTCACACCTCCTGTATAACTTGGGCCCTAGAATGTTACCAAGTGGTTCCTTCAGCCAACCATAACATGGGACTGAGCCAGAGCACGTCTTTTGGAAGGACATCCACATGCATTAGAGCAGGGGTTCTCAAACTGTGGGTCGAGCCTCCTCAGGGGGTCGTGAGGTTATTATATGGGGGGTCGCGAGCTGTCAGCCTCCACCTCCAACCCCGCTTTGCCTCCATCATTTATAATGGTGTTACATATATAAAAAAGTGTTTTTAATTTATAAGGAGGGGTCACACTCAGTGGCTTGCTCTGTGAAAGCGGTCACCAGTGCTAAAGTTTGAGAACAACTGCATTAGAGCCAGCTGGCTAACAGAAAACCTTTCTTCTGCAGTGACGGGGGTTAAGGGTCATGGAAGAAAAGACATGGAGGCTTTGAATAAAATTAGAGGAGCGAGGCCAGGATATCAGGGGCGAGGTCCCAGGACTGGCTATCAGAAGACCTGCCGTTTTCTATTCCTGGCTTTGGGACCATGAGCGAGTCTCTTCAACGCTGGGTGCCTCGGTTTCCACACTATCAAATAGAGCTAATTAAGGTTTTGTTTGTTCTCCTCATTTTACAGGGTGTGAAACCGAGACACAGTTGGGACCTGTCTACACTACAGCTCTCTAGAGCATTTCTAAGCTGCTGACTACCAAATGATGTTCAGAGCCTATAGACAACACCGCTCCTAAAGGTGTGTTTGTTCTGTGGGGAGCAGGTCCTGGGTACTAAGGGTCTGAAGAAGCTCTCAAGGACTAATTTTTAAAAATATTTTTATCAATGAATTGGGATAACCTACAATCCCTGCTGATAAGCTTGGTGGGTGACAAAATACTGGCAGAGTGGTAATCACTGATGAGGAGAGGGCAGTGATACACAGCCATCTGGCTCATTCGGCAAGCTGAGCCAATTTGACCAGAGCCAAATGCAAGGTCCTATACCTAGCAACAAGGTGTGCCGGCCACACCTCCAGAACGGGGAGGTGTATCCAGGAAAGCAGTGATTCTGAAAAGGATTTAGGGGCCTCAGTGCAGAAGTCACTCAACACAAGCTCCCAGCGTGATGTGTGGTGACCAGGGCTAAAGCCATCCTTAGACGTAGGAGCAGAGCCGTGAGGAGGCTAGGGAGGTGACACAGCATCAGTGAGACTGCTACTGGAATTCTGCCTCCAGTTTTGGTGTCCTCATTTGAAAAAGATGTTGAGAAATTGGAGCTGGGGCAGCAAAGAGCCACCAAATGTTCTGCGGGCTGGAGAAAAATGCCTTCTAGGGAGCGATTGAAAGAGCTCAACCTGTTTAGCTGATGAAAAGAAGATTGAAAGGTGACTTCACTGAAGTGTTGAAATGCCTTAATGGAGAGAAAATACTGGGGATTAAAAGGCTCGTTAATCTAGCAGAGAAAGGCATAACAAGACCCAATGGTTGGAAGGTGAAAAGAGACCAATTCATATCACAAATAAGGCACAAATATTCAACAGCGAGGAAGATTCACCACAGGAACAAGCTACCAAGGAAGTGGTGGATTCTCCATCTCT
The DNA here is from genome assembly GCF_965140285.1 of Lepidochelys kempii. NCBI lineage: Eukaryota > Metazoa > Chordata > Testudines > Cheloniidae > Lepidochelys > Lepidochelys kempii. The sequence goes on along the minus strand of NC_136382.1, from coordinate 177,135,986 downwards.
TGATGTCATTTAATGAAGACTAGATGTCTTTCTGGGATGTGCTTCCCAAACGGTAGCAACTGTGGTATACAGGAGGCCTGTGATATGCAGGGTGTCAGATGAGATGCTCTAATGGTCTCTTCTGGCCATCAAGTCGACTCATTACTGAAAAAACTGAGTGTAGCATTGGGAGCAGCCTCTGATGTTTTGCTGTCTAGCCGGCTTTCTTCCTAGAATGAACACTCCTTGAGTGGGGTGATCCACAGGGAGTAGCTCAAACCTGCAAAGTGTCTGGCCAGCGGCAGGACATTAGCACTGCAGGGGAGGGGTGGGTAGGCTAACGGGAAAGCAAGTGTGAAAAAGGGGACAGGGAGTGGGGGGGTAAGGGGAGCCTATATAAGAAAAAGCCCCAGATAGCGGGACTGTCCCTATAAAATCGGGACATCTGGTCACCCCAGGGGTGGGTGTGGCAGTGACAACACAAAGGCCTTTTGCAGGACCTCATCCTATTGGTCAAAGGTAGTGGGGAGGTGGTGACCTCACAGAGAGATGCTGACATCAGCCAGGCAGGACAGGGGCGCAGGGCCAGGGAAACCTCGCAGACCCCTGTAGCTTTGCTTCAGCAAGTCTCCCTCTCGAGATCTCTCTTTGAGGACCGAGAGAGTATTAGGGTTTACGTACGTGAGCGTGAGGAGGAACCTCTTTCGACTTTTCTCCTTTCCTTTTCCTGATTTTACTAGAAAACAGACGTCCCTGTTTGGAAGGTAAGAGCCTCCGAGAGGTTTGGAACCTGTGCAGTCTGATCCATTTGGTGCCAGGTGAATTCTAGGCCTGGAAAACGCTAGCTTCAGGTGGCAGAATTTTATTCCCCACCTAGGATTTTGTCCCTTAGAATCACTGGGGACATTAGGGTTTGTCCTTTTTGTTTTACCTTTTCCTCCGTCCCTCCCTCCTTTCTCTTCTTCTTTATTTCTTTTGTCCTTTCCCCTGTTCCCGTACTGCCACCAGGAGGGTTGTGTGGGGGAAGTCACTAGGGGTGCTCTGCAGCTCCCATTGTGGAAGGTCAACCGAAAAATGTGGGGCTGAAATACTGCTCGGCCAGTGATCCCCATTGGTGACCTGGGCCATCCTTTGGGTTTCCTGGATGAGAACCCTCAGCCTCCCGCCCCCTCAGTCTCTACCCTGATTGGCTGTGCGGGGGGTTATTGACAGGGAGGAGACTTGGGTCCTTGTTGTTCTGCTTTAAGACCAAGTAAATAAGTCAGAACCAGTCATATGTTTGACGAATGTTGCTGCTTCTCTGCCTTCATTGTCTCTGAGCAGTTCATGATTCTCTCTAACATTGCAGTTCTCCTGAAACACTTGCTGAATAATTACTATGAACTGTTTGTTGGTCTGGAGCTCATGTGAGAAGACTTTATTCAGGTCATTCAGTGTATGAAATTCAAGATTCGATGGTTAGTTTGCAAGTCAGGGCTCTTGGGTCCTATTCCCAACTCTGCCACTGACTGGCTGTGTGACTTCAGACAAGCCAATTCTCCTTTCTCAGCCTTAGCTTCTCCCTCTTTCAAGTAGGCATAACAATCGGCTCCTGTCACGGTTCCTCCCCCACTCTGAACTCTAGGGTACAGATGTGGGGACCTGCAAGAAAAACCTCCTAAGCTTATCTTTACCAGCTTAGGTCAAAACTTCCCCAAGGTACAAAATATTACATCCGTTATCCTTGGACTGGCCGCTACCACCACCAAACTAATACTGGTTACTGGGGAAGAGCTGTTTGGACGCGTCCTTCCCCCCAAAATACTTCCCAAAACCTTGCACCCCACTTCCTGGACAAGGTTTGGTAAAAAGCCTCACCAATTTGCATAGGTGACCACAGACCCAGACCCTTGGATCTTAAGAACAATGAACAATCCTCCCAACACTTGCACCCCCCATTTCCTGGGAAATGTTGGATAAAAAGCCTCACCAATTTGCATAGGTGACCACAGACCCAAACCCTTGGATCTGAGAACAATGAAAAAGCATTCAGTGTTTTACAAGAAGACTTTTAATAAAAAATAGAAGTAAATAGAAATAAAGAAATCCCCCCTGTAAAATCAGGATGGTAGATATCTTACAGGGTAATTAGATTCAAAAACATAGAGAACCCCTCTAGGCAAAACCTTAAGTTACAAAAAAGATACACAGACAGAAATAGTTATTCTATTCAGCACAATTCTTTTCTCAGCCATTTAAAGAAATCATAATCTAACACATACCTAGCTAGATTACTTACTAAAAGTTCTAAGACTCCATTCCTGTTCTGTCCCTGGCCAAGACGACTACAGACAGACACAGACCCTTTGTTTCTCTCCCTCCTCCCAGCTTTTGAAAGTATCTTGTCTCCTCATTGGTCATTTTGGTCAGGTGCCAGCGAGGTTACCTTTAGCTTCTTAACCCTTTACAGGTGAGAGGAGCTTTCCCCTGGCCAGGAGCGATTTCAAAGGGGTTTACCCTTCCCTTTATATTTATGACAGCTCCTATCTACCTCACGGTGGGAGGAGGATGGGGATCCATTGGAGAGTGTCACTAGGAGCAGTGCATAATATGAGGGGTCCTATCTCGTTTACTCAGATCAGATTATGACACAATAGAATAGCTGAAATATTCTATTTTATTTGTTTTTGATTATTTTGTAATTGTTAAGAGCAGGAACTCCTTAGCTCAGACTGAAGCATCTTCTCTAATTTTCGAGATCTAAGTGTCTCCTCTTTGTGCGCGACGAGACAATTTAACACGCAGTGACAAACAGGAGATGCTTTTGTTTTGCAACAAAATATTTTTGCAACGAATTTTCATCCCAATTGTTATGATTTCAAGAAACAAACCATTTTAGTCTGAATGGGATTTTCTGACAGAAATGGTTTCAATGAAATTTCCCCACCATCTCGATTCCTGGTCTCTCTCTTTGCCTCTGCGGGGTTTCTTGTCTGTTAGGAGTCAGGATTTGTGGCTTCTCTTTCTGGCTCTGCCACCGTGTTGCTGTGTACGCCCTTGGGTAGGTCACTTCCCTTCTCTGTACCTCAGGCTCCCCATCTCCCCATCTGGGAACAGGGACAGTTTGCGAACTCTGGGCAGTCATGAGCCTGAGTGAGATAAGGGGCGTAGTTAAAGCCCTTTGTGAAAGAGAAAGGGGAGTTTCACGGTGTTGAGCACCAAGGAATTCTAAACTTGGCTAAAATGTCTAGGCTGCGGAAACAAGAAATGGTCGGTGCCAAATTTTAACCACTGTCTTTTTTAAAGCCCATTCAGGGATGTGAGTCCCATCTTTTAGGTATCTGGGGTTCTTTGCCAGCAGCAGAGAAGAGGTTCCTGCCTCCATCTTTGTGGCCTTAACAAACCAGGTGCTGTGCCCCAGTTCTCATCTGAGATCCCCGAAAAGACATCTCCCCATCTGTTAACAAGACAGTAACTATCTTTAAAAGGGAAACAAAGAGAACCCCGGGACTTACAGATTAGCCAGCCTCACTTCCATACCTGGAAAGATACTGGAACACATTATTAAACAATCAGGATCATTTGGTTCTTAGTGCTAGTGAGCATGGATTTGTCAAGAACAAATCATTCTAAACCAATCCTGTTTCCTTCTATGACAGGGTTACGGGCCTAGTGGAGGTGGGTAGACAGTAGATGTGATCTATCTTGGTGTTAATCAGGCTTTTGACACAGTCCCATAGGACATTCTCACAAGCAACCTAGGGAAATGGGGTCTAGATGCAATTAGTATAATGTAGGTGCACAGGTGGTTGAAAACCTATCCTCCAAGAGTCGTTCTCCATGTTTGGCTGCCCAGCTGAAGGGGTGTACCTAGTGGGTCCAGCACGGATAAGTCCGGGGTGTGGTACTATTCCATATTTTCATTAATGATTTGGAAAATGGAGTAGAGAGTATGCTTCTAAACTGTGCAGATGACACCAAGCACTTTGGAGCACAGGACTGGAATTCAAAACGCCCTTTACAATTTGGAGAATTGGTCTTCTTGAGCCAAACTCCAGGGCTGGGCTCCTCTCTGTAGACTGGGCAGAAGTGAAACCCCAGAGCCAAACACTCCTCCTCCTGGGCAGTGCACGCCGACCGCTAATGGTCAGATGCTGCTTAGCACTGTCAGAGCAGCTTCTGCTGCGGGATTCTCCCAGCACTTTCCAAGAGTAGGAAAGTATGAAATTCCCATTTGACTGTTGGGGACAGAGCCATAGAGCGGGGATCAACTTGCCCAAAGTCTCAATCGGAAAACCAGCAATGGAACCCAGGAGTCCTGACTCTCGATCCCCTCTTTTCACAGGCAGTCGATCGCCCAGTGTCATCATCCTGCCTGTCGGCTGGGCAGTGTAACTCCTCAGGTCACCACCCTCTCCAGCCTGCCTTGGGCTTGGAGAGTGAGGAGGAGAGCGAGGGACAGCAGATGACCCTGAACATCCGCCATCCTTTGGCCAGAGCAAGTGAGTGGCATTAGGGTTCCTCTGTGGCGTCCTCTGTCTGTCTGGGGAGAGGCAGAAAGAGGGGGAGAGAATCTCTCCAAAGGAGATTGGATTTGCAAAAGGCCCCCAGGAGTCCCTTGCTCTCAGACCGGGGAGGGGCTTTTCCAGAGTCATCTCCAGTGTGTTTGGAAAGGTCCCAGCAGTGCGGCTCCCAGCCGTTTCCTTGTGGGAGACTGTTCCATGGCTGAGAGTGTCTGAGCTGGGCCAGACCCTGTGAGCTGCTAAGCATGGATTATCATAAATATAAAGGGAAGGGTAAACCCCTTTAAAATCCCTCCTGGCCAGAGGAAAAATCCTCTCACCTGTAAAGGGTTAAAAAGCTAAAGGTAACCTTGCTGGCACCTGACCAAAATGACCAATGAGGAGACAAGATACTTTCAAAAGCTGGGAGGAGGGAGAAAAACAAAGGGTCTGGGTCAGTCTGTATGCTGCTTTTGCTGGATACAGAACAGGAATGGAGTCTTAGAACTTAGTAAGTAATCTAGCTAGGTATGTGTTAGTTTATGATTTCTTTATATGGCTGAGGAAATAGCTGTGCTGAATAGAATGACTATTCCTGTTTGTGTGTCTTTTTTGTAACTTAAGGTTTTGCCTAGAGGGATTCTGTATGTTTTGAATCTAATTACCCTGTAAGGTATCTACAATCCTGATTTTACAGAGGTGATTCCTTTACTTCTATTAAAGGTCTTCTTGTAAGAAAACGGAATGCTTTTTTCATTGTTCTAAGATCCAAGGGTTTGGGTCTGTGGTCACCTATGTAAATTGGTGAGGATTTTTACCAAACCTTCCCCAGGAAGTGGGGTGCAAGGGTTGGGAGGATTTTGGGGGGAAAGACGTGTCCAAACTCCGTTTTTTCAGGAACCCAGATAAAGTTTGTTGCTGGCAGTGCAAGTCCTAGGGCAAAGGGTAAAATAGTTTGTACCTTGGGGATATTTTAACCTAAGCTGGTAAAAGTAAGCTGAGGAGGTTTTCATGCAGGTCCCCACATCTGTACCCTAGAGTTCAGAGTGGGGAAGGAACCTTGACAGAAATCAATGAGAAATGTGGGGGCCCTGGGCTTCCTATGCCTAGGGACTTTGATGTGGGGAATGGTTTCCCCGGAGAAGTCCAGACTCCTGGGTAGTGTTCTTTTCTCTAGCCTGGGGGGTAGCCAGGGATGGTAGGAGGGAGCTGCTTGTCCGATGGTCTTTGTAACTGACCCCAGTGCCTCCCCGGGTGTTGCAGCACCAGGGATGATGAGGGAAATCGTTGGGAGCAGACCATGCAATGAAGTCCTGCCAGTGTGTGGAGATTGCACTCCCTCCACCCCTGTGAGGGGAGGAGGAGCTGCTGTGGCTGGGGCAGGGATGGGGAGGGATGAAAAAGGCTGTTTGGTGAGAGGCTGCCTTGTCCCAAGACTCACGCCTACTCCCTGCTCGGTTCCAGGATAGCCGGGCTCCTAAGGATGTTCAGGAAGAAGGTCCTGCAAGTGGCCCCAGACCCTGAGGGAAGCAGCTGCCATCCTCCCCAGGAGCAGAGCGGCCCCTCTGTCCCCGCTGGTGGGGAAGGAGCTCTCGGCCCAGGCCAGGAGGTGGAAGTGCCCAGCCTTCTGGCGGAAGAAACCCGCTCTTGGTGCAGGCACCAAGGTGGGAGAGCCACCAGCCAGGCTGAAATAGAGTTGGCCCAGGATGCAGCTGGGCAGGCAGGACCCAGCCCACGAAGGGAGCCAGGCAGGGTGGCTCTGAGGCTTGTTGTGTGGGAAGCACCGGCCCCAGGAGCCCAGCCCTGATTCCCAGCAGGAGGCATCGCCCTGCCCGGTCACTGAGGACCTTCCAGTCTCCCCGGGACAGGAGGTGGAGGGTCCCTGTCCCAGCACCAGCAGCTCGGCCCACTCCCCATGGGACAGCAGCAGCGCCTGGGACTCTGGCTGCAGTGAGACCAAGGGGCGCCGCTGCTTGGTTCCAGGTGAGGAGCCAGGCTGGGCTCAGGGAGGGGTAAGGAGGGGGCTGTGAACACCTTGAGCCCAGGCCCTCAAGCAGTGCTATGGGGGCTGGTCCCCAGCCCAGGTGTCGGCCCTGAGCCACGTGAACCTCTGACACTAGATGCTGCCACTTTGGTCCTTGGAGCTCTGGTTGGCGGAGTGGGTGCCAGGAGGGCGGGCAGGCACCTCTCAGGGAGTCCAGGACAGTGTGTGGGGGGATCTCTTTGCTATGGACTCCTGAATTACTTGGGGGCTGAAGGTATCACTGAGAGCGGGGAATGTGGGGAGCGATCTGCCTGGGTCCCGGATGTGGGAAGGGGGCACATTGCCCCATCATGCCCCTGTCCTTCTCCCAAGTGGCAGCAGGTATCATCCTGTCACCTTCTCTCCCTGGTGCAGGGACCACCCGGGATGACGAGGAGGCGAAATGGGTGGACGTGGCCACAGAGGAGGCTGCTCTCAAGAACATTCAAGAGCAACTCCAGGGCCGATAAAAGGTACAAACGTTCCCCAGCTGCGCTGGAACCGAGATTCTCCCGCCCCTTCCCAGCACCCTGACCCCCTGCAGAGGGTCTTGTCTCTGATGATCCACCAGCCCTAATGGAGACCTTTCTCCTCCATGATCTGGGACGCCCAAGATGGGGGTGTTTGTCACACACCAGCCGGGGTCTCCTCCCCCAACAGGCACTGTCCCAGATCTGGACCCTGCTTGTGTAGGAGCCATGGGTGATTTGGACAATGGGTGGGTCCCCACTGTCCCCCATTCAGGCCTGAGTGCTGCAGCTGGTGTAGGTAGGGCTAACTGGCTCTCTCTCCTGTAACCCCACTCCTGGTGGATGCAGGACGAGGCCCAGCAGCTCATGTTCCTGCACGCCATCTACCCCCGTGTTTCGCTGCACATCAGAGAGGGCAGGACACATTGGAGCCACACTGCTGCAAGGTGCTGTGCTGGAGAGGATTGTGGAGAGGGAGGACAGAGATGGGAGGGGCAGGGATTTCCCCAGGCCAATGGATAGGGGATGGCTGGTGCTGGAGGGGCATCTGAGGCCAGGGATTGCTGGGGCTGAAGATGGGGGAGAAGAGACAGGACAAATTCTGAGATTGACCACTAGTGGGCAGGAATCGGAGGAGCTGGAGGCAGGTGGGGGGATCCTGCTGGCTGTGTGGGGAGCTGGCTGTGTAATCTCCTCACTGGTGTCAATGAGGCCCGAATCTCTCACGCTCCTTTGTCTCGTTTGGGTCTCACGGGAGTTTATTGAGGAGCTGCCTGATAACTCTCCTCCTGGTGCCATCCTCACTAACTCCCTGTTTGCTGTGGGCAACCTCGGATGCCGAGACCCTCCAGCCCTATTCCCCTAACCCCAGTGCTGCTCAGGCCCAGGGCTGGGAGTCACTGCTCCTCCCACCACCACATCACCTCCCAAGGTGTCTCCTCTGTCAGAGGTGGTGGGAAGGTTCACTCTCTCTGGGTTGGGCTGTTCTTTTCACTCCAGTAACGTTGCAATGGCTTTGGGGACAGGCTCACTCCCTGGATCAGATACAGGAGGGGCAGCAGGGTCCAGGGAACAGGCACTATTCCTCTCCTGCCACTGTCTGTCTGGAAAACCTTTCACTTCTCATTCCCTGGCTCGTTGCCTCAGTTTACATTCTCACCAGCCTCTGCCTATTTCCCTGAAGTTTCACATCCCTGTTGGTGCCAGTCCCACCCCCACACTGCACAGTCTAATACCAGCCATGGTATTACCACCATGACACCTGCCCTGGAGCCAGAGGGGGAGAGCCACCTTCTTCGAGCTGCCCTGCATGTTAGCTTCACCCTGGGCACGTAGAAAGACACCACCCAAGTCCAGGTAGAACCTGTTAAGTCATGGAATGAAGAGCCAGCTGTCATCCTGCCATGAATCCTTGCTAATTGCCTGCAGTGGAATGTGAATGAGTGAGTCCAGGATATGTGTTTGGGGGTCTCACAAGTGCTTCCCAGAGACCCCTCTTCCCATCTACAGGCAGGTGTAGCCCCAGTTTCCCTAACTCTGACCTATGGCTCTCCGTTGCTTTGCACAAGTGTCTCACAAGTGCTTCGCAGAGACCCCTTTTCCCATCCTGTGGCAGGTGTAGCCCCAGTTTCCCCAATACTGACCCATGGCTCTCCCTTGCTTTATAGGATCTGCATAGTGTCCTGCCAGACCTCCTGGATGCCTTCCTAGGGAACCTGCTGGCAGAGTCCCCACACACTGACAGGCTCCACTACATCTTGGAGGTGAGCCCGATAAGAGGGGTGGGGCTATTTTGCCTGAACTCTTAGATCCATTTTCAAGTCTGTCCTCCTAGCTGGGCCCTCAGTGGGAAGTCCTTGGTTAGGGCAGTCAGTACAATGCAGTGTCAGGCCCTTCCTCCTTGAAGGACAGAGGAAGTAGCTGGGAGTTCAAGCCAGAGCTTTGCCTGGGGACTGGCTTAGGGAGTGAGAGTCTGAACCCCTCCTGTGAGATTCAGAAGATGGTCCTCAGAGAAGAGTCACTGGCTCCTTCCAAGAGAAACAGGAGGATCCCAGAGAATCAGCCCTTCTCTCCGGGCCCTGAGATTCCTGGGCGGATTGTGCTCACACTCAATCCCTTCACCCAACCAAGGACTTGAGAGCCAAGGAGGGGTGAGGGGTCTGTCTCCTCCTTGGTGAGCTGTTCAGGAATCAGGAGTTCAGGGAGTATGGGACCAGCCCCAACATTGGACGTTGTCCCAATCTAGAGAGACAATAAGAAGTCGTGACCTGCAGGGTACAGGCATTGTCCTGGGGGCAACAATCCCCTTCTAAAGCTCTGCGATCAGTGAATCAGATATTCCACCCCGTGCGCAATGTCTCAGCACCCTGGGGATGGGGAGGGTCTCATTAGCACAACACATGCACCGGCTTATTGATCCTCCGCTGCCTCCTTTCCCCCTAGCACATTAACTATTGGATCATGTCCAGGGTGTCGCAAGAGTGAGCCAGGGCCATTAGGAGCAGCACCGCCCTGCTCAGATCCACCATCACCCTCCCTGAGTTTGACGTAAGTGACCTCTCAGCCCAGCTTCCTGACTCCAGACGTCGGTGGACTGGCTCGAACGGGCTGTAGGATGTGCTGCTGCAGGGACTGGGGGTTTGGAGTGTTCCTCTTGGGGAAGCAGAGTCAGAGCCTCTGACTTGGTTTGAGTCAAGTTCTTCTTGTCCTGGTTAAGTGGTGACTCTGGGCTTTTAAGGGGACCATGCTGCAGATTCATGCCTTTTTGTCATCCTGGAGCAGCTGGGGAAGTAAGTCCTCATGGAGGGCCCTGCCCACATCCCTGTACTCCAGGCTCCTTTTGAGGGCAGAGGAAATTAAGGGTCTAAGCTCTACCTCCTATCCTCTAGCATCTCCTGCTGACGGGAAGGAGAGTTCTGGCCCAGGGGAAGACTGGGAACTGACAGGAAAATGCTGATGGAGTCCCCTCTCCCTTCCATTAGAACTCAGCAGAATTCCCCAGGATGGGTCACTGTGTGGCACAGCTGGCTCTGTCCATCAGTGACCCAGCCAAGGACCTCAGCCGGCAGGCCAGGAAGGGAGTGTACTGGCTCTACCGGCCTCTGCTGCACCAGAGGGGTAAGGAACCCAGCTGGGAAATGGCACCCGATAGAAGAGTGAGAGTGGAACCCCAACCAATTTCTCTCAGACTGACCCTGGCTGGAAGCTGAGTCTCTCTTGATCTTTCTCTGTTCTATACCAGCCCCCGCAATTCTGTTGGGCCAGGCACGCAGCGAGGACTCTGCCCACTGTGCAGCCACCAATGGGATTGGAAGGACACAAGCACTGCAACCAGAATGACAAGTGTGTGTGTGTGTCTGTTTCCCAGGGCTGACCATCCATGAGACCGAAGCCCTGTGGTGTTGGGACTGGCACCAGGACAGCAGGCTCCTGGGCTACAGGAAGACAGCCAGGGTGGGAGAGGTAAGGACACTCTGCCAGGGCATGACACAGGTCAGGGAGTGGTGGTGGCTGGATCCTCTGCAATGGCTGCCTCCTGGGGCCACTGGACAGAGATACCGTTGTAGCTGCAGGATTTGGAGCCTGGTTCTGGGCAATCTGCTAATGCCTCGCATCCTGTTGGGTTTAGGTCTTTGGAAAGTTCTTCTGGGAGGGGCAAAAAAGATCCTTCCTCCGGACAGCAGTGCTGACCATCCATGACCCCCTGCTGCGTGTCAGCCAGGCTGGGCCACTCCTCACCTATTTCCTCCTGGGGGAAGCCCAGCAGCTGATGGGGGACAAGGTAAGCAGCTGCATTAGAGTCAGAAAATTGGGGTGGGGCCCAGGCCTCATTCCCATCCAATGGCCATTCGCTGGCCTGGCAGTAATAACTCTGTTGGGGAATTAGAGTGAGAACAGGTGCTACTGGGAAGGGAGATAAATTCACCTGCAAGAGCAGGAGGGAGCCAGCTTGTCCCCAGAGCAGCTCCAACTGAGCTCTTTAGCAAGGCTAATTAATGACAAGTATTACCTCATCACGGACTTATGTTCTTAGGACACGGTGCTATCACTCTTGGGAAGTACCCTCTGCGAGTCTCTCCTGTCCCACAGGGCAGCACAAATTCCCAGTGGCCTAGTGTCCGTGTCGCCCGAGCCACTACCCAGAGTTGCTCCCATCACTGGCAGTCTGGGAAGCCAAGGACTGACGAGTGATGGCGACTCACCAGGCAGGGCTGATGCACATGGGCAGGGGAAGCTTGTCCTGCTGCTGGCAGGGCTGGACCTGCTCTAGAGAGAATGGGAGGATTCAGTCAGCAGGGGCTGCTGATCTGCCCTATTTACCAGGGCTGCCATCCTGCGTCTTCAGCATTAGTGTCTGGGATGACTTGGAGAAAGGTCTCAACCTCCCCACATCCCACTTCACTGCTGCCAGAATCCCTCCTTTCCCCCACACCTGAACCTCGGTGGGGGTGGAGGAGAGGGCTCTGAGAACTTGCGCTGTGGATTGGAGGTGGAACAGCTGTCAGGAACACAGAGCGGGAGGTGGCCGGAGCTGACCGTACAAGGAGGCGGGTTGGCACTGGAGGTCACTAGAAAAGACAAGAAGACTGCATTCTGGGGGTAAGTATGGTGAATCCATCCCTCAGAGGTAGCAGGTGCTGGGTGGAAATGTTGCTGGTTCCGGGTGCCCTTAATCCCCTGATGCCTCGGGGGCGTCTGAGTCTCTGAGAGGTTATCGTTTCCTTGCAGCAGGAGGACGTCGCAGCCAATGTGATGCGCCTTCAGTGGTGATACAGCCCAGCTGGGGTATCAACAGGAATGAAAATGACGCAGGAAGTTCAGAGCAGCAAGGAAAGTCTAAAGGGAAACTTGAGAAGACAGGTAGGAAGTGCCCAGGGAAAACTGCAGCAAAGGAAAAGGAGCAGACCTAGCTGTTGGGTACAGGACCCTGGGCTGCTCCCAGTGTCAGGGTGGGACTGGGTTCCCCTACTGGCCCCAAAGAAGGGGGCGTCCACGCACCCGGATAGGGTTACCACGCTCAGCAAGGGGGCTGTAGGATGAGGAAGAGCCCCAGTGATGGCAGAAGGACCTCTTTCTGTGGAAAGACCTGTTTGGACTTTTGGTGTGAGACAAGCTGGGCCCCAGAAGGGTGGAGTAAAGGTGGCGACCTGGCCAAAGGGTTGAGTTACCAGGCATATCAAAAGACACGGCCTGCTTAGGAAATTGCTGAGTGGCAAAACGAGGGGCCAGGGCCCCAAGAAGGTAGAAAGAAAGGAGAAGATGTCCTCTGACACAAACCCACGTGAGGCAGGCTACGTAGAGGTGGCAGGGATGGCCGTGGACCTTGCAGAGTCTCCACCAACACGTCCTGTTGGGTGCTGCAGGGAGGTGAAGAACAAAATGGTTGGCCCAGAGATGAAGCAGACTGAAGGAGGGACAAACACCAGGGTGGAGCAGTCCGTGGTGTGTTCTCAGACCCTGACGGAAAGGGTTTTGGCATATGCAGTGCCAGTAGCAAAAAGGGGTAGAGAAGAAGCTAAAGGCTTCGGAACAGGCTCCGCAAGCAGTTGCGAATGAGAAGGAGTGGCTGCAGGAAGAGCGCTGGGATACTGCGTAAGAGAAGGATTGCCTCTTAATTCTGGTGAGTGGCTGGCAGTGGAGCTGGAGACACTGTGCGCAGGCTGTACAAGCGCGCAGCCGGTGACAGCGATGAGATGATGAGGGATGAAGCTTGGACAAGAATCGAACTTGCCCCCCCAGGTGAGTGATGTTCTAAGGAGGAGGGAATATAACTGAGAGTGGCCTGTGGGCTGTAAAGCCTGGACCTAGGCCAAACTGATTACAGAGTGAGCTTCACCTGAGGGAAAAACCAGGGAAAACCGCAGTAAAGGTACAGGAGCAGGCGTAGCTGTTCAGTACAGGGCCTTGGGGCAGAACCTAGAATCCAGGGTAGGACTGGTTCTCCCATGGTCTCCAAGGAAGGGGACGTAGAAGGCCATAGAAAGGGCTACCAAGGGCAGGCCGAGCCAAAGTCAGGCTGAGGAAGAGCCCCCAAAGTTACGGAAGACCTTGTTTCTGTTAAAGACATATTTGGACTTTTTGTTTGGGATGAGCATGACTCAGGAAGGAGTGGACTAAAAGACGGTTACCTGGCTGAAGGGCTGAGTTCCCAGCTAAAGAGTGCCCAAAGGGCCCTAGCGACTATTGGCTTTGGTGCTAGCCTAACAAGAAAGCTGTGACACCAGGCCTTGCCAGGAAGGGGCAGCCTGGTTTTGGAGAGTGGTGGGGATGGCCTATGGGAGAGGATGGCTGGAGGGGTCGTACAGGAGGGGCAACAGGGTCCAGTGATGAGAGCAGGGAACTGGTTGGACTGCAGCCCTGCCACTGAGTGGTAACGTGATCCTGGCCAAGTCACTCTCCCACCTGATGCCTCACTTTCTCTATCTTTGAAATGGGGATCATCCTGACCCACAGTAAGTGAGTGTTTGATCCTCTGCTCTTCCTTCCCAAATCCCTGCCCTCCTTCCCCACACAGGCCTCTGCCCTGTTCCTCAAACTTCCATGCCCATGTTAGTGCCTGTGTAGCCCCCCAATTGCAAGGTCTCATGTACAGTCTCCTGTTAGCAAACTGAAGCTGCCCCTAGATCCAGAATAGGAATCACAGTTCCTGTGCACGGCCTGAATAGAGTGTAGAGCATGGGCACGGGGACGGCCAACACTCATGTCCAGGTAGATCATCAACCTACTCCTCTGTCCCTGGAGCAGGAAGGTCTCTGGTTCTTGCTCTCTTCGGTGGCTGGAGCTGCTGAGTTGGGGGTGCGGTGGGCAGAGATGGGAACAGGCCAGAAGATTAATCCAGTGTCAGGGGGAGAGTTCTGTGGGAGATGATGTTGCCCCTTTGTGGGCAAGGCCTTGCTTGCAGATGCTGTGCTTTGGTTCCTGGACTCTGCCAGGAAGCCCAGCTCCCATCCCGAGCAGCTTGGCTGTTCCCTACCTTGCTCGGCACTAGACCCTCTGCAGAGAGCTGCTCTGGGCCAGGACTGCAGAGCCAGTTGTCATCCTGGCAGGTGTAGCCCCAGGTTCCATAACCGTGACCCATGGTCTCCCTCCCCTGACAGGCTCTGAAGAAGGCCTGCCCGGAGACGTGGATGCCAAGTTAAAGAGCCTGCTGACAGCAACCCCTAGCACAGATAAACTCCCGCACATCTTGGAGGTGAGCAGAATGGGCAGGGGCAGCAGGAATTTTACCTTAGCTCTGAGGAGGCCTGGAAATGAGAGATCAGATGATCCACGTCTCCATTGTGTCCCTCTACTTGAGAGCCATTGGGCCACCCGTGGTCAGGGCAGTCAGTGTAGAGCAGTGGTGGGGCCCTTCCTCCTTCAGGGACAGAGGGAAGGCGCTGGTGCTCGACAACAGGGCTCTGCCTGGTTCTGTTGAGCACTAACTCCAAGACCTCAGGCAGGCTTACGGAGAGAGAGCATCAGAGCCCTGTGACGTCCAGGAGAAGGTCCTCCGAGAAGAGCACTGGCTCCTTCCGAGGAAGCTGCTGAGATTGGTCTTCACAACATCCTCTGGCAAGGAGTTCCACACGTTGACTGTGCATTGTGTAAAAAAAAAAAAAAAACTTCCTTTTTTTAGTTTTAAAGCTGTTGTCTATTAATTTCATTTGGTGACCCCATATCAGTGTACAACAGAAATGGTTTATCCAAGTCATGTTCAATAACATGATTGAATCCTTTTACAAACTCAATGTAAAACTTTCTTAGAACTATAGTGGATTGGATTTGCCCTTGCAGCATGATTCCTGTATGTCTCATGTGATCTTGCCAAGAGCTAGTGAAAATAGCTACTTTATCCATAGAAGCTTTGGCATATGTCTGGAACCCAATTAATGTCAAGACAATGTAGATATTAGTGTTGTCCATAGGATAGGAATATTGGCATTTAGCTATGAAAGCAATATGGTAGTGTGCCTCGGTTTCCTTTTTCCTACAGCATATCAGGTCTGCAATGTCTTGTCTCCTGTGAAAAGTTTCAAGATTTATTTGGGCAAGAGCATTCATTGGTAAAAAACACAGATATTTCGTGGGTGAAACAGCTGCATCACAAGGGTTTTTTTTACATAAAGTATGTTCTTCTGTATCACTCTTAACGTGTTCAAGGGTTTCCCAAAAGATGAGGTGCATTGTACACTTTTACAGTTTTTGGAAATAGCAAAAAAATAGCTGAAACAAATCACCATTAGCAATAACAAGAAATCCATTGGAAGTGTCCATCTACAATCATTTTTGTCATGCCACTCTTTTGGCTCAATACCATTGGGGTTTGGGCCTTTTAGGGTTACCGTGTGGCATCCCTTTCCGAAATTCAGTTCTCACGTTCCTCCTTGTCCTGAAGTAAAAGAAAAAGGTTCTCCCGATCCCAAAGGACCAAGCCCCAGACCCAGGTCAATAGACAAGTCAGATCTTACCCACAAATCACGCAAATCCTTTAGGGGGAAGGAGGAACAAGGAGCACCTTGATTCTGAAAGAGCCAAGGAGGAGAGGGACACGGTCCATGAAGAGAGCCTGCTCCGGGGTTCCTGGGGGAAGAGAGGAAGAGCAGGGAGCAGAATCGATTGCTCATGGGGGGAATGCTGGATATGGGGCCAGCAGGGTGGTTCATCCAGCTCATGTCACAGCCCCAGCCCCAGTGCATGTGCCGGCTGCAGTGTCTGCAGGTGCACAGGTCCATATACCTGTGACAGTGGAATGGTGTTCCCGGGCCTGGCTCACAATGGTTGGAGGGTGGAGTTTGCGGCAGGACCAGTGAGCAAAATTGCAGATGGGGTTTCTGTTCCCAACAATGACAGTTGTGTGTCTCAGAAAAAGATCCTCTTACCCCTCTCTCCAAGAGACGTAACCTTGTCTCCAAAACCAGTGAGGTGGCAGAGCGCATACTGGTTTATGCCGTAGCCGACACGTTTTCTGGCCAGCCTTGAATCCTCCAATTCATTAATGAATGTTTTTCTGACCCTTAATGGCTTTTATATTTTTTCTCTAGCCATTATTCAGATGCTCAGCCCAGTCAGCCTGGTCCCACTTCCATGTGGTGCCTCACTTTCCCCCTCTCTGAAGTGGCGATAATCCTAACTGACAATTAGACAGTTGTTGATCCTCAGATCTTCCTTCCCAAATCCCTGCCCTCCTTGCCCAACACTAGCCTCTGCCCCGTTTTCCCAAACTTCCATGCCTATCTTAGTGCCTTTCTCCTCCCACAACTGCAAGGTCTCAGACACCATCTCCTTCCAGCAAGCTGAAGCTGCCCCTGGCTCTGGAGCTGGAATTGCATGTCCTGAGAGCTTCCCTTGCATGGTGTATTCACCGTGGGCATGAGAAAGGACAACACCCATCTGCAGGTTGAACATCAACCTCCACCTCTGTCCCAGCAGCAGGATGGCCTCTGGTCCCTGCTCCCTCAGACAGCTGGAGGTACTGAGAGGTGTGGTTGGCAGAGCATCAGAACAGCCCATGAGGTTAAGAAATGGTGGGGAGAGCCTGGATTCTGCCCAGAAGCTCAGCTTCCATCCCTAGCAGCTTGGATGTTTCCTACCCTGCTGTGCACCAGGCCCTCTACAAAGAGCTGATCTGGGCAAGGATTGCAGAGCCAGCTGTCATCCTGGCAGGTGTAGCCCCAGGTTCCATAACCCTGACCCATGGTCTCCCTCCGCTGGCAGGCTCAGAGCAAGGCCTGCCCATAGAACATGGATGACGAGCTCTAGATCTTGCTGACAACATCCCCCAGCACAGACAAACTGCAGCACATCTCGGAGGTGAGCAGAATGGGAAGGGGCAGCAGAGGTTTTACCTTGGCCATGGGGACTCCAAGCAAGAAGATATTGGAAAATCCATGTTTCTTCTCTTGGATCCTTCCAAGTATGCATTTGTGATATCAGCTCAGTGGGTGACCTTGAGGTTAACTCACTTCCCTCTTCCAGCATCAGTCTTCTCCGCTCTCAAATCTACCCTGGGGAAGAAGGACATAAGCCCTGACAATCACCTTCACCTGTGGGTGTCTGGCCCTGGGAGCCTAAACCAACTGGACTACCTGCCCCTTCACCTAAACTGCTCTGTCTTTTCCTCCTAGGGCCTTGTCCTACGTGCTCCGTCTAGCCCCTTCCTGGCTTGTCCCTGTCCTTTCAAGGACTCTCCAAGCTCCTCCCACACCTGCTCCCCTTGGGGTCTCTCTCCTGGCTGAGCACAGGCTGTCCTATCTCTCAGCAGGCCTGGGTCCTAGTCACATGCTGCTTCTTGTCACCTGACCCCCACACTTATTCCCTTCACCCTAGGGAGCTGCATAACCTGGGCTAGGTGCAGTTGAGCTCCAACCCGTTTCCTGGCCATCTCACCCTGGGACAGGTTGAAACCGGAAACCTGTGGGATAACAGTAACTGTTTGCTCTCAAAGGTGCAGAAGACACAATGGAAGAGGAAATCCTTTGGTGTGGATTTAAATTATTCCAACTGAAAGTGAATGAGAGAAAATAGGTCCAGAGGTATCTTCCTAGCAGCAGAAAATGTAAAGATTGATAGATGTTCAGGTCAGAAAGGACCATTATGTGTATCTAGTCACACCTCCTGTATAACTTGGGCCCTAGAATGTTACCAAGTGGTTCCTTCAGCCAACCATAACATGGGACTGAGCCAGAGCACGTCTTTTGGAAGGACATCCACATGCATCAGAGCAGGATTTCTCAAATTGGGGGTCGAGCCCCCTCAGGGTCATGAGGTTATAACATGGGGGGTCGTGAGCTGTCAGCCTCCACCCCCAACCCTGCTTTGCCTCCAGCATTTATAGTAGTGTTAAATATATAAAAGTGTTTTTAATTTATAAGGAGGGGTGACACTCAGTGGCTTGCTCTGTGAAAGTAGTCACCAGTGCTAAAGTTTGAGAACCACTGCATTAGAGCCAGCTAGTTAACAGAAAATCTGTCTTCTGCAATGATGTGGGGTTAAGGGACATGTAGGAAAAGACATGGAGGCTGTGATTAAAGTTAGAGGAGCGAGGCCAGGATAACAGGGGCAAGGTCTCAGGACTGGCTATCAGAAGACCTGCCATTTTCTATTCCTGGATTTGGGACCATGAGCAAGTCTCTTCAATGCTAGGTGCCTCAGTTTCCCCACTATCAAAGAGAGCTAATTAAGGTTTTGTTTGTTCTCCCCATTTTACAGGGTGGGAAATGGAGACACAGTTGGGACCTGTCTACACTACAGCTCTCTAGAGCATTTCTAAGCTGCTGACCCCCACATGTTGTTCAGAGCCTATGGACAACACTGCTACTAAAGGTGTGTTTGTTCTGTTCTTATCCCCTACG
Organism: Lepidochelys kempii; assembly: GCF_965140285.1. Lineage (NCBI taxonomy): Eukaryota > Metazoa > Chordata > Testudines > Cheloniidae > Lepidochelys > Lepidochelys kempii. The sequence continues at coordinate 177,117,700 of NC_136382.1, read as the reverse complement.
TACCAGCAGGGCTGGACGGCCTTTTCTCACTGTGCTGTGGGAAGCAGCTCCTGGGTACTAAGGGTCTGAAGAAGCTCTCAAGGACTAATTTTTAAAAATATTTTTATCAATGAATTGGGAGAAAATACACAATCCCTGCTGATAAGATTGGTGGGTGACAAAATACTGGCAGAGTGGTAATTACTGATGAGGAGAGGGCAGTGATACAGAGCCATCTGGCTTATTCGGCAAGCTGGGCCCATTCAAAGAAAGCAAGTTTGAGCAGAGCCAAATGCAAGGTCCTACACCTAGCAACACGGCATGCCGGCCACACCTCCAGAATAGGGAAGTGTATCCAGGAAAGCAGTGACTCTGAAAAAGATTTAGGGGCCATAGTGGAGAAGCCACTCAACAGAAGCTCCCAGTATGATGCTGTGGTGACTAGGTCTAAAGCCATCCTTAGACATAGAAGCAGAGCCGTGAGGAGGCTAGGGAGGTGACACAGCATCAATGAGACTGCTATTGGAATACTGCCTCCAGTTTTGGTGTCCTCATTTGAAAAAGATGTTGAGAAATTGGAGCTGGGGCAGCAAAGAGCCACCAAATGTTCTGCGGGCTGGAGAAAAATGCCTTCTAGGGAGCGATTGAAAGAGCTCAACCTGTTTAGCTGATGAAAAACAGATTGAAAGGTGACTTCACTGAAGTGTTGAAATGCCTTAATGGAGAAAAAATACTGGGGATTAAAAGACTCGTTAATCTAGCAGAGAAAGACATTACAAGACCCAATGGCTGGAAGGTGAAAAGCGACAAATTCATATCACAAATAAAGCACAAATATTCAACAGCGAGGATGATTCACCACGGGAAGAAGCTACCAAGGAAAGTGGTGGATTCTCGATCTCTTGATGTCATCTAATGAAGACTAGATGCCTTTCTGGAATGTGTTTGCCAAACGGTAGCGGGACTGTCCCTAGAAAATCGGGACATCTAGTCACCCCAGGGGTGGGTGTGGCAGTGACATCACAAAGGCCTTTTGCAGGACCTCAGCCTATTGGTCAAAGGTAGTGGGGAGGTGGTGACCTCACAGAGAGATGCTGACATCAGCCAGGCAGGACCGGGGCGCAGGGCCAGGGAAACCTCGCAGACCCCTGTAGCTCTGCTTCAGCAAGTCTCCTTCTCAAGGTCTCTCTTACAGGACCGAGAGAGAGTATTAGGGTTTACGTACGTGAGCGGGAGGAGGAAACTCTTTCGAGTTTTCTCCTTTCCTTTTCCTGATTTTACAAGAAAACAGACGTCCCTGTTTGGAAGGTAAGAGCCTCCGAGAGGTTTGGAACCTGTTCAATGTGATCCATTTGGTGCCAGCTGAATTCTAGGCCTGGAAAACGCTCGCTTCAGGTGGCAGAATTTTATTCCCCACCTCGGATTTTGTCCCTTAGAATCACTGGGGATATTAGGGTTTGTCCTTTTTGTTTTATCTTTTCCTCCATCCCTCCCTCCTTTCTCTTCTTCTCTTAGTCCTTTTGTCCTTTCCCCTGTTCCCCTCCCGCCACCAGGAGAGGTGTGTGGGGGGAGTCACTGGGGGTGCTCTGCAGTTCCCATTGTGGAAGGTCCACCCAAAAATGCAGGGCTGAAATAGTGCTCGGGCAGTGATCCCCACCGGTGACCTGGGCCATCCTTTCGGCTCTCTGGTGAGAACACTCAGCCTCCTGCCCCTCAGTCTCTACCCTGATTAGCTGAGCAAGGTGTTATTGACCGGGAGGAGACTCGGGTCCTTGTTGTTCTCTTTTAAGACCAAGGAAATAAGTCATAACCAGTCATGTTTGACGAATTTTGCTGCTTCTCTGCATTCATTGTCTCTGAACAGTTCATGATTCTCTCTAACATTCCAGTTCTCCTGAAACACTTGCTGAATAATTACTATGAACTGTTGTTTGTCTGGAGCTCATCTGAGAGGACGTTATTCAGATCGTTCAAAGTATGAAACTCAAGATCCGATGGTTAGTTTGCAAGTCAGGGCTCTTGGGTCCTATTCCCAACTCTGCCACTGACTGGCTGTGTGACCTCAGAAAAGTCAAATCTCCTTTCTCAGCCTTAGCGTCTCCCTTTTTCAAGTAGGCATAACAATCCGCTCCTACGTACTTCATGGCGGGTGGAGGATGGGGATCCATTGGAGAGTGTCACTGGGAGCAGTGAATAATATGAGGTGTCCTATAACTTTTACTCAGATCAGATTATGACACAATAGAATAGCTGAAATATTCTATTTTATTTGTTTTTGATTATTTTGAAATTGTTAAGAGCAGGAACTCCTTAGCTCAGACTGAAGCATCTTCTCTAATTTTCGAGATCAAAGTGTCTCATCTTTGTGTGCGACGAGACAATTTAACACACTGTGACAAACAGGAGATGCTTTTGTTTTGCAACAAAATATTTTTGCAAAGAATTTTCATCCCACTTGTTATGATTTCAAGAAACAAACCGATTTAGTCTGAATGGGATTTTCTGACAGAAATGGTTTCAATGAAATTTCCCCACCATCTTGATTCCTGGGCTCTCTCCCTGCCTCTAGGTGGTTTGTTGTCTGTTAGAACAGGCGTCAGGATTGGTGGCATCTTTTTCTGGCTCTGCCACCGCATTGCTGTGTAGGCCCTTGGGTAGGTCACTTCCCTTTTCTGTACCTCAGGCTCCCCCTCTGTCCAATGGGAACAGGGACAATTTGGGAAATCTGGGCAGTCGTGAGCCTGAGTGAGATAGGGGCGTTAAAGCCCTTTGTGAAGGAGAAAGGGGAGGTTCACGGTGTTGAGCACAGAGGAATTCTAAACTTTGCTAAAATGTCTAGGCTGCGGAAACAAGAAATGGTCGGGGCCAAATTTTAAGCATTGTCTTTTTTAAAGCCCATTCAGGGATGTGAGTCCCGCTCTTTTAGGTATGTGGGGTTCTTTGCCAGGAGGAAAGAAGAGGTTCCTGCCTCCATTTTTGTGGCCTTAACAAACCACATGCTGTGCCCCAGTTCTCATCTGAGATCCCCGAAAAGAACCTCTCCCCATCCGTTAAGAAGACAGTAGCTATCTTTAAAAGGGGAACAAAGCGAACCCCGGGACTTACAGATTAGCCATCCTCATTCCATACCTGGGAAGATACTGGAACACATTAGTAAACAATCAGTTTGTGAGAACCTACAGGATCATTTGGTTCTTAGTACTAGTGAGCATGGATTTGTCAAGAACAAATCATTCCAAACCAATCCTGTTTCCTTCTTTGACAGGGTTACAGGCCTAGTGGAGGTGGATAAACAGTAGATGTGATCTATCTTGGTGTTAATCAGGCTTTTGACAGAGTCCCATAGGACATTCTCACAAGCAAACTAGGGAAATGTGGTCCAGATGCAATTAGTATAATGTAGGTGCACAGGTGGTTGAAAACCCATCCTCCAAGAGTCGTTCTCCATGTTTGGCTGCCCAGCTAAGAGGGTGAACCTACTGGGTCCGGCAGGGATCAGTCTGGGGTGTGGTACTATTCCATATTTTCATTAACGATTTGGAAAATGGAGTGGAGAGTGTGCTTCTAAACTGTGCAGATGACACCAAGCACTTTGGAGCACAGGACTGGAATTCAAAACGCCCTTTACAATTTGGAGAAATTGGTCTTCTTGAGCCAAACTCCACGGCTGGGCTCCTCTCTATAGACTGCGCGAAAGTGAAACTCCGCAACCAAACACTCCTCCTCCTGAGCAGTGCATTCCAACCTTTAATGGCAGGGGGACCGGACATGAGGGCCTGGTTGTAATTGCCAGCTGTGGTAGGGAGTGTGTAGCAGTGGTTAGTGAAGAGGCCTGGAAATAAGGACTGCTGCATCCCATCCGTGGCTCTGAGACTTGGTGTGACCCTGAGCAAGTAGCTATCCCTCACTTGGCCTGTTTTTCATCAGTAGGTTTGTGGTCGCTGTCCCTATAGCCCAGGGGGGTTGGGAGGCTCCAGGAAGGTGTGTAAAGTGGGAGCTGGGAGGTGCTGTCACCCCCGCACTAAGGCAGTGTTTTGCACCCCCTGCTGCTGGCTGAGTTTCTCCGTCCCTTGGCAATAATACAGACCCTTCTTTTCACAGTCAGTTGATTGCCCAGTGTCATCACCCTGCCTGCTGGCTGGGCGTGTAACTCCTCAGGTCACCATCCTCTCCAGCCTGCCTTGGGCTTGGAGAGTGAGGAGGAGGGCGAGCGACAGCAGGTGACCCTGAACATCCACCATCCATCGCTCCATCACCTACAGCAAGTGAGTGACATTAGGGTTCCTCTGTGGCATCCCCTGTCTGTCTGGGGAGAGGCAGAAAGAGGGGAAGAGAATCTCTCCCAAAGGAGATTGGATTTGCAAACGGCCTCCAGGAGCCCCTTGCTCTCAGACGAGGGAGGGGCTTCTCCAGAGCCTTCTCCAGTGTGTTTGGAAAGGTCCCAGCAATGCGGCTCCCAGCCCTTCCCTTGTGGAGACTGTTCCCCTGGCTGAGAGTGTCTCAGCTGGGCCAGACCCTGTGAGCTGCTGAGCATGGAAATCAATGAGAAATGAGGGAGCCCTGGGCTTCCTATACCTAGGGACTTTGATGTGGGGAACGGTTTCCTCGGAGAAGTCCGGACTCCTGGATATTGTTCTGTTCTCTAGTCTGGGTGGTAGCCAGGGACGGCAGGAGGGAGCTGCTTGTCCAATGGTCTTTGTAACTGACCCCAGTGCCTCCCCAGGTGTTGCAGCACCAGGGATGATGAGGGGAATCGTTGGGAGCAGACCATGCAATGAACTCCTGCCAGTGTGTGGAGATGGCAATCCCTGCACCCCTGTGAGGAGAGGAGGAGATGCTGGGGCTGGGGCTGGGGCTGGGGCAGGGATGGGGAGGGATGAAAAAGGCTGTTCGGTGAGAGGCTGCCTTGACTCCAGACTCATGTCTGCTCCCCGCTCGGTTCCAGGATGGCCGGGCTCCTGAGGATGTTCAGGAAGAAGGCTGAGCAGGTGGCCTCAGAGCCTGAGGAAAGCAGCTCCCATCTTCCTCAGGAGCAGAGCGACCCCTCTGTCCCCACTGGCAGGGAAGGAGCTCCCGGATGGACCAGAAGGTGGAAGTGCCCAGCCTTCTGGCAGAGGAAACCAACTCTCGGCACAGGCGCCAAGGTGGGAGAGGCACTGGCCAGGCTGAAATGGAGCTGGCTCAGGATGCAGCTGGGCAGGCAGGACCCAGCCCAGGAAGGGAGCCGGGCAGGGTGGCTCTGGGGCTTGTTGTGTGGGAAGCACCGGCCCCAGTAGCCCATCCCTGTTTCCCAGCAGGAGGCATCGCCCTGCCCAGTCACTGAGGACCCTCCAATCTCCCTGGGGCAGGAGGCGGAGGATCCCTGTCCCAGCACCAGCAGCTCAGCCCGCTTCCCATGGGACAGCAACAGTGCCTGGGATTTGGGTAGCAGTGAGGTCAACGGGTGCCGCTGCTTTGTTCCAGGTGAGGAGCCAGTCTGGGCTCAGGGAGGGGTGAAGAGGGGGCTGTGAACACCCTGAGCCCAGGCCCTCAAGCAGCACTATGGGGGCAGGTCTCCAGCCCAGATGTGTGGCCTGAGCCACGTGAACCTCTGACACTAGATGCTGCCACTTTGGTCCCTGGTGCTCTGGTTGGCGGAATGGGTGCGGGAAGGGTGGGCAGGCACCTCCCACGGAGTCCAGGACAGTGTGTGAGGGGGTTCGCTTTGCTATGGACTCCTGAATTACTTGGGGGCTGAAGGTATCACTGAGAGCGGGGGATGTGGGAAGCAATCTGCTCTGGGTCCCGGAGGTGGAGGTGCCCTTGTCCTTCTCCCAAGTGGCAGCAGGTATCATCTGAGATTGGCTACTGGTGGGCAGGAATCGGAGGAGCTGGAGGCAGGTGGGGGGATCCTGCTGGTTGTGTGGGGTGCTGGCTGTGTAATCTCCTCAGTGGGAAGTTTCAATGAGGCACGAATCTCTCACGCTCCTTTGTCTCCTTTGGGTCTCGCAGGAGCTCATTGAGGAGCTGCCTGATAACTCTCCACCAGGTGCTGTCCTTGCTAACTCCCTGATTGCTGTGGGCAACCTCGGGTACCGAGATCCTCCAGCTCTGTTCCCCTAACCCCGGTGCTGTTCAGGCCCAGGGCTGGGAGTCACTGCGCCTCCCACCACCAGGTCACCTCCCAAGGGTGTCTCCTCTGGCAGAGGTGGTGGGAAGGTTCACTCTCTCTGGGTTGGGCTGTTCTTTTCTCTCCAGTAACATGGCAATGGCTGTGGGGAGAGGCTCACTCCCAGGAACAGATACAGCAGGGGCAGCAGGGTCCAGGGAACAGGCGCTATTCCTGCCCTGCCACTGTTGGTGCCAGTCCCACCCCTGCACTGCACAGTCTAATGCCGGCTCCTCTCTCTTGCCAGCACCATGACACCTGGCCTGGAGCCAGAGGTGGAGAGCCACCTCCTTCGACCTGCCCTGCATGTCATCTTCACCCTGGGCACGTAGAAAGACACCACCCAAGTCTAGGTAGATCATGCTAAAGTCATGGATTGAAGAGCCAGGTGTCATCCTGCCATGAATCCTTGCTAATTGCCTGCAGTGGGATATGAATGAGCGAGGCCAGGATATGGATTTGGGGGTCTCACAAGTGCTTCCCAGAGACCCCTTTTCCCATCCTGTGGCAGGTGTAGCCCCAGTTTCCCAAACACTGACCCATGGCTCTCCCTTGCTTTGCAGGATCTGCAAAGGGTCCTACCAGACCTTCTGGATGCCATGCTGGGGAGTCTGCTGGCAGAGTCTCCAGACACCAACAGGCTCCACTACATCTTGGAGGTGAGCCCGATGAGAGGGGTGGGGACAATTTTATCTTTACTCTTAGACCCATTTTCAAGTTTGTCTTCCTAGCTGGGCCCCCAGTGGGCCGTCCTTGGTCAGGGCAGTCAGTGCAATGCAGTGTCAGGCCCTTTCTCCTTGAAGGACAGAGGAAGGAGCTGGGACTTCTAGCCTGAGCTCTGCCTGGTTCTGTTGCACAACAATACCCTTCTAAAGGTCTGCGATAAATGAATCAGATGTTCCACCCCGTGCACAATGTCTCAGCCCCCTGGGGATGGGGAGGGTCTCATTAGCACAACACATGCACCGGCCCATTGATCCTGAGCTGCCTCCTTTCCCCCTAGCACATTAACTATTGGATCGTGCCCAGGGTGTTGCAAGAGAGAGCCAGGGCCACTAGGAGCAGCACCGCCCTGCTCAGATCCACCATCACCCTCCCTGAGTTTGACGTAAGTTACCTCTCACCCCAGCTTCCTGACTCCAGGCGTCGGTGGGCTGGCTCGAATGGGCTGTAGGATGTGCTGCTGCAGGGGCTGGGGGTTAGGCGTGTTCCTCTTGGGGAGGCAGAGTCAGAGCAGAAAATGAACTTGGCTTGAGTCAAGTTCTTCTTGTCCTGGTTAAGTGGTGACTCTGGGCTTTTAAGGGGACCATGCTCCAGGTTTATGCCTTCCTATCATCCTGGAGCAGCTGGGGAAGTAAGTCCTCATGGAGGGCCCTGCCCACTTCCCTGTGCTCCAGGCTCCTTTTGGGGGCAGAGGAAATTAAGGGTCTGAGCTCTACCTCCTATCCTCTAGCATCTCCTGCTGAGGGGAAGGAGAGTCCTGGGCCCAGGGGAGGACTGGAAACTGACAAGAAAATGCTGATGGAGTCCCCTCTCCCTTCCATTAGAACTCAGCAGAATTCCCCAGGATGAGTCACTTTGTGGCACAGCTGGCTCTGTCCATCAGTGACCCAGCCAAGGACCTGAGCCGGCAGGCCAGGGAGGGAGTGTACCGGCTCTACCAGCTGCTGCTGCACCAGAGGGGTAAGGAACCCAGCTGGGAAATGGCCCCCGATAGGAGACTGAGAATGGGAGTGGGGAAATTGGAATCATGTTTTGCTAAAGGGGGAAATGGGAACAGGGAATGGGAGTAAGGAAGTTGGAATCATGTTTGGCTAAGGGCAGGAATGGGAACAGGGACACAGGTGTAAGGCTCTGTGGTGTCAGAACTGGGAAGGAGGATACCAAGGAAGGAAACTGGAATCATGCTTGCTGGAAGTTCACCCCAATAAACATCGAATTGTTTGCACCTTTGGACTTGGGGTATTGTTGTTCTCTGTTCATGCGAGAAGGGCCAGGGAAGGAAGCGGGTGAAGGAATAAGCCCCCTAACAACAGGTTCTCGTTCCCTTGCAGCAGGAGGACGTCACGGCCAATGTGATGGGCCAGGTCCGCATCATCCGGCACTTGCGCCAGGTGCCTGAGGCACTGCAGGGCTGTGGCTCTGAGGCCACCAGCAACTCCCGCTCCCTGCTGCAGGTACTGCTCCGGGTCACTGTAAATGGGGAGATAGTGGAAGGTGAAATGGAGCCCCCCGTCACTCACAGAAACTCTCTCCTCTCTCTGTGGAGCAGGGTCCTTCCCTCTGCCCCCCAAATTCCAGCACAGTCTCCCAGACGAGCGCAGTCTGCAGCTGAGCCACCTCCGGGAGCAGTGGGAACAGGTCACTTCGTCCCATCAAAGCAAGCAGTGCTGGCTCTCAAAGAGGCTGAGATGGAAGACCTCACTATCCCTCATGGAGGTAAGAGCCATTTACTCCTTGGGGCGTCTGGGTCTCTCGGGGGAGAAATGGGATCCCCGATGCATAGCCTGGCTGGGAGCTTCCCCTGTCCTTGGCTCCCAGCTCTGGGACAGAGATGTCTCCATAATCAGACCACCCTGGTTTTGTTCCTAGGAAGGAGCTCCCCAGAGATGTCCTCTAACCTGCACTGCATAGGGCTTCGCCAAGCTGATTACAGAATGAGCCCTACCTGAGAGGCACCATGTACTTCTCCCTACAGAGCCAGACTTCAGTGGTGATACAGCCCAGCTGGGGTGTCAACAGGAATGAGAACGAGGTAGGAAGTTCAGAGCAACAAGGAAAGACTAGAGGGAAATTTGAGAAGAGAGGTAGGAAGTGCCCAGGGAAAACTGCAGCAAAGAGAAAGCAGTAGACCTTGCTGTTCAGTGCAGGAGCCTGGGCTCCTGCAATGTCAGGGTGGGACTGGATTCCCCTACTGGCCCCAAAGAAGGGGGCGTACACGCACCTGGAGAGGGTTACCAAGCCCAGCAAGGGGGCTGCAGGATGAGGAAGAGCCCCAGTGATGGCAGAAGAGCTTCTTTCTGTGAAAAGACCTGTTTGGACTTTTAGTGTGAGACAAGCTGGGCCCCAGAAGGGTGGACTAAAGGTGGCGACCTGGCCAGAGGGTTGAATTACCAGGCAGAAAAACTGTCATGGTGGTGGAGCGACCACGGATGGTGGAGGCTAGCCCAGCGAGAAGGCTGTGATGTCTTGTCTGGCCGCCATGGGGGCATGTAACAATGTGTAAATTTGTTTCTAATTGGCATCGTCAGGAGGATTGAATACCCCCTGTGGTCCGTGAGGGCTGACTGAAGTCTTGGTTGCTGAAGGCAGGTCTGTCCTCCCAAGCGGGTGTCTCGAGGGACCGAGCTGGTCACTGGATTTCTCAGTTCAGTTCCAGGGACTGGTTAAAGCAGGTCTAGGGGTTTCTCACGCAGCTCCTAGAACACCAACAGAGGCAGAAGGAAGTGCAGGCGGAGCTACGGACGCAGCAGCAGAAATACCTGTGAGAGATCGTGCAAAGGGAAATCAACCCAGGGTCTGCTATGCCCATGGACAAAAAGAGCAGACAAGGAGAACAGGCCTGGGCTGTACTGAGAAGGTTAGCCCAGGAGAGCAGGGAGGTGCGGTGGGCAGAGATGGGGACCGGCCAGAGGATTAATCCAGTGTCGGGGGAGAGTCCTCCCCCTTGTGGGAGATGATGATGTCCCTCTGTGGGGAAGTTCTTCCTTGCAGATGCTGTGCTTTTGGTTCCTGGACTCTGCCAGGAAGCCCAGCTCCCATCCCGAGCAGCTTGGCTGTTCCCTACCTTGCTCGGCACCAGAACCTCTGCAGAGAGCTGCACTGGGCCAGGACTGCAGAGCCAGCTGTCATCCTGGCAGGTGTAGCCCCAGGTTCCATAACCCTGACCCATGGTCTCCCTCCCCTGACAGGCTCGGAAGAAGGCCTGTCATCCCAGGGACGTGGATGCCAAGTTAAAGAGCCTGCTGACAGCAACCTCCAGCACAGATAAACTCCCGCACATCTTGGAGGTGAGCAGAAGGGGCAGGGGCAGCAGGAATTTTATCTTAGCCCTGGGGAGGCCTGGAAATGAGAGACAGGATGATCCACGTCTCCATTGTGTCCTGCTACCTGAGAGCCATTGGGCCACCCGTGGTCAGGGCAGTCAGTCCAGAGCAGTGTTGGGGCCCTTCCTCCTTCAGGAACAGAGGGAAGGCACTGGTGGTCAACAACAGGGCTCTGCCTGGTTCTGTTGAGCACTAACTCCAAGACCTCAGACAGGCTTGCGGAGTGAGAGCATCAGAGCCCTGTGAGGTCCAGGAGAAGTTCCTCCGAGAAGAGCACTGGCTCCTTCCGAGGAAGCTGCTGAGATTGGTCTTCACAACATCCTCTGGCAAGGAGTTCCACACGTTGACTGTGCATTGTGTAAAAAAAAAAAAAAAAACTTCCTTTTTTTAGTTTTAAAGCTGCTGTCTATTAATTTCATTTGGTGAGCCCATATCAGTGTGCAACAGAAATGGTTTCTCAAAGTCATGTTCAATAACATGATTGAATCCTTTTATAAACTCAATGTAAAAGTTTCTTAGAACAATAGTGGACTGGATTTGCCCTTGCAGCATGATTCCTGTATGTCTCATGTGATCTTGCCAAGAGCTAATGAAAATAGCTACTTTAGCCAAAGAAGCTTTGGCATATGTCTGGAACCCAATTAATATCAAGACAATGAAGATTTTAGTTGTCAGCTCTAGGGTACAGATGTGGGGACCTGCATGAAAACCTCCTAAGCTTACTTTCACCAGCTTAAGTTATAATTTCCCCAAGGTACAAATTAATTTTATCCTTTGCCATCGGAATTTCCACTGCCAACACCAACTTTAAGTGGGTTTACTGGGAAACGTAGTTTGGACACATCTTTCCCGCAAAAATCTTCCCAACCCTTGCACCCCCCTTCCTAGGAAAGGTTTGGTAAAAATCCTCACCAATTTGCATAGGTGACCACAGACCCAAACCCTTGGATCTTAGAACAATGAAAAAGCATTCAGTTTTCTTACAAGAAGACTTTTAATGGAAGTAAAGGAATCACCTCTGTAAAATCAGGATGGAGATACCTTACAGTGTAATTAGATTCAAAACATACAGAATCCCTCTTGGCAAAACCTTAAGTTACAAAAAAGACACACAGACAGGAATAGTCATTCTATTCAGCACAGTCCTTCTCAGCCATTTTAAAGAAATCATAATCTAACGCATACCTAGCAAGATTATTTACTAAGTTCTAAGACTCCATTCCTGTTCTGTCCCCGGCAAAAGCATCATACAGACAGACACAGACCCTTTGTTTTTCTCCCTCCTCCCAGCTTTTGAAAGTAACTTCTCTCCTCATTGGTCATTTTGGTCAGGTGCCAGTGAGGTTACCTTTAGTTTCTTAACCTTTTACAGGTAAGAGGATTTTTCCTCTGGCCAGGAGGGATTTCAAAGGGGTTTACCCTTCCCTTTATATTTATGACATTAGTGTTGTCCATAGGATAGGAATCTTGGCATTTAGCCATGAAAGCAATATGGTAGTGTGCCTCGGTTTCCCTTTTACCTCAGCATAACAGGTCGGGAATGTCTTTTCTCCTGAGAAAAGTTTCAAGACTGTTTACAAGTATCAGGGGGTAGCCATGTTAGTCTGTATCCACAAAAACAACAAGGAGTCCGGGGACACCTGAAAGACTAACAGATTTATTTGCGCATAAGCTTTCATGGGTAAAAAACACAGATATTTCGTGGGTGAAACATCTGCATCACAAGGTTTTTTTTAACATAAAGTATATTCTTCTGTATCACTCTTAACATGTTCAAGGGTTTTCTCCAAAGATTAGGCCATTGTACACTTTTACAGTTTTTGGTAATAGCAAAAAATAGATAAAAAAAATCATCATTAGCAATAAGAAGAAATCCATTGGAAGTGTCCATCTACAATCATTTTTGTCATGCCACACCTTTGGCTCAATACCATTGGGGTTCTGGCCTTTTAGGGTTACCCTGTGGCTTCCCTTTGCAAAATTCAGTTCTCACTTTCCTCCTTGTCCTGAAGTAAAAGGAAAAGGTTCTCCCGATCCCAAAGGACCAAGCCCCAGTCCCAGGTCAATAGACAAGTCAGATCTTACCCACAAATCACGCAAATCCTTTAGGGGCATGGAGGAACAAGGAGCACTTCGGTTTCAAAAGAGCCAAGGAGGAGAGGGACACAGTCCATGAAGAGAGCCTGCTCCGGGGTTCCTGGGAGAAGAGAGGAAGAGCAGGGAGCAGGACCGATTGCTCAGGGGGGGAATGCTGGATATGGGGCCAGCAGGGTGGTTCATCCAGCTCATGTCACAGCCCCAGCCCCAGTGCGTGTGCCGGCTGCAGTGTCTGCAGGTGCACAGGTCCATGTACCTGTGACAGTGGAATGGTGTTCCCGGGCCTGGCTCACAATGGTTGGAGGGTGGAGTTTGCGGCAGGGCCAGTGAGCAAAATTGCAGACGGGGTTTCTGTTCCCAGCTATTGACAGCTGTGTGTCTCAGAAAAAGATCCTCTTACCCCTCTCTCCAAGAGACGTACTCTTGTCTCCAAAACCAGTGAGGTGGCAGAGCGCATACTGGTTTATGCCGTAGCCGACACGTTTTCTGGCCAGCCTTGAATGCTCCAATTCCCTGATGAATGTTCTTCTGACCCTTAATAGCTTTTATATTTTTGCTCTAGTGATTCTTCAGATGCTCAGCCCAATCGGCCAGGTCCCGCTTCCATGTGGTGCCTCACTTTCCCCCTCTCTGAAGTGGCGATAATCCTAACTGACAATTAGACAGTGTTTGATCCTCAGATCTTGCTTCCCAAATCCCTGCTCTCCTTGCCCAACTCCGGCCTCTCCCCCATTTCCCCAAACTTCCATGCCTATCTTAGTGCCTGCCTCATCCTCCAACTGCAAGGTCTCAGACACAGTCTCCTTCCAGCAAGCTGAAGCTGCCCCTGGCTCTGGAGCTGGAATCGCATGTCCAGAGAGCTTCCCTTGCGTAGTGTATTCAGCGTGGACATGAGAAAGGACAACACCCGTATGCAGGTCTAACATCAGCCTCCACCTCTGTCCCAGCAGCAGGATGGCTCTGGTTCCTGCTCTGTTAGGGGGCTTATTCCTTCACCCACTTATTTCCCTGGTCCTTCTTGCATGAACAGAGAGCAAGAATACCCGAAGTCCAAAGGTGCAAACAATTCGATGTTTATTGGGGTGAACTTCCAGCAAGCATGATTCCAGTTTCCTTCCTTAGTGTCCCCCTTCTCAGCTTTGACACCACAGAGCCTTACCTGTGTCCCTGTTCCCATTTCCCCCCCCTTAGCAAAACATGATTCCAATTTCCCCGCCCCCATTCTCTGTTCCCATTCCCCCCCTTAGCAAAACATGATTCCAGTTTCCCCACCTCCATTCCCTGTTCCCATTCCCCCTCCTTACTTCCTGATTGACTGCAGACTATATAGTAAACTTGAGTTCCGCTTAGCTATACCTTAACCAATCATTTTACTGAAATTTAACTAACCAATCCTAACATATTGTAACATGATTATTTAACCAATTATATCCCACCACCTTAATTAGTTTACACCCAGCAAAATTAATTATACAGCAGACAGAAACAATCACAGAACCAGACAGAGATTATACAGACAAACAGTAGGGAAATGTTTCAGAGTAACAGCCGTGTTAGTCTGTGTTCGCAAAAAGAAAAGGAGTACTTGTGGCCCCTTGAGACTAACCAATTTATTTGAGCATAAGGTTTCGTGAGCTTCAGCTCACTTCATCGGATGCATACTGTGGAAAATGTAGAAGATCGTTTATACACACAAAGCATGAAAAAATACCTCCCCCACAGTGATAGAACAACAAAGAAATGAGGATTTCACATCCCAGCTATTGATAAGTGAGTTCTTGCCAGACAGGATGCTATCAAACTAAGTTTCCTTTTACATCTTCCAGGCACTTCCCTTTCTCTGGAGGTGATAGGTATTATCAGGACAGGATTGTATTCCTAACAGCCCAATAGCACCTTATTTCAATGTGACTAGTTTGGAATGTGGGGATGTGACCATTCGCTTCCCAGCTTATGGCTGCCTCTGCTGCTTAGCCAAAGGCCTTAGCCTAAGAACAGGCCCTCAGACTGTCACAGTAAGAGAAGGCCCTTACACTGGCAGACAGTGATTTTGATTCTTTCTTTTATACCTCTAGAACTAGCTAAGTGATGATAATACACGTAAATACTTAGAGTATAGGCCTTTACAGACAGGCCTGAATATATCCTAACACGCTCCCTTGGACAGCTGGAGGCACTGAGAAGTGGAGTTGACAGAGCATGAGAACAGCCCATAAGGTTAAGAAATGGTGGGGAGAGCCTCTTCCCTCCATGGGACATTACGTTGTCCCTCCGTGGGCAGTCCTTTCTTTCCACAGGCTGGGATTTGGGTCCTGGATTTTGCCGAGAAACCCAGCTCCCATCCCTAGCAGCTTGGCTGTTCCCTACCGTGCTCGGCACCAGGCCCTCCGCAGAGAGCTGCTCTGGGCAAGGACTGCAGAGCCAGCTGTCATCCTGGCAGGTGTAGCCCCAGGTTCCATAACCCTGACCCATGGTCTCCCTCCGCTGGCAGGCTCTGAGCAAAGGCCTGTCCAGAGAACATGGATGACGAGCTCTAGATCCTGCTGACAGCATCCCCCAGCACAGACAAACTCCAGCACATCTTGGGGGTGAGCAGAATGGGAAGGGGCAGCAGGGGTTTTACCTTGGCCCTGGGGACTCCAAGAAAGAAGAGACTGGAAAATCCATGTTTCTTCTCTTGGATCCTTCTGAGTATGCATTTGTGATATAAACTCAGTGGGTGACCTGGGGGTTAACTCACTTCCCCCTTCCGGCATCAGTCTTCTCCACTATCAAATCTACCCTGGGGAAGAAGGACATAAGTCCCGACAATCACCTTCCCCTGTGGGTGTCTGGCCCTGGGACCCTAAACCAACTGGACTATCTGCCCCATGACCTAAACTGCCCTGTCTTTCCCGCCTAGGGCCTTGTCCTAAGTGCACAGCCTAGTCCCTTCCTGGCTTGTCCCTGACCTTTCAAGGACTCTCTAAGCTCCTCCCACACCTGCTCCCCTTGGGTCTCTCTCCTGGCTGAGCACAAGCTGCCCTTCTATCTCTCAGCAGGCCTGGGTCCTAGTCACATGCTGCCGCTTGTCACCTGATCCCCACACTTATTCCCTTCACCCTAGGGAGCTGCATAACCTGGGCTAGGTGCTGCTGAGCTCCAACCCCTTTCCTGGCCATCTCACCGTGGGACTGGTTGAAAATGGAAACCTGTGGGCTAACAGTAACTGTTAGTAACTGTTAGTAACTAATTAGTTAGTCTCTAATGTGCCACAAGAACTCCTTTTCTTTTTGCGAATACAGACTAACACGGCTGTTACTCTGAAACCAGTAACTGTTTGCTCTCAAAGGTGCCGAAGACACAATGGAAGAGGAAATCCTTTCGCCTGGATTTAAATTATTGCAACTGAAAGTGAATGAGAGAAAATAGGTCCAGAGTTATCTTCCTGTATCTTCTGTACAGCAGAAAATGTACAGATTAATAGATGTTAAGGTCAGAAAGGACCATTCTGTGTTTCCGGTCGCACCTCCTGAAAAACTCAGGCCCTAAAATGTCACCAAGTGGTTCTTTCAGCCAAGCATAACATGGGACTGAGCCAGAGCATGTCTTTTGGAAGGACATCCACATGCATTAGAACAGAGGTTCTCAAACTGGGGAGTCAGGCCCCCTCAGGGGGTCGTGAGGTTATTCCTTGGGGGGTCGTGAGCTGTCAGCCTCCACCCCTGCTTTGCCTCCAGCATTTATAATGGTGTTAAATATATAAAAAAGTGTTTTTAATTTATAAGGAGGATTCACACTCAGATGCTTGCTTTTCTGTCCCTGGCTTTGGGACCATGAGCGAGTCTCTTCAACGCTGGGTGCCTCGATTTCCCCAAGTAACAAATAGATCTAATCATGTTGGGTTTTTTTGTTCTCCCCATTTTACAGGGTGGGAAACCGAGACACAATTAGGACCTGTCTACACTGCAAGTCTCTTGTTCATTTCGAAGCTGCTAACCCCCACATGTTTTTCAGATCCTATGGACAACACCGCTCCTAAAGGTGTGTTTGGTTTGTGCTTATCCCCTATGTAAACCAGCAGGGCTGGGCGGACTTTTCTCACTGTGCTGTGGGGAGCAGGTTCTGGGTACTAATGCTCTGAAGAAGCTCTCAAGGACTACTTTTTACAAATATTTCTATCAATGAATTGGGAGAAAATATACAATCCCTGCTGATAAGATTGGTGGGTGACAAAATATTGGCAGAGTGGTAATTACTGATGAGGAGAGGGCAGTGATACAGAACCATCTGGCTCATTCAGCAAGCTGGGCCCATTGAAAGAAAGCAAGTTTGACCAGAGCCAAATGCAAGGTCCTACACCTCGCAACAAGGCATGCCGGCCACACCTCCAGTATCGGGAAGTGTATCCAGGAAAGCAGTGACTCTGAAAAGGATTTAGGGGCCATAGTGAAGAAGCCACTCAAAACGAGCTCACAGCGTGATGCTGTGGTGACCAGGGCTGAAGCCATCCTTAGACGTAGGAGCAGAGCCGTGAGGAGGCTAGGGAGGTGACACAGCATCAGTGAGACTGCTATTGGAATACTGCCTCCAGTTTTATTGTCCTCATTTGAAAAAGATGTTGAAAAATTGGAGCTGGGGCAGTAAAGAGCCACCAAATGTTCTGCGAGCTGGAGAAAAATGCCTTCTAGAGAGCGATTGAAAGAGCTCAACCTGTTTAGCTGATGAAAAGCAGATTGAAAGGTGACTTCACTGAAGTGTTGAAATACCTTAATGGAGAGAAAATACTGGGGATTAAAAGGCTCGTTAATCTAGCAGAGAAAGGCAAAACAAGACCCAATGGCTGGAAGGTGAAAAGAGACCAATTCATATGACAAATAAAGCACAAATATTCAACAGCGAGGATGATTCACCACAGGAACAAGCTACCAAGGAAAGTGGTGGATTCTCCATCTCTTGATGTCATTTAATGAAGACTAGATGCCTTTCTGGAATGTCTTTGCCAAAGGTTAGCGACTGTGGTAAACAGGAGGCATGTGATATGCAGGGGGTCAGATGAGATGCTCTAATGGTCTCTTCTGGCCATCAAGTCGACTCATTTCTGAAAAACTGAGTGTAGCATTGGCAGTAGCCTCTGATGTTTTGCCGTCTAGCCGGCATGCTTCCTAGAATGAACACTCCTTGAGTGGAGTGATCCACAGGGAGTAGCTCAAACCTCCAAAGTGTCTGGCCAGCGGCAGGACATTAGCACTGCAGGGAAGGGGTGGGTAGGCTGACGGGATAGCAAGTGTGAAAAAGGGGACAGGGGTGTAAGAGGAGCCTATATAAGAAAAAGCCCTAGGTAGCGGGACTGTCCCTATAAAATCGGGACATCTGGTCACCCCAGGGGTGGGTGTGGCAGTGACATCACAAAGGCTCTTTGCAGGACCTCAGCCTATTGGTCAAAGGTAGTGGGGAGGTGGTGACCTCACAGAGAGATGCTGACATCAGCCAGGCAGGACAGGCGTGCAGGGCCAGGGAAACCTCGCAGACCCCTGTAGCTTTGTTTCATCAGTCTCTCTCTCGAGGTCCCTCTTTCAGGACTGAGAGAGTATCAGGGTTTACGTACGTGAGCGCAAGGAGGAACCTCTTTCGAGTTTTCTCCTTTCCTTTTCCTGATTTTACTAGAAAACAGACATCCCTGTTTGGAACATAAGAGCCTCTGAGAGGTTTGGAACCTGTTCAGTCTGATCCATTTGGTGCCAGCTGAATTCTAGGCCTGGAAAACGCTAGCTTAAGGTGGCAGAATTTTATTCCCCACCTAGGATTTTGTCCCTTAGAATCACTGGGGATATTAGGGTTTGTCCTTTTTGTTTTATCTTTTCCTCCATCCCTCCCTCCTTTCTCTTCTTCTCTTACTTCTTTTGTCCTTTCCCCTGTTCCCCTCCCGCCACCAGGAGGGGTGTGTGTGGGGGAGTCACTGGGGGTGCTCTGCAGCTCCCATTGCGGAAGGTCCACCCAAAAATGTGAGGCTGAAATAGTGCTTGGCCAGTGATCCCCACCGGTGACCTGGGCCATCCTTTGAGCTCTCTGGTGAGAACCCTCAGCCCCCGCCCCTCAGTCTCTACCCTGATTGCCTGAGCGGGGGTTTACTGACAGGGAGGAGACTCGGATCCTTGTTGTTCTCTTTTAAGACCAAGTAAATAAGTCATAACCAATCATATGTTTGACGAATTTTGCTGCTTCTCTGCATTCATTGTCTCTGAGCAGTTCATGATTCTCCCTAACATTCCAGTTCTCCTGAAACACTTGCTGAATAATTACAATGAACTGTTTGTTGGTCTGGAGCTCATGTGAGAGGACTTTATTCGGGTCATTCAGTGTATGAAATTCAAGATCCGATGGTTAATTTGAAAGTCCGGGCTCTTGGGTCCTATTCCCAACTCTACCACTGACTGGCTGTGTGACCTCAGACAAGTCAGTTCTCCTCCTTTCTCAGCCTTAGCTTCTCCCTCTTTCAAGTAGGCATAACAATCAGCTCGTACCTACCTCACGGTGGGAGGAGGATGGGGATCCATTGGAGAGTGTCTCGAGGAGCAGTGCATAATATGAGGGGTCCTATCTCGTTTACTCAGATCAGATTATGACATAATAGAGTAGCTGAAATATTCTATTTTATTTGTTTTTCATTATTTTGAAATTGTTCAGGGCAGCAACTCCTTAGCTCAGACTGAAGCATCTTCTCTAATTTTTGAGATCTAAGCGTCTCCTCTTTGTGTGCGACGAGACAATTTAACACACTGTGACAAACAGGAGATGCTTTTGTTTAGCAACAAAATATTTTTGCAAAGAATTTTCATCCCACTTGTTATGATTTCAAGAAACAAACCGGTTTAGACTGAATGTGATTTTCCGACAGATGTTAGGGGGCTTATTCCTTCACCCGCTTCCTTCGCTGGTCCTTCCCGCATGAACAGAGAGCAACAATACCCGAAGTTCAAAGATGCAAACAATTCGATGTTTAATGGGGTGAACTTCCAGCAAGCATGATTCCAGTTTCCTTCCTTAGTATCCTCCTTCCCAGCTTTGACACCACAGAGCCTTACACCTGTGTCCCTGTTCCCATTCCTGCCCTTAGCCAAACATGATTCCAATTTCCCCAGCCCCATTCCCTGTTCCCATTTCCCCTTTTAGCAAAACCTGATTCCAATTTCCTTACTCCTATTCCCTGTTACCATTTCCCACACCTGCATGTCCACCCCCACACCCACCCACACCCACTCTCTTCCTCATTGACTACAGATTATATAGTAAAATTTGAGTTCTGCTTAGCTATACCTTAACCAATCATTTTCCTGAAATTTAACTAACCAATCCTAACATATTGTAACATGATTATGTAACCAATTATATCCCACCACCTTAATTAGTTAACACCCAGCAAAATTAATTGTACAGCAGACAGGAACAATCACAGAACAGACGGAGATTATACAGACAAACAATAGCAAACTGGGAACTATAATGGCAAGACAATACAGAAGTGAGGATTTCACATCCCAGCTATTGATAAGTGAGTTCTTGCCAGACAGGATGCTATCAAACTAAGTTTCCTTTTACATTTTCTAGGCACTTCCCTTTCTCTGGAGGTGATAGGCACTATCAGGACAGGATTGTATTCCTAACAGCCCAATAGCACCTTCTTTCAATGTGACTAGTTTGGAATGTGAGGATGTGACCCTTCGCTTCCCAGCTTATGGCTGCCTCTGTTGCTTAGCCAAAGGCCTTAGCCTAAGAACAGGGCCTCAGACTGTCACAGTAAGAGAAGGCCCTTACACTGGCAGACAGTGATTTTGATTCTTTCTTTTATACCTCTGTAACTAGCCAAGTGAAAAGAATACATCTAAATTCTTAGAGTATAGGCCTTTACAGACAGACCTGAATATGTATATCCTAACAAGGAATGGTTTCAATGAAATTTCCCCACCATCTCGATTCCTGGTCTCTCTCTTTGCCTCTGCGGGGTTTCTTGTCTGTTAGGAGTCAGGATTTGTGGCGTCTCTTTCTGGCTCTGCCACCGCGTTGCTGTGTAGGCCCTTTGGTAGGTCTCTTCCCTTCTCTGTACCTCAGGCTCCCCATCTGTCTAATGGGAACAGTGACAATTTGTGAACTCTGGGCAGTCATGAGCCTGAGTGAGATAAGGGGCATAGTTAAAACCCTTTGTGAAAGAGAAAGGGGAGTTTCACGGTGTTGAGCACCAAGGAATTCTAAACTTTGCTAAAATGTCTAGGCTGCGGAAACAAGAAATGGTCGGGGCCAAATTTTAACCACTGTCTTTTTTAAAGCCCATTCAGGGATGTGAGTCCCACTCTTTTAGGTATCTGGGGTTCTTTGTCAGCGGGAGAGAAGAGGTTCCTGCCGCCATTTTTATGGCCTTAACAAACCAGGTGCTGTGCCCCAGTTCTCATCTGAGATCCCCGAAAAGAACCTCTCCCCATCCGTTAACAAGACAGTAGCTATCTTTAAAAGGGAAACAAAGAGAACCCCGGGACTTACAGACAAGCCAGCCTCATTCCATACCTGGAAAGATACTGGAACACATTATTAAACAATCAGTTTGTCAGCACCTACAGGATCACTTGGTTCTTAGTACTAGTGAGCATGGATTTCTCAAAAACAAATCATTCCAAACCAATCCTGTTTCCTTCTTTGACAGGGTTACGGGCCTAGTGGAGGTGGATAAACAGTAGATGTGATCTATCTTGGTGTTAATCAGGCTTTTGACGCAGTCCCATAGGACATTCTCACAAGCAATCTAGGGAAATGTGGTCTTGATGCAATTAGTATAATGTGGGTACACAGCTGGTTGAAAACCCATCCTCCAAGAGTCGTTCTCCATGTTTTGCTGTCCAGCTGAAAGGGAGTACCTAGTGGGTCCTGCACAGATCAGTCCGGGGTGTGGTACTATTCCATATTTTCATTAATGATTTGGAAAATGGAGTGGAGTGTATGCTTCTAAACTGTGCAGATGACACCAAGCACGTTGGAGCGCAGGACTGGAATACAAAACGCCCTTTACAATTTGGAGACATTGGTCTTCTTGAACCAAACTCCAGGGCTGGGCCCCTCTCTGTAGACTGGGCAGAAGTGAAACCCCAGAGCCAAACACTCCTCCTCCTGGGCAGTGCACGCCGACCGCTAATGGTCAGATGCTGCTTAGCATCTGGGACATGGAGGAAAAGTCGTGGAGGCTATGATTAAAGTTAGAGTAGCGAGGCCAGGATAACAGGGGCTAGATCCCAGGACTGGCTAGCAGAAGACCTCCCATTTCCGATTCCTGGCTTTGGGACCATGAGCGAGTCTCTTCAACGCTGGGTGCCTCAGTTTCCTAAACTCTCAAATAGAGCTAATCAAGGGTTTTTTTTTTTTGTTCTAGCCATTTTACAGGGTGGAAACCGAGACACAGTTGGGACCTGTCTACATTGCAGATCTCTTGTGCATTTCCAATTTCCTGACCCCCACATGTTATTCAGAGCCTGTGGACAAAACAGCTTCTAATGGTGTTTGTTCTGTTCTTATCCCATATGTACCAGCAGGTCTGGGCGGACTTTTCTCATTGTGCTGTGGGGAGCAGGTCCTGGGTACTAAGAGACTGAAGAAGTTTTCAAGGACTTAAAAGTAGTTTTATCAATGAATTGGGAGAAAACCTACAATCCCTGCTGATAAGCTTGGTGGGTGACAAAATACGGGCAGAGTGGTAATTACTGATGAGGAGAGGGCAGTGATACAGAACCATCTGGCTCATTCGGCAAGCTGGGCCCATTCAAAGAAAGCAAGTTTGACCAGAGCCAAATGCAAGGTCCTACACCTAGCAACAAGGCATGCCGGCCACACCTCCAGAATAGGGAAGTGTATCCAGGAAAGCAGTGACTCTGAAAAGGATTTAGGGGCCATAGCGGAGAAGCCACTCAACACAAGCTCCCAGCGTGATGCTGTAGTGATCAGGGCTAATGCGATCCTTAGACGTAGGAGCAGAGCCGTGAGGAGGCTAGGGAGGTGACACAGCATCAGTGAGACTGCTATTGGAATATTGCCTCCCGTTTTGGTGTCCTCATTTGAAAAAGATGTTGAGAAATTGGAGCTGGGGCAGCAAAGAGCCACCAAATGTTCTGCGGGCTGCAGAAAAATGCCTTCTAGGGAGCGATTGAAAGAGCTCAACCTGTTTAGCTGATGAAAAGCAGATTGAAAGGTGATGTCACTGAAGTGTTGAAATACCTTAATGGAGAGAAAATACTGGGGATTAAAAGGTTCGTTAATCTAGCAGAGAAAGGCAAAACAAGACCCAATGGCTGGAAGGTGAAAAGAGACCAATTCATATGGCAAATAAAGCACAAATATTCAACAGCGAAGATGATTCACCACAGGAACAAGCTACCAAGGAAAGTGGTGGATTCTCCATCTCTTGATGTCATTTAATGAAGACTAGATATCTTTCTGGAATGTCTTTACCAAATGTTAGCGACTGTGGTATACAGGAGGCCTGTGATATGCAGGGGGTCAGATGAGATGCTCTAATCGTCTCTTCTGGCCATCAAGTCGACTCATTTCTGAAAAACTGAGTGTAGCATTGGGAGTAGCCTCTGATGTTTTGCTGTCTAGCCGGCATGCTTCCTAGAATGAACACTCCTTGAGTGGAGTGATCCACAGGGAGTAGCTCAAACCTCCAAAGTGTCTGGCCAGCGGTAGGTCATTAGCACTGCAGGGGAGGGGTGGGTAGGCTGACGGGATAGCAAGTGTGAAAAAGGGGACAGGGAATGGGGTGTGAGGGGAGCCTATATAAGAAAAAGCCCCAGATAGCGGGACTGCCCCTATAAAATTGGGACATCTGGTCACCCCAGGGGTGGGTGTGGTAGTGACATCACAAAGGCCTTTTGCAGGACCTCAGCCTATTGGTCAAAGGTGGTGGGGAGGTGGTGACCTCACAGAGAGATGCTGACATCAGCCAGGCAGGACAGGGGTGCAGGGCCAGGGAAACATCGCAGACCCCTGTAGCTTTGCTTCAGCAAGTCTCCTTCTCGAGGTCCCTCCTTGAGGACAGAGAGTATTAGGGTTACGTACGTGAGTGCGAGGAGGAACCTCTTTCAAGTTTTCTCCTTTCCTTTTCCTGATTTTACTTGAAAACCGACGTCCCTGTTTGGAACGTAAGAGCCTCTGAGAGGTTTGGAACCTGTTCAGTCTGATCCATTTGGTGCCAGGTAAATTCTAGGCCTGGAAAATGCAAGCTTAAGGCGGCAGTATTTTATTCCCCACCTAGGATTTTGTCCCTTAGAATCACTGGGGACATTAGGGTTTGTTTTTTTTGTTTTACCTTTTCCTCCATCCCTCCCTCCTTTCTCTTCTTCTCTTACGACTTTTGTCCTTTCCCTTGTTCTCCTCCCGCCACCAGGAGAGTTGTATGGGGGGAGTCACTGGGGGTGCTCTGCAGCTCCCATTGTGGAAGATCCACCCAAAAATGTTGGGCTGAAATAGTGCTTGGCCCGTGATCCCCACCGGTGACCTGGGCCATCCTTTGGGCTCTCTGGTGAGAAAGTGTCACCTCAGCCTCCTGCCCCTTAGTCTCTACCCGGATTGTCTGAGGAGGAGGTTATTAACAGGGAGGAGACTTGGGTCATTGTTTTTCTCTTTTAAGACCAAGTAAATAAGTTATAACGAGTCATGTTTGATTAACGTTGCTGCTTCTCTGCATTCATTGTCTCTGAGCAGTTCATGATTCTCTCTAACATTCCAGTTCTCCTGAAACACTTGCTGAATAATTACTATGAACTGTTGTTGGTCTGGAGCTCATTTGAGAGCACTTTATTCAGGTCGTGCAACATATGAAACTCAAGATCTGATGGTTAGTTTGCAAGTTAGGGCTCTTGAGTCCTATTCCCAACTCTGCCACTGACTGGCTGTGTGACTTCAGACAAGTCAATTCTCCTTTCTCAGCCTTAGCTTCTCCCTCTTTCAAGTAGGCATAACAATCGGCTCCTACCTACCTCACAGTGGGTGGAGGATGGGGATCCATTGGAGAGTGTCACTGGGAGCAGTGAATAATATGAGGTGTCCTATCACTTTTACTCAGATAAGACTATGACATAATAGAGTAGCTGAAATATTCTATTTTATTTGTTTTTGATTATTTTGAGATTGTTAAGAGAAGCAACTCCTTAGCTCAGACTGAAGCATCTTCTCTAATTTTCAATCTAACTGTCTCCTCTTTGTATGCGATGGGACAATTTAACACACAGTGACAAACAGGAGATGCTTTTGTTTTGCAACAAAATATTTTTGCAAAGAATTTTCATCCCACTTGATATGATTTCAAGAAACAAACCGGTTTAGTCTGAATGAGATTTTCTGACCAAAACAGTTAAATGAAATTTCCCCACCATCTTGATTCCTGGGCTCTCTCCCTGCCTCTGGGGGGCTTGTGGTCTGTCAGAACAGGAGTCAAGATGGTTGGCTTCTCTTTCTGGCTCTATCACCACCTTGCTGTGTAGGCCCTTGGGTAGGTCACTTCCCTTTTCTGTACCTAAGGCTCCCCCTCTGTCCAATGGGAACAGGGACAATTTGCAAACTCTGGGCAGTCGTGAGCCTGTGTGAGATAAGGGGCGTTAAAGCCCTTTGTGAAAGAGAAAGGGGAGTTTCACGGTGTTGAGCACCAAGGAATTCTAAACTTTGCTAAAATGTCTAGGCTGCGGAAACAAGAAATGGTCGGGGCCAAATTTTAACCACTGTCTTTTTTAAAGCCCATTCAGGGATGTGAGTCCCACTCTTTTAGGTATCTGGGGTTCTTTGTCAGCGGGAGAGAAGAGGTTCCTGCCGCCATTTTTATGGCCTTAACAAACCAGGTGCTGTGCCCCAGTTCTCATCTGAGATCCCCGAAAAGAACCTCTCCCCATCCGTTAACAAGACAGTAGCTATCTTTAAAAGGGAAACAAAGAGAACCCCGGGACTTACAGACAAGCCAGCCTCATTCCATACCTGGAAAGATACTGGAACACATTATTAAACAATCAGTTTGTCAGCACCTACAGGATCACTTGGTTCTTAGTACTAGTGAGCATGGATTTCTCAAAAACAAATCATTCCAAACCAATCCTGTTTCCTTCTTTGACAGGGTTACGGGCCTAGTGGAGGTGGATAAACAGTAGATGTGATCTATCTTGGTGTTAATCAGGCTTTTGACGCAGTCCCATAGGACATTCTCACAAGCAATCTAGGGAAATGTGGTCTTGATGCAATTAGTATAATGTGGGTACACAGCTGGTTGAAAACCCATCCTCCAAGAGTCGTTCTCCATGTTTTGCTGTCCAGCTGAAAGGGAGTACCTAGTGGGTCCTGCACAGATCAGTCCGGGGTGTGGTACTATTCCATATTTTCATTAATGATTTGGAAAATGGAGTGGAGTGTATGCTTCTAAACTGTGCAGATGACACCAAGCACGTTGGAGCGCAGGACTGGAATACAAAACGCCCTTTACAATTTGGAGACATTGGTCTTCTTGAACCAAACTCCAGGGCTGGGCCCCTCTCTGTAGACTGGGCAGAAGTGAAACCCCAGAGCCAAACACTCCTCCTCCTGGGCAGTGCACGCCGACCGCTAATGGTCAGATGCTGCTTAGCATCTGGGACATGGAGGAAAAGTCGTGGAGGCTATGATTAAAGTTAGAGTAGCGAGGCCAGGATAACAGGGGCTAGATCCCAGGACTGGCTAGCAGAAGACCTCCCATTTCCGATTCCTGGCTTTGGGACCATGAGCGAGTCTCTTCAACGCTGGGTGCCTCAGTTTCCTAAACTCTCAAATAGAGCTAATCAAGGGTTTTTTTTTTTTGTTCTAGCCATTTTACAGGGTGGAAACCGAGACACAGTTGGGACCTGTCTACATTGCAGATCTCTTGTGCATTTCCAATTTCCTGACCCCCACATGTTATTCAGAGCCTGTGGACAAAACAGCTTCTAATGGTGTTTGTTCTGTTCTTATCCCATATGTACCAGCAGGTCTGGGCGGACTTTTCTCATTGTGCTGTGGGGAGCAGGTCCTGGGTACTAAGAGACTGAAGAAGTTTTCAAGGACTTAAAAGTAGTTTTATCAATGAATTGGGAGAAAACCTACAATCCCTGCTGATAAGCTTGGTGGGTGACAAAATACGGGCAGAGTGGTAATTACTGATGAGGAGAGGGCAGTGATACAGAACCATCTGGCTCATTCGGCAAGCTGGGCCCATTCAAAGAAAGCAAGTTTGACCAGAGCCAAATGCAAGGTCCTACACCTAGCAACAAGGCATGCCGGCCACACCTCCAGAATAGGGAAGTGTATCCAGGAAAGCAGTGACTCTGAAAAGGATTTAGGGGCCATAGCGGAGAAGCCACTCAACACAAGCTCCCAGCGTGATGCTGTAGTGATCAGGGCTAATGCGATCCTTAGACGTAGGAGCAGAGCCGTGAGGAGGCTAGGGAGGTGACACAGCATCAGTGAGACTGCTATTGGAATATTGCCTCCCGTTTTGGTGTCCTCATTTGAAAAAGATGTTGAGAAATTGGAGCTGGGGCAGCAAAGAGCCACCAAATGTTCTGCGGGCTGGAGAAAAATGCCTTCTAGGGAGCGATTGAAAGAGCTCAACCTGTTTAGCTGATGAAAAGCAGATTGAAAGGTGATGTCACTGAAGTGTTGAAATACCTTAATGGAGAGAAAATACTGGGGATTAAAAGGTTCGTTAATCTAGCAGAGAAAGGCAAAACAAGACCCAATGGCTGGAAGGTGAAAAGAGACCAATTCATATGGCAAATAAAGCACAAATATTCAACAGCGAAGATGATTCACCACAGGAACAAGCTACCAAGGAAAGTGGTGGATTCTCCATCTCTTGATGTCATTTAATGAAGACTAGATATCTTTCTGGAATGTCTTTACCAAATGTTAGCGACTGTGGTATACAGGAGGCCTGTGATATGCAGGGGGTCAGATGAGATGCTCTAATCGTCTCTTCTGGCCATCAAGTCGACTCATTTCTGAAAAACTGAGTGTAGCATTGGGAGTAGCCTCTGATGTTTTGCTGTCTAGCCGGCATGCTTCCTAGAATGAACACTCCTTGAGTGGAGTGATCCACAGGGAGTAGCTCAAACCTCCAAAGTGTCTGGCCAGCGGTAGGTCATTAGCACTGCAGGGGAGGGGTGGGTAGGCTGACGGGATAGCAAGTGTGAAAAAGGGGACAGGGAATGGGGTGTGAGAGGAGCCTATATAAGAAAAAGCCCCAGATAGCGGGACTGCCCCTATAAAATTGGGACATCTGGTCACCCCAGGGGTGGGTGTGGTAGTGACATCACAAAGGCCTTTTGCAGGACCTCAGCCTATTGGTCAAAGGTGGTGGGGAGGTGGTGACCTCACAGAGAGATGCTGACATCAGCCAGGCAGGACAGGGGTGCAGGGCCAGGGAAACATCGCAGACCCCTGTAGCTTTGCTTCAGCAAGTCTCCTTCTCGAGGTCCCTCCTTGAGGACAGAGAGTATTAGGGTTACGTACGTGAGTGCGAGGAGGAACCTCTTTCAAGTTTTCTCCTTTCCTTTTCCTGATTTTACTTGAAAACCGACGTCCCTGTTTGGAACGTAAGAGCCTCTGAGAGGTTTGGAACCTGTTCAGTCTGATCCATTTGGTGCCAGGTAAATTCTAGGCCTGGAAAATGCAAGCTTAAGGCGGCAGTATTTTATTCCCCACCTAGGATTTTGTCCCTTAGAATCACTGGGGACATTAGGGTTTGTTTTTTTTGTTTTACCTTTTCCTCCATCCCTCCCTCCTTTCTCTTCTTCTCTTACGACTTTTGTCCTTTCCCTTGTTCTCCTCCCGCCACCAGGAGAGTTGTATGGGGGGAGTCACTGGGGGTGCTCTGCAGCTCCCATTGTGGAAGATCCACCCAAAAATGTTGGGCTGAAATAGTGCTTGGCCCGTGATCCCCACCGGTGACCTGGGCCATCCTTTGGGCTCTCTGGTGAGAAAGTGTCACCTCAGCCTCCTGCCCCTTAGTCTCTACCCGGATTGTCTGAGGAGGAGGTTATTAACAGGGAGGAGACTTGGGTCATTGTTTTTCTCTTTTAAGACCAAGTAAATAAGTTATAACGAGTCATGTTTGATTAACGTTGCTGCTTCTCTGCATTCATTGTCTCTGAGCAGTTCATGATTCTCTCTAACATTCCAGTTCTCCTGAAACACTTGCTGAATAATTACTATGAACTGTTGTTGGTCTGGAGCTCATTTGAGAGCACTTTATTCAGGTCGTGCAACATATGAAACTCAAGATCTGATGGTTAGTTTGCAAGTTAGGGCTCTTGGGTCCTATTCCCAACTCTGCCACTGACTGGCTGTGTGACTTCAGACAAGTCAATTCTCCTTTCTCAGCCTTAGCTTCTCCCTCTTTCAAGTAGGCATAACAATCGGCTCCTACCTACCTCACAGTGGGTGGAGGATGGGGATCCATTGGAGAGTGTCACTGGGAGCAGTGAATAATATGAGGTGTCCTATCACTTTTACTCAGATAAGACTATGACATAATAGAGTAGCTGAAATATTCTATTTTATTTGTTTTTGATTATTTTGAGATTGTTAAGAGAAGCAACTCCTTAGCTCAGACTGAAGCATCTTCTCTAATTTTCAATCTAACTGTCTCCTCTTTGTATGCGATGGGACAATTTAACACACAGTGACAAACAGGAGATGCTTTTGTTTTGCAACAAAATATTTTTGCAAAGAATTTTCATCCCACTTGATATGATTTCAAGAAACAAACCGGTTTAGTCTGAATGAGATTTTCTGACCAAAACAGTTAAATGAAATTTCCCCACCATCTTGATTCCTGGGCTCTCTCCCTGCCTCTGGGGGGCTTGTTGTCTGTCAGAACAGGAGTCAAGATGGTTGGCTTCTCTTTCTGGCTCTATCACCACCTTGCTGTGTAGGCCCTTGGGTAGGTCACTTCCCTTTTCTGTACCTAAGGCTCCCCCTCTGTCCAATGGGAACAGGGACAATTTGCAAACTCTGGGCAGTCGTGAGCCTGTGTGAGATAAGGGGCGTTAAAGCCCTTTGTGAAGGAGAAAGGGGAGTTTCACGGTGTTGAGCACCGAGGAATTCTAAACTTTGCTAAAATGTCTAGGCTGCGGAAACAAGAAATAGTCGGGGCCAAATTTTAACCATTGTCTTTTTAAAAGCCTATTCAGGGATGTGAGTCCCACTCTTTTAGGTACGTGGGGTTCTTTGCCAGGAGGAAAGAAGAGGTTCCTGCCTCCATTTTTATGGCCTTAACAAACCAGGTGCTGTGCCCTAGTTCTCATCTGAGATCCCTGCAAAGAACCTCTCCCCATCCGTTAACAAGACAGTAGCTATCTTTGAAAGGGGAACAAAGAGAACCCTGGGACTTACAGACAAGCCAGCCTCATTCCATACCTGGAAAGACACTGGAACACATTATTAAACAATCAGTTTGTCAGCACCTACAGGATCATTTGGTTCTTAGTACTAGTGAGCATGGATTTGTCAAGAACAAATGATTCCAAACCAATCCTATTTCCTTCTTTGACAGGGTTACAGGCCTAGAGGAGGTGGGCAGACAGTAGATGTGATCTATCTTGGTGTTAATCAGGCTTTTGACACAGTCCCATAGGACATTCTCAGAATCAAACTAGGGAAATGTGGTCTAGATGCAATTAGTATAATGTGGGTGCACAGCTGGTTCAAAACCCATCCTCCAAGAGTCGTTCTCCATGTTTGGCTGCCCAGCTAAGAGGGTGTACCAACTGGGTCGGGCAGGAATCAGTCTGGGGTGTGGTACTATTCCATATTTTCATTAATGATTTGGAAAATGGAGTGCAGAGCATGCTTCTACACTGTGCAGATGACACCAAGCACTTTGGAGCACAGGACTGGAATTCAAAACACCCTCTACTAATTGGAGAATTGGTCTTCTTGAGCCAAACTCCACGGCTGGGCCCCTCTCTATAGACTGGGCGAAAGTGAAACTCCAGAACCAAACACTCCTCCTCCTGGACAGTGCATTCCAACCTTTAATGGCAGGGGGACCGGACATGAGGGCCTGGTTGTAATTGCCAGCAGTGGAAGGGAGTGTGTAGCAGTGGTTAGTGAAGGGGCCTGGAAATAAGACTGCTGCATCCCATCCGTGGCTCTGAGACTTGGTGTGACCCTGAGCAAGTAGCTTCAGCAAGTGGGAGCTGGGAGGTGCTGTCACCCCCACACTAAGGCAGTGTTTTGCACCCCTTGCTCCTGGCTGAGTTTTTCTGTCCCCTGGCAATAAGACAGACACTTCTTTTCACAGTCCCTTGATCGCCCAGTGTCATCACCCTGCCTGCTGGCTGGGCGTGTAACTCCTCAGGTCACCACCCTCTCCAGCCTACCTTGGGCTTGGAAAGTGAGGAGGAGGGCGAGCGACAGCAGGTGACCCTGAACATCCACCATCCATCGCTCCATCACCTAGAGCAAGTGAGTGACATTAGGGTTCCTCTGTGGCATTCCCTTTCTGTCTGGGGAGAGGCAGTAAGAGGGGGAGAGAATCTCTCCCAAAGGAGATTGGATTTGCAAATGGCCTCCTGGAGCCCCTCGCTCTCAGATGAGGGAGGGTCTTCTCCAGTGCCTTCTCCAGTGTGTTTGGAAAGGTCCCAGCAATGCAGCTCCCAGCCCTTCCCTTGTGGGAGACTGTTCCCCTGGCTGAGAGTGTCTGAGCTGGGCCAGACCCTGTGAGCTGCTGAGCATGGAAATCAATGAGAAATGAGGAGGCCCTGGGCTTCCTATACCTAGGGACTTTGAGGTGGGGAATTTTTTTCCCTGGAGAAGTCCGGAGTCCTGGGTAGTGTTCTGTTCCCTAGCCTGAGGGGTAGCCAGGGATGGCAGGAGGGAGCTGCTTGTCCGATGGTCTTTGTAACTGACCCCAGTGCCTCCCCGGGTGTTGCAGCACCAGGGATGATGAGGGGAATCGTTGGGAGCAGACCATGCAATGAACTCCTGCCAGTGTGTGGAGATTGCACTCTCTGCACCCTTGTGAGGGGAGGAGGAGCTGCTGTGGCTGGGGCAGGGATGGGGAGGGATGAAAAAGGCTGTCTGGTGAGAGGCTGCCTGGACCCCAGACTCACTCCTGCTCCACGCTCGGTTCCAGGATAGCCTGGCTCCTGAGGATGTTCAGGAACAAGGCTCTGCAGGTGTCCCCAGAGCCTGAGGGAAGCAGCTGCCATCTTCCCCAGGAGCACAGCAGCCCCTCTGTCCCCGCTGGCAGGGAAGGAGCTCCCAGATGGACCAGGAGGTGGAAGTGCCCAGCCTTCTGGCGGAGGAAACCCACTCCTGGCACAGGCGCCGAGGTGGGAGAGGCACTGGCCAGGCTGAAATGGAGCTGGCCCAGGATGCAGCTGGGCAGGCAGGACCCAGCCCAGGACGGGAGCCAGGCAGGGTGGCTCTGGGGCTTGTTGTGTGGGAAGCACCGGCCCCAGGAGCCCAGCCCTGATTCCCAGCAGGAGGCATCGCCCTGCCCAGTCACTGAGGACCTTCCATCTTCTCCAGGGCAGGAGGTGGAGGATCCCTGTCACAGCACCAGCAGCTCGGCCCGCTCACCATGGGACAGCAGCAGTGCCTGGGATTTGGGTAGCAGAGAGGCCAACGGGCGCCGCTGCTTTGTTCCAGTTGAGGAGCCAGTCTGGGCTCAGGAAGGGGTGAGGAGGGGGCTGTGAACACCCAGAGCCCAGGCCCTCAACCAGCGCTATGGGGGCAGGTCTCCAGCCCAGGTGTCTGGCCTGAGCCACGTGAACCTCTGACACTAGATGCTGCCACTTTGGTCCTTGGTGTTCTGGTTGGCAGGGTGCGTGCGGGGAGAGGGAGCAGGCACTTCCCAGGGAGTCCAGGACAGTGTGTGGGGGGGATCTCTTTGCTATGGGCTCCTGAATTACTTGGGGGCTGAAGGTATCACTGAGAGCGGGGAATGTGGGGAGCGATCTGCCCTGGGTCCCGGAGGTGGGAAGGGAGCACATTGCCCCACCATGCCCCTGTCCTTCTCCCTAGTGGCAGCAGGTATCATCCTGTCCCCTTTTCTCCCTGGTGCAGGGACCCCCAGGGACTCAGAGGACGAGGAGGAGGAATGGGTGGACGTGGCCACAGAGGAGGCTGCTCTCAAGAACATTCGAGAGCAGCTCCAGGGCCGAGAAAAGGTACAAACGTTCCCCAGCTGTGCTGGAACCGAGATTCTCCCGCCCCTTCCCAGCACCCTGACCCCCTGCAGAGGGTCTTGTCTCTGATGATCCACCAGCCCTAATGGGGACCTTTCTTCTCCATGATCTGGGACGGGTGGGTCCCCACTATCCCCCATTCAGGCCTGAGTGCTGCAGCTGTTGTAGGTGGGGCAGGGAGGTCCCTGGCTAACTGGCTGTCTCTCCTGTAATTTCACTCCTGGTGGGTGCAGGACAAGGCCCAGCAGCTCATGTTCCTGCACGCCATCCACCCCCGTGTCTCGCTGCACAGCAGAGAGGGCAGGACACATTGGAGCCACACTGCTGCAAGGCGGCTGTGCTGGAGAGGATTGTGGTGAGGGAGGACAGAGAGATGGGAGGGGCAGGGGTCTCCCCGGGCCAATGGATGGAGGATGGCTGGTGCTGGAGGGGCAGCTGAGGCCAGGGATTGCTGGGGCTGAAGATTGGGGAGAAGAGACAGGAGAAATTCTGAGATTGGCCACTAGTGGGCAGGAATCGGAGGAGCGGGAGGCAGGTGCGGGGATCTTGCTCGCTGTGTGGGGTGCTGGCTGTGTAATCGCCTCACTGGGAAGTGTCAGTGAGGCCCGAATCTCTCACGCTCCTTTGGCTCTCACAGGAGCTTATGGAGGAGCTGCCTGATAACTCTCCACCTGACGCCGTCCTCGCTAACTCCCTGATTGCTGTGGGCAACCTCGGGTACTGAGACCCTCCAGGCCTGTTCCCCTAACCCCGGTGCTGCTCATGCCCAGGGCTGGGAGTCACTGCCCCTCCCACCACCAGGTCACTTCCCAAGGGTGGCTCCTCTGACAGAGATGGTGGGAAGGTTCACTCTCTCTCTGGGTTGGGCTGTTCTTTTCACTCTAGTAACATTGCAATGGCTTTGGGGAGAGGCTCACACCCAGGAACAGACAGAGGTGGGGCAGCGGGGTCCAAGGAACAGGCGCTATTCCTGCCCTGCCACTGTCTGTCTGGGAAACTTTGCACTTGTCATTCCCTGGCTCGGTGCCTCAGTTTCCATTCTCGCCAGCCTCTGCCTATTTCCCTGCGGTTTTACATCCCTGTTGGTGCCAGTTCCATCCCCGCAGTGCACAGTCTAATATCGCCTCCTCTCTCTTGCCAGCACCATGACACCTGGCCTGGAGCCAGAGGTGGAGAGCCACCTCCTTCGACCTGCCCTGCATGCCGTCTTCATCGTGGGCACGTAGAAAGACACCACCCAAGTCCAGGTAGATCATGCTAAAGTCATGGATTGAAGAGCCAGCTGTCATCCTGCCATGAATTCTTGCTAATTGCCTTCAGTGGAATGTGAATGAGGGAGGCCAGGATATGTATTTGGGTTTCTCACAAGTGCTTCGCAGAGACCCCTCTTCCCGTCCTGTGGCAGGAATAGCCCCAGTTTCCCAAACACTAACGCATGGCTCTCCCTTGTTTTGCAGGATCTGCATAGGGTCTTGCCAGAGCTCCTGGATGCCATGCTGGGGAGCTTGCTGGCAGAGTCCC
The DNA here is from genome assembly GCF_965140285.1 of Lepidochelys kempii. NCBI lineage: Eukaryota > Metazoa > Chordata > Testudines > Cheloniidae > Lepidochelys > Lepidochelys kempii. Next base: position 177,083,702 of record NC_136382.1, on the reverse strand, counting down.
CAGACACCGACAGGCTCCACTACATCTTGGAGGTGAGCCCAATGAGAGGAGTGGGGGCAATTTTATCTTAACTCTTAGACCCATTTTCAAGTTTGTCTTCCTAGCTGGGCCCCCAGTGGGCCGTCCTTGGTCAGGGCAGTCAGTGCAATGCAGTGTCAGGCCCTTCCTCCTTGAATGACAGAGGAAGGAGCTGGGACTTCAAGCCAGAGCTTTGCCTGGGGACTGGCTTAGGGAGTGAGAGTCTGAACCCCTCCTGTGAGATCCAGAAGATGGTCCTCAGAGAAGAGTCACTGGCTCCTAACGAGAGAAACAGGAGGACCCCAGAGAATCAGCCCTTCTCTCGACAGGCCCTGATATTCCTAGGGGGATTGTGTTCACACTCAGTCCCTTCACCCAACCAAGGACTTGAGAGCCAAGGAGGGGTGAGGGGTCTGTCTCCTTCCTGGTGAGCTGTTCAGGAATCAGAAGTTCAGGGAGTATGGGACCAGCCCCCACATCGAACGTTGTCCCAATCTAGAGAGATAATGACAAGTTGTGACCTGCAGGATACAGGCATTGTCCTGGGGGCAACAATCCCCTTCTAAATCTCTGAGATAAATGAATCAGATATTCCATCCCGTGCACAATGTCTCAGCCCCCTGGGGATGGGGAGGGTCTCATTAGCACAACACATGCACCTTCCCATGGATCCTGAGCTGCCTCCTTTCCCCCTAGCACATGAACTATTAGATCGTGTCCAGGGTGTCGCAAGAGAGAGCCAGGGCCATTTGGAGCAGCACTGCCCTGCTCAGATCCACCATCACCCTCCCTGAGTTTGACGTAAGTGACCTCTCACCCCAGCTTTCTGACTCCAGGCATCGGTGAGCTGGCTCGAACAGGCTGTAGGATGTGCTGCTGCAGGGGCTGGGGGTTAGGAGTGTTCCTCTTGGGGAGGCAGAGTCAGAGCAGAGAATGAACTCGGCTTGAGTCAAGTTCTTCTTGTCCTGGTTAAGTGGTGACTCTGGGCATTTTAAGGGGACCATACTGCAGGTTCATGTCTTTCTATCATCCTGGAGCAGCTGGGGAAGTAAGTCCTCATGGAGGGCCCTGCCCACATCCCTGTGCTCCAGGCTCCTTTTGAGGGCAGAGGAAATGAAGGGTCTAGCTCAAGCTCCTATTTTCTAGCATCTCCTGTAGAGGGGCTACGGGGACGGAGAGTCCTGGCCAGGTGGGGACTGGGAGCTGACAGGAAAATGCTGATGGAGTCCCCTCTCCCTCTCCCTTCCGCAAGAACTCAGCAGGATTCCCCAGGATGGGTCACCATGTGGCACAGCTGTCCATCAGTGACGCAGCCAAGGACCTGAGCCAGCAGGCCAGGGTGGGAGTGTACAGGCTCTACCAGCTGCTGCTGCACCAGAAGGGTAAGGAACCCAGCTGGGAAATGGCACCCGATAGAAGAGTGAGAGTGGGACCCCAACCAATTTCTCTCAGACTGACCCCGGCTGGAGGCTGAGTCTCTATCGATCTCTTTCTCTGTTCTACAGCACCCCCTGCAATTCTGTTGGCAAGGAATCTGTCCACTGTGCAACCACCAGTGGGATTAGAAAGACATAAGTGCTGCAACCAAAATGACAAGTGTGTGTGTGTGTGTGTCTCTTTCCCAGGGCTGACCATCTATGAGGCCGAAGCCCTGTGGTGTTGGGACTGGCACCGGGACAGCAGGCTCCTGGGCTACAGGAACACAGCCACGGTTGGGGAGGTAAGGACACTCTGCCAGGGAGTGGGGGTGGCTGGGTCCCCTGCAGTGACTGCTTCCTGGGGCCGCGAGACAGAGATACCGTTCTAGCCCCAGGATTCGGAGCCTCACTCTGGGCAGTCTGCTAATGCCTCACATCCTGTTGGGTTTAGGTCTTCGTAAAATTCTTCTGGGAGGGGCAGAGAAGATACTTCCTCTGCACATCAGTGCTGGCCATCCATGACACCCTGCTGTGTGTCAGCCAGACTGAGCTGCTCCTCACCTACTCCCTCCTGCGGGAAGTCCAGCGCTGATGGGGGACAAGGTAAGCAGCTGCATTAGAGTCAGGAGATTGGGGTGGGGCCCAGGCCTCCTTCCCATCCGATGTCCATTCGCTGGGCTGGCAGCAAGGAGCCTGGTGTGAATGAGAGTGAGAACAGGTGCTACTGGGAAGGGAGATGAATTCAACTTCCTGAGCAGGAGGGAGCCAGCTTGTCCCCGGAGTAGCTCCAACCCAGCTCTTTGCAAGGCTAATTAATGACAAGCATTGCCTCATCACGGACTTATGTTCTTAGGACATGGTGCTACCGCTCTTGGGAAGTGCCCTCTGCGAGTCTCTCCTGTCCCACAGGGCCACTCCAGTTTCCAGTGGACTAGTGTCCATGTCACCCGAGCCACCACCCAGAGTTGCTCCCATCACTGGTAGCCTGGGAGGCCAAGGACTGACAAGTGATGGCAACTCAGCAGGCAGGCCTGAGGCACATTGGTGGGGGAAGCTTGTCCTGCTGCTGGCAGGGCTGGACTTGCTCTAGAGAGAACGGGAGGATTCAGTCAGCAGAGGCTGGTGATCTGCCCCATTCACCAGGGCTGCCATCCTGCATCTTCAGCATGAGTGTCTGGGATGACTTGGAGAAAGGTCTCAACCTCCCAACATCCCACTTCACTTCTGCCAGAATCCCTCCTTCCCCCCACCTCCCTGCTAGAGCCCCGTCCCTGCCCAACCTGGGTTGGGGTGGAGGAGAGGGTTTTGAGAACTTGCGCTGTGGATTGGAGGAGGAACAGCTGTCAGGGGCACTGAGCGGGAGGTGGCAGGAGCTGATGCTACAAGGACGGGAGTTGGCACTGGAGGTCTCTAGAAAGGACAAGAAGACTCGATTCTGGGGGTAAGGAGGGTGAATCCATCCCTCAGAGGTAGGCAGGTGGTGGGTGGAAATGCTGGTTCCAGGTGCCCTTAATCCCCCCAATTCCTCAGGGGCGTCTGAGTCTCTGACAGGTTCTCGTTCCCTTGCAGCAGGAGGACGTCATGGCCAATGTGATGTGCCAGGTCCGCATCATCCAGCACTTGTGCCAGATGCCTGAGGCACTGCAGGGGCTGTGCCTCTGAGGCCACCAGCAACTCCCACTCCCTGCCTCAGGTACTGCTCTGGGTCACTGTAAATGCGGAGATAGTGGAAGGGGAAATGGAGCCTCCTGGCAATCACAGAAACTCTCTCCCCTCTCTGTGGAGCAGGGTCCTTCCTTCTGCCCCCCAAATTCCGGCAGAGTTTTCCAGATGGGTGCAGCCTGCAGCTGAGCCACCTCCGGGAACAGTGGGGACAGGTCACCTCATCCCCTGAAAGCTAGCAGTGCTGGCTCTCAAAGAGGCTTAGATGGAAGACCCCACTCCGTCATGCAGGTAAGAGCCATTTACTCCTTGGGGCATGTGGGTCTCTTGGGGGAGAAATGGGATCATAGAATCATAGGGTTGAAAGGGACCTCGGGAGGTCATCTAGTCCAATCCCCTGCGCAAAGCAGGACCAATCCCCAATATTTGCCCGGGATCCCTAAATGGTCCCCTCAAGGATTGAACTCACAACCCTGGGTTTAGCAGGCCAAAGCACAAACCACTGAGCTATCCCTCCCCCGCTAATGCGTAGCCTGGCTGGGAGCTTCCCCCATCCCTGTCACCCAGCTCTGGAACAGAGACATCTCCATCATTGTACCACGCTGGTTTTGTTCGTAGGAAGGTGCTCCCCAGAGATGTCCTCTAACCTGGACTCCTGAGAGAGTTTCCAGCAGGAGGCTCGAGCCCCTAGGGCATGAAGAGGACATCAGGTAGAGGACATCACTCCTTCCACTCAGCAGTAGGATTTCTCCAGCCCCCTCACCATACCTGTCAGCCTCTGAATGATGAAGGGCCTGAATGTTGGAGTCACCAGAACAAGCAAACTCCAGGTGCAGGCAGTGGGGCCTGTGTGTACTGAGCCCCACTGGAAACCAGGTCTGAAATGGGAGCAAGGACCCCAGCCCAGGAACAGTAGGAGTGGGCAGAGCAGGCCTATTACAGGATGTTCTCCCCTGGGCTGCACAGCCTGGGGCTTAGCCAAGCTGATTACAGAATGAGCCCTACCTGAGAGGCAACATGTACCTCCCCCTACAGAGCCAAACTTCAGTGGTGATACAGCCCAGCTGGGGTATCAACAGGAATGAGAACGAGTTAGGAAGTTCAGAGCAACAAGGAAAGTCTAGAGGGAAACTTGAGAAGAGAGGTGGGAAGTGCCCAGGGAAAACTGCAGCAAAGAGAAAGGAGTAGACCTTGCTGTGGGGTACAGGACCCTGGGCTGCTGCCAATATCAGGGTGGGACTGGAATCCCCTACTGGCCCCAAAGAAGGGGGCGTCCACACACCCGGAGAGGGTTACCAAGCCCAGCAAGGGGGCTGCAGGATGAGGAAGAGCCCCAGTGATGGCAGAAGGACTTCTTTCTGTGGAAAGATGTGTTTGGACTTTTAGTGTGAGACAAGCTGGGCCCCAGAAGGGTGGACTAAAGGTGGCGACCTGGCCGAAGGGTTGAGTTACCAGGCAGAGAAACTGTCACGGTCCTGGAGCAACCACAGATGGGGGACGCTAGGCTAGCGAGAGGGCTGTGATCATGCCTGGCCACCACGGGGGCAAGGAACGATTAGTATCTTCCTTTCTGATTGGCATAGTCAGGAGGATTGAATTCCCCCTGTGATCCGTGAGGGCTGATGGAAGTCTTGGCTGCTGAAGGACGGTCTGTCCTGCCAAGCGGGTGTCTCAAGGGACCAAGCTGGTCACTGGATTTCTCACTTCAGTTCCCAGGACTGGTTAAGCAGCCAAAGCAGGTCTAGGGGTTTCTCACGCAGCTCCTAGAACACCAACAGAGGCAGAAGGAAGTACAGGCGGAGCTACAGACGCAGCAGGAGAAATACCTGTGAGAGATCATGCAAAGGGAAATCAACCCAGGGTCTGCTATGCCCATGGACAAAAAGAGCAGATATGGAGAGTATTCCTGGGCTGTGCTGTGAAGATTAGCCCAGGAGAGCAGCGCATAAGGAAGTGTACAAGCGTGGCCTAATGCCAAGATGGGGACAAGAGTTCTTTGTTTTGGGTGCAGAGAAGCAGGCCATATCAAAAGACACGGCCTGCTTAGGAAATTGCTGAGTGGCAAAACGAGGGGCGAGGGCCCCAAGAAAGTAGAAAGAAAGGAGAAGGTGTCCTCTGACACAAAAACATATGAGGCAGGCAACATGGAGGTGGCAGGGATAGTTGTGGAGTTGCAGAGCCTCCAACAACAGGCCCTGTTGGGTGCTGTAGGGAGGTGAAGGACAAAATGGTTGGCCCAGAGATGAAGCAGACTGAAGTAGGAACAAACACCAGGGTGGAGCAGTCCATGGTGGGTTCTCAGACCCTGACGGAAAGGGTTTTGTCGTATGCAGTGCCAGTAGCAAAAAGGGGGAGAGAAGAAATAAAGGCTTCAGAACAGGCTCTGCAAGCAGTTGTTAATGAGAATGAGTGGCTGCAGGAAGAGCGCTGGGATACTGTGGAAGAGGACTGAGAGAGTATTAGGATTGACGCACGTGAGCGCAAGGAGGAACCTCTTTCGAGTTTTCTCCTTTCCTTTTCCTGATTTTACTAGAAAACAGACGTCCCTGTTTGGAAGGTAAGAGCCTCCGAGAGGTTTGGAACCTGTTCAGTCTGATCCATTTGGTGCCAGGTTAATTCTAGGCCTGCTAAACGCTAGGTTCAGGTGGCAGAATTTTCTTCCCCACCTCGGATTTTGTCCCTTAGACTCACTGGGGACATGAGGGTTTGTCCCTTTTGTTTTACCTTTTGCTCCATCCCTCCCTCCTTTCTCTTCATCTCTTACTTCTTTTGTCCTTTCCCCTGTTCCCCTCCCGCTCTGCAGCTCCCATTATGGAAGGTCCATCCAAAAATGTTGGGCTGAAATAGTGCTCGGCCAGTGATCCCCACTGGTGACCTGGGCCATCCTTTGGGCTCTCTGGTGAGAACCCTCAGCCTCCCGCCCCTCAGTCTCTACCCTGATTGGCTGAGCAGGGGGTTATTGACAGGGAGGAGACTCGGGTTCTTGTTCTCTTTGATAACCAAGTAAATAAGTCATAACCAGTCATATGGTTAGTTTGCAAGTTAGGCCTCTTGGGTCCTATTCCCAACTCTGCCACTGACTGGCTGTTTGACTTCAGACAAGTCAATTCTCCTTTCTCAGCCTTAGCTTCTCCCTCTTTCAAGTAGGCATAACAATCCACTCCTACCTACCTCACAGTGGGTGGAGGATGGGGATCCATTGGAGAGTGTCACTGGGAGCAGTGCAAAATAGGAACTGTCCTATCACGTTTACTCAATCTGATTATGACATAATAGAATAGCTGAAATATTCTACTTTATTTGTATTTGATTATTTTGAAATAGTTAAGAGCAGCAACTCCTTCGCTCAGACTGTTCCCCAGACTGAGAGTGTCTGAGCTGGGCTAGACCCTGTGAGCTGCTGAGCATGGAAATCAATGAGAAATGAGTGGGCCCTGGGCTTTGATGTGGGGAATGGTTTCCCTGGAGAAGTCCGGACTCCTGGGTTCTGTACCTCCTCTAGCCTGGAGGGCGGAGGCGTTGGCCAGTGACGTCAGAAGGGAGCTGCTTGTCCAAAGTGACTGATGGACTTTGTGACTGACCCCAGTGCCTCCCCGGGTGTTGCAGCACCAGAGATGAAGAGGGGGAACGTTGGGAGCAGATCATGCAATGAACTCCTGCCAGTGTATGGAGATTGCACTCCTGCAACCCTGTGGGGGGTGGCGGAGCTGCTGTGGCTGGGGCAGGGATGGGGAGGGATGAAAAAGGCTGTCTGGTGAGAGGCTGTCTTGACCCCAAACTCACGCCTGCTCCCCGCTCGGTTCCAGGATGGCCGTGCTCCTGAGGATGTTCAGGAAGAAGGCTCTGCAAGTGGCCTCAAAGCCTGAGGGAAGCAGCTGCCATCTTACCCAGGAAGAGGGTGGCCCCTCCGTCCCCACTGGTGGGAAAGGCGCTCCCGGCCAGGCTAGGAGGTGGAAGTGCCCAGCCTTCTGGCAGAGGAAACCCACTCCCGGCACAGGCGCCGAGGTGGGAGAGGCCGCAGCCAGGCTGAAATGGAGCTGGCCTGGGATGCGGCTGGGCAGGCAGGACCCAGCCCAGGAAGACTCTGAGATAGCGCGTCTCTGGGGTTTGTTATGTGGGAAGCACCAGCCCCAGGAGCCCAGCCCTGATTCCCAGCAGGAGGCACCCCCCTGCCCGGTCACTGAGGACCTTCCAGCCTCCCCAGGGCAGGAGATGGAGGATCCCTGTCCCAGCACCAGCAGCTCGGCCCGCTCCCCATGGGACAGCAGCAGCGCCTGGGACTCGGGCTGCAGTGAGGCCAATGGGTGCCGCTGCTTTGTTCCAGGTGAGGAGCCAGGCTGGGCTCAGGGAGGGGTGAGCAGGGGGCTGTGAACACCCTGGGCTTAGGCCCTCGACCAGTGCTAAGGGGGCGGGTCCCCAGCCCAGGTGTCTGGCCTGAGCCACGTGAACCTCTGACACTAGATGCTGCCACTTTGGTCCTTGGTGCTGTAGCTGGTGGTGGGGCGGGGAGGGGGGGCAGGCACCGTGCTGGGAGTCCAGGACAGTGTGTGTGTGGAGGGTCTCTTTGCTGTGGGCTCCTGAAGGAGTTGGGGCTGAAGGTATCATTGAGAGTGGGGAGTGTGGGGCCAAGTCTGCCCTGGGTCCCGGAGGTGGGACGGGGGCACATTGCCCCACCATGCTCCTGAGTGTCAGCCAGTGCCAACCTGTCCTCTTCTCTCCCTGGTGCAGGGACCCCCAGGGACTCAGGATGAAGAGGAGGAATGGGTGGGTGTTGCCTCAGAGGAGGCTGTTCTCAAGAACATCCAGGAGCAGCTGCAGGGCCGAGAAAAGGTGCAAACATTTCCCAGCTGTGCTGGAACCGAGGGTCTTTTCTCTGACAATCCACCAGCCCTAATGGGGACCTTTCTCCTCCATGATCTGGGACGCCCAAGATGGGGGTGTTTGTCACACACCAGCCGGGGTCTCCTTCCCTCACAGGCACTGTCCCAGATCTGGACCCTGCTTATGGAGGAGTCGTGGGTGATTTGTACAATGGGAGGGCCCCGCTATCCGTGGACAGGCCTGAGTCCTGCAGCTGGTGTGGGTGGGGACTCTGAGATAGCGCGTAACTGGCTCTCTCCCCCCAACCCCACTCCTTGTGGGTACAGGATGAGGCCCAACACCTTATGTTCCTTCACGCCATCCACCCCTGTGTCTCACTGCACAGCAGAGAGGGCAGAACACATTGGAGCCACACTGCTGCAAGGCGGTTGTCCTGGAGAGGATTGTAGTGAGCGAGACATGGTGCCAAGCAGCTGGAGGGAGGACAGAGACATGGGAGGGGCCGGGGTCTCCCCAGGAGAATGGATGGGGGATGGCTATCTGGAGCTTTCTGTTCACCTGACGGGGTGGGTGTGGCAGTGACCTCACAAAGGCCTTTTCCAGGACCTCAGCCTACTGGTCAAAGGTAGTGGGGAGGTGGTGACCTCACAGAGGGAGGGGCAGCTGAGGCCAGGGATTGCTGGGGCTGAAGATTGGGGAGAAGAGACAGGAGAAATTCTGAGATTGGCCACTAGTGCGCAGGAATCGGAAGAGCGGGAGGCAGGTTGCGGGATACTGCTGGCTCTGTGGGGCACTGGCTGTGTAATCTTCTCACTGGGAAGTGTCAATGAGGCCCAAATCTCTCACTTTCTTTTATCTCCTTTGGGTCTCACAGGATCTCATTGAGAAGCTGCCTGGTAACTCTGCACCGGGCACCGTCCTCCCTAATTCCCTGATTGCTGTGGGCAACCTCGGGTACCGAGACCCTTCAGCCTGGTTCCCCGAACCCCGCTGCTGCTCAGACCCAGGGCTGGGAGTCACTGCCCCTCCCACCACCAGGTCACCTCCCAAGGGTGTCTACTCTGACAGAGGTGGTGGGAAGGTTCACTGTCTCTGGGTTGGGCTGTTCTTTTCACTCCAGTAACATTGCAAAGGCTTTGGGGAGAGGCTCACTCCCAGGAACAGATACAGCAGGGGCAGCAGGGTCCAGGGAACAGGCACTATTCCTGTCCTGCCACAGTCTGTCTGGGAAATCTTGCACTTGTCATTCCCTGGCACGGTGCCTCAGTTTCCATTCTCGCCAGCCTCTGCCTATTTCCCTGCAATTTCACATCCCTGTTGGTGCCAGTCCCACCCCCGCACTGCACAGTCTAATACCGGCTCCTCTCTCTTGCCAGCACCATGACACCTGGCCTGGAGCCAGAGCTGGAGACCCACCTCCTTCGAGCTGCCCTGCATGCCGGCTTCACCCTGGGTATGGAGAAGGACACCACCCAAGTCTAGGTAGATCATGCTAAAGTCGTGGATTGAAGAGCCAGCTGTCATCCTGCCATGAATCCTTGCTAATTGCCTGCAGTAGGATGTGAATGAGCGAGGCCAGGATATGTGTTTGGGGGTCTCACAAGTGCTTCCCAGAGACCCCTCTTCCCATCATATGGCACGTGTATCCCCAGTTTCCCTAACTCTGACCTATGGCTCTCCCTTGCTTTGCAGGGACTGCATAGTCTTGCCAGACCTCCTGGATGCATCTACGGGCACAAAGCTCTAAAGATTTAGAGCAGGTTGCACAGCGGAGCCAAGAGGCCAGTGAAGAAGCTTGGCAACATGTGACCTCCAGAAGAAGAAGGGGGAATGTCCGGGTTCCAGCAACGCAGACACAGGTAACTAACCACTTTCCTGTTCTCTCCACAGGTATCATTGTGGAGAGTGGACCAGATGATATGTCTGGGGGGAGAAAGCAGAAGGAGTCTCCGCTGGTTGGAAGGCATGAGATGCGCTGTCCTGAGATGGGGGGTTCCATGACCACCACTCCCAAGAGAAGGAGGCGGGTGGTGGTGGTCGGGGACTCTCTACTCCGGGGGACTGAGTCATCTATCTGGCGCCCTGACCGGGAAAACCGAGAAGTCTGCTGCTTGCCGGGGGCTAAGCTTCACGATGTGACGGAGAGACTGCCGAGACTCATCAAGCCCTCGGATCGCTACCCCTTCCTGCTTCTCCACGTGGGCACCAATGATACTGCCAAGAATGACCTTGAGCGGATCACTGCGGACTACGTGGCTATGGGAAGAAGGATAAAGGAGTTTGAGGCGCAAGTGGTGTTCTCGTCCATCCTCCCCGTGGAAGGAAAAGGCCTGGGTAGGGACCGTCGAATCATGGAAGTCAACGAATGGCTACGCAGGTGGTGTTGGAGAGAAGGCTTTGGATTCTTTGACCATGGGATGGTGTTCCATGAAGGAGGAGTGCTGGGCAGAGATGGGCTCCACCTTACGAAGAGAGGGAAGAGCATCTTTGCGAGCAGGCTGGCTAACCTAGTGAGGAGGGCTTTAAACTAGGTTCACCGGGGGAAGGAGACCAAAGCCCTGAGGTAAGTGGGAAAGCGGGATACTAGGAGGAAGCACAGGCAGGAATGTCTGTGAGGGGAGGGCTCCTGCCTCATACTGAGAATGAGGGGCGATCAGCAGGTTATCTCAAGTGCTTATATACGAATGCACAAAGCCTTGGAAACAAGCAGGGAGAACTGGAGGTCCTGGTGATGTCAAGGAATTATGACGTGATTGGAATAACAGAGACTTGGTGGGATAACTCACATGACTGGAGTACTGTCATGGATGGTTATAAACTGTTCAGGAAGGACAGGCAGGGCAGAAAAGGTGGGGGAGTAGCACTGTATGTAAGGGAGCAGTATGATTGCTCAGAGCTCCGGTACGAAACTGCAGAAAAACCTGAGTGTCTCTGGATTAAGTTTAGAAGTGTGAGCAACAGGAGTGATGTAGTGGTGGGAGTCTGCTATAGACCACTGGACCAGGGAGATGAGGTGGATGAGGCTTTCTTCCGGCAGCTCGCGGAAGCTACTAGATCGCATGCCCTGGTTCTGGGTGACTTTAATTTTCCTGATATCTGCTGGGAGAGCAATACAGCGGTGCATAGACAATCCAGGAAGTTTTTGGAAAGCGTAGAGGACAATTTCCTGGTGCAAGTGCTAGAGGAGCCAACTAGGGGGGGAGCTTTTCTTGACCTGCTGCTCACAAACCGGGAAGAATTAGTAGGGGAAGCAAAAGTGGGTGGGAATCTGGGAGGCAGTGACCATGAGTTGGTTGAGTTCAGGATCCTGATACAGGGAAGAAAGGTAAGCAGCAGGATACGGACCCTGGACTTCAGGAAAGTAGACTTCGACTCCCTCAGGGAACAGATGGGTAGGATCCCCTGGGGGACTAACATGAAGGGGAAAGGAGTCCAGGAGAGCTGGCTGTATTTCAAGGAATCCCTGTTGAGGTTACAGGGACAAACCATCCCGATGTGTCGAAAGAATAGTAAATATGGCAGGGGACCAGCTTGGCTTAACGGTGAAATCCTAGCGGATCTTAAGCATAAAAAAGAAACTTACAAGAAGTGGATTGGACATATGACCAGGGAAGAGTATAAAAATATTGCTCGGGCATGTAGGAATGAAATTAGGAGGGCCAAATCGCACCTGGAGCTGCAGCTAGCGAGAGACGTTAAGAGTAACAAGAAGGGTTTCTTCAGGTATGTTGGCAACAAGAAGAAAGCTAAGGAAAGTGTGGGCCCCTCAATGAATGAGGGAGGCAACCTAGTGACAGAGGATGTGGAAAAAGCTAATGTACTCAATGCTTTTTTTGCCTCTGTCTTCACGAACAAGGTCAGCTCCCAGACTGCTGCGCTGGGCATCACAACATGGGGAGTAGATGGCCAACCCTCTGTGGAGAAAGAGGTGGTTAGAGACTATTTAGAAAAGCTGGACGTACACAAGTCCATGGGGCCGGACGAGTTGCGTCTGAGAGTGCTAAAGGAACTGGCGGCTGTGATTGCAGAGCCATTGGCCATTATCTTTGAAAACTCGTGGCGAACGGGGGAAGTCCCGGATGACTGGAAAAAGGCTAAAGTAGTGCCCATCTTTAAAAAAGGGAAGAAGGAGGATCCTGGGAACTACAGGCCAGTCAGCCTCACTTCAGTCCCTGGAAAAATCATGGAGCAGGTCCTCAAAGAATCAATCCTGAAGCAATTACATGAGAGGAAAGTGATCAGGAACAGTAAGCATGGATTCACCAAGGGAAGGTCATGCCTGACTAATCTAATCACCTTCTATGATGAGATTACTGGTTCTGTGGATGAAGGGAAAGCAGTGGATGTATTGTATCTTGACTTTAGCAAAGCTTTTGAAACGGTCTCCCACAGTATTCTTGTCAGCAAGTTAAAGAAGTATGGGCTGGATGAATGCACTATAAGGTGGGTAGAAAGTTGGCTAGATTGTCGGGCTCAAAGGGTAGTGATCAATGGCTCCATGTCTAGTTGGCAGCCGGTGTCAAGTGGAGTGCCTCAGGGGTCGGTCCTGGGGCCGGTTTTGTTCAATATCTTCATAAATGATCTGGAGGATGGTGTGGATTGCACTCTCAGCAAATTTGCGGATGATACTAAACTGGGAGGAGTAGTTGATACGCTGGAGGGCAGGGATAGGATACAGAGGGACCTAGACAAATTGGAGGATTGGGCCAAAAGAAATCTGATGAGGTTCAATAAGGATAAGTGCAGGGTCCTGCACTTAGGACGGAAGAACCCAATGCACAGCTACAGACTAGGGACCGAATGGCTAGGCAGCAGTTCTGCGGAAAAGGACCTAGGGGTGACAGTGGACGAGAAGCTGGATATGAGTCAGCAGTGTGCCCTTGTTGCCAAGAAGGCCAATGGCATTTTGGGATGTATAAGTAGGGGCATAGCGAACAGATCGACGGAACGTGATCGTCCCCCTCTATTCGACATTGGTGAGGCCTCATCTGGAATACTGTGTCCAGTTTTGGGCCCCACACTACAAGAAGGATGTGGATAAATTGGAGAGAGTCCAGCGAAGCGCAACAACAATGATTAGGGGTCTGGAACACATGACTTATGAGGAGAGGCTGAGAGGCTATTCTCAGTGGTAGAAGAGGACAGGACAAGGAGTAATGGTCTCAAGTTGCAGTGGGGGAGGTTTAGGTTGGATATTAGGAAAAACTTTTTCACTAGGAGGGTGGTGAAACACTGGAATGCGTTACTTAGGGAGGTGGTAGAATCTCCTTCCTTAGAAGTTTTTAAGGTCAGGCTTGACAAAGCCCTAGCTGGGATGATTTAATTGGGGATCGGTCCTGCTTTGAGCAGGGGGTTGGACTAGATGACCTCCTGAGGTCCCTTCCAACCCTGATATTCTATGATTCAAAACGCCCTTTACAAATTGGAGAATTGGTCTTCTTGAGCCAAACTCCACGGCTGGGCCCCCCTCTGTAGACTGGGCAGAAGTGAAACTCCAGAGCCAAACACTCCTCCTCCTGGGCAGTGCACGCCGACCTTTAATGGTCAGATGCTGCTTAGCTCTGTCAGAGCAGCTTCTGCTGCGGGATTCTCCCAGCACTTTCCAAGAGTGGGAAAGTATGAAATCCCCATTTGACTGCTGGGGACAGAGCCAGAGAGCGTGGAGCAACTTGCCCAAAGTCCCAATAGGAAAACCAGCAATGGAACCCAGGAGTCCTGACTGTCAATCCCCTCTTTTCACAGGCAGTCGATCGCCCAGTGTCATCACCCTGCCTGCTGTCTGGGCAGGGTAACTCCTCAGGTCACCACCCTCTCCAGCCTACCTTGGGCTTGGAGAGTGAGGAGGAGAGCGAGGGACAGCAGACGACCCTGAACATCCGCCATCCATCGCTCCATCGCCTAGAGCAAGTGAGTGGCATTAGGGTTCCTCTGTGGCGTCGTCTGTCTGTCTGGGGAGAGGCAGAAAGAGGGGGAGAGAATCTCTCGAAAGGAGATTGGATTTGCAAAAGGCTACCAGAAGCCCCTTGTTCTCGGATCGGGGAGGGGCTTTTCTAGAGTCATCTCCAGTGTGTTTGGAAAGGTCCCAGCATGCGGCTCCCAGCCCTTGCCTTGTGAGATACTGTTTGACAGGCTGAGAGTGTCTGAGCTGGGCCAGACCTCGCTAGATAATGATGATGGAGAGTCCTGGCCAGCAGGGGACTGGGAGCTCACAGGAAAATGCTAATGGAGTCCCCTCTCCCTCCCGTAAGAACTCAGCAGAATTCCCCAGGATGGGTCACCGTGTGGCACAGCTGGCTCTGTCCATCAGTGACCCAGCCAAGGACCTGATCCGGCAGGCCAGGGAGGGAGTGTACCAGCTCTACCAGCTGCTGCTGCACCAGAGGGGTAAGGAACCCAGCTGGGAAATGGCAACTGAGAGTAGAGTGAGTGTGGGACCCCAACCAATTTCTCTCAGACTGACCCCGGCTGGAGGCTGAGTCTCTCTCGATCTCTTTCTTTGTTCTACACCAGCCCCTGCAATTCTGTTGGGCCAGGCACGCAGCGAGGACTCTGCCCACTGTGCAGCCACCAGTGGGATTGGAAGGACACAAGCACTGCAACCAGAATGACAAGTGTGTGTGTGTGTCTGTTTCCCAGGGCTGACCATCCATGAGGCTGAAGCCTTGTGGTGTTGGGACTGGCACCAGGACAGCAGGCTCCTGGGCAACAGGAACACAACCAGGGTGGGGGAGGTGAGGACACTCTGCCAGGGCATGACACAGGTCAGGGAGTGGGGGTGGCTGGGTCCCCTGCAGTGGCTGCCTCCTAGGACCAGTAGACAGAGATACCGTTCTAGCCCCAGAATTTGGAGCGTCGCTCTGGGCAATCTGCTAATGCCTCACGTCTTGTTGGTTTTAGGTCTTCAGAAAGTTCTTCTCGGCGGGGCAGAGAAGATCCTTCCTCCGGACAGCAGTGGTGGCCATCCACGACCCCCTGTTGCGTGTCAGCCAGGCTGGGCTACTCCTCACCTGCTCCCTCCTGGTGGAAGCCCAGCAGCTGATGGGGGACAAGGTAAGCAGCTGCATTAGAGTCAGGAGATTGGGGTGGGGCCCAGGCCCCATTCCCATCTGATGGCCATTCACTGGCCTGGCGGAAAGAGCCTGATGGGGAATGAGAGTGAGAACAGGTGCTATTGACAAGGGAGATGAATTCACCTCCATGAGCAGGAGGGAGCCAGCTTGTCCCCGGAGCAGCTCCAACCAATCTCTTAGCTAATGACAAGCATTACCTCATCGCGGACTTATGTTCTTAGGACACGGCTTTGGCATGTGTCTGGAACCCCCCTCCCCGCCCCACCACCAGCTACAGCACCAAGGACCAAAGTGGCAGCATCTAGTGTCAGAGGTTCACGTGGCTCAGGCCAGACACCTGGGCTGGAGACCTGCCCCCTTAGCACTGGTCGAGGGCCTGGGCCCAGGGTGTTCACAGCCCCCTCCTCACCCTTCCCTGAGCCCAGCCTGGCTCCTCACCTGGAACAAAGCAGCGGCGCCCATTGGCCTCACTGCAGCCCGAGTCCCAGGCGCTGCTGCTGTCCCATGGGGAGTGGGCCGAGCTGCTGGTGCTGGGACAGGGACCCTCCACCTCCTGCCCTGGGGAGGCTGGAAGGTCCTCAATGACCGGGCAGGAGGGTGCCTCCTGCTGGGAATCAGGGCTGGGTTCCTGGGGCTGGTGCTTCCCACACCACAAGACCCAGAGCCACCCTGCAAGGCTCCATTCCTGGGCTGGGTCCTGCCTGCCCAGCCGCATCCTGGGCCAGCTCCATTTCAGCCTGGCTGCTGCCTCTCCAACCTCGGCGCCTGTGCTAGGAGCGGGTTTCTTCTGCCAGAAGGCTGGGCACTTCCACCTCCTAGCCTGGCTGGGAGCGCCTTCCCGGCCAGTGGGGACGGAGGGGCCGCCCTGCTCCTGGGGAAGATGGCAGCTGCATCCCTTAGGCTTTGGGGCCACTTGCAGAGCCTTCTTCCTGAACATCCTCAGGAGCCCGGCTATCCTGGAACCGAGTGGGGAGCAGGCATGAGTCTGGGGTCAAGACAGCCTCTCACTAACCATCCTTTTTCATCCCTCTCCATCCCTGCCCCAGCCACAGCAGCTCCGCCACCCCCCACAGGGGTGCAGGGTGTGCAGTCTCCACACACTGGCAGGAGTTCATCGCATGATCTGCTCCCTTACGTTCCCCCTCTTCAGCTATGGTGCTGCAATACCAGGGGAGGCACTGGGGTCAGTCACAAAGACTATTGGTCACTTTGGACAAGAAGCTCCCTCCTGCCGTCTCTGGCCACCCCTTCCAACCCCCCTGGCTAGAGGAGGAACAGAACCCAGGAGTCTGCATTTCTCCGGGGAAACCATTCCCCACATCAAAGCTCAGGACCCCCTCATTTCTCATTGATTTCCATACTCAGCTGCTCACAGAGTCTGGCCCAGCTCAGACACTCTCAGCCTGGGGAACAGTCTGAGCTAAGTAGTTGCTGCTCTTAACAATTTCAAAATAATCAAATACAAATAAAATAGAATATTTCAGCTATTTTATTATGTCATAATCTGATCTGAAAAAAGAAAAGGAGTACTTGTGGCACCTTAGAGACTAACCAATTTATTTGAGCATGAGCTTTCGTGAGCTACAGCTCACTTCATCGGATGCATACCGTGGAAACTGCAGCAGACTTTATATACACACAGAGAATATGAAACAATACCTCCTCCCACCCCACTGTCCTGCTGGTAATAGCTTATCTAAAGTGATCATCAGGTTGGGCCATTTCCAGCACAAATCCAGGTTTTCTCACCCTCCACCCCCCCACACAAATTCACTCTCCTGCTGGTGATAGCCCATCCAAAGTGACAACTCTTTACACAATGTGCATGATAATCAAGTTGGGCCATTTCCTGCGCAAATCCAGGTTCTCTCACCCCCTCACCCCCCTCCCAAAAACCACACACACAAACTCACTATCCTGCTGGTAATAGCTCATCCAAAGTGACCACTCTCCCTACAATGGGCATGATAATCAAGGTGGGCCATTTCCAGCACAAATCCAGGTTTTCTCATACACACCCGCCATCCCCACCCCCACCCCCATACACACACAAACTCACTCTCCTGCTGGTAATAGCTCATCCAAACTGACCACTCTCCAAGTTTAAATCCAAGTTAAACCAGAACATCTGGGGGGAGGGTAGGAAAAAACAAGGGGAAATAGGCTACCTTGCATAATGACTTAGCCACTAACCACTAACCCAGGAACTTATCCTTGCAACAAAGCCCGTTGCCAATTGTGCCCACATATCTATTCAGGGGACACCATCACAGGGCCTAATAACATCAGCCACACTATCAGAGGCTCGTTCACCTGCACATCCACCAATGTGATATATGCCATCATGTGCCAGCAATGCCCCTCTGCCATTTACATTGGTCAAACTGGACAGTCTCTACGTAAAAGAATAAATGGACACAAATCAGATGTCAAGAATTATAACATTCATAAACCAGTCGGAGAACACTTCAATCTCTCTGGTCACGCAATCACAGACATGAAGGTCGCTATCTTAAAACAAAAAAACTTCAAATCCAGACTCCAGCAACAAACTGCTGAATTGGAATTCATTTGCAAATTGGATACTTTTAATTTAGGCTTAAATAGAGACTGGGAGTGGCTAAGTCATTATGCAAGGTAGCCTATTTCCCCTTGTTTTTTCCTACCCCCCCCCCCCCCGGTTTAACTTGGATTTAAACTTGGAGAGTGGTCAGTTTGGATGAGCTATTACCAGCAGGAGAGTGAGTTTGTGTGTGTGGTTTTTCGGAGGGGGGTGAGAGAACCTGGATTTGTGCAGGAAATGGCCCAACTTGATTATCATGCACATAGAATCATAGAATATCAGGGTTGGAAGGGACCCCAGAAGGTCATCTAGTCCAACCCCCTGCTCGAAGCAGGACCAATTCCCAGTTAAATCATCCCAGCCAGGGCTTTGTCAAGCCTGACCTTAAAAACCTCTAAGGAAGGAGATTCTACCACCTCCCTAGGTAACGCATTCCAGTGTTTCACCACCCTCTTAGTGAAAAAGTTTTTCCTAATATCCAATCTAAACCTCCCCCACTGCAACTTGAGACCATTACTCCTCGTTCTGTCATCTGCTACCATTGAGAACAGTCTAGAGCCATCCTCTTTGGAACCCCCTTTCAGGTAGTTGAAAGCAGCTATCAAATTCCCCCTCATTCTTCTCTTCTGCAGGCTAAACAATCCCAGCTCCCTCAGCCTCTCCTCATAAGTCATGTTTTCCAGACCCCTAATCATTTTTGTTGCCCTTCGCTGGACTCTCTCCAATTTTTCCACATCCTTCTTGTAGTGTGGGGCCCAAAACTGGACACAGTACTCCAGATGAGGCCTCAACAATGTCGAATAGAGGGGAACAATCACGTCCCTCGATCTGCTCGCTATGCCCCTACTTATACATCCCAAAATGCCATTGGCCTTCTTGGCAACAAGGGCACACTGCTGACTCATATCCAGCTTCTCGTCCACTGTCACCCCTAGGTCCTTTTCCGCAGAACTGCTGCCTAGCCATTCGGTCCCTAGTCTGTAGCGGTGCATTGGGTTCTTCCGTCCTAAGTACAGGACCCTGCACTTATCCTTATTGAACCTCATCAGATTTCTTTCGGCCCAATCCTCCAATTGTGTAAAGAGTTGTCACTTTGGATGGGCTATCACCAGCAGGAGAGTGAATTTGTGTGTGGGGGGGGGTGGAGGGTGAGAAAACCTGGATTTGTGCTGGAAATGGCCCACCTGATGATCACTTTAGATAAGCTATTACCAGCAGGACAGTGGGGTGGGAGGAGGTATTGTTTCATATTCTCTGTGTATATATGTAAAGTCTGCTGCAGTTTCCACGATATGCATCTGATGAAGTGAGCTGTAGCTCACGAAAGCTTATGCTCTAATAAATTGGTTAGTCTCTAAGGTGCCACAAGTACTCCTTTTCTTTTTGCGAATACAGAGTAACACGGCTGTCACTCTGAAACCAATCTGATCTGAGTAAATGTTAAAGGCACCCCATATTATGCACTGCTCCCAGTGACACTCTCCAATGGATCCCCATCCTCCACCCACTCTGAGGTAGGTTGGAGCTGATTGTTATGCCTACTTGAAAGAGGGAGAAGCTAAGGGTGAGAAAGGAAAACTGACTTGTCTGAGGTCACACAGCCAGTCAGTGACAGAGTTGGGAATAGGACCCAAGAGCCCGGACTTTCAAATAACCATTGGATCTTGAGTTTCATACGTTGAACGACCTGAATAAAGTGCTCTCAGATGAGCTCCAGACCAACAAACAGTTCATAGTAATTATTCAGCAAGTGTTTCAGGAGAACTGGAATGTTAGAGAGAATCATGAACTGCTCAGAGACAATGAATGCAGAGAAGCAGCAAAATTCGTCAAACATATGACTGGTTATGACGTATTTACTTGGTCTTAAAAGAGAACAACAAGGACCCGACTCTCCTCCCTGTCAGTAACCCCCCGCTCAGGCAATCAGGGTAGAGATTGAGGGGCGGGGGGCTGAGGGTTCTCACCAGAGAGCTCAAAGGATGGCCCAGGTCACCGGTTGAGCACTATTTCAGCCCCACATTTTTGGGTGGACCTTCCACAATGGGAGCTGCAGAGCACCCCCAGTGACTCCCCCCCACACACCCCTCCTGGTGGTGCGAGGGGAACAGGGAAAGGACAAAAGAAGTAAGAGAAGAAGAGAAAGGAGGGAGGGATGGAGGAAAAGGTAAAACAAAAAGGACAAACCCTAATGTCCCCAGTGATTCTAAGGGACAAAATCCGAGGTGGGGAATAAAATTCTGCCACCTTAAGCTAGCGTTTTCCAGGCCTAGAATTCAGCTGGCACCAAATCGATCAGACTGAACAGGTTCCAAACCTCTCGGAGGCTCTTATCTTCCAAACAGGGATGTCTGTTTTCTAGTAAAATCAGGAAAAGGAAAGGAGAAAACTCGAAAGAGGTTCCTCCTCGTGCTCACGTATGTAAACCCTAATATTCTCTCAGTCCTGAAAGAGGGACATCGAGAGGGAGACTTGCTGAAGCAAAGCTACAGGGGTCTGCGAGGTTTCCCTGGCCCTGCACCCCTGTCCTGCCTGGCTGATGTCAGCATCTCTCTGTGAGGTCACCACCTCCCCACTACCTTTGACCAATAGTCTGAGGTCCTGCAAAAGGCCTTTGTGATGTCACTGCCACACCCACCCCTGGGGTGACCAGATGTCCCGATTTTATAGGGACAGTCCCGCTAACTGGGGGTTTTTCTTATATAGGCTCCTCTTACCCCCCACTCCCTGTCCCCTTTTTCACACTTGCTATCCTGTCAGCCTACCCACCCCTCTCCTGCAGTGCTAATGTCCTGCCGCTGGCCAGACATTTTGGAGGTTTGAGCTACTCCCTGTGGATCAGCCCACTCAAGGAGTGTTTATTCTAGGAAGCAAGCCGGCTACACAGCAAAACATCAGAGACTACTCCCAATGCTACACTCAGTTTTTCAGAAATGAGTCGACTTGATGGCCAGAAGAGACCATTAGAGCATCTCATCTGACCCCTGCATATCACAGGCCTCCTGTATACCACAGTCGCTAACCTTTGGGAAGCACATCCCAGAAAGGCATCTAGTCTTCATTAAATGACATCAAGAGATGGAGAATCCACCACTTCCTTGGTAGCTTGTTCCTGTGGTGAACCATCCTCAATGTTGAATATTTGTGCCTTGTTTGTAATATGAATTGGTCTCTTTTCACCTTCCAGCCATTGGGTCTTGTTATGCCTTTCTCTGCTAGATTAACGAGCCTTTTAATCCCCAGTATTTTCTCTCCATTAAGCTATTTCAACACTTTAGTTGATGAAAAGCAGATTGAAAGGTGACTTCACTGAACAGGTTGAGCTCTTTCAATCGCTCCCTAGAAGGCATTTATCTCCAGCCTACAGAACATTTGGTGGCTCTTTGCTGCCCCAGCTCCAATTTCTCAACATCTTTTTCAAATGAGGACACCAAAACTGGAGGCAGTATTCCAATAGCACTCTCACTCATGCTGTGTCACCTCCCTAGCCTCCTCATGGCTCTGCTTCTACGTCTAAGGATGGCTTGAGCCCTGGTCACCACAGCATCATGCTGGGAGCTCGTTTTGAGTGGCTTCTCCACTATGGCCCCTAAATCCTTTTCAGAGTCACTGCTTTCCTGGATACACTTCCCCTTTCTGGAGGTGAGGCCGGCATGCCTTGTTGCTAGGTGTAGGACCTTGCATTTGGCTCTGGCCAAACTTGCTTTCTTTGAATGGGCCCTTCTTGCCAAACGAGCCAGATGGCTCTGTATCACTGCCCTTTCCTCATCAGTAGTTACCACTCTGCCAGTATTTTGTCACCCACCAATCTTATCAGCAGGGATTGTAGGTTTTCTCCCAATTCATTGATAAAAATTATTTTTAAAAAGTAGTCCTTGAGAGCTTCTTCAGACCCTTAGTACCCAGGACCTGCTCCCCACAGCACAGTGAGAAAAGGCCGTCCTGCTGGTACATAGGGGATAAGAACAGAACAGACATACCTTTAGTCGCTGTGTTATCCATAGGCTCTGAACAACATGTGGGGGTCAGCAGCTTAGAAATGCTCTAGAGAGCTGTAGTGTAGACAGGTCCCAACTGTGTCTCGGTTTCACACCCTGTAAAATGGGGAGAACAAACAAAACCGTGATTAGATCTATTTGTTAGTTGGGGAAACCGAGGCACCCAGCGTTGAAGAGACTCGCTCATGGTCCCAAAGCCAGGAATAGAAAACGGCAGGTCTTCTGATAGCCAGTCGTGAGACCTCGCCCCTCTTATCCTGGCCTCTCTCCTCTAACTTTAATCACAGCCTCCATGTATTTTCCTCCATGTCCCTTAACCCCAAGTCACTGCCGAAGAAAGATTTTCTGTTAGCCAGCTGGCTCAAATGCAGTGGTTCTCAAACTTTAGCACTAGTGACCACTTTCACAGACAAAGCCACTGAGTGTTACCCCTCCTTATAAATTAAAAACACTTTTTTATATATGTAACACCATTATAAATGCTGGAGGCAAAGCAGGCAGGGGTGGAGGCTGACAGCTCACGACCCCCCATATAATAACCTCACGACACCCTGAGGGGGCTCGTCTCCCAGTTTGAGAACCCCTGCTCTAATGCATGTGGATGTCCTTCCAAAAGATGTGCTCTGGCTCAGTCCCATGTTATGGTTGGCTGAAGGAACAACTTGGTAACATTTTAGGGCCCGAGTTATACAGGAGGCGTGACTAGATACACATAATGGTCCTTTCCGACCTGAACATCTATCAATCTTTACATTTTCTGCTGCTAGGAAGATAACTCTGGACCTATTTTCTCTCATTCACTTTCAGTTGGAATAATTTAAATCCAGACCAAAGGATTTCCTCTTCCATTGTGTCTTCAGCACCTTTGAGAGCAAACAGCTACTGTTTGCCCACAGGTTTCCAGTTTCAACCTGTCCCATGGTGAGATGGCCAGGAAAGGGATTGGAGCTCAACTGCACCTAGCCCAGGTTATGCAGCTCCCTAGGGTGAAGGGAATAAGTGTGGGGATCAGGTGAGAAGTAGTAGCATGTGAGTAGGACCCAGGCCTGCTGAGAGACAGAAGGGCAGCCTGTGCTCAGCCAGGAGAGAGACCCCCCAAGGGGAGCAGGTGTGGGAGGAGCTTGGAGAGTCCTTGAAAGGTCAGGGACAAGCCAGGAAGGGGCTAGGCTGAGCACTTAGGACAAGGCCCGAGGAGGGAAAGACAGGGCAGTTTAGCTGATGGGGCAGATAGTCCAGTTGGTTTAGGCTCCCAGGGCCAGACACCAACAGGTGAAGGTGATTGTCAAGGCTTATGTCCTTCTTCCCCAGGGTAGATTTGACAGTCGAGAAGAATGATGCCGGAAGGGGGAAGAGAGTTAACCCCAAGGTCACCCACTGAGTTTATATCACAAATGCATACTCAGAAGGATCCAAGAGAAGAAACATGGATATTCCAGTCTCTTCTTTCTTGGAGTCCCCAGGGCCAAGGTAAAACCCCTGCTGACCCTTCCCATTCTGCTCACCCCCAAGATGTGCTGGAGTTTCTGTGCTGGGGAATGCTGTCAGCAGGATCTAGAGCTCGTCATCCATGTTCTATGGGCAGGCCTTGCTCTGAGCCTGCCAGCGGAGGGAGACCATGGGTCAGGGTTATGGAACCTGGGGCTATACCTGCCAGATGACAGCTGGCTCTGCAATCCTTGCCCAGAACAGCTCTCTGCAGAGGGCCTGGTGCACAGCAGGGTAGGGAACAGCCAAGCTGCTAGGAATGGAAGATGGGCTTCTGGACAGAATCCAGGATCCAAATCCCAGCCTGCGGAAAGAAAGGACTGCCCACGGAGGGACAATGTAATGTCCCATTGAGGGAAGAGCCTCTCCCCACCATTTCTTAACCTCATGGGCTGTTCTCATGCTCTGCCAACCACACCTCTCAGTAGCTCCAGCTGTCTGAGGGAGAAGGGACCAGAGGCCATCCTGCTGCTGGGACAGAGGTGGAGGTTGATGTTCAACCTGCAGATGGGTGTTGTCCTTTCTCATGCCCACAGTCAAGACATCATGCAAGGGAAGGACTCTGGACATGCGATTCGTGCTCCAGAGCCAGGAGCAGCTTCAGCTTACTGGGAGGAGACCAGGCGGAATGGGCTGAGTGTCTTAATAATGGCTAGAGGAAAAATATAAAAGCCATTAAGCGTCAGAAGAACATTCATCAGGGAATTGGAGAGTTCAAGGCTGGCCAGAAAACGTGTCGGTTATGGCAGAAACCAGTATGCGCTCTGCCACCTGACTGGTTTTGGAGACAAGGGTACGTCTCTTGGAGAGAGGGGTTCGAGGATCTTTCTCTGAGACACACAACTGTCATTGCTGGGAACAGAAACCCCATCCGCAATTTTGCTCACTGGCCCTGCCGCAAACTCCACCCTCCAACCATTGTGAGCCAGGCCCGGGAACACCATTCCACTGTCACAGGTACATGGACCTGTGCACCTGCAGACACTGCAGCCGGCACACGCACTGGGGCTGGGGCTGTGACATGAGCTGGATGAACCACCCTGCTGGCCCCATATCCAGCATTCCCCCCCTGAGCAATCGGTCCTGCTCCCTGCTCTTCCTCTCTTCCCCCAGGAACCCCAGAGCAGGCTCTCTTCATGGACCGTGTCCCTCTCCTCCTTGGCTCTTTTAGAAGCAAGTTTCTCCTTGTTCCTCCTTGCTCCTGAAGGATTGGCAACAGCGTGATTTGTGGGTAAGATCTGACTTGTCTATTGACCAATCCACTCTGCTTCAACTCCTTCCCTTGTCCGATTGAAGCGGGGGGGGCGGTTATCAGGTGACTGGCTTCAGGTGCTCTAATTAATCTATAGCAAACTTTCTTCCTTCTACAGGGAATAAGGCTCCCTTTAAACACTCTCCTGCTGCCCTCTGGCCATACTGTATCACGGTGCCAAATCTTTTGGGAAAACCCTTGAACATGTTAAGAGTGATACAAAAAAATCCACACTATGTTAAAAGACCCTGTGATACAGATGTTTCACCCACCAAAGCTTATGCCCAAATAAATTTGTTAGTCTTTCAGGTACCACTGGACTCCTTGTTGTTTTTGTGGATACAGACTAACATGGCTACCCCCTGATACTTGTAAACAGTCTTGAAACTTTTCACAGGAGAAAACACATTCCCGACCTGTTATGCTGTAGGAAAAGGGAAACCGAGGCACACTACTATATTGCTTTCAAGGCTAAATGCCAAAATTCCTATACTATGGACAATACTAATATCTACATTGTCTTGATATTAATTGGGTTCCAGACGGTCACTTACGTCAAACTCAGGGAGGGTAATGGTGGATCTAAGCAGGGCGGTGCTGCTCCGAATGGCCCTGGCTGTCTCTTGCGACACCCTGGGCACGCTCCAATAATGAGATCCTCCCCATCCCCAGGGGGCTGAGACATTGTTCATGGGGTGAAATATCTGATTCATTGATCGCAGAGCTTTAGAAGGGGATTGTTGCCCGAGCCACCACCCAGAGTTGCTCCCATCACTGGCAGCCTGGGAAGCCAAGGACTGACGAGTGATGGCGATTCACCAGGCAGGGTTGAGGCACATGGGCGGGGGAAGCTTGTCCTGCTGCTGGCAGGGCTGGACCCACTCTAGAGAGAATGGGAGGATTCAGTTAGCAGGGGCTACTGATCTGCCCCATTCACCAGGGCTGCCATCCTGCATCTTCAGCATTAGTGACTGGGATGACTTGGGGAAAGGTCTCAACCTCCCGACATCCTACTTCGCTGCTGCCAGAATCTGTCCTTCCCCCACACTCCCCTGCTAGAGCCCCGTCCCTACCCTACCTGGGTGCCGGTGGAGGAGAGGGTTCTGAGAACTTGAGCTGTGGATTAGAGGTGGAACAGCTGTCAGGGACACTGAGGGGGAGGTTTCAGGAGCTGACCCTACAAGGAGGGGGGTTGACACTGGAGGTCACTAGAAAGGACAAGAAGACTGCATTCTAGGGGTCAGGAGGGTGAATCCATCCCTCATAGATAGGCAGGTGGTGGGTGGAAATGCTGCTGCTTCCAGGTGCCCTTAATCCCCCCAATTCCTCGGGGGCGTCTGAGTCTCTGACAGGTTCTCGTTCCCTTGCAGCAGGAGGACGTCACGGCCAATGTGATGTGCCAGGTCCGCATCATCCGGCACTTGCGCCAGGTTCCTGAGGCACTGCAGGGCTGTGCCTCTGAGGCCACCAGCAACTCCCGCTCCCTGCTGCAGGTACTGCTCTGGCTCACTGTAAAAGGGGAGATACTGGAAGGGGAAATGGAGCCCCTTGGCACTCACAGAAACCCTCTCCGTGGACCAGGGTCCTTCCTTCTGCGTCCCAAATGCCCTCACAGCCTCCCAGATGGGTGCAGCCTGCAGCTGAGCCACCTCCTGGAGCAGTGCAGACGGGTCACCTCGTCCCATCAAAGCAAGCAGTGCTGGCTCTCAAAGAGGCTTAGATGGAAGACCCCACTCCCTCATGGAGGTAAGAGCCATTTACTCCTTGGGGCATCTGGGTCTCTTGGGGGAGAAACGGGATCCCCGATGCGTAGCCTGCCTGGGAGCTTCCCCTGTCCCTGGCTCCCAGCTCTGGGACAGAGCCATCTCGATCATTGTCCCACCCTGGTTTTGTTCGTAGGAAGGGACTCCCTAGACATGTCCTCTAAGCTGGACTCCTGAGAGGGTTTCCGGTGGGAGGCTCCAGCCCCTCGGGCATGAAGAGGACATCAGGTAATCTCGTTCACATGGCATCTCCGGTCTCCAGCTCCACTTCCCGCAGCAGGGCAAACGAACCGATTAGCTCCCAGAATCCCAACTCTTTGACCTCCTTCCACTCAGCAGTGGGATTTGTCCAGCCCCCTCACCACACCTGTCAGCCTCTGAATGATGAAGGGCCTGAATGTCAGAGTCACCAGAACAAGCAAACTCCAGTTGCAGGCAGTGGGGCCTGTGTGTACTGAGCCCCTCTGGAAACCAGGTCTGAAATGGGAGCAAGGACCCCAGCCCAGGAACAGTAGGAGTGGGCAGAGCAGGCCTGTAACAAGGTGTTCTCCCCTGGGCTGCACAGCCTGGGGCTTAGCCAAGCTGATTACAGAATGAGCCCTACCTGAGAGGCACCATGTAACCCCTCCTACAGAGCCAGACATCAGTGGTGATACAGCCCAGCTGGGGTATCAACAGGAATGAGAACGAGTTAGGAAGTTCAGAGCAGCAAGGAAAGTCTAGAGGGAAACTTGAGAAGAGAGGTGGGAAGTGCCCAGGGAAAACTGCAGCAAAGAGAAAGGAGTAGACCTTGCTGTTGGGTACAGGACCCTGGGCTGCTCCCAGTGTCTGGGTGGAAGTGGGTTCTCCTACTGGCCCCAAAGAAGGGGGCGTCAACGCACCCGGAGAGGGTTACCGAGCCCAGCAAGGGGGCTGCAGGATGAGGAAGAGCCCCAGTGATGGCAGAAGGACTTCTTTCTGTGGAAAGAGATGTTTGGACTTTCAGTGTGAGACAAGCTGGGTCCCAGGAGGATTGACGAAAGATGGTGACCTGGCTGAAGTGTTGACTTACCAGGCAGAGAAACTTTCACGGTGCTGGAGTGACCACTGATGGGGGACGCTAGCCTAGCGAGAGGTCTCTGATCATGCCTGGCCGCCATGGGTGCAAGGAACGATGAGTAGCTTCCTTTCTGATTGGCATAGTCAGGAGGATTGAATTCCCCCTGTTATCCGTGAGGGCTGATGGAAGTCTTGGCTGCTGAAGGACGGTCTGTCCTGCCAAGCGGATGTCTCAAGGGACCAAGCTGGTCACTGGATTTCTCACTTCAGTTCCCAGGACTGGTTAAGCAGCAAAAGCAGGTCTAGGGGTTTCTCACGCAGCTCCTAGAACACCAACAGAGGCAGAAGGAAGTGCAGGCGGAGCTACAGATGTGGCAGCAGCAATTCCTGTGAGAGATCCTGCCAAGGGAAATCAACCCAGGGTCTGCTATGCCCATGGACAAAAATGGCAGACAAGGAGAGCATGCTTGGGCTGTGCTGTGAAGATTACCCCAGGAGAGCAGGGCATGAGGAAGTGTACAAGCGTGGCCTAATGCCAAGATGGGGACAAGAATTCTTTGTTTTGAGTGCAGAGAAGCAGGCCATATCAAAAGACACGGCCTGCTTAGGAAATTGCTGAGTGGCAAAACGAGGGGCCAGGGCCCCAAGAAGGTAGAAAGAAAGTAGAAGGTGTCCTCTGACACAAACCTACATGAGGCAGGCTACGTGGAGGTGGCAGGGATGGCCGTGGACCTTGCAGACCCTCCACCAACAGGCCCTGTTGGGTGCTGCAGGGAGGTGAAGGACGAAATTGTTGGCCCAGAGATGAAGCAGACTGAAGTAGGGACCAACACAAGGGTGGAGCAGTCCGTGGTGTGTTCTCAGACCCTGACGGAAAGGGTTTTGGCGTATGCAGTGCCAGTAGCAAAAAGGGGTAGAGAAGAAGCTAAAGGCTTCGGAACAGGCTCCGCAAGCAGTTGCGAATGAGAAGGAGTGGCTGCAGGAAGAGCGCTGGGATACTGCGTAAGAGAAGGATTGCCTCTTAATTCTGGTGAGCGGCTGGCAGTGGAGCTGGAGACACTGTGCGCAGGCTGTACAAGCGCGCAGCCGGTGACAGCGATGAGATGATGAGGGATGAAGCTTGGATAAGAATCAAACTTGTTCCCCTGGGTGGGAGATGTTCTAAGGAGGAGGCAATATAACTGAGAGTGGCCTGTGGGCTGTAAAGTCTGGACCTAGGCCAAACTGATTACAGAGTGAGCTTCACCTGAGGGGAAAACCAGGGAAAACCACAGCAAAGGTACAGGAGCAGGCCTAGCTGTTCAGTACAGGGCCTTGGGGCAGAACCTAGAATCCAGGGTAGGACTGGTTCTCCCATGGTCTCTAAGGAAGGGGATTTAGAAAGCCATAGAAAGGGCTACCAAGGGCAGGCCGAGCCAAAGTCAGGCTGAGGAAGAGCCCTCAAGGGAACGGAAGACCTTGTTTCTGTTAAAGACATTTTTGGACTTTTTGTTTGGGATGAGCACGACTCAGGAAGGAGTGGACTAAAAGATGGTCACCTGGCTGAAGGGCTGAGTTTCCAGCCAAAGAACTCCCAGAGGGCCCTTGCGACTATTGACGGAGGTGCTCGCCCAGCAAGAAAGCTGTGACACCCGGCCTTGCCAGGAAGGGGCAGCCTGGTTTTGGAGAACGGTGGGGATGGCCTATGGGAGAGGATGGCTGGAGGGGTCGTACAGGAGGGGCAACAGGGTCCAGTGATGAGAGCAGGGAACTAGTTGGACTGCAGCCCTGCCACTGAGTGGTAATGTGATCCTGGCCAAGTCACTCTCCCACCTGATGCCTCACTTTCTCTATCTTTGAAATGGGGATCATCCTGACCCACATTAAGTAAGTGTTTAATCCTCTGCTCTTCCTTCCCAAATCCCTGCCCTCCTTGTCCCACACAGGCCTCTGCCCTGTTCCTCAAACTTCCATGCCCATGTTAGTGCCTGTGTAGCACCCCAATGGCAAGGTCTCATGTACAGTCTCCTGCCAGCAAACTGAAGCCACCCCTAGATCCAGAACAAGAATCGCAGTTCCTGTGTACGGGCTGAATGGAGGATAGACAATGGGCATTGGGACGGCCAACACTCATATCCAGGTAGATCATCAACGTACTCCTCTGTCCCAGGAGCAGGAAGGTCTCTGGTTCTCGCTCGCTTCGGTGGCTGGAGCTGCTGAGTTGGGGGTACGGGTGGGCAGAGATGGGAACAGGCCAGAGGATTAATCCAGTGTCAGGGGGAGAGTCCTCCCTCTTGTGGGAGATGATGTTGCCCCTCTATGGGGAAGTCCTTCCTTGCAGATGCTGTGCTTTGGTTCCTGGACTCTG
Organism: Lepidochelys kempii; assembly: GCF_965140285.1. Classification (NCBI taxonomy): domain Eukaryota; kingdom Metazoa; phylum Chordata; order Testudines; family Cheloniidae; genus Lepidochelys; species Lepidochelys kempii. Next base: position 177,054,267 of record NC_136382.1, on the reverse strand, counting down.
CCAGGAAGCCCAGCTCCCATCCCTAGCAGCTTGGCTGTTCCCTACCTTGCTCGGCACCAGACCCTCTGCACAGAGCTGCTCTAGGCAAGGACTGCAGAGCCAGCTGTCATCCTGGCAGGTGTAGCCCCAGGTTCCATAACCCTGACCCATGGTCTCTCTCCCCTGGCAGGCTCAGAGGAAGGCCTGCCCATAGAACATGGATGACGAGCTCTAGATCCTGCTGACAGCATTCCCCAGCACAGACAAACTCCAGCATATCTCGGAGGTGAGCAGAATGGGAAGGGGCAGCAGGGGTTTTACCTTGGCCCTGGGGACTCCAAGAAAGAAGAGACTGGAAAATCCATGTTTCTTCTCTTGGATCCTTCCCAGTATGCATTTGTGATCAACTATGTGGGTGACCTTGGGGTTAACTCACTTCCCCGTTCTGGCATCAGTCTTCTCCACTCTCAGATCTACCTTGGGGAAGAAGGACATAAGCCCCGACAATCACCTTCACCTGTGTCTGTCTGGCCCTGGGAGCCTAAACCAACTGGGCTATCTGCCCCATGACCTAAACTGCCCTGTCTTTCCCTCCTCGGGCCTTGTCCTAAGTGCTCAGCCTAGCCCCTTCCTGGCTTGTCCCTGACCTTTCAAGGACTCTCCAAGCCCCTCCCACACCTGCTCCCCTTGCGGTCTCTCTCCTGGCTAAGCACAGGCTGCCCTTCTATCTCTCAGCAGGCCTGGGTCCTAGTCACATGCTGCTTCTTGTCACCTGATCCCCACACTTATTCCCTTCCCGCTAGGGAGCTGCATAACCTGGGCTAGGTGCAGTTGAGCTCCAACCCACTTCCTGGCCATCTCAAAAGTTTGAGAACCACTGGAGCCAGCTGGCTAACAGAAAATCTTTCTTTTGCAGTGACGTGGGATTAAGGGACATGGAGGAAAAGACGTGGAGGCTGTGAATAAAGTTAGAGTAGCGAGGCCAGGATAATCAGGGCAAGATCACAGGACTGGCTATGAGGAGACCTGCCGTTTCCTATTCCTGGCTTTGCGACCATGAGCGAGTTTCTTCAACGCTGGGTGCCTCAGTTTTGTCTAGTATCCAATAGTGCTAATCAAGGGGATTTTTTTTTGTTCTCCCCATTTTACAGGGTGGGAAACCGAGACACAGTTGGAACCTGTCTACACTACAGCTCCCTAGAGCATTTCTAAGCTGCTGACCCCCCCATGTTGTTCAGAGCCTGTGGACAACACAGCTCTTAAAGGTGTGTTTGTTTTGTGCTTAACCCCTATGTACCAGCAGGGCTGGCGGACTTTTCTCACTGTGCTGTGGGGAGCAGGTCCTGGGTACTAAGACTCTGAAGAAGTTTTCAAGGACTTAAAAGTAGAATTATCAATGAATTGGGAGAAAACCTACAATCCCTGCTGATAAGATTGGTGGGTGACAAAATACTGGCAGAGTGGTAATTACTGATGAGGAGAGGGCAGTGATACAGAGCCATCTGGCTCATTCGCAAGCTGGGCCCATTGAAAGAAAGCAAGTTTGACCAGAACCAAATGCAAGGTCCTATACCTAGCAACAAGGTGTGCCGGCCACACCTCCAGAATGGGGAGGTGTATCCAGGAAAGCAGTGATTCTGAAAAGGATTTAGGGGCCTCAGTGCAGAAGTCACTCAACACAAGCTCCCAGCTTGATGCTGTGGTGACCAGGGCTAAAGCCATCCTTAGACGTAGGAGCAGAGCCGTGAGGAGGCTAGGGAGGTGACACAGCATCAGTGAGACTGCTACTGGAATACTGCCTCCAGTTTTGGTGTCCTCATTTGAAAAAGATGTTGAGAAATTGGAGCTGGGGCAGCAAAGAGCCACCAAATGTTCTGCGGGCTGGAGAAAAATGCCTTCTAGGGAGCGATTGAAAGAGCTCAACCTGTTTAGCTGACGAAAAGCAGATTGAAAGGTGACTTCACTGAAGGGTTGAAATGCCTTAATGGAGAGAAAATACTGGGGATTAAAAGGCTCGTTAATCTAGCAGAGAAAGGCAAAACAAGACCCAATGGTTGGAAGGTGAAAAGAGACCAATTCATATCACAAATAAGGCACAAATATTCAACAGCGAGGAAGATTCACCACAGGAAGAAGCTACCAAGGAGAGTGATGGATACTCCATCTCTTGATGTGATTTAATGAAGACTAGATGCTTTTCTGGAATGTGCTAGCCAAACGGTAGCAACTGTGGTATACAGGAGGCCTGTGATATGCAGGGTGTCAGATGAGATGCTCTAATGGTCTCTTCTGACCATTAAGTCGACTCATTACTGAAAAACTGAGTGTAGCATTGGGAGCAGCCTCTGATGTTTTGCTGTCTAGCCGGCTTTCTTCCTTGAATGAACACTCCTTGAGTGGGGTGATCCACAGGGAGTAGCTCAAACCTCCAAAGTGTCTGGCCAGCGGCAGGACATTAGCACTGCAGCGGAGGGGTGGGTAGGCTAACGGGATAGCAAGTGTGAAAAAGGGGACAGGGAGTGGGGGGGTAAGGGGAGCCTATATAAGAAAAACCCCCAGATAGCGGGACTGTCCCTATAAAATCGGGACATCTGGTCACCCCAGGGGTGGGTGTGGCAGTGACAACACAAAGGCCTTTTGCAGGACCTCAGCCTATTGGTCAAAGGTAGTGGGGAGGTGGTGACCTCACAGAGAGATGGTGACAGCAGCCAGGCAGGACCGGGGCGCAGGGCCAGGGAAACCTCGCAGACCCCTGTAGCTTTGCTTCAGCAAGTCTCCCTCTCGAGATCTCTCTTTCAGGACTGAGAGAGTATTAGGGTTTACGTACGTGAGCGCGAGGAGGAACCTCTTTCGAGTTTTCTCCTTTCCTTTTCCTGATTTCCTCTGAGAGGTTTGGAACCCGTTCAGTCTGATCCATTTGGTGCCAGGTGAATTCTAGGCCTGGAAAACGCTAGCTTCAGGTGGCAGAATTTTATTCCCCACCTAGGATTTTGTCCCTTAGAATCACTTGGGACGTTAGGGTTTGTCCTTTTTGTTTTACCTTTTCCTCCGTCCCTCCCTCCTTTCTCTTCTTCTTTATTTCTTTTGTCCTTTCCCCTGTTCCCGTACTGCCACCAGGAGGGGTGTGGGGGGGAAGTCACTAGGGGTGCTCTGCAGCTCCCATTGTGGAAGGTCAACCCAAAAATGTGGGGCTGAAATAGTGCTCGGCCAGTGATCCCCATTGGTGACCTGGGCAATCCTTTGGGTTTCCTGGATGAGAACCCTCAGCCTCCCGCCCCCTCAGTCTCTACCCTGATTGGCTGTGCGGGGGGTTATTGACAGGGAGGAGACTTGGGTCCTTGTTGTTCTGCTTTAAGACCAAGTAAATAAGTCAGAACCAGTCATATGTTTGACGAATTTTGCTGCTTCTCTGCCTTCATTGTCTCTGAGCAGTTCATGATTCTCTCTAACATTCCAGTTCTCCTGAAACACTTGCTGAATAATTACTATGAACTGTTTGTTGGTCTGGAGCTCATGTGAGAAGACTTTATTCAGGTCATTCAGTGTATGAAATTCAAGATCTGATGGTTAGTTTGAAAGTCCGGGCTCTTGGGTCCTATTCCCAACTCTGCCACTGACTGGCTGTTTGACTTCAGACAAGCCAATTCTCCTTTCTCAGCCTTAGCTTTTCCCTCTTTCAAGTAGGCATAACAATCGGCTCCTATCTACCTCATGGTGGGAGGAGGATGGGGATCCATTGGAGAGTGTCACTAGGAGCAGTGCATAATATGAGGGGTCCTATCTCGTTTACTCAGATCAGATTATGACACAATAGAGTAGCTGAAATATTCTATTTTATTTATTTTTGATTATTTTGAAATTGTTAAGAGCAGGAAGTCCTTAGCTCAGACTGAAGCATCTTCTCTAATTTTCGAGATCTAAGTGTCTCCTCTTTGTGCGCGACGAGACAATTTAACACGCAGTGACAAATAGGAGATGCTTTTGTTTTGCAACAAAATATTTTTGCAACGAATTTTCATCCCAATTGTTATGATTTCAAGAAACAAACCATTTTAGTCTGAATGGGATTTTCTGACAGAAATGGTTTCAATGAAATTTCCCCACCATCTCGATTCCTGGTCTCTCTCTTTGCCTCTGCGGGGTTTCTTGTCTGTTAGGAGTCAGGATTTGTGGCTTCTCTTTCTGGCTCTGCCACCGTGTTGCTGTGTAGGCCCTTGGGTAGGTCACTTCCCTTCTCTGTACCTCAGGCTCCCCATCTGCCTCATGGGAACAGGGACAGTTTGCGAACTCTGGGCAGTCATGAGCCTGAGTGAGATAAGGGGCGTAGTTAAAGCCCTTTGTGAAAGAGAAAGGGGAGTTTCACGGTGTTGAGCACCAAGGAATTCTAAACTTGGCTAAAATGTCTAGGCTGCGGAAACAAGAAATGGTCGGGGCCAAATTTTAACCACTGTCTTTTTTAAAGCCCATTCAGGGATGTGAGTCCCACTCTTTTATGTATCTGGGGTTCTTTGCCAGCAGGAGAGAAGAGGTTCCTGCCTCCATCTTTGTGGCCTTAACAAACCAGGTGCTGTGCCCCAGTTCTCATCTGAGATCCCCGAAAAGACATCTCCCCATCTGTTAACAAGACAGTAGCTATCTTTAAAAGGGAAACAAAGAGAACCCCGGGACTTACAGACTAGCCAGCCTCACTTCCATACCTGGAAAGATACTGGAACACATTATTAAACAATCAGGATCATTTGGTTCTTAGTACTAGTGAGCATGGATTTGTCAAGAACAAATCATTCTAAACCAATCCTGTTTCCTTCTACGACAGGGTTACGGGCCTAGTGGAGGTGGGTAGACAGTAGATGTGATCTATCTTGGTGTTAATCAGGCTTTTGACACAGTCCCATAGGACATTCTCACAAGCAAACTAGGGAAATGTGGTCTAGATGCAATTAGTATAATGTAGGTGCACAGGCGGTTGAAAACCTATCCTCCAAGAGTCGTTCTCCATGTTTGGCTGCCCAGCTGAAGGGGTGTACCTAGTGGGTCCAGCACGGATAAGTCCGGGGTGTGGTATCCCTCAGTGATGGCACTGAGCTTCCGATAGTCCACACAGAACCGGACCGACCCATCCTTTTTGGGGATCAGCACCACCGGCGAGGCCCAAGGGCTGGCAGATGGCTGGATCACCCCCAAAGCCAGCATGTCCCGGACCTCTCTTTCCAGGTCCTGAGCAGTTTTCCCTGTGACTCGGAAGGGGGAGCATCTTATCGGCGGGTGCGACCCTGTCTGCACCCGGTGGACAGTCAGATTAGTGCGTCCAGGCTGGTTGGAAAACAGCTGTCGGTACGGATGCAGCACCTCCCTGACCTCAGCTTGCTGGGCAGGGGTTAGCTGATCCGAGAGGGGAATTGTTTCCAGGGGGAAACCAGCTCTGGTCCCAGGGAATAGATCTACTAAAGGGTCATCTCCCTGCTCTTCCCACTGTCCACACACGACCAACACCACATTCCCCCTGGCATAATATGGCTTCATCATATTCACATGGTACACCCGGCGGTGGTGCGCCTGGTTCGACAGCTCCACCACATAGTTTACCTCATTGAGCTGCTTGACGACCTTGAAAGGGCCCTCCCAGGCGGCTTGTAGTTTGTTCTTTCTCACTGGGATGAGAACCATCACCGGATCCCCGGTGGCGTAGGCACGGGCCCGTGCCGTGCGGTCATACCAGACCTTCTGCTTCCTCTGGGCTCTGGCCAGATTCTCCCTGGCCAGGCCCATGAGTTCAGCCAGTCTCTCTCGGAAGATCAGTACATACTCCACCACTGACTCTCCATCGGGAGTGGCCTTCCCCTCCCACTCGTCTCTCATCAGGTCCAGGGGGCCCCTCACCCTCCTGCCATATAGCAGTTCGAAAGGCGAAAATCCGGTAGACTCCTGGGGCACCTCCCTGTACGCGAACAGCAGGTGAGGTAAGTACTTGTCCCAATCCTGCGGGTGCTGGTCCATAAAGGTTTTCAGCATCATCTTTAGCGTCCCGTTAAACCTCTCCACCAGCCCGTTGGACTGGGGGTGATAAGCTGAGGCCCAGTCGTGCCGGACCCCACATTTCTCCCACAAGCACCGGAGCAGGGCCGACATGAAGTTGGAGCCTTGGTCTGTCAAGACTTCCTTGGGGAACCCCACTCGGCTGAAAATGGTCAGGAGCGCATCGGCCATGGTGTCTGCTTCAATGGAAGCTAAGGGCACTGCCTCGGGGTAGCGGGTGGCGAAATCTACCACCACCAGAATGTATCTCTTCCCCGACCGGGTCGTCCTGCTGAGAGGCCCCACGATGTCCATGGCCACCTTCTGGAAAGGCTCCTCTATGATGGGCAAAGGTCTCAAAGCCGCTTTCCCCTTGTCCCGGGCCTTCCCCACCCTCTGACAGGGGTCACAGGATCGGCAATACTGCCGGACCGTGGTAAAGACCCCGGGCCAGTAAAAGTTCTGTAGCAACCTCTGCCGGGTGCGGCGGATTCCCTGGTGCCCTGCGAGGGGGATGTCATGGGCCAGGTACAGGAGCTTGCGGCGATACTTCTGGGGGACCACCAGCTGCCTCCTGATCCCACAGGACTCTACTTCCCTTGTGGGAGCCCATTCTCGGTACAGGAACCCCTTCTCCCACAGGAACCTCTCCTGGCAGCCTCTCCTCATAGTCCGTACCACACTGAGGTCAGCCAGGTCCCTGAGCTTCCGCAAGGAGGGATCTTTCCTCAACTCGGCCTGGAACTCAGCGGCTGGGGCAGGGACGGGGCCCAGTTCCCCCTCAGTGACCAGGTGTGAGGCCTCAGCCTCTCTGAGCCGTGCCCCTCGGCGCTCCCTCCCCACCAGGGTAGGGTCCTGCGCCTCCGGTGTGGTACCCTCCCCAAGGTCAGGGTGCAGTGCCCCTCGCCGGCTCTGGCTACGCGTCACAACCAGGGCGGTCTGGGGCTTGCTTGGCCAGTCCTCTAGGTCTCCCCCCATCAAAACCTCAGTGGGCAAATGGTGGTGTACCCCCACATCCTTGGGGCCCTCCTTGGCCCCCCATTTCAGGTGTACCCTTGCCACGGGCACCTTAAATGGGGTCCCGCCCACCCCTGTCAGGGTCAGGTACGTGTTGGGCACCACCCGATCTGGGGCCACCACCTCAGGCCGGGCCAGCGTCACCTCCGCGCCCGTATCCCAGTATCCATTGACCTTCCTCCCATCCACCTCCAGGGGAACAAGGCACTCTCTCCGGAGGGACAGGCCCGCGCCCACCCTGTAAACCGAGCACCCTGAGTCCAGAGCCTCCAGCCCTCTGGCGAAGTTGGCCTGGGGTACTCTTCCCTCCTGAGCAGGTGGTAAACTGGCAGCCCCCCTTTTCTGGGTCATCTGCCCCTCGTCCAGCTGGGTCCCTACCCAGTTAACCCTGGGTAGGTTGGGTCTGCTCAGTCTGTCCCTGAGCCCGGGGCACTGGGACCGTACGTGGCCTCTCTGGCCACAGTGATAGCAGCTCCGGTCACGTTGGTCCCCTCGAGCAGGTCGGAGGGGCCCGACGCTAGGCGTTCCCCGTGGGAGGGGGTTCTCCCTATTTCCCCGCTGGGAGGCCCCCTGGTGACTCTCTCTCTGCATCGGGGGGGGCCTGTTCTTTTGGGACTCCTCCCGGCTACCCCCTGACCGACTGTTCACAAACTCGTCGGCCAGCTGCCCTGCGTGCTGGGGGTTCTCGAGCTTTTTGTCCACCAACCACAGCCTCAGGTCGGAAGGGCACTGTTCATACAGTTGCTCCAGTACGATTAGGTCAAGCAGGTCCTCTTTAGCTCGGGCCCCAGCTGTCCACTTGCGGGCATATCCCTGCATCCGGTTGACCAGTTGTAGGTAGATGACCTCAGGCGTTTTACGCTGACTCCGGAACCTTCTCCGGTACATCTCGGGGGTCAGCCCAAACTCACGGAGCAGGGCCTGTTTGAACAGTTCATAGTCCCCTGCCTCCGGCCCTGTCATCCGGCTGTATACCTCCACGGCTTTGGGGTCCAGTAAGGGGATGAGGAACTGGAGCCTGTCCGCAGGGTCAACCCTGTGCAGCTCACAGGCATTCTCAAAGGCCGTCAGGAAGCTATCCATGTCCTCCCCCTCCTTCCTCTGGGCCAGGAAGCACTTATCAAAGTTCCTTGCCGTCCTGGGTCCCCCCTCACTCACTGCAGCCGGCGCCCCACTGCTCCTCAGCCTGGCCAGCTCCAGTTCATGCTGTCTTTGTTTCTCCTTCTCCTGACGCTCATGTTGACGTTGTTTCTCATGATCCTCCAGCTCCCTCATTTTCATCTCCCTCTCCCTCTCCCATTCCAGCCGCATCCGCTCCAGGGATGGGGAGCTCCGCCGGGAGGATCCCCTGCTGGGTGCCGGGGTCAGGGTGCCCTCGGTATTCACTGGGCTTCCCCCAACCCCTTCCCCAGGCATAGGTAGGAAGGGTCGCGGGATGTCCTCGGCAGCAGTCTGACCCCTCCCAGCCCGGTCAGGCCCCAGGGCCCATGCTGCGTCTGCCGGGCGGCTTCCCTCAGGGACAGGGATCGGGTCATCCAAGCGATCCCTCTCCTCCAACTGGGCAATCAGCTGTTCCTTGGTGGACCTCCCGATGCGCAGCCCCCTCTGCCTGCACAGCTCCACCAGGTCGCTCTTAAGGCGTTTAGCGTACATCTCCCTGCTGGCCACTCGCAGGCCGGGCAGCTTCCCATGGTTTCCAGGAAAAGCCCTTAGTGTGCCAGTCCTTCTTGAGGTCACCACCTCTTTGCCAGGGTCGAGCTGCAGACTCCTCCGCCCCTGGGACCGCTCGCTGCAATCCCCCGGGGGACCCTGTTACTGCAAAAGTCCTTCTCTCTGGTCACACATTCCCAGGGGTTAACCGCCCCCCGAAACCGTCTCTCTCTGAATCTTCAGCACGCCTGGTCCCTGTCAATTCCCCTTCGTTTTACTGTTCCCCAGTCACTTACTGCAGGAAGCGCCGTTCACGGGGTGCAGTACATCCCACCTCTGCCACCAGTTGTCACGGAGTGTGGGGGAGTCCAGGCCCTGCACCCCTCTTCCTGGGATCCACTGAGACTCTCAGCCAGCCAGTAAAACAGAAGGTTTATTGGACAACAGGAACACAGTCCACAACAGAGTTTGTGGGTACAACCAGGACCCCTCAATCACGTCCTTCTGGGGGAGCAGGGAGCTTAGACCCCAGCCCTGGGGTTCCCTGTGTTCCTCCACCCAGCCCCAAACTGAAAACTAAACCCACCCAGCAGGTTCCCTGCTGCAGCCTCTGTTCACATTCCTGGGCAGAGGTGTTACCTCCCCCTCCCCCTCCTGGCTCAGGTGACAGGCTCTCAGGTCTCCCATCCCCAGGGCACATTCCCAGGTCAACACTCCCCCCTCCCTGCTGAGTCACATCGTCACACATAGTGTCCTGCCAGACCTCCTGGATGCCTTGCTGGGGAACCTGCTGGCAGAGTCCCCACACACTGACAGGCTCCACTACATCTTGGAGGTGAGCCCGATAAGAGGGGTGGGGCTATTTTGCCTTAACTCTTAGATCCATTTTCAAGTCTGTCCTCCTAGCTGGGCCCTCAGTGGGAAGTCCTTGGTTAGGGCAGTCAGTACAATGCAGTGTCAGGCCCTTCCTCCTTGAAGGACAGAGGAAGTAGCTGGGAGTTCAAGCCAGAGCTTTGCCTGGGGACTGGCTTAGGGAGTGAGAGTCTGAACCCCTCCTGTGAGATCCAGAAGATGGTCCTCAGAGAAGAGTCACTGGCTCCTTCCTAGAGAAACAGGAGGATCCCAGAGAATCAGCCCTTCTCTCCAACGGGCCCTGAGATTCCTAGGGGGATTGTGCTCACACTCAGTCCCTTCACCCAACCAAAGACTTGAGAGCCAAGGAGGGGTGAGGGGTCTGTCTCCTCCCTGGTGAGCTGTTCAGAAATCAGGAGTTCAGGGAGGATGGGACCAGCACCCACATCGAACGTTGTCCCAATCTAGAGAGACAATGAGAAGTTGTGACCTGCAGGGTACAGGCATTGTCCTGGGGCAACAATCCCCTTCTAAAGCTCTGCGATCAGTGAATCAGATATTCCACCCCGTGCACAATGTCTCAGCCCCCTGGGGATGGGGAGGGTCTCATTAGCACAACACATGCACCGGCTTATTGATCCTCCGCTGCCTCCTTTCCCCCTCGCACATTAACTATTGGATCATGTCCAGAGTGTCGCAAGAGTGAGCCAGGGCCATTAGGAGCAGCACCGCCCTGCTCAGATCCACCATCACCCTCCCTGAGTTTGACGTAAGTGACCTCTCAGCCCAGCTTCCTGACTCCAGACGTCGGTGGACTGGCTCGAACGGGCTGTTGGATGTGCTGCTGCAGGGATTGGGGGTTAGGAGTGTTCCTCTTGGGGAAGCAGAGTCAGAGCCTCTGACTTGGTTTGAGTCAAGTTCTTCTTGTCCTGGTTAAGTGGTGACTCTGGGCTTTTAAGGGGACCATGCTGCAGATTCATGCCTTTTTGTCATCCTGGAGCAGCTGGGGAAGTAAGTCCTCATGGAGGGCCCTGCCCACATCCCTGTACTCCAGGATCCATTTGAGGGCAGAGGAAATTAAGGGTCTAAGCTCTACCTCCTATCCTCTAGCATCTCCTGCTGACGGGAAGGAGAGTTCTGGCCCAGGGGAGGACTGGGAACTGACAAGAAAATGCTGATGGAGTCCCCTCTCCCTTCCATTAGAACTCAGCAGAATTCCCCAGGATGGGTCACCGTGTGGCACAGCTGGCTCTGTCTATCAGTGACCCAGCCAAGGACCTCAGCCGGCAGGCCAGGAAGGGAGTGTACTGGCTCTACCGGCCTCTGCTGCACCAGAGGGGTAAGGAACCCAGCTGGGAAATGGCACCCGATAGAAGAGTGAGAGTGGAACCCCAACCAATTTCTCTCAGACTGACCCTGGCTGGAAGCTGAGTCTCTCTTGATCTTTCTCTGTTCTATACCAGCCCCCGCAATTCTGTTGGGCCAGGCACGCAGCGAGGACTCTGCCCACTGTGCAGCCACCAATGGGATTGGAAGGACACAAGCACTGCAACCAGAATGACAAGTGTGTGTTTGTGTGTGTGTGTCTGTTTCCCAGGGCTGACCATCCATGAGACCGAAGTCCTGTGGTGTTGGGACTGGCATCAGGACAGCAGGCTCCTGGGCTACAGGAAGACAGCCAGGGTGGGGGAGGTAAGGATACTCTGCCAGGGCATGACACAGGTCAGGGAGTGGGGGTGGCTGGATCCTCTGCAATGGCTGCCTCCTGGGGCCACTGGACAGAGATACCGTTGTAGCCGCAGGATTTGGAGCCTGGTTCTGGGCAATCTGCTAATGCCTCGCATCCTGTTGGGTTTAGGTCTTTGGAAAGTTCTTCTGGGAGGGGCAGAAAAGATCCTTCCTCCGGACAGCAGTGCTGACCATCCATGACCCCCTGCTGCGTGTCAGCCAGGCTGGGCTACTCCTCACCTATTTCCTCCTGGGGGAAGCCCAGCAGCTGATGGGGGGACAAGGTAAGCAGCTGCATTAGAGTCAGAAAATTGGGGTGGGGCCCAGGCCTCATTCCCATCCGATGGCCATTCGCTGGCCTGGCAGTAATAAGCCTGGTGGGGAATTAAAGTGAGAACAGGTGGTACTGGGAAGGGAGATAAATTCACCTCCAAGAGGAGGAGGGATCCAGCTTGTCCCCAGAGCAGCTCCAACCGAGCTCTTTAGCAAGGCTAATGAATGACAAGTATTACCTCATCACGGACTTATGTTCTTAGGACACGGTGCTATCACTCTTGGGAAGTACCCTCTGCGAGTCTCTCCTGTCCCACAGGGCAGCACAAATTCCCAGTGGCCTAGTGTCCGTGTCGCCCGAGCCACTACCCAGAGTTGCTCCCATCACTGGCAGCCTGGGAAGCCAAGGACTGACGAGTGATGGCGACTCACCAGGCAGGGCTAATGCACATGGGCAGGGGAAGCTTGTCCTGCTGCTGGCAGGGCTGGACCTGCTCAAGAGAGAATGGGAGGATTCAGTCTGCAGGGGCTGCTGATCTGCCCTATTTACCAGGGCTGCCATCCTGCTTCTTCAGCATTAGTGTCTGGGATGACTTGGGGAAAGGTCTCAACCTCTCCACATCCCACTTCACTGCTGCCAGAATCCCTCCTTTCCCCCACACCTGAACCTCGGTGGGGGTGGAGGAGAGGGCTCTGAGAACTTGCGCTGTGGATTGGAGGTGGAACAGCTGTCAGGAACACAGAGCGGGAGGTGGCCGGAGCTGACCGTACAAGGAGGCAGGTTGGCACTGGAGGTCACTAGAAAAAACAAGAAGACTGCATTCTGGGGGTAAGTATGGTGAATCCATCCCTCAGAGGTAGCAGGTGCTGGGTGGAAATGTTGCTGGTTCCGGGTGCCCTTAATCCCCCGATGCCTCAGGGGCGTCTGAGTCTCTGAGAGGTTATCGTTTCCTTGCAGCAGGAGGATGTCGCAGCCAATGTGATGCGCCTTCAGTGGTGATACAGCCCAGCTGGGGTATCAACAGGAATGAAAATGAGGCAGGAAGTTCAGAGCAGCAAGGAAAGTCTAGAGGGAAACTTGAGAAGACAGGTAGGAAGTGCCCAGGGAAAACTGCAGCAAAGGAAAAGGAGCAGACCTAGCTGTTGGGTACAGGACCCTGGGCTGCTCCCAATGTCAGGGTGGGACTGGGTTCCCCTACTGGCCCCAAAGAAGGGGGCGTCCACGCACCCGGAGAGGGTTACCACGCTCATCAAGGGGGCTGTAGGATGAGGAAGAGCCCCAGTGATGGCAGAAGGACCTCTTTCTGTGGAAAGACCTGTTTGGACTTTTGGTGTGAGACAAGCTGGGCCCCAGAAGGGTGGAGTAAAGGTGGCGACCTGGCCAAAGGGTTGAGTTACCAGGCATATCAAAAGACACGGCCTGCTTAGGAAATTGCTGAGTGGCAAAACGAGGGGCCAGGGCCCCAAGAAGGTAGAAAGAAAGGAGAAGTTGTCCTCTGACAGAAACCCACGTGAGGCAGGCTACGTAGAGGTGGCAGGGATGGCCGTGGACCTTGCAGAGTCTCCACCAACACGTCCTGTTGGGTGCTGCAGGGAGGTGAAGAACAAAATGATTGGCCCAGAGATGAAGCAGACTGAAGAAGGGAGAAACACCAGGGTGGAGCAGTCCGTGGTGTGTTCTCAGACCCTGACGGAAAGGGTTTTGGTGTATGCAGTGCCAGTAGCAAAAAGGGGTAGAGAAGAAGCTAAAGGCTTCGGAACAGGCTCCGCAAGCAGTTGCGAATGAGAAGGAGTGGCTGCAGGAAGAGCGCTGGGATACTGCGTAAGAGAAGGATTGCCTCTTAATTCTGGTGAGCGGCTGGCAGTGGAGCTGGAGACACTGTGCGCAGGCTGTACAAGCACGCAGCCGGTGACAGCGATGAGATGATGAGGGATGAAGCTTGGACAAGAATAGAACTTCCCCCCCCCCCCGGTGGGCGATGTTCTAAGGAGGAGGGAATATAACAGAGTGGCCTGTGGGCTATAAAGCCTGGACCTAGGCCAAACTGATTACAGAGTAAGCTCCACCTTAGGGGAAAACCAGGGAAAACTGCAGTAAAGGTACAGGAGCAGGCCTAGCTGTTCAGTACAGGGCCTTGGGGCAGAACCTAGAATCCAGAGTAGGACTGGTTCTCCCATGGTCTCCAAGGAAGGGGACGTAGAAGGCCATAGAAAGGGCTACCAAGGGCAGGCTGAGCCAAAGTCAGGCTGAGGAAGAGCCCCCAAAGTTACGGAAGACCTTGTTTCTGTTAAAGACATTTTTGGACTTTTTGTTTGGGATGAGCACGACCCAGGAAGGAGTGGACTAAAAGACGGTCACCTGGCTGAAGGGCTGAGTTCCCAGCCAAAGAGTGCCCAGAGGGCCCTAGCGACTACTGGCTTTGGTGCTAGCCTAACAAGAAAGCTGTGACACCAGGCCTTGCCAGGAAGGGGCAGCCTGGTTTTGGAGAGTGGTGGGGATGGCCTATGGGAGAGGATGGCTGGAGGGGTCCTACAGGAGGGGCAACAGGGTCCAGTGATGAGAGCAGGGAACTGGTTGGACTGCAGCCCTGCCACTGAGTGGTAATGTGATCCTGGCCAGGTCACTCTTCCACCTGATGCCTCGCTTTCTCTATCTTTGAAATGGGGATCATCCTGACCCACATTAAGTGAGTGTTTGATCCTCTGCTCTTCCTTCCCAAATCCCTGCCCTCCTTCCCCACACAGGCCTCTGCCCTGTTCCTCAAACTTCCGTGCCCATGTTAGTGCCTGTGTAGCCACCCAATTGCAAGGTCTCATGTACAGTCTCCTGCCAGCAAACTGAAGCCGCCCCTAGATCCAGAATAGGAATCACAGTTCCTGTGCACGGCCTGAATAGAGTGTAGAGCATGGGCACGGGGACGGCCAACACTCACGTCCAGGTAGATCATCAACCTACTCCTCTGTCCCTGGAGCAGGAAGGTCTCTGGTTCTTGCTCTCTTCGGTGGCTGGAGCTGCTGAGTTGGGGGTGCGGTGGGCAGAGAGGGGAACAGGCCAGAAGATTAATCCAGTGTCAGGGGGAGAGTTTTGTGGGAGATGATGTTGCCCCTTTGTGGGCAAGGCCTTGCTTGCAGATGCTGTGCTTTGGTTCCTGGACTCTGCCAGTAAGCCCAGCTCCCATCCCGAGCAGCTTGGCTGTTCCCTACCTTGCTCGGCACTAGACCCTCTGCAGAGAGCTGCTCTGGGCCAGGAGTGCAGAGCCAGTTGTCATCCTGGCAGGTGTAGCCCCAGGTTCCATAACCGTGACCCATGGTCTCCCTCCCCTGGCAGGGTCTGAAGAAGGCCTGCCCGGAGACGTGGATGCCAAGTTAAAGAGCCTGCTGACAGCAACCCACAGCACAGATAAACTCCCGCACATCTTGGAGGTGAGCAGAATGGGCAGGGGCAGCAGGAATTTTACCTTAGCTCTGAGGAGGCCTGGAAATGAGAGATCAGATGATCCAGGTCTCCATTGTGTCCCGCTACTTGAGAGCCATTGGGCCACCCGTGGTCAGGGCAGTCAGTGTAGAGCAGTGGTGGGGCCCTTCCTCCTTCAGGGACAGAGGGAAGGCGCTGGTGCTCGACAACAGGGCTCTGCCTGGTTCTGTTGAGCACTAACTCCAAGACCTCAGGCAGGCTTGCGGAGTGAGAGCATCAGAGCCCTGTGACGTCCAGGAGAAGGTCCTCCGAGCAGAGCACTCGCTCCTTCCGAGGAAGCTGCTGAGATTGGTCTTCACAACATCCTCTGGCAAGGAGTTCCACACGTTGACTGTGCATTGTGTAAAAAAATACTTCCTTTCTTTAGTTTTAAACTTGCTGTCTATTAATTTCATTTGGTGACCCCATATCAGTGTACAACAGAAATGGTTTATCCAAGTCATGTTCAATAACATGGTTGAATCCTTTTACAAACTCAGTGTAAAACTTTCTTAGAACGATAGTGGATTGGATTTGCCCTTTCAGCATGATTCCTGTATGTCTCATGTGATCTTGCCAAGAGCTAATGAAAATAGCTACTTTATCCATAGAAGCTTTGGCATATGTCTGGAACCCAATTAATGTCAAGACAATGTAGATATTAGTGTTGTCCATAGGATAGGAATATTGGCATTTAGCCATGAAAGCAATATGGTAGTGTGCCTCGGTTTCCTTTTTCCTACAGCATATCAGGTCTGCAATGTCTTGTCTCCTGTGAAAAGTTTGAAGATTTATTTGGGCAAAAGCATTCATTGGTAAAAACACAGATATTTCGTGGGTGAAACAGCTGCATCACAAGGTTTTTTTTTACATAAAGTATGTTCTTCTGTATCACTCTTAACATGTTCAAGAGTTTCCCAACAGATGAGGTGCATTGTACACTTTTACAGTTTTTGGAAATAGCAAAAAAATAGCTAAAACAAATCACCATTAGCAATAACAAGAAATCCATTGGAAGTGTCCATCTACAATCATTTTTGTCATGCCACGCTTTTGGCTCAATACCATTGGGGTTTGGGCCTTTTAGGGTTACCCTGTGGCATCCCTTTGCAAAATTCAGTTCTCACTTTCCTCCTTGTCCTGAAGTAAAAGAAAAAGGTTCTCCCGATCCCAAAGGACCAAGCCCCAGACCCAGGTCAATAGACAAGTCAGATCTTACCCACAAATCACGCAAATCCTTTAGGGGCAAGGAGGAACAAGGAGCACCTTGATTCTAAAAGAGCCAAGGAGGAGAGGGACACGGTCCATGAAGAGAGCCTGCTCCGGGGTTCCTGGGGGAAGAGAAGGGAGCAGGACCGATTGCTCAGGGGGGGAATGCTGGATATGGGGCCAGCAGGGTGGTTCATCCAGCTCATGTCACAGCCCCAGCCCCAGTGCGTGTGCCGGCTGCAGTGTCTGCAGGTGCACAGGTCCATGTACCTGTGACAGTGGAATGGTGTTCCCGGGCCTGGCTCACAATGGTTGGAGGGTGGAGTTTGCGGCAGGGCCTGTGAGCAAAATTGCGGATGGGGTTTCTGTTCCCAGCAATGACAGTTGTGTGTCTCAGAGAAAGATCCTCGAACCCCTCTCTCCAAGAGACGTACTCTTGTCTCCAAAACCAGTGAGGTGGCAGAGCGCATACTGGTTTATGACGTAGACGACACATTTTCTGGCCAGCCTTGAATGCTCCAATTCCCTGATGAATGTTCTTCTGACCCTTAATAGCTTTTATATTTTTGCTCTAGTGATTCTTCAGATGCTCAGCCCAATCGGCCAGGTCCCGCTTCCATGTGGTGCCTCACTTTCCCCCTCTCTGAAGTGGCGATAATCCTAACTGACAATTAGTGTTGGATCCTCAGATCTTGCTTCCCAAATCCCTGCTCTCCTTGCCCAACTCCGGCCTCTCCCCCATTTCCCCAAACTTCCATGCCTATCTTAGTGCCTGTCTCATCCTCCACCTGCAAGGTCTCAGACACAGTCTCCTTCCAGCAAGCTGAAGCTGCCCCTGGCTCTGGAGCTGGAATCGCATGTCCAGAGAGCTTCCCTTGCGTAGTGTATTCACCGTGGGCATGAGAAAGGACAACACCCGTATGCAGGTCTAACATCAGCCTCCACCTCTGTCCCAGCAGCAGGATGGCTCTGCTTCCTGCTCTGTTAGGGGGCTTATTCCTTCACCCACTGACTTCCCTGGTCCTTCTTGCATGAACAGAGAGCAACAATACCCGAAGTCCAAAGGTGCAAACAATTCAATATTTATTGGGGTGAACTTCCAGCAATCATGATTCCAGTTTCCTTCCTTAGTGTCCCCCTTCTCAGCTTTGACACCACAGAGCCTTACCTGTGTCCCTGTTCCCATTTTCCCCCCCTTAGCAAAACATGATTCCAATTTCCCCGCCCCCATTCTCTGTTCCCATTCCCCCCCTTAGCAAAACATAATTCCAGTTTCCCCACCTCCATTCCCTGTTCCCATTCCCCCTCCTTACTTCCTGATTGACTGCAGACTATATAGTAAACTTGAGTTCCGCTTAGCTATATCTTAACCAATCATTTTACTGAAATTTAACTAACCAATCCTAACATATTGTAACATGATTATTTAACCAATTATATCCCACCACCTTAATTAGTTTACACCCAGCAAAATTAATTATACAGCAGACAGAAACAAACAGTAGGGAAATGTTTCAGAGAAACAGCCGTGTTAGTCTGTATTCGCAAAAAGAAAAGGAGGACTTGTGGCACCTTAGAGACTAACCAATTTATTTGAGCATAAGCTTTCGTGAGCTTCAGCTCACTTCATCGGATGCATACTGTGGAAAGTGTAGAAGATCTTTTATACACACAAAGCATGAAAAAATACCTCCCCCACAGTGATAGAACAACAAAGAAATGAGGATTTCACATCCCAGCTATTGATAAGTGAGTTCTTGCCAGACAGGATGCTATCAAACTAAGTTTCCTTTTACATCTTCCAGGCACTTCCCTTTCTCTGGAGGTAATAGGCACTATCAGGACAGGATTGTATTCCTAACAGCCCAATAGCACCTTCTTTCAATGTGACTAGTTTGGAATGTGAGGATGTGAACGTTCGCTTCCCAGCTTATGGCTGCGTCTGCTGCTTAGACAAAGGCCTTAGCCTAAGAACAGGGCCTCAGACTGTCACAGTAAGAGAAGGCCCTTACACTGGCAGACAGTGATTTTGATTCTTTCTTTTATACCTCTAGAACTAGCTAAGTGATGATAATACACCTAAATACTTAGAGTATAGGCCTTTACAGACAGGCCTGAATATATCCTAACATGCTCCCTTGGACAGCTGGAGGTACTGAGAAGTGGAGTTGGCAGAGCATGAGAACAGGCCATAAGGTTAAGAAATGGTGGGGAGAGCCTCTTCCCTCCATGGGACATTACGTTGTCCCTCCGTGGGCAGTCCTTTCTTTCCGCAGGCTGGGATTTGGGTCCTGGATTTTGCCGAGAAACCCAGCTCCCATCCCTAGCAGCTTGGCTCTTCCCTACCGTGCTCGGCACCAGGCCCTCTGCAGAGAGCTGCTCTGGGCAAGGACTGCAGAGCCAGCTGTCATCCTGGCAGGTGTAGCCCCAGTTTCCATAACCCTGACCCATGGTCTCCCTCCGCTGGCAGGCTCAGAGCAAGGCCTGTCCAGAGAACATGGATGACGAGCTCTAGATCCTGCTGACAGCATCCCCCAGCACAGACAAACTCCAGCACATCTTGGAGGTGAGCAGAATGGGAAGGGCCAGCAGGGGTTTTACCTTGGCCCTGGGGACTCCAAGAAAGAAGAGACTGGAAAATCCATGTTTCTTCTCTTGGATTCTTCTGAGTATGCATTTGTGATATAAACTCAGTGGGTGACCTTGGGGTTAACTCACTTCCCCCTTCCGGCATCAGTCTTCTCCACTATCAAATCTACCCTGGGGAAGAAGGACATAAGTCCCGACAATCACCTTCACCTGTGGGCGTCTGGCCCTGGGAGCCTAAACCAACTGGACTATCTGCCCCATCACCTAAACTGCCCTGACTTTTCCTCCTAGGGCCTTGTCCTAAGTGCTCCGCCTAGCCCCTTCCTGGCTTGTCCCTGACCTTTCAAGGACTCTCCAAGCCCCTCCCACACCTGCTCCCCTTGGGGTGTCTCTCGTGGCTGAGCACAGGCTGCCCTTCTGTCTCTCAGCAGGCCTGAGTCCAAGTCACATGCTGCTTCTTGTCACCTGACCCCCACACTTATTCCCTTCACCCTAGGGAGCTGCATAACCTGGGCTAGGTACAGTTGCGCTCCAACCCCTGTCCTGGCCATCTCACCCTGGGACAGGTTGAAAGTGGAAACCTGTGGGCTAACAGTAACTGTTTGCTCTCAAAGGTGCTGAAGACACAATGGAAGAGGAAATCCTTTGGTCTGGATTTAAATTATTCCAACTGAAAGTGAATGAGAGAAAATAGGTCCAGAGTTATCTTCCTAGCAGCAGAAAATGTGTAGATTGATAGATGTTAAGGTCAGAAAGGACCATTATGTGTATCTAGTCACACCTCCTGTACAACTCGAGCCCTCGAATGTCACCAAGTGATTCCTTCAGCCAACCATAACATGGGAATGAGCCAGAGCACGTCTTTTGGAATGACATCCACATGCATTGGAGCCAGCAGGCTAACAGAAAATCCTTCTGCAGTGACATGGGGTTAAGGGACATGAAGGAAAAGACATGGAGGCTGTGATTAAAGTTAGAGCACTGAGACCAGGATAACCGGGGCTAGGTCCCAAGATTGGCTAGCAGAAGACCTGCCATTTTCTATTCCTGGCTTTGGGACCATGAGCAAGTCTCTTCACTGCTGGGTGCCTCGGTTTCCCCAACTATCAAATAGAGCTAATCCAAGGTTTTGTTTGTTCTCCCCGTTTTACAGGGTGGGAAACCGAGACACAGTTGGGACCTGTCTACACTACAGCTCTCTAGTGCATTTCTAAGCTGCTGACCCCCACATGTTGTTCAGAGCCTATGGACAACACAGCTCCTAAGGGTGTGTTTATTCTGTTCTTATCCCCTATGTACCAGCAGGTCTGGGCGGCCTTTTCTCACTGTGCTGTGGGGAGCAGGTCCTGGGTACAAAGGGTCTGAAGAACCTCTCAAGGACTAATTTTTAAAAATAATTTTTATCAATGAATTGAGAGAAAACATACAATCCCTGCTGATAAGCTTGGTGGGTGACAAAATACTGGCAGAGTCGTTATTACTGATGAGAAGAGAGCAGTGATACAAAGCGATGTGGCTCATTTGGCAAGCTGGACCCATTCAAAGAAAACAAGTTTCACCAGAGCCAAATGCAAGCGCCTATACCTCTGTAGCCAGACAGACAGCCCCCCCCTCCCCCCCAGACCAGCATTGCTGGAAACACAGAAGAAAGCCGGAACAGGGCACTTAACATATATTCCAGCACAGCCTTTGAAGCTGTGAAAGCACAGGTGTGCTGCTACAATGTGCCTCTGGGAGCAGATACAAGGATTAAGCTCACAGCAGGCAGAGGCCCTGTGCCAGACATGGCTCTTAGCCCCTACTAAATAGCGTGATGCACACACACCAACATCCTAGGTGGGAAAATATTTACCCTGATAAAAGAAATGTCCAGTAGTCGAAACTTATTGTTTCTCTCCTTTGCAAGTGTAAACTACTCTTGCGAAAGCTGGCGTCGCCCACACAGACCAGCCTCAATTTGGCATAAGAAAGGAGAAAGAGAATAAAGGAGTACAGAGGTATAAGTAGGGGACCTACAGCACCATGATTTTTGAGTGCTTTTCACTATCTATCTGCTGGTCAGATAAGTGACAGCCTCCCAAGGCTTCTGCAGCTAAGAGGGTCCCTAAGCCTTGTCCCTTATACGTCTTTCCGCGGAATTGAGTGACCGATCCTGGCTTGGCACCGCTGGAATCGAGAGATGCAAGGAGGGTAAGAAGCACCCACACCTGATCTCCTATCTTTAGTGTACACATATTTTGAAATAGAGCTCTATACTTTGTTTTCTTTCTTTGGGATTGTGGCTTCAGTTTTGTAACTTGTTTGTGTGTGTAACATCTCTACATTTAAATAAGTAGGCACTAGCAATTTTGTAACCACATGATTAGAATCTAGCTTAATAAATTTTGGTAACCATTTATGCATTAGCCTGACTTCTTTTCTCTGGTTTACTGTAAAGCAGCCAATACAATTAAAGAACCTCAGCCGTTTTGGCTCTAAAGCCTGGCCATTAGGTGAGAGTACTAAGAGCCTAGCGTTGAGTTGTGCCGCCTCCACGGGGCAAACTCTTGGGGCACCTGTCAGTCAATCCTGGCTGCCCGCTGCGAAGGAGCTCTGAGCTCTAGCAGTTAAATTCACGGGTGGTTAGGACCTTGGGGCATCCGTCAGCCTAGCCCGGGCTGTCCGCCTCGAAGGGACAGTGCGTCCTAGCGGTTAAAGTCACGGATGGTATAAACGGGCATAGCTGGCACCTCACCAAACATCCTTGGCCGTCGGCTAACAACCTCCCAACAAGGCATGCCGGCCACACCTCCAGAATGGAGAAGTGTATTCAGGAAAGCAGTGACTCTGAAAAGGATTTAGGGGCTATAGTGGAGAAGCTACTCAACACGAGCTCCCAGTGGGATGCTGTGGTGAACAGAGCTAAAGCCATCATTACATGTAGGAGCAGAGCCGTGAGTAGCATAGGGAGGTGTGACATTATGAGTGTAATATAATATCTCATTGATAGGTCACAGGGCCAGAAAGAGTTAATTAACTCACAGGCTGACCTGATCCATGGCTGAACTTTAAAGACTGGTGAGGAAGATATGTAAAGGAATAGAGCTTTGAAATGCAAGCCTGCATTGTTAGAGATAGAAGGGTAGATGTTTGCTCAGGTCTTGTGATATAAGCAAACAAGTCTTGTCTATTGCTATAGCTTTGATTCAAAGATCAAAAGAGGAATATTAACATTTAGGAAGACACTTGAGTGAAACAGTATTATTGTTCATATGTCTCTTTGAAGGCTGTGGTAACCTGTATCTAAACTGTTTAATGGATAAATTATCCTGTGATAATTGCCAGGATGTTTAGGAGAAGGAAAGTTAAGCCTATTGTTTTCTCAGGCCAAAAGGCTGCTGGAAATGTATAAAAACCCTGGGACACAATCCTTCTTCATCTCAGATCTGCTTTGGGTTTCAAGAAGGGGAAACCCGAAGCCATAAGGACTGAGATCCCAGTCACTGACTGGAGTCACCCTGAATATGGACATTGGACTATAACCTATGGACTATTTCTAAAAGGACTTTTGGCAACTACAAGCTCATCTCTGCTCTGTACCTGTACCTCAAGAGTTGAACTCAAGTCTGTATCTGTATTGATCTTTTAACCAACACGCTCTTCCTTTTCCTTTTTAATAAATTTTAGTTTTGTTAATAAGGATTGACTGTAAGCGTGTATTTTGGGTAAGATCTGAGTTATCATTTGACCTGGGTCTGGGGCTTGGTCCTTTGGGATCAGGAGAACCCTTTCTTTTATATGATGAAATAAGATTTTCAGAATTTATCATCATATGTTTGACCTGTGTGTCTGGAAGGAGTCCTGAGGCTGGGTACTTCAAGAGAACTGCATTATTTGGACTTCTGAGTAACCAGGGAGGTGCAAAAGAAGCTGTTTTGTGCTGGCTTGGTAAATCTAAGTATTGGAATATCCACCAGCCTTTGGGGTTTGTTTACCCCGTTTGTTTGCAGTCCACCCTGACTGAGTGACCTCAGCTGGCTCCCATGGGCAGCACTGTCACAGGAGGTGACACAGCATCAGTGAGACTGCTATTGGAATACTGCCTCCAGTTTTGGTGGTCGTTAATCGAGCAGAGAAAGTCAAAACAAGACCCAATGGCTGGAAGGTGAAAAGCGACCAATTCATATGACAAATAAAGCACAAATATTCAACAGCGAGGAACAGGCTCCGCAAGCAGTTGCGAATGAGAAGGAGTGGCTGCAGGAAGAGTGCTGGGATACTGCGTAAGAGAAGGATTGCCTCTTAATTCTGGTGAGCGGCTGGCAGTGGAGCTGGAGACACTGTGCGCAGGCTCTACAAGCGCGCAGCCGGTGACAGCGATGAGATGATGAGGGATGAAGCTTGGACAAGAATCGAACTTGCCCCCCGAGGGGTGATGCTCTAAGGAGGAGGCAATATAACAGAGAGTGGCCTGTGGACTATAAAGCCTGGACTTAGGTAAAATTGATTACAGAGTGAGCTTCACCTGAGGGGAAAACCAGGGAAAACCGCAGCAAAGGTACAGGAGCAGGCCAAGCTGTTCAGTAGAGGGCCTTGGGGCAGAACCTAGAATCCAGGGTAGGACTGGTTCTCCCTTGGTCTCTAAGGAAGGGGACGTAGAAGGTCATAGAAAGGGCTACCAAGGCCAACAAGGGCAGGCCGAGCCAAAGTCAGGCTGAGGAAGAGCCCCCAAAGGAACGGAAGACCTTGTTTCTGTTAGACATTTTTGGACTTTTTGTTTGGGATGAGCACGACTCAGGAAGGAGTGGACTAAAAGACGGTCACCTGGCTGAAGGGCTGAGTTCCCAGCCAAAGAACTCCCAGAGGGCCCTAGCGACTATTGGCTTTGGTGCTAGCCCAGCAAGAAAGCTGTAACACCAGGCCTTGCAGGAAGGGGCAGCCTGGTTTTGGAGAGCGGTGGGGATGGTCTATGGGAGAGGATGGCTGGAGGGGTCGTACAGGAGGGGCAACAGGGTCCAGTGATGAGAGTAGGGAACTGGTTGGACTGCAGCCCTGCCACTGAGTGGTAACGTGATCCTGGCCAGGTCACTCTCCCACCTGATGCCTCACTTTCTCTATCTTTGAAATGGGGATCATCCTGACCCACATTAAGTAAGTGTTTAATCCTCTGTTTTTCCTTCCCAAATCCCTGCCCTCCTTGTCCCACACAGGCCTCTGCCCTGTTCCTCAAGCTTCCATGCCCATCTTAGTGCCTGTGTAGCCCCCCAATGGCAAGGTCTCATGTACAGCCTCCTGCCAGCAAACTGAAGCCGCCCCTAGATCCACAACAGGAATAGCAGTTTCCGTGCACAGCCCGAATGGAGGATACACCATGGGCATGGGGACGGCCAACACTCACATCCAGATAGATCATCAACGTACTCCTCTGTCCCAGGAGCAGGAAGGTCTCTGGTTCTTGCTGTCTTCGGTGGCTGGAGCTGCTTAGTTGGGGGTGCGGTGGGCAGAGATGGGAACAGGCCAGAGGATTAATCCAGTGTCAGGGGGAGAGTCCCACCCGGTGGGAGATGATGTTGCCCCTCTATGGGGAAGTCCTTCCTTGCAGATTCTGTGATTTGGTTCCTGAACTCTGCCAGGAAGCCCAGCTCCCATCCCGAGCAGTTTGGCTGTTCCCTACCTTGCTCAGCACTAGACTCTCTGCAGAGAGCTGCTCTGGGCCAGGAGTGCAGAGCCAGCTGTCATCCTGGCAGGTGTAGCCCCAGGTTCCATAACCCTGACCCATGTTCTCCCTCCCCTGACAGGCTCTGAGGAAGGTCTGCCCAGAGACATGGATGCCATGTTAAAGACCCTACTGACAGCAACCCCCAGCACAGACAAACTCCCGCACACCTTGGAGGTGAGCATAATGGGCAGGGCCAGCAGGAATTTTACCTTAGCCCTGGGGAGGCCTGGAAATGAGAGACTGGATGATCCAGGTTTCCATTGTGTCCTGCTACCTGAGAGCCATTGGGCCACCCGTGCTCAGGGCAGTCAATACAGAGCAGTATTGGGGCCCTTCCATCTTCAGGGACAGAGGGAAGGCGCTGGTGCTTGATAACAGGGCTCTGCCTGGATTTGTTGAGCACTAACTCCAAGACCCCAGGCAGGCTTGCGGAGTGAGAGCATCAGAGCCCTGTGATGTCCAGGAGAAGGTCCTCCAAGAAGAGCACTGGCTCCTTCCGAGGAAGCTGCTGAGATTGGTCTTCACAACATCCTCTGGCAAGGAGTTCCACAGGTTGACTGTGCATTTGTTTAAAAAAATACTTCCTTTTTTTAGTTTTAAACCTGCTGTCTATTAATTTCATTTCGTGAGCCCATATCAGTGTACAACAGAAGTGGTTTCTCGAAGTCATATTCAATAACATGATTGGATCCTTTTACAAACTCAGTGTAAAACTTGCTTAGAACAATGGTGGATCTGGAACTGCCCTTGCAGCATGGTTCCTGTATGTCTCATGTGACCTTGCCAAGAGCTAATGAAAATAGCTACTTTATCCATAGAAGCATTGGCATGTGTCTGGAACCCAATTAACATCAAGACAATGTAGATATTAGTGTTGTCCATAGTATAGGAATCTTGGCATTTAGCCATGAAAGCAATATGGTAGTGTGCCTCGGTTTCCCTTTTCCTACATGAAAGCAGGTCTGCAATGTCTTTTCTCCTGTGAAAAGTTTCAAGACTGTTTACAAGTATCAGGGGGTAGCCGTCTTAGTCTATATCCACAAAAACAAGGAGAAACTTGCTTTCAAAAGAGCCAAGGAGGAGAGGGACACGGTCCATGAAGAGAGCCTGCTCCGGGGTTCCTGGGGGAAGAGAGGAAGAGCAGGGAGCAGGACCGATTGCTCACGGGGGGAATGCTGGATATGGGGCCAGCAGGGTGGCTCATCCAGCTCATGTCACAGCACCAGCCCCAGTGCGTGTGCCGGCTGCAGTGTCTGCAGGTGCACAGGTCCATGTACCTGTGACAGTGGAATGGTGTTCCCGGGCCTGGCTCACAATGGTTGGAGGGTGGAGTCTGTGGCAGGACCAGTGACCAAAATTGCAGATGGGGTTTCAGTTCTCAACAATGACAGTTGTGTGTCTCAGAGAAAGATCCTCTTACTGGTTTTGGAGACAAGGGTACGTCTCTTGGAGAGAGGGGTGAGGTGGCAGAGCGCATACTGGTTTATGCCGTAGACGACCCGTGTTCTGGTCAGCCTTGAATGCTCCAATTCCCTAATGAATGTTCTTCTGACTCTTAATGGCTTTTATATTTTTGCTCTCGCGATTATTCAGACACTCAGCCCAGTCGGCCTGGTCCCGCATCCACGTGGTGCCTCACTTTCCCCCTCTCTGAAGTAGGGATAATCCTAACCGAGAATTAGACAGTGTTTGATTCTCGGATCTTGCTTCCCAAATCCCTGTCCTCCTTTCCCAACCCTACCCTCTCCCCCAGTTCCCCAAACTTCCATGCCTATCTTTGTGCCTGTCTCACCCCCACAACTGCAAGGTCTCAGACACCATCTCCTTCCAGCAAGCTGAAGCTGCCCCTGGCTCAGGAGCTGGAATCGCATGCCCAGAGAGCTTCCCTTGCCAGGCATTGTGGGCATGAGAAAGGACAACACCCATATGCAGGTTGAACATCAACCTCCACCTCTGTCCCAGCAGCAGGATGGCCTCTGGTCCCTGCAGAGCCAGCTGTCATCTTGGCAGGTGTAGCCCCAGGTTCCATAACCCTGACCCATGGTCTCCCTCCCCTGGCAGGCTCGGAGCAAGGCCTGCCCATAGAACATGGATGACGAGCTCTAGATCCTGCTGACAGCATCCCCCAGCACAGACAAACGCCAGCACATCTCAGAGGTGAGCAGAATGGGATGGGGCAGCAGGGGTTTTACCTTGGCCCTGGGGACTCCAAGCAAGATGAGACTGGAAAATCCATGTTTCTTCTCTTGGATCCTTCCGAGTATGCATTTGTGATATCAACTCTGTGGGTGCCCTTGGGGTTAACTCACTTCCCCCTTCCGGCATCATTCTTCTCCACTCTCAGATCTACCCTGGGGAAGAAGGACATAAGCCTCGACAATCACCTTCACCTGTGGGTGTCTGGCCCTGGGACCCTAAACCAGCTGGACTATCTGTCCCATCACCTAAACTGCCCTATCTTTCCCCCCTCGGGCCTTGTCCTAAGTGCTCCGCCTAGCCCCTTCCTGGCTTGTTCCTGACCTTTCAAGGACTCTCCAAGCCCCTCCCATAGCTCCTCCACTTGGGGCGTCTCTTGTGGCTGAGCACAGGCTGCCCTTCTGTCTCTGAGCAGGCCTGGTTCCTAATCACATGCTGCTGCTTGTCACCTGATCCCCACACTTATTCCCTTCCCCCTAGGGAGCTGGAGAACCTGAGCTAGGTGCAGTTGAGCTCCAACCCATTTCCTGGCCATCTCAAAAGTTTGAGAACCACTGGAGCCAGCTGGCAAACAGAAAATCTTTCTTTTGCAGTGATGTGGGATTAAGGGACATGGAGGAAAAGCCGTGGAGGCTGTGAATAAAGTTAGAGTAGTGAGGCCAGGATAACCGAGGCTAGATCCCAGGACTGGCTATCAGAAGACCTGCCGTTTCCAATTCCTGGCTTTGGGACCATGAGCGAGTCTCTTCAACGCTGGGTGCCTCAGTTTCCTCTAGTATCAAATAGCGCTAATGTTTTTTTTTTGTTCTCCCCATTTTACAGGGTGGGAAATTGAGATACAGTTGGGACATGTCTATGCAGGAGGTCTCTTGTGGATTTCTAAGCTGATGACCCCAACATGTTGTTCAGAGCCTGTGGACAACACAGCTCCTAAAGGTGTGTTTGTTTTGTGCTTATCCCCTACGTACCAGCAGGTCTGGGCGGACTTTTCTCACTGTGCTGTGGAAAGCAGGACCTGGGTACTAAGAGACTGAAGAAGTTTTCAAGGACTTAAAAGTAGTTTTATCAATGAATTGAGAGAAAACCTATAATCCCTGCTGATAAGATTGGTGGATGACGAAATATTGGCAGAGTGGTAATTACCGATGAGGAGAGGGCAGTGATACAGAGCCATCTGGTTCATTTGGCAAGCTGGGCCCATTGAAAGAAAGCAAGTTTGACCAGAGCCAAATGCAAGGTCCTACACCTAGCAACAAGGAATGCCGGCCACACCTCCAGAATGGGGAAGTGTATCCAGGAAAGCAGTGACTCTGAAAAGGATTTAGGGGCCATAGTGGAGAAGTCACTCAACACAAGCTCCCAGCATGATGCTGTGGTGACCAGGGCTAAAGCCATCCTTAGATGTAGGAACAGAGCCGTGAGAAGCCTAGGGAGGTGACACAGCATCAGTGAGACTGTTATTGGAATACTGCTTCCAGTTTTGGTGTCCTCATTTGAAAAAGATGTTGAGAAATTGGAGCTGGGGCAGCAAAGAGCCACCAAATGTTCTGCAGGCTGGAGAAAAATGCCTTCTAGGGAGCGATTGAAAGAGCTCAACCTGTTTAGCTGACGAAAAGCAGATTGAAAGGTGACTTCACTGAAGGGTTGAAATGCCTTAATGGAGAGAAAATACTGGGGATTAAAAGGCTCGTTAATCTAGCAGAGAAAGGCATAACAAGACCCAATGGCTGGAAGGTGAAAAGAGACAAATTCATATTACAAACAATGCACAAATATTCAACAGTGAGGATGGTTCACCACAGGAACAAGCTACCAAGGAAGTGATGGATTCTCCATCTCTTGATGTCATTTAATGAAGACTAGATGTCTTTCTGGGATGTGCTTCCCAAACGGTAGGAACTGTGGTATAAAGGAGGCCTGTGATATGCAGGGGGTCAGATGAGATGCTCTAATGGTCTCTTCTGGCCATCAAGTCGACTCATTTCTGAAAACCTCCAAAGTGTCTGGCCAGCGGCAGGACATTAGCACTGCAGGGGAGGGGCGGGTAGGTTGACGGGATAGCAAGTGTGAAAAAGGGGACAGGGAGTGGGGGGTAAGAGGAACCTATATAAGAAAAAGCCCCAGATAGCGGGACTGTCCCTATAAAATCGGGACATCTGGTCACCCCAGGGGTGGGTGTGGCAGTGACATCACAAAGGCCCTTTGCAGGACCTCAGCCTATTGGTCAAAGATAGTGGGGAGGTGGTGACCTCACAGAGAGATGCTGACATCAGCCAGGCAGGACAGGGGTGCAGGGCCAGGGAAACCTTGCAGACCCCTGTAGCTTTGCTTCAGCAAGTCTCCCTCTCGACGTCCCTCTTTCAGGACTGAGAGAGTATTAGGGTTTACGTACGTGAGCGCGAGGAGGAACCTCTTTCGAGTTTTCTCCTTTTCCTGATTTTACTAGAAAACAGACATCCCTGTTTGAAAGGTAAGAGCCTCTGAGAGGTTTGGAACCTGTTCAGTCTGATCCATTTGGTGCCAGGTGAATTCTAGGCCTGGAAAAGGCTAGCTTAAGGTGGCAGAATTTTATTCCCCACCTAGGATTTTGTCCCTTAGAATCACTGGGGACATTAGGGTTTGTCCTTTTTGTTTTACCTTTTCCTCCATCCCTCCCTCCTTTCTCTTCTTCTCTTACTTCTTTTGTCCTTTCCCCTGTTCCCCTCCCACCACCAGGAGGGGTGTGTGTGGGGGAGTCACTGGGGGTGCTCTGCAGCTCCCATTCTGGGAGGTCCACCCAAAAATGTTGGGCTGAAATAGTGCTCGGACAGTGATCCCCACCGGTGACCTGGGCCATCCTTTGAGCTCTCTGGTGACAACCCTCAGCCCTCCGCCCCTCAGTCTCTACCCTGATTGCCTGAGCGGGGGGTTACTGACAGGGAGGAGACTCGGATCCTTGTTGTTCTCTTTTAAGACCAAGTAAATAAGTCATAACCAATCATATGTTTGACGAATTTTGCTGCTTTTCTGCATTCATTGTCTCTGAGCAGTTCATGATTCTCTCTAACATTCCAGTTCTCCTGAAACACTTGCTGAATAATTACTATGAACTGTTTGTTGGTCTGGAGCTCATGTGAGAGGACTTTATTCAGGTCATTCAGTGTATGAAATTCAAGATCCGATGGTTAGTTTGAAAGTCCGGGCTCTTGGGTCCTATTCCCAACTCTACCACTGACTGGCTGTGTGACCTCAGACAAGTCAGTTCTCCTCCTTTCTCAGCCTTAGCTTCTCCCTCTTTCAAGTAGGCATAACAATCGGCTCCTACCTACCTCACGGTGGGAGGAGGATGGGGATCCATTGGAGAGTGTCTCGAGGAGCAGTGCATAATATGAGGGGTCCTATCTCGTTTACTCAGATCAGATTATGACATAATAGAGTAGCTGAAATATTCTATTTTATATGTTTTTGATTATTTAAAAATTGTTAAGAGCAGCAACTCCTTAGCTCAGACTGAAGCATCTTCTCTAGTTTTCGAGAACTAAGTGTCTCCTCTTTGTGCGTGACGAGAGAATTTAACACACTGTGACAAAAAGGAGATGCTTTTGTTTTGCAACAAAATATTTTTGCAAAGAATTTTCATCCCACTTGATATGATTTCAAGAAACAAACGGGTTTAGTCTGAATGAGATTTTCTGACAGAAATGGTTTCAGTGAAATTTCCCCACCATCTCGATTCCTGGTCTCTCTCTTTGCCTCTGCGGGGTTTCTTGTCTGTTAGGAGTCAGGATTTGTGGCGTCTCTTTCTGGCTCTGCCACCGTGTTGCTGTGTAGGCCCTTGGGTAGGTCACTTCCCTTCTCTGTACCTTAGGCTCCCCATCTGTCTAATGGGAACAGGGAAAATTTGCGAACTCTGGGCAGTCATGAGCCTGAGTGAGATAAGGGGTGTAGTAAAAGCCCTTTGTGAAAGAGAAAGGGGAGTTTCACGGTGTTGAGCACCAAGGAATTCTAAACTTTGCTAAAATGTCTAGGCTGCGGAAACAAGAAATGGTCGGGGCCAAATTTTAACCACTGTCTTTTTTAAAGCCCATTCAGGGATGTGAGTCCCACTCTTTTAGGTATCTGGGGTTCTTTGCCAGCAGGAGAGAAGAGGTTCCTGCCTCCATTTTATTGGCCTTAACAAACCAGGTGCTGTGCCCCAGTTCTCATCTGAGATCCCCGAAAAGAACCTCTCCCCATCCGTTAACAAGACAGTAGCTATCTTTAAAAGGGGAAAAAAGAGAACCCCGGGACTTACAGACTAGCCAGCCTCATTCCATACCTGGAAAGATACTGGAACACATTATTAAACAATCAGTTTGTCAGCACCTACAGGATCATTTGGTTATTAGTACTAGTGAGCATGGATTTGTCAAGAACAAATCATTCGAAAGCAATCCTGTTCCCTTCTTTGACAGGGTTACGGGCCTAGTGGAGGTAGATAAACAGTAGATGTGATCTATCTTGGTGTTAATCAGGCTTTTGACACAGTCCCATAGGACATTCTCACAAGCAAACTAGGGAAATGTGGTCTTGATGCAATTAGTATAATGCGGGTACACAGCTGGTTGAAAAACCATCCTCCAAGAGTCGTTCTCCATGTTTTGCTGTCCAGCTGAAAGAGAGTACCTAGTGGGTCCAGCACAGATCAGTCTGGGGTGTGGTACTATTCCATAATTTCATTAATGATTTGGAAAATGGAGTGGAGTGTATGCTTCTAAACTGTGCAGATGACACCAAGCACTTTGGAGCGCAGGACTGGAATTCAGAACGCTCTTTATAAATTTGGAGACATTGGTCTTCTTGAGCCAAACTCCATGGCTGGGCCCCTCTCTGTAGGCTGGGCAGAAGTGAAACCCAGAGCCAAACACTCCTCCTCCTGGGCAGTGCACGCCGACCTTTAATGGTCAGATGCTGCTTAGCTCTGTCAGAGCAGCTTCTGCTGCGGGATTCTCCCAGCACTTTCCAAGAGTGGTAAAGTATGAAATCCCCATTTGACTGTTGGGGACAGAGCCATAGAGCGGGGAGCAACTTGCCCAAAGTCCCAATAGGAAAACCAGCAATGGAACCCAGGAGTCCTGACTGTCAATCCCCTCTTTTCACAGGCAGTCGATCGCCCAGTGTCATCACCCTGCCTGCTCTCTGGGCAGGGTAACTCCTCAGGTCACCACCCTCTCCAGCCTACTTTGGGCTTGGAGAGTGAGGAGGAGAGCGAGGGACAGCAGATGACCCTGAACATCCACCATCCATCGCTCCGCCATCCGCCATCCATGGAGCCGTCTCCAGTGTGTTTGGAAAGGTCCCAACAATGCGGCTCCCAGCCCTTGCCTTGTGGGCTACTGTTTGACAGGCTGAGAGTGTCTGAGCTGGGCGAGACCCTGTGAGCTGCTGAGCATGGATTGTCATAAATATAAAGGGAAGGGTAAACCACTTTAAAATCCCTCCTGGCCAGAGGAAAAATCCTCTCACCTGTAAAGGATTAAGAAGCTAAAGGTAACCTTGCTGGCACCTGACCAAAATGACCAATGAGGAGACAAGATACTTTCAAAAGCTGGGAGGAGGGAGAAAACAAAAGGGTCTGTGTCTGTCTGTATGATGCTTTTGCTGGGGTTAGAACAGGAATGGAGTCTTAAAACTTAATAAGTAATCTAGCTAGGTATGTGTTAGATTATGATTTCTTTAAATGGCTGAGAAAAGAACTGTGCTGAACAGAATGACTATTCCTGTTGTGTGTCTAGGTTTTGCCTGGAGGGATTCTCTAGGTTTGAATCTAATTACCCTGTAAGGTATCTACCATCCTGATTTTACAGAGGTGATTCCTTTACTTCTATTAAAGGTCTTCTTGTAAGAAAACGGAATGCTTTTTCATTGTTCTAAGATCCAAGGATTTGGATCTGTGGTCACCTATGCAAATTGGTGAGGATTTTTACCAAACCTTCCCCAGGAAGTGGGGTGCAAGGGTTGGGAGGATTTTGGGGGGAAAGACATGTCCAAACTCTGTTTTTTCAGGAACCCAGATAAAGTTTGTTGCTGGCAGTGAAAAAGTCCAAGGGCAAAGGGTAAAATAGTTTGTACCTTGGGGAAGTCTTAACCTAAGCTGGTAAAAGTAAGCTTAGGGGGTTTTCATGCAGGTCCCCACATCTATACCCTAGGGTTCAGAGTGGGGAAGGAACCTTGACAGAAATCAATGAGAAATGTGGGGGCCCTGGGCTTCCTATGCCTAGGGACTTTGATGTGGGGAATGGTTTCCCTGGAGAAGTCCGGACTCCTGGGTAGTGTTCTGTTTTCTAGCCTGTGAGGTAGCCAGGGATGGCAGGAGGGAGCTGCTTGTCCGATGGTCTTTGTAACTGACTCCAGTGCCTCCCCGGGTGTTGCAGCACCAGGGATGATGAGGGGAAACGTTAGGAGCAGATCATGCAATGAACTCCTTCCAGTGTGTGGAGAATGCACTCCCTGCACCCCTGTGAGGGGAGGAGGAGCTGCTCTGGCTGGGGTAGGGATGGGAAAGGATGAAAAAGGCTGTTGGGTGAGAGGCTGCCTTGACCCCAGACTCACGCTTGCTCCCTGCTCGGTTCCAGGATAGCCGGGCTCCTGAGGATGTTCAGGAACAAGGCTCTGCAGGTGGCCCCAGAGCCTGAGGGAAGCAGCTGCCATCTTCCCCAGGAGCAGAGCGGCCCCTCTGTCCCTGCTGGTGGGGAAGGAGCTCTTGGCCAGGCCAGGAGGTGGAAGTGCCCAGACTTCTGGCAGAGGAAACCCACTCCCGGCGCAGGCGCCGAGGTGGGAGAGGCACTGGCCAGGCTGAAATGGAGCTGGCCCAGGATGCAGCTGGGCAGGCAGGACCCAGCCCAGGACGGGAGCCGGGCAGGGTGGCTCTGGGGCTTGTTGTGTGGGAAGCACCGGCCCCAGGAGCCCAGCCCTGATTCCCAGCAGGAGGCATCGCCCTGCCCAGTCACTGAGGACCCTCCAGTCTCCCCGGGGCAGGAGGTGGAGGATCCCTGTCCCAGCACCAGCAGCTTGGCCCGCTCCCATGGGACAGCAGCAGTGCCTGGGATTTGGGTAGCAGTGAGGCCAACGGGCGCCACTGCTTTGTTCCAGGTGAGGAGCCAGGCTGGGCTCAGGGAGGGGTAAGGAGGGGGCTGTGACCACCCTGAGCCCAGGCTCTCAAGCAGCGCTATGGGGGTTAGTCCCCAGCCCAGGTGTCTGGCCTGAGCCACGTGAACCTCTGACACTAGATGCTGCCACTTTGGTCCTTGATGCTCTGGTTGGCAGGGTGGGTGCAGGGAGGGGGGGCAGACACTTCCCAGGGAGTCCAGGACAGTTTGTGGGAGGTTCTCTTTGCTATGGACTCCTGAATTAATTGCGGGCTGAAGGTATCACTGAGAGCGGGGGATGTGGGGAGCGATCTACCCTGCACCTGCAGGTGCGAAGGGGGCACATTGCCCCACCATGCCCCTGTCCTTCTCCCAAGTGGCAGCAGGTATCATCCTGTCCCCTGTGCAGGGAACCCCAGGGACTCCGAGGAGGAGGAATGGGTGAAGGTGGCCACAGAGGAGGCTGCTCTCAAGAACATTCGAGAGCAGCTCCAGGGCTGAGAAAAGGTACAAACGTTCCCCAGCTGTGCTGGAACCGAGATTCTCCCACCCTTTCCCAGCACCCTGACCACCTGCAGAGGGTCTGGTCTCTGATGATCCACCAGCCCTAATGGAAGCCTTTCTCCTCCTTGATCTGGGATGCCCAAGATGGGGGTATTTGTCACACACCAGCTGGGGTCTCCTCCCCCAACAGGCACTGTCCCAGATCTAGACCCTGCTTGTGTAGGAGTCGTGGGTAATTTGGACAATGGGCGGGTCCCCACTATCCCCCACTCAGTCCTGAGTGCTGCAACCAGTGTAGGTGGGGCAGGGAGGTCCCTGGCTAACTGGCTGTCTCTCCTGTAACCCCACTCCTGGTGGGTGCAGGACGAGAACCAGCAGCTCATGTTCCTGCATGCCATCCACCCCTGTGTCTCGCTGCACATCAGAGAGGGCAGGACACATTGGAGCCACACTGCTGCAAGGTGGCTGTGCTGGAGAGGCTTGTGGTGAGGGAGGACAGAGACATGGGAGGGGGAGGGGTCTCCCCGGGCCAATGGATGTGGGATGGCTGGTGCTGGAGGGGCAGCTGAGGCCAGGGATTACTGGGACCGAAGACTGGGGAGAAGAGACAGATGAAATTCTGAGATTGGCCACTCGTGGGCAGGAATCAGAGGAGCTTGAGGCAGGTGGCGGGATCCTGCTGGCTGTGTGGGGCGCTGGCTGTGTAATCGCCTCACTGGGAAGTGTCAATGAGGCCCGAATCTCTCACGCTCCTTTGTCTCCTTTTGGTCTCACAGGAGCTTATTGAGGAGCTGCCTGATAACTCTCCGCCTGGCGCCATCCTCGCTAACTCCCTGATTGCTGTGGGCAACCTCGGGTACCGAGAGGTGGTGGGATGGTTCACTCTCTCTGGGTTGGGCTGTTCTTTTCACTCCAGTAACGTTGCAATGGCTTTGGGGAGAGGCTCACTCCCAGAACAGATAGGAGTGGCAGCGGGGTCCAGGGAACAGGCGCTATTCCTGCCCTGCCACTGTCTGTCTGGGAAACCTTGCACTTGTCATTCCCTGGCATGGTGCCTCAGTTTTCATTCTCACCAGCCTCTGCCTATTTCCCTGCATTTTCGTGTCCCTGTTGGTGCCAGTCCCACCCCCACACTGCACAGTCTAATACCAGCCATGGTATTACCACCATGACACCTGCCCTGGAGCCAGAGGGGGAGAGCCACCTCCTTCAATCTGCCCTGCATGCCAGCTTCACCCTGGGATCTGCCAGACCTCCTGGATGCCTTGCTGGGGAACCTGCTGGCAGAGTCCCCAGACACCGACAGGCTCCACTACATCTTGGAGGTGAGCCCGGTAAGAGGGGTGGGGCAATTTTGCCTGAACTGTTAGATCCATTTTCAAGTCTGTCCTCCTAGCTGGGCCCTCAGTGGGGCGTCCTTGGTCAGGGCAGTTAGTGTAATGCAGTGTCAGGCCCTTCCTCCTTGAAGAACAGAGGAAGTAGCTGGGAGTTCAAGCCGAGAAGTTTGCCTGGGGACTGGCTTAGGGAGTGAGAGTCTGAACCCCTCCTGGGAGATCCAGAAGATGGTCCTCAGAGAAGAGTCACAGGCTCCTACCGAGAGAAACAGGAGGATCCCAGACAATCAGCCCTTCTCTCCGACGGGCCCAGAGATTCCTGGGCGGATTGTGCTCACACTCAATCCCTTCACCCAACCAAGGACTTAAGAGCCAAGGAGGGGTGAGGGGTCTGTCTCCTTCCTGGTGAGCTGTTCAGGAATCAGAAGTTCAGGGAGTATGGGACGAGCCCCGACATCGAACGTTGTCCCAATCTAGAGAGACAATGAGAAGTCGTGACCTGCAGGATACAGGCATTGTCCTGGGGCAACAATCCCCTTGTAAAGCTCTGCGATCAGTGAATCAGATATTCCACCCTGTGGACAATGTTTCAGCCCCCTGGGGATGGGGAGGGTCTCATTAGCACAACACATGCACCTGCCCGTTGATCCTGAGCTGCCTCCTTTCCCCCTCGCACATGAACTATTAGATCATGTCCAGGGTGTCGCAAGAGAGAGCCAGGGCCATTAGGAGCAGCACCGCCCTGCTCAGATCCACCATCACCGTCCTTGAGTTTGACATAAGTGACCTCTCAGCCCAGCTTCCTGACTCCAAGCATCGGTGGGCTGGCTCAAACGGGCTGTAGGATGTGCTGCTGCAGGAGCTGGGGGTTAGGGGTGTTCCTCTTGGGGAGGCAGAGTCAGAGCAGAGAATGAGCTTGGCTTGAGTCAAGTTCTTCTTGTCCTGATTAAGTGGTGACTCTGGGCTTTCAAGGGGACCATGCTGCAGGTTCATGCCTTTTTGTCACCCTGGAGCAGCTGGGGAAGTAAGTCCTCATGGAGGGCCCTGCCCACATCCCTGTACTCCAGGCTCCTTTTTGGGGCAGAGGAATTTAAGGGTCTAGCTCAAGCTCCTATTCTCTAGCATCTCCTGTAGGTGGGCTACCGGGACGGAGAGTCCTGGCCCAGGTGGAGACTGGGAGCTGACAGAAAAATGCTGATGGAGTCCCCTCTCCCTCTCCCTTCCGTAAGAACTCAGCAGGACTCCCCAGGATGGGTCACCGTGTGGCACAGCTGGCTCTGTCCATCAGTGACCCAGCCAAGGACCTGAGCCGGAAGGCCAGGGAGGGAGTGTACCGGCTCTACCGGCTGCTGCTGCACTAGAGAGGTTAGGAACCCAGCTGGGAAATGGCACCCGATAGAAGACTCAGAAGGGGACCCCAACCAATTTCTCACAGACTAACCCCGGCTGGAGGCTGTGGATCTCTTTCTCTGTTCTACAGCAGCCCTTGCAATTCTGTTGGGCCAGGCACGCAGCGAGGACTCTGCCCACTGTGCAGCCATCAACGGGATTGGAAGGACACAAGCACTGCAACCAGAATGACAAGTGTGTGTTTGTGTGTGTCTGTTTCCCAGGGCTGACCATCCATGAGGCTGAAGTCCTGTGATGTTGGGACTGGCACCGGGACAGCAGGCTCCTGGGCTACAGGAACACAGCCAGGGTGGGGGAAGTAAGGACACTCTGCCAGGGCATGACACAGGTCAGGGAGTGGGGGTGGCTGGGTCCCCTGCAGTGGCTGCCTCCTAGGATCAGTAGACAGAGATAACGTTCTAGCCCCAGGATTTGGAGCCTGGTTCTGGGCAATCTGCTAATTCCTCACGTCTTGTTGGTTTTAGGTCTTCAGAAAGTTCTTCTGGGAGGGGCAGAGAAGATCCTTCCTCCGGACGGCAGTGCTGGCCATACATGACCCCCTGTTGCGTGTCAGCCAGGCTGGGCTGCTCCTCACCTGCTCCTTCCTGGGGGAAGCCCAGCAGCTGATGCGGGACAAGGTAAGCAGCTGCATTAGAGTCAGGAGATTGGGGTGGGGCCCAGGCCTCATTCCCATCTGATGGCCATTCACTGGCCTGGCGGAAAGAGCCTGATGGGGAATGAGAGTGAGAACACGTGCTACTGGGAAGGGAGATGAATTCACCTCCATGAGCAGGAGGTAGCCAGCTTGTCCCCGGAGCAGCTCCAACCAATCTCTTAGCTAATGACAAGCATTACCTCATCGCGGACTTATGTTCTTAGGACACGGCTTTGGCATGTGTCTGGAACCCCCCTC
The DNA here is from genome assembly GCF_965140285.1 of Lepidochelys kempii. Taxonomy (NCBI): domain Eukaryota; kingdom Metazoa; phylum Chordata; order Testudines; family Cheloniidae; genus Lepidochelys; species Lepidochelys kempii. The sequence continues at coordinate 177,016,361 of NC_136382.1, read as the reverse complement.
CCCGCCCCACCACCAGCTACAGCACCAAGGACCAAAGTGGCAGCATCTAGTGTCAGAGGTTCACGTGGCTCAGGCCAGACACCTGGGCTGGGGACCTGCCCCCTTAGCACTGGTCGAGTACCTGGGCCTAAGGTGTTCACAGCCCCCTCCTCACCCTTCCCTGAGCCCAGCCTGGCTCCTCACCTGGAACAAAGCAGCGGCGCCCCTTGGCCTCACTGCAGCCCGAGTCCCAGGCGCTGCTGCTGTCCCATGGGAGCAGGCGAAGCTGCTGGTGCTGGGACAGGGACCCTCCACCTCCTGCCCTGGGGAGGCTGGAAGTTCCTCAGTGACCGGGCATGGGGGTGCCTCCTGCTGGGAATCAGGGTTGGGCTCCTGGGACTGGTGCTTCCCACACCACAAGACCCAGAGCCACCCTGCAAGGCTCTATTCCTGGGCTGGATCCTGCCTGCCCAGCCGCATCCTGGGCCAGCTCCATTTCAGCCTGGCTGCTGCCTCTCCCACCTCGACGCCTGTGCTGGGGCTGGGCACTTCCACCTCCTAGCCTGGCCGGGAGCGCCTTCCCTGCCAGTGGGGACGGAGGGGCCGCTGTGCTCCTGGGGAAGATGGCAGCTGCTTCCCTTAGGCTTTGGGGCCACTTGCAGAGCCTTCTTCCTGAACATCCTCAGGAGCCCGGCCATCCTGGAACCGAGTGGGGAGCAGGCGTGAGTCTGGGGTCAAGACAGCCTCTCACTAACCATCCTTGATTATCATGCATATTGTAGGGAGAGTGGTCACTTTGGATGAGCTATTACCAGCAGGATAGTGAGTTTGTGTGTGTGGTTTTTGGGAGGGGGGTGAGGGGGTGAGAGAACCTGGATTTGTGCAGGAAATGGCCCAACTTGATTATCATGCACATTGTGTAGAGAGTTGTCACTTTGGATGGTCTATCACCATCAGGAGAGTGAATTTGTGTGCAGGGGTGGAGGGTGAGAAAACCTGGATTTGTGCTGGAAATGGCCTAACCTGCTGATCACTTTAGATAAGCTATTACCAGCAGGACAGTGGGGTGGGAGGAGGTATTGTTTCATATTCTCTGTGTGTATATAAAGTCTGCTGCAGTTTCCACGGTATGCATCCGATGAAGTGAGCTGTAGCTCACGAAAGCTCATGCTCAAATAAATTGGTTAGTCTCTAAGGTGCCACAAGTACTCCTTTTTCTTTTTGCGAATACAGACTAACACGGCTGTTACTCTGAAACCAATCTGATCTGAGTAAACGTTAATGGCACCCCATATTGTGCACTGCTCCCAGTGACACTCTCCAATGGATCCCCATCCTCCACCCACTGTGAGGTAGGTAGGAGCTGATTGTTATGCCTACTTGAAAGAGGGAGAAGCTAAGGGTGAGAAAGGAGAACTGACTTGTCTGAGGTCACACAGCCAGTCAGTGGCAGAGTTGGGAATAGGACCCAAGAGCCCAGACTTTCAAATAACCATTGGATCTTGAGTTTCATACGTTGAACGACCTGAATAAAGTGCTCTCAGATGAGCTCCAGCCCAACAACAGTTCATACTAATTATTCAGCAAGTGTTTCAGGAGAACTGGAATGTTAGAGAGAATCATGAACTGCTCAGAGACAATGAATGCAGAGAAGCAGCAAAATTCGTCAAACATATGACTGGTTATGACTTATTTACTTGGTCTTAAAAGAGAACAACAAGGACCCGACTCTCCTCCCTGTCAGTAACCCCCCGCTCAGGCAATCAGGGTAGACATTGAGGGGCGGGGGGCTGAGGGTTCTCACCGGAGAGCTCAAAGGATGGCCCAGGTCAACGGTGGAGTACTATTTCAGCCCCACATTTTTGGGTGGACCTTCCACAATTGGAGCTGCAGAGCACCCCCAGTAACTCCCCCCCCACACACACACCCCTCCTGGTGGTGGGAGGGGAACAGGGAAAGGACAAAAGAAGTAAGAGAAGAAGAGAAAGGAGGGAGGGATGGAGGAAAAGATAAAACAAAAAGGACAAACCCTCATGTCCCCAGTGATTCTACGGGACAAAGTCCTTGGTGGGGAATAAAATTCTGCCACCTTAAGCTAGCCTTTTCCAGGCCTAGAATTCACCTGGCACCAAATGGATCAGACTGAACAAGTTCCAAACCTCTCAGAGGCTCTTACCTTTCAAACAGGGATGTCTGTTTTCTAGTAAAATCAGGAAAAGGAAAGGAGAAAACTCGAAAGAGGTTCCTCCTCGTGCTCACATACGTAAACCCTCATATTCTCTCAGTCCTGACAGAGGGACGTCGAGAGGGAGACTTGCTGAAGCAAAGCTACAGGGGTCTGCGAGGTTTCCCTTCACCTGCGCCCCTGTCCTGCCTGGCTGATGACAGCATCTCTCTGTGAGGTCACCACCTCCCCACTACCTTTGACCAATAGGCTGAGGTCCTGCAAAAGGCCTTTGTGATGTCACTGCCACACCCACCCCTGGGGTGACCAGATGTCCCGATTTTATAGAGACAGTCTTGCTATCTGGGGGTCTTTCTTATATAGGTTCCTCTTACCCCCCACTCCCTGTCCCCTTTTTCACACTTGCTGTCCCGTCAGCCTACCCACCCCTCCCCTGCAGTGCTAATGACCTACCACTGGCCAGACACTTTGGAGGTTTGAGCTACTCCCTGTGGATCAGCCCACTCAAGGAGTGTTTATTCTAGGAAGCAAGCCGGCTAGACAGCAAAACATCAGAGGCTACTCCCAATGCTACACTCAGTTTTTCAGAAATGAGTCGACTTGATGGCCAGAAGAGACCATTAGAGCATCTCATCTGACCCCTGCATATCACAGGCCTCCTGTATACCACAGTTGCTACCGTTTGGGAAGCACATCCCAGAAAGACATCTAGTCTTCATTAAATGACATCAAGAGATGGAGAATCCACCACTTCCTTGGCAGCTTGTTCCTGTGGTGAACCATCCTCACTGTTGAATATTTGTGCCTTGTTTGTAATATGAATTGGTCTCTTTTCACCTTCCAGCCATTGGGTCTCGTTATGCCTTTCTCTGCTAGATTAACGAGCCTTTTAATCCCCAGTATTTTCTCTCCATTAAGCTATTTCAACACTTTCGTTGATGAAAAGCAGATTGAAAGGTGACTTGACTGAACAGGTTCGGCTCTTTCAATCGCTCCCTAGAAGGCATTTATCTCCAGCCTGCAGAACATTTGGTGACTCTTTGCTGCCCCAGCTCCAATTTCTCAACATCTTTTTCAAATGAGGACACCAAAACTGGAGGCAGTATTCCAATAGCAGTCTCACTGATGCTGTGTCACCTCCCTAGCCTCCTCATGGCTCTGCTTCTACGTTTAAGGATGGCTTGAGCCCTGGTCACCACAGCATCATGCTGGGAGCTCGTTTTGAGTGGCTTCTCCACTATGGCCCCTAAATCCTTTTCAGAGTCACTGCTTTCCTGGATACACTTCCCCTTTCTGGAGGTGAGGCCGGCATGCCTTGTTGCTAGGTGTAGGACCTTGCATTTGGCTCTGGTCAAACTTGCTTTCTTTGAATGGGCCCATCTTGCCAAACGAGCCAGATGGCTCTGTATCACTGCCCTTTCCTCATCAGTAGTTACCACTCTGCCAGTATTTTGTCACCCACCAATCTTATCAGCAGGGATTGTAGGTTTTCTCCCAATTCATTGATAAAAATTATTTTTAAAAATTAGTCCTTGAGAGCTTCTTCAGACCCTTAGTACCCAGGACCTGCTCCCCACAGCACAGTGAGAAAAGGCCGTCCTGCTGGTACATAGGGGATAAGAACAGAACAAACATACCATTAGTAGCTGTGTTATCCATAGACTCTGAACAACATGTGGGGGTCAGCAGATTAGAAATGCTCTAGAGAGTGTAGACAGGTCCCAACTGTGTCTCGGTTTCACACCCTGTAAAATGGGGAGAACAAACAAAACCGTGATTAGGTCTATTTGATAGTGGGGAAACCGAGGCACCCAGCGTTGAAGAGACTCGCTCATGCTCCCAAAGCCAGGAATAGAAAACGGCAGGTCTTCTGATAGCCAGTCGTGAGACCTCGCCCCTATTATCCTGGCCTTTCTCCTCTAACTTTAATCACAGCCTCCACGTCTTTTCCTCCATGTCCCTTAACCCCACGTCACTGCCGAAGAAAGATTTTCTGTTAGCCAGCTGGCTCTAATGCAGTGGTTCTCAAACTTTAGCACTGGTGACCACTTTCACAGAGAAAGCCACTGAGTGTCACCCCTCCTTACAAATTAAAAACACTTTTTTATATATGTAACACCATTATAAATGCTGAAGGCAAAGCAGGATTGGGGGTGGAGGCTGAAAGCTCAGGACCCCCCATATAATAACCTCACGATCCCCTGAGGGGGCTCGTCCCCCAGTTTGAGAACTCCTGCTCTAATGCATGTGGATGTCCTTCCAAAAGATGTGCTCTGGCTCAGTCCCATGTTATGGTTGGCTGAAGGAACAACTTGGTAACATTTTAGGGCCCGAGTTATACAGGAGGTGTGACTAGATACACATAATGGTCCTTTCCGACCTGAACATCTATCAATCTTTACATTTTCTGCTGCTAGGAAGATAACTCTGGACCTATTTTCTCTCATTCACTTTCAGTTGCAATAATTTAAATCCAGACCAAAGGATTTCCTCTTCCATTGTGTCTTCAGCACCTTTGAGAGCAAACAGCTACTGTTAGCCCACAGGTTTCCGGTTTCAACCTGTCCCATGGTGAGATGGCCAGGAAAGGGGTTGGAGCTCAACTGCACCTAGCCCAGGTTATGCAGCTCCCTAGGGTGAAAGGAATAAGTGTGGGGATCAGGTGAGAAGTAGTAGCATGTGACTAGGACCCAGGCCTGCTGAGAGACAGAAGGGCAGCCTGTGCTCAGCCAGGAGAGAGACCCCCAAGGGGAGCAGGTGTGGGAGGAGCCTGGAGAGACCTTGAAAGGTCAGGGACAAGCCAGGAAGGGGATAGGCTGAGCACTTAGGACAAGGCCCTAGGAGGAAAAGACAGGGCAGTTTAGGTGATGGGGCAGATAGTCCAGTTGGTTTAGGGTCCCAGGGCCAGACACCAACAGGTGAAGGTGATTGTCGGGGCTTATGTCCTTCTTCCCCAGGGTAGATCTGACAGTCGAGAAGAATGATGCCAGAAGGGGGAAGTGAGTTAACCCCAAGGTCACCCACTGAGTTTATATCACAAATGCATACTGGGAAGGATCCAAGAGAAGAAACATGGATTTTCCAGTCTCTTCTTTCTTGGAGTCCCCAGGGCCAAGGTAAAACCCGTGCTGGCCCTTCTCATTCTGCTCACCCCCAAACGTGCTGGAATTTGTCTGTGCTGGGGGTTGCTGTCAGCAGGATCTAGAGCTCGTCATCCATGTTCTATGGGCAGGCCTTGCTCTGAGCCTGCCAGCGGAGGGAGACCATGGGTCAGGGTTATGGAACCTGGGGCTACACCTGCCAGATGACAGCTGGCTCTGCAATCCTTGCCCAGAACAGCTCTCTGCAGAGGGCCTGGTGCACAGCAGGGTAGGGAACAGCCAAGCTGCTAGGAATGGAAGCTGGGCTTCTGGACAGAATCCAGGACCCAAATCCCAGCCTGCGGAAAGAAAGGACTGCCCATGGAGGGACAATGTAATGTCCCATTGAGGGAAGAGCCTCTCCCCACCCTTTCTTAACCTCATAGGCTGTTCTCATGCTGTGCCAACCACACCTCTCAGTAGCTCCAGCTGTCTGAGGGAGCAGGGAGCAGAGGCCATCCTGCTGCTGGGACAGAGGTGGAGGTTGATGTTCAACCTGCAGATGGGTGTTGTCCTTTCTCATGCCCACAGTCAAGGCATCATGCAAGGGAAGGACTCTGGACATGCGATTCCTGCTCCAGAGCCAGGGGCAGCTTCAGCTTGCTGGGAGGAGACCAGGCGGAATTGGCTGAGTGTCTTAATAACGGCTAGAGCAAAAATATAAAAGCCATTAAGGGTCAGAAGAACATTCATCAGGGAATTGGAGAGTTCAAGGCTGGCCAGAAAATGTGTCGTCTACGGCATAAACCAGTATGCGCTCTGCCACCTCACTGGTTTTGGAGACAAGAGTACGTCTCTTGGAGAGAGGGGTTCGCGGATCTTTCTCTGAGACACACAGCTGTCATTGCTGGAAACAGAAACCCCATCCGCAATTTTGCTCACAGGCCCTGCCGCAAACTCCACCCTCCAACCATTGTGAGCCAGGCCCGGGAACACCATTCCACTGTCACAGTTACATGGACCTGTGCACCTGCAGACACTGCAGCCGGCACACGCACTGGGGCTGGTGCTGTGACATGAGGTGGATGAACCACCCTGCTGGCCCCATATCCAGCATTCCCGCCCTGAGCAATCGGTCCTGCTCCCTGCTCTTCCTCTCTTCCCCCAGGAACCCCGGAGCAGGCTCTCTTCATGGACCGTGTCCCTCTCCTCGGCTCTTTTAGAAGCAAGGTGCTCCTTGTTCCTCCTTGCCCCTAAAGGATTTGCGTGATTTGTGGGTAAGATCTGACTTGTCTATTGACCTGGGTCTGGGGCTTGGTCCTTTGGGATCGGGAGAACCTTTTTCTTTTACTTCAGCACAAGGAGGAAAGTGAGAACTGAATTTTGCAAAGGGATGCCACAGGGTAACCCTAAAAGGCCCAAACCGCAATGGTATTGAGCCAAAGGTGTGGCATGACAAAAATGATTGTAGATGGACACTTCCAATCAATTTCTTGTTATTGCTAATGGTGATTTGTTTTAGCTATTTTTTTGCTATTACCAAAAACTGTAAAAGTGTACAATGTGCCTAATCTTTGGAGAAAACCCTTGAGCATGTTAAGAGTGATACAGAAGAACATATTTTATGTTAAAAAAGCTTGTGATGCAGATGTTTCACCCGCAAAATATCTGTATCTTTTACCCATGAAAACTTATGCGCAAATAAATCTGTTAGTCTTTCAGGTGTCACCGGACTCCTTGTTGTTTTTGTGGATACAGACGAACATGGCTACCCCCTGATACTTGTAAACAGTCTTGAAACTTTTCACAGGAGAAAAGACATTCCCGACCTGTTATGCTGTAGGAGAAGGGAAACCGAGGCACACTACCATATTGCTTTCAAGGATAAATGCCAAGATTCCTATACTATGGACAACACTAATATCTACATTGTCTTGATATTAATTGGGTTCTGGACACATGCCAAAGCTTCTATGGATAAAGTAGCTGTTTTCATTAGCTCTTGGCAAGATCACATGAGACATACAGGAACCATGCTGCAAGGGCAAATCCAATCCACTATTGTTCTAAGAAACTTTTACACTGAGTTTGTAAAAGGATTCAATCATGCTATTGAACATGACTTTGAGAAACCATTTCTGTTGTACACTGATATGGGCTCACCAAATTAAATTAATAGACAGCAGGTTTAAAACTAAAAAAAGGAAGTATTTTTTTAAACAAACGCACAGTCAACCTGTGGAACTCCTTGCCAGTGGATGTTGTGAAGACCAATCTCAGCAGCTTCCTCGGAAGGAGCCAGTGCTCTTCTTAGAGGACCTTCTCCTGGACCTCACAGGGCTCTGATGCTCTCATTCCGCAAGCCTGCCTGGGGTCTTGGAGTTAGTGCTCAACAGAACCAGGCAGAGCCCTGTTGTCGAGCACCAGCGCCTTCCCTCTGTCCCTGAAGGAGGAAGGGCCCCAACACTGCTCTGAACTGACTGCCCTGACCACGGGTGGCCCAATGGCTCTCAGGTAGCAGGACACAATGGAAATGTGGATCATCCAGTCTCTTATTTCCAGGTCTCTGCAGGGCTAAGGTAAAATTCCTGTTGCCCCTGCCCATTCTGCTCACCTCCAAGATGTGCGGGAGTTTGTCTGTGCTGGGGGTTGCTGTCAGCAGGCTCTTTAACATGGCATCCACGTCTCTGGGCAGGCCTTCTTCAGAGCCTGTCAGGGGAGGGAGACCATGGGTCAGGGTTATAGAATCTGGGGCTACACCTACCAGGATGTCAGCTGGCTCTGCACTCCTGGCCCACAGCAGCTCTCTGCAGAGGGTCTGGTGCCGAACAAGGTAGGGAACAGCCAAGCTGTTAGGGATGGGAGCTGGGCTTTCTGGCAGAGTTCAGGAACCAAATCACAGAATCTGCAAGGAAGGACTTCCCCATAGAGGGGCAACATCATCTCCCACAGGGTGGGACTCTCTCCCTGACACTGGATTAATCCTCTGGCCTGTTCCCATCTCTGCCCCCCACCCCGCACCCCCAAGTCAGCAGCTCCAGGAACCGAAGAGAGCAAGAACCAGAGACCTTCCTGCTCCTGGGACAGAGGAGTACGTTGATGATCTATCTGGATGTGAGTGTTGGCCGTCCCCATGCCCATGGTCTATCCTCCATTCAGGCCGTGTACAGGAACTGCGATTCTTGTTCTGGATCTAGGGGCGGCTTCAGTTTGCTGGCAGGAGGCTGTACATGAGACCTTGCCATTGGGGGGCTACACAGGCACTAACATGGGCACAGAAGTTTGAGGAACAGGGCAGAGGCCCGTGTGGGACAAGGAGGGCGGGGATTTGAGAAGGAAAATCAGAGGATCAAATACTCACTTAATGTGGGTTAGGATGATACCCATTTCAAAGATAGAGAAAGTGAGGCATCAGGTGGGAGAGTGACCTGGCCAGGATCACATTACCACTCAGTGGCAGGGCTGCAGTCCAACCAGTTCCCTGCTCTCATCACTGGATCCTGTTGCCCCTCCTGTACGACCCCTCCAGCCATCCTCTCTCATAGACCATCCCCACCGCTCTGCAAAACCAGGCTGCCCCTTCCTGGCAAGGCCTGGTGTTACAGCTTTCTTGCTGGGCTAGCACCAAAGCCAATAGTTGCTAGGGCCCTCTGGGAGTTCTTTGGCTGGGAACTCAGCCCTTCAGCCAGGTGACCGTCTTTTAGTCCACTCCTTCCTGGGTCGTGCTCATCCCAAACGAAAAGTCCAAAAATGTCAAACAGAAACAAGGTCTTCCGTTCCTTTGGGGGCTCTTCCTCAGCCTGACTTTGGCTCGGCCTGCCCTTGGTAGCCCTTTCTATGACCTTCTACGTCCCCTTCCTCAGAGACCAAGGGAGAACCAGTCCTACCCTGGATTCTAGGTTCTGCCCCAAGGCCCTCTACTGAACAGCTAGGCCTGCTCCTGTACCTTTGCTGTGGTTTTCCCTGGTTTTCCCCTCAGGTGAAGCTCACTCTGTAATCAGTTTTTCCTAAGTTCAGGCTTTATAGCCCACAGGCCACTCTCTGTTATATTCCCTCCTCCTTAGAACATCGCCCACCCCGGGGGGCAAGTTCGATTCTTGTCCAAGCTTCATCCCTCATCATCTCATCGCTGTCACCGGCTGCGCGCTTGTACAGCCTGCGCACAGTGTCTCCAGCTCCGCTGCCAGCTCGCTCACCAGAATTAAGAGGCAATCCTTCTCTTACGCAGTCTCCCAGCGCTCTTCCTGCAGCCACTCCTTCTCATTCGCAACTGCTTGCGGAGCCTGTTCCGAAGCCTTTAGCTTCTTCTCTACCCCTTTTTGCTACTGCCGCTGCAAAAGTCAAAACCCTTTCCGTCAGTGTCTGAGAACCCACCATGGACTGCTCCACCCTGCTGTTTGTCCCTCCTTCAGTCTGCTTCATCTCTGGGCCAACCATTTTGTTCTTCACCTCCCTGCAGCACCCAACAGGGTGTACTGGTGGAGGCACTGCAAGGTCCACGGCCATCCCTGCCACCTCCACGTTGCCTGCCTCACGTGGGTTTTTGTCACAGGACACCTTCCCCTTTCTTTCTACCTTCGTGGGGCCCTGGCCCCTTGTTTTGCCACTCAGCAATTTCCTAAGCAGGCCGTGTCCTTTGATATGGCCTGCTTCTCTGCACCCAAAACAAAGAACTCTTGTCCCCATCTTGGCATTAGGCCACGCTTGTACACTTCCTCATGCCCTGCTCTCCTGGGCTAACCTTCTCAGCAAAGCCCAGGAATACTCTCCTTGTCTGCTCTTTTTGTCCATGGGCATAGCAGACCCTGCGTTGATTTCCCTTTGCAGGTTCTCTCACAGGTATTTCTCCTGCCGCGTCTGTAGCTCCGCCTGCACTTCCTTCTGCCTCTGTTGGTGTTCTAGGAGCTGCGTGAGAAACTCCTAGACCTGCTTTAGCTGCTTAACCTGTCCTGGGAACTGAAGTGAGAAATCCAGTGACCAGCTCAGTCCCTCCAGACACCCGCTTGGCGGGACAGACCTTCCTTCAGCACCCAAGACTTCCCCCTATGATCCGTGAGGGCTGATGGAATTCAATCCTCCTGCCCATACCAATTAGAAACTAATCTACTCATCGTTCCGTTTCCCCATGGCAGCCAGGCATGGCATCACAGCCCTCTCGCTAGGCTAGCGTCCCCCATCTGTGGTTGCTCCAGCACCATGACAGTTTCTCTGCCTGGTAATTCAACCCTTCGGCCAGGTCGCCACCTTTAGTCCACCCTTCTGGGGCCGAGCTTGTCTCACACTAAAAGTCCAAACACATCTTTCCACAGAAAGAAGTCCTTCTGCCATCACTAGGGTTCTTCCTCATCCTGCAGCCCACTTGCTGGGCTTGGTAACCCTCTCCAGGTGGGTGTATGCCCCCTTCTTTGGGGCCAGTAGGGGAATCCAGTCCCACCCTGACATTGGCAGCAGCCCAGGGTTCTGTACCCAACAGCAAGGTCTACTGCTTTCTCTTTGCTGCAGTTTTCCCTGGGCACTTCCTACCTCTCTTCTCAAGTTTCCCTTTAGGCTTTCCTTGCTGCTCTGAACTTCCTACCTCGTTCTCATTCCTGTTGGTACCCCAGCTGGGCTGTATCACCACTGAAGTCTGGCTCTGTAGGGGGAGGTACATGGTGCCTCTCAGGTAGGGCTCATTCTGTAATCAGCTTGGCTAAGCCCCAGGCTGTGCAGCCCAGTGGAGAACACCCTGTTACAAGACTGCTCTGCCGACTCCTACTGTTCCTGGGCTGGGGTCCTTGCTCCCCATTTCAGACCTGGTTTCCAGTGGGGCTCAGTACACACAGGCCCCACTGCCTGCAACTGGAGTTTGCTTGTTCTGGTGACTCTGATATTCAGGCCCTTCATCATTCAGAGGTTGACATGTGTGGTGAGGGGGCTGGAGAAATCCCATTGCTGAGCGGAAGGAGGCCAAAGAGTTGGGATTCTGGGAGCTGATGGGTTCGTTTGCCCTGCTGCGGGAAGTGGAGCTGGAGAACGGAGATGCCATGTGAACGAGATTACCTGATGTCCTCTTCATGCCTGAGGGGCTGGAGCCTCCTGCCGGAAACCCTCTCAGGAGTCCAGTTTAGAGGACATGTCTAGGGAGCCCCTTCCTACGAATAAAACCAGGGTGGTACAATGATCGAGACGTCTCTGTCCCAGAGCTGGGAGCCAGGGACAGGGGAAGCTACCAAGCAAGCTACACATCGGGTATCCCGTTTCTCTCCCAAGAGACCCACACACCCCAAGGAGTAAATGGCTCTTACCTCCATGAGGGAGTGGGGTCTTCCATCTAAGCCTCTTTGTGAGCCAGCACTGCTTGCTTTTATGGGACAAGGTGACCCGTCTGCACTGCTCCAGGAGGTGGCTCAGCTGCAGGCTGCACCCATCTCGGAGGCTGTGAGGGAATTTGGGGCGCAGAAGGAAGGACCCTGGTCCACAGAGAGGGGAGAGAGTTTCTGTGATTGCCAGGGGGCTCCATTTCCCCTTCCCCTATCTCCCCATTTACAGTGAGCCAGAGCAGTACCTGCAGCAGGGAGTGGGAGTTGCTGGTGGCCTCAGAGGCACAGCCCTGCAGTGCCTCAGGCATCTGGCGCAAGTGCTGGATGATGCGGACCTGGCACATCACATTGTCCGTGACGCCCTCCTTCTGCAAGGGAACGAGAACCTGTCACAGACTCAGACACCCCCAAGGAATTGGGGGGCATTAAGGGCACCTGGAAGCAGCAGCACTTCCACCCACCACCTGCCTACTTCTGAGGGATGGATTCACCCTCCTTACCCCCAGAATCGAGTCTTCTTCTCCTTTCTAATGACCTCCAGTGCCAAGCCCCCTCCTTATAGGGTCAGGTCCTGATACCTCCCGCTCAGGGCCCCTGACAGCTGTTCCACCTCTATTCCACAGCTCAAGTTCTCAGAACCCTCTCCTCCACACCCACCCAAGTTGGGCAGTGACAGGGCTCTAGCAAGGGAGTGTGGGGGAAGGACGGATTCTGGCAGCAGTGAAGTAGGATGTCGGGAGGTTGAGACCTTTCCGCAAGTCATCCCAGACACTAATGCTGAAGACGCAGGATGGCAGCTCTGGTGAATGGGGCAGATCAGCAGCCCCTGCTAACTGAATCCTCCCATTCTCTCTAGAGTGGGTCCAGCCCTGCCAGCAGCAGGACAAGCTTCCCCCGCCCATGTGCCTCAACCCTGCCTGGTGAATCGCCATCACTCGTCAGTCCTTGGTTTCCCAGGCTGCCAGTGATGGGAGCAACTCTGGATGGTGACTCGGGAGACACAGACTCTACTCCGCTGGAAACTGGTGCGGCCCTGTGGGACAGGAGAGACTCGCAGAGGGCACTTCCCAAGAGTGATAGCACCGTGTCCTAAGAACATAAGTCCATGATGAGGTAATTCTTGTCATTAATTAGTCTTGCTAAAAGGATCGGTTGGAGCTGCTCCAGGGACAAGCTGGCTCCCTCCTGCTCATGGAGGTGAATTCACCTCCCTTGTCAATAGCACCTGTTCTCACTCTCATTCCACACCAGGCTTCTTGCTGCCAGGCCAGCGAATGGCCATTGGATGGGAATGTGGCCTGGGTCCGATCCCAATCTCCTGACTCTAATGCAGCTGCTTACCTTGTCCCCCATCAGCTGCTGGGCTTCCCCTAGGAGGGAGCAGGTGAGGAGCAGCCCAACCTGGCTGACACGCAGCAGAGGGTCGTGGATGGCCAGCACTGCCGTCTGGAGGAAGGATCTTCTCTGCCCCTCCCAGAAGAACTTTCTGAAGAACTAAAACCAACAGGATGTGAGGCATTACCAGATTGCCCAGAATCAGGTTCCAAATCCGGGGGCTAGAACGTTATCTCTGTCTAGTGGCCTCAGGAGGCAGCCACTGCAGGGGACCCAGCCACCCCCACTCCCTGACCTGTGTCATGCCCTGGCAGAGTGTCCTTACCTCCCCCACCCTGGCTGTGTTCCTGTTGCCCAGGAGCCTGCTGTCCCGGTGCCAGTCCCAACACCACAGGGCTTTGGCCTCATGGATGGCCAGCCCTGGGAAACAGACACACACACACACACACACTTGTCATTCTGGTTGCAGTGCTTGTGTCCTTCCAATCCCATTGGTGGCTGCACAGTGGGCAGAGTCCTCGCTGCGTGCATGGCCCTAACAGAATTGCAGGGGCTGGTGTAGAACAGAGAAAGAGATTGAGAGAGACTCAGCCTCCAGCCGGGGTCAGTCTGAGAGAAATTGGTTGCGGTCCCACTCTCACTCTACTCTCAGTTGCCATTTCCCAGCTGGGTTCCTTACCCCTCTGGTGCAGCAGCAGCCGATAGAGCTGGTACACTCCCTCCCTGGCCTGCCAGCTGAGGTCCTTGGCTGGGTCACTGATGGACAGAGCCAGCTGTGCCACATGGTGACCCATCCTGGGGAATTCTGCTGAGTTCTTACGGGAGGGAGAGGGGACTCCATTAGCATTTTCCGGTGAGCTCCCAGTCCCCTGCTGGCCAGGACTCTCCATCATCATTATCTAGCGAGGTCAGGCCCAGCTCAGACAGTCTCAGCCTGTCAAACAGTATCTCACAAGGCAAGGGCTGGGAGCCGCATGCTGGGACCTTTCCAAACACACTGGAGATGACTCGAGAAAAGCCCCTCCCCAATCTGAGAACAAGGGGCTCCTGGGGGCCTTTTGCAAATCCAATCTCCTTTGGAGAGATTCTCTCCCCCTCTTTCCGCCTCTCCCCAGACAGACAGAGGATGCCACAGAGGAACCCTAATGCCTCTCACTTGCTCTAGGCGATGGAGCGATGGATGGCGGATGTTCAGGGTCGTCTGCTGTCCCTCGCTCTCCTCCTCACTCTCCAAGCCCAAGGCAGGCTGGAGAGGGTGGTGACCTGAGGAGTTACCCTGCCCAGACAGCAGGCAGGGTGATGACACTGGGCGATCGACTGCTGTGAAAAGAGGGGATTGACAGTCAGGACTCCTGGGTTCCATTGCTGGTTTTCCTATTGGGACTTTGGGCAAGTTGCTCCCCGCTCTATGGTTCTGTCCCCAGAAGTCAAATGGGGATTTCATACTTTACCACTCTTGGAAAGTGCTGGGAGAATCCCGCAGCAGAAGCTGCTCTGACCATGCTAAGCAGCATCTGACCATTAAAGGTCGGCGTGCACTGCCCAGGAGGAGGAGTGTTTGGCTCTGGAGTTTCACTTCTGCCCAGTCTACAGAGGGGGGCCCAGCCGTGGAGTTTGGCTCAAGAAGACCAATTCTCCAATTTGTAAAGGGCATTTTGAATCATAGAATATCAGGGTTGGAAGGGACCTCAGGAGGTCATCTAGTCCAACCCCCTGCTCAAAGCAGAACCAATCCCCAGTTAAATCATCCCAGCCAGGGCTTTGTCAAGCCTGACCTTAAAAACTTCCAAGGAAGGAGATTCTACCACCTCCCTAAGTAACGCATTCCAGTGTTTCACCACCCTCCTAGTGAAAAAGTTTTTCCTAATATCCAACCTAAACCTCCCCCACTGCAACTTGAGACCATTACTCCTTGTCCTGTCCTCTTCTACCACTGAGAATATTCTAGAACCATCCTCTCTGGAACCACCTCTCAGGTAGTTGAAAGCAGCTATCAAATCCCCCCTCATTCTTCTCTTCTGCAGACTAAACAGTCCCAGTTCCCTCAGCCTCTCCTCATAAGCCATGTGTTCCAGACCCCTAATCATTTTTGTTGCGCTTCGCTGGACTCTCTCCAATTAATCCACACCCTTCTTGTAGTGTGGGGCCCAAAACTGGACACAGTATTCCAGATGAGGCCTCACCAATGTCGAATAGAGGGGGACAATCACGTCCCTCGATCTGTTCGCTATGCACCTACTTATACATCCCAAAATGCCATTGGCCTTCTTGGCAACAAGGACACACTGCTGACTCATATCCAACTTCTCGTCCACTGTCACCCCTAGGTCCTTTTCCGCAGAACTGCTGCCGAGCCATTCGGTCTCTAGTCTGTAGTGGTCCATTGGATTCTTCCATCCTAAGTGCAGGACCCTGCACTTATCCTTATTGAACCTCATCAGATTTCTTTTGGCCCAATCCTCCAATTTGTCTAGGTCCCTCTGTATCCTATCCCTGCCCTCCAGCGTATCTACCACTCCTCCCAGTTTAGTATCATCCTCGAATTTGCTGAGAGTGCAATTCACACCATCCTCCAGATCATTTATGAAGATATTGAACAAAACCGGCCCCAGGACCGACCCTTGGGGCACTCCACTTGATACCGGCTGCCAACTAGACATGGAGCCATTGATCACTACCCGTTGAGCCCGACAATCTAGCCAACTATCTACCCACCTTATTGAGCATTCATCCAGCCCATACTTCTTTAACTTGCTGACAAGAATAATGTGGGAGACCGTGTCAAAAGCTTTGCTGAAGTCAAGAAACAATACATCCACTGCTTTCCCTTCATCCACAGAACCAGTAATCTCATCATAGAAGGCGATTAGATTAATCAGGTATGAACTTCCTTTGGTGAATCCATGCTTACTGTTCCTGATCACTTTCCTCTCATGTAAGTGCTTCAGGATTGATTCTTTGAGGACCTGCTCCATGATTTTTCCGGGGACTGAGGTGAGGCTGACTGGCCTGTAGTTCCCAGGATCCTCCTTCTTCCCTTTTTTAAAGATGGGCACTACATTAGCCTTTTTCCAGTCATCTGGGACTTCTCCCATTCACCACGAGTTTTCAAAGATAATGGCCAATGGCTCTGCAATCCCAGCCGCCAATTCCTTTAGCACTCTCGGACGCAACTCGTCCGGCCCCATGGACTTGTGCACGTCCAGCTTTTCTAAATAGTCCCTAACCACCTCTTTCTCCACAGAGGGCTGGCCATCTACTCCCCATGCTGTGATGCCCAGCGCAGCAGTCTGAGAGCTGACCTTGTTAGTGAAGACAGAGGCAAAAAAAGCAATGAGTACATTAGCTTTTTCCACATCCTCTGTCACTAGGTTGCCTCCCTCATTCAGTAAGGGGCCCACACATTCCTTGGCTTTCTTCTTGTTGCCAACATACCTGAAGAAACCCTTCTTGGTTACTCTTGACATCTCTTGCTAGCTGCAGCTCCAGGTGCGATTTGGCCCTCCTGATTTCAGTCCTGTGCTCCAAAGTGCTTGGTGTCATCTGCACAGTTTAGAAGCATACTCTCCGCTCCATTTTCCAAATCATTAATGAAAATATGGAATAGTACCACACCCCGGACTGATCCGTGCTGGACCCACTAGGTACACCCTTTCAGCTGGACAGCCAAACATGGAGAACGACTCTTGGAGGATGGGTTTTCAACCACATTATACTAATTGCATCAAGATCACATTTCCTTAGTTTGCTTTTGACACAGTCCCATAGGACATTTTCACAAGCCTGATTAACACCAAGATAGATCACATCTACTATTTATCCACCTCCACTAGGCCTGTCACCCTGTCAAAGAAGGAAACAGGATTGGTTTCGAATGATTTGTTCTTGACAAATCCATGCTCATTAGTACTAAGAACCAAATGATCCTGTAGGTGCTGACAAACTGATTGTTTAATAGTGTGTTCCAGTATCTTTCCAGGTATTGAATAAGGCAGGCTGATCTGTAAGTCCCAAGGTTCTCTTTGTTACCCTTTTAAAGATAGCTACTGTCTTGTTAACGGACGGCGAGAGGTTCTTTTTCAGGGATCTCAGATGAGAACTGGGGCACAGCACCTGGTTTGTTAAGGCCACACAAATGGAGGCAGAAAGCTCTTCTCTCCTGCTGGCAAAGAACCCCAGATAACTAAAAGAGTGGGACTCATTTCCCTGAATGGGCTTTAAAAAAGACAATGGTTAAAATTTGGCCCCGACCATTTCTTGTTTCCGAAGCCTAGACATTTTAGCAAAGTTTAGAATTCCTCGGTGCTCAACACCGTGAACCTCCCCTTTCTCCTTCACAAAGGGCTTTAACTAAGCCCCTTATCTCACTCAGGCTCTTGACTGCCCAGAGTTCACAAATTGTCCCTGTTCCCATTGGACGGAGGGGGAGCCTTAGGTACAGAAAAGGGAAGTGACCTACCCAAGGGCCTACACAGCAACGCGGTGGCAGAGCCAGAAAGAGAATCCATCAATCTTGACTCCTGTTCAAGCCCCCGAGAGGCAGGGAGAGAGCCCAGGAATCAAGATGGTGGGGAAATTTCATTGAAACCGTTTTGGTGAGAAAATCTCATTCAGACTAAACCCGTTTGTTTCTTGAAATCATAACAAGTGGGATGAAAATTCTTTGCAAAAATATTTTGTTGCAAAACAAAAGCATCTCCTGTTTGTCACTGTATGTTAAATTGTCTTGCCGCACACAAAGATGAGACACTTTGATCTTGAAAATTAGAGAAGATGCTTCAGTCTGAGCTAAGGAGTTGCTGCTCTTAACAATCTCAAAATAATCAAAAACAAATAAAATAGAATATTTCAGCTATTCCATTATCTGATTTGAGTAAAAGTGATTGGACCCCTCATATTATGCACTGCTCCCAGTGACACTCTCCAATGGATCCCCATCCTCCACCCACTGTGAGGTAGGTAGGAGAGGATTGTTATGCCTACTTGAAAGAGGGAGAAGCTAAGGCTGAGAAAGGAGAATTGACTTGTCTGAGGTCACACAGCCAGGCAGTGGCAGAGTTGGGAATAGGACCCAAGAACCCTGATTTTCAAACTAACTATCAGATCTTGAGTTTCATACATTGAACAATCTGAATAAAGTCCTCTCAAATGAGCTCCAGACCAACAACAGTTCATAGTAATTATTCAGCAAGTGTTTCAGGAGAACTGGAAAGCTAGAGAGAATCATGAACTGCTCAGAGACAATGAATGCACAGAAGCAGCAAAATTCATCAAACATGACTGGTTATGACTTATTTACTTGGTCTTAAAAGACAGCAACAAGGACCCGAGTCTCCTCCCTGTCAATAACCCCTTGCTCAGCCAATCAGGGTAGAGACTGAGGGGCGGGAGGCTGAGGGTTCTCACCAGAGAGCCCAAAGGATGGCCCAGGTCACCAGTGGGGATCACTGGCCGAGCACTATTTCAGCCCCACATTTTTGGGAGCTGCAGAGCACCCCCAGTGACTCCCCCCCCCACACACCCCTCCTGGTGGCGGGAGGGGAACAGGGGAAAGGACAAAAGAAAAGAAGAGAAAGGAGGGAGGGAGGAAATATAAAAGAAAAAGTTCAAACCCTAATGTCCCCAGTGAGTCTAAGGCACAAAATCCTAGGTGGGGAATAAAATTCTGCCACCTGAACCTAGCGTTTTCCAGGCCTAGAATTCAGCTGGCACCAAATGGATCAGACTGAACAGGTTCCAAACCTCTCGGAGGCTCTTACCTTCCAAACAGGGATGTCTGTTTTCTAGTAAAATCAGGAAAAGGAAAGGAGAAAACTCGAAAGAGGTTCCTCCTCGCGCTCACGTACGTAAACCCTAATACTCTCTCAGTCCTGAAAGAGGGACGTCGAGAGGGAGACTTGCTGAAGCAAAGCTACAGGGGTCTGTGAGGTTTCCCTGGCCCTGCGCCCCTGTCCTGCCTGGCTGATGTCAGCATCTCTCTGTGAGGTCACCACCTCCCCACTACCTTTGACCAATAGGCTGAGGTCCTGCAAAAGGGGTTTGTGATGTCACTGCCACACCCACCCCTGGGGTGACCAGATGTCCCGATTTTATAGGGACAGTCCCGCTATCTGGGGCTTTTTCTTATATAGGTTCCTATTACCCCCCACTCCCTGTCCCCTTTTTCACACTTGCTATCCCGTCAACCTACCCACCCCTCCCCTGCAGTGCTAATGTCCTGCCGCTGGCCAGACACTTTGGAGGTTTGAGCTACTCCCTGTGGATCAGCCCACTCAAGGACTGTTCATTCTAGGAAGCAAGCCGGCTAGACAGCAAAACATCAGAGGCTACTCCCAATGCTACACTCAGTTTTTCAGAAATGAGTCGACTTGATGGCCAGAAGAGACCATTAGAGCATCTCATCTGACCCCCTGCATATCACAGGCCTCCTGTATACCACAGTTGCTACCGTTTGGAAGCACATTCCAGAAAGGCATCTAGTCTTCATTAAATAACATCAAGAGATCGAGAATCCACCACTTTCCTTGGTAGCTTGTTCCTGTGGTGAATCATCCTCGCTGTTGAATATTTGTGCTTTATTTGTGATATGAATTGGTCGCTTTTCACCTTCCAGCCATTGGGTCTTGTTTTGACTTTCTCTGCTCGATTAATGAGCCTTTTAATCCCCAGTATTTTTTCTCCATTAAGGCATTTCAACCCTTCAGTGAAGTCACCTTTCAATCTGCTTTTCATCAGCTAAACAGGTTGAGCTCTTTCAATCACTCCCTAGAAGGCATTTTCCTCCAGCCCGCAGAACATTTGGTGGCTCTTTGCTGCCCTGGCTCCAATTTCTCAACATCTTTTTCAAATGAGGACACCAAAACTGGAGGGAGTATTCCAATAGCAGTCTCACTGATGCTGTGTCACCTCCTTTGACAGTGCTGCCCGTGGGAGCCAGCTGAGGTCACTCAGTCAGGGTGGACTGCAAACAAACGGGGTAAACAAACCCCAAAGGCTGGTGGATATTCCAATACTTAGATTTACCAAGCCAGCACAAAACAGCTTCTATAGCACCTCCCTGGTTACTCAGAAGTCCAAATAATGCAGTTCCCTTAAAGTACCCAGCCTCAGGACTCCTTCCAGACACACAGGTCAAACATATGATGATAAATTCTGAAAATCTTATTTCATCATATAAAAGAAAAGGTTCTCCTGATCCCAAAGGACCAAGCCCCAGACCCAGGTCAAATGATAACTCAGATCTTACCCAAAATACACGCTTACAGTCAATCCTTATTAACAAAACTAAAATTTATTAAAAAGGAAAAGGAAGAGCGTGTTGGTTAAAAGTTAAATACAGTTACAGACTTGAGTTCAACTCTTGAGGTACAGGTACAGAGCAGAGATGAGCTTGTAGTTGCCAAAAGTCTTTTTAGAAATAGTCCATAGGTTATAGTCCAATGTCCATATTCAGGGTGACTCCAGTCAGTGACTGGGGATCTCAGTCCTTATGGCTTCGGGTTTCCCCTTCTTGAAACCCAAAGCAGATCTGAGATGAAGAAGGATTGTGTCCCAGGGTTTTTATACATTTCCAGCAGCCTTTTGGCCTGAGAAAACAATAGGCTTAACTTTCCTTCTCCTAAACATCCTGGCAATTATCACAGGATAATTTATCCATTAAACAGTTTAGATACAGGTTACCACAACCTTCAAAGAGACATATGAACAATAATACTGTTTCACTCAAGTGTCTTCCTAAATGTTAATATTCCTCTTTTGATCTTTGAATCAAAGCTATAGCAATAGACAAGACTTGTTTGCTTATATCACAAGACCTGAACAAACATCTACCCTTCTATCTCTAACAATGCAGGCTTGCATTTCAAAGCTCTATTCCTTTACATATCTTCCTCACCAGTCTTTAAAGTTCAGCCATGGATCAGGTCAGCCTGTGAGTTAATTAACTCTTTCTGGCCTTGTGACCTATCAATGAGATATTATATTACACTCATAATGTCACACCTCCCTATGCTACTCACGGCTCTGCTCCAACATGTAATGATGGCTTTAGCTCTGTTCACCACAGCATCCCACTGGGAGCTCGTGTTGAGTAGCTTCTCCACTATAGCCCCTAAATCCTTTTCAGAGTCACTGCTTTCCTGGATACACTTCTCCATTCTGGAGGTGTGGCCGGCATGCCTTGTTGGGAGGTTGTTAGCCGACGGCCAAGGATGTTTGGTGAGGTGCCAGCTATGCCCGTTTACACCATCCGTGACTTTAACCGCTAGGACGCACTGTCCCTTCGCGGCGGACAGCCCGGGCTAGGCTGACGGATGCCCCAAGGTCCTAACCACCCGTGACTTTAACTGCTAGAGCTCAGAGCTCCTTCGCAGCGGGCAGCCAGGATTGACTGACAGGTGCCCCAAGAGTTTGCCCCGTGGAGGCGGCACAACTCAACGCTAGGCTCTTAGTACTCTCACCTAATGGCCAGGCTTTAGAGCCAAAACGGCTGAGGTTCTTTAATTGTGTTGGCTGCTTTACAGTAAACCAGAGAAAACAAGTCAGGCTAATGCATAAATGGTTACCAAAATTTATTAAGCTAGATTCTAATCATGTGTTTACAAAATTGCTAGTGCCTACTTATTTAAATGTAGAGATGTTACACACACAAACAAGTTACAAAACTGGAGCCACAATCCCAAAGAAAGAAAACAAAGTATAGAGCTCTATTTCAAAATATGTGTACACTAAAGATAGGAGATCAGGTGTGGGTGCTTCTTACCCTCCTTGCATCTCTCGATTCCAGCGGTGCCAAGCCAGGATCGGTCACTCAATTCCGCGGAAAGACGAATAAGGGACCAGGCTTAGGGACCCTCTTAGCTGCAGAAGCCTTGGGAGGCTGTCACTTATCTGACCAGCAGATAGATAGTGAAAAGCACTCAAAAATCATGGTGCTGTAGGTCCCCTACTTATACCTCTGTACTCCTTTATTCTCTTTCTCCTTTCTTATGCCAAATTGAGGCTGGTCTGTCTGGGCGACGCCAGCTTTCGCAAGAGTAGTTTACACTTGCAAAGGAGAGAAACAATAAGTGTTGACTACTGGACATTTCTTTTATCAGGGTAAATATTTTCCCACCTAGGATGTTGGTGTGTGTGCATCACGCTATTTAGTAGGGGCTAAGAGCCATGTCTGTCACAGGGCCTCTGCCTGCTGTGAGCTTAATCCTTGTATCTGTTCCCAGAGGTACATTGTAGCAGCACACCTGTGCTTTCACAGCTTCAAAGGCTGTGCTGGAATATATGTTAAGTGCCCTGTTCCGGCTTCCTCCTGTGTTTCCAGCAATGCTGGTCTGAGGGGGGGAGGGGGCTGGCTGTCTGGCTACAGAGGTATAGGCCCTTGCATTTGGCTCTGGTCAAACTTGTTTTCTTTGAATGGGTCCAGCTTGCCAAATGAGCCACATCACTTTGTATCACTGCTCTCTTCTCATCAGTAATAACGACTCTGCCAGTATTTTGTCACCCACCAAGCTTATCAGCAGGGATTGTATGTTTTCTCCCAATTCATTGATAAAAATTATTTTTAAAAATTAGTCCTTGAGAGGTTCTTCAGACCCTTTGTACCCAGGACCTGCTCCCCACAGCACAGTGAGAAAAGGCCGCCCAGACCTGCTGGTACATAGGGAATAAGAACAGAATAAACACACCCTTAGGAGCTGTGTTGTCCATAGGCTCTGAACAACATGTGGGGGTCAGCAGCTTAGAAATGCACTAGAGAGCTGTAGTGTAGACAGGTCCCAACTGTGTCTCGGTTTCCCACCCTGTAAAACGGGGAGAACAAACAAAACCTTGGATTAGCTCTCTTTGATAGTTGGGGAAACCGAGGCACCCAGCAGTGAAGAGACTTGCTCATGGTCCCAAAGCCAGGAATAGAAAATGGCAGGTCTTCTGCTAGCCAATCTTGGGACCTAGCCCCGGTTATCCTGGTCTCAGTGCTCTAACTTTAATCACAGCCTCCATGTCTTTTCCTTCATGTCCCTTAACCCCATGTCACTGCAGAAGGATTTTCTATTAGCCTGCTGGCTCCAATGCATGTGGATGTCATTCCAAAAGACGTGCTCTGGCTCATTCCCATGTTATGGTTGGCTGAAGGAATCACTTGGTGACATTCGAGGGCTCGAGTTGTACAGGAGGTGTGACTAGATACACATAATGGTCCTTTCTGACCTTAACATCTATCAATCTACACATTTTCTGCTGCTAGGAAGATAACTCTGGACCTATTTTCTCTCATTCACTTTCAGTTGGAATAATTTAAATCCAGACCAAAGGATTTCCTCTTCCATTGTGTCTTCAGCACCTTTGAGAGCAAACAGTTACTGTTAGCCCACAGGTTTCCACTTTCAACCTGTCCCAGGGTGAGATGGCCAGGACAGGGGTTGGAGCTCAACTGTACCTAGCCCAGGTTATGCAGCTCCCTAGGGTGAAGGGAAGAAGTGTGGGGGTCAGGTGACAAGAAGCAGCATGTGACTAGGACTCAGGCCTGCTGAGAGACAGAAGGGCAGCCTGTGCTCAGCCAGGAGAGACAGCCCAAGGGGAGCAGGTGTGGGTGGGGCTGGGAGAGTCCTTGAAAGGTTAGGGACAAGCCAGGAAGGGGCTAGGCTGAGCACTTAGGACAAGGCTCTAGGAAGAAAAGTCAGGGCAGTTTAGGTGATGGGGCAGATAGTCCAGTTGGTTTAGGCTCCCAGGGCCAGACACCCACAGGTGAAGGTGATTGTCGGGACTTATGTCCTTCTTCCCCAGGGTAGATTTGATAGTGGAGAAGACTGATGCCGGAAGGGGGAAGTGAGTTAACCCCAAGGTCACCCACTGAGTTTATATCACAAATGCATACTCAGAAGGATCCAAGAGAAGAAACATGGATTTTCCAGTCTCTTCTTTCTTGGAGTCCCCAGGGCCAAGGTAAAACCCTTGCTGCCCCTTCCCATTCTGCTCACCTCCGAGATGTGCTGGAGTTTCTCTGTGCTGGGGGATGCTGTCAGCAGGATCTAGAGCTCGTCATCCATGTTCTCTGGACAGGCCTTTGCTCTGAGCCTGCCAGCGGAGGGAGACCATGGGTCAGGGTTATGGAACCTGGGGCTACACCTGCCAGGATGACAGCTGGCTCTGCAGTCCTTGCCCAGAGCAGCTCTCTGCGGAGGGCCTGGTGCCGAGCACGGTAGGGAACAGCCAAGCTGCTAGGGATGGGAGCTGGGTTTCTGGGCAAAATCCAGGACCCAAATCCCAGCCTGCGGAAAGAAAGGACTGCCCACGGAGGGACAACGTAATGTCCCATGGAGGGAAGAGGCTCTCCCCACCATTTCTTAACCTTATGGGCTGTTCTCCTGCTCTGCCAACCCCACTTCTCAGTCCCTCCAGCTGTCCAAGGGAGCATGTTAGGATATATTCAGGCCTGTCTGTAAAGGCCTATACTCTAAGTATTTAGCTGTATTCTTATCACTTAGCTAGTTCTAGAGGTATAAAAGAAAGAATCAAAATCACTGTCTGCCAGTGTAAGGGTCTTCTCTTACTGTGACAGTCTGAGGGCCTGTTCTTAGGCTAAGGCCTTTGGCTAAGCAACAGAGGCAGCCATAAGCTGGGAAGCAAATGGTCACATCCCCACATTCCAAACTAGTCACATTGAAAGAAGGTGCTATTGGGCTGTTAGGAATACAATCCTGTCCTGATAATACCTATCACCTCCAGAGAAAGGGAAGTGCCTGGAAGATGTAAAAGGAAACTTAGTTTGATAGCATCCTGTCTGGCAAGAACTCGCTTATCAATAGCTGGGATGTGAAATCCTCATTTCTTTGTTGTTCTATCACTATGCGGGAGGTATTTTTTCATGCTTTGTGTGTATAAAAGATCTTCTACACTTTCCACAGTATGCATCCGATGAAGTGAGCTGAAGCTCATGAAAGCTTATGCTCAAATAAATTGGTTAGTCTCTAAGGTGCCACAAGTACTCCTTTTCTTTTTGCGAATACAGACTAACACGGCTGTTACTCTGAAACATTTCCCTACTGTTTGTCTGTATAATCTCTGTCTGGTTCTGTGATTGTTTCTGTCTGCTGTATAATTAATTTTGCTGGGTGTAAACTAATTAAGGTGGTGGGATATAATTGGTTAAATAATCATGTTACAATATGTTAGGATTGGTTAGTTAAATTTCAGTAAAATGATTAGTTAAGGTATAGCTAAGCGGAACTCAAGTTTACTATATAGTCTGCAGTCAATCAGGGAGTAAGGAGGGGGAATGGGAACAGGGAATGGAGGTGGAGAAACTGGAATCATGTTTTGCTAAGGGGGGGGAATGGGAACAGAGAATGGGGGCGGGGAAATTGGAATCATGTTTTGCTAAGGGGGGGAACATGGGAACAGGGACACAGGTAAGGCTCTGGGGTGTCAAAGCTGAGAAGGGGGACACTAAGGAAGGAAACTGGAATCATGATTGCTGGAAGTTCACCCCAATAAACATCGAATTGTTTGCACCTTTGGACTTCGGGTATTGTTGCTCTTTGTTCATGCAAGAAGGACCAGGGAAGTAAGTGGGTGAAGGAATAAGCCCCCTAACAGAGCAGGAAGCAGAGCCATCCTGCTGCTGGGACAGAGGTGGAGGCTGATGTTAGACCTGCATACGGGTGTTGTCCTTTCTCATGCCCACGGTGAATACACTACGCAAGGGAAGCTCTCAGGACATGCGATTCCAGCTCCAGAGCCAGGGGCTGCTTCAGCTTGCTGGGAGGAGACTGTGTCTGAGACCTTGCAGTTGGAGGATGAGACAGGCACTAAGATAGGCATGGAACTTTGGGGAAATGGGGGAGAGGCCGGAGTTGGGCAAGGAGAGCAGGGATTTGGGAAGCAAGATCTGAGGATCAAACAGTAATTGTCAGTTAGGATTATCGCCACTTCAGAGAGGGGGAAAGTGAGGCACCACATGGAAGCGGGACCTGGCCGATTGGGCTGAGCATCTGAAGAATCACTAGAGCAAAAATATAAAAGCTATTAAGGGTCAGAAGAACATTCATCAGGGAATTGGAGAGTTCAAGGCTGGCCAGAAAATGTGTCGGCTACGGCATAAACCAGTATGCGCTCTGCCACCTGACTGGTTTTGGAGACACGGGTACGTCTCTTGGAGAGAGGGGTAAGAGGATCTTTCTCCGAGACACACAACTGTCATTGCTGGGAACAGAAACCCCATCTGTAGTTTTGGTCACTGGCCCTGCCGCAAACTCCACCCTCCAACCATTGTGAGCCAGGCCCAGGAACACCATTCCACTGTCACAGGTACATGGACCTGTGCACCTGCAGACACTGCAGCCGGCACACGCACTGGGGCTGGGGCTGTGACATGAGCTGGATGAACCACCCTGCTGGCCCCATATCCAGCATTCCCCCCCTGAGCAATCGGTCCTGCTCCCTGCGCTTCCTCTCTTCCCCCAGGAACCCCGGAGCAGGCTCTCTTCATGGACCATGTCCCTCTCCTCCTTGGCTCTTTTAGAAGTAAGTTGCTCCTTGTTCCTCCTTGCCCCTAAAGGATTGGCACCAGCGTGATTTGTGGGTAAGATCTGACTTGTCTGTTGACCTGGGTCTGGGGCTTGGTCCTTTGGAATCGGGAGAACCTTTTTCTTTTACTTCAGGACAAGGAGGAAAGTGAGAACTGAATTTTGCAAAGGGAAGCCACAGGGTAACCCTGAAAGGCCAGAACCCCAATGGTATTGAGCCAAAGGTGTGGCATGACAAAAATGATTGTAGATGGACACTTCCAATGGATTACTTGTAAAAGTCTTGAAACTTTTCACAGGAGAAGAGACATTCCCAACCTCTTATGCTGTAGGAAAAGGGAAACCGAGGCACACTACCATATTGGTTTCATATTGCTTTAGCTTCTTCTCTACCCCTTTTTGCTACTGGCACTGCATACGCCAAAACCCTTTCCGTCAGGGTCTGAGAACCCACCATGGACTGCTCCACCCTGGTGTTTCTCCTTTCTTCAGTCTGCTTCATCTCTGGGCCAACCATTTTGTTCTTCACCTCCCTGCAGCACCCAACAGTATGTGTTGGTGGAGACTCTGCAAGGTCCACGGCCATCCCTGCCACCTCTACGTAGCCTGCCTCACGTGGGTTTCTGTCAGAGGACACCTTCTCCTTTCTTTCTACCTTCTTGGGGCCCTGGCCCCTCGTTTTGCCACTCAGCAATTTCCTAAGCAGGCCGTGTCTTTTGATATGCCTGGTAACTCAACCCTTTGACCAGGTCGCCACCTTTACTCCACCCTTCTGGGGCCCAGCTTGTCTCACACCAAAAGTCCAAACAGGTCTTTCCACAGAAAGAGGTCCTTCTGCCATCACTGGGGCTCTTCCTCATCCTACAGCCCCCTTGCTGAGCGTGGTAACCCTCTCCGGGTGCGTGGACGCCCCCTTCTTTGGGGCCAGTAGGGGAACCCAGTCCCACCCTGACATTGGGAGCAGCCCAGGGTCCTGTACCCAACAGCTAGGTCTGCTCCTTTTCCTTTGCTGCAGTTTTCCCTGGGCACTTCCTACCTGTCTTCTCAAGTTTCCCTCTAGACTTTCCTTGCTGCTCTGAACTTCCTGCCTCATTCTCATTTCTGTTGATACGCCAGCTGGGCTGTATCACCACTGAAGGTGCATCACATTGGCTGCGACGTCCTCCTGCTGCAAGGAAACGATAACCTCTCAGAGACTCAGACGCCCCCGAGGCATCGGGGGATTAAGGGCACCCGGAACCAGCAACATTTCCACCCAGCACCTGCTACCTCTGAGGGATGGATTCACCATACTTATCCCCAGAATGCAGTCTTCTTGTCCTTTCTAGTGACCTCCAGTGCCAACCCGCCTCCTTGTACGGTCAGCTCCTGCCACCTCCCGCTCTGTGTTCCTGACAGCTGTTCCACCTCCAATCCACAGCGCAAGTTCTCAGAGCCCTCTCCTCCACCCCCACCGAGGTTCAGGTGTGGGGGAAAGGAGGGATTCTGGCAGCAGTGAAGTGGGATGTGGAGAGGTTGAGACCTTTCCCCAAGTCATCCCAGACACTAATGCTGAAGACGCAGGATGGCAGCCCTGGTAAATAGGGCAGATCAGCAGCCCCTGCTGACTGAATCCTCCCATTCTCTCTAGAGCAGGTCCAGCCCTGCCAGCAGCAGGACAAGCTTCCCCTGCCCATGTGCATCAGCCCTGCCTGGTGAGTCGCCATTACTCCTCAGTCCTTGCCTTCCCAGGCTGCCAGTGATGGGAGCAACTCTGGGTAGTGGCTCGGGTGACACGGACACTAGGCCACTGGGAATTTGTGCTGCTCTGTGGGACAGGAGAGAGTCGCAGAGGGTACTTCCCAAGAGTGATAGCACCGTGTCCTAAGAACATAAGTCCATGATGAGATAATACTTGTCATTAATTAGCCTTGCTAAAGAGCTCGGTTGGAGCTGCTCTGGGGACAAGCTGGATCCCTCCTGCTCTTGGAGGTGAATTTATCTCCCTTCCCAGTAGCACCTGTTCTCACTCTAATTCCGCACCAGGCTTATTACTGCCAGGCCAGCGAATGGCCATCGGATGGGAATGAGGCCTG
Organism: Lepidochelys kempii; assembly: GCF_965140285.1. Taxonomy (NCBI): domain Eukaryota; kingdom Metazoa; phylum Chordata; order Testudines; family Cheloniidae; genus Lepidochelys; species Lepidochelys kempii. The sequence goes on along the minus strand of NC_136382.1, from coordinate 176,987,888 downwards.
GGCCCCACCCCAATTTTCTGACTCTAATGCAGCTGCTTACCTCGTCCCCCATCAGCTGCTGGGCTTCCCCCAGGAGGAAATAGGTGAGGAGTAGTCCAGCCTGGCTGACACGCAGCAGGGGATCATGGATGGTCAGCACTGCTGTCCAGAGGAAGGATCTTTTCTGCCCCTCCCAGAAGAACTTTCCAAAGACCTAAACCCAACAGGATGCGAGGTATTAGCAGATTGCCCAGAACCAGGCTCCAAATCCTGCGGCTACAACGGTATCTCTGTCTAGTGGCCCCAGGAGGCAGCCACTGCAGGGGACCCAGCCACCCCCACTCCCTGACCTGTGTCATGCCCTGGCAGAGTGTTCTTACCTCCCCCACCCTGGCTGTGTTCCTGTAGCCCAGGAGCCTGCTGTCCTGGTGCTAGTCCCAACACCACAGGGCTTCAGCCTCATGGATGGTAAGCCCTGGGAAACAGACACACACACACACAAACACACACTTGTCATTCTGGTTGCAGTGCTTGTGTCCTTCCAATCCCATTGGTGGCTGCACAGTGGGCAGAGTCCTCGCTGCGTGCCTGGCCCAACAGAATTGCGGGGGCTGGTATAGAACAGAGAAAGATCAAGAGAGACTCAGCTTCCAGCCAGGGTCAGTCTGAGAGAAATTGGTTGGGGTTCCACTCTCACTCTTCTATCGGGTGCCATTTCCCAGCTGGGTTCCTTACCCCTCTGGTGCAGGAGAGGCCGGTAGAGCCAGTACACTCCCTTCCTGGCCTGCCGGCTGAGGTCCTTGGCTGGGTCACTGATAGACAGAGCCAGCTGTGCCACACGGTGACCCATCCTGGGGAATTCTGCTGAGTTCTAATGGAAGGGAGAGGGGACTCCATCAGCATTTTCCTGTTAGTTCCCAGTCCTCCTCTGGGCCAGAACTCTCCTTCCCCTCAGCAGGAGATGCGAGAGGATAGGAGGTAGAGCTTAGACCCTTAATTTCCTCTGCCCTCAAAAGGAGCCTGGAGTACAGGGATGTGGGCAAGGCCCTCCATGAGGACTTACTTCCCCAGCTGCTCCAGGATGACAAAAAGGCATGAATCTGCAGCATGAAGAACTTGATTCAAACCAAGTCAGAGGCTCTGACTCTGCTTCCCCAAGAGGAACACTCCTAACCCCCAGTCCCTGCAGCAGCACATCCTACAGCCCGTTCGAGCCAGTCCACCGACGTCTGGAGTCAGGAAGCTGGGCTGAGAGGTCACTTACGTCAAACTCAGGGCGGGTGATGGTGGATCTGAGCAGGGCGGTGCTGCTCCTAATGGCCCTGGCTCACTCTTGCGACACCCTGGACATGATCCAATAGTTAATGTGCGAGGGGGAAAGGAGGCAGCGGAGGATCAATAAGCCGGTGCATGTGTTGTGCTAATGAGACCCTCCCCATCCCCAGGGGGCTGAGACATTGTACACGGGGTGGAATATCTGATTCACTGATCGCAGAGCTTTAGAAGGGGATTGTTGCCCCCAGGACAATGCCTGTACCCTGCAGGTCACGACTTCTCATTGTCTCTCTAGACTGGGACAACGTTCGATGTGGGCGCTGGTCCCATCCTCCCTGAACTCCTGATTCCTGAACAGCTCACCAGGGAGGAGACAGATCTCTCACCCCTCCTTGGCTCTCAAGTCTTTGCTTGGGTGAAGGGACTGAGTGTGAGCACAATCCCCCCAGGAATCTCAGGGCCCGTTGGAGAGAAGGGCTGATTCTCTGGGATCCTCCTGTTTCTCTTGGAAGGAGCCAGTGACTCTTCTCTGAGGACCATCTTCTGAATCTCACAGGAGGGGTTCAGACTCTCACTCTCTAAGCCAGTCCCCAGGCAAAGCTCTGGCTTGAACTCCCAGCTACTTCCTTTGTCCTTCAAGGAGGAAGGGCCTGACACTGCATTACACTAACTGCCCTGACCAAGGACACCCCACTGAGGGCCCAGCTAGGAGGACAGACTTGAAAATGGATCTAAGAGTTCAGGCAAAATAGCCCCACCCCTCTTATCGGGCTCACCTCCAAGATGTAGTGGAGCCTGTCAGTGTGTGGAGACTCTGCCAGCAGGTTCCCTAGGAAGGCATCCAGGAGGTCTGGCAGGACACTATGCAGTACCTGCAAAGCAAGGGAGAGCCATAGGTCAGAGTTAGGGAAACTGGGGCTACACCTGCCACTACATGGAGAGAGGGGTCTCTGGGAAGCACTTGTGAGACCCCCAAACACATATCCTGGACTCACTCATTCACATTCCACTGCAGGCAATTATCAAGGATTCCTGGCAGGATGACAGCTGGCTCTTCAACCCATGACTTTAGAATGATCTACCTGGACTTGGGTGGTGTCTTTCTACGTGCCCAGGGTGAAGCTAGCATGCAGGGCAGCTCGAAGGAGGTGGGTCTCCAGCTCTGGCTCCAGGTCAGGTGTCATGGTGGTAATACCATGGCTGGTATTAGACTGTGCAGTGTGGGGGTGGGACTGGCACCAACAGGGATGTGAAACTTCAGGGAAATAGGCAGAGGCTGGCGAGAATGTAAACTGAGGCAACGAGCCAGGGAATGAGAACTGAAAGGTTTTCCAGACAGACAGTGGCAGGAGAGGAATAGCGCCTGTTCCCTGGACCCTGCTGCCCATCCTGTATCTGATCCAGGGAGTGAGCCTGTCCCCAAAGCCAATCCAATATTACTGCAGTGAAAAGAACAGCCCAACCCAGAGAGAGTGAACCTTCCCACCACCTCTGACAGAGGAGACACCTTGGGAGGTGATGTGGTGGTGGGAGGAGCAGTGACTCCCAGCCCTGGGCCTGAGCAGCACTGGGGTTAGGGGAATAGGGCTGGAGGGTCTCGGCATCCGAGGTTGCCCACAGCAATCAGGGAGTTAGTGAGGATGGCACCAGGAGGACAGTTATCAGGCAGCTCCTCAATAAGCTCCCGTGAGACCCAAACGAGACAAAGGAGCGTGAGAGATTCGGGCCTCATTGACACTTCCCAGTGAGAAGATTACACAGCCAGTGCCCCACAGAGTCAGCAGGATCCCCCCACCTGCCTCCAGCTCCTCCGATTCCTGCCCACTAGTGGTCAATCTCAGAATTTGTCCTGTCTCTTCTCCCCAATCTTCAGCCCCAGCAATCCCTGGCCTCAGCTGCCCCTCCAGCACCAGCCATCCCCCATCCATTGGCCTGAGGAAATCCCTGCCCCTCCCATCTCCGTCCTCCCTCACCACAATCCTCTCCAGCACAGCACCTTGCAGCAGTGTGGCTACAATGTGTCCTGCCCTCTCTGCTGTGCAGCGAAACACGGGGGTGGATGGCGTGCAGGAACATGAGCTACTGGGCCTCATCCTGCATCCACCAGGAGTGGGGTTACAGGAGAGAGAGCCAGTTAGCCCTACCTACACCAGCTGCAGCACTCAGGCCTGAATGGGGGACAGTGGGGACCCGCCCATTGTCCAAATCACCCATGGCTCCTACACAAGCAGGGTCCAGATCTGGGACAGTGCCTGTTGGGGGAGGAGACCCTGGCTGGTTTGTGACAAACACCCCCATCTTGGGCGTCCCAGATCATGGAGGAGAAAGGTCTCCATTAGGGCTGGTGGATCATCAGAGACAAGACCCCCTGCAGGGGGTCAGGGTGCTGGGAAGGGGTGGGAGAATCTCGGTTCCAGCGCAGCTGGGGAACGTTTGTACCTTTTATCGGCCCTGGAGTTGCTCTTGAATGTTCTTGAGAGCAGCCTCCTCTGTGGCCACGTCCACCCATTTCTCCTCCTCGTCGTCCCGGGTGGTCCCTGCACCAGGGAGAGAAGGGGACAGGATGATACCTGCTGCCACTTGGGAGAAGGACAGGGGCATGATGGGGCAATGTGCCCCCTTCCCACATCCGGGACCCAGGGCAGATCGCTCCCCACATTCCCCGCTCTCAGTGATACCTTCAGCCCCCAAGTAATTCAGGAGTCCATAGCAAAGAGATCCCCCCACACACTGTCCTGGACTCCCTGAGAGGTGCCTGCCCGCCCTCCTGGCACCCACTCCGCCAACCAGAAGGCCAAGGACCAAAGTGGCAGCATCTAGTGTCAGAGGTTCACGTGGCTCAGGGCCGACACCTGGGCTGGGGACCAGCCCCCATAGCACTGCTTGAGGGCCTGGGCTGAAGGTGTTCACAGCCCCCTCCTTACCCCTCCCTGAGCCCAGCCTGGCTCCTCACCTGGAACTAAGCAGCGGCACCCCTTGGTCTCACTGCAGCCCGAGTCCCAGGCGCTGCTGCTGTTCCATGGGGAGTGGGCCGAGCTGCTGGTGCTGGGACAGGGATCCTCCACCTCCTGTCCCGGGGAGACTGGAAGGTCCTCAATGACCGGGCAGGGCGATGCCTCCTGCTGGGAATCAGGGCTGGGCTCCTGGGGCCGGTGCTTCCCACACAACAAGCCTCAGAGCCACCCTGCCCGGCTCCCTTCGTGGGCTGGGTCCTGCCTGCCCAGCTGCATCCTGGCCCAGCTCCATTTCAGCCTGGCTGGTGGCTTTCCCACCTTGGTGCCTGCACCAAGAGCGGGTTTCTTCCGCCAGAAGGCTGGGAACTTCCACCTCCTGGCCTGGGCCGAGAGCTCCTTCCCCACCAGCGGGGACAGAGGGGCCGCTCTGCTCCTGGGGAAGATGGCAGCTGCTTCCCTCAGGCTCTGGGGCCACTTGCAGAGCCTTCTTCCTGAACATCCTTAGGAGCCCGGCTATCCTGGAACCGAGCAGGGAGTAGGCGTGAGTCTTGGGACAAGGCAGCCTCTCACCAAACAGCCTTTTTCATCCCTCCCCATCCCTGCCCCAGCCACAGCAGCTCCTCCTCCCCTCACAGGGGTGGAGGGAGTGCAATCTCCACACACTGGCAGGACTTCATTGCATGGTCTGCTCCCAACGATTTCCCTCATCATCCCTGGTGCTGCAACACCCGGGGAGGCACTGGGGTCAGTTACAAAGACCATCGGACAAGCAGCTCCCTCCTACCATCCCTGGCTACCCCCCAGGCTAGAGAAAAGAACACTACCCAGGAGTCTGGACTTCTCCGGGGAAACCATTCCCCACATCAAAGTCCCTAGGCATAGGAAGCCCAGGGCCCCCACATTTCTCATTGATTTCTGTCAAGGTTCCTTCCCCACTCTGAACTCTAGGGTACAGATGTGGGGACCTGCATGAAAACCTCCTAAGCTTACTTTTACCAGCTTAGCTTAAAACTTCCCCAAGGTACAAACTATTTTACTCTTTGCCCTAGGACTTCCACTGTGAGCAACAAACTTTATCTGGGTTCCTGAAAAAATGGAGTTTGGACACGTCTTTACCCCCAAAATCCTCCCAACCCTTGCACCCCACTTCCTGGGGAAGGTTTGGTAAAAATCATCACCAATTTCATAGGTGACCACAGACCCAAACCCTTGGATCTTAGAACAACGAAAAAAGCATTCCATTTTCTTACAAGAAGACCTTTAATAGAAGTAAAGGAATCACCTCTGTAAAATCAGGATGGTAGATACCTTATAGGGTAATTAGATTCAAAACATACAGAATCCCTCTAGGCAAAACCTTAAGTTACAAAAAAGACACACAAACAGGAATAGTCATTCTATTCAGCACAGCTATTTTCTCAGCCATATAAAGAAATCATAATCTAACACATACCTAGCTAGATTACTTACTAAGTTCTAAGACTCCATTCCTGTTCTGTCTCCAGCAAAAGCAGCATACAGACAGACCCAGACCCTTTGTTTTTCTCCCTCCTTCCAGCTTTTGAAAGTATCTTGTCTCCTCATTGGTCATTTTGGTCAGGTGCCAGCAAGGTTACCTTTAGCTTTTTAACCCTTTACAGGTGAGAGGATTTTTCCTCTGGCCAGGAGGGATTTTAAAGGGGTTTACCCTTCCCTTTATATTTATGACAATCCATGCTCAGCAGCTCACAGGGTCTGGCCCAGCTCAGACACTCTCAGCCATGGAACAGTCTCCCACAAGGGAAGGGCTGGGAGCCGCACTGCTGGGACCTTTCCAAACACACTGGAGATGACTCTGGAGAAGCCCCTCCCCGGTCTGAGAGCAAGGGACTCCTGGGGGCCTTTTGCAAATCCAATCTCCTTTGGAGAGATTCTCTCCCCCTCTTTCTGCCTCTCCCCAGACAGACAGAGGACGCCACAGAGGAACCCTAATGCCACTCACTTGCTCTGGCCGAAGGATGGCGGATGTTCAGGGTCATCTGCTGTCCCTCGCTCTCCTCCTTACTCTCCAAGCCCAAGGCAGGCTGGAGAGGGTGGTGACCTGAGGAGTTACACTGCCCAGCCGACAGGCAGGATGACGACACTGGGCGATCGACTGCCTGTGAAAAGAGGGGATCGAGAGTCAGGACTCCTGGGTTCCATTGCTGGTTTTCCAATTGAGACTTTGGGCAAGTTGATCCCCGCTCTATGGCTCTGTCCCCAGCAGTCAAATAGGAATTTCATACTTTCCCACTCTTGGAAAGTGCTGGGAGAAGCCCGCAGCAGAAGCTGCTCTGACAGTGCTAAGCAGCATCTGACCATTAGTGGTCGGCGTGCACTGCCCAGGAGGAGGAGTGTTTGGCTCTGGGGTTTCACTTCTGCCCAGTCTACAGAGAGGGGCCCAGCCCTGGAGTTTGGCTCAAGAAGACCAATTCTCCAAATTGTAAAGAGCGTTTTGAATTCCAGTCCTGTGCTCCAAAGTGCTTGGTGTCATCTGCACAGTTTAGAAGCATACTCTCCACTCCATTTTCCAAATCATTAATGAAAATATGGAATAGTACCACACCCCGGACTGATCCATGCTGGACCCACTAGGTACACCCCTTCAGCTGGGCAGCCAAACATGGAGAACGACTCTTGGAGGATAGGTTTTCAAACACCTGTGCGCCTACATTATACTAATTGCATCTAGACCACATTTCCCTAGGTTGCTTGTGAGAATGTCCTATGGGACTGTGTCAAAAGCCTGATTAACACCAAGATAGATCACATCTACTGTCTACCCACCTCCACTAGGCCCGTAACCCTGTCATAGAAGGAAACAGGATTGGTTTAGAATGACTTGTTCTTGTCAAATCCATGCTCACTAGTACTAAGAACCAAATGATCCTGATTGTTTAATAATGTGTTCCAGTATCTTTCCAGATATGGAAGTGAGGCTGGCTAGTCTGTAAGTCCCGGGGTTCTCTTTGTTTCCCTTTTAAACATAGCTACTGTCTTGTTAACGGATGGGGAGATGTCTTTTCGGGGATCTCAGATGAGAACTGGGGCACAGCACCTGGTTTGTTAAGGCCACAAAAATGGAGGCAGGAACCTCTTCTCTCCTGCTGACAAAGAACCCCAGATACTTAAAAGAGTGGGACTCACATCCCTGAATGGGCTTTAAAAAAAGACAGTGGTTAAAATTTGGCGCTGACCATATCTTGTTTCCGCAGCCTAGACATTTTAGCCAAGTTTAGAATTCCTTGGTGCTCAACACCGTGAAACTCCCCTTTCTCTTTCACAAAGGGCTTTAACTAAGCCCCTTATCTCACTCAGGCTCATGACTGCCCAGAGTTCGCAAATTGTCCCTGTTCCCATTAGAGAGATGGGGAGCCTGAGGTAGAGAGAAGGGAAGTGACCTACCCAAGGGCCTACACAGCAACGCGGTGGCAGAGCCAGAAAGAGAAGCCACATAGCTTGACTCCTAACAGACAACAAACCCCGCAGAGGCAAAGAGAGAGACCAGGAATCGAGATGGTGGGGAAATTTCATTGAAACCATTTCTGTCAGAAAATCCCATTCAGACTAAAATGGTTTGTTTCTTGAAATCATAACAATTGGGATGAAAATTCTTTGCAAAAATATTTTGTTGCAAAACAAAACCATCTCCTGTTTGTCACTGAGTGTTAAATTGTCTCGTCGCGCACAAAGAGGAGACACTTAGATCTCGAAAATTAGAGAAGATGCTTCAGTCTGAGCTAAGGAGTTGCTGCTCTTAACAATTTCAAAATAATCAAAAATAAATAAAATAGAATATTTCAGCTACTCTATTGTGTCATAATCTAATCTGAGTAAACGAGATAGGACCCCTCATATTATGCACTGCTCCTAGTAACACGATCCAATGGATCCCCATCCTCCTCCCACCGTGAGATAGATAGGAGCCGATTGTTATGCCTACTTGAAAGAGGGAGAAGCTAAGGCTGAGAAAGGAGAATTGGCTTGTCTGAAGTCACACAGCCAGTCAGTGGCAGAGTTGGGAATAGGACCCAAGAGCCCTGACTTGCAAACTAACCATCGAATCTTGAATTTCATACACTGAATGACCTGAATAAAGTCTTCTCACATGAACTCCAGACCAACAAACAGTTCATAGTAATTATTCAGCAAGTGTTTCAGGAGAACTGCAATGTTAGAGAGAATCATGAACTGCTCAGAGACAATGAATGCAGAGAAGCAGCAACATTCGTCAAACATATGACTGGTTCTGACTTATTTACTTGGTCTTAAAACAGAACAACAAGGACCCAAGTCTCCTCCCTGTCAATAACCCCCCGCACAGCCAATCAGGGTAGAGACTGAGGGGGCGGGAGGCTGAGGGTTCTCATCCAGGAAACCCAAAGGATGGCCCAGGTCACCAATGGGGATCACTGGCCGAGCACTATTTCAGCCCCACATTTTTCGGTTGACCTTCCACAATGGGAGCTGCAGAGCACCCCTAGTGACTTCCCCCACACACCCCTCCTGGTGGCAGTACGGGAACAGGGGAAAGGACAAAAGAAATAAAGAAGAAGAGAAAGGAGGGAGGGACGGAGGAAAAGGTAAAACAAAAAGGACAAACCCTAATGTCCCCAGTGATTCTAAGGGACAAAATCCTAGGTGGGGAATAAAATTCTGCCAGCTGAAGCTAGCGTTTTCCAGGCCTAGAATTCACCTGGCACCAAATGGATCAGACTGAACAGGTTCCAAACCTCTCAGAGGCTCTTAACTTCCAAACAGGGACGTCTGTTTTCTAGTAAAATCAGGAAAAGGAAAGGAGAAAAGTCGAAAGAGGTTCCTCCTCACGCTCACGTACGTAAACCCTAATACTCTCTCGGTCCTCAAAGAGAGATCTCGAGAGGCAGACTTGCTGAAGCAAAGCTACAGGGGTCTGCGAGGTTTCCCTGGCCCTGCGCCCCTGTCCTGCCTGGCTGATGTCAGCATCTCTCTGTGAGGTCACCACCTCCCCACTACCTTTGACCAATAGGCTGAGGTCCTGCAAAAGGCCTTTGTGTTGTCACTGCCACACCCACCCCTGGGGTGACCAGATGTCCCGATTTTATAGGGACAGTCCCGCTATCTGGGGCTTTTTCTTATATAGGCTCCCCTTACCCCCCCACTCCCTGTCCCCTTTTTCACACTTGCTATCCCGTTAGCCTACCCACCCCTCCCCTGCAGTGCTAATGTCCTGCCGCTGGCCAGACACTTTGGAGGTTTGAGCTACTCCCTGTGGATCACCCCACTCAAGGAGTGTTCATTCTACGAAGAAAGCCGGCTAGACAGCAAAACATCAGAGGCTGCTCCCAATGCTACACTGAGTTTTTCAGTAATGAGTCGACTTGATGGCCAGAAGAGACCATTAGAGCATCTCATCTGACACCCTGCATATCACAGGCCTCCTGTATACCACAGTTGCTACCATTTGGGAAGCACATCCCAGAAAGACATCTAGTCTTCATTAAATGACATCAAAAGATGGAGAATCCACCACTTTCCTTGGTAGCTTGTTCCTGTGGTGAATCTTCCTCGCTGTTGAATATTTGTGCCTTATTTGTGATATGAATTGGTCTCTTTTCACCTTCCAACCATTGGGTCTTGTTATGCCTTTCTCTGCTAGATTAACGAGCCTTTTAATCCCCAGTATTTTCTCTCCATTAAGGCATTTCAACCCTTCAGTGAAGTCACCTTTCAATCTGCTTTTCATCAGCTAAACAGGTTGAGCTCTTTCAATCGCTCCCTAGAAGGCATTTTTCTCCAGCCCGCAGAACATTTGGTGGCTCTTTGCTGCCCCAGCTCCAATTTCTCAACATCTTTTTCAAATGAGGACACCAAAACTGGAGGCAGTATTCCAGTAGCAGTCTCACTGATGCTGTGTCACCTCCCTAGCCTCCTCACGGCTCTCCTCCTACGTCTAAGGATGGCTTTAGCCTTGGTCACCACAGCATCAAGCTGGGAGCTTGTGTTGAGTGACTTCTGCACTGAGGCCCCTAAATCCTTTTAAAAATCACTGCTTTCCTGGATACACCTCCCCATTCTGGAGGTGTGGCCGGCACACCTTGTTGCTAGGTATAGGACCTTGCATTTGGCTCTGGTCAAACTTGCTTTCTTTCAATGGGCCCAGTTTGCGAATGAGCCAGATGGCTCTGTATCACTGCCCTCTCCTCATCAGTAATTACCACTCTGCCAGTATTTTGTCACCCACCAAGCTTATCAGCAGGGATTGTAGCTTTTCTCCCAACTCATTGATCATTCTACTTTTAAGTCCTTGAAAACTTCTTCAGAGTCTTAGTACCCAGGACCTGCTCCCCACAGAACAGTGAGAAAAGTCCGCCAGCCCTGCTGGTATATAGGGGTTAAGCACAAAACAAACACATCTTTAAGAGCTGTGTTGTCCACAGGCTCTGAACAACATGGGGGGGTCAGCAGCTTAGAAATGCTCTAGGGAGCTGTAGTGTAGACAGGTCCCAAGTGTGTCTCGGTTTCCCACCCTGTAAAATGGGGAGAACAAAAAAAATCCCCTTGATTAGCACTATTTGATAGTTGAGGAAACTGAGCCATCCAGTGTTGAAGAGACTCGCTCATGGTCCCAAAGCCAGGAATAGGAAACGGCAGGTCTCCTCATAGCCAGTCCTGTGATCTTGCCCTGATTATCCTGGCCTCGCTACTCTAACTTTATTCACAGCCTCCACGTCTTTTCCTCCATGTCCCTGAATCCCACATCACTGCAAAAGAAAGATTTTCTGTTAGCCAGCTGGCTCCAGTGGTTCTCAAACTTTTGAGATGGCCAGGAAGTGGGTTGCAGCTCAACTGCACCTAGCCCAGGTTATGCAGCTCCCTAGGGTGAAGGGAATAAGTGTGGGGGTCAGGTGACAAGCAGCAGCATGTGACTAGGACCCAGGCCTGCTGAGAGATAGAAAGGCCGCCTGTGCTTAGCCAGGAGAGAGACCGCAAGGGGAGCAGGTGTGGGAGGGGCTTGGAGAGTCCTTGAAAGGTCAGGGACAAGCCAGGAAGGGGCTAGGCTGAGCACTTAGGACAAGGCCCGAGGAGGGAAAGACAGGGCAGTTTAGGAGATGGGACAGATAGTCCAGTTGGTTTAGGCTCCCAGGGCCAGACAGCCACAGGTGAAGGTGATTGTCGGGGCTTATGTCCTTCTTCCCCAAGGTAGATCTGAGAGTGGAGAAGACTGATGCCAGAAGGGGGAAGTGAGTTAACCCCAAGGTCACCCACAGAGTTGATCACAAATGCATACTTGGAAGGATCCAAGAGAAGAAACATGGATTTTCCAGTCTCTTCTTTCTTGGAGTCCCCAGGGCCAAGGTAAAACCCCTGCTGCCCCTTCCCATTCTGCTCACCTCCGAGATATGCTGGAGTTTGTCTGTGCTGGGGGATGCTGTCAGCAGGATCTAGAGCTCGTCATCCATGTTCTATGGGCAGGCCTTCCTCTGAGCCTGCCAGCGGAGAGAGACCATGGGTCAGGGTTATGGAACCTGGGGCTACACCTGTCAGGATGACAGCTGGCTCTGCAGTCCTTGCCCAGAGCAGCTCTGTGCAGAGGGTCTGGTGCCGAGCAAGGTAGGGAACAGCCAAGCTGCTAGGGATGGGAGCTGGGCTTCCTGGCAGAGTCCAGGAAGCAAAGCACAGCATCTGCAAGGAAGGACTTCCCCATAGAGGGGCAACATCATCTCCCACAAGAGGGAGGACTCTCCCCCTGACACTGGATTAATCCTCTGGCCTGTTCCCATCTCTGCCCACCCGTACCCCCAACTCAGCAGCTCCAGCCACCGAAGAGAGCGAGAACCAGAGACCTTCCTGCTCCTGGGACAGAGGAGTACGTTGATGATCTACCTGGATATGAGTGTTGGCCGTCCCAATGCCCATGGTCTATCCTCCATTCAGGCCGTACTCAGGAACTGCGATTCTTGTTCTGGATCTAGGGGTGGCTTCAGTTTGCTGGCAGGAGACTGTACATGAGACCTTGCCATTGGGGTGCTACACAGGCACTAACGTGGGCATGGAAGTTTGAGGAACAGGGCAGAGGCCTGTGTGGGGCAAGGAGGGCAGGGATTTGGGAAGGAAGAGCAGAGGATCAAACACTTACTTAATGTAGGTCAGGATGATCCCCATTTCAAAGATAGAGAAAGTGAGGCATCAGGTGGGAGAGTGACTTGGCCAGGATCACATTACCACTCAGTGGCAGGGCTGCAGTCCAACTAGTTCCCTGCTCTCATCACTGGACCCTGTTGCCCCTCCTGTACGACCCCTCCAGCCATCCTCTCCCATAGACCATCCCCACCGCTCTCCAAAACCAGGCTGCCCCTTCCTGGCAAGGCCTGGTGTTACAGCTTTCTTGCTGGGCTAGCACCAAAGCCAATAGTTGCTAGGGCCCTCTGGGAGTTCTTTGGCTGGGAACTCAGCCCTTCAGCCAGGTGACCGTCTTTTAGTCCACTCCTTCCTGGGTCGTGCTCATCCCAAACGAAAAGTCCAAAAATGTCAAACAGAAACAAGGTCTTCCGTTCCTTTGGGGGCTCTTCCTCAGCCTGACTTTGGCTCGGCCTGCCCTTGGTAGCCCTTTCTATGACCTTCTACGTCCCCTTCCTCAGAGACCAAGGGAGAACCAGTCCTACCCTGGATTCTAGGTTCTGCCCCAAGGCCCTCTACTGAACAGCTAGGCCTGCTCCTGTACCTTTGCTGTGGTTTTCCCTGGTTTTCCCCTCAGGTGAAGCTCACTCTGTAATCAGTTTGGCCTAGGTCCAGACTTTACAGCCCACAAGGCCACTCTCAGTTATATTGCCTCCTCCTTAGAACATCTCCCACCCAGGGGAACAAGTTTGATTCTTGTCCAAGCTTCATCCCTCATCATCTCATCGCTGTCACCGGCTGCGCGCTTGTACAGCCTGCGCACAGTGTCTCCAGCTCCACTGCCAGCTCGCTCACCAGAATTAAGAGGCAATCCTTCCCTTACGCAGTATCCCAGCGCTCTTCCTGCAGCAACTCCTTCTCATTCGCAACTGCTTGCGGAGCCTGTTCCGAAGCCTTTAGTTTCTTCTCTACCCCTTTTTGCTACTGGCACTGCATACGCCAAAACCCTTTCTGTCAGGGTCTGAGAACCCACCATGGACTGCTCCACCCTGCTGTTTGTCCCTCCTTCAGTCTGCTTCATCTCTGGGCCAACCATTTCGTCCTTCACCTCCCTGCAGCACCCAACAGGGCGTGTTGGTGGAGGGTCTGCAAGGTCCACGGCCATCCCTGCCACCTCCACGTTGCCTGACTCACGTGGGTTTGTGTCAGAGGACACCTTCTCCTTTCTTTCTACCTTCTTGGGGCCCTGGCCCCTCGTTTTGCCACTCAGCAATTTCCTAAGCAGGCCGTGTCTTTTGATATGGCCTGCTTCTCTACACCCAAAACAAAGACCTCTTGTCCCCATCTTGGCATTAGGCCACACTTGTAAACTTTCTCATGGCCTGACCTCCTGGGCTAACCTTCTCAGCAAAGCCCAGGAATACTCTCCATATCTGCTCTTTTTGTCCATGGGCATAGCAGACCCTGGGTTGATTTCCCTTTGCAGGATCTCTCACAGGTATTTCTCCTGCTGCATCCGTAGCTCCGCCTGCACTTCCTTCTGCCTCTGTTGGTGTTCTAGGAGCTGCGTGAGAAACTCCTAGACCTGCTTTGGCTGCTTAACCAGTCCTGGGAACTGAAGTGAGAAATCCAGTGACCAGCTCAGTCCCTCCAGACACCCGCTTGTCACGACAGACCTTCTCTCAGCACCCAAGGCTTCCCCCTATGATCCATGAGGGCTGATGGAATTCAATCCTCCTGCCCATACCAATTAGAAACGAATCTACTCACCGTTCCGTGCCCCCATGGCGGCCAGGCATGATCACAGCCCTCTCGCTAGGCTAGCGTCCCCCATCTGTGGTTGCTCCAGCACCATGACAGTTTCTCTGCCTGGAAACTCAACCCTTCGGCCAGGTCACCACCTTTAGTCCACCCTTCTGGGGCCCAGCTTGTCTCACACTAAAAGTCCAAACACGTCTTTCCACAGAAAGAAGTCCTTCTGCCATCACTGGGGCTCTTCCTCTTCCTGCAGCTCCCTTGCTAGGCTTGCTAACCCTCTCCAGGTGGGTGTACGCCCCCTTCTTTGGGGCCAGTAGGGGAATCCAGTCCACCCTGACATTGGCAGCAGCCCAGGGTTCTGTACCCAACAGCAAGGTCTACTGCTTTCTCTTTGCTGCAGTTTTCCCTGGGCACTTCCTACCTCTCTTCTCAAGTTTCCCTCTAGGCTTTCCTTGCTGCTCTGAACTTCCTACCTCGTTCTCATTCCTGTTGATACCCCAGCTGGGCTGTATCACCACTGAAGTCTGGCTCTGTAGGGGGAGGTACATGGTGCCTCTCAGGTAGGGCTCATTCTTTAATCAGCTTGGCTAAGCCCCAGGCTGTGCAGCCCAGTGGAGAACACCCTGTTACAAGCCTGCTCTGCCCACTCCTACTGTTCCTGGGCTGGGGTCCTTGCTCCCCATTTCAGACCTGGTTTCCAGTGGGGCTCAGTACACACAGGCCCCACTGCCTGCAACTGGAGTTTGCTTGTTCTGGTGACTCTGATATTCAGGCCCTTCATCATTCAGAGGTTGACAGGTGTGGTGAGGGGGCTGGAGAAATCCCACTGCTGAGTGGAAGGAGGCCAAAGAGTTGGGATTCTGGGAGCTGATGGGTTCATTTGCCCTGCTGCGGGAAGTGGAGCTGGAGACCGGAGATGCCATGTGAACGAGACTACCTGATGTCCTCTTCATGCCCAAGGGGCTGGAGCCTCCTGCCGGAAACCCTCTCAGGAGTCCAGCTTAGAGGACATGTCTAGGGAGCCCCTTCCTACGAACAAAACCAGGGTGGTACAATGATCGAGACGTCTCTGTCCCACAGCTGGGAGCCAGGGACAGGGGAAGCTCCCAGGCAAGCTACACATCGGGTATCCCGTTTCTCTCCCAAGAGACCCACACACCCCAAGGAGTAAATGGCTCTTACCTCAATGGGGAGTGGGATCTTCCATCTAAGCCTCTTTGAGAGCCAGCACTGCTTGCTTTGATGGGACAAGGTGACCCGTCTGCACTGCTCCAGGAGGTGGCTCAGCTGAAGGCTGCACCCATCTGGGAGGCTGTGAGGGTATTTGGGGCGCAGAAGGAAGGACCCTGGTCCACAGAGAGGGGAGAGGGTTTCTGTGAGTGCCAAGGGGTTCCATTTCCCCTTCCCCTATCTCCCCATTTACAGTGAGCCAGAGCAGTACCTGCAGCAGGGAGCGGGAGTTTCTGGTGGCCTCAGAGGCACAGCCCTGCAGTGCCTCAGGCACCGCGCGCAAGTGCTGGATGATGCGGACCTGACACAGCACATTGGCCGTGACATCCTCCTTCTGCAAGGGAACGAGAACCTGTCAGAGACTCAGACGGCCCCGAGGAATTGGGGGGGATTAAGGGCACCTGGAAGCAGCAGCACTTCCACCCACCACCTGCCTACTTCTGAGGGATGGATTCACCCTCCTTACCCCCAGAATCGAGTCTTCTTGTCCTTTCTAGTGACCTCCAGTGCCAACCCCCATCCTTGTAGGGTCAGCTCCTGATACCTCCCCTCAGGGCCCCTGACAGCTTTTCCACCTCTATTCCACAGCTCAAGTTCTCAGAACCCTCTCCTCCACCCCCACCCAGCTTGGGCAGGGACAGGGCTCTAGCAAGGGAGTGTGGGGGAAGGACGGATTCTGGCAGCAGTGAAGTAGGATGTCGGGAGGTTGAGACCTTTCCCCAAGTCATCCCAGACACTAATGCTGAAGACGCAGGATGGCAGCTCTGGTGAATGGGGCAGATCAGCAGCCCCTGCTAACTGAATCCTCCCATTCTCTCTAGAGTGGGTCCAGCCCTGCCAGCAGCAGGACAAGCTTCCCCCGCCCATGTGCCTCAACCCTGCCTGGTGAATCGCCATCACTCATCAGTCCTTGGCTTCCCAGGCTGCCAGTGATGGGAGCAACTCTGGGTGGTGACTCGGGAGACACTGACTCTACTCCGCTGGAAACTGGTGCGGCCCTGTGGGACAGGAGAGACTCGCAGAGGGCACTTCCCAAGAGTGATAGCACCGTGTCCTAAGAACATAAGTCCGTGATGAGGTAATTCTTGTCATTAATTAGCCTTGCTAAAAGGATCGGTTGGAGCTGCTCCAGGGACAAGCTGGCTCCCTCCTGCTCATGGAGGTGAATTCACCTCCCTTGCCAGTTGCACCTGTTCTCACTCTCATTCCACACCAGGCTTCTTGCTGCCAGGCCAGCGAATGGCCATTGGATGGGAATGAGGCCTGGGTCCCACCCCAATCTCCTGACTCTAATGCAGCTGCTTACCTTGTCCCGCATCAGCGCTGGGCTTCCCGCAGGAGGGAGCAGGTGAGGAGCAGCCCAGCCTGGCTGACACGCAGCAGAGGGTCGTGGATGGCCAGCACTGCCGTCTGGAGGAAGTATCTTCTCTGCCCCTCCCAGAAGAACTTTCTGAAGACCTAAAACCAACAGGACGTGAGGCATTACCAGATTGCCCAGAATCAGGTTCCAAATTCTGGAGCTAGAACGCTATCTCTGTCTAGTGGCCCCAGGAGGCAGCCACTGCAGGGCACCCAGCCACCCCCACTCCCTGACCTGTGTCATGCCCTGGCAGAGTGTCCTTACCTCCCCCACCCTGGTTGTGTTCCTGTTGCCCAGGAGCCTGCTGTCCTGGTGCCAGTCCCAACACCACAGGGCTTTGGCCTCATGGATGGTCAGCCCTGGGAAACAGACACACACAAACACTTGTCATTCTGGTTGCAGTGCTTGTGTCCTTCCAATCCCATTGGTGGCTGCACAGTGGGCAGAGTCCTCGCTGCGTGCCTGGCCCAACAGAATTGCAGGGGCTGGTGTAGAACAAAGAAAGAGATCGAGAGAGACTCAGCCTCCAGCCGGGGTCAGTCTGAGAGAAATTGGTTGCAGTCCCACTCTCACTCTACTCTCAGTTGCCATTTCCCAGCTGGGTTCCTTACCCCTCTGGTGCAGCAGCAGCTGGTAGAGCTGGTACACTCCCTCCCTGGCCTGCCGGATCAGGTCCTTGGCTGGGTCACTGATGGACAGAGCCAGCTGTGCCACACGGTGACCCATCCTCGGGAATTCTGCTGAGTTCTTACGGGAGGGAGAGGGGACTCCATTAGCATTTTCCTGTGACCTCCCAGTCCCCTGCTGGCCAGGACTCTCCATCATCATTATCTAGCGAGGTCTGGCCCAGCTCAGACAGTCTCAGCCTGTCAAACAGTATCTCACAAGGCAAGGGCTGGGAGCCGCATGCTGGGACCTTTCCAAACACACTGGAGATGACTCTAGAAAAGCCCCTCCCCAATCTGAGAACAAGGGGCTCCTGGGGGCCTTTTGCAAATCCAATCTCCTTTCGAGAGATTCTCTCCCCCTCTTTCTGCCTCTCCCCAGACAGACAGACGACGCCACAGAGGAACCCTAATGCCACTCACTTGCTCTAGGCGATGGAGCGATGGATGGCGGATGTTCAGGGTCGTCTGCTGTCCCTCGCTCTCCTCCTCACTCTCCAAGCCCAAGGTAGGCTGGAGAGGGTGGTGACCTGAGGAGTTACCCTGCCCAGACAGCAGGCAGGGTGATGACACTGGGCGATCGACTGCCTGTGAAAAGAGGGGATTGACAGTCAGGACTCCTGGGTTCCATTGCTGGTTTTCCTATTGGGACTTTGGGCAAGTTGCTCCCCGCTCTATGGCTCTGTCCCCAGCAGTCAAATGGGGATTTCATACTTTCCCACTCTTGGAAAGTGCT
This sequence comes from Lepidochelys kempii, assembly GCF_965140285.1. Classification (NCBI taxonomy): domain Eukaryota; kingdom Metazoa; phylum Chordata; order Testudines; family Cheloniidae; genus Lepidochelys; species Lepidochelys kempii. Next base: position 176,969,813 of record NC_136382.1, on the reverse strand, counting down.
GGGAGAATCCCGCAGCAGAAGCTGCTCTGACAGAGCTAAGCAGCATCTGACCATTAAAGGTCGGCGTGCACTGCCCAGGAGGAGGAGTGTTTGGCTCTGGAGTTTCACTTCTGCCCAGTCTACAGAGGGGGGCCCAGCCGTGGAGTTTGGCTCAAGAAGACCAATTCTCCAATTTGTAAAGGGCGTTTTGAATCATAGAATATCAGGGTTGGAAGGGACCTCAGGAGGTCATCTAGTCCAACCCCCTGCTCAAAGCAGGACCAATCCCCAATTAAATCATCCCAGCTAGGGCTTTGTCAAGCCTGACCTTAAAAACTTCTAAGGAAGGAGATTCTACCACCTCCCTAAGTAACACATTCCAGTGTTTCACCACCCTCCTAGTGAAAAAGTTTTTCCTAATATCCAACCTAAACCTCCCCCACTGCAACTTGAGACCATTACTCCTTGTCCTGTCCTCTTCTACCACTGAGAATAGCCTCTCAGCCTCTCCTCATAAGTCATGTGTTCCAGACCCCTAATCATTTTTGTTGCGCTTTGCTGGACTCTCTCCAATTTATCCACATCCTTCTTGTAGTGTGGGGCCCAAAACTGGACACAGTATTCCAGATGAGGCCTCACCAATGTCGAATAGAGGGGGACAATCACGTTCCGTCGATCTGTTCGCTATGCCCCTACTTATACATCCCAAAATGCCATTGGCCTTCTTGGCAACAAGGGCACACTGCTGACTCATATCCAGCTTCTCGTCCACTGTCACCCCTAGGTCCTTTTCCGCAGAACTGCTGCCTAGCCATTCGGTCCCTAGTCTGTAGCTGTGCATTGGGTTCTTCCGTCCTAAGTGCAGGACCCTGCACTTATCCTTATTGAACCTCATCAGATTTCTTTTGGCCCAATCCTCCAATTTGTCTAGGTCCCTCTGTATCCTATCCCTGCCCTCCAGCGTATCAACCACTCCTCCCAGTTTAGTATCATCAGCAAATTTGCTGAGAGTGCAATCCACACCATTCTCCAGATCATTTATGAAGATATTGAACAAAACCGGCCCCAGGACCGACCACTGAGGCACTCCACTTGACACCGGCTGCCAACGAGACATGGAGCCATTGATCACGACCCGTTGAGCCCGACAATCTAGCCAACTTTCTACCCACCTTATAGTGCATTCATCCAGCCCATACTTCTTTAACTTGCTGACAAGAATACTGTGGGAGACCATTTCAAAAGCTTTGCTAAAGTCAAGATACAATACATCCACTGCTTTCCCTTCATCCACAGAACCAGTAATCTCATCATAGAAGGTGATTAGATTAGTCAGGCATGACCTTCCCTTGGTGAATCCATGCTTACTGTTCCTGATCACTTTCCTCTCATGTAATTGCTTCAGGATTGATTCTTTGAGGACCTGCTCCATGATTTTTCCAGGGACTGAAGTGAGGCTGACTGGCCTGTAGTTCCCAGGATCCTCCTTCTTCCCTTTTTTAAAGATGGGCACTACTTTAGCCTTTTTCCAGTCATCTGGGACTTCCCCCGTTCGCCACGAGTTTTCAAAGATAATGGCCAATGGCTCTGCAATCACAGCCGCCAGTTCCTTTAGCACTCTCAGACGCAACTCGTCCGGCCCCATGGACTTGTGTACGTCCAGCTTTTCTAAATAGTCTCTAACCACCTCTTTCTCCACAGAGGGTTGGCCATCTACTCCCCATGTTGTGATGCCCAGCGCAGCAGTCTGGGAGCTGACCTTGTTCGTGAAGACAGAGGCAAAAAAAGCATTGAGTACATTAGCTTTTTCCACATCCTCTGTCACTAGGTTGCCTCCCTCATTCATTGAGGGGCCCACACTTTCCTTGGCTTTCTTCTTGTTGCCAACATACCTGAAGAAACCCTTCTTGTTACTCTTAACGTCTCTCGCTAGCTGCAGCTCCAGGTGCGATTTGGCCCTCCTAATTTCATTCCTACATGCCCGAGCAATATTTTTATACTCTTCCCTGGTCATATGTCCAATCCACTTCTTGTAAGTTTCTTTTTTATGCTTAAGATCCGCTAGGATTTCACCGTTAAGCCAAGCTGGTCCCCTGCCATATGTACTATTCTTTCGACACATCGGGATGGTTTGTCCCTGTAACCTCAACAGGGATTCCTTGAAATACAGCCAGCTCTCCTGGACTCCTTTCCCCTTCATGTTAGTCCCCCAGGGGATCCTACCCATCTGTTCCCTGAGGGAGTCGAAGTCTACTTTCCTGAAGTCCAGGGTCCGTATCCTGCTGCTTACCTTTCTTCCCTGTGTCAGGATCCTGAACTCAACCAACTCATGGTCACTGCCTCCCAGATTCCCATCCACTTTTGCTTCCCCTACTAATTCTTCCCAGTTTGTGAGCAGCAGGTCAAGAAAAGCTCCCCCCCTAGTTGGCTTCTCTAGCACTTGCACCAGGAAATTGTCCTCTACGCTTTCCAAAAACTTCCTGGATTGTCTATGCACCGCTGTATTGCTCTCCCAGCAGATATCAGGAAAATTAAAGTCACCCAGAACCAGGGCATGCGATCTAGTAGCTTCCGCGAGCTGCCGGAAGAAAGCCTCATCCACCTCATCTCCCTGGTCCAGTGGTCTATAGCAGACTCCCACCACTACATCACTCCTGTTGCTCACACTTCTAAACTTAATCCAGAGACACTCAGGTTTTTCTGCAGTTTCGTACCAGAGCTCTGAGCAATCATACTGCTCCCTTACATACAGTGCTACTCCCCCACCTTTTCTGCCCTGCCTGTCCTTCCTGAACAGTTTATAACCATCCATGACAGTACTCCAGTCATGTGAGTTATCCCACCAAGTCTCTGTTATTCCAATCACGTCATAATTCCTTGACATCACCAGGACCTCCAGTTCTCCCTGCTTGTTTCCAAGGCTTTGTGCATTCGTATATAAGCACTTGAGATAACCTGCTGATCGCCCCTCATTCTCAGTATGAGGCAGGAGCCCTCCCCTCACAGACATTCCTGCCTGTGCTTCCTCCTAGTATCCCGCTTTCCCACTTACCTCAGGGCTTTGGTCTCCTTCCCCCGGTGAACCTAGTTTAAAGCCCTCCTCACTCGGTTAGCCAGCCTGCTCGCAAAGATGCTCTTCCCTCTCTTCGTAAGGTGAAGCCCATCTCTGCCCAGCACTCCTCCTTCATGGAACACCATCCCATGGTCAAAGAATCCAAAGCCTTCTCTCCGACACCACCTGCGTAGCCATTCGTTGACTTCCACGATTCGACGGTCCCTACCCAGGCCTTTTCCTTCCACGGGGAGGATGGACGAGAACACCACTTGCGCCTCAAACTCCTTTATCCTTCTTCCCAGAGCCACGTAGTCCACAGTGATCTGCTCAAGGTCATTCTTGGCAGTATCATTGGTGCCCACGTGGAGAAGCAGGAAGGGGTAGCGATCCGAGGGCTTGATGAGTCTCGGCAGTCTCTCCGTCACATCGTGAATCTTAGCCCCCGGCAAGCAGCAGACTTCTCGGTTTTCCCGGTCAGGGCGCCAGATAGATGACTCAGTGCCCCGGAGTAGAGAGTCCCCGACCACCACCACCCGCCTCCTTCTCTTGGGAGTGGTGGTCATGGAACCCCCCATCTCAGGACAGCGCATCTCATGCCTTCCAACCAGCGGAGACTCCTTCTGCTTTCTCCCCACAGACATATCATCTGGTCCACTCTCCACAATGATACCTGTGGAGAGAACAGGAAAGTGGTTAGTTACCTGTGTCTGCGTGGCTGGAACCCGGACATTCCCCCTTCTTCTTCTGGAGGTCACATGTTGCCAAGCTTCTTCACTGGCCTCTTGGCTCCGCTGTGCAACCTGCTCTAAATCTTTAGAGCTTTGTGCCCGTAGAAGCATCCATGAGGTCTGGCAAGACTATGCAGTCCCTGCAAAGCAAGGGAGAGCCATAGGTCAGAGTTAGGGAAACTGGGGATACACGTGCCATATGATGGGAAGAGGGGTCTCTGGGAAGCACTTGTGAGACCCCCAAACACATATCCTGGCCTCGCTCATTCACATCCTACTGCAGGCAATTAGCAAGGATTCATGGCAGGATGACAGCTGGCTCTTCAATCCACGACTTTAGCATGATCTACCTAGACTTGGGTGGTGTCCTTCTCCATACCCAGGGTGAAGCCGGCATGCAGGGCAGCTCGAAGGAGGTGGGTCTCCAGCTCTGGCTCCAGGCCAGGTGTCATGGTGCTGGCAAAAGAGAGGAGCCGGTATTAGACTGTGCAGTGCGGGGGTGGGACTGGCACCAACAGGGATGTGAAATTGCAGGGAAATAGGCAGAGGCTGGCGAGAATGGAAACTGAGGCACCGTGCCAGGGAATGACAAGTGCAAGATTTCCCAGACAGACTGTGGCAGGACAGGAATAGTGCCTGATCCCTGGACCCTGCTGCCCCTGCTGTATCTGTTCCTGGGAGTGAGCCTCTCCCCAAAGCCTTTGCAATGTTACTGGAGTGAAAAGAACAGCCCAACCCAGAGAGAGTGAACCTTCCCACCACCTCTGTCAGAGTAGACACCCTTGGGAGGTGACCTGGTGGTGGGAGAGGCAGTGACTCCCAGCCCTTGGTCTGAGCAGCAGCGGGGTTCGGGGAACCAGGCTGAAGGGTCTCGGTACCCGAGGTTGCCCACAGCAATCAGGGATTAGGGAGGACGGCGCCCAGTGGAGAGTTACCAGGCAGCTCCTCAATGAGATCCTGTGAGACCCAAAGGAGATAAAGGAAAGTGAGAGATTTGGGCCTCATTGACACTTCCCAGTGAGAAGATTACACAGCCAGTGCCCCACAGAGTCAGCAGGATCCCCCCACCTGCCTCCAGCTCCTCCGATTCCTGCCCACTAGTGGCCAATCTCAGATGATACCTGCTGCCACTTGGGAGAAGGACAGGGGCACCTCCACCTCCGGGACCCGGAGCAGATTGCTCCCCACATCCCCCGCTCTCAGTGATACCTTCAGCCTCCAAGTAATTCAGGAGTCCATAGCAAAGCGAACCCACTCACACACTGTCGTGGACTCCGTGGGAGGTGCCTGCCCGCTCTTCCCGCACCCACCCCGCCAACCAGAGCACCGGGGACCAAAGTGGCAGCATCTAGTGTCAGAGGTTCACGTGGCTCAGGCCAGACATCTAGGTTGGGGACCAGCCCCCACAGCACTGCTTGAGGGCCTGAGCTCAGGGTGTTCACAGCCCCCTCCTCACCCCTCCCTGAGCCCAGCCTGGCTCCTCACCTGGAACAAAGCAGCGGCACCCATTGACCTCACAGCTACCCTAATCCCAGGCACTGCTGCTGTCCCATGGGGAGCGGGCTGAGCTGCTGGTGCTGGGACAGGGATCCTCCACCTCCTGCCCCAGGGAGATTGGAGGGTCCTCAGTGACTGGGCAGGATGATGCCTCCTGCTGGGAATCAGGGCTGGGCTCCTGGGGCCGGTGCTTCCCACACAACAAGCCCCAGAGCCACCCTGCCCGGCTCCCTTCCTGGGCTGGGTCATGCCTGCCCAGCCGCATCCTGGGCCAGCTCCATTTCAACCTGGCCAGTGCCTCTCCCACCTCGGCGCCTGTGCTGGGAGTGGGTTTCCTCCGCCAGAAGGCTGGGCACTTCCACCTCCTGGTCCATCCGGGACCTCCTTCCCTGCCAGCGGGGACAGAGGGGCCGCTCTGCTCCTGGGGAATATGGCAGCTGCTTCCCTCAGGCTCTGGGGACACCTGCTGAGACTTCTTCCTGAACATCTTCAGGAGCCCAGCCATCCTGGAACCGAGCGGGGAGCAAGCATGAGTCTGGGGTCCGGTCAGCCTCTCACCAAACAACCTTTTTCATCCCTCCCCATCCCTGCCCCAGCCACAGCAGCTCCTCCTCCCCTCACAGGGGTGGAGGGAGTGCAATCTCCACACACTGGCAGGACTTCATTGCATGGTCTGCTCCCAACGATTCCCCTCATCATCCCTGGTGCTGAAACACCCGGGGAGTTACTGGGGTCAGTTACACAGACTATTCGACAAGCAGCTCCCTCCTGCCATCCCTGGATACCCCCCAGACTAGAGAACAGAACAATATCCAGGAGTCCGGACTTCTCCAGAGAAACCGTTCCCCACACCAAAGTCCCTATGTATAGGAAGCCCAGGGCTCCCTCATTTCTCATTGATTTCCATGCTCAGCAGCTCACAGGGTCTGGCCCAGCTCAGACACTCTCAGCGAGGGGAACAGTCTCCCACAAGGGAAGGGCTGGGAGCCGCATTGCTGGGACCTTTCCAAACACACTGGAGAAGGCTCTGGAGAAGCCCCTCCCCGGTCTGAGAGCAAGGGGCTCCTGGAGGCCGTTTGCAAATCCAAACTCCTTTGGGAGAGAATCTCTTCCCCTCTTTCTGCCTCTCCCCAGACAGACAGGGGATGCCACAGAGGAACCCTAATGTCACTCACTTGCTCTAGGTGATGGAGCGATGGATGGTGGATGTTCAGTATCACCTGCTGTCTCTCACCCTCCTCCTCATTTTCCAAGCCCAAGGCAGGCTGGAGAGGGTGGTGACCTGAGGAGTTACACGCCCAGCCAGCAGGCAGGGTGATGACACTGGGCGATCAACTGACTGTGAAAAGAAGGGTCTGTATTATTGCCAAGGGACGGAGAAACTCAGCCAGCAGCAGGTGGTGCAAAACACTGCCTTAGTGCGGGGGTGACAGCACCTCCCAGCTCCCACATTACACACCTTCCTAGAGCCTCCCAACCCCCCTGGGCTGTACGGACTGCGGCCACACATCTATAGAGAGGGGCCCAGCCGTGGACTTTTGCTCAAGAAGACCAATGTCTCCAAATTGTAAAGGGCATTTTGAATTCCAGTCCTGTGCTCCAAAGTGCTTGGTGTCATCTGCACAGTTTAGAAGCACACTCTCCACTCCATTTTCCAAATCATTAATGAAAATATGGAATAGTACCACACCCCGGACTGATCCGTGCTGGACCCACTAGGTACTCCCTTTCAGCTAGGCAGCCGAACATGGAGAACGATTCTTGGAGGATAGGTTTTCAACCACCTGTGCACCTACATTATACTAATTGCATCTAGACCACATTTCCCTAGGTTGCTTCTGAGAATGTCCTATGGGACTCTGTCAAAAGCCTGATTAACACCAAGATAGATCACATCTACTGTCTACCCATCTCCACTAGGCCTGTAACCCTGTCAAAGAAGGAAACAGGATTGGTTTGGAATGATTTGTTCTTGACAAATTCATGCTCACTAGTACTAAGAACCAAATGATCCTGTAGGTGCTGACAAACTGATTGTTTAATAATGTGTTCCAGTATCTTCCCAGGTATGGAATGAGGCTGGCTAATCTGTAAGTCCCAGGGTTCTCTTTGTTCCCCTTTCAAAGATAGCTACTGTCTTGTTAACGGATGGGGTGAGGTTCTTTTCGGAGATCTCAGATGAGAACTGGGGCACAGCACCTGGTTTGTTAAGGCCACAAAAATGGAGGCAGGAACCTCTTCTCTCCTGCTGGCAAATTACCCCAGATACCTAAAAGAGTGGGACTCACATCCCTGAATGGGCTTTAAAAAAGACAATGGTTAAAATTTGGCCCCGACCATTTCTTGTTTCCGCAGCCTAGACATTTTAGCAAAGTTTAGAATTCCTCGGTGCTCAACACTGTGAAACTCCCCTTTCTCTTTCACAAAGGGCTTTAACTACGCCCCTTATCTCACTCAGGCTCATGACTGCCCAGAGTTCGCAAACTGTCCCTGTTCCCATGAGGCAGATGGGGAGCCTGAGGTACAGAAAAGGGAAGTGACCTACCCAAGGGCCTACACAGCAATGCGGTGGCAGAGCCAGAAAAAGATGCCACAAATCCTGACTCCTGTTCTAACAGACAACAAACCCCCCAGAGGCAGGGAGAGAGCCCAGGAATCAAGATGGTGGGGAAATTTCATTGAAACCGTTTTGGTCAGAAAATCCCATTCAGACTAAATCGGTTTGTTTGTTGAAATCATAACAAGTGGGATGAAAATTCTTTGCAAAAATATTTTGTTGCAAAACAAAAGCATCTCCTGTTTGTCACAGTGTGTTAAATTGTCTCGTCGCACACAAAGAGGAGACACTTTGATCTCGAAAATTAGAGAAGATGCTTCAGTCTGAGCTAAGGAGTTCCTGCTCTTAACAATTTCAAAATAATCAAAAACAAAATAGAATATTTCAGCTATTATATTGTGTCATAATCTGATCTGAGTAAAAGTTATAGGACACCTCATATTATTCACTACTCCCAGTGACACTCTCCAATGGATCCCCATCCTCCACCCGCCGTGAAGTACGTAGGAGCGGATTGTTATGCCTACTTGAAAAAGGGAGAAGCTAAGGCTGAGAAAGGAGAATTGACTTGTCTGAGGTCACACAGCCAGGCAGTGGCAGAGTTGGGAATAGGACCCAAGAGCCTGACTTGCAAACTAACCATCGGATCTTGAGTTTCATATGTTGAACGACCTGAATAAAGTGCTCTCAAATGAGCTCCAGACCAACAACAGTTCATAGTAATTATTCAGCAAGTGTTTCAGGAGAACTGGAATGTTAGAGAGAATCATGAACTGCTCAGAGACAATGAATGCAGAGAAGGAGCAAAATTCGTCAAACATGATTGGCTATGACTTATTTACTTGGTCTTAAAAGAGAACAACAAGGACCCGAGTCTCCTCCCTGTCAATAACCCCCTGCTCAGCTAATCAGTGTAGAGATTGAGGGGCGGGAGGCAGAGGGTTATCACCAAAGAGCCCAAAGGATGGCCCAGGTCACCGGTAGGGATCACTGCCCGAGCACTATTTCAGCCCCGCATTTTTGGGTGGACCTTCCACAATGGGAGCTGCAGAGCACCCCCAGTGACTCCCCCCACACACCTCTTCTGGTGGTGGGAGGGGAACAGGGGAAAGGACAAAAGAAGTAAGAGAAGAAGAGAAAGGAGGGAGGGATGGAGGAAAAGATAAAACAAAAAGGACAAACCCTAATGTCCCCAGTGAGTCTAAGGGACAAAATCCTAGTTGGGAATATAATTCTGCCACCTGAAGCTAGCGTTTTCCAGAATTCAGCTGGCACCAAATGGATCAGACTGAACAGGTTCCAAACCTCTCGGAGGCTCTTACCTTCCAAACAGGGATGTCTGTTTTCTTGTAAAATCAGAAAAAGGACAGGAGAAAACTCGAAAGAGGTTCCTCCTCGCGCTCATGTACATAAAACCTAATACTCTCTCGGTCCTGAAAGAGAGACCTTGAGAGGGAGACTTGCTGAAGCAAAGCTACAGGGGTCTGCGAGATTTCTCTGGCCCTGCGCCCCGGTCCTGTCTGGCTGATGTCAGCATCTCTCTGTGAGGTCACCACCTCCCCACTACCTTTGACCAATAGGCTGAGGTCCTGCAAAAGGCGTTTGTGATGTCACTGCCACACCCACCCCTGGGGTGACCAGATGTCCCGATTTTCTAGGGACAGTCCCGCTACTGTTTGGCAAACACATTCCAGAAAGGCATCTAGTCTTCATTAAATGACATCAAGAGATCGAGAATCCACCACTTTCCTTGGTAGCTTGTTCCTGTGGTGAATCATCCTCGCTGTTGAATATTTGTGCTTTATTTGTGATATGAATTTGTCGCTTTTCACCTTCCAGCCATTGGGTCTTGTTATGCCTTTCTCTGCTAGATTAACGAGCCTTTTAATCCCCAGTATTTTTTCTCCATTAAGGCATTACAACACTTCAGTGAAGTCACCTTTCAATCTGCTTTTCATCAGCTAAACAGGTTGAGCTCTTTCAATCGCTCCCTAGAAGGCATTTTTCTCCAGCCCGCAGGACATTTGGTGGCTCTTTGCTGCCCCAGCTCCAATTTCTCAACATCTTTTTCAAATGAGGACACCAAAACTGGAGGCAGTATTCCAATAGCAGTCTCACTAATGCTGTGTCACCTCCCTAGCCTCCTCACAGCTCTGCTCCTATGTCTAAGGATGGCTTTAGCCCTAGTCACCACAGCTTCATGCTGGGAGCTCGTTTTGAGTGGCTTCTCCACTATGGCCCCTAAATCCTTTTCAGAGTCACTGCTTTCCTGGATACAATTCCCCATTCTGGAGGTGTGGTCGGCATGCCTTGTTGCTAGGTGTAGGAGCTTGCATTTGGCTCTGCTCAAACTTGCTTTCTTTGAATGGGCCCAGCTTGCCGAATAAGCCAGATGGCTCTGTATCACTGCCCTCTCCTCATCAGTAATTACCACTCTGCCAGTATTTTGTCACCCACCAATCTTAAAAGCAGGGATTGTGGATGTAAGCAGTGTCAGGATGAGCTCCACCCTGACATCTGGTGGTGAGGTGTGGCAAGTTGTGGAAAAGAACTTCAGGGGCCGATCTCATTTGCATAGGCACACCCACCACACCTAGAATGAGACCATAGCTGCCCAAATGGTCACTTTGGCTGCTGTGGGATCCCCAGTGTCTCTGTTATTGGGGCAGGAAGAATAAATTGTTATTACCCTGATTATGGGAACTATGCTTGGAACTGTACGTGGCCTTTTGTTATGATGGAGGGATTCACCATCAACTAAGTAGCACTCGCTAGGCAAGGGTCATGGGTTCCAAAACTGTGTGAATGGAGAGAGGCTGGGGACAAGTATTAATATTTGGTGGCATGGGCCCCTTGCTGAGGGTCTTACATGCTAATTGCACTTCTTCCTCTCTCCACTGTGGAATATCAGAGCTAATTTTGATTTCATTAGAAGTCTAGTTATAGGCTGCTGAGCTCACTTTGGGCTGACAGTGCACCAGCACTAGGGCTCCCCTACTACAAGCTGAATTCACCTAAGAGCTGAAATCACTGAGTGTTGTGTTAAGTAGTGGGGGAGCCTGAAGATATATTGTGGAGCAGTTTAACTGGAGCAGTGTGTGGATGGCAGGAGCTGCTTGTGGGCCGTGGAGCTGAGTGAAGGAGTTCGTGGGGCGGCTGACGGAGCGGAGCGGGGCGCAGCTGAGCGAAGGAGTTCGTGGGGCGGCTGGCGGAGCGGGGCGCAGCTAAGCGAAGGAGTTCGTGGGGTGGCTGGCGGAGCGGAGCGCAGCTGAGCGAAGGAGTTTGTGGGGCGGCTGGCGGAGCGGAGCGCCGCTATGGAGCTATGGGGCGGTCAGCTTCAGATCACGTAAGGTGCCTCTTACCCCCGTCCCATTTCCACCCAGGTTGGGAGGTAAAGCTCCGCCGATAAACTTTCGAACTCTGGGGCTGCCCTGACCAGGAACAGAGACTTTTGGGGCATTGGACTTTTGGGACTTTGGGTGATTTGGGGTTGCTGGACTCAAGAACCAAAGGGAAAAGGGCATGCCCCAATTTGCCTGGGGTGGGTTTTTTTTTGTTGCTCATGGGTTGTGTTATGAATCCTGTTGGTGGTGTTTCCCCAACATAATGCCACATTGTTTCTCTCTGTTATTAAAAGGCTTTTGCTGCACTCAGACTATGTGCTTGCGAGAGGGGAAGTATTGCCTCTTGGAGGCGCCCAGCGGGGGTGGTATATATTTGTCCCAGGTCACTGGGTGGGGGCTCGAGCCGGTTTGCATTGTGTTATTGGAATGGAACCCCTAGATATTGAACCTGGCCCTTGTTGCTGCCAACTCTGACGGGCAGAAGGGTTACATGTATTTTCTCCCAATTCATTGATAATAATATTTTTTAAAATTAGTCCTTGAGAGCTTCTTCAGACCCTTAGTACCCAGGAGCTGCTTCCCACAGCACAGTGAGAAAAGGCCGTCTAGACCTGCTGATACATTGGGAATAAGAACAGAACAAACACACCTTTAGGAGCAGTATTGTCCATAGGCTCAGAACAACATGTGGGGTTCAGCAGCTTAGAAATGCTCTAGGGAGCTGTAGTGTAGACAGGTCCCAACTGTGTCTTGGTTTCCCACCCTGTAAAATGGGGAGAACAAACAAAACCTTGATAAGCTCTCTTTGATAGTGGGGAAACTGAGGCACCCAGCGTTGAAGAGACTTGCTCATGGTCCCAAAGCCAGGAATAGAAAATGGCAGGTCTTCTGATAGCCAGTCCTGAGACCTTGCCCCTGGTATCCTGGCCTCGCTCCTCTAACTTTAATCACAGCCTCTGTGTCTTTTCCTACATGTCCCTTAACCCCATGTTACTGCAGAAGAAAGATTTTCTGTTAACCAGCTGGCTCTAATGCAGTGGTTCTCAAACTTTAGCACTGGTGACTACTTTCACAGAGAAAGCCACTGCGTGTCACCCCTCCTTATAAATTAAAAACACTTTTATATATTTAACACCATTATAAATGCTGGAGGCAAAGCAGGGTTGGGGGGGGGAGGCTGATAGCTCGCAACCCCCCATGTTATAACCTCATGACCCTGAGGGGGCTCGACCCACAGTTTGAGAACCCCTGGTCTAATGCATGTGGATGTCCTTCCAAAAGACGTGCTCTGGCTCAGTCCCATGTTATGGTTGGCTGAAGGAACCACTTGATAACATTCTAGGGCCCAAGTTATACAGGAGGTGTGACTAGATACACATAATGGTCCTTTCTGACCTGAACATCTATGAGTCTTTACATTTTCTGCTGCTAGGAAGATAACTCTGCACCTATTTTCTCTCATTCACTTTCAGTTGGAATAATTTAAATCCAGACCAAAGGATTTCCTCTTCCATTGTGTCTTCAGCACCTTTGAGAGCAAACAGTTACTGTTATCCCACAGGTTTCCAGTTTCAACCTGTCCCAGGGTGAGATGGCCAGGACAGGGGTTGGAGCTCAACTGCACCTAGCCCAGGTTATGCAGCTCCCTAGGGTGAAGGGAATAAGTGTGGGGGTCAGGTGAAAAGCAGCAGCATGTGATTAGGACCCAGGCCTGCTGAGAGATAGAAGGGCAGCCTGTACTCAGCCAGGAGAGACACCCCAAGGGGAGCAGGTGTGGGAGGAGCTTGGAGAGTCCTTGAAAGGTCAGGGACAAGCCAGGAAGGGGCTAGGCAGAGCACTTAGGACAAGGCCCTAGGAGGAAAAGACAGGGCAGTTTAGGTGAAGGGGCAGATAGTCCAGTTGGTTTAGGTTCCCAGGGCCAGACACCCACAGGTGAAGGTGATTGTCGAGGCTATGTCCTTCTTCCCCAGGGTAGGTCTGAGAGTGGAGAAGACTGATGCCGGAAGGGGGAAGTGAGTTGACCTCAAGGTCACCCACTGAGCTGATATCACAAATGCATACTTGGAAGGATCCAAGAGAAGAAACATGGATTTTCCAATCTCTTCTTGCTTGGAGTCCCCAGGGCCAAGGTTAAACCCCTGCTGCCCCTTCCCATTCTGCTCACCTCCGACATGTGCTGGAGTTTGTCTGTGCTGGGGGATGCTGTCAGCAGGATCCTGTCAGTAGGATCTAGAGCTCGTCATCCATGTTCTATGGGCAGGCCTTGCTCTGAGCCTGCCAGCGGAGGGAGACCATGGGTCAGGGTTATGGAACCTGGGGCTACACCTGCCAGGATGACAGCTGGCTCTGCAGTCCTTGCCCAGAGCAGCTCTCTGCGGAGGGACTGGTGCACACCAGAGTAGGGAACAGCCAAGCTGCTAGGGATGGAATATGGGCTTCTGGGCAGAATCCAGGCTCTCCCCACCATTTCTTAACCTCATGGGCTGTTCTCATGCTCTGCCAACCACACCTCTCAGTAGCTCCAGCTGTCTGAGGGAGCAGGGAGCAGAGGCCATCCTGCTGCTGGGACAGAGGTGGAGGTTGATGTTCAACCTGCAGATGGGTGTTGTCCTTTCTCATGCCCACAATCAATACACCAGGCAAGGGAAGCTCTCTGGACATGTGATTCCAGCTCCTGAGCCAGGGACAGCTTCAGCTTGCTGGAAGGAGATGGTGTCTGAGACCTTGCAGGCACAAAGATAGGCATGGAAGTTTGGGGAACTGGGGGAGAGGTAAGGACATTTCCAATGGATTTCTTGTTATTGCTAATGCTGATTTTTTTAGCTATTTTTTTGCTATTTCCAAAAAGTGTACAATGTGCCTAATATTTTGGGAAACCCTTGAAGATATTAAGAGTGATACAGAAGAACATAATTTATGTTAAAAAAACCTTGTGATGCAGATGTTTCACCCATGAAATATCTGTGTTTTTTACCCATGAAAGCTTATGCCCAAATAAATCGGTTAGTCTTTCAGGTGCCACTGGACTCCTTGTTGTTTTTTCGGATACAGACTAACACTGCTATCCCCTGATACTCGTAAACAGTCTTGAAACTTTTCACAGGAGAAAAGACATTCCCGACCTGTTATGCTGTAGGAAAATGGAAACGGAGGCACACTACCATGTTGTTTTCACGGCTAAATGCCAAGATTCCTATACTACGGACAACACTAATATCTACATTGTCTTGATATTAATTGGGTTCCAGATATATGCCAAAGCTTCTATGGATAAAGTAGATATTTTAATTAGCTCTTGGCAAGATCACATGAGACATACAGGAACCATGCTGCAAGGGCAAATCCAATCCACTATTTTTCTAACAAAGTTTTACATAGAGTTTGTAAAAGGATTCAATCATGTTATTGAACATGACTTTGAGAAACCATTTCTGTTGTACACTGATATGGGGTCACCAAATGAAATTAATAGACAGCAGGTTTAAAACTAAAAAAAGGAAGTATTTTTTTTACACATTGCACAGTCAACGTGTGGAACTCCTTGCAATCTCAGCAGCTTCCTCGGAAGGAGCCAGTGCTCTTCTCGGAGGACCTTCTCCTGGACCTCACAGGGCTCTGATGCTCTCACTCCGCAAGCCTGCCTGGGGTCTTGGAGTTAGTGCTCAACAGAACCAGGCAGAGCCCTGTTGTCGAGCACCAGCGCCTTCCCTCTGTCCCTGAAGGAGGAAGGGCCCCAACACTGCTCTGAACTGACTGCCCTGACCACGGGTGGCCCAATGGCTCTCAGGTAGCAGGACACAATGGAAATGTGGATCATCCAGTCTCTTATTTCCAGGTCTCCCCAGGGCTAAGGTAAAATTCCTGCTGCCCCTGTCCATTCTGCTCACCTCCAAGATGTGCAGGAGTTTGTCTGTGCTGGGGGTTGCTGTCAGCAGGCTCTTCATCATCGCATCCACGTCTTTGGGCAGGGAGAGTGTATCACCACTGAAGTCTGGCTCTGTAGGGGGAGATACATGGTGCCTCTCACGGAGAGCTCATTCTGTAATCAGCTTGGCTAAGCCCCAGGCTGTGCAGCCCAGTGGAGAGCACCTTGTTACAAGCCTGCTCTGCCCACTCCTACTGTTCCTGGGCTGGGGTCCTTGCTCCCCATTTCAGACCTGGTTTCCAGTGGGGCTCAGTACACACAGGCCCCACTGCCTGCAACTGGAGTTTGCTTGTTCTGGTGACTCTGACATTCAGGCCCTTCATCATTCAGAGGCTGACAGGTGTGGTGAGGGGGCTGGAGAAATCCCACTGCTGAGCGGAAGGAGGTCAAAGAGTTGGGATTCTGGGAGCTGATGGATTCATTTCCCCTGCTGCAGGAAGTGGAGCTGGAGACCGGAGATGCCATGTGAACGATACTACCTGATGTCCTCTTCATGCCCGAGGGGCTGGAGCCTCCCACTGGAAACCCTCTCAGGAGTCCAGCTTAGAGGACATGTCTAGGGAGCCCCTTCCTACGAACAAAACCAGGGTGGTACAATGATGGAGATGTCTCTGTCCCAGAGATGGGAGCCAGGGACGGGGGAAGCTCCCAGGCAGGCTACTTATCAGGGATCCCATTTCTCCCCCAAGAGACGCACATACCCCAAGGAGTAAATGGCTCTTACCTCCATGAGGGAGTGAGGTCTTCCATCAAAGCCTCTTTGAGAACCAGCTCCTTGTAGGGTCAGCTCCTGCCACCTCCCGCTCAGTGCCCCTGACAGCTGTTCCACCCCTAATCCACAGCGCAAGTTCTCAAAACCCTCTCCTCCATCCCAACCCAGGTTGGGCAGGGACGGGGCTCTAGCCGGGAGGCGGGGGGAAGGAGGGATTCTGGTAGAAGTGAAGTGGGATGTGGGGAGGTTGAGACCTTTCCCCAAGTCATCCCATACACTAATGCTGAAGACACAGGATGGCAGCCCTGGTGAATGGGGCAGATCAGCAGCCCCTGCTAACTGAATCCTCCCATTCTCTCTAGAGCGGGTCCAGCCCTGCCAGCAGCAGAACAAGCTTCCCCAGCCAATGTGCCTCAGCCCTGCCTGGTGAATCGCCATCACTCATCAGTCCTTGGCCTCCTACGCTACCAGTGATGGGAGCAACTCTGCGTGGTGGCTCAGGTGACACAGACTCTAGTCTACTGGAAACTGGTACGGACCTGTGGGACAGGAGAAACTCGCAGAGGGCACTTCCCAAGAGCGATAACACGGTGTCCTAAGATCATAAGTCCGTGATGAGGTAATGCTTGTCATTCATTAGCCTTGCAAAAAGGATTGGTTGGAGCTGCTCCAGGAACAAGCTGGCTCCCTCCTGCTCATGGAGGTAAATTCATCTCCCTTCCCAGTAGCAACTGCTCTCACTCTCATTCCCCACCAGGCTTCTTGCTGCCAGGCCAGCGAATGGCCATTGGATGGGAATGGGGCCTGGGCCCCACCCCAATCTCCTGACTCTAATGCAGCTGCTTACCTTGTCCCCCATCAGCTGCTGCACTTCCCTCAGGAGGGAGCAGGTGAGGAGCAGCCCAACCTGGCTGACACGCAGTAAGGGGTCGTGGATGGCCAGCACTGCCATCCGGAGGAAGGATCTTCTCTGCCCCGCTGAGAAGAACTTTCTGAAGACCTAAACCCAACAGGACGTGAGACATTAGCAGATTGCCAAGAACCAGGCTCCAAATCTGGGGGCTAGAACGGTATCTCTGTCTAGTAGCCCCAGGAGGCAGCCACTGCAGGGGACCCAGCCACCCCCACTCCCTGAGCTGTGTCATGCCCTGGCAGAGTGTCCTTACCTCCCCCACCCTGGCTGTGTTCCTGTTACCCAGGAGCCTCCTATCCCGGTGCCAGTCCCAACACCACAGGGCTTCAGCCTCATGGATGATCAGCCCTGGGAAACAGACACACACACACACACACACACTTGTCATTCTGGTTGCAGTGCTTGTGTCCTTCCAATCCCATTGGTGGCTGCACAGTGGGCAGAGTCCTCGCTGCGTGCCTGGCCCAACAGAATTCCAGGGGCTGGTGTAGAACAGAGAAAGATCGAGAGAGATTCAGCCTCCAGCCGGGGTCAGTCTGTGAGAAATTGGTTGGGGTCCCACTCTCACTCTTCTATTGGGTGCCATTTCCCAGCTGGGTTCCTAACCCCTCTTGTGCAGCAGCAGCCGGTAGAGCTGGTACACTCCCTCAGTGGCCTGCCGGCTCAGATCCTTGGCTGGGTCACTGATGGACAGAGCCAGCTGTGCCACACGGTGACCCATCCTGGGGAATTCTGCTGAGTTCTAATGGAAGGGAGAGAGAGAGGGAGAGGGGACTCCATCAGCATTTTCCTGTCAGCTCCCAGTCCCACCGAGCCAGGACTCTCCTTCCCCTCAGCCCCTCTACAGGAGATGCTAAAGGACACGAGGTAGAACTAGACCCTTAATTTCCTCTGCCACCAAAGGAGCCTGGAGCACAGGGATGTGGGCAGGGCCCTCCGTGAGGACTTACTTCCCCAGCTGCTCCAGGATGACAGAAAGTCATGAACCTGAAGCATGGTCTCCTTAAAAGCCCAGAGTCACCACTTAACCAGGACAAGAAGAACTTGACTCAAGCCAAGTTCATTTTCTGCTCTGACTCTCCCTCCCCAAGAGAAACACTCCTAACCCACAGCCCCTGCAGCAGCACATCCTACAGCCTGTTTGAGCCAGCCCACCAACGCCTGGAGTCAGGAAGGTGGGCTGAGAGGTCACTTATGTCAAACTCAGGGAGGGTGATGGTGGATCTGAGCAGGGCGGTGCTGCTCCTAATGGCCCTGGCTCTCTCTTGTGACACCCTGGACACGATCCAATAGTTAATGTGCGAGGGGGAAAGGAGGCAGCTCAGGATCAATGGGCCGGTGCATGTGTTGTGCTAATGAGACCCTCCCCATCCCCAGGGGGCTGAGACATTGTGCATGGGGTGGAATATCTGATTCATTGATCACAGAGCTTTAGAAGGGGATTGTTGCCCCCAGGACAAAGCCTCATCTTGTACATCACAACTTGTCATTGTCTCTCTAGATTGGGACAACGTTCGATGTCGGGGCTGGTCCCATCCTCCGTGAACTCCTGATTCCTGAACAGCTCAGCAAGAAGGAGACAGACCCCTCACCCCTCCTTGGCTCTCAAGTCTTTGGTTGGGTGAAGGGACTGAGTGTGAGCACAATCCCCCTAGGAATCTCAGGGGTCATCGGAGAGAAGGGCTGATTCTCTGGGTTCCTCCTGTTTCTCTTGGAAGGAGCCTGTGACTCTTCTCTGAGGACCATCCTCTGGATCTCACAGGAGGGGTTCAGACTCTCACTCCCTAAGCCAGTCCCCAGGCAAAGCTCTGGCTTGAAGTCCCAGCTCCTTCCCTGTTCTTCAAGGAGGAAGGGCCCGACACTGGATTGCACTGACTGCCCTGACCAAGGACAGCCCACTGGGGGCCCAGCTAGAAGGACAGACTTGAAAATGGATCTAAGAGTTAAGGCAAAATTGCCCCATCCCTCTTATCGGGTTCACGTCTAAGATGTAATGGAGCCTGTCGGTTTCTGGGGACTCTGCCAGCAGGTTCCCTAGGAAGGCATCCAGGAGGTCTGGCAGGACACTATGCAGTACCTGCAAAGCAAGGGAGAGCAATAGGTCAGAGTTAGGGAAACTGGGGCTACACCTGCCACTACATGGAGAGAGGGGTCTCTGGGAAGCACTTGTGAGACCCCCAAACACATAACCTGGCTTCGCTCATTTACATCCCACTGCAGGCAGTTAGCAAGGATTCATGGCAGGATGACAGCTGGCTCTTCAATCCATGACTTTAGCATGATCTACCTAGACTTGGGTGGTGTCCTTCTCCATGCCCAGGGTGATGACGGCATGCAGGGCAGGTCGAAGGATCTGGGTCTCCACCTCTGGCTCCATGGCAGGTGTCATGGTGCTGGCAAGAGAGAGGAGCCGGTATTAGACTGTGCAGTGCGGGGGTGGGGCTGGCACCAACAGGGATGTGAAATTGCAGGGAAATAGGCAGAGGCTGGCGAGAATGGAAACTGAGGCACCGAGCCAGGGAATGACAAGTGCAAGATTTCCCAGACAGACTGTGGCAGGACAGGAATAGCGCCTTTTCCCTGGACCCTGTTGCCCGTCCTGTATCTGATCCTGGGAGTGAGCCTCTCCCCAAGCCATTGCAATGTTACTGGAGTGAAAAGAACAGCCCAACCCAGAGAGAGTGAACCTTCCCACCACCTCTGCCAGAGGAGCCACCCTTGGGAGGTGACCTGGGAGTGGGAGGGGCAGTGACTCCCAGACCTGGGTCTGAGCAGCGGCGGGCTTAGGGGAACCACGTGGGAGGGTCTCGGTACCTGAGGTTGCCCACAGCAATCAGGGAATTAGCGAGGACGGCGCCCGGTGGAGAGTTACCAGGCAGCTCCTCAATGAGCTCCTGTGAGACCCAAAGGAGACAAAGGAGAGAGAGAGAGATTCAGGCCTCATTGGCACTTCCCAGTGAGGCGATTACACAGTCAGCTCCCCACACAGCCAGCAGGATCCCCCGACCTGCCTCCCGCTTCTCCGATTCCTGCCCACTAGTGGCCAATCTCAGAATTTCTCCTGTCTCTTCTCCCCAATCTTCAGCCGTAGCAATCCCTGGCCTCAGCTGCCCCTCCAGCACCAGCCATCCCCCATCCATTGGCCCGGGGAGACCCCTGCCCCTCCCATGTCTCTGTCCTCCTTCCAGCTGCTTGGCACCGTGTCTCGCTCACCACAATTCTTTCCAGGACAGCCGCCTTGCAGCAATGTGGCTCCAATGTGTCCTGCCCTCTCTGCTGTGCAGCGAGACATGCGTGGCGGATGGCGTGCAGGAACATGAGGTGTTGGTCCTTATCCTGCACCCCCAGGAGTGGGGTTGCGGGGGAGAGAGCCAGTTAGCCAGGAACCTCCCTGCCCCACCCACACCAGCTGCAGGACTCAGGCCTGAATGGGTATAGCGGGGGCCCGCCCATTGTACAAATCACCCACAACTCCTACATAAGCAGGGTCCAGATCTGGGACAGTGCCTGTGGGGGAAGGAGACCCCAGCTGGTGTGTGACAAACACCCCCATGAGGAGAAAGGTCCCCATTAGGGCTGGTGGACTGTCAGAGAAAAGACCCTCGGTTCCAGCACAGCTGGGGAACGTTTGTACCTTTTCTCGGCCCTGGAGCTGCTCCTGGATGTTCTTGAGAACAGCCTCCTCTGTGGCCACGTCCACCCGTTCCTCCTCCTCATCCTGAGTCCCTGGGGGTCCCTGCACCAGGGAGAGAAGGGGACAGGTGGACACCAGCTGACACTCAGGAGAAGGACAGGAGCATGGTGGGGCAATGTGCCCCCTTCCCACCTCCGGGACCCAGGGCAGACCGGGCCCCACACTCCCCCCTCTCAATGATACCTTCAGCCCCCAACTCTTTCAGGAGACCACAGCAAAGAGACCCTCCACACACACACTGTCCTGGACTCCCAGCGCGGTGCCTGTCCCCGCTCCCCGCCCCACCACCAGCTACAGCACCAAGGACCAAAGTGGCAGCATCTAGTGTCAGAGGTTCACGTGGCTCAGGCCAGACACCTGGGCTGGGGACCCGCCCCCTTAGCACTGGTCAAGGGCCTAAGCCCAGGGTGTTCACAGCCCCCTGCTCACCCTTCCCTGAGCCCAGCCTGGCTCCTCACCTGGAACAAAGCAGCGGCGCCCATTGACCTCACAGCTACCCTAATCCCAGGCGCTGCTGCTGTCCCATGGGGAGTGGGCCGAGCTGCTGGTGCTGGGGAAAGGACCCTCCACCTCCTGCCCTGGGGAGGCTGGAAGGTCCTCAGTGACTGGGCAGGGCGACGCCTCCTGCTGGGAATCAGGGCTGGGCTCCTGGGGCCGGTGCTTCCCACACAACAAGCCCCAGAGCCACCCTGCCCGGCTCCCTTCCTGGGCTGGGTCCTGCCTGCCCTGCCACATCCTGGGCCAGCTCCATTTCAGCCTGGCCAGTGCCTCTCCCACCTCGGCGCCTGTGCCGGGAGTGGGTTTCCTCCGCCAGAAGGCTGGGCACTTCCACCTCCTGGTCCATCCGGGAGCGCCTTCCCCGCCAGTGGGGACGGAGGGGCCGCTGTGCTCCTGGGGAAGATGGCAGCTGCTTCCCTCAGGCTCTGGGGTCACTTGCAGAGCCTTCTTCCTGAACATCCTCAGGAGCCCAGCCATCCTGGAACCGAGCGGGGAGCAGGCATGAGTCTGGGGTCAAGGCAGCCTCTCACTAAACAGCCTTTTTCATCCCTCCCATCCCTGCCCCAGCCACCCCGCACAGGGGTGCAGGGAGTGCAATCTCCACACACTGGCAGGACTTCATTGCATGATCTGCTCCCAACGTTCCCCCTCTTCATCCCTGTTGCTGCAACACCCGGGGAGGCAATGGGGTCAGTTACAAAGACCATTGGACAAGCAGCTCCCTCCTGCCGTCCCTGGCTACTCTCAGGCTAGAGAACAGAACATCAGTACCCAGGAGTCCGGACTTCTCCAGGGAAACCATTCCCCATATCAAAGTCCCTAGGCATAGGAAGCCCAGGGCCCCCTCATTTCTCATTGATTTCTATGCTCAGCAGCTCACAGGGTCTGGCCCAGCTCAGACACTCTCAGCGTGGGGAACAGTCTGAGCGAAGGAGTTGCTGCTCTTAACAATTTCAAAATAATCAAAAACAAATAAAATAGAATATTTCAGCTAGTCTATTATGTCATAATCAGATTGAGTAAATGTGATAGGACCCCTCATATTATTCACTGCTCCCAGTGACACTCTCCAGTGGATCCCCATCCTCCACCTACTGTGAGGTAGGTAGGAGAAGATTGGTATGCCTACTTGAAAGAGGGAGAAGCTAAGGCTGAGAAAGGAGAATTGACTTGTCTGAAGTCACACAGCCAGTCAGTGGTAGAGTTGGGAATAGGACCCAAGAGCCCTGACTTTCAAACTAACCATCGGATCTGGAATTTCATACATTGAATGACGTGAATAAAGTCCTCTCAAATGAGCTCCAGACCAACAACAGTTCATAGTAATTATTCAGCAAGTGTTTCAGGAGAACTGGAATGTTAGAGAGAATCATGAACTGCTCAGAGACAATGAATGCAGAGAAGCAGCAAAATTCGTCAAACATATGACTGGTTATGACTTATTTACTTGGCTTTAAAAGAGAACAACAAGGACCCGCGTCTCCTCCCTGTCAATAACCCCCAGCTCCGCCAATCAGGGTGGAGACTGAGGGGCGGGAGGCTGAGGGTTCTCACCAGAGAGCCGAAAGGATGGCCCAGGTCACCGGTGGGGATCAGTGCCCGAGCACTATTTCAGCCCCACATTTTTGGGTGGACCTTCCATAATGGGAGCTGCAGAGCACCCCCAGTGACTCTCCCCCCCACACCCCTCCTGGTGGTGGGAGGGGAACGGGGAAAGGAAAAAAAAAGTAAGAGAAGAAGAGAAAGGAGGGAGGGATGGAGGAAAAGATAAAACAAAAAGGACAAACCCTAATGTCCCCAGTGATTCGAAGGGACAAAATCCTAGGTGGGGAATAAAATTCGGCCACCTGAAGCTAGCGATTTCCAGGCCTAGAATTCACCTGGCACCAAATGGATCAGACTGAACAGGTTCCAAACCTCTCAGAGGCTCTTACCTTCCAAAGAGGGACGTCTGTTTTCTAATAAAATCAGGAAAAGGAAAAGAGAAAACTCAAAAAGAGGTTCCTCCTCGCGCTCACGTACGTAAACCCTGATACTCTCTCAGTCCTCAAAGAGGGACCTCCAGAAGCGGACTTGCTGAAGCAGAGCTAAAGGGGTCTGCAAGGTTTCCCTGGCCCTGCGCCCCTGTCCTGCCTGGCTGATGTCAGCATCTCTCTGTGAGGTCACCACCTCCCCAACTCCCTTTGACCAATAGGCTGAGGTCCTGCAAAAGGCCTTTGTGATGTCACTGCCACACCCACCCCTGGGGTGACCAGATGTCCCAATTTAATAGGGACAGTCCCGCTATCTGGGGCTTTTTCTTATATAGGCTCCTCTTACCCCCCACTCCCTGTCCCCTTTTTCACACTTGCTATCCCGTCAGCCTACCCACCCCTCCCCTACAGTTCTCATGTCCTGCTGCTGGCCAGACACTTTGGAGGTTTGAGCTACTCCCTGTGGATCACCCCACTCAAGGAGTGTTCATTCTAGGAAGCAAGCCAGCTAGACAGCAAAACATCAGAAGCTACTCCAAATGCTACACTCAGTTTTTCAGAAATGACTCGATTTCATGGCCAGAAGAGACCATTAGAGCATCTCATCTGACCCCCTGCATATCACAGGCCTCCTGTATACCACAGTTGCTACCGTTTGGCAAACACATTCCAGAAAGGCATCTAGTCTTCATTAAATGACATCAAGAGATGGAGAATCCACCACTTTCCTTGGTAGCTTGTTCCTATGGTGAATCATCCTCGCTGTTGAATATTTCTGCCTTGTTTGTGATATGAATTGGTCTCTTTTCACCTTCCAGCCATTAGGTCTTGTTTTGCCTTTCTGTGCTAGATTAACGAGCCTTTTAATCCCCAGTGTTTTCTCTCCATTAAGGCATTTCAACACTTCAGTTAAGTCACCTTTCAATCTGCTTTTCATCAGCTAAACAGGTTGAGCTCTTTCAATCGCTCCCTAGAAGGCATTTTTCTCCAGCCCGCAGAACATTTGGTGGCTCTTTGCTGCCCCAGCTCCAATTTCTCAACATCTTTTTCAAATGAGGACACCAAAACTGGAGGCAATATTCCAATAGCAGTCTCACTGATGCTGTGTCACCTCCCTAGCCTCCTCACGGCTCTACTCCTACGTCTAAGGATGGCTTTAGCCCTGGTCACCACAGCATCACGCTGGAAGCTTGTGTTGAGTGACTTCTCCACTATGGCCCCTCAATCCTTTTCAGAGTCACTGCTTTCCTGGATACACTTCCCCATTCTGGAGTTGTGGCTTTCCTGGATACACTTCCCCATTCTGGAGTTGTGGCCGGCATGCCTTGTTGCTAGGTGTAGGACCTTGCATTTGGCTCTGGTCAAATTGGCTCAGCTTGCCGAATGAGCCAGATGGCTGTGTATCACTGCCCTCTCCTCATCAGTGATTACCACTCTGCCAGTATTTTGTCACCCACCAAGCTTATCAGGAAGGATTGTAGGTTTTCTCCCAATTCATTGATAAAAATATTTTTAAAAATTAGTCCTTGAGAGCTTCTTCAGACCCTTAGTACCCAGGACCTGCTCCCCACAGAACAAACACACCTTTAGGAGTGGTGTTGTCTATAGGCTCTGAACAACATTTGGTGGTCAGCAGCTTAGAAATGCTCTAGAGAGCTGTAGTGTAGACAGGTCCCAACTGTGTCTCGGTTTCCCACCCTGTAAAATGGGGAGAACAAACAAAACCTTGATTAGCTCTATTTGATAGTGGGGAAACCGAGGCACCCAGCGTTGAAGAGACTCGCTCATGGTCCCAAAGCCAGGAATAGAAAATGGCCGGTCTTCTGATAGCCAGTCCTGGGACCTCGCCCCTGTTATCCTGGCCTCGCTCCTCTAATTTTATTCACAGCCTCCATGTCTTTTCCTCCATGACCCTTAACCCCCGTCACTGCAGAAGAAAGGTTTTCTGTTAGCCAGCTGGCTCTAATGCAGTTGTTCTCAAACTTTAGCACTGGTGACCGCTTTCACAGAGCAAGCCACTGAGTGTGACCCCTCCTTATAAATTAAAAACACTTTTTTATATATGTAACACCATTATAAATGCTGGAGGCAAAGCGGGGTTGGAGGTGGAGGCTGACAGCTCGCGACCCCCCATATAATAACCTCACGACCCCCTGAGGAGGCTCGACCCACAATTTGAGAACCCCTGCTCTAATGCATGTGGATGTCCTTCCAAAAGACGTGCTCTGGCTCAGTCCCATGTTATGGTTGGCTGAAGGAACCACTTGGTAACATTCTAGGGCCCAAGTTATACAGGAGATGTGACTAGATACACATAATGGTCCTTTCTGACCTGAACATCTATCAATCTTTACATTTTCTGCTGCTAGGAAGATAACTCTGGACCTATTTTCTCTCATTCACTTTCAGTTGGAATAATTTAAATCCAGACCAAAGGATTTCCTCTTCCATTGTGTCTTCAGCACCTTTGAGAGGAAACAGCTACTGTTATCCCACAGGTTTCCGGTTTCAACCTGTCCCATGGTGAGATGGCCAGGACAGGGGTTGGAGCTCAACTGCACCTAGCCCAGGTTATGCAGCTCCCCAGGGGGAAGGGAATAAGTGTGGGGATCAGGTGAAAAGCAGCAGCATGTGACTAGGAACCAGGCCTGCTCAGAGACAGTGTGCTCAGCCAGGAGAGAGACCCAAGGGGAGCAGGTGTGGGAGGAGCTTGAAAGGTCAGGGACAAGCCAGGAAGGGGCTAGGCTGAGCACTTAGGACAAGGCCCTAGGAGGGAAAGACAGGGCAGTTTAGGTGATGGGGCAGATAGTCCAGTTGGTTTAGGCTCCCAGGGCCAGACACCCACAGGTGAAGGTGATTGTCGGGGCTTATGTCCTTCTTCCCCAGGGTAGATTTGATAGTGGAGAAGATTGATGCTGGAAGGGGGAAGTGAGTTAACCCCAAGGTCACCCACTGAATTGATATTACAAATGCATACTCAGAAGGATCCAAGAGAAAAAACATGGATTTTCCAGTCTCTTCTTTCTTGGAGTCCCCAGGGGCCAAGGTAAAAACCCTGCTGCCCCTTCCCATTCTGCTCACCTCCGAGATGTGCTGGAGTTTCTCTGTGCTGGGGGATGCTGTCAGCAGGATCTAGAGCTCGTCATCCATGTTCTATGGGCAGGCCTTGCTCTGAGCCTGCCAGCGGAGGGAGACCATGGGTCAGGGTTATGGAACCTGGGGCTACACCTGCCAGGATGACAGCTGGCTCTGCAGTCTTTGCCCAGAGTAGCTCGCTGCAGAGGGCCTGGTGCACAGCAGGGTAGGGAACAGCCAAGCTGCTAGGGATGGAAGCTGGGCTTCTGGGCAGAATCCAGGCTCTCCCCACCATTTCTTAACCTCATGGGATGTTCTCATGCTCTGCCAACCACACCTCTCAGTAGCTCCAGCTGTCTAAGGGAGCAGGGACCAGAGGCCATCCTGCTGCTGGGACAGAGGTGGAAGTTGATGTTCAACCTGCAGATGGGTGTTGTCCTTTCTCATGCCCACAGTCAAGAGACCATGCAAGGGAAGCTCTCTGCACATGCGATTCCTGCTCCAGAGCCAGGGGCAGCTTCAGCTTGCTGGGAGAGACTGTGTCTGAGACCTTGCAATTGGGGGATGAGACAGGCACTAAGATAGGCATGGAAGTTTGGGGAAATGGGGGAGAGGCTGGTGTTGGGCAAGGAGGGCAGGGATTTGGGAATCAAGATCTGAGGATCAAACACTGTCTAATTATCAGTTAGGATTATTGCCACTTCAGAGAGGGGGAAAGTGAGGCACCACGTGGATGCGGGACCAGGCCGACTGGGCTGAGTGTCTGAATAATGGCGAGAGCAAAAATATAAAAGCCATTAAGGGTCAGAAGAACATTCATCAGGGAATTGGAGCATTCAAGGCTGGCCAGAAAACGTGTCGGCTACGGCATAAACCAGTCTGCGCTCTGCCACCTCACTGGTTTTGGAGAGAAGGGTACGTCTCTTGGAGAGAGGGGTAAGAGGATCTTTCTCCGAGACACACAACTGTCATTGCTGGGAACAGAAACCCCATCTGTAGTTTTGGTCACAGGCCCTGCCGCAAACTCCACCCTCCAACCATTGTGAGCCAGGCCCGGGAACACCATTCCACTGTCACAGGTACATGGACCTGTGCACCTGCAGACACTGCAGCCGGCACACGCACTGGGGCTGGGGCTGTGACATGAGCTGGATGAACCACCCTGCTGGCCCCATATCCAGCATTCCCCCCCTGAGCAATCGGTCCTGCTCCCTGCGCTTCCTCTCTTCCCCCAGGAACCCCTGCAGCAGGCTCTCTTCATGGACCGTGTCCCTCTCCTCCCTGGCTCTTTTAGTATCAAGGTGCTCCTTGTTCCTCCTTGCCCCTAAAGGATTTGCGTGATTTGTGGGTAAGATCTGACTTGTCTATTGACCTGGGTCTGGGGCTTGGTCCTTTGGGATCGGGAGAACCTTTTTCTTTTACTTCAGGACAAGGAGGAAAGTGAGAACTGAATTTTGCAAAGGGATGCCACAGGGTAACCCTAAAAGGCCCAAACCCCAATGGTATTGAGCCAAAGGTGTGGCATGACAAAAATGATTGTAGATGGACACTTCCAATGGATTTCTTGTTATTGCTAATGGTGATTTGTTTTAGCTATTTTTTTGCTATTACCAAAAACTGTAAAAGTGTACAATGTGCCTAATCTTTTGAGAGAACCCTTGAACATGTTAAGAGTGATACAGAAGAACATAATTTATGTTAAAAAAACCTTGTGATGCAGATGTTTCACCCATGAAATATCTGTGTTTTTTACGCATGAAAGCTTATGCTCAAATAAATCTGTTAGTCTTTCAGGTGTCCCCGGACTCCTTGTTGTTTTTGTGTGTCTTTTTTGTAACTTAAGGTTTTGCCAAGAGGGATTCTGTATGTTTTGAATCTAATTACACTGTAAGGTATCTACCATCCTGATTTTACAGAGGTGATTCCTTTACTTCTATTTAAACTCTTCTTGTAAGAAAGTTGAATGCTTTTCCATTGTTCTAAGATCCAAGGATTTGGGTCTGTGGTCACCTATGCGAATTGGTGAGGATTTTTACCAAACCTTCCCCGGGAAGGGGGGTGCAAGGGTTGGGAAGATTTTGGGGGGAAAGATGTGTCCAAACTACGTTTTCCAGTAAACCCAGTTAAAGTTTGGTGGTGGCAGTGGAAATTCCGAGGGCAAAGGGTAAAATTAATTTGTACCTTGGGGAAGTTATAACTTAAGCTGGTGAAAGTAAGCTTAGGAGGTTTTCATGCAGGTCCCCACATCTGTACCCTAGAGTTCAGAGTGGGGAAGGAACCTTGACAACTAAAATCTTCATTGTCTTGATATTAATTGGGTTCCAGACATATGCCAAAGCTTCTTTGGATAAAGTAGCTATTTTCATTAGCTCTTGGCAAAATCACATGAGACATACAGGAATCATGCTGCAAGGGCAAATCCAGTCCACTATTGTTCTAAGAAACTTTTACATTGAGTTTGTAAAAGGATTCAATCAGGTTACTGAACATGACTTTGATAAACCATTTCTGTTGTACACTGATATGGGGTCACCAAATGAAATTAATAGACAACAGCTTTAAAACTAAAAAAAGGAAGTATTTTTTTTACACAATGCACAGTGAACGTGTGGAACTCCTTGCCAGAGGATGTTGTGAAGACCAATCTCAGCAGCTTCCTTGGAAGGAGCCAGTGCTCTTCTCGGAGGAACTTCTCCTGGACCTCACAGGGCTCTGATGCTCTCACTCCGCAAGCCTGCTTGGGTCTTGGAGTTAGTGCTCAGCAGAACCAGACAGAGCCCTGTTGTCGAGCACCAGCGCCTTCCCTCTGTCCCTGAAGGAGGAAGGGCCTCACCACTGCTCTGGACTGACTGCCCTGACCACGGGTGGCCCAATGGCTCTCAGGTAGCAGGACACAATGGAGACATGGATCATCCAGTCTCTCATTTCCAGGCCTCCCCAGGGCTAAGATAAAATTCCTGCTGGCCCTGCCCCTTCTGCTCACCTCCAAGATGTGCTGGAGTTTATCTGTGCTGGGGGTTGCTGTCAGCAGGCTCTTTAACTTGGCATCCATGTCTCTGGGCAGGCCTTCTTCAGAGCCTGTCAGGGGAGGGAGACCATGGGTCAGGGTTATGAAACCTGGGGCTACACCTGCCAGGATGACAGCTGGCTCTGCAGTCCTGGCCCAGTGCAGCTCTCTGCAGAGGGTCTGGTGCCGAGCAAGGTAGGGAACAGCCAAGCTGCTCAGGATGGGAGCTGGGCTTCCTGGGAGAGTCCAGGAACCAAAAGCACAGCATCTGCAAGGAAGAACTTCCCCACAGAGGGACATCATCATCTCCCACAAGGGGGAGGACTCTCCCCCGACACTGGATTAATCCTCTGGCCGGTTCCCATCTCTGCCCACTGCACCTCCCTGCTCTCCTGGGCTAACCTTCTCAGTACAGCCCAGGCCTGTTCTCCTTGTCTGCTCTTTTTGTCCATGGGCATAGCAGACCCTGGGTTGATTTCCCTTTGCAGGATCTCTCACAGGTATTTCTGCTGCTGCGTCTGTAGCTCCGCCTGCACTTCCTTCTGCCTCTGTTGGTGTTCTAGGAGCTGCGTGAGAAACCCCTAGACCTGCTTTGGCTGCTTAACCAGTCCCTGGAACTGAACTGAGAAATCCAGTGACCAGCTCGGTCCCTCGAGACACCCGCTTGGGAGGACAGACCTGCCTTCAGCAACCAAGACTTCAGTCAGCCCTCACGGACCACAGGGGGTATTCAATCCTCCTGACGATGCCAATTAGCAACAAATTTACACATTGTTACATGCCCCCATGGCGGCCAGACAAGACATCACAGCCTTCTTGCTGTGCTAGCCTCCACCATCCGTGGTCGCTCCACCATCATGACAGTTTCTCTGCCTGGTAATTCAACCCTCCGGCCAGGTCACCACCTTTAGTCCTCCCTTCTGGGCCCCAGCTTGTCTCACACTAAAAGTCCAAACAGGTCTTTTCACAGAAAGAAGATCTTCTGCCATCACTGGGGCTCTTCCTCATCCTGCAGCCCCCTTGCTGGGCTTGGTAAACCTCTCCAGGTGCGTGTATTCCCCCTTCTTTGGGGCCAGTAGGGGAATCTAGTCCCACCCTGACATTGCAGGAGCCCAGGCTCCTGCACTGAACAGCAAGGTCTACTGCTTTCTCTTTGCTGCAGTTTTCCCTGGGCACTTCCTACCTCTCTTCTCAAATTTCCCTCTAGTCTTTCTTTGCTGCTCTGAACTTCCTACCTCGTTCTCATTCCTGTTGACACCCCAGCTGGGCTGTATCACCACTGAAGTCTGGCTCTGTAGGGAGAAGTACATGGTGCCTCTCAGGTAAGACTCATTCTGTAATCAGCTTGGCGAAGTCCTATGCAGTGCAGGTTAGAGGACATCTCTGGGGAGCTCCTTCCTAGGAACAAAACCAGGGTGGTATGATTATGGAAACATCTCTGTCCCAGAGCTGGGAGCCAAGGACAGGGGAAGCTCCCAGCCAGGCTATGCATCGGGGATCCCATTTCTCCCCCGAGAGACCCAGACGCCCCAAGGAGTAAATGGCTCTTACCTCCATGAGGGATAGTGAGGTCTTCCATCTCAGCCTCTTTGAGAGCCAGCACTGCTTGCTTTGATGGGACGAAGTGACCTGTTCCCACTGCTCCCGGAGGTGGCTCAGCTGCAGACTGCGCTCGTCTGGGAGACTGTGCCGGAATTTGGGGGGCAGAGGGAAGGACCCTGCTCCACAGAGAGAGGGAAGAGTTTCTGTGAGTGCCAGGGGGCTCCATTTCCACTTCCACTAGCTCCCCATTTACAGTGAGCCGGAGCAGTACCTGCAGCAGGGAGCGGGAGTTGCTGGTGGCCTCAGAGGCACAGCCCTGCAGTGCCTCAGGCACCTGGCGCAAGTGCCGGATGATGGGGAGCTTGCACATCACATTGGCCGTGACGTCCTCCTGCTGCAAGGGAATGAGAACCTGTTGTTAGGGGGCTTATTCCTTCACCCGCTTCCTTCCCTGGCCCTTCTCGCATGAACAGAGAACAACAATACCCCAAGTCCAAAGGTGCAAACAATTCGATGTTTATTGGGGTGAACTTCCAGCAAGCATGATTCCAGTTTCCTTCCTTAGTATCCTCCTTCCCAGCTCTGACACCACAGAGCCTTACACCTGTGTCCCTGTTCCCATTCCTGCCCTTAGCCAAACATGATTCCAACTTCCTTACTCCCATTCCCTGTTCCCATTTCCCCCTTTAGCAAAACATGATTCCAATTTCCCCACTCCCATTCTCAGTCTCCTATCGGGGGCCATTTCCCAGCTGGGTTCCTTACCCCTCTGGTGCAGCAGCAGCTGGTAGAGCCGGTACACTCCCTCCCTGGCCTGCCGGCTCAGGTCCTTGGCTGGGTCACTGATGGACAGAGCCAGCTGTGCCACATGGTGACTCATCCTGGGGAATTCTGCTGAGTTCTAATGGAAGGGAGAGGGGACTCCATCAGCATTTTCTTGTCAGTTTCCAGTCCTCCCCTGGGCCCAGGACTCTCCTTCCCCTCAGCAGGAGATGCTAGAGGATAGGAGGTAGAGCTTAGACCCTTAATTTCCTCTGCCCCCAAAAGGAGCCTGGAGCACAGGGAAGAGGGCAGGGCCCTCCATGAGGACTTACTTCCCCAGCTGCTCCAGGATGATAGGAAGGCATAAACCTGGAGCATGGTCCCCTTAAAAGCCCAGAGTCACCACTTAACCAGGACAAGAAGAACTTGACTCAAGCCAAGTTCATTTTCTGCTCTGACTCTGCCTCCCCAAGAGGAACACGCCTAACCCCCAGCCCCTGCAGCAGCACATCCTACAGCCCGTTTGAGCCAGCCCACCTACGCCTGGAGTCAGGAAGCTGGGCTGAGAGGTCACTTATGTCAAACTCAAGGAGGGTGATGGTGGATCTGAGCAGGGCGGTGCTGCTACTAGTGGCCCTGGCTCTCTCTTGCAACACCCTGGGCACGATCCAATAGTTAATGTGCTAGGGAGAAAGGAGGCAGCTCAGGATCAATGGGCCGGTGCATGTGTTGTGCTAATGAGACCCTTCCCATCCCCAGGGGGCTGAGACGTTGTGCACGGGGTGGAACATCTGATTCATTTATCGCAGACCTTTAGAAGGGTATTGTTGTGCAACAGAACCAGGCAGAGCTCAGGCTAGAAGTCCCAGCTCCTTCCTCTGTCCTTCAAGGAGAAAGGGCCTGACACTGTATTGCACTGACTGCCCTGACCAAGGACGGCCCACTGGGGGCCCAGCTAGGATGACAAACTTGAAAATGGGTCTAAGAGTAAAGATAAAATTGTCCCCACCCCTCTCATCGGGCTCACCTCCAAGATGTAGTGGAGCCTGTTGGTGTCTGGAGACTCTGCCAGCAGGCTCCCCAGCATGGCATCCAGGAGGTCTGGTAGGACCCTTTGCAGATCCTGCAAAGCAAGGGAGAGCCATGGGTCAGTGTTTGGGAAACTGGGGCTATACCTGCCACAGGATGGGAAAAGGGGTCTCTGGGAAGCACTTGTGAGACCCCCAAATCCATATCCTGGCCTCGCTCATTCACATCCCACTGCAGGCAATTAGCAAGGATTCATGGCAGGATGACACCTGGCTCTTCAATCCATGACTTTAGCATGATCTACCTTGACTTGGGTGGTGTCTTTCTACGTGCCCAGGGTGAAGATGACATGCAGGGCAGGTCGAAGGAGGTGGGTCTCCAGCTCTGGCTCCAGGCCAGGTGTCATGGTGCTGGCAAGAGAGAGGAGCTGGTATTAGACTGTGCAGTGCGGGGGTGGGACTGGCACCAACAGTGGCAGGGCAGGAATAGCGCCTGTTCCCTGGACCCTGCTGCCCCTGCTGTATCTGTTCCTGGGAGTGAGCCTCTCCCCACAGCCATTGCAATGTTACTGGAGAGAAAAGAACAGCCCAACCCAGAGAGAGTGAACCTTCCCACCACCTCTGCCAGAGGAGACACCTTGGGAGGTGACCTGGTGGTGGGAGGGGCAGTGACTTCCAGCCCTGGGCCTGAACAGCACCGGGGTTAGGGGAACAGAGCTGGAGGGTCTCGGTACCTGAGGTTGCCCACAGCAATCAGGGAGTTAGCAAGGACAGCACCCGGTGGAGAGTTATCAGGCAGCTCCTCAATGAGCTACTGCAAGACCCAAAGGAGACAAAGGAGCGTGAGAGATTCGTGCCTCATTGAAACTTCCCAGTGAGGAGATTACACAGCCAGCACCCCACACAACCAGCAGGATCCCCCCACCCGCCTCCCGCTCCTCTGATTCCTGCCCACCAGTAGCCAATCTCAGATGATACCTGCTGCCACTTGGGAGAAGGACAGGGGCACCTCCACCTCCGGGACCCAGAGCAGATTGCTCCCCACATCCCCCGCTCTCAGTGATACCTTCAGCCCCCAAGTAATTCAGGAGTCCATAGCAAAGCGAACCCTCTCACACACTGTCCTGGACTCCGTGGGAGGTGCCTGCCCGCCCTTCCCGCACCCATTCCGCCAACCAGAGCACCAGGGACCAAAGTGGCAGCATCTAGTGTCAGAGGTTCACGTGGCTCAGGCCAGACAACTGGGCTGGGGACCAGCCCCCACAGCACTGCTTGAGGGCCTGAGCTCAGAGTGTTCACAGCCCCCTCCTCACCCCTCCCTGAGCCCAGCCTGGCTCCTCACCTGGAACAAAGCAGCGGCACCCGTTGACCTCACAGCTACCCTAATCCCAGGCACTGTTGCTGTCCCATGGGGAGCGGGCTGAGCTGCTGGTGCTGGGACAGGGATCCTCCATCTCCTGCCCCGGGGAGATTGGAGGGTCCTCAGTGACTGGGCAGGGCGATGCCTCCTGCTGGGAATCAGGGCTGGGCTCCTGGGGCCGGTGCTTCCCACACAACAAGCCCCAGAGCCACCCTACCCGGCTCCCTTCCTGGGCTGGGTCCTGCCTGCCCAGCTGCATCCTGAGCCAGCTCCATTTCAGCCTGGCCAGTGCCTCTCCCAACTTGGCGCCTGTGCCGAGAGTTGGTTTCCTCTGCCAGAAGGCTGGGCACTTCCACCTCCTGGTCCATCCAGGAGCTCCTTCTCTGCCAGTGGGGACAGAGGGGTCGCTCTGCTCCTGAGGAAGATGGGAGCTGCTTCCCTCAGGCTCTGGGGACACCTGCTGAGCCTTCTTCCTGAACATCCTCAGGAGCCCGGCCATCCTGGAACTGAGCGGGGAGCAGGCATGAGTCTGGAGTCAAGGCAGCCTCTCACCGAACAGCCTTTTTCATCCCTCCCCATCCCTGCCCCAGCCCCAGCAGCTCCTCTTCTCCTCACAGGGGTGCAGGGATTGCCATATCCACACACTGGCAGGAGTTCATTGCATGGTCTGCTCCCAACGATACCCCTCATCATCCCTGGTGCTGCAACACCTGGGGAGGCACTGGAGTCAGTTACAAAGACCATTGGACAAGCAGCTCCCTCCTGCCATCCCTGGCTAGCACCCACACTGGAGAACAGAACAATATCCAGGAGTCCAGACTTCTCCGGGGAAACCGTTCCCCACATCAAAGTCCCTAGGTATAGGAAGCCCAGGGCTCCCTCATTTCTCATTGATTTCCATGCTCAGCAGCTCACAGGGTCTGGCCCAGCTCAGACACTCTCAGCCAGGGGAACAGTCTCCCACAAGGGAAGGGCTGGGAGCCGCATTGCTGGGACCTTTCCAAACACACTGGAGAAGGCTCTGGAGAAGCCCCTCCCTCGTCTGAGAGCAAGGGGCTCCTGGAGGCCGTTTGCAAATCCAATCTCCTTTGGGAGAGATTCTCTTCCCCTCTTTCTGCCTCTCCCCAGACAGACAGGGGATGCCACAGAGGAACCCTAATGTCCCTCACTTGCTCTAGGTGATGGAGCGATGGATGGTGGATGTTCAGGGTCACCTGCTGTCGCTCGCCCTCCTCCTCACTCTCCAAGCCCAAGGCAGGCTGGAGAGGATGGTGACCTGAGGAATTACACGCCCAGCCAGCAGGCAGGGTGATGACACTGGGCGATCAACCGACTGTGAAAAGAAGGGTCTGTATTATTGCCAAGGGACGGAGAAACTCAGCCAGCAGCAGGGGGTGCAAAACACTGCCTTAGTGCGGGGGTGACAGCACCTCCCAGCTGCCACTTTACACACCTTCCTGGAGCCTCCCAACCCCCCTGGGCTGTAGGGACAGCGACCACAAACCTACTGATGAAAAACAGGCCAAGTGAGGGGAAGCTACTTGCTCAGGGTCACACCAAGTCTCAGAGCCACGGATGGGATGCAGCAGTCCTTATTTCCAGGCCTCTTCACTAACCACTGCTACACACTCCCTTCCACAGCTGGCAATTACAACCAGGGCCTCATGTCCGGTCCCCCTGCCATTAAAGGTTGGAATGCACTGCTCAGGAGGAGGAGTGTTTGGTTCTGGAGTTTCACTTTCGCGCAGTCTATAGAGAGGGGCCCAGCCGTGGACTTTGGCTCAAGAAGACCAATTCTCCAATTTGTAGAGGGTGTTTTGAATTCCAGTCCTGTGCTCCAAAGTGCTTGGTGTCATCTGCACAGTGTAGAAGCATGCTCTGCACTCCATTTTCCAAATCAGTAATGAAAATATGGAATAGTACCACACCCCAGACTGATCCCTGCCGGACCCAGTAGGTACACCCTCTTAGCTGGGTAGCCAAACATGGAGAACAACTCTTGGAGGATGGGTTTTCAACCACCTGTGCACCCACATTATACTAATTGCATCTAGACCACATTTCCCTAGTTTGCTTCTGAGAATGTCCTATGGGACTGCGTCAAAAGCCTGATTAACACCAAGATAGATCACATCTACTGTTTATCCACCTCCACTAGGCCCGTAACCCTGTCAAAGAAGGAAACAGGATTGGTTTGGAATGATTTGTTCTTGAGAAATCCATGCTCACTAGTACTAAGAACCAAATGATCCTGTAGGTGCTGACAAACTGATTGTTTAATAATGTGTTCCAGTATTTTTCCAGGTATGGAATGAGGCTGGCTAGTCTGTAAGTCCCGGGGTTCTCTTTGTTCCCCTTTCAAAGATAGCTACTGTCTTGTTAACGGACGGGGAGAGGTTCTTTTTCAGGGATCTCAGATGAGAACTGGGGCACAGCACCTGGTTTGTTAAGGCCATAAAAATGGAGACAGGAACCTCTTCTCTCCTGCTGACAAAGAACCCCAGATACCTAAAAGAGTGGGACTCACATCCCTGAATGGGCTTTAAAAAAGACAGTGGTTAAAATTTGACCCCGACCATTTCTGGTTTCCGCAGCCTAGACATTTTAGCAAAGTTTAGAATTCCTTGGTGCTCAACACCGTGAAACTCCCCTTTCTCTTTCACAAAGGGTTTTAACTGCGCCCCTTATCTCACTCAGGCTCATGACTGCCCAGAGTTCGCAAATTGTCCCTGTTCCCATTAGACAGATGGGGAGCCTGAGGTACAGAGAAGGGAAGTGACCTACCCAATGGCCTACACAGCAACGCGGTGGCAGAGCCAGAAAGAGACGCCACAAATCCTGACTCCTAACAGACAAGAAACCCCGCAGAGGCAAAGAGAGAGACCAGGAATCGAGATGGTGGGGAAATTTCATTGAAACCATTCCTTGTTAGGATATACATATTCAGGTCTGTCTGTAAAGGCCTATACTCTAAGAATTTAGATGTATTCTTTTCACTTGGCTAGTTACAGAGGTATAAAAGAAAGAATCAAAATCACTGTCTGCCAGTGTAAGGGCCTTCTCTTACTGTGACAGTCTGAGGCCCTGTTCTTAGGCTAAGGCCTTTGGCTAAGCAACAGAGGCAGCCATAAGCTGGGAAGCGAATGGTCACATCCTCACATTCCAAACTAGTCACATTGAAAGAAGGTGCTATTGGGCTGTTAGGAATACAATCCTGTCCTGATAGTGCCTATCACCTCCAGAGAAAGGGAAGTGCCTAGAAAATGTAAAAGGAAACTTAGTTTGATAGCATCCTGTCTGGCAAGAACTCACTTATCAATAGCTGGCGTGTGAAATCCTCACTTCTGTATTGTCTTGTCATTATACTTCCCACTTTGCTATTGTTTGTCTGTATAATCTCCGTCTGTTCTGTGATTGTTCCTGTCTGCTGTACAATTAATTTTGCTGGGTGTTAACTAATTAAGGTGGTGGGATATAATTGGTTACATAATCATGCTACAATATGTTAGGATTGGTTAGTTAAATTTCAGGAAAATGATTGGTTAAGGTATAGCTAAGCAGAACTCAAGTTTTACTATATAATCTGTAGTCAATGAGGAAGAGAGTGGGTGTGGGTGGGTGTGGGGGTGGACATGCGGGTGTAGGAAATGGGAACAGGGAATGGGAGTAAGGAAATTGGAATCAGGTTCTGCTAAAAGGGGAAATGGGAACAGGGAATGGGGCTGGGGCAATTGGAATCATGTTTGGCTAAGGGCAGGAATGGGAACAGGGACACAGGTGTAAGGCTCTGTGGTGTCAAAGCTGGGAAGGAGGATACTAAGGAAGGAAACTGGAATCATGCTTGCTGGAAGTTCACCCCATTAAACATCGAATTGTTTGCATCTTTGAACTTCGGGTATTGTTGCTCTCTGTTCATGCGAGAAGGACCAGGGAAGGAAGCGGGTGAAGGAATAAGCCCCCTAACATCTGTCGGAAAATCACATTCAGTCTAAACCGGTTTGTTTCTTGAAATCATAACAAGTGGGATGAAAATTCTTTGCAAAAATATTTTGTTGCAAAACAAAAGCATCTCCTGTTTGTCACAGTGTGTTAAACTGTCTCGTCGCGCACAAAGAGGAGACGCTTAGATCTCAAAAATTAGAGAAGATGCTTCAGTCTGAGCTAAGGAGTTGCTGCTCTTAACATTTTCAAAATAATCAAAAACAAATAAAATAGAATATTTCAGCTACTCTATTATGTCATAATCTGATCTGAGTAAACGAGATAGGACCCCTCATATTATGCACTGCTCCTCGAGACACTCTCCAATGGATCCCCATCCTCCTCCCACTGTGAGGTAGGTATGAGCTGATTGTTATGCCTACTTGAAAGAGGGAGAAGCTAAGGCTGAGAAAGGAGGAGAACTGAGTTGTCTGAGGTCACACAGCCAGTCAGTGGTAGAGTTGGGAATAGGACCCAAGAGCCCGGACTTTCAAACTAACCATCGGATCTTGAATTTCATACACTGAATGACCCGAATAAAGTCCTCTCACATGAGCTCCAGACCAACAAACAGTTCATAGTAATTATTCAGCAAGTGTTTCAGGAGAACTGGAATGTTAGAGAGAATCATGAACTGCTCAGAGACAATGAATGCAGAGAAGCAGCAAAATTCGTCAAACATATGATTGGTTATAACTTATTTACTTAGTCTTAAAAGAGAACAACAATGACCCGAGTCTCCTCCCTGTCAGTAAACCCCCGCTCAGGCAATCAGGGTAGAGACTGAGAGGCGGGGGGCTAAGGGTTCTCACCTGAGAGCTCAAAGGATGGCCCAGGTCACCGGTGGGGATCACTGACCAAGCACTATTTCAGCCCCACATTTTTGGGTGGACCTTCCAGAATGGGAGCTGCAGAGCACCCCCAGTGACTCCCCCACACACACCCCTCCTGGTGGCGGGAGGGGAACAGGGGAAAGGACAAAAGAAGTAAGAGAAGAAGAGAAAGAAAAGAGGGAGGGATGGAGGAAAAGATAAAACAAAAAGGACAAACCCTAATATCCCCAGTGATTCTAAGGGACAAAATCCTAGGTGGGGAATAAAATTCTGCCACCTGAAGCTAGCCTTTTCCACGCCTAGAATTCACCTGGCACCAAATGGATCAGACTGAACAGGTTCCAAACCTCTCAGAGGCTCTTACCTTCCAAACAGGGATGTCTGTTTTCTAATAAAATCAGGAAAAGGAGAAAACTCGAAAGAGGTTCCTCATCGCGCTCATGTACATAAACCCTAATACTCTCTCGGTCCTGAAAGAGAGACCTCAAGAAGGAGACTTGCTGAAGCAAAGCTACAGGGGTCTGCGAGGTTTCCCTTGCCCTGCGCCCCTGTCCTGCCTGGCTGATGTCAGCATCTCTCTGTGAGGTCACCACCTCCCCACTACCTTTGAACAATAGGCTGAGGTCCTGCAAAAGGCCTTTGTGTTGTCACTGCCACACCCACCCCTGGGGTGACCAGATGTCCCGATTTTATAGGGACAGTCCCGCTATCTAGGGCTTTTTCTTCTATAGGCTCCTCTCACACCCCTGTCCCCTTTTTCACACTTGCTATCCCGTCAGCCTACCCCCCCCTTCCCTGCAGTGCTAATGTCCTGCCGCTGGCCAGACACTTTGGAGGTTTGAGCTACTCCCTGTGGATCACTCCACTCAAGGAGTGTTCATTCTAGGAAGCATGCCGGCTAGACAGCAAAACATCAGAGGCTACTCCCAATGCTACACTCAGTTTTTCAGAAATGAGTCGACTTGATGGCCAGAAGAGACCATTACAGCATCTCATCTGACCCCCTGCATATCACATGCCTCCTGTTTACCACAGTCGCTAACATTTGGCAAAGACATTCCAGAAAGGCATCTAGTCTTCATTAAATGACATCAAGAGATGGAGAATCCACCACTTTCCTTGGTAGCTTGTTCCTGTGGTGAATCATCCTCGCTGTTGAATATTTGTGCTTTATTTGTCATATGAATTGGTCTCTTTTCACCTTCCAGCCATTGGGTCTTGTTTTGCCTTTCTCTGCTAGATTAACGAGCCTTTTAATCCCCAGTATTTTCTCTCCATTAAGGTATTTCAACACTTCATTGAAGTCACCTTTCAATCTGCTTTTCATCAGCTAAACAGGTTGAGCTCTTTCAATCGCTCCCTAGAAGGCATTTTTCAACAGCCCGGAGAACATTTGGTGGCTCTTTGCTGCCCCAGCTCCAATTTCTCAACATCTTTTTCAAATGAGGACAATAAAACTGGAGGCAGTATTCCAATAGCAGTCTCACTGATGCTGTGGCACCTCCCTAGGCTCCTCAGGGCTCTGCTCCTACGTCTAAGGATGGCTTTAGCCCTGGTCACCACAGCATCATGCTGGGAGCTCGTTTTGAGTGGCTTCTTCACTATGGCCCCTAAATCCTTTTCAGAGTCACTGCTTTCCTGGATACACTTCCCTATTCTGGAGGTGTGGCCGGCATGCCTTGTTGCTAGGTGTAGGACCTTGCATTTGGCTCTGGTCAAACTTGCTTTCTTTGAATGTGCCCAGCCTGCTGAATGAGCCAGATGGTTCTGTATCACTGCC
The DNA here is from genome assembly GCF_965140285.1 of Lepidochelys kempii. Taxonomy (NCBI): domain Eukaryota; kingdom Metazoa; phylum Chordata; order Testudines; family Cheloniidae; genus Lepidochelys; species Lepidochelys kempii. The sequence goes on along the minus strand of NC_136382.1, from coordinate 176,929,570 downwards.
CTCTCCTCATCAGTAATTACCACTCTGCCAATATTTTGTCACCCACCAATCTTATTAGCAGGGATTGTATATTTTCTCCCAATTCATTGATAGAAATATTTTTAAAAAGTAGTCCTTGAGAGCTTCTTCAGAGCATTAGTACCCAGAACCTGCTCCCCACAGCACAGTGAGAAAAGTCCACCCAGCCCTGCTGGTTTACATAGGGGATAAGCACAAACCAAACACACCTTTAGGAGCGGTGTTGTCCATAGGATCTGAAAAACATGTGGGGGTTAGCAGCTTCGAAATGAACAAGAGACTTGCAGTGTAGACAGGTCCTAATTGTGTCTCGGTTTCCAACCCTGTAAAATGGGGAGAACAAAAAAACCCAACATGATTAGATCTATTTGTTAGTTGGGGAAATCGAGGCACCCAGCGTTGAAGAGACTCGCTCATGGTCCCAAAGCCAGGAACAGAAAAACAAGCATCTGAGTGTGAATCCTCCTTATAAATTAAAAACACTTTTTTATATATTTAACACCATTATAAATGCTGGAGGCAAAGCAGGGGTGGAGGCTGACACCTCACGACCCCCCAAGGAATAACCTCACAACCCCCTGAGGGGGCCTGACTCCCCAGTTTGAGAACCTCTGTTCTAATGCAGGTGGATGTCCTTCCAAAATACATGCTCTGGCTCAGTCCCATGTTATGCTTGGCTGAAGGAACCACTTGGTGACATTTTAGGGCCTGAGTTTTTCAGGAGGTGAGACCGGAAACACATAATGGTCTTTCTGACCTTAACATCTATTAATCTGCACATTTTCTGCTGTACAGAAGATACAGGAAGATAACTCTGGACCTATTTTCTCTCATTCACTTTCAGTTGCAATAATTTAAATCCAGGCCAAAGGATTTCCTCTTCCATTGTGTCTTCGGCACCTTTGAGAGCAAACAGTTACTGGTTTCAGAGAAACAGCCATGTTAGTCTGTATTCGCAAAAAGAAAAGGAGTACTTGTGGCACATTAGAGACTAACTAATTAGTTACTAACAGTTACTAACAGTTACTGTTAGCCCACAGGTTTCCACTTTCAACCTGTCCCACGGTGAGATGGCCAGGAAAGGGGTTGGAGCTCAACAGCACCTAGCCCAGGTTATGCAGCTCCCTAGGGGGAAGGGAATAAGTGTGGGGATCAGGTGACAAGCAGCAGCATGTGACTAGGACCCAGGCCTGCTGAGAGATAGAAGGGCAGCCTGTGCTCAGCCAGGAGAGAGACCCAAGGGGAGCAGGTGTGGGAGGAGCTTGGAGAGTCCTTGAAAGGTCAGGGACAAGCCAGGAAGGGACTTGGCTGTGCACTTAGGACAAGGCCCTAGGCGGGAAAGACAGGGCAGTTTAGGTCATGGGGCAGATAGTCCAGTTGGTTTAGGCTCCCAGGGCCAGACACCCACAGGTGAAGGTGATTGTCGGGGCTTATGTCCTTCTTCCCCAGGGTAGATCTGAGAGTGGAGAAGACGCACCAGAGAGCTCAAAGGATGGCCCAGGTCACTGGTGGGGATCACTGTCCGAGCACTATTTCAGCCCAACATTTTTGGGTGGACCTTCCAGAATGGGAGCTGCAGAGCACCCCCAGTGACTCCCCCACACACACCCCTCCTGGTGGCGGGAGGGGAACAGGGGAAAGGACAAAAGAAGTAAGAGAAGAAGAGAAAGAAAAGAGGGAGGGATGGAAGAAAAGATAAAACAAAAAGGACAAACCCTAATATCCCCAGTGATTCTAAGGGACAAAATCCTAGGTGGGGAATAAAATTCTGCCACCTGAAGCTAGCCTTTTCCACGCCTAGAATTCAGCTGGCACCTAATGGATCAGACTGAACAGGTTCTAAACCTCTCAGAGGCTCTTACCTTTCAAACAGGGATGTCTGTTTTCTAGTAAAATCAGGAAAAGGAGAAAACTCGAAAGAGGTTCCTCCTCGCGCTCACGTACGTAAACCCTAATACTCTCTCAGTCCTGAAAGAGGGACGTCGAGAGGGAGACTTGCTGAAGCAAAGCTACAGGGGTCTGCGAGGTTTCCCTGGCCCTGCACCCCTGTCCTGCCTGGCTGGCTGATGTCAGGTTGAGCTCTTTCAATCGCTCCCTAGAAGGCTTTTTTCTCCAGCCTGCAGAACATTTGGTGGCTCTTTGCTGCCCCAGCTCCAATTTCTCAACATCTTTTTCAACTGAGGACACCAAAACTGGAGGCAGTATTCCAATAGCAGTCTCACTGATGCTGTGTCACCTCCCTAGCCTCCTGACGGCTCTGTTCCTACGTCTAAGGATGGCTTTAGCCCTGGTCACCACAGCATCACGCTGGGAGCTTGTGTTGAGTGGCTTCTCCACTATGGCCCCTAAATCCTTTTCGAAGTCACTGCTTTCCTGGATACAATTCCCCATTCTGGAGGTGTGGCCGGCATTCCTTGTTGCTAGGTGTAGGACCTTGCATTTGGCTCTGGTCAAACTTGCTTTCTTTCAATGGGCCCAGCTTGCCAAATGAACCAGATGGCTCTGTATCTCTGCCCTCTCCTCATCAGTAATTACCACTCTGCCAATATTTCGTCATCCACCAATCTTATCAGCAGGGATTATAGGTTTTCAACCAATTCATTGATAAAACTACTTTTAAGTCCTTGAAAACTTCTTCAGTCTCTTAGTACCCAGGTCCTGCTTTCCACAGCACAGTGAGAAAAGTCCGTCCAGACCTGCTGGTACGTAGGGGATAAGCACAAAACAAACACACCTTTAGGAGCTGTGTTGACAACAGGCTCTGAACAACATGGTGGGGTCATCAGCTTAGAAATCCACAAGAGACCTCCAGCATAGACATGTCCCAACTGTGTCTCGGTTTCCCACCCTGTAAAATGGGGAGAACAAAAAAACCATCCTTGATTAGCGCTATTTGATACTAGAGGAAACTGAGGCACCCAGCGTTGAAGAGACTCGCTCATGGTCCCAAAGCCAGGAATCGGAAACGGCAGGTCTTCTGATAGCCAGTCCTGGGATCTAGCCTCGGTTATCCTGGCCTCGCTACTCTAACTTTACTCACAGCCTCCACGTCTTTTCCTCCATGTCCCTTAATCCCAAGTCACTGCAGAAGAAAGATTTTCTGTTTGCCATCTGGCTCCAGTGGTTCTCAAACTTTTGAGATGGCCAGGAAATGGGTTGGAGCTCAACTGCACCTAGCTCAGGTTCTGCAGCTCCCTAGTGGGAAGGGAATAAGTGTGGGGATCAGGTGACAAGCAGCAGCATGTGACTAGGAACCAGGCCTGCTCAGAGACAGAAGGGCAGCCTGTGCTCAGCCACAAGAGACGCCCCAAGTGGAGGAGCTATGGGAGGGGCTTGGAGAGTCCTTGAAAGGTCAGGAACAAGCCAGGAAGGGGCTAGGCGGAGCACTTAGGACAAGGCCCGAGGGGGGAAAGATAGGGCAGTTTAGGTGATGGGACAGATAGTCCAGCTCGTTTAGGGTCCCAGGGCCAGACACCCACAGGTGAAGGTGATTGTCGAGGCTTATGTCCTTCTTCTCCAGGGTAGATCTGAGAGTGGAGAAGACTGATGCCGGAAGGGGGAAGTGAGTTAACCCAAGGGCACCCACAGAGTTGATATCACAAATGCATACTGGGAAGGATCCAAGAGAAGAAACATGGATTTTCCAGTCTCTTGTTTCTTGGAGTCCCCAGGGCCAAGGTAAAACCCCTGCTGCCCCTTCCCATTCTGCTCACCCCCAAGATGTGCTGGAGTTTGTCTGTGCTGGGGGTTGCTGTCAGCAGGATCTAGAGCTCGTCATCCATGTTCTATGGGCAGGCCTTGCTCCGAGCCTGCCAGCGGAGGGAGACCATGGGTCAGGGTTATGGAACCTGGGACTACACCTGCCAGATGACAGCTGGCTCTGCAGGGACCAGAGGCCATCCTGCTGCTGGGACAGAGGTGGGGGTTGATGTTCAACCTGCAGATGGGTGTTGTCCTTTCTCATGCCCACAATGCCTGGCAAGGGAAGCTCTCTGGACATGCGATTCCAGCTCCTGAGCCAGGGACAGCTTCAGCTTGCTGGAAGGAGATGGTGTCTGAGACCTTGCAGTTGTGGGGTTGAGACAGGCACAAAGATAGGCATGGAAGTTTGGGGAACTGGGGGAGAGGGTAGGGTTGGGAAAGGAGGACAGGGATTTGGGAAGCAAGATCCGAGGATCAAACACTGTCTAATTCTCGGTTAGGATTATCCCTACTTCAGAGAGGGGGAAAGTGAGGCACCACGTGGATGCGGGACCAGGCCGACTGGGCTGAGTGTCTGAATAATCGCGAGAGCAAAAATATAAAAGCCATTAAGAGTCAGAAGAACATTCATTAGGGAATTGGAGCATTCAAGGCTGACCAGAACACGGGTCGTCTACGGCATAAACCAGTATGCGCTCTGCCACCTCACCCCTCTCTCCAAGATACGTACCCTTGTCTCCAAAACCAGTAAGAGGATCTTTCTCTGAGACACACAGCTGTCATTGTTGGGAACAGAAACCCCATCTGCAATTTTGGTCACAGGCCATGCCGCAAACTCCACCCTCCAACCATTGTGAGCCAGGCCCGGGAACACCATTCCACTGTCACAGGTACATGGACCTGTGCACCTGCAGACACTGCAGCCGGTACACGCACTGGGGCTGGTGCTGTGACATGAGCTGGATGAACCCCCCTGCTGGCCCCATATCCAGCATTCCCCCCTGAGCAATCGGTCCTGCTCCCTGCTCTTCCTCTCTTCCCCCAGGAACCCCTGCAGCAGTCTCTCTAGATGGACCGTGTCCCTCTCCTCCTTGGCTCTTTTGAAAGCAAGTTTCTCCTTGTTTTTGTGGATATAGACTAAGACGGCTACCCCCTGATACTTGTAAACAGTCTTGAAACTTTTCACAGGAGAAAAGACATTGCAGACCTGCTTTCATGTAGGAAAAGGGAAACCGAGGCACACTACCATATTGCTTTCATGGCTAAATGCCAAGATTCCTATACTATGGACAACACTAATATCTACATTGTCTTGATGTTAATTGGGTTCCAGACACATGCCAATGCTTCTATGGATAAAGTAGCTATTTTCATTAGCTCTTGGCAAGATCACATGAGACATACAGGAACCATGCTGCAAGGGCAGTTCCAGATCCACCATTGTTCTAAGCAAGTTTTACACTGAGTTTGTAAAAGGATCCAATCATGTTATTGAATATGACTTCGAGAAACCATTTCTGTTGTACACTGATATGGGCTCACGAAATGAAATTAATAGACAGCAGGTTTAAAACTAAAAAAAGGAAGTATTTTTTTAAACAAATGCACAGTCAACCTGTGGAACTCCTTGCCAGAGGATGTTGTGAAGACCAATCTCAGCAGCTTCCTTGGAAGGAGCCAGTGCTCTTCTTGGAGGACCTTCTCCTGGACCTCACAGGGCTCTGATGCTCTCACTCCGCAAGCCTGCCTGGGGTCTTGGAGTTAGTGCTCAACAAATCCAGGCAGAGCCCTGTTATCAAGCACCAGCGCCTTCCCTCTGTCCCTGAAGACGGAAGGGCCCCAATACTGCTCTGTATTGACTGCCCTGAGCACGGGTGGCCCAATGGCTCTCAGGTAGCAGGACACAATGGAAACATGGATCACCCAGTCTCTCATTTCCAGGCCTCCCCAGGGCTAAGGTAAAATTCCTGCTGGCCCTGCCCATTATGCTCACCTCCAAGGTGTGCGGGAGTTTGTCTGTGCTGGGGGTTGCTGTCAGTAGGGTCTTTAACATGGCATCCATGTCTCTGGGCAGGCCTTCCTCAGAGCCTGTCAGGGGAGGGAGAACATGGGTCAGGGTTATGGAACCTGGGGCTACACCTGCCAGGATGACAGCTAGCTCTGCACTCCTGGCCCAGAGCAGCTCTCTGCAGAGGGTCTAGTGCCGAGCAAGGTAGGGAACAGCCAAGCTGCTAGGGATGGGAGCTGGGCTTCCTGGCAGAGTCCAGGAACCAAAGCACAGAATCTGCAAGGAAGGACTTCCCCACAGAGGGGCAACATCATCTCCCACAGGGTGGGACTCTCCCCCTGACACTGGATTAATCCTCTGGCCTGTTCCCATCTCTGCCCACCGCACCCCCAACTCAGCAGCTCCAGCCACCGAAGAGAGCAAGAACCAGAGACCTTTCTGCTCCTGGGACAGAGGAGTACGTTGATGATCTATCTGGATGTGAGTGTTGGCCGTCCCCATGCCCATGGTCTATCCTCCATTCGGGCCGTGCACGGAAACTGCTATTCCTTTTCTGGATCTAGGGACGGCTTCAGTTTGCTGGCAGGAGACTGTACATGAGACCTTGCCATTGGGGGGCTACACAGGCACTAACATGGGCATGGAAGCTTGAGGAACAGGGCAGAGGCCTGTGTGGGACAGGAAGGGCAGGGATTTGAGAAGGAAAAACAGAGGATCAAATACTCACTTAATGTGGGTCAGGATGATCCCCATTTCAAAGATAGAGAAAGTGAGGCATCAGGTGGGAGAGTGACCTGGCCAGGATCACGTTACCACTCAGTGGCAGGGCTGCAGTCCAACCAGTTCCCTGCTCTCATCACTGGACCCTGTTGCCCCTCCTGTACGACCCCTCCAGCCATCCTCTCCCATAGACCATCCCCACCGCTCTCCAAAACCAGGCTGCCCCTTCCTGGCAAGGCCTGGTGTTACAGCTTTCTTGCTGGACTAGCACCCCTGCCAATAGTTGCTAGGGCCCTCTGGGAGTTCTTTGGCTGGGAACTCAGCCCTTCAGCCAGGTGACCGTCTTTTAGTCCACTCCTTCCTGGATCGTGCTCATCCCAAACAAAAAGTCCAAAAATGTCTAACAGAAACAAGGTCTTCCGTTCCTTTGGGGGCTCTTCCTCAGCCTGACTTTGGCTCGGCCTGCCCTTGTTGGCCTTGGTAGCCCTTTCTATGACCTTCTACGTCCCCTTCCTTAGAGACCATGGGAGAACCAGTCCTACCCTGGATTCTAGGTTCTGCCCCAAGGCCCTCTACTGAACAGCTTGGCCTGCTCCTGTACCTTTGCTGTGGTTTTCCCTGGTTTTCCCCTCAGGTGAAGCTCACTCTGTAATCAATTTTACCTAAGTCCAGGCTTTATAGCCCACAGGCCACTCTCTGTTATATTGCCTCCTCCTTAGAGCATCGCCCACCCGGGGGGCAAGTTCGATGCTTGTCCAAGCTTCATCCCTCATCATCTCATCGCTGTCACCGGCTGCGCGCTTGTACAGCCTGCGCACAGTGTCTCCAGGTCTACTGCCAGCTCGCTCACCAGAATTAAGAGGCAATCCTTCTCTTAAGCAGTATCCCAGCGCTCTTCCTGCAGCCACTCCTTCTCATTCGCAACTGCTTGCGGAGCCTGTTCCGAAGCCTTTAGCTTCTTCTCTACCCCTTTTTGCTACTGGCACTGCATACGCCAAAACCCTTTCCATCAGGGTCTGAGAACGCACCACGGACTGCTCCACCCTGGTGTTTGTTCCTCCTTCAGTCTGCTTCATCTCTGGGCCAACCATTTCGTCCTTCACCTCCCTGCAGCACCCAACAGGGCGTGTTGGTGGAGGGTCTGCAAGGTCCACGGCCATCCCTGCCACCTCCACGTTGCCTGACTCATGTGGGTTTCTGTCAGAGGACACCTTCTCCTTTCTTTCTACCTTCTTGGTGCCCTGGCCCCTCGTTTTGCCACTCAGCAATTTCCTAAGCAGGCCGTGTCTTTTGATATGGCCTGCTTCTCTGCACTCAAAACAAAGAACTCTTATCCCCATCTTGGCATTAGGCCTGCTCTCCTGGGCTAATCTTCACAGCACAGCCCAGTCATGCTCTCCTTGTCTGCTCTTTTTGTCCATGGGCATAGCAGACCCTGGGTTGATTTCCCTTTGCAGGATCTCTCACAGTTATTTCTCCTGCTGCGTCCGTACTCCGCCTGCACTTCCTTCTGCCTCTGTTGGTGTCCTAGGAGCTGCGTGAGAAACTCCTAGACCTGCTTTAGCTGCTTAACAAGTCCTGGGAACTGAAGTGAGAAATCCAGTGACCAGCTTGGTCCCTTGAGATACCCTCTTGTCACGACAGACCTTCCTTCAGCACCCAAGACTTCCCCCTATGATCCATGAGGGCTGATGGAATTCAATCCTCCTGACTGTACCAATTAGAAACGAATCTACTCACCGTTCCGTGCCCCTGTGGCGGCCAGGCATGGCATCACAGCCCTCTTGCTAGGCTAGCGTCCCCCATCTGTGGTTGCTCCAGCACCATGACAGTTTCTCTGCCTGGTAACTCAACCCTTCGGCCAGGTCGCCACCTTTAGTCCACCCTTCTGGGGCCCAGCTTGTCTCACACTAAAAGTCCAAACACGTCTTTCCACAGAAAGAAGTCCTTCTGCCATCACTGGGGCTCTTCCTCATCCTGCAGCCCCCTTGCTGGGCTTGGTAACCCTCTCCAGGTGGGTGTACGCCCCCTTCTTTGGGGCCAGTAGGGGAATCCAGTCCCACTCTGACATTGGCAGCAGCCCAGGGTTCTGTACCCAACAGCAAGTTCTACTCCTTTCTCTTTGCTGCACTTTTCCCTGGGCACTTCCCACCTCTCTTCTCAAGTTTCCCTCTAGACTTTCCTTGCTGCTCTGAACTTCCTACCTCGTTCTCATTCCTGTTGATACCCCAGCTGGGCTGTATCACCACTGAGGTCTGGCTGTGTAGGGGGAGGTACATGGTGCCTCTCAGGTAGGGCTCATTCTGTAATCAGCTTGGCTAAGCCCCAGGCTGTGCAGCCCAGTGAAGAACATCCTGTAACAGGCCTGCTCTGCCCACGCCTACTGTTTCTGGGCTGGGATCCTTGCTCCCATTTCAGACCTGGTTTCCAGTGGGGCTCAGTACACACAGGCCCCACTGCCTGCAACTGGAGTTTGCTTGTTCTGGTGACTCTGACATTCAGGCCCTTCATCATTCAGAGGCTGACAGGAGTGGTGAGGGGCTGGAGAAATCCCACTGCTGAGTGGAAGGAGGCCAAAGAGTTGGGATTCTGGGAGCTGTTTGGTTCATTTGCCCTGCTGCGGGAAGTGGAGCTGGAGACTGGAGATGCCAGGTGAACGAGACTACCTGATGTCCTCTTCATGCCCGAGGGGCTGGAGCCTCCTGCCGGAAACCCTCTCAGGAGTCCAGTTTAGAGGACATGTCTAAGGAGCCCCTTCCTATGAACAAAACCAGGGTGGTACAATTATCGAGATGTCTCTGTCCCAGAGATGGTAGCCAGGGACAGGGGAAGCTCCCAGCCAGGCTACGCATTGGGGATCCCTTTTCTCCCCCAAGAGACCCACAAGCCCCATGGCTCTTACATCCATGAGGGAGTGGGGTCTTCCATCTAAGCCTCTTTGAGAGCCAGCACTGCTTGCTTTGATGGGACAAGGTGACCCGTCTGCACTGCTCCAGGAGGTGGCTCAGCTGAAGGCTGCACCCATCTCGGAGTCTGTGAGGGCATTTGGGGTGCAGAAGGAAGGACCCTGGTCCACAGAGAGGGGAGAGGGTTTCTGTGAGTGCCAAGGGGTTCCATTTCCCCTTCCCCTATCTCCCCATTTACAGTGAGCCAGAGCAGTACCTGCAGCAGGGAGCGGGAGTTTCTGGTGGTGCTGGATGATGCGGACCTGACACAGCACATTGACCGTGACATCCTCCTTCTGCAAGGGAATGAGAACCTGTCAGAGACTCAGACGCCCCCGAGGAATTGGGGGGGATTAAGGGCACCTGGAAGCAGCAGCACTTCCACCCACCATCTGCCTACTTCTGAGGGATGGATTCACCCTCCTTACCCCCAGAATCGAGTCTTCTTCTCCTTTCTAGTGACCTCCAGTGCCAACCCCCATCCTTGTAGGGTCAGCTCCTGATACCTCCCCCTCAGGGCCCCTGACAGCTTTTCCACCTCTATTCCACAGCTCAAGTTCTCAGAACCCTCTCCTCCACCCCCACCCAGCTTGGGCAGGGACAGGGCTCTAGCAAGGGAGTGTGGGGGAAGGACGGATTCTGGCAGCAGTGAAGTAGGATGTCGGGAGGTTGAGACCTTTCCGCAAGTCATCCCAGACACTAATGCTGAAGACGCAGGATGGCAGCTCTGGTGAATGGGGCAGATCAGCAGCCCCTGCTAACTGAATCCTCCCATTCTCTCTAGAGTGGGTCCAGCCCTGCCAGCAGCAGGACAAGCTTCCCCCGCCCATGTGCCTCAACCCTGCCTGGTGAATCGCCATCACTCGTCAGTCCTTGGCTTCCCAGGCTGCCAGTGATGGGAGCAACTCTGGGTGGTGACTCGGGAGACACAGACTCTACTCCGCTGGAAACTGGTGCGGCCCTGTGGGACAGGAGAGACTCGCAGAGGGCACTTCCCAAGAGTGATAGCACCGTGTCCTAAGAACATAAGTCCGTGATGAGGTAATTCTTGTCATTAATTAGCCTTGCTAAAAGGATCGGTTGGAGCTGCTCCAGGGACAAGCTGCTCATGGAGGTGAATTCACCTCCCTTGCCAGTTGCACCTGTTCTCACTCTCATTCCACACCAGGCTTCTTGCTGCCAGGCCAGCGAATGGCCATTGGATGGGAATGAGGCCTGGGTCCCACCCCAATCTCCTGACTCTAATACAGCTGCTTACCTTGTCCCGCATCAGCGCTGGGCTTCCCGCAGGAGGGAGCAGGTGAGGAGCAGCCCAACCTGGCTGACACGCAGCAGAGGGTCGTGGATGGCCAGCACTGCCGTCTGGAGGAAGTATCTTCTCTGCCCCTCCCAGAAGAACTTTCTGAAGACCTAAAACCAACAGGACGTGAGGCATTACCAGATTGCCCAGAATCAGGTTCCAAATTCTGGAGCTAGAACTATCTCTGTCTAGTGCCCCCAGGAGGCAGCCACTGCAGGGGGACCCAGCCACCCCCACTCTCTGACCTGTGTCATGCCCTGGCAGAGTGTCCTTACCTCCCCCACCCTGGTTGTGTTCCTGTTGCCCAGGAGCCTGCTGTCCTGGTGCCAGTCCCAACACCACAGGGCTTTGGCCTCATGGATGGTCAGCCCTGGGAAACAGACACACACACACACTTGTCATTCTGGTTGCAGTGCTTGTGTCCTTCCAATCCCACTGGTGGCTGCACAGTGGGCAGAGTCCTCGCTGCGTGCCTGGCCCAACAGAATTGCAGGGGCTGCTGTAGAACAAAGAAAGAGATCGAGAGAGACTCAGCCTCCAGCCGGGGTCAGTCTGAGAGAAATTGGTTGCAGTCCCACTCTCACTCTACTCTCAGTTGCCATTTCCCAGCTGGGTTCCTTACCCCTCTGGTGCAGCAGCAGCCGATAGAGCTGGTACACTCCCTCCCTGGCCTGCCGGCCGAGGTCCTTGGCTGGGTCACTGATGGACAGAGCCAGCTGTGCCACACGGTGACCCATCCTGGGGAATTCTGCTGAGTTCTTACGGGAGGGAGAGGGGACTCCATTAGCATTTTCCTGTGAGCTCCCAGTCCCCTGCTGGCCAGGACTCTCCATCATCATTATCTAGCGAGGTCTGGCCCAGCTCAGACACTCTCAGCCTGTCAAACAGTATCTCACAAGGCAAGGGCTGGGAGCCGCATGCTGGGACCTTTCCAAACACACTGGAGATGACTCTAGAAAAGCCCCTCCCCGATCTGAGAACAAGGGGCTCCTGGGGGCCTTTTGCAAATCCAATCTCCTTTCGAGAGATTCTCTCCCCCTCTTTCTGCCTCTCCCCAGACAGACAGACGACGCCACAGAGGAACCCTAATGCCACTCACTTGCTCTAGGCGATGGAGTGATGGATGGCGGATGTTCAGGGTCGTCTGCTGTCCCTCGCTCTCCTCCTCACTCTCCAAGCCCAAGGTAGGCTGGAGAGGGTGGTGACCTGAGGAGTTACCCTGCCCAGACAGCAGGCAGGGTGATGACACTGGGCGATCGACTGCCTGTGAAAAGAGGGGATTGACAGTCAGGACTCCTGGGTTCCATTGCTGGTTTTCCTATTGGGACTTTGGGCAAGTTGCTCCCCGCTCTATGGCTCTGTCCCCAGCAGTCAAATGGGGATTTCATACTTTCCCACTCTTGGAAAGTGCTGGGAGAATCCCGCAGCAGAAGCTGCTCTGACAGAGCTAAGCAGCATCTGACCATTAAAGGTCGGCGTGCACTGCCCAGGAGGAGGAGTGTTTGGCTCTGGAGTTTCACTTCTGCCCAGTCTACAGAGGGGGGCCCAGCCGTGGAGTTTGGCTCAAGAAGACCAATTCTCCAATTTGTAAAGGGCGTTTTGAATCATAGAATATCAGGGTTGGAAGGGACCTCAGGAGGTCATCTAGTCCAACCCCCTGCTCAAAGCAGGACCAATCCCCAATTAAATCATCCCAGCTAGGGCTTTGTCAAGCCTGACCTTAAAAACTTCTAAGGAAGGAGATTCTACCACCTCCCTAAGTAACGCATTCCAGTGTTTCACCACCCTCCTAGTGAAAAAGTTTTTCCTAATATCCAACCTAAACCTCCCCCACTGCAACTTGAGACCATTACTCCTTGTCCTGTCCTCTTCTACCACTGAGAATAGCCTCTCAGCCTCTCCTCATAAGTCATGTGTTCCAGACCCCTAATCATTGTTGTTGCCCTTCGCTGGACTCTCTCCAATTTATCCACATCCTTCTTGTAGTGTGGGGCCCAAAACTGGACACAGTATTCCAGATGAGGCCTCACCAATGTCGAATAGAGGGGGACGATCACGTTCCGTCGATCTGTTCGCTATGCCCCTACTTAAACATCCCAAAATGCCATTGGCCTTCTTGGCAACAAGGGCACACTGCTGACTCATATCCAGTTTCTCGTCCACTGTCACCCCTAGGTCCTTTTCCGCAGAACTGCTGCCGAGCCATTCGGTCTCTAGTCTATAGTGGTGCATTGGATTCTTCCGTCCTAAGTGCAGGACCCTGCACTTATCCTTATTGAACTTCATCAGATTTCTTTTGGCCCAATCCTCCAATTTGTCTAGGTCCCTCTGTATCCTATCCCTGCCCTCCAGCGTATCAACCACTCCTCCCAGTTTAGTATCATCCACAAATTTGCTGAGAGTGCAATCCACACCATCCTCCAGATCATTTATGAAGATATTGAACAAAACCGGCCCCAGGACCGACCCCTGAGGCACTCCACTTGACACCGGCTGCCAACGAGACATGGAGCCATTGATCACGACCCGTTGAGCCCGACAATCTAGCCAACTTTCTACCCACCTTATAGTGCATTCATCCAGCCCATACTTCTTTAACTTGCTGACAAGAATACTGTGGGAGACCGTTTCAAAAGCTTTGCTAATGTCAAGATACAATACATCCACTGCTTTCCCTTCATCCACAGAACCAGTAATCTCATCATGGAAGACGATTAGATTAGTCAGGCATGACCTTCCCTTGGTGAATCCATGCTTACTGTTCCTGATCACTTTCCTCTCATGTAATTGCTTCAGGATTGATTCTTTGAGGACCTGCTCCATGATTTTTCCAGGGACTGAAGTGAGGCTGACTGGCCTGTAGTTCCCAGGATCCTCCTTCTTCCCTTTTTTAAAGATGGGCACTACTTTAGCCTTTTTCCAGTCATCCGGGACTTCCCCCGTTCGCCACGAGTTTTCAAAGATAATGGCCAATGGCTCTGCAATCACAGCCGCCAGTTCCTTTAGCACTCTCAGACGCAACTCGTCCGGCCCCATGGACTTGTGTACGTCCAGCTTTTCTAAATAGTCTCTAACCACCTCTTTCTCCACAGAGGGTTGGCCATCTACTCCCCATGCTGTGATGCCCAGCGCAGCAGTCTGGGAGCTGACCTTGTTCGTGAAGACAGAGGCAAAAAAAGCATTGAGTACATTAGCTTTTTCCACATCCTCTGTCACTAGGTTGCCTCCCTCATTCATTGAGGAGCCCACACTTTCCTTGGCTTTCTTCTTGTTGCCAACATACCTGAAGAAACCCTTCTTGTTACTCTTAACGTCTCTCGCTAGCTGCAGCTCCAGGTGCGATTTGGCCCTCCTAATTTCATTCCTACATGCCCGAGCAATATTTTTATACTCTTCCCTGGTCATATGTCCAATCCACTTCTTGTAAGTTTCTTTTTTATGCTTAAGATCCGCTAGGATTTCACCGTTAAGCCAAGCTGGTCCCCTGCCATATGTACTATTCTTTCGACACATCGGGATGGTTTGTCCCTGTAACCTCAACAGGGATTCCTTGAAATACAGCCAGCTCTCCTGGACTCCTTTCCCCTTCATGTTAGTCCCCCAGGGGATCCTACCCATCTGTTCCCTGAGGGAGTCGAAGTCTACTTTCCTGAAGTCCAGGGTCCGTATCCTGCTGCTTACCTTTCTTCCCTGTGTCAGGATCCTGAACTCAACCAACTCATGGTCACTGCCTCCCAGATTCCCATCCACTTTTGCTTCCCCTACTAATTCTTCCCGGTTTGTGAGCAGCAGGTCAAGAAAAGCTCCCCCCCAGTTGGCTCCTCTAGCACTTGCACCAGGAAATTGTCCTCTACGCTTTCCAAAAACTTCCTGGATTGTCTATGCACCGCTGTATTGCTCTCCCAGCAGATATCAGGAAAATTAAAGTCACCCAGAACCAGGGCATGCGATCTAGTAGCTTCCGCGAGCTGCCGGAAGAAAGCCTCATCCACCTCATCTCCCTGGTCCAGTGGTCTATAGCAGACTCCCACCACTACATCACTCCTGTTGCTCACACTTCTAAACTTAATCCAGAGACACTCAGGTTTTTCTGCAGTTTCGTACCGGAGCTCTGAGCAATCATACTGCTCCCTTACATACAGTGCTACTCCCCCACCTTTTCTGCCCTGCCTGTCCTTCCTGAACAGTTTATAACCATCCATGACAGTACTCCAGTCATGTGAGTTATCCCACCAAGTCTCTGTTATTCCAATCACGTCATAATTCCTTGACATCACCAGGACCTCCAGTTCTCCCTGCTTGTTTCCAAGGCTTTGTGCATTCGTATATAAGTACTTGAGATAACCTGCTGATCGCCCCTCATTCTCAGTATGAGGCAGGAGCCCTCCCCTCACAGACATTCCTGCCTGTGCTTCCTCCTAGTATCCCGCTTTCCCACTTACCTCAGGGCTTTGGTCTCCTTCCCCCGGTGAACCTAGTTTAAAGCCCTCCTCACTCGGTTAGCCAGCCTATTCGCAAAGATGCTCTTCCCTCTCTTCATAAGGTGGAGCCCATCTCTGCCCAGCACTCCTCCTTCATGTAACACCATCCCATGGTCAAAGAATCCAAAGCCTTCTCTCCGACACCACCTGAGTAGCCATTCGTTGACTTCCACGATTCGACGGTCCCTACCCAGGCCTTTTCCTTCCACGGGGAGGATGGACGAGAACACCACTTGCGCCTCAAACTCCTTTATCCTTCTTCCCAGAGCCACGTAGTCCGCAGTGATCCACTCAAGGTCATTCTTGGCAGTATCATTGGTGCCCACGTGGAGAAGCAGGAAGGGGTAGCGATCCGAGGGCTTGATGAGTCTCGGCAGTCTCTCCGTCACATCGTGAATCTTAGCCCCCGGCAAGCAGCAGACTTCTCGGTTTTCCCGGTCAGGGCGCCAGATAGATGACTCAGTGCCCCGGAGTAGAGAGTCCCCGACCACCACCACCCGCCTCCTTCTCTTGGGAGTGGTGGTCATGGAACCCCCCATCTCAGGACAGCGCATCTCATGCCTTCCAACCAGCGGAGACTCCTTCTGCTTTCTCCCCCCAGACATATCATCTGGTCCACTCTCCACAATGATACCTGTGGAGAGAACAGGAAAGTGGTTAGTTACCTGTGTCTGCGTTGCTGGAACCCGGACATTCCCCCTTCTTCTTCTGGAGGTCACATGTTGCCAAGCTTCTTCACTGGCCTCTTGGCTCCGCTGTGCAACCTGCTCTAAATCTTTAGAGCTTTGTGCCCGTAGAAGCATCCAGGAGGTCTGGCAAGACTATGCAGTCCCTGCAAAGCAAGGGAGAGCCATAGGTCAGAGTTAGGGAAACTGGGGATACACGTGCCATATGATGGGAAGAGGGGTCTCTGGGAAGCACTTGTGCGACCCCCAAACACATATCCTGTCCTCGCTCATTCACATCCTACTGCAGGCAATTAGCAAGCATTCATGGCAGGATGACAGCTGGCTCTTCAATCCATGACTTTAGCATGATCTACCTAGACTTGGGTGGTGTCCTTCACCATACCCAGGGTGAAGCCGGCATGCAGGGCAGCTCGAAGGAGGTGGGTCTCCAGCTCTGGCTCCAGGCCAGGTGTCATGGTGCTGGCAAGAGAGAGGAGCCGGTATTAGACTGTGCAGTGCAGGGGTGGGACTGGCACCAACAGGGATGTGAAATTGCAGGGAAATAGGCAGAGGCTGGCGAGAATGGAAACTGAGGCACCGTGCCAGGGAATGACAAGTGCAAGATTTCCCAGACAGACTGTGGCAGGACAGGAATAGTGCCTGTTCCCTGGACCCTGCTGCCCCTGCTGTATCTGTTCCTGGGAGTGAGCCTCTCCCCAAAGCCTTTGCAATGTTACTGGAGTGAAAAGAACAGCCCAACCCAGAGACAGTGAACCTTCCCACCACCTCTGTCAGAGTAGACACCCTTGGGAGGTGACCTGGTGGTGGGAGGGGCAGTGACTCCCAGCCCTGGGTCTGAGCAGCAGCGGGGTTCGGGGAACCAGGCTGAAGGGTCTCGGTACCCGAGGTTGCCCACAGCAATCAGGGAATTAGGGAGGACGGTGCCCGGTGCAGAGTTACCAGGCAGCTCCTCAATGAGATCCTGTGAGACCCAAAGGAGACAAAGGAGCGTGAGAGATTCGTGCCTCATTGAAACTTCCCAGTGAGGAGATTACACAGCGAGCACCCCACACAACCAGCAGGATCCCCCCACCCGCCTCCCGCTCCTCTGATTCCTGCCCACCAGTAGCCAATCTCAGATGATACCTGCTGCCACTTGGGAGAAGGACAGGGGCACCTCCACCTCCGGGACCCAGAGCAGATTGCTCCCCACATCCCCCGCTCTCAGTGATACCTTCAGCCCCCAAGTAATTCAGGAGTCCATAGCAAAGCGAACCCCATCACACACTGTCCTGGACTCCGTGGGAGATGCCTGCCCGCTCTTCCCGCACCCACCCCGCCAACCAGAGCACCAGGGACCAAAGTGGCAGCATCTAGTGTCAGAGGTTCACGTGGCTCAGGCCAGACATCTAGGTTGGGGACCAGCCCCCACAGCACTGCTTGAGGGCCTGAGCTCAGGGTGTTCACAGCCCCCTCCTCACCCCTCCCTGAGCCCAGCCTGGCTCCTCACCTGGAACAAAGCAGCGGCACCCATTGACCTCACAGCTACCCTAATCCCAGGCACTGCTGCTGTCCCATGGGGAGCGGGCTGAGCTGCTGGTGCTGGGACAGGGATCCTCCACCTCCTGCCCCAGGGAGATTGGAGGGTCCTCAGTGACTGGGCAGGATGATGCCTCCTGCTGGGAATCAGGGCTGGGCTCCTGGGGCCGGTGCTTCCCACACAACAAGCCCCAGAGCCACCCTGCCCGGCTCCCTTCCTGGGCTGGGTCATGCCTGCCCAGCCGCATCCTGGGCCAGCTCCATTTCAGCCTGGCTGCTGCCTCTCCCACCTTGGCGCGTGTGCTGGGAGTGGGTTTCCTCCGCCAGAAGGCTGGGCACTTCCACCTCCTGGTCCATCCGGGACCTCCTTCCCTGCCAGCGGGGACAGAGGGGCCGCTCTGCTCCTGGGGAATATGGCAGCTGCTTCCCTCAGGCTCTGGGGACACCTGCTGAGACTTCTTCCTGAACATCCTCAGGAGCCCGGCTATCCTGGAACCGAGCGGGGAGCAAGCATGAGTCTGGGGTCCGGTCAGCCTCTCACCAAACAGCCTTTTTCATCCCTCCCCATCCCTGCCCCAGCCACAGCAGCTCCTCCACCATCACAGGGGTGGAGGGAGTGCAATCTCCACACACTGGCAGGACTTCATTGCATGGTCTGCTCCCAACGATTCCCCTCATCATCCCTGGTGCTGAAACACCCGGGGAGTTACTGGGGTCAGTTACACAGACTATTCAACAAGCAGCTCCCTCCTGCCATCCCTGGCTACCCCCCAGACTCGAGAACAGAACAATATCCAGGAGTCCGGACTTCTCCGGAGAAACCGTTCCCCACATCAAAGTCCCTATGTATAGGAAGCCCAGGGCTCCCTCATTTCTCATTGATTTCCATGCTCAGCAGCTCACAGGGTCTGGCCCAGCTCAGACACTCTCAGCCATGGAACAGTCTCCCACAAGGGAAGGGCTGGGAGCCGCATTGCTGGGACCTTTCCAAACACACTGGAGAAGGCACTGGAGAAGCCCCTCCCCGGTCTGAGAGCAAGGGGCTCCTGGAGGCCGTTTGCAAATCCAATCTCCTTTGGGAGAGAATCTCTTCCCCTCGTTCTGCCTCTCCCCAGACAGACAGGGGATGCCACAGAGGAACCCTAATGTCACTCACTTGCTCTAGGTGATGGAGCGATGGATGGTGGATGTTCAGTATCACCTGCTGTCTCTCGCCCTCCTCCTCATTTTCCAAGCCCAAGGCAGGCTGGAGAGGGTGGTGACCTGAGGAGTTACACGCCCAGCCAGCAGGCAGGGTGCTGACACTGGGCGATCAACCGACTGTGAAAAGAAGGGTCTGTATTATTGCCAAAGGACGGAGAAACTCAGCCAGCAGCAGGGGGTGCAAAACACTGCCTTAGTGCGGGGGTGACAGCACCTCCCAGCTCCCACATTACACACCTTCTTGGAGCCTCCCAACCCCCCTGGGCTGTACGGACTGCGACCACAAACCTACTGATGAAAAACAGGCCAAGTGAGGGGAAGCTACTTGCTCAGGTCACACCAAGTCTCAAAGCCACGGATGGGATGCAGCAGTCCTTATTTCCAGGCCCCTTCACTAAGCACTGCTACACACTCCCTTCCACAGCTGGCAATTACAACCAGGCCCTCATGTCCGGTCCCCCTGCCATTAAAGGTTGGAATGCATTGCTCAGGAGGAGGAGTGTTTGGTTCTGGAGTTTCACTTTCACCCAGTCTGTAGAGAGGGGCCCAGCCGTGGACTTTTGCTCAAGAAGACCAATGTCTCCAAATTGTAAAGGGCGTTTTGAATTCCAGTCCTGTGCTCCAAAGTGCTTGGTGTCATCTGCACAGATTAGAAGCACACTCTCCACTCCATTTTCCAAATCATTAATGAAAATATGGAATAGTACCACACCCCGGACTGATCCGTGCTGGACCCACTAGGTACACCCTTTCAGCTAGGCAGCCGAACATGGAGAACGATTCTTGGAGGATAGGTTTTCAACCACCTGTGCACCTACATTATACTAATTGCATCTAGACCACATTTCCCTAGGTTGCTTGTGAGAATGTCCTATGGGACTCTGTCAAAAGCCTGATTAACACCAAGATAGATCACATCTACTGTCTACCCATCTCCACTAGGCCTGTAACCCTGTCAAAGAAGGAAACAGGATTGGTTTGGAATGATTTGTTCTTGACAAATTCATGCTCACTAGTACTAAGAACCAAATGATCCTGTAGGTTCTGACAAACTGATTGTTTAATAATGTGTTCCAGTATCTTCCCAGGTATGGAATGAGGCTGGCTAGTCTGCAAGTACCAGGGTTCTCTTTGTTCCCCTTTTAAAGATAGCTACTGTCTTGTTAACGGATGGGGAGAGATTCTTTTCGGGGATCTCAGATGAGAACTGGGGCACAGCACCTGGTTTGTTAAGGCCACAAAAATGGAGGCAGGAACCTCTTCTCTCCTCCTGGCAAATTACCCCAGATACCTAAAAGAGTGGGACTCGCATCCCTGAATGGGCTTTAAAAAAGACAATGGTTAAAATTTGGCCCCGACCATTTCTTGTTTCCGCAGCCTAGACATTTTAGCAAAGTTTAGAATTCCTCGGTGGTCAACACCGTGAACCTCCCCTTTCTCCTTCACAAAGGGCTTTAACGCCCCTTATCTCATTCAGGCTCATGACTGCGCAGAGTTGGCAAATTGTCCCTGTTCCCATTTGAGAGAAAGGGAGCCTGAGGTACAGAGAAGGGAAGTGACCTACCCAAGGGCCTACACAGCAATGCGGTGGCAGAGCCAGAAAAAGATGCCACCAATCCTGACTCCTGTTCTAACAGACAACAAACCCCCCAGAGGCAGGGAGAGAGCCCAGGAATCAAGATGGTGGGGAAATTTCATGGAAACCGTTTTGGTCAGAAAATCCCATTCAGACTAAATCGGTTTGTTTGTTGAAATCATAACAAGTGGGATGAAAATTCTTTGCAAAAATATTTTGTTGCAAAACAAAAGCATCTCCTGTTTGTCACAGTGTGTTAAATTGTCTCGTCGCACACAAAGAGGAGACACTTTGATCTCGAAAATTAGAGAAGATGCTTCAGTCTGAGCTAAGGAGTTCCTGCTCTTAACAATTTCAAAATAATCAAAAACAAATAAAATAGAATATTTCAGCTATTCTATTGTGTCATAATCTGATCTGAGTAAAAGTTATAGGACCCCTCATATTATGCACTGCTCCTCGAGACACTCTCCAATGGATCCCCATCCTCCTCCCACTGTGAGGTAGGTACGAGCTGATTGTTATGCCTACTTGAAAGAGGGAGAAGCTAAGGCTGAGAAAGGAGGAGAACTGACTTGTCTGAGGTCACACAGCCAGTCAGTGGTAGAGTTGGGAATAGGACCCAAGAGCCCGGACTTTCAAACTAACCATCGGATCTTGAATTTCATACACTGAATGACCTGAATAAAGTCCTCTCACATGAGCTCCAGACCAACAAACAGTTCATAGTAATTATTCAGCAAGTGTTTCAGGAGAACTGGAATGTTAGAGAGAATCATGAACTGCTCAGAGACAATGAATGCAGAGAAGCAGCAAAATTCGTCAAACATATGACTGGTTATGACTTATTTACTTAGTCTTAAAAGAGAACAACAAGGACCCGAGTCTCCTCCCTGTCAGTAACCCCCCGCTCAGGCAATCAGGGTAGAGACTGAGAGGCGGGGGGCTGAGGGTTCTCACCTGAGAGCTCAAAGGATGGCCCAGGTCACCGGTGGGGATCACTGGCCAAGCGCTATTTCAGCCCCACATTTTTGGGTGGACCCTCCACAATGGGAGCTGCAGAGCACCCCCAGAGACACCCCACCACACACACCCCTCCTGGTGGCGGGAGGGGAACAGGGGAAAGGACAAAAAAAGTAAGAGAAGAAGAGAAAGGAGGGAGGGATGGAGGAAAAGGTAAAACAAAAAGGACAAACCTTAATGTCCCCAGTGATTCTAAGGGACAAAATACTAGGTGGGGAATAAACTTCTGCCACCTTAAGCTAGCCTTTTCCATGCCTAGAATTCAGCTGGCACCAAATGGATCAGACTGAACAGGTTCCAAATCTCTCAGAGGCTCTTACCTTCCAAACAGGGATGTCTGTTTTCTAGTAAAATCAGGAAAAGGAAAGGAGAAAACTCGAAAGAGGTTCCTCCTTGCGCTCACGTACGTAAACCCTAATACTCTCTCAGTCCTGAAAGAGGGACCTCGAGAGAGAGACTGATGAAGCAAAGCTACAGGGGTCTGCGAGGTTTCCCTGGCCCTGCACCCCTGTCCTGCCTGGCTGATGTCACCATCTCTCTGTGAGGTCACCACCTCCCCACTACCTTTGACCAATAGGCTGAGGTCCTGCAAAAGGCCTTTGTGATGTCACTGCCACACCCACCCCTGGGGTGACCAGATGTCCCGATTTTATAGGGACAGTCCCGCTATCTAGGACTTTTTCTTATATAGGCTCCTCTTACACCCCTGTCCCCTTTTTCACACTTGCTATACTGTCAGCCTACCCACCCCTTCCCTGCAGTGCTAATGCCCTGCCACTGGCCAGACACTTTGGAGGTTTGAGCTACTCCCTGTGGATCACTCCACTCAAGGAGTATTCATTCTAGGAAGCAAGCTGGCTAGACAGCAAAACATCAGAGGCTACTCCCAATGCTACACTCAGTTTTTCAGAAATGAGTCGACTTGATGGCCAGAAGAGACCATTACAGCATCTCATCTGACCCCCTGCATATCACATGCCTCCTGTTTACCACAGTTGCTAACCTTTGGCAAAGACATTCCAGAAAGCCATCTAGTCTTCATTAAATGACATCAAGAGTTGGAGAATCCACCACTTTCCTTGGTAGCTTGTTCCTGTGGTGAATCATCCTCGCTGTTGAATATTTGTGCTTTATTTGTCATATGAATTGGTCTCTTTTCACCTTCCAGCCATTGGGTCTTGGTATGCCTTTCTCTGTTAGATTAACGAGCCTTTTAATCCCCAGTATTTTCTCTCCATTAAGGTATTTCAACACTTCATTGAAGTCACCTTTCAATCTGCTTTTCATCAGCTAAACAGGTTGAGCTCTTTCAATCGCTCCCTAGAAGGCATTTTTCTCCAGCCCGCAGAACATTTGGTGGCTCTTTACTGCCCCAGCTCCAATTTCTCAACATCTTTTTCAAATGAGGACAACAAAACTGGAGGCAGTATTCCAAGAGCAGTCTCACTGATGCTGTGTCACCTCCCTAGCCTCCTCACGGCTCTGCTCCTAGGTCTAAGGATGGCTTTAGCCCTGGTCACCACAGCATCATGCTGGGAGCTCGTTTTGAGTGGCTTCTTCACTATGGCCCCTAAATCCTTTTCAGAGTCACTGCTTTCCTGGATACACTTCCCTATTCTGGAGGTGTGGCCGGCATGCCTTGTTGCGAGGTATAGGACCTTGCATTTGGCTCCGGTCAAACTTGCTTTCTTTGAATGGGCCCAGCTTGCTGAATGAGCCAGATGGTTCTGTATCACTGCCCTCTCCTCATCAGTAATTACCACTCTGCCAATATTTTCTCACCCACCAATCTTATCAGCAGGGATTGTATATTTTCTCCCAATTCATTGATAGAAATATTTGTAAAAAGTAGTCCTTGAGAGCTTCTTCAGACTCTTAGTACCCAGAACCTGCTCCCCACAGCACAGTGAGAAAAGTCCACCCAGCCCTGCTGGTTTACATAGGGGATAAGCACAAACCAAACACACCTTTAGGAGCGGTGTTGTCCATAGGATCTGAAAAACATGTGAGGGTTAGCAGCTTCGAAATGCACAAGAGACTTGCAGTGTAGACAGGTCCCAACTGTGTCTCGGTTTCCCACACTGTAAAATGGGGAGAACAAAAAAAACCAACATGATTAGATCTATTTATTAGTTGGGGAAATCGAGGCACCCAGCGTTGAAGAGACTCGCTCATGGTCCCAAAGCCAGGAACTGAAAAGCAAGCATCTGAGTGTGAATCCTCCTTATAAATTAAAAACACTTTTTTATATATTTAACACCATTATAAATGCTGGAGGCAAAGCAGGGGTGGAGGCTGACAGCTCGTGACCCCCCAAGGAATAACCTCACAACCCCTTGAGGGGGCCTGACTCCCCAGTTTGAGAACCTCTGTTCTAATGCATGTGGATGTCCTTCCAAAAGACATGCTCTGGCTCAGTCCCATGTTATGCTTGGCTAAAGGAACCACTTGGTGACATTTTAGGGCCTGAGTTTTTCAGGAGGTGCGACCGGAAACACAGAATGGTCCTTTCTGACCTTTACATCTATTAATCTGTACATTTTCTGCTGTACAGAAGATACAGGAAGATAACTCTGGACCTATTTTCTCTCATTCACTTTCAGTTGCAATAATTTAAATCCAGGCCAAAGGATTTCCTCTTCCATTATGTCTTCGGCACCTTTGAGAGCAAACAGTTTCTGGTTTCAGAGAAACAGCCATGTTAGTCTGTATTCGCAAAAAGAAAAGGAGTACTTGTGGCACATTAGAGACTAACTAATTAGTTACTAACAGTTACTAACAGTTACTGTTAGCCCACAGGTTTCCACTTTCAACCTGTCCCACGGTGAGATGGCCAGGAAAGGGGTTGGAGCTCAGCAGCACCTAGCCCAGGTTATGCAGCTCCCTAGGGTGAAGAGAATAAGTGTGGGGATCAGGTGACAAGCAGCAGCATGTGACTAGGACCCAGGCCTGCTGAGAGATAGAAGGGCAGCCTGTGCTCAGCCAGGAGAGAGACCCAAGGGGAGCAGGTGTGGGAGGAGCTTGGAGAGTCCTTGAAAGGTCAGGGACAAGCCAGGAAGGGACTTGGCTGTGCACTTAGGACAAGGCCCTAGGCGGGAAAGACAAGGCAGTTTAGGGTCATGGGGCAGATAGTCCAGTTGGTTTAGGCTCCCAGGGCCAGACACCAACAGGTGAAGGTGATTGTCGGGGCTTATGTCCTTCTTCCCCAGGGTAGATTTGATAGTGGAGAAGACTGATGCCGGAAGGGTGAAGTGAGTTAACCCCAAGGTCACCACTGAGTTTATATAACAAATGCATACTCAGAAGAATCCAAGAGAAGAAACATGGATTTTCCAGTCTCTTCTTTCTAGGAGTCCCCAGGTCCAAGTTAAAACCCCTGCTGCTCCTTCCCATTCTGCTCACCTCCAAGATGTGCTGGAGTTTGTCTGTGCTGGGGGTTGCTGTCAGCAGGATCTAGAGCTTGTCATCCATGTTCTATGGGCAGTCCTTGCCCAGAGCAGCTCTCTGCAGAGAGCCTGGTGTACACCAGAGTAGGGAACAGCCAAGCTGCTAGGGATGGAAGATGGGCTTCTGGGCAGAATCCAGGACCCAAATCCCAGCCTGCAGAAAGAAAGGACTGTCCACGGAGGGGCAGCGTAATGTCCCATAGAGGGAAGAGGCTCTCCCCACCATTTCTTAACCTCATGGGCTGTTCTCATGCTCTGCCAACCACACCTCTCAGTAGCTCCCGTTGTCTGAGGGAGCAGGGATCAGAGGACATCCTGCTGCTGGGACAGAGGTGGAGGTTGATGTTCAACCTGCAGATGGGTGTTGTCCTTTCTCATGCCCACGGTCAATACACCAGGCAAGCAAAGCTCTCTGGACATGCGATTCCAGCTCCAGAGCCAGGGACAGCTTCAGCTTGCTGGAAGGAGACGGTGTCTGAGACCTTGTAGTTGGGGGATGAGACAGGCACAAAGATAGGCATGGAATATTGGGGAAATGGGGGAGAGGGTAGTGTTGGGCAAGGAGGACAGGGATTTGGGAAGGAAGATCTGAGGATCAAACACTGTCTAATTGTCAGTTAGGATTATCCCCACTTCAGAGAGGGGGAAAGTGAGGCACCACATGGAAGTGGGACCAGGCCGACTGGGCTGAGTGTCTGAATAATCGCGAGAGCAAAAATAAAAAAGCCATTAAGGGTCAGAAGAACATTCATTAGGGAATTGAAGAATTCAAGGCTGACCAGAACACGGGTCGTCTACGGCATAAACCAATATGCGCTCTGCCACCTCACCCCTCTCTCCAAGAGACGTACCCTTGTCTCCAAAACCAGTAAGAGGATCTTTCTCTAAGACATACAGCTGTCAATAGTTGGGAACAGAAACCCCATCTGCTATTTTGCTCACTGGTCCTGCCACAGACTCCACCCTCCAACCATTGTGAGCCAGGCCTGGGAACACCATTCCACTGTCACAGTTACATGGACCTGTGCACCTGCAGACACTGCACCTGGCACATGCACTGGGGCTGGGGCTGTGATATGAGGTGGATGAACCACCCTGCTGGCCCCATATCCAGCAATCCCCCCCTGAGCAATCGGTCCTGCTCCCTGCTCTTCCTCTCTTCCTCCAGGAACCCCGGAGCAGGCTCTCTTCATGGACCATGTCCCTCTCCTCCTTGGCTCTTTTGAAACCAAGGTGCTCCTTGTTCCTCCTTGCTCCTGAAGTATTGGCAACAGCGTGATTTCTGGGTAAGATCTGACTTGTCTATTGACTAATCCACTCTGCTTCAACTCCTTCCCTTGTTCGATTGAAGCAGGGGGAGTTTTATCAGGTGACTGGCTTCAGGTGCTCTAATTAATCTATAGCAACTTTCTTCCTTCTACAGGGAATAAGGCTCCCTTTAAACACTCTCCTTCTGCCCTCTGGCCATGCTGTATCACGGTGCCTAATATCTACATTGTCTTGATATTAATTGGGTTCCAAACGGTCACTTACGTCAAACTCAGGGAGGGTAATGGTGGATCTAAGCAGGGCGGTGCTGCTCCGAATGGCCCTGGCTGTCTCTTGCGACACCCTGGGCACGCTCCAATAATGAGATCCTCCCCATCCCCAGGGGGCTAAGACATTGTTCATGGGGTGAAATATCTGATTCATTGATCGCAGAGCTTTAGAAGGGGATTGTTGCCCGAGCCACCACCCAGAGTTGCTCCCATCACTGGCAGCCTGGGAAGCCAAGGACTGATGAGTGATGGCGATTCACCAGGCAGGACTGATGCACATGGGCAGGGGAAGCTTGTCCTGCTGCTGGCAGGGCTGGACCCACTCTAGAGAGAATGGGAGGATTCAGTTAGCAGGGGCTGCTGATCTGCCCCATTCACCAGGGCTGCCATCCTGCGTCTTCAGCATTAGTGTCTGGGATGACTTGGGGAAAGGTCTCAACCTCCCGACATCCTACTTCACTGCTGCCAGAATCCGTCCTTCCCCCACACTCCCCTGCTAGAGCCCTGTCCCTGCCCAACCTGGGTGGGGGTGGAGGAGAGGGGTCTGAGAACTTGAGCTGTGGAATAGAGGTGGAACTGCTATTAGGGACACTGAGGGGGAGGTAGCAGGAGCTGACCCTACAAGGATGGGGGTTGACACTGGAGGTCACTAGAAAGGACAAGAAGACTCCATTCTAGGGGTCAGGAGGGTGAATCCATCCCTCAGAGGTAGGCAGGTGGTGGGTGGAAATGCTGCTGCTTCCAGGTGCCCTTAATCCCCCCCAATTCCTCGGGGGCATCTGAGTCTCTGACAGGTTCTCGTTCCCTTGCAGAAGGAGGACGTCACAGCCAATGTGATGCGCCAGCTCCGCATCATCCGGCACTTGCGCCAGGTGCCTGAGGCACTGCAGGGCTGTGCCTCTGAGGCCACCAGCAACTCCAGCTCCCTGCTGCAGGTACTGCTCTCGCTCACTGTAAAAGGGGAGATAGTGGAAGGGGTAATGGAGCCCACTTGGCACTCACAGAAACCCTCTCCCCTCTCTTTGGAGCAGGGTCCTTCCTGCTGCACCCCAAATGCCCTCACAGCCTCCGAGATGGGTGCAGCCTGCAGCTGAGCCACCTCCTGGAGCTGTGGAGATGGGTCACCTCGTCCCATCAAAGCAAGCAGTGCTGGCTCTCAAAGAGGCTTAGATGGAAGACCCCACTCCCTCATGGAGGTAAGAGCCATTTACTCCTTTGGGGTGTGTGGGTCTCTTAGGGGAGAAACGGGATCCCAGATGCATAGCCTGCCTGGTAGCTTCCCCTGTCCCTGGCTCCCAGCTCTGGGACAGAGACGTCTCGATTATTGTACCACCCTGGTTTTGTTCGTAGGAAGGGACTCCCTAGACATGTCCTCTAAGCTGGACTCCTGAGAGGGTTTCCGGCAGGAGGCTCCAGCCCCTCTGGCATGAAGAGGACATCAGGTAATCTCGTTCACATGGCATCTCCGGGCTCCAGCTCCACTTCCCGCAGCAGGGCAAACGAACCCATCAGCTCCCAGAATCCCAACTCTTTGGCCTCCTTCCGCTCAGCAGTGGGATTTCTCCAGCCCCCTCACCACACCTGTCAGCCTCTGAATGATGAAGGGTCTGAATGTCAGAGTCACCAGAACAAGCAAACTCCAGTTGCAGGTAGTGGGGCCTGTGTGTACTGAGCCCCTCTGGAAACCAGGTCTGAAATGGGGAGCAAGGACCCCAGCCCAGGAACAGTAGGAGCAGGCAGAGCAGGCTTGTAACAAGCTGCTCTCCCCTGGGCTGCACAGCCTGGGGCTTAGCCAAGCTGATTACAGAATGAGCCCTACCTGAGAGGCACCATGTACCTCCCACTACAGAGCCAGACCTCAGTGGTGATACAGCCCAGCTGGGGTATCAACAGGAATGAGAATAAGGTAGAAAGTTCAGAGCAGCAAGGAAAGTCTAGAGGGAAACTTGAGAAGAGAGGTGGGAAGTGCCCAGGGAAAACTGCAATAAAGAGAAAGCAGTAGACCTTGCTGTTGGGTACAGAACCCTGGGCTGCTGCCAATGTAGGGTGGGACTGGATTCCCCTACTGGCCCCAAAGAAGGGGGCGTACACCCACCTGGAGAGGGTTACCAAGCCCAGCAAGGGGGCTGCAGGAAGAGGAAGAGCCCCAGTGATGGCAGAAGGACTTCTTTCTGTGGAAAGACGTGTTTGGACTTTTAGTGTGAGACAAGCTGGGCCCCAGAAGGGTGGACTAAAGGTGGCGACCTGGCCGAAGGGTTGAATTACCAGGCAGAGAAACTGTCATGGTGCTGGAGCAACCACAGATGGGGGACGCTAGCCTAGCGAGAGGGCTGTGATGCCATGCCTGGCCGCCATGGGGGCACGGAACGATGAGTAGATTCGTTTCTAATTGGTACAGTCAGGAGGATTGAATTCCATCAGCCCTCACGGATCACAGGGGGAAGTCTTGGGTGCTGAGGGAAGGTCTGTCCCGCCAAGTGAGTGTCTGGAGGGACTGAGCTGGTCATTGGATTTATCACTTCAGTTCCCAGGACTTGTTAAGCAGCCAAAGCAGGTCTAGGGGTTTCTCACGCAGCTCCTAGAACACCAACAGAGGCAGAAGGAAGTGCAAGCGGAGCTACAGACGCAGCAGGAGAAATATCTGTGAGAGATCCTGCAAAGGGAAATCAACCCAGGGTCTGCTATGCCCATGGACAAAAAGAGCAGACAAGGAGAGCATGCTTGGGCTGTGCTGTGAAGATTAGCCCAGGAGAGCAGGGCATGAGGAAGTGCACAAGCGTGGCCTAATGCCAAGATGGGGACAAGAGTTCTTTGTTTTGGGCGCAGAGAAGCAGGCCATATCAAAGGACACGGCCTGCTTAGGAAATTGCTGAGTGGCAAAACATGGGGCCAGGGCCCCAAGAAGGTAGAAATAAAGTAGAAGGTGTCCTCTTACACAAACCCACGTGAGGCAGGCTACGTGGAGGTGGCAGGGATGGCCGTGGACCTTGCAGACCCTCCACCAACATGCCCTGTTGGGTGCTGCAGGGAGGTGAAGGACGAAATGGTTGGCCCAGAGATGAAGCAGACTGAAGGAGGGACAAACAGCAGGGTGGAGCAGTCCATGGTGCGTTCTCAGACCCTGACGGAAAGGGTTTTGGCGTATGCAGTGCCAGTAGCAAAAAGGGGTAGAGAAGAAGCTAAAGGCTTCGGAACAGGCTCCGCAAGCAGTTGCGAATGAGAAGGAGTGGCTGCAGGAAGAGCGCTGGGATACTGCGTAAGGGAAGGATTGCCTCTTAATTCTGGTGAGCGAGCTGGCAGTGGAGCTGGAGACACTGTGCGCAGGCTGTACAAGCGCGCAGCCGGTGACAGCGATGAGATGATGAGGGATGAAGCTTGGACAAGAATCAAACTTGCCCCCCGGGGTGGGCGATGTTCTAAGGAGGAGGGAATATAACAGAGAGTGGCCTGTGGGCTATAAAGTCTGGACCTAGGCCAAACTGATTTCAGAGTGAGCTTCACCTGAGGGGAAAACCAGGGAAACCACAGCAAAGGTACAAGAGGAGGCCTAGCTGTTCAGTAGAGGGCCTTGGGGCAGAACCTAGAATCCAGGGTAGGACTGGTTCTCCCATGGTCTCTAAGGAAGGGGACGTAGAAGGCCATAGAAAGGGCTACCAAGGTCAGGCCGAGCCAAAGTCAGGCTGAGGAAGAGCCCCCAAAGGAATGGAAGACCTTGTTTCTGTTAGACATTTTTGGACTTTTTGTTTGGGATGAGCACGACCCAGGAAGGAGTGGACTAAAAGACGGTCACCTGGCTGAAGGGCTGAGTTTCCAGCCAAAGAACTCCCAGAGGGCCCTAGCAACTATTGGCTTTGGTGCTAGCCCAGCAAGAAAGCTGTAACACCAGGCCTTGCCAGGAAGGGGCAGCCTGGTTTTGGAGAGCGGTGGGGATGGTCTATGGGAGAGGATGGCTGGAGGGGTCCTACAGGAGGGGCAACAGAGTCCAGTGATGAGAGCAGGGAATCCCTGCCCTCCTTGCCCCACACAGGCCTCTGCCCTGTTCCTCAAACTTCTGTGCCCATGTTAGTGCCTGTGTAGCCCCCCAATGGCAAGGTCTCATGTACAGCCTCCTGCCAGCAAACTGAAGCCGCCCCTAGATCCAGAACAAGAATCGCAGTTCCTGTGCACGGCCTGAATGGAGGATAGACCATGGGCATGGGGACAACCAACACTCATATCCAGGTAGATCATCAACGTACTCCTCTGTCCCAGGAGCAGGAAGGTCTCTGGTTCTTGCTCTCTTCGGTGGCTGGAGCTGCTGAGTTGGGGTTGCGGGGGGGGCATAGATGGGAGCAGGCCAGAGGATTAATCCACTCTCAGGGAGAGAGTCCCACCCTGTGGGAGATGATGTTGCCCCTCTATGGGGAAGTCCTTCCTTGCAGATTCTGTGATTTGGTTCCTGGACTCTGCCAGGAAGCCCAGCTCCCATCCCTAACAGCTTGGCTGTTCCCTACCTTGCTCGGCACCAGACCCTCTGCAGAGAGCTGCTCTGGGCCAGGAGTGCAGAGCCAGCTGTCATCCTGGTAGGTGTAGCCCCAGATTCTATAACCCTGACCCATGGTCTCCCTCCCATGACAGGCTCTGAAGAAGGCCTGCCCAGAGACGTGGATGCCATGTTAAAGAGCCTCCTGACAGCAACCCCCAACACAGACAAACTCCCGCACATCTTGGAGGTGAGCAGAAGGGGCAGGGGCAACAGGAATTTTACCTTAGCCCTGGGGAGACCTGGAAATAAGAGACTGGATGATCCACATTTCCATTGTGTCCTGCTATCTGAGAGCCATTGGGCCACCCGTGGTCAGGGCAGTCAGTTCAGAGCAGTGTTGGGGCCCTTCCTCCTTCAGGGACAGAGGGAAGGTGCTGGTGCTCGACAACAGGGCTCTGCCTGGTTCTGTTGAGCACTAACTCCAAGACCCCAGGCAGGCTTGCGGAGTGAGAGCATCAGAGCCCTGTGAGGTCCAGGAGAAGGTCCTCCGAGAAGAGCACTGGCTCCTTCCGAGGAAGCTGCTGAGATTGGTCTTCACAACATCCTCTGGCAAGGAGTTCCACACATTGACTGTGCGTTTGTTTAAAAAAATACTTCCTTTTTTTAGTTTTAAACCTGCTGTCTATTAATTTCATTTGGTGAGCCCATATCAGTGTACAACAGAAATGGTTTCTCAAAGTCATGTTCAATAACATGATTGAATCCTTTTACAAACTCAGTGTAAAAGTTTCTTAGAACAATTGGATTTGCCCTGGCAGCATGGTTCCTGTATGTCTCATGTAATCTTGCCAAGAGCTAATGAAAATAGCTACTTTATCCATAGAAGCTTTGGCATGTGTCTGGAACCCAATTAATATCAAGACAATGTAGATATTAGTGTTGTCCATAGTATCGGAATCTTGGCATTTAGCCTTGAAAGCAATATGGTAGTGTGCCTTGGTTTCCCTTCTCCTACAGCATAACAGGTCGGGAATGTCTTTTCTCCTGTGAAAAGTTTCAAGACTGTTTACAAGTATCAGGGGGTAGCCATGTTAGTCTGTATCCACAAAAACAACAAGGAGTCCGGTGACACCTGAAAGACTAACAGATTTATTTGCGCATAAGTTTCCATGGGTAAAAAATACAGATATTTTGCGGGTGAAACATCTGCATCACAAGCTTTTTTAACATAAAATATGTTCTTCTCTATCACTCTTAACATGTTCAAGGGTTTTCTCCAAAGATTAGGCACATTGTACACTTTTACAGTTTTTGGTAATAGCAAAAAATAGCTAAAACAAATCACCATTAGCAATAACAAGAAATCCATTGGAAGTGTCCATCTACAATCATTTTTGTCATGCCACACCTTTGGCTCAATACCATTGGGGTTTGGGCCTTTCAGGGTTACCCTGTGGCTTCCCTTTGCAAAATTCAGTTCTCACTTTCCTCCTTGTCCTGAAGTAAAAGAAAAAGTTTCTCCCGATCCCAAAGGACCAAGCCCCAGACCCAGGTCAATAGACAAGTCAGATCTTACCCACAAATCACGCAAATCCTTTAGGGGCAAGGAGGAACAAGGAGCACTTTGGTTTCAAAAGAGCCAAGGAGGAGAGGGACACGATCCATGAAGAGAAACTGCTCCGGGGTTCCTGGGGGAAGAGAGGAAGAGCAGGGAGCAGGACCGATTGCTCAGGGGGGGAATGCTGGATATGGGGCCAGCAGGGTGGTTCATCCAGCTTATGTCACAGCCCCAGCCCCAGTGCGTGTGCCGGCTGCAGTGTCTGCAGGTGCACA
Source organism: Lepidochelys kempii (assembly GCF_965140285.1). Classification (NCBI taxonomy): domain Eukaryota; kingdom Metazoa; phylum Chordata; order Testudines; family Cheloniidae; genus Lepidochelys; species Lepidochelys kempii. The sequence continues at coordinate 176,897,105 of NC_136382.1, read as the reverse complement.
GGTCCATGTACCTGTGACAGTGGAATGGTGTTCCCGGGCCTGGCTCACAATGGTTGGAGGGTGGAGTTTGCGGCAGGGCCTGTGACCAAAATTACAGATGGGGTTTCTGTTCCCAGCAATGACAGTTGTGTGTCTCAGAGAAAGATCCTCGAACCCCTCTCTCCAAGAGACGTACCCTTGTCTCCAAAACCAGTGAGGTGGCAGAGCGCAAACTGGTTTATGCCGTAGCCGACACGTTTTCTGGCCAGCCTTGAATGCTCCAATTCCCTGATGAATGTTCTTCTGACCCTTAATGGCTTTTTTATTTTTTCTCTAGCCATTATTCAGACGCTCAGCCCAGTCGGCCTTGTCCCACTTCCATGTGATGCCTCACTTTCCCCCTCTCTGAAGTGGGGATAATCCTAACTGACAATTAGACAGTGTTTGATCCTCAGATCTTGATTCCCAAATCCCTGCCCTCCTTGCCCAACACCAGCCTCCCCCCATTTCCCCAAACTTCCATGCCTATCTTAGTGCCTGTCTCCGTCCCCAAATACAAGGTCTCAGACACAGTCTCCTTCCAGCAAGCTGAAGCTGCCCCTGGCTCTGGAGCTGGAATCGCATGTCCTGAGACCTTTCCTTGCGTAGTGTATTCACCGTGGGCATGAGAAAGGACAACACCCGTATGCAGGTCTCACATCAGCCTCCACCTCTGTCCCAGCAGCAGGATGGCTCTGCTTCCTGCTCTGTTAGGGGGCTTATTCCTTCACCCACTTACTTCCCTGGTCCTTCTTGCATGAACAGAGAGCAACAATACCCGAAGTCCAAAGGTGCAAACAATTCGATGTTTATTGGGGTGAACTTCTAGCAATCATGATTCCAGTTTCCTTCCTTAGTGTCCCCCTTCTCAGCTTTGACACCACAGAGCCTTACCTGTGTCCCTGTTCCCATTTTCCCCCCTTAGCAAAACATGATTCCAGTTTCCCCACCTCCATTCCCTGTTCCCATTCCCCCTCCTTACTTCCTGAGCTGTTCTGGGCAAGGACTGCAGAGCCAGCTGTCATCCTGGCAGGTGTAGCCCCAGGTTCCATAACCCTGACCCATGGTCTCCCTCCGCTGGCAGGCTCGGAGCAAAGGCCTGTCCAGAGAACATGGATGACGAGCTCTAGATCCTGCTGACAGCACCCCCAGCACAGACAAACTCCAGCACATCTCGGAGGTGAGCAGAATGGGAAGGGGCAGCAGGGGTTTTAACTTGGCCCTGGGGACTCCTGGAAAGAAGAGACTGGAAAATCAATGTTTCTTCTCTTGGTTCCTTCGAGTATGCATTTGTGATATAAACTCAGTGGGTGACCTTGGGGTTATCTCACTTCCCCCTTCCGGCATCAGTCTTCTCCACTATCAAATCTACCCTGGGGAAGAAGGACATAAGCCCCGACAATCACCTTCACCTGTTGGTGTCTGGCCCTGGGACCCTAAACCAACTGGACTATCTGCCCCATCACCTAAACTGCCCTGATGTTTCCTCCTAGGGCCTTGTCCTAAGTGCTCAGCCTAGCCCCTTCCTGGCTTATCCCTGACCTTTCAAGGACTCTCCAAGCCCCTCCCACACCTGCTCCCCTTGGGGTGTCTCTCGTGGCTGAGCACAGGCTGCCCTTCTGTCTCTCAGCAGGCCTGAGTCCTAGTCACATGCTGCTTCTTGTCACCTGACCCCCACATTTATTCCCTTCACCCTAGGGAGCTGCATAACCTGGGCTAAGTACAGTTGAGCTCCAATCCCTGTCCTGGCCATCTCACCCTGGGACAGGTTGAAAGTGGAAACCTGTGGGCTAACAGTAACTGTTTGCTCTCAAAGGTGCTGAAGACACAATAGAAGAGGAAATCCTTTGGTCTCGATTTAAATTATTGCAACTGAAAGTGAATGAGAGAAAATTGGTCCAGAGTTATCTTCCTAGCAGCAGAAAATCTGTAGATTGATTGATGTTAAGGTCAGAAAGGACCATTATGTGTATCTAGTCGCACCTCCTGTACAACTCGAGCCCTCGAATGTCACCAAGTGATTCCTTCAGCCAACCATAACATGGGACTGAGCTAGAGCACGTCTTTTGGAATGACATCCACATGCATTGGAGCCAGCAGGCTAACAGAAAATCCTTCTGCAGTGACATGGGGTTAAGGGACATGAAGGAAAAGACACGGAGGCTGTGATTAAAGTTAGAGCACTGAGACCAGGATAACCGGGGCTAGGTCACAGGATTGGCTAGCAGAAGACCTGCCATTTTCTATTCCTGGCTTTGAGACCATGAGCAAGTCTCTTCACTGCTGGGTGCCTCGGTTTCCCCAACTATCAAATAGAGCTAATCAAGGTTTTGTTTGTTCTCCCCATTTTACAGGGTGGGAAACCGAGACACAGTTGGGACCTGTCTACACTACAGCTCTCTAGAGCATTTCTAAGCTGCTGACCCCCACATGTTGTTCAGAGCTTATGGACAACACAGCTCCTAAGGGTGGGTTTATTCTGTTCTTATTCCCTATGTACCAGCAGGTCTGGGCGGCCTTTTCTCACTGTGCTGTGGGGAGCAGGTCCTGAGTACAAAGGGTCTGAAGAAGCTCTCAAGGACTAATTTTTAAAAATAATTTTTATCAATGAATTGGGAGAAAACATACAATCCCTGCTGATAAGCTTGGTGTGTGACAAAATACTGGCAGAGTCGTTATTACTGATGAGAAGAGAGCAGTGATACAAAGCGATGTGGCTCATTTGGCAAGCTGGACCCATTCAAAGAAAACAAGTTTGACCAGAGCCAAATGCAAGGTCCTATACCTCCCAACAAGGCATGCCAGCCACATCTCCAGAATGGAGAAGTGTATCCAGGAAAGCAGTGACTCTGAAAAGGATTTAGGGGCTATAGTGGAGAAGCTACTCAACACGAGCTCCCAGTGGGATGCTGTGGTGAACAGAGCTAAAGCCATCGTTACATGTAGGAGCAGAGCCGTGAGTAGCATAGGGAGGTGTGACATTATGAGTGTAATATAATATCTCATTGATAGGTCACAGGGCCAGAAAGAGTTAATTAACTCACAGGCTGACCTGATCCATGGCTGAACTTTAAAGACTGGTGAGGAAGATATGTAAAGGAATAGAGCTTTGAAATGCAAGCCTGCATTGTTAGAGATAGAAGGGTAGATGTTTGCTCAGGTCTTGTGATATAAGCAAACAAGTCTTGTCTATTGCTATAGCTTTGATTCAAAGATCAAAAGAGGAATATTAACATTTGGGAAGACACTTGAGTGAAACAGTATTATTGTTCATACGTCTCTTTGAAGGTTGTGGTAACCTGTATCCAAACTGTTTAATGGATAAATTATCCTGTGATAATTGCCAGGATGTTTAGGAGAAGGAAAGTTAAGCCTATTGTTTTCTCAGGCCAAAAGGCTGCTGGAAATGTATAAAAACCCTGGGACACAATCCTTCTTCACCTCAGATCTGCTTTGGGTTTCAAGAAGGGGAAACCCGAAGCCATAAGGACTGAGATCCCCAGTCACTGACTGGAGTCACCCTGAATATGGACATTGGACTATAACCTATGGAGTATTTCTAAAAGGACTTTGGGCAACTACAAGCTCATCTCTGCTCTGTACCTGTACCTCAGGAGTTGAACTCAAGTCTGTAACTGTATTGATCTTTTAACCAACACGCTCTTCCTTTTCCTTTTTAATAAATTTTAGTTTTGTGAATACGGATTGACTGTAAGCGTGTATTTTGGGTAAGATCTGGGTTATCATTTGACCTGGGTCTGGGGCTTGGTCCTTTGGGATCAGGAGAACCCTTTCTTTTATATGATGAAATAAGATGTTTAGAATTTATCATCATATGTTTGACCTATGTGTCTGGAAGGAGTCCTGAGGCTGGGTACTTTAAGGGAACTGCATTATTTGGACTTCTGAGTAACCAGGGAGGTGCAAAAGAAGCTGTTTTGTGCTGGCTTGGTAAATCTAAGTATTGGAATATCCACCAGCCTTTGGGGTTTGTTTACCCCGTTTGTTTGCAGTCCACCCTGACTGAGTGACCTCAGCTGGCTCCCATGGGCAGCACTGTCACAGGAGGTGACACAGCATCAGTGAGACTGCTATTGGAATACTGCCTCCAGTTTTGGTGTCCTCATTTGAAAAAGATGTTGAGAAATTGGAGCTGGGGCAGCAAAGAGCCACCAAATGTTCTGCGGGCTGGAGGAAAATGCCTTTTAGGGAGCGATTGAAAGAGCTCAACCTGTTCAGCTGATGAAAAGCAGATTGAAAGGTGACTTCACTGAAGTGTTAAAATGCCTTAATGGAGAGAAAATACTGGGGATTAAAAGGCTCGTTAATCGAGCAGAGAAAGTCAAAACAAGACCCAATGGCTGGAAGGTGAAAAGAGACCAATTCATATGACAAATAAAGCACAAATATTCAACAGCAAGGATGATTCACCACAGGAACAAGCTACCAAGGAAAGTGGTGGATTCTCCATCTCTTGATGTCATTTAATGAAGACTAGATGCCTTTCTGGAATGTGCTTGCGAAACGTTAGCGACTGTGGTATACAGGAGGCCTGTGATATGCAGGGGGTCAGATGAGATGCTCTAATGGTCTCTTCTGGCCATCAAGTCGACTCATTTCTGAGTGTAGCATTGGGAGTAGCCTCTGATGTTTTGCTGTCTAGCCAGCTTGCTTCCTAGAATGAACACTCATTGAGTGGGCTGATCCAAAGGGAGTAGCTCAAACCTCCAAAGTGTCTGGCCGGCGGCAGGACATTAGCACTGCAGGGGAGGGGTGGGTAGGCTGACGGGATAGCAAGTGTGAAAAAGGGGACAGGGAGTGGAGGGTAATAGGAACCTATATAAGAAAAAGTCCTAGATAGCGGGACTGTCCCTATAAAATCGGGACATCTGGTCACCCCAGGGGTGGGTGTGGCAGTGACATCACAAACGCCTTTTGCAGGACCTCAGCCTATTGGTCAAAGGTAGTGGGAAGGTGGTGACCTCACAGAGAGATGCTGACATCAGCCAGGCAGGACAGGGGCGCAGGGCCAGGGAAACCTTGCAGACCCCTGTAGCTTTGCTTCAGCAAGTCTCCCTCTTGAGGTCTCTCTTTGAGGGCTGAGAGAGTATTAGGGTTTACGTACGTGAGCGCAAGGAGGAACCTCTTTCGAGTTTTCTCCTTTCCTTTTCCTGATTTTACTAGAAAACAGACATCCCTGTTTGGAAGGTAAGAGTCTCCGAGAGGTTTGGAACCTGTTCAGTCTGATCCATTTGGTGCCAGCTGAATTCTAGGCCTGGAAAACGCTAGCTTCAGGTGGCAGAATTTTATTCCCCACCTAGGATTTTGTCCCTTAGAATCACTGGGGACATTAGGGTTTGTCCTTTTTGTTTTACATTTCCTCTCTCCCTCCTTTCTCTTCTTCTCTTACTTCTTTTGTCCTTTCCCCTGTTCCCCTCCCGCCACCAGGAGGTGTGTGTGTGGGGGGAGTCACTGGGGGTGCTCTGCAGCACCCAAAAATGTGGGGCTGAAATAGTGCTCGGCCAGTAATCCCCACTGGTGACCTGGGCCATCCTTTGGGCTCTCTGGTGAGAACCCTCAGCCTCCCGCCCCTCAGTCTCTACCCTGATTGGCTGAGCAAGGGGTTATTGACAGGGAGGAGACTCTGGTCCTTGTTGCTCTCTTTTAATACCAAGTAAATAAGTCATAACCAGTCATGTTTGATGAATTTTGCTGCTTCTCTGCATTCATTGTCTCTGAGCAGTTCATGATTCTCTCTCGCATTCCAGCATTTGAGAGGACTTTATTCAGATTGTTCAATGTATGAAACTCAAGATCTGATGGTTAGTTTGAAAATCAGGGTTCTTGGGTCCTATTCCCAACTCTGCCACTGCCTGGCTGTGTGACCTCAGACAAGTCAATTCTCCTTTCTCAGCCTTAGCTTCTCCCTCTTTCAAGTAGGCATAACAATCCTCTCCTACCTACCTCACAGTGGGTAGAGGATGGGGATCCATTGGAGAGTGTCACTGGGAGCAGTGCATAATATGAGGGGTCCTATCACTTTTACTCAGATCAGATAATGGAATAGCTGAAATATTCTATTTTATTTGTTATTTTGTTTATTTGTTTTTGTTTATTTGTTTTTGATTATTTTGAAATTAAGAGCAGCAACTTAAAATTGTTAAGAGCAGCAACTCCTTAGCTCAGACTGAAGCATCTTCTCTAATTTTCGAGATCAAAGTGTCTCATCTTTGTGTGCGGCAAGACAATTTAACATACAGTGACAAACAGGAGATGCTTTTGTTTTGCAACAAAATATTTTTGCAAAGAATTTTCATCCCACTTGTTATGATTTCAAGAAACAAACGGGTTTAGTCTGAATGAGATTTTCTGACCAAAACGGTTTCAATGAAATTTCCCCACCATCTTGATTCCTGGGCTCTCTCCCTGCCTCTGGGGGGCTTGTTGTCTGTTAGAACAGGAGTCAAGATTGATGGCTTCTCTTTCTGGCTCTGTCACTACCTTGCTGTGTAGGCCCTTGATTTGGAAAATGGAGTCGAGAGTATCCTTCTAAACTGTGCAGATGACACCAAGCACTTTGGAGCACTTTGGAGCACAGGACTGAAATTAGGAGGGCCAAATCGCACCTGGAGCTGCAGCTAGCAAGAGATGTCAAGAGTAACCAAGAAGGGTTTCTTCAGGTATGTTGGCAACAAGAAGAAAGCCAAGGAAAGTGTGGGCCCCTTACTGAATGAGGGAGGCAACCTAGTGACAGAGGATGTGGAAAAAGCTAATGTACTCATTGCTTTTTTTTCCTCTGTCTTCACTAAAAAGGTCAGCTCTCAGACTGCTGCGCTGGGCATCACAGCATGGGGAGTAGATGGCCAGCCCTCTGTGGAGAAAGAGGTGGTTAGAGACTATTTAGAAAAGCTGGACGTACACAAGTCCATGGGGCCGGACGAGTTGTGTCTGAGAGTGCTAAAGGAATTGGCGGCTGTGATTGCAGAGCCATTGGCCATTATCTTTGAAAACTCGTGGCGAACGGGGGAAGTCCCAGATGACTGGAAAAAGGCTAATGTAGTGCCCATCTTTAAAAAAGGGAAGAAGGAGGATCCTGGGAACTACAGTCCAGTCAGCCTCACCTCAGTCCCCGGAAAAATCATGGAGCAGGTCCTCAAAGAATCAATCCTGAAGCACTTACATGAGAGGAAAGTGATCAGGAACAGTCAGCATGGATTCACCAAAGGAAGTTCATACCTGACTAATCTAATCGTCTTCTATGATGAGATTACTGGTTCTGTGGATGAAGGGAAAGCAGTGGATGTATTGTTTCTTGACTTCAGCAAAGCTTTTGACACGGTCTCCCACATTATTCTTGTCAGCAAGTTAAAGAACTATGGGCTGGATGAATGCACAATAAGGTGGGTAGAAAGTTGGCTAGATTGTCGGGCTCAACGGGTCGTGATCAATGGCTCCATGTCTAGTTGGCAGCCGGTGTCAAGTGGAGTGCCCCAGGGGTCGGTCCTGGGGCCAGTTTTGTTCAATATCTTTATAAATGATCTGGAGGATGGTGTGGATTGCACTCTCAGCAAATTTGCGGATGATACTAAACTAGGAGGAGTGGTAGATACGCTGGAGGGCAGGGATAGGATCCAGAGGGACCTAGACAAATTGGAGGATTGGGCCAAAAGAAATCTGATGAAGTTCAATAAGGATAAGTGCAGGGTCCTGCACTTAGGACGGAAGAATCCAATGCACCACTATAGACTAGAGACCGAATGGCTCGGCAGCAGTTCTGCGGAAAAGGACCTAGGGGTGACAGTGGATGAGAAGCTGGATATGAGTCAGCAGTGTGCCCTTGTTGCCAAGAAGGCCAATGGCATTTTGGGATGTATAAGTAGGGGCATAGCGAACAGATCGAGGGACGTGATTGTCCCCCTCTATTCGACATTGGTGAGGCCTCATCTGGAATACTGTGTCCAGTTTTGGGCCCCACACTACAAGAAGGATGTGGATAAATTGGAGAGAGTCCAGCGAAGCGCAACAAAAATGATTAGGGGTCTGGAACACATGACTTATGAGGAGAGGCTGAGGGAACTGGGACTGTTTAGTCTGCAGAAGAGAAGAATGAGGGGGGATTTGATAGCTACTTTCAACTACCTGAGAGGTGGTTCCAGAAAGGATGGTTCTAGACTATTCTCAGTGGTAGAAGAGGACAGGACAAGGAGTAATGGTCTCAAGTTGCAGTGGGGGAGGTTTAGGTTGGATATTAGGAAAAACTTTTTCACTAGGAGGGTGGTGAAACACTGGAATGCGTTACTTAGGGAGGTGGTAGAATCTCCTTCCTTAGAAGTTTTTAAGGTCAGGCTTGACAAAGCCCTAGCTGGGATGATTTAATTGGGGATTGGTCCTGCTTTGAGCAGGGGGTTGGACTAGATGACCTCCTGAGGTCCCTTCCAACCCTGATATTCTATGATTCAAAACGCCCTTTACAAATTGGAGAATTGGTCTTCTTGAGCCAAACTCCACGGCTGGGCCCCCCTCTGTAGACTGGGCAGAAGTGAAACTCCAGAGCCAAACACTCCTCCTCCTGGGCAGTGCACGCCGACCTTTAATGGTCAGATGCTGCTTAGCTCTGTCAGAGCAGCTTCTGCTGCAGGATTCTCCCAGCACTTTCCAAGAGTGGGAAAGTATGAAATCCCCATTTGACTGCTGGGGACAGAGCCAGAGAGCGGGGAGCAACTTGCCCAAAGTCCCAATAGGAAAACCAGCAATGGAACCCAGGAGTCCTGACTGTCAATCCCCTCTTTTCACAGGCAGTCGATCGCCCAGTGTCATCACCCTGCCTGCTGTCTGGGCAGGGTAACTCCTCAGGTCACCACCCTCTCCAGCCTACCTTGGGCTTGGAGAGTGAGGAGGAGAGCGAGGGACAGCAGACGACCCTGAACATCCGCCATCCATCGCTCCATCGCCTAGAGCAAGTGAGTGGCATTAGGGTTCCTCTGTGGCGTCCTCTGTCTGTCTGGGGAGAGGCAGAAAGAGGGGGAGAGAATCTCTCGAAAGGAGATTGGATTTGCAAAAGGCCTCCAGGAGCCCCTTGTTCTCAGATCGGGGAGGGGCTTTTCTCGAGTCATCTCCAGTGTGTTTGGAAAGGTCCCAGCATGCGGCTCCCAGCCCTTGCCTTGTGAGATACTGTTTGACAGGCTGAGAGTGTCTGAGCTGGGCCAGACCTCGCTAGATAATGATGATGGAGAGTCCTGGCCAGCAGGGGACTGGGAGCTCACAGGAAAATGCTAATGGAGTCCCCTCTCCCTCCCGTAAGAACTCAGCAGAATTCCCCAGGATGGGTCACTTTGTGGCACAGCTGGCTCTGTCCATCAGTGACCCAGCCAAGGACCTCGGCCGGCAGGCCAAGGAGGGAGTGTACCAGCTCTACCAGCTGCTGCTGCACCAGAGGGGTAAGGAACCCAGCTGGGAAATGGCAACTGAGAGTAGAGTGAGAGTGGGACCCCAACCAATTTCTCTCAGACTGACCCCGGCTGGAGGCTGAGTCTCTCTCGATCTCTTTCTTTGTTCTACACCAGCCCCTGCAATTCTGTTAGGCCAGGCACGCAGCGAGGACTCTGCCCACTGTGCAGCCACCAATGGGATTGGAAGGACACAAGCACTGCAACCAGAATGACAAGTGTGTGTGTGTGTGTCTGTTTCCCAGGGCTGATCATCCATGAGGCCAAAGCCCTGTGGTGTTGGGACTGGCACCGGGACAGCAGGCTCCTGGGCAACAGGAACACAACCAGGGTGGGGGAGGTAAGGACACTCTGCCAGGGCATGACACAGGTCAGGGAGTGGGGGTGGCTGGGTCCCCCTGCAGTGGCTGCCTCCTGGGGCCACTAGACAGAGATAGCGTTCTAGCTCCAGAATTTGGAACCTGATTCTGGGCAATCTGCTAATGCCTCACGTCCTGTTGGTTTTAGGTCTTCAGAAAGTTCTTCTGGGAGGGGCAGAGAAGATACTTCCTCCAGACGGCAGTGCTGGCCATCCACGACCCTCTGCTGCGTGTCAGCCAGGTTGGGCTGCTCCTCACCTGCTCCCTCCTGCGGGAAGCCCAGCGCTGATGCGGGACAAGGTAAGCAGCTGCATTAGAGTCAGGAGATTGGGGTGGGACCCAGGCCTCATTCCCATCCAATGGCCATTCGCTGGCCTGGCAGCAAGAAGCCTGGTGTGGAATGAGAGTGAGAACAGGTGCAACTGGCAAGGGAGATGAATTCACCTCCATGAGCAGGAGGGAGCCAGCTTGTCCCTGGAGCAGCTCAAACCGATCCTTTTAGCAAGGCTAATTAATGACAAGAATTACCTCATCACGGACTTATGTTCTTAGGACACGGTGCTATCACTCTTGGGAAGTGCCCTCTGCGAGTCTCTCCTGTCCCACAGGGCCGCAACAGTTTCCAGCGGAGTAGAGTCTGTGTCTCCCGAGTCACCACCCAGAGTTGCTCCCATCACTGGCAGCCTGGGAAGCTAAGGACTGACGAGTGATGGCGATTCAACAGGCACGGTTGAGGCACATGGGCGGGGGAAGCTTGTCCTGCTGCTGGCAGGGCTGGACCCACTCTAGAGAGAATGGGAGGATTCAGTTAGCAGGGGCTGCTGATCTGCCCCATTCACCAGAGCTGCCATCCTGCGTCTTCAGCATTAGTGTCTGGGATGACTTGCGGAAAGGTCTCAACCTCCCGACATCCTACTTCACTGCTGCCAGAATCCGTCCTTCCCCCACACTCCCTTGCTAGAGCCCTGTCCCTGCCCAAGCTGGGTGGGGGTGGAGGAGAGGGTTCTGAGAACTTGAGCTGTGGAATAGAGGTGGAAAAGCTGTCAGGGGCCCTGAGGGGGAGGTATCAGGAGCTGACCCTACAAGGATGGGGGTTGGCACTGGAGGTCACTAGAAAGGACAAGAAGACTCGATTCTGGGGGTAAGGAGGGTGAATCCATCCCTCAGAAGTAGGCAGGTGGTAGGTGGAAGTGCTGCTGCTTCCAGGTGCCCTTTATCCCCCCAATTCCTCGGGGGCGTCTGAGTCTCTGACAGGTTCTCGTTCCCTTGCAGAAGGAGGATGTCACGGCCAATGTGCTGTGTCAGGTCCGCATCATCCAGCACTTGCGCCAGGTGCCTGAGGCACTGCAGGGCTGTGCCTCTGAGGCCACCAGAAACTCCCGCTCCCTGCTGCAGGTACTGCTCTGGCTCACTGTAAATGGGGAGATAGGAGAAGGGGAAATGGAACCCCTTCGCACTCACAGAAACCCTCTCCCCTCTCTCTGGACCAGGGTCCTTCCTTCTGCGCCCCAAATGCCCTCACAGCCTCCCAGATGGGTGCAGCCTTCAGCTGAGCCACCTCCTGGAGCAGTGCAGACGGGTCACCTTGTCCCATCAAAGCAAGCAGTGCTGGCTCTCAAAGAGGCTTAGATGGAAGATCCCACTCCCCATTGAGGTAAGAGCCATTTACTCCTTGGGGTGTGTGGGTCTCTTGGGAGAGAAACGGGATACCTGATGTGTAGCTTGCCTGGGAGCTTCCCCTGTCCCTGGCTCCCAGCTCTGGGACAGAGACGTCTCGATCATTGTACCACCCTGGTTTTGTTCGTAGGAAGGGGCTCCCTAGACATGTCCTCTAAGCTGGACTCCTGAGAGGGTTTCCGGTGGGAGGCTCCAGCCCCTCGGGCATGAAGAGGACATCAGGTAGTCTCGTTCACATGGCATCTCCGGTCTCCAGCTCCACTTCCCGCAGCAGGGCAAATGAACCCATCAGCTCCCAGAATCCCAACTCTTTGGCCTCCTTCCACTCAGCAGTGGGATTTCTCCAGCCCCCTCACCACACCTGTCAACCTCTGAATGATGAAGGGCCTGAATATCAGAGTCACCAGAACAAGCAAACTCCAGTTCCAGGTAGTGGGGCCTGTGTGCACTGAGCCCCACTGGAAACCAGGTCTGAAATGGGGAGCAAGGACCCCAGCCCAGGATCAGTAGGAGTGGGCAGAGCAGGCTTGTAACAGGGTGTTCTCCACTGGGCTGCACAGCCTGGGGCTTAGCCAAGCTGATTACAGAATGAGCCCTACCTGAGAGGCACCATGTACCTCCTCCTACAGAGCCAGACTTCAGTGGTGATACAGCCCAGCTGGGGTATCAACAGGAATGAGAACGAGGTAGGAAGTTCAGAGCAGCAAGGAAAGCCTAGAGGGAAACTTGAGAAGAGAGGTAGGAAGTGCCCAGGGAAAACTGCAGCAAAGAGAAAGCAGTAGACCTTGCTGTTGGGTACAGAACCCTGGGCTGCTGCCAATGTCAGGGTGGGACTGGATTCCCCTACTGGCCCCAAAGAAGGGGGCGTACACCCACCTGGAGAGGGTTAGCAAGCCCAGCAAGGGGGCTGCAGGATGAGGAAGAACCCTAGTGATGGCAGAAGGGACTTCTTTCTGTGGAAAGATGTGCTTGGACTTTTAGTGTGAGACAAGCTGGGCCCCAGAAGGGTGGACTAAAGGTGGCGACCTGGCCGAAGGGTTGAGTTACCAGGCAGAGAAACTGTCATGGTGCTGGAGCAACCACAGATGGGGGACGCGAGCCTAGCGAGAGGGCTGTGATCATGCCTGGCCGCCACGGGGGCACGGAACGGTGAGTAGATTCGTTTCTAATTGGTATGGGCAGGAGGATTGAATTCCATCAGCCCTCATGGATCATAGGGGGAAGCCTTGGGTGCTGAGAGAAGGTCTGTCCCACCAAGCGGGTGTCTGGAGGGACTGAGCTGGTCACTGGATTTCTCACTTCAGTTCCCAGGACTGGTTAAGCAGCCAAAGCAGGTCTAGGAGTTTCTCACGCAGCTCCTAGAACACCAACAGAGGCAGAAGGAAGTGCAGGCGGAGCTACAGACGCAGCAGGAGAAATACTTGTGAGAGATCCTGCAAAGGGAAATCAACCCAGGGTCTGTTATGCCCATGGACAAAAAGAGCAGATATGGAGAGTATTCCTGGGCTTTGCTGAGAAGGTTAGCCCAGGAGGTCAGGCCATGAGAAAGTTTACAAGCGTGGCCTTATGCCAAGATGGGGACAAGAGTTCTTTGTTTTGGGTGCAGAGAAGCAGGCCATATCAAAGGACACGGCCTGCTTAGGAAATTGCTGAGTGGCAAAACAAGGGGCCAGGGCCCCAAGAAGGTAGAAATAAAGTAGAAGGTGTCCTCTGACACAAACCCACGTGAGTCAGGCAACGTGGAGGTGGCAGCGATGGCCGTGGACCTTGCAGAGCCTCCACCAGTACACCCTGTTGGGTGCTGCAGGGAGGTGAAGAACTAAATGGTTGGCCCAGAGATGAAGCAGACTGAAGGAGGGACAAACACCAGGGTGGAGCTGTCCATGGTGCGTTCTCAGACCCTGACGGAAAAGGTTTTGACTTTTGCAGCGGCAGTAGCAAAAAGGGGTAGAGAAGAAGCTAAAGGCTTCGGAACAGGCTCCGCAAGCAGTTGCGAATGAGAAGGAGTGGCTGCAGGAAGAGCGCTGGGATACTGCGTAAGAGAAGGATTGCCTCTTAATTCTGGTGAGCGAGCTGGCAGTAGACCTGGAGACACTGTGCGCAGGCTGTACAAGCGCGCAGTCGGTGACAGCGATGAGAGGATGAGGGATGAAGCTTGGACAAGAATCGAACTTGCCCCCCCAGGTGGGCGATGCTCTAAGGAGGAGGCAAGATAACGGAGAGTGGCCTGTGGACTATAAAGCCTGAACTTAGGTAAAACTGATTACAGAGTGAGCTTCACCTGAGGGGAAAACCAGGGAAAACCGCAGCAAAGGTAGAGGAGCAGGCCTAGCTATTCAGTAGAGGGCCTTGGGGCAGAACCTAGAATCCAGGGTAAGACTGGTTCTCCCTTGGTCTCTAAGGAAGGGGAAGTAGAAGGTCATAGAAAGGGCTACCAAGGCCAACAAGGGCAGGCCGAGCCAAAGTCAGGCTGAGGAAGAGCCCCCAAAGGAACGAAAGACCTTGTTTCCGTTAGACATTTTTGGACTTTTTGTTTGGGATGAGCACGACTCAGGAAGGAGTGGACGAAAAGACGGTCTCCTGGCTGAAGGGCTGAGTTCCCAAAAAAAGAACTCCCAGAGGGCCCTAGCAACTATTGGCTTTGGTGCTAGCCCAGCAAGCAAGCTGTAACACCAGGCCTTGCCAGGAAGGGGCAGCCTGGTTTTGGAGAGCGGTGGGGATGGTCTATGGGAGAGGATGGCTGGAGGGGTCGTACAGGAGGGGCAACAGGGTCCAGTGATGAGAGTAGGGAACTGGTTGGACTGCAGCCCTGCCACTGAGTGGTAACGTGATCCTGGCCAGGTCACTCTCCCACCTGATGCCTCACTTTCTCTATCTTTGAAATGGGGATCATCCTGACCCACATTAAGTAAGTGTTTGATCCTCTGTTTTTCCTTCCCAAATCCCTGCCCTCCTTGTCCCACACAGGCCTCTGCCCTGTTCCTCAAGCTTCCATGCCCATCTTAGTGCCTGTGTAGCCCCCCAATGGCAAGGTCTCATATACAGTCTCCTGCCAGCAAACTGAAGCCGCCCCTAGATCCAGAACAGGAATCGCAGTTCCCGTGCACGGCCCGAATGGAGGATAGACCATGGGCATGGGGACGGCCAACACTCACATCCAGATAGATCATCAACGTACTCCTCTGTCCCAGGAGCAGGAAGGTCTCTGGTTCTTGCTCTCTTAGGTGGCTGGAGCTGCTGAGTTGGGGGTGCGGTGAGCAGAGATGGGAACAGGCCAGAGGATTAATCCAGTGTCAGGGGGAGAGTCCCACCCTGTGGGAGATGATGTTGCCCCTCTGTGGGGAAGTCCTTCCTTGCAGATGCTGTGCTTTGGTTTCTGGACTCTGCCAGAAAGCCCAGCTCCCATCCCTAGCAGCTTGGCTGTTCCCTACCTTGCTCGGCACTAGACCCTCTGCAGAGAGCTGCTCTGGGTCAGGACTGCAGAGCCAGCTGTTATCCTGGCAGGTGTAGCCCCAGGTTCCATAACCCTGACCCATGGTCTCCCTCCCCTTACAGGCTCTGAGGAAGGCCTGCCCAGAAACGTGGATGCCATGTTAAAGAGCCTACTGACAGCAACCCCCAGCACAGACAAACTCCCGCACACCTTGGAGGTGAGCAGAATGGGCAGGGCCAGCAGGAATTTTACCTTAGCCCTCGGGAGGCCTGGAAATGAGAGACTGGATGATCCATGTTTCCATTGTGTCCTGCTACCTGAGAGCCATTGGGCCACCCGTGGTCAGGGCAGTCAATACAGAGCAGTATTGGGGCCCTTCCGCCTTCAGGGACAGAGGGAAGGCGCTGGTGCTTGATAACAGGGCTCTGCCTGGTTCTGTTGAGCACTAACTCCAAGACTCCAGGCAGGCTTGCGGAGTGAGAGCATCAGAGCCCTGTGAGGTCCAGGAGAAGGTCCTCCGAGAAGAGCACTGGCTCCTTCCGAGGAAGCTGCTGAGATTGGTCTTCACAACATCCTCTGGCAAGGAGTTCCACACATAGACTGTGCGTTTGTTGAAAAAAATACTTCCTTTTTTTAGTTTTAAACCTACTGTCTATTAATTTCATTTGGTGAGCCCATATCAGTGAACAACAGAAATGGTTTCTCGAAGTCATGTTCAATAACATGATTGGATCCTTTTACAAACTCAATGTAAAACTTGCTTAGAACAATGGTGGATCTGGATCTGCCCTTGCAGCATGGTTCCTGTATGTCTTATGTGATCTTGCGAAGAGCTAATGAAAATAGCTACTTTATCCATAGAAGCATTGGCATGTGTCTGGAACCCAATTAACATCAAGACAATGTAGATATTAGTGTTGTCCATTGTATAGGAATCTTGGCATTTAGCCATGAAAGCAATATGGTAGTGTGCCTCGGTTTCCCTTTTCCTACAGCATATCAGGTCTGGAATGTCTTTTCTCCTGTGAAAAGTTTCAAGACTGTTTACAAGTATCAGGGGGTAGCCGTCTTAGTCTATATCCACAAAAACAAGGAGAAACTTCCTTTCAAAAGAGCCAAGGAGGAGAGGGACACGGTCCATAAAGAGAGCCTGCTGCAGGGGTTCCTGGGGGAAGAGAGGAAGAGCAGGGAGCAGGACCGATTGCTCAGGGGGGGAATGCTGGATATGGGGCCAGCAGGGTGGTTCATCCAGCTCATGTCACAGCACCAGCCCCAGTGCGTGTGCCGGCTGCAGTGTCTGCAGGTGCACAGGTCCATGTACCTGTGACAGTGGAATGGTGTTCCCGGGCCTGGCTCACAATGGTTGGAGGGTGGAGTTTGCGGCAGGGCCTGTGAGCAAAATTGCAGCTGGGGTTTCTGATCCCAGCAATGACAGTTGTGTGTCTCAGAAAAAGATCCTCTTACCCCTCTCTCCAAGAGACGTACCCTTGTCTCCAAAACCAGTCAGGTGGCAGAGCGCATACTGGTTTATGCCGTAGACGACCCGTGTTCTGCTCAGCCTTGAATACTCCAATTCCCTAATGAATGTTCTTCTGACCCTTAATGGCTTTTATATTTTTGCTCTCGCGATTATTCAGACACTCAGCCCAGTCGGCCTGGTCCCGCATCCACGTGGTGCCTCACTTTCCCCCTCTATGAAGTGGGGATAATCCTAACCGAGAATTAGACAGTGTTTGATCCTCGGATCTTGATTCCCAAATCCCTGTCCTCCTTTCCCAACCCTACCCTCTCCCCCAGTTCCCCAAACTTCCATGCCTATCTTTGTGCCTGCAAGGTCTCAGACACCATCTCCTTCCAGCAAGCTGAAGCTGTCCCTGGCTCAGGAGCTGGAATCGCATGTCCAGAGAGCTTCCCTTGCCTGGTGTATTGATTGTGGGCATGAGAAAGGACAACACCCATCTGCAGGTTGAACATCAACCTCCACCTCTGTCCCAGCAGCAGGATGGCCTCTGGTCCCTTCTCCCTCAGACAGCTGGAGCTACTGAGAGGTGTGGTTGGCAGAGCATGAGAACAGCCTATGAGGTTAAGAAATGGTGGGGAGAACCTCTTCCCTCTATGGGACATTACGCTGTCCCTCCGTGGGCAGTCCTTTCTTTCCGCAGGCTGGGATTTGGGTCCTGGATTCTGCCCAGAAGCCCATATTCCATCCCTAGCAGCTTGGCTGTTCCCTACTCTGGTGTGCACCAGGCCCTCTGCAGAGAGCTGTTCTGCGCAAGGACTGCAGAGCCAGCTGTCATCCTGGCAGGTGTAGCCCCAGGTTCCATAACCCTGACCCATGGTCTCCCTCCCCTGACAGGCTCAGAGCAAGGCCTGCCCATAGAACATGGATGTCGACCTCTAGATCCTGCTGACAGCATCCCCCAGCTCAGACAAACTCCAGCACATCTCGGAGGTGAGCAGAATGGGAAGGGGCAGCAGGGGTTTTACCTTGGCCCTGGGGACTCCAAGAAAGAAGAGACTGGAAAATCCATGTTTCTTCTCTTGGATCCTTCCGAGTATGCATTTCTGATATCAACTCTGTGGGTGCCCTTGGGGTTAACTCACTTCCCCCTTCCGGCATCATTCTTCTCGACTGTCAGATCTACCCTGGGGAAGAAGGACATAAGCCTCGACAATCACCTTCACCTGTTGGTGTCTGGCCCTGGGACCCTAAACCAACTGGACTATCTGTCCCATCACCTAAACTGCCCTATCTTTCCCCCCTCGGGCCTTGTCCTAAGTGCTCCGCCTAGCCCCTTCCTGGCTTGTTCCTGACCTTTCAAGGACTCTCCAAGCCCCTCCCATAGCTCCTCCACTTGGGGTGTCTCTTGTGGCTGAGCACAGGCTGCCCTTCTGTCTCTGAGCAGGCCTGGTTCCTAGTCACATGCTGCTGCTTGTCACCTGATCCCCACACTTATTCCCTTCCCCCTAGGGAGCTGCATAACCTGGGCTAGGTGCAGTTGAGCTCCAACCCATTTCCTGGCCATCTCAAAAGTTTGAGAACCACTGGAGCCAGCTGGTTAACAGAAAATCTTTCTTCTGCAGTGACTTGGGATTAAGGGACATGAAGGAAAAGACTTGGAGGCTGTGAATAAAGTTAGAGTAGCGAGGCCAGGATAACCGAGGCTAGATCCCAGGACTGGCTATCAGAAGACCTGCCATTTCCGATTCCTGGCTTTGGGACCATGAGCGAGTCTCTTCAACGCTGGGTGCCTCAGTTTCCTCTAGTATCAAATAGCGCTAATCAAGGGGGTTTTTTTTTGTTCTCCCCATTTTACAGGGTGGGAAACCGAGACACAATTGGGACATGTCTATGCTGGAGGTCTCTTGTGGATTTCTAAGCTGATGACCCCACCATGTTGTTCAGAGCCTGTGGACAACACAGCTCCTAAAGGTGTGTTTGTTTTGTGCTTATCCCCTACGTACCAGCAGGTCTGGGCGGACTTTTCTTACTGTGCTGTGGAAAGCAGGTCCTGGGTACTAAGAGACTGAAGAAGTTTTCAAGGACTTAAAAGTAGTTTTATCAATGAATTGGGAGAAAACCTACAATCCCTGCTGATAAAATTGGTGGGTGACGAAATATTGGCAGAGTGGTAATTACTGATGAGGAGAGGGCAGTGATACCGAGCCATCTGGTTCATTTGGCAAGCTGGGCCCATTGAAAGAAAGCAAGTTTGACCAGAGCCAAATGCAAGGTCCTACACCTAGCAACAAGGCATGCCGGCCACACCTCCAGAATGGGGAATTGTATCCAGGAAAGCAGTGACTCTGAAAAGGATTTAGGGGCCATAGTGGAGAAGTCACTCAACACAAGCTCCCGGTGTGATGCTGTGGTGACCAGGGCTCAAGCCATCCTTAGACGTAGAAGCAGAGCCATGAGGAGGCTAGGGAGGTGACACAGCATCAGTGAGACTGCTATTGGAATACTGCTTCCAGTTTTGGTGTCCTCATTTGAAAAAGATGTTGAGAAATTGGAGCTGGGGCAGCAAAAATTCACCAAATGTTCTGCGGGCTGGAGAAAAATGCCTTCTAGGGAGCGATTGAAAGAGCTCAACCTGTTTAGCTGATGAAAAGCAGATTGAAAGCTGACTTCACTGAAGGGTTGAAATGCCTTAATGGAGAGAAAATACTGGGGATTAAAAGGCTCGTTAATCTAGCAGAGAAAGGCATAACAAGACCCGATGGCTGGAAGGTGAAAAGAGACCAATTCATATTACAAACAAGGCACAAATATTCAACAGTGAGGATGGTTCACCACAGGAACAAGCTACCAAGGAAGTGGTGGATTCTCCATCTCTTGATGTTATTTAATGAAGACTAGATGTCTTTCTGGGATGTGCTTCCCAAACGGTAGCAACTGTGGTATACAGGAGGCCTGTGATATGCAGGGGGTCAGATGAGATGCTCTAATGGTCTCTTCTGGCCATCAAGTCAACTCATTTCTGAAAAACTGAGTGTAGCATTGGGAGCAGCCTCTGATGTTTTGCTGTCCAGCCGGCTTGCTAGAATGAACACTCCTTGAGTGGAGTGATCCACAGGGAGTAGCT
Source organism: Lepidochelys kempii (assembly GCF_965140285.1). Lineage (NCBI taxonomy): Eukaryota > Metazoa > Chordata > Testudines > Cheloniidae > Lepidochelys > Lepidochelys kempii. The sequence goes on along the minus strand of NC_136382.1, from coordinate 176,877,586 downwards.
CAAACCTCCAAAGTGTCTGGCCAGTGGCAGGACATTAGCACTGCAGGGGAGGGGTGGGTAGGTTGACGGGATAGCAAGTGTGAAAAAGGGGACAGGGAGTGGGGGGTAATAGGAACCTATATAAGAAAAAGCCCCAGATAGCGGGACTGTCCCTATAAAATCGGGACATCTTGTCATCCCAGGGGTGTGTGTGGCAGTGACATCACAAAGGCCCTTTGCAGGACCTCATCCTATTGGTCAAAGATAGTGGGGAGGTGGTGACCTCACAGAGAGATGCTGACATCAGCCAGGCAGGACAGGGGTGCAGGGCCAGGGAAACCTCGCAGACCCCTGTAGCTTTGCTTCAGCAAGTCTCCCTCTCGAGGTCCCTCTTTCAGGACTGAGAGAGTATTAGGGTTTACGTACGTGAGCGCGAGGAGGAACCTCTTTCGAGTTTTCTCCTTTCCTTTTCCTGATTTTACTAGAAAACAGACATCTCTGTTTGGAAGGTAAGAGCCTCTGAGAGGTTTGGAACCTGTTCAGTCTGATCCATTTGGTGCCAGGTGAATTCTAGGCGTGGAAAAGGTTAGCTTCAGGTGGCAGAATTTTATTCCCCACTGAGGATTTTGTCCCTTAGAATCACTGGGGACATTAGGGTTTGTCCTCTTTGTTTTACCTTTTCCTCCATCCCTCCCTCCTTTCTCTTCTTCTCTTACTTCTTTTGTCCTTTCCCCTGTTCCCCTCCCGCCACCAGAAGGCGTGGGGGGGGGAGTCACTGGGGGTGCTCTGCAGCTCCCATTGTGGAAGGTCCATCCAAAAATGTTGGGCTGAAATAGTGCTCGGACAGTGATCCCCACCGGTGACCTGGGCCATCCTTTGAGCTCTCTGGTGAGAACCCTCAGCCCCCCGCCCCTCAGTCTCTACCCTGATTGCCTGAGCGGGGGGTTACTGACAGGGAGGAGACTCTGGTCCTTGTTGTTCTCTTTTAAGACCAAGTAAATACGTCATAACCAGTTATATGTCTGACGAATTTTGCTGCTTCTCTGCATTCATTGTCTCTGAGCAGTTCATGATTCTCTCTAACATTCCAGTTCTCCTGAAACGCTTGCTGAATAATTACTATGAAATGTTTGTTGGTCTGGAGCTCTTGTGAGAGGACTTTATTCAGGTCATTCAGTGTATGAAATTCAAGATCCGATGGTTAGTTTGAAAGTCCGGGCTCTTGGGTCCTATTCCCAACTCTACCACTGCCTGGCTGTGTGACCTCAGACAAGTCAGTTCTCCTCCTTTCTCAGCCTTAGCTTCTCCCTCTTTCAAGTAGGCATAACAATCGGCTCCTACCTACCTCACAGTGGGTGGAGGATGGGGATCCATTGGAGAGTGTCTCGAGGAGCTGTGCATAATATGAGGGGTCCTATCTCGTTTACTCAGATCAGATTTTGACATAATAGAGTAGCTGAAATATTCTATTTTATTTGTTTTTGATTATTTTAAAATTGTTAAGAGCAGCAACTCCTTAGCTCAGACTGAAGCATCTTCTCTAGTTTTCGAGATCTAAGTGTCTCCTCTTTGTGCGTGACGAGACAATTTAACACACTGTGACAAACAGGAGATGCTTTTGTTTTGCAACAAAATATTTTTGCAAAGAATTTTTATCCCACTTGATATGATTTCAAGAAACAAAGGGGTTTAGTCTGAATGGGATTTTCTGACAGAAATGGTTTCAGTGAAATTTCCCCACCATCTCGATTCCTGGTCTCTCTCTTTGCCTCTGCGGGGTTTCTTGTCTGTTAGGAGTCAGGATTTGTGGCTTCTCTTTCTGGCTCTGCCACCGTGTTGCTGTGTAGGCCCTTGGGTAGGTCACTTCCCTTCTCTGTACCTCAGGCTCCCCATCTGCCTCATGGGAACAGGGACAGTTTGCGAACTCTGGGCAGTCATGAGCCTGAGTGAGATAAGGGGCATAGTTAAAGCCCTTTGTGAAAGAGAAAGGGGAGTTTCACGGTGTTGAGCACCAAGGAATTCTAAACTTTGCTAAAATGTCTAGGCTACGGAAACAAGAAATGGTCGGGGCCAAATTTTAACCACTGTCTTTTTTAAAGCCCATTCAGGGATTTGAGTCCCACTCTTTTAGGTATCTGGGGTTCTTTGCCAGCAGGAGAGAAGAGGTTCCTGCCTCCATTTTTGTGGCCTTAACAAACCAGGTGCTGTGCCCCAGTTCTCATCTGAGATCCCCGAAAAGAACCTCTCCCCATCCGTTAACAAGACAGTAGCTATCTTTAAAAGGGAAACAAAGAGAACCCCGGGACTTACAGACTAGTGAGCCTCATTCCATACCTGGAAAGATACTGGAACACATTATTAAACAATCAGTTTGTCAGCATCTACAGGATCATTTGGTTCTTAGTACTAGTGAGCATGGATTTGTCAAGAACAAATCATTCCAAACCAATCCTGTTTCCTTCTTTGACAGGGTTACGGGCCTAGTGGAGGTGGGTAGATAGTAGATATGATCTATCTTGGTGTTAATCAGGCTTTTGACACAGTCCCATAGGACATTCTCACAAGCAACCTAGGGAAATGTGGTCTTGATGCAATTAGTATAATGTGGGTACACAGCTGGTTGAAAACCCATCCTCCAAGAGTCGTTCTCCATGTTTTGCTGTCCAGCTAAAAGGGAGTACCTAGTGGGTCCGGCACGAATCAGTCTAGGTGTGGTACTATTCCATATTTTCATTAATGATTTGGAAAATGGAGTGGAGAGTATGCTTCTAAACTGTGCAGATGACACCAAGCACTTTGGAGCACAGGACTGGAATTCAAAACACCCTTCACAATTTGGAGACTTTGGTCTTCTTGAGCCAAAGTCCACGGCTGGGCCCCTCTCTATAGACTGGGCAGAAGTGAAACCCCAGAGCCAAACACTCCTCCTCCTGGGCAGTGCACGCCGACCTTTAATGGTCAGATGCTGCTTAGCTCTGTCAGAGCAGCTTCTGCTGCGGGATTCTCCCAGCACTTTCCAAGAGTGGGAAAGTATGAAATCCCCATTTGACTGCTGGGGACAGAGCCATAGAGCGGGGAGCAACTTGCCCAAAGTCCCAATAGGAAAACCAGCAATGGAACCCAGGAGTCCTGACTGTCAATCCCCTCTTTTCACAGGCAGTCGATCGCCCAGTGTCATCACCCTGCCTGCTGTCTGGGCAGGGTAACTCCTCAGGTCACCACCCTCTCCAGCCTACCTTGGGCTTGGAGAGTGAGGAGGAGAGCGAGGGACAGCAGATGACCCTGAACATCCACCATCCATCGCTCCGTCATCCGCCATCCATGGAGCCGTCTCCAGTGTGTTTGGAAAGGTCCCAACAATGCGGCTCCCAGCCCTTGCCTTGTGGGCTACTGTTTGACAGGCTGAGAGTGTCTGAGCTGGGCGAGACCCTGTGAGCTGCTGAGCATGGATTGTCATAAATATAAAGGGAAGGGTAAACCCCTTTAAAATCCCTCCTGGCCAGAGGAAAAATCCTCTCACCTGTAAAGGATTAAGAAGCTAAAGGTAACCTTGCTGGCACCTGACCAAAATGACCAATGAGGAGACAAGATACTTTCAAAAGCTGGGAGGAGGGAGAAAACAAAAGGGTCTGTGTCTGTCTGTATGATGCTTTTGCTGGGGTCAGAACAGGAATGGAGTCTTAGAACTTAGTAAGAAATCTAGCTAGGTATGTGTTAGATTATGATTTCTTTAAATGGCTGAGAAAAGAACTGTGCTGAATAGAATGACTATTCCTGTTGTGTGTCTTTTTTATAACTTAAGGTTTTGCCAAGAGGGATTCTCTAGGTTTGAATCTAATTACCCTGTAAGGTATCTACCATCCTGATTTTACAGAGGTGATTCCTTTACTTCTATTAAAGGTCTTCTTGTAAGAAAACGGAATGCTTTTTCATTGTTCTAAGATCCAAAGATGTGGGTCTGTGGTCACCTATGCAAATTGGTGAGGATTTTTACCAAACCTTCCCCAGGAAGTGGGGTGCAAGGGTTGGGAGGATTTTGGGGGGAAAGACGTGTCCAAACTCCGTTTTTTCAGGAACCAAGATAAAGTTTGTTGCTGGCAGTGGAAGTCCTAGGTCAAAGGATAAAATAGTTTGTACCTTGGGGAAGTTTTAACCTAAGCTGGTAAAAGTAAGCTTAGGAGGTTTTCATGCAGGTCCCCACATCTATACCCTAGGGTTCAGAGTGGGGAAGGAACCTTGACAGAAATCAATGAGAAATGTGGGGGCCCTGGGCTTCCTATGCCTAGGGACTTTGATGTGGGGAATGGTTTCTCTGGAGAAGTCCGGACTCCTGGGTAGTGTTCTGTTTTCTAGCCTGTGAGGTAGCCAGGGATGGCAGGAGGGAGCTGCTTGTCCGATGGTCTTTGTAACTGACTCCAGTGCCTCCCCGGGTGTTGCAGCACCAGGGATGATGAGGGGAAACGTTAGGAGCAGATCATGCAATGAACTCCTTCCAGTGTGTGGAGAATGCACTCCCTGCACCCCTGTGAGGGGAGGAGGAGCTGCTCTGGCTGGGGTAGGGATGGGGAAGGATGAAAAAGGCTGTTTGGTGAGAGGCTGCCTTGACCCCAGACTCAGGCTTGCTCCCCGCTCGGTTCCAGGATAGCCGGGCTCCTGAGGATGTTCAGGAACAAGGCTCTGCAGGTGTCCCCAGAGCCTGAGGGAAGCAGCTGCCATCTTCCCCAGGAGCAGAGCGGCCCCTCTGTCCCTGCTGGTGGGGAAGGAGCTCTTGGCCAGGCCAGGAGGTGGAAGTGCCCAGCCTTCTGGCAGAGGAAACCCACTCCCGGCGCAGGCGTCGATGTGGGAGAGGCACCGGCCAGGCTGAAATGGAGCTGGCCCAGGATGCAGCTGGGCAGGCAGGACCCAGCCCAGGACGGGAGCCAGGCAGGGTGGCTCTGGGGCTTGTTGTGTGGGAAGCACCGGCCCCAGGAGCCCAGCCCTGATTCCCAGCAGGAGGCATCGCCCTGCCCAGTCACTGAGGACCCTCCAGTCTCCCCGGGGCAGGAGGTGGAGGATCCCTGTCCCAGCACCAGCAGCTCGGCCCGCTCCCCATGGGACAGCAGCAGTGCCTGGGATTTGGGTAGCAGTGAGGCCAACGGGCGCCACTGCTTTGTTCCAGGTGAGGAGCCAGGCTGGGCTCAGGGAGGGGTGAGGATGGGGCTGTGACCACCCTGAGCCCAGGCTCTCAAGCAGTGCTATGGGCGTGTGTCCCCAGCCCAGGTGTCTGGCCTGAGCCACGTGAACCTCTGACACTAGATGCTGCCACTTTGGTCCTTGATGCTCTGGTTGGCAGGGTGGGTGCAGGGAGAGGGGGCAGACACTTCCCAGGGAGTCCAGGACAGTTTGTGGGAGGTTCTCTTTGCTATGGACTCCTGAATTAATTGGGGGCTGAAGGTATCACTGAGAGCGGGGGATGTGGGGAGCGATCTGCCCTGCGTCCTGGAGGTGCGAAGGGGGCACATTGCCCCACCATGCCCCTGTCCTTCTCCCAAGTGGCAACAGGTATCATCCTGTCCCCTTCTCTCCCTGGTGCAGGGAACCCCAAGGACTCCGAGGAGGAGGAATGGGTGAATGTGGCCACAGAGGAGGCTGCTCTCAAGAACATTCGAGAGCAGCTCCAGGGCTGAGAAAAGGTACAAACGTTCCCCAGCTGTGCTGGAACCGAGATTCTCCCACCCTTTCCCAGCACCCTGACCACCTGCAGAGGGTCTTGTCTCTGATGATCCACCAGCCCTAATGGAGGCCTTTCTCCTCCTTGATCTGGGATGCCCAAGATGGGGGTATTTGTCACACACCAGCTGCGGTCTCCTCCCCCAACAGGCACTGTCCCAGATCTAGACCCTGCTTGTGTAGGAGTCGTGGGTAATTTGGACAATGGGCGGGTCCCCACTATCCCCCATTCAGTCCTGAGTGCTGCAACCAGTGTAGGTGGGGCAGGGAGGTCCCTGACTAACTGGCTGTCTCTCCTGTAACCCCACTCCTGGTGGGTGCAGGACGAGAACCAGCAGCTCATGTTCCTGCATGCCATCCACCCCTGTGTCTCGCTGCACATCAGAGAGGGCAGGACACATTGGAGCCACACTGCTGCAAGGTGGCTGTGCTGGAGAGGATTGTGGTGAGGGAGGACAGAGACATGGGAGGGGCAAGGGTCTTCCCGGGCCAATGGATGCGGGATGGCTGATGCTGGAGGGGCAGCTTAGGCCAGGGATTACTGGGACCGAAGACTGGGGAGAAGAGATAGGAGAAATTCTGAGATTGGCCACTAGTGGGCAGGAATCAGAGGAGCTTGAGGCAGGTGGCGGGATCCTGCTGGCTGTGTGGGGCGCTGGCTGTGTAATCGCCTCACTGGGAAGTGTCAATGAGGCCTGAATCTCTCACGCTCCTTTGTCTCGTTTGGGTCTCACAGGAGCTTATTGAGGAGCTGCCTGATAACTCTCCGACTGGCGCCATCCTCGCTAACTCCCTGATTGCTGTGGGCAACCTCGGGTACCGAGAGGTGGTGGGAAGGTTCACTCTCTCTGGGTTGGGCTGTTCTTTTCTCTCCAGTAACATTGCAATGGCTTTGGGGAGAGGCTCACTCCCAGGAACAGATAGGAGTGGCAGCGGGGTCCAGGGAACAGGCGCTATTCCTGCCCTGCCACTGTCTGTCTGGGAAACCTTGCACTTGTCATTCCCTGGCACGGTGCCTCAGTTTTCATTCTCGCCAGCCTCTGCCTATTTCCCTGCATTTTCATGTCCCTGTTGGTGCCAGTCCCACCCCCACACTGCACAGTCTAATACCAGCCATGGTATTACCACCATGACACCTGCCCTGGAGCCAGAGGGGGAGAGCCACCTCCTTCGAGCTGCCCTGCATGCCAGCTTCACCCTGGACACATAGAAAGTGTAATGCAATGTCAGGCCCTTCCTCCTTGAAGGACAGAGGAAGTAGCTGGGAGTTCAAGCCAGAGCTTTGCCTGGGGACTGGCTTAGGGAGTGAGAGTCTGAACCCCTCCTGTGAGATTCAGAAGATGGTCCTCAGAGAAGAGTCACTGGCTCCTTCCAAGAGAAACAGGAGGATCCCAGAGAATCAGCCCTTCTCTCCGGGCCCTGAGATTCCTGGGCGGATTGTGCTCACACTCAATCCCTTCACCCAACCAAGGACTTGAGAGCCAAGGAGGGGTGAGGGGTCTGTCTCCTCCTTGGTGAGCTGTTCAGGAATCAGGAGTTCAGGGAGTATGGGACCAGCCCCAACATTGGACGTTGTCCCAATCTAGAGAGACAATGAGAAGTCGTGACCTGCAGAATACAGGCATTGTCCTGGGGCAACAATTCCCTTCTAAAGCTCTGCGATCAGTGAATCAGATATTCCACCCTGTGGACAATGTCTCAGCCCCCTGGGGATGGGGAGGGTCTCATTAGCACAACACATGCACCTGCCCATTGATCCTGAGCTGCCTCCTCTCCCCCTCGCACATTAACTATTGGATCATGTCCAGGGTGTCACAAGAGAGAGCCAGGGCCATTAGGAGCAGCACCGCCCTGCTCAGATCCACCATCACCCTCCTTGAGTTTGACGTAAGTGACCTCTCAGCCCAGCTTCCTGACTCCAGGCGTTGGTGGGCTGGCTCAAACGGGCTGTAGGATGTGCTGCTGCAGGAGCTGGGGGTTAGGAGTGTTCCTCTTGGGGAGACAGAGTCAGAGCAGACAATGAGCTTGGCTTGAGTCAAGTTCTTCTTGTCCTGGTTAAGTGGTGACTCTGGGCTTTTAAGGGGACCATGCTGCAGGTTCATGCCTTTTTGTCATCCTGGAGCAGCTGGGGAAGTAAGTCCTCATGGAGGGCCCTGCCCACATCCCTGTGCTCCAGGCTCCTTTTGGGGGCAGAGGAAATTAAGGGTCTAGCTCAAGCTCCTATTCTCTAGCATCTCCTGTAGAGGGGCTACCGGGACGGAGAGTCCTGGCCAGGTGGGGACTGGGAGCTGACAGGAAAATGCTGATGGAGTCCCCTCTCCCTCTCCCTTCCGTAAGAACTCAGCAGAATTCCCCAGGATGGGTCACTGTGTGGCACAGCTGGCTCTGTCCATCAGTGAACAGCCAAGGACCTCAGCCGGCAGGCCAGGGAGGGAGTGTACCGGCTCTACCGGCTGCTGCTGCACTGGAGAGGTTAGGAACCCAGCTGGGAAATGGCACCCGATAGAGGGAGAGTGGGACCCCAACCAATTTCTCACAGACTAACCCCGGCTGGAGGCTGTGGATCTCTTTCTCTGTTCTACAGCAGCCCTTGCAATTCTGTTGGGCCAGGCACGCAGCGAGGACTCTGCCCACTGTGCAGCCATCAACGGGATTGGAAGGACACAAGCACTGCAACCAGAATGACAAGTGTGTGTTTGTGTGTGTCTGTTTCCCAGGGCTGACCATCCATGAGGCTGAAGCCTTGTGGTGTTGGGACTGGCACCGGGACAGCAGGCTCCTGGGCTACAGGAACACAGCCAGGGTGGGGGAGGTAAGGACACTCTGCCAGGGCATGACACAGGTCAGGGAGTGGGAGTGGCTGGGTCTCCTGCAGCGGCTGCCTCCTAGGACCAGTAGACAGAGATACCGTTCTAGCCCCAGAATTTGGAGCGTCGCTCTGGGCAATCTGCTAATGCCTCACGTCTTGTTGGTTTTAGGTCTTCAGAAAGTTCTTTTCGGCGGGGCAGAGAAGATCCTTCCTCCGGACGGCAGTGCTGGCCATCCACGACCCCCTGTTGCGTGTCAGCCAGGCTGGGCTACTCCTCACCTGCTCCCTCCTGGTGGAAGCCCAGCAGCTGATGGGGGACAAGGTAAGCAGCTGCATTAGAGTCAGGAGATTGGGGTGGGGCCCAGGCCCCATTCCCATCTGATGGCCATTCACTAGCCTGGCGGAAAGAGTCTGATGGGAAATGAGAGTGAGAACAGGTGCTTCTGGGAAGGGAGATGAATTCACCTCCATGAGCAGGAGGGAGCCAGCTTGTCCCCGGAGCAGCTCCAACCAATCTCTTTAGCAAGGCTAGCTAATGACAAGCATTACCTCATCGCGGACTTATGTTCTTAGGACACAGCTTTGGCATGTGTCTGGAACCCCCCTCACCGCCCCACCGCCAGCTACAGTACCAAGGACCAAAGTGGAAGCATCTAGTGTCAGAGGTTCACGTGGCTCAGGCCAGACACCTGGGCTGGGGACCTGCCCCCTTAGCACTGGTCGAGTGCCTTGGCCTAAGGTGTTCACAGCCCCCTGCTCACCCCTCCCTGAGCCCAGACTGGCTCCTCACCTGGAACAAAGCAGCGGCGCCCCTTGGCCTCACTGCAGCCCGAGTCCCAGGCGCTGCTTATGTCCCATGGGGAGTGGGCCGAGCTGCTGGTGCTGGGACAGGGACCATCCACCTCCTGACCTGGGGAGGCTGGAAGGTCCTCAGTGACCGGGCACGGGGGTGCCTCCTGCTGGGAATCAGGGCTGGGTTCCTGGGGCTGGTGCTTCCCACACAACAAGACCCAGAGCCACCCTGCAAGGCTCGTTCACCTGCACATCCACCAATGTGATATATGCCATCATGTGCCAGCAATGCCCCTCTGCCATTTACATTGGTCAAACTGGACAGTCTCTACATAAAAGAATAAATGGACACAAATCAGATGTCAAGAATTATAACATTCATAAACCAGTCGGAGAACACTTCAATCTCTCTGGTCACGCAATCACAGACATGAAAGTCGCTATCTTAAAACAAAAAAACTTCAAATCCAGACTCCAGCGAGAAACTGCTGAATTGGAATTCATTTGCAAATTGGATACTATTAATTTAGGCTTAAATAGAGACTGGGAGTGGCTAAGTCATTATGCAAGGTAGCCTATTTCCCCTTGTTTTTTCCTACCCCCGCTCCACCGGTTTAACTTGGATTTAAACTTGGAGAGTGGTCAGTTTGGATGAGCTATTACCAGCAGGAGAGTGAGTTTGTGTGTGTATGGGGGTGGGGGTGTGTGTGAGAGAACCTGGATTTGTGCTGGAAATGGCCCACCTTGATTATCATGCACATTGTAGGGAGAGTAGTCACTTTGGATGAGCTATTACCAGCAGGATAGTGAGTTTGTGTGTGTGGTTTTCGGGAGGAGGGTGAGGGGGTGAGAGAACCTGGATTTGTGCAGGAAATGGCCCAACTTGATTATCATGCACATAGAATCATAGAATATCAGGGTTGGAAGGGACCCCAGAAGGTCATCTAGTCCAACCCCCTGCTCAAAGCAGGACCAATTCCCAGTTAAATCATCCCAGCCAGGGCTTTGTCAAGCCTGACCTTAAAAACTCATGCTCAAATAAATTTGTTAGTCTCTAAGGTGCCACAAGTACTCCTTTTCTTTTTGCGAATACAGACTAACACGGCTGTTACTCTGAAACCAATCTGATCTGAGTAAATGTTAAAGACACCCCATATTATGCACTGCTCCCAGTGACACTCTCCAATGGATCCCCATCCTCCACCCACTGTGAGGTAGGTAGAAGCGGATTGTTATGCCTACTTGAAAGAGGGAGAAGCTAAGGGTGAGAAAGGAGAACTGACTTGTCTGAGGTCACACAGCCAGTCAGTGGCAGAGTTGGGAATAGGACCCAAGAGCCCGGACTTTCAAATAACCATTAGATCTTGAGTTTCATACGTTGAACGACCTGAATAAAGTGCTCTCAGATGAGCTCCAGACCAACAACAGTTCATAGTAATTATTCAGCAAGTGTTTCAGGAGAACTGGAATGTTAGAGAGAATCATGAACTGCTCAGAGACAATGAATGCAGAGAAGCAGCAAAATTTGTCAAACATATGACTGGTTATGACTTATTTACTTGGTCTTAAAAGAGAACAACAAGGACCCGACTCTCCTCCCTGTCAGTAATCCCCCGCTCAGGCAATCAGGGTAGAGATTGAGGGGCGGGGGGCTGAGGGTTCTCACCAGGGAGCTCAAAGGATGGCCCAGGTCATCGGTGGAGTACTATTTCAGCCCCACATTTTTGGGTGGACCTTCCACAATGGGAGCTGCAGAGCACCCCCAGTGACTCCCCCACACACCCCTCCTGGTGGTGGGAGGGGAACAGGGAAAGGACAAAAGAAGTAAGAGAAGAAGAGAAAGGAGGGAGGGATGGAGGAAAAGGTAAAACAAAGAGGACAAACCCTAATGTCCCCAGTGATTCTAAGGGACAAAATCCTAGGTGGGGAATAAAATTCTGCCACCTGAAGCTAGCGTTTTCCAGGCCTAGAATTCACCTGGCACCAAATGGATCAGACTGAACAGGTTCCAAACCTCTCAGAGGCTCTTACCTTCCAAACAGGGATGCCTGTTTTCTAGTAAAATCAGGAAAAGGAAAGGAGAAAACTCGAAAGAGGTTCCTCCTCGTGCTGACATATGTAAACACTAATATTCTCTCAGTCCTGAAAGAGGGACGTCGAGAGGGAGACTTGCTGAAGCAAAGCTACAGGGGTCTGCGAGGTTTCCCTTGCCCTGCACCCCTGTCCTGCCTGGCTGATGTCAGCATCTCTCTGTGAGGTCACCACCTCCCCACTACCTTTGACCAATAGGCTGAGGTCCTGCAAAAGGCCTTTGTGATGTCACTGCCACACCCACCCCTGGGGTGACCAGATGTCCCGATTTTATAGGGACAGTCCCGTTATCTGGGGGTTTTTCTTATATAGGCTCCTCTAACCCCCCACTCCCTGTCCCCTTTTTCACACTTGCTATCCCGTCAGCCTACCCACCCCTCCCCTGCAGTGCTAATGTCCTGCCGCTGGCCAGACATTTTGGAGGTTTGAGCTACTCCCTGTGGATCAGCCCACTCAAGGAGTGTTTATTCTAGGAAGCAAGCCGGCTAGACAGCAAAACATCAGAGGCTACTCCCAATGCTACACTCAGTTTTTCAGAAATGAGTCGACTTGATGGCCAGAAGAGACCATTACAGCATCTCATCTGACCCCTGCATATCACAGGCCTCCTGTATACCACAGTTGCTACCGTTTGGGAAGCACATCCCAGAAAGACATCTAGTCTTCATTAAATGACATCAAGAGATGGAGAATCCACCACTTCCTTGGCAGCTTGTTCCTGTGGTGAACCATCCTCACTGTTGAATATTTGTGCCTTGTTTGTAATATGAATTGGTCTCTTTTAACCTTCCAGCCATTGGGTCTTGTTATGCCTTTCTCTGCTAGATTAATGAGCCTTTTAATCCCCAGTATTTTCTCTCCATTAAGCTATTTCAACACTTTAGTTGATGAAAAGCAGATTGAAAGGTGACTTCAATGAACAGGTTGAACTCTTTCAATCGCTCCCTAGAAGGCATTTATCTCCAGCCTGCAGAACATTTGGTGACTCTTTGCTGCCCCAGCTCCAATTTCTCAACATCTTTTTCAAATGAGGACACCAAAACTGGAGGCAGTATTCCAATAGCAGTCTCACTCATGCTGTGTCACCTCCCTAGCCTCCTCATGGCTCTGCTTCTACGTCTAAGGATGGCTTGAGCCCTGGTCACCACAGCATCATGCTGGGAGCTCGTTTTGAGTGGCTTCTCCACTATGGCCCCTAAATCCTTTTCAGAGTCACTGCTTTCCTGGATACACTTCCCCTTTCTGGAGGTGAGGCCGGCATGCCTTGTTGCTAGGTGTAGGACCTTGCATTTGGCTCTGGCCAAACTTGCTTTCTTGGAATGGGCCCATCTTGCCAAACGAGCCAGATGGCTCTGTATCACTGCCCTTTCCTCATCAGTAGTTACCACTCTGCCAGTATTTTGTCACCCACCAATCTTATCAGCAGGGATTGTAGGTTTTCTCCCAATTCATTGATAAAAATTATTTTTAAAAATTAGTCCTTGAGAGCTTCTTCAGACCCTTAGTACCCAGGACCTGCTCCCCACAGCACAGTGAGAAAAGGCCGTCCAGCCCTGCTGGTACATAGGGGATAAGAACAGAACAAACATACCTTTAGTCGCTGTGTTATCCATAGGCTCTGAACAACATGTGGGGGTCAGCAGATTAGAAATGCTCTAGAGAGCTGTAGTGTAGACAGGTCCCAACTGTGTCTCGGTTTCACACCCTGTAAAATGGGGAGAACAAACAAAACCGTGATTAGGTCTATTTGATAGTGGGGAAACCGAGGCACCCAGCGTTGAAGAGACTCGCTCATGGTCCCAAAGCCAGGAATAGAAAACGGCAGGTCTTCTGATAGCCAGTCGTGAGACCTCGCCCCTCTTATCCTGGCCTCTCTCCTCTAACTTTAATCACAGCCTCCATGTCTTTTCCTCCATGTCCCTTAACTCCACGTCACTGCTGAAGAAAGATTTTCTGTTAGCCAGCTGGCTCTAATGCAGTGGTTCTCAAACTTTAGCACTGGTGACCACTTTCACAGAGAAAGCCACTGAGTGTCACCCCTCCTTATAAATTAAAAACACTTTTTTATATATGTAACACCATTATAAATGCTGGAGGCAAAGCAGGCAGGGGTGGAGGCTGACAGCTCACGACCCCCCATATAATAACCTCATGACCTCCTGAGGGGGCTTGTCCCCCAGTTTGAGAACCCCTGCTCTAATGCATGTGGATGTCCTTTCAAAAGATGTGCTCTGGCTCAGTCCCATGTTATGGTTGGCTGAAGGAACAACTTGGTAACATTTTAGGGCCCGAGTTATACAGGAGGCGTGACTAGATACACATAATGGTCCTTTCCGACCTGAACATCTATCAATCTTTACATTTTCTGCAACTAGGAAGATAACTCTGGACCTATTTTGTCTCATTCACTTTCAATTGGAATAATTTAAATCCAGACCAAAGGATTTCCTCTTCCATTGTGTCTTCAGCACCTTTGAGAGCAAACAGCTACTGTTTGCCCACAGGTTTCCAGTTTCAACCTGTCCCAAGGTGAGATGGCCAGGAAAGGGATTGGAGCTCAACTGCACCTAGCCCAGGTTATGCAGCTCCCTAGGGTGAAGGGAATAAGTGTGGGGATCAGGTGACAAGTAGAAGCATGTGACTAGGACCCAGGCCTGCTGAGAGACAGAAGGGCAGCCTGTGCTCAGCCAGGAGAGAGACCCCCAAGGGGAGCAGGTGTGGGAGGAGCTTGGAGAGTCCTTGAAAGGTCAGGGACAAGCCAGGAAGGGGCTAGGCTGAGCACTTAGGACAAGGCCCGAGGAGGGAAAGACAGGGCAGTTTAGGTGATGGGGCAGATAGTCCAGTTGGTTTAGGGTCCCAGGGCCAGACACCAACAGGTGAAGGTGATTGTCAAGGCTTATGTCCTTCTTCCCCAGGGTAGATCTGACAGTCGAGAAGAATGATGCTGGAAGGGGGAAGAGAGTTAACCCCAAGGTCACCCACTGAGTTTATATCACAAATGCATACTCGGAAGGATCCAAGAGAAGAAACATGGATTTTCCAGTCTCTTCTTTCTTGGAGTCCCCAGGGCCAAGGTAAAACCCCTGCTGCCTCTTCCCATTCTGCTCACCCCCAAGATGTGCTGGAGTTTCTGTGCTGGGGGATGCTGTCAGCAGGATCTAGAGCTCGTCATCCATGTTCTATGGGCAGGCCTTGCTCTGAGCCTGCCAGTGGAGGTAGACCATGGGTCAGGGTTATGGAACCTGGGGCTACACCTGCCAGATGACAGCTGGCTCTGCAATCCTTGCCCAGAACAGCTCTCTGCAGAGGGCCTGGTGCACACCAGAGTTGGGAACAGCCAAGCTGCTAGGGATGGAATATGGGCTTCTGGGCAGAATCCAGGACCCAAATCCCAGCCTGCGGAAAGAAAGGACTGCCCACGGAGGGACAATGTAATGTCCCATTGAGGGACGAGCCTCTCCCCACCATTTCTTAACCTCGTGGGCTGTTCTCATGCTCTGCCAACCACACCTCTCAGTAGCTCCAGCTGTCTGAGGGAGAAGGGACCAGAGGCCATCCTGCTGCTGGGACAGAGGTGGAGGTTGATGTTCAACCTGCAGATGGGTGTTGTCCTTTCTCATGCCCACAGTCAAGACACCATGCAAGGGAAGGACTCTGGACATGCGATTCCTGCTCCAGAGCCAGGGGCAGCTTCAGCTTACTGGGAGGAGACCAGGCGGAATGGGCTGAGTGTCTTAATAACGGCTAGAGCAAAAATATAAAAGCCATTAAGGGTCAGAAGAACATTCATCAGGGAATTGGAGAGTTCAAGGCTGGCCAGAAAACATGTCGGCTACGGCATAAACCAGTATGCGCTCTGCCACCTCACTAGTTTTGGAGACAATGGTACGTCTCTTGGAGAGAGGGGTTCGAGGATCTTTCTCTGAGACACACAACTGTCATTGCTGGGAACAGAAACCCCATCTGTAATTTTGCTCACAGGCCCTGCCGCAAACTCCACCCTCCAACCATTGTGAGCCAGGCCCGGGTACACCATTCCACTGTCACAGGTACATGGACCTGTGCACCTGCAGACACTGCAGCCGGCACACGCACTGGGGCTGGGGCTGTGACATGAGCTGGATGAACCACCCTGCTGGCCCCATATCCAGCATTCCCCCCATGAGCAATCGGTCCTGCTCCCTGCTCTTCCTCTCTTCCCCCAGGAACCCCGGAGCAGGCTCTCTTCATGGACCGTGTCCCTCTCCTCCTTGGCTCTTTTAGAATCAAGGTGCTCCTTGTTCCTCCTTGCCCCTAAAGGATTTGCGTGATTTGTGGGTAAGATCTGACTTGTCTATTGACCTGGGTCTGGGGCTTGGTCCTTTGGGATCGGGAGAACCTTTTTCTTTTACTTCAGGACAAGGAGGAAAGTGAGAACTGAATTTTGCAAAGGGAAGCCACAGGGTAACCCTAAAAGGCCCAAACCGCAATGGTATTGAGCCAAAGGTGTGGCATGACAAAAATGATTGTCGATGGACACTTCCAATGGATTTCTTGTTATTGCTAATGGTGATTTGTTTTAGCTATTTTTTTGCTATTACCAAAAACTGTAAAAGTGTACAATGTGCCTAATCTTTGGAGAAAACCCTTGAACATGTTAAGAGTGATAGAGAAGAACATATTTTATGTTAAAAAAGCTTATGATGCAGATGTTTCACCAGCAAAATATCTGTATTTTTTACCCATGGAAACTTATGCGCAAATAAATCTGTTAGTCTTTCAGGTGTCACCGGACTCCTTGTTGTTTTTGTGGATACAGACTAACATGGCAACTCCCTGATACTTGTAAACAGTCTTGAAACTTTTCACAGGAGAAAAGACATTCCCGACCTGTTATGCTGTAGGAGAAGGGAAACCGAGGCACACTACCATATTGCTTTCAAGGCTAAATGCCAAGATTCCGATACTATGGACAACACTAATATCTACATTGTCTTGATATTAATTGGGTTCCAGACAAATGCCAAAGCTTCTATGGATAAAGTAGCTATTTTCATTAGCTCTTGCCAAGATTACATGAGACATACAGGAACCATGCTGCCAGGGCAAATCCAATCCACTATTGTTCTAAGAAACTTTTACACTGAGTTTGTAAAAGGATTCAATCATGTTATTGAACATGACTTTGAGAAACCATTTCTGTTGTACACTGATATGGGCTCACCAAATGAAATTAATAGACAGCAGGTTTAAAACTAAAAAAAGGAAGTATTTTTTTAAACAAACGCACAGTCAATGTGTGGAACTCCTTGCCAGAGGATGTTGTGAAGACCAATCTCAGCAGCTTCCTCGGAAGGAGCCAGTGCTCTTCTCGGAGGACCTTCTCCTGGACCTCACAGGGCTCTGATGCTCTCACTCCGCAAGCCTGCCTGGGGTCTTGGAGTTAGTGCTCAACAGAACCAGGCAGAGCCCTGTTGTCGAGCACCAGCACCTTCCCTCTGTCCCTGAAGGAGGAAGGGCCCCAACACTGCTCTGAACTGACTGCCCTGACCACGGGTGGCCCAATGGCTCTCAGATAGCAGGACACAATGGAAATGTGGATCATCCAGTCTCTTATTTCCAGGTCTCCCCAGGGCTAAGGTAAAATTCCTGTTGCCCCTGCCCATTCTGCTCACCTCCAAGATGTGCAGGAGTTTGTCTGTGTTGGGGGTTGCTGTCGGTAGGCTCTTTAACATGGCATCCACGTCTCTGGGCAGGCCTTCTTCAGAGCCTGTCAGGGGAGGGAGACCATGGGTCAGGGTTATAGAATCTGGGGCTACAACTGCCAGGATGACAGCTGGCTCTGCAGTCCTTGCCCAGAGCAGCTCTCTGCAGAGGGTCTGGTCCCGAACAAGGTAGGGAACAGCCAAGCTGTTAGGGATGGGAGCTGGGCTTCCTGGCAGAGTCCAGGAACCAAATCACAGAATCTGCAAGGAAGGACTTCCCCATAGAGGGGCAACATCATCTCCCACAGGGTGGGACTCTCTCCCTGACAGTGGATTAATCCTATGGCCTGTTCCCATCTCTGCCCCCCCGCACCCCCAACTCAGCAGCTCCAGCCACCGAAGAGAGCAAGAACCAGAGACCTTCCTGCTCCTGGGACAGAGGAGTACGTTGATGATCTATCTGGATGTGAGCGTTGGCCGTCCCCATGCCCATGGTCTATCCTCCATTCAGGCCGCGCACAGGAACTGCGATTCTTGTTCTGGATCTAGGGGCGGCTTCAGTTTGCTGGCAGGAGGCTGTACATGAGACCTTGCCATTGGGGGGCTACACAGGCACTAACATGGGCACAGAAATTTGAGGAACAGGGCAGAGGCCTGTGTGGGACAAGGAGGGCGGGGATTTGAGAAGGAAAAACAGAGGATCAAATACTCACTTAATGTGGGTCAGGATGATCCCCATTTCAAAGATAGAGAAAGTGAGGTATCATGTGGGAGAGTGACCTGGCCAGGATCATGTTACCACTCAGTGGCAGGGCTGCAGTCCAACCAGTTCCCTGCTCTCATCACTGGATCCTGTTGCCCCTCTTGTATGACTCCTCCAGCCATCCTCTCCCATAGGCCATCCCCACCGCTCTCCAAAACCAGGCTGCCCCTTCCTGGCAAGGCCTGGTGTTACAGCTTTCTTGCTGGGCTAGCACCAAAGCCAATAGTTGCTAGGGCCCTCTGGGAGTTCTTTGGCTGGGAACTCAGCCCTTCAGCCAGGTGACCGTCTTTTAGTCCACTCCTTCCTGAGTCGTGCTCATCCCAAACAAAATGTCCAAAAATGTCTAACAGAAACAAGGTCTTCCGTTCCTTTGGGGGCTCTTCCTCAGCCTGACTTTGGCTCGGCCTGCCCTTGGTAGCCCTTTCTATGGCCTTCTACGTCCCCTTCCTTAGAGACCATGGGAGAACCAGTCCTACCCTGAATTCTAGGTTCTGCCCCAAGGCCCTCTACTGAACAGCTAGGCCTGCTCCTGTACCTTTGCTGTGGTTTTCCCTGGTTTTTCCCTCAGGTGAAGCTCACTCTGAAATCAGTTTGGCCTAGATCCAGGCTTTACAGCCCACAGGCCACTCTCTGTTATATTCCCTCCTCCTTAGAACATCGCCCACCTGGGGGGGCAAGTTCGATTCTTGTCCAAGCTTCATCCCTCATCATCTCATCGCTGTCACCGGCTGCGCGCTTGTACAGCCTGCGCACAGTGTCCCCAGCTCCACTGCCAGCCGCTCACCAGAATTAAGAGGCAATCCTTCTCTTACGCAGTATCCCAGCGCTCTTCCTGCAGCCACTCCTTCTCATTCGCAACTGCTTGCGGAGCCTATTCCGAAGCCTTTAGCTTCTTCTCTACCCCTTTTTGCTACTGGCACTGCATACGCCAAAACCCTTTCCGTCAGGGTCTGAGAACACACCACGGACTGCTCCACCCTTGTGTTTGTCCCTCCTTCAGTCTGCTTCATCTCTGGGCCAACCATTTCGTCCTTCACCTCCCTGCAGCACCCAACAGGGCCTGTTGGTGGAGGGTCTGCAAGGTCCACAGCCATCCCTTCCACCTCCACGTTGCCTGCCTCATGTGGGTTTGTGTCAGAGGACACCTTCTCCTTTCTTTCTACCTTCTTGGGGCCCTGGCCCCTCGTTTTGCCACTCAGCAATTTCCGAAGTAGGCCGTGTCTTTTGATATGGCCTGCTTCTCTGCACTCAAAACAAAGAACTCTTGTCCCCATCTTGGCATTAGGCCACGCTTGTACATTTCCTCATGCCCTGCTCTCCTGGGCTAATCTTCACAGCACAGCCCAGTCATGCTCTCCTTGTCTGCTCTTTTTGTCCATGGGCAGAGCAGACCCTGGGTTGATTTCCCTTGGCAGGATCTCTCACAGGTATTTCTCCTGCTGCGTCTGTAGCTCCGCCTGCACTTCCTTCTGCCTCTGTTGGTGTTCTAGGAGCTGCGTGAGAAACCCCTAGACCTGCTTTGGCTGCTTAACCAGTCCTGGGAACTGAAGTGAGAAATCCAGTGACCAGCTCAGTCCCTCCAGAAACCCGCTTGGCGGGACAGACCTTCTCTCAGCACCCAAGACTTCCCCCTGTGATCCGTGAGGGCTGATGGAATTCAATCCTCCTGACTGTACAAATTAGAAACGAATCTACTCATCATTCCGTGCCTCCGTGGCGGCCAGGCATGGCATCACAGCCCTCTCGCTAGGCTAGCGTCCCCCATCTGTGGTTGCTCCAGCACCATGACAGTTTCTCTGCCTGGTAACTCAACCCTTCGGCCAGGTCGCCACCTTTAGTCCACCCTTCTGGGGCCCAGCTTGTCTCACACTAAAAGTCCAAACATGTCTTTCCACAGAAAGAAGTCCTTCTGCCATCACTGGGGCTCTTCCTCATCCTGCAGCCCCCTTGCTGGGCTTGGTAACCCTCTCCAGGTGGGTGTACACCCCCTTCTTTGGGGCCAGTAGGGGAATCCAGTCCCACCCTGACATTGGCAGCAGCCCAGGGTTCTGTACCCAACAGCAAGGTCTACTGCTTTCTCTTTGTTGCAGTTTTCCCTGGGCACTTCCCACCTCTCTTCTCAAGTTTCCCTCTAGACTTTCCTTGCTGCTCTGAACTTCCTACCTCATTCTCATTCCCGTTGATCCCCAGCTGGGCTGTATCACCACTGAGGTCTGGCTCTGTACGGGGAGGTACATGGTGCTTCTCAGGTAGGGCTCATTCTGTAATCAGCTTGGCTAAGCCCCAGGCTGTGCAGCCCAGGGGAGAGCACCTTGTTACAAGCCTGCTCTGCCCGTTCCTACTGTTCCTGGGCTGGCGTCCTTGCTCCCCATTTCAGACCTAGTTTCCAGTGGGGCTCAGTACACACAGGCCCCACTGCCTGCAACTGGAGTTTGCTTGTTCTGGTGACTCTGACATTCAGGCCCTTCGTCATTCAGAGGTTGACAGGTGTGGTGAGGGGGCTAGAGAAATCCCACTGCTGAGCGGAAGGAGGCCAAAGAGTTGGGATTCTGGGAGCTGATGGGTTCGTTTGCCCTGCTGCGGGAAGTGGAGCTGGAGACCGGAGATGCCATGTGAACGAGATTACCTGATGTCCTCTTCATGCCCGAGGGGCTGGAGCCTCCCACCGGAAACTCTCTCAGGAGTCCAGCTTAGAGGACATGTCTAGGGAGTCCCTTCCTACGAACTAAACCAGGGTGGTACAATGATCGAGACGTCTCTGTCCCAGAGCTGGGAGCCAGGGACAGGGGAAGCTCCCAGGCAGGCTATGCATCGGGGATCCCGTTTCTCCCCCAAGAGACCCAGACGCCCCAAGGAGTAAATGGCTCTTACCTCCATGAGGGAGTGGGGTCTTCCATCTAAGCCTCTTTGAGAGCCAGCACTGCTTGCTTTGATGGGACGAGGTGACCCATCTCCACAGCTCCAGGAGGTGGCTCAGCTGCAGGCTGCACCCATCTGGGAGGCTGTGAGGGCATTTGGGACGCAGAAGGAAGGACCCTGGTCCACAGAGAGGGGAGAGGGTTTCTGTGAGTGCCAAGGGGCTCCATTTCCCCTTCCACTATCTCCACTTTTACAGTGAGCCAGAGCAGTACCTGCAGCAGGGAGCGGGAGTTGCTGGTGGCCTCAGAGGCACAGCCCTGCAGTGCCTCAGGCACCTGGCGCAAGTGCCGGATGATGCGGACCTGGCACATCACATTGGCCGTGACGTCCTCCTGCTGCAAGGGAACGAGAACCTGTCAGAGACTCAGACGCCCCCGAGGAATTGGGGGGATTAAGGGCACCTGGAAGCAGCAGCATTTCCACCCACCACCTGCCTATCTATGAGGGATGGATTCACCCTCCTGACCCCTAGAATGGAGTCTTCTTGTCCTTTCTAGTGACCTCCAGTGTCAACCCCCGTCCTTGTAGTGTCGGCTCCTGAAACCTCCCCCTCAGTGTCCCTGACAGCTGTTCCACCTCTAATCCACAGCTCAAGTTCTCAGACCCCTCTCCTCCACCCCCACCCAGGTTGGGCAGGGACAGGGCTCTAGCAGGGGAGTGTGGGGGAAGGACGGATTCTGGCAGCAGCGAAGTAGGATGTCGGGAGGTTGAGACCTTTCCGCAAGTCATCCCAGACACTAATGCTGAAGATGAAGGATGGCAGCCCTGGTGAATGGGGCAGAACAGCAGCCCCTGCTAACTGAATCCTCCCATTCTCTCTAGAGTGGGTCCAGCCCTGCCAGCAGCAGGACAAGCTTCCCCTGCCCATGTGCCTCAACCCTGCCTGGTGAATCGCCATCACTCGTCAGTCCTTGGCTTCCCAGGCTGCCAGTGATGCTAGCAACTCTGGGTGGTGGCTCGGGCAGCAATCCCCTTCTAAAGCTCTGCGATCAATGAATCAGATATTTCACCCCATGAACAATGTCTCAGCCCCCTGGGGATGGGGAGGATCTCATTATTGGAGCGTGCCCAGGGTGTCGCAAGAGACAGCCAGGGCCATTCGGAGGAGCACCGCCCTGCTTAGATCCACCATTACCCTCCCTGAGTTTGACGTAAGTGACCGTCTGGAACCCAATTAATATCAAGACAATGTAGATATTAGTATTGTCCATAGTATAGGAATTTTGGCATTTAGCCTTGAAAGCAATATAGTAGTGTGCCTCGGTTTCCCTTTTCCTACAGCATAACAGGTCGGGAATGTCTTTTCTCCTGTGAAAAGTTTCAAGACTGTTTACAAGTATCAGGGGGTAGCCATGTTAGTCTGTATCCACAAAAACAACAAGGAGTCCGGTGACACCTGAAAGACTAACAGATTTATTTGCGCATGAGCTTTCGTGGGTGAAACATCTGTATCACAGGGTCTTTTAACATAGTGTGGGCTTTTTGTATCACTCTTAACATGTTCAAGGGTTTTCTCAAAAGATTAGGCACCGAGATACAGCATGCCCAGAGGGCAGCAGGAGAGTGTTTAAAGGGAGCCTTATTCCCTGTAGAAGGAAGAAAGTTTGCTATAGATTAATTAGAGCACCTGAAGCCAGTCACCTGATAACCGCCCCCCTCCCCCGCTTCAATCGGACAAGGGAAGGAGTTGAAGCAGAGTGGATTGGTCAACAGACAAGTCAGATCTTACCCACAAATCACGCTGGTGCCAATCCTTCAGGAGCAAGGAGGAACAAGGAGAAACTTGCTTTCAAAAGAGCCAAGGAGGAGAGGGACATGGTCCATGAAGAGAACCTGCTCCGGGGTTCCTGGGGGAAGAGAGGAAGCGCAGGGAGCAGGACCGATTGCTCAGGGGGGGAATGCTGGATATGGGGCCAGCAGGGTGGTTCATCCAGCTCATGTCACAGCACCAGCCCCAGTGCGTGTGCCGGCTGCAGTGTCTGCAGGTGCACAGGTCCATGTACCTGTGACAGTGGAATGGTGTTCCCGGGCCTGGCTCACAATGGTTGGAGGGTGGAGTTTGCGGCAGGGCCAGTGACCAAAATTGCAGATGGGGTTTCTGATCCCAACAATGACAGTTGTGTGTCTCAGAGAAAGATCCTCTTACTGGTTTTGGAGACAAGGGTACGTCTCTTGGAGAGAGGGGTGAGGTGGCAGAGCGCATACTGGTTTATGCCGTAGACGACCCGTGTTCTGGCCAGCCTTGAATTCTTCAATTCCCTGATGAATGTTCTTCTGACCCTTAATGGCTTTTATATTTTTGCTCTCACGATTATTCAGACACTCAGCCCAGTCGGCCTGGTCCCACTTCCATGTGGTGCCTCACTTTCCCCCTCTCTGAAGTGGAGATAATCCTAACTGACAATTAGACAGTGTTTGATCCTCAGATCTTCCTTCCCAAATCCCTGCCCTCCTTGCCCAACACTACCCTCTCCCCCAGTTCCCCAAACTTCCATGCCTATCTTTCTGCCTGTCTCATCCCCCAACTACAAGGTCTCAGACACCGTCTCCTTCCAGCAAGCTGAAGCTGTCCCTGGCTCTGGAGCTGGAATCGCATGTCCAGAGAGCTTTGCTTGCCTGGTGTATTGACCGTGGGCATGAGAAAGGACAACACCCATCTGCAGGTTGAACATCAACCTCCACCTCTGTCCCAGCAGCAGGATGGCCTCTGGTCCCTGCTCCCTCAGACAACTGGAGCTACTGAGAAATGTGGTTGGCAGAGCATGAGAACAGCCCACGAGGTTAAGAAATGGTGGGGAGAGCCTCTTCCCTCTATGGGACATTACGCTGTCCCTCCGTGGGCAGTCCTTTCTTTCCGCAGGCTGGGATTTGGGTCCTGGATTCTGCCCAGAAGCCCATCTTCCATCCCTAGCAGCTTGACTGTTCCCTACTCTGGTGTGCACCAGGCCCTCTGCAGAGAGCTGTTCTGCGCAAGGACTGCCCATAGAACATGGATGACGAGCTCTAGATCCTGCTGACAGCATCCCCCAGCACAGACAAACTCCAGCACATCTTGGAGGTGAGCAGAATGGGAAGGAGCAGCAGGGGTTTTAACTTGGACCTGGGGACTCCTAGAAAGAAGAGACTGGAAAATCCATGTTTCTTCTCTTGGATTCTTCTGAGTATGCATTTGTTATATAAACTCAGCGGGTGACCTTGGGATTAACTCACTTCCCGCTTCCGGCATCAGTCTTCTCCACTATCAAACCTACCCTGGGGAAGAAGGACATAAGCCCCGACAATCACCTTCACCTGTTGGTGTCTGGCCCTGGGAGCCTAAACCAACTGGACTATCTGCCCCATGACCCTAAACTGCCCTGTCTTTCCCGCCTAGGGCCTTGTCCTAAGTGCACAGCCTAGTCCCTTCCTGGCTTGTCCCTGAGCTTTCAAGGACTCTCCAAGCTCCTCCCACACCTGCTCCCCTTGGGTCTCTCTCCTGGCTGAGCACAGGCTGCCCTTCTATCTCTCAGCAGGTCTGGGTCCTAGTCACATGCTGCTGCTTGTCACCTGATCCCCACACTTATTCCCTTCCCCCTAGGGAGCTGCATAACCTGGGCTAGGTGCTGCTGAGTTCCTACCCCTTTCCTGGCCATCTCACCGTGGGACAGGTTGAAAGTGGAAACCTGTGGGCTAACAGTAACTGTTAGTAACTGTTAGTAACTAATTAGTTAGTCTCTAATGTGCCACAAGTACTCCTTTTCTTTTTGCGAATACAGACTAACACGGCTGTTACTCTGAAACCAGTAACTGTTTGCTCTCAAAGGTGCCGAAGACACAATGGAAGAGGAAATCCTTTGGCCTGGATTTAAATTATTGCAACTGAAAGTGAATGAGAGAAAATAGGTCCAGAGTTATCTTCCTGGCAGCAGAAAATGTACAGATTAATAGATGTTAAGGTCAGAAAGGACCATTATGTGTTTCCGGTCGCAGCTCCTGAAAAACTCAGGCCAGAGCACGTCTTTTGGAAGGACATCCACATGCATTAGAACAGAGGTTCTCAAACTGGGGGGTCAGGCCCCCTCAGGGGGTCGTGAGGTTATTCCTTGGGGGGTCATGAGCTGTCAGCCTCCACCCCTGCTTTGCCTCCAGCATTTATAATGGTGTTAAATATATAAAAAAGTGTTTTTAATTTATAAGGAGGATTCACACTCAGATGCTTGCTTTTCTGTTCCTCGCTTTGGGACCATGAGCAAGTCTCTTCAATGCTGGGTGCCTCGATTTCCCCAACTAACAAATAGATCTAATCATGTTGGTTTTTTTTGTTCTCCCCATTTTACAGGGTGGGAAACCGAGACAGAGTTGGGACCTGTCTACACTGCAAGTCTCTTGTGCATTTCGAAGCTGCTAACCCCCACACGTTTTTCAGATCCTATGGACAACACTGCTCCTAAAGGTGTGTTTGGTTTATCCCCTATGTAAACCAGCAGGACTGGGCGGACTTTTCTCACTGTGCTGTGGGGAGCAGATCCTGGGTACTAATGCTCTGAAGAAGCTCTCAAGGACTACTTTTTACAAATATTTTTATCAATGAATTGGGAGAAAATATACAATCCCTGCTGATAAGATTGGTGGGTGACAAAATATTGGCAGAGTGGTAATTACTCATGAGGAAAGGGCAGTGATACAGAACCAGCTGGCTCATTCGGCAAGCTGGGGCCATTCAAAGAAAGCAAATTTGACCAGAGCCAAATGCAAGGTCCTACACCTAGCAACAAGGCATGCCGGCCACACCTCCAGAATAGGGAAGTGTATCCAGGAAAGCAGTGACTCTGGAAAGGATTTAGGGGCCATAGTGAAGAAGCCACTCAAAACGAGCTCCCAGCATAAAGCTGTGGTGACCAGGGCTCAAGCCATCCTTAGACATAGGAGCAGAGCCATGAGGAGGCTAGGGAGGTGACACAGCATCAGTGAGACTGCTATTGGAATACTGCCTCCAGTTTTGGTGTCCTCATTTGAAAAAGATGTTGAGAAATTGGAGCTGGGGCAGCAAAGAGCCACCAAATGTTCTGTGGGCTGGAGGAAAATGCCTTCTAGGGAGCTATTGAAAGAGCTCAACCTGTTTAGCTGATGAAAAGCAGATTGAAAGGTGACTTCACTGAAGTGTTGAAATAACTTAATGGAGAGATTTCAGAGTAACAGCCGTGTTCGTCTGCATTCGCAAAAAGAAAAGGAGTACTTGTGGCACCTTAGAGACTAACCAATTTATTTGAGCATGAGCTTTCGTGAGCTACAGCTCACTTCATCGGATGCATACCGTGGAAACTGCAGCAGACATTATATACACACAGAGATCATGAAACAATACCTCCTCTCACCCCACTGTCCTACTGGTAATAGCTTATCTAAAGTGATCATCAAGTTGGGCCATTTCCAGCACAAATCCAGGTTTTCTCACCCTCCACCCCCCCACACACAAACTCACTCTCCTGCTGGTAATAGCCCATCCAAAGTGACAACTCTCGACAATGTATACCTTCAGATCAGCGGCACTGCTATGGGTCCCCGCATGGCCCCATAGTATGCCAACATTTTTATGGCTGATTTAGAACAACGCTTCCTCAGCTCTCGTCCCCTAAAGCCCGTACTCTACTTGCGCTATATTGATGACATCTTCAACATCTGGACCCATGGAAAAGAAGCCCTTGAGGAATTCCACCATGATTTCAGCAACTTCCATCCCACCATCAACCTCAGCCTGGTCCAGTCCACACAAGAGATCCACTTCCTGGACACTACAGTGCTAATAAACAATGGTCACATAAACACCACCCTATACCGGAAACCTACTGACCTCTATTCCTACCTACATGCCTCCAGCTTTCACCCTGACCACACCACACGATCCATCGTCTACAGACAAGCTCTGCGATACAACCGCATTTGCTCCAACCCCTCAGACAGAGACAAACACCTACAAGATCTCTGTCAAGCTTTCTTACAACTACAATACCCACCTGCGGAAGTGAAGAAACAGATTGATAGAGCCAGAAGAGTTCCCAGAAGTTACCTACTACAGGACAGGCCTAACAAAGAAAATAACAGAACGCCACTAGCCGTCACCTTCAGCCCCCAACTAAAACCCCTCCAACGCATTATTAAGGATCTACAACCTATCCTAAAGGATGACCCAACACTCTCACAAATCTTGGGAGACAGGCGAGTCCTTGCCTACAGACAGCCCCGCAACCTGAAGCAAATACTCACCAACAACCACATACCACACAACAGAACCACTAACCCAGGAACTTATCCTTGCAACAAAGCCCGTTGCCAACTGTGCCCACATATCTATTCAGGGGACACCATCACAGGGCCTAATAACATCAGCCACACTATCAGAGGCTCATTCACCTGCACATCCACCAATGTGATATATGCCATCATGTGCCAGCAATGCCCCTCTGCCATTTACATTGGTCAAACTGGACAGTCTCTACGTAAAAGAATAAATGGACACAAATCAGATGTCAAGAATTATAACATTCATAAACCAGTCAGAGAACACTTCAATCTCTCTGGTCACACAATCACAGACATGAAGGTCGCTATCTTAAAACAAAAAAACTTCAAATCCAGACTCCAGCAAGAAACTTCTGAATTGGAATTCATTTGCAAATTGGATACTATTAATTTAGGCTTAAATAGAGACTGGGAGTGGCTAAGTCATTATGCAAGGTAGCCTATTTCCCCTTGTTTTTTCCTACCCCCCCCCCAGACGTTCTGGTTAAACTTGGATTTAAACTTGGAGAGTGGTCAGTTTGGATGAGCTATTGCCAGCAGGAGAGTGAGTTTGTGTGTGTGTGTGGGTCCCCGGGGGAAAAAAAAAGTGGGGGGAGGGTGAGAGAGCCTGGATTTGTGCTGGACATGGCCCACCTTGATTACCATGCACATTGTAGGGAGAGTGGTCACTTTGGATGAGCTATTACCAGCAGGAGAGTGAGTTTGTGTGTGTATGGGGGTGGGGGGGTGAGAAAACCTGGATTTGTGCTGGAAATGGCCCACCTTGATTATCATGCACATTGTGCAGAGAGTTGTCACTTTGGATGGGCTATTACCAGCAGGAGAGTGAGTTTGTGTGTCGGGGAGTGGAGGGTGAGAAAACCTGGATTTGTACTGGAAATGGCCCAACTTGATGATCACTTTAGATAAGCTATTACCAGTAGGACAGTGGGGTGGGAGGAGGTATTGTTTCATGATCTCTGTGTGTATATAAAGTCTGCTGCAGTTTCCACGGTATGCATCCGATGAAGTGAGCTGTAGCTCACGAAAGCTCATGCTCAAATAAATTGGTTAGTCTCTAAGGTGCCACAAGTACTCCTTTTCTTAATGGAGAGAAAATACTGGGGATTAAAAGGCTCGTTAATCTAGCAGAGAAAGGCATAACAAGACCCAATGGCTGGAAGGTGAAAAGAGACCAATTCATATGACAAATAAAGCACAAATATTCAACAGCGAGGATGATTCACCACAGGAACAAG
Source organism: Lepidochelys kempii (assembly GCF_965140285.1). Taxonomy (NCBI): domain Eukaryota; kingdom Metazoa; phylum Chordata; order Testudines; family Cheloniidae; genus Lepidochelys; species Lepidochelys kempii. The sequence continues at coordinate 176,849,323 of NC_136382.1, read as the reverse complement.
CTACCAAGGAAAGTGGTGGATTCTCCATCTCTTGATGTCATTTAATGAAGACTAGATGCCTTTCTGGAATGTCCTTGCCAAACGTTCGCGACTGTGGTATACAGGAGGCCTGTGATACGCAGGGGGTCAGATGAGATGCTCTAATGGTCTCTTCTGGCCATCAAGTCGACTCATTTCTGAAAAACTGAGTGTAGCATTGGGAGTAGCCTCTGATGTTTTGCTGTCTAGCCGGCTTGCTTCCTAGAATAAACACTCCTTGAGTGGGCTGATCCACAGAGAGTAGCTCAAACCTCCAAAGTGTCTGGCCACCAGCAGGACATTAGCACTGCAGGGGAGGGGTGGGTAGGCTGATGGGATAGCAAGTGTGAAAAAGGGGACAGGGAGTGGGGGGTAATAGGAACCTATATAAGAAAAAGCCCCAGATAGCAGGACTGTCCCCATAAAATCGGGACATCTGGTCACCCCAGGGGTGGGTGTGGCAGTGACAACACAAAGGTCTTTTGCAGGACCTCAGCCTATTGGTCAAAGGTAGTGGGGAGGTGGTGACCTCACAGAGAGACGCTGACATCAGCCAGGCAGGACAGGGGCGCAGGGCCAGGGAAACCTCGCAGACCCCTGTAGCTTTGCCTCAGCAAGCCTCCCTCTCGAGGTCCCTCTTTCAGGACTGAGAGAGAATTAGGATTTAAGTACGTGAGCGCGAGGAGGAACCCCTTTCGAGTTTTCTCCTTTCCTTTTCCTGATTTTACAAGAAAACAGACATCCCTGTTTGGAAGTTAAGAGCCTCTGAGAGGTTTGGAACCTGTTCAGTCTGATCCATTTGGTACCAGGTGAATTCTAGGCCTGGAAAACGCTAGCTTCAGGTGGCAGAATTTTATTCCCCACCTAGGATTTTGTCCCTTAGAATCACTGGGGACATTAGGGTTTGTCCTTTTTGTTTTATCTTTTCCTCCATCCCTCCCTCCTTTCTCTTCTTCTCTTTTGTCTTTTCCCTTGTTCTCCTCCCGCCACCAGGAGAGTTGTGTGGGGGGAGTCACTGGGGGTGCTCTGCAGCTCCCATTGTGGAAGATCCACCCAAAAATGTGGGGCTGAAATAGTGCTTGGCCCGTGATCCCCACCGGTGACCTGGGCCATCCTTTGGGCTCTCTGGTGAAAAAGTGTCACCTCAGCCTCCCGCCCCTTAGTCTCTACCCTGATTGTCTGAGCAGGAGGTTATTGACAGGGAGGAGACTCGGGTCATTGTTGTTCTCTTTTAAGACCAAGTAAATAAGTTATAACGAGTCATGTTTGACGAACGTTGCTGCTTCTCTGCATTCATTGTTTCTGAGCAGTTCATGATTCTCTCTAACATTCCAGTTCTCCTGAAACACTTGCTGAATAATTACGATGAATTGTTTGTTCGTCTGGAGCTCATTTGAGAGGACTTTATTCAGATTGTTCAACATATGAAACTCAAGATCCGATGGTTAGTTTGAAAGTCCGGGCTCTTGGGTCCTATTCCCAGCTCTGCCACTGCCTGGCTGTGTGACCTCAGACAAGTCAATTCTCCTTTCTCAGCCTTAGCTTCTCCCTCTTTCAAGTAGGCATAACAATTGGCTCCTACCTACCTCAGAGTGGGTGGAGAATGGGGATCCATTGGAGAGTGTCACTGGGAGCAGTGAATAATATGAGGTGTCCTATCACTTTTACTTAGATAAGATTATGACATAATAGAGTAGCTGAAATATTCTATTTTATTTGTTTTTGATTATTTTGAAATTGGTAAGAGCAGCAACTCCTTAGCTCAGACTGAAGCATCTTCTCTAACTTTCAAGATCTAACTGTCTCCTCTTTGTATGCGATGAGACAATTTAACACACAGTGACAAACAGGAGATGCTTTTGTTTTGCAACAAAATATTTTGGCAAAGAATTTTCATCCCACTTGTTATGATTTCAAGAAACAAACCGTTTTATTCTGAATGAGATTTTCTGATCAAAACGGTTTCAATGAAATTTCCCCACCATCTTGATTCCTGGGCTCTCTCCCTGCCTTTGGGGGGCTTGTTGTCTGTTAGAACAGGAGTCAAGATTGTTGGCTTCTCTTTCTGGCTCTTTCACCACCTTGCGGTGTAGGCCCTTGGGTAGATCACTTCCCTTTTCTGTACCTAAGGCTCCCTCTCCGTCCAATGGGAACAGGGACAATTTGCGAACTGCGGGCAGTCGTGAGCCTGAGTGAGATAAGGGGCTTATTTAAAGCCCTTTGTGAAGGAGAAAGGGGAGTTTCACGGTGTTGAGCGCCGAGGAATTCTAAACTTTGCTAAAATGTCTAGGCTGAGGAAACCAGAAATAGTCGGGGCCAAATTTTAACCATTGTCTTTTTAAAAGCCCATTCAGGGATGTGAGTCCCACTCTTTTAGGTACGTGGGGTTCTTTGCCAGGAGGAAAGAAGAGGTTCACTCTCAGACGAGGGAGGGGCTTCTCCAGTGCCTTCTCCAGCATGTTTGGAAAGGTTGCAGCCATGCAGCTCCCAGCCCTTCCCTTGTGGGAGACTGTTCCCCAGGCTGAGAGTGTCTGAGCTGGGCCAGACCCTGTGAGCTGCTGAGCATGGAAATCAATGAGAAATGTGGAGTCCCTGGACTTCCTATACCTAGGGACTTTGATGTGGGGAATGGTTTCCCTGGAGAAGTCCAGACTCCTGGGTAGTGTTCTGTTCTCTAGCCTGAGCGGTAGCCAGGGACGGCAGGACGGGGCTGCTTGTCCGATGGTCTTTGTAATTGACCCCAGTGCCTCCCCGGTTGTTGCAGCACCAGGGATGATGAGGGGAAATGTTGGGAGCAGATCATGCAATGAAGTCCTGCCAGTGTGTGGAGATTGCACTCCCTGCACCCCTGTGAGGGGAGGAGGAGCTGCTGTGGCTGGGGCAGGGATGGGGAGGGATGAAAAAGGCTGTCTGGTGAGAGGCTGCCCGGACCCCAGACTCACGCCTGCTGCCCGCTCAGTTCCAGGATAGTCGGGCTCCTGAGGATGTTCAGGAACAAGGCTCTGCAGGTGTCCCCAGAGCCTGAGGGAAGCAGCTGCCATCTTCCCCAGGAGCAGAGCAGCCCCTCTGTCCCTGCTGGCAGGGAGGGTGGTCCCGGATGGACCAGGAGGTGGAAGTGCCCAGCCTTCTGGCAGAGGAAACCCACTCCCGGCGCAGGCGCCGAGGTGGGAGAGGCACTGGCCAGGCTGAAATGGAGCTGGCCCAGGATGCAGCTGGGCAGGCATGACCCAGCCCAGGACGGGAGCCAGGCAGGGTGGCTCTGGGGCTTGTTGTGTGGGAAGCACCAGCCCCAGGAGCCCAGCCCTGATTCCCAGCAGGAGGCACCCCCCCTGCCCAGTCACTGAGGACCTTCCATCTTCTCCAGGGCAGGAGGTGGAGGATCCCTGTCCCAGCACCAGCAGCTCGGCCCGCTCCCCATGGGACAGCAGCAGTGCCTGGGATTTGGGTAGCAGAGAGGCCAACGGGCGCTGCTGCTTTGTTCCACGTGAGGAGCCAGTCTGGGCTCAGGGAGGGGTGAGGAGGGGGCTGTGAACACCCAGAGCCCAGGCCCTCAACCAGCGCTATGGGGGCAGGTCTCCAGCCCAGGTGTCTGGCCTGAGCCACGTGAACCTCTGACACTAGATGCTGCCACTTTGGTCCTTGGTGTTCTGGTTGGCAGGGTGCATGCGGGGAGAGGGAGCAGGCACTTCCCTTGCCAGGACAGTGTGTGGGGGGGATCTCTTTGCTGTGGGCTCCTGAATTACTTGGGGGCTGAAGGTATCACTGAGAGCGGGGAATGTGGGGAGCGATCTGCCCTGGGTCCCGGAGGTGGGAAGGGAGCACATTGCCCCACCATGCCCCTGTCCTTCTCCCTAGTGGCAGCAGGTATCATCCTGTCCCCTTTTCTCCCTGGTGCAGGGACCCCCAGGGACTCAGAGGACGAGGAGGAGGAATGGGTGGACGTGGCCACAGAGGAGGCTGCTCTCAAGAACATTCGAGAGCAGCTCCAGGGCCGAGAAAAGGTACAAACGTTCCCCAGCTGTGCTGGAACTGAGATTCTCCCACCCCTTCCCAGCACCCTGACCTCCTGCAGAGAGTCTTGTCTCTGATGATCCACCAGCCCTAATGGGGACCTTTCTTCTCCATGATCTGGGACGGGCGGGTCCCCACTATCCCCCATTCAGGCCTGGGTGCTGCAGCTGGTGTGGGTGGGGCAGGGAGGTCCCTGGCTAACTGGCTCTCTCTCCTGTAACCCCACTCCTGGTGGGTTCAGGACGAGGCCCAGCACCTCATGTTCCTGCACGCCATCCACCCCCGTGTCTCGCTGCACAGCAGAGAGGGCAGGACACATTGGAGCCACACTGCTGCAAGGCGGCTGTGCTGGAGAGGATTGTGGTGAGGGAGGACAAAGAGATGGGAGGGGCAGGGGTCTCCCCGGGCGAATGGATGGGGGATGGCTGGTGCTGGAGGGGCAGCTGAGGCCAGGGATTGCTGGGGCTGAAGATTGGGGAGAAGAGACAGGAGAAATTCTGAGATTGGCCACTAGTGGGCAGGAATCGGAGGAGCGGGAGGCAGGTGGGGGGATCTGGCTTGCTGTGTGGGGTGCTGGCTGTGTAATCGCCTCACTGGGAAGTGTCAGTGAGGCCCGAATCTCTCATGCTCCTTTGGCTCTCACGGGAGCTTATGGAGGAGCTGCCTGATAACTCTCCACCTGGCGCCGTCCTCGCTAACTCCCTGATTGCTGTGGGCAACCTCGGGTACTGTGACCCTCCAGGCCTGTTCCCCTAACCCTGGTGCTGCTCAGGCCCAGGGCTGGGAGTCACTGCCCCTCCCACCACCAGGTCACCTCCCAAGGGTGGCTCCTCTGACAGAGATGGTGGGAAGGTTCACTCTCTCTGGTTGGGCTGTTCTTTTCACTCCAGTAACATTGCAATGGCTTTGGGGAGAGGCTCACTCCCAGGAACAGATAGAGGAGGGGCAGCAGGGTCCAAGGAACAGGCGCTATTCCTGCCCTGCCACTGTCTGTCTGGGAAAACTTGCACTTGTCATTCCCTGGCTCGGTGCCTCAGTTTCCATTCTCGCCAGCCTCAGCCTATTTCTCTGCAGTTTCACATCCCTGTTGGTGCCAGTCCAATCCCCGCAGTGCACAGTCTAATATCGCCTCTCTCTCTTGCCAGCACCATGACACCTGGCCTGGAGGCAGAGCTGGAGAGCCACCTCCTTCAAGCTGCCCTGCATGTCGTCTTCATCGTGAGCACGTAGAAAGACACCACCCAAGTCCAGATAGATCATGCTAAAGTCATGAATTGAAGAGCCAGCTGTCATCCTGCCATGAATTTTTGCTAATTGCCTGCAGTGGAATGTGAATGAGGGAGGCCAGGATATGTATTTGGGTGTCTCACAAGTGCTTCGCAGAGACCCCTCTTCCCGTCCTGTGGCAGGTATAGTCCCAGTTTCCCAAACACTGACCCATGGCTCTCCCTTGCTTTGCAGGATCTGCATAGGGTCTTGCCAGAGCTCCTGGATGCCATGCTGGGGAGCCTGCTGGCAGAGTCCCCAGACACCGACAGGCTCCATTACATCTTGGTGGGGAGCCCGATAAGAGGGGTGGGGCAATGTTGCCTGAACTGTTAGATCCATTTTCAAGTCTGTCCTCCTAGCTGGGCCCTCAGTGGGGCGTCCTTGGTCAGGGCAGTCAGTGCAATGCAGTGTCAGGCTCTTCCTCCTTGAAGGACAGAGGAAGTAGCTGGGAGTTCAAGCCAGAGCTTTGCCTGGGGACTGGCTTAGGGAGTGAGAGTCTGAACCCCTCCTGTGAGATCCAGAAGATGGTCCTCAGAGAAGAGTCACTGGCTCCTTCCAAGAGAAACAGGAGGATCCCAGAGAATCAGCCCTTCTCTCCATGGGCCCTGAGATTCCTAGGGGGATTGTGCTCACACTCAGTCCCTTCACCCAACCAAGGACTTGAGAGCCAAGAAGGGGTGAGGGATCTGTCTCCTTCCTGTTGAGCTGTTCAGGAATCAGAAGTTCAGGGAGTATGGGACCAGCCCCCACATTGAACGTTGTCCCAGTCTAGAGAGATAATGACAAGTTGTGACCTGCAGGATACAGGCATTGTCCTGGGGGCAACAATCCCCTTCTAAATCTCTGAGATAAATGAATCGGATATTCCATCCCGTGCACAATGTCTCAGCCCCGTGGGGATGGGGAGGGTCTCATTAGCGCAACACATGCACCTGCCCATGGATCCTGAGCTGCCTCCTTTCCCCCCAGCCCATGAACTATTGGATCGTGTCCAGGGTGTCGCAAGAGAGAGCCAGGGCCATTCGGAGCAGCACCGCCCTGCTCAGATCCACCATCACCCTCCCTGAGTTTGACATAAGTGACCTCTCAGCCCAGCTTCCTGACTCCAGGCGTCGGTGGGCTGGCTCAAACGGGCTGTAGGATGTGCTGCTGCAGGGGCTGGGGGTTAGGAGTGTTTCTCTTGGGGAGGCAGAGTCAGAGCAGAGAATGAACTCGGCTTGAGTCAAGTTCTTCTTGTCCTGGTTAAGTGGTGACTCTGGGCATTTTAAGGGGACCATACTGCAGGTTCATGCCTTTCTATCATCCTGGAGCAGCTGGGGAAAGTAAGTCCTCATGGAGGGCCCTGCCCACATCCCTGTGCTCCAGGCTCCTTTTGGGGGCAGAGGAAATGAAGGGTTTAGCTCAACCTCCTATTCTCTAGCATCTCCTGTGCAGGGGCTACGGGGACGGAGAGTCCTGGCCAGGCGGGGACTGGGAGCTGATAGGAAAATGCTGATGGAGTCCCCTCTCCCTCTCCCTTCGGTAAGAACTCAGCAGGATTCCCCAGGATGGGTCACCATGTGGCACAGCTGTCCATCAGTGACGCAGCCAAGGACCTGAGCCAGCAGGCCAGGGTGGGAGTGTACAGGCTCTATCAGCTGCTGCTGCACCAGAGGGCCGATGAAGTGAGCTGTAGCTCACGAAAGCTCATGCTGAAATAAATTGGTTAGTCTCTAAGGTGCCACAAGTACTCCTTTTCTTTTTACCAGAGGGGTAAGGAACCCAGATGTGAAATGGCACCCAATAGAGTGAGAGTGGGACCCCAACCAATTTCTCTCAGACTGACCCCGGCTGGAGACTGAGTCTCTATCGATCTCTTTCTCTGTTCTACACCACCCCCTGCAATTCTGTTGGCAAGGAATCTGTCCACTGTGCAACCACCAATGGGATTGGAAGGACACAAGCACTTGCAACCAAAATTACAAGTGTGTGTGTGTGTCTGTTTCCCAGGGCTGACCATCCATGAGGCCGAAGCCCTGTGGTGTTGGGACTGGCATCGGGACAGCAGGCTCCTGGGCTACAGGAACAGAGCCAGGGCTGGGGAGGTAAAGACACTCTGCCAGGGAGTGGGGGTGGCTGGGTCGCCTGCAGTGACTGCTTCCTGGGGCCGCGAGACAGAGATACCGTTCTAGCCCCAGGATTCGGAGCCTCACTCTGGGCAGTCTGCTAATGCCTCACATCCTGTTGGGTTTAGGTCTTCGTAAAACTCTTCTGGGAGGGGCAGAGAAGATCCTTCCTCTGGACAGCAGTGCTGGCCATCCATGACCCCCTGCTGTGTGTCAGCCAGCCTGAGCTGGTCCACACCTACTCCCTCCTGCGGGATGCCCAGCGCTGATGGGGGACAAGGTAAGCAGCTGCATTAGAGTCAGAAAATTGGGGTGGGGCCCAGGCCTCCTTCCCATCCCATGTCCATTTGCTGGGCTTGCAGTAAGGAGCCTGGTGTGGAATGAGAGTGAGAACAGGTGCAACTGGCAAGGGAGATGAATTCAACTTCATGAGCAGGAGGGAGCCAGCTTGTCCCCGGGAGTAGCTCCAACCCAGCTCTTTGCAAGGCTAATTAATGACAAGCATTGCTTCATCACGGACTTATGTTCTTAGGACATGGTGCTACCGCTCTTGGGAAGTGCCCTCTGCGAGTCTCTCCTGTCCCACAGGGCCACTCCAGTTTCCAGTGGACTAGTGTCCGTGTCACCCGAGCCACCACCCAGAGTTGCTCCTGTCACTGGTAGCCTGGGAGGCCAAGGACTGACAAGTGATGGCGATTCAGCAGGCAGGCCTGAGGCACATTGGTGGGGGAAGCTTGTCCTGCTGCTGGCAGGGCTGGACTTGCTCTAGAGAGAACGGGAGGATTCAGTCAGCAGGGGATGCTGATCTGCCCCATTCACCAGGGCTGCCATCCTGTGTCTTCAGCATTAGTGTCTGGGATGACTTGGAGAAAGGTCTCAACCTCCCGACATCCCACTTCACTTCTGCCAGAATCCCTCCTTCCCCCCACCTCCCTGCTAAAGCCCTGTCCCTGCCCAACCTGGGTTGGGGTGGAGGAGAGGGTTTTGAGAACTTGCGCTGTGGATAGGAGGTGGAACAGCTGTCAGGGGCACTGAGCGGGAGGTGGCAGGAGCTGACGCTACAAGGACGGGGGTTGGCACTGGAGGTCTCTAGAAAGGACAAGACGACTTGATTCTGGGGGTAAGTATGGTGAATCCATCCCTCAGAGGTAGGCAGGTGGTGGGTGGAAATGCTGGTTCCAGGTGCCCTTAATCCCCCCAATTCCTCGGGGGCGTCTGAGTCTCTGACAGGTTCTCGTTCCCTTGCAGCAGGAGGACATCATGGCCAATGTGATGCGCCAGGTCCGCATCATCCAGCACTTGCGCCAGATGCCGGAGCCCCCTGGCACTCACAGAAACTCTCTCCCCTCTCTGTGGAGCAGGGTCCTTCCTTCTACCCCCCAAATTCCAGCAGAGTTTTACAGACGGGCGCAGCCTGCAGCTGAGCCACCTCCGGGAACAGTGGGGACAGGTCACCTCATCCCATCAAAGCAAGCAGTGCTGGCTTTCAAAGAGGCTTAGATGGAAGACCCCACTCCGTCATGGAGGTAAGAGCCATTTACTCCTTGGGGCGTGTGGGCCTCTTGGGGGAGAAATGGGATCATAGAATCATAGAATACCAGGGTTGGAAGGGACCTCGGGAGGTCATTTAGTCCAATCCCCTGCGCAAAGCAGGACCAATCCCCAATTTTTGCCCGGGATCCCTAAATGGTCCCCTCTAGGATTGAACTCACAACCCTGGGTTTAGCAGGCCAAAGCTCAAACCACTGAGCTATCCCTCCCCCAATAATGCGTAGCCTGCCTGGGAGCTTCCCCCATCCCTGTCACCCAGCTCTGGAACAGAGACGTCTCCATCATTGTACGACCCTGGTTTTGTTCGTAGGAAGGTGCTCCCCAGAGATGTCCTCTAACCTGGACTCCTGAGAGGGTTTCCAGCAGGAGGCTCCATCCCCTAGGGCATGAAGAGGACATCAGGTAGTCTCGTTCACATGGCATCTCCGGTCCCCAGCTCCACTTCCCACAGCAGGGCAAACGAACCCATCAGCTCCCAGAATCCCAACTCTTTGACCTCCTTCCACTCAGCAGTGGGATTTGTCCAGCCCCTCACCACACCTGTCAGCCTCTGAATGATGAAGGGCCTGAATGTCAGAGTCACCAGAACAAGCAAACTCCAGTTGCAGGCAGTGGGGCCTGTGTGTACTGAGCCCCTCTGGAAACCAGGTCTGAAATGGGAACAAGGACCCCAGCCCAGGAACAGTAGGAGTGGGCAGAGCAGGCCTGTAACAAGGTGCTCTCCCCTGGGCTGCACAGCCTGGGGCTTAGCCAAGCTGATTACAGAATGAGCCCTACCTGAGAGGCACCATGTAACCCCTCCTACAAAGTCAGACTTCAGTGGTGATACAGCCCAGCTGGGGTATCAACAGGAATGAGAACGAGTTAGGAAATTCAGAGCAGCAAGGAAAGCCTAGAGGGAAACTTGAGAAGAGAGGTGGGAAGTGCCCAGGGAAAAGTGCAGCAAAGAGAAAGGAGTAGACCTTGCTGTTGGGTACAGGACCCTGAGCTGCTCCCAGTGTCAGGGTGGAAGTGGGTTCTCCTACTGGCCCCAAAGAAAGGGGCATCCACGCACCCGGAGAGGGTTACCGAGCCCAGCAAGGGGGCTGCAGGATGAGGAAGAGCCCCAGTGATGGCAGAAGGACTTCTTTCTATGGAAAGACGTGTTTGGACTTTTAGTGTGAGACAAGCTGGGCCCCAGGAGGATTGACGAAAGATGGCGACCTGGCTGAAGTGTTGACTTACCAGGCAGAGAAACTGTCACGGTGCTGGAGTGACCACTGATGGGGGACGCTAGCCTAGCGAGAGGGCTGTGATCATGCCTGGCCGCCATGGGTGCAAGGAACGATGAGTAGCTTCCTTTCTGATTGGCATTGTCAGGAGGATTGAATTCCCCCTGTTATCTGTGAGGGCTGATGGAAGTCTTGGCTGCTGAAGGACCGTCTGTCCTGCCAAGCGGGTGTCTCAAGGGACCAAGCTGGTCACTGTATTTCTCACTTCAGTTCCTGGGACTGGTTAAGCAGCCAAAGCAGGTCTAGGGGTTTCTCACGCAGCTCCTAGAACACCAACAGAGGCAGAAGGAAGTGCAGGCGGAGCTACAGACGTGGCAGCAGCAATATCTGTGAGAGATCCTGGAAAGGGAAATCAACCCAGGGTCTGCTATGCCCATGGACAAAAATGGCAGACAAGGAGAGCACGCCTGGGCTGTGCTGTGAAGATTAGCCCAGGAGAGCAGGGCATGAGGAAGTGTACAAGCGTGGCCTAATGCCAAGATGGGGACAAGAATTCTTTGTTTTGAGTGCAGAGAAGCAGGCCATATCAAAAGATACGGCCTGCTCTAGGAAATTGCTGAGTGCAAAATAAGGGGCCAGGGCCCCACGAAGGTAGAAAGAAAGTAGAAGGCGTCCTCTGACACAAACCCACATGAGGCAGGCAACGTGGAGGTGGCAGGGATAGTCATGGACTTTGCAGACCCTCCACCAACAGGCCCTGTTGGGTGCTGGAGGGAGGTGAAGGACAAAATGGTTGGCCCAGAGATGAAGCAGACTGAAGGAGGGACAAACACAAGGGTGGAGCAGTCCGTGGTGTGTTCTCAGACCCTGACGGAAAGGGTTTTGGCGTATGCAGCGGCTGTAGCAAAAAGGGGTAGAGAAGAAGCTAAAGGCTTCGGAACAGGCTCCGCAAGCAGTTGCGAATGAGAAGGAGTGGCTGCAGGAAGAGCGCTGGGATACTGCGTAAGAGAAGGATTGCCTCTTTATTCTGGTGAGCGGCTGGCAGTGGAGCTGGAGACACTGTGCGCAGGCTGTACAAGCGCGCAGCCAGTGACAGCGATGAGATGATGAGGGACGAAGCTTGGACAAGAATCGAACTTGCCCCCCAGGTGGGCGATGTTCTAAGGAGGAGGGAATATAACGGAGAGTGGCCTGTGGGCTGTAAAGCCTGGACCTAGGCCAAACTGATTACAGAGTGAGCTTCACCTGAGGGGAAAACCAGGGAAAACCGCAGCAAAGGTACAAGAGCAGGCCTAGTTGTTCAGTAGAGGGCCTTGGGGCAGAACCTAGAATCCAGAGTGGCACTGGTTCTCCCATGGTCTCTAAGGAAGGGGATTTAGAACGCCATAGAAAGGGCTACCAAGGGCAGGCAGAGCCAAACTCAAGCTGAGGAAGAGCCTCCAAAGGGACGGAAGACCTTGATTCTGTTAAAGATATTTTTGAACTTTTTGTTTGGGATGAGCACGACTCAGGAAGGAGTGGACTAAAAGACGGTCACCTGGCTGAAGGGCTGAGTTCCCAGCCAAAGAACTCCAAGAGGGCCCTAGTGACTATTGACGAGGGTGCTAGCCCAGCAAGAAAGCTGTAACACCAGGCCTTGCCAGGAAGGGGCAGCCTGGTTTTGGAGAGCGGTGGGGGGGATGACCTATGGGAGAGGATAGCAGGAGGGGTCGTACAGGAGGGGCAACAGGATCCAGTGATGAGAGCAGGGAACTGGTTGGACTGCAGCCCTGCCACTGGGTGGTAATGTGATCCTGGCCAGGTCACTCTCCCACCTGATGCCTCACTTTCTCTATCTTTGAAATGGGGATCATCCTGACCCACATTAAGTAAGTGTTTGATCCTCTGCTCTTCGTTCCCAAATCTCTGCTCTCCTTGTCCCACACAGGCCTCTGCCCTGTTCCTCAAACTTCCATGCCCATGTTAGTGCCTGTGTAGCACCCCAATGGCAAGGTCTCATGTACAGTCTCCTGCCAGCAAACTGAAGCTGCCCCTCGATCCAGAACAGGAATCGCAGTTCCCGTGCGCGGCCTGAATGGAGGATAGACCATGGGCATGGGGACGGCCAACACTCACATCCAGGTAGATCATCAACGTACTCCTCTGTCCCAGGAGCAGGAAGGTCTCTGGTTCTCGCCCTCTTTGGTGGCTGGAGCTGCTGAGTTGGGGTTGCGGGTGGGCAGTGATGGGAACAGGCCATAGGATTAATCCACTGTCAGGGAGAGAGTCCCACCCTGTGGGAGATGATGTTGCCCCTCTGCGGGGAAGTCCTTCCTTGCAGATGCTGTGCTTTGGTTCCTGGATTCTGCCAGGAAGCCCAGCTCCCATCCCTTGCAATTTGGCTATTGCCTACCTTGCTCAGCACCAGGCCCTCTGCAGAGAGGGCAAGGACTGCAGAGCCAGCTGTCATCCTGGCAGGTGTAGTCCCAGGTTCCATAACCCTGACCCATGGTCTCCCTCCCCTGATAGGCTCTGAAGAAGGCCTGCCCAGAGACGTGGATGCCATTCTGAAGAGCCTGCTGACAGCAACCCCCAGCACAGACAAACTCCCGCACGTCTTGGAGGTGAGCAGAATGGGCAGGGGCAACAGGAATTTTACCTTAGCCCTGGGGAGGCCTGGAAATGAGAGACTGGGTGATCCATGTCTCCATTGTGTCCTGCTATCTGAGAGCCATTGGGCCACCCGTGGTCAGGGCAGTCAATGTAGAGCAGTCTTGGGGCCTTCCCTCCTTCAGGGACAGAGGGAAGGCGCTGGTGTTCGACAACGGGGCTCTGCCTGGTTCTGTTGAGCACTAACTCCAAGACCTCAGACAGGCTTGCGGAGTGAGAGCATCAGAGCCCTGTGAGGTCCAGGAGAAGGTCCTCTGAGAAGAGCACTGGCTCCTTCCGAGGAAGCTGCTGAGATTGGTCTTCACAACATCCTCTGGCAAGGAGTTCCACACATTGACTGTGCATTGTGTAAAAAAATACTTCCTTTTTTAAGTTTTAAACCTGCTGTCTATTAATTTCATTTGCTGACCCCATATCCGTGTGCAACAGAAATGGTTTCTCAAAGTCATGTTTAATAACATGATTGAATCCTTTTACAAACTCAATGTAAAAGTTTCTTAGAACAATAGTGCATTGGATTTGCCCTTGCAGCATGGTTCCTGTATGTCTCATGTGATCTTGCCAAGAGCTAATGAAAATAGCTACTTTATCCATAGAAGCATTGGCATGTGTCTGGAACCCATTTAATATCAAGACAATGTAGATATTAGTGTTGTCCATAGTATAGGAATCTTGGCATTTAGCCATGAAAGCAATATGGTAGTGTGCCTCGGTTTCCCTTCTCCTACAGCATATCAGGTCTGGAATGACTTTTCTCCTGTGAAAAGTTTCAAGACTGTTTACAAGTATCAGGGGGTTGCCGTGTTACTCTGTATCCACAAAATCAACAAGGAGTCCGGTGGCACCTAAAAGACGAACAGATTTATTTCGGCATAAGCTTTCATGGGTGAAACATCTGTATCACAGGGTCTTTTAACATAAAGTGTGTTCTTATGTATCACTCTTAACATGTTCAAGGGTTTTGCCAAAAGATTAGGAACCGTGATTCAGGATGGCCAGAGTGCAGTAGGAGAGTGTTAAAAGGGAGCTTTGTTCGCTGTAGAAGGAAGAAAGTTTGCTCTTGATTAATTAAAGCACCTGAAGCCAGTCACCTGATAAAACCCCCCTACTTCAATCAGACCAGGGAAGGAGTTGAAGCAGAGTGGATTAGTGTTGGAGCAGAGAGCAGTTTAGAGGTAAGGAGAGGAGAGTTTGGGGAAGTGCTGCGGTGGGCTAAGAAGACCAAGACCCTAGGTAAAGGGACAGCTGGTTGGTGCAAAGGGATGGCAGGAAGGCCCACAAGCTAAAGGGCAGTAGAGGGAAGTAGCCCAGGGGAAGGAACCGCTAGTTTACCGCTATCCCTAGGGCCCCTGGGCTGGGACCCAGAGTAGAGGGAGGGCCTGGGTCCCTCCCTCTCCCCTCCCCTCCTCTCGGACACTAGTTGAGCAGTTAATACCCCTAAACTGGGGTATTGAGAAACGGTGTCCTGAACCCTCCCCAAGAAGAGAGAGCGAGACCCATCCAAGTAATGCCGGCAATTTACCACAGCACATTGTACTTTTTTACAGTTTTTGGAAATAGCAAAAAAATAGCTACAAAAATCACCATTAGCAATAACAATAAATCCATTGGAAGTGTCCATCTACAATCACTTTAGTCATGCCACACCTTTGGCCCAATACCACTGGGGTTTGGGCCTTGTAGGGTTACCCTGTGACTTCCCTTTGCAAAATTCAGTTCTCACTTTCCTCCTTGTCCTGAAGTAAAAGAAAAAGGTTCTCCCGATCCCAAAGGACCAAGCCCCAGACCCAGGTCAATAGACAAGTCAGATCTTGCCCACAAATCATGCAAATCCTTTAGGGGCAAGGAGGAACAAGGAGCACCTTGATTCTAAAAGAGCCAAGGAGGAGAGGGACACGGTCCATGAAGAGAGCCTGCTCCGGGGTTCCTGGGGGAAGAGAGGAAGAGCAGGGAGCAGGACCGATTGCTCAGGGGGGGAATGCTGGATATGGGGCCAGCAGGGTGGTTCATCCAGCTCATGTCACAGCCCCAGCCCCAGTGCGTGTGCCGGCTGCAGTGTCTGCAGGTGCACAGGTCCATGTACCTGTGACAGTGGAATGGTGTTCCCGGGCCTGGCTCACAATGGTTGGAGGGTGGAGTTTGCGGCAGGGCCTGTGACCAAAATTACAGATGGGGTTTCTGTTCCCAACTATTGACAGTTGTGTGTCTCAGAAAAAGATCCTCTTACCCCTCTCTCCAAGAGACGTACCCGTGTCTCCAAAACCAGTCAGGTGGCAGAGCGCATACTGGTTTATGCTGTAGATGACACGTTTTTTGGCCAGCCTTGAACGCTCCAATTCCCTGATGAATGTTCTTCTGACCCTTAATGGCTTTTATACTTTTGCTCTCGCCATTATTCAGACACTCAGCCCAGTCGGCCTGGTCCCACTTCCACATGGTGCCTCACTTTCCCCCTCTCTAAAGTGGAGATAATCCTAACTGACAATTAGACAGATCTTCTTCCCAAATCCCTGCCCTCCTTACCCAATACCAGCCTCTGCCCCGTTTTCCCAAACTTCCATGCCTATCTTTGTGCCTGTCTCCGCCCCCAACTGCAAGGTCTCAGACACAGTCTCCTCCCAGCAAGCTGAAGCTGCCCCTGGCTCTGGAGCTGGAATCGCATGTCCTGAGAGCTTCCCTTGCATGGTCTTGACTGTGGGCATGAGAAAGGACAACACCCAAATATAGGTTGAACATGGACCTCCACCTCTGTCCCAGCAGCAGGATGGCCTCTGGTCCCTGCTCCCGCAGACAGCTGGAGCTACTGAGAGGTGTGATTGGCAGAGCATGAGAACAGCCCATGAGGTTAAGAAATGGTGGGGAGAGCCTGGATTCTGCCCAGAAGCCCAGCTTCCATCCCTAGCAGCTTGGCTGTTTTCTACCCTGCTATGCACCAGGCCCTCTGCAGAGAGCTGTTCTGCGCAAGGACTGCAGAGCCAGCTGTCATCTTGGCAGGTGTAGCCCGAGGTTCCATAACCCTGACCCATTGTCTCTCTCTGCTGGCAGGCTCAGAGCAAAGCCTGCCCATAGAAAATGGATGACGAGCTCTAGATCTTGCTGACAGCATCCCCCAGCACAGACAAACTCCAGCACATCTCGGAGGTGAGCAGAATGGGAAGGGGCAGCAGGGGTTTTACCTTGGCCCTGGGGACTTCAAGAAAGAAGAGACTGGAAAATCCATGTTTCTTCTCTTGGATCCTTCCCAGTATGCATTTGTGGTATCAACTCAGTGGGTGGCCTTGGGGTTAACTCACTTCCCCCTTCCGGCATCATTCTTCTCCACTCTCAGATCTACCCTGGGGAAGAAGGACATAAGCCTCAACAATCACCTTCACCTGTTGGTGTCTGGCCCTGGGACCCTAAACCAACTGGACTATCTGCCCCATCACCTAAACTGCCCTGTCTTTTCCTCCTAGGGCCTTGTCCTAAGTGCTCTGCCTAGCCCCTTCCTGGCTTGTCCCTGACCTTTCAAGGACTCTCCAAGCCCCTCCCACACCTGCTCCTCTTGGGTCTCTCTCCTGGCTAAGCACAGGCTGCCCTTCTATCTCTCAGCAGGCCTGGGTCCTAGTCACATGCTGCTGCTTGTCACCTGACCCCCACACTTATTCCCTTCCCCCTAGGGAGCTGCATAACCTGGGCTAGGTGCAGTTGAGCTCCAACCCCTTTCCTGGCCATCTCACCCTGGGACAGGTTGAAACCGGAAACCTGTGGGATAACAGTAACTGTTTGCTCTGAAATGTGCTGAAGACACAATGGAAGAGGAAATCCTTTGGTCTGGATTTAAATTATTCCAACTGAAAGTGAATGAGAGAAAATAGGTCCGGAGTTATCTTCCTAGCAGCAGAAAATGTAAAGATTGATGATACATGTTAAGGACAGAAAGGACCATTATGTGTACCAAGTCAAATCTCCTGTATAACTTGAGCCCTAGAATGTCACCAAGCGGTTCCTTCAGCCAACCATAACATGGGACTGAGCCAGAGCACGTCTTTTGGAAGGACATCCACATGCATTAGAGCAGGGGTTCTCAAACTGGGGGACAAGCCCCCTCAGGGGGTCGTGAGGTTATTACATGGGGGGTCGAGAGGTGTCAGCCTCCACCCCCAACCCTGCTTTGCCTCCAGTAATTATAATGGTGTTACATATATAAAAAAGTGTTTTTAATTTATAAGGAGGGGTGACACTCAGTGGCTTTCTCTGTGAAAGCGGTTACCAGTGCTAAAGTTTGAGAACAACTGCATTAGAGCCATCTGGCTAACAGAAAATCTTTCTTCTGGAATGACGTGGGGTTAAGGGACATGGAGCAAAAGACATGGAGGCCATGATTAAAGTTAGAGGAGGGAAGCCAGGATAATAGGGGTGAGGTCCCAGGACTGGCTATCAGAAGACCTGCCATTTTCTATTCCTGGCTTTGGGACCATGAGCGAGTCTCTTCAATGCTGGGTGCCTCGGTTTCCCCACTATCAAATAGAGCTAATCAAGGTTTTGTTTGTTCTCCCCATTTCTCAGGGTGGGAAACCGAGACACAGTTGGGACCTGTCTACACTACAGCTCCCTAGAGCATTTCTAAGCTGCTGACCCCCACATGTTTTTCGGAGCCTATAGACAACACAGCTCCTAAAGGTGGGTTTGTTCTGTTCTTATCCCCTATGTACCAGCAGGGCTGGACGGCCTTTTCTCACTGTGCTGTGGGGATCAGGTTCTGGGTACTAAGTCTATGAAGAAGCTCTCTAGGACTAATTTTTAAAAATATTTTTATCCATGAATTGGGAGAAAATATACAATCCCTGCTGATAAGCTTGGTGGGTGACAAAATACTGGCAGAGTGGTAATCACTGATGAGGAGAGGGCAGTGATACAGAGCCATCCGGCTCATTCGGCAAGCTGGGCCCATTGAAAGAAAGCAAGTTTGACCAGAGCCAAATGCAAGGTCCTATACCTAGCAACGAGGCATGCCGGCCACACCTCCAGAATGGGGAAGTGAATCCAGGAAAGCAGTGACTCTGAAAAGGATTGAGGGGCCATAGTGGAGAAGTCACTCAACACAAGCTCCCAGCATGATGCTGTGGTGACCAGGGCTAAAGCCATTCTTAGATGTAGGAGCAGAGCCGTGAGGAGGCTAGGGAGGTGACACAGCGTCAGTGAGACTGCTATTGGAATACCGTCTCCTCCCCCAACAGGCACTGTCCCAGATCTGGACCCTGCTTGTGTAGGAGTCGTGGGTAATTTGGACAATGGGCGGGCCCCCGCTATCCCGCGTACAGGCCTGAGTCCTGCAGCTGGTGTGGGTGGGGCAGGGAGGTCCCTGGCTAACTGCCTCTCTCTCCTGTAACCCCACTCCTGGGGGGTGGAGGACGAGAACCAGCAGCTCATGTTCCTGCACGCCACCAACCCCCGTGTCTCGCTGCACAGCAGAGATGGCAGGACACATTGGAGCCACACTGCTGCAAGGCGGCTGTGCTGGAGAGGATTGTGGTGAGGGAGGACAGAGATATGGGAGGGGTAGGGGTCTCCCCGGGCCAATGGATGGGGGATGGCTGGTGCTGGAGGGGCAGCTGAGGCCAGGGATTGCTGGGGCTGAAGACTGGGGAGAAGAGATAGGAGAAATTCTGAGATTGGCCACTAGTGGGCAGGAATCGGAGGAGCGGGAGGCAGGTGGGGGATCCTGCTGGCTGTGTGGGGAGCTGACTGTGTAATCGCGTCACTGGGAAGTGTCAATGAGGCCTGAATCTCTCATGCTCCTTTGTCTCGTTTGGGTCTCACAGAAGCTCATTGAGGAGCTGCCTGATAACTCTGCACCGGGTGCTGTCCTCGCTAACTCCCTGATTGCTGTGGGCAACCTCGGGTACTGAGACCCTCCAGCTCTGTTCCCCTAACCCCGGTGCAGTTCAGGCCCAGGGCTGGGAGTCAGTGCTCCTCCCACCACCAGGTCACCTCCCAAGGGTGGCTCCTCTGACAGAGATGGTGGGAAGGTTCACTCTCTCTGGGTTGGGCTGTTCTTTTCACTCCAGTAACATTGCAATGGCTTTGGGGAGAGGCTCACTCCCAGGAACAGATAGAGGAGTGGCAGCGGGGTCCAGGGAACAGGCGTTATTCCTGCCCTGCCACTGTCTGTCTAGGAAACCTTGCACTTGTCATTCCCTGGCTCGGTGCCTCAATTTTCATTCTCGCCAGCCTCTGCCTATTTCCCTGAAGTTTCACGTCCCTGTTGGTGCCAGTCCCACCAACACGCCCTGTTGGGTGCTGCAGGGAGGTGAAGGACGAAATGGTTGGCCCAGAGATGAAGCAGACTGAAGTAAGGAGAAACACAAGGGTGGAGCAGTCCGTGGTGCGTACTCAGACCCTGACGGAAAGGGTTTTGACGTATGCAGCGGCAGTAGCAAAAAGGGGTAGAGAAGAAACTAAAGGCTTCGGAACAGGCTCTGCAAGCAGTTGCGAATGAGAAGGAGTGGCTGCAGGAAGAGCGCTGGGATACAAGCTCACAGCCGGTGACAGCGATGAGATGACAAGGGATAAAGCTTGGACAAGAATAGAACTTGCCCCCCCGGGTGGGCGATGTTCTGAGGAGGAGGGAATATAACAGAGAGTGGCCTGTGGGCTATAAAGCCTGGACCTAGGCCAAACTGATTACAGAGTGAGCTCCACCTGAGGGAAAAACCAGGGAAAACCGCAGCAAAGGTACAGGAGCAGGTTTAGCTGTTCAGTACAGGGCCTTGGGGCAGAACCTAGAATCCAGGGTAGGACTGGTTCTCCCATGGTCTCTAAGGAAGGGGATTTAGAAAGCCATAGAAAGGGCTACCAAGGGCAGGCCGAGCCAAAGTCAGGCTGAGGAAGACCCCTCAAAGGAACGGAAGACCTTGTTTCTGTTAGACATTTTTGAATTTTTTGTTTGGGATGAGCACGACCCAGGAAGGAGTGGACTAAAAGACGGTCACCTGGCTGAAGGGCTGAGTTCCCAGCCAAAGAATGCCCGGAGGGCCCTAGCGACTACTGATGGGGGTGCTCGCCCACCAAGAAAGCTGTGACACCAGGCCTTGCCTAGAAGGGGCAGCCTGGTTTTGGAGAGTGGTGGGGATGGCGTATGGGAGAGGATGGCTGGAGGGGTCGTACAGGGGGCAATAGGGTCCAGTGTTGAGAGCAGGGAACTAGTTGGACTGCAGCCCTGCCACTGAGTGGTAATGTGATCCTGGCCAGGTCACTCTCCCACCTGATGCCTCACTTTCTCTATCTTTGAAATGGGGATCATCCTGACCCACATTAAGTAAGTGTTTAATCCTCTGCTCTTCCCTCCCAAATCCCTGCCCTCCTTGCCCCACACAGGCCTCTGCCCTGTTCCTCAAACTTCCGTGCCCATGTTAGTGCCTGTGTAGCCCCCCAATGGCAAGGTCTCATGTAGAAACTCCTGCCAGCAAACTGAAGCCGCCCCTAGATCCAGAACAAGAATCGCAGTTCCTGTGCATGGCCTGAATGGAGGATAGACCATGGGCACAGGGAAGGCCAACACTAATATCCAGGTAGATCATCAACGTACTCCTCTGTCCCAGGAGCAGGAAGGTCTCTGGTTCTTGCTCTCTTCAGTGGCTGGAGCTGCTGAGTTGGGGGTACAGGTGGGCAGAGATGGTAACAGGCCAGAGGATTAATCCAGTGTCAGGGGGGGAGTCCTCCCTCTTGTGGGAGATGATGTTGCCCCTCTATGGGGAAGTCCTTCCTTGCAGATGCTGTGCTTTGGTTCCTGCACTCTGCCAGGAAGCCCAGCTCCCATCCCGAGCAGCTTGGCTGTTCCCTACCTTGCTCGGCACCAGACCCTCTGCACAGAGCTGCTCTGGGCAAGGACTGCAGAGCCAGCTGTCATCCTGGCAGGTGTAGCCCCAGGTTCCATAACCCTGACCCATGGTCTCTCTCCGCTGGCAGGCTCGGAGGAAGGCCTGCCCATAGAACATGGATGACGAGCTCTAGATCCTGCTGACAGCATCCCCCAGCACAGACAAACTCCAGCACATCTTGGAGGTGAGCAGAATGGGAAGGGCCAGCAGGGGTTTTACCTTGGCCCTGGGGACTCCAAGAAAGAAGAGACTGGAAAATCCATGTTTCTACTCTTGGATCCTTCGAGTATGCATTTGTGATATAAACTCAGTGGGTGACCTTGGGGTTAACTCACTTCCCCCTTCCGGCATCAGTCTTCTCCACTCTCAGATCTACCCTGGGGAAGAAGGACATATGCCTTGACAATCACCTTCACCTGTGGGTGTCTGGCCCTGGGACCCTCAACCAACTGGACTGCCTGCCCCACCACTTAAACTGCCCTGACTTTTCCTCCTAGGGCCTTGTCCTAAGTGCTCAGCCAAGCCCCTTCCTGGCTTATCCCTGACCTTTCAAGGACTCTTCAAGCCCCTCCCACACCTGCTCCCCTTGGGGTGTCTCTCGTGGCTGAGCACAGGCTGCCCTTCTGTCTGTCAGCAGGCCTGAGTTCTTGTCACCTGACCCCCACATTTATTCCCTTCTCCCTAGGGAGCTGCATAACCTGGGCTAAGTACAGTTGAGCTCCAACCCCTGTCCTGGCCATCTCACCCTGGGACAGGTTGAAAGTGGAAACCTGTGGGCTAACAGTAACTGTTTGCTCTCAAAGGTGCTGAAGACACAATGGAAGAGGAAATCCTTTGGTCTCGATTTAAATTATTGCAACTGAAAGTGAATGAGAGAAAATAGGTCCAGAGTTATCTTCCTAGCTGCAGAAAATGTGTAGATTGATAGATGTTAAGGTCAGAAAGGACCATTATGTGTATCTAGTCGCACCTCCTGTACAACTCGAGCCCTCGAATGTCACCAAGTGATTCCTTCAGCCAACCATAACATGGGAATGAGCCAGAGCACATCTTTTGGAATGACATCCACATGCATTGGAGCCAGCAGGCTAACAGAAAATCATTCTGCAGTGACATGGGGTTAAGGGACATGAAGGAAAAGACATGGAGGCTGTGATTAAAGTTAGAGCACTGAGACCAGGATAACCGGGGTTAGGTCCCAGGATTGGCTAGCAGAAGACCTGCCATTTTCTATTCCTGGCTTTGGGACCATGAGCGAGTCTCTTCACTGCTGAGTGCCTGGGTTTCCCCAACTATCAAATAGAGCTAATCAAGGTTTTGTTTGTTCTCCCCATTTTACAGGGTGGGAAACCGAGACACAGTTGGGACCTGTCTACACTACAGCTCTCTAGTGCATTTCTAAGCTGCTGACCCCCACATGTTGTTCAGAGCTTATGGACAACACAGCTCCTAAGGGTGTGTTTATTCTGTTCTTATCCCCTATGTACCAGCAGGTCTGGGCGGCCTTTTCTCACTGTGCTGTGGGGAGCAGGTCCTGAGTACAAAGGGTCTGAAGAAGCTCTCAAGGACTAATTTTTAAAAATAATTTTTATCAATGAATTGGGAGAAAACATACAATCCCTGCTGATAACCTTGGTGGGTGACAAAATACTGGCAGAGTCGTTATTACTGATGAGAAGAGAGCAGTGATACAAAGCGATATGGCTCATTTGGCAAGCTGGACCCATTCAAAGAAAACAAGTTTGACCAGAGCCAAATGCAAGGTCCTATACCTCCCAACAAGGCATGCCAGCCACATCTCCAGAATGGAGAAGTGTATCCAGGAAAGCAGTGACTCTGAAAAGGATTTAGGGGCTATAGTGGAGAAGCTACTCAACACGAACTCCCAGTGGGATGCTGTGGTGAACAGAGCTAAAGCCATCATTACATGTAGGAGCAGAGCCGTGAGTAGCATAGGGAGGTGTGACATTATGAGTGTAATATAATATCTCATTGATAGGTCACAGGGCCAGAAAGAGTTAATTAACTCACAGGCTGACCTGATCCATGGCTGAACTTTAAAGACTGGTGAGGAAGATATGTAAAGGAATAGAGCTTTGAAATGCAAGCCTGCATTGTTAGAGATAGAAGGGTAGATGTTTGCTCAGGTCTTGTGATATAAGCAAACAAGTCTTGTCTATTGCTATAGCTTTGATTCAAAGATCGAAAGAGGAATATTAACATTTAGGAAGACACTTGAGTGAAACAGTATTATTGTTCATATGTCTCTTTGAAGGTTGTGGTAACCTGTATCTAAACTGTTTAATGGATAAATTATCCTGTGATAATTGCCAGGATGTTTAGGAGAAGGAAAGTTAAGCCTATTGTTTTCTCAGGCCAAAAGGCTGCTGGAAATGTATAAAAACCCTGGGACACAATCCTTCTTCATCTCAGATCTGCTTTGGGTTTCAAGAAGGGGAAACCCGAAGCCATAAGGACTGAGATCCCCAGTCACTGACTGGAGTCACCCTGAATATGGACATTGGACTATAACCTATGGACTATTTCTAAAAGGACTTTTGGCAACTACACGCTCATCTCTGCTCTGTACCTGTACCTCAAGAGTTGAACTCAAGTCTGTAACTGTATTGATCTTTAACCAACACGCTCTTCCTTTTCCTTTGTAAGCATGTATTTTGGGTAAGATCTGAGTTATCATTTGACCTGGGTCTGGGGCTTGGTCCTGTGGGATCAGGAGAACCTTTTCTTTTATATGATGAAAAAAGATTTTCAGAATTTATCATCATATGTTTGACCTGTGTGTCTGGAAGGAGTCCTGAGGCTGGGTACTTTAAGGGAATTGCATTATTTGGACTTCTGAGTAACCAGGGAGGTGCTATAGAAGCTGTTTTGTGCTGGCTTGGTAAATCTAAGTATTGGAATATCCACCAGCCTTTGGGGTTTGTTTACCCCGTTTGTTTGCAGTCCACCCTGACTGAGTGACCTCAGCTGGCTCCCACAGGCAGCACTGTCACAGGAGGTGACACAGCATCAGTGGGATTGCTATTGGAATACTGCCTCCAGTTTTGGTGTCCTCATTTGAAAAAGATGTTGAGAAATTGGAGCTGGGGCAGCAAAGAGCCACCAAATGTTCTGCAGGCTGGAGAAAAATGCCTTCTAGGGAGCGATTGAAAGAGCTCAACCTGTTTAGCTGATGAAAAGCAGATTGAAAGGTGACTTCACTGAAGTGTTGAAATGCCTTAATGGAGAAAAAATACTGGGGATTAAAAGGCTCGTTAATCTAGCAGAGAAAGGCATAACAAGACCCAATGGCTGGAAGGTGAAAAGCGACAAATTCATATGACAAATAAAGCACAAATATTCAACAGCGAGGATGATTCACCACGGGAAGAAGCTACCAAGGAAAGTGGTGGATTCTCCATCTCGTGATGTCATTTAATGAAGACTAGATGCCTTTCTGGAATGTGCTTGCCAAACGGTAGCAACTGTGGTATACAGGAGGCCTGTGATATGCAGGGGTCAGATGAGATGCTCTAATGGTCTCTTCTGGCCATCAAGTCGACTCATTTCTGAAAAACTGAGTGTAGCATTGGCAGTAGTCTCTGATGTTTTGCTGTCTAGCCGGCATGCTTCCTAGAATGAACACTCCTTGAGTGGAGTGATCCACAGGGAGTAGCTCAAACCTCCAAAGTGTCTGGCCAGCGGCAGGACATTAGCACTGCAGGGAAGGAGTGGGTAGGCTGACGGGATAGCAAGTGTGAAAAAGGGGACAGGGAGTGGGGGGTAAGAGGAGCCTATATAAGAAAAAGCCCCAGATAGCGAGACTGTCCCTATAAAATCAGGACATCTGGTCACCCCAGGGGTGGGTGTGGCAGTGACATCACAAACGCCTTTTGCAGGACCTCAGCCTATTGGTCAAAGGTAGTGGGGAGGTGGTGACCTCACAGAGAGATGCTGACATCAGCCAGGCAGGACAGGGGCGCAGGGCCAGGGAAACCTCACAGACCCCTGTAACTTTGCTTCAGCAAGTCTCCCTCTCGAGTCCTCTCTTTGAGGACTGAGAGAGTATTAGGGTTTACATACATGAGCGCGAGGAGGAATCTCTTTCGAGTTTTCTCCTTTCCTTTTCCTGATTTTACTAGAAAACAGACATCCCTGTTTGGAAGGTAAGAGCCTCTGAGAGGTTTGGAACCTGTACAGTCTGATCCATTTGGTGCCAGGTGAATTCTAGTCATGGAAAACGGTAGCTTAAGGTGGCAGAATTTTATTCCCCACCTAGGATTTTGTCCCTTAGACTCACTGGGGACATTAGGGTTTGTACTTTTTTGTTTTACATTTCCTCCCTCCCTCCCTCCCTCTTTTCTTTCTCTTCTTCTCTTACTTCTTTTGTCCTTTCCCCTGTTCCCCTCCCGCCACCAGGAGGGGTCTAGGGGGGGGAGTCACTGGGGGTGCTCTGCAGCTCCCAAAAATGTGGGGCTGAAATAGTGCTCAGGCAGTGATCCCCACTGGTGACCTGGGCCATCCTTTGGGCTCTCTGATGAGAACCCTCAGCCTCCCGCCCCTCAGTCTCTACCCTGATTGGCTGAGCAAGGGGTTATTGACAGGGAGGAGACTCGGGTCCTTGTTGCTCTCTTTTAAAACAAGTAAATAAGTCATAACCAGTCATGTTTGATGAATTTTGCTGCTTCTCTGCATTCATTGTCTCTGAGCAGTTCATGATTCTCTCTAACATTCCAGTTCTCCTGAAACACTTGCTGAATAATTACTATGAACTGTTGTTGGTCTGGAGCTCATTTGAGAGGACTTTATTCAGATTGTTCAATGTATGAAACTCAAGATCCGATGGTTAGTTTGAAAATTAGGGTTCTTGGGTCCTATTCCCAACTCTGCCACTGCCTGGCTGTGTGACTTCAGACAAGTCAATTCTCCTTTCTCAGCCTTAGCTTCTCCCTCTTTCAAGTAGGCATAACAATCCTCTCCTACCTACCTCACAGTGGGTGGAGGATGGGCATCCTTTGGAGAGTGTTACTGGGAGCAGTGCATAATATGAGAGGTCTTATCACTTTTACTCAAATCAGATAATAGAATAGCTGAAATAAGAGCAGCAACTCCTTAGCTCAGACTGAAGCATCTTCTCTAATTTTCGAGATCAAAGTGTCTCATCTTTGTGTGCGGCAAGACAATTTAATACACAGTGACAAACAGGAGATGCTTTTGTTTTGCAACAAAATATTTTTGCAAAGAATTTTCATCCCACTTGTTATGATTTCAAGAAACAAACGGGTTTAGTCTGAATGAGATTTTCTGACCAAAACGGTTTCAATGAAATTTCCCCACCATCTTGATTCCTGGGCTCTCTCCCTGCCTCTGGGGGGCTTGTTGTCTGTTAGAACAGGAGTCAAGATTGATGGCTTCTCTTTCTGGTTCTGTCACTACCTTGCTGTGTAGGCCCTTGGGTAGATCACTTCCCTTTTCTGTACCTAAGGCTCCCCCTCCGTCCAATGGGAACAGGGACAATTTGCGAACTCCGGGCAGTCGTGAGCCTGAGTGAGATAAGGGGCTTAGTTAAAGCCCTTTGTGAAAGAGAAAGGGGAGGTTCACGGTGTTGAGCACCGAGGAATTCTAAACTTTGCTAAAATGTCTAGGCTGCGGAAACAAGAAATGGTCAGGGCCAAATTTTAACCATTGTCTTTTTTAAAGCCCATTCAGGGAAATGAGTCCCACTCTTTTAGGTAGGTGGGGTTCTTTGCCAGCAGGAGAGAAGAGGTTTCTGCCTCCATTTGTGTGGCCTTAACAAACCAGGTGCTGTGCCCCAGTTCTCATCTGAGATCCCTGAAAAAGAACCTCTCGTCGTCCGTTAACAAGACAGTAGCTATCTTTAAAAGGGGAACAAAGAGAACCTTGGGACTTACAGACCAGCCTGCCTTATTCCATACCTGGAAAGATACTGGAACACCTATTAAACAATCAGTTTGTCAGCACCTACAGGATCATTTGGTTCTTAGTACTAGTGAGCATGGATTTGTCAAGAACAAATCATTCGAAACCAATCCTGTTTCCTTCTTTGACAGGGTTACGGGCCTAGTGGAGGTGGATAAACAGTAGATGTGATCTATCTTGGTGTTAATCAGGCTTGTGAAAATGTCCCATGGGACTGTGTCAAAAGCAAACTAAGGAAATGTGGTCTTGATGCAATTAGTATAACGTGGTTGAAAACCCATCCTCCAAGAGTCGTTCTCCATGTTTGGCTGTCCAGCTGAAAGGGTGTACCTAGTGGGTCCAGCACGGATCAGTCCGGGGTGTGGTACTATTCCATATTTTCATTAATGATTTGGAAAATGGAGTCGAGAGTATGCTTCTAAACTGTGCAGATGACACCAAGCACTTTGGAGCACTTTGGAGCACAGGACTGAAATCAGGAGGGCCAAATCGCACCTGGAGCTGCAGCTAGCGAGAGATGTCAAGAGTAACCAAGAAGGGTTTCTTCAGGTATGTTGGCAACAAGAAAAAAGCCAAGGAAAGCGTGGGCCCCTTACTGAATGAGGGAGGCAACCTAGTGACAGAGGATGTGGAAAATGCTAATGTACTCAATGCTTTTTTTGCCTCTGTCTTCACTAACAAGGTCAGCTCCCAGACTGCTGCGCTGGGCATCACAGCATGGGGAGTAGATGGCCAGCCCTCTGTGGAGAAAGAGGTGGTTAGAGACTATTTAGAAAAGCTGGACGTACACAAGTCCATGGGGCCGGACGAGTTGCGTCTGAGAGTGCTAAAGGAATTGGCGGCTGTGATTGCAGAGCCATTGGCCATTATCTTTGAAAACTCGTGGCGAACGGGGGAAGTCCCAGATGACTGGAAAAAGGCTAATGTAGTGTCAATCTTTAAAAAAGGGAAGAAGGAGGATCCTGGGAACTACAGGCCAGTCAGCCTCACCTCAGTCCCCGGAAAAATCATGGAGCAGGTCCTCAAAGAATCAATCCTGAAGCACTTGCATGAGAGGAAAGTGATCAGGAACAGCCAGCATGGATTCACCAAAGGAAGGTCATACCTGACTAATCGCTTTCTATGATGAGATTACTGGTTCTGTGGATGAAGGGAAAGCAGTGGATGTATTGTTTCTTGACTTCAGCAAAGCTTTTGACACGGTCTCCCACAGTATTCTTGTCAGCAAGTTAAAGAAGTATGGGCTGGATGAATGCACTATAAGGTGGGTAGAAAGTTGGCTAGGTTGTCGGGCTCAACGGGTAGTGATCAATGGCTCCATGTCTAGCTGGCAGCCAGTGTCAAGTGGAGTGCCGCAGGGGTCGGTCCTGGGGCCGGTTTTGTTCAATATCTTCATAAATGATCTGGAGGATGGTGTGGATTGCACTCTCAGCAAATTTGCGGATGATACTAAACTAGGAGGAGTGGTAGATATGCTGGAGGGCAGGGATAGGATACAGAGGGACCTAGACAAATTGGAGAATTGGGCCAAAAGGAATCTGATGAGGTTCAATAAGGATAAGTGCAGGGTCCTGCACTTAGGACGGAAGAATCCAATGCACAGCTGCAGACTAGAGACCGAATGGCTCGGCAGCAGTTCTGCGGAAAAGGACCTAGGGGTGACAGTGGACGAGAAGCTGGATATTAGTCAGCAGTGTGCCCTTGTTGCCAAGAAGGCCAATGGCATTTTGGGATGCATAAGTAGGGGCATAGCAAGCAGATCGAGGGACGTGATTGTCCCCCCTCTATTCGACATTGGTGAGGCCTCATCTGGAATACTGTGTCCAGTTTTGGGCCCCACACTACAAGAAGGATGTGGATAAATTGGAGAGAGTCCAGCGAAGCGCAACAAATATGATTAGGGATCTGGAACACATGACTTATGAGGAGAGCTGAGGGAACCAGGATTTTTTAGTCTGCAGAAGAGAAGAATGAGGGGGGATTTGATAGCTGCTTTCAACTACCTGAGAGGTGGTTCCAGAGAGGATGGTTCTAGACTATTTTCAGTGGTAGAAGAGGACAGGACAAGGAGTAATGGTCTCAAGTTGCAGTGGGGGAGGTTTAGGTTGGATATTAGGAAAAACTTTTTCACTAGGAGGGTGGTGAAACACTGGAATGCGTTACTTAGGGAGGTGGTAGAATCTCCTTCCTTGGAAGTTTTTAAGGTCAGGCTTCACAAAGCCCTAGCTGGGATGATTTAACTGGGGATTGGTCCTGCTTTGAGCAGGGGTTTGGACTAGATGACCTCCCGAGGTCCCTTCCAACCCTGATATTCTATGATTCAAAACGCCCTTTACAAATTGGAGAATTGGACTTCTTGAGCTAAACTCCACGGCTGGGGCCCCTCTGTAGACTGGGCAGAAGTGAAACCCCAGAGCCAAACAGTCCTCCTCCTGGGCAGTGCACGCCGACCTTTAATGGTCAGATGCTGCTTAGCACCGTCAGAGCAGCTTCTGCTGCGGGATTCTCCCAGCACTTTCCAAGAGTGGGAAAGTATGAAATCCCCATTTGACTGCTGGGGACAGAGCCATAGAGTGGGGAGCAACTTGCCCAAAGTCCCAATAGGAAAACCAGCAATGGAACCCAGGAGTCCTGACTGTCAATCCCCTCTTTTCACAGGCAGTCGATCGCCCAGTGTCATCACCCTGCCTGCTGTCTGGGCAGGGTAACTCCTCAGGTCACCACCCTCTCCAGCCTGCCTTGGGCTTGGAGAGTGAGGAGGAGAGCGAGGGACAGCAGATGACCCTGAACATCCGCCATCCATCGCTCCATCGCCTAGAGCAAGTGAGTGTATTAGGGTTCCTCTGTGGCGTCCTCTGTCTGTCTAGGGAGAGGCAGAAAGAGGGGGAGAGAATCTCTCCAAAGGAGATTGGATTTGCAAAAGGCCCCCAGGAGTCCCTTGTTCTCAGACCGGGGAGGGGCTTTTCCAGAGTCATCTCCAGTTTGTTTGGAAAGGTCCCAGCAAAGCGGCTCCCAGCCCTTGCCTTGTGAGATACTGTTTGACAGGCTGAGAGTGTCTGAGCTGGGCCAGACCTCGCTAGATGATGATGATGGAGAGTCCTGGCCAGCAGGGGACTGGGAGGTCACAGGAAAATGCTAATGGAGTCCCCTCTCCCTCCCGTAAGAACTCAGCAGAATTCCCCAGGATGGGTCACCATGTGGCACAGCTGGCTCTGTCCATCAGTGACCCAGCCAAGGACCTCAGCCAGCAGGCCAAGGAGGGAGTGTACCAGCTCTATCGGCTGCTGCTGCACCAGAGGGGTTAGGAACCCAGCTGGGAAATGGCAACTGAGAGTAGAGTGAGAGTGGGACCCCAACCAATTTCTCTCAGACTGACCCCGGCTGGAGGCTGAGTCTCTCTCGATCTCTTTCTCTGTTCTACACCAGCCCCTGCAATTCTGTTGGACCAGGCAAGCAGCGAGGACTCTGCCCACTGTGCAGCCACCAATGGGATTGGAAGGACACAAGCACTGCAACCAGAATGACAAGTGTGAGTGTGTGTGTCTGTTTCCCAGGGCTGACCATCCATGAGGCCGAAGCCCTGTGGTGTTGGGACTGGCACCGGGACAGCAGGCTCCTGGACAACAGGAACACAGCCAGGGTGGGGGAGGTAAGGACTCTCTGCCAGGGCATGACACAGCTCAGGGAGTGGGGGTGGCTGGGTCCCCTGCAGTGGCTGCCTCCTGGGGCCACTAGACAGAGATACCGTTCTAGCCCCCGGATTTGGAACCTGATTCTGGGCAATCTGCTAATGCCTCACGTCCTGTTGGTTTTAGGTCTTCGGAAAGTTCTTCTGGGAGGGGCAGAGAAGATCCTTCCTCCAGATGGCAGTGCTGGCCATCCACGACCCCCTGCTGCGTGTCAGCCAGGTTGGGCTGCTCCTCACCTGCTCCCTCCTAGGGGAAGCCCAGCAGCAGATAGGGGACAAGGTAAGCAGCTGCATTAGAATCAGGAGATTGACGTGGGGCCCAGGCCTCATTCCCATCCAATGGCCATTCGCTGGCCTGGCAGCAAGAAGCCTGGTGTGGAATGAGAGTGAGAACAGGTGCTACTGGCAAGGGAGGTGAATTCACCTCCATGAGCAGGAGGGAGCCAGCTTGTCTCTGGAGCAGCTCCAACCGATCCTTTTAGCAAGGCTTATTAATGACAAGAATTACCTCATCACGGACTTATGTTCTTAGGACACGGTGCTATCGCTCTTGGGAAGTGCCCTCTCCTGTCCCACAGGGCCGCACCAGTTTCCAGCGAAGTAGAGTCTGTGTCTCCTGAGTCACCACCCAGAGTTGCTCCCATCACTGGCAGCCTGGGAAGCCAAGGACTGACGAGTGATGGCGATTCACCAGGCAGGGTTGAGGCACATGGGCGGGGGAAGCTTGTCCTGCTGCTGGCAGGGCTGGACCCACTCTAGAGAGAATGGGAGGATTTAGTTAGCAGGGCCTTCTGATCTGCCCCATTCACCAGAGCTGCCATCCTGCGTCTTCAGCATTAGTGTCTGGCATGACTTGGGGAAAGGTCTCAACCTCCCGACATCCTACTTCACTGCTGCCAGAATCCGTCCTTCCCCCACACTCCCTTGCTAGAGCCCTGTCCCTGCCCAAGCTGGGTGGGGGTGGAGGAGAGGGTTCTGAGAACTTGAGCTGTGGATTGTAGGTGGAAGAGCTGTCAGGGACACTGAGGGGGAGGTATCAGGAGCTGACCCTACAAGGAGGGGGGTTGGCACTGGAGGTCACTAGAAAGGACAAGAAGACTCCATTCTAGGGGTCAGGAGGGTGAATCCATCCCTCAGAAGTAGGCAGGTGGTGGGTGGAAGTGCTGCTGCTTCCAGGTGCCCTTAATCCCTCCCAATTCCTCGGGGGCATCTGAGTCTCTGACAGGTTCTCGTTCCCTTGCAGAAGGAGGATGTCACGGCCAATGTGCTGTGTCAGGTCCGCAACATCCGGCACTTGCGCCAGGTGCCTGAGGCACTGCAGGGCTGTGCCTCTGAGGCCACCAGCAACTCCAGCTCCCTGCTGCAGGTACTGCTCTGGCTCACTATAAATGGGGAGATAGGGGAAGGGGAAATGGAGCCCCTTGGCACTCACAGAAACCCTCTCCCCTCTCTGTGGACCAGGGTCCTTCCTGCTGCGCCCCAAATTCCCTCACAGCTTCCGAGATGGGCGCAGCCTGCAGCTGAGCCACCTCCTGGAGCAGTGCAGAAGGGTCACCTTGTCCCATCAAAGCAAGCAGTGCTGGCTCTCAAAGAGGCTTAGATGGAAGACCCCACTCCCTCATGGATGTAAGAGCCATGGGGCTTCTGGGTCTCTTGGGGGAGAAACGGGATACCCAATGCGTAGCCTGGCTGGGAGCTTCCCCTGTCCCTGGCTACCATCTCTGGGACACAGACGTCTCGATCATTGTACCACCCTGGTTTTGTTCATAGGAAGGGGCTCCCTAGACATGTCCTCTAAACTGGACTCCTGAGAGGGTTTCCGGCAGGAGGCTACAGCCCCTCGGGCATGAAGAGGACATCAGGTAGTCTCGTTCACATGGCATCTCCAGTCTCCAGCTCCACTTCCCGCAGCAGGGCAAATGAACCAATCAGCTCCCAGAATCCCAACTCTTTGGCCTCCTTCCACTCAGCAGTGGGATTTCTCCAGCCCCTCACCACACCTGTCAGCCTCTGAATGATGAAGGGCCTGAATGTCGGAGTCACCAGAACAAGCAAACTCCAGTTGCAGGCAGTGGGGCCTGTGTGTACTGAGCCCCACTGGAAACCAGGTCTGAAATGGGAGCAAGGATCCCAGCCCAGGAACAGTAGGAGTGGGCAGAGCAGGCCTGTTACAGGATGTTCTCCACTGGGCTGCACAGCCTGGGGCTTAGCCAAGCTGATTACAGAATGAGCCCTACCTGAGAGGCACCATGTACCTCCCCCTACACAGCCAGTCCTCAGTGGTGATACAGCCCAGCTGGGGTATCAACAGGAATGAGAACGAGGTAGGAAGTTCAGAGCAGCAAGGAAAGTCTAGAGGGAAACTTGAGAAGAGAGGTGGGAAGTGCCCAGGGAAAAGTGCAGCAAAGAGAAAGGAGTAGAACTTGCTGTTGGGTACAGAACCCTGGGCTGCTGCCAATGTCAGGGTGGGACTGGATTCCCCTACTGGCCCCAAAGAAGGGGGCGTACACCCACCTGGAGAGGGTTAGCAAGCCCAGCAAGGGGGCTGCAGGATGAGGAAGAGCCCCAGTGATGGCAGAAGGACTTCTTTCTGTGGAAAGACGTGTTTGGACTTTTAGTGTGAGACAAGCTGGGCCCCAGAAGGGTGGACTAAAGGTGGCGACCTGGCCGAAGGGTTGAGTTACCAGGCAGAGAAACTGTCATGGTGCTGGAGCAACCACAGATGGGGGACGCTAGCCTAGCAAGAGGGCTGTGATGCCATGCCTGGCCGCCACGGGGGCACGGAACGGTGAGTAGATTCGTTTCTAATTGGTACAGTCAGGAGGATTGAATTCCATCAGCCCTCATGGATCATAGGGGGAAGTCTTGGGTGCTGAAGGAAGGTCTGTCGTGACAAGAGGGTATCTCAAGGGACCAAGCTGGTCACTGGATTTCTCACTTCAGTTCCCAGGACTTGTTAAGCAGCTAAAGCAGGTCTAGGAGTTTCTCACGCAGCTCCTAGAACACCAACAGAGGCAGAAGGAAGTGCAGGCGGAGTACGGACGCAGCAGGAGAAATACCTGTGAGAGATCCTGCAAAGGGAAATCAACCCAGGGTCTGCTATGCCCATAGACAAAAAGAGCAGACAAGGAGAGCATGACTGGGCTGTGCTGTGAAGATTAGCCAAGTAGAGCAGGCCTAATGCCAAGATGGGGATAAGAGTTCTTTGTTTTGAGTGCAGAGAAGCAGGCCATATCAAAAGACACGGCCTGCTTAGGAAATTGCTGAGTGGCAAAACAAGGGGCCAGGGCACCAAGAAGGTAGAAAGAAAGGAGAAGGTGTCCTCTGACAGAAACCCACATAAGTCAGGCAACGTGGAGGTGGCAGGGATGGCCGTGGACCTTGCAGACCCTCCACCAACATGCCCTGTTGGGTGCTGCAGGGAGGTGAAGGACGAAATGGTTGGCCCAGAGATGAAGCAGACTGAAGGAGGAACAAACACCAGGGTGGAGCAGTCCATGGTGCATTCTCAGACCCTGACAGAAAGGGTTTTGGCGTATGCAGTGCCAGTAGCAAAAAGGGGTAGAGAAGAAGCTAAAGGCTTCAGAACAGGCTCCGCAAGCAGTTGCGAATGAGAAGGAGTGTCTGCAGGAAGAGCACTGGGATACTGCGTAAGAGAAGGATTGCCTCTTTATTCTGGTGAGCGGCTGGCAGTGGAGCTGGAGACAGTGTGCGTAGGCTGTACAAGCGCGCAGCTGGTGACAGCGATGAGATGATGAGGGATGAAGCTTGGACAAGCATCGAACTTGCCCCCCGGGTGGGCGATGCTCTAAGGAGGAGGCAATATAACGTAGAGTGGCCTGTGGGCTATAAAGCCTGGACTTAGGTAAAATTGATTACAGAGTGAGCTTCACCTGAGGGGAAAACCAGGGAAAACCACAGCAAAGGTACAGGAGCAGGTTTAGCTGTTCAGTAGAGGGCCTTGGGGCAGAACCTAGAATCCAGGGTAGGACTGGTTCTCCCATGGTCTCTAAGGAAGGGGACGTAGAAGGTCATAGAAAGGGCTACCAAGGCCAACAAGGGCAGGCCGAGCCAAAGTCAGGCTGAGGAAGAGCCCCCAAAGGAATGGAAGACCTTGTTTCTGTTAGACATTTTTGGACTTTTTGTTTGGGATGAGCACGACCCAGGAAGGAGTGGACTAAAAGACGGTCACCTGGCTGAAGGGCTGAGTTCCCAGCCAAAGAACTCCCAGAGGGCCCTAGCAACTATTGGCAGGGGTGCTAGCCCAGCAAGAAAGCTGTAACACCAGGCCTTGCCAGGAAGGGGCAGCCTGGTTTTGGAGAGCGGTGGGGATGGTCTATGGGAGAGGATGGCTGGAGGGGTTGTACAGGACGGGGAACAGGGTCCAGTGATGAGAGCAGGGAACTGGTTGGACTGCAGCCCTGCCACTGAGTGGTAACGTGATCCTGGCCAGGTCACTCTCCCACCTGATGCCTCACTTTCTCTATCTTTGACATGGGGATCATCCTGACCCACATTAAGTGTGTATTTGATCCTCTGTTTTTCCTTCTCAAATCCCTGCCCTTCCTGTCCCACACA
The DNA here is from genome assembly GCF_965140285.1 of Lepidochelys kempii. Lineage (NCBI taxonomy): Eukaryota > Metazoa > Chordata > Testudines > Cheloniidae > Lepidochelys > Lepidochelys kempii. Next base: position 176,814,441 of record NC_136382.1, on the reverse strand, counting down.
GGCTTCTGCCCTGTTCCTCAAGCTTCCATGCCCATGTTAGTGCCTGTGTAGCCCCCCAATGGCAAGGTCTCATGTACAGTCTCCTGCCAGCAAACTGAAGCCGTCCCTAGATCCAGAAAAGGAATAGCAGTTTCCGTGCACGGCCCGAATGGAGGATAGACCATGGGCATGGGGACGGCCAACACTCACATCCAGATAGATCATCAACGTACTCCTCTGTCCCAGGAGCAGGAAGGTCTCTGGTTCTTGCTCTCTTCGGTGGCTGGAGCTCCTGAGTTGGGGGTGCGGTGGGCAGAGATGGGAACAGGCCAGAGGATTAATCCAGTGTCAGGGGGAGAGTCCCACCCTGTGGGAGATGATGTTGCCCCTCTATGGGGAAGTCCTTCCTTGCAGATTCTGTGCTTTGGTTCCTGGACTCTGCCAGGAAGCCCAGCTCCCATCCCTAGCAGCTTGGCTGTTCCCTACCTTGCTCGGCACTAGACCCTCTGCAGAGAGCTGCTCTGGGCCAGGAGTGCAGAGCCAGCTGTCATCCTGGCAGGTGTAGCCCCAGGTTCCATAACCCTGACCCATGTTCTCCCTCCCCTGACAGGCTCTGAGGAAGGCCTGCCCAGAGACATGGATGCCATGTTAAAGACCCTACTGACAGCAACCCCCAGCACAGACAAACTCCCGCACACCTTGGAGGTGAGCATAATGGGCAGGGCCAGCAGGAATTTTACCTTAGCCCTGGGGAGGCCTGGAAATGAGAGACTGGGTGATCCATGTTTCCATTGTGTCCTGCTACCTGAGAGCCATTGGGCCACCCGTGCTCAGGGCAGTCAATACAGAGCAGTATTGGGGCCCTTCCGTCTTCAGGGACAGAGGGAAGGCGCTGGTGCTTGATAACAGGGCTCTGCCTGGATTTGTTGAGCACTAACTCCAAGACCCCAGGCAGGCTTGCGGAGTGAGAGCATCAGAGCCCTGTGAGGTCCAGGAGAAGGTCCTCCAAGAAGAGCACTGGCTCCTTCCAAGGAAGCTGCTGAGATTGGTCTTCACAACATCCTCTGGCAAGGAGTTCCACAGGTTGACTGTGCATTGTGTAAAAAAATATTTCCTTTTTTTAGTTTTAAACCTGCTGTCTATTAATTTCATTTCGTGAGCCCATATCAGTGTACAACAGAAATGGTTTCTCGAAGTCATATTCAATAACATGATTGGATCCTTTTACAAACTCAGTGTAAAACTTGCTTAGAACAATGGTGGATCTGGAACTGCCCTTGCAGCATGGTTCCTGTATGTCTCATGTGATCTTGCCAAGAGCTAATGAAAATAGCTACTTTATCCATAGAAGCATTGGCATGTGTCTGGAACCCAATTAACATCAGGACAATGTAGATATTAGTGTTGTCCATAGTATAGGAATCTTGGCATTTAGCCATGAAAGCAATATGGTAGTGTGCCTCGGTTTCCCTTTTCCTACATGAAAGCAGGTCTGCAATGTCTTTTCTCCTGTGAAAAGTTTCAAGACTGTTTACAAGTATCAGGGGGTAGCCGTCTTAGTCTATATCCACAAAAACAAGCAGAAACTTGCTTTCAAAAGAGCCAAGGAGGAGAGGGACACGGTCCATCTAGAGACTGCTGCAGGGGTTCCTGGGGGAAGAGAGGAAGAGCAGGGAGCAGGACCGATTGCTCAGGGGGGGAATGCTGGATATGGGGCCAGCAGGGGGGTTCATCCAGCTCATGTCACAGCACCAGCCCCAGTGTGTGTGCCGGCTGCAGTGTCTGCAGGTGCACAGGTCCATGTACCTGTGACAGTGGAATGGTGTTCCCGGGCCTGGCTCACAATGGTTGGAGGGTGGAGTTTGCGGCAGGGCCAGTGACCAAAATTGCAGATGGGGTTTCTGTTCCCAACAATGACAGCTGTGTGTCTCAGAGAAAGATCCTCTTACTGGTTTTGGAGACAAGGGTACGTATCTTGGAGAGAGGGGTGAGGTGGCAGAGCGCATACTGGTTTATGCCGTAGACGATCCGTGTTCTGGTCAGCCTTGAATGCTCCAATTCCCTAATGAATGTTCTTCTGACTCTTAATGGCTTTTATATTTTTGCTCTCGCGATTATTCAGACACTCAGCCCAGTCGGCCTGGTCCCGCATCCACGTGGTGCCTCACTTTCCCCCTCTCTGAAGTAGGGATAATCCTAACTGAGAATTAGACAGTGTTTGATCCTCGGATCTTGCTTCCCAAATCCCTGTCCTCCTTTCCCAACCCTACCCTCTCCCCCAGTTCCCCAAACTTCCATGCCTATCTTTGTGCCTGTCTCAGCCCCACAACTGCAAGGTCTCAGACACCATCTCCTTCCAGCAAGCTGAAGCTGTCCCAGGCTCAGGAGCTGGAATCGCATGTCCAGAGAGCTTCCCTTGCCAGGCATTGTGGGCATGAGAAAGGACAACACCCATATGCAGGTTGAACATCAACCTCCACCTCTGTCCCAGCAGCAGGATGGCCTCTGGTCCCTGCAGAGCCAGCTGTCATCTGGCAGGTGTAGCCCCAGGTTCCATAACCCTGACCCATGGTCTCCCTCCGCTGGCAGGCTCGGAGCAAGGCCTGCCCATAGAACATGGATGACGAGCTCTCGATCCTGCTGACAGCATCCTCCTGCACAGACAAACTCCAGCACATCTTGGGGGTGAGCAGAATGGGAAGGGGCAGCAGGGGTTTTACCTTGGCCCTGGGGACTCCAAGAAACAAGAGACTGGAAAATCCATGTTTCTTCTCTTGGATCCTTCCCAGTATGCATTTGTGATATCAACTCTGTGGGTGCCCTTGGGGTTAACTCACTTCCCCCTTCCGTCATCAGTCTTCTCCACTCTCAGATCTACCCTGGAGAAGAAGGACATAAGCCTCGACAATCACCTTCACCTGTGGGTGTCTGGCCCTGGGACCCTAAACGAGCTGGACTATCTGTCCCATCACCTAAACTGCCCTATCTTTCCCCCCTCGGGCCTTGTCCTAAGTGCTCCGCCTAGCCCCTTCCTGGCTTGTCCCTGACCTTTCAAGGACTCTTCAAGCCCCTCCCATAGCTCCTCCACTTGGGGCGTCTCTTGTGGCTGAGCACAGGCTGCCCTTCTGTCTCTGAGCAGGCCTGGTTCCTAGTCACATGCTGCTGCTTGTCACCTGATCCCCACACTTATTCCCTTCCCCCTAGGGAGCTGCAGAACCTGAGCTAGGTGCAGTTGAGCTCCAACCCATTTCCTGGCCATCTCAAAAGTTTGAGAACCACTGGAGCCAGATGGCAAACAGAAAATCTTTCTTCTGCAGTGACTTGGGATTAAGGGACATGGAGGAAAAGACATGGAGGCTGTGAGTAAAGTTAGAGTAGCGAGGCCAGGATAACCGAGGCTAGATCCCAGGACTGGCTATCAGAAGACCTGCCGTTTCCGATTCCTGGCTTTGGGACCATGAGCGAGTCTCTTCAACGCTGGGTGCCTCAGTTTCCTCTAGTATCAAATAGCGCTAATCAAGGATTTTTTTTTGTTCTCCCCATTTTACAGGGTGGGAAACCGAGACACAGTTGGGACATGTCTATGCTGGAGGTCTCTTGTGGATTTCTAAGCTGATGACCCCACCATGTTGTTCAGAGCCTGTGGACAACACAGCTCCTAAAGGTGTGTTTGTTTTGTGCTTATCCCCTACGTACCAGCAGGTCTGGATGGACTTTTCTCACTGTGCTGTGGAAAGCAGGACCTGGGTACTAAGAGACTGAAGAAGTTTTCAAGGACTTAAAAGTAGTTTCATCAATGAATTGGGAGAAAACCTATAATCCCTGCTGATAAGATTGGTGGATGATGAAATATTGGCAGAGTGGTAATTACTGATGAGGAGAGGGCAGTGATACAGAGCCATCTGGTTCATTTGGCAAGCTGGGCCCATTGAAAGAAAGCAAGTTTGACCAGAGCCAAATGCAAGGTCCTACACCTAGCAACAAGGCATGCCGGCCACACCTCCAGAATGGGGAATTGTATCTAGGAAAGCAGTGACTCTGAAAAGGATTTAGGGGCCATAGTGGAGAAGTCACTCAACACAAGCTCCCAGCGTGATGCTGTGGTGACCAGGGCTAAAGCCATCCTTCGACGTAGGAACAGAGCCGTGAGGAGGCTAGGGAGGTGACACAGCATCAGTGAGACTGCTATTGGAATACTGCCTCCAGTTTTGGTGTCCTCATTTGAAAAAGATGTTGAGAAATTGGAGCTGGGGCAGCAAAGAGCCACCAAATGTTCTGCGGGCTGGAGAAAAATGCCTTCTAGGGAGCGATTGAAAGAGCTCAACCTGACATCAGCCAGCCAGGCAGGACAGGGGTGCAGGGCCAGGGAAACCTCGCAGACCCCTGTAGCTTTGCTTCAGCAAGTCTCCCTCTCGACGTCCCTCTTTCAGGACTGAGAGAGTATTAGGGTTTACGTACGTGAGCGCGAGGAGGAACCTCTTTCGAGTTTTCTCCTTTTCCTGATTTTACTAGAAAACAGACATCCCTGTTTGAAAGGTAAGAGCCTCTGAGAGGTTTGGAACCTGTTCAGTCTGATCCATTTGGTGCCAGCTGAATTCTAGGCGTGGAAAAGGCTAGCTTCAGGTGGCAGAATTTTATTCCCCACCTAGGATTTTGTCCCTTAGAATCACTGGGGACATTAGGGTTTGTCCTTTTTGTTTTACCTTTTCCTCCATCCCTCCCTCTTTTCTTTCTCTTCTTCTCTTACTTCTTTTGTCCTTTCCCCTGTTCCCCTCCCGCCACCAGGAGGGGTGTGTGTGGGGGAGTCACTGGGGGTGCTCTGCAGCTCCCATTCTGGAAGGTCCACCCAAAAATGTTGGGCTGAAATAGTGCTCGGACAGTGATCCCCACCGGTGACCTGGGCCATCCTCTGAGCTCTCTGGTGAGTCTTCTCCACTCTCAGATCTACCCTGGGGAAGAAGGACATAAGCCCCGACAATCACCTTCACCTGTGGGTGTCTGGCCCTGGGAGCCTAAACCAACTGGACTATCTGCCCCATGACCTAAACTGCCCTGTCTTTCCCGCCTAGGGCCTTGTCCTAAGTGCACAGCCTAGTCCCTTCCTGGCTTGTCCCTGACCTTTCAAGGACTCTCCAAGCTCCTCCCACACCTGCTCCCCTTGGGTCTCTCTCCTGGCTGAGCACAGGCTGCCCTTCTATCTCTCAGCAGGCCTGGGTCCTAGTCACATGCTGCTGCTTGTCACCTGATCCCCACACTTATTCCCTTCACCCTAGGGAGCTGCATAACCTGGGCTAGGTGCTGCTGAGCTCCAACCCCTTTCCTGGCCATCTCACCGTGGGACAGGTTGAAAGTGGAAACCTGTGGGCTAACAGTAACTGTTAGTAACTGTTAGTAACTAATTAGTTAGTCTCTAATGTGCCACAAGAACTCGTTTTCTTTTTGCGAATACAGACTAACACGGCTGTTACTCTGAAACCAGTAACTGTTTGCTCTCAAAGGTGCCGAAGACACAATGGAAGAGGAAATCCTTTGGCCTGGATTTAAATTATTGCAACTGAAAGTGAATGACAGAAAATAGGTCCAGAGTTATCTTCCTGTATCTTCTGTACAGCAGAAAATGTACAGATTAATAGATGTTAAGGTCAGAAAGGACCATTATGTGTTTCCGGTCGCACCTCCTGAAAAACTCAGGCCCTAAAATGTCACCAAGTGGTTCCTTTAGCCAAGCATAACATGGGACTGAGCCAGAGCATGTCTTTTGGAAGGACATCCACATGCATTAGAACAGAGGTTCTCAAACTGGGGAGTCAGGCCCCCTCAGGGGGTCGTGAGGTTATTCCTTGGGGGGTCGTGAGGTGTCAGCCTCCACCCCTGCTTTGCCTCCAGCATTTATAATGGTGTTAAATATATAAAAAAGTGTTTTTAATTTATAAGGAGGATTCACACTCAGATGCTTGTTTTTCTGTTCCTGGCTTTGGGACCATGAGCGAGTCTCTTCAACGCTGGGTGCCTCGATTTCCCCAACTAACAAATAGATCTAATCATGTTGGTTTTTTTTGTTCTCCCCATTTTACAGTGTGGGAAACCGAGACACAATTGGGACCTGTCTACACTGCAAGTCTCTTGTTCATTTCGAAGCTGCTAACCCCCACATGTTTTTCAGATCCTATGGACAACACCGCTCCTAAAGGTATGTTTGGTTTGTGCTTATCCCCTATGTAAACCAGCAGGGCTGGGCGGACTTTTCTCACTGTGCTGTGGGGAGCAGGTTCTGGGTACTAATGCTCTGAAGAAGCTCTCAAGGACTACTTTTTACAAATATTTCTATCAATGAATTGGGAGAAAATATACAATCCCTGCTGATAAGATTGGTGGGTGACAAAATATTGGCAGAGTGGTAATTACTGATGAGGAGAGGGCAGTGATACAGAACCATCTGGCTCATTCAGCAAGCTGGGCCCATTCAAAGAAAGCAAGTTTGACCAGAGCCAAATGCAAGGTCCTACACCTAGCAACAAGGCATGCCGGCCACACCTCCAGAATGGGGAAGTGTATCCAGGAAAGCAGTGACTCTGAAAAGGATTTAGGGGCCATAGTGAAGAAGCCACTCAAAACGAGCTCCCAGCATGATGCTGTGGTGACCAGGGCTAAAGCCATCCTTAGACGTAGGAGCAGAGCCGTGAGGAGGCTAGGGAGGTGACACAGCATCAGTGAGACTGCTATTGGAATACTGCCTCCAGTTTTATTGTCCTCATTTGAAAAAGATGTTGAGAAATTGGAGCTGGGGCAGCAAAGAGCCACCAAATGTTCTGCAGGCTGGAGAAAAATGCCTTCTAGGGAGCGATTGAAAGAGCTCAACCTGTTTAGCTGATGAAAAGCAGATTGAAAGGTGACTTCACTGAAGTGTTGAAATACCTTAATGGAGAGAAAATACTGGGGATTAAAAGGCTCGTTAATCTAGCAGAGAAAGGCAAAACAAGACCCAATGGCTGGAAGGTGAAAAGAGACCAATTCATATGACAAATAAAGCACAAATATTCAACAGCGAGGATGATTCACCACAGGAACAAGCTACCAAGGAAAGTGGTGGATTCTCCATGTCTTGATGTCATTTAATGAAGACTAGATGCCTTTCTGGAATGTCTTTGCCAAATGTTAGCGACTGTGGTAAACAGGAGGCATGTGATATGCAGGGGGTCAGATGAGATGCTGTAATAGTCTCTTCTGGCCATCAAGTCGACTCATTTCTGAAAAACTGAGTGTAGCATTGGGAGTAGCCTCTGATGTTTTGCTGTCTAGCCGGCATGCTTCCTAGAATGAACACTCCTTGAGTGGAGTGATCCACAGGGAGTAGCTCAAACCTCCAAAGTGTCTGGCCAGCGGCAGGACATTAGCACTGCAGGGAAGGGGTGGGTAGGCTGACGGGATAGCAAGTGTGAAAAAGGGGACAGAGGTGTGAGAGGAGCCTATATAAGAAAAAGCCCTAGATAGCGGGACTGTCCCTATAAAATCGGGACATCTGGTCACCCCAGGGGTGGGTGTGGCAGTGACAACACAAAGGCTCTTTGCAGGACCTCAGCCTATTGGTCAAAGGTAGTGGGGAGGTGGTGACCTCACAGAGAGATGCTGACATCAGCCAGGCAGGACAGGGGCGCAGGGCAAGGGAAACCTCGCAGACCCCTGTAGCTTTGCTTCAGCAAGTCTCCTTCTTGAGGTCTCTCTTTCAGGACCGAGAGAGTATTAGGGTTTATGTACATGAGCACGAGGAGGAACCTCTTTCGAGTTTTCTCCTTTCCTTTTCCTGATTTTATTAGAAAACAGACATCCCTGTTTGGAAGGTAAGAGCCTCTGAGAGGTTTGGAACCTGTTCAGTCTGATCCATTTGGTGCCAGCTGAATTCTAGGCGTGGAAAACGCTAGCTTCAGGTGGCAGAATTTTATTCCCCACCTAGGATTTTGTCCCTTAGAATCACTGGGGATATTAGGGTTTGTCCTTTTTGTTTTATCTTTTCCTCCATCCCTCCCTCCTTTCTCTTCTTCTCTTACTTCTTTTGTCCTTTCCCCTGTTCCCCTCCCGCCACCAGGAGGAGTGTGTGTGGGGGAGTCACTGGAGGTGCTCTGCAGCTCCCATTGCGGAAGGTCCACCCAAAAATGTGGGGCTGAAATAGTGCTTGGCCAGTGATCCCCACCGGTGACCTGGGCCATCCTTTGAGCTCTCTAGTGAGAACCCTCAGCCCCCCGCCCCTCAGTTTCTACCCTGATTGCCTGAGCGGGGGTTTACTGACAGGGAGGAGACTCGGGTCATTGTTGTTCTCTTTTAAGACTAAGTAAATAAGTCATAACCAATCATATGTTTGACGAATTTTGCTGCTTCTGTGCATTCATTGTCTCTGAGCAGTTCATGATTCTTTCTAACATTCCAGTTCTCCTGAAACACTTGCTGAATAATTACTATGAACTGTTTGTTGGTCTGGAGCTCATGTGAGAGGACTTTATTCGGGTCATTCAGTGTATGAAATTCAAGATCCGATGGTTAGTTTGAAAGTCCGGGCTCTTGGGTCCTATTCCCAACTCTACCACTGACTGGCTGTGTGACCTCAGACAAGTCAGTTCTCCTCCTTTCTCAGCCTTAGCTTCTCCCTCTTTCAAGTAGGCATAACAATCAGCTCGTACCTACCTCACGGTGGGAGGAGGATGGGGATCCATTGGAGAGTGTCTCGAGGAGCAGTGCATAATATGAGGGGTCCTATCTCGTTTACTCAGATCAGATTTTGACATAATAGAGTAGCTGAAATATTCTATTTTATTTGTTTTTGATTATTTTGAAAATGTTAAGAGCAGCAACTCCTTAGCTCAGACTGAAGCATCTTCTCTAATTTTCGAGATCTAAGCGTCTCCTCTTTGTGCGCGACGAGACAGTTTAACACACTGTGACAAACAGGAGATGCTTTTGTTTTGCAACAAAATATTTTTGCAAAGAATTTTCATCCCACTTGTTATGATTTCAAGAAACAAACTGGTTTAGACTGAATGTGATTTTCCGACAGCTGTTAGGGGGCTTATTCCTTCACCCGCTTCCTTCCCTGGTCCTTCTCGCATGAACAGAGAGCAACAATACCCGAAGTTCAAAGATGCAAACAATTCGATGTTAATGGGGTGAACTTCCAGCAAGCATGATTCCAGTTTCCTTCCTTAGTATCCTCCTTCCCAGCTTTGACACCACAGAGCCTTACACCTGTGTCCCTGTTCCCATTCCTGTCCTTAGCCAAACATGATTCCAATTTCCCCAGCCCCATTCCCTGTTCCCATTTCCCCTTTTAGCAGAACCTGATTCCAATTTCCTTACTCCCATTCCCTGTTCCCATTTCCCACACCCACATGTCCACCCCCACACCCACCCACACCCACTCCCTTCCTCATTGACTACAGATTATATAGTAAAACTTGAGTTCTGCTTAGCTATACCTTAACCAATCATTTTCCTGAAATTTAACTAACCAATCCTAACATATTGTAGCATGATTATGTAACCAATTATATCCCACCACCTTAATTAGTTAACACCCAGCAAAATTAATTGTACAGCAGACAGGAACAATCACAGAACAGACGGAGATTATACAGACAAACAATAGCAAAGTGGGAAGTATAATGACAAGACAATACAGAAGTGAGGATTTCACACGCCAGCTATTGATAAGTGAGTTCTTGCCAGACAGGATGCTATCAAACTAAGTTTCCTTTTACATTTTCTAGGCACTTCCCTTTCTCTGGAGGTGATAGGCACTATCAGGACAGGATTGTATTCCTAACAGCCCAATAGCACCTTCTTTCAATGTGACGAGTTTGGAATGTGAGGATGTGACCATTCGCTTCCCAGCTTATGGCTGCCTCTGTTGCTTAGCCAAAGGCCTTAGCCTAAGAACAGGGCCTCAGACTGTCACAGTAAGAGAAGGCCCTTACACTGGCAGACAGTGATTTTGATTCTTTCTTTTATACCTCTGTAACTAGCCAAGTGAAAAGAATACATCTAAATTCTTAGAGTATAGGCCTTTACAGACAGACCTGAATATGTATATCCTAACAAGGAATGGTTTCAATGAAATTTCCCCACCATCTCGATTCCTGGTCTCTCTCTTTGCCTCTGCGGGGTTTCTTGTCTGTTAGGAGTCAGGATTTGTGGCGTCTCTTTCTGGCTCTGCCACCGCGTTGCTGTGTAGGCCATTGGGTAGGTCACTTCCCTTCTCTGTACCTCAGGCTCCCCATCTGTCTAATGGGAACAGGGACAATTTGCGAACTCTGGGCAGTCATGAGCCTGAGTGAGATAAGGGGCGCAGTTAAAACCCTTTGTGAAAGAGAAAGGGGAGTTTCACGGTGTTGAGCACCAAGGAATTCTAAACTTTGCTAAAATGTCTAGGCTGCGGAAACCAGAAATGGTCGGGGTCAAATTTTAACCACTGTCTTTTTTAAAGCCCATTCAGGGATGTGAGTCCCACTCTTTTAGGTATCTGGGGTTCTTTGCCAGCAGGAGAGAAAAGGTTCCTGCCTCCATTTTTATGGCCTTAACAAACCAGGTGCTGTGCCCCAGTTCTCATCTGAGATCCCCGAAAAGAACCTCTCCCCATCCGTTAACAAGACAGTAGCTATCTTTAAAAGGGAAACAAAGAGAACCCTGGGACTTACAGACTAGCCAGCCTCATTCCATACCTGGAAAGATACTGGAACACATTATTAAACAATCAGTTTGTCAGCACCGACAGGATCATTTGGTTCTTAGTACTAGTGAGCATGGATTTGTCAAGAACAAATCATTCCAAACCAATCCTGTTTCCTTCTTTGACAGGGATATGGGCCGAGTGGAGGTGGATAAACAGTAGATGTGATCTATCTTGGTGTTAATCAGGCTTTTGACACAGTCCCATAGGACATTCTCACAAGCAAACTAGGGAAATGTGGTCTTGATGCAATTAGTATAATGTGGGTACACAGCTGGTTGAAAACCCATCCTCCAAGAGTCGTTCTCCATATTTTGCTGTCCAGCTGAAAGGGAGTACCTAGTGGGTCCGGCACAGATCAGTCTGGGGTGTGGTACTATTCCATAATTTCATTAATGATTTGGAAAACGGAGTGGAGTGTATGCTTCTAAACTGTGCAGATGACACCAAGCACTTTGGAGCGCAGGACTGGAATTCAGAACGCCCTTTAAAATTTGGAGACATTGGTCTTCTTGAGCCAAACTCCACGGCTGGGCCCCTCTCTGTAGGCTGGGCAGAAGTGAAACCCAGAGCCAAACACTCCTCCTCCTGGGCAGTGCATGCCGACCTTTAATGGTCAGATGCTGCTTAGCTCTGTCAGAGCAGCTTCTGCTGCGGGATTCTCCCAGCACTTTCCAAGAGTGGGAAAGTATGAAATCCCCATTTGACTGCTGGGGACAGAGCCATAGAGCGAGGAGCAACTTGCCCAAAGTCCCAATAGGAAAACCAGCAATGGAACCCAGGAGTCCTGACTGTTAATCCCCTCTTTTCACAGGCAGTCGATCGCCCAGTGTCATCACCCTGCCTGCTGGCTGGGCAGGGTAACTCCTCAGGTCACCACCCTCTCCAGCCTGCCTTGGGCTTGGAGAGTGAGGAGGAGAGCGAGGGACAGCAGATGACCCTGAACATCTGCCATCCATCGCTCCATCGCCTAGAGCAAGTGAGAGGCATTAGGGTTCTTCTGTGGCATCCTCTGTCTGTCTGGGGAGAGGCAGAAAGAGGGGGAGAGAATCTCTCCAAAGGAGATTGGATTTGCAAAAGACTCCCAGGAGCCCCTTGCTATCAGACCAGGCAGGGGCTTTTCCAGAGCCATCTCCAGTGTGTTTGGAAATGTCCCAACAATGCGGCTCCCAGCTCTTGCCTTGTGGGATACTGTTTGACAGGCTGAGAGTGTCTGAGCTGGGCGAGACCCTGTGAGCTGCTGAACATGGATTGTCATAAATATAAAGGGAAGGGAAAACCCCTTTAAAATTTCTCCTGGCCAGAGGAAAAATCCTCTCACCTGCAATGGGTTAAAAAGCTAAAGGTAACCTTGCTGGCACCTGATCAAAATGACCAATGAGGAGAAAAGATACTTTCAAAAGCTGGGAGGAGGAAAAAAAATGCAAGGGTCTGGGTCTGTCTGTGTGATGCTTTTGCCGGAGACAGAACAGGAATGGAGTCTTGGAACTTAGTAAGTAATCTAGCTAGGTATGTGTTAGATTATGATTTCTTCAAATGGCTGAGAAAATAGCTGTGCTGAATAGAATGAATATTCCTGTCTGTGTGTCTTTTTTGTCTTTTTTTTAAGGTTTTGCCTAGAGGGATTCTCTATGTTTTGAATCCAATTACCCTGTAAGGTATTCACCATCCTGATTTTACAGAGGTGATTCTTTATTTTACTTCTATTAAAAGTCTTCTCGTAAGGAAACTGAATGCTTTTTCATTGTTCTGAGATCCAAAGGTTTGGGTCTGTGGTCACCTATTCAAATTGGTGAGGATTTTTACCAAACCTTCCCCAGGAAGTGCGGTGCAAAGGTTGGGAGGATTCTGGGGGGAAAGACGTGTCCAAACTCCGTTTCCCAGTAAACCCAGATAAAGTTTGGTGGTGGCAGTGGAAATCCAAGGGCAAAGGGTAAAATTAATTTATACCTTGGGGAAGTTTTAACCTAAGCTGGTAAACGTAAGCTTTCATGCAGGTCCCCACATCTGTACCCTAGAGTTCAGAGTGGAGAAGGAACCTTGATACCATGTCTCTTCTCTTGGATCCTTCCAAGTATGCATTTGTGATACAAACTCAGTGGGTGACCTTGGGGTTAAAACACATCCCCTTCCGGCATCAGTCTTCTCCACTATCAAATCTACACTGGGGAAGGACATAAGCCCCAACAATCACCTTCACATGTGGGTGTCTGGCCCTGGGAGCCAAAACCAACTGGACTGCCTGCCCCATCACCTAAACTGCCCTGTCTTTTCCTCCTAGGACCTTGTCCTAAGTGGCAGCCTAGCCCCTTCCTGGCTTCTCTCTGACCTTTCAAGGACTCTCCAAGCCCCTCCCATACCTGCTCCCCTTGTCTCTCTCTCCTAGCTGAGCACAGGCTGCCATTCTATCTCTCAGCAAACCTGGGTCCTAGTCACATGTTGCTGCTTGTCACCTGACCCCCACACTTATTCCCTTCACCCTAGGGAGCCGCATAACCAGAGCTAGGTGCAGTTGAGCTCCAACCCATTTCCTGGCCACCTCAAAAGTTTGAGAACCACTGGAGCCAGATGGCTAACAGAAAATCTTTCTTCTGCAGTGACGTGGGATTAAGGGACATGGAGGAAAAGTCGTGGAGGCTATGATTAAAGTTAGAGTAGCGAGGCCTGGATAACCAGGGCTAGATCCCAGGACTGGCTATCAGAAGACCTCCCATTTCCTATTCCTGGCTTTGGGACCATGAGCGAGTCTCTTCAACGCTGGGTGCCTCAGTTTCCTCAACTATCAAATAGAGCTAATCAAGGGGTTTTTTATTTTTGTTCTCCCCATTTTACAGGGTGGAAACCGAGACACTGTTGGAACCTGTCTAGAAATGCACAAGAGATCTGCAATGTAATCTGCTGACCCCCACATGTTATTCAGAGCCTGTGGACAAAACAGCTCCTAAAGGTGTTTGTTCTGTTCTTATCCCCTAAGGCTGACAGGATAGCAAGTGTGAAAAAGGGGACAGGGAGTGGGGTGTGAGAGGAGCCTATATAAGAAGAAGCCCCAGATAGCGGGACTGTCCCTATAAAATCGGGACATCTGGTCACCCCAGGGGTGGGTGTGGCAGTGACATCACAAAGGCCTTTTGCAGGACCTCAGCCTATTGGTCAAAGGTGGTGGGGAGGTGGTGACCTCACAGAGAGATGCTGACATCAGCCAGGCAGGACAGGGGCGCAGGGCCAGGGAAACCTCGCAGACCCCTGTAGCTTTGCTTCAGCAAGTCTCCTTCTTGAGGTCTCTCTTTCAGCACCGAGAGAGTATTAGGATTTACGTACGTGAGCGTGAGGAGGAACCTCTTTCGAGTTTTCTCCTTTCCTTTTCCTGATTTTACTAGAAAACAGACGTCCCTGTTTGGAACGTAAGAGCCTCTGAGAGGTTTGGAACCTGTTCAGTCTGATCTATTTCGTGCCGGGTGAATTCTAGGCCTGGAAAATGCAAGCTTAAGGCGGCACTATTTTATTCCCCACCTAGGATTTTGTCCCTTAGAATCACTGGGGACATTAGGGTTTGTCCTTTTTGTTTTACCTTTTCCTCCATCCCTGCCTCCTTTCTCTTCTTCTCTTACTTCTTTTGTCCTTTCCCTTGTTCTCCTCCCGCCACCAGGAGAGTTGTGTTGGGGGAGTCACTGGGGGTGCTCTGCAGCTCCCATTGTGGAAGATCCACCCAAAAATGTGGGGCTGAAATAGTGCTTGGCCAGTGATCCCCACCGGTGACCTGGGCTATCCTTTGGGCTCTCTGGTGAGAAAGTGTCACCTCAGCCTCCCACCCCTTAGTCTCTACCCTGATTAGCTGAGCAAGGGGTTATTGACAGGGAGGAGACTCGGGTCCTTGTTGTTCTCTTTTAAGACCAAGTAAATAAGTCATAACCAGTCATGTTTGATGAATTTTGCTGCTTCTGTGCATTCATTGTCTCTGAGCAGTTCATGATTCTCTCTAACATTCCAGTTCTCCTGAAACACTTGCTGAATAATTACTATGAATTGTTTGTTGGTCTGGAGCTCATTTGAGAGGACTTTATTCAGATTGTTCAACATATGAAACTCAAGATCCGACGGTTAGTTTGAAAGTCCGGGCTCTTGGGTCCTATTCCCAGCTCTGCCACTGCCTGGCTGTGTGACCTCAGACAAGTCAATTCTCCTTTCTCAGCCTTAGCTTCTCCCTCTTTCAAGTAGGCATAACAATCCTCTCCTACCTACCTCAGAGTGGGTGGAGAATGGGGATCCATTGGAGAGTGTCACTGGGAGCAGTGCATAATAGGAACTGTCCTATCATGTTTACTCAATCTGATTATGACATAATAGAATAGCTGAAATATTCTATTTTATTTGTTTTTGATTATTTTGAAATTGGTAAGAGCAGCAACTCCTTAGCTCAGACTGAAGCATCTTCTCTAATTTTCGAGATCTAACTGTCTCCTCTTTGTATGCAATGAGACAATTTAACACACAGTGACAAACAGGAGATGCTTTTGTTTTGCAACAAAATATTTTTGCAAAGAATTTTCATCCCACTTGTTATGATTTCAAGAAACAAACCGTTTTATTCTGAATGAGATTTTCTGACCAAAACGGTTTCAATGAAATTTCCCCACCATCTTGATTCCTGGGCTCTCTCCCTGCCTCTGGGGGGCTTGTTGTCTGTTAGAACAGGAGTCAAGATTGTTGGCTTCTCTTTCTGGCTCTGTCACCACCTTGCTGTGTAGGCCCTTGGGTAGGTCACTTCCCTTTTCTGTACCTAAGGCTCCCCCTCCGTCCAATGGGAACAGGGACAATTTGCAAACTCTGGGCAGTCGTGAGCCTGAATGAGATAAGGGTCGTTAAAGCCCTTTGTGAAGGAGAAAGGGGAGTTTCACGGTGTTGAGCGCCGAGGAATTCTAAACTTTGCTAAAATGTCTAGGCTGAGGAAACCAGAAATAGTCGGGGTCAAATTTTAACCATTGTCTTTTTAAAAGCCCATTCAGGGATGTGAGTCCCACTCTTTTAGGTACGTGGGGTTCTTTGCCAGGTGGAAAGAAGAGGTTCCTGTCTCCATTTTTGTGGCCTTAACAAACCAGGTGCTGTGTCCCAGTTCTCATCTGAGATCCCTGAAAAAGAACCTCTCCCCGTCCGTTAACAAGACGGGAACAAAGAGAACCCTGGGACTTACAGACAAGCCAGCCTCATTCCATACCTGGAAAGATACTGGAACACATTAGTAAACAATCAGTTTGTCAGCACCTTCAGGATCATTTGGTTCTTAGTACTAGTGAGCATGGATTTGTCAAGAACAAATCATTCCAAACCAATCCCATTTCCTTCTTTGACAGGGTTACAGGCCTAGAGGAGGTAGGCAGACAGTAGATGTGATCTATCTTGGTGTTAATCAGGCTTTTGACACAGTCCCATAGGACATTCTCAGAAGCAAACTAGGGAAATGTGGTCTAGATGCAATTAGTATAATGTGGGTGCACAGGTGGTTGAAAACCCATCCTCCAAGAGTCGTTCTCCATGTTTGGCTACCCAGCTAAGAAGGTGTACCTACTGGGTCCGGCAGGGATCAGTCTGGGGTGTGGTACTATTCCATATTTTCATTACTGATTTGGAAAATGGAGTGCAGAGCATGCTTCTACACTGTGCAGATGACACCAAGCACTTTGGAGCACAGGACTGGAATTCAAAACACCCTCTACAAATTGGAGAATTGGTCTTCTTGAGCAAAAGTCCACGGCTGGGCCCCTCTCTACAGACTGGGTGAAAGTGAAACTCCACAACCAAACACTCCTCCTCCTGGACAGTGCATTCCAACCTTTAATGGCAGGGGGACCGGACATGAGGGCCTGGTTGTAACTGCCAGCTGTGGAAGGGAGTGTGTAGCAGTGGTTAGTGAAGGGGCCTGGAAATAAGACTGCTGTGTCCCATCCGTGTGACCCTGAGCAAGTAGCTTCAGCAAGTGGGAGCTGGGAGGTGCTGTCACCCCCACACTAAGGAAGTGTTTTGTACCCCCTGCTGCTGGCTGAGTTTCTCTGTCCCTTGGCAATAAGACAGACTCTTCTTTTCACAGTCGGTTGATCACCCAGTGTCATCACCCTGCCTGCTGGCTGGGCGTGTAACTCCTCAGGTCACCACCCTCTCCAGCCTACCTTGGGCTTGGAAAGTGAGGAGGAGGGTGAGCGACAGCAGGTGACCCTGAACATCCACCATCCATCGCTCCATCACCTAGAGCAAGTGAGTGACATTAGGGTTCCTCTGTAGCATTCCCTGTCTGTCTGGGGAGAGGCAGAAAGAGGGGGAGAGAATTTCTCCCAAAGGAGATTGGATTTGCAAATGCCCTCCTGGAGCCCCTCGCTCTCAGACGAGGGAGGGGCTTCTCCAGTGCCTTCTCCAGCGTGTTTGGAAAGGTCCCAGCAATGCAGCTCCCAGCCCTTCCCTTGTGGGAGACTGTTCCCCTGGCTGAGAGTGTCTGAGCTGGGCCAGACCCTGTGAGCTGCTGAGCATGGAAATCAATGAGAAATGAGGAGTCCCTGGGCTTCTTATACCTAGAGACTTTGATGTGGGGAATGGTTTCCCTGGAGAAGTCCGGAGTCCTGGGTAGTGTTCTGTTCTCTAGCCTGAGGGGTAGCCAGGGACGGCAGGAGGGAGCTGCTTCTCCGATGGTCTTTGTAATTGACCCCAGTGCCTCCCCGGGTGTTGCAGCACCAGGGATGATGAGGGGAAACGTTGGGAGCAGATCATGCAATGAACTCCTGCCAGTGTGTGGAGATTGCACTCCCTGCACCCCTGTGAGGGGAGGAAGAGCTGCTGTGGCTGGGGCAGGGATGGGGAGGGATGAAAAAGGCTGTCTGGTGAGAGGCTGCCCAGACCCCAGACTCACGCCTGCTGCCCGCTCGGTTCCAGGATAGCCGTGCTCCTGAGGATGTTCAGGAACAAGGCTCTGCAGGTGTCCCCAGAGCCTGAGGGAAGCAGCTGCCATCTTCCCCAGGAGCAGAGCAGCCCCTCTGTCCCTGCTGGTGGGGAAGGAGCTCCCGGATGGACCAGGAGGTGGAAGTGCCCAGACTTCTGGCAGAGTAAACCCACTCCCGGCGCAGGTGCCGAGGTGGGAGAGGCACTGGCCAGGCTGAAATGGAGCTGGCCCAGGATGCAGCTGGGCAGGCAGGACCCAGCCCAGGACGGGAGCCAGGCAGGGTGGCTCTGGGGCTTGTTGTGTGGGAAGCACCGGCCCCAGGAGCCCAGCCCTGATTCCCAGCAGGAGGCATCGCCCTGCCCAGTCACTGAGGACCTTCCATCTTCTCCAGGGCAGGAGGTGGAGGATCCCTGTCCCAGCACCAGCAGCTCGGCCCGCTCCCCATGGGACAGCAGCAGTGCCTGGGATTTGGGTAGCAGTGAGGCCAACGGGCGCTGCTGCTTTGTTCCAGGTGAGGAGCCAGTCTGGGCTCAGGGAGGGGTGAGGAGGGGGCTGTGACCACCCTGAGCCCAGGCCCTCAACCAGCGCTATGGGGGCAGGTCTCCAGCCCAGGTGTCTGGCCTGAGCCACGTGAACCTCTGACACTAGATGCTGCCACTTTGGTCCTTGGTGTTCTGGTTGGCGGAGTGGGTGCGGGGAGGGCGGGCAGGCACCTCTCAGGGAGTCCAGGACAGTGTGTGGGGGGGATCTCTTTGCTGTGGGCTCCTGAATTACTTGGGGGCTGAAGGTATCACTGAGAGCGGGGGATGTGGGGAGCGATCTGCCCTGGGTCCCGGAGGTGGGAAGGGAGCACATTGCCCCACCATGCCCCTGTCCTTCTCCTTAGTGGCAGCAGGTATCATCCTGTCCCCTTTTCTCCCTGGTGCAGGGACCCCCAGGGACTCAGAGGACGAGGAGGAGGAATGGGTGGACGTGGCCACAGAGGAGGCTGCTCTCAAGAACATTCGAGAGCAGCTCCAGGGCCGAGAAAAGGTACAAACGTTCCCCAGCTGTGCTGGAACCGAGATTCTCCCGCCCCTTCCCAGCACCCTGACCTCCTGCAGAGAGTCTTGTCTCTGATGATCCACCAGCCCTAATGGGGACCTTTCTTCATGATCTGGGACGGGCGGGTCCCCACTATCCCCCATTCAGGCCTGAGTGCTGCAGCTGGTGTGGGTGGGGCAGGGAGGTCCCTGGCTAACTGGCTCTCTCTCCTGTAACCCCACTCCTGGTGGGTTCAGGACGAGGCCCAGCACCTCATGTTCCTGCACGCCATCCACCCCCGTGTCTCACTGCACAGCAGAGAGGGCAGGACACATTGGAGCCACACTGCTGCAAGGCGGCTGTGCTGGAGAGTATTGTGGTGAGGGAGGACAGAGAGATGGGAGGGGCAGGGGTCTCCCCGGGCCAATGGATGGGGGATGGCTGGTGCTGGAGGGGCAGCTGAGGCCAGGGATTGCTGGGGCTGAAGATTGGGGAGAAGAGACAGGAGAAATTCTGAGATTGGCCACTAGTGGGCAGGAATCGGAGGAGCGGGAGGCAGGTGGGGGGATCTTGCTCACTGTGTGGGGTGCTGGCTGTGTAATCGCCTCACTGGGAAGTGTCAGTGAGGCCCGAATCTCTCACGCTCCTTTGGCTCTCACAGGAGCTTATGGAGGAGATGCCTGATAACTCTCCACCTGGCACCGTCCTCGCTAACTCCCTGATTGCTGTGGGCAACCTCGGGTACTGAGACCCTCCAGGCCTGTTCCCCTAACCCTGGTGCTGCTCAGGCCCAGGGCTGGGAGTCACTGCCCCTTCCACCACCAGGTCACCTCCCAAGGGTGGCTCCTCTGACAGAGATGGTGGGAAGGTTCACTCTCTCTGGTTGGGCTGTTCTTTTCACTCCAGTAACATTGCAATGGCTTTGGGGAGAGGCTCACTCCCAGGAACAGATAGAGGAGGGGCAGCAGGGTCCAAGGAACAGGCGCTATTCCTGCCCTGCCACTGTCTGTCTGGGAAACCTTGCACTTGTCATTCCCTGGCTCGGTGCCTCAGTTTCCATTCTCGCCAGCCTCTGTCTATTTCTCTGCAGTTTCACATCCCTGTTGGTGCCATTCCAATCCCCGCAGTGCACAGTCTAATATCGCCTCCTCTCTCTTGCCAGCACCATGACACCTGGCCTGGAGCCAGACGTGGAGAGCCACCACCTTCAAGCTGCCCTGCATGCCGTCTTCATCGTGGGCACGTAGAAAGACACCACCCAAGTCCAGATAGATCATGCTAAAGTCATGAATTGAAGAGCCAGCTGTCATCCTGCCATGAATTTTTGCTAATTGCCTTCAGTGGAATGTGAATGAGGGAGGCCAGGATATGTATTTGGATGTCTCACAAGTGCTTCGCAGAGACCCCTCTTCCCGTCCTGTGGTAGGTATAGCCCCAGTTTCCCAAACACTGACCCATGGCTCTCCCTTGCTTTGCAGGATCTGCATAGGGCCTTGCCAGAGCTCCTGGATGCCATGCTGGGGAGCCTGCTGGCAGAGTCCCCAGACACTGACAGGCTCCACTACATCTTGGAGGTGAGCCCAATGAGAGGAGTGGGGGCAATTTTATCTTAACTCTTAAACCCATTTTCAAGTTTGTCTTCCTAGCTGGGCCCCCAGTGGGCCGTCCTTGGTCAGGGCAGTCAGTGCAATGCAGTGTCAGGCCCTTTCTCCTTGAAGGACAGAGGAAGGAGCTGGGACTTCAAGCCAGAGCTTTGCCTGGGGACTGGCTTAGGGAGTGAGAGTCTGAACCCCTCCTGTGAGATCCAGAAGATGGTCCTCAGAGAAGAGTCACAGGCTCCTACCGAGAGAAACAGGAGGACCCCAGAGAATCAGCCCTTCTCTCGACAGGCCCTGAGATTCCTAGGGGGATTGTGCTCACACTCAGTCCCTTCACCCAACCAAGGACTTGAGAGCCAAGGAGGGCTGAGGGGTCTGTCTCCTTCCTGGTGAGCTGTTCAGGAATCAGAAGTTCAGGGAGTATGGGACCAGCCCCCACATCGAACGTTGTCCCAATCTAGAGTTATAATGACAAGTTGTGATGTGCAGGATACAGGCATTGTCCTGGGGGCAACAATCCCCTTCTAAATCTCTGAGATAAATGAATCGGATATTCCATCCTGTGCACAATGTCTCAGCCCCCTGGGGATGGGGAGGGTCTCATTAGCGCAACACATGCACCTGCCCATGGATCCTGAGCTGCCTCCTTTCCCCCCAGCACATGAACTATTGGATCATGTCCAGGGTGTCGCAAGAGAGAGCCAGGGCCATTAGGAGCAGCACCGCCCTGCTCAGATCCACCATCACCCTCCCTGAGTTTCACGTAAGTGACCTCTCACCCCAGCTTCTTGACTCCAGGCATCAGTGGGCTGGCTCGAATGGGCTGTAGGAAGTGCTGCTGCAGGGGCTGGGGGTTAGGCGTGTTCCTCTTGGGGAGGCAGAGTCAGAGCAGAGAATGAGCTTGGCTTGAGTCAAGTTCTTCTTGTCCTGGTTAAGTGGTGACTCTGGGCATTTTAAGGGAACCATGCTGCAGGTTCATGTCTTTCTATCATCCTGGAGCAGCTGGGGAAGTAAGTCCTCATGGAGGGCCCTGCCCACATCCCTGTGCTCCAGGCTCCTTTTGGGGGCAGAGGAAATGAAGGGTCTAGCTCAACCTCCTATTCTCTAGCATCTCCTGTAGAGGGGCTACGGGGATGGAGAGTCCTGGCCAGGCGGGGGCTGGGAGCTGACAGGAAAATGCTGAAGGAGTCCCCTCTCCCTCTCTCTTCCGCAAGAACTCAGCAGGATTCCCCAGGATGGGTCACCATGTGGCACAGCTGGCTCTGTCCATCAGTGAACAGCCAAGGACCTCAGCCGGCAGGCCAGGGTGGGAGTGTACAGGCTCTACCAGCTGCTGCTGCACCAGAGGGGTAAGGAACCCAGCTGGGAAATGGCACCCGATAGAGTGAGAGTGGGACCCCAACCAATTTCTCTCAGACTGACCCCGGCTGGAGACTGAGTCTCTATCGATCTCTTTCTCTGTTCTACACCACCCCCTGCAATTCTGTTGGCAAGGAATCTGTCCACTGTGCAACCACCAATGGGATTGCAAGGACACAAGCGCTGCAACCAAAATGACAAGTGTGTGTGTGTGTGTGTGTGTGTGTGTGTGTCTGTTTCCCAGGGCTGACCATCTATGAGGCCGAAGCCCTGTGGTGTTGGGACTGGCATCGGGACAGCAGGCTCCTGGGCTACAGGAACAGAGCCAGGGCTGGGGAGGTAAGGACACTCTGCCAGGGAGTGGGGGTGGCTGGGTCGCCTGCAGTGACTGCTTCCTGGGGCCGCGAGACAGAGATACCGTTCTAGCCCCAGGATTCGGAGCCTCACTCTGGGCAATCTGCTAATGCCTCACGTCCTGTTGGGTTTAGGTCTTCGTAAAATTCTTCTGGGAGGGGCAGAGAAGATCCTTCCTCTGGACAGCAGTGCTGGCCATCCATGACCCCCTGCTGTGTGTCAGCCAGCCTGAGCTGGTCCACACCTACTCCCTCCTGCGGGATGCCCAGCGCTGATGGGGGACAAGGTAAGCAGCTGCATTAGAGTCAGGAGATTGGGGTGGGGCCCAGGCCTCCTTCCCATCCGATGTCCATTCTCTGGGCTGGCAGCAAGGAGCCTGGTGTGGAATGAGAGTGAGAACAGGTGCTACTGGGAAGGGAGATGAATTCAACTTCATGAGCAGGAGGGAGCCAGCTTGTCCCCGGAGTAGCTCCAACCCAGCTCTTTGCAAGGCTAATTAATGACAAGCATTGCCTCATCATGGACTTATGTTCTTAGGACATGGTGCTACCGCTCTTGGGAAGTGCCCTCTGCGAGTCTCTCCTGTCCCACAGGGCCACTCCAGTTTCCAGTGGACTAGTGTCCGTGTCACCCGAGCCACCACCCAGAGTTGCTCCTGTCACTGGTAGCCTGGGAGGCCAAGGACTGACAAGTGATGGCGATTCAGCAGGCAGGCCTGAGGCACATTGGTGGGGGAAGCTTGTCCTGCTGCTGGCAGGGCTGGACTTGCTCTAGAGAGAACGGGAGGATTCAGTCAGCAGGGGCTGCTGATCTGCCCCATTCACCAGGGCTGCCATCCTGCGTCTTCAGCATGAGTGTCTGGGATGACTTGGGGAAA
This sequence comes from Lepidochelys kempii, assembly GCF_965140285.1. Lineage (NCBI taxonomy): Eukaryota > Metazoa > Chordata > Testudines > Cheloniidae > Lepidochelys > Lepidochelys kempii. Next base: position 176,791,615 of record NC_136382.1, on the reverse strand, counting down.
GGTCTCAACCTCCCGACATCCCACTTCACTTCTGCCAGAATCCCTCCTTCCCCCCACCTCCCTGCTAGAGCCCCGTCCCTGCCCAACCTGGGTTGGGGTGGAGGAGAGGGTTTTGAGAACTTGCGCTGTGGATAGGAGGTGGAACAGCTGTCAGGGGCACTGAGCGGGAGGTGGCAGGAGATGACGCTACAAGGACAGGGGTTGGCACTGGAGGTCTCTAGAAAGGACAAGAAGACTCGATTCTGGGGGTAAGGAGGGTGAATCCATCCCTCAGAGGTAGGCAGGTGCTGGGGGGAAATGCTGGTTTCAGGTGCCCTTAATCCCCCCAATTCCTCGGGGGCGTCTGAGTCTCTGACAGGTTCTCGTTCCCTTGCAGCAGGAGGACATCATGGCCAATGTGATGGGCCAGGTCCGCATCATCCAGCACTTGTGCCAGATGCCTGAGGCACTGCAGGGCTGTGCCTCTGAGGCCACCAACAACTCCCACTCCCTGCCTCTGGTACTGCTCTGGGTCAGTGTAAATGGGGAGATAGTGGAAGGGGAAATGGAGCCCCCTGGCACTCACAGAAACTCTCTCCCCTCTCTGTGGAGCAGGGTCCTTCCTTCTGCCCCCCAAATTACAGCAGAGTTTTCCAGACGGGCGCAGCCTGCAGCTCAGCCACCTCTGGGAACAGTGGGGACAGGTCACCACATCCCATCAAAGCAAGCAGTGCTGGCTCTCAAAGAGGCTTAGATGGAAGACCCCACTCTGTCATGGAGGTAAGAGCCATTTATTCCTTGGGGTGTGTGGGCCTCTTGGGGGAGAAATGGGATCATAGAATCATAGGGTTGAAAGGGACCTCGGGAGGTCATCTAGTCCAATCCCCTGCGCAAAGCAGGACCAATCCCCAATTTTTGCCCGGGATCCCTAAATGGTCCCCTCAAGGATAGAACTCACAACCCTGGGTTTAGCAGGCCAAAGCTCAAACCACTGAGCTATCCCTCCCCCAATAATGCGTAGCCTGCCTGGGAGCTTCCCCCATCCCTGTCACCCAGCTCTGGAACAGAGACGTCTCCATCATTGAACCACCCTGGTTTTGTTCATAGGAAGGTGCTCCCCAGAGATGTCCTCTAACCTGGACTCCTGAGAGGGTTTCCAGCAGGAGGCTCCAGCCCCTCGGGCATGAAGAGGACATCAGGTAGTCTCGTTCACATGGCATCTCCAGTCTCCAGCTCCACTTCCCGCAGCAGGGCAAACGAACCGATTAGCTCCCAGAATCCCAACTCTTTGGCCTCCTTCCACTCAGCAGTGGGATTTCTCCAGCCCCTCACCACACCTGTCAGCCTCTGAATGATGAAGGGCCTGAATGTCAGAGTCACCAGAACAAGCAAACTCCAGTTGCAGGCAGTGGGGCCTGTGTGTACTGAGCCCCTCTGGAAACCAGGTCTGAAATGGGAGCAAGGACCCCAGCCCAGGAACAGTAGGAGTGGGCAGAGCAGGCCTGTAACAAGGTGCTCTCCCCTGGGCTGCACAGCCTGGGGCTTAGCCAAGCTGATTACAGAATGAGCCCTACCTGAGAGGCACCATGTAACCCCTCCTACAGAGCCAGACTTCAGTGGTGATATAGCCCAGCTGGGGTATCAACAGGAATGAGAACGAGTTAGGAAGTTCAGAGCAGCAAGGAAAGTCTAGAGGGAAACTTGAGAAGAGAGGTGGGAAGTGCCCAGGGAAAACTGCAGCAAAGAGAAAGGAGTAGACCTTGCTGTTGGGTACAGGACCCTGGGCTGCTCCCAGTGTCAGAGTGGAAGTGGGTTCTCCTACTGGCCCCAAAGAAGGGGGCGTCGATGCACCCGGAGAGGGTTACCGAGCCCAGCAAGGGGGCTGCAGGATGAGGAAGAGCCCCAGTGATGGCAGAAGGACTTCTTTCTATGGAAAGACGTGTTTGGACTTTTAGTGTGAGACAAGCTGGGCCCCAGGAGGATTGACGAAAGATGGCGACCTGGCTGAAGTGTTGACTTACCAGGCAGAGAAACTGTCACGGTGCTGGAGTGACCACTGATGGGGGACGCTACCCTAGCGAGAGGTCTGTGATCATGCCTGGCCGCCATGGGTGCAAGGAACTATGAGTAGCTTCCTTTCTGATTGGCATTGTCAGGAGGATTGAATTCCCCCTGTTATCCGTGAGGGCTGATGGAAGTCTTGGTTGCTGAAGGACGGTCTGTCGTGCCAAGCGGGTGTCTCAAGGGACCAAGCTGGTCACTGTATTTCTCACTTCAGTTTCTGGGACTGGTTAAGCAGCCAAAGCAAGTCTAGGGGTTTCTCACGCAGCTCCTAGAACACCAACAGAGGCAGAAGGAAGTGCAGGCGGAGCTACGGACGCAGCAGGAGAAATACCAGTGAGAGATCCTGCCAAGGGAAATCAACCCAGGGTCTGCTATGCCCATGGACAAAAAGAGCAGATATGGAGAGTATTCCTGGGCTGTGCTGTGAAGATTAGCCCAGGAGAGCAGGGCATGAGGAAGTGTACAAGCGTGGCCTAATGCCAAGATGGGGACAAGAGTTCTTTGTTTTGAGTGCAGAGAAGCAGGCCATATCAAAAGACACGGCCTGCTTAGGAAATTGCTGAGTGGCAAAACAAGGGGCCAGGGCCCCACGAAGGTAGAAAGAAAGGAGAAGGTGTCCTCTGACACAAACCCACGTGAGGCAGGCTACGTGGAGGTGGAAGGGATGGCCGTGGACCTTGCAGACCCTCCACCAACATGCCCTGTTGGGTGCAGCAGGGAGGTGAAGGACGAAATGGTTGGCCCAGAGATGAAGCAGACTGAAGGAGGGACAAACACCAGGGTGGAGCAGTCCATGGTGGGTTCTCAGACCCTGACGGAAAGGGTTTTGGCGTATGCAGTGCCAGTAGCAAAAAGGGGTAGAGAAGAAGCTAAAGGCTTCGGAACAGGCTCCACAAGCGGTTGCGAATGAGAAGGAGTGGCTGCAGGAAGAGCGCTGGGATACTGCGTAAGAGAAGGATTGCCTCTTAATTCTGGTGAGCGGCTGGCAGTGGAGCTGGAGACACTGTGCGCAGGCTGTACAAGCGCGCAGCCGGTGACAGCGATGAGATGATGAGGGATGAAGTTTGGACAAGAATCGAACTTGTTCCCCCAGGTGGGCGATGATCTAAGGAGGAGGGAATATAACAGAGTGTGGCCTGTGGGCTATAAAGCCTGGACCTAGGCCAAACTGATTACAGAGTGAGCTTCACCTGAGGGGAAAACCAGGGAAAACCGCAGCAAAGGTACAGGAGCAGGTTTAGCTGTTCAGTACAGGGCCTTGGGGCAGAACCTACAATTCAGGGTAGGACTGGTTCTCCCATGGTCTCTAAGGAAGTGGACGTAGAAGGTCATAGAAAGGGCTACCAAGGCCAACAAGGGCAGGCCGAGCCAAAGTCAGGCTGAGGAAGAGCCCCCAAAGGGATGGAAGACCTTGTTTTTGTTAGACATTTTTGGACTTTTTGTTTGGGATGAGCACGACTCATGAAGGAGTGGACTAAAAGACGGTCACCTGGCTGAAGGGCTGAGTTCCCAGCCAAAGAACTCCCATAGGGCCCTAGCGACTATTGACGGAGGTGCTCGCCCAGCAAGAAAGCTGTGACACCAGGCCTTGCCTGGAAGGGGCAGCCTGGTTTTGGAGAGTGGTGGGGATGGCCTATGGGAGAGGATGGCTGGAGGGGTCGTACAGGAGGGGCAACAGGGTCCAGTGATGAGAGCAGGGAACTAGTTGGACTGCAGCCCTGCCACTGAGTGGTAATGTGATCCTGGCCAGGTCACTCTCCCACCTGATGCCTCACTTTCTCTATCTTTGAAATGGGGATCATCCTGACCCACATTAAGTAAGTGTTTAATCCTCTGCTCTTCCTTCCCAAATCCCTGCCCTCCTTGCCCCACACAGGCCTCTGCCCTGTTCCTCAAACTTCCATGCCCATGTTGGTGCCTGTGTAGCCCCCCAATGGCAAGGTCTCATGTACAGTCTCCTGCCAGCAAACTGAAGCCGCCCCTAGATCCAGAACAAGAATCGCAGTTCCTGTGCACGGCCTGAATGGAGGATAGACCATGGGCATGGGGACAGCCAACACTCATATCCAGGTAGATCATCAACGTACTCCTCTGCCCCAGGAGCAGGAAGGTCTCTGGTTCTCGCTCTCTTCGGTGGCTGGAGCTGCTGAGTTGGGGGTACAGGTGGGCAGAGATGGGAACAGGCCAGAGGTTTAATCCAGTGTCAGGGGGAGAGTCCTCCCTCTTGTGGGAGATGATGTTGCCCCTCTATGGGGAAGTCCTTCCTTGCAGATGCTGTGCTTTGGTTCCTGGACTCTGCCAGGAAGCCCAGCTCCCATCCCTAGCAGCTTGGCTGTTCCCTACCTTGCTCGGCACCAGACCCTCTGCACAGAGCTGCTCTGGGCAAGGACTGCAGAGCCAGCTGTCATCCTGGCAGGTGTAGCCCCAGGTTCCATAACCCTGACCCATGGTCTCTCTCCGCTGGCAGGCTCAGAGCAAGGCCTGCCCATAGAACATGGATGACGAGCTCTAGATCCTGCTGACAGCATCCTCCTGCACAGACAAACTCCAGCACATCTTGGAGGTGAGCAGAATGGGAAGGGGCAGCAGGGGTTTTACCTTGGCCCTGGGGACTCCAAGAAAGAAGAGACTGGAAAATCCATGTTTCTTCTCTTGGATCCTTCCCAGTATGCATTTGTGATCATACTCTCAGGAACTCTGTGGGTGCCCTTGGGGTTAACTCACTTCCCCCTTCTGGCATCAGTCTTCTCCACTCTCAGATCTACCTTGGGGAAGAAGGACATAAGCCTCGACAATCACCTTCACCTGTGGCTGTCTGGCCCTGGGAGCCTAAACCAACTGGACTATCTGTCCCATCTCCTAAACTGCCCTGTCTTTCCCTCCTCGGGCCTTGTCCTAAGTGCTCAGCCTAGCCCCTTCCTGGCTTGTCCCTGACCTTTCAAGGACTCTCCAAGCCCCTCCCACACCTGCTCCCCTTGCGGTCTCTCTCCTGGCTAAGCACAGGCTGCCCTTCTATCTCTCAGCAGGCCTGGGTCCTAGTCACATGCTGCTGCTTGTCACCTGATCCCCACACTTATTCCCTCCCCCCAGGGAGCTGCATAACCTGGGCTAGGTGCAGTTGAGCTCCAACCCACTTCCTGGCCATCTCAAAAGTTTGAGAACCACTGGAGCCAGCTGGCTAACAGAAAATCTTTCTTTTGCAGTGACGTGGGATTAAGGGACATGGAGGAAAAGAAGTGGAGGCTGTGAATAAAGTTAGAGTAGCGAGGCCAGGATAATCAGGGCAAGATCACAGGACTGGCTATGAGGAGACCTGCCGTTTCCTATTCCTGGCTTTGGGACCATGAGCGAGTCTCTTCAACGCTGGGTGCCTCAGTTTCCTCTAGTATCAAATAGTGCTAATCAAGGGGATTTTTTTTGTTCTCCCCATTTTACAGGGTGGGAAACCGAGACACAGTTGGGACCTGTCTACACTACATCTCCCTAGAGCAGTTCTAAGCTGCTGACCCCCCCATGTTGTTCAGAGCCTGTGGACAACACAGCTCTTAAAGGTGTGTTTGTTTTTTGCTTCACCCCTATGTACCAGCAGGGCTTTTCTCACTGTGCTGTGGGGAGCAGGTCCTGGGTACTAAGACTCTGAAGAAGTTTTCAAGGACTTAAAAGTAGAATTATCAATGAGTTGGGAGAAAACCTACAATCCCTGCTGATAAGATTGGTGGGTGACAAAATACTGGCAGAGTGGTAATTACTGATGAGGAGAGGGCAGGGATACAGAGCCATCTGTCTCATTCGCAAGCTGGGCCCATTCAAAGAAAGGAAGTTTGACCAGAGCCAAATGCAAGGTCCTATACCTAGCAACAAGGTGTGCCGGCCACACCTTCAGAATGGGGAGGTGTATCCAGGAAAGCAGTGACTCTGAAAAGGATTTAGGGGCCACAGTGCAGAAGTCACTCAACACAAGCTCCCAGCTTGATGCTGTGGTGACCAAGGCTAAAGCCATCCTTAGACGTAGGAGTAGAGCCGTGAGGAGGCTAGGGAGGTGACACAGCATCAGTGAGACTGCTATTGGAATACTGCCTCCAGTTTTGGTGTCCTCATTTGAAAAAGATGTTGAGAAATTGGAGCTGGGGCAGCAAAGAGCCACCAAATGTTCTGCAGGCTGGAGAAAAATGCCTTCTAGGGAGCGATTGAAAGAGCTCAACCTGTTTAGCTGATGAAAAGCAGATTGAAAGGTGACTTCACTGAAGAGTTGAAATGCCTTAATGGAGAGAAAACACTGGGGATTAAAAGGCTCGTTAATCGAGCAGAGAAAGGCAAAACAAGACCCAATGGTTGGAAGGTGAAAAGAGACCGATCCTTATCACAAATAAGGCACAAATATTCAACAGCGAGGAAGATTCACCACAGGAAGAAGCTACCAAGGAGAGTGGTGGATTCTCCATCTCTTGATGTGATTTAATGAAGACTAGATGCCTTTCTGGAATGTGTTTGCCAAACGGTAGCAACTGTGGTATACAGGAGGCCTGTGATGTGCAGGGTGTCAGATGAGATGCTCTAATGGTCTCTTCTGGCCATCAAGTCGACTCATTTCTGAAAAACTGAGTGTAGCATTGGGAGTAGCCTCTGATGTTTTGCTGTCTAGCCGGCTTTCTTCCTAGAATGAACACTCCTTAAGTGGGGTGATCGACAGGGAGTAGCTCAAACCTCCAAAGTGTCTGGCCAGCGGCAGGACATTAGCACTGCAGGGGAGGGGTGGGTAGGCTGATGGGATAGCAAGTGTGAAAAAGGGGACAGAGAGTGTGGGGGGTAAGGGGAGCCTATATAAGAAAAAGCCCCAGATAGCGGGACTGTCCCTATAAAATCGGGACATCTGGTCACCCCAGGGGTGGGTGTGGCAGTGACAACACAAAGGCCTTTTGCAGGACCTCAGCCTATTGGTCAAAGGTAGTGGGGAGGTGGTGATCTCACAGAGAGATGGTGACATCAGCCAGGCAGGACAGGGGCGCAGGGCCAGGGAAACCTTGCAGACCCCTGTAGCTTTGCTTCAGCAAGTCTCCCTCTCGAGATCTCTCTTTGAGGACCGAGAGAGTATTAGGGTTTACATACGTGAGCGCGAGGAGGAACCTCCTTCGACTTTTCACCTTTCCTTTTCCTGATTTTACCAGAAAACAGACGTCCCTGTTTGGAAGGTAAGAGCCTCCGAGAGGTTTGGAACCTGTTCTGTCTGATCCATTTGGTGCCAGGTGAATTCTAGGCCTGGAAAACGCTAGCTTCAGGTGGCAGAATTTTATTCCCCACCTAGGATTTTGTCCCTTAGACTCACTGGGGACATTAGGGTTTGTCCTTTTTGTTTTACCTTTTCCTCCGTCCCTCCCTCCTTTCTCTTCTTCTCTTATTTCTTTTGTCCTTTCCCCTGTTCCCGTACTGCCATCAGGAGGGGTGTGTGGGGGGAGTCAGTAGGGGTGCTCTGCAGCTCCCATTGTGGAAGGTCAACTCAAAAATGTGGGGCTGAAATAGTGCTTGGCCAGTGATCCCCATCGGTGACCTGGGGCATCCTTTGGGTTTCCTGGATGAGAACCCTCAGCCTCCCGCCCCCTCAGTCTCTACCCTGATTGGCTGAGTGGGGGGTTATTGACAGGGAGGAGACTTGGGTCCTTGTTGTTCTGCTTTAAGACCAAGTAAATAAGTCAGAACCAGTCATATGTTTGACGAATGTTGCTGCTTCTCTGCCTTCATTGTCTCTGAGCAGTTCATGATTCTCTCTAACATTCGAGTTCTCCTGAAACACTTGCTGAATAATTACTATGAACTGTTTGTTGGTCTGGAGCTCATGTGAGAAGACTTTATTCAGGTCATTCAGTGTATGAAATTCAAGATCCGATGGTTAGTTTGAAAGTCCGGGCTCTTGGGTCCTATTCCCAACTCTGCCACTGGCTGGCTGTGTGACTTCAGACAAGTCAATTCTCCTTTCTCAGCCTTAGCTTCTCCCTCTTTCAAGTAGGCATAACAATCGGCTCCTACCTACCTCATGGTGGGAGGAGGATGGGGATCCATTGGAGAGTGTCACTAGGAGCAGTGCATAATATGAGGGGTCCTATCTCGTTTACTCAGATCAGATTATGACACAATAGAGTAGCTGAAATATTCTATTTTATTTGTTTTTGATTATTTTGAAATTGGTAAGAGCAGCAACTCCTTAGCTCAGATTGAAGCATCTTATCTGATTTTCGAGATCTAAGTGTCTCCTCTTTGTGCGCGACGAGACAATTTAACACGCAGTGACAAACAGGAGATGGTTTTGTTTTGCAACAAAATATTTTTGCAAAGAATTTTCATCCCAATTGTTATGATTTCAAGAAACAAACCAGTTTAGTCTGAATGGGATTTTCTGACAGAAATGGTTTCAATGAAATTTCCCCACCATCTCGATTCCTGGTCTCTCTCTTTGCCTCTGCGGGGTTTGTTGTCTGTTAGGAGTCAAGATATGTGGCTTCTCTTTCTGGCTCTGCCACCGCGTTGCTCTGTAGGCCCTTGGGTAGGTCACTTCCCTTCTCTGTACCTCAGGCTCCCCATCTCTCTAATGGGAACAGGGACAATTTGCGAACTCTGGGCAGTCGTGAGCATGAGTGAGATAAGGGGCTTAGTTAAAGCCCTTTGTGAAGGAGAAAGGGGAGGTTCACGGTGTTGAGCACCGAGGAATTCTAAACTTTGCTAAAATGTCTAGGCTGCGGAAACAAGAAATGGTCGGGGCCAAATTTTAACCATTGTCTTTTTTAAAGCCCATTCAGGGATGTGAGTCCTGCTCTTTTAGGTATGTGGGGTTCTTTGCCAGGAGGAAAGAAGAGGTTCCTGCCTCCATTTTTGTGGCCTTAACAAACCAGGTGCTGTGCCCCAGGTCTCATCTGAGATCTCCGAAAAGAACCTCTCCCCATCCGTTAACAAGACAGTAGCTATCTTTAAAAGGGGAACAAAGAGAACCCCGGGACTTACAGATTAGCCAGCCTCATTCCATACCTGGGAAGATACTGGAACACATTTTTAAACAATCAGTTTGTGAGAACCTACAGGATCATTTGGTTCCTACACGTTCATTTGGTGGTGAGGGCTATCACCAGCAGGAGAGTGAATTTGTGTGGGGGGGTGGAGGGTGAGAAAACCTGGATTTGTGCTGGAAATGGCCCACCTGATAATCACTTTAGATAAGCTATTACCAGCAGGACAGTGGGGTGGGAGGAGGTATTGTTTCATATTCTCTGTGTATATATAAAGTCTGCTGCAGTTTCCACGATATGCATCCGATGAAGTGAGCTGTAGCTCACGAAAGCTCATGCTCAAATAAATTGGTTAGTCTCTAAGGTGCCACAAGTACCCCTTTTCTTTTTAGTATAATGTAGGTGCACAGGTGGTCGAAAACCTATCCTCCAAGAGTCGTTCTCCATGTTTGGCTGCCCAGCTGAAGGGGTGTACCTAGTGGGTCCAGCACGGATCAGTCCGGGGTGTGGTACTATTCCATATTTTCATTAATGATTTGGAAAATGGAGTGGAGAGTATGCTTCTAAACTGTGCAGATGACACCAAGCACTTTGGAGCACAGGACTGGAATTCAAAATGCCCTTTACAAATTGGAGAATTGGTCTTCTTGAGCCAAACTCCAGGGCTGGGCTCCTCTCTGTAGACTGGGCAGAAGTGAAACCCAGAGCCAAACACTCCTCCTCCTGGGCAGTGCACGCCGACCACTAATGGTCAGATGCTGCTTAGCACTGTCAGAGCAGCTTCTGCTGCGGGCTTCTCCCAGCACTTTCCAAGAGTGGGAAAGTATGAAATTCCCATTTGACTGCTGGGGACAGAGCCATAGAGCGGGGAGCAACTTGCCCAAAGTCTCAATCGGAAAACCAGCAATGGAACCCAGGAGTCCTGACTCTCGTTCCCCTCTTTTCACAGACAGTCGATCGCCCAGAGTCATCATCCTGACTGTCGGCTGGGAAGGGTAACTTCTCAGGTCACCACCCTCTCCAGCCTGCCTTGGGCTTGGAGAGTGAGGAGGAGAGCGAGGGACAGCAGATGACCCTGAACATCCGCCATCCTTCGGCCAGAGCAAGTGAGTGGCATTAGGGTTCCTCTGTGGCGTCCTCTGTCTGTCTGGGGAGAGGCAGAAAGGGGGAGAGAATCTCGCCAAAGGAGATTTGATTTGCAAAAGGCCCCCAGGAGTCCCTTGCTCTCAGACCGGGGAGGGGCTTTTCCAGTCATCACCAGTGTGTTTGGAAAGGTCCCAGCAGTGCGGCTCCCAGCCCTTCCCTTGTAACTTAAGGTTTTGCCTAGAGGGATTCTGTATGTTTTGAATCTAATTACCCTGTAAGGTATCTACCATCCTGATTTTACAGAGGTGATTCCTTTACTTCTATTAAAGGTCTTCTTGTAAGAAAACGGAATGCTTTTTTCATTGTTCTAAGATCCAAGGGTTTGGGTCTGTGGTCACCTATGTAAATTGGTGAAGATTTTTACCAAACCTTCCCCAGGAAGTGGGGTGCAAGGGTTGGGAGGATTTTGGGGGGAAAGACGTGTCCAAACTCCGTTTTTTCAGGAACCCAGATAAAGTTTGTTGCTGGCAGTGGAAGTCCTAGGGCAAAGGGTAAAATAGTTTGTACCTTGGGGAAGTTTTAACCTAAGCTGGTAAAAGTAAGCTTAGGAGGTTTTCATGCAGGTCCCCACATCTGTACCCTAGAGTTCAGAGTGGGGAAGGAACCTTGACAGAAATCAATGAGAAATGTCGGGGCCCTGGGCTTCCTATACCTAGGGACTTTGATGTGGGGAATGGTTTCCCCGGAGAAGTCCAGACTCCTGGGTAGTGTTCTTTTCTCTAGCCTGGGGGGTAGCCAGGGATCGTCGGAGGGAGCTGCTTGTCCGATGGTCTTTGTAACTGACCCCAGTGCCTCCCCGGGTGTTGCAGCACCAGGGATGATGAGGGAAATCGTTGGGAGCAGACCATGCAATGAAGTCCTGCCAGTGTGTGGAGATTGCACTCCCTCCACCCCTCTGAGGGGAGGAGGAGCTGCTGTGGCTGGGGCAGGGATGGGGAGGGATGAAAAAGGCTGTTTGGTGAGAGGCTGCCTTGTCCCAAGACTCACACCTACTCCCCGCTCGGTTCCAGGATAGCCGGGCTCCTAAGGATGTTCAGGAAGAAGGCTCTGCAAGTGGCCCCAGAGCCTGAGGGAAGCAGCTGCCATCTTCCCCAGGAGCAGAGCGGCCCCTCTGTCCCCGCTGGTGGGGAAGGAGCTCTTGGCCCAGGCCAGGAGGTGGAAGTGCCCAGCCTGGTAACTCTCCACCGGACACCGGCCTCCCTAATTCCCTGATTGCTGTGGGCAACCTCGGGTACCGAGACCCTCCCGCCTGGTTCCCCGAACCCCGCTGCTGCTCAGACCCAGGGCTGGGAGTCACTGCCCCTCCCACCACCAGGTCACCTCCCAAGGGTGGCTCCTCTGACAGAGGTGGTGGGAAGGTTCACTCTCTCTGGGTTGGGCTGTTCTTTTCACTCCAGTAACATTGCAAAGGCTTTGGGGAGAGGCTCACTCCCAGGATCAGATACAGGAGGGGCAGCAGGGTCCAGGGAACAGGCGCTATTCCTGTCCTGCCACAGTCTGTCTCGGAAACCTTGCACTTGTCATTCCCTGGCTCGGTGCCTCAGTTTCCATTCTCGCCAGCCTCTGCCTATTTCCCTGCGGTTTCACATCCCTGTTGGTGTCAGTCCCACCCCCGCACTGCACAGTCTAATATCGCCTCCTCTCTCTTGCCAGCACCATGACACCTGGCCTGGAGCCAGAGCTGGAGAGCCACCTCCTTTGACCTGCCCTGCATGCCGGCTTCACCCTGGGTATGGAGAAGGACACCACCCAAGTCTAGGTAGATCATGCTAAAGTCATGGATTGAAGAGCCAGCTGTCATCCTGCCATGAATCCTTGCTGACTGCCTGCAGTGGGATGTGAATGAGCGAAGCCAGGATATGTGTTTGGGGGTCTCACAAGTGCTTCCCAGAGACCCCTCTTCCCATCATATGGCAGGTGTAGCCCCAGTTTCCCTAACTCTGACCTATGGCTCTCCCTTGCGTTGCAGGAACTGCATAGAGTATTGCCAGACCTCCTGGATGCCATGCTGGGGAACCTGCTGGCAGAGTCCCCAGAAACCGACAGGCTCCATTACATCTTGGAGGTGTACCCGATAAGAGGGATGGGGCAATTTTGCCTTAACTTTTAGATCCATTTTCAAGTCTGTCCTTCTAGCTGTCCAGTGGGCTGTCCTTGGTCAGGGCAGTCAGTGCAATGCAGTGTCAGGCCCTTCCTCCTTGAAGAACAGGGAAGGAGCTTGAACTTCAAACCAGAGCTTCAAAATGAGCTCTATGATGTGTTGGCATCTAGGAGGTCTGGCAATACTTAGACCTTAGACCTGGCTTAGGGAGTGAGAGTCTGAACCCCTCCTGTGAGATCCAGAAGATGGTCCTCAGAGAAGAGTCACAGGCTCCTTCCTAGAGAAACAGGAGGACCCCAGAGATTCAGCCCTTCTCTTCGAAGGTCCCTGAGATTCCTGTGGAGATTGTGCTCAAACTCAGTCCCTTCGCCCAACCAAGGACTAGAGAGCCAAGGAGGGGTGAGGGGTCTGTCTCCTTCCTGGTGGGCTGTTCAGGAATCAGGAGTTCAGGGAGGATGGGACCAGCCCCGACATCGAACGTTGTCCCAATCTAGAGAGACAATGACAACTTGTGACCTGGAAGATACAGGCTTTGTCCTGGGGGGAACAATCCCCTTCTAAAGCTCTGCGATCAATGAATCAGATATTTCACCCCATGCACAATATCTCACCCCCTGAGGATGGGGAGGATCTCATTATTGGATCGTGCCCAGGGTGTCACAAGAGAGAGCCAGGGCCATTTGGAGCAGCACCGCACTGCTCAGATCCACCATTACCCTCCTAGAGTTTGACGTAAGTGACCTCTCAGCCCAGCTTCCTGACTCCAGGCGTCAGTGGGCTGGCTCGAACGAGCTCTATGATGTGTTGCTGCAGGGGCTGGAGGTTAGGCGTGTTCCTCTTGGGGAGACAGAGTCAGAGCAGAGAATGAGCTTGGCTTGAGTCAAGTTCTTCTTGTCCTGGTTAAGTGGTGACTCTGGGTTTTTAAGGGGACCATGAACCTGCAGCAGGTTCATTCCTTTCTGTCATCGTGGAGCAGCTGGGGAAGTAAGTCCTCATGTAGGGCCCTGCCCACATCCCTGTGCTCCAGGCTGCTTTTAAGGGCAGAGAAAATTAAGGGTCTAGCTAAAGCTCCTATTCTCTAGCATCTCCTGTAGAGGGTCTACCAGGACGGAGAGTCCTGGCCCAGGTGGAGACTGGGAGCTGACAGGAAAATGCTGATGGAGTCCCCTCTCCCTCTCCCTCTTCCTCCCATAAAAACACGGCAGAATTCCCCAGGGTGGGTCACGATGTGGCACAGCTGGCTCTGTCCATCAGTGACCCAGCCAAGGACCTGAGCCGGCAGGCTAGGGTGGGAGTGTACTGGCTCTACCAGCTGCTGCTGCACCAGAGGGGTAAGGAACCCAGCTGGGAAATGGCACCCGATAGAGTGAGAGTGGGACCCCTACCAATTTCTCACAGACTGACCCCGGCTGGAGGCTGAGTCTCTGTCGATCTCTTTCTCGGTTCTACAGCAACCCCTGCAATTCTGTTGGGCCAGGCACGCAGCGAGGACTCTGCCCACTGTGCAGCCACCAATGGAATTGGAAGGACACAAGCACTGCAACCAGAATGACAAGTGTGTATTTGTGTGTGTCTGTTTCCCAGGGCTGACCATCCATGAGGCCGAAGCCCTGTGGTGTTGGGACTGGCACCAGGACAGCAGGCTCCTCGGAAATAGGAACACAGCCAGGGCTGGGGAGGTAAGGACTCTCTGCCAGGGTATGACACAGCTCAGGGAGTGGGGGTGGCTGGATGCCCTGCAGTGGCTGCCTCCTGGGGCCACTAGACAGAGTTACCATTCTAGCCCCAGGATTTGGAGCCTGGTTCTGGGCAATCTGCTAATGCCTCACGTCCTGTTGGTTTTAGGTTTTCGGAAAGTTCTTCTGGGAGGGGCAGAGAAGATCCTTCCTCCAGATGGCAGTGCTGGCCATCCACGACCCCTTACTGCGTGTCAGCCAGGTTGGCCTGCTCCTCACCTGCTCCCTCATGGGGGAAGCGCAGCAGCTGATGGGGGACAAGGTAAGCAGCTGCATTCGAGTCAGGAGATTGGGGTGGGACCCAGGACTCATTCCCATCCAATGGCCATTCTCTGGCCTGGCAGCAAGAAGGCTGGTGGGGAATAAGAGTGAGAACAGATGCTACTGGCAAGGGAGGTGAATTCACCTCCATGAGCAGGAGGGAGCCTGCTTGTCCCCGGAGCAGCTCGAACCGATCCTTTTAGGAAGGCTAATTAATGACCAGCATTACCTCATCACGGACTTATGTTCTTAGGACACGGTGCTATCGCTTGAGGGAAGTGCCCTCTGCGAATTTCTCCTGTCCCACAGGGCTGCACCAGTTTCCAGCGGACTAGAGTCTGTGTCTCCTGAGTCACCACCCAGAGTTGCTCCCATCACTGGCAGCCTGGGAAGCCAAGGACTGATGAGTGATTGCGATTCACCAGGCAGGGCTGTGGCACATGGGCAGGGGAAGCTTGTGCTGCTGCTGGCAGGGCTGGACCCGCTCTAGAGAGAACGGGAGGATTCAGTCAGCAGGGGCTGCTGATCTGCCCCATTCACCAGGGCTGCCATCCTGCGTCTTCAGCATTAGTGTCTGGGATGACTTGGGGAAAGGTCTCAACCTCCCCACATCCCCCTTCACTGGTGCCAAAATCCCTCCTTCTCCCACACTCCCCTGCTAGAGCCTCCTCCCTGCCCAACCTGGGTGGGGGTGGAGGAGAGGGTTCTGAAAACTTGAGCTGTGGATTAGAGATGGAACAGCTGTCATGGGCACTGAGGGGGAGGTGTCAGGAGCTCACCGTACAAGGATGGGGGTTGGCACTAGAGGTCACTAGAAAGGACATAAAGACTCCATTCTAGGGGTCAGGAGGGTGATTCCATCCCTCAGATGTAGGCAGGTGCTGGGTGGAAATGCTGCTGGTTCCAGGTGCCCTTAATCCCCTGATTCCTCGGGGCCATCTGAGTCTCTGAGAGGTTATCGTTCCCTTGCAGCAGGAGGACATCGCAGCCAATGTGATGCGCCTTCAGTGGTGATACAGCCCAGCTGGGGTGTCAACAGGAATGAAGACGAGTTAGGAAGTTCAGAGCAGCAAGGAAAGTCTAGAGGTAAACTTGAGAAGAGAGGTAGGAAGTGTCCAGGGAAAACTGCAGCAAAGGGAAAGGAGCAGACCGAGCTCTTCGGTACAGGACCCCGGGCTGCTCCCAATGTCAGGGTGCGACTGGGTTCCCCTACTGGCCCAAAGAAGGGGGCGTCCACGCACCTGGAGAGGGTTACCAAGCCCAGCAAGGGGGCTGTAGGATGAGGAAGAGCGCCAGTGATGGCAGAAGAACCTCTTTCTGTGGAAAGACGTGTTTGGAGTTTTAGTGTGAGACAAGGTGGGCCCCAGAAGGGTGGACTAAAGGTGGCGACCTGGCCGAAGGGTTGAGTTACCAGGCAAATCAAAAGACACGGCCTGCTTAGGAAATTGCTGAGTGGCAAAACAAGGGGCCAGGGCCCCAAGAAGGTAGAAAGAAAGGAGAAGGTGTCCTCTGACACAAACCCACGTGAGGCAGGCAACGTGGAGGTGGAAGGGATGGCCGTGGACCTTGCAGACCCTCCACCAACACGCCCTGTTGGGTGCTGCAGGGAGGTGAAGGACGAAATGGTTGGCCCAGAGATGAAGCAGACTGAAGGAGGGACAAACAGCAGGGTGGAGCAGTCCGTGGTGCGTTCTCAGACCCTGACGGAAAGGGTTTTGGCGTATGCAGTGCCAGTAGCAAAAAGGGGTAGAGAAGAAGCTAAAGGCTTCGGAACAGGCTCCGCAAGCAGTTGCGAATGAGAAGGAGTGGCTGCAGGAAGAGCGCTGGGATACTGCGTAAGAGAAGGATTGCCTCTTAATTCTGGTGAGCGGCTGGCAGTGGAGCTGGGGACACTGTGCGCAGGCTGTACAAGCGCGCAGCCGGTGACAGCGATGAGATGATGAGGGATGAAGCTTGGACAAGAATAGAACTTGTTCCCCCGGGGGGGTGATGCTTTAAGGAGGGGGAATATAACAGAGAGTGGCCTGTGGGCTATAAAGCCTGGACCTAGGCCAAACAGATTACAGAGTGAGCTCCACCTTAGGGGAAAACCAGGGAAAACCGCAGCAAAGGTACAGGAGCAGGCCTAGCTGTTCAGTACAGGGCCTTGGGGCAGAACCTAGAATCCAGGGTGGGACTGGTTCTCCCATGGTCTCTAAGGAAGGGGACGTAGAATGCCATAGAAAGGGCTACCAAGGGCAGGCAGAGCCAAAGTCAGGCTGAGGAAGAGCCCCCAAAGGGACGGAAGACCTTGTTTCTGTTGAAGACATTTTTGGACTTTTTGTTTGGGATGAGCACGACCGAGGAAGGAGTGGACTAAAAGACGGTCACATGGCTGAAGGGCTGTGTTCCCAGCCAAAGAGTGCCCTAGCGACTATTGGCTTTGGTGCTAGCCTAACAAGAAAGCTGTGACACCAGGCCTTGCCAGGAAGGGGCAGCCTGGTTTTGGAGAGCGGTGGGGATGGTCTATGGGAGAGGATGGCTGGAGGGGTCCTACAGGAGGGGCAACAGGGTCCAGTGATGAGAGCAGGGAACTGGTTGGACTGCAGCCCTGCCACTGAGTGGTAACGTGATCCTGGCCAGGTCACTCTCCCACCTGATGCCTCACTTTCTCTATCTTTGAAATGGGGATCATCCTGACCCACATTAAGTAAGTGTTTGATCCTCTGCTCTTCCTTCCCAAATCCCTGCCCTCCTTCCCCACACAGGCCTCCGCCCTGTTCCTCAAACTTCCATGCCCATGTTAGTGCCTGTGTAGCCATCCAATTGCAAGGTCTCATGTACAGTCTCCTGTTAGCAAACTGAAGCCACCCCTAGATCCAGAATAGGAATCACAGTTCCTGTGTGCGGCCTGAATAGTGTGTAGACCATGGGCACGGGGACAGCCAACACTCACGTCCAGGTAGATCATCAACCTACTCCTCTGTCCCTGGAGCAGGAAGGTCTCTGGTTCTTGCTCTCTTTGGTAGCTGGAGCTGCTGAGTTGGGGGTGCGGTGGGCAGAGATGGGAACAGGCCAGAAGATTAATCCAGTGTCAGGGGGAGAGGTCCCCCCCCCTTGTGGGAGATGATGTTGCCCCTTTGTGGGCAAGGCCTTGCTTGCAGATGCTGTGCTTTGGTCCCTGGACTCTGCCAGGAAGCCCAGCTCCCATCCCGAGCAGCTTGGCTGTTCCCTACCTTGCTCGGCACTAGACCCTCTACAGAGAGCTGCTCTGGGCCAGGACTGCAGAGCCAGTTGTCATCCTGGCAGGTGTAGCCCCAGGTTCCATAACCGTGACCCATGGTCTCCCTCCCCTGACAGGCTCTAAAGAAGGCCTGCTCAGAGATATGGATGCCATGCTTAAGAGCCTGCTGACAGCAACCCCCAGCACAGACAAACTCCCGCACATCCTGGAGGTGAGCAGAATGGGCAGGGGCAGCAGGAATTTTACCTTAGCTCTGAGGAGGCCTGGAAATGAGAGACCAGATGATCCATGTCTCCATTGTGTCCCGCTGCTTGAGAGCCATTGGGGCACCCGTGGTCAGGGCAGTCAGTGTAGAGCAGTGGTGGGGCCCTTCCTCCTTCAGGGACAGAGGGAAGGCGCTGGTGCTCGACAACAGGTCTCTGCCTGGTTCTGTTGAGCACTAACTCCAAGACTTCAGTCAGGCTTGTGGAGTGAGAGCATCAGAGCCCTGTGAGGTCCAGGAGAAGGTCCTCCGAGAAGAGCACTGGTTCCTTCCGAGGAAGCTGCTGAGATTGGTCTTCACAACATCCTCTGGCAAGGAGTTCCACACGTTGACTGTGCATTGTGTAAAAAAATACTTCCTTTTTTTAGTTTTAAACTTGCTGTCTATTAATTTCATTTGGTGACCCCATATCAGTGTACAACAGAAATGGTTTATCCAAGTCATGTTCAATAACATGATTGAATCCTTTTACAAACTCAATGTAAAACTTTCTCACTATACTGGATTGGATTTGCCCTTGCAGCATGATTCCTGTATGTCTCATGTGATCTTGCCAAGAGCTAATGAAAATAGCTACTTTATCCATAGAAGCTTTGGCATATGTCTGGAACCCAATTAATGTCAAGACAATGTAGATATTAGTGTTGTCCATAGGATAGGAATCTTGGCATTTAGCCATGAAAGCAATATGGTTGTGTGCTTCAGTTTCCCTTTTCCTACAGCATATCAGGTCTGCAATGTCTTGTCTCCTGTGAAAAGTTTCAAGATTTATTTGGGCAAAAGCATTCATTGGTAAAAAACACAGATATTTCGTGGGTGAAACATCTGCATCACAAGGTTTTTTTAACATAAATTATGTTCTTCTGTATCAATCTTAACATGTTCAAGAGTTTCCCAAAAGATTAGGCACATTGTACACTTTTACAGTTTTTGGAAATAGCAAAAAAATAGCAAAAAAAACCCAGCATTAGCAATAAGAAGAAATCCATTAGAAGTGTCCATCTACAATCATTTTTGTCATGCCACACCTTTGGCTCAATACCATTGGGGTTCTGGCCTTTTAGGGTTACCCTGTGGCTTCCCTTTGCAAAATTCAGTTCTCACTTTCCTCCTTGTCCTGAAGTAAAAGAAAAAGGTTCTCCCGATCCCAAAGGACCAAGCCCCAGACCCAGGTCAATAGACAAGTCAGATCTTACCCACAAATCACGCAAATTCTATAGGGGCAAGGAGGAACAAGGAGCACCTTGCTTCTAAAAGAGCCAAGGAGGAGAGGGTCACGGTCCATGAAGAGAGACTGCTGCAGGGGTTCCTGGGGGAAGAGAGGAAGAGCAGGGAGCAGGACCGATTGCTCAGGGGGGGAATGCTGGATATGGGGCCAGCAGGGTGGTTCATCCAGCTCATGTCACAGCACCAGCCCCAGGGCGTGTGCCGGCTGCAGTGTCTGCAGGTGCACAGGTCCATGTACCTGTGACAGTGGAATGGTGTTCCCAGGCCTGGCTCACAATGGTTGGAGGGTGGAGTTTGTGGAAGGGCCTGTGAGCAAAATTGCAGATGGGGTTTCTGTTCCCAACTATTGACAGCTGTGTGTCTCAGAGAAAGATCCTCGAACCCCTCTCTCCAAGAGAGGTACCCTTGTCTCCAAAGCCAGTGAGGTGGCAGAGCGCATACTGGTTTATGCCGTAGCCGACATGTTTTCTGGCCAGCCTTGAACTCTCCAATTCCCTGATGAATGTTCTTCTGACCCTTAATAGCTTTTATATTTTTGCTCTAGCCGTTATTCAGATGCTCAGCCCAGTCGGCGTGGTCCCACTTCCATGTGGTGCCTCACTTTCCCCCTCTCTGAAGTGGGGATAATCCTAACTGACAATTAGACAGTGTTTGATCCTCAGATCTTGATTCCCAAATCCCTGCCCTCCTTACCCAACACCAGCCTCTGCCCCGTTTTCCCAAACTTCCATGCCTATCTTAGTGCCTGTCTCCGCCCCCAACTGCAAGGTCTCAGACACAGTCTCCTCCCAGCAAGCTGAAGCTGCCCCTGGCTCTGGAGCTGGAATTGCACGTCCTGAGAGCTTCCCTTGCATGGTCTCTTGACTGTGGGCATGAAAAAGGACAACACCCATATGCAGGTTGAACATCAACTTCCACCACTGTCCCAGCAGCAGGATGGCCTCTGGTCCCTGCTCCCTAAGACAGCTGGAGCTACTGAGAGGTGTGGTTGGCAGAGCATGAGAACATCCCATGAGGTTAAGAAATGGTGGGGAGAGGCTCTTCCCTCAATGGGACATTACGTTGTCCCTCCGTGGGCAGTCCTTTCTTTCCGCAGGCTGGGATTTGAGTCCTGGATTCTGCCCAGAAACCCAGCTTCCATCCCTAGCAGCTTGGCTGTTCCCTACCCTGCTGTGCACCAGGCCCTCTGCAGCGAGCTACTCTGGGCAAGGACTGCAGAGCCAGCTGTCATCCTGGCAGGTGTAGCCCCAGGTTCCATAACCCTGACCCATGGTCTCCCTCCCCTGACAGGCTCAGAGGAAGGGCTGCCCATAGAACATGGATGACGAGCTCTAGATCCTGCTGACAGCATCCCCCAGCACAGAGAAACTCCAGCACATCTCGGAGGTGAGCAGAATGGGAAGGGGCAGCAGGGTTTTTACCTTGGCCCCTGGGGACTCCAAGAAAGAAGAGACTGGAAAATCCATGTTTCTTCTCTTGGATCCTTCTGAGTATGCATTTGTAATATCAGTTCAGTGGGTGACCTTGAGGTAAACTCACTTCCCGCTTCCGGCATCAGTCTTCTCCACTATCAAATCTACCCTGGGGAAGAAGGACATAAGCCCCGACAATCACCTTCACCTGTGGGTGTTTGGCCCTGAGAGCCTAAACCAACTGGACTATCTGCCCCATGACCTAAACTGCCCTGTCTTTCCCGCCCAGGGCCTTGTCCTAAGTGCTCCGCCTAGCCCCTTCCTGACTTGTCCCTGACCTTTCAAGGACTCTCCAAGCTCCTCCTACACCTGCTCCCCTTGGGTCTCTCTCCTGGCTGAGCACAGGCTGCCCTTCTATCTCTCAGCAGGCCTGGGTCCTAGTCACATGCTGCTGCTTGTCACCTGATCCCCACACTTATTCCCTTCACCCTAGGGAGCTGCATAACCTGGGCTAGGTGCAGTTGAGCTCCAACCCCTTTCCTGGCCATCTCACCATGGGACAGGTTGAAACCGGAAACGTGGGATAACAGTAGCTGTTTCCTCTCAAAGGTGCTGAAGACCCAATGGAAGAGGAAATCCTTTGGTCTGGATTTAAATTATTCCAACTGAAAGTGAATGAGAGAAAATAGGTCCAGAGTTATCTTCCTAGCAGCAGAAAATGTGTAGATTGATTGATTGATGTTCAGGTCAGAAAGGACCATTATGTGTATCTAGTCACATCTCCTGTATAACTTGGGCCCTAGAATGTTACCAAGTGGTTCCTTCAGCCAACCATAACATGGGACTGAGCCAGAGCACGTCTTTTGGAAGGACATCCACATGCATTAGAGCAGGGGTTCTCAAACTGGGGGTCGAGCCTCCTCAGCGGGTCGTGAGGTTATTATATGGGGGGTTGCGAGCTGTCAGCCTCCACCTCCAACCCCACTTTGCCTCCAGCATTTATAATGGTGTTACATATGTAAAAAAGTGTTTTTAATTTATAAGGATGGGTCACACTTAGTGGCTTGCTCTGTGAAAGCGGTCACCAGTGCTAAAGTTTGAGAACAACTGCATTAGAGCCAGCTGGCTAACAGAAAACCTTTCTTCTGCAGTGACGGGGGTTAAGGGTCATGGAGGAAAAGACATGGAGGCTGTGATTAAAATTAGAGGAGCGAGGCCAGGATAACAGGGGCGAGGTCCCAGGACTGGCTATCAGAAGACCTGCCGTTTTCTATTCCTTGCTTTGGGACCATGACCGAGTCTCTTCAATGCTGGGTGCCTCGGTTTCCCCACTATCAAATAGAGCTAATCAAGGTTTTGTTTGTTCTCCTCATTTTACATGGTGGGAAACCGAGACACAGTTGGGACCTGTCTACACTACAGCTCTCTAGAGCATTTCTAAGCTCCTGACCACCAAATGTTGTTCAGAGCCGATAGACAACACCGCTCCTAAAGGTGTGCTTGTTCTGTGGGGAGCAGGTCCTGGGTACTAAGGGTCTGAAGAAGCTCTCAAGGACTAATTTTTAAAAATATTTTTATCAATGAATTGGGAGAAAATATACAATCCTTGCTGATAAGCTTGGTGGGTGACAAAATACTGGCAGAGTTGTAATTACTGATGAGGAGAGGGCAGTGATACAGAGCCATCTGGCTCATTCGGCAAGCTGAGCCAATTTGACCAGAGCCAAATGCAAGGTCCTACACCTAGCAACAAGGTATGCCGGCCACAACTCCAGAATGGGGAAGTGTATCCAGGAAAGCAGTGACTCTGAAAAGGATTGAGGGGCCATAGTGGAGAAGTCACTCAACACAAGCTTCCAGCGTGATGCTGTGGTGACCAGGGCTAAAGCCATCCTTAGACGTAGGAGCAGAGCCATGAGTAGGCTAGGGAGGTGACACAGCATCAGTGAGACTGCTATTGGAATATTGCTTCCAGTTTTGGTGTCCTCATTTGAAAAAGATGTTGAGAAATTGGAGCTGGGGCAGCAAAGACCCACCAAATGTTCTGCGGGCTGGAGAAAAATGCCTTCTAGGGAGCGATTGAAAGAGCTCAACCTGTTTAGCTGATGAAAAGCAGATTGAAAGGTGACGTCACTGAAGGGTTGAAATTCCTTAATGGAGAGAAAACACTGGGGATTAAAAGGCTCGTTAATCTAGCACAGAAAGGCAAAACAAGACCTAATGGCTGGAAGGTGAAAAGAGACCAATTCATATCACAAACAAGGCACAAATATTCAACAGCAAGGATGATTCACCACAGGAACAAGCTACCAAGGTAAGTGGTGGATTCTCCATGTCTTGATGTCATTTAATGAAGACTAGATGCCTTTCTGGAATGTGTTTGCCAAACGGTAGCGACTGTGGTATACAGGAGGCCTGTGATATGCAGGGGGTCAGATTAGATGCTCTAATGGTCTCTTCTGGCCATCCAGTTGACTCATTTCTGAAAAACTGAGTGTAGCATTGGGAGTAGCTTCTGATATTTTGCTGTCTAGCTGGCTTGCTTCCTAGAATGAACACTCATTGAGTGGGGGTGATCCACAGGGAGTAGCTCAAACCTGCAAAGTGTCTGGCCAGCGGCAGGACATGAGAACTGCAGGGGAGGGGTGGGAGGCTGACAGGATAGCAAGTGTGAAAAAGGGGACTGGGAGTGGGGGGTAAGAGGAGCCTATATAAGAAAAAGCCCCAGATAGCGGGACTGTCCCTATAAAATCGGGACATCTGGTCACCCCAGGGGTGGGTGTGGCAGTGACATCACAAAGGCTTTTTGCAGGACCTCAGCCTATTGGTCAAAGGTAGTGGGGAGGTGGTGACCTCACAGAGAGATGCTGACATCAGCCAGGCAGGACAGGGGCGCAGGGCCAGGGAAACCTTGCAGACCCCTGTAGCTCTGCTTCAGCAAGTCTCCCTCTCGAGGTCCCTCTTTGAGGACTGAGAGAGTATTAGGGTTTACGTACGTGAGCGCGAGGAGGAACCTCTTTTTGAGTTTTTTCTTTTCCTTTTCCTGATTTTACTAGAAAACAGACGTCCCTCTTTGGAAGGTAAGAGCCTCTGAGAGGTTTGGAACCTGTTCAGTCTGATCCATTTGGTGCCAACTGAATTCTAGGCCTGGAAAACGCTAGATTAAGGTGGCAAAATTTTATTCCCCACCTCGGATTTTATCCCTTAGAATCACTGGGGACATTAGGGTTTGTCCTTTTTGTTTTATCTTTTCCTCCATCCCTCCCTCCTTTCTCTTCTTCTCTTACTTCTTTTGTCCTTTCCCCTGTTCCCCTCCCGCCACCGGGAGGGGTGTGTGGGGGGGAGTCACTGGGGGTGCTCTGCAGCTCCCATTATGGAAGGTGCACCCAAAAATGTGGGGATGAAATAGTGCTCGGGCACTGATCCCCACCGGTGACCTGGACCATCCTTTGGGCTCTCTGGTGAGAACCCTCAGCCTCCCGCCCCTCAGTCTCTACCCTGATTTGCGGAGCTTGGGGTTATTGACAGGGAGGAGACGCGGGTCCTTGTTGTTCTCTTTTAAAGCCAAGTAAATAAGTCATAACCAGTCATATGTTTGACGAATTTTGCTGCTTCTCTGCATTCATTGTCTCTGAGCAGTTCATGATTCTCTCTAACATTCCAGTTCTCCTGAAACACTTGCTGAATAATTACTATGAACTGTTGTTGGTCTGGAGCTCATTTGAGAGCACTTTATTCACGTCATTCAATGTATGAAATTCCAGATCCGATGGTTAGTTTGAAAGTTAGGGCTCTTGGGTCCTATTCCCAACTCTGCCACTAACTGGCTGTGTGACCTCAGACAAGTCAATTCTCTTTTCTCAGCCTTAGCTTCTCCCTCTTTCAAGTAGGCATACCAATCCTCTCCTACCTACCTCACAGTGGGTGGAGGATGGGGATCCACTGGAGAGTGTCACTAGGAGCAGTGAATAATATGAGGGGTCCTATCACGTTTACTCAATCTGATTATGACATAATAGAATAGCTGAAATATTCTATTTTATTTGTTTTTGATTATTTTGAAATTGTTAAGAGCAGCAACTCCTTCGCTCAGACTGTTCCCCACGCTGAGAGTGTCTGAGCTGGGCCAGACCCTATGAGCCGCTGAGCATAGAAATCAATGAGAAATGAGGGGGCCCTGGGCTTCCTATGCCTAGGGACTTTGATATGGGGAATGGTTTCCCTGGAGAAGTCCGGACTCCTGGGTACTGTTCTGTTCTCTAGCCTGGAAGTAGCCAGGGATGGCAGGAGGGAGCTGCTTGTCCGATGGTCTTTGTAACTGACCCCAGTAACTCCCCGGGTGTTGCAGCAACAGGGATGAAGAGGGGGAACGTTGGGAGCAGATCATGCAATGAAGTCCTGCCAGTGTGTGGAGATTGCACTCCCTGCACCCCTGTGCGGGGTGGCTGGGGCAGGGATGGGAGGGATGAAAAAGGCTGTTTAGTGAGAGGCTGCCTTGACCCCAGACTCATGCCTGCTCCCCGCTCGGTTCCAGGATGGCCAGGCTCCTGAGGATGTTCAGGAAGAAGGCTCTGCAAGTGACCCCAGAGCCTGAGGGAAGCAGCTGCCATCTTCCCCAGGAGCAGAGCGGCCCCTCCGTCCCCACTGGCGGGAAAGGCGCTCCCGGCCAGGCTAGGAGGTGGAAGTGCCCAGCTTTCTGGCAGAGAAAACCCGCTCCCAGCACAGGCGCCAAGGTGGGAGAGGCAGCAGCCAGGCTGAAATGGAGCTGGCCCAGGATGCGGCTGGGCAGGCATGACCCAGCCCAGGAAGGGAGCCGGGCAGGGTGGCTCTGGGGCTTGTTATGTGGGAAGTACCGGCCCCAGGAGCCCAGCCCTGATTCCCAGCAGGAGGCACCCCCCTGCCCGGTCACTAAGGACCTTCCAGCCTCCCCAGGGCAGGAGATGGAGGATCCCTGTCCCAGCACCAGCAGCTCGGCCCACTCCCCATGGGACAGCAGCAGCACCTGGGACTCGGGCTGCAGTGAGGCCAAGGGGCGCCGCTGCTTTGTTCCAGGTGAGGAGCCAGGCTGGGCTCAGGGAGGGGTGAGGAGGGGGCTGTGAACACCCTGGGCCCAGGCCCTCGACCAGTGCTAAGGGGGCAGGTCCCCAGCCCTGGTGTCTGGCCTGAGCCACGTGAACCTCTGACACTAGATGCTGCCACTTTGGTCCTTGGTGCTGTAGCTGGTGGTGGGGCGGGGAGGGGGGGCAGGCACCGCGCTGGGAGTCCAGGACAGTGTGTGTGTGGAGGGTCTCTTTGCTGTGGGCTCCTGAAGGAGTTGGGGGCTGAAGGTATTATTGAGAGTGGGGAGTGTGGGGCCCGGTCTGCCCTGGGTCCCGGAGGAGGGAAGGGGGCACATTGCCCCACCATGCTCCTGTGTGTCAGCCAGTGCCAACCTGTCCTCTTCTCTCCCTGGTGCAGGGACCCCCAGGGACTCAGGATGAGGATGAGGAACGGGTGGGTGTGGCCTCAGAGGAGCCTGTTCTCAAGAACATCCAGGAGCAGCTCCAGGGCCGAGAAAAGGTACAAACGTTCCCCAGCTGTGCTGGAACCGAGGGTCTTTTCTCTGACGATCCACCAGCCCTAATGGGGACCTTTCTCCTCCATGATCTGGGATGCCCAAGATGAGGGTGTTTGTCATACACCAGCCGGGGTCTCCTTCCCTCACAGGCACTGTCCCAGATCTGGACCCTGCTTATGTAGGAGTCGTGGGTGATTTGTACAATGGGCGGCCCCCGCTATACCCATTCAGGCCTGAGTCCTGCAGCTGGTGTGGGTGGGGCAGGGAGGTTCCTGGCTAACTGGCTCTCTCCCCCGCAACCCCACTCCTGGGGCGTGCAGGATAAGGACCAACACCTCATGTTCCTGCACGCCATCCGCCACGCGTGTCTCGCTGCACAGCAGAGATGGCAGGACACATTGGAGCCACACTGCTGCAAGGCGGCTGTCCTGGAAAGAATTGTGGTGAGCGACACACGGTGCCAAGCAGCTGGAAGGAGGACAGAGACATGGGAGGGGCAGGGGTCTCCCCGGGCCAATGGATGGGGGATGGCTGGTGCTGGAGGGGCAGCTGAGGCCAGGGATTGCTGGGGCTGAAGATTGGGGACAAGAGACAGGAGAAATTCTGAGATTGGCCACTAGTGGGCAGGAATCGGAAGAACGGGAGGCAGGTCGGGGGATCCTGCTGGCTGTGTGGGGAGCTGACTGTGTAATCGCCTCACTGGGAAGTACCAATGAGGCCTGAATCTCTCTCTCTCCTTTGTCTCCTTTGGGTCTCACAGGAGCTCATTGAGGAGCTGCCTGGTAACTCTCCACCGGGCGCCGTCCTTGCTAATTCCCTGATTGCTGTGGGCAACCTCAGGTACCGAGACCCTCCCACCTGGTTCCCCTAAGCCTGCCGCTGCTCAGACCCAGGTCTGGGAGTCACTGCCCCTCCCACTCCCAGGTCACCTTCCAAGGGTGGCTCCTCCGGCAGAGGTGGTGGGAAGGTTCACTCTCTCTGGGTTGGGCTGTTCTTTTCACTCCAGTAACATTGCAATGGCTTTGGGGAGAGCCTCACTCCCAGGATCAGATACAGGACGGGCAGCAGGGTCCAGGGAACAGGCGCTATTCCTGTCCTGCCACAGTCTGTCTGGGAAATCTTGCACTTGTCATTCCCTGGCTCGGTGCCTCAGTTTCCATTCTCGCCAGCCTCTGCCTATTTCCCTGCGGTTTCACATCCCTGTTGGTGCCAGCCCCACCCCCGCACTGCACAGTCTAATACTGGCTCCTCTCTCTTGCCAGCACCATGCCACCTGGCCTGGAGCCAGAGGTGGAGACCCACCTCCTTCAACCTGCCCTGCATGCTAGCTTCACCCTGGGCACGTAGAAAGACACCACCCAAGTCCAGGTAGATCATGCTAAAGTCATGGATTGAAGAGCCAGCTGTCATCCTGCCATGAATGCTTGCTAATTGCCTGCAGTAGGATGTGAATGAGCGAGGCCAGGATATGTGTTTTGGGGTCTCACAAGTGCTTCCCAAAGACCCCTCTTCCCATCTTATGGCAGGTGTAGCCCCACTTTCCCTAACTCTGACCTATGGCTCTCCCTTGCTTTGCAGGAACTCCGTAGAGTCTTGCCAGACCTCCTGAATGCCAACCTGGGGAAACTGCTGGCAGAGTCCCCAGAAACCGACAGGCTCCATTACATCTTAGAGGTGAACCCGATAAGAGGGATGGGGCAATTTTGCCTTAACTCTTAGATCCATTTTCAAGTCTGTCCTTCTAGCTGGGCCCCCAGTGGGCTGTCCGTGGTCAGGGCAGTCAGTGCCATCCAGTGTCAGGCCCTTCCTCCTTGAAGAACAGGGAAGGAGCTGGGACTTCAAGCCAGAGCTTTGCCTGGGGACTGGCTTAGGGAGTGAGAGTCTGAACCCCTCCTGTGAGATCCAGAGGATGGTCCTCAGAGAAGAGTCACAGGCTCCTTCCAAGAGAAACAGGAGGAACCCAGAGAATCAGCCCTTCTCTCCGATGGCCCCTGAGATTCCTAGGGGGATTGTGCTCACACTCAGTCCCTTCACCCAACCAAGGACTTGAGAGCCAAGGAGGGGTGAGGGGTCTGTCTCCTTCTTGCTGAGCTGTTCAGGAATCAGGAGTTCAGGGAGGATGGGACCAGCCCCGACATCGAACGTTGTCCCAATCTAGAGAGACAATGACAAGTTGTGATGTGCAGGATACAGGCTTTGTCCTGGGGGCAACAATCCCCTTCTAAAGCTCTGCGATCAATGAATCAGATATTCCACCCCATGCACAATGTCTCAGCCCCCTGGGGATGGGGAGGGTCTCATTAGCACAACACATGCACCGGCCCATTGATCCTGAGCTGCCTCCTTTCCCCCCAGCACATTAACTATTGGATCGTGTCCAGGGTGTCGCAAGAGAGAGCCAGGGCCATTAGGAGCAGCACCGCCCTGCTCAGATCCACCATCACCCTCCCTGAGTTTGACATAAGTGACCTCTCAGCCCAGCTTCCTGACTCCAGGCGTCGGTGGGCTGGCTCAAACGGGCTGTAGGATGTGCTGCTGCAGGGGCTGTGGGTTAGGAGTGTTTCTCTTGGGGAGGGAGAGTCAGAGCAGAAAATAAACTTGGCTTGAGTCAAGTTCTTCTTGTCCTGGTTTAGTGGTGACTCTGGTCTTTTAAGGGGACCATGCTTCAGGTTCATGGCTTTCTGTCATCCTGGAGCAGCTGGGGAAGTAAGTCCTCATGGAGGGCCCTGCCAACATCCCTGTGCTCCAGGCTCCTTTGGTGGCAGAGGAAAGTAAGGGTCCAGTTCCTACCTCGTGTCCTCTCGCATCTCCTGTAGAGGGGCTGAGGGGAAGGAGAGTCCTGGCTCGGTGGGACTGGGAGCTGACAGGAAAATGCTGATGGAGTCCCCTCTCCCTCTCCCTTCCATTAGAACTCAGCAGAATTCCCCAGGATGGGTCACCGTGTGGCACAGCTGGCTCTGTCCATCAGTGACCCAGCCAAGGACCTGAGCCGGCAGGCCACTGAGGGAGTGTACCAGCTCTACCAGCTGCTGCTGCACCAGAGGGGTTAGGAACCCAGTTGGGAAATGGCACCCAATAGAAGAGTGACAGTGGGACCCCAACCAATTTCTCACAGACTGACCCCAGCTGGAGGCTGAATCTCTCTTGATCTTTCTCTGATCTACACCAGCCTCTGGAATTCTGTTGGGCCAGGCACGCAGCGAGGACTCTGCCCACTGTGCAGCCACCAATGGGATTGGAAGGACACAAGCACTGCAACCAGAATGACAAGTGTGTGTTTGTGTGTGTCTGTTTCCCAGGGCTGATCATCCATGAGGCCGAAGCCCTGTGGTGTTGGGACTGGCACCAGGACAGCAGGCTCCTGGGCAACAGGAAGACAGCCAGGGTGGGGGAGGTAAGGACACTCTGCCAGGGCATGACACAGCTCAAGGAGTGGGGGTGGCTGGGTCCCCTGCAGTGGCTGCCTCCTGGGGCCACTAGACAGAGATACCGTTCTAGCCCCCAGATTTGGAGCCTGGTTCTCGGCAATCTGCTAATGCCTCACGTGCTGTTGGGTTTAGGTCTTCGGAAAGTTCTTCTCGACGGGGCAGAGAAGATCCTTCCTCCGGATGGCAGTGCTGGCCATCCACGACCCCTTACTGCGTGTCAGCCAGGTTGGGCTGCTCCTCGCCTGCTCCCTCCTGGGGGAAGTGCAGCAGCTGATGGGGGACAAGGTAAGCAGCTGCATTAGAGTCAGGAGATTGGGGTTGGGCCCAGGACTCATTCCCATCCAATGGCCATTCGCTGGCCTGGCAGCAAGAAGCCTGGTGGGGAATGAGAGTGAGAGCAGGTGCTACTGGGAAGGGAGATGAATTTACCTCCATGAGCAGGAGGCAGCCAGCTTGTCCCCGGAGCAGCTCCAACCGATCCTTTTTGCAAGGCTAATGAATGACGAGCATTACCTCATCACGGACTTATGATCTTAGGACACCGTGTTATCGCTCTTGGGAAGTGCCCTCTGCGAGTTTCTCCTGTCCCACAGGTCCGTACCAGTTTCCAGTAGACTAGAGTCTGTGTCACCTGAGCCAGCACACAGAGTTGCTCCCATCACTGGTAGCCTAGGAGGCCAAGGACTGATGAGTGATGGCGATTCACCAGGCAGGGCTGAGGCACATTGGCTGGGGAAGCTTGTTCTGCTGCTGGCAGGGCTGGACCCGCTCTAGAGAGAATGGGAGGATTCTGTCAGCAGGGGCTGCTGATCTGCCCCATTCACCAGGGCTGCCATCCTGTGTCTTCAGCATTAGTGTCTCGGATGACTTGGGGAAAGGTCTCAACCTCCCCACATCCCACTTCACTGCTGCCAGCATCCCTCCTTCCCCCCGCCTCCCCGCTGGAGCCCCGTCCCTGCCCAACCTGGGTTGGGATGGAGGAGAGGGTTTTGAGAACTTGCGCTGTGGATTGGGGGTGGAACAGCTGTCAGGGGCACTGAGCGGGAGGTGGCAGGAGCTGACCCTACAAGGAGGGGGTCTGGCACTGGAGTTCTCTAGAAAGGACAAGAAGACTCGATTCTGGGGGTAAGAAGTGTGAATCCATCCGTCAGAGGTAGGCAGGAGCTGGGGGGAGATGCTGGTTCCAGGTGCCCTTAGTCCCCCCAATTCCTCAGGGGTATCTGACAGGTTCTCTGACAGGTTCTTGTTCCCTTGCAGAAGGAGGACGTCACGGCCAATGTGATGCGCCAGGTCCTCATCATCCAGCACTTGCGCCAGGTGCCTGAGGCACTGCAGGGCTGTGCCTCTGAGGCCACCAGCAACTCCCGCTCCCTGCTGCAGGTACTGCTCTGGCTCACTGTAAAAGGGGAGATAGTGGAAGGGGAAATGGAGCCCCTTGGCACTCACAGAAACCCTCTCCCCTCTCTGTGGAGCAGGGTCCTTCCTTCTGCCCCCCCAAATTCCGGCAGAGTTTCCCAGACAGGCGCAGCCTGCAGCTAAGCCACCCCCTGGAGCAGTACAGACAAGTCACCTTGTCCCATCAAAGCAAGCAGTGCTGGTTCTCAAAGAGGCTTTGATGGAAGACCTCACTGCCTCATGGAGGTAAGAGCCATTTACTCCTTGGGGTATGTGCGTCTCTTGGGGGAGAAACGGGATCCCCAATGCATAGCCTGCCTGGGAGCTTCCCCCGTCCCTGGCTCCCATCTCTGGGACAGAGACGTCTCCATCATTGTACCACCCTGGTTTTGTTCGTAGGAAGGGGCTCCCTAGACATGTCCTCTAAGCTGGACTCCTGAGAGGGTTTCCGGCAGGAGGCTCCAGCCCCTCGGGCATGAAGAGGACATCAGGTAGTCTCGTTCACATGGCATCTCCGGTCTCCAGCTCCACTTCCTGCAGCAGGGGAAATGAATCCATCAGCTCCCAGAATCCCAACTCTTTGACCTCCTTCCGCTCAGCAGTGGGATTTCTCCAGCCCCCTCACCACACCTGTGAGCCTCTGAATGATGAAAGGCCTGAATGTCAGAGTCACCAGAACAAGCAAACTCCAGTTCCAGGCAGTGGGGCCTGTGTGTACTGAGCCCCACTGGAAACCAGGTCTGAAATGGGGAGCAAGGACCCCAGCCCAGGAACAGTAGGAGTGGGCAGAGCAGGCTTGTAACAAGGTGCTCTCCACTGGGCTGCACAGCCTGGGGCTTAGCCAAGCTGATTACAGAATGAGCCCTCCCTGAGAGGCACCATGTATCTCCCCCTACAGAGCCAGACTTCAGTGGTGATACACTCTCCCTGCCCAAAGACGTGGATGCGATGATGAAGAGCCTGCTGACAGCAACCCCCAGCACAGATAAACTCCCGCACATCTTGGAGGTGAGCAGAATGGGCAGGGGCAGCAGGAATTTTACCTTAGCCCTGGGGAGGCCTGGAAATGAGAGACTGGGTGATCCACATTTCCATTGTGTCCTGCTATCTGAGAGCCATTGGGCCACCCGTGGTCAGGGCAGTCAGTCCAGAGCAGTGGTGGGGCCCTTCCTCCTTCAGGGACAGAGGGAAGGCGCTGGTGCTCGACAACAGGGATCTGCCTGGTTCTGTTGAGCACTAACTCCAAGACCCCAGGCAGACTTGCGGAGTGAGAGCATCAGAGCCCTGTGAGGTCCAGGAGAAGGTCCTCCGAGAAGAGCACTGGCTCCTTCCGAGGAAGCTGCTGAGATCGCAATTAGTTCCACACGTTGACTGCAATGTGTAAAAAAATACTTCCTTTTTTTAGTTTTAAACCTGCTGTCTATTAATTTCATTTGGTGACCCCATATCAGTGTACAACAGAAATGGTTTCTCAAAGTCATGTTCAATAACATGATTGAATCCTTTTACAAACTCTATGTAAAACTTTGTTTCTGGAACCCAATTAATATCAAGACAATGTAGATATTAGTGTTGTCCGTAGTATAGGAATCTTGGCATTTAGCCGTGAAAACAATATGGTAGTGTGCCTCTGTTTCCATTTTCCTACAGCATAACAGGTCGGGAATGTCTTTTCTCCTGTGAAAAGTTTCAAGACTGTTTACGAGTATCAGGGGATAGCAGTGTTAGTCTGTATCCGAAAAAACAACAAGGAGTCCAGTGGCACCTGAAAGACTAACCGATTTATTTGGGCATAAGCTTTCATGGGTAAAAAACACAGATATTTCATGGGTGAAACATCTGCATCACAAGGTTTTTTTAACATAAATTATGTTCTTCTGTATCACTCTTAATATGTTCAAGCGTTTCCCAAAAGATTAGGCACATTGTACACTTTTACAGTTTTTGGAAATAGCAAAAAAATAGCTAAAAAAATCAGTATTAGCAATAACAAGAAATCCATTGGAAGTGTCCATCTACAATCATTTTTGTCATGCCACACCTTTAGCTCAATACCATTGGGGTTTGGGCCTTTCAGGGTTACCCTGTGGCATCCCTTTGCAAAATTCAGTTCTCACTTTCCTCCTTGTCCTGAAGTAAAAGAAAAAGGTTCTCCCGATCCCAAAGGACCAAGCCCCAGACCCAGGTCAATAGACAAGTCAGATCTTACCCACAAATCACGCAAATCCTTTAGGGGCAAGGAGGAACAAGGAGCACCTTGATTCTAAAAGAGCCAAGGAGGAGAGGGACACGGTCCATGAAGAGAGCCTGCTCCGGGGTTCCTGGGGGAAGAGAGGAAGAGCAGGGAGCAGGACCGATTGCTCAGGGGGGGAATGCTGGATATGGGGCCAGCAGGGTGGTTCATCCAGCTCATGTCACAGCACCAGCCCCAGGGCGTGTGCCGGCTGCAGTGTCTGCAGGTGCACAGGTCCATGTACCTGTGACAGTGGAATGGTGTTCCCAGGCCTGGCTCACAATGGTTGGAGGGTGGAGTTTGCGGCAGGGCCTGTGAGCAAAATTGCAGACGGGGTTTCTGTTCCCAGCAATGACAGTTGTGTGTCTTGGAGAAAGATCCTCGAACCCCTCTCTCCAAGAGACATACCCTTGTCTCCAAAACCAGTCAGGTGGCAGAGCGCATACTGGTTTATGCCGTAGCTGACACGTTTTCTGGCCAGCCTTGAACTCTCCCATTCCCTGATGAATGTTCTTCTGACCCTTAATGGCTTTTATACTTTTGCTTTAGCCATTATTCAGACACTCAGCCCAGTCGGCCTGGTCCCGCTTCCACGTGGTGCCTCACTTTCCCCCTCTCTGAAGTGGCAATAATCCTAACTGACAATTAGACAGTGTTTGATCCTCAGATCTTGCTTCCCAAATCCCTGCCCCCCTTGCCCAACACCAGCCTCCCCCCATTTCCTCAAACTTCCATGCCTATCTTTGTGCCTCTCTCATCCCACAACTGCAAGGTCTCAGACAGTCTCCTTCCAGCAAGCTGAAGCTGCCCCTGGCTCTGGAGCTGGAATCGCATGTCCTGAGAGCTTCCCTTGCATGGTGTATTCACCGTGGGCATGAGAAAGGACAATACTCATATGCAGGTTGAACATCAACCTCCACCTCTGTCCCAGCAGCAGGATGGCCTCTGGTCCCTGCTCCCTCAGACAGCTGGAGCTACTGAGAGGTGGGGTTGGCAGAGCATGAGAACAGCCCATGAGGTTAAGAAATGGTGGGGAGAGCCTGGATTCTGCCCAGAAGCCCAGCTTTCATCCCTAGCAGCTTGGCTGTTCCCTACTCTGGTGTGCACCAGGCCCTCTGCAGAGAGCTGCTCTGGGCAAGGACTGCCTAGAGAACATGGATGACGAGCTCTAGATCCTGCTGACAGCAGCCTGGGTCCTAGTCACATGCTGCTGCTTGTCACCTGACCCCCACATTTATTCCCTTCCCCCTTGGGAGCTGCATAACTTGGGCTAGGTGCTGTTGAGCTCCAACCCCTTTCCTGGCCATCTCACCATGGGACAGGTTGAAAGTGGAAACCTGTGGGGTAATAGTAACTGTTTGCTCTCAAAGGTGCTGAAGACCCAATGGAAGAGGAAATCCTTTGGTCTGGATTTAAATTATTCCAACTGAAAGTGAATGAGAGAAAATAGGTCCAGAGTTATCTTCCTAGCAGCAGAAAATGTGAAGATTGATTGATTGATGTTCAGGTCAGAAAGGACCATTATGTGTATCTAGTCGCACCTCCTGTATAACTTGGGCCCTAGAATGTTACCGAGTGGTTCCTTCAGCCAACCATAACATGGGACTGAGCCAGAGCACGTCTTTTGGAAGGACATCCACATGAATTAGAGCAGGGGTTCTCAAACTGGGGATCAGGCCCCCTCAGGAGGTCGTGAGGTTTTATTAAATGGGGGGTCGCGAGCTGTAAGCCTCCACCCCCATCTCCGCTTTGCCTCCAGCATTTATAATGGTGTTACATATATAAAAAAGTGTTTTTAATTTATAAGAAGGGGTCACACTCAGCAGCTTGCTCTGTGAAAGGGGTCACCAGTACTAAAGTTTGAGAACCATTGCATTAGAGCTAGCTGGCTAACAGAAAATCTTTCTTCTGCAATGATGTGGGGTTAAGGGACATGGAGGAAAAGACGTGGAGGCTGAGACTAAAGTTAGAGCAGCAAGGCCAGGTTAACCAGGGCGAGGTCCCAGAACTGGCTATCAGAAGACCTGCCGTTTTCTGTTCCTGGCTTTGGGACCATGAGCGAATCTCTTCAATGCTGGGTGCCTCGGTTTCCCCACTATCAAATAGAGCTAATTAAGGTTTTGTTTGTTCTCCCCATTTTACAGGGTAGGAAACTGAGACACAGTTGGGAGCTGTCTACACTGCATGTCTCTTGTGCATTTCTAAGCTGCTGACCCCCACATGTTGTTCAGAGCCTATGGACAACACAGCTCCTAAAGGTGTGTTTGTTTTGTGCTTATCCCCTAGGTACCAGCAGGGCTGGGCAGCCTTTTCTCACTGTGCTGTGGGGAGCAGGTCCTGGGCACTGATGCTCTTAAAAAGCTCTCAAGGACTAATTTTTACAAATATTTTTATCAGTGAATTGGGAGAAAACTTACAATCCCTGCTGATAAGCTTGGTGGGTGACAAAATACTGGCAGAGTGGTAATTACTGATGAGGAGAGGACAGTGATACAGAGCCATCTGGCTCATTCGGCAAGCTGGGCCCATTCAAAGACTAGAGCCAAATGCAAGGTCCTACACCTAGCAACAAGGCATGCCGGCCACACCTCCAGAATGGGGAAGTGTATCCAGGAAAGCAGTGACTCTGAAAAGGATTTAGGGGCCATAGTGGAGAAGTCACTCAACACAAGCTCCCAGCGTGATGCTGTGGTGACCAGGGCTAAAGCCATCCTTAGACGTAGGAGCAGAGCCGTGAGGAGACTAGGGAGGTGACACAGCATCAGTGAGACTGCTATTGGAATACTGCCTCCAGTTTTGGTGTCCTCATTTGAAAAAGATGTTGAGAAATTGGAGCTGGGGCAGCAAAGAGCCACCAAATGTTCTGCGGGCTGGAGAAAAATGCCTTCTAGGGAGCGATTTAAAGAGCTCAACCTGTTTAGCTGATGAAAAGCAAATTGAAAGGTGACTTAACTGAAGTGTCAAAATGCCTTAATGGAGAGAAAATACTGGGGATTAAAAGGCTTGTTAATCTAGTAGAGAAAAGCATAACAAGACCCAATGGCTGGAAGGTGAAAAGAGACCAATTCATATCACAAAGAAATCACAAATATTCAACAGCGAGGATGATTCACCACGGGAACAAGCTACCATAGAAAGTGGTGGATTCTCCATCTCTTGATGTCATTTAATGAAGACTAGATGCCTTTCTGGAATGTGTTTCCAAACGGTAGCAACTGTGGTATACAGGAGGCCTGTGATATGCAGGGGGTCAGATGAGATGCTCTAATGGTCTCTTCTGGCCATCAAGTCAACTCATTTCTGAAAAACTGAGTGTAGCATCGGGAGTAGCCTTTGATGTTTTGCTGTCTAGCCGGCTTGCTCCCTAGAATGAACACTCATTGAGTGGAGTGATCCACAGGGAGTAGCTCAAACCTGCAAAGTGTCTGGCCAGCGGCAGGACATTAGCACTGCAGGGGAGGGGTGGGTAGGCTGACAGGATAGCAAGTGTGAAAAAGGGGACGGCGGGGGTAAGAGGAGCCTATATAAGAAAAAGCCCCAGATAGCGGGACTGTCCCTATTAAATTGGGACATCTGGTCACCCCAGGGGTGGGTGTGGCAGTGACAACACAAAGGCCTTTTGCAGGACCTCAGCCTATTGGTCAAAGGTAGTGGGGAGGTGGTGACCTCACGGGGAGGTGGTGACCTCACAGTGAGATGCTGACATCAGCCAGGCAGGACAGGGGCGCAGGGCCAGGGAAACCTCGCAGACCCCTGTAGCTTTGCTTCAGCAAGTCTCCCTCTCGAGGTCCCTCTTTCAGGACTGAGAGAGTATTAGGGTTTACGTATGTGAGCGCGAGGAGGAAACTCTTTCGAATTTTCTCCTTTCCTTTTCCTGATTTTACTAGAAAACACACATCCCTCTTTGGAAGGTAAGAGCCTCTGAGAGGTTTGGAACCTGTTCAGTCTGATCCATTTGGTGCCAGGTGAATTCTAGGCCTGGAAAACGCTAGCTTCAGGTGGCAGAATTTTATTCCTCACCTAGGATCCCCACCTTAAATGACAAGACCAACCTCTCTCCCACTCAGGAAGCCATAGAAGGGACCATCTGCTGAGCTCCCCTTTGCAATGCCACTGTCCGAGACCATTGCTAGTGGGTGCCAAGTGACTGAGCAGGGAACTCCTTGAGAGTCTCCTAGAGACTTGCAGGTGTTTCACTGTGACCCTCTGGGAGCCGTGGAAAGAGTGCTGCATTGAAGAGCCTCTTCTACTCTAACAAAGGGTTTCTGTTCTCCTACATGGTCAGCCAGTGAGGCCAGTTTGCAGAATGTGGAAGAGCCGTTTGGCGATGGATTGGAGGATTCACCATGTAGGTGGCGGCCGCTGCAGTGCCTAGGGTCCCCATGGGCCAAGCCTCCACTCCTGACACTCCAGTCTAATGTCTCACTGCTCTCAGTGGGGCTTTGGCTTTAGCTGCTGGGCCTGTGTGCCTAGACAGAGGACTCAGGAATTTCCATCAGACTGCTCAATGGCAAACGCAGCCATCCAAAGAAGTGAAGAAGAATGGAAGTGAAAGAGCAAAGCTGGACCATCTGCTGAGCTACTGCAATCAAGCGAGCAGAGCCGGGAAGAGAAGAGGAAGAACTCGAAGGTGGCTGGTGGCAGTAGGGAGGAAAGACAGTTTAGAATCCAGGAGAGTAGAAATAAATAATTAAAGATGAATACTGCAGGCTTTGTCTTGTGTGGTGAAGGGTTGAAAATGGGTCTCTTTACTATCATACTAAATTTAAAATAGCTGTGTATGATGAAAGGGCAGGTCTATAAAGGTAAGAGGTCACTCTAGGGACTTGAAATCCCAGATTCTGTCGCTATTGCATACTTCTACCAGCTGATTTCAACCCAACAGATCCCTGAGGTGGTAGCAGTAATGAGCTCTTGTCCTTTTTTTCTGGACTAGCCATCAGAAAAGACACGATACATGTGGCCAAGGAAATAGAGAGGCATGAGGGTCGCTTGCAGTGTTGCCTGTTAATATAGCTCTTGTGGGGGAGCACAGCAGGTTACTTTGGACTAGGTAGGAGCCACATGTCTCCAAACCTGCACATCCTGAGGCTCCAGAGACCTCTCTCCAGGTCCCACTGGAATGCTCAACTGTAGCTGTTGTGACTGGGAATAGCAAGAGAAGAATCCCTACTTCTTTCATCCCAGGAAACTTTGCACAAAGATTGGGTCGAACCACTAGTGATGATAAAGAAGTTGAAGTTAAATCTTCATTCGTTCGTTGTACGATATTCCACTCTGTGTTCAAAATTCTCTATTCTGTCCAGATCTCATAGCAGCCCTATGCTGATAGTGCCTCACTCCACGCAACTGGAGGTGTTTTATAAGACAGGCATCTGAAAAAGCTACATGGAGTTTGAGTAGAATCCAGAAATCGCTATTGTAGATTTATAAGAATCAAGTCTATGTACTTTTTCAGCTGGCTCAACAAACACTTCTTGTCCTCTTCACTAAAGGAGTCAATACAAATACCTTTATTAGTCAATTTCTGAACTGAAGTCTTTGCTTCTTCCAGTACTTTTTCAATGGATATCTCTGACTGATCCAAGGGCTAGCTTCTGTTCCTAGACAAAGATCTACTATTGTTGTAGCAGATACCTGGGTGACATTGTTTGTTTAATGACTCAAGTGGTTTCAACCGTAGACTTACAAGAGAGAGAACAGCGATAGTCTTCTCTGAACTAAGTTACAAAAGTAGTCCACCAGCCTCACTACTTAGATCTGTCCTATCTTGGTGGATACTTTCCAAAGCCAGTAATGACAGTTGCAGTAATTTTAAGACAACAGCCAAGAATCGCTCATGAGAAAGCCAGTAGGTTTTCCCAGCTTGGACTAATTTGAATTTAAATCCCAGTCTATCTTCTATTTGTTTCCAAGACATTCAGTCCTTTTGGACTCCTGCTGGAAAAAAAAAAGAGAAAAATAAGCTATTAAATTTATGGTTTTTAAGGTTTTTTTTGAAGATGCTGCAGCTTGTACTAGCACTGGTTGGAGTAGATGGCCTCTGCAGTGGGTAGAGGAGAGATTAGGGTTACACTTTTCTCTGAGCAAAGCTTGTACTCCACTATGTCTTCAAATGCACAAGCAGCCATCTGTTTGGGGTTCAGTTTACAAGCATTTAACTCTAAGATGTTACAGATGCAGTTGATGTGTCTTCTATAACCTGAACATCGAGAATGCATTTACTGGCCTACCAAGGACATCAAGATAACATACTCAATGACTTGATGCCTATTTGCATTGGTGCATTCATCAGGCATATATGCATGTATTTTGAATATGGGGAGAGAGTTCTTCACTTTTTCAACTGCTGAGTCTTTCACTGTTGCACCTCATGCTTCTAGAGAGTCAGCTGCGTTTTTTCAGAAAGATAGCGAGCATTTGCCAGTCTTGTTTAAAACCAGTGTCCAACTTCAGGATTAACAAGTGACAATGCACTTAACATTGGCCTCCAGTTTGTAGCATGTGGTTTCTCTTGCTTAAATAGAAAGTATGATGCAACAGCCATGATGGTTCACATAAACTGAGTTGTGTCTCCAGCATTCTTAACAGCCTCATTAAGTTCTTCTAAAATTTGCTTTCACGGTGACTGGCTTATAAGGCTTTCTGCATGTTGGTGCAGTCCAGAGGCATGGTGTTTTGCAGCCTTTTCATATAGGTTGTCAGTATTGGCTTAGCTGATCAGTCTGGCAAACCAAGCTCCTCCACTTTTACTATATAAAGCCATGCTATGCCCACATCTTGAATACTGCATGTAGTTCTGGTCACCCCATCCCAAAAAAGATATATTGGAATTGGAAAAGGTCCAGAGAAGGGCAACAAAAATGATTAGGGGTATAGAACAGATCCCATATGAGGAGAGATTAAAAAGACTGGGACTTTTCAGCTTGGAAAAGAGATGACTAAGAGGGGATATGATAGAGGCTTATAAAATCTTGACTGGTGTGGAGAAAATGACTGAGGAAAGTGTTATTTACCCCTTCGCTTAACACAAGAACCAGGGATCACTCAATGAAATTGATAGGCAGCAAGCTTAAAACAAACAAAAGGAAGTATTTCTTCACACAATGCAGTGTCACCCTGTAGAACTTTTTGCCAGGGATGTTGTGAAGGCCAAAATTATACCAGGGTTCAAAAAAGAACTAGTTAAGCTCATGGAGGTTAGGTCCATCAATGGCTATTAGCCAGGATAGGCAGGGATGCAACACCATGCTCTGAGTGTCCCTAGCCTCTGTTTGCCAGAAGCTGGGCGTGGACAACAGGGGGATGGTTAACTCCATAATTCCCCGTTCTGTTCATTTCCTCTGAAGCACCTGGAATAGTCACTGTCGGAAGACAGGATACTGGGACAGATGTGGACCATCGGTCTGACCCAATATAGCCATTCTTACATAAAAAATAATTATAATAATAAAAAAGTTTAATATAGAAACTTGCCAAGATAAGGACCTCTTGAGATAGCGATGATGTGAGATAATGACCTTGGGAAATAATTCATTTTAAAAATCTTGTCCTACCAGGAAATGTATATTCATTTCCCAGTCACAAATCTAGCATTCTGGAGCAAAGTCACTAAAACATAGTGCAGTGGCCTGGCTGCTGTTGTTTGTCATGCCACCATTCACTCTACTGCTCCATCCCCAATATCCCTGTACTGTCACCTTCTGCAGCCACTTGCCACTGTGACCTCTGCAAGTCGATCTCTTGAGGTACCACCCAGCTCTCAGTGATTTCAGCTGTTAATGGGGGAACCTCGCTGCTAGTGCAGGCTGGGCTGTCTTTTCCACAGACATGCTGTCCTGCAGCAGGTCTAAGCAAGTTTGTTACTTTCCTAATGGATATGACAAGCCCAGAGGTCCCAGGGCTATGTACTGCCAAGCCTAGAGGTGCCGGGGCTCAGCCCTGGCAAGCCCTAGCACAAATTAAGCACTGAGGGAGACCCCCTCATTCAGTCAGGCTAAGCACAGTTCTGGTGCCCTTTACTCCTACAATACAGATAACAACATTTCATGACCCCCACATTTAATACTTAAGTGATTTGTAACCCAACACCAGCCAAAATTGATCACTGGGGCAGCACAGCTCTGTCTGCTGGATACCTAGGCAGAGTAGGTGTGTTCATGTAAATGCAGTCTGGTCCTGAAGCCTTTCCACCCACCACAGGCTCATCACTAGCTGTCAGAGGAGAGCTCTTTCAGACCTTGCTTATAAACATAATTTGAAATTATTAAGGAGGCCAATATAGCCGAAACGAATGTGCCGACATTGTCATAAATAACGGCTGTATGAGGAAGCTAGTCTTTGTTCATACTTTTCAAACCCATTATGCTTTTTCAGGTACAAGTATTTTCTCATATACTGTGTATGCTTTTAAAGTGTGTATTACTGTTTCAATTTAAATTCAAATTTCCAACCAATGACTAAATTGGCAACTCGACATGTAACTGGGGGGTAGAGGAGTGCTAAGGAAATTCAGGGGGAGTGTACACCCCCCCCCCGCAGGGGGGGTGTCAAGGTTCCTTCCCCACTCTGAATGCTAGGGTACAGATGTGGAGACCTGCATGAAAAACCTCCTAAGCTTATCTTTACCAGCTTAGGTCAAAACTTCCCCAAGGTACAAAATATTCCACCCTTTGTTCTTGGATTGGCCGCTACCACCACCAAACAAATACTGGTTACTGGGGAAGAGCTGTTTGGAAACGTCTTTCCCCCCAAAATACTTCCCAAAACCTTGCACCCCACTTCCTGGACAAGGTTTGGTAAAAAGCCTCACCAATTTGCCTAGGTGACTACAGACCCAGACCCTTGGATCTTAAGAACAATGAACAATCCTCCCAACACTTGCACCCTCCCTTTCCTGGGAAATGTTGGATAAAAAGCCTCACCAATTTGCATAGGTGACCACAGACCCAAACCCTTGGATCTGAGAACAATGAAAAAGCATTCAGTTTTCTTACAAGAAGACTTTTAATAGAAATAGAAGTAAATAGAAGTAAAGAAATCCCCTCTGTAAAATCAGGATGGTAGATACCTTACAGGGTAATTAGATTCAAAACATAGAGAATCCCTCTAG
Organism: Lepidochelys kempii; assembly: GCF_965140285.1. NCBI lineage: Eukaryota > Metazoa > Chordata > Testudines > Cheloniidae > Lepidochelys > Lepidochelys kempii. The sequence continues at coordinate 176,749,487 of NC_136382.1, read as the reverse complement.
GGAGAAACTTAAGTTACAAAAAAGATACACAGACAGAAATAGTTATTCTATTCAGCACAATTCTTTTCTCAGCCATTTAAAGAAATCATAATCTAACACGTACCTAGCTAGATTACTTACTAAAAGTTCTAAGACTCCATTCCTGGTCTATCCCCAGCAGAAACAGCATATAGACAGACAGAGACCCTTTGTTTCTCTCCCTCCTCCCAGCTTTTGAAAGTATCTTGTCTCCTCATTGGTCATTTTGGTCAGGTGCCAGCGAGGTTACCTTTAACTTCTTAACCCTTTACAGGTGAGAGGATTTTTCCCCTGGCCAGGAGGGATTTCAAAGGGGTTTACCCTTCCCTTTATATTTATGACAGGGGGTCTAAGGAAATCCCTGGCGCTTTTAGTGCCAGAATTCCTAGGTTCCAGTCATGGCAAGCAGGGAAGATGGAGGATGTTGGTAAATCTATAGCTCCTGGGTGGATTCCATTCTATCACTTGAAGTCTTTAAGTAAAGACTGGATATTTTTTCTAAAAAATATTCTCTCTCTCAATCAGAAGTTACGGGTTTGATGGATGCAGGGGCATGCACAATGGGGGGGGAAGCATCCCCACAAGAGGCATCCTGAGAAATTGAGGGGGGAGGGTCACACAAATCTTTCATTTGTGTGTGTTTAATGTGCCCCTCCAAAAGTGGTCAAATTTAAATTCCTGCGCATGCCCCTGGATGGGTGAAATTCTGCAGCTAATGTTATACAGGAGGTCAGAGTAGATGTTATGTAATGGTGCCCTCTGACCTCAAAATCTATGAAGTGGTAAGGCTACATATAGAAGAAGCAGGGCTCCTAAAGACTATTCTCTCCTCCACATATATGTGAAGAACTGTACTGCAGCACATGAGCGCAGGAAGTAAAGAGCCACAGGCGACCTTAACTGTGTTATTTCTGAAGTACTGGGGCTTCTTTGCTACCTTAATGTTCTTTTAATGTAATTTTTTCACATGGAATTTCTCTCTATTTTGATCTACTTTACCTACCTTTTCCTATTTTCTGATACATAGCCTTCAAAGTGTAATTGTTTAGGTGAATTAGCTGCATTCATTTTCTGATTCAGTTTCCATTTTGACATCATGTAATACAATTTACAGCATGGACACAAAGTTCTCATGGGCCTTCCATTCTGTCAAAAAACATTTTCTACATCTTTTAATATCATTGAATTCTTATTGACTGAGATCATCAATACACTACAAGGGAGACACTGAAAAAATCAGTTCCGAGTTACAGTATGTCATGGTGGTTTGTTAAAAGTGGTTACTCTTTACGTGAGATACTTACTGAAATTAGGGAGCATTATAGGTACATTTTTTTTATAGTGGTACTTTGAACATTGCTTCAAATGAAGCTGTGATGGGTTTTCTGTTATTGTAGCCCTGTTACAGTTAAGTGCCAGTCAGCATTCCCATGCTCGAACAGTGTTTTTAGGAGTTAGAACTCTATCATAATTCTGTCTCATCACACCAGGGGGTATTTTTGAAATAAAAGGTTTCAGAGTAACAGCCGTGTTAGTCTGTATTCGCAAAAAGAAAAGGAGGACTTGTGGCACCTTAGAGACTAATAAATTGGTTAGTCTCTAAGGTGCCACAAGTCCTCCTTTTCTTTTTTTGAAATAAAAGTAATTGTTTAGCTATGTGGTTAGGTTGCTCACTCATTTCTCCTTAGTCTTCCAACAAGAACATTGCAAAGATTTTTAGCACATGGCCTGGGAGCATGTGTGCGGCAGCCAACTTGGTTATGAATGTGAGAGTCTCTTTTAGAAATACCTTGAAAATGACTTGGTGGTGGAATTTCAAGTCTTCATGTTGAAAATGCCAAAAGATCACTTATGTATACTTCTGTGTGCTTGTGTAACACATTGATTCTGTGTGTGTTACATCTCCCCCTTTAATGGGTGTCCACTTAACACAAGAGCCAACTACTGCTCATGCAGTATCCATTTGTATACACAAAGGCAACCTTTCCACACACAAATGGGCCTGTACTTTTGTAGGTGCAATTTAAGAGCTAGTTTTGAACATCTGGCCCTTAAGGTCACAGAGAACAAGGTTCAAGTGAAGTAATCATGTATTGAAGAGCTAAGGACATGTCACACCCTGGTGCAGTAGCTCTTCAAAGTTGGCTCAGTTCAGACAGAATGCCCTGGAAAAACAGAAGACTGAGGGCCTGATTCTGACCTTCTCAGATTTTTCTCTATTGACTTCAGTGGACTTTGTCTTCTTTTACACCAGTAGGAGATCAGAATCAGACCCAGCATCCCTAAGGCCTTATTGCAGCCACAGGCAAACCTTGCCTGAAAAGAAAATGAGCATGTATAGAAAAGAGACAAGATGGGGTCACAAGAAAACTCTTTGGTAACTTATTTATTAAGGAAAGTTCATCCTATATGCAACATCAGGTATATAGTAGAATTTACTTTTTACCCCTTTTTGTGTTTGTAGCTTTGCTGACTGAGGCACATGACTGTCAAGTAAATTACCAAAAGTCACTTAGGAATGACCAGTTCTGTCATCTCTCCTTGGTACTTTTACATTACTGTATGAATAGTACCACTGATTTCAGTGAGGCTACACAGAGTAAGTTACCACATGAGTAAAGGTTGCAGAATCATGAGTGGCTCAAGCCCAGGATCTTACTGAAGTATTGACAATATCAGGTGTTCAAAAATCATGAGTCAGCCCCCAAAGTCAGGATCTTGTCTTTAAAAACTATGAGATTATTTTAATTAATATATTGTGGAGTATTTTTATTTGCCTTTTAGGGTTCATGTTTTCAAGCTTGTCTTTGCAATCAGGAGGCCTAGAAGCTGCCTTTATTTTTAAAATTAAAGAGTCAATGCTCAAATACTCACATGATTCCAAGAGCTGGAACTTCAAGAAAAACAACCTGTATCATGAGACTTGCGATACAATCAAGAGTTAGCAACACTGCTATTGACTTCAAGTTCTTTACATTTCATTTAGCTCTGTTTCTTTTACAGCATCCCTTGAGTCAGGTAGCATGGAGCATCTGTAGTATCACTTTTGCAGAGAAATATTTATACACACAGAAGACAGCTCTGAAGGTAGTGAGCTGAAAGTCAGAGAGAGAATGTGCTAAAGTTCCTTTCACTCGACCCCTCACTACAGTTAGTGCAAGACTCCAGTCATATTTAAATATTGATGGTCTTCTGTACCAATGATGACCAACAGAATCCTAGTCACATGACCTGGGTGAGTGACTAATTGGAATGCTGTCAAACCACACCTACAATAGTTGACTGCATAAGATGATGCATGATGACATGATGACTCAGTGCATGGCAGTATTTGTTCATTATGTGGGCTTCATATAAAAGGTCTACAGAAACACTTCCTAGACACTTTCAGTTGTATGTGGAAACTCATAACATTTGGGTTTCCTCACAAAGAAAAACACCATCCAAAGGCTTATGCTCCCAATTATGCACTTAGCTGAGAGGTGGCAGGGTTAAGTTTTAAGTCTTTCAGAACCTTCGATAGACGACTCCCTTAGAATGAAAAAGCCTATTTGGAATTCAATACCAACCGTTCTGCTTTGAAAATACTAATGCTTAGATTCAAACTGAGACATTTCCAAGGTGAGGTGGACATTCCATACTTAATTTTCAAAGTTGTGCACAAATGGGATGGCGGATAAACTGCACACTCTAACTCCAGCATTTGCACAGATGTAAGCAGAGTCAGGATGAGCTCCACCCTGACATCTGGTGGTGAGGTGTGGCAAGTTGTGGAAAAGAACTTCAGGGGCTGATCTCATTTGCATAGGCACACCCACCCCGCCTAGAATGAGGCCATAGCTGCCCAAATGGTCACTTTGGCTGCTGTGGGATCCCAGTGTCTCTGTTATTGGGGCAGGAAGAATAAATTGTTATTACCCTGATTATGGGAATTGTGCTTGGAACTGTACTGGGCCTTCTGTTATGATGGAGGGACTCACCATCAACTAAGTAGCACTCGCTAGGCAAGGGTCATGGGTTCCAAAACTGTGAATTGAGAGAGACTGGGGACAAGTATTAATACTTGGTGGTATGGGCCCCTTGGTGAGGGCCTTATATGCTAATTGCACTTCCTCCTCCTCCTCTCTCCACTGTGGAATATCAGAGCTAATTTTGATTCTATTAGGAGTCTGATGCTGAGCTCACTTTGGGGCTAATGGTGCACCAGCACTGAGGCTCCTCTACTACAAGCTGAATTCACCAAGGAGCTGAACTGACTCAGAGCTGAAATCACTGAGTGTTGTGTTAAGTAGTGGGGGAGCCTGAAGATCTATTGTGGAGCAGTTTGCGGGAGGGCTGGAGCGCCTGGTGGACAGGCTGGTGGAGCAGTTCATGGGATGGTGGGAGCTGCTTGTGGGATGCGGAGCTGGTGGAGCGGAACGGAGCGGAGCGAAGGCCTAGGGAGCTGCGGGGCAGTCAGCTTCAGATCATGTAAGGTGCCCCTTATCTCTCTTCCCCCTCCCCTGATCTCCACCCAGGTTGGGAGGTAAAGCTCTGCAGATAAACTTTCTAACTCTGGGACTGCCCTGACCAGGGACAGAGACTTTTGGGTCATTGGACTTTTGGGACTTTGGGTGATTTTGGGTTGCTGGACTCAAGAACCAAAGGGAAAGGACACGACCCAATTTGCTTGGGGTGGGTTTTTGCTCATAGGTTGTGTTATGAATCCTGTTGGTGGTGTTTCCCCAACATAATGCCACATTGTTTCTCTCTGTTATTAAAAGGCTTTTTGCCACACTCAGATTCTGTGCTTGCGAGAAGGGAAGTATTGCCTCTTGGAGGCACCCAGCGGGGGTGGTATATATTTGTCCCAGGTCACTGGGTGGGGGCTTGAGCCGGTTTTGCATTGTGTTATTGGAATGGATCCCCTAGATATTGAACCCGGCCCTTGTTGCTGCCAACTTTGACAGGCAGAAGGGTTACACATGCAAACACTTATTTTTCAAACCAATTGCCAGCTTTGCATGCACAAATGTCAGGAGATGTGCCTTGTTTGATACCCAGTTTTGAAAGTCTGACACCCTGTCCTTAATTTCTTCTTTTTGACAAGTGAAATCCTGTGAGGGCCCCTTACTCTCACATTGAGATGCTCCATGCCAGTCTGACTGATTGTTAGTGTGATAATGAAGATGACTTAGGAGCAGCTGCTCAACCATCTGTGGCTAGGTCCCACAGAGGCCTAACAAGGGATGAGAGCTCAAGCAACAGGCCTACCCAGCACCTGGCCCCTCTGTTCCCCTCACAGAGATCATGGTGACTTTTATAGAACTTGGGCTGCAGAAGCCCTCAAGGAGCAACATGTGGGGGAAAAGGGGGCTGGTTATAGGGATAACTCAGAGCTTCTCCCCACACCTACCACTTCTGGGGGAGAGCTTGGGTGAGTCACAAGGTGCTAAGCTGCTGACCCTACTTCCTTTGGCTTGGGGAGGGAGCATTGTTGGGGCAGTGGGCCTGTCTTTGAAATGAAGTTGCCAGGCAGTAGTACTGTCATCCAATTCCAGTGCTGGCTTGGGAGAGGGAAAGGAGCCTGCTCGGAATCCTTGCTGTGTCACCAAATTTTTCTTCAGCAAGGGATTCTTCTCTTGTGCGATTGCTGGGAGAGGCATTGCCTCACTGCTGATGTCAGCTCCTAAGAACCCCACTACCATCTATGGATGTGGAAGTGGGGATGATAGGATCTTGGAATAAAATCCTGACTCCTTTCAAGTCAATGGCAAAACTCCCACTGGTTTCAGTGGGGCCAGTTTTTCACCCCTGGTTCTCTGCCTTCAGGTAGAAAAGCAAGGGACAGCTGTGTGTTCACTGCCCAAACAGCTTTCATTTCTTAGGACTGGAGCAATGTTGTGTGAGCCTGGAGCCAGCTTGGCCTCAATACGCAGTCAAAGCTCCATGTCTGCTTAAAGGGGTGCAGATGTGGTCAGGATTTTGCCTAATGGTAGGATTTAGGGTGGGAATAGTGAGCTGTAGCTCACGAAAGCTTATGCTCAAATAAATTTGTTAGTCTCTAAGGTGCCACAAGTACTGGAAAAGTCATGGAGCAGGTCCTTAAGGAATCAATCCTGAAGTACTTACATGAGAGGAAAGTGATCAGGAACAGTCAGCATGGATTCACCAAGGGAAGGTCATTCCTGACTAATCTAATCGCCTTCTATGATGAGATTACTGGTTCTGTGGATGAAGGGAAAGCAATGGATGTATTGTTTCTTGACTTTAGCAAAGCTTTTGACATGGTCTCCCACGGTATTCTTGTCAGCAAGTTAAAGAAGTACGGACTGGATGAATGCACTATAAGGTGGGTAGAAAGTTGGCTAGATTGTCGGGCTCAACGGGTCGTGATCAATGGCTCCATGTCTAGTTGGCAGCCGGTGTCAAATGGAGTGCCCCAGGGGTCGGTCCTGGGGCCGGTTTTGTTCAATATCTTCATAAATGATCTGGAGGATGGTGTGGATTGCACTCTCCGCAAATTTGCGGATGATACTAAACTAGGAGGAGTGGTAGATACGCTGGAGGGCAGGGATAGGATACAGAGGGACCTAGACAAATTGGAGGATTGGGCCAAAAGAAATCTGATGAGGTTCAATAAGGATAAGTGCAGGGTCCTGCACTTAGGACGGAAGAACCCAATGCACAGCTGCAGACTAGAGACCGAATGGCTCGGCAGCAGTTCTGCGGAAAAGGACCTAGGGGTGACAGTGGACGAGAAGCTGGATATTAGTCAGCAGTGTGCCCTTGTTGCCAAGAAGGCCAATGGCATTTTGGGATGTATAAGTAGGGGCATAGCGAGCAGATCGAGGGACGTGATCATTCCCCTCTATTCAACATTGGTGAGGCCTCATCTGGAGTACTGTGTCCAGTTTTGGGCCCCACACTACAAGAAGGATGTGGATAAATTGGAGAGAGTCCAGCGAAGGGCAACAAAAATGATTAGGGGTCTGGAACACATGACTTATGAGGAGAGGCTGAGGGAACTGGGATTGTTTAGTCTGCAGAAGAGAAGAATGAGAGGGGATTTGATAGCTGTTTTCAACTACCTGAGAGGTGGTTCCAGAGAGGATGGTTCTAGACTATTTTCAGTGGTAGAAGAGGACAGGACAAGGAGTAATGGTCTCAAGTTGCAGTGGGGGAGGTTTAGGTTGGATATTAGGAAAAACTTCTTCACTAGGAGGGTGGTGAAACACTGGAATGCATTACCTAGGGAGGTGGTAGAATCTCCTTCCTTAGAAGTTTTTAAGGTCAGGCTTGACAAAGCCCTGGCTGGAATGATTTAATTGGGGATTGGTCCTGCTTTGAGTAGGGGGTTGGACTAGATGACCTCCTGAGGTCCCTTCCAACCCTGATATTCTATGATTCTATACTCCTTTTCTTTTGCGAATACAGACTAACACGGCTGCTACTCTGAAACCAGTCTTAACTTTGATTTCATTCTCACTTCCAGTTCTGCTACCCTTCTTCATGTTGAATAGAACCTTATAATATGAGTAGCCAGGGAAATAAGTGGGGCTATTTCATACTATTCCACATAACTAGGGATGGCAGAATCAGGCCCTCTGTCTCACATGTGCAATGCTTTTGTATTTATTTTTGCATACATCAAAATTCAGACTGCTTGTACTGTCTATATGCACATTCTGAAGCACAGGTGTTGTGGGGGGTTTTGGGGAGTGGGGGCGTTGGTTGCTTGTTTGGTTTGGTTGTTTTACTGTTTGTTTGGTTAGGTTTTTTTGCTTTTTCCCTGTGCTTTGCTGAGCTTTTGGTTTGCTGATGGAAAGCAATGATCCAACTGGATTCTGAGCTCATTGCCCTGGGGAATGTTTCTTTAATGTGACAATTGGAATTAGAGGAAAGTCTCCTAGCAGCTGTACTTTAGTCCTCTCAGTAGGATTACCATTTTGGAAGCTTAATTATTTTGTTTATTAAATACTGCCGCTCACTATTTAAAGTAACATAAATCAAGATTTGAAGAAACATGAGCCTTATCATTGTGGCTTCCTTATTTGCTCAGTTGTTATCTTACAAGGTCAATCTTTAGAGAGTTTAGGCACATAGTTAGGCTATAGTTTCAGCGATTTATTACCAATCTGGTGGGAGTTGTAAAAGCTCTGCAAGAGGATCCATGTTAATTGGTAGTCTGGCAGTTGTGCAAGAGAGATTAATTTTAATAGTGGACTCTAAGCTACATAGTCTATGTTGAACACATGATCTTTACAGTACTGAACCAAAAGGAGGAACCGCACGATACTGTGTGTGCATGTAAGTATCTGAGCAAATAAACATGAGCATGCTGTGGGAATACTATTTTATTTTTTATAATTGTTGCACTTTCCTCTTATCAAACTATAGTTACTGTGTATAAAACAATTCTTTATTATTTGTCCCTGCACCTGAAGAAAGGCATATATCTTATTCTCTTTAAGAATGATCAATATTTAGACGTACAGCAAATTTCTTCTTCATTACGGACATGGTATAGGAACTATTACCGAAAAATATTCTCTTTTTGGAGTTCTTATTTGTAGAAATCAGACTCTTGTTTATGCATGTGCATGAAGATTCCATAAGGGGATGTGCGCCATTGGCCGGGTTTTCAATCGAGCTCAGTGTGAGGGCCCTGAAACAGATGTTTTAGAAACAGATGTGTTTTTAGTAGTAATTTTGAATATTTATTATAGCACATATCTTTATTAATGGTGATATAAATTATATAAGAGAAATGGGAGTTGCCCCTTTAAGAATAGAGTGGGGGTACAGAGAATGAGCTTCTGCAGAAGGGCGTGTTTAGAGCAGTGCTGCTCAAAGTGGTGGTCCGCAGACACCGCGGTGCTGGTCTACGAGCTATTGGCTGCTAGTCTGTGTACACATTGGGGGAAAAAACCAAAACGCCGGTCCCCCACATCAGATAGCTTGAGAAGCACTGGTTTAGAGGGTGGCCAGCTGCTGCTGTAGGAGGCTGGCCTGTGTAGTGAGCGAGCACTTAAGTGGTTTCTGTCTGCAAGAATTATCTTTGCATCAGAGAAGGAAGTCTCTACACTAAAATAGCAGCCTGAGTTGGTCTAAAGTCAATTTTTGCAGTCTATCTGCCCTCAAACCTTACTTCCGTGTATGGGATTTAAATCTGACTGACCTTCTGTTGGAAAAATTGAATACTGTCAGTAGCACTGAAATAGAGCGCTAGCAAAACTAAAGAGCTTCAGGACTGCTGAGGCTATTACAAATCAATTCTGTGCAATCTATTTTGCAAGAAGGAGACATTAAAGATCTCACCACCGTAGTACTATTTCAGACAGGACTACATCAACATGCGCTGGGTACCTTTCAGAGCACATCAGCAGGATCTGCACAGGGCAGTTAGAGCTCAACGCTTCAGAGTGCTCTACAGTTTATACCCTTCTGGTGTGCACTGTTGCATTACATAGTTAAGGCCTAACGGAGCAGTGCCGTGTTTTCTTTAGTCTACATTTTTGCTCTGCACTGTGTAGACAAGCCCTTAGAAATTCATTAGGTTCTGAAGTTAAAATTGGAGCCTAATATTTAATCACTAGGATTCTAAAAGAAAAAGGTCACTGGACCAGATCCTGATCCATAGTCTACTGCTCAAACCACATGAAGTAGCCAGAAAACTACCCTAATGGTGCAGCTGGGGATTCAACTGACATAGAGGAGGCATAAACCTGCATAGCAAGTGATACACCACATGCTTCTGCCCCAGCACTGCCATGGAGGCAGGCCACGGGTGTGGCTGGAGGCACGAGGAAGTGTGGCTAAAGCATGCTGCTCTCCAGCTCCCAAGAGGACCATGTCTCTATGTAAAACTCAGCCCCATGATCAGAAGATCAATGAAAAATGGCTTAGAGAGACCTTCCCTGCTCCTCAGAGCTGCGCCCAACAAGGGATCTGGTCTGTTATATTTTAGAACCACTAGTCTTGCCCTAATAGGGATAAACTAGAGGATCTTTTGTATCTCAGTTTTCATGATTCAATTATCAAACCTTGCTTTTCTTACCCTAAGGAAACAAGCAGATGCACAGGGACAGTTTTTGCTCAAGGCTACTTTCAAGACAAATGGGATCATAAAAAAATATCACCCAACTAAACTAGAGCTGGGGAAGTTCAGATTCAGAGCTAAACTTGGCACCATGAGCCCATTCCCAAACAGTTCTCAAAAGACACTTAGTTTGGCTATTTAGAAGGGCTTGGGGTTTAAACCACCAGTCTATAATAGTGTTGCACAGTTAATCAGATTGCATATAGTGCAAACTTGTACATATTCAGGGGGAGTTCCAAGCAGGCACTAAAAATAACCTATCAGAATTAAGTTTGGACCACAAACAAGGCTTTGTTTATTGAGGGCTATATTTTAATACCCTTACTCAATCTGGCCTTTATTTGTTTGAGTTGTACAGTTTGCCTGTTATGACAGTCTAGGCACACACACAAAAGATGAGCTAATGCAGGAGAACAAAGTGCCAAAAAAATTACACTACAAGAAGAACTCCCTCTCCCACAGAAGTCTAGGAGAAAAGCAAAATCCTCCCAGCTTGACCCATATCCTCAGAAGAAATCTGAATAAATAGGTAGGCCTTGCAAGATTCTTAGAAGGCCTAAAGATTGGTGAACCAAGGGGATGAAGCAAATTCAAGTGGCTGCACTGAGAATAGGCAGCCACCAGTTCCGAGATGTACAAATCTAGTGTGTCAACTCAACCATCTTAGCTGATCTCAAAGGACATTGACTAACACAAGGAGAGAGGAAGTCTCCAAGGTAGACAGAGCCCAAACCTTAAAGGGCTTCATAGCTCAAAACCAGCACCTTAAATTGTACCTACAAGTGAACTGGAAGCCCGTGCAGCCTATGCAATGCCAGTGAAGTATGCTCCATGTCTGAAACAGTGCAGAGAAAGTGGTCAGGCATATTCTGCACCAGCTGAAGTTTCCCAGTGTTCGTCAGAGTAGCACTGAGTGGAAGGCATTCTGGAGGTGACAAAGGTACAGGTGACTGTGGTGAGGGCTTCAGCTGAGACAGGAGTCGAGCACAGCTGAAAAAATCTGGACACCCAGAAGGAACCACAGACTGCCTAGAATGCAGACTATAGGAAAAAAAAGCAGACGTCACTCGATTAATAGGGCAGACAGCATCTCTCTGCCATTCCATCTGGTTCAATCAAGCACAGAACTTGCAGAATGCTGATAGCATGACAGTGCAAACCATGGGACCTCCACAAGGATTTTATACTCAAGGGGCAGCTGTTCAAGGGTGAGGAGAGCACCGAGGTGAACTAATGACAGAAGCATTGCTCCATTTTAACCCTGTACTGATCAGCAGAGCCATTGTGGAACAGGGATTGGGCATGCAGCCATTGCCCCTTGTGTCATGATGGCAGAGGTCCCATTCCAGCATGTGCACCCTTGATTTAAAGGGAATTGTCATAGGACAAGCCCTCCTGGAGCATCCTCCAGCATCAAACCATGGCATGGCCAGTGTACTGCCTCAGTTTCCCCTTCAGAGCCCCCAAAAGTAATCCTTAAGGCTCTTCAACCCTATATAGCCTTTTGTGGGTTAGTACAAAAGTCCTGTGCACACAAATCATAAAGTCCTACATGGGATTGTCTAAACAGTCCATGCAACACACAAAGTATGCCTCTGGTATCTCTCACCACACCCCAGCTCTTCAATACACCTCTGACATCTCTCATCAGATCCCAACTCTCCACTACAGCTCTGACATCTCTTTACTCCCCCTCTTCCCCCCCACATAGGGTTGCCAATTTTGGTTGGACGTATTCCTGGAAGTTTCATCACATGACAGTCTTTAATTAAAGATTAATCTTTAATTCCTGGAGACTCTAGGACAATCCTGCAGGGCTGACAACCCTAACCATGCCCCAGCTCTCCAGTACAGCTCTGGCATGTCTAGCTTCACCTCACCACAGCCATCAGCTCTCTCTGACCCTCTAGCTTCAGCTCACAGAGCCAATAGGCATCTCCTTCTGCTTCTCTCAGCCTTCTCCCACCATCTGTAGTTGTGGCTCTCTGAATCAGGAAGATCAGCAGGCCTGACCCCTCCTCTGGCTTCCTGGCAGTGCTTAATTTCTAATGAAACAGGTTCCAGGGCTCAAGCAAGCTTTTTACATTCCTAACTGATGTGGCAAGCCTAGAGATGCTAGGGCTATGAACTGCTAAGCCAGGGGTGGGCAAACTACAGCCCATGGGCCACATCCAGCCATTTTAATCCATCCCTCAAGCTGGGGAGCAGGATCTTGAGCCTGCCCCACTCTGGTGCTCCAGACGGACAGCAGGGTCGGAGGCCGCTCCTATTGGCTCCCAGAAGCAGCAGCATATCCCCTCTCCAACTCCTATGCATAGGGGCAGACAGGGGGCTCTGCTCTGCATGCTTCCCCCACCCCAAGTACCGCCCCCGCAGCTCCCATTATCCAGGAACCATGGCCAATGGGGGCAGTGCCTGCAGAGGGGGCAGCACGCAGCAGAGCCGGCTGGCCACGCCTCCCCATAGAAGTTCGGTGCTGCTTCCAGGAGCTGCTTGAGGTAAGTGCTGCCTGGAGCCTGCGCCACCCCCTCTGCACCCCACCCCAATCCACCTTCTGCCCTCCAAATCCCTTGGTCCCAGCCCAGAGCACCCTCCTGCACCCCAAACCCCTCATCCTCAGACCCACCCCACAGCCTGCACCCCCCAGCCAGAGCTCTCACCCCCTGGTGCCCCAATCCCCTTCCCACCCTCCAAACCCTTCAGTCCCAGCCCAGAGACTCTCCTATACCTCTAAACCCCTCATCCCCAGCCAGAGCCCTCACCCCCCCCCCCAGCAGCCTGAGCCCAGAGCCCCTTCCTGCACCCTGAACTCCTCAGTTCTGGCCCCACCCCAATGCCCACACCCCCAGCCAGAGCCCTCACCCCCTCCCACACCCCAATCCTAATTTCTATGAGCATTCATGGCCCACCATACAATTTCTATACCTAGATGTGGCCCTTGGGCCAAAAAATTTGCCCACCCTTGTACTAAGCCTAAAGGTGCCAGGCTTAGGCCTGGTAAGCCGTGGCACAAATTAAGGACTGTTCCCTCGCCCTCAGCTCTTTTTAGCTTTGGCTAAAAGATCAATAGCTAGTCCCTCCACCGGCTTCTTGAGAATTCCTCCCTCTTTCCAAGGAGGATCAGCAGAGAGCTGTCTGCTCTTTGTAGCTTTCCCAATAGACCTTCTCCAGTGCTCTAACTCCCCAACAGCTCTGACTTGTCTCTTTTCCTGACTGCTTCTCACTGACTTCTTTTTACCACGTCTCCCCAATCATCTATAGCCCCCAGGTGCTCACCTGCTCTCTTAATTAGCCAAAGTGGGAACAACTGTTCTGGCACAGGGGCGCTAGACCTGTTTCTTTTACAGGGGCCAGCCACCCTGTGACAGATATGTCTACAATTTAAGTTGGGGTGTCATTCCCAGCTTGAGGAGAAATACCCACGGTAGCTCTGGTTGAACTAGCATGCTAAAAATTGAGTGTAGCTGCAGTAGGAGGGGCTAGCTGCCCCTAGTATGTGCCTAGTGTCTTAGACAGGTATGTACTTGGGGTGGTGATCGGCTGTCACAGCTACACTCTATTTTTAGAATACTAGTTCAATCAGAGCTAGTGTGGGTATGTCTCCTTGAGCTGGGAGTCATAGCCCCAGCTCAAAGTGTAGACATACCCAAAGACTTAAAGGAATAGAGAGTCCACCACATCCTTGGGTAATTCGTTCCAATGGTTAATCATCCTCTCTCTTAAAATGGAGATTTTAAGATGGAGACTGATGCCCTCTCTGGGAGATTTTTTATTTTACTTAGCCTAAAATAGAAATCATGTAGACTGAAGATATGTGTTGGGAAAACACAGCAGAACATAACATGAGAGGGTGTTCCCTCCCCCCTCCTCCAGTAGTATTGAGAGCCAAGGAGGATAATTAACCTGACAGGCCACAGCTGAAGGGAATCAAGCAGGCAAGTAATCCCCAAAGTGAGTAAGGGAGCCCAGCTGTGGAGGAATGAGCTGGGTGGCAGGACATATAAAGACAAGAAATAGGATGCTGGGAAAGGGTAGACACTTCTAGGAGAAGAGAAGAGAAGAGAAGAGTGGGGGTATCACTCTCTTGGAGGAGGCTTTTGGAACTGGTAAACCTAGGAAGAAAGGGGGAACTAGTGGTAGGAAGAGGTTTGCCAGGTGTCTGGTTTTCAGCTAGAAAGTCTGGTGAAAAAGGGGGACCCGACAGCGTCTGGTCAGATCTACTGACTGGACACCTAAAGTCGGGTTACTGTAGGTGGTGGAGGCACCAGGTCATCCCCGGCTACAGCTCCTACTCAGCTGGGGTCGCCTCCTATGTTTGTTAGGCAGTTGCAACTCCCAACCCTGGCTCCACAGGCAAGTCCCTCCAGATGTGGGAGGGGAAAAGCAGCAAGTGATGGGGGCAAAGAGGGGTGGGGCTGGGCTTTGGGGGGAATAAGTGGCCTTGAGGGGAAGGAGCAGGGCAGGGGAGGCTCTGGCACTCCTGCTGGAGTGTCTGATTTTTAAATATTACCAAGTTGGCAACCCTAGGTAGGAAAAAGACCAGGAAAAGAGCAGTGAGGCTAGAGAGAAAGCCTGGACTGCTGAGCTGAGGGTCCCTAGGCTGGAATCCAGAGATGAAGGTGGTCCTGGGTTCCTCCAGCCTGTGAGGGAGTAACACAGAGGCAGTGAAGGGAGAACTTTGAGTGAGCTAGCTGGAGGGGTGAGTCACAGAGAGGATACTGCAGTTCCTGAGATGGAGAGAGCGGGGCTGCAGGCCAGACAGAGTTGGAACAAGCCATTGACTGAATGAGCTAATCCCCAGAATGACCAGCAGGAGGCGCTGCAAGCGGTGGGTAGTATGCCCTGTGATAATAAAAGTAAAATGCAGCTTCTTCCTGTTTGGTTTGTGGGCCTAAATTCAGTGTCAGGAAAGTATGTGATTAATGGTACCATATATCTCTAAAGAACATTTCCCTACTCTATTTTTTCATGTAAATCTGCTTAGTCAGCCTTTGATGTATCAAATTTTAAGCTTATGCACCTGCATAAGTCCATAAAATTATGGCTGTCTGAACAGAACATAAGAATGACCCTACTGGGTCAGACCAAAGGTCCACCTGGACCAGTATCCTGTCTTCTGACAGTGGCCAGTACAAGGTGCCCCAGAGGGAATGAACAGAACAGGTAATCATCAAGTGATCCATCCCTAGTCACTCATGCCCATCTTCTGGCAAACAGAGGCTAGGGACACCATTCCTGGCTAATGGCCATTGATGGACCTATACTCCATGAATTTATCTAGTTCTTTTTTGAACCCTGTTATGGTCTTGGCCTTCACAACATCCTTTGGCAAGGAGTTCCACTGGTTGACTGTGTTTGAAGAAATACCTTTTGTTTGTTTTAAACCTGCTACCTATTAATGTCATTTGGTGACCCCTAGTTCTTGAATGATGAGAAGGAGTAAATAACACTTTCTTATTTATTTTCTCCATACCAGTCATGATTTTATAGACCTCTATCATATCCCCCCTTCGTAGTCGTCTCTTGTCTAAACTGAAAAGTCCCATCTTCTTAATCTCTCCTCATATGGAAGCAGTTCCATACCCCGAATCATTTTTGTTGCCCTTTTCTGAACCTTTTCCAGTTCCAATATGTCTTTTTTGAGATGGGGTGAGCACATCTGCATGCAGTAGTCAAGATGTGGGCATACCATGGATTTATATAGAGGCAATATGATATTTTCTGTCCTATTATCTATCCCTTTCTTAATTATTCCCAGCGTTCTGTTTGCTTTTTTGTCTGCCGCTGCACATTGAGTGGATGTTTTCAGAGAACTATCCACAATGACTCCAAGATCTTTCTTGAGGGGTAACAGCTAATTTAGACCCCATCACTTTATATGTATAGTTGGGATTATGCATTCCAATGTGCATTACTTTGCATTTATCAACATTAAATTTCATCTGCCATTTTGTTGCCCCGTCACTCAGTTTTGAGAGATCCTTTTGTAGCTCTTCGTAGTCTGCCTAGGTCTTAACTATCTTTAGTAATTTTGTATCATCTGCAAATTTTGCCACCTTACTGTTTATCCATCTGGTCCTGGGGACTTATTGCTGTTTAATTTATCAATTTGTTCCAAAACCTCCTCTAATGACACCTCAGTCTGGGTTAGTTCTTCAGATCTGTCACCTAAAAAGAATGGCTTAGGTTTGGGAATCTTCCTCCTATCCTCAGGCGTGAAGACTGATGCAAAGAATTCATCATGTTGTTTCTTCGCAGTGGCCTTATCATCCTTGAGTGCTCCTTTAGAACTTCGATCACCCAGTGGCCCCACTGGTTGTTTAGCAGGCTTCCTGCTTCTGATGAACTTTTAAAAATAAATAAATAAATTACTTTTTGAGTCTCTGTCTAACTGTTCCTCAAATTATTTTTTGGCCTTCCTAATTGTATTTTTACATTTGCCAGTGTTTACGCTCCTTTTTATTTTCCTTGCTAGGTTTAACTTCCACTTTTTAAAGGATGCCTATTTGCCTCTCACTATTTCTTTTACTTTGTTTAGGCACAATGGCTCTTTTTTGGTTCTCTTACTATGTTTTTAATTTGGGGTATACATTTAAGTTGAACTTCTATATTATAATGTCTTTAAAAGCTTCCACACAGCTTGCAGGGATTTCACTTTTGGCACTGTACCCTTTAATTTGTGTTTAACTGATCTCCTCATTTTTGTGTAATTCCCCTTTCTGAAATTAAATGCTACAGTGTTGGGCTGCTGTGCTGTTTTTTCTGCCACAGGGATGTTAAATTTAATTATATTATGGTCACTGTTACCAAGCAGTCTAGCTATATTCACCTCTTGGACCAGATCCTGTGCTCCACTTAGGACTAGATCAAGAATTGCCTCTCCTCTGGTGGGTTGCAGGACTAGCTGCTCCAAGAAGCAGTCATTTAAGGGGTCAAACTTTATCTCTGCATTCCGTCCTGAGGTGATATATACCCAGTCAATATGGGGATAATTGAAATCCTCCATTATTGAGTTTATTTTAATAGCCTCTCTAATCTCCCTGAACATCTCAGTCACTATTACCATCCTAGTCAGGTGGTTGGTAATATCCCTACCTCTATATTCTTATTAGAGCATGGAATTTCTATCCATGGAGATTCTACAGTACAGTTTGATTCATTTATGATTTGTACTTCATTTGATTCTATGCTTTCTTTCACTTGCAATGCCACTTCCTGACCAGCATGACCTGTTCTGTCCATCTGATATATTTTGTACCCTGGTATTACTGTATCCCATTGATTATCCTCATTCCACCAATTTTCTGTGATGTCTATTATATTCATATCCTCATTTAATACAAGGCACTCTAGTTCACCCATTTGATTATTTAGACTTGTAGCATTGGTATATGAGCACTTTAAAAACTTGTCTCCTTTTAGCTGTCTGCCATTACACAATGTAATTGAATGGGACTCTCTTTTTTTTTATTTGACTGTTTCTGATCAGACACTGCCTGTATTTTATCATTTTCCATCCTCTTGTCCTCACTAGGACATAGAGATTTTCTATGAATCGATCCTCCCCAAGGGATTTCCGAACCATGTGCTCCTCCGCACCTGTCGGCTTTCCCCCAGCCCTTAACATTAAAAGGTCGTATAGCAGTTTTTAAACTAAGTGCCAGCTATCTGGTTCCATTTTGGTTTAGGTGGAGTCCATCCTTCCTGCAGAGGCTCCCCGTTTCCCAAAAGTTTCCCCAGTTCCTAATAAATCTAAACCCCTCCTCCCTACACCATTGTCTCATCCATGCAGTGAGACTCTGCAGTTCTGCCTGTCTAACTAGCCCTGCACGTGGAAATGGGAGCATCTCAGAGGATGCTACCATAGAGGTCCTGGGCTTCAATCTCTTACCTAGAGGAGGGAGGAAGCTACTAGTTATAGGGATCAGAAGAAAGGTCTAAATGGCTCCTGGGGATCCAGTCTTGGAAAGCAGGGGGAATGTAACTGGGCCACACATACAGACATTAGGCGGAACCTAGAGCAAAACTGGGTGCAGAGAAAAGCTTGAAAATGTGAACCATAAAGGCTCAGAAACCAGAAGGCAAATAAGAAGAACACAACATCTATTTTTTTTAATCTCATGAGTTGGACCACCTAGCAGAAATGGGATAAAAGCCCTGTATCCTTCAGCACATCACTTCCTGAAAGCTGGAGATACAGGAAAGGGAAAAGACTGAAGTTCTGGGCTGGCCATCTGGGAGTCCTCCAGCTGATATCCAGTAACTATCTTTCTATATCCAACAACATTAGCACCCTGGGAAAGATTTTAGTCATGTCTGTCCTTCGCTCCACCTGTATTTGCAGTTTCAACGCCTGCTGTGAACAGTAATGTGGCTAAAAAAAAAATGGAGGGACAAGGATTTTTCCTTAGGAAACACTGCTGAATAGCACCAACACTGGAGGAAACTTCAGCAGGATCAGAAGCTTTAAGGCATTATTTGAGAGGGTCTTGCCCTATTTGAAGTTTAAGAAGAAAGAAGTGCTGGCCTGGAACTGATGAGCTCCAGGTTCAGTTCCTGCTCTGACACACATTCTGTGTGACCTTGGGCAATTTACTTAGGCCCAGATCCTCAAAGGTATTTAGGCTCCTAACTTCTCTAGAAATCAACAACAGAGGCATTGTAAGGATATGTTAAAGACTGAGGTGCTCAGATGCTATGGTAATGGAGGCTAGATAAGTATCTAAGATAGGCAGAAGAAGAGATTTTATTTAGTAGGAGTGTTGGCAAGATTGAAACAGCCAACACTGTTGTGGTAAAGAGGAGAAGAATTTGGGCTAAGAATTCCACAGACAACTGGTTGACAGATCCAAAGCACTTACTAACAGCAGGACACAGCTCTTGGTTTAGTAAGTCAAAAGCTGTTTTCTCAAATAGTAAGATTCTCTTTAATGAAAAAATTAATCTTTGGGTTTTATAATTTAAAAATTAAATTGCAATAAGCAAGGCATTTACAGTAATACAACAAATATTATAATGGACATCAGGACAAAGGATTGCAAAAGTATAAGTCCATCACCTAATGCTTTTAGCATCTGTTTTCCTTTTCTTTTTAAATGTTGCCACAGGAAAACCACAGTTTGTGACCATAATACCAGTTACAAATAGAATATTTTAGTGGTAAGATCCTGTATTAGCCATATTACATAACTTTATTAATGTGGACAGTCTAGCTAGAGTAGTCAAGAGGGCATCAAATTAATAGCAAATTGGGAAGGTAGAAAGAGGGGAAATATGAACATTCAGCACAAAGTTGAGATGTTGAGAACAAAATTAAGAAACTAAAGGACATGAAGAAAAAATTCTTGAATTGCCTGTACACCGATGCTAGGAGCCTGGGTAACAAACAAGAGGAGATAGAATTGCTCATTTGACTAGAAATTCAATCTAGTCCATATTACTGAAATGATTTGCATGATTGGAATGTTAAAATCTATGGTTATAACTACTTAGGAAGGATCAAGTGGGGAAAAAGGGGAAGGGGAGTGACACTCTGTCTAAAATGACATGTGTTTTCAAGTCATTGATAACTCAGAAGAAAATGATTGTGAATCCATATGGATTCACAATGTCCTAACAGATAAAGCACAAGATAGGATATAAGCTAGTGTCTTCTACAGACTATCAGATCCCACTAGGGAAAAGAATGACCACCACCTTATCCACCTCTCTGTAGTGTGTGTGTGTGTGGGGGGGGTGGGTGGCGGGGGGAGGAAGCTGCATGATCATGGGGGACTTCAAGCTGAATGACATATGCTGGTGGTCTCAGATGCCAGTACTAAAACATCCTTGGAAACATTATAGATGACAATTTCCTAATTCAAAAACTGTTACAGCAAATATGAGGGAATGCTGTATTAGGCCTCCTCTTAACAGATAAAGAGGAACTGATCACAGAACTAAAAATTAATGATATCTTAGGTACAACTGATCATGACTTGATTACATTTATAATGTACAAGCAGAAAAAACTTTGGGGTTTTAATAGAGCCAGTTTCACAAAGCTGAAAACAGTTGCGCCAAATCATCTGGGTGGAAGATTTTAATCAGAAACATGTGAGTGATAATAGATGTTCTTAAAAGATTGCCATACTTGATGCCCAAGAAGCAGCAGTCCTACTACTGTGGAAAAAGGCTGTACTGTTTAAAAAACTGACCTGGTTTTGAGAGGAAGGCAGCTATAAAAAAAAAATTATATGTAACAAACAGAAGAAAGGAGGTTGATAGTAATGAATATAAATCAGAAGTTAGGGATTGTAGAAAATTGATAAGGGAAGCAAAGGGACACAAGGAGAAGTCCGTGGCCAGTAAAGTTAAGGACAATAAGAAGCAGGTTTTTAAATATATTAGGAACAAAAAGAATCCTGAAAATTGGTATTGGTCCATTACTAGATGGAAACTGTAGAATTATCAATAATAATGCAGAAGTGTTTAAATATTTCTGTTCTGAAAAACAGATTTGGGAAAAAACAGATGATATATTTTCATCATATGGTGATAACACTGTTTCCATTCCAACAGTATCTCTGGAGGATGTTAAACAGAAGCTACTGTAGTTAGACATTTTAAATCAGTAGGTGTAATAATTTGCATCCAAGTGTTTTAAAAGAGTTGGCTGAGGATCCTGCTGGATCATTCATGTTGATTTTCATTAAGCTTTGGAGAACACTGGGGAAATTCCAGAAGAGTGGAAGAAAGCTAATGTTGTACCAATTTTTAAAAACAGGTTGACCCAGGTAATTATAGGCCTTTCAGCCTGACATCAATCCCATGCAATATAATGGAGTGACTAATACAGGACTCGATTAATAAAGAATTAAATGGGGGTAATGTAATTTAATGCAACTCAAAATAGGTTTATGGAAAATAGACACTGTCAAACTAACTTGATATATTTTTATGATGGGATTATAAATTTGGTGGATCAAGGTAATAATGATGTAATATGCTTAGATGTCTGTAAGGCATTTGATTTGGTACCACACTATATTTTGATTAAAGAACTAGAATGGTATAAAATTAATATGCCATGCATTAAATAGATTTAAAACTATCTGATAGGTCTTAAATGTAATTGTAAATGGGGAATCGTCATCAAATGGGTGTGCTTTCTGCAGGGATTGGTTCTTATTAAATAGTGTTGGACCATTTTTATCCATGACCTGGAAGAAATCTGCAAGCTTTCAGTCATGATTTTGTTTATACAAAAATTGGAGGAGTGGTAAATAATGAAGAGGACAGGTCACAGCCTGGTAATTGGTGCAAGCATACAGTATGCATTTTAATACAACTAAATGCAAATGTATATATCTAGGAATTAGGGGCTTATCTAGGGAGTTGCACCACTGTAGTGCTTCAGTGTAGACACAACACAGGGTTCTCCTATTGGTGTAGGTAATCCACCTCCCCAAGAGGCCGTAGATAGGTCAATGGAAGAATTCTGTTAACCTAGAACTGTCTATATGGAGATTTAAGTCAATTTAACTATGTCAGTAAGAGGTGTGGATTTTTCACACCCCTGAGTGACAGGGCTGGTCAATCTAATTTTCTAGTGTAGGCCAGCCCAAATAATGTAGGCCACACTTATAGAATGGTGGATTGTATTCTGGGAAGCAGTGACTCTGAAAAAGATTTTGGAGTCATGGTGGATAATCAGCTGAACATGAGCTTCCAACGTGACTGTGGCCAAAAGAGCTAATGTGATTCTGAAATGCATAACCAGGGGACTCTCAAGTAGGGGATTTTGTTTTATATTTGTCACTGGTGTGACCACTGCTGGAATACTGTGTTCTGGTGTCCACAGTTCCAGAAGGTTGTTGACAAATTGGAGAGGGTTCAGAGAAGAGCCAAACATGCCTTATTGTACTAGACTCAAAAAGCTCACTCTATTTAGCTTAACAAAGAGAGGGTTAAAGGGTGACTTGATCACAGTCTGTAAGTATCTACATGGGGAATAAATATTTAATAATGGGCTCTTCAATCTAGCAGAGAAAGGTATTACATGATCCAATGGCTGGAAGCTGAAGCTAGAGAAATTCAGACTAGAAATATGGTGTATGCTTTAGGAAATTTTTTTGGAGAAGTTCTATGGCCTGTTTTATACAGCAGGTTGTTATAGATTATCACGATGGTCCCTTCTGACCTTGGAATCAATGAATGCATTAATGTGATACCAAATGTTAGCATATTTTCACCATTTTGTCAATGCATCAAGTCACTTTCTCTATCAAAACTGTGCTTGACAGTTTTTCAGTCATTCAAAATAAACTACAGGTATGTTCAATTTCTATTGCTGAGTATTATAATGTTTTTATTAATAGATATGTTGGCACTCATTTCTTAATGCTCAATGGAAGATTTAATTGTTCTTCTAATTCGAGTATGGGAGAGAGGCAGATCTTTGAATTCAGAACTGTGAAAATATCTTTGCATATAGTGCTCCAGTATATTTGTAATGTGACCAATGAAAAAGTTATTTTCAACAAGTTAGCTGATTTTCAACAAGTTTGGCAGCATCTCCAGCTTTTGTTGTTGTTACCTAAATTTAGTTTATATAGTGAAAATCAGCATGCAGTGAAATCTTCAAAAGAATTACTGAGATTATCAAACACTAGGTGGTGCTAAAGATTCACGTATAAAGGAAGATTGATTTTAAAAAAATATATGGTTTCAGTAAGAGGTGATATTTCCAGTTTGGCCTAAGAGTAGCTACATGGACTACAAAACCCCCAGCAAAATGTCTTGTTAGCCATCATATTACAAAAATAATTAAATTTATATGCAGATATGACTGCACCCAAGTAAATTCACAAGTCACTAACTAGTTGTCAAATTCTACAGAGTGGAAGACCAAACAGCAACTCTGAAAACTAACTGTAATATAGGAACATAATTGCCAGACTGGATCAGACATGAGATCCATCCAGTCCAGTATCCTGCCTTTGACAGTGGCCAGCACAACATGCTACAGAAGAAGGTGTAAGAACCTACAGTTGGCACATGTGAGGTAACCTGTCCTCCCCATATTAGGTCTCCTCCTGATCTCTAATAATTGTAGATTGGCTTAAGCCCTGAAGCACATGGCTTAATATCCCTTCCAAAATTTTGTTGTAATTCATTTTGATAACTCTGGATATTCCTGGTATCTATTAAATGTCAATCCCTTTTTGCTATTCTGACTGTAAGATTTAAAAAAGAGTTGCAAAAAAAAAAATCTGTGTTCTGATACTATTTCTCATTTTAAAAAGGACATTTAGTGTCTTTCTGCTTTCTTAGCTTTTTTGGCTGTGCCTTTTCCCAGGTTCCTGAATTAAGTTACCATTGGTTCATATCCTATAGCAAAACATGAACTGACCAGGTGGCTTTTGATAAATAAAGGCTTCTTCAAGATGCAAACAGTTCACCAAACATAATAATTCTGATAGGGCAAACAGGGGAGACATTTTTCCACTTGTGGATTTCCCAAGACAAACTGTCTTGTGCTTCTGTCCTACATGCCCCAATTCCAGAAAGCACTTAAGCATTTGCTGAATGGGGAATGCTTTATTGAAGCAAGGCATGGGTCTGTAAGCTGTGGTGAAAAGGAGGAAGAATTTGAAGCATGTGTTCAAAGTTCTTACCACTGCTGGGTAAACTGATATTTGGAGTGCTTGATGACATGTTTTCCATAGTAACCAGATGAATTGGTGTATAAAGGTTTCATAGATATGCTTAAAGCATTATGTACCAATACCGTATTTTCTAGCTAAGATGTATTTCATCTAAGACAACAAATGGAAAAAGAAAATACTGTGGAATCACTATTGTAATAATGGTCCTATTGTAAATAAGTTCACTATTCACTTTCTGTTGAAAGCCCTTACGGATCAGTCTGTTTTGAAAATAAAGAACCCTAGGATAATCTAGAGGTTGCAGAGCACAATTCATATTATTAGGGCCAGTGTCACCAAGTGGAACTGTTACACATAACGTAATGTAAGAATGGCCATACTGGGTCAGACAAGTGGTCTATCCCGCATTAATTCCTGTCTTCTGACAGGGGCCATTGCAAGGCCCTTCAGAGGGAATGAACAGAACAGGGAAATTATTGAGTGATCCATCCCCTGTCATCCAGTCTTAGCTCCAGGTATCGATAAACCTCTGACTGCCAAAAGCTAATAGCCATCAATGGACGTATCTTCCATGAATTTCTCTAATTCTTTTTTGAACCCACATAGTCATCCAAGTTTCTCCTTAGCATGCAAGTAAGTGTTCAGTCTTGGGAAGACATGCTGCGTATTGTGGTTAGTTTTGTTAGGCAAGTATAACCTTTCTGCCAGGTGCCAATGACTGCATCAAAGGCTGGGTTCAATATGTTTAAGGAGCCTTTTTTAAAATAAATCTAGAGCTTGAGCCCCCACCCAAGTACTCCTACTTCTCGCTCTGGGACATTAAAATAAAATCTCCCTCATCTCTTTGAAGGTGATTCTTCCCCACTTGCAAGCATTCAGAAGTCCTTGAGAATATAGAAATACACATATCTTTTTATCTGGGGAAAGGGGAAAACCATTAAAAAACATGAAAACTCTGTTTGAATAGAACAAACTGAGCACCCCAAATCAGTGCATTAGGAGACTGGACAACTCCATACTTCCAAATAACGAGGGTACCGGCGGGTCAGGCTCCAGCCTGAGCCCAAACGTCTACACTGCAATTTTATAGCCTCGCAGCCCAACCCCTTCAAACCTGAGTCAGCTGGCAGCTGCAGGAGTTTTATTGCAGCGTAGACATACACTTAGGCCCCAGATATAGAATCATAGGACTGGAAGGGACCTTAAGAGGTCATCTAGTCCAGTCCCTGGCACTCATGGCAGGACTAAGTATTATCTAGACCAGCCCTGACAGGTGTTTGTCTAACCTGCTCTTAAAAATCTCTAATGATGGAGATTCCACAACTTCCCTAGACAATTTATTCCAGTGCTTAACCCCCTGACAGTTAGAAAGATTTTCCAAATGTCCAACCAAAACCTCCCTTGCTGTAATTTAAGACCATTGCTTCTTGCCCTATCCTCAGAGGTTAAGAACAACAATTTTTCTCCCTCCTCCTTATAACAACCTTTTATGTGCTTGAAAACATGTCCCCCCTCAGTCTTCTTTCTTCCAGACTAAATAAACCCATTTTTAAAAATCTTTCTTCATAGGTCACGTTTTCTAGACCTTTAATCATTTTTGCTGCTCTTCTCTGGACTTTCTCCAATTTGTCCACATCTTTCCAGAACTGGACACAATTCTCCAGTTGAGACCTCATCAGCATGGAGTAGAGCAGAAGAATTACTTCTCGTGTGTTGCTTACAACACTCCTGCTAATACATCCCAGAATGATGTTTGCTTTTTTAAAACAGTGTTACACTGTTGACTCATATTTAGCTTGTGGTCCACTATGACCCCCAGATCCCTTGGTGCAGTACTCCAGCCCAGGCAGTCATTTCCAATTTTGTATGTGTGCAACTGATTGTTCCTTCCTAAATGGAGTACTTTGCATTTGTCCTTATTGAATTTCATCCTATTTACTTCAGACCATTTCTCCAGTTTGTCCAGATCATTTTGAACTTTAATCCTATCCTCCAAAGCACTTGCAAACCCCTCCCAGCTTAGTATCATCCACAAACTTTATAAGTGTACTCTCTATGCCATTATCTAAATCATTGATGAAAATATTGAACAGAACCAGACCCACAACTGATCCCTTCAGGACCCCACTCGTTATGCCCTTCCAGCATGACTGTGAACCACTGATAACTACTCTCTGGGAACAGCTTTCCAACAGTTTTGCACCCACCTTATAGTAGCTCCATCTAGGTTGCATTTTCCTAATTAGTTTATAAGAATGTCAGTGAGATGGTATCAAAAGCTTTACTAAAGTCAAGATATACTACCGCTTCCCTCCACAAGGCTTGTTACCCGGTCAAAGAAAGCTATCAGGTTGGTTTGACATGATTTGTTCTTGACAAATCCATGCTGACTGTTACTTATCACCTTATTATCTTCTAGATGTTTGCAAATTGATTGCTTAATTATTTGCTCCATTATCTTTCTGGATACAGAAGTTAAGCTGACCGGTCTGCAATTCCCTGGGTTGTTCTTATTTCCTTTTTTATAGCTGGGCACTATATTTGCCCTTTTCCAGTCTTCTGGAATTTCTCCCATCTTCCATGACTTTTCAAAGATAATCGCTACTGGCTCAGATATCTCCTCAGTCAGCTCCTGGAGTATTCTAGGATGCATTTCATCAGGCCCTGGTGACTTGAAGACATCTACTTTGTCTAAATAATTTTTAACTTTTTTCCCTATTTTAGCCTCTGATCCTACCTCATTTTCACTGGCATTCACTATGTTAGACGTCCAATCACCACCAACCTTCTTGGTGAAAACCAAAACAAAGAAGTCATTAAGCACCTCTGCCATTTCCACATTTTCTGTTGTTTTCCCCACCTCATTGAGAAACAGGCCTACCTTGTCCTTGGTCTTCCTCTTGCTTATAATGTATTTGTAGAATGTTTTCTTGTTACCCTTTATGTCTCTAGCTAGTTTGATCTCGTTTTATGCCTGGGCCTTTCTAATTTTGTCCCTACATACTAGTGTTACTTGTTTATATTCATCCTTTGTAATTTGACCTAGTTTCCACTTTTTGTAGGACTCTTTTTTTTATTATTATTATTTTTAGATCATTGAAAATCTCCTAGTTAAACCAGGGTGGTCTCTTGCCATACTTCCTATCTTTCCTATGTAGTGGGATAGTTTGCTCTTGTGCCCTTAATAACGTCTTTCATAAACTGCCAACTATCTTCAATTGTTTTTCCCCTTAGAGTTGCTTCTTATGGGATCTTAACCTACCAACTCCCTGAGTTTACTAAAGTCTGCCTTTTTGAAATCCTTTGTCTTTATTGTGCTGTTCTCCCTCCTACCATTCCTTAGAAACATGAACTCTATCATTGCAGGATCACTTTCACCCAAGCTGCCTTCCACTTTCAAATTCTCAATCAATTCCTCCCTATTTGTCAAAATCAAACCTAGGACAGCCTCTCCCCTAGTAGCTGTCTCCACCTTCTGAAATAAAAAACTGTCCCCAATACATTCCAAAAACTGGTTGGATAATCTGTGCCCTGGTGTGTTGTTTTCCCAACAGATGTCTGGGTAGTTGAAGTCCCCCATCACCACCAAGTCCTGGGATTTGGATGATTTTCTTAGTTGTTTAAAAAAAAGCCTCATCCACCTCTTCTTCCTGGTTCGGTGGCCTGCAGTAGACCCCTACCCTGACGTCACCCTTGTTTTTCACCGCTTTTATCCTTCCCCAGAGACTTTCAACATGTCTGTCTCCTATTTCCATCTCAACCTCAGTCCAAGTGTATACATTTTTAATATACAAGGCAACACCGCCTCCCTTTTTTCCTGCCTGTCCTTCCTGAGCAAGCTGTTCCCTTCTATACCAATATTCCAATCATGCATATTATCCCACCAGGTCTCTGTGATGTCAGCTATGTCTTAGTTGTGTTGATTTACTAGCATTTCGAGTTCTTCCTGCTTATTCCCCATACTTCTCTCATTAGTATACAGACATCTAAGATACTGATTTGATTTCCCCGCTCCTCCAGCCCACTGAGTTCTATCTTGTCTCTCCTTTATCCCTGCTGTAACAGCCCATGCTCCACCCAAATTCTGACCCTTGTCCCAGGTCTCCATGTTTTTGACTTACCTGTGGGCTTTGGTAACCTGCCCCCTTCTAACCTAGTTTAAAGCCTTCCTCACTAGGTTAGCCAGTCTGTATCCAAATATTCTCTTCCCCTTCCTCGATAGGTGGCCCCCATCTCTGCTTAGCAGTCCTTCTTCCTGGAACAGCATTCTGTGGTCAAGGAAGCTGAAGCCCTCCTGATGACGCCATCTTTGCAGCCGGGCATTCACCTCCAGGATGCATCTGTCTCTGCCTGGGCCCCTACCCTTGACTGGAAGGATCGAAGAGATGACCACCTGCACTCCCAGCTCCTTCACCCTTACTCCAGAGCCCTGTAGTCACTTTTGATCTGCTGAGGGTCATACCTCGGGGTATCATTAATGCCCACATGGATGAGTAGCATGGAGTAGTAGTCAGAGGGCCAGATGATCCTCAACTATTCCTCTCTAACGTCTCGGATATAGGCCCCTGGCAGGCAACACACCTCCCGGTACGCCATGTCAGATGGGTGCCTCCATCCCCCTCAAAGAGAGTCAGCAACCACCACTACCCTATGTTTCCTCCTGGGAGTGGTGGCTCCAATCCAGCCTTGGAGGTACATGACTTCTCCTTCTCCTCTGGGGGTGATTCCTCATTGCTCATTGCCAGGGCATATCGGTTTTCTGTCACCATGGTAGTTGGGTTGAGAGTAGGGGTGGAGCACTGCCTGCTGCCAGAAGTAACCAGCAGCCAGTATCCTCCTTGTGAGAGAGACATATCCTCCTGCCCCGGTGATGTGACAACATCCTCTGTAGCTGGATAACCTCCTCAGCCTTGAATATCTCCATATGAATACTCTCAAGAATTCCTCATGGGTGCAGAGGCTTCTCAGCCTAGCCACCTCCTCCTGTAGCTCTCCCACCTGCTTTCTGAGAGATTCCACCAGCAGGCACCTTTCACACTGGATGGTCCTCCGAGCCTGGCTTTCCGTGAGTGGGAAATGCAGGCTGCAGTCTCTGCAAATCCACACCAGGATCTGAGTAGAGGCATCCATAGTTGTCTGCTACTACTTTGCAAAGGGGCAACAATATGGAGGAACTGACCATAGAAGGAGCTGGGAATACAGCTTTAGGCTCCAATCCTGCAAATACTTATGCTTGTGCTTAACTTGAATCACTTGATTAGTTGCATTGACTCCGGGCATAAGTATTTACAGGATTGAGAGCTTAGAGTCCATGAAGAGGAATGTTTAACAAACCAGGAAAGCACTTCTGCCAACTTGTCATGGGGCTCGGTCCACAGCAAAGACAATGACCTAGTTCAGGCACCCTTGAATGATATTCAGAAAAGCAGCTGGCTCTATGTCTCTGAATGCTATTGCATTGTCCAAAGGGTACTGCTTCAACAAACTACTTTGCAGAAACTGTGGCAAGAGGGGCAGTTGCCTGAGCCAGTGATGTGCCATAGGAGTACAGAGAAGTGTACTGAGAGGAAGTCACTATTATAGCTCGGCTTATGGATGCCAAACAGTGAGGATGCATCTGGTGCCTTTCCCTGCAGTGCCCATTTTGGTGGCCAAAAGATTGAGCATGGTCACTTTCTGTTCGCGTAGCTCTTAGTATGGAATTTCTTTGGTTCTGTTTCAAGAATTAAAAAACGTTACATTGGGGAATATCTCAGCAGAGACCACCAGGATACCCTTTTGCATGCATCAGAGCCATTGTGAACAGAACAATGACTAAGCCAAGGTCTCAACCCACGTATGTATCTTGTGCTAACGCACTCCCCAGGCCACTCATGTGTTGTGTTTTTAAAAAATATATATATAGTAGTATTTCCTTTTCCCAGTTTTAGATTTTCAGTTTGATTGAATGTCCCCTTGTTTCACTTTCAATGAATGGCCCTTATCTGTTTTATTTGCCTGAGAGAGTTTTCCTTTATGCGTGACCATTAGATTTGGAACTAATAGTTAGCAATTCTGGAGATATTTACAAATTGGCCTAGGCTGCTTTCAAAGCAATTCAGGCCAGATGAAAGGTGGGGAAAGGAATGAAACTCACAAGCAAAATGATCACCATGATGATAGGCATGTTTCCTTTAATATTTATATATAAAATCCCATTTGATCTGGCTCTTGTTAGTTCTTTCTGAGTTTTAACTATTATCCCTAGTCTATTTTATTCTTTATATTTAAGCCAAACTTAATTTTCTCAGCCATTGCACATCTGCTCACTGATTAACACAATCATGTTTTGTTTTAGTATTTTTCTTCCTTTTTAAAAATATATATGTTTCCTTTCAATGTCAATGTGTTTTTTGCTGAAGCCCGTCCTTGATGTCCACTAAGACTGGCAACCCCCAGACTCTGTCATAGGGAATTCCAGTCTCTCTGCAGAATGAACAGGTTCTGCTGTTGTCAGAGGAGGTGCTACCCAAGACCCTGAAGGTGGGCTTCCACCTTTCTCCTGCCCTCACTCAAACTGTCATTGCTTTTGGCAGTAATTGGAAGTACCTGGCTGCTGGGAGGGATGTGGGGATATTGGTTGAAACCATGAGAGTAAGATCACCCAAAAAGAGGGTGTAAAGGTGGAAGAAGAGAAGGCCAAGGATGGAGCTCTGTGAGATATCTAAAAGGCATGGGAGGAGGAGGCACAAAACTCACTGAAAGTGAAACAGCAGGCGTGATTAGACCCAAGGGAGGATAGATTCACAAAAGTCAAGGGAGGCCAGTATTTCAAGGAGTGTGTGACTGACAGTGTCAAAAGCATTGGAGCAGTCAAGGAAGATGGGGTAGGAGTTGAGGCCTCGACGTGTCCATCCAGAGGTTATGAGAGCACGCTGAGAGATGTTTCAGTAACAAAAAGAGGGTGGAAGCAAGGCAAGAGGGGAGGTGGAGGAGATTAATTTGAAGCAGTGGTTTTTATTAGCAGTGACTTGATGCTACTCAGTCTTTCTCTGCACTAAACCTACATGGCATTTCAGTAGACACTCGTTAGTAGCAACATATAGGTGCCCTTTTGCTATGTTGCTCTTAAGCAGCTGTTGCTGTTATGGAGAGCAGTCTGACAAAAGATGTATGAAGAGGTAAGGGTGTTTTGGAGGGGGTGGGGCAGCTACGTTGTGGAAGTGGAAAATGGGGATGTGTGGAGTGGGGGAACCCCAAGTTTGAGAGGAATGGGACAGGGGAACCTTGGGTTTGGCAGGGGAGCCCATAGTCATCAAAATGGCTGAACAAGCCCAGCTGCTGGGGACAAGCTGAGGATGCTCCCACCCTGGTGAGGGATGGATGGCTGAAGAGAGCACTGTGGGCTGCCTGCAATGAGGTGGTGGGGGCATAGCTTTACGCACTGAGAGCAGAGACGGGAGGGTGTCCCCGATACTCCACACTGCAAAATAGTCGTCCTCCCACCACCTGCAAGCCAGACACTGAGGAAGGAAGGAGGAAACCTTCCAGCTGTGCCTTTGTTGCTCCCCTGACCCCAGCTCCCTCTCTTCCAGACCCTCTCCCTAAATTCCCCCTACACATGCTCACCATGCAGGCTCTGTCGGGTAGGGCAACTGGATGGGGCTGTGCATCCTGGAGCTGCGCTGAAGGGTCAGGGTCGGGAAAGGAGTGGAAAGATGCAATTTTGGGGGGGAAAACACCCCTGCATGTGACATCACAATGTGACAAATTTTTCTCTTATGTGGCGGCTATGTTCATAGCTTTGAAAAGGGCAGGGACCCAACACCTTTAATTATGCATCTAATTTTCAGCACTCTATTGACTCAAGCCGCATGATGCACCAAGAAGACAAACTGGGTTTGGAACTCAAAACTTCACAATCATGTGTTAGCTACAACACTTGTGAAACACAGGTAGAAACAAATAAAATAGTCCAGTCTTCAATGGGGAGAGAGGATATATGGCATAACCCAATGTTCTGAAGGAGGGTGTGATGGGATGGCTGCCTCTCACTGGCAGAAAAGGGGTTAAAAGCAGCCCAAGGGAGGCTGCACCGATGGCAGCCAATTAGAGAAGGGCTGAAGGGAGCAGTCAATCAGGGCCAAGAAGGCCCATTTAAAAAGGGAGCTGCAGGGAAGAGGAAGGCAGTTCTCTTCTGGGAAGGAGGACTCTCTGGAGGGCTGAGAGAACTGCCAGCAACCTGCACAGAGCAGTGCTGCAAGCTGGAACTGGGGGAGCAGGAGATAGCTCCTGGCTGGCTGCTGGGGTTTGCAGGCTGAGGCCTGAGGCAAGGGCAAAGAGGATGCTGGGTCCACGAGGAAGGGGCCAGACAACTCGCTGCAGTAGCCACTAAGGGAAGTGGCTGAATAGCAGGCTGGAGGTCCCCGGAAGCGGGGAGCACAGTGTGTGGCTCGGCTGGAGGGCCGTGTCACTGAAGACACGGTCCTTGGAGAGATGTGAGTCCTAGAGCAGAAGCAATGGGGGTGAGGCACCACCAAAAGAGGACTCATTACCATGCAGAGCTAATTCCCATGACAACCAGCAGGAGGTGCCAGAGTGTGAGCGCACCCAGTCACAGTAGGAAAGGATGCTGGAAAACTTGAGCAAAAGCTGAATATCAAGAACGTTTTCTAGTGTTGAGATTAATTGGACAGAGAACAGCCTCTCAGTAGAAGTGATGAAAACCCCATGGCTTGAGTAGTTTAAACAGAAAGGAGAATGAACCTACATGTATATAATTCTTTGGTTCTCTCTGGTTCACATGAAGGGAGGTGGTGGAATCCCCTTCCTTAGAAGTTTTTAAGGTCAGGCTTGACAAAGCCCTGGCTGGGATGATTTAGTTGGGGATTGGTCCTGCTCTGGGCAGGGGTTGGACTAGATGACCTCCTGAGGTCCCTTCCAACTCTGATATTCTATGTTGCTGCTACCAAGGGGGCAATTCATGGTCGGGAAAGTGTTCCCAGGAGAAATGTTGCTGTTATAAGTTGTCGCTGCAAATGAGCGTCTACAGTATTATACTTACTGTGGGGGATGACATGATCAACTGCGCGATAGACGGAACATGAAAACAAGCAGCTGGATTGAAAATGGACAAGCTGTGAGCATATATAAATGTCAATGGCGTGAGAACAGGCAAACTCTCCGTGTACAATTACCACACTTTATCCGGCTTGCCTTGCCAACTATTAGTCACAAGCAGTGTCTTTAACGTAGGTGACCATTTTGCTGTCACTTAGGCCATGAGCAATGACAGTGTCACTGGGGCAGAGCATAAGCAGGCCCTGATTTGACGCATTTCTTGCCAACACAGCAGAAGTCCTGCTTTGAGTCACTCTTAAACATATTAATATGGACAGCAGCTAGATCTACAGATATTGGACAATTACATCATACAGCAATAAGCTGATCAAAAGATGAGTCTAGTATTTCATACACATTATGTAGGCCAAAAATTGTTTTATAATCAAATCTAGTTGTGAATTGGGACTGTATTTGAATCTATTCATCTATGCTCTTAAAAAAACAAAACAACCTCCCCCTACACTTCTTTGCGTAAATTAGATTACAATCCTGTGTGTGCGCCCACTGAATTATGGTCTGGCAGTGTATTAAGCTCATTATCCAGCATCTCACTGAGGCGATCAGTTTTATTTAGAAACTATTCAGGTTTTAACCTTTATGGCTGTGCTTTGGATTAATGGCTGAATTGGGGCCTGAGCCAATGTCCAGTGAAATCAATGGAAAGTTCCCACTGACTTAAAAGGAAGTTGGATCAGGCCCTTATTGTCATAGGCTCTAAAATTGAGATTGTTTCAATTATGAACCCCATATTTAAGAAGCTTTAGTGAATTGTCACAAAATTAATTGTTCCGAGCACAGCAGTACTTAAAAAGTTTACTTAGAAAGTGAACAGGGGTCTTTCCATTGACTTCAGTGGAAGTTAGATTGGACCCAAAGACTATAGGTGCATTTATTCCAAGATTTATTCCAAAAAGTGGAAACCTAAATAAAAAAACAGAAAAGTTTCTGCTACTTCTGAGGTTCTAGCATGCTAGTTAGAAGAAAGGTTTCCAGCATTGCCAACTAACTCTTGCGATTTTAGCATGAATCTCATGACATTTGTTGTTTTTCTTAAAGTTGCTGGAGTTGTGTCATTATGTCAGACTCTCAGCTTTCATTTTAAAATGTATGAATTACCTTCCTTGTGGTGATTGCACAGAAAATCTTGAAAACTCAAACCCTAAGGGCTCCAAAACCAAGAAGGCAAATAAAAGAATCCAAAGGTCATTTTGGAAAAGTCTTTGGACTCATGATTTTTAAGCCAATTTCATTATTTGTAGAGCCTGACTCATTATTTTTAAATACCTGGGGTTGGCAATACTGGGATCCTTCCAGACTGGGTAACATTACAAACCACTTACTATTATCATGTATTATCATGTATTATTTGTCATGATAGTTCCCACATGCCTCAATCGGTATGAGGGCCCCCCTTGTGCTGGGTGCTATACAAATATAAGATCCAAAGACCTTATAACAGGGGTGGGCAAACTTTTTGGCCTGAGGGCCACATCTGGGTATGAAAATTGAATGGCGGGCCATGAATGCTCACAAAAGTGGGTGCTGGGGTGCAGGAGGCAGGGAGGACTCCAGCTGGGGGAGAGGACTCCAGCTCTGGGGTGGGGCTGCGGATGAGGAGTTGGGGGTGCAGGAGGGTGCTCCGGGCTGGGACTGAGGGTTTTAAGAGCAGGAGGGGGATCAGGGCTGGGGCAGGGGGTTGGGGCACAGGAGGGGTGCAGGCTCTGGGCAGCACTTAGCTCAAGCAGCTCCCAGGAGCAGCGGATGTCCCCCATCCAGATCCTATGTGGTGGAGCAGCCAGGCAGCTCAGCACGCTGCCCCATCTGCAGGCGCCGCCCATGGAGCTCCCATTGGCCACAGTTCCCGGCCACTGGGAGCTGCAGGGGCGGTGCTTGGAGTGGGAGCAGCGTGCGGAGCCCCCTGGCTGCCTCTACCCATAGGAGCCAGAGGAGGGACATGCCACTGCTTCCAGGAGCCACGTGGAGGTGCAATCCCTACTAAATCATCCCAGCCAGGGCTTTGTCAAGCCTGACCTTAGAAACTTCTAAGGAAGGGAATTCCACCACCCCCCTAGGTAATGCATTCCAGTGTTTCACCACCCTCCTAGTCAAAAAGTTTTTCCTAATATCCAATCTAAACCTCCCCCACTGCAACTTGAGACCATTACTCCTTGTCCTGTCATCTGCTATCACTGAGAATAGTCTAGATCCATCCTCTTTGGATCCACCTTTCAGGTAGTTAAAAGAAGCTATCAAATCCCCCCTCATTCTTCTCTTCCATAGACTAAACAATCCCAGTTCCCTCAGCCTCTCCTCATAACTCATGTGTTCCAGTCTCCTAATCATTTTTGTTGCCCTTCACTGGACTCTCTCCAATTTATCCACATCCTTCTTGTAGTGTGGGGCCCAAAACTGGACACAGTACTCCAGATGAGGCCTCACCAATGTCGAATAGAGGGGAACGATCACGTCCCTCGATCTGCTGGCAATGCCCCTACTTATACACCCCAAAATGCCATTGGCCTTCTTGGCAACAAGGGCACACGGTTGACTCATATCCAGCTTCTCATCCACTGTCACCCCTAGGTCCTTCTCTGCAGAACTGCTGCCTAACCATTCGGTCCCTAGTCTGTAGCGGTGCATTGGATTCTTCCGTCCTAAGTGCAGGACTCTGCACTTGTCCTTGTTGAACCTCATCAGATTTCTTTTGACCCAATCCTCCAATTTGTCTAGGTCCCTCTGTATCCTATCCCTACCCTCCAGGGTATCTACCACTCCTCCCAGTTTAGTGTCATCCACAAACTTGCTGAGGGTGCAATCCACACCATCCTCCAGATCATTAATGAAGATATTGAACAAAACCGGCGCAGGACCGACCCTTGGGGCACTCTGCTAGATACCGGCTGCCAACTAGACATGGAGCCATTGATCAGTACCCGTTAAGCCCGACAATCTAGCCAACTTTCTACCCACCTTGTAGTGCATCCATCCAGCCCATACTTCTTTAACTTGCTGACAAGAATACTGTGGGAGACCGTGTCAAAAGCTTTCCTAAGTCGAGGAATAACCCATCCACTGCTTTCCCTTCATCCACAGAACCAGTAATCTCATCATAGAAGGCAATTAGATTAGTCAGGCATGACTTTCCCTTGGTGAATCCATGCTGACTGTTCCTGATCACTTTCCTCTCCTCTAAGTGCTTCAGAATTGACTCCTTGAGAACATGCTCCATGATTTTTCCGGGGACTGAGGTGAGGCTGTAGTTCCCAGGATCCTCCTTCTTCCCTTTTTTAAAGATGGGCACTACATTAGCCTTTTTCCAATCTTCTGGGACTTCCCCCGATCGCCATGAGTTTTCAAAGATAGTGGCCAATGGCTCTGCAATCACAGCCGCCAATTCCTTTAGCACTCTCGGATGCAACGCATCCGGCCCCATGGACTTGTGCACGTCCAGTTTTTCTAAATAGTCCCGAACCACTTCTTCCTTCACAGAAAGCTGGCCACCTCCTCCCCATGCTGTGCTGCCCACTGCAGTAGTCTGGGAGTTGACCTCGTTCATGAGGACAGAGGCAAAAAAAAGCACTGAGTACGTTAGCTTTTTCCACATCCTCTGTCACTAGGTTGCCTCCCTCATTTAGTAAGGGGCCCACACTTTCCTTGGCTTTATTCTTATTGCCAACATACCTGAAGAAACCCTTCTTGTTACTCTTAACATCCCTCGCTAGCTGCAACTTCAGGTGTGATTTAGCCTTCCTGATTCCATTCCTACATGCCCGAGCAATATTTATATACTCATCCCTGGTCATTTGTCCAATCTTCCACTTCTCGTAAGCCTCTTTTTTGTGTTTAAGATCAGCAAGGATTTCACTGTTAAGCCAAGCTGGTCGCCTGCCATATTTACTATTCTTTCTACACATCGGGATGGTTTGTCCCTGTAACCTCAATAAGGATTCTTTAAAATACAGCCAGCTCTCCTGGACTCCTTTCCCCCTCATGTTATTCTCCCTGGGGATCTTGCCCATCAGTTCCCTGAGGGAGTCAAAGTCTGCTTTTCTGAAGTCCAGGGTCCGTATTCTGCTGCTTTCCTTTCTTCCTTGTGTCAGGATCCTGAACTCAACCATCTCATGGTCACTGCCTCCCAGGTTCCCATTCACTTTTGCTTCCCCTACTAATTCTTCCCGGTTTGTGAGCAGCAGGTCAAGAAGAGCTCCACCCCTAGTTGGTTCCTCCAGCACTTGCACCAGGAAATTGTCCCCTACAGTTTCCAAAGACTTCCTGGATTGTCTGTGCACCACTGTATTGCTCTCCCAGCAGATATCAGGATGACTGAAGTCGCCCATGAGAACCAGGGCGTGCGATCTAGTAGCTTCTGCGACTTGCCAGAAGAAAGCCTCGTCCACCTCATCCCCCTGGTCCGGTGGTCTATAGCAGACGCCCACCATGACATCACCCTTGTTGCTCAGGCTTCTAAACTTAATCCAGAGACTCTCAGGTTTTTCTGCAGTTTCCTACCGGAGCTCTGAGCAGTCATACTGCTCCCTTACATACAGTGCAACTCCCCCACCTTCTCTGGCCTCCCTGTCCTTCCTGAACACTTTACACTGCTGAATGTCTACACTGCTATTTTTAGCTCCCTAGTGCTAGCCCCATGAACCCAAGTCAGTTGCCCCAGGATCTGACACTCGCTGCTGTGTGGGGGAGCAGGAGGGTTGCAGTGTAGACATAACCTTAGTGTCACATTTGGCAAATAAAGCCCTGAGCCACACCCTCTCACCAGGGGGTGGAAGCAGGTGCCTGGGGAGGCCAATAGAAAGGAGCAGCATGCCGTCCATTATTGGGGTGGCACGTCCTGATCTTCGGCGACAGTTCGGAAGAGGTAAGCGGAATGTCCGGGTTCCAGTAACACAGACACAGGTAACTAACCGCTTTCATGTTCTCTCCACAGGTATCGTTGCGGAGAGTGGACCAGATGATATGTCTGGGGCGAGAAAGCAGAAGGAGACTCCGCTGGTTGGAAGGCATGAGATGCTATGTCCTGAGGTTGGGAGTTCCACGACCACCACTCCCAAGAGGAGAAGGCGGGTGGTGGTGGTCGGGGACTCTCTCCTCCGGGGGACTGAGTCATCTATCTTCCGCCCTGACCGGGAAAACCGAGAAGTCTGCTGCTTGCCAGGGGCTAAGATTCGCGATGTGACGGAGAGACTGCCGAGACTCATCAAGCCCTCGGATCGCTACCCCTTCCTGCTTCTCCATGTGGGCACCAATGATACTGCCAAGAATGACCTTGAGCGGATCACTGCGGACTATGTGGCTCTAGGAAGAAGGATGAAGGAGTTGGAGGCGCAAGTGGTGTTCTCGTCCATCCTCCCCGTGGAAGGAAAAGGCCTAGGTAGGGAGCGTCGAATCGTGGAAGTCAACGAATGGCTACGCAGGTGGTGTCGGAGAGAAGGCTTTGGTTTCTTTGACCATGGGATGGTGTTCCATGAAGGAGGAGTGCTGGGCAGAGACGGGCTCCATCTTACGAAGAGAGGGAAGAGCATCTTTGCCAGCAGGCTGGCTAACCTAGTGAGGAGGGCTTTAAACTAGGTTCACCGGGGGAAGGAGACCAAGTGGGAAAGCGGGATACCGGGAGGAAGCACAGGCAGGAATGTCTGTGAGGGGAGGGCTCCTGCCTCATACTGGGAATGAGGGGCGATCAACAGGTTATCTCAAGTGCTTATATACAAATGCACAAAGCCTTGGAAACAAGCAGGGAGAACTGGAGGTCCTGGTGATGTCAAGGAACTATGACGTGATCGGAATAACAGAGACTTGGTGGGATAACTCACATGACTGGAGTACTGTCATGGATGGTTATAAACTGTTCAGGAAGGACAGGCAGGGCAGAAAAGGTGGGGGAGTAGCACTGTATGTAAGGGAGCAGTATGACTGCTCAGAGCTCCGGTACGAAACTGCAGAAAAACCTGAGTGTCTCTGGATTAAGTTTAGAAGTGTGTGCAACAAGAGTGATGTAGTGCTGGGAGTCTGCTATAGACCACCGGACCAGGGGGATGAGGTAGATGAGGCTTTCTTCCGGCAGCTCACGGAAGCTACTAGATCGCATGCCCTGATTCTCATGGGTGACTTTAATTTTCCTGATATCTGCTGGGAGAGCAATACAGCGGTGCATAGACAATCCAGGAAGTTTTTGGAAAACGTAGGGGACAATTTCCTGGCGCAAGTGCTAGAGGAGCCAACTAGGGGGGGCGCTTTTCTTGACCTGCTGCTCACAAACCGGGTAGAATTAGTGGGGGAAGCAAAAGTGAATGGGAATCTGGGAGGCAGTGACCATGAGTTGGTTGAGTTCAGGATCCTGATGCAGGGAAGAAAGGTAAGCAGCAGGATACGGACCCTGGACTTCAGGAAAGCAGACTTCGACTCCCTCAGGGAACGGATGGCCAGGATCCCCTGGGGGACTAACTTGAAGGGGAAAGGAGTCCAAGAGAGCTGGCTGTATTTCAAGGAATCCCTGTTGAGGTTACAGGGACAAACCATCCCAATGAGTCGAAAGAATAGTAAATATGGCAGGCGACCAGCTTGGCTTAATGGTGAAATCCTAGCGGATCTTAAACATAAAAAAGAAGCTTACAAGAAGTGGAAGGTTGGACATATGACCAGGGAAGAGTATAAAAATATTGCTCGGGCATGTAGGAATGTTATCAAGAGGGCCAAATCGCACCTGGAGCTGCAGCTAGCCAGAGATGTCAAGAGTAACAAGAAGGGTTTCTTCAGGTATGTTGGCAACAAGAAGAAAGCCAAGGAATGTGTGGGCCCCTTACTGAATGAGGGAGGCAAACTAGTGACAGAGGATGTGGAAAAAGCTAATGTACTCAATGCTTTTTTTGCCTCTGTTTTCACTAACAAGGTCAGCTCCCAGACTGCTGCGCTGGGCATCACAACATGGGGAAGAGATGGCCAGCCCTCTGTGGAGATAGAGGTGGTTAGGGACTATTTAGAAAAGCTGGACGTGCACAAGTCCATGGGGCCGGACGAGTTGCATCCGAGAGTGCTGAAGGAATTGGCGGCTGTGATTGCAGAGCCATTGGCCATTATCTTTGAAAACTCGTGGCGAACCGGGGAAGTCCCGGATGACTGGAAAAAGGCTAATGTAGTGCCAATCTTTAAAAAAGGGAAGGAGGAGGATCCTGGGAACTACAGGCCAGTCAGCCTCACTTCAGTCCCTGGAAAAATCATGGAGCAGGTCCTCAAAGAATCAATCCTGAAGCACTTGCATGAGAGGAAAGTGATCAGGAACAGCCAGCATGGATTCACCAAGGGAAGGTCATGCCTGACTAATCTAATCGCCTTTTATGATGAGATTACTGGTTCTGTGGATGAAGGGAAAGCAGTGGATGTATTGTTTCTTGACTTTAGCAAAGCTTTTGACACGGTCTCCCACGGTATTCTTGTCAGCAAGTTAAGGAAGTATGGGCTGGATGAATGCACTACAAGGTGGGTAGAAAGCTGGCTAGATTGTCGGGCTCAACGGATAGTGATCAATGGCTCCATATCTAGTTGGCAGCCGGTATCAAGTGGAGTACCCCAAGGGTCGGTCCTGGGGCCGGTTTTGTTCAATATCTTCATAAATGATCTGGAGGATGGTGTGGATTGCACTCTCAGCAAATTTGCGGATGATACTAAACTGGGAGGAGTTGTAGATACGCTGGAGGGGAGGGATAGGATACAGAAAGACCTAGACAAATGGGAGGATTGGGCCAAAAGAAATCTGATGAGGTTCAATAAGGATAAGTGGAGGGTCCTGCACTTAGGACGGAAGAATCCAATGCACAGCTACAGACTAGGGACCGAATGGCTAGGCAGCAGTTCTGCGGAAAAGGACCTAGGGGTGACAGTGGACGAGAAGCTGGATATGAGTCAGCAGTGTGCCCTTGTTGCCAAGAAGGCCAATGGCATTTTGGGATGTATAAGTAGGGGCATAGCGAGCAGATCGAGGGACGTGATCGTTCCCCTCTATTCGACATTGGTGAGGCCTCATCTGGAGTACTGTGTCCAGTTTTGGGCCCCACACTTCAAGAAGGATGTGGATAAATTGGAGAGAGTCCAGCGAAGGGCAACAAAAATGATTAGGGGACTGGAACACATGAGTTATGAGGAGAGGCTGAGGGAGCTGGGATTGTTTAGCCTGCAGAAGAGAAGAATGAGGGGGGATTTGATAGCTGCTTTCAACTACCTGAAAGGGGGTTCCAAAGAGGATGGCTCTAGACTGTTCTCAATGGTAGCAGATGACAGAATGAGGAGTAATGGTCTCAAGTTGCAGTGGGGGAGGTTTAGATTGGATATTAGGAAAAACTTTTTCACTAAGAGGGTGGTGAAACACTGGAATGCGTTACCTAGGGAGGTGGTAGAATCTCCTTCCTTAGAGGTTTTTAAGGTCAGGCTTGACAAA
Source organism: Lepidochelys kempii (assembly GCF_965140285.1). NCBI lineage: Eukaryota > Metazoa > Chordata > Testudines > Cheloniidae > Lepidochelys > Lepidochelys kempii. The sequence continues at coordinate 176,708,194 of NC_136382.1, read as the reverse complement.
GCCCTGGCTGGGATGATTTAACTGGGAATTGGTCCTGCTTTGAGCAGGGGGTTGGACTAGATGACCTTCTGGGGTCCCTTCCAACCCTGATATTCTATGATTCTATGATTCGGCGGTGGGTCCTTCATTCTCTCCCTTCCTCTTCGGCAGCACTTCGGAGGCAGTTCAATTGGGTTTTTCTTTTCTTTTCTTCACCGCTTCGGGCGGCAAAAAAGCTGGAGACGGCCCTGCCTCTCACCATGGTAACCACCACATCAAACAAGGAACGCTTAACTGAACAAAACTGAGGGGCAAGATTGTCATTTACAGAGGAGTCTGGAGGTAGGATAAGTGGTGGATAATCCTGTGTTTTCCCTTGGCCCTTTTAGATGCCACAACCAGGGGTGATGTTCATAGATCTGGCACTGGTAGGATTAAAAAAAAACCCCAAAAAACAAAACCACTCTCTTAGATACCATCTTCATCAAAATGTTATCCTGAACTGTAGTTACTATCCTTCAACAGACTTCAAGTTTTCCATTCACATATCACCTTGCTCCTTCATATGGTATTTGAAAACCTGCTGAAAAAATCCATTACATAAAGAAGTCCTGTTAGGATAATCCAATAGCAGAGTCCATAACACCTGTAAATTAATTGGGGAAGGAGCCTTTTCCAGAATTGCTCTCACTGATCCTGTTGGAGTACCGAGGCCTTGGAAACTGCTGTTCTTCCCACCAACTGGGCCTTCTCCTTGCCTCCACAGTAGATGAGGGAACCATGCTGACCCACACACCTCCCACAGAAATGCTTCTATTTGTGGAGTTGTGGTTCTAGGGTCAGACTTCTGAGTCTTTTTAGGACCCATATGTAAATCTGAGGTAGAGATCATCCTTCAATCCAGGGACCACTGACGATGATTTGCAATGGGAACAAAAATACTTCCCATCATTAAGGACAAAAGAGACACTGGACCTGATATTTGCTGTCGGAGCATGTGGTTTTGGCACTGGTAACCTGCTGTCTGTATAAGCAAGCTGGACTAGGTGGCACAAAGTCATGCATTCCAGCCACAGGTCCTGGTTCTTCCTACCTCACGGCAAGTTTGTCACCTCTGCCACCCCCAGTTGGGATGCCTCATCATATCTCAAGTTTGTCCCTTGATCTGTCAGGATTTCCCAGGGCACCCTGACTCAGGCAAAGATGTTCATAAGTTCCGCAGCCACCCCCTTGGCATTCATGGAGCGCAGCGGCACTGCTTCAGGGTACCAGGTCGCATAGTTTCCACTACAACAAGAATAGGAGGACTTGTGGCACCTTAGCGACTAACCAGTTTATTTGAGCATATGCTCAAATAAATTGGTTAGTCGCTAAGGTGCCACAAGTCCTCCTATTCTTTTGCGAATACAGACTAACACGGCTGTTACTCTAAAACCTACAACAAGAATGAACCAGTATCCAACAGCGCTCTTCTCCAGTGGACCAACTATGTCCACTCCAATTTGCTCAAAGAGTACACTTACAAGCGGCTGGGGGATCAATGGGGCTCTCTCAGCTGGCTGAGGTGCAGTGAGCTAGCACTCTGGGCATGAGGCACAGAAGTCTGCCACGTCTTGGTAGACCCCTGGACCAAAGAACCAGGCTAATATCCAGGCTAGGGTCTTTTCCCTTCCAAGGTGCCCAGCCACGGGCATGGCATGGGTGAGTCACATAACTTCCCTCTGGTACAGTCGGGGCAACAAGCCTAGCAGCCTCTTGTTCATATTCCGACCTATTCATGATGACGACAGCACCTTCTTTGTCAGCCTTTTTGATTATGATGTCAGAGTTGTTTCTGAGGCTGTGGATGGCATTGTGTTCCACACGGCTGAGGTTACGGGGCAAGCAATGCTGTTTTTCCACACAATTTCAGCCCGTGCACGTTAGCGGAAGCACTCTATGTAGAAGTCCAGTCTGTTGTTTCGACCTTCAGGAGGAGTCCACCCAGAATCCTTCTTTTTGTAGTGTTGGTAGGAAGGTCTCTGTGGGTTAGTATGCTGTTCAGAGGTGTGTTGGAAATATTCCTTGAGTCGGAGACTTCAAAAATAGGATTCTAGGTCACCACAGAATTGTATCATGTTTGTGGGGTGGAGGGGCAGAAGGAGAGGCCTCGAGATAGGACAGATTCTTCTGTTGGGCTAAGAGTATAGCTGGATAGATTAACAATATTGCTGGGTGGGTTAAGGTGACAGAGACAAACAAGTACAAGATCTCTATCAAGCATTCTTACAACTACAATACCCACCTGCTGAAGTGAAGAAACAGATTGACAGAGCCAGAAGATTACCCAGAAGTCACCTACTACAGGACAGGCCCAACAAAGAAAATAACAGAACGCCACTAGCTGTCACCTTCAGCCCCCAACTAAAACCTCTCCAGCGCATCATCAAGGATCTACAACCTATCCTGAAGGACAACCCATCACTCTCACAGATCTTGGGAGACAGCCCCCCAACCTGAAGTAAATACTCACCAGCAACCACACACCACACAACAAAAACACTAACCCAGGAACCTATCCTTGCAACAAAGCCAACTGTGTCCCCATATCTATGCTGGGGACACCATCATAGGGCCTAATCACATCAGCCACACTATCAGAGGCTCGTTCACCTACACATCTACCAATGTGATATATGCCATCATGTGTCAGCAATGCCCCTCTGCCATGTACATTGCCTAAACCGGACAGTCTTTACGTAAAAGAATAAATGGACACAAATCAGACGTCAAGAATTATAACATACAAAAGCCAGTAGGAGAACACTTCAATCTCTCTGGTCACTCGATTACAGACCTAAAAGTGGCAATTCTTCAACAAAAATACTTCAGAAACAGACTCCAATGAGAGACTGCTGAATTGGAATTAATTTGAAAACTGGACACCATTACATTAGGCTTGAATAAAGACTGGGAGTGGATGTGTCATTACACAAAGTAAAACTATTTCCCATGTTTATTTTTCCCCCCTACTGTTCCTCACACGTTCTTGTCAACTGCTGGAAATGGCCCATCTTGATTGTCACTACAAAAGTTTTTTTTTTCTCTCCTGCTGGTAATAGCTCACCTTAACTGATCACTCTTGTTATAGTGTGTATGGTAACACCCATTGTTTCATATTCTCTTTGTATATAAAATCTTCCTACTATATTTTCCACTGCTTGCATCCTATGAAGTGGGCTGTAGCCCACAAAAACTTATGCTCAAATAAATTTGTTAGTCTCTAAGGTGCCACAAGTACTCCTGTTCTTTTTGCGAATACAGACCAACATGGCTGCTGCTCTGAAATCTGATGGTACAGCAAGTAAATGGTTCCATATATTTACTGACATTCAGTGGGATGATCAACATGATGCTGTCATTATTTTCCATACTTGTATCCATGTGTTTTGGATATTTTGGAGGATATGCAGGTAGAGCTCGTCAAAACATTTAATCAAAATTTTGACACGCCCCCACCCCCCTCAGAAACTAGAATCTGGAAAGAGAAAGGGAGGCAGGAAGTATCATGAAACTTTTTTCCTCCTTTTTCCAACCAGTTACTGAGCAGGCTAACTTTTTTTGAAATTAAAAATGTCAACAACATTTTTCCTTCAGATTTCAATTGAAAAAAACAAAACAAAAAAAAGTGTTGAGGGGGAAACATTTGCATTATTCCCTCCTGGTTTGACCAGCTCCACATGAAAGGTTGGAATACACCAGAAGATGCATGCTTTACAGGACACAGAATTTATAATAATACTCAGATTCTTGAAGCAGTTTCTGAGAGAGAGTAGACAACAGGGCTCTGCTACAGAGTTATTTGCAGCCAACAACTATACAAAAATGACGGATCAGATCTTTCAAGCCTGACATCAAAATGAAGACTTATTCAACAAACTCTACACAAGTAAAAGAAATGCGAAGTGACATTAGCCTAAGGTTCTGTCAAGTGATAACAACACTGATAGAATGTACCATCACACCCTGTTCAGCAAAAATCACATAACTGCACTATTTATTCTATTTCTGGAAGATTTCCTCATGTACCTAAATGACTAATTTAGAGCTTACAGTATAAAAAAAAAGTGCCTCTGTTTTATTGGTTTGCTGCCTAAATATTTCAGCAAATAAAACTACAGTGAACTTGATCAGTTAGTTAGCCACTACCTGCCATATTTACCTAATGATAAACATCAAACCTGTTTTAGGTACCAGCAGAGAAAGAGATATTGGCAACGAAAGGAGTCTATTCCTAATAACATTACAGAGACTCTGCCTCAACATGAACCAGTATTTTTTTTATAATAGCCACATATTTCACTTTCCTCATACTTTTTCCTCTTCTAAAAAGAAAATAAAACCAAAGCAAATCATTCCATCGCATGCACAGTTCTCCCCAAGTCAGAGAAAAACCACACATGGCAGATGTTAGCCAATCACTCAATGCACTGTTGGAAGATGCTCCGATACTATGGTGATGAGAGCGGTATAAGAACCTGCACAGAACAGAACAAAACTTGGGTTTACATGAAAGGTTATTGACTTCTTACAGTGGCTGTGGCCCATCTGAATGCACTAGCCTGGAGGTTTAGCATTGAGAGTTGACCCAAGACACTTACAAACTGACAGAAAATACAAGTGATTACTTTGCAAAACTGCTAGGATCTCAAAAACTATTGCTATGCAACACATTGGATATTGTGAAAGTCATTCATTCATAAAAATGAAGCTAATTTACATAACATTTGCATGGGTTACTTATTTACATAGTGACCCCACCCATTGCAAACTCTAACTTTGCAACTGAAAGAGCTTTTCATTTCACCTGACAAACCTTCTAGTAAATGTCCCTTGTGTAGAGTAACCACCAAAGGAACACTTCTGATGTATACTATAAGTTGTGTTAATCTACACTGGATCTGGGAACTTTTTCAAGGGCAGTGCATTCAAAGAGGTATATTTCTGATTTTTTAAAGCCAATATTTTACTTATTAACCAATATTGCCAAATGCTTGGTGAATGACAAAATCAGAAAGAGCACCCAAATTATCTACTGGTTGGGTCAGATGTTTAACTGATGTAAATCTTCATAGCTTCATTGATTTCAAAGAAGCTATGGGAATTTACACCAGCTGGCCTTTCAGCCATAAAAATAGATTAGCAATGAACTTCATTTTAAAAAGATACAAAACTGATTTAAGAATAAAACAAAGTAAAATACAAATGTGCAATTAAAACAACCCTAGATGTGCAATGATATCCTGATCAATCTGAGAAGTGAATCACTCTTACATCAAGGATTAGTTACTGTTGGTGTGAACAATACAGCTGTTGAAAAGCTGGACAAACCCTGCTAAATTAAAGTCACAGTTTATCTCTTCTAAAAGGTCTCTCTGATAAAGCAGTAAATCAATTAAAGGAAATATCCTCCCTTTCATGAGTTTATCCTGATAAAAGAGAGACTATGCCCTGTTCAAGAAGTTTCTGTTGCTAAAGAGGTTGAAGTTTGTTTCTTATTCCCAGTTCTTTATTCATGATACCAGCTCCTTATTTGTGGTTCCCAGTTCCTTATTCAAAGGGCAAAAGTATATACAAATATATCAATGTAAGATTAATTTTTAGAAGTGTAATCAAATCAATGTGATAAAAATGTAAATGACTAATTACTTAATTACTGGGTTTTGACCAACTGTACATGACAAAATAAGTTTTTGGTCACTCAAGTGAAACATCCCTGCAACAGCTGTGAAGGAGCTGGGACATGTCACTTGCCAACCTAAGGCTTTGTTCCTGGCAATAGGCTGCAAAATGCACCCCTGCCCCTCACAACCCCACTTTCATATTGTACATAGGGCTTGAATAGGAAGCTGGGTTTTGGGTGCCTGTATAGAATAAAATAAGTCTCATGTCATCCCAAGTGACATCCCTGTGAGCGTCCGACTGCTTTGAAGGAGCTGGGACATGCCACTTACTGACCCAACATTTCGTTCTTGAGCAGTACGCTGCCACATATCATGCTCCGACCCTCTTCTGTATTGTAAATAGTGATTGAATAAGGAACTGGATTTTGACTGGCTGTATGTAATAATATTAGTCTCTGGTTACTTCAGGTGACACGTCCACACAACAATTAAATTGTTCTGATATAGCAGAGGCATGGAAATCCCTTACTTGAAACTTTTTCGTTGCAAAAAATTGTGGTTCATGTCACCAGCCCTTCCCCACCCCCAAACACACCTGCACCCTTTAGCAAGGTAACAGGAGCTGCAAACCAGGGGGTGGGTGATGGATATTCCCAGGGTAAAACCTGAAACTGGGGTACTATTGAGCCCTCTGTCTCACCAGCCTGGGCTCCCTCTCACACCATGTGATATGCTGCAAGGCTCTCCAAGCTTGCACTCACACCAACATTAACAGGCAGGGGCCACACTCAGCTGAGTTACTCATGAACCAACAATAGAAGCTCAACCAATTCCCCCACAGCTCCCTACCCTTGTCAAAAGTCTGACCAGTGTAAAGTAATTACCCAGTCCGCCTCTCCCTCAATGTGGGAAGGACAATGCACCAGCTCTTGCTCCTGAGTAACTTTCCCTTTAGCATTTTAAACAACTGTTTTAGGTACAAATATAAAACAGATTTATTAACTACAGAAAGATAGATTTTAAGTGATGATAAGTAATAGTGTACAGATCCAGGAAGATTACCTAAGAAATAAACAAACCCTAAGTACTGCTGTCCCCACAGCTGTATCTGCTGTGGATGACTGTACCAAAGCATAATGTCTCATGAAGGCATGCAAAGAGTTCCAAGTAGCTTCCCTATATATCTCTAGTAGGGGTACATCTCTCAGAGAGAAAGCTTGCCCTCTGGTGGAATGAGCCCTCACCCACCACTGCCCACAAAGGGGTAAGTTAAAGCTAGTAGGTAACAAAGAGCAATACAACCCCAACCCGAGATCCACTTAGAAAGTCTCTGCGCCAATATAGCTTGACCCTTTGATCACTCTGCTATGGAAAAAATAGTTTGGGTCTTTCTAATGTTCTTTGTTCTCTGTAGATAAAAGGCCAAAGCCCTTTAGATGTCTGGAGAATGCAGCCTTCTCTCTTCCCCCGAGGCATGCAGTTTAGGAAAAAAATACTGCTAAGTGGATGACCTGACTCATATGAAATTCAGAAACTACTTTAGGGATAAATCTGGGAAGGGAGCATAATGAGACCTTTTCTTTATAAAATATAGTATATGGTGAGTCTGCCTTGAGTGCCCCCAGCTCACTGACTGTTGCTGATGCTATAGCTATTAGAAAGGCCACCTCCATAGACATATGGGCCATATATCATCTGACTACAGGCTGAAAGGGTGGTTTAGTGAGAGACGACAAAACAAAGTTGAGGTCCCACTGAGGTGCAAACTTCACTAATGGTGGAAAGAAACTGAAAACCCCCTTCAGAAATCTAGTTGTGACGAGATGAGTGAAGATCATATGGTTATCCACTGGAGGATGGAAAGCACTGATTGCTGCTAAATGTCCACTGAGTGTGAAACCCAAAGACTTCAGGGTATGTAGATACTCTAAGATAGCAGGGATTCAGGCAGATTCCAGAGACAAGTGGCATTGGTAAGCCCAAGGGAAGATATAGTTCTATTTTGCTGAATAACAGCTCCTCATAGAATCCTTTCTGGTTTGGGTAAGGATGGATCACACCTTTCTGGAACATGAGCATTCTATTTCTGATCCCCATCCAAATACTAGGTCTGAGTTGTAGTGGTTGTGGATTGGGAAGCCTGAACCTGCCCCTGTGCTGTGTTAGATGATCCAGCAATTGGAGGGATGTTCAGGAGTGGTTGAACTGAGAGCTTCAGTAGATCTGTAGACCAGAAATATCTTGGCAAGTTGGGTGCAATCAGGATGATTCGAGCACTGTCTTGGCAGATCTTCCTTAGAACTTGTGGTTTCAATGGAATGGGAGAGAAGGCATATTCTAGGCGACCATTCCATGACATCAAGGAAGGCATTTCCCATTTGGCCTTGCCCAAGGCTGCTCTGGAGCAGTACCAAGGAATTTACCTGTTTGCCCTCAAAGTGAAAAGGTCCCAGGCTGGTGTTCCCCATTGGGTGAAGGCTTCATCAAGAATCCAACTGTGAATCTCCTATTCGTAATTTGCGGAAAAATGTCTACTCAGCCTGTTCATTAGCAAGTTTTGCACTCCTGGTAAGTATGATGTAGATAGGGTTATCGGAGGACTGATGCACCAGTTCCACAGGGTGGCTGCTTCAGTGCACAAAGGGCAAGATCTCATTCCCACCTGCTTGTTTATATAAAATACCATTGTTGTGTCGTCCAACATTATTTGGACATGTCTGGATTGGATGAGCAGGAGGAAGGTGTTGCAGGCCCAAGGGACTAGCCTGTGCTTTAGTAAACTGATATGCATCCTGGACTCCTGCAGGGTCCAGGTGTCTTGTGCCATATGGTCACCCATGTGAGCACCCCAACCCAAGAGGGAGGCATCGGTAACAATGGTTGCCTCGCGAGTCAACGGGAGAAAAGGAATCCCCACCCAACCTTCTCTGATTTTTGTCCACCAGACGAGAGTCCTTGGATGGAATTGTCACCCTGCCATTATCTGGTAAGTAAATGGAGAGAATCCAGGCTTGCAGGCAACAATGATGAAGCCTGGTGAAGGGCATCACGTGTGCATGAAGCCATGTGGCTGACAAAGGAAAGGCAAGTTCTGATTGACATCCTGTGTCTGATAGTGACTTATTGTCTGAAAGCACTCTTAGCCTGAAACCTCTTAAGAGGCAGATATGCTCTTGCGGTTGAGTCCAATGTTGCCACCGTAAAGTTTATTTACCTCTTGGGGGTCAATGTGGATTTTTTGTAGTTGACAAAAGGGAAAACAGAAGGCTGAGCAGAACATGGGTTGCCCGCTGGACTTCTTCATATGAGTTGCCTATCAGAAGCCAATCATTGAGATATGGGAAGACTGTAAATCCCACTTTTCTCATCCAAGATGCCATCACTGAAAAAACCTTTGTAAAGACTGTAGGTGCTGTGGCCAGTCCAAAGGGGAGAACTCTGAATTGGTAATGATCTTGACCAAAGAGGAACCCAAGGAACCTCCTGTGCACTGGGCAAATGTCTATGGGAAATTATGAGTCTTTCATGTTGAGAGCTGTGAACGATGTGCCCTTCTCTAAAGAGGGATTATTGATGCCAAGTAGATCAAGCAGAAATTTAGTTTTCAGATTAACAGGTTCAGTTGTTGTAGATAGAGAATTGCCCTCAACCCCCAATTCTTCTTGGGGATCAAGAAGTAAGGGGAATAGAATCACTTCCCTTATGCTGTGGTAGCATCTTTTCTATAAGTCCCCTGAGGAGAAGGAGTTCATCTCCTGTTGTAGAATTGCCTTGTGAGAGTGGTCCCTGAAAAGGAACTGGAAAGAGGGTTTGTGGGTAGGCATTGCCAGAAACTTGGTCAAATATCTGCCATGAATAACTTCTAGTACCCATTTGTCTGCATTTATAGTGCTCCAGTTTTTGGCAAATTAGATAAGGTGACCTCCAAATATCTGAGGAGGGGAATGAAGAGGCACCAATAAAAGGATGTGGGTCTCGACAATCCAATCAAAAGAAACTCTTTCCTTGGGGGTTAGAGTATGATGTGGCAGTGGATGTTCCAGAGGCTGGGTTCCTGGATCTATAAATCCTCAGTCTCTTACATGGTGGATACTGAGGATGCTGGTGATAAAAAGGCTGAGGATGCAGTCTTGCCCTCTACCCCTGTTTATGGTGTTTTCTCTTAGGGATAGGAGTATAGCTGCCCAGCAAGCAAAGCATTCTCCTTCAGCCCTTAAGGGAGTGGACAGACTCATCCGTCTTCTCAAGGGAAAGGTTGATCATATCAAAGGGTAGATTTTGGATGGTACTCTACACCTTTCTAGCAAAACCTGAGGATTGTAACCACAGGTCTCTCCTCATAACAGCAAAGATGATGGAATTGCTCCTGGAATTGGCAGATGCGGCTCATCTTCCAGCTCTGAATACATCAGTGCATCCAGTTGTGGATGGCAACGCAATGGCAAAAAAGGACACATGAACCAATCCTGGGTGTCTAGGGTAGGGCTCCCATGGTCCCCAATACAGCCAGTAGGATGGATCAACCAGTGGAGGAGGACTCCATGGCATAAGGGTCTCTTGGCCAATCGTGTCTGGTCTGACTCCAGAAGCCTGATCTTGTAAGGGCTTCTGTCCCATGCCATCTCCACCCAGTGCCACAGAGACTCTTCAGGGCCTCTGACTCATCCAAAGAGAGAGGTGGATCTTGCACTACCAGTAGAATCGACACCTGTGCTTTGAGGCTGGCAAGTGGGATGGAAGAATGATTCTGCCTCATCAGGATAGTCTCTTCCGCTGGTGTAATAATGTCCCAGCATAGACACAGTCCCAATAGGAGGAGTGAATGCACATAGGGGATAACAAAGTTGTCCTCAGAGGAGATGTAGGTCTCAGACTGCCCTGCGGTATGAGGCACGTTCATTGGCAGAGCCAGAGCTTCCCTGGTCACCGTGGAAGTTCCCTCCAGGGCTGTGTCGCTACCGGTACCACACTGGCTTTAGAAGTGGATGGGAGCACAAGGAGCTGTTTATCCTGAGCCTTCACCATCAGAGCAGATGTCAGAACGATACCTTTGCATGCCTCCTTCTCCTGCTGAGAAGATATACTCGAGTTTAAGTCCTTAGCATCAATGCACACTGGCTCTGTCAATTTAAATGGGGTCAGGGAGGGATCTTTTCTCTTCAGGGCAGTTTTAGATGAAGATGGTTTGTCCTTATGGCTATGAGAGTGCCCTCTGCTCTCATGTGAGACCTTCTCCTTAGGCTTTGCAGTCTTAGTCTCTGCTCCCAATCTCTAGGGTTGTCAACTTTCGAATTGCACAAAACTGAATACCCTAGCCCCACCCCTTCCCTGTGCCCCCCCCCCCGCTCACTACATTCCCCTCCCTTGGTGGCTTACTCTCCCCCCAACCTCACTCACTGGGGCAGGGAGTTGGGGTGAAAGCTCTAACTGGGGGTGTGGGGTCTGAGGTGGGGCCAGAAATGAGGGGTTCAGGGTGTGGGAGGGGGCTCTGGGCTGGGGCAGGGAGTTGGGGTGTGGGAGGAGGTGAGGGATCCAGCTGGGACTGCAGGTTCTGGGATGGGGTTGAGGGGTTTGGGATGCAGTAGGGGGCTCCAGACTGGGGGATGGGGCTGAGGGATTCACAGTGCCGGGGGGGGCTGCAAGTTGGGGTGCAGGAGGGAGTATGGGCTCTGTACTGGGGATACAGGCTCTGGGCTGGGGATGAGGGGTTTGGAGGGCAGGAGGGGGCTGCAGGCTGCGGGGTGGGGATGAGGGATTCGGAGTGTGGGAGGGGGTTGAGGCAGGGGGTTGGGGTGCAGGAGGGAGTACAGGTTCTGGGCTGGGGGTGCGGGCTCTGAGGTGGGGCCAGAGATGATGGGGTCGGGATGCAGGAGGGAGCTCTGGGTTTGGGCAGGGCTCGGGCAGGGGATTGGGGTGTGATCTTACCTCAGGCAACTCCCTCTCAGCTGCACAGCGGGGCTAAGGCAGGCTCCCTGCCTGTCCTGGCTCTGAGCTGTGCCCCGGAAGTGGCCAGCAGGTACAGCTCCTCGGTGGGGGGGAGCGGTCAGGAGGTTCCTTGCGCTTCTCTTGCCCGAAGACCCCCACCCCCCACAGCTCCCATTGGCCACGGTTCCCAGCCAATGGAAGTGCCTAGCCGGTGCTCGGGGAGGAGGCAACCTGCGGAGCCCCGTGGCACCTCCATCTAGGAGCCAGACCTGCTGGCCACTTCCGGGGCACAGCGCGGTGCCAAGACAGATAGGAACTACCCTGCCTTAGCCTTGGCCCACCACTGACCGGACTGTTAATGGCCTGCTCAGCGGTGTTGACCGGAGTTGCCAGGGTCTCTTTTCGACTGGGCAATCTGGTAGAAAACCAAATATCTGGCAACCCTACCAAGCTCATGGTCGGAGGTCACTTGTTGAGACTGATGTATTGGGGGAGTACTGAGCCTAGGTCTGATTGGGGTCTCATTGCCTTTGCCATCAGATATTTTCCAAGTCTCAGTTTCCAACCCTCAGGAGTTCTCTGTATCTCCTCAGCAACACAAGCTACTCTGAACATATTAAACCTATCCTCCACTCTCTATACTGCTTCATGTGGAATTTCAAATCAAATTCAAGGTCTCAGTCCTTATTTTCAAGGCACTCAATAGCCTGAGCCCAGGATATCTTAAAACAGGGGTCGGCAACCTTTTAGAAGTGGTGTGCCAAGTCTTCATTTATTCATTTTAATTTAAGGTTTCGCGTGCCAATAATACATTTTAACATTTTTTAGAAGGTCTCGCTCTAGAAGTGTATATATTAAATAACTAAACTATTGTTGTATGTAAACAAGGTTTTCAAAATGTTTAAGAAGCTTCATTTAAAATTAAATTAAAATGCTGATCTTACACAGCCGGCCTGCTCAGCCCGTTGCTGGCCTGGGGTTCCGTTCACCTAGGCCGGCAGCAAGCTGAGCAGGGCCTGCAGCCAGGACCCCGGCTGGCAAGGAGCCGGCAGCCAGAAGCCCGCCACCACTCAGTCCGCTGCCGGTCTGGGGTTCTGTCCACCGGCTCCTGCCAGCCAGGGTCCTGGCTGCCGGCCCTGCTCAGCCCGCTGCTGGTCTGGGGTCCCGGCCCTGTCCAAATAGAATAGGTACCTACCTTCTCCCTGGTTCTAGCCATTCTCTTCCTCTCTCTGCACTGAGATGAGAGTGGGAGTGCACTGAGACCAGGGCTGGGGGTGAAGGAGCAGGTTCAGGAGCAGGGTCTGGCCAGGAGCTAGAATACGGGAGGGGACTCAGGGTTGGGGCAGGAGGTTTGGGTGTGGAGTGCTTACCTGGGCAGTTCCCATTTGGTGTGAGGGGTGCAGGTGGGAATGTGGGGTGTGTGTGTGCAGGAGCTCCCGTTTGGTGCTCAGGGCAGGGGGCTAGGGTGTGTGAGGAGGGTGCGGGAGTCAGGGCTGAGGTTGTGGGGTGCAGGGGTCAGGGCACGGGGCTGGGGTGTGTGGGGATTGCAGGGGTGAGGGCAGAGGGCTGGGTGTGTGTGAGGAAGGGTCAGGGCAGAGGGCTGGGGTGTGTGTGAGGGGATGCAGGAGTCAGGGCAGAGGGCTGGGGGTGTGGGCTGGGGTCATGGGGGTGCTCCCAGCCCCTTGCCCTGAGCAGCTCACGGCAGGGGTCTGGAGGAGATATGCCCTGATTCCACCCCCCTCCCCAAGGTCCCCGGAGCAGAGAGCGTGCTGTGGTTCCACTTTTCCCTCTCCTCCCCTGTAGCAAAGGCCGTCAGCTGATCAGCGGCAGGGAGGGAGAGAAAGAGGGGCAGGAACCCAGCACGCTGGGGGAAGAGGCCGGGGGAGGGGGAAGCTTGCCTGCCCTGCAAGGAGAGAGTGGTGGGTGGAAAAGAACGGGCCGGGACAGGCAGGAATTTAAATGGTACGCTGCTGTTTTCCAGGGTCCGTGTCATTAAAAATTGGCTTGCATGCCGTCTTTGGCACGCGTGCCATAAGTTGCCGACCCCTGTCTTAAAACAAAACAAAAAAAACATCCTAAGCTCTGGAACAAAGATCATGGTCAATATCACTGCTTGTCAGGCACAATGGAATGCTCTAGGATCAGGACAATGCTTAGCTGTGTGGGAGACAAACTTTTTTTTTTGGTGTGTGTGCGGGGGAGGCTGATCCCAGATTGTGGAATGACCTCCCTCAGGAACTAAAGCATCATCACAAACCTCACCACCTGCAAGACTCATTTCTTTGGCCTTGACTTCTCTAACAAACACATAGCAACGGAAAAAGTTACATCATAAAAAAAAACAATGCAAAACTCAGCCAAAAGAAGACACTCCACTGCACATACTCCGGTCCCCGGGGAATATCACTAGTGGGCAGCATCAACAACAGCAACAATTGCTCAGTTAATTGCTCAATTATTTTTTTTATTATACTGAATATCAATTTCTTATTTTACAATTTCAGAGTCAAAGTGAACAAATGCAATGGATTATGTCAGGTAACTACATCATTTCATCAGTTGTGAGCTATGCATCTTACTCATTACACTTGCAGTAAAGTCTTATCACAGAAAGATACAAAAATGTGACCCTTGGCTATTTCCGTCAGCGATTTCTGTGCATGATAGCAGGTAAGTTGAAAGGAAACAAGGTGCATTTTGGTGGATGCATCTCAAAATAGTGACCGGAATTTTTTCAAATACCATTTGCTGGGACTATTCAGACAAATATGAAATGCCTGTATCCCAGAAAAATACTTTATCTGCCTTCTCTGTAGCACTTTTCCATGTAACTTGAATATAGCATTAATATTTAACATGTTTCAAATATTGATTAGTTCCATAGAAGTCACCAAAATTATTTGCATTAACAGTAGAGTTTATTAAAGCAAAGCTCGTATCACTATAGATACAAAGATGCTGGAATAACACACAATACATATTTTGTACGTTTCCACAAACTTGATCATACTGAGGACTGGCTTTTCTATGATAGAATTTTGGAATTAAAAAGGAAACGAGGTGCGGCTATTCTAGCCACAGACAGATTTATCCAAATTCTATTCAAGTGTACCAAGCCCAGGGGTGCTGGAACAATTTTTATAGAAGGGGTGCTGAGAGACATTGAACCAAACTGTAAACCCTTTATATAATGGAAACCGCTTCAAGCCAGGGGGTATGGCAGCACTCCTAGCACCGCTAGTTCCAGCACGATATTGCTGCTGTATAAATCTCACAGCAACACTAAAGACACTAGCTGGTTCAACTAATGGTAGTAGATAGGAATACAGTAGTATGCCTTTAAAACTAGTTTTTGAGCACTCTAGTGGCGTTCACTGTTTTCTCTATTTCAGAAGCCACTGGAAAACACTCAGAGCAGCAGTATACATTAAGCTAGGACTTGTATGTTTGCATATATTTAATAAACATGAGTATTTGGGAACCAACTATGCCCAAGCAGTGTCGTCTTACAAGTTTTGTTGAGCAAAAGACACATTAATCATACCAAATATTTTTATATCTGTAACATAATTAAAGGAATTTCAGTAAACACCCATTTTTTCTGTTGTTAATTCATCTAACAACAAAGGAACATTCCTACAGATGTCTACATTTGTAACTATCTTATAATTTCTGTGAAATCATTACAGCTAGATTTCCAACAAACTGGCTGAATATTGCTTTTGTCAAGGTTGCTCCCCCACTCTGAACTCTAGGGTACAGATGTGGGGACCTGCATGAAAACCTCCTAAGCTTACTTTCACCAGCTTAGGTTGAAACTTCCCCAAGGTACAAATTAATTTTATCCTTTGTCTCTGGATCTCCACTGCCACCACCAAACTCTAACTGGGTTTACTGGGAAACGTAGTTTGGACACGTCTTTCCCCCCAAAATCCTCCCAACCCTTGCACCCCACTTCCTGGGAAAGGTTTGGTAAAAATCCTCACCAATTTGCATAGGTGACCACAGACCCAAACCCTTGGATCTGAGAACAATGAAAAAGCATTCAGTTTTCTTACAAGAAGACTTTTAATAGAAGTAAAGAAATCCCCTCTGTAAAATCAGGATGGTGGATATCTTACAGGGTAATTAGATTCAAAACAGGTTCGGTGGGGCCCGCTGGTGTTGAGGTTGCAAGTACTGGATTCAGTGCTGACACGGGGTCTGGTGTTGGTTGTTCGGCTGGTTCCGGTTCTGGGACTGGTTCCGTCTGGGTCTCTGGGACTGGATCCACTACTGCTGTTGCAGACATTGGCCTGGGGTCCAGGTCCATCACCTCTGACCGGGTCCTGATAGAAGTTTCCGGAACAGAGCTAGGCCTCACGGCTTGTTTAGCCTGGCTGCGGGTGACCATTCCCACCCTCTTGGCCTGCTTCACATGATTGGCCAAGTCTTCCCCCCAACAGCATGGGGATGGGATAATCATCATAGACTGCAAAAGTCCACATTCCTGACCAGCCCTTGTACTGGACAGGCAACTTGGCTGTAGGCAAATTGAAAGAGTTGGACTTGAAGGGTTGAATCGTCACTTGGATCTCTGAGTTGATTAAATTGGGGTCAACTAAGGAAGCATGGATAGCGGACACTTGAGCTCCGGTGTCCCTCCATGCGGTGACCTTCTTCCCGCCCACACTCACAGTTTCCCTCTGCTCCAAGGGTATCTGGGAGGTATCTGGGCCTGCGGACCTCTGGTGTGATTCCGGTGCAATGAACTGTAATCTGCTGGGGTTCTTGGGGCAGTTGGCCTTTACATGCCCCAGCTCGTTACATTTAAAACATCGTCCAGCTGACGGGTCACTGGGGCGAGGTGGGTTGCTGGAGAAGGGGGTGGTGGGAAGATAAGGTGTCTGGAGGGTTCTTTGGGAGGGAGGTGGGGCCTTGGGCAGCCCCCGGTAATAGGGTGTGGTCTGGGGTTGTCCCTTCTGGTCTCCGCTCCAACTGCAACCAGTTTTCTTCTTCTTCTCTGCCACCTCCACCCATCTGGCTCCAATCTCTCCTGCCTCGATTACAGTTTTGGGCTTCCCATCTAGGATGTATCTTTCTATTTCCTCAGGAACACCCTCTAAGAATTGTTCCATTTGCATTAGGAAGGGCAAATTTACTGGAGATTCAACACTTGCTCCTGATATCCAGGCATCCCAATGTTTCACAATGTGGTAGGCATTTCGGGTAAATGACACGTCTGGTTTCCACCTTAGGGCTCTGAACCTCCGACGAGAATGCTCGGGTGTTATCCCCATTCTGACTCTCACCTTGGATTTAAACAGTTCATACTTGTTCATGTGTTCTTCAGGCATTTCAGCCGCCACCTCAGCTAAGAGTCCACTGAGCTGCGGCCTCAGCTCTACCATGTATTGGTCTGTAGAGATGCTGTACCCAAGGCAGGCCCTTTCGAAGTTTTCTAAGAAGGCCTCAGTATCATCGCCTGCCTTGTAGGTGGGGAACTTTCTGGGATGGAAAGTGGTACCTGGAGAAGGATTGCTAGGGTTTGTTGGTATATTCTGCTGAGCCTTTACCTTCTCCATCTCCAGTGCATGCTTCCTCTCTTTTTCCTTCTCCTCCTCCACATGCTTCCTTGTCTCCATTTCCCTCCTGTGGGCAGCGTCCTGTACCTCCTTCTCCAGCTGCATGAGTTCTATCTGTCTTTCATGTTCCTTTTGTTTTTCCTCAGCCTGAAATCTGGCTAATTCCAGCTCTTGTTGAGCCGTGGATTCTGTCATCCTAACCTCCCTGTTTTTAACTAACTTTACACCCGAGGTTTAGAAATAAACCAACAAAACTTGGCTGTAAAATTTTGCTGTGCTGGAATAGGATACCTATTCTCTGATAGTGATTGTCAGCCTACAGAAAAAGACAATTCCCTTGTCTCTGCTCTGGCCCCAAATCAAATCAAAAAACCTCCAACTACTTGGAAACCTGCTTACCAGCAGCCTAAAGGAAAAAAATTCCTTTTCAAACCGGTGCTTCTTGTAAAAAAAATCAAAATCCTAAAAAAAACCTCTTGCCACTTTTGTCTCCAGGCAAATGGGAAGAACACCCCCCACCCCCCGTTTACTTTTAGGGGGAAAAAAAAACCTCTGATTTGGAAGACTGTGAATTTCCCTGCAGGATTTAAGTACCCTGCCTCCAGGCAATAAAACCCTGCAATTCAAAAAGATAATCCCCATTTGTCTCTGCTCTGGCCTCAAAGCAGAGAAAAAACTAGCTGCTTTCAGTTGGACCTCCTTTCCAGCAGCCCCAAAGGAAAAAATTTTTTTTTCCTTTTTAAAATCTGTATTTCTAGTTCAAAAAATCTCAAATTGATCTCAAAATGATTTCAGGTTAATCCCACCACTCTGCCACCATGTCAAGGTTCCTCCCCCACTCTGAACTCTAGAGTACAGATGTGGGGACCTGCATGAAAACCTCCTAAACTTACTTTCACCAGCTTAGATTAAAACTTCCCCAAGGTACAAATTAATTTTATCCTTTGTCCCTGGATCTCCACTGCCACCACCAAACTCTAATTGGGTTTACTGGGAAACGTAGTTTGGACACGTCTTTCCCCCCCAAAATCCTCCCAACCCTTGCACCCCACTTCCTGGGAAAGGTTTGGTAAAAATCCTCACCAATTTGCATAGGTGACCACAGACCCAAACCCTTGGATCTGAGAACAATGAAAAAGCATTCAGTTTTCTTACAAGAAGACTTTTAATAGAAGTAAAGAAATCCCCTCTGTAAAATCAGGATGGTAGATACCTTACAGGGTAATTAGATTCAAAAACATAGAGATTCCCTCTAGGCAAAACCTTAAGTTACAAAAAAGACACACAGACAGGAACAGTCATTCTATTCAGCACAGTTCTTTTCTCAGCCATTTAAAGAAATCGTAATCTAACACATACCTAGCTAGATTACTTACTAAAGTTCTAAGACTCCATTCCGGTTCTATCCCTGGCAAAAGCAGCATACAGACAGACACAGACCCTTTGTTTCTCTCCCTCCTCCCAGCTTTTGAAAGTATCTTGTCTCCGCATTGGTCATTTTGGTCAGGTGCCAGCCAGGTTACCTTTAGCTTCTTAACCCTTTACAGGTGAGAGGATTTTTTCCTCTGGCCAGGAGGGATTTTAAAGGGGTTTACCCTTCCCTTTATATTTATGACAGCTTTTTATTGGTTTTTACATGCATACTGTATGTTAACGGACAAAGAAAACACAAAATAAAAGTTGGGGTAATATATTTGTCAGACCAGAAATAAAAAGGTTCACCTCTGGGAGAGAATATCAGAGGGGTAGCCGTGTTAGTCTGTATCCACAAAAACAACGAGGAGTCCGGTGGCACCTTAAAGACTAACAGATTTATTTGGGCATAAGCCTTTGTGGGTAAGAAACCCACTTCTTCAGATGCATGGAGTGAAAATTACAGATACAGGCATAAATATAAATTGGCAAATGAAGAGAAGGGAGGTACTTTACAAGTGGAGAACCAATGTTGAAGGCCAATTTTAGCCACCTCTGTGCAGCCGGTGGCGTGTGCTTCCCAATGCCATGCTGGATCCTTCACATTTATTTGACAAATAAAATGTGCAGAATTTTGCTGAATTTTAAAATATTGTGTGCAGAATTTTTAATTTTTTGGTGCAGAATGCCCTCAGGAGTAAATATTGAATTAGCCTCTTTCATTTTGCTCCATTTGCCAGTTATTTCTGTCCTCTTCTAACTTTTTTTGTTTTTTTGGTCTTTATTTGGTGGAAAGGTCGGGGGACACTCGAGGGAGGTGCATGGGGACGGCAGGCGGGGATGGGGCAGAGACCCAGACCCAAACATTGGTGGAGCCGGGTGAGTGGCATATCCCAGTGTCCCAGCTCCCTCAGAACGGCCTGAAGGTCATGGGGACATTGTGCCTGTGGTGACCCAAGACAAAATTTGTCATATACAGGCTGTAAAACCCCAGTTTCTTATTCAAGCCCTCCTTACAGTGTAGAAGAGGGGCAGAGGCATGACATGTGGCAGCATATTGTGCAGGAACCAAGCTTTGGGTCATGGAGTGGCATGTCCCAGCTCCTTCAGCAAAATCTGATGGTTGTGGGGACGGGTCACTTGGGGAGACCTGAATGACACATTACATTTCCGGTCAGACACATCCCAGCTCCTTGAGTATGGAATGAATGCAGAATTGGCTTGTAATTTAAATTTTGACCACAGAAATGTGACGCAATGTGATTGTATAAGACCCCATGCTGATGTATTTTAACTAGTTTTGACCTTGCAATAAGGGCCTGGGAACCACGCATCAGGAGCTGGGGATAAGGAACCAGCTTATCCTCCTGCTTCGCGGCGCCCTCGGCCAGGAAGAGGGGCCAGCAGCCCCCCAGCAAAGCACCCCGAAGCCGGGCGCGGCGGCGGGAGGCAAGGAGCCGGGCGGATATGTAGCGGTTCGCGGCTGGGTTACGGTCCCGGAGCCGCTGAAAAGGCCCGGGAGAGGAGGCGCATTGGGAGCGTGACTAGCACCCGCGTCCTCTGATTACTGCCGGCAGGTCAGATGGGCTCTGGCCGCCGGGCACAGCGGCCGCCGGGGACAATGGCCGCTCAGAGGAGCCTGCCCAGCTGACAGCCCCGAGGACGTCACCTGCCGAGCGCGGGAAATAGCCGTGGAGAGGCAGCGGGGATAAATAGAGGCCGGCAAGCCCAGGCGCTACCCGGCGCCGCCCCGCCCCGCAGCATGGCGTGCCCGGCGGCCGGCGAGGAGCTGCCGCGCCCCTGCTGCAATGGCTACAGCGAGCTGCCGTCGGCCGAGGCGCGCCGGGCCCTGGTGCGGTACGGCCCGGAGGAGGCGGCGGAGGGCGGCGAGCTGCCGGCCTTGGAGGACGCCTACCTGAGCATCCTGCAGCGCCTGGGCGAGAACCCTGCCAGGCAGGGGCTGCTCCTGACGCCCAGGAGGGCTGCCAAAGCCATGCAGTTCCTCACGAAAGGCTACCAAGAAACCATCGAGGGTGAGTCCTGCTGGCCGGCCTGGCTGTGGCGGTTTTGGGGGTTGGACTAGGTAAGGTGAGCAGATGTCCCGATTTTATAGGGACCCCTGATGTTGGGGTCTTTTTCTTATACAGGCGCCTATTGCCCCTGTCCTGATTTTTCACACTTGCTGTCTGGTCACCCTAGGACTTGATGGCCTCCAGAGCGAGGTCTCTTCCAACCCTAATCTTCTGTGAGCCTATGAAGGGGAACCTGCAAGTGCCCCTGGTCTCTGCCGGCCTGCTCATGGAAACCAAAGTGCCCTGAGCCCAGATGGCCTTTCACCAAGTGGGACCCTCAGCTGGACCCTTTCCTCTCCTCTCAGCTGCTGCTTCATTGCCTTCCACCCGTCCTCCAGAGACAAGGGGGTGGGGGTATAGCTTGTATTGGACTCATGGCTGGGGGTGAGAGCTACACCAAGCGCCCCTTCTGGGCTGGGAAACTGACTCAGTGGGTCACAGCTCACCACAAGGTGGCACAGAGTGGTTAGGGTAAAGGTTTTGTTGAGCAAAAGTTTAGTGGTTGGGGTTTTGTTGAGCAAAAGACACATTAATCATACCGATCACATTAATCATACATTTCACAGGGATCATTCAAGGTGAAGTGGCCTGTTAACATCCCTCCAGTCATAAGGGGGAAAGGGAGGGGAAAAGGCGGTGGGGGGTAGTGGGTTACAGATTGTTGTAATAAGCCATAAATCCAGTCTGTCTATAGCTGATCCCTTAGTCCTCATACTCAAAGGAAACCTGCACAACACTTTTGAAAAAGGAGCCTGGCAGCTTAAATTCATAACTCTGTTAGACACTAAAAGTCAGAGACTGAATAGAGACACTGGATTTATGGCTTGTTACAGCAATCTGTAATCCACTAATAGCGCCTCGCCCCCAGGTGCTTCCCTCAACTGGAGGGTTAAAGACCACTTCACTTTGACAGGCCCCTTGAAATACATTTTAACTACTTCTGCTAAACAATCTCTTCCACCTTGTATGTAGCTGTGGCAGTGTGACTAAGATTCCCAGACCTGAAGAAGAGCTCTGTGTAAGCTCCAGAGCTTGTCTCTCTCACCAAGAGAAGTGGGTCCAATGAAAGATGTTACCTCACCCACCTTATCTCTCTGATATCCTGGCGCTACAATCACACATCATTTTTCACTTCACTAAGGGGGCAGATTCTCACATTCCTGGAAGGTGCTCTATGGCTTTCAGTTCTTGCATTTAACAGCCTTCACCTCTATAAAGCTTCAAAACCCTTCCCAGTCTCTCAAACTTGACTGTATGAAATGTTCTATCAGTGAAATGGGGGAATTAAAAACAGGGAAACTTCTCCATTTTACTCCCCAGCTTCAGGGTGATAATCATATGTATAAGTGCCATGGGGAGGGGGGGAAGTGGGAAGTAATTTTCAAATAAATGAATCTAAACACAGTCAGATGCATTACTCATAGAAAACTAATTTGCCATTTTGTGCTATGTTTGTACAGCGCTTAGCACAATGGGGTCCTGGTCCAGGACTGATGCTCCTTTGCACTACTGCGATACAAACAACAGGAAACAAGAATTTCAGCTTGAACATCAGTTAAAAAAGAGGGAGGGGGAAGGCAAGTGGCAGCAGGCTCGAGGGTTGTGTATTAATTATTCCTGGAGGTATACTAATAAAGTTTAAACTTAAATAGTATCTTTGTTACCTTAAATTTGTAAAATAAGGCCCTGAGACTGCAAACATTTTGGGGGGGACATGCAATTAAGTTTAATGTTACTATTTGCAGAAGTGAAATTATGCAAACACTTATATTTAGGAGTAAGAATCAATTGCAATTTTACCTTTCAGAGATTTTTATCTTAATCTTCTTTTTCCACTGTTGGCATTTATAGTAGTTACATTTCCCCACATTTTGTAGTTTTCTGGTTCTCTATTCTGTATCTTAATATCCACAATAGGAGCTGGTCTCTGTGATGACAAATTTTTCTCATCTTCAATGTTTAGACTTTTCTTTCAAATTAATTTAAACAAATAAGGCTTTGCAGCTTCTGAAGTACAGATTTGATAAAGAATGTATGTACTAGGGACCCATTGTCTCCAAACAGATAAAATTCTATACTAGTTTATTAGGAAATAAGCTCATATACACCTTAACAATGGGTGCTGGCCTCTCTCTTTATAGGCATGCGCTGTGATCAATGCTCCCTTCACCCTGTCTGTGACTGGGAGCATTCAGTAGGCCCCCAAAAGTAAGAACCGCATAAAAAGAAGTTTAGCACTGCTTGGCAGGGCTGAAGTACATTAGATGACACCTGTGTATAAAGTTACTTATATGCATGTAAGATGGGGTGTGTGAGTTGAATGTAGGAGTCTACCTGTACTTAAAACTGATTTTTTAAAAATATACTGTCAGTTCTATACAACCATTGAATATCAGCTAAGAATATGTCCATATTTTAAACTATTTTTAAAAGGTTTGGGGTTGTGCTTTTCTCTCACATCAGATTTTGTTTTGTGCTTAGAAAAGTACTTACCAATTGCAGTACATGCATAATGCTATTTAGGATAGAATCCTGTGTAGGATCTTTCATTAACTGCTCATCTTGTCCTTTCAGATATACTCAATGATGCAATCTTTGATGAAGATCATAATGAAATGGTTATCATTAAGGATATTGATATGTTTTCCCTTTGTGAGCACCACTTGGTACCCTTCTTTGGCAAGGTAGTTATCCATCTGCCTTATAGCAAATATTTGTCATTCAGAGGTCTTGTGTGTTCTACTGAATAAAGGGAAATAAAATGTGTTTTGAAAAACTAGGGTGAGTTCTTGCTCATAGCCAGTGTAGTCCTATAGAATTCAGAATAATCATTCTTAGGAAGAGTTTTAAAACATGAAAACTATGATGTGGGCATTTTGAGGTGATAAGTAGAGGATTTATTTTGTGGACTAACTGCATCTGCAGTATGAAGCATATTAGCAACAGGAAATAAGAGCCATATTTTCTACAATATGGTAATAGGAAATTGATTACCCTCAGAGAGGCTCCTCAGCAGGCTCCTAGAAATCCGTTTGCTGCGGGGAAAAACATGGAATATGCATTTTTACAGAGACTCTTTAGTTTTTACATTTTGTGGAAAACTAAAAATGTATTAACTAGTAACTAAATTTTACTGAAAGTACCAGTGTCACTTATTCAGTGCATGCAACCTCCCCTCTTGTGGTTGATTTTTTGAATGCATTTTAAATCTACATAGCTAAACATCCCCAATAAACTGCTTCTGGCGTATATAAGTTACTCAACGGCATAAAGGGGTTCATGTTTTAATGCATCTCAAATTTAACATAAGCACAGCCATACTGGGTTAGACCAAAAGTCCATTTAGCCCAGTATTCTGTTTTGACTGTGGCCAATACCAGATGCTCAGGAGGGAATGGACAGAACAGATAATCAATTGATCCATCTCCCGTCACCCATTCCCAGCTTCTGGCAAACAGGCAAAGAACAACATCCCTTCCTTTCTTGGCTAATAGCCATTGATGGACCTATCTTCCCTGAACTTACCCTAGTTCTTTTTTGAACCCTGTTATAGTCTTGGCCTTCAGAACATCCTCTGGCAAGGAGTTCCAGATTGACCCTGAGATGTGTGGGAAAAAATACTTCCTTCCTGCTGCCTATTAATTTCATTTGGTGACTCCTAGTTCTTGTGTTATGAGGAGTAAATAACACTTATTTACTTTCTCTACACTAGTCATGATTTTATAGACCTCGATCATATCCTGCCCACCCCCCCGTTGTTTTTTTTTTTCCAAGGTGAAAAGTTCCAGTCTTATTGTTCTCTCCTCATATGGAAACCGTTCCATACCCCTAATCATTTTTGTTGCCCTTTTCTGAACCTTTTCCAATTCCAATATATCTTTTTTGAGATGGGATGACTACATCTGCACACAGTATTCAAGATGTGGGCATACTATGGATTTATATAGAGGCAATATGATATTTTCTGTCGTCTTATCTAGCCCTTTCTTAATGATTCCCAATATTCCGTTTGCTTTCTTGACTGCTGCTACACATTGAGTGGACGTTTTCAGAGAACTAGCCACAATGATTCCAAGATCTTTCTTGAGTGGTAACAGCTAATTTATATCCCCTCATTTTTTATGTATAGCTTGGATTATTTACCTCTCTCTAGTCTGAAAACTGACCATTTATTCCTACCCTTTGTTTCCTATTTTTTAACCAGTTACCAATCCATGAGAGGATCTTCCCTCTTATCCCATGACCGCGTACTTTGCTCAAGAGCCTTTGGTGAGGGACCTTGTCAAAGGCTTTCTGAAAATCTAAGTACGCTGTATCCATTGGATGCCCCTGGCCCACATGAGGCGATGAACAAGCAAAGAATTCTAGTAGATTGATGAGACATTATTTCCCTTTACAAAAACCACGCTGACTCTTCCCCAACAGATTATCTTCATCTATGTCTCTATGGCAATTTTGCTCTTTACTATAGCTTCAACCAGTTTGCCCGGTATTGAAGTCAGGCTTACCAGCCTGCGATTGCAGGGATCACCTCTGGAGCCTGTTTTAAAAATTGGCGTCACATTAGCTGTCCTCCAGTCATTTGGTACAGAAGCTGATTTAAATGGTAGGTTACAAACTACAATTAGTAGTTCTGCAATTTCACATTTGAGTTCCTTCAGAACTCTTGGGTGAATACCTCCTGGTCCTGGGGACTTATTACTGTTTAGTTTATCAGGTTGTTCCAAAACCTCCTCTAATGACACCTCAATCTGAGACATTTCCTCAGATTTGTCACCTAAAAAGAATGGCTCAGCTTTGGCAATCTCTCTCACATCCTCAGCCATGAAGACCGATGCAAAGAATTCATTTAGTTTCTCCGCTATGGGCTGATCATCCTTGAATGTTCCTTTAGCATCTCGATCGTCCCGTGGCCCCACTGGTTGTTTAGCAGTCTTCCTGCTTCTGATGTACTTTTAAAAAAAATTGCTATTACTTTTTGAGTCTTTGTCTAGCTGTTCTTCAGATTCTTTTTTGGCCTTCCTAACTACATTTCTACACTTCATTTGCCAGTGTATGCTCCTTTCTATTTTCCTCACTAGGATTTAACTTCCACTTTTTAAAGGATGCCTTTTTGTCTCTCACTGCTTCTTTAACTTTGTTTAGCCACAGTGGCACTTCTGGTTCTCTTACTATTTTTTTTTTTTTTTTAAATTTGGGGTATACATTTAAGTTGAGCCTCTATTATAGTGTCTTTAAAAAGTTTCCATGCAGCTTGCAGGGAATTTCACTTTTGGCATTGTACCTTTTAATTTCTGTTTAACTTTTTATGAAGTCCCCATTTCTGAAATTAAATGCTAGAGTGTTGGGCTACTGTGATGTTTTCCCCACCACAAGGATGTTAACTTTAATTTATATTTTGGTCACTATTACCAAGAAGTCTAGCTGTAGTCACCTTTTGGACCAGATCCTGAGCTCTACTTAGGACTAAATCAAGAATTGCCTCTCCTTGTGTGGGTTCCAGGACTAGCTACTCCAAGAAGCAGTCATTTAAGGTGTCAAGAAACTTTATCTCTGCATCCCGTCCTGAGGTGATGTGCTCTTAATCAATATGGGGATAGCTGAAATCCCCCATTCTTATTGAGTTCACTTCAGCCTCCAGCCGTGAGTAATTGAAGTTATGAAAATATGCCAAAAAGCTTTAAAAAACACCCCTAAAGCCCATGTCACTAAGTTTGGCAAGGACAAATTTCATGTTAATGGTAATGTGCTGTTCTGTACTGTATGCAGCAAGGCTGTAGATTACAGGCAGACAATTGTAGAACACATGGAAAGCACTAAACAAACAATGAAAAGAAGAGGTTGAAACAGCAGGGAGGGCCATCAACAACAGTAAAGAAACAATACACTGTGACTGGAAGATTTTATGATTGGTGATGCTGGTAGAATTGGAACTTGCTTTAAAATTGTAAATATATCAATAAAACGTTGTGTTCAGCTGATACCTATATATATTGTAGCTAGGGAAACTAAAGTGCAACATTTCATTTTAATTGTGGAAAAACACAGGTCTTTTTTTTTTGTTGTAAATCTGAGAATTTTGGATTTTTTTTATCATGGAAAACTAGGATTCCTGCCCCTTGCACCCACTAAATATCCACGGAAGCCAATTTGTGAGCGGGGCATTGCCTGCATAGATATATGATCAAGCTTGTCTGAGTATGGGCAGGGAAATTTTCCCTGAAGTCTCTTCCAAACACAACTTAAACTCCTTAAAAGTGATTGCACTCAGCATCCCAAACTGGCAGTCATTGTACAACCAAAGCTCCCAATGCACGGGTCTGCTAGAATGAAGACTGATTAAACAAATAGTTCCATGTATCTTACTCCTGCTTCTTCCCAGCTCCATCTTTGTCCCTTCCACATTGCTTTTTCTCCTGTAACAGCCTCCTTTCCTTTCTCCAGCTTCACTCTCTCTCTCTCTCTCGCTCAATAAACCTCCTCTCCTACTTGCCTCTTTCCCTTCTTGTGCCTCTCTGACACTTTTTCCATGAAGACTGATAATTCTTGAGAGCTCAAACTGTTTGGAATATACAACAATATGAACTGTCTTCTTCCTTACCAATAAATCTACTTGCTCTACATATGCCCATAAGCTACACAGCATCTGTACATAAGCATCTTCTCCCTCTACTACATGGTGCAGGTCTGACTTCACAGGGCACTTTGTCTGCATTAAGGATCCAGTCCTGATTCCATTAAAAGCTGCACTGAAACTCCCATTGACATCACTAGAGGAAAGATCAGGCCTGAAGTCAGCAGGTTTAGGTTCTGGGAGCCCTGATCCTGCAATTTCCACTGGAGTGGACAGACTGCTATGAATGTGGAGACCCATTGACTAGGCTAGAGCTTCTCAGACACAGCCATCTGACTGTGCGTTGTACACTGCACCTCAGAGCCCTGAGTTTATTCAGACCTTCAACTTTCCTGCAGAATCAGGTGTGTAGTAACCATTCAGCACTTAGACTCCTGTTCATATTTGCAGGTACATATTGGATATTTACCTATAAAGAAAGTGGTTGGACTAAGCAAGCTTGCAAGGTAAGTGCATCTATGCAATGTGATAGTGAAGGTGTAAAGGCGAAATCCTGTTCTCAGTGCACAGCCCAATTGAGGATGCCATGTACTGGGATGCTCTGCAGAGGGAAAGGGACAAGAATACTTCCCCTGAGATGTATGCTAGCAACAAAGTTATTGCTCCAGAGGCACTACTGAGGCTTTAAGGCTGCAGTAAGCCCTGGGGCTCCTTTGGTCTGGTGGGTCTGCAGTAGCAGATCCCTTGTTCCCACTTGCCCTGCACACTGGAGTGCATGGAGTCTACTGTGGAGCTGCTGCAGAGGGATGTGGAACTCCTGTATGGCATTCTGATCTCCCTTTCACAGTGGTGTGGGGTCCTCTATGGCTCCAGGGGGCAGGATTTTCCACTGTTTGTGTAAGCCAATAACCAGGATTATGAAGGTGAGCTGAGAAGGACCGAGAATTTGGATTTCCTCACTGTGATTCTTAAGGATGACTTCTCATAAGAGAAACTGCATAAATGTTTGTGGCTGATATGAACCTTTTATCCCATAATTGTGCTGAATATGTAATGTCCCCCAACCACTGAGACCCCTCAATCTGTGCATACAGAGCACTCCATCACCTGCTAACAGAAGGGGGCTAGTGGGAGAGCGTTCTCTTTGAGGGATCATCAGTTTTGGTACTGGCTCCCCACTTTGGACTGAAATAGCCTTGCTGTGTCAGCTTTGTGGGCATGCTGCAGTGCTTGGGTATTGCCTCTCAGGAAGGAGGGGCTTGACCGTGTCTAAGGACTTACGTGAATAGTTCAGCTAAGTGAATGGCTGGCAGTTTTATGTTTATTGGCAGCTGCTGCAAATGGTGCTGCCTTCGCTTTTGGATTTAATTTATTTGTTTTGTTAGCATATATCAGAGTTGCCTGCAGTTTTCAGCTATGTGCCTCTTTTTTTTTTTTTTTTCCATAGGAACATTTTTTTTATAAATGAAATTTACTTTTCTACTTAACAGGCTGAGTTTAAGTAAAAGTTGATGGCCTATACATCTTAAAAGAACAGTCCCGATGTCAATAGCAGCCTATAATTAAGTATCTAGTAGTAGCCCTGTTATAGTCTTCTGCATTCTGAGCACCAGCATGTTAATGGTTAATCAGAGGCTGCTTTACAAATGTGACACATAGGTTGATAATCCACAGACTGAAAACAGATTATAGTGTGGTTAAATAAGATCTTTTTGAGGGAGTACTTAATTATTTTTTAAAAATATGCTTTCTCTAAGGGATTCTAAATCCATTTATAAGGTACTTGGGTTAAAATAAGTGGTATAAAGTAGAATATATTAATACTCAATATATAAGGTATTCTAAAATAGACTGAATATCAGCTGTATGTAAATCACATTACATACTGTAATGTAAAATCACTTGTACTACAATATATTTAGCCTTCTAAATAGCCAGGATAAAATCCTACTCTAACACCTGTGATACCCAAAGAGTCTATTAAGTTCAACTGAAATTTTGTGTTTAAATCAGGAGGAAATATTTATTATTCTTACATTTTTCCCCCCCCCAGAATTGTTGAAATCTTTAGTCGAAGACTGCAAGGTGTGTATCCTTTCTACAATATCTCTGTTCTGCTAAACTATATTTCAGCTAGATGATGCTCAACTGAAGAAAATATTTAAGCGTATGCCTAATTTTAATTGACACTACTTCTGTTGAAGTAAATGTATTTAAGGTTAGGCATAGGCCTAAGTACTCTCCTGAACTGGGACCATAATCAGTGTGGCATATTTGTTAAAGTTGTCAAGGGACCAAGCAGAAAACATCCAACTAAAGCAGCCTGATTCTACACCTTAACAGTCTATTGCCTTTATTGGAAGCTTGAGGTGTCGATCAGTGAGGTTCTGGACTCAGGAATAAACAGCTGGGTCGGTATAATGGGGAAGGTATGCATATAAAATAAGAAGTGTGTTGGGTTCTCTTTTCTGAAAGAATGAGGAAGTGTACTCAGTGCATAAAGAACAGGAGTACTTGTTCTCTTTGCAGATACAGACTAACACGGCTGCTACTCTGATACTCAGGTGCATAGGCCACCCCTGATAAGTAGCCAAGAAGGACAGCAGTCACTGAAGTAGGGGGAAAACTGACTTTGGATAATGTATTTCACAGGGTGTAAGGGTGGTTTTGTTAACTATTAAAAATTCTGCGGGCAGTCAAGGTGGATAAATATCTGCTCAC
Source organism: Lepidochelys kempii (assembly GCF_965140285.1). Lineage (NCBI taxonomy): Eukaryota > Metazoa > Chordata > Testudines > Cheloniidae > Lepidochelys > Lepidochelys kempii. The sequence continues at coordinate 176,678,283 of NC_136382.1, read as the reverse complement.
TGGATGAACAGATTTCAGGGCTCCAAAGGTGTCATTCCAGCACTTTTTACAAACACTAAAGTCACATTGAAAAAATAATTAAAAAAAACATTTCTAGCATAGGGGCTCATTTTACTTTAGTTAGCTAGTGGGAGAATTTGAGGGACTGTATTTAGAGCACCTTAGGAATGTATTTTCTTTAAGAATTTGCAAGGAGTACCAAGAGTGGCAATTACATATAGAAAAATCATACTGTTCTCTTTTCAGTTCAAGAGAGGCTTACCAGACAGATCGCTCTGGCAATTACTGAGGCTCTGAAACCTGCTGGGGTGGCTGTGATTGTAGAAGCGTCGTAAGTAATTCATTATTGTTAGTCTCATTAAAGTCAACCTCTGAGAACAGTTACCACACCACAGTATCTGAGATGTCATTGTTACCTAAACAGACTTGGGAGAGTTGTGTTTCAGTTCCTTCCACAGACTTCCTATAGGACCTTAAACAAGTCATTTAATCTCTCTAGCTCAGTTCCCCATCTGTAACATGAGGATCCTAATATCACTGCTCTTCACTGGGCACATCAGGATGCATTCACTAATAACTCTGAGGTATTCAGATGCCATGGTGATGGGGCCATTTAAGTACCTGGATAGATAACTTCTGAGTATAGAGAAATATTACAGTACTTCAGATACTAGCTTATGAGAAATGGTGACCTCTGTCGATATCTGCCTTTCTCACACACTCCAACAATTGCTGCAGGGTATATACGGGTAATTTGGCTTGAACGGACAATGTAAAGTGAAAGTGACTAAAAGTGGGCTATAAAGATTTTGGCATATATTGCACTGTGTCACTTTGTGTGCTCAAATTTGGTACAAGTCTTAGTAGTTGTGGATGCTGATGGTTAGTCATTTGCACGGATACAGACATGTATGTGTACATTTTTTTTCAGGCTTACCCCAAAACTTGTCCAAGTGTATTCTAACAACATGTGGACCAGTCACATCTGGCACCAATACATTTAGGATATGTGTACCCTGCAATTAAACACCTGTGATTGGCCCATGTCAGCTGACTCAGGCCTGTGGGGCTTGGGCTAAGGGGCTGTTTAATGGCAGAGTAGACATTTGGGCTTGGACTGGAGCACAAGCTCTGGGATCCTCACCCCACATGGGGTCCCTAGCCCAAACATCTACACTGCAGTTTTACAGTCCCGTAGCCCTAGGCCCATGAGCCTGAGTCAGCTCACACGGGCTGGCCATGGGTGTTTAATTGTAGGGTAGACATACCTTTTATTGGCCTGGTTTGTGCTGTTCTGCAAGGCAAAAGTGGTGAATGTAGACTGAATAGTTCAAACATAATCTGCTTAAGCTTCCTGTCAATATTTATTCATTTATTTCAACTTCAGTCAACAAGTATGGTTGTAAACAAACAACCCCCCTCACTACATGTTTTGAAATACTACAACATTTAAAGAAAATAGAATTCAAGAATGATTCTCCTATCAATAGTTGTGAGTGAACTGGTAGCTCCCAATAATATCTGGACATGCTTTAACGAATCAAAGGCACTACTTGGTACACAGTGTATTGCTGATTATCAAAATGGTAATTAGATCCAGTTATCCCAGTGTGCAGGTTAACAACGTATTAAACTGAAGGTTGGCTATTTAACTAATTACCTTCTAGGCACATGTGCATGGTTATGCGAGGGGTTCAGAAAATGAACAGTAAGACTATCACCAGCACCATGCTCGGAGTCTTGCGAGAAGATCCAAAAGCCAGAGAAGAATTTCTTACGCTGATCAAGAATTAAATGGAAACGGCTTCCCACTCACTGTTTGTTGGCTCTAACAGTAAAACCAATTGCCAGAAATTAATTACCATGTGTGATGCAGGACTGTCTGTAGCGTCTGTGTATTAGAAATAGCTGTGTGACAGCTTGGTTCTCACTAATGCCTCGTAATGTCATAAAATATTTTTGGTAGAGAATGAATATGCCTCAATCAGAATTACTGAACTGAAAAGAGATTAGCTGTTTCCCAATGCTAACCATAGAGTGCTATGAAAACATGTTGCTAGATGGGAGCTAAAATAAGCCACCCCTTCTCCCCCCTCACCCCCCCCCCAAAAACAAAAAAACAAGCAGCCACAGGAAGGTGAAATTAAGCACAAAATCCTGTGGCCTTTATCACTCAATCTTCAGCCCCTTTGTGCTCCTTGTATTAGACAAAGGGGTCAGAAAGCCAACAGATCTCCCCAACTGGAGATTCATCTGGTGTAAGGGGATGTCTGGGAGGCATGGAACTGTTGAATCTGATCCTATACCATCCTCTTCTGGCCCCCAGGGTAGGGGGCATGAGAGAAAAATTGCAGGATGGGAAGGGGCATGACCACTGTGCTCCACCAATTCCTATCTGGTGAATGGTCTTTGGGAGCCATAGCCAGCTGGGTGTAGCATGGAGTAGTAGGGAGCTCAAGGCCAGGCTGATTCCCCACAGCCACCATTAGGAATATGAATGGGAGTCCCCATGGATGTGCCTGGAGGTGACAGTGTGGAAAATGGCACTTCTCTAGCTCTGCCTCTTTCCTGCCCAGCTAAGCTCCCCTGAGCTGAACCAGTCTCCCAGAAGGCCTAGGTTTGTCATTGCCACACAATAGTGCTTCATTAGATCTTAGTGACCCATTAGTGCTCCAGCAGATTTTTTTCAATATATGCATAATATCCCAACACCTCTCACCCATCACAAAGATCTGTTTATGGCTAAGTCCCAGTCCAGCTCACTCTTAACCTTGCTTTGATCCCTTCTGAAGAAAAAGCAGGAGATGATATGGCACTAGGATTGTTCCTTAAGGTCATGATACAAATTTTTGATACCATAATCTGAGTCCAGAATTGTCTCTGGGATTGAGTAGTTTTTCAGATCCCATGCATAGATAAAAGATCAGCTCTTTTTAAACTGCAATGTATGTATAATGTTGGAGAGCTGAATTCTTATAAAGGCTTGCTATTAACCCTCCAACAGAACTGACATTTGTTTTGATAGTAAGCCTCATAGCATTACTAAACCAGTCAGAACAAAGATGTAGCTATGGAATTTCCTCCTGGAGATCATAAATATAGAACACTAGAGGGCCATATTCTGCTATCCTTACTGTGCAGTTAATCCCTTTCATTTCAATGAGACAACTCGTGGAGTGAGGCATTGCTACTCAACCTGAGTAGAGTTAGCAGAATATGGCCATAACAGAGTTTCAAATAAAGGTTTGTTTTCTTTAAATGCTTTGTCCCCTATCTGACTGATGCTTGATTTTTAATATCTACTCCTCAGTGTTAGAACAATATCATTTCACACACTCTTAAGACCCTTCGTTTTCAGTTTAAGCTGATTTTTACCAAAAAAATCCCGGGTTTTACAAAAAGTATTGGTTTTCTGGTTTTCACCCTACTTTTTGTATCATTCGAATTTTATATTATATATGTGTATATATAAAATAAATAAAACAACCTGGTTATTAGGAAAATACATTTCATGAGATATATGTATTACACACCGACTAATGTATTCTTGTATGTGCAAAGCTGCCTGTTGAAGTAAGGCTCTGTATTAGTTTAAAAGATACACACAATAAACAAACAGGCATGCACGCAAGCTCTGAAGCGCATGTGTATGTGAACATACTGATGAATCTCATGGCATAAACATTTCAAGCTGTTAGCAGACAACAGTTTAAAGATTTGATGCTAAAATGGGAAGAAAATGAAAATTCACCAAAATAAACCCCAGTATTTACCCAGAAAAATTAAGGGTTTTTGCTCTGATTTTCAGCTGTTTTTGTTGTAGTAAAACACTGAAATTCCTGGGAAAAATTAAATAAAATAAAAAACAAAAAGGACCCTACAGATGCTGTATTTTTCAAGCAAATGTATTTTGAGATACATCTGTGTGTATATCCTAAATGTACTAGAATGATATCTTTACTATCCATATGCCAAATCAGTTTGAGAATCTGCCTTAATCTTTGGTAAAATGGGGGAACACATTAATTTACTGCTAACATTTACTCAGACACTGCTTTTAAACTGGTAAATACTGGTTTTATAAATGAAATGTTCAATAGAGAAACATTTTGCAGCTCATTTGATTCAAAGGTAAATGTTGAACAGTCTTAGAGAAGAAGGTTTTCTATCAATAAGAGCTGCATAACAGTGTTCAATAGTGGTGCTAAAATACATATACAAGTTTTGTGGAAATTGCATTAATGCATTTTCAAAAAAGTTTTGAAGCACAGATATGCATATTATTAGCCTTTTGCTTTGTTACATGGGGATTGTGGGGCAAACTCTTTTGTGTGTCCTATTCTCACATACGCAGTGTTGTTGTAGCTGTGTTGGATCAGGAAATTTAGACCTGTGCAAGCTCGAAAGCTTGCCTCTCACCAGCAGAAGATGGTCCAGTAAAAGATATTGCCTCCTCCATCTTCTCTCTTTTTTTCTCACATATATCAGACATGTTGTTTTTAGGGCTGTCAATTAATCACAGTTAATTCTAGCGATTAACTCAAAACAAATTAACTCGATTAAAAAATTGCAATTAATTGCACTGTTAAACAATAATAGAATACTAATTTAAAAATTATAAATTGATTTCAATTACAACACAGTGGACAGTGGTCACTTTATATTGTTTAAATATTTGCACCATAATAATAAACAAAAGAAATAGTATTTTTAAATTCACCGCAGATGAGTACTGCAGTGAAATCTCTTTATTGTGGAAGTGCAACTTACAAATGTAGATTTGTTTGTTTGTTACATAACTGCACTCAAAAATAAAGTCCATTCAGTCCTTCTTCTTGTTTAGCCAATCACTAAGACAAACATGTTTGTTGACATTTACGGGGTCCTACCTGTAATGCACTTTCATGATAAAAAGATTGCCCTACAGTACTTGTAAAAGGTTATTTGAAAAATATGATTTCCTTTGTTTATCTTTTTTACAGTGTAAATATTTGTAATAAAGTGAGCACTATACACTTTATTCTGTGTAATAATTGAAATCAATGTATTTGAAAATTTAGAAACTATCCAAAAATATTTAAATAAATGCTATTCTTTTGTTTAATGGTGTGATTAATCATGAGATTTAAAAAATTACAATTACTTGCAGTTTTAATCATGATTTTTTTAATAGTTTGACAGCCCTAGTTATTTTGCATTAACAGAAGGCAAAGACATGTTTGTCTAGCAATCTAGGAGCCATGAATTTTCCATGAGTTTTAATCCCAAAGGAAGATAACTTCCTTTGTAGCCTTGGACAAGTCACTCTGCCTCAGGTTCCCTTTCTGTAAAATGGATTGAATGCTACCTTGCAGGGGCGTTGTCAGGCTAAGTTAATGTTTGCAAAGTGCTCTGAAGAGGAAAATAGTCAGTGCTGAGTGTTACTGTTATGCTCTACTCCCTCAATTTGAGCCCTGATTTTACATTACACATAGAACAGAAAAACAGGAAACAAAATGCAGCTAGTGCACCCAGTAATGTAGGATGGAAATTTAAAAAAAACCAAACACACACCTCAAATCCAGCAGTGTGTGGTATTTATGCTAAAATATGAGTAACCCATAAATTCAGATCCAAATGATCCTGCAATATTGTGGTCTACATTTCAAATGATCTGATACTTTTAAAATATTTTCATAAATACAGAAGCCTAATGATTACCCCCTTTAAATACACAGGCCCCTAATTCCATGGTTTTGAAGGCTATCACCTTCATCTAATCTTTCCAGAGATCAAAATGAAGTGGGAAATTAACACAGGGGTTTTTAAATGATTTTATGTACTTTATAACATTAGTATGTTTTGGTTTTTAACCTGAGCTCAGTAGCCAAAATATGTTTTCAATTTTATAATGTATGTAACATTTTTTTTAAAAGATATATATACACTTCATCTACCATAATGCTGAGTTGTCTACTTCTTTTCTGTGCAGCTATCACTGTCTTAGTCAAAGCCCAGTGTTAACACGTGTGTTTCTCAGCCAGCTGCCGAGGAAGCAGTGATAATGAAAAATTTGGATTTGATTAAAAGGAGCAAAACAGAGTACTATAAGGCTAAGATTTTGTCATGGTGATTTTTAGTAAAAGTCACGGGCAATAAACAAAAATTCAAGGAAGCCATGATCTGCCTGTGATTTTTGCTGCTTTGGCTCCATGGTTTCTCCTGCCACTATAGTGGCTGGGAACTGTGGGGTTCCCCCTCTGCCTGTAGCAGCTGGAAGCTGCAATGGGCCCCACCCCCCCTCTGCCCACAGCAACTTGGAGCTGCAGGGTGACCATATTCCCCAGGTGCTCACCCAAGGTGCACACTCTTCTCCCCTCCACTCCCCAGTGAGGCTGTTGCTTGTCACTACAGCCCTGAAGAGGGCCCCCTCAGGAGGCTGTCACATGTCGCTGGAACCCTGCCAGGACCCTGCTGGCTGCGAGGGAGTCACACAGCCCCTGGGGCTGAAGCAGATGTTACTGATTCAGTGACTTTCATGACCTCTGTGACATAACCTTAACTATAAGCAATATGACAAGAGTGCAGCCTCTCACAATACCCCTTATGGTGGCCTCACCTATGGGGAAAGGAGCTTCACAGTTTCACCCACCACAATTCCCCATACAGACCACCACTTGTAATGCCACACACTATCCGCAGTAGTCATCAAACCCGAGACCTCTGCACCTTAAAGTCTGAGCTTAAAGTCTGAGCTAAAAGCCTCATCTCTGGTAACTCATGAGACCTTCTCTATGTGGCTCAGCCATCATTAGAGCCAAACACCACACTGAATGCATGTGAGGTACACGTACACATTGAATAGGAAAGTTGGTGTAACAGGATGCTGCTCTTGGGGAGAGTGAGCAGTTGTTCATCAGCAGTGTCTGTGATCTCTCTAAGGGGTAGGCATGAACTAGCTTGAAAAAGGGCCACCCTACTGAAGCACTGCGATGAGTTAAAAATATCTCATGATGGGCGACATCACAAGCTGCTGACAAACTGAATGAAAGCAAAATGGACACTTTTTCTAGCTCTATCCATCACCAGGAGATAATTAGTCTTCAACAGGAAACTGTCTCTGTCCCATGCCCACCTCTGAAAGCCGACTGGTAGGGATTTAGGACAGTCTGTCTCCCAAACTTTGGAAACCTGAGCTCTTTTTCAATTATGCACCTTGCAGCCTTGACATGTGTCACTAGAGATCTATCCATGCCAATTTATACATCTTCCACACTTGCTCCGCCAACTAACCCTTCATACATTCCTGAGGGAGCGTGCACCACACGTAACAAAGGAGATCAATCATCAGCATTTGCTAATGTGTTTTGATGAGAACTGATATAGTTAGCTATATTGACATTTTATCATCCTATCTGAGCTAGCATGCATCGGAAGAATGGGGTAATTAGACCTCAGAGCTATTGTTTCATGCTCTCTATTGCTGAATTGGTAACACTCACTTTGTATTTTGAGGACTTTCTCTGCAACTGTAACAATTGCAGATGAACTTTAAACAAATAATAAAAGCTGAGACTCTGGCGAATAGCTGAGAGGTCTTTACTGTATACCCGATGGGGGAACGTCCTGTACTTTAGAAAACAATGATTTAGGAAACTAGTGGAAGCCAAGTGTTGGTGCAGCTGTCCTATCACCACTTTTTCAATAAAGTTCCATAAAAACAGAGGTTTGAGACAAGAGCGTAATTAGCAACAGTCCTTGGTTTTTATTCTATTTATTATTTTATCTTTTTATTCATCAAAATAATTACCACAGAGGGCCAGAGTCTGATACTGTAATGCTTTGGGGTTCAACCCAGACCCATAAGGGGTTGTATCACTGTCTGCCCTGTGACTCTGGCTGCCTTCAGTGCTATGCTACTGTGGCTCACAGTTTTGACACCAAAAGCTTGTAAACAAGCATGCAGGTCACAGGCTGGCTTCCACTGCCCAGTTACTTTCTGAAGAGTGACCCCAACTCCCTCCCAGTTCTAACTTTGCCCAAATTCATCTGCCAATGTGACAATCTGCTGAGGTTCCTAGAATTGTGAGCGACTATTTTACTCCTCTCAGCCTCAGCATGTGACAGCTCCCTGACAGAGCAACTTATTTGCCTGGCCAGCAAACTCTTCAGGACTCTGCCAGTCCAAACCTTGCCTTGTAGGTAACAGTGAACCTTAACACCTGAGTTTCCCAGAGATGTCTCCCTGCAGTGTCCAGCCCTCTCATGGAACACTCCCAGAAGTTAGTTGCTCCTTTAGAGAGAGAGTACACTGTAGCTCATTAATTTAACTAGGATTTAACAAACATTCTTGTGTCAATCACAGCACTGCATTGGTTTATAGCAGGGGTAGCCAAATTTACTGGTCCTCCAAGCTGCATACGATAATCTTAAGAAGTTCAAGAGCTAGGCATGTCTGCAGGGCTCGGGGCTTCTGCCCTGCAGCAGGGTGGTGGGGCTCCGGGCTGAAGCCCTTAGACCCCTGTCCCTGTCTGATAGGCTGAGAATGGGCTGGGGGGGGCGGCTCTCCACATGGGAGGGCCTGCAAGTCGCACTTTAACTGTAAAAGAACCACATGTGGCCTGTGAGCTGTGGTTTGGCCACCCGTGGTTTATAATAAAAGTAAAACATTTATTTAACAAACAGGACAAGGCGATACCACGAGTAAGGAATAAAGATAGATGCTCAAGAACTACCCCAACAGAATGCATGGCATCCACCAGCCCTATGTGGGAAATCAAATTAAAATTTTATTTGAAAGAGTTTGCTTCTCCAGTTAGGCATGCTAAGGCTCACATGCCTATTCATGCACCTAATGGATTACACCAAGCATGTGTGGAGAAAGAGGCTAACTATCTAGAAAACTCTCTCTACATCACATGGGTGGCTCTGAGGGTGTGATACAATCATCCCAGGCATTGGGATCTTAAATCCAACCCAGGGCAGAAATCTGAAATAAAATTAAAAATAAAAGTAGGCATATTGCTCTAAACTGCCTCCTCAAAGACTGATTTTTTATTTGAGGGAAATGTAATCTGAGTACAACAGAGTATTCAGAAGGCACCAAAACTATTCTTCAGATGGGGCAACCAGAATTGCACACGGTATTCAAGATGTGGCATATCTAGGGATTAGGTTTAAGTAGAAGCATATTTTCTGTTTTATCTATCCCCTTTCCTAATGGTTCCTAACATTGTGTTAGCTTTTTGACTGCCACTGCACATTGAGTAGATGTTTTCAGAGAACTATCCCCAATGACTCCAAGATCTCTTTCTTGAGTGGCAACAGCTAATTTAGACCCCATCATTTTGTGTATAGCTGGGATTATGTTTTCCAACGTGCATTACACTTTGCACGTATCAACACTGAATTTCATCTGCAATTGTGTTGCCCAGTCACCCAGTTTTGTGAGATCCCTTTATAACTCTTGGTAGTCAGCTTTGGACTTAACTACCTTCAGTGATTTTGTATCATCTGCAAACTTTGCCATCTCACTGTTGACCCCCTTTTCCAAATAATTTATTAATATTTGAACAGCACTGGTCCCAGTACAGATCCTTGGGGGAGCCTATTTACAGCTTTCCACTGTGAAAATTGACCATTTATTTCTACTCTTTGTTCCCTATCTTTTAGCCAATTACAATTCCATGAGAATATTCTGCTTACTTTGCTTAAGAGCCTTTGGTGTTGGACTTTGTCAAAGGCTTGCTAAAAGTCCAAGTACACTGTATCCACTGGATCACCCTTGTCCATATGCTTGTTGACCTTCTCAAAAATTCTAATAGCTTGATGAGGCATGATTTTCCTTTACATATGCCATGTTGTCTTTTCCCCACGTGTCATCTGTGTGTATAATAATTCTGTTCTTTATTGTAGTTTCAAGCAATTTGCCAGATAGTGAAGTTAGGCTTACCTGCCTCTAATTGCCAGGATCGCCCCTGGAGCCTTTTTAAAAACTTGGCGTTACAGTAGCTATCCTCTGGTCATCTGGTACAGTCTGATTTAAGAAATAAGTTACATACCACTGTTAATAGTTCTGCAATTTTACATCAGAGTTCCTTCAGAACTCTCAGGTGAATACCATCTCGTCCTGGTGACTTATTGCTGTTTATTTGTTCCCAGACCTCCTCTATTGACACCTAAATCAGGGACCATTCCTCAAGTTTGTCATCTAAAAAGAGTGGCTCAGGGTAGGAATCTTCCTCATATCATCTGCAATGAAGACTGATACAAAGAATTCATTGAGCTTCTGTGCAACAGCCTTATCTTTCTTGACTACTCCTTTAGCACCTTGATCGTCCAGTGGCCCCACTGATCACAGGCTTCCTGCTTCTGATGTACTTAAAAACCTTTTTCTGTTACTGTTGTGTCTTTTGCTAGTTGGTCTTCAAATTCTTTTTTGGCCTGCCTAATTATGCTTTCACACTTGACTTCCCAGAGTTTATGCTTCTATTTTCTTCAGTAGGATTTGACTTCCAATTTTTAAAGGATGCTTTTTTTCGTCTCTGTTCTTTGAGCAATTCCACAAATTTGCATTCTGCCTCTTCACTCTAATTGACAGGTCCTACTAGGGTGACCAGATGTCCTGATTTTATAGGGACAGTCCCAATACTCAGGGCTTTGTCTAAGAAAGGCGCCTATTACCCCCCTACTCCCACCCAATTTTTCACACTTCCTATCTGGTCACCTTAGGTGCTCCCAGCACTTGCCTTATGCTCAACACTATGCCTATTTCCCTGAACAGAATACCACACTTGTAACATGTAACAAACCACTTCATATCCTTTGACAACCCCTTCACACAGGATACCACCTAAGCCTATATTATCCTCTACTCAGCATTCAATCCATAGACTGACCTCATCTCACCTCACTACTGACAATACCCATGCCAAGAAGACCCCAGCGCTCTGCTAACTGACACAACCTACACAATTCCGTACTGAAACAATGCAGAGTGGAACCTCAAGATACACATGCACCTCTTTCCTTTGATAACACACAAGTGGACCCAGACCTTCTCATATCACAATCACAGCTACAGGACACTGCTCATACTGATCTCCAGATCTCCTCATATCAATCACAGCTCAGATGCTCCTCAAGCTAATCCCCAGATCTTCTGATATCACTCACACCTGCCCCACCTACTGCCTCCACCATTCAGTAAAGCTACACCTAAACCACTGAAAGCAACTGGAGTGCATGCAGATAATTCCCAATGGCTCTTGCCAGCTCCAGGCAAGCAGAGTTACGGTTGCCTGGGTGCTTACCTTACTTCTCTATTTCCTGCATTTCAGAAGTTTGAATTTTACTTCTGAAAAGGCATGAGCCATTACAAAGAGGTTTTTTGCCATTTAATTTTATATAACTGTGTAATATTAGACCAATAGCGCCCTAGGATTATTTCCTGAGCAAGGGCCTAACAATTGCCTATTTAAGAGAATGCGGGCATCTTGCCTTTGATGTATGGCCAATAGTTTAACAAGGAGCATGACAAAAATCCTGTGATAGGACCCATGCATGTATATGTGTATGTGCCCAGTGGGAAGAGAGAATGGGGAATTTGTCCATTTGCTTTCCCACCACCACCTGGCAACCAAACATATATTAAGTGCATTTGCTGGAAATGCTTATGTTTTATTTCTGAAAACTAAGCTAAGAACATTGATAATATACAAGGAGCTTAGCTTGTGTCTTTGGAAATGGGGATGGGTAGTGAGGACTTCTGGGTTGTTCCTCCTATGGGAAAGCTATTTTGGAGATATCTGTCTAAGGAGGTAGATAGCTGGCCTCAATCACTGTAGTATCTTAGCATCTCCCTTCCATTTATTGCAATCTGATCCATACCAAAGGCCAAAAGCCACCTCTTCACAAGTATTTTTATGAGCCCCAAGGAAAAAGTCATCTGTGGCAGTATCCAGAGGGGGACTGACTCCATCAGAGTCCAAGGAATCACCCCAACCCTATGAACTGGTGCTTTATCTGTATAACTTATGAATTCTGATTGATATTTTGAAGTTCTGTTATGAGAAACTGCTGTATTTAAAGTGCCTATCTCTTTGTAGATCCAAGATTGCTGACAGGGCCTGTAACAGCTACACACCAGACAAATACAAAAGGAAATACTAAAGATTAATGACAATACTTAGACCTCACGAAAGTTATGCTAGAAAGCAGCTCAAGCCTTGTAGATCCCGTTTAGCTGAGCCCCTGAAAAGGGGGCAGAGGGGGAAAGAGCAGTAGAAACTTACCAAGAGTAGAACAAAAGAAGCCAGGTGACCAGGAGGAGTTTAAATAGAGAACCACACAGAAACAGGAAGTGTAGAGTGGGAGAGACTAAAGTCACAAAAGCTTGGTAAGGAACTCCACAGGGAGAGGTCATCCAGCACGTAGCACCCTCACAGTAGGGTTACCACCTTTGAAATATAAAAAAACTGGGCACTCCCCACCCCAAGGCAAGCCGGCAGCAACCCCAAACCCCAACCACAAGGCAACTCCGCCCTTCAACCGCCACTTATAGTATCTAGAGAGATAAGCACATATATAGATAAGATTGAGAACAACATTTTCTTACCTTGGTCGTGTTTTTCCAAGATGCTGTGTTTGTGTCCATCTTCACTGAGATTATTTCTTCCCAAACTGCATTGATTCTATATTTTAACTATATACTTAAATGTGAATGTTTTGGAACTTTATGTATAAAGAAAATCCATTGAGTCTATTTCTTGAACTCGTATTTGTCGTTTGATTTTGCTGTTTCCAGCAATTTCTTATTTTAACGTCAACATTGTAGCATCTGTAGCTGGACACAGAAGCTTTTAACATTAGCTGTTTCGGTGAATTGTGATGATAATAATGCAAATCTTTAGACCCACATAAAAAAAAACCCTGGCAGATTAAATTATTTTTCTGGCAACTGGCAAATACATAAAGAAAACTGACCAGGCCAGTCAAATACTGGCCAGATGGTAACCCTACCTCACAGGGCATCCTGACTGCTTTCCTGAACCCAGATGGCCCCAAGGACTCTGAACAACTCAAATGACTCGGACTGCCACTCAGAGAAGGTCCTAAAGTGATGAGGAAACTGGGTCACAGATGTGGTTATTGTTTTGTCTGATTCTGTCTGACTTTCACTGGTTGAGTACATAGGTCTCAGTCAGCACACACACACTTTACACAAATTCACTACTGCATGCCCCCGAAAGACCTGAATTATAAATCAGAAGATACACATCTTTTGGGTGGAGTTCTGGGAAAGGGGTGTGTTTAAGTAACTGGGATATCTTGGGGGTCAGTGCTGATCATGGGGGCATAGGACAGCTGGGCTGAGGATCTCATTTCCAAGAAGTGGTACCAGAGTGATTGACAGTGCCCAAAGAGTGTGCCAGCTTGGTCAAGAGAGGAACCAGTGCTGCAACCTGCTGAGGCTCCAGAAGTTCACATACCCCAGGGGATCCAGATCAAAGAGGCTTTGATTCCTCTCACAGTGGTCCTAGTGGGTGAGCAGGAGGGGTTGCTCATTACAATCTGGAACACCTTCCTTCAGTTTGGTGGTAGTATTTTAAACAGGGGTTTTAGGAGCCCTCTCCAGCACATCACTGCACCCAGCCTCCACATGGAGGTGTTAACAATGAATGCAGATTCTCTCTGGTGGCCTTCACCAGTCATGAAGAATGTGAGTGCACCTCACATATACTTGGCAGCAACTCACATATACTTGGCAGCAACTCTCTAAGTACACCTCAAGCTCCAGGCAGCAAAAGCAGGTGAAAAACAAATCAGCCAGTACAGATTGGGCGTTTCTTGCCTCTCATGCTGATATTACTACAACATACGTGGTCAGGCTGTTCCAAACCCTATTGCACCTCACTCTGAAATAAATTTATGGTTCGTCACAAGCAGAAACACTTGGTTCTGTTACTGGGAGATGGCAGTCTGTTTAATCAGATGGTCCACAGACTGGGCCAGTTCTGATGACTGAGATTGCAAAGATACTATTGCTCATCAGGAATTCTGTTTGCATTCTCTACAGCCATATTATGCCAAATGCAGAAATTCTGCAATCATATTCAGAGTGAGTTCTCTGCCATCCACCTTTCAGTTTTTCTCCCTGCTATTTCACCTGTAAACCCCTGCTAGGACAATAGAGAGAATGGACGTACCCAGATGCCATTGAGCCAATGCTCATAAACAACAGATGGTTATAGCAATCTAGGCCACTAGCATTGACACCTAATTAGGGCTCATAGTTCTACTGAAGCACTTATACTAGCACAGCTTTCAAGAACCTTAGTTCCAAAATAGATGTTTAAGATCACACTCCAACTACAGTAGGACATGAAGAATATCAGGGGATTAGCATTAAGATTCATTTTATTGTGCTGAGCAAGCAGACATCCCTGTGAAAAATGGGTGTAATAACTAATCTCACAGAGGAGACTTGATAAGATATTTCTAAAGCATTCCGCTATCTATCTTCAGCTGCAAAGGTAACATTACTTGAAGTAAACTGGCAGGTATTAATTTAAATTAGTAACATGTTGCGTTTATTTTTTATTTAGTATTCAAATCATTTGTTGCAATTTGACCAATGTTACTCCAGTTAGTAAACCAATGAGAAGTCTCAACAAGAGTGAAGTGTTGTTTATATCTACACACCAACATTCCTCAGTGCAGGACAAAACTGTAACCATTCATTTTTGAATGTGGAAAATTACAAATACGTCAAGTTATCAGAAAATAAAGTAAACGGAAACTGAACAGGAACAACAACTTTAATGAGTTGACATGATCTCATATTTTAAGCATTTACAAAATGTTTACACTATTACGTAAGTGGTCGAGTCAAAACCTAACAGTGGACTAGCAGGAATACAAAGTCTGAGAATCTATGAGCTATGATGGTGGTGGTTTTGATCTGAACACTTAGCAGACATCTCATTGCAATTCAGGACTATATCAATATGTGTAAAACCATTATTTTTAAACATCGGTAAGTTTAGTGCCAAAATAATAAAAGTCAGATCTCTTAGACTTCTGGTCAAATGTGTCTTTCAGTTTTTCCTTCAGACACATATTACTCTTGAATAATATTCACAAGCTATTTTAGATTAGAAGTTAAACTGTATAAAGATTTTCAGAAACAAGTGCATAAAATCCTCACTCAACATAATTAGACAGATGTTTGTTTGTAGTTCTTGGTATCCAAGACTTTTTTCCCACACATTGAGCAGATGCCTAAAAATGAAGAATAAGGTGTACAAGTCATATTGAGGGTTTTTTGGGTAAATTTCTTTTCAATGATTTTCATGGCTGTGAGTCTTTATAAAGAGTGTCTCTTCCAAAAAGTTGTCAAACAGGAAAAGTTGATGGATGGGTAGAATGAGCTCTCATTCTCAAGTTGTTTGTGTGCTCTCTTGATTTTTATCAGAAATGGCAAATCATGCAGTAGTGATATTATGGCTGCTAAAGCAGTTTATGTCTCAATGATACAGCTACACTATGGGTAAATAACTAAAACATATATAACTAATATAATTCGGGCTGTCAAACGATTAAAAATAATTGCAATTAATCACGCAATTAAAAAAGTCTCACCATTAATCGCAGTTTTAATTGCGCTATTAAATCAGAAAACCAATTTAAATTTATTATAAATATTTTTGGTTGTTTCTCTCCATTTTCAAATATACTGATTTAAATTACAACACAGAATACAAAATGTACAGTGCTCACTTTACATTATTTTTTATTACAAATATTTGCACTATAAAAAAGATATACAAAAGAATTAGTATTTTTCAATTCACCTCATACAAGTATTGTAGTGCCTATAAGTCGAAGCATGAAGGGTCATACCAACGTTTAGCATATCTGGCATGTAAATACCTTGCAACGCCAGCTACAACAGTGTCATGCAAACACCTGCTCTCACTTATTTGTCTAAGTGATTGGCTGAACAAAAAGTAGGACTGAGTGGATTTGTAAGCTCTAAAGTTTTCCAGTTTTCTTTTTGAGTGCAGTTATGTAAAAAAAAAATTCTACATTTGTAAATTGCACTTTCACAATAAAAAGATTGCACCATAGTACTTGTATCAGGTGAATTGAAATATACTATTTTTTGTTTATCTTTTTTTGCAAATAATTGTAATAAAAATAATATAGAGTGAACACTGTACACTTTCTATTCTGTGCTGTAATTGAAATCAATATATTTGAAAATGTAGAAAACATCCAAAAATATTTATAATACATTTAAATTGGTATTCTATTATTGCTTAACAGTGTGATGAAAACTGTGATTAATCATTACTTTTTTTTAATCTAATTTGTTTTGCGTTAATCACTTGCAAGACTGCGATTAATTGACAGACTTAAATATAATTAAAGGTCTGCTATAAACCAATAAAAGCTAGGAAGCTTAGAGTCAGGAATGGAGTATCATTCACCCCTGTGTGTGCCAAGCTCAACAGTATAGAAACACTATTGTATATACCATAATGGATGCATTGCAGTAGTCTGCTTCTTTGTGCTGCTGATTTGATCTTTAACTTTTACTTCTAAAAACAATGAGGAGTCCTTGTGGCACCTTAGAGACTAATAGATTTATTTACAGACTAACACGGCTATCACTCTGAAACCTTTTACTTCTCAGTTTCAGCTTAGTGCAAGCTTCATTTACAATGGACCAAGTACTTGTATAACTGGGCCAGTAAGTCTCCTTCAGTAAAATTTGCATTATCCTTCTACTGGCAGTGGCATATGGTTGCTCCATTTGATTGCCACAAATTGCAATTGGGTTCATGGGAAGTCAGAGTCAGCCACAAAGACAACCATTGACATATGCACTCTTCAAGAACCACCATCACTCAATTCTCTCACAAACTGGGTTCCCCTCTCTTCCTTTTGTGCCACACAGCCAGAATCAGAGGCCTTGTGAGGCTTGTATGCTATAGGAACCTAAAGATAATTTCTTTTGGTGTGAGACTATTAAATATAAAGTAAAATTTGAGACTATATGGGAAAACTGCAGCAAAGGCGTAACAAGAGCCAATGGTTGGAAATTGAAGCTGGACAAATTCAGACTGGAAATAAGGTGTACATTTCTAACATCAAGGTTAATTAACCATTGGTACACTTTAACAATGGACATGGTGGGTTATCCTTCACTGGGAATTTTTAAATTAATACTACATATATGCTCTGGTGAATTTGGGGGTGGAAGTTTATGACCTGCATTATACAGGAGGTCAAACTAGATGATCATTATGGTCCCTTCTTGGCCTTGGAATCCACGAATCTATAAATTAATTTTAAACACAATCACATTATTTTATATTAAGAGAGAGTTCATGCAATTGCTCAGCAACAGCAACCTTCAATAACAGTTTTCCATAAACCTACCAAGGTAAGTTTGAATTATTCTTCAGCTCTACTATTTCTGATGCCTAAAACAAGTGGAGTTCCATTTGTGCACTAAATTCAAGCTGGATAGGGAAGGAAAAGTCATGCTACATAAATCTCACCTTTTTTATAAGCACATCCCTGGCAGTAGTGAGACCCTGGCTGATGAACAGAACTCTTACAAATCCGGCATATTGCAAATTTGTTCTTCCCATAAGGATCAAATCTAGGATGAAAAAATAAAATATTCCACACATTAGAGGTTCATGTAAAAGCCATAGGAGAAAATACTCCCATCTGCCTCATCATGATAATTGCAAAACCACTGAACTTACAGTGGCTATAAACAGACAATGTAGAGAAACTATGGCCTAGGAGAGAGACATTCAAAGAGTCCTAAGGCCAAATATGGCATATGGAAGCTAATAATATGGCCCACTGCACACCCCTGCAGCGTGTAGACAAAGCTGATCAAATGCAAGTCTTTATTTGTAAACTATTAATGATAGAATATTTTGCACTTCCATACCTTTCACCTAATGGTCTCTAAGCACTCTGCAAAAAGGGAATTAAGCCTCAACACTCCCGTGAGGCCAACAACTATCACACTATTTTACAAGTAGATAAACGGGCACTCAGAGGTTTCTCAGTGACTCATGGTCTCACAGGAAGTCTTGTCAGAGACAATAACACAGGGGTGGGCAAACTATGGCCCGCGAGCCGTTTTCAGCCGGCCCGCGAGCTGCACCATGCCACTCGGCCCCGCTCCCGCTGAGGCGCTGGGTTGGGGCCACACCATGCAGCTCGGCCCGGCTCCGGCCAGGGCCGCACCACGCAGCTCCCGGAAGATGCGGCATGGCCCTGCTCTGGCTCCTACGCACTCCAATGATTCTCCTCCCGCTCTCCAAACCCCTCGATCCCAGCCCAGAGCACCCTCCTGAATCCCAAACCTCTCATCCCCAGCCCCACCCCAAAGCCTGCACCTCCAGCTGGAACCTGCACCCCTTCCCACACCCCTGATTCCCCTCCTGCCCTCCAAACCCCTTGGTCCCAGCCCAGAGCACCCTCATACACCCCAAACTCCTCATCCCCAGCCCCACCCCAGAGCCCGCACCCCCTTCCACACCCCAACCCCAATTTTGTGAGCATTCATGGCCCGTCACACAATTTCTATTCCCTGATGTGGCCCTCAGCCCAAAAAGTTTGCTCATCCCTGCAATAACAGAACCCAGATCTCCCAATTCCTCAACAATATCAAACCCTTCCTCACCAAATCTAAAATAAGACAACTAGGCAGATATATGAAAGTTTAGGGTGGACTTAAGCATTGCAAAGTTTGGGCAGTTGTATTGCTATGTTCTCCGTAGAACACAGCAATACAAGACGAGTCTGAAGATGCATACGTTTGTTTACAAATATTTATAGCATCATAATATTGCACGGTCCTTGCCTCAGATAGCTTGTGTTCTGTCAGACAAATACAATGAGAATTGTATATCAGTTTTAAAAATTACTCAGAAATACATGAAAAAAGTTTTGTCCCAGTAAAAACTTTATAAGATCTTTATTCTTATCTGAGTAAGTTAAAATTGCAATACTAACCTTGCCTTCTTTGAAGTCAGTGCCTTATTTTCATTTAGTTTTCGTCCGCCACTTTCTTTATAGAGGAAAGATAAACAAATGTACTGACTAATATCAAAGTCATTTGTAAAAAGTTTATTTAATAAATTTAAAAAAAAGAGACACACCCATATGCCCCTCCCAGGCTTGATCAAATAAGGGGGAAAAGTTCATTCAAAACAAGAGCCCAGGAACATCATAAGTCTTGAAAGTCCAATAGAACCCACATTGAGTTCTCATATTACTACTACTATACCAGTGGTTCTCAAACTTTTGTACTGGTGACCCCTTTCACATAGCAAGGCTCTGAGTGCCACCGCCTTTACAAATTAAAAACACTGTTTAATATATTTAAAACCATTATAAATGCTGGAGGCAAAGCGGAGTTTGGGGTGGAGGCTGACGGCTCGTGACCCCCCTCATATAATAACCTCACAACCCCCGAGGGGTCCCGACCCCCAGTTTGAGAACCCCTGTACTATACACTAAATGTAGCAGAAGTGCAATATATTATAAACAATGAAAAGTTATCTAAAGGACATGAACAGTTGTGACTAACGTAAGACTCAGTTCAATCAGCTTGCTTGGAGACACTGTATTAAAACATAACTCTTAGAGAATGCATACTCAATATTTTGTACATTTACAGGAACTTCCACCAGAGAATCTCTACAAACTATAATTTGGTCTCAATATATGAATTCTCATTTCCACTGTATAGTTAATTTGATACAGGTTTTGGTCAAGGGGGGAAAAATGGGTAAAGGTCTGGGTCCTTTTCCTATTGTCTTCAAAGAATTGGTATGTAAAGCTCCAGGTGGGTGGACTACTGCACTGTACAATTGAGGCCTTAGTTATTTGTCCAATATTAGACAGAAAGTCCATGGCAGAGCTGGAAATGGAACCGAGGGTTTCTAACTCCTAGTTCTGTGCCTTAACCACCAGGGAGTCCTTTCCTTTCTCTCTTCCTCCCAAAAGGATGAGCAGTCATATTTAATTACACTCCAATACCCCATTTTAAATCTACTGTTTGTTAGTTTGGTGTTCAGGTTCCATTTAGCTACTAAATATGTAATAGTTCAATATAAAATAAATGTTTTTAAAATAAATGTGTTTAATACTATAAATACCCAAGAATAACCAAGTGAAATACTGATCAGGAAGATTAGCCTGAAGGTGGGTGCAAAGTAAAATGTTGAGGGTGAGTAGACTAGAGCAAATAAATGGGTGGAAAAAATGAATATAGGGTACTCCAAGGATTAAGATGTGAGACAACAGGACCTCTTAGTCCATGCTTACACGCGTCATTATTTCGTACTACAATATAGTACAAACACATAGAGCACCACAGAAGATCAAAGTAGTTACATTCCCAATAGACTGAATTATCATGGGAAAGAAAGGTAGCCTGTTTCCTCTTGTTTTTTCCTACCCCCCCCCCCCCAGATGTTCTGGTTTAACTTGGATTTAAACCTGGAGAATGGTCAGTTTAGATGAGCTATTACCAGCAGGAGAGTGAGTTTGTGTGTGTATGGGGGTGGGGGGGATGTGAGAAAACCTTGATCTATGCAGGAAATAGCCCGACTTGATTATGTAAAGAGTTGTCACTTTGGATGGGCTAGCACCAGCAGGAGAGTGAATTTGTGTGGGGGGGTGGAGGGTGAGAAAACCTGGATTTGTGCTGGAAATGGCCCACCTGTTGATCACTTTAGATAAGCTATTACCAGCAGGACAGTGGGGTGGGAGGAGGTATTGTTTCATGATTTCTGTGTGTATATAAAGTCTGCTGCAGTTTCCACGGTAAACATCTGATGAAGTGAGCTGTAGCTCACGAAAGCTCATGCTCAAATAAATTGGTTAGTCTCTAAGGTGCCACAAGTACTCCTTTTCTTTAAGTGAAGGACAGTTATCTACTGACATCTAATAAGAGCATAAATTCTTCCTCAATTCAGTAACTTTTCAAATGCAATACCTGTAGTGTTTCTTGCTCCATCCTTCCATGTGTCGGGTGTAATTACAGTGCCAAGTTTCTTCTCACCTATAACACAACATACAGCATGGGAGGGGACTAGACCCAGTTTTCATTCAGGCCTCTAAGCAAATGCTGCTTATTACTACAAATGTCATAAAATCTGTATTTCTGGAGTCAGTGGTCAGCAAGCTCCTGATCGGAGGCCAGGCTGTGCCTGGCCTCTGTAGGTTCCCTTGGTGAGAGATGCCAGTTCACCCACAGAAGCAATGACACAGGTTCCAGCCATGGGGCAACAGCTGGGACAGCCAAGAAGCGGTGGGGCAAACATCGAGTGGGCGCCATGCAGCAAGGGCTCCACACAAGCCTGGGCAGTTCAGCCCATAGCTATGCCCGCCTCGGTGCCCACTGACCAGCCGGGGAAGGGGGGTGTGGGAGATAAGGCCCAGCCCGAAAAGGGAGACCTGCCCCCGCGGGCCTACCCCTTGCCCAGAGGGCAGGGGCGGGGGAGGAGAACGGACCGCGGAGAGGCCGCTGGGCCCCTCTCGCTAACGGGGGAGGGGCCACAGGACAGTGTCGTGGCTCAGCCCCTGGGCGGGGATTCAGCGCAGGCTCCCGGGGGAGTCTCGGCGCCGGGAAGGGGTGCGGGGGGGAGGAGGCTGCCCCAGGGGACTCACACTTCTCGCAGACCATGCTGAGCCAGAATCGCGCGCCAGGCGCCGCCGCCGCCGCCGGGAGACAGCAGCTGTGAAAACGTAAACAAACCGTCACTGCCGGCTCTCCGCTTCCGCTTCCGCCCTCCGCCTCGGCCTGCCCCCCACCCACCGGATCCAGCCTATCGGTTTGCCCAAATCACATAGAAAGTTATCCTGATTGGTTACCACCACCTGTCAATCTCAGCCCTTGTGACCTCTGCAACGCGCCCGGCGCGGCTACCTACGCAGAGACTAAAGCGAAGGGGCAGGTGAGCCCCGTGACCTCTGACCTCGCGTTCGGTGGAGCCCCGCCCACTGCCTCACGGATGTGACTCAGGTAAGAGGAAGATGGCCTTACCTCCATCCCCCTCCCCCGGCGCTGCGCCTTCCGCTGCCTGCCCCCTCTCCTGCCGGCTGCTCCCCCCCCCCGCAGGCTGCGCCTCCCCCGCCCGCCGGCTGCTCCCCCCCCCCGCCGCAGGTTGCTCCCCCCGCTGCTTTCCCCACTACCTCTCTCCCCACCGCAGAGCCTCCCGCCGCTCCTCACCAAATTTGGGGATGAATGCTGGTCACGTGCTGGCTGAGGGAGGTTGAACATAGGCTAGGAAGAAGACAGGTCATGACATTTTGCCTCGCTGCAAATTGCCCGATGGCACAAAGCCTGTGGTGCAGACTGTCACTGCCTGGGGATGCAAACATCAGCATGGCCCATGCATCAGGTGTTGTAGCAGGACACATTATCACAATCGTTGCCAATGGCAGGTTGCAAAGAAGGGTACAGAATAATATTGAGCAGGAATCCTTCCCCCTCCCCAGAGTATCTTACAAGACTGTGTAATTGTTTTGTCTTGCCCAACAAAATCAGGATTCCCCATATCTCTGAGAAAATCACAAGAGGGTGGGCTGAAGAGTTAGCTTCTTGAATTTCTTTTTTCTTGTATGTAGTAATGGTTAAAACTTAGTTATTTGAATGCCCTACCTCCAAACAGTTACAAATTTAGGTTGAATAGAAGTGGATAGTTAAGGTTGAAAATAGCACCTGTTTTTTAAAGAGTTTCCATCAATTTAGAATTGTATATATATTTTTCAGTGTTCCCATGTCTTAACACTTCAAACTATGAAAGCAATTATTTTTTCAAATCTGCTTTTCATTTTTTGTGCTGTTTGTTTACTTTTTGTTTACTCTGTGTGCTTTTGTTCACATGGAGAATGAAAATGCTCAGTTTCATATTTGTTTATGTGTATTTTCTCTTTGTGCTCAACCAATGGGAACCAGTATTTCACAATGTTGTTGTAAATACTTCAGAGGAATGTTCTATGTAAAAAAGTCATCAAAATGTTCCTATTACTTGTCTCAAAATCAAATTAATCAGCAGTGAATCAGCATCATCTAGTCTATGTGAGTATTCAGTTCAGCCAGCTTTTGAACCATTGGGTAACCAATTTTCAAGTATTTTATTGCTGGCTTTTTTATTCTGAAACTTTTTTGGAATGAAACATCATGATTGCTCCTAAACTGAGTTTTCTGGTTTAGAGCAGCACATAATTTATCTTGCTATGCATTCCAACCAGGAAAAATAATATTTTTTCCTCCCTCTTAAGCCTTTCAGTAATTAACTACAATAATGTTATTTGCTTTATTGTAGGTGGATAGTCACGATAGAACACCATGAAAGATACAGAAATAAAGAGACTGCTGTCTGCCCACATTGTCTGTGTATTTTCCATTATCCTAACAACTGTTGTTCCACCTTTCTTCTTGGAAAACTTCTCCGTTTTGGGAACACACCTTATCTGGTTGTGCATCTGTTCTATTTGTGTAACAACTGTAAATATAATCTTGTATATAGTACTTAAACCAAATCCATCTTCTAAGAGAATTTCATTTGCTCACAAGGTAAGACTCTGTATAGTTAACTTGATGCTAGTAGCTTTGAGGGAGGATTGACTATCTTTTTATTGAAGGAATCAACTAGGAAAGTGAAAGGACAAAATACGTTAAAGTGCTTGGTTGTCAGATCTTGGCCTTTGTAAATGAGCTGAGTAAGTGTGTATTGTCTTTTAAAATGAGTTTTCCAGTATTTTCATCAATGTTAAACATTCTCTTCTACTCAAGTTTTCAGGAGGGAGTATTTCTGTACTCAAACTACTAGACCCCACTCCCCTCCCAGGGTCAGGTAGAGGACCCAGGAGTCCTGATACTGCCAACTCCACTCCAACTGGGATCTTTCTACCTCTGACACTGTCAGCAAACCCAGGGGTCCTTGCTAAGATATGTCTTAGTGTGTTTTCAAGAACTGGTGGTTTATAGTCTAAGTCAATGATCTCCCAATAAGCTCCATTCTGGCAGAAGTCCGTCGGACTCTCATGAATGCAGAGGTCTATGTAGACACAGGTCACTGCAGGATTAGGGCCTAAACCAGTATTATGGAGAGGTTTGTTCTCCTCTGCAGTTAATAGTTGTTAAGACATAGCAATAATTTGATAAAGAAAAACAGTAAAATCTTGAAAGTGTTTTTTTTTTAAAAAAAAAAAATCAAACCCATCAAATTTAAATGAAGGTAAAGTGTAGCAAAATTAATTGGAAAAGTATTGGAATGGATAGTTAAGGTCACTTGAACAACCAAGCCAGCTCCCACAGGCACTGCAATTTTATAAAAGACACTATAATACTACATTTTGCAAGTGAAGTTTTGGGAATGTGAACACAAAGAAATTAATTTTAGCATGGGGGTCTGGATCAGTTCCCAGCAAGACCAGGATTGGAGAGGCACAAAAGCATCTTCACATCACCTTTCTTCTGCACCTCAGTTGCTGAGCCGAGGGGTTAGACCACTCTTACTAAGAATTTTGTGATGTTCAAATAGCTTGACAAGCCAAATAGCTTGAAAGCAATAATTTTGCACACAGTGTGTGAGGTGACATTGATTTATTTGATAAGGGGAAAATGATACAAAAAATATTTAAAAAAATCTTTTTAGGGTTTGTGACTTGAAAAAAAAACAAACTTAAAAACTTTACAAGGAACATGAAACTTAACTAATGTTGGAAGTTTCCTTTGTGACTTGAGTTGAATAG
The DNA here is from genome assembly GCF_965140285.1 of Lepidochelys kempii. Classification (NCBI taxonomy): domain Eukaryota; kingdom Metazoa; phylum Chordata; order Testudines; family Cheloniidae; genus Lepidochelys; species Lepidochelys kempii. The sequence goes on along the minus strand of NC_136382.1, from coordinate 176,653,497 downwards.
AACCACTCAGATTTGGGTGGTGCTTCTTTAATCAAAACCGCTCATCAGACTTCTACAGAAGAAAAACAGGTAACAAATGAGTACCATATAAACTGGTAGAAAATTAATGATGTATTTTAAAAAATATTATGTACATCAGCTGTTCTCAAACTTTGGGTCGGGACCCCAAAGTGTGTCATGACCCCATTTTAATGGGGTTGCCGGGGATGGCTTAGACTTGCTGAGGCCCAGGTGGCAGGGCTCAGGTTACAGGCCCCCTGCCTGGTGTTGAAGCTCTTGGGCTTTGGCTTTCCCACCCCATCTCCTGGGGTGGTGAGGCTTGGATGGGCTCAGGCTTCGGTCCCTGCTCCTGGGCTCCTGTAGTAATTTTTCTTTTCAGAGGGGTCGCGGTCCAATGAAGTTTGAGAACCCCTATTACAGGATAGTAGAAAGTTAGATACCCATTTCTGAAAGTGGCACTGTTACGTTGAAATCTAGTCAGTTTTAAAATGTAGTTGGAGTCAAATATAGTTTTATATACTATGATGTCTCGGAGTCTCTCTTCCAATTTTTAAAATATTTTTTTTATTTTCTAATCTTCCTTAGTACTTTGTGGAAGATGCATTCCAATAAAAGAAGCATACAACACAAGTACTGTCAAAGGTGCACGGGAAACAAACTGGGAAACGTTTTTCTTCATGTTATCCTTCTCAGTTATAGTAATTGTAGGTGTTATTTGTAATAGTAGTACAGTAGGTAAAACACACAAAACTGAAGTGTGATTTTTATTTTTAAAACACTAAACACAGGAAAACTTTTATATTAAATTATTAGTTTCAACCATAGCCTAATGTAATAATTTGAATGGTATGTTTCCAAGGTAGGCATAGTGGAACACTGTTGATAAAATGAAGAATGTATATTGCTTACTGTACTATTTATAGAGCATTATCCTGATATTTAGTGGTGTTTTTTTTTTTTTTTTTAGGTAACCAGATTTCTAAAATGCTGTGTGTTCTTCTTCATATCATGTATACTGTTTCATGGAATTATCATTCTTTATGGAGCACCACTAATAGAGTAAGTCTGAAAACCCTATCTTCACCTAAAAGCTTTAAAGCTCCTTACAAATATTGGTTAAAAGGCTTTGGATTACGTCCTGGCTCAAATGAAGTCAATGGCAATCCCATCGATTTCAGTAGAAGCAGGACCTCACCCATTGTCTGTGTATATTTTGAGGCAGGCACTAGTAGGAATTAAAAACAGACAACTGACCACTTGCCTTTTAGTATATGCTCATTCTGTTTTATAATCTACATGGAACAGTGATCAAGAAAAAAAACAGCATGGGAAAGTTGCAGTACACTAGAACCTCAAAGTTACAAACACCTCGGGAATGGAGGTTGTTCTTAACTCTAAAATGTTCATAACTCTGAACAAAATGTTATGGTGGTTCTTTCAAAAGTTTACAACCGAACATTGACTTAATACAGCTTTGAAGCTTTACTATGCAGAAGAAAAAGGCTGCTTTTAACCATCTTAATTTAAATGAAACAAGCACAGAAACAGTTTCTTTACCGTGTCAACTTTTTTTTCTAAGCGTTCCCTTTATTTTTTTAGTAATTTACATTAAATACAGTACTGTGTTTTGCTTTTTGGAGGGGTGACTCGTCAGTTCGTAACTCTGGTGTTCGTAACTGAGGTTCTACTATAGTTGTATAAATATCCCATGTCCTTCTCTCTCTTCCTATCGTATTAGCATTTGGGATGTAAGTTATAGGGGGAAACCTGCTTTGCATCTATCATGGCTGATATTTGGAAGTGGTATTGAGATGCTGAGTAATGACAACATCATGCAGGTAAAGCTCATTTTATCTGCTTCCATAGTCAAACAAGAAAGATGAAAGATTTGGGAAAGTAAAAAATCAGTGGATACTTTTGAACTAAAGTGACTATCCATACAAATTACCATTGTGTCTGTTAAAGTTGTACAGGACCCAAATATTTCAGATGAATTACTACATTTTTTAGTTTGTTTAGCGGATATGGGGCTATCTGAGGATATTGTATTCCTTTCCCTTTATTCCTAAAGGCTGAACACAAGAAACTTTTCTTGCTAGATTAGTTTTAAGAAGGTGTACACATTTTCTAATGGAGCTGGCATTTTTAAAAAAACTTTAGACTCATTGCTCTTAACATAAAATTAACTAAAAAAGTTTGTCTCTCCTTTATAGGTCAGTGCTTGAGACATTTCTGTTTGCAGTACTCCTATCTACATTTACTACTTTACACTGCTTGTGTATGCTGGGACCAAACATTCAAGCATGGATAAGGGTGTTTAGTAAAAATGGGTAAGTTTTCATTTTCCTCCTCCTCTTACAATATAAACAGATATGACTGCAATAAAAACAACGAGGAGTCCAGTGGCACCTTAAAGACTAACAGATTTATTTGGGCATAAGCTTTCGTGGGTAAAAAACCCACTTCTTCAGATGCATAGAGTGAAAATTACAGAAACAGGCATAAAGAGAAGGGATTTACCTTACAAGTGGAAAACCAGTGTTGAAGGCCAATTCAGAACTACAGTTCATTTGCAAAATTAACACCATCAAGTTGGGCTTGAATAGGGACTGGGAGTGGCTGGCTCACTACAAATCAATGTCCCCTCTCTCGGTGTTGACACCGCCTCATCAATTATTGGGACTGGACCACATCCACCCTGACTGAATTGGCCTTCAACATTGGTTCTCCACTTGTAAGGTAACTCCTTTCTCTTCATGTGCCAATATATATATTTATGCCCGTATCTGTAATTTTCACTCTATGCATCTGAAGAAGTGGGTTTTTTACCCACGAAAGCTTATGCCCAAATAAATCTGTTAGTCTTTAAGGTGCCATCAGACACCTCGTTATTTTTGTGAATACAGACTAACACGGTTACCCCTCTGATACATGATTGCAGGAAGCAACATGTCCTGGAGTCTTTTTATAAAGAGGATAGGGCTTTCTGAATGAATGTACAAGGTCATTATTCTTGAGTCAAACTTATCACATCCATAATTTAGGGTTGTCATTGTTTCCCTGATGAAACATAGCTTTTCATTTTGTTTCTGGCCTCCAGGGTTCAAAATCTAGTTTCACATGTCTTTAAAATAGTTTGATTCTAAGTAGACACTTGTCCACAGTGCAAAATCATTACACAATTTGCATGATCACCACCCTTTATATAAGAGACCCATGACTGAATTCTATGGAATAATCTTGCACATTTCCTCACTTGATAAATGTTGAAGTTACACAACTTTAAAATGACACTTCTCACCACCTGCTTCCAAGGAATTATAACTTAACTGTGGGAAAAAATGTAATCGACCTTAAACAGAAATTTGATGCACATGATCTTGGTTATGAATATTGGAAAAAGACTATTTAAAGAAATCTGTTTTCATTGTAGGAAAACTCAAATGTTCTGGTGGCATTATTTAAACTAATTATGAAAATAATATCAGCTTTGTTGCATAATGAGATGCTGTAGATCATTACATTCGCCTGTATTGAGGACAGAGTCCTTTTTGATTCAGTTTAAAGACACAGAACCCACCAACCCGCTCCCAGATAACCAATAATTTAAATTAGAAGATGGAGACATTGAAGTTTAAAAACTGTAAACATGATAGTAGTAATTCTTTACACACAGATTTTTATTATGTATATCATACTATAGGTCCATAAGGCTGAAGTCTGACCACACTTGCGTTTACGTTTAAGTGAATCACTATTGGCTTAAGTGGAGTTACGTCTGATTTATACCAATGTAGAGAAGATCAAAATTAAGTATACTGTGTGTAATAGTCACATGTAACAACCTTTATATTAATATTATCATATAAGCTGTGCGTGGGCTTTGGTAGTCATTAAGCATCCTATTCGGGTCAGTTGCATAGGGCATTTTCTCCTTTCACTCTAAAGAGTAGATAGGGAAACAGAAATTAAACCTCTGAAAGATTTAATTAAAGCTTTTGAGTATTTTTAGTCAAAATAAAGTAAGACTAAGTACTAAAATGTTGTCAATCCACCCCATTGTACTGGGAGGTTTTAGCTCGCTCAACTGTAGGTGAGTTTGTGACACATTCTACAATGATTTCCTCTGTTCTGCTAGGTTAGATTTCAGCTTTAACTCAGTTCCATTCCTTTCTAGGATTCAGTTTAGCTTTTTAATGTTGTTTTGAATATAGTTATTTGTATGGCTGTATTATGCTGTAGGAGGCAGGCTTGTCCCTTCATATCTCTCTTTCAGTCTCACAACATTTTAAAGTAAAATACATGTTTCATTCAACATAATGCAGCTGATTTGACTCTTATGGGTGCAAATCCATTACAAAGAACTACTGTAGTAATCTTGTAGTCATCTAGACAGGGGATGCTTTTGCCTTAAGTTTTAGTATGTTGAGTTGTGGGGGAGGGGAAAGGGAGAGAATTTTGTACATACTAGGAATGTATTTTAGAACAGGAGAGCTAATCTTTTCATTGAGTTCATTGGATCATGCCCTAAATTACTATGTGACTTTATTTTTGTAACCCTCATCCACCTATGTGTTTTTTAAAAATCAGTAAACCAAGTTCTGTAAAAGGTGCATGTGTTTGTAATGAAAATTCAATAGAATATTAATTATAGCAATGGCAGAAAAAAGCTTGACATTAGAAAGCTATTAAAGTCTAGCTTTATGAATACAAATATCTAGCCTGGAAAGGGTTAGAGTTGTGTTATGCATTCATACTGCCAAATTATTCACTTTGTGAAGTCTTTCCACGATTTTCGTGTCTCCTAAAATAAAGATCCGGCTGTGAATATCTTTTCACATAACTATTGTAACTTGTTCAGTATGCCCCACCGAGGGCGGAAAGGGCCTTTCAAGTGGACTACTTATTATTTATACCTGCCTCTGGAAACTTCCACTACATATATCTGACGAAGTGGGTATTCACCCATGAAAGCTTATGCTCCAATACATCTGTTAGTCTATAAGATGCCACAGGACTCTTTGCTACTTATCACATGTAACTCTTTATATCATATTGGTATAGTTACAGATGAGTCAATCCCTTAATTCTTGCATATTTGAACCTGATCCTGCAAGATTTGTAATGTTTCTTTGAGTACTTAGCACCCTCAATTCCCATAAGTATCGCTTGCAGAGGCATTCACCACTTTGCAAGATCACTTGTGAATTAAGTTATTACAACATCAGTTTTTAATTTAATGTGTTTCTCCTTTTAAAAGAATGTTTGCCCTTATGTAATGACTTACATCATTTTTGAAGCCACATAAATCAGATCTGTGTATTATAAAATAATAAAAATTGCTTCAGAATTTTCCATTGTGTAGTGCACAGAGAAGAATTGTGGACATAATGTTCTCAAATAAAAATGTGACATTGAATTGTAATTGTCAAATCTACAGTTTAAAATTGTGGGAAAAAACGTGTTAGTTTACCTTTTTAGTATGGGATTAAATATTGTGCTAACACTGAAATGTTCCAACTCTTGAAGTATCAATTTATGTTCAATTTTAATAGTATACATATGCATGTATCTTTGAGATATGTAAATAAGTTACTATATTTTACTTCATGGCATCCTGTGCCAAATTTTAAGTAAATCCTAATCTGGGCTCCAGTTTTCTCTAATTCTTTATCCAAAGAGTAGGTTGCCTAAGCCAGTTGCTTCTGGATTCGGTGTGTAGTGTGACAACTAGTATGGCAACTACTGTCACCAAGCTAATCACATGCTACCACAAGCTGATAGTGGGAAAGAAAAACTGTAAAAAGGTCATCAGCATTAAAGGAGGTGGGAAACTGCTATTTAAAAGGCTTTTCAGTAACTTTTGGCTCAAATAGCAACCTGAGTGTAAGACTTTAGAAATCAGCTAGCAATTGCTGATTTTTACTGCTCCTGTTTGTGTTTTTGTTTCAAGCCACTAGTCTGAATGATTGTGTTGAAACTCCCTAGCTGGCATTAGTTGCATTGTTAACATCTGATACTCTACTATAGAAAATGAGTAGAGAGAGATTTGATTTTATTTGGTGTTGATTCTGAAAACAGACGTATTTAGTTTCCTGTAAGATGTAACTTAATTATTCAGTTATATGCTGTGATATGTTCTCGAGACTTTAAAGTGTTCTTTATGCAGAAGTGCTACAATAGAGCAAGCCAAAACTAGAATTGCACATGAACATTCTACTGTAAGGTGGGGACATCCCACTACTACAAAAGGTGCAGCTGCACACCATGGGAGCAGACAGCCTCACCTAGAATTGGGGGAGACTCATTCTGTTAGCCCCTACTCCTGACCCAACCCAGCACATGGCCACAGCGGCCCATCCCTCTCTGGGGACACTACATGGGGAAAGAGCTTACCCCACCTTCTGGGTGAGGGAATAGGGTCAAGTTGCCCTAGCTTCTAGCACATAGCTATTATCATGCTGGGTGGGAAGTGGGCAACTGGAGCTTTCTTATGCTGCCAGCTGATGTAGTTAGTCTCTAGCTTAACTGTGCTGCAGGTTCAGGAATCAAACCCTATTGATGATGTGAGGTTGTTACTGTTGCACATAATAGAATTTGTATTTATTTTTCTTTTACACATGAGGAAATTGCATACAGAAATCACGTTACAATAGGTTATTTAGGCTGTCTAGTCAAACATTCAAAAAAAATTAGGAAATGCCAGACTATAGATAAAATAAATCTGTATTGCCCTGTATAAAGCTTATACAGGGTAAATTCATAAATTGTTCGCCCTCTATATCATTGATAGAGAGAGATGCACAGCTGTTTGCTCCCCCAGGTAGTAAACACTTACTCTGGGTTTACTAATAAACAAAAGAGATTTTATGAAGTGTAAAAAGTAGGATTTAAGTGGTTTCAGGTAACGACAGAACAAAGTAAGTCACCAAGCAAAATAAAGCAAAAATATGCAAGTCTAAGCCTAATACGTTAAGAAACTGATTACAGGTAATATCTCACCCTCAGAGATGTTCCAATGAGCTTCTTTCACAGACTGGACTCCTTCCTAGTCTGGGCCCAATCCTTTCCCCAGTACAATCCTTGTTAGTTCCAGCAGACATCTCACGTCGTAAGCAGGGGTTTTCTCATGACTGGCCACACTGTTTGTCCTGCTCCACCCCCTTTTATAGCTTTGGCATAGGTAGGAATCTTGTCTGTGCTTGTCCCCACGCCCGCCTCATCAATGGAAAAGTACAAGGATTAAGATGGATTCCAGTATCACGTGACAGTCACATGTCACTAACCCCCCTATTCTCCATTCTTCCTGAGTTAGCCCACAGGAATGCAGGTAAATAAACCATTTACAACCAATTGTCCTAGTCAATGGGAGCCATCAAGATTCTAAACCACCATTAATGGCCCGCACTTTGCATAATTACAGTAGGACCTCCTCGTTATACTTCATATTTCTAGCTTCAGATACAAGAATGATACATGCATACAAATAGGAAGAATACATTCAGTCGGTTATAACCTTTGTTATGATACATTACAAGAGACCTTTTGCATAAAGCATATTTAGTTACATCATATTCACATTCATAAGCATATTTCCATAAAAATATGGAGTGCAATGTCACACAATTGTTACCATTTAGTAAATGAAAACAAACTAAAGTGAACTGTACATATGTTTTAGGAAATAATAAATAATGAAGTGTGTTTATATCTAAAGTTGTCTAATGAGAAAACATCATAATACTAAAATTTAGCTAAGCTTTACATTTTAATACTTTGCATTTACAGGTAATTTGCCTGTGATTTATTAAACTGATTATAAATGCAGATAGAATATTAACTTTGTCTTTGCAGAGAAGTGTCACAATGGGTGAAAATCAGCCCTGGCACAAGTGGGTGCTTCTCCACTGACTGCACTGGAACGCCTCCTGCTTACACCACAACTGTATTTCGCCCAGTGTATTTTTTTTATAAGTGATTTAGTTTCTTTTATATGTGTGTTCTGAGTTTGGTTCTGTTCAATATCTTCATCAATGATTTAGGTAATGGCACAGAGAGTACACGTACAAAGTTTGCAGATGATACCAAACTGGGAGGGGTTGCAAGTGCTTTGGAGGATAGTATTTAAAATTCTAAATGATCTGGACAAACTGGAAAAATGGGCTTAAATTCCAGCAAGGGCAGTTTAGGTTGGACATTAGGAAAAACTTCCTATCAGCGTGGTTAAGCCCTGGAATAAATTTCTCAGGTTGGTTGTGAAATCTCTATCATGGAGATTTTTAAGAGCAGGTTGGACAAACACCTGTCATGGATGGTCTAGATAATACTTAGTACTGCCATGAGTGCAGGGGACTGGACTAGATGACCTCGTCAGGTCCCTTCCAGTCCTAAGATTCTGATTCTTTGTACTAGCTACAATATCTTAATCTTAACACTAAAAAAGAAGCCTAATAAGCATAATATTGTGTATTCCTGAATTAAAAGGGACACCATTAATGTGGGGAAAAAATAAGACCATTTCTCTTCTCTTCAACAAATGTCAGGCTTGTATTGTAAATATGTTATAGTCTGTATTATATTGATCTTACAAACACTTAAACACATGCTTAGCTTTTTGCATGTGAGTAGTCCCATTGAAATCAATCACCTCAGTAAAGTTTATGTGCATTTTTAAGTGTTCGCAGGATTGGGGCCCAAGAGTCTAAATTCCTTAAAATGAGGGCTGGAGTTAAAGTCAAAGTATGTTATGCAACCTAGACACAGCACAGGAGCATTTGTGATGCAGTCTGATCTGTCAACTGTGACAATATCTTTCCTTAAAGAAAAAGAATCTTAATTTTTTTACTAATGCTTGTAGGGAGCATTACTGTTATCTTGGCTTCTTTTGTACATTCACCAAGTGTCATTTTTGATATCCTTAGGAAGTAGGAGTAGAATTTTCACCTTATCTGTACCATATCTTAAAGAATTACCTTGAAGAGAGGATCATTTCAGAGTCTCACTGTATACAGTCATCAAACCCAACACTACACAAATGTAAACTCCTCGTTTAGAGTATTGTTACTGAGCCAAAAATAACTCATTTTAGCATAGGAAAACTGTTCATAAACATTAAGTTGTGTAATGAGCTGCCATTAGGGAAAGTATTTCTGGCTAAAAGTGTGGGAGATTCTCATTCAATAATAATTTCTCAAAAAATAGCTTTTTCAGTGTGGTCAGGTAATACAGGATGTCTAAAGCAAAATACTATCTTGAAATGGAAGTCAAATTTCAATGGATAAATAAACAATGCTCCTTCCACCAAACTACATTAATCCTACTATGTCTGCCTTTCCTCCATCTCTTGAGCTACCTCATCCTTGGTACATCCTGAGTAGATTTGGCAATGCTTTCTCATTTGAACAAGAAAATCCTTATAAAGCTTTTAAGAAAAACAAATACCAATAAACCAAAACCCAAAGAGACTATACGGGAAAATGATCTGGCAGTCCAAGGACACTCTGACTAATCATTATTGCTAGATTATTCCCTGTGCAAACTCATGTCAAGAAAGTGCTAATATAATTCTGTTAAATGCAAACTACTATGTAAATGCAATGTAAGATGTTCCACAAAATGTCAGGAAATGCAAAAACACTGTTGCATATCGTTTGTTGCATGGGGTAAACAGGATGTACACACTTAAGACAAAATAGTGATGATAGTACATATGTGCAGCATGAAGCATTAACATGAATTTTGAACCTTAGTCTTTTGCATTTCTGAAAATTTGTTATTTCAACTAGGAAGTCATACTATTAAAACAGATTTTTTGTATTTAATTTTATTTGATTTTCTTTAAGTTAAAGGAAGAGAATCCAGTGTTGTTTAGCATGTGGAATTTATGGATTAGATTTTGCCCTTGGCACCTACAGAGATGCTAGAGGAGGGCTAGGGAAGACTATAGCGATTGGTCTTTGACAGTGGACCTTGTAAGTTTCCCCGAAGCAATACAGATAAGGTAGAGGATATTCTTAGTAGAGAAGAAAAGCATTTACCCAGGAGAATGTTTGCCCTTATGATATGAGGAGGTTTCTTCGTCCTTTGTCAAGGAGACTCATAATTTAGGAATATGTCCAGATTGCCCGCTGCTCTTGCAAACTGGGTTTGCCACAGCATCATCTCCTATGCAGGTTTCAGATGATAATTGTGATGGCTTATAGTCTGTCTGATGTTGATCTGATCACAGTTATGTATGCATTTGTGACTTGATTAGAATGTGTTCTTAAAGTTACAGTTGAAGAACACACAGATGCCACATCTGGTTCAGAACATGGCAGCAAGTCTGTTTAGTAGATTAGATGCAGGCAGCACGTTACAACTCTTCTGAAATGTCTGCATTGTCTCCCTGTTTACTTCTAGGTACAATTCAAAATATGAATATTGATAAATAAGACCTTGAATAGTGAGAGTCCTAACTGCCTGAGAAAACACCTTAATTGCTTTCATGACCGCCAAGATCACTTGTGTGCTCTGGTTTACAGTGGTATTTAGAGACTGTGGTGATGCCCATCACCACAAAACCTGAAAATAAGATAGGCAGTATTTGATAATCTCTTGCACAGGAGGAGCCTACATTTTGTAATTTGTTTCCCCATGTGGGTCTGACATAATCCAAGTTATTGGCTTTCAGGGCATGCTCCGAAGGCCACCGTTTCTCCTGAGCAGGAGGTTATGTGGTATATTTTTCAGAAGGCTTCTATACAGGGTTGGGTCTATTAATATTAGACTACCAGCTATTTTTTCTTTGTTTCTATGCACCCACAGATATGTAATAGCACTATTTTGTAAAATTAACAACCAAATGCTCACTCACATAGCTGAACTTGCAGGCATGACTCATTTGAATCCACAGCTGTAAATATAAAACATTTTCAGTATATATTCAGTAAACACTTTTCAGGTTTATTAACTGAAAGAACTTTTTCAAACCTTGCAAAACTACTAGTATTTAGTAGTTAAATTTGTTCTTTTACAATCCCTCAAAAACACAATCCCATAAATTTACAAAAAAACCTTTTTGCTCTTTTAGAAAGGGTGAAAAAAAATAATAAAACCCTCTTTGATTAGAGACTGAGCAAGAGCCATTCAGACTGAAAGGTGAATGAATCGGAGAATTGTATGTGAAAGCAGAGGATTATAAAGGAAACAGATTTATAGTTGAAAACAGTTAACATTGTAACTTTCGTTTTAGCAAGTGTTCTGACATCACAAAATCACAATTCTAGAAATACGCTAGACTCTCATTCAGTTGTTTCAGCTACCCAGACTCTTGTCTGCCTTTTGATGACAATAACTTTTTGAATACATTTAAGTGGCAAAAACATACTACCAGGCATTTTTCTTGAATATATCCTTCCCTGACAGGTACCAGTAGCGTGAAGTCCTGCCCCAGGCCTGCTCAGACACATCCACAACATATCTTTTGTAGAAACAAGCTGTTTGTATGATAGGAAACAACAGACCATGAATCCTTAAAAATTGCCTCATGTGCTGAGATCTGTATAAGTTAAGCAAAATGCTTGCTGTCTTTTAGTATTCGGTCTTCCAGCATGGTAACAGTCTTGGTGCTATTCAGTAGGCTCAGTGCCTCAGACAGATGTGTTAAAAGACTAACTTCAGAATTTTGGAGCCAAATGCCAAACCATCTGAATCCTAATTAAGTGAAGCCAGGACTTCAGGTCTTTAGATTTGTGATGGTCCAGTCATGGTAGCAGCTGGTTGTGAAGAAAAGGAGACTCCACAACTTGTTTTATTACTTCACATGCAACGAATGCATCCTTCAGCCTATGTCCAAATATAATTGAAAGAACTAAGTTTTCTACAGGTCAGAGGCTATTGTGGGCCTTCACTGAGGGGCAAAGCCAGTGATCAAGCTTGGCTTTACAACCTGCTCCTGTCTAGGTTTCTATCTTCACCCTGTAAGGACTTCAGGTGTCTGCTGGAAATTAACCCTAATAAACCAGTTTCTTAAGGGAATGTTGGCAGTCCTAATAAGAGACAGCTGTGGGACCTCTCAGTGCCTCAGGCTGGCTTCAGCCCTTAGTTTGACTGGCAATGTGCAGGATCCATTCAGCTTGTCCTAGTATTCTTTAATTAATGGAAGTTTGCTTTGGGATATTCACATGGCAGCCTTTTTTAAAATTTAAAATTCCATTTGTCATAAAATTAATCCCCAACAGAATACTTTGTTGCAGCTTTACTTGTGCTTGCTTACACAAATTAAAATAAAAAACAAACCACACTCACTGCAGTAGTTAGCCTACTTTAACTTTGCCAAACTAAACTATATTCCAAACTAAAGTAATCTGAGGAAAATATCCAGTCCAATTGCAGTCCTAGGAGCCCTTTCAGGGTTTGTTAATGTTTTTGGGTTTTTTTATGAAGCATTACTGGTTGGGGAATTGTGCTCTTGCATATGAACTAATTAGAGGACATCAGAGCCCGCAACAATGCTTTGAGCAGCAAAATCTTCTTATACCCAGATAAATCTCAAAATTGTGGTCTGTTGAGGGAACAGTGTTTTGTGAAATATCCAGCCTTTTATTGTTCTTAGCCTTGTTGATATCATGCAACTTGTGAAAAGTGGGATCATTCACATGTCCCACATGGTGAGGTGCATGAAGTAATGGTACCAAGCCTTTGTTGGCATAGGTTGAGTGAATTACTGCAGTTTGTCACTTCAGTCTTTTTGGCTTTTGGCATGTTTTCCTAAGTAACTGTTTTCCCTATGGGACAGAAAGAAATCAAACAACTTTTTAATAAAAATCCAGCAAGTAAGAAGTAAACAAAAATTAATTCCAGCAGAGCTCATTCTAGATGCATCTGGCTCCAGTTCCTCAAAGCGAGGGCCCCTGATGTTTCCTCACTGGGAAGCCTGTCAAGGCACTATTATTATAGCAGTTACATAAAAACCTTGATTAGACTAAAATTCTAAGATATTAAAAATACTAATATTTTTTTTTCTGTTAGAATTACTTATCTGTGATCCTTTCTGTGTCTTGTTGAGGTTCATTGTCTGGGTACACTGCAAGAAGGACAGGAGACACTTGTCATAGATTTTAATCAGGCTGCAACTTTATTATATAGATGTCTGGGACTACCTGGCAGATAAAGTGTACAGTGAAGGAAAATCCATGCTTTTTCAAATCCATTCTCCGGGGCTTCCACCAGCCCCCCTTTGTTTCCATCCAGGTCCCCCAGCCGACCTATGGCTTGGACCTTACCATCCACCACCCTCGTAAGAGGGTTAAGGTGGGCTATGAGAAGGGGGAGGGGGGGTAGTTGGCTCCCTGCCGTACCAATCAGAGGAGTCCCCAACCCCCTTCCCTGTTCTGTGTCTTTATCCAGTACCTCCTTTTAAGTCCTTTACCACATAAATGGGACCACATTTATCTGATCACTGGCTGCTGTTCCTGTGGAGTACCTGCACTGAACATCCACTCAACCCTACAAAATAAGTTGCGACATATGGCCTACCACCTTTTCTTCTCACCAGAAAAGGTCCTCCCTCATACCCGCTGTGGGGAAGGTGAAAAAACCTCACTCCACCGAAGCCAATTCTGGTGATGGGGGGGAAAAATTCCTTTAAAAGGAGCGGCTAGCATAATGCCCACAACAGGTCCTAACCCAGCATGCCATTCGCCTTCACTAGGGGAGGGAGGGAGGGAGGGTGGGTGCTGGCTTATTCGCTGTGTGGAACAAAGAGGCTTGCCCCACCCAGATTTCGTACCTTTATGCCCTTCGGACCTCACGTTTCTGGGGGGAGGGGGAGTGAGACATTGCTGCAAAGCTGACCACCAAGCACATTTTTTTACAGCAGTTTCTGACCTCCTTCCCCAAACACACACGCTATAAAGCAGAGCTGTCCTTCCCAGGTAAGCCCCAGACCAACTCTTCCCCATCTTAGTTGTGGTGCAGTCATTAGGAAATTTGTATGGCAGATGAGAACTGCAGAATGCTAAAGGAAAATTGCAGTGGAATATGAGAGATTCTTCAAAGATATCCATCTTAACAGATAGAAATACAACAGAGGGTGTGCCAGAGCACAGGAGTGGTGGGACCTGCCTAAAGTAAAAAGTCTAAGCTGTGCTACCCAGAGGGGCATGCTGCCTACTGAGGTACTTAAGTTGCCTCTGGTGATCAGTTCCATTCTCTGGTTGATGAAGGAGCTTATATGGGACCACAACGGCTGATTAAATCCATCCTTTTGTCTCACTGGTGTATACCGTAAAAAAATGAACAAATAGCAACCAAAACCCAGCATTTTTTAATCGATTAGCTGGTAGAGTTTGGGGATGTTCCTGATGTTTATGCTTGTGGGGCTTATATGTGCCCTTCATCTTCTCTTCTCTTAAACAATTTATGGACATTCAGTGGCATTGTCAACACACCTTGGGGATTTTTGCCTCTTTCATCTACTCCCTCCGGAGCACCTTAGGGAGGGCCATTTGCATCATCAGCATACCTAGGGCTTTTGGCTCACTTGCCGTGCATTCTCCAGAGTGACATATATCTCTGGACAGGGTCCTTGGGCAATAGTGCGTTACTGGAGCACTTGTGGACACTTCCGTGTCCCTTTTCATGCTGGTTATTGGCATTGGTGCACCATCTATTGACATGCCTACTGTGCTTTATGCCCCAGAAGGGACTATGACTGGCCAGCACATGATAAATAATCACAAATGTAACTGTGTGCCACTGGGTCCTAGAGTGTACTCCTCAATGTCTCCCTGGCCTTCTCCAATTGGTCTGTTAAGATTGCCATGAAGCCAGCCTGGAAAGCCTCAGAAGCTTTGGTTTCAAAGGAACCCAGGTAAGACCCCATACTGGATGTCAGAACTCTGCCCCAGCGCTACCTACAATCATGCAAGTCCTACAGAGGAGATTGTATAGCTTTATATCCACTCCTGTATAAAGTGTCCTGCTAGACCTAAGGTGACTGTTACCAGATTGTGGTGAGGTTTCTTCCTTGAGCAAGTAACCCAACCAGTGATGTTCAACATGACTTGTCAGAGGGTACGTGTAAACAAGGAAAACGGATCATGTTTTCCCCTTCGGATCAACCGTGACCAGCGAACACATTTGTCAAGGTGTTAAACTGTGTCTACATTAGGTGCAAAGTCATGTTTAAAAAATTAGTTGGCTAGCAAGTTTTCAAACACAGCCTATTTTCCTAGTCATCTCCACAAAGGCATCATCTTCTGCCAGTGCCAAAAGGGAACCAGACAACTCCTCATTTGCAGCTGACTCTGCTGTCAGCTCCTACAAACACCTGCCTGTGGTTCTGGCTATTCCTCTCCCAGACATGATGTCACATATAAGCTACATAATGGATCTTCAGATGCGGCAAGACATATTGCATTAATAGGTGTGATACTGTCTCTTCAGAAATTTGCTTCCTTAATGTGTGATGATCTTTTCACTGATCTTAATGCTCCAAAGTGTTACTTAACAAAAGCAGTGTCCTAACATGGACGTTTGTTGGAGCCCTTGTTAGCATGGAGTTTTTGAGATTCAATATCAGATCTATGCTCTGGAATCCCTTATGCAGTTCTAGATTGCTTGAACACTGATGGTTTCAGCACAACCCATGTACATGCATACGTTAGCAGCATTGACACTTCAACTACCCAGACATCTGTTGAGAAAAATAATACAGCAAGGCACATATTATCCAACAAGTTCTTGGAGTGCATTGGAGACAATTTTTTATTTCAGAAGGTGGAGAAAGCAACTAGGGGAGAGGCTGTTCTAGATTTGATTTGGACAAATAGGAAGGAACTGATTGAGAATTTGAAAGTGGAAGGCAGCTTGGGTAAAAGTGATCATGAAATGATAGAATTTGTGATTCTAAGGAATGGTGGGAGGGAAAACAGCAGAATAAAGACAATTGATTTCAAGAAGGCAGACTTGAGCAAACTTAGGGAGTTGGTAGGCAAGATCCCATTGGAAGCCAAGCCTAAGGGGAAAAACAGTTCAAGAGAGTTGGCATTTTTTCCAAGAGACATTAAGGGCACAAGAGCAAACTATCACTCTGCATAGGAAAGTTAGGAATTATGGCAAGAGGCCACCCTGGCTTAACCAGGGGATCTTCAATTATCTGAAACTCAAAAAAGAATCCTACACAAAGTGGAAACTAGATAAAATTACGAAGGATGAAAATAAAAAATACCCAACACAAGTATGTAGGGACAAAATTAGAGAGGCTAAGGCATAAAATGAGATTAAACTATCTAGAGACATAAAAGGTAACAAGAAAACGTTCTACAAATACATTAGAAGCAAGGGGGATACCAAAGACAGGGCAGGCCCATTACTCAATGAGGGAAGAAAGACAACACAGAAAATGTGGAAATGGCAGACGTGCTAAATGCTTTTTTTGTTTGTTTTCACCAGAAAGGTTTGTAGCGATTGAACGTCTAACATAGTGAATTCCAGTGAAAATCAGGTAGGAATTGAGGCTAAAATAGGGGAAGAACAAATTAAAAATTAGACAAGTTAGATGTTTTCAAGTTGGCAGGGCCTGATGAAATACATCCTTGGAGCTGACAGAGGAGATATGAGCCATTAGTGATCATCTTCGAAAAGTCATGGAAAATGGAAGAGATTACAGAGGACTGGAAGAGGGCAAATATAGTGCCAATCTATAAAAAAAGGGGAATAAGGACAACCTGGGGAATTAGAGACTAGTCATCTTAACATCAATACCGGGAAAGATAATGGAGCAAATAATCAAGCCATCAATTTGCAAACACCTAGAAGATAATGTGATAAGTAACAATCAACATGGATTTGTCAAGAGCAAATCTTGTCAGTCCAACCTAATAGCGTTCTTGAATAGACTAACAAGCCTTGTGGATGGGGGGAAGTGGTAGATGTGGTATATCTTGACTTTAGTAAGGCATTTGATACTGTCTTGCATGATCTCATAAACAAATTAAGGCCATGTCTATATGTACAGTGGTGCAGCTGTACCAATACAGCTGCATTCCTGCAGCGCATCAGGTGAAGATGCTCAGTGCTGGCGGGAGTGAACTCTCCTGCCGGCATACAGAAAACACCACTGTGATTGGCTGTGCACATATGTGTAACTTATGTCCTTCGGGGGTGAAATATTCACACCCCTGAGCAACATACATTTTTGCTGACAGGCCGTAGTGTAGACATAGCCTAAGGAAATATAACCTAGGTGGAGCTGCTTTAAAATGGGTGCATAACTGATTGGAAAACTGTTCCCAGGAGTAATTATTAGTTGGAAAGGCATATCAAGTGGAGTCCCGCAGGGATTGATTCTGCGTCATTTTCTGCTCAATATCTTCATCAATGATTTACATAATGGCTTAGAGCAGAGGTCCCCGAATTGTGGGATGTGCCCTCCTAGGGGGGTGTGGAGGGATGTTTGGGGGGTGCAGCCAAGGCCTAGGCCAGCCATGCACCACCCTCCACCCTGGGGGGAACAGGGAAGGAGTGCCACCCAGTTCTGCTCTGGGCCGTGGCCCCGGTTTCTGGCTCTAGGGCCCTGGCTGCCAGCCTTGGCCCCTGGTCGGGGCTCTGTTCCTGCCCCCAGCTGTGGCTCCAGCCTGGGCCCTCCTTACCCAGTCCTTGCCTCCCCACAAGCTGTTTCCCTGTTCATGGCCCCAGCTAGGGCGGGCATGGACAGGGATAAGTGGGGGGTGCGACCCTGAAAAGTTTGGGGACCACTGGCATAGAGAGTACACTTATAAAGTTTGCGGATGATACCAAGCTGGAAGAGGGTTGCAGGTGCTTTGCAAGGATAGGATTAAAATTCAAAATGATCTGGACAAACTGGAGAAATGGTCTGAAATAAATAGGCTGAAATTTCATAAAGACAAATGCAAAGTACTACACTTAGGAAGGAACAGTCACTGCACACATTCAAAATGGGAAATGACTGCCTAGGAAGGAGTACTTCGGAAAGGGATCTGGGGATTATAGGGGATCTCAAATTAAATATGAGTCAACAGTGTAACGCTGTTGTTAAAAAAGGAAACATTGTTCTGGGATGTATTAGCAGCAGTATTGTAAGTAAGCCAGGTACGCGAAGTAATTCTTTCACTCCTCTCTACACAGATAAGTCTTTAATTGGAGTATTGCATTCAGTTATGGGTGTCACATTTCATGGACAAATTGGAGGAAGTCCAGAGGAGCGCAACCATAATGATTAAAGGTCTTGAAAACATGACCTATGAGGAAAGATTGAAAAAATTGTGTTTGTTTAGTCTGGAGGAGAGAAGACTGAGGGGAGACATGGTAACAGTTTGCAAGTACATAAAAGATTGTTACAAGGAGGCCAGTGAAAATTTGTTTTCCTTAACTTCTGAGGATAGGACTAAAAGCAATGGGCTTAAATTGCAGCAAGTGAGGTTTACGTTGGACATTAGGAAAAGCTTCCTAACTGTCAGGGTAATTAAGCGCTTGAACAAATTGCCTAGGGTCAGCAGGTTGTGGAATTTCCATCACTGGAGGTTTTTAAGAACAGGTTAGACAAACACCTGTCAGGAATGGTCAAGTTCAGAGGTGGGCAAACTATGGCCCACAGGCCACATCCGGCCTGCGGGACCGTCCTGCCCGGCCCTTCAGCTTCCGGCCGGGGAGACTAGACCCTGGCCCCACCCGCGCAGCCTCCGCTCACCATGCTGCCAGCGCTCTGGGCGGCGAAGCTGCAAGAGCCGCCAGGTGCAGTGTATTAAATTGCTCCCCGTAGGAATGTGCTACTTATGGACCACCAGGACTGGCAGCTGTAAGTAGTACACAGTAAGTAGCACGTTCCTATGGGGAGCAATTTAATACACTACACCTGGGTAGGGAAGGCTGTGCCTTCCCAAACAGCCTGGCCCCTGCCCCCTATCCGCCCACTTCCCACCACCGACTGCCCCCCTCAGAACCCCTGACCCATCCAACTCCCCCTGCTCCTTGTCCCCTGATTGCCCCCTCCCGGGACCCCCCTGCCTGTAACTGCCCCCCCCCCCGGGACCCCACCCCCTATCCAATGCTCCCTGTCCCCTGACTGCCCCTACCCCTATCCATACCCCCGCCCCCGGACAGGCCCCCTAGGACTCCCACGGTTATCCAACTGTTCCCTGACTGTCCCCCAGGATCCCCTGCCCCTTATCCAACCCCCCCGCTCCCGTACCATGCCGCTCAGAGCACCGGGACTGGCAGCCGTAAGTAGTACACCGTAAGTAGCACATTCCTTTCGGAACCCTGGTATGGCCCTCAGGCCAAAAAGTTTGCCCACCCCTGGTCTAGTTATTACTTACTCCTGACCTGAAGGCAGAGGGCTGGACTAAATAACCTGCTGAGCTCCCTTCCAGTCCTACACTTCTGTGATTCTATGATAGAAAATATCCTTTGCCTAGAAATACCTCCATCTAGTTCTTACCTTAAACCTGTGAGAGACCAGTTGTTGAGGCTATTGTAACTGGAGGCAGAACTGGCTAAATGGATTTCCCCTCCCTATTAGCATGCCCATTGATGTGGTACAATGGCAGTAGCCTGAATCCTCCATTCTGATTGGAAGTTGCGTGCTAGAAAGACCTACACTTATAAAGGGAAAAAAATTGCTGACTGTTGTGAAAAGTCCCTTGTGTATTCTCTTATAGACTCCACACAAAATCTGCCCCACTTCTTTCTTCTCTTGTCTCAGTTTGGGTTAAAAATAATCTCCCTAACAGATTTTCTACTCTGGGAAATTATATCATGTTAGACTACAACCCTGAGGAATCATGTTAATTAACGTGGTGTGAAACAGTGCATACAGGGACTGTTGTGTTTAACATTGTGTCAGCTGGTCATGGCTAACCCTAAGGGTCACAGGCTCAAAAAGTTAAAATAACATTAATTTTTGTCACCTTGTGGCTTTTTCATCACAGCTTTCAAATGCAACTGGCCTTTCCTAATTTCAGTGATGACAACTGCAGAGGAGGTATCTATCTTTGATATTTTAATAAAAGGCTGAAGTATATGAGGCTGCTAAGGAGACTCTTAGATCTATGTGTACTGGGAAAGTACATCCTATTGGAACCCTGGGGAGTTGTGGGAACTAACACAGTGTTAAACACAACTGGGGATGCACCATAGCAGAGAACATTGTGCGTACCGTAGCATCAGCTGGTCTAGGGTCTACCACAGTTCTGATTTGGATTTGACTCAAGATAGTGGAAATATCTCAATAACAGTTCACAGGATTTTCAGCTCCATCAGCTTCAAATCCAAAATCTGAATCCTAGCCAAAACCTAATGCAGATCTCTGTGCCACATCTTCAGCCTACCTATAATGATATTCTCCAGTCTGAAGGCAAAAATCCGAGTAACCTTTTTGTTATTGCCACAAGGAGTAATTAAGTATCCTTTGGCAAAAATAAAACTTGCTTTAGGTCCATAACGTTTTTTTAAATAACTTCTATATTTCATCATGTTATGCCTCCATCTGAAGACTAAAAGGTGCAGTGTTCAGTAAAATCTGCTAGGGGGTTGAATGTTTTTGTCTGTCATATTTCCATAGGAATTGGAGTTGAATGTATGCAGTAGCATTAGTAGAATTGTTAGTCATAACATTATAGCAGTTTTTATATTTTTAAATACAGCATACAAGCTAATTTTGCGTGCTGGACCCCAGATTTGGTGCCTGAAATGTAACTCTCATGTTGTCAGGGGCTGGAAGTGGTATGGAGATATTACATTCCGCCCCTCTATGTATGGTGTGTGGTTAAGGCGGGGAAAGTGATATATGCTCCTTACTAACAAACCTCCTCGAAAACAATGGAAAATGCAGGGGTGGGGGAAAGGTTGCTGCTATGAGCGAGGTGTAGTAGACATATACCCATATAACCACCCCCCACCCAATAAATCTGTAAATTATATATTAAAAAAAATACAATTGACATTTTATATCTGCTGTTTGACTTGCAGAGCATGGCAGAGATCAGATCAGTCGGTCTAAAGCTCTGAAAGGATTACTTTTGTGCTGTTAAAATCTTGTAATATGTGCTAATCTTCCAGAGCTATGTCCATCTGGGATAACAGTCTACAGATTACCACGATGTGTAGCATAGTGGGAGCATGGCTTGGAGCATTTCCTATTCCTCTGGATTGGGATCGGCCTTGGCAGGTTAGTCTTCATACCTTGTAAGTGTATTCACATTCGTTTGTTGCAGTGTGAGAACTGAACAAAAAGGAGGGAGACAATAAAAGTATATTAGAGGTGCTAGCATGAAGCTGCTAATGTAATGTAGCCAAATCCCATTTAAGAACTGTATAATAAATATCTCTTTTCCAGTATCCAACATGCAGTGTTTTTACTACCTCTTTCAGTCGGTTTTGAAGTGTTTTGTGTGTGTCTCTGTGTTCATGTGCTGACACTATCAGTAGATTCTTGAAGAAAATCACACTGAAAGCTAATATTCAGAGTTTGATATTGAGGAGTTACACAAGCAGGAAGAGAAGAGCAACATGACACATGGCAGGGAGTGTATCCGCATTCAGTTTGTGGATAGAAAGCACTGCTTTTATTGTTTATGGGGAGAGGAAGAAAGATGCTTTCCAAGTGTTTCAGCTTCCCTGCACCTTCCATTAAAGCACTTAACGAAATGCATTTAAAATTGCTATTGGCTTAATATTGATTTGTGGAGTTTGGGTGGCCAAATACCTCTGCTGAAAATTTACCTTACGATTTCAAAGGAACCACTGGCAAGTAGCAGCTACTTTGTTGCACAGTAAAAAATGGGAAGCTGGCACTGCAGAAAAATCTGTAAATTCGGCAGTCTGCACTATCCCATTTTGACTTTAATTGCCATGCAGAAATGATCTCTCCTGCTGTTACCTAAATATGTAAATGTTCTGAGATAATTCTTAGTAATAGCTGTTGGTGTAATTAGAAAGAAACCACTACTGCTTTCCATCCTAGTGAGGTGCTAACCGTTTACACTAAATCCATCAGTATTTGCCAACCCTATAATGCTACTAGTCAGATGGAGTTCAGACGCCGCCTCTTCCAGAAGCCAGTAGGGCAGCCCAGCACTCAAGTCTCTCTCATCCTCATAAAGCATGGTGATTTATACTCCTATTAGAGGGTTTTTTCCAGAAGCAGCTGAGCAGGTTACCTTTGTGTCAGAAGCCTTTCTTTCGATCAGTATAATTACATACAAATACTCCTTTTCTTTTTTAAATATGCTAAGAAATCAGAATAGCAGATGAGTGGTTTAGTAGTTTAAGAATAAAGTTTGACTTGACTCCCTGCAACTACATATTTTAAACATTGGAGCATGTTTCACCGTTCCCGCCTCTTGAGGGTAGGTGCTTGGTAGTATCATTTAGTGTATCATTTATGTGGTTTCTTTTATGAGACCTTAAAATCAATGGGCTCAATCCTGTAAAGTGTGCCTTGTGCAGGGCATCCTCATCTCCTGCTGACTTTAGTGGATTTTGAGAATGCTTGGCACTTTGCAGGAGTAAGTATGGAGATTTTGCTTTCCCTGCTTTGACATTAATTAAATTCCCCTGTCATTTTCTAAAAGTCATGTCCCTGTGCCATGATAGAGGTACATAAAATCATGAGTGGTGTGGAGAAAGTGAATAAGAAAAAGTTATGTACTTGTTCCCATAATATAAGAACTAGGGGCCACCAAATGAAATTAATAGGTAGCAGGTTTAAAACAAATAAAAGGAAGTTCTTCTTCCCTCAGTGCACAGTCAACCTGTGGAACTCCTTGCCTGAGGAGGTTGTGAAGGCTAGGACTATAACAGGGTTTCAAAGAGAACTGGACAAATTCATGGAGGTTAACTCCATTAATGGCTATTAGCCAGGATGGGTAAGGAATGGTGTCCCTAGCCTCTGTTTGTCAGAGGGTGGAGATGGATGACAGGAGGGAGATCACTAGATCATTACCTGTTAGGTTCACTCCCTCTGGGGCACTTAGCATTGGCCACTGTCAGTAGACAGGATATTGGGCTGGATGGACCTTTCGTCTGACCCAGTATGGCCGTTCTTATGTTCTTATGCCATAGGTCAGAATGCACCCCAGCCTAGAAACCCATGTGTGTCTCATCCTCCTGACCAGGGTTTTTCCAGGCTACATAGTTCCCTGCCTACACTATGAGTTTCCCAGCAAGACAGACTGCCTAATCAGGCCTGCTTTGCTTTCTCATAGAGGCTATGAGCAGCATAATTGCCCACAGCTGAAAGTTACCTCATAATCCTTTCTAAGCAAGCACATTTACTCTTAAGGTGAAAGCATTACAGAGAAAACATATTGAAAACAATAAAAGAACCTACAGGCAGGCTGCTAAACTTACCAGAGATCACCCCCAACTCTAGCAAGGGTTCTGGCATGTGATCAATCCTTCAAACTCCACCAAGGCGTTTTTCTGTGGTTATGAGTTCATAGCAGCTGTTAGCTCAGAATAAGCACCTCTGTGAATCATTCATTCTTTCCCTTATGCAGTTTGGGCCTTTGAGCTTGTTCTCATATAACAGATGATCAGCAGACAAATGTCCCCTCCTCAGGGCAAAGCTTCAAAAGGCTTAGTTCTTGCATTACTGGAGGAGGTACATTAGCATGCACATTTTCCTAGAGATTTCCTGGGAAATGCTGTTCAACTTTTTGTCCCAAAAGTTGTTCTTGTCTAGCACATTGTTTAAAATAGTCTTTTGAAATTCATAACACTTCCCAGGGTTTGTTTACATTGGCCATGTCTCCCTTCTACAGAAGTTACATACAATCCCACAAAACTATAAAAACTTGGCATTTATAATACTATGGACTTCCAAAGCTATTTAAACTTAATTCAGTTAGCTGTCCCAAAGATATTGCAGGAAATTGCCATATTTGTCACAGTGTGCACCAGTCTATGTGGATACAGCTCTCCACCCCAGAGAAAACTGCATTTCACTGTGTTTGCGTGTTGTATGTATAGGGACAGATTTTTGCATTTCCCATATCTTTATGTTGTTTACACCCATGCAAAGAGTGTATATTGCTACCAAATCAGCATGGTAACAATTTACATCCACTTTGCACTGGTATAACCAAGTTTGCAAGGTGAAGTGCAACAGAGAATCTGACCCTAACAATGTACTTTGGTCTATGGGATGAAAGTTGTTGTATACTTGAAAAATACTTTATTAATACAGTATTGCACAAGATCTAGGTCAGAATAGAGACCTTATATTAGATAATGTATGTCCTGAAGACTTCATTAATAAATTATGTACACAACTTCCCATAAGTTGTGCAATATGTCTATCTTATATACCAATAGTGTGAGCTGAGATATAAAAAATGGATAGATTCTGATGAACAAGACACACATATTCATTAGATAAGACAGATAATGTAAATAAATGTAATCCTTGATTATACAGCTCCAAATGTTGACATGTGGGAGACCCAAGTTTGGCAGTATCCTGGCAACTTTTTGTGTGTGTGGCTAATATAGACTTGGGTCAGAATTTTCAAACATGAGTGGCTAAAGTTGGGTTTCTGAATGTATATTCAGGCATTTAAACAGGCGTTGCCAGCTATTCAGAAGTGCTGAGTGTGACAGATATTGCGACTGCATGCTGCATCTTTCAGAGAACATATTGTATTAAGGTTATAAATGATCTGTGTATTACTGTGGGCCAGGAATTGTATGCAGCTCAGGGGAGGGGGATAATGGTTGCTTTTAGCTCCTGCAGGAACTAAAACCAGCGTGGGGTGATTAAAGTGAATCACTCATGTTGTAAATACCTCTAGAGAGGTACCATCCCTTGGGAGGCTTGCAAATACTTGTTCAAACTGGGTTTTCCAGAGACTAACAGACAAAGAAAGGTCTTTTGATATAAAAAGGCTGCATTTAAACTAAGGGCCTTCTTTCTGATACGGTAAACAGACAGGTCTTTCTGTCCCTGGGAGCCCCAACCCTTGGAAGGGTTGGAAAGACATTGGCCTACTAAGGCCCCATAAGTATGACAAGTGATTCTGGTATGTTTAGTTTTTGTTTAAATCTGTTTGTTTTTTATGTTTTCTCTAATGCATTTACCTTAAGAATAAATATGCTTGCTTGGAAAGAACTGTGTGGTAACTTGTAACTGCTAGTAATGCACTGTTCATAGCCCTCAGAGAGAGAAAGCCAAGCATAGGTGCTGGCCTTTAGGCAGACTGGCTTGGCAGGGATATCACAGTGTAAGCAGGGAGCCCTGCAGTCTTGTCCTCCCCTCCTCCCTGCCCCTGTCACAAGAGACAGCTGATGACTGGAGATCTGAGACCTGACTGGGCACTCCTGGAATGGACCACAGGAAGTCGGGGGCTACAGGTGCAATTATCCTGAAACTGTGACACTGAATATCTGCAGTTATCTAAGTTATAGTAGCTTGTCACTTGATGTCTTTGGGCAGCAGTATTGTCCAGAACCTCTGCTGCACTATGCACTGTGGCTGCACACCTCCCTGTCCCTGATGCTCACCTCCCACCCTCATCTCTGGTATGTGCCTTATATTGGAGCTTGGGAGGGGGTCCACAAAAGACAACCTGAGGCTGTCTTCTTCAGTTCCTGTGCCAGGGGAATTCTCGGCCGTATCTAGGGTTTTCAGAGCTCCTTTGTCACTCTGGCCCAGCATATGGCAGCTTGAGCAGGGGTGAAAATCTCACCAAAATTTTGGACTTAAAGTACTTGAGTATCCCTTTTAATCCTCTCTTTCTGGGGAGCTTATGGAGTAACCATAGAGCAGACAGTTTATCAATCCTGTAGGCCATAGATAGGAGACTGCTTGTGGGGGACAACATTTTTAAATGCTAATGTTCTTTATGGCCCACTTTATAGGGGAAAGTGAAAGAAGTCTTTTTAATGCAAAACAGCTTGTATATTTGCATTTATCTGAGTAAATGTCGTCAAACACAAAAATGATACTATCCATGGGGTAGAAACCAGTCTTTATAGGCTGTTTTTTATTAACTTGGGCTTGACTTGCAGAACTTGACAATATCAATTGCATCCGATGAAGTGAGCTGTAGCTCACGAAAGCTTATGCTCAAATAAATTGGTTAGTCTCTAAGGTGCCACAAGTACTTCTTTTCTTTTTGCGAATACAGACTAACAAAGCTGTTACTCTGAAACCTGTCCATATCAATTGAGAGATTATATACTTCTGTGAACAGGGATTTCAAAAATACCTGGTGTCAAGGTTCCTTCCCCACTCTGAACTCTAGGGTACAGATGTGGGGACCTGCATGAAAACCTCCTAAGCTTATTTTTACCAGCTTAGGTTAAAACTTCCCCAAGGTACAAACTATTTTCCTTTTTCCCTTGGACTTTATTGCTGCCACTACCAAGAATCTAACAGATATATAACCTGGAAAGAGCCTGCTTGGAAATGTCTTTTCCCCCAAAATCCTCCCCAAACCCTACACGCCCTTTCATGGGGAAGGCTTGATAAAAATCCTCACCAATTTACATAGGTGAACACGGACCCAAACCCTTGGATCTTAAGAACAATGAAAAAAACAATCAGGTTCGTAAAAGAAGAATTTTAATAGAAGAAAAGGTAAAAGAATCACCTCTGTAAAATCAGGATGGTCAGTACCTTACAGGGTAATTACATTCAAAACATAGAGAATCCCTCTAGGCAAAACCTTAAGTTACAAAAAGACACAAAAACAGGAATATCCATTCCATTCAGCACAGCTTATTTTCTCAGCCAGTTAAACAAACAGAATCTAACGCATATCTAGCTAGATTACTTACTAAGTTCTAAGACTCCATTCCTGTTCTGTTCCCAGGAAAAGCATCACACACGCAGACAGCCTTTGTTTCTCCCCCTGCTCCAGCTTTTGAAAGTATCTTGTCTCCTCATTGGTCATTTTGGTCAGGTGCCAGCGAGGTTATCCTAGCTTCTTAACCCTTTACAGGTGAAAGGGTTTTTCCTCTGGCCAGGAGGGATTTTAAAGGCGTTTACCCTTCCCTTTATATTTATCACACCTTGTCACCAAATTATAAGAGATGGAAAAAGATATTCTGGCCACACTTTTGTGGTGTTTGTAATGGAAACATTGCCCCCAAACACCACAAAAGTCTGGTCAAGCTGAGATGTCCCATGGAGGTGATGTATTGGAGTTGGATTCTGTTAGCATTCCCAGAGACCTGATTCAAGGAACAGCATTAACATTGGTCTTTTCCTTCCTCCCACCCAATAGAGCAGTGGTTCTCAAACTTATTTGATCGCGCCCCCCTTCTTTGTGTCTGTAGTAGTTTATTCCCCCCCCCCGCCACACAAGTACATATACCAGTAAAAACAAGCAACTCTAAATATTAAAAACAGTGAGGCATTGATTCAAACAGTGCTAACAATCCTTTGCAATAAGAGCAAAAGTAAAACTGTGATTGTGGTTGATTCTTACAATTAAATGTGCACACCACATCGTAGCAAATGGATTAATGTACAAATGGCAACGACTTTGTATAATGCTATGCAGACTTAACAGAAATCAATCAATATACACAGCACCATCTAGAGTCAAATACACAGTGCCATCTGAGGACCTGGTATGGCTGGAGCAATCAGCTTTGATAGTTATTCAGTGCTATGGGTAAAATGTGTGCCGTAAGTTTTTGTTTTTTCCCCCTATTAAAGCTTTTCATCCCCTCCTCCCCGAATACATTCTCTGCCCCCCAATTTGAGAACCTCTGCAATAGAACATTGAGATCTACTGCTCAGGTTTTGAGCTATATATGGTTCTTCAAGGCCCTCATGGAATCTTCAGGTCTGATAGACATTCCTGGGTCCTGGGCACCAACAGTAAGAGCATTCCGTACAGGAGTATTCCCAGTGCTGCCACTGGTCACGTGGGAAGCGAGGGAAAGTGATAAGATCTCCTTTCCTTGTAGCTATGAAGGAGGATAGACACTTCACTCTCTATCTTGAGGGGACAGGGATGGGAAGAAAAGAGGCATTGACATAGGATTGTGCTGTTGTATTGGAACGCCAATGTTAAATCACCTTGATGCAATGTTTCACATATTGACACAATCCTGATGCAACATCATACCACACTGCCAGGACAGTCTGTTGCGTCTTCATAACTGCAGTGGTGAAGTAGCTCTCCAGTTGTTTAAAGCTTGAGTATTCCTGTAATACTGGTGATGGGAAATGTGTGAAATGATGATCCTTCCAGAATGGAATGAGAAGACAACCAGATATTTCTGTCAGAACTGCCCTTCAGAATAGGCTGAGGCTCAGGGTGACAGAGTCTAACTCAGCGGTGGGTAAACTACGGACCGCGGGACCGTCCTGCCCGGCCCCTGAGCTCCCGGCTGGGGAGTCTTGCCTCCGGCCCCTCCCCCGCTGTCCTCCCTCCCCTGCAGGTATGCTGCCGCATGGGCAGTGTGGCTTGTGCCCATCCACCTCCCAGACTTTCTAACAATCCTGTCCTGCCACTCTGAGCGGCATGGTGAGGGGCAGGAGGTCCCGGGGGCAGTCAGGGGACAGGGGGCAGTCATATGGGGAGGAGGTTCAGGGAGGGGGGTGGTCAGGAGATGGGGAGAAGGGGAGGTTGGATAGGGGGGACGGATGGGGGAGACAGGGAGCAGGGGGAGTTGGATAGTGGGTGGGGTCCTGAGGGGGCAGTTAGGGATGCGGGTCCCGGGAGGGGGTGGTCAGGGGACAAGTGGATGGGTCAGGGGCCCCAGGGGGCCTGTCAGGGCAGGAGTGTGGATAGTTCAGGGACAGTAAGGGGACAAGGAGCAGGGGGGCTTAGATAGGGGGTGGGGTTCCAGGGAATGGTTGGGGCAGCGGGTCCGGGGAGGGGGTGGTCAGGGGACAAAGAGCAGTGGGGTTGGATGGGTGGGGGGTTCTGAGAGGGGCGGGAAGTGGGAGGGGGTGGATGGGGGCAGGGGCCAGGCTGTTTGGGGAGGCACAGCCTTCCCTACCCAGCCCTCCATACCATTTCACAACCCCAATGTGGTTCTCGGGCCAAAAAGTTTGCCCACCCCTGGTTTAACTTATGCAGCAGGTGGAAATCTTTTACTTGTACTTGTTGACCCAAGCCAAAAGCAATGTCACCACTCAAAGTAAGCCTACAACATTTCTGCTTTTATTCACTAAATTGTGCAGATAAATGAAGTGGGCCTCTGACTACACCATAAGCAGCACTACTTCCAGAATTATTGTACATTCTCTCAGCCTTTTCACTTGTATCTTGCCACATGTTTACAGCATTAATGAGCTGCTCATGTAGTCATTACCTGTACAGTTTACTTTGGGCTTTCTTATTACCAAACCTTAAACTTTGTTAATGGACTGGGTTTGTATAAAAAGCAAACCTGGACATCATCTTTTAACTCTGAGAAAGATTTACACAGAAATGATGTAAGTGATTTATAGTGAAAGTATGATTAGCATTAAAATGATAGCACAAGAACTGCTATACAGCAGACCTGGTTTTGAATGTTAAAGCAAACATGGTGACTCCTCATTTCCAGGATTCTAATCCACCCTTGCCTAGAATCTATATAATAGGCCAATTAAGGGGTACCTAGTGATTTTCACACAATGTTCGGTGGTCTGTTAACGAAGATGACCTGTGTATCTTTCAGTTCCATCTGATTCTCTTTCAGTACTTTCTGAACAATATTACACCTGTTCTCCATGCAGAACACAAGCTTCCAGTTTGTTTCCAGGTATAATTTAAGATGTTGGGGATCACCTCTTTCCCAGTTTGATACCAGCTCTGTTACTCAAGCGAAAAGCCCCATAGTTTAAGCAGAAGGGGGTTGGAAGCAAAGCGTCTTACAATGAATGCTCCTCAAATCTGGTACTTCCCTAATTCTTCACCAGAGCCATTATTTGTTGCCCTTCAAGGCCATATTGCAAAAGTCATCTTTTTTTTCCCCCTTCTCAAGCTTTTTAGGTAAAGTGGAAGAGTTGGTTGTTTTGGATAGTGGATGAGGGCTAATGTGGCTGGAATTAGGGCAACTTCTTGTAATTTATCAGACTGTTGCATTTCTTTCTGTGCTAATCTTCCTTTAATTACTAAGATAATTTCAGTGTATCTGGAACTTTACTGCTGTGACTCAGTGAACACAGAGCTCATTACTTCTGTGCTATTGGAGCTCCTTTGCTTCAGTTTAGGAGATTAGCTATATTTAAAATTCTTGTTGTTATGAGTAAAGATTTGCATGGGCTTTACACTTCTTAGAGGCTTTAGCATAATTCAGGGCCGTGGTTAAAATACGTAGGTCTCTTCTAAACTATGTTGTAGTAGTTTCTGATGCAACTGTATAGTAATCAGATGTGCAAAGGTTGAATTTATACGGGTGATGGAAACCAATGCTTTGAAAATCTATCAGAATTGTGTGCCAACAGCACAGGGCTACAGCCTATTCCCTAGTATCAATCTGTTAACTTTCCTTTGTATGTAAGTCAGGGAAGTTAAGCTATGAAATCCACAAATGTGGGCAAACAACCTCTTTCCCCATACAAATAGTTTAAAAAATGCAGTCTTCAGCAAAGAGTATTTTCTGTAGAGATGGCTATTTATAATGTGACATGAGCTATGAAATAAGTGGTAATAAAATTAAATCAGCTAAATAAATCATTTTTCTCATCAAGATATATCATACTAAATATCATAATCTGTTTTCAATAATAGGTTGATGCTTAAAACCTGTTCCTCAACTAATGCACACATCTAGACTGTGTACTTCAGCTTTATTAAATTGCTATCATTAGGGTAAGTTATATCAAAAAGAAAACCAAAGATCCAAACATACATATAAACCTGTGACCTTCATTTGCTTTGAAATTATTGGTGGTGAAACACTCCTGTGAAAATTGCCATACGGTGACCCTTATACAGTAACTCCTCGCTTAACGTTGTAGTTGTGTTCCTGAAAAATGCTACTTTAAGCGAAATGATGTTAAGCGAATCCAATTTCCCCAAAAGAATTAATGTAAATAGGGGGGGTTAGGTTCCAGGGAAATTTTTTTCACCAGACAAAAGACTATATTATATGTATGTATACACAGTATAAGTTTTAAACAAACAATTTAATACTGTACACAGCAGTGGTGATTGTGAAGCTTGGTTGAGGTGGTGGAGTTAGAGGGTAGGATATTTCCCAGGGAATGCCTTACTGCTAAATGATGAGCTAGAACTCAGCTGAGCCCTCAAGGGTTAACTCGTTGTTAATGTAGCCTCACACTCTACAAGGCAGCAGGAATGGAGGGAAGGGAGACAGCATGGCAGACAGAGACACACACCCTGTGTGTGTGAGAGAGAGAGAGAGATGCACCCTTTAAGTATGCTGGCCCCACTCTAAGTACACTGCCTTTTTAGATCAGGAAGTTGAGACAGCAGCTGCTGTCTGCAAGCTCCCTCCGTCCTGAGCTCTGTTGTGTCCCCCCACTGCTCTGTGGAGATAGGGTAAGTGGGTGGTGGGGGGGGGACACCCTGATATTAGCCTCCCCCCAGCAAGCAGGAAGCTCTGGAGAGCAGCTCCAAGGCAGAGGGCAGGAGCAGCACATGGCAGTGGGGGGAGGGAAAGCTGAACTGCTTGCAATTGGTAGCCTGCTGGGCGGTGGCTGCTACACAGGGAACTTAGAGAAAAGGGGGGAGCTGATGGGGGGCTGCCGGTCCACCCTGGTTCCAAGCCCCCACCAGCTAGCAGCAAAGGGCTGCTCTTTCTGTAAGCAGTGGACAAAGCAGGCGGCTGCCAAACAACATTATAAGGGAGCATTGCGCAACTTTAAACGAGCGTGTTCCCTAATTGATCAGCAACATAACAACGAAACAACATTAACCGGGATGACTTTAAGTGAGGAGTTACTGTACAAAAATTCAATAAATTCTGCTCACTTTAACCCTAAGAATGAACTAAATTTATCAGAAACATTACTTATTTGGCTTGTCCACAGCAAGATTTGAAACACTGTTAGTACCTTTCCAGTGAATTGCATTTAAACTTGGTTGTTGCAAAAAGGTGCTAACAGATTTCCATTAGCTAGTGTAGCTAAGGCTTGTCCATGTTTATAAAATGGCTTACAGAATTGTGGTCATAGATTAGGATTCGGACCATTCTTTCTTTAATGGCTGTTGTAAGCAGAGCCAAACTGTACATTAATAGTAAAACATATTTAATCATGGTTGAGGAGAGGCATCGCAAGCGGAATTTAAGTGCTGACCTTTGGCTCTGTGATAGTCCTGGGATGAGGTAACCTCAAGTCAGCTAGTGACTCTAAAGTTCAGCAAGTTTGTAAATGTACTGCTTGATTTAGGATAAGTATTAAATGATATCTAGTGAAGTTAGAGCTGTTAAACATAAGCAAATGTACATACCAAAATAAGCTTTGTATAATTGATAGATGTGTATTTCCATTAGCTCAGGATTTAGCAAATACTTCACCAAGTCCAAGTTCCTCTTCTCGACCATCTGGACTTGAGAGCGAGAATAAGCCCTCTCCAGCTCTAATCCTGAAGTTCCCATCAGGTATTTTCCTACAGAAGTGGCCCCAAGTCAAGTTGTCAGTATGAATGGGCAGTTACTGCCATCTTTTTTCCTTCTCTCTTCATTTGCATTGTTTAAATAGAAGATTTCAGTGTACTCCTTTGAGTAGAGTACTCTCTTAGTTTTCTCTCTGTCATGTGAATGGGTATGCTTATGCTGCCACTGAAACACCACTTCCATCTCCTGAGATCCTTTCTTTAAAAGTAATTTTTACAGTGACTATTTAAGAGAGTTGTTAGTCTAATTCTTTGTGGACACGTGTCCACATCAATACTGGCACCCTCATCAGCAATCTCAGTAGAAAGGCTGAGGAATGAATGGCCAGAGGAGGTTTCCTTCAGATATGTTGCCAGTAGCTGTGTGGAGGAAGTTTGTAGTACCACTATTTTTATGTCTTATCTATTCAGTGGTTAAGATTTAATAAATAAATAAAGAATAATGCATATTTCTTATAGTGCTTTTCATCAGTAGATCTCAAAAGTCCTTCATAATTTTTTAGTGTATTTATCCTCACAACACCCCTATGACGTAAGTATCCCCATTTTACAGATAGGGAACTGAAGCATAGAAAAGCTAAGTGATTTGCCTCAAGTCACAAAGGAAGTTTGTGACTGAACAGTTATATCAAGATCGGATTTTTTTTTTTTTTTTTGGTATTTCACCATAATGAACTCTTTTACACACACTAGATTCAAATAGGAAAGATCTGTATTCTCAAAAAAAGTCCAGAAACCTGGACACATCACTGATCTTAGATAAACAAATTACCTCCTTTCCATGCACCACTTATGTCATCTAGACAGCAATACCAAGATTTTTAAATAAAAAAAATATATACAAGTGTCTCCAAAAATCACCATTTTATTTTTCAGATTTAAATTTTGAAAAAGTATTGCATACAAGGGGATATGCAGACTAGTGGGCCTGTCTATATCTGAAAAAATACATGAAAATGCATTTTTTAAAGCATACATTATATTATAAGCAATTAATCATCAGTTTCACTAAGGAACAAAATATAGTTTTAAAAATAATGTCAACATTCTTTTACTGTCTGAACAATTTTTCAAAATGGAAATAAAAAATAATTAATTAATGTAAAGCACTCCTCCTAGAGACAATATATATGGTGGAAAATCACAATTGGAATCCTAATGATTAAGTGTATTTCCATTAGACCCTCTGTTAATCAGAAATATGAACTTTAACCAAATTCTTATGTGATTTGGTGCGTTTCCAATATTTTCAAATAAATGTATCTTCTTGTAAGTGTGTAAATAGCAGGATTATAGGCTTACAATGTTTGATGGGAATAGGGCCCAATCTTGCAGTCCTAACTGAGGCAAAATTTCCATAGATGTAAGGATTGCACATCATGTCTTTATTTTGTAAATTTCATTTCTGTAAAATCCAAAGGTATCTGCAATATGATTCCCCAAGATAAATCTTTCAGCACACAAGTTAAACACTTATTCTACTATTCTGGTAGACATATGTCACAATATTTTTTTTAACTTAATTAAGATTTATATGGTGCAGTGTTTTTCTGAGAATTGTATTCCTTAAGTAAAGCTACCCTAGTTTTTGAAAAGATTCAAAGAATTGTGTATGCAAAAATCTAGCTGCCTCTAGCCCCATGATACAAGATGGTAATACAGTGATAGCTCTAGCCAATAGGAAAGAACTTCCTTTTCTACAGTTTGACAGTTTCAGGATGCACACAATTCTTTCCATCCCAGGATTTCAAGGTGCGTTACAAACACTAGTTAATTACTAAAAAAAGGAGGACTTGTGGCACCTTAGAGACGAACACATTTATTTGAGCATAAGCTTTCGTGAGCTACAGCTCACTTCATCGGATGCATCCGATGAAGTGAGCTGTAGCTCACGAAAGCTTATGCTCAAATAAATGTGTTAGACTCTAAGGTGCCACAAGTCCTCCTTTTCTTTTTGCAGATACAGACTAATGGCTGCTACTCTGAAACTAGTTAATTACTGTGAGTTTCACAAAACCCTCCTGCAATAGGTAGGGGAAACTTTTTTACCTACTGTGGCAATATCAGCACTGAGATGGAATGTGATAGCTGTTAGACAAAGCAGCTCTGCACAAGAGTGAAGTATGGTGATGGATAGTGCAGACTGTTGGAACAGGTAGAATTTAGGTAGGCAAAATAATTATTGCAGTTGGAATTTGCCCAGACATTGGGTTAACATCTCTAGTCTAACAAAAAGTGCTGTGAGATCTTTAAAAGAATACAGTCAGCTTCAAAATCTCACTGGTGTCTGGATTTTTTCGTACCTGTTACAAGTAATACTTAAACCTAGAGACAAAATTACTTCAATATTTTTTCTGTTTATTTACTGTGTCTTTGACAGCACTTTAGGTATAGTCAGTTTATGTGGTCTTATACAGCAACAGGAGTGAGGCAGAGAAAACATTAAAAATAGGAAAATGGGATTATAAACAACAAAAATTGGCAGGAGAAAGATTTCGTACCCAAAGCTACTTTTAACTTTCTTTCAAAATTTGCTGCATTTCAAGTTATTCGTTATTGGAAGGACACCATAGATGGTAGGTCCTCTGTTTTATGTTTCACTTGAAAGATGGCATCTAGAGGAGCACAGTGCCCTCTGACACCATAGATTCAATACTGATTCAAAGGGAAGAGTTCCACTTCAAGCACCAGCATGACTCCTTGCCACACCTATGTGTTGGTTGGAGAGCTTACTGAGCCACCTCCATGCTGAAGAGCTTGAGAGACCCATCAGTTCCAGCACAGGATGGTGTGGCTACAGACCAACACCATAGGCATGTTTTAAATGCCATACAACTAGTATTCCCAGCAACCCATACTTCACTGAGGGCTGGTTTACACTGAAAAAAAAAAAAAAAAAAAAAAAAAAAAATACACCCGCACAGCTGTCTCTCTGAGGTGTGAAAAATCCACATCTCTGAGAGACGTAACTATGCCAACTTAACCCCCATTGTTGACATAGCTACTGATTTTTGGGGAGATAGATTAACTTTAGTGACAGGAGAGCCCTTCCCGTCACTGTAGTGGAGTGTCTTTACTGAAGCACTACAGCGGCACAGCTGTAGTATTTAAATGGCTTGTCTATACTTGAAACACTACAGCGTAGATGTTACCTATGCTGACGGGAGGTGTACATAATCCACCTTCCCTGAGAGGCAGCAGCTAGGTTGGCTTAACTGTGTCACTCAGGGGTGCAGATTTTTCACACCTCTGAGCAAAACAGCTGAGTCAACATAACTTCATCGTGTAGACTAGGCCTAAGCCTAGACATATGCTGACAGATAGGATTTTGAAAGTGACAGTCTTGGTTTTATTATATTTTTCAATATACCAAACTGTTAAGTTATCAGGTCTGTTCCTGAGTTAACATACATACCTGATTTTACCTAGTGTAGCCTTTATCTAAATTGACTTCATCACTGTTAGCAGCTAATAGATGATCTTGAAACAGATATTTCACTTAGGGTACGTCCACTGGAACGAGAAGAATAAGGTAAGTCAACGGGAAAGTATCTCCCGTTGACGGAGTGCGGTGTAGACACAGCAGTATGTCGACCTAAGCTACATTGACTCCAGCTACATGAATAACGTAGCTGGAGTTGCGTAACTTAGGTCGACTTAACCCCGCAGTGTAGACCTGCCCTTACTGTGGTTACTTCTATCATAGAAACACCAGAAAGGAGTGAAGAGAACCTTATGGTTCCTGTTTATACAGTATGACTTTTGGGTCTGTCTAGAGTTTGTGATGCTGCTTTTATTCAAGTGACCTGATTGCCATTGAGCTTGATTTAACTAACTTGACTGTTAATACTAACCTAGATGCCCCCTGTAGCAAACCTCTGTGGAGCATCTTGAATAAAGATGTGTTTGTTAACTCAAGTTAAGGCAATCAATTAAGTAGCGTTAAAACTGGACCACAAACTCTAGACATACTCTAATTCAGTGATACTCAGACTGAGGCTTGCGAGCCGCAAGTGGCTCTTTAATGAGTCTCCTTTAGCTGTTTGCCATGCATGATACTAAAACACTGTGATTTAATTATTAACCAAAGTTATTAACCAATCAGGATACTTTTAATATGTTAGCCGATTGTAGTGATAAAATAAGAATGCTTGGTCAGTCATTTTGCTGTGAGAATAACATATATGTATATAAATATAGTAAATGAAACTATGAATTCACACTACTGTGGCTCTTTTGGATAATGTTCACTAATTTGGCTCCTGAACCTCTGAAGTCTGAGTACCACTACCCTAATTCTTAGCGCAATACTGCTGAGCTCAAAGGGTTTCTTTATTGTGTTTACTACCTAGTGTAAAGACTGTTTTAAAAGGGCGTTGGATAGAAAAAGTGAAAAGCAGGACCCAAATATACTTTGAGATGCAGTAGGAGGTGTGGACCTTATTTTCCTTTAATGGGGGTAGATTTGTTTTTTAATGGTTATATTTTCTTAATTAACATCAGTCTTTAATAATGGGAAATGGAGAACGTGCAGAGCCAATTAAACTTTCTATGAATTAAAAATAACTGTTTATTAGCCGTAACTGCCAAATAGAAAGTTCTCTCTTCACCACTCATCGTGTGCTGTACATACAGCATGTGACCAGACACATGGTTTAGTGACGAAATGCATGCAAACCCTCCTCCCCCGCCCAAAAAAAAAAAAAAAAGTTAAAGCATATATTGAAATAACATTACAAGTTAAATATAACCCTGTAAGGCATGTTAGGTTCAAGGGGGAAAAAATCACTGTGCACATTTATGCAGTCAATTTCTAACTGAAGCCTATGTAACCATATTACTTACATAGCTTCCTAATTGACAGCTGTAAGACTGGATCTTGTAAAATAGTATGCACAAAAATTAAAGTTATAGTTCAGGAATCAAAGAAGTGCCCTTATACAATGTCTAATGAATGGGCTTAATTTATTAAAAATTGTAAGTACCACTTACAGTAGATCACTTTATCTGCTATTTGCATCTTTAAAAATAAATCCCTATTTTCCTAATAGGTAGCTGCCCACTTTATATACACTACATTGAGCAACTTTAACTATAAGTGTTTCTGCTAGCATTGCCTATATGCAACTCCCATGCCTTGTGATGGGAGTTATGTGTTAACAAAGGGCAAAATAAGCATGCAGTCATGACGAGTTCCAATTGTATTTGCCAGGTATATGGTTCTGCAGTGCTACTTACTTTGATGTAATCCTACAAACTGCTAAGCCTTCCCTGTGTGATACTGGGCACCTTCCTCTCTCATTAAAGGCAGTGGGAGTTGACAGGTGCCCAGCACCATACGGGACTGGACCCTGGCTCAGAATCTGAATGCTTGCATGTTTTTGTAGAAGACCTAATACAAGCAAGAGAAGTTACTAGCCAACATAACATTTTTACCCCTTGTGCGATCTTAGGCCAAATCCCCAGCTGCAGACAATGAGCATGCAGTGCAGGTCAGGTGCATGAGAGGAGCAGTGTTTACCTTTGCTCTCCCCAAAGCCTGAGGTTTCTGAGTGCAAGGCCAGATACCCAGTATAAGTCAGAGCAGCCATAAATGGGCTGCTAACAGTCCCATGGGGCCAAAACCACAAGCCGTGCACTTCAATGCGACCATACCATACAATCCAGTCTACAATATGCTTAGTAGTAGACTCATTGTTAAGATGAAAACCTATCAGATAGTAACCTTGCATTTCTATAATGCTTTCTCACAGGGGTTTCTTGAGTCAAGTACTATCTGTTTTTTACAGATGGTAAAGTAGAGGCACAGAGAAATTACTTGCCCAAAGTCAGAGAACAAGTCAGTGGCCAGGCTAGGAATAGAATCCAGAATGCCTGTCTTGTGCTCTAACTACTGGACCATGCTCCCTCCCTTAAAACGGTGCTTTTCTGCAATAATTGGTGAGTGGATGTTAGATTTTTTTTTTTCAAGCAGCTGTTCAGTTCAAATTCATAATTACACACACCTTAGAACTGGCCGTTTTCCACATGTATATGATATGGGAACTGGTTGCTTTCATGGGTTTTGTGGGGATGCTGGTTAATGTTTATTCTGGCATCTCAGAAGCAGGACAGTTTGTGATAGTTGTCCGAAGGAAGTCATAGCTTTCCCCATCTCACAACCAGAAACTTTCCCCTCCCTCTGACCTGAAGTGAGGATGCAGCCTACCTTCCTATTTATGTGTTCCTGACCCAACCTTCATGTGGAAACCAGTGAGGATGTGCAGAGACAGGTGCCTAACTCCTGTTGGTCAGAGAGTAGAAAAACTAAATTGCGTACAGTCCTCTACAATTCTCTGAGGACTAGAATGAGCTTTGAGAGGGGACTGCAATCCGCATGAGCTTAATACTCAAATACAGAGGGAAAATGCGGAAACCAGGGAAAAAGCACCCTGACCAAGCAAATTAATTTGATTCCAAAAGGCAAAGCAGAAAATGATTAGAACCTATGGGAACGAGGGTCCAGGAAACAATCGAAAGCAGTGATACTCAGCCTTGAAGATCAGAAGAGCCCTTACGGAATCAATGAAGTTACAGTTGCTGTGCGTGTTGTGTCATGACAGTGTTTTTGTGAGTCACTTATGCCATGACACATCACAATTGGAGGAAGTTGCACTGTGTGTGGACTACTGTTAAACACAGTAGTCCACTTTGCAGAGGCCACTTCGTCATCTCTGCAGTTTCTCAGTCCGGGGGCCAGCCAGCAGTTAATTCAACCTAGAAGAGCCTTTGGGCTCCTGTAAGTTGCACCTGGCTGCAAGTCAGCTTCAAGGGCCATTCCAGCAGAAAAGGGTCAGAATGGTGCAGAAGGGCTCTGACAATATTCCCAACCCCCAGTTGCACTCCTGACTCTGGAGGCTATGAGCACAACGTAGCTAGGCTCCATCTGTACATGCTGAGGATTTTCCCCCTATGTTTGGGGAATTCGCGGGTGGCCAAGTAAAGCTGGCTTTACAGCTCCTTTGTGCCATCAGAGCAGTCCAAAGGGACAGCAATCAGGCTGAGGATCTGGCCCAATATCCTTCCCTTCTGTGCCACTGGAAGGGTGGCATTCCTTGTCTCTTTTTGCCCCCTTCCACTTAGTTGCTGGGGAAAGTGAGTGTGTGTTCTTTCCTCCCTCTCATTTCTGTCAGCTGCTAAAAGCCAAGGGAGGATTCCAGAGGTCTGTCAAAGATTCCTGGATTGAATTTTGATGGCATGGTTTATAAAATTCTGCAATATACTATCACAGATTTAAAAGGAAGCAAGGAAGAATGCTTTTGAAGTTATGAAGAAAGTGACAGCAGTATTTTAAAAAATAAAGTTATGAAGTGCTGCACAATGATTGAGAATGCAGGAGAGTTTTTAAATGTTGAGCTTTACCCCAGGTTGCAATTTGACCAGGAGAAGATAAAACTATCCCCAAAAATTCCTTAAGTCATAGTAGCAGTTGAATGACCCAGTAAGAGCAGGGATAGGGCAAAAAAAGAATTGCTGTAGATTGTGCGGGATGTTGATTCACAAGGGGAAATACAAAAGGTTCCAAAAGCCACCAGGAACAACACGTACTTGTGAAAAGCAGATGAGGACCTACAGACTTGAATTAATGTAGGTCAGATTTTTAATAAAGGGTCACTGATCACTCAGAGTTAGTGAACTGGACACAGAGAAAACTGCCAAGTTAATCAAGCCATTGTGGATCGAGAGGTATTTGACTTGGCTGAAATACAAATGGTTTCTTCTTACCACTAGTGGTACTGCAAGAGGCACTTTCATACAGAAGGTAACATATTTGTTGTTATCACTGCAGAGATTTTCGCTTTGTAAACATGTATGATGAATGACCTGTAAAATTCTGGAACTTACTGAAGTTGATTTCAACCTGATAATGGAAATGTAAAGATCCAATTGAAGCATAAGCTTACCCAAGGCCACACTATACTATTTTTAAATGTATGTAATACCTTATTGTGTGAAGACTTCAAGACTTTATACAAAAGAGATGCAATGCCGTTGCTAATGAATGAAAATGAGCAAGTCTTTGGTTTAAAAGAGGCAGCAGGCATGACACTGTTGAACAAAATTACCAAATAGAAACAGGGGCCATGAATGGAAAGTGAATTAAGGTCAATAAAGAGTACCTAAGGCACCTCATTTATAGATAGTCATCTTTGCTACACTCCTAAAGACCTCCAAATAATACTCATAAAACTGCACACAATAAGGACTGTGAAGGTGAAACAGCAGAGAACCAAAGCACTTATTCGAGTTAAACTTCCCAGGATCAGAGGATAGGAGGGAAACATGCTTCCCCAAACCAGAAGGATGTAATGGACAGGATCAAAGCGAGGAAAAAGCTGACTTCAGAAGGAAGATGAGTACCATAAAGAGCAAAGACACTCTTTGCTGCTCATGAATCACAAGCCAAGACCTGGAGCGAAAAGCTAGAAAGTGAGGCACTGATAGTTCCTATGATGTCCAATTTTCTCCTCTGCCTTGAAGACAGGAGAAGACAAGTACACTGTACACTTGCCTCCAAATGGAGACCATTGTTCAGCAGGCATAGTAAGGGTTGTCCTGGCAAAAGATGGAAGAATCATTATAAGAGCAATAGGAATTAAAATTTATCTTTTGTCACCAACATAGTGAGGCTCTTCATTTGACGGGATGTTATTGGGTGGTAATTATGCTCTAACCACCACATCCGAGGCTAGATTAGGGCTTATCTTTAAATACTTTTTTGATTTCTCCCTCCCCCCCACCCCCAGGTTCAAGTATGGAAAAAAAATCCACTCTACTACTAGCCCCATTACCTGAAGCAGTGTAAGAATGAGTTGAGCATATTGAGCCAATTCTGTTCTTGTACTAGGAAATGAAACGAATTTCTAAACACTAAACCCTAGTGGGGCCTGCATTTAACTGGGCCTGCTTTTTGATTGCTGAACTGTGTGTAAAATGTGCATTCAGCATCCATACTTCCCCTTTGACTAGCAGTAGGAAAGAACTATGAAATACCCCTGCCTGCTTTTCAAGTCCATGCTCGTATGTGTAGTCAGCCAAACCCTGTCCCCATCTTGGTATGTAGGCTCATTTGGTATTCTTCATTCTTTTCTGCACACTTATCCAACAGCTTAGAAGGTCCTTGGGAAGAAAGAAGGCAAAAGGTACAAGTGTATGTTTAAAAAAAAAACAACTGCACATTTTACAAGTCTCAAAAGGTGTGCAGAAAAATTGAAGAATACTTTATCAATAAATCTGGCCCAAACTTCAGGTAACACAAATGCTTAAGTTTCTCAGATGGTTTTGTGAGTATCATACTAAGCCTGCAGTAGCCAGAAGGCTGGTTACATTTTAATGTATATTAGTTAACTGTACAACACGTAGTGTTCATGATAAATGCATGTATGATTGTTACACTTTTCGCATTCTTTAGGAAAGCACGTCAAGCTTTAAAGAGAAAAGGGTTGTACCGCCTTTCAATATTTAGATTACACTGAACTTGTGCTCAAACAATATTTTCCTTGTTTCTCTGTTTTTACTGTATGCTCTCTGCCCTCAGATATGGCCCATTTCCTGTTCCCTCGGAGCTACCTTTGGCTATGTGGCTGGCCTCATTATTGCACCTCTGTGGATATACTGGAATCGGAAGCAGCTTACATACAAAAGCAGATAACTGGGGCAAAGAGAGAAGGTATTTCTTTGTGCAGATTCCATACGGACTGGGCAGAAATTTTTATGTGATTAAAGCAAGAGACTATTGAAATATTTTCAACGTGGTTTTGGGCCAAGCATCTCCACTTACGGCATTATTTATATGCTGTTGTTGCCGGCTCTAACTTTTTTAACCCCTGAGAGATTGTATCTTCCAGTCCAAATAAAGGATTTGTAAAAGATGGTGGCTGCTTCTTACTAGAGTTCTGTTGATTTGTTTGGTTTTGTTCCTCTGGATTTCACCGATTTCAGAGGTTAGATTCCTAAGTTTAGCTTACAAACTTCTATGATCTATAACAAGTTCTGTGTACTTATGTACTGTATCATTTACGTTTGACAGAAATTCACAGTAGGCCTGGCCATTGTCAAATGTATCTCACGTGATCAAAC
Source organism: Lepidochelys kempii (assembly GCF_965140285.1). Classification (NCBI taxonomy): domain Eukaryota; kingdom Metazoa; phylum Chordata; order Testudines; family Cheloniidae; genus Lepidochelys; species Lepidochelys kempii. The sequence goes on along the minus strand of NC_136382.1, from coordinate 176,610,841 downwards.
AGCAGTTTATGCATCTTGATCCTATTCTTTTTTTCACTGTGTGTTTCTTTGGAGTTAAAATGGCTATTATAGCTTCATCAAAAACAGTCTTCAGTCCTTTCTGTGTTAAAGCTGAACACTCCACATAGCAGCAGGCTCCTATCTGTCAAAAAAAATAATGAATTTAATAGCTACATAGGCATATATTCAGATCTATTCGTTAGCGCTTGAGGTTTTTTTGTTTTGATAGAAACACCCCAAAGTCTTGTGTTTGACCTAGAAAAATCATCCCAGTGTGTTCCGTGTCCTGTAAAGCAAAGTATTCCTTTCTTTTGTCTTTTGATGATAGTTTTGGAATTCATTTCTTTAGGTTCTGTTTCTGAAGAAAGTGTGTTTACAAGCAGCTTGTATTGGGTTGATTGTATAGTCCTAAACGCTTCAGCTAAAGGACAGGAAGAAAAAAATTATGTGGCCAACTTGTAGATTCATTTCTGAAAATGAGCTATAAATAAAAATGCCTAGCATCTACCGGACATTTTAAAAAAAGTTAGTGTTTTGTAATGATTAATGGCCTATAGGTACATCCCCTATTTTAATTAATTATCTGACTCATGATCATTATTGACTTCTGTACTGAAAAGAGTTACACTGTAATTAAAAGAGAAACATCTAAGTGAGTCTGCTTGTTAGTAGTGGTTTTATAAAAGCTGGTTATCTAGACTGGTGAAGTAAGTATGAAAATAGCACATAAGAAGAAAAAATGCAATCAAGAATAAGTTGGGTAGGAGCAGGTTTTTTTCTCCTCGAGTGTCTGATTTACCTCTTTTGCTAACTTCTGTCCCTGTTCCATAGATATAGGCTTCTCCTTCATATCATTCAATCTTGCTAAAGTTTTTGGATCATCACGAAGATCAATCTAGTAGGAAAGATGGAAATAATATTGCATAATGATTACACACGTCAAATAGAAACCATTGAGCCATATCATGTCCTCCGTTCTAGGGCCGGATCCAAAAGCCACATGAAGATGTAGATCAGGTCTCCAATACCCGAGTATCCAAAAGGCAGGGTAGGTGGGTTATTTATTCTCAGCTTTTTTCCTTAACTTCAGTGTGACACTCCAGAACCACCAATGAACACAGGAGGGGCAGGATTAATCCAATACATACTGGGGAAATTTGAGCTGCTTCCGCTTAGACCATAATCCTGTAAGAATCCGTGGGACTAGAACCTGGGACTGTGGACCCTAGGTCATCTGAAATCCCATGTTGCTACTGAGAGGCCAAGCAGCACCACATCCAAGGAGCACTATGGTGACAGCACCCTGTGGCCTTCTGATTGGCTCATGCTCACTATTTAACCCTGGAGGGTGCCCCAGGAAGTTGTCTAGGCAATCATGCAGACTTCTGGCATGCTGTGACTCCAGACCTCACCTTGCTTTCTGATCTCTGGCCTCCAACCCCAGCCTGACTCTGAGCCGGACTCTTTCCTGTTGATACCAGCTTTAGTGACTACTACGATCCTTGCTCTCTGACTACCGCCTCATGGCCATCCTTGACCTGTGGACACCAGCCCACCATGACCGCTAAGCCAGACTGCCTACGCCCTGGTTCCTTATAAATCCAATGTCCTTTGAAATCAAGAGAAGTCTCTCCATTAGTTTCAATGGGTATTGGATAGGACTGTTAGCCGTGGCACAGCGTTATGCGTGTAATGTGGGGCCCGATCCTGCAGTGCATTCTGGGACTAGTAATCCTATTGATTTCAGTGAGTTACCTGGAAGAGTAATGCTTGTAATCCCAGACCCCTGCTCAACAGCCTCAAGTGCTTGTGTAACACGATGCATCTTTTTTTAATAGAATGAAGATAACTCTGGAGCTGGGTGAGATTTTTTGGCATAAACTCCAGGTTGATGGAAACATTTTGCAAATTCATGGGGAATTCACCACATGGATTTAGTTTGGGGGAAAAAAAACAAAAACCTAAAAATATTCCCATAAATTTGAAACATTTTGTTTTGAAATTTTCTAAATGAAGTGTATACAATCTAAACAAATTTGTTTTGAAATTTATTTTTAAAAAGATTTTAAAATGTCAAACTAAACATTTTGTATCACTCTGAAACAATAATTTTCTTCGACTTTTCAGTTCACCAAAAATTTAGAAAAAAATTCATTTTATGTCTCCCCAATATGTAGTTTTAATTTTTTCAGTCTGGCCAACAAACTGAAGAATCGGTTATTCACTCAGGAGTACTTATAACATAAGTGACCCTGTTTTCCTACTGTCGGATGTGAGCAAGGTCATGTCTACACTACAGCAGCATAGTATAGATGCTTCCTACATCAACGGAAGGGGTTTTTCCCATTGACGTAATTAATCCACCTCTCTGAAAGGCAGTACCTAGGTCAGTGGAAGAATCTGTCCATTGACCTTATGTCTGTCTACATTCAGGGTTAGGTTGTTTAATAAGAGGGAAGGTCTGAAAGAAAATAGCATAATGCCACTATATAAATCTACAGCCACACCTTGAAAACTGCATACAATTCTGATCTCCCCATCTCAAAAAAGATATACAGTACTAGAATTGGAAAAAGGACAGAAGGACAACAAAATTGATTTGGGGTAAGGAACATCTTCCATATGCAGAGAAGTTAAATACTAAGACCGTTCAGCTTAGAAAAGAGACAGCTAAGGGGGGATATGATTGAGGTCTATAAAATCATGAATAGTATGGATAAAAAAAAAATGAATAGAGAAGTGTTATTTATTCCTTCACGTAACACAAAAACCAGGGGTCACCCTATAAAATTAATAGGCAGCAGGTTTAAAACTTCTTCACACAATGCACAGTCAACCTGTGTAACTCATTACCAGGGGCTGTTGTGAAGGCCAAAAGTATAACTGGGTTCAAAAAATAATTAGATAAGTTTGTGGAGGGATAGGTCCATCAGTGGCTATCGTCAGAGACGCAGCCTGATGTTGTGGGTGTCCCCAAACTTCTGACTGCCAGAAGCTGGAACTGGACAACGGGATGGATCACTCAATAATTGCCCTGTGCTGTTCATTCCTTCTGGAGCATCTGATACCAGACGCTGACAAAAGACAGGATAGTGGGCTAGTAGGACCATTGGCCAAACTGGGTCAAACCATTTGCATGTACTTATGTCCTAACTACAGTGCTCAGGGCGTGAAATATTTCACAGCCCTGAGTAACGTAGCTATGTCTACCTAAGTTATAGGTGTAGGCTAAGTCTAACTCTTCCATTTGAAGTCAGAGAAAGGGAGTTATTTGGATCCTGCTGCAGGGGCCCGGGGCCCAAAGAAAGCACACGTTAGATGATCTGGATTATTTAAATAAAACAAGCAAAATAAAACCAGACGTACTTGGGTTCCTACGAATAAAAAGGGTACATTAGGTGCATATTCCTTTAGCTCTGGTACCCACTCCTCCTTCACGTTTTGAAATGAGGCTGGATTTACCACTGAGAAGCAGATAAGGAAGACATCTGTCATAGGATAAGATAAAGGTCTCAGACGATCGTAGTCTTCCTGAGGAAGAAAAATGTTGTCATCGGCAATCCTGAACTGAAGCTCACATTTTGTTCATTGTAACAGTTACATTCAGGGACTGTGCTCAAATATCTCAAATAGAAAACTCATTTAAACAGAGACTCCGTTTACTTGGCTGTTTTAGTGGTAACCCCTGTCAGTTAATGTGGCTGTTAGATTAAAATCCACACACAGGAAGTAAACATATGAATGCAAGTGAAAACCATGGCAATGTTGCTACCAATAGTTACACGGTTATCTATGCAATATGATATTTATGGAAAGCTAAACTTCTTTAAAGCCTCATTTTAAACATTCTTTGCATATCTGCAACCTAAGGGCTAGCTTTTGCCCTGGCATGCTGAGGGGAAATAAGCAGACACGTGCTGATTCCACAACCATTCTGCCTGTACAAAGCAAAATGGGTGGGGTAAATCAGAGACATCCATAGTGCTGCTTCTGACTATCCACCTAACCAAGAAAGCACTCCCTCTTGGATCTCAGATGTGAATGGTAGCTGAGCCCCCTCCTAGCATTTTGAAGTGTCAGCAGGATATTGTGTCCTATTACTGATGAGCCTGTTCTGGGGGACAGAGTGGGATCAGAGCTCCTTTATCCACACTCTCCTTTAGCCCAGTGCACCCACCCAACACCAGGGAAGATTGGGCATTAAAAAGCACTGACATTTTCTAAAGGAAAAGATCACCCAAAAGAATTCCTTTGAAGGAATTCTCAGTGTGGATGGACAAATCACTCAGGTGTTAGTTTTTTAGAGCCACAGCATCAAAGCCGCTTGGCCATATTGGGAAGGTGCACAGGCAGACTAGGCTTGTTCTGCTGGATGGCATTGAAGAGAGCAGGCTATGCTGGTGCTATTCCTATTTTAGAGAGTTTAATGTAGATCACTAGCTTCAGAGCCTTTACACGGAAGACTGGCATTGTGCCCACATTGCACAGGGAAGGCTTTTGGTCCCCTCTCCATTACAATGAGCACCAAGGCAGGGCTAACCAAAGTCTGCTGCAAGCTTCTTGATACAAATTCCCATCTGAATTAAATCCCACAAATATTAGAACTGTTTATTCGTTAAATAAAAACAGGCTGATGTAATTCAACACTACCTACACTTTGGGAAATTCAGCTATAGTTTTTCACTGGCAACTGTAACTGCCAAATTGCACATATTTACTTGTAAATGAAAAACTTAATTAGCAAATAGTTATAATTGAAAGCATGTCAATGGAGTCCCAAAGAATGTGTGAATTTCCACAGAATAGTTCTACCAACCCATCTCCCTCAGAAGTCTGGAAATGAACAGCTAAGGGATGCAGGCACTTCACTCCTATCAGATACTGCTGCATAATTTTGCAAACACACAAAAACTGTAGAAGATGCAGATAAGTGTCTGTTCTGAACTGGTTGGAACATCTGTGACTGACACATTTTGTAGGCAGGTGTACTAGACTGGCCAGAATGCATGCAACTCTGGCCACATATCTGCAAGAAGCTAGTTATGGCGCCCCATTGAATGAGGCTGGGGTTGTAACTAGATTTCCATCATAAGCCCCGTTTTGCCCAGTCCTAAAAAGCTACTTTCCATATATAGTTTCCATGCATGTTCTCTGATTGAGAATGGTTTCCTCAATGTGATAACAAGGTCTGTCTTTTCTCCATATCCAGAATACACTACAACTTCTAACCAGCTTTGTAAGCAGCTTGTACATGCTTAACTCTGCACATGATTGATGTCCACACACTTTAGTGACCAGAGTAGCTACATTACAGTGTTTAGTGGCCTCGGCTGCCACATAACTATCTTCCTGCTACTTCTTCAACACTTACTGCTGTGTGGACAGAACCTGCTAACCACTGTTTAGCCCATTTGGCTGGTCCTCATTCATCCTAGCTCTCGGGGTGGCATGACATCCCAGGCTGTATTGCCCTATGTTCTGCTCTCTGTCCTCCTCCAGGCTCTCTGTGCCCTGCTGAGGCAGATTGAGACAGCAGCCCAGAATTTCCCAGAATGCACTGATATGAACCCTTAGGCAACAAGGGAGATGTGGCTGCACAAACAGCCGCACGGTTGTCTTGCGGAAAAATGCTGCTTTAAGGACACAACTCAGCCATGTTTGCCCAGGCTTTGTATAGGAAAGGGTGAATAGCCATGTACTTAGGTAGTACTTAAGATACAAGACCTTGCTTACTTGGATTTTAGTGTACTGGCTTCTAAATACCCTGTTGAGGTGGAGAGAGAGCCAAATTTTAAAACAACAATGGGTAACTGGTATGTGCTTTGCTGAGTCAGAATATTCTTGAATTATCAGCTATTCCTGTCCCTGATCACGTTGGAAAAATATTTAGACCAATCATTTCCTTTTTAAAAGAGTGGATCACTTCATATTACTGTGACAGTAACCAAGTAACTACTAATGGGTAGCTAAGAAATGTGCCTACAGCTAGTCTGTACAAAGCAGCCTATTAGTTACCTTTCCCACCAGCCCCTTTGTTTGTATCATTCAGCTATTTTATCTTGTCCTTTCGACTGAAGATCTTTTGGGCAGAGACTGTCATTTACTATATGTTTGTGCAGTGAATGAGGCCACTAAGCCAGGGATATGCAACTTTCAGGTAGCAGAGGGCCACAGTATCCACTAAAACCCTTTGGCAACCCATACATTTATTTTTTAGAGGCTCCAGGATGTAGCAGAAGAGGAAGCCGTGGCAGTCGAGGAAAAATATGAGCTTGTACCATCCCTGCCCTGGTCCCTGACATGCTGGCCCTGTTTACAAGGGTCCCGGAAACTTTGTGTGTGTGTGGGGGGGCAAGGCCAAAGGGCCCCCTCCCTCTCCAGGGCTTGTTGCTCCACGGGTGAGCCAGCTGCCCTCTCTTCTGGTGCCACAGCAGTCCCTGGTGGGTGAAAAGTGTAATTGCAGCACCTCCCCCAGCAGAATCTATTATTCTGCAGGGGGAATAAAAAAAATCTGTGGGGGACATGAATTCTGTGCTTATGTTTCTTTTGTTAAAAACTGGGGAGGCATGGCCCCTTAACCCCCCTCCCCGGTTCTGATGCCAGTGCCTATGTCAAGGCTGAATCCCCACTCTGGCACCTCGGGTGCAGGAAGTGGGGGCCCGCAAGGATTTTAAAAACTAATACTGGCCACTCCAGGCTTGTATTAAACTCCCAAAGTTACAGCTTCTCTCTGACCTTGGTTTGGTAAACGCTGCCACCACCCAAATGCAAAAAAACCCCAAAAACAACAAAAAAAACCCTGAGACCCAGGAAGGAGCACTTGGGAATTCCTCCCTGTGGGGCACCCTCAAGCCTTTTCACCCCTCACACCCCTGAGAGAAGAGCTGAGAAAGAAAACAAAGGAAATTAGCTGTTGCCATCAGCTAGTCAAAGAGCATATGCACTAACCTATTAGGACACCAAAAATCCAATCCTGTTCTTATTAAAAACAAAAAGAAAGAAAGTACATCTGGAACTTAGGCTTTTGCTAGATTTTAAAAGAGCAATACCAAAAACTAAGCACACAAAATAGCTTTCTTGGGGGTTCAGCTTAACAGTTACAAGCAAACAAAAGCATCTGGGTTTAGCACAGAGGAGTCCACAAGCCAATAAGAAATAAAATAAATAACCCTACTCGCATCTTTTTAGACATTCCCTAATTTTACGTACATATCTGAGGCTCCAGATAAGTGGGTTCGAGGTATGAATTGATAATCTATAATCATACCTGACTTAAAGCTGGTTACAGCATTACTGCTCCATGTCCCTGCAGCCCAGAGAGAGCAACAGACAAAGGGAAAGTTTCTTTCCCCATTTTAAAAAGTTCTAGCCTTCCAATTGACTCTTTTGGTCAGGTGCCCACTTTTTTTTCCTTTACCTGGGGGACTTGTTAACCCTTTACAGGTAAAGCAAGTAGAGAACAGCTACCAAGAGGGATTTTACAGCTACCTGGCTGGCTGTCCATCAAAGGAAGTTATTCCCCCTCTTATTTATCACAGCCTATGTTCAGTAATTCCAGGTGCGGTCCACCTGAGCCATCCTAGAATGAGCCCACTGCAACCAGGGAGCAGCTGCCTCCTGCCCGTACTCGCGTAGGTGCTAGGGAACAGCCTCCTTTCCTCCTCCAGACAGTGGGAAAAGCCGCCTCTTGCCCCCTTTTGCTGACCTCTGCTCCCTGGTACCAGAGCTTCTCACACCTTCCCTCACTCCCGGGGTTGCCAGAGCTGCCTGCTCTCAGGCTCAAATCTGGGTGGGCTATGCCCCAGATTGGTGGGCGAATGCAGCCCTGGGCTACCAGTTGCCAATCCCTGCGGTACCACTACTGCAATAAAATAATAATAATTAATAGAGTTGCTATGCTTTCTGATCACTTGAAACAGAATTAAGTCAAGTTATTGTGTGTGTGTGTGTGTGTGTGTGTGTGCATGTGCATTAAATGTGTATATACACGTGCATTTTCAAGTCAGGGACTTTTTGTGAGCATGCCAATCCCTCCCACTGTGTACACAACTGCAGTAAATGAATGTGCAATAGAAAACATGCACATACGTAGAAAAATAGGTGCAGATCTCAGGCCACTGTCTGTGAAAAATCAAGCCCCAAATGTGTGAAATTACTAGGAACAGAGAATGAAAAGGCACTGTTACCATGACTTATGTAAAACCTCCTTCAGTTTCTGATAGAGCCCACTGTAAACAGAATGCCCTCATACACTTTCCACCCTCCCCCCCCCTTATAAATGGAAGGTGTAAGGGATATTTCTCTCCCCTCTTGATGTTTGTTTATAAGGGCAGAAGAGAAACTAACTCCCACTATTTCCATGCATGTAAACTGACTGTGCCCAAAATGTTGCCAAATGCAGAGACTAAACAAAATGAAAATATAGAGAATATTCTTTCTAATACAGTTCTTTCAGTTCTAGTAATTTACTTGTAACTTTAGTAGGTACAAAATTTTGAGGGAGAAATGTAACTGAAGTTAATGATGTCCCTTTTTACAATATCCAATCTCCTTATAAGCATACAGTTTACCTCTCTACCCTTACTACTGTATGCAGTCAGATCCTATTCAGGGAAGCAACCACATTTACTGGGTGGAGATCAAAATCCTAAAAAGAGACTGCCCAACTACAAATTAGACTGGTCCCTGGAGTGTAGAATTTTCAAGATAGTACATAAGAAAATCAGCTAAGCAGGTTAGTCAGTCATTCTCAGATTCAGGACTACTGAAAACCTGTAAAAAAAATTGTTTTAAATTACAAACCAGTCATAACATTAACACATGAGAATGTGTCAAACAAACAGCAATAAAATATTTCATTAGCTATTAGCATAATAAACATGCACCATCACTCAAAAAAAAAATTAAATTAGTTCAATGACCTTAAAGTGCCTCTCAATCAGTCTAAGTTCTAGAGGTCTATTTCCAGACAATGAACACTAATTATTTTCCAGTTGCAAAGTTGTTTTACATGTGCATACTTTGCTGGAAAACCTGTAGTCTGCATGAAAGTTTAGACTAACTTTTTTTTTTTTTTTTTTTGTCTTAGACACTATTCCTTTTACAGTTAGATACATCTTGGTATCTTGCATTCCTTCTGAAAAACTGGCTAGCAACTGTTTTAGAAGTGAGCACTACTGTTGTTCCTTTAGTAGCCTCTGTGCCTTTCTGCTCTCTGCATCTATTTATATAACTTTATACTCTGCTTCTTCTACAACACTGAGGCCTACGTATCTCAGTCCATCCTGTATAATTAAGGTGTTAAACTAAAGACAAATACCATTTGTTTGGCTATTTTACGCATCACAATCAAATTGTCTGCTAAAGTACATGGTATCAGCTCCATTGACTTCAATGGAGTTCTGCCCACTTACATCAGCAGTGAATTTGAGTCTATATATACACTGTACTCTGCTTGAAACAGTCAGAATGTTGTCACGTCTCTCATATTAGAGCCCTGTCTAGTCTAGGAAAAGTCTTCAAAAATGTCCCACTGTTGCTAACACTGGTTCAGCTCCACCAGAACTAGCAACATGGGTAGCCCAAATGTAAACAGATGGCCAGCTGCTTCCACCAGTTTCAACACCATGTCAATTAGACCAGCTCTAAGCAAGGTAAGATGACATAGTGCTTAAAATGTTGTCAGCAGCAAGGTTCCCATCCACACTATGATCCCCAACATTGCTAGCACTGATTGAGCTAAACCTATGTTAGCAACAGTGAGAAATCTGGAAAAAAAAAAATTCCTGTATTCGGGCCTAAATAATGGTTGAATTCTATGGGATCAGCTAGAAATACTGTCAGTGTTTAGACTGCTCATTTGAGAAACATGGAAAAAAATCAGTGTGCAACGGTATAATTTTATTACTTGAATTCATCAGCATACACGAGAGAAATTAACTTTATTCCAAAATTAAGTGCAATGGCAAAATCTAACTATACTAGTCAGAAGTCAACATAAATTCCAGTGTGAGTGTATGCACTCACACTCTATATCAATTAAACTTTCATTCTGATTTGGGGGAGGCAGTGGGTAGATTTAGGCATTAAAAACATTTGAAGAATTTGACTGGAATATTTTAAGAACCAAAGATATGAGCAGAAAGAAGGTGACTAAGGACCAACATGGTGCAGTACAATTGCCTAATATTCAAATCGGAGAGAGTTGTATTATGAGCTTTAAAAGAAAAAACCACCAAAAAACAAAACAATCAAAAAAACCTATTTGTCATCTACCAAAGCAGCAAAATACAAATGGAGAAACAGGATAAGAAAATAAGAATAATAACTACTTTAACTAAGCCAATACCATTGCATCCTATTTGTTTAATGTCTTCAAAGTGCTTTGAACACCTCCAGGGGAAGACACTAGATTAGTACTGCAATAAATAACAAAATACTTTGTAAGACACTGGCCATCACTTGCTAGGTGTCAGTCTGGTAACCAAAGAAAGTGGCTGCCAATAGGAAGTGAAAGGAATAAAAAGACAAGGATATAAGAAACTGTTGCTAATAGTCTGTCTCAGCATCTCAACTATAGACATGCTTGTTGATCCTGACAGATCTGTTGATGCATAGTTCTTTATTGAAAATACCTCTGAAGTTGTTTTTAAACGCATTCCAGGAAAGAGGAGGTTACTTACGGGTAGCTGGAGGTTCTTTGAGATATGTGGTCCCTATCTGTATTCCACTGTGGGATTATGCATGCACACCCTGCACCCGGAGAATTTGAAAGTAATGTTTGTTGGTCCACGCATGCACCCTGGTTCACCATGCCCACGACATAGGTGATAAAGGGTGGGGCGGACGAACCACCTCTGCAATTCCTTCTGCACTGCCAATCAGAGAATATCCGAAGTGGAAGGGAAGGCAGGCAGGCAGTAGGATCAGGCAGAGACCACACATCTTGAAGAACCTCCACTTACAGATAAGTAACTTCTTTGAGCGATGGTCTCTATTGTATTCCACTGTGGGTGATTGACAAGCAGTACGTAAGTAGGAGGAGGGTGCAAGGATGAGGACGGTAGGGTTAAGTGGAGAACCACTCTCCCAAAGGAGGTATCAGCAGCTGAGTCTTATACCAGTGCATAATGCCTTGCAAACGTGTGGATGGAACTCCATGTGACTACTTGATAGATATCTAGGAGGGGTACGGTCCTGATGAGACACTATGGTCACTGCTTGAGCTGTAGTGGAGAGAGCTCATACCCATATAGGGGACGGGAGATTCGAGAACTGATAGAGTAGAATGCAACCAGATATCCATTTGGAAATTCTCTGGGTGGAGACAGCGTGCCCTCTGACACTCTCCACTATAGTAACAAATTGTCTCCGGGACTTCCTGATTGGTTTTGTTCTCTGAAGGTAAAAGGCCAACACGCATCGAACATTGAGGGAGTGGAGTCTACCTTCTTCTGCCGATGCATGCAGTTTCAGGAAGAATACAGGTAAGTGAATGGACTGGTTCAGATGAAATTCCAAAACCACTTTAGGGATAAATTTGCAATGTAGGTGTAAAGAAACTGTGTCTTTGTGGAACACAGTGTATGGAAGAGTCTGCCATCATTGCTCCCTGTTCACAGACCTCCTCTCTAGTGTAATGGCTGCGAGAAAAGTGACCTTTATGGAGAGGAAGGACATGGAACAAGTAGCTAAAGGCTCAAAGTGGGGCCTTGTCATTACCAAAAGAATAAGATTCAGGTCCAACTGGAGCGCAATTTTTTGAGAAGGTGGGAAACTTTATCAGAATCAATTGGTTAATGGGTGTGTGAAGATGGAGTAGCCCTGAGTACGTGGATGGAATGCACTGACTGCCACTAAGTGGACTCGCAAAGGGCCAGAGGGATAGACCCGATGTCTTCAAGGATAGGATATTGTCTAGGATGAGGGGGAACAGCTGTAGTTTCTGGTAGAACTCCTCTTTGTTGTGCCCAGGACGAGATCCATTTTCATTTAGCTAGGCAACATTTTCTAGTTGAGTTCTTTCTGCTATTAGAGAGGCTGTCTCAAACAGCTGAGGAACACGCACGTTCTAGGGATGCCGCCCATCCAAATACCACACCCTGAGGTAGAGAAGTCATGGATTTGGGGTGTTTGATCCTGCTGTTGCACTGAACCAAGAGCTCGGGTAATATTGGGAAGGTAATCAGCGGCCAAGGCGACAAGCACAGGAGGTTGGGGAACCAGAACTGTCTGGGTCACAAAGGGGAGATCAGGATGACTGTTGCCCTGTCCTGCCATATTCTGCATAACACCTGTGGTAGTAGCGGCAGTGGAGGGAAGTTGAACTGGTCTGGCCAGGAAAGGAGAGCGTTGCCCGGGGAGCGGTAACCTAGGGCTCCTCTGGCGCAATACATTGCGCACTTCTTGTTCGCCTGGAAAGTGAAGAGATCTCTGGTTGGGATTCCTCGCTGTGTGAAAATGTCATGCAGCACCGTGTTGTAAGCTTCCCACTTGTGGTCAATCATGAAGTGTCAGCTGAAGAAGTATGCGAGCACATTCTGCATCCCTGAAAGGTAGGCTGCAGATAGGGTGATCTGACTGCTGACAGTCTCTGGAACTGGTTTGACTGCCTCTTGCACACAGAGAGGCAGATCCCACTCCCCCTTGCTTGTTGGTGTAGAAGACAGTTGTAGTTGTCTGACTATATCAGGACATGGTGAGAGCAGATGAATGGAAGAAAAGATTCACATACCTTTCTTACTGCATGTAATTCCAGTATATTGATATGCATTCTAGACTTTTGAGATGTCCATGTTCCTTGTGCCGTGCAATTGCCCATATAAGCTCCCCAACCTAGCAGGGATGTAGCCTATTAAAATTATGAACTATTGACAACTGGATTAATATGGTTTTGCAAAAAACATCAGACCTGAGGATGCTAAAGGGTCTGACCAAACCCAGCGGGGGTGAGAAGGAACTGAAGATGTGGTCAGTCCACCCCCCACTTTATCACTTCAGTCACAGGCATGAGGTGAGCCAGGGCGCATGCGCAGACCAATGGACACTACTTTTAAATTCTCTGTCTGCAGGTGCATGTATAAGCCCACAGTGGAATACAGTAGGGACCATCACTTGAAGTAGTAGTTCATTTTCTCTGCTGCTCTTTGGGGTAGCTCTTCTTTTGGTCTGGTCTCCTTTTCTTTATGGTAGCTGGCAATTACTCTACCGGCACATCTGACATTGGGTGCCCCACTGTGGTGGAGCACTGAAGCAGAGTGTCGCTGCATTCGTAGAATCATAGAATATCAGGGTTGGAAGGGACCCCAGAAGGTCATCTAGTCCAACCCCCAAATCCATTCACATTTTGGATGGATTTGTTTTAATTCATCCAAAACTTGATTATTTCTCTAGTCTACAGCTTGCCCTTCCTTTATTGTCCAAAAGCTTTTAATGTGAGGGATTGGCTTGCAATTCTTCAGCAGAGTAGTATATTTCAAGTGTCAGCTCAGACTAATCATAGACACTACTGCTTGATTTCAGGGAATTTTTCTTAACACTGGTAAAGTTGATTTTAAATTGATATTTTGCCTGACTCGACATATGTGAGATGGGACGTGTGCTCTGTGGGTTCAAACAAGAGGACAGAGTCAGGCGATGCAAGTTCTGTTCCACCTCTGCCACCAACTCGCTGTGCAACTTGGAGCAAGTCACTATCCACTCTGTACCCCAATTTGTCCACCTGTAAAATTAGGATGCCTCAGGGAGGGTTGTAAAGCTTAATGCATCAGGGTTTGTGAACTGCTCGGAGGTCCTTTGAAGAAAGGAGCAATAGAAGTACACATTTTAATTAACCTAATGGGAGGGGTTTTTTTAGTAAACAAATTAAAACCTCTAACAGCTCTGGACAGCCCTCTAAAACTGCAGTAAATTGGGTTTCCTAGTATCTGTTACATGGCTGGACTGAGAATCTAGGGCCTGAGGCAAACCAAGGCATTGGGCCCCTATGGCTCCCCCTGTGCCATGGCCCCAGCCCTCAACATGGAGTGGTGGTGGCAATGGGTCCCACTCTCCTTCCAAAGAGGCAAGGGCACAATGCCCACTTCTCCTCAGGCATGCTATCAGAGGTCCTCCTCCCTTTGTGACCAAGAGGGGTTAACAGCAGTCCCCAGAAGCCCCACCCCCCAGTACTTTTCCCCAGCAACCAGGGTTTATCTGCTTGAGAGGGTGAGTCTGGCCTGCTGCACTCATCTCCTCTTGTCCCATGCAGATTGCTCTGCTTTAGCAGAGTCTTGCACTTAACACTTCCACTGAGATGCATGGAGTAGTTCACACCTCTCAGAGCTATTATCTTAGGCTGTCTGCAGACTCAGAGGTCACTGAGCTGGTTATATTTAGGTTACTTTTTCAAGCTTTTCTTCACAAGGATGAGGGCTAGAAACTTTACTTTAAATGAAAGCTGACATTCTGATGTAATCACATGACTCCACAAACTGGAGCCCTAGGCACAGGCCCAATAGCGATTATGGTTTAATCCAATCTACTGCATCTCTTTTGGCACTGAAAAAAAAAAGCTAATACCGTCCTGTGACAGGGTGTACCAGGCCCCTTGAGGACCCCTGCTGGAGGTCTTGCAGTCCTAACATACCCCATCCCAGAAAAGGAGCAGTAAAGGTGGGTCCTCCAGGCCTGCCTAGACAGGTCACAGGGAAGCAGCCAATCAGAGCACAGTAGGCTCAGTTAAAAAGAGCTGCTGGGCCTGAGTAGGAAGAATTTCAGCTCTGAGGAAAGGACAAGGAGGAAGGGGATAGATGGGAAGCGGCCCAAGGAATAGCAGTAGTAATTATTAAAGAAAGCAGCATGGAGCTGCTATTTGTAGGGTCCCTGGGTTGGAACCTGGAGTAGTGGGTGGAGCTAGATTCCCCCTCCCCCCACTGGTCACTGGGGGCATGGCCTAAGCCCCAAGAAGGGGATAAAGCTTGTTTAGAGGCCCAAGTGAAGGACTTAAAGAGTCTCCAGAGAGGAAGCCCTGGGGGTAGTGTGCAACACCAAGGCAAACATGGACTTTAAGCTAGCCCAGAAGGGGCTGCAGGCATTATGAAGGGCACAGGGAAAGGCCCTGTTGACCCTTTTCCCCCAGAAGGGGTTCCTTCATGTCTTTGGAATATGTATGACTTAGCTGGAAGGCTGAGTCACGGACAACCCACTTGACGAGGGCAGCCGCCGACAGAGAGCACCATAAGTAGCGAGAGAGAGAGAGAGAGAGAGCAGGTCTGCACTCACCTGACAGGAGGCGCTCAGGAGAGGTGAGTGTGCACCATTACACTTCCTCTATACAGTCAGGCCTGAATTTACATGGATTTTTTTGCACAGTTGCAGTTATGCACTGTCAATTAATTATGACCCTTTGAATCCCTGCCATGTACACAAATACTTTTACATGGTGCAGCATGGTCACCAAGATGCACAAATCAGTGGCATAGTCAGGACCCAACACTTGGGTGGGCCCCAACTTTGGGTGGGTGGGCAATGACGAGGGTGGGGGAGGGAAGGCAGGAAGGATGGGGCAGGAGTGATGGGGTGCCTCCCCTGACCCCCTCCAGCTGGCCTTGTGGGGGGCCACAGAAACTCTGGCCAGGGGCCCCCCAGGCACAGGAGCTTGCCCCACCCGGCACTCCTGCCAGGGAGCGGGGTTGGGGCAGGGTGACTTGCCCCACTCTGCCTTCCTGGCGCTCCTGCTGGGGAGTGGGCCAGCCTCCATGCCCCAATCCCACTCCCTGGCAGGAATGCCAGGCGGAGTGGGGCAAGCCCCCAACACCACTTTCTGGCAGGAGCACTAGGCGGATGGGCAGAGCGGTGAAAGCCCCCCGCGCTCCAACTCCCTTCCCTGGGTGTGTGCCTGGGGGCCTCCCCCCCAAAATTGGCTGGAGGGGGTGAGTGGAGGGGGCCCCGATCCTTCCTGCTTCCCCTCCATCATCATTGCCCACTCACCTGAAGTCAGGGCCCACCCCACTGCTCCACACACCACAGCCTCCCCAGATGAGCACGCAGAGTTCTGACTTCAACAATATGATGATAATGTTGATACTGTATCGAGTTCATCCTCAACATCAGTAAAGGTTAGTACCTGTACTGTAGTAAGTTTAAATTTCATTTAAAAATGTTAATAAAACCTGTAGTACTGTATTGTGTAAATTAGGGAGGTCATTTTGTGAGCCTGGAACCGAAAACCTTATTTCTCGTAGACCCTTGATATCTTTTTACATGATTTCTATTTGCATGGTGTTTTTTAAAGAACATAACCACAGTGTAAATCGAGGCCTGACTGTATTGCAGTCTAGGGGAGGAATTTAATGTCTCCTATCATATATTAGATAACATTAATGCAGGGTCTACTTTGACTATTTCTTATGCCATGAGAATGAGTAAAATGTGGAATAGAAGTATTCTAAGAGCATAAAACTTGCATCACTGTGGAGAAAAATTTCAACTTGACAGTTCTGGTTTTGTGATCTGTTAGTAATCATCTGTTGCTTTCATGGCTTGTAGCAGCAATCATAAGAGGAGGCTCTCAATCAGAACCATCTGTTTTTAGAAGGCAAACCAAAAATAGATATTAGGCAAAGCTGCTAGAGGAATCCAACCTTCATCCAGTGAAGGGTAACTGTAACTGCTGCTCAAAGGGTATGAGTGAAGCACGCACACTTACAAGAGCTGGCTTCTGAAGAGAAGTTCCTGCTACAAATCTAAATTATAATCCATTTCCCTAGCAGTACATTGTAGTGACAGTCTATAAATCCTCACTTCGTATGAGTCACTTTGCCTTACTTTTATCATTTCAGAGTTTGTTTCAAAGCTATCCTTGAAGAGTTAAGGAAAGATTATGCCACCAATAGTTTTCTTCCTGGATAAGAATATTTCCATTTAAAAAGGGCTGATGTGATATTTTTAGATCTGTTCAACAATAAGCAATTGGACAGTACTATCTCCCGTGTCCGTTGTGCACACCAGACAGCTAAATTGAACAGTGAGTTACACCAGGGAAAATCCAGAATAGTTCCACAGGCTTCAAACCTAGTTTCCCAGAATTAAGGGCTAAGCTGCAGTTTTGCTACAAACCCTGAACAAGGGTCAGTGTGAACAAGGTTATGTTTCAGCCAGTCACAATCTGGTTTCTAGTTCCCCACTTGCCCTGGAGGGGAGGGGAAGTAGTCTGTGATAGCGGTATACCTAGCACAAATTACTTGATCTGGTGCATAGGCCCATCTGATCTTGTTCAGCCTTGGCTCTACCTACTCCCCCTCCACCTGTATGGAATGGGGAGAAGCTGCCACAGGAGGCACTGCCAGCGGGAGAGCAGCCAAACGTTGAACTAACTAGGCAGGTCCCAGCCTGGCCCTAAACGAAAGCAGAATTTGCCCTGATAATAGCCTGTGTTATTCCTATTATAGCAGTGTTCAGAGGCACCAATTTGGCCCAAGACCCCATTGTGCTGGCTGCTGCATTTAATTTTCCTACTTCCTGAAATCTTCAAACTTTATTTTCTATACATGCAAAACAAGTTCTGTTGACCCAGACAAGTGTTTGGGGGAAAGAGCACACAGAAAATACCATCTATTTTCACAGGTTTCTGGTTGTGTTTGTGGAGCAAGTGATCCGTTTGCCCAGATTGTGGTCAGTTAGTATTAGATTCACAGGGAAGGCGAGAGGCTGCCAATTTGTGGCCATCATGTATTTTTAATTTATGGCAAAGACACAGAGCCCAGGATAAGTGCTCTCTTACTGTATTATAGAAGGAAATAGTATACCCAAATCCACCTCCAAATTGGGATGAGAAGAACTGTTCAGAGCAGGTATGAATTATACATTGAAAAAGCCTAGTTGAATTATGATTTCTGATACAATTTTATTCTGAAGCATTTGTAAGAGTGAGATTGCTCACATGCCTGAATAGCTGCTTCTTCTTCAGAAATAGCTGGATATTTATCTTTTATACAGAAGCCTGTTAAGCTTAGTTTCAGTGTATTTAACAACTGGAAGAGACCAATGGCATTTATAATAATCGCATTGGGTGAAACTTACCCACCAACACAGTGACAACAGAAGGCTCCCCAATGCAGTGGAAGAGCCATGATGTTGCATAGCGTACGAGTGGGTGGGATGGCCATGAATCAGGAACACTTTGCTCCCCTTTATATGGGGTGCGGCTGACCTCTACATCTGCTGTGCATGGCTCACCACAAGAAGAACTCGGATGGTCTGCAGGGATGGGGGCTGCTCCCTGCATTCACCATTATGCAGCCCAAGTAGCCACACATCCCCACACAGGCTAGGGTCACAGCTGCTGTTCCAGTCTATGGGTTGGTAGAGTGGTTTGCAGAATTGCCCCTACCCTAACCCCCATGTTCAGAAGTAGATTCTATTCCCAACCCCCATGATAGTCCCCAGAACAAGCCTTGTTTATTTGGACTGTGAATAGAAAGAAAGGGGGGGGGGGGAGGTAAATTTAAGCCTTTGGGTCAAGTCTGGCCACCTCCCTGAGGAGGTCCCCCTGGCAGTGAAACTGGTGTGACTCTCCTAGGCAAGGAGGGGAAACGGATGCTTGGATGGAGGCCTGCCCTCTGTGAATGGCATAGAACTCCACTCTGCCTGAGCTTCCTTCTCAGTGGGGGGTGGAGGGAGCCAGATGATCTGCATGGATTTTTCAGTCTTTCCTCATGTGCGGAGACACAGAAGGGCCACCAAAGTCTATTTTGGTGTGAAGCAGCTTTCATAGAGCATCTACGGCACTGATGTCCGAGCATGAGGGAGGATTTCTTCTGCCCAGCCTGAGTAGGTGCTGGACTTGGGATTTGGTCCTTAACATACAATTTTCATGTGACTGTCACTTATATGGCATTTATTTCCATCAGTGTTAATAACAGACAGTCACTAACAACAGAATCATAGAAATCCACAGTGACAGATTTTTTTTAAATGTTGTGTTGTAGCCTGCAACACAATGCAAGACCAAAATGAAATCCATGAGGATCTGGCCCAGAGGAGCTATGGCCATATTCACCACTTGAGGATAGAGACTCATGCAAATAGGTCTATACTATTTGAGTTGGAAACGATGGAGCAACATTTAATGTTCCTGTTCAACCTAAAGTGGACAGCTGAGAGAGGAGGTCAGTTTAATGCTTCTATAGATGTACCACATCATGGCTGGCTAACACCAAGCAAATACTTTATGTGTGGGACTACTTCTAAGTGTCAAACCTATACTAAGACACTCCAGTACTATGATGGTGGGGGACAGTTTACACCAGCCGAGGATCTGGCACAGAGTGAATTAGCCTGCAACTTCCTAAAACAAGCTCTTAGCCTCAGGGATGCTAAGTGTCCTCCTGACCACCACCACATGGTTCACATGTTATGTTTGAGCCCGCAGCCTTTCCAACAACACTGGCACCAACCTGGGAGAGGGGGAGAGCATGCATGGGGTCAATGCAGGGTTGCCAACCCTCCAGGCCTGTCCTGGAGTCTCCAGGAATCAAAGATTAATCTTTAATTAAAGACTGTCATGTGATGAAACCTCCAGGAATACATCCAACCAAAACTGGCAACTCTAGGTTAATGCTAGATAAATTCATTCAACTACCAAGCAGAGATGGGGGGGAAAAAAAAATCAAAGGAAGGAAAGCAATGAGATCCCACTGAGTTCTGTGACATTCCCTGTAAGAAGCTCACACTAACTAGCAACCATTACTCCCTTGGACTTAAATTTAAATACTTGACACTCACCCAGTAGTTCAACAAAAGGCAAAAATTCTACACTCTGAGAATAACGGGATGGTCAGAAATTTAAACTTTCAGCTCAGTTCTTTTCTTCTGGGCGATTGGGTGCACTGCAGACATCTGACAACTCCTTCTACTGTACCAGCACTCGTTACAATTAGTAGAGCCTGTGGGTCAAGCAGCCTTTTCTAGAGGGAATGGAACCAAAAAAAAAAAAGCTGGGGTACTGTAGTGTCTAATATTGGACACGTCCTGTTTGGGTACTATATCCTACATATGTCGGAAGATGGACTCAGTGATCAAATAGACCTTCACAGGGAAAGGACCTATTACAAATAAAGACAAAAGCGATTGTTCCAACACTAATTTAAAAACAGTTCTTATACAATAAATGGGTCTAAGTCTTTATACAGACTCCTTTAGATTAATTCCTGTGATTGTTGCGCATCTAGAATGGCACTAAAGTTGTAAGAGACCAGTGCCACCCAATGTTTTATTTGTAATGAAGGTGGTGTTGGGGCTCAAGCCAACTTTTTTTTTTTACATTCATAACTGATGCAGCAAGCTCAGAGGTGCCAGGGCTCAGCCCTGACGTCACCTCATGCACATTTTATAATACATCACTGTGAAAAACTTTCAGGAATTAAAGGGGATGTGTTTTCTGGAATTCCTCTGCACAATGTGCTGGGGTGTGTGGTTTGTCAAGTGTGTTCAGCATCAGCCTACCTTCAACAGCAGTTCATGGACTTCAGTGGAAGCAGAACTAGCTTAACATTGAGTGCATTTGAAAATCCTACCCCAGGTCTCCACTATTCTGTTAGCAAACCTCTCACTGTTTATGCACAGTCTCTACCTCTGTGTTAAATTACTAATAAAGGCAGCCTGTGTCACCTCTGAGCTCCACCCAAGCATTCACTCCAGACATTGTATCCAAATTTCAGTGAAAACCAATACCCAAGAGGAACTAGCAAGATGCATACTTAACACTCAGCAACACGGATGATCATTCAGCATTCATTCTTATCTCTGGCTGTTGCTATGTCTAATTTAGATTGCAAGCTGCTTGAGGCAGGATTCTGTCTTTGCTTTGTCTATAAAGCACTGTGTTCACCTATGATGCTGATAAATGTTCCTTTGCTCTGGACGATAGTGTTTTGTTATATGCAAATCACCAAGTGCTGGCTATTGCAAGAAGAATTACTGTATTTACTGCCACAGAATGATGCAGTATAGAACATTAAAGAAGAATTATTACTGTAATAGCTACATGGGTCAAATGACAATCTTTCCATAACTCTTTTATAAGTGTTACTTTGGTATTTAAAAGCATTTTTCATAAACAGGTTATTCAATTCCAAACTAATATGAAATGGACTTTTCTTTTTACTGCTCTCCCATTCTTTCCAGTTTCTCAATAAGATTATAAAAAGAGGGGGCGATGGTGGGTTTGGTTTTTTAGTTAGAAAAAATAAGTTTTGAGGCTCTGTTCAAAAGTATGTATTCTAGGAACGGTAATATTCATAAGTGTTGCTAACTCTTGTGATTTTTACTGCAAGTCTCATGAAATCTAGTGTTTTTCTTAAAGCCGCAGCTGCTGGGCCTGTGATCACAGCTTTAATTTAAAGGCAAAGGTGAGTTTCTAGCCCTTATGAGTGTGGAGAAAAACTTGAAAACATTAACCCGAAAGACTCAAATCAGAAGACAAATGAAAAGAACTTCAGAGTGGATTTTTTTTTCCCCAGAAGTGTCATGGATTGGGGGAGGGGTGGAACTGACTCATGATTTTTGAAGGTTTAGGATTGGCAATTAATAATGTTTTGTCAAATTAAATTGACTGCCATTTTGTCGATGTGCTCTTGATATAGGACCTGACGGAAAGCCCATTGAAGTCAGTGGAAAGACTCTTGTTGACTTCAAATAGTTTTGGATTAGCCCTAATATAGATACTAATAAGACAAGTAATATGATCTAAGGTATTTAACTATGGAAAGTAGATATAAACTGAAAGCTATGTATTCAGGTCCAGATTAGGCTTAAGCTGGGGTTCAAAGTTGGCTGCAGAAAATGGGTCCCTTCTTATTTTAGAACGAAAGTAAGCAAAGATTCAGATAAGGAGAGTCAATTACAAACCTCCCCGAAATTCTCAAAGTTTGGTATAATCTCTATCAGAATGGCTGGACTTAATTAAACCACCTTAACTGAGAGGTGAGACGGATGAGATTGGATATTATCCTTTATCAAATGAGTGCAGATGTGACCAGTTAAAATCAATGCAGAAAAACAAAAAACCAAACAGGTGGAAATGTCGTACCGGCAGATCAGTAATTACTGTTTGGGTTCAATATTGTCTTTTTAATTTATGGGAGGTTCACAGAGTATTAGATAGGTGTCACTAAAACCTAACTGTCAGAATAAAGAATGGTTTCAGAGTAACAGCCGTGTTAGTCTGTCTTTGCAAAAAGAAAAGGAGTACTTGTGGCACCTTAGAGACTAACCAATTTATTTGAGCATGAGCTTTCGTGAGCTACAGCTCACTTCATCGGATGTTTGCATCCGATGAAGTGAGCTGTAGCTCACGAAAGCTCATGCTCAAATAAATTGGTTAGTCTCTAAGGTGCCACAAGTACTCCTTTTCTTTTTATAATAAAGAATGGAGTTCATATGGATCTTGGTTTCAAATTCAAGGACACCTCGTTACTATTAATCTAAAAAGTGGAATTTTTACTTGACTGTATAGTCAGTGTGAAATAGTCTGTTTAGTAGTAGGGTCTCAGCAGAGATTCCAGAAATGGGTTTCAAACATTTCATTTGTATTCTTTAGTTATAGAGATTTCACAAAAGGGCCTCTCACACTGGGCTAATTGGCTCTGAGGTCTTTACTAAGCTCTGGCACTGACTTTGTGACTTTGGTTAAATCACTTAGGTCTGTAGTTTCCAAAAGCATCCATTACATTTTGGTACCCAATTTAAGGTACCCAGGGCCTGATTTTCAAAAGGAACTTTTACCTCTTAGCACAAACTGGGGGAAAAAATGTTTTAGGTGTCTCAAATTTACCTCCCAAGTTTAATAGGCACTTTTGAAAATGCAGGCCTTGGTATCTCTGATCCTCAGTTTTCCCCCCATCTATGTACTAGGGATAGGGATACTTCTCTACCTCACAAGGGTGCTGGGAAACTTGTTTAATTGATGTTTATGAATCCTTTTGAGATGATTAGATGGAAAGCGCTGCACAAGAATTATTCTTCAAAAAGCATTTTTAAAGCAACCTGTAGTTTTTAGTGTTCCCTTTACTATTACTGAGGATATCAGGTTTTCATTAACAACTCTTCCCTATAATTCTCAGCCTGATCCAGCAAACGAATTAACAAAATTGTGTTTGACACTAGTCTGTTGCCCTGTAGATACTGTAAGGCTTAAATTGCACACAGCATATCTGGCACATTTTCATTTAAATGTCATCTGCACATACCCATTTCTACAGGCTAGTTGCTGCTGGAGAGCTCCATGTTCTGGCTAGGGACGCCATCCCCGTGCACACACCAACCGCTCGAGGGAGCATGTCCTGTGCTCTACACAGGACTGAGGTGCTGAAATATACATGGGGCAGTGTGCACCCAACAGTGGGCACATAGGCCAGCTGCAGCTGGGAAGCTAACTAGAAAGGGAGAAGTGATAATTGCTATAATTTATGTATCTACTAAAATAGCCATTTTTTTTCAAGTTTTACAATAACTGAGATTCAAGCTGTTAACTGTTATGGACGCTGCGTTTGATGGATTTGCACTTGCATGCTCCAGGGCTGCATTTGGCCCAAGACTCCATTTCAGGACCAACTAAGAGTAAATGGGCCATAAGGGAAGAAAGCCATATTTCAACACAACATACCTGTAACTAGCCAGAAAAGATGTGTTGCATTATCAAGTCAGTAAGATGGTGAAAAGAGAAAAGACGGCTGAACTGGATCATCTGATAATGGCTAGAGAGGTGGCCAGCAGGGATTACAGATATCACTACTATCTCTCAGTGTATTTATAGCAACAACAAATAATCTCATTCTGCAAATTGTGTACACAATGTGTCAATGTAACTATGCCTTTCCATCATTCTCATCTCCCTCATACATGCCCCTAGCTTCTAACTCGTTTTTGTGCCTTGTCTTAATTTAGGTCCCAGTCTTGCAAACACTTACACATGTGCTCAACTTTTAGCACCTTAGTCATATTTACTTCAAGAAAGAAAAGGATTTCCAATACCAGGGCCTACATTAAGACAAGAGCCTTTGACTTCTGGGAGAATACCCAGATTTAAGTATGCCCCGAAGTGTTTGCAAGAGGGGCCATCTCTATTAGCTAGTCCAATAGCACCCAGATGACTGAGGCTGCCGGGTGCTATTGGAATACAAATCCCCATCATTATCTGAAGTGGGTAAACAAAGGGCTCAGTACCTTCAACTTCTGTAGGTTTCAGTGGGAGCTGAAGAGGAGCTCAGAGCTTTACAGCCTTAGACTCACAACATGCTCCTTACTCAAAAGGGAGGGGCAACCTGTGTTCTCGAAGCAGGCTGAGTCTCAGCAAGGAAACGTGGAGGCAGTAACATTAACCTCTAGGTGAAATCCAGCCACCCTGAAAAAACAGTGGTCCCCTAATGAGCACCACTGCAGCACACTGTTACTTGTCCATTGTACACTGGCATATCCTCTCAAAGGGAGAGGTTGCTAGAAAGTGAGGGAAAATATAAATGAGGGAGGAAATCTAGACAACTTAAAAATGGGTGACATTAACTACAAATCCTGAGGGTCGGATATGAAACTCAGATGGTCAAAAATAATTCTCCTCAGCTTCATTGAATTCCTATACACAGCAACAGGGCTGGGTGGAGCAAGAGACTGCCCCCCTGAGAGGAGCTGGCTGTGGAATGCCTTATCTACATGGCATGGCCACTGGAGAGGCATAGTTATCACCCTCCTCCTGGCCTAGGAGCTGGAACAGCTGCAGAACTAAACATGCTACTAGAGCTTCTGCTGTCCAGCTGCTGTACTGGCTATTTTCTGCTGAATAGGCCCTAAATGTTTTCAGTCAGAGGAAAGCCTGGTGGGTGGGTGCACGTATGCACCCACAGAGCAATGTCTGTCTGTATATAGAAAGAAGACTGTGTGTGAGATCCTGACTAGTCTTATTGTTCTGTATATTCACAATCTCAGATCAACAGAACTTTTATCCTCTAATCTTGTTATGAAGATATCAGAATTAGTCTTTGAAACTAGGTCTGAAGGAGTAAGTGATCTGTAGTAGTTTGTGGTGATTAAGAACCCTACTATTAGTTTCCAACTGGCTTCTTCACAGCACACCCAGTACAAAGCCTACAGAACCTTCCACTGAACAAAAGCCTCTCACAGGTGGATAAGTGTGGGAATAAGTAAAGAGACACCTGGGTTGACAAGAGAGCTTGAGTACATCAGGGAAAGGAGGAGGGCCCAGTGGCTTTGGCACTAGCAAGAGACCCCAGTACAATTCCTTGATCTGCCACAGACTTCTTTGGGCAAGTTACCTAGTCTCTGCATGCCCCAGTTTCTCATCTGTATAATAGGTAAATACTAAGTCCCCATCTTACAGGGGTGTTGTATGGATAACTACTATGGTAAAGGGAGGGCCACATACATGACAAAGCTCTGAGAAGATAGGTGCTATGGGGATGACACAGTATTTTATAGCAAACCAATTTGCAGTGGGACAGGGAGGAAATCACCTGCACCACTAAGTCAGAATGTCAGGATAGATCCTCTGCTGGTGTAAATCAGGAAAGCTTCAATGCAGCTATTCTTACATACAGCCGCTGAGGATACAATTAGTATATTGTTAAATTAGCAGTCTGCAGCAGACATATTTAGGAAGCCGCCTGCTATCACACTGACATGGAGGAGACACCCAGAAGCAAGATCTATAATGCTTTGAATATTTTTATTTTCTATTTTAAGAATATGGTTTTAGAAGCTTTAAAGGAACATTTCTGTCCCCCTACCCCAGAGGTTCTTAACTTTTCCTTCTAAGCCCCCCCCCCCCCCAACATGCTATAAAAATTCCACAGCCCACCCATGCCACAACAACTATTTTTCAGTAGATTAAAAGCCAGGGCTGGTGTTACAGGGTAGCAAGCAGAGCAAATGCCCAGGGCCACACCACAAGGGGCCCTGCAAAGCTAAGTTACTCAGGCTTCTGGGAACTGCAGCCAATGAGAGCTGTGGGGACAGCGTTTGTGGGCACGAGTAGTGCATGGAGCCCCCTCCCCCCACCCTGGGGCCACAGGAACGTGCCAGCTGCTTCTGGGAGCAATGTAGGGCCAGGGCAGGCAGGAAGCCTGCCTTAGCCCCACTGTGCCGCCGATAGAGAGCCGCCCGTAGTAAGCGCCTCCCAGCTGGAGCTTACACCCCTACCCCAGCCCAGAGCCCCTTCTGGCACCCAAACTCCCTCCCAGAGCCTGCAGCCCTCATCCCCTCCCACACCCCAACCCCCTGCCCCAGGCTCAGCCCGGAGTCCCCTTCCACACCCCGAACCCCTCAGCCCCACATCCCCTCCTGCCCCCCAAGCCCCTGCCCCATCCTGGTGAAAGTGGGTGAGGGTGGGAGAGAGTGAGTGACAAAGGGAGGGGGGATGGAGTGGGGCCTTGGGGAATGGGAGGGGCAGGGGTGTTTGGGTTTGTGTGATTAGACAGTTGGCAACCCTACTTTGGCTTCAGCCCAGGGAGGAGGGGCTCAGGCTTTGGCTTTCTGTCCTGGGCCCCAGTGAGTCTAATGCTGGCCCTGCTCTCTGCTTTATTTTGGTGGACCCCCTGAAACCTGCTCACAGCCCCCCAAGGGGCCCTGTGCCCCTGGTTGAGAACTGCTGCCCTCCCCCATTTCTCTTGTTCCATTTGGCAAACACTGACCTCGTCACAGCGCCACTACTGGTTTCAAGGAATTGAAATAAAAATGGCTATTTTGGCTTAAACACCTCCACTTGATACAGCAACTCATTGTAGCAGAGCATCTGTATCTTCATGCACCAGCATAATCCCAGATGACATCATAACTCTGGGAAGAAGGGCTTGCCAGATACAGTCTGCTGGCTCATCAGAAGCAGTTATAAACACACCAGGCTGGGCTGAGTGGGAGGCAAGCATAGAGGAGGACAAGCCTCTGCAAGGTTCCCCTCATGGTGTTCCCCTCTGATTTTTTCTGATGGGGGAAGGGTTTGCTGCTCTTCCTACCACTCCACCCTAGAAAAAGTCACGGAAACCCATCCAAATGCCCTTGGGGAAGCCATAGGAGGCTGAGTCTACTACCCATGCAGAGATCCATGGTAATCCTGTAGGCCTGGCCACCAGCACCTCCGAGCACAGCTCCACTTGTGCCTAGCTATCAAGTACTCCCCCTAGTTATAACTGCCCCTGGGGATTCCTCTCCAACCCTTTAAAGGGGACTCCCAACCACACCGGGGACCCTGTAGAAAGGATCTCTCTCACACACACACCCCTAGGCTTTATGACCATTTCCTCAGAATCTCCAGCGGAGCAGTGGGAGGACACATCCCTGTCCCCAGCCCACTTTGCCATCTTCCTCTCCCTTGTGCTAATCCTGGACCTGGTGGGCACATTCCATGGAGGTGGAGGAACAAGAGCATGGGGGACAGTGATATAAAGGCAGCTGAGCCCTCATCACAAAGGGGAGATCTGCATGTGGATCTGGTAAGGGAGGGGGGCCAAACACAATTTCCTCTTTTCCCCCCATTGTTGGGCACCTTACAAAGATACTGCAGACACTACTTTTTTTTAAATGGGCTGGTACACTTAAAAAGCTAGGGCCAAATTCACTGACCCTAAGTCAAGTGAGTCACCCTGCTTGAGTAAAGGCCGCAGGATCCGGTCCATCAGATTATAACACTTTTAAAGTTTAAATTTTGAGGACTAAAAATCTTAACAGAGTTTCTTTGACTTACTACTCCAAGTCTGGACACCTAACACTAACCAGCTTTGCCTGAGATGAATCAGGAGTAACTCAATTTATCTAACTGCTATGTATTAACTGGTGCATCCCACTAGTTACACAGGAGGACATAGGGTAGCCAGCTTCTATACTGATCTGCTTGCAATACATAAACATACAGAATACTGCAAGACTGAGACAAAGCTGTATGTTCACTGTTAACGCCCCACAATAGTAACAAGCTGAGACTGAGTGATTTCAGATGCCACTTAACACTAAGCTCTGTTTAAAACCAGTGGTCCTGCGTTTTCTGTACTGTACTTTAAAGAGGTTTTAGAATGTTAATAAATGTTTTATTAAGTCAAATGCCCTATTTTCTTGAATGTATTTTTAAATGTTCCATATATTAGAGTTTTGGCATTATAGGACAGGCTTAATTCCAGTCTGACAACAAAACATTTACGGAAGAGTTGAATGTTGGATAATAGGACTGTGATAGAGGAAATACTGAATGACTCTCTTTTATATGTGCACTACTGACCTGTATTTATATCAGTGAAATCATAGTCATGAATAGGGCCCTACCAAATTCATGGTCCATTTTGGTCAATTTCACAGTTATAAGATTTTTAAAATCATAACTTTCAAAATCTCAGATTTCACAGTGTAATTGTCGGGGCCCTGATCCAAAAAGAAGTTGGGGTAGGGGCTGCAAAGTAATTGTAGGGGGGGTTGCAGTACTGCTACCCTTACTTCTGTGCTGCTGCTGTGGGTGGCATTGCTGCCCTCAGAGTTGGGCAGCCAGAGAGCGGTGACTGCTGGCTGGGAGCCCAGCTCTGAAGGCAGAGCTGCTGCCAGCAGCAGCGCAGAAGTAAGCATGGCATGGTCTGGTATTGCCCCCCTTACTTCTGCACTGCTGCCTGCAGAGCTGGGCCCTCAGTCTGCAGACACCACTGTTCAACCACCCAGCTCTGAAGGCAGCAGCACAGAAGTAAGGGTGGCATGTTAGGATATTGCCACCTTTGCTTCTGCACAGCTGCTGGTGGAGTGCTGCCTTCAGAGCTGGGCACACGGCCAACAGCTGCTGCTCTCCGGCTGCCCAGCTCTGAAGGCAGGGCAGAAGTAAGGGTGGCAACACCATTAAGCCCCCCCCCCGCCAAAAAAAATAACCTTGCAATCCCCCTGCAACTCCCTTTTGGGTCAGGACCCTCAGTTTGAGAAACACTGGTCTCCTCTGTGAAATCTGTATAGTATTGGTTAAAGGCACACAAAAGACCAGATTTCACAGGAGGAGATCAGATTTCACGGTCCATGAGGCGTTTTTCATGGCCATGAATTTGATAGGGCCCTAGTCATGAAACATGACTTTCTGGTTTAAAAACAAGACAAAAACAAATACCCTTCAGGTATAGATATGACTTTGCCTAGCTGGAAATGAGGCCAGTTCAAATACTGATTTCTGCTGCCTCTGCTAGTAGTTTTGCCATTCATTTCATGCCAATGAAAGCATATTATATATAACTGGGTGAATGTTGTTTACTTTGCTTAAGATGAATGTCTGTCTGAAACATATACTCTAGTTCAAACACTAGTTGTTGGGCTACATATAGAAATCACAGCGTGGAAGTCTATGGCCTGTATTATGAAGATCAGACTAGATTATCTTAATGAAAAAAAACTTACATATATTTGAAATGAAAAACACAGTTATGTTCCTTGCAGTCAGGAGTTTTGAACCATTTAAAAAAGAAATTTGGCCTCAATCCTGCAGTATACAGAGTGCCTCCTTGTGAGAGGCTCAAGAATCATAGAATATCAGGGTTGGAAGGGACCTCGGGAGGTCATCTAGTCCAACCCCCTGCTCAAAAGCAGGACCAATCCCCAATTAAATAATCCCAGCCAGGGTTTTGTCAAGCCTGACCTTAAAAACTTCTAAGGAAGGAGATTCTACCACCTCCCTAGGTAACACATTCCAGTGTTTCACCACCCTCCTAGTGAAAAAGTTTTTCTTAATATCCAACCTAAACCTCCCCCACTGCAACTTGAGACCATTACTCCTTGTCCTGTCCTCTTCTACCACTGAGAATAGTCTAGAACCATCCTCTCTGGAACCACCTCTCAGGTAGTTGAAAGCAGCTATCAAATCCCCCCTCATTCTTCTCTTCCATAGACTAAACAATCCCAGTTCCCTCAGCCTCTCCTCATAAGTCATGTGTTCCAGACCCCTAATCATTTTTGTTCCCCTTCGCTGGACTCTCTCCAATTTATCCACATCCTTCTTGTAGTGTGGGGCCCAAAACTGGACACAGTACTCCAGATGAGGCCTCACCAATGTCGAATAGAGGGGGACGATCACGTCCCTCGATCTGCTCGCTATGCCCCTACTTATACATCCCAAAATGCATTGGCCTTCTTGGCAACAAGGGCACACTGCTGACTCATATCCAGCTTCTCGTCCACTGTCACCCCAGGTCCTTTTCCGCAGAACTGCTGCCTAGCCATTCGGTCCCTAGTCTGTAGCTGTGCATTGGGTTCTTCCGTCCTAAGTGCAGGACCCTGCACTTATCCTTATTGAACCTCATCAGATTTCTTTTGGCCCAATCCTCCCATTTGTCTAGGTCCCTCTGTATCCTATCCCTCCCCTCCAGCGTATCTACCACTCCTCCCAGTTTAGTATCATCCGCAAATTTGCTGAGAATGCAATCCACACCATCCTCCAGATCATTTATGAAGCTATTGAACAAAACCGGTCCCAGGACCGACCCCTGGGGCACTCCACTTGACACCGGCTGCCAACTAGACATGGAGCCATTGATCACTATCCGTTGAGCCCGACAATCTAGCCATCTTTCTACCCACCTTATAGTGCATTCATCCAGCCCTTACTTCTTTAACTTGCTGACAAGAATACTGTGGGAGACCGTGTCAAAAGCTTTGCTAAAGTCAAGAAACAATACATCCACTGCTTTCCCTTCCTCCACAGAACCAGTAATCTCATCATAGAAGGCGATTAGATTAGTCAGGCATGACCTTCCCTTGGTGAATCCATGCTGACTGTTCCTGATCACTTTCCTCTCCTCTAAGTGCTTCAGGATTGATTCTTTGAGGACCTGCTCCATGATTTTTCCGGGGACTGAGGTGCGGCTGACTGGCCTGGAGTTCCCAGGATCCTCCTTCTTCCCTTTTTTAAAGATTGGCACTACATTAGCCTTTTTCCAGTCATCCGGGACTTCCCCCATTTGCCACGAGTTTTCAAAAGATAATGGCCAATGGCTCTGCAATCACATCCGCCAATTCCTTTAGCACTCTCGGATGCAACTCGTCCGGCCCCATGGACTTGTGCACGTCCAGCTTTTCTAAATAGTCCCTAACCACCTCTTTCTCCACAGAGGGCTGGCCATCTATTCCCCATGTTGTGATGCCCAGCGCAGCAGTCTGGGAGCTGACCTTGTTAGTGAAGACAGAGGCAAAAAAAGCATTGAGTACATTAGCTTTTTCCACATCCTCTGTCACTAGGTTGCCTCCCTCATTCATTAAGGGGCCCACACTTTCCTTGGCTTTCTTCTTGTTGCCAACATACCTGAAGAACCCCTTCTTGTTACTCTTAAAATCTCTCGCTAGCTGCAGCTCCAGGTGCGATTTGGCCCTCCTGATTTCATTCCTACATGCCCGAGCAATATTTTTATACTCTTCCCTGGTCATATGTCCAACCTTCCACTTCTTGTAAGCTTCTTTTTTATGTTTAAGATCCGCTAGGATTTCACCGTTAAGCCAAGCTGGTCGCCTGCCATATTTACTATTCTTTCGACACATCGGGATGGTTTGTCCCTGTAACCTCAACAGGGATTCCTTGAAATACAGCCAGCTCTCCTGGACTCCTTTCCCCTTCATGTTAGTCCCCCAGGGGATCCTACCCATCTGTTCCCTGACGGAGTCGAAGTCTGCTTTCCTGAAGTCCAGGGTCCGTATCCTGCTGCTTACCTTTCTTCCCTGTGTCAGGATCCAACTCATGGTCACTGCCTCCCAGATTCCCATCCACTTTTGCTTCCCCTACTAATTCTTCCCGGTTTGTGAGCAGCAGGTCAAGAAAGCTCCCCCCCAGTTGGCTCCTCTAGCACTTGCACCAGGAAATTGTCCCCTACGCTTTCCAAAAACTTCCTGGATTGTCTATGCACCGCTGTATTGCTCTCCCAGCAGATATCAGGAAGATTAAAGTCACCCATGAGAACCAGGGCGTGCGATCTAGTTGCTTCTGCAAGCTGCCGGAAGAAAGCCTCATCCACCTCATCCCCCTGGTCCGGTGGTCTATAGCAGACTCCCACCACTACATCACTCTTGTTGCTCACACTTCTAAACTTAATCCAGA
Source organism: Lepidochelys kempii (assembly GCF_965140285.1). Lineage (NCBI taxonomy): Eukaryota > Metazoa > Chordata > Testudines > Cheloniidae > Lepidochelys > Lepidochelys kempii. Next base: position 176,578,758 of record NC_136382.1, on the reverse strand, counting down.
GACACTCAGGTTTTTCTGCAGTTTCGTACCGGAGCTCTGAGCAGTCATACTGCTCCTTTACATACAGTGCTACTCCCCCACCTTTTCTGCCCTGCCTGTCCTTCCTGAACAGTTTATAACCATCCATGACAGTACTCCAGTCATGTGAGTTATCCCACCAAGTCTCTGTTATTCCAATCACGTCATAATTCCTTGACATCACCAGGACCTCCAGTTCTCCCTGCTTGTTTCCAAGGCTTTGTGCATTCGTATATAAGCACTTGAGATAACCTGCTGATCGCCCCTCATTCTCAGTATGAGGCAGGACATTGCAATGTCAACCTACATGAATTATTTTGTTTAGATAAGCCACCCCACACAGCTCCATGTAATTTAACTTCTGCAGATTTGCAGAAAGTAGGTGTTTTTAATGTAAACTCAATAGTTATTGAAATCTTTTCTTGACATCGTAACAACAGTAGCCACAAATATCAATACAATAATACTAGGGATCCCTTGCACTTCAAGCAGGTTTTATTTGCCATAAGCAGTTTTTAAAACTACAGGTGGACAAAACATCTTTCACAATAGGATTTGTATTTGGAGGCTTGCTAGCACAAATTATTCAGTTTGTTTTGTTTGGGCACCAAATAAATTATTACAAATGGAGGTGGCGGAGAGTGATACTGCCTCATTTTAAGTGCTCTTTTTTATAAATTGCAAAACTTTTAGTTATTTAAATTTTCCTAATTAAGCGAGACTGCACTAATCTGGGATTCTGTCAGATGTGGTGTGCTTGAAACAGAAGAGAAACAGATCGCACACTGCATAAAGCCATTCAGAATACTAATCAAAAGAGGGTTTCAAATCTGGACAGGCTACAGAAGTCATTACAGTTGTTTAGACTCGGAATGATGATTTCAGGAATTCAAGTGATGTTACGTTTGTTACAGCACCGCAACACCAGACAAAATCCTTCCCAGAATATTAGATGATGCCATTATCCACCATTCAGAACTCTACAGTCACGTACTTCAATCACCAATAAGGGACTAGACAGAGAACTCAAGAGGACCTGGCCATTTAAAACTAAAAATAAAGTCTACCACAGCTGACTGGAATAAGAGTTTGATTAATTATTTTTTTAAACCCAACATCCTGTTTTTATCATTGGTTTTAAAAACATGGCAACACATGGAACTTGATGGAAGCAGGTGATTATTACAAATCAGTGTAGCGAGACAGTCCAACATAAATGAACACCCCTGAATTAATCAGTGTGTATAGAACGATGAAAATAACTGAGCTTTGGAAAACACTTCAGACTGGAATAATAAAAAACCTCCAGGTGCTGGATTAACGCTTTGGCTGGATCTGAAAGTACTCACCTGTCCTGCAGTATCGTACAGCCCCAGCAGATACTGCTTCCCCCCAACTGTAACAGTGACTGTAAAAAAAGAGGAGAAAAGAAAGGTGTCGCTAATAATGTAGCTAATGGGCGTGGAAAAACAAAGGCAGGGGAGTGTTTTCAGTTATACGAGTAGACTCAACATTTAAAAAAAAAAAACAACAGAGGTCTAAAAAAGCTACTAGAAGAACACGTCTGCAATGCACTTGGAGATGCAGAAAGAATGGGTTTAATATTGATGTCCTTTCACGTCCAGCACCCAGAGCGAGTGGCAGTCCTGTTTAAACCCTTTCCAGGCACTTCTTAATTGGTTGGTCTCGTTCAGACATTTATATACGCCGGCATCGCCCCCCAGCACTTACAGCATACTGGGCCAGGACCCTCTGTGTGCCCTTTCACCTGGCGGGCCCTTTCCAAGGGGAGGCGGCCGGGCAAAGGCAGGCCCGGCACAGAAGGGTTAAAACCAGCCTGTGTGAAGAAGGTCAAGGCAGGAGGCTCAGGGCTGGAAGACGGCAAAGTTCCGCTCAAGTTCTGCTCTCGCCGAGGAGGAGCCTCTTACTCAGCACTTCTGCGCGCCCGCCTTTCAGCGCCGGTCGCGGGCGCCCCTTACCTGCGTAGTGGTCAAACACGGTGGGCACGTACTCCTCTGGAAAGGCGTCGTTGGCATAGCTCATCAGCAGGCAAGTTTTGCCCACGGCCCCGTCCCCCACCACCACGCATTTCAGCATGACCGCCCCGCTCCCATTGGCCATGGTTCGGGGCCAGTCGTCATGGTCAAGGCTTCAGCAGCGCTCCGCAGGGCGACCCCGCATCCCCGCCGCCCCCGGCTGCGGGTCGCTTAGCAGGCGCCGCCGCTCGCCGGAGATGGCATTTCTCTCCCCCGCCCGCCCGCCCTGGCAGGCAGGGCCAAATTTGGCTCGGAGGGATTTTCCTTCCTCTCGCCCCAGCCAGCTGAGCTCGATGACACAATGGATCATAAGACTTGCAGCGCCGAGAAAACAGGAACTTTGAGCAGGAAAACCAGTACAAAGCACGGCACTTTTCTCCTCTCTCCCAGGCGGCCACCCAGGCGCCAGCTAGCCCCGCACCCAGGCTGCAGCGACAAACACCCCAGGGAGAGGGGCCAGGGCAGAGCTCCCCACAGCAAGTGTTCTGCCACTTTCCTTCCCGCCCCCTCCCCCAACGTGTCCCGGCTTCAGCCACCACTTCGGAAACCCTGCAAGCTCAGACTAGCTTGATTCGGAGGGGAAAGGAGGAGCGAAGCCAAAGGGCTAAAGAGCAACTGAGGGCTCCTCTCCAAAGAGCCAGCAGCTCTGAGAAACGTCCGAGGCTTTGCCAGGGCGCCCCGGGCTTCCTTCTGGAAAGGAAAAGAAAAAGGGGAATCCCTTCCTCCAATAAAACCACCGTCACATGCCAGCTGATTTGGGAGCTGACCGTCTTGTAGATGAGCTAGCTGTCTGAAAGAGGGAGTTTTAAACGAGATGGATTAGCTAGATGGATAGAGATGATGATGTACATATATACATGCACCTATATGAAACAAACCCGTATCTATGCATATTAAAATTTCATCTCTATAGAACATGAGATTGTAACGTCTCATTTTCTCTCTTTCCCGCTAACCACACACACAGAGCAAAATCCTTTATCCGAAAGGGGTAGATTTTTAAAAATTACTTTCTAATTGAGAGAGCCTCCTTCCCAGTGAGTGTGATTTGGCCAGGTTAGAAATTAACACCAATTAATTTTCCTGTTGTGAAGAGTTGTTGGGATCTTTCCCCCCTTCCCTTCACAAAATGAGAACTTATCCCCTATAGATAACAAGAAAACTTTTCAAAACAAGAGGGTGTCAGGTTGAATTGGGGCTGAACTGTGAAGACCAGTATGAAAAGAATCAGTCAGCAACTTTGTTGGCCAGCACCCTCACATTAGCTTGGCAAGAACTAATGATAAAATATATTGTATAAGAGATTAGGGATGAAACCCTGGCCCCATTAAGGTCAATGACAAAACTCCCATTGGTGCTCAGTGTTCACCCCCTACTCAATTTATTAAACAGCAGATTCCTGAAATGCAGGAGACCGCATTGATAGTGAATTCAGTGATAGTGAAACTCACTTACCTTTTATTTAGGCTTGGCAGAATCAATTTTTATTTTTTAATAATTTCAATGGATATTGATGTTTATTTTAAGTATTTTTTCAATTTTTATCAGTTTAAATTTTCATAGTTGAAGAAAATTATGTGGGGGTTAGACAATCATTATTTAATCACAGCAGATGTTGAGATTCAAAAAGTTAAAGCTTTATAACCATTAAAACACAACTTGTTACGATCACATGTCAAAGTAGACAGAGTAAATATCCTTACATTAAACTCTAATGTACTCAAGTAGTGTTTTTCTTACTTTGCCTATGTGTAAATTTCAATTATTATCAAAGGAAATATTTTTTCACTGGTTTGTGTGTGTACAGTGAAATCAACATTTACTGACAAAAAATATAATCCTTCTAAGCCTACTTTTTAGTTTATTTATTTATTTTAAGACTTATTCCCAAATCCCTGAGCACAACACAATCATGATAAAACATACCACTTATTGCATCACAAAGCACAAACAGCCTGCCTCATCATTCAAAACTACCTGCTCTCCACCCCATCCTTATGTTACCCCATGCCCCACCGCTAAAAGAGGCTAAGATAGGAAAGCACAGCACATCCTGAAGGAATTAAATCCAGGCTTTGGCAGACCCAGAAGTATGGAAGCATATTCTGGAGCAGTCTGTTACCATTCCCACCCTGCTTCAACCTGGGACTGTCATCTTGAGTGACTGAGCTGACAGAACCTGCCATGGTGTCACTCATGTAGGGAAAGAGATGGTTCCTCAGGTACCTTGAACCCATATTGTTTAGGCCTTTGAAAGTCAAAGCCAACCCCTTAAACTTTATGCAGAATTCATTTGGTAACCACTGCAGATCTCAAAGCACAGGTGCAATCTGCTCCTTCAGAGAAGTGTTGTGTAATAGATGGGCAGCTGCATTGCACGCTAGCCAAAGTTTCAGAATGAATTTTGGTTGTCACTCCGTGTGTGGTACATTGTAGTAAAGTGACCTTGTAACTTTTAACTTTTGAGAAGCACCAAGAACTTCATAGTGATAGTTCCTAGATAGATTAGATTAGGTGTGACAGTGACCTGGGTGGTCATGCTGGGGTTCAAATCCAAGAGAAAAGCCCATAACTCTTTTATCGAGCTTGCCATTAAAAAAAAAAGGTGCACTTAGCAACAGCTATTGGCTAAATATCCAGGAGGAGCTGGGTATTTCAACAAGACCCTAGGTTGTGAACATGAATAACAAATGGCCTACCTATATGCCATCAGCCTAGGGTGCTCTGTATAATTGTCACCATTTCTGACAGTTGCTTCCCCTACTCTATAATCATTGCTTCAGCCTCATTCAGGTTGCTTATCAGCCTGCTTGCTCTCATCCATGCTCCAGTCTCTGCTAGACTCTGGATAAATCACTCATGTGTACCAAATGAGTTGGAGGAGATCATGGAGATACAGAACTGTGCCCTCTGTATATTGAAATTCCAAACCCCATGCCTCTTGCCAACACTCCCACTGGCTCACGACCATGTTGAATAGGGTGGCTGATAGAATGGAACCCTGTAGAGCCTCACATAAAAGAGCCCTGATTGCAAATGAACAATTACCCGGTACTGATAGCTCTAGCTCTAGCACTTCGAGCTCTCCACCGATAGACCCTGTTTTCATGCAAGTGGTGATAATAGTGCAATAATGAGGGAAGAACAATAAAGAAAACATTACAGTTGGGGACTCTTTTAAATAGATTTTTTTCCAGTATTTCCAAACATCAGTGTATAGGGCAGACTCTCAGCTGATGTAAATCTGCAAAGCTCCACTGAAACATTCAACAAAATCTTAATCTGGTAAAATAATATTTTACCAGAAATCACATCTTTCTTCCAGACATATCAAAAATCCGAAGTTACATTAACTGTATTTCCATTTTGCAGCAACACAGATCGCAAGCTGTGAATGTTAAAAGTATTACTCACCTATTGCAAATGTGTATTCCAAAATCTTAATATTTAAGATATTAGCTCCACTGGCACACATTCATGTTGGTTTTTCTTCTCTTCAATCACAGGCTACTAATGTGAAACAATTGTAAGTTTTAAAGTGTAAGGTAAGACATTTTCTTCATGATTTATAAACTTTATGTTTCATCAATTGTATGTGCACTGGAACTGGTGGGGAAATAGAAAACAGATTTTCAAAAAAAATTCAGGAAAATTGTTTTCAGTTTTTCATGGAAATTACGTTTTAACAGGTTTTTGGCCCCACGCTAGCATCCGCAATGGGTTGATATTGTAAGGTTGCAAATGAGTGCTACGCGGTAGCATTGCTTTTCCTTTTAGGGATTAAAAACATTGCCTTATTTATTTATTTACATTGATTATGCAAAGAGATATAAGAAAAAAATAAAATTAATTCAAGTGTTAAGCTACTTAATTGTAAGGGTGTTTCATTTTCAGTTACATACTATTTTCTTGTTACTCTCAGGTTAGTAGCACAATCTACCATTTTGTGCAGATGTGTGCATATTATGTTTACACATATTTTATATACAATAATTTAAAATACTATTTTCTGCTATGCCAATGTGGCTAACCCCAAAGAGTTTTGAAAATATACTAAAATCAGTTCAATCTTTCATTCACCTAAAATATCATGCTTGCATATCTCTAAATATAATATATACATTATTATTATTGATCTCCCCTCCCAGTGTCCTAAGCACATCCCAGTGTGGATAAATATTTTCCATCTGTCTAAATCGCCTTGCTCCTTTTGGTGGATAACACATTCTTCCTCTTCTTCCTGTCCCTCAAATCTTGTGTAGTGGTTCTGGCACCAACAGATAATGGCAGCTGTGTCCCATCACAAAGGTGGTTGCCTTTTAATAGTGGATGAAGTGATCCTAATGGGAGTTTTGAATATTTGAGGAATGCAGGCTCAGGTACTGCCTTATATGTAAAAAGAGAAGGAGTACTTTTGGCACCTTAGAGACTAACCAATTTATTTGAGCATAAGCTTTCATGAGCTACAACTCACTTCATCGGATGCATACTGTGGAAAGTACAGAAGATCTTTTTATACACACAAACCATGAAAAAATGGGTGTTTACCACTACAAAAGGTTTTCTCTTCCCCCACCCCACTCTCCTGCTGGTAATAGCTTACCTAAAGTGATCACTCTTCTTACAATGTGTATGATAATCAAGTTGGGCCATTTCCAGCACAAATTCAGGTTTTCTCCCCCCTCCCCCACAAACGCACTCTCCTGTTGGTAATAGCTTATCTAAAGTGATCACTCTCCTTACAATGTGTATGATAATCAAGGTGGGCCATTTCCAGCACAAATCCAGGGTTTAACAAGAATGTCTAGGGGTGGGGGTAAGGAAAAAACAAAGGGAAATAGGTTACCTTGCATAATGACTTAGCCACTCCCAGTCTCTATTCAAGCCTAAGTTAATTGTATCCAATTTACAAATGAATTCCAATTCAACAGTCTCTCGCTGGAGTCTGGATTTGAAGTTTTTCTGTTGTAATATTGCAACTTTCATGTCTGTAATCGCGTGACCAGAGAGATTGAAGTGTTCTCCGACTGGTTTATGAATGTTATAATTCTTGATGTCTGATTTGTGTCCATTTATTCTTTTACGTAGAGACTGTCCAGTTTGACCAATGTACATGGCAGAGGGGCATTGCTGGCACATTGGTCAAACTGGACAGTCTCTACGTAAAAGAATAAATGGACACAAATCAGACGTCAAGAATTATAACATTCAAAAACCAGTTGGAGAACACTTCAATCTCTCTGATCACTCGATTACAGACCTAAAAATGGCAATACTTCAACAAAAAAACTTCAAAAACAGACTCCAACGAGAAACTGTTGAATTGGAATTCATTTGCAAATTGGATACAGTTAACTTAGGCTTGAATAGAGACTGGGAGTGGCTAAGTCATTATGCAAGGTAACCTATTTCCCTTTGTTTTTTTCCTAACCTCCCCCCCCCCCCCCAGATGTTCTTGTTAAACCCTGGATTTGTGCTGGAAATGGCCCACCTTGATTATCATACACATTGTAAGGAGAGTGATCACTTTAGATAAGCTATTACCAGCAGGAGAGTGGGGTGGGGGGAGAGAAAACCTTTTGTAGTGGTAAACACCCATTTTTTCATGGTTTGTGTGTATAAAAAGATCTTCTGTACTTTCCACAGTATGCATCCGATGAAGTGAACTGTAGCTCACAAAAGCTTATACTCAAATAAATTGGTTAATCGCTAAGGTGCCACAAGTACTCCTTTTCTTTTTGCGAATACAGACTAACACGGCTGTTACTCTGAAACCTGCCTTATATGTGTATACCAATCTTGATCCTGCAAAAGCTTGTGTGTGTGCTTAATTTTATTCACAGGAGTAATTCCCATTACAGTCATTTGGACTACTAACATGCTTAAAGTTAAGCACATGCATGTGCTTGCAGGATTCAGACCATAGTTTGTTATTCTCTAAAAGCACACTTACCCTTGCAAAAGGAGTTACATCATTTATGAATCAATCAACCAACCAACCAAAAAAGCATTATTGTCCATGTAGAATGTTTAGAGCATATTATAGTTTTCCTCACAGTCAAATGAACCTCCCACATTCAAACTCAGTGGTTTGAGCATTGGCCTGCTAAACCCAGGGTTGTGAGTTCAGTCCTTGAGGGGGCCATTTAGGGATCTGGGGCAAAAATTGGGGATTGGTCCTGCTTTGAGCAGGGGGTTGGACTAGATGACCTCCTGAGGTCCCTTCCAACCCTGATATTCTATGATTCTATGAAACAAAGTTCTCCTTGCCTAGTGCAAATGCCAGAAGGCAGTACCGTCATTATAAACTCTGGACCAAACACAGGTCTAGAATTCAATCAGAAGGATTTTCTATTGTCATAAATGGTGCAAAAGCTGTTTGTATTTTCAAATTACAAATTATGAATCAGACAATTACAATCCTGCTAGTCTGACCAAGATTACGTAATTCAGAAAATGATTTTAATTTATTGCTAAATATAAAGAAAATATTGATGTACTGCTAATGTGCAGAGATGTTCATACCATAAAATAGCTGCAGAAGTGATTTTTCTGGATATTAAAATCTACTCCATCCCAAATATGTTTTCCACTATTTAGAAGATCTTTGGTACCAGTTTTCTCACAGTTTATATGCTTTGAACTGTGTGTTTGCTGCGCCAACTATGATTTCATAGCATACTTTGGTATCAGGACACACCATGGTAACAGTTTCTGTTTAAACACCTGTGATACATAAAATCAGGTTCAGAGATGTTGAAACATATTAGGTCATCTATGGAAGCCATCACACTGCCAGAGCATGCTTGGTCTTGACTATGTTGTTTCTTTCCACTCTACTTTGAAGGTTCCAAGCAATGGGGCTTTCACGCCTCATGGGTGACTATTTCACAACCAGCAAGGTTCACTGTGAGGAAGACTTTCTGATATCTATCTTAAATTTTCTCTTTATTAATTCTATCCCATTACTTCTAGTCATACCCTATTTACCACCCTAAATAATTTCCTTTCTCTCCTTGATGCTGATTGATGGTCCTGATCTAAAGTCAGTAGGAGTCTTTCTATTGACTTTAATGGGCTTTGGATCCAACCCTATGAGATTTCATAATTGTAGAGCTGGTTGGAAAATCTTCGATGGAACCATTTTCAGTTAGAGAATGCAGTTCTACTGAAGTCAAAATGCTTGGTGTCAAATTTGCCAAATTTTAATTTCTGTGAAAAACTGAGAGAAAAAGTACTGACAATGTTGAAATGCCCTGTTTTGACATTTCTGGAATGAAATGTTTCAATTTTTCATTTTGAAATGACATTTCATTGTGAATCATTTATAAAATAATATAAAACTAAAACCAAGAAATCAAAACGAAACATCTTGATTTTGCAAAGATGAAACATTTTAATCGACCCAAAATTATTTCCACCACCCAGAACTTTTCTTTTGTGGAGAATTTTGGAAATTTACATGTTTTGTTCCTAATCAGAATGAAGACAAACGTTTAAATCCTTAATGAAATGGAATTTCCATCCTCCACCCAGCTCTGGTTTTCAGGTCCGCACCTTACTCATGGCTTAGCCAAACTACAGGAGGCACAGTTAGCCCCTTCAACATTTCTCACAAGCCAGTCCCTTTAGCCCATGGATCATTTTAATTGCTGGATTCCCTTGATTTGTCAAAATGCTTCTAGTAGTGACATGCCCAGAATTGAATGCACTGCTCCAGGTGTGATGACACCAGAATGCAGAGTGCTTATTACCTTCCAGTTCTGTGATGTCATGCTTCTGAGTATGCTGCCCAAAAGTATATGGACTTTTCTGCAGCAATAATGTACTGCAAGGTCCATTATTAAGGAGTATTATTATTATGGTATTACAGAACAGCCTAGAAGCCCTAATCAGGATTAGAGCTCAATTTCACTGGTTGCTGTTCAAACACAGAGTAGAAGATAGTCCCTGCCCTGGAGAGTTTACAATCTAATTTAAGAGAGAATGCAACAAGCAGGCACAACAAACAAATGAAGAAACTGAGGACAGAGCTAAAAGTGATAGGAACACATATGTATGTATAGTCGCTACATGCCCCACTCATGTTGTCTTCTATCATCCACAGTCTTTTCAACATTGCTGCTTTCCAAGTTCCTCTCTCTCCCTTTGAATAACTATACTTTGGATTATTTTTCCTCTGATGCATTTCTCCAGATCAAATTTCATTTTGTTATTTTCTGCCCATACGCGAAACTTCTCTGGATCCTTTTCCTCTTCAGCCTTCAATGGCATTCACAACACCTCCCAGCTGAGCATCTTCTGTGAGGTTCATTAGCATGCTCTTTATCCCCACTTCTAGATCATTACTGAAAAGGTTAAAGTAAACAGGCCCTAACACTGAACTCTGATGCTACTCTACTGGACACTCTCCACTTCAGTTCTGTACATTATCATTTAGCATTACCCTTTTGTCATATGGTCCAACGACTGGTTGTCAATCCATGTGACCGGGTTTATAACCAAACCAGCTTGAATTAATGTTGAGATGGCCTGACACTGTATCAAGCATCTCAGTAAATTCCAAATAGTTTGCATCTATTGCATTCCTTTCACCCATTCATTCTTAGCAGGCAAGAGGAGGGTATTGGGAGTGAGGGAAGAAGAGATGGTTAGGGAGGAGAAGAGTTTGTTGGGGATGGGAATATGAAAGAGAGATGGAAGAGGAGAAACAAGGAAAGGGGGAAAATGCAACATGGAGACATGAAAGGGAAGGCAAATGAGGAAGATGGAGGAAAAGAGAATGAAAGAGAATGCCAGACACTGAAAGATGGAGGAAGAGATATAAGTTAAGGGAAAAAAAACGGAAGTGAAGGAAGTGGGGGAGGGGAAGGAGGATGAGAAAAAGAAGGAGCAGAGACATAGATTCATAGATATTTTAGATATTTAGGTCAGAAGGGACCATTATGATCATCTAGTCTGACCTCCTGCACAACGCAGGCCACAGAATTTCACCCACCACTCCTGCAAAAAACCTCACACCTATATCCGTGCTACTGAAGTCCTCAAATTGTAGTTTAAAGACTTCAAGGAGTAGAGAATCCTCCAGCAAGTGACCCGTGCCCCATGCTACAGAGGAAGGCGAAAAACCTCCAGGGCCTCTTCCAATCTGCCCTGGAAGAAAATTCCTTCCCGACCCCAAATATGGCGATCAGCTAAACCCTGAGCATATGGGCAAGATTCATCAGCCAGATACTACAGAAAATTCTTTCCTGGGTAACTCGGATCCCACCTCATCTAATATCCCATCACAGGCCATTGGGCCTATTTACCGTGAATATTTAATTACCAAAACCATGTTATCCCATCATACCATCTCCTCCATAAACTTATTGAGTTTAATCTTAAAGCCAGATAGATCTTTTGCCCCCACTGCTTCCCTTGGAAGGCTATTCCATAACCTCACTCCTCTGATGGTTAGAAACCTTCGTCTAATTTCTAATCTAAATTTCCTGGTGGCCAGTTCATATCCATTTGTTCTTGTGTCCACATTGGTACTGAGCTTAAATAATTCCTCTCCCTCTCCAGTATTTATCCCTCTGATATATTTATAGAGAGCAATCATATCTCCCCTCAACCTTCTTTTAGTTAGGCTAAACAAGCCAAGCTCCTTGAGTCTCCTTTCATAAGACAAGTTTTCCATTCCTCGGATCATCCTAGTAGCCCTTCTCTGTACCTGTTCCAGTTTGAATTCATCCTTCTTAAACATGGGAAACCAGAACTGCACACAGTATTCCAGTGCCTTGTATATCGGTACTAAAACGTCCTTATCCTTACTGGAAATACCGCTCCTGATGCATCCCAAGACCGCATTAGCTTTTTTCACGGCCATATCACATTGGCCTTGATTCAAGAAAGCACTTAATGGGACTTAAGCACATGCTTGAAGTTAAGCACGTGTTTAAGTGCTTTTCTGAACTGGGGCCAAAATAAGTTAACATTTTCCTAAACAATTAGGCTGGGAATTTCCAAGGAGCCAAAGGCACCTGAGTCACATTGAAATTTGGTGGGATTTGAGTGCCCAACTCCCTTGGAAAATCCCAGCATCAATAGCAATTTTCCTCCTCAGGCCAACTGGTTGGTGCAATTGCTTACAGTTCACAGCACATCTTACTGGAAAAATGTCTGTCTCACTATGGTATTTATAGGCACCAGTACCTAGGCACAGAGAAGAGACCCAGTCAGGAAAAGTGTCAACCACCTACTCTGAGGCACTTACTATCCCCTATCCAAGGTACTTATATATCCCCTATTACCATAGTGTCTGAGCACCTCACAGTCTTTAACATAATTATCCTCACAACAAATGCTGAGGTATCTGCATTTTTATAGAGAGGGCCCAGAGGCACAGAGAGCACCTGGGTGACTTACCAAAGCTCACAGAGGATATCTGGGGCAGAGCTTGGAACAGAACACCCAACACACTCTGGACTAGGAGGCTAGTGACTAACCATCAGTCCATCCATCCTCTCTTGTCTTGGGGGTATTAAAGGCTGTCAGCAGCTTGCAGGAGGCACTTGGCCCCTTGGAGCACAGGGCTGTAAGTGTGTGTCATATAAGGGAACAGGTAGCAGGATGGTGAAAAGATGTATTTCTTTGTATCAGAGATGCCGTAAATAGTCCGTAGCAATGAGAAATGATGTTGGTACTTGGTCAGTGCAAGTGAGATATGTAGTGGGAGTAGATTTCCTCCCTGCAGATAAGTACAGCTGTTACTATTAATAAGAGCTACAGAGGACAATCACTCCTGTTCACACAAAGCTGGAGTAATCGGTCTTTGTGTGGGGAACTCAGAAGGTCTGTGTGAGATGGAATTTGTCTCTCCATCTTGTAGGCAGACCCCACAAGTGCAGATCAGGCTTTCTGCAGCTGTTGTTCCCATCTGACAGGCAGAGCCCCATAGAATTGGATCTGTAGAGTTCATGTCATCATGGATCTGGTGGTCCCTTCCTCAGACTACTTTGTCCCCAAAATTCTTCTTTGCACAGGATTATTCAGAGCCATCAAGCAGTCCCTTTTCACAGCATGAAGTCAGCTCCTGCCCACAGAGCTCTATCCTGGGGATAAACTAGGATACTGGTATTCACCCCATCCTCGTGTGAGTGTCTCTACTGAGAGAGCAAAACTGTATGGTACTTTATGAAATGCCATTGGGTTTCAGTATATTGTCCCCTCAATATACAAGTCTGACTCTGAGTAGCATCCATTTCATTGCTATAGTCTAACTGAGGAAAATATATCTCTCTCCAGTGCACAAAGGTTTGTAGTCCAACCTGGCTATTATGCATCTTGGTATATGGGGGGGAATGAACTAGGGTCTTGACTCCAGAAGTGAGACTAGACAGGAAAAGGAGGATTTCTTGTTACAACAATGGAACAATATTTACCTGGAGAACTCTTCACTCCTTTCCATTCACATGCATTTTTGAATGCAGCTAATTTTATTAAGGGACTGATCTTGCAAGGTGCTAAGCACCTCCTGTATCATGATGAGCACCCTCAAATGCCACGGGCTTTGCTGGAAGTTGAGGGCACTCAGCATCTGTAGGATTAGGCTCCAAGATTGTAGGCCTCCTGTTTCCTATATCTCTGTGCTTTAGTCTGCCAAAGGAGGCCCAGTTTCCAGCTGTTTCTTGTCTCAGCTGCTCCTGCGTGCCATGGATCATCTCAGCGGTGACTCTTGGAGGAATGAGTCACCCAGCCATTTAATTAAAAAACAACCTTTTACAAGCCATAAAGTCCATTTGTAATATAAAGGGTGGATGTATGGTCTGAGTGATCTTTATCTTAGACAGCGGCTTTATTCGTACATACCAATGCAGATTGTTTCCCTTGGATGTGATTCAGTGTTCATTGTGATTAACAAATTCTGATAAAGATACCCTGCCCCCCACAAAATAAAATAAAATAAAAATCCTAAACATCTTTATGTGAAGAACCCCTGATTTATTTTCTGTCTTTTCTGTGTTACAGATGAGCCCAAATCAAAAGCCCAGAACTGGACACCCCCAGACTTTGAGAGTTTCACAGCTAAATACAAGATCAAACAGATAGTTTCACATAAGTAGTTATGCTTATAGTTTAGCATAAGTAGTTATGCTAAACTATCTGTTCAATCTTATATTAAGCTGTGACACTCTTAGTACCTTTTCTAAACCTGAAGAAGAGTTGTGTGTAGCTCAATAGCTCGTCTCTCTCCGCAACAGAAGTTGGTGCAGTAAAAAATACTACCTCACCCACCTTCTCTCTGTACTTCTGTTATAATCCTGTTTACTTATGCTAAAGCATCCCACAGCCCCTTGTATTAGCTGAAGTAAGTTTTGTCTTAAGTATATAGGAAAACTGTCAGTATCAGAACATATAATTGTTTCCTTATGAGTTACCCTCATAAATCTATTTATCCTGGGACAGGCCTAGGAGGTGTCTTCATGCCCCATAGTACCTGGAATTCATGTTCCCGGAACAAAGATATGGGTGCATCATGACCTGGAATGCATGGTGGATTCAGAAAACGGATAAGGGGTACATTGCAACTAGTTTTAAATGACGTATATGGTACCTTTTACTGGTAAACAAGTGTATAAATGGATAGCTTTAAAGATGTAACTTTGGGGAGCACACCTTCTGCATAAGGTGAATGTAACATCATTGGTATTGTACAGAGCAGGGGTAGGCAACCTATGTCATTCGTGCCAAAGGGGCACGTGAGCTGATTTTCAGTGGCACTCACACTGCCCGGGTCCTGGGCACCGGTCCCGAGGGCTCTGCTGCTGGCCTGGGGTACCGGCCACTGGCTCCTGCCAGCTGGGGTTCCATCTGCGAGCCCCGCTCAGCCCGCTGCCAGCCCCGGGTCCCAGCCACCAGTCCCGGGGGCTCCGCTGCTGGCCTGGAGTCCCGGCCACCGGCCCGGGGCTCTGCAGCCACCCCCAGCTGTGGCCCACTGGCCCCAACCTGGGGCAGTGAGGGGTGCAGACAGGGTCAAGAGGGGGCACAGCTCAGCACCCCACCTTAAAAATTGTTCCAGTGCCACGGTGCTGGGATATTTTTAAGTCCTGATTTGCTGCTTACATCACTATCACGCCACGTGGAACAGCGCACTGCATTTGACGTTGAGATTAGAATGTACATGCAAGAACTGGAATCAGAATTTTCTGACAGATTTCAAGATTTCCAGCAATTTGGCCCAATGCTTTTTTTCTAATTAAACCTGAAAAGTTCAACGAAAGCAACTTGGATTTGTCTGTATTTCAGTGGATGGGTGTTGAAGATTTCGAAATGCAGCTCATTCAGTTAAAAAGCTCAGAATTGTGGGCATCAAAGTTTGGAGATCTGCGGAGTGCACTTGAAGCTACCGAGAGAGATCATGGGGCCTCTGTTCTGACCTGCTGGACGTCCCTGCCAGTGAAATGTAACTGTTTGAAGAAAATTGCGTTTGCAATGCTTTCAGGCTTTGGATTCACATACCTGTGTGAACAGGTATTTTCACATATGAAATCTGTCCTCTGTCCCTCTCGGAGTCAGTTAACAACTGATCACTCAGAAGCCTGTGTGCAGCTTAAAGTATCCAAATACGTGCCAGACATTGGAAAACTCAGCCAGGGAAAGCCAGGGCAAGGATCACACTAAACTGATAAGATCTGCATTTTAATTTAATTTTAAATGAAGCTTCTTAAACATTTTAAAAACCTTATTTACTTTACAGACAACAATAGTTTAGTTATACATTACAGACTTATAGAAAGAGACCTTCTAAAAATGTTAAAATGTATTACTGGCATGGGAAACCTTGAATTAGTGGGAATAAATGAAGACTCGGCACACCACTTCTGAAAGGTTTGCCGACCCCTGGTATAGAACCTTTTCCCTGTACCATATTAATAAACCTGACTGACATTGGTTATTTGGTGTGTTGAGTACACTTCATGACAAACCAAATGTGGTCAAGCAATTGGCTATATAATTTATCAACAAGCAGCTCATGTGTTGAGGGGAGTATTTTGCCATAAGCATAGGACATCAGTGTTCCGTGATCTTCACTCGCTGCCTTTTGGCTTCTGGGTGGACTTAAAAGTATTGGTTTTAACCGTAAAAGTCCAAAATGGCCTGGAATCTGTCCACCTGGCGGTTCCCTACTGTCTATGCCATACTGCCTCTGCTGTGATCAGGAAAGGCACTAGAGCTAGTGGTGAGCGGGAGCCAGTTCGCACCGGTTCGCTAAAACCGGTTGTTAAATTTAGAAGCCCTTTTAGAACTGGTTGTTCCGCGAGGGACAACTGGTTCTAAAAGGGCTTCTAAATTTAACCGGCCAAAAGTGGCCGGCCAAAAGTGGCACCTTCTAAATTTAACCGGCCAAAAGTGGCGACTCCATGGGTGCTCCAGCCCTGGAGCACCCAAAGAGAAAATTTGGTGGGTGCAGAGCACCCACCAGCAGCTCCCCACCCCACCCCCCGGCCCCAGCTCACCTCCGATCTGTCTCCGCCTCCTCCCCTGAATGCGCCGCCCCGCTCTGCTTCTCTGCCTCCCCTGGCTTCCCGCGAATCAGCTGTTCGCGCTGGAAGCTGGGGCGGGCTGAGAAACAGGCGGCGGCTTCCCGCTCAGGCCTAGGGAGCCGGAGGTGAGCTGGGGCGAGGGGGCGCGAGGAGGGCCGCCTGCGCCGCAGCAGGGGAACCGCTCCCTGCCCCGGCTCACCTCTGCCTTTCTGGTCCTGAGCGGGAAGCCACCGCCTGCTTCTGAGCCCACCCCTGCTTCCTGCACGAACAGCTGATTCCTGGGCAGCGGGGTGGGGGGCAGAGAAGCAGAGCGGGGTGGTGCATTCAGGGGAGGAGGCAGAGGTGGAGGCGTTACAGAGGTGAGCTGGGGCCGAGTGTGTGGGGGGGGAGCTGCTGGTGGGTGCTCTGCACCCACCAAATTTTCCCCTTGGGTGCTCCAGCCCCGGAGCACCCAGGGAGTCAGCACCTAAGGCCGCTCCCCCTGTTCCCCCCCTAGCTATGCTCCCCAACCCTTAGGAGCCAGAGGGACCTGCCGGATGCTTCCTGGGAGCCACCCCAGGTAAGCACCTCCGGGACTCCCCACCTCACCCCCTGGCAGGTGCCTCTGGCTCTTAGGGGTGGGGTAGGCACCCACTACGGTGGCCCACGAGACCCTCCTGCCCGGTTCTGGGGGCAGTCAGGGGACAGGGGAGGGGGGTGGATGGGGCAGGGGTCCTGGGGTGCGGCGTCAAGGAATGTGGGGGGGTTGGATGGGGCAGGAGTCCCGGGGGGTGGGGGTGGGCAACGACCCCCTCGTGGGGTGAGGAGGGAACCCGTTGTTAAGATTTTGGCAGCTCATCACTGACTAGGGCTGAAGCTCTCCTGGAATATGGGTGTCTGGCTACACTGCAAAATAAATAACCTGCGGCAGTATGGCTCAGAGCTCAGGTTTACAGACTCAGGTTCACAGGGCTGGCACTACTGTGCTAAAAATCGTCATGTAGATGTTCTCACTCAGGCTGGAGATTGGGCTCTGAGATCCACCCTCCTCGCTGGGTTTCAGAGCCTCAGCTCTACCCCAAATGGAAATGTCTACATGCCTATTTTTAGCATCATAGCGTGAGCTGGAGTCTGCAGATGCAGGCTTTGAGACTTACTGACATAGGGGTTTTCTACAGTGTAGACGTATCCTAAGAGAGGAAGCTGCCAGAAGGGTGTTGTCTGTGAGGGCCCCAGGCCTTTGGAATTCAGTCTGCTCTTGCTCCTCATGGTTTAAAATAGCCTGCATGTATTGGCCCTGCAGAGCTCATGATTCTGGGCAGGAGATTGAGGAGTGCTGAGGTTGTTGGAGAACTGAGATTTCTTTTGAGAATCTGGTGGGTGAGGAGATGGTATTTTGTTCTGTTTTCTTGCTGACTGGCTGTTTAATGTTGGGTGGAATTTGCTGCTGTTTTGCTATTATCTTTATCGTTATGGATTATATTTTTAATGGCTGTCAGGAAGCTCAGTGCCAGGCATAAACAGGCATCATTTAAATTCATGAAACAAATAGATATAGACAGAGGCAATCCACTGTTTTGGAACACATAAGTAACTGTGTGAGGCCTCAAACCAAGGGCTAGATTTTCAACAGAGCCCAGCTCCCATTTAGGAACATAACAAGGTACGAGATTTTCCAAAATACTCAGCGCCCAGCAGTCCCATTTTGGGAAGATTGTCAAAAAGAACTCAGATGGGTTCTTCTGAAAAACTAGCCACTTATTTTGTACTTAAATGGGAACTGAGCTTTTTTTAAAATCTGGCCCCAAATGCATATAGAGGGAGCATGGTCTTATAGCTAAGGCATTGGTTGCGGGACCTAAAGTTCTATTCCTATCTCTGTCACAAGCCCACATTCAAGCTTATCGCTTATGGTATGTCTACATTGAAATTAAACACTTGTGGCTGGCCTGTGTCAGCTGACTCATGCTGGGGCTGTGGGGCTGCTTAATTGTTGTGTAGATGTTGGGACTGGGGCCGGAGCCTGAGCTTCAGGAGCCTCTCTCCTCACGGGATCACACACCCAAGCCCAAGTGTCTACACCACAATTAAACAGCCCCTTAGCCTGAGCTCTGTGAGCTCGAGTCACTGGCACGGGCCAGCCATGGGTGTTTAGTTGCAGTGCAGATATACCTTTAATTCCTCAGTTCGTCATCTGTAGAATGGGGATAATATACTTGAACTTCTCAGGGAAGGACAAGCTACCTTAACGTTTGAGTGCAATGAGATACTATGGGGGTGAATTCATAGAAAAGCCTCTGAAGCAATTAATTAATTTTAAAATGAAATTCTTAAAGCTACAACATACAGAAAGAGTTATTGTTGAGTCAACTGTCAATACCATGACAATTCTGTATTAATGATGAAATACCCCAATAGTTGAGGTATTCAAGAATTCAGTTGTTTCAAATGCATTTGGGTGCCTGAAAGCATACTGCTTTCAAATCCATTTCCGCTGGTGTCCCTTGAAACATCACCAGAAAGTGGCAATCTATAGCTCCTCATAGAGCAGTAACAGCAAGGAGCTCAAGGAAATAAAAGTGCTACTGTAGGAATCACTAAACACTATTATTATGCTTGCTTTATGGTAATAGACCATTGGACAAAAATCAGCCGTGATGTAAGTCAGTGGAGTTTCACCTGATTACAGCAAGCCTGAATTTGGCCCTTTAAAAGGGATCCAGAAGAAACACATATTGGTTTAGAAAAAGACTATGGCCTTATTTCTGTAGAACACTGTAGGGACACAAAAGGTGTTCAGGCATACACAACCTCAATACTTCTCACATCGAGGGCACAGCACACTTATTCAACCTTGCCTTCGCTAATATAAACACAGAGCAGCGTGTACATATTAAAAAAGCTCCAAACCCTACTAAAACAAAACACTCCACTCTCCTTTGGGGGAGAGGATGAAAGAGAGAACAAACCACATAGGGCAGATGTTAGCCATGTTGCATAATACACCATTGGTAGGTGCTCAGATACTATGATAATAAGGTGGTAATAAGAACCTGAATAACATAGAATCAAACAGTAGGGATCTATGTGATCACAAACAAATAGATGTAGGTGAAAAGAAATAATATTCATGCCTGATGTTAACAGATACTAGGGCCACAATCTGGCAAGCACTGATATATGTGGCTAACTTACACACGAATAGTTCCGTTTGTCATGATGGTAGATGTCTTCTACTACATCTTTAGGAAGAGACACATCACATCGCCACACGGAACAAGTTATACAAAAATCCCTGGGTAAACGTTAGGTGATTAGAACTGGGCAAAATATTTGTCAGAAAAGTGTTTTTCCTCCATCAAATTACACCCCTTTTCTGAGTTCATAAAATCTTAAATGAAACTGAATGTCATTTGATAAACATTTAAATTTTTGAAAAAAAAGTCATATAAAATTTGTTTTTACTAAAATGGAGTGCAAAAATTTTGGGATAAATGCTTGTTACTTTTTGAATTTCAAACTTGTTGGTTTTTTATTGGTCACATAAGTCACATAGTATTGATTCTGGTTACATGATTTCCCAGCCTGTAGTCAGGAAGGTGAGCAGAAACCATTTTTTTTTTTTTACTCACTTTCTCAGAGGAAGGAGCTGTATTTTGTGTGTTGACACAGTGAGGGAAAAGATAGGTTGCTTCCCACTGGGTGTGGGCCATAATCACTTAATGATCTCCTGTACCCCCAGAAGATTCATAGAAGAATTGAGAGACTAGCCCCACGCATACACTGGAAGGGAGAACAGTCCATTCAGCAAAGATGCCAGAGAGAGGTAGTAAGCTACCAGTCTTTCCCTAGAAGAAGACAACACCAGGTAGGAATTTAAGGGCCATATGGCCTGACCATCCTCCAGAGTTTTGGATAGCTTGCAAAGGCATCCAGACTTAGGTCCTTTTACCGTTCTTCTATCACTAGAGTTGTTCTTCTATCCATGTAGTTTGGCTAGGCTGAGGCTAGTTTTATGTATTTACATGTAGCTGGGTTATGTTAATGCTGAGATTTGCAGGGGTTTTTATTATTATTTTATTTCCGGTGTAACCAATTGAATCAATAATACGTTGGGTACTCTGTGCACTCTTGCAGGGTGACCCACCATAAGTACAGCAACCAATATGCTCTCAGCCTCATTTGTGTCAGCTACCCAAACCCCTGTCTTGTGCCTCCCTGACTGGCTCCTGTTTTAGATTCTAATCCTCACAGGCTATAGGATGAAAAGATGTTCTCTGAGTGAAAGGAACAGTTGTAGGGCTAGATGAGGAAACCAGTGCAGTAGAGGAGGGTTGCCCATGTCAGCTGCCTCCTCCACATTGGTACCCTGACACCAGCATTACTAACTGCACAATGTCAGCCTCTGGCTGCTGGTGGCAGAATGCACCCGTCAACACTTCGAATGACATCTTCATTTAAAAAAACAACACCACATTTTGATGAAGGACAATCTTTTTGTTCTGTATTTGTTCAGCACCTAATCCAATGGGGTCTTGATCCATGTCTGGGGCGTCTAGGCCCTACTAATGATAATCCCAAATATTTACACTAAACCCTGATTTGGATAATGATGTTCAACTTCTCAAGGAACAGAAGTGTATCCAGTGACCATGTGCCCCAGCAAAAATTTGGATTTGGATTTCAAATAGTGAATTCCAGCAATGCCTACATACATGCTTGCATACAATCTCCTAAACGAGGGTTATTTGCTGAAGGTATGGGGTGAATTATTTTGAGGAACAACTAAATGAGTTAAAATTGTAAACTGCTTGTGGACAACTCATAGAACTCCTTGACTGAGGTATGTGTTGTGAGTTGTTTGCTCAGCTCTATCATTGATCCATCTGCATTGGGGTGAAAGTTGATTCCCCAACAGAAAGCCAGAGTAACCTGATTTTACACAGGTGCAGTACACAGGGTTGACCAGGTGAAATCCACCCTCCATCTTAGGACCCATACATGATACAGAGTTGTAGCCCAGCTCCTCCTCTGTGGACATTACTCCTGCGTATAGGGTAGAATATCTGCTGAAGTTTATCTGCCCCACTGTGTGGGATAATGGGGCCATTGGGTATAGAGTGACCTCTGCCCTGGCCCACCCCCACCCTCTATTAGTCTATGTGGGACCAGTGCAAGACTCCATGAGAGTGCATTCTTCTCCCCTCTGAATGATATAAGTCTGTGATTCCAATTTTGGAGCCCTCCCTTGATTGATGCCCCCCTCTCCCTCCTGTGTCCCCTCACATCATGTCCTGCTATAGTTGCCACCATCTCTCCTTTGTTCTCTCACTTCAGCCTGCTGTTGCATTTCCTTCTGGAATGTTTGTATACGGCATTTAACAAAATATTTGCTTCTCGCCCTCTCTCCATTTTACCCACACATCAGATGGTTTCATGCTGCTAGAGATGAGTGCTTCCAGTGGTGTCAGTTGAGGCTAAGCTGAGGGCCACATGAATGCAGAAGAGAAGCTTTGGTTGGTGAGTACATGTGATCTACTCCCACAGCCAGGCTAGGTTAGGGCCCACCCTGGAAAAGGGGAGGGAACAGAAGGTGTTTAGGAAACAGCATGTTTGTGGGGGCAGGGGTAGCAGCAGAGGGAGGATGTTTGTTTTTTTTACAGTACGGCCTAGTGGCCCCATCTGTAACTGAGATGCCATTGTACCAGAAACTATATAAACGGAGTAGGAGGCAGTCAGGACAGGGACAAAACAGAGGCACGGAGAGAGGTGAAATGATTTCGCCAAGGACACACAAGAGCAGGGAATAGCACTCAGGTTTCCTGAGTCTCTGTCTAGTCCCCTATCCAGTAGATCGTGCTTCCTGTCTGTGTGGGTAACTTTAGGTCCCTCAGCCTTCCACACCCACACAAATCCAACCTTCTGCCCCTCACCTTCCCTCAGCTAGTTCAGTATTGCCAAGCTTTCTTGTTCTATCATGAGTCTCATGGTAGTTGTTTTCTTAAAGCCCCAGATCCTGGAGTCATATGATTTCATAAGAATCTCAGTTTCCTTTTTTTAATGACAGTTTCTAGCCCCCGTGGTTGGGGAGAAAAGATTGAAATTATGAACCCAAAGGCTAAAAAATCAGAAGACAAATAAAAAGAACCCAAAATGTATAATTTTAAGTCTCATGCTGTTTTAGAGCCTGATTCATGATTTTGAATGTTCGGGGCTGGCAGAATTACTAGACCCAAGAGGTTGGGAAACATTAACTTAAAGTTGCATGAGAGAGAGAAAACGATCTGTCACAAAGGGATGAATTTCACCTGTTGTGAATAGGATTCTTCTTTTAACCCAGAGCCCCATTGTTTAGTTCTAAATTACATATATCTCTTTAAATCCCCGGAATTTCCCATTCTAGATTAATTTGCACTTGGTGAGAGAGTGTGAATGAAACTGTCAGAAGAGGATTTGCCACAGTGTCAATTTGTTACTATGCTCTTTTTATTTCTAATGCTTTCTCTGTTAAGGGAGATCTCGGAGAATTTTTGACATCTGCAAATCCTTGCATCGCACACTCACTTATCTGATACAAAGTATGAACTATTGCAAACAAGTATAATCATTAATATGATAATGGTAGTACCCAGAGACCTTGACTGTGGTTGGGGCCCATAGGTGCTGTACAAACACACATATATAGTATGTCTTACAGTGCAACCATGTGGTGTGATTGTGATATTTGTAGACATACTCAAGCTAGCTTTAACCTAGCTAGCTCCGATACTGACAGCAGTGAAGCTGTGGCAGCATGGGCTTGAGCACAGGCTGTTCAAGCGTGCCTGGAATCCAGGGTGAATCCTTGAGCAGCCCAGTATCCAAGGCAGCTAGATAAAAGCTAGCTCAGGTATGTCTACATGAGCTACAGGAACACCCCCTGGTTGCAATGTACATATGCCCATAGTGAAAGACAGTCCCTGGCCTGAAGAAATTGCTACCTAATTAAGGACAAGATGTTTAGAGGGATGCAGAAGACAATGGAGCTTGGAGGCAAAAGGGAAGAGAGGAGCAACAATGAGAGGACATAACATTTCACAGATTAAGATGTTAAGGATAATGCAATAAGTACCCTCACCATGCTATCTGAATCACACATGCCTCCCCAAAGGAGAAGGAAATGTGGAGTGCACTCACGTTGCCTAGATTCTGTGGGGTGATTATATCCCATATGTGGCATTGTACATGCCATATATGAAATATGTAGGCACAGAGCAGTGAATTTAGGACCCTTAGTATTGTTTCACTGTCATTTCCTTTTGTGTGTAGTATTCAGAGTGCACACAAAATGCTATTCCATTCTCTCCCAGGAATAGGAATTCAGGTTAGTCACCTGTACAGTTACAAAGACTCTTCCCCCCATTTATATGTGATTTTTTTAACCCCTTTAACAGGTGCCAAAGAAACAGCCCCACAGATTCCACAGAGCCAGTATATACAGCTGCTTAGTAACAGGTCTTTTCCCATGGAAAATTTTGACTTTTTGTAAAAAAACAAAAAAAACTTTTCACTGAAAACTACCCAAATCAAAAATTTCTAGTTGAAAACAAAACAAATAGGGGCAGTTTGGGGGTTTTCTCAGTTGAAAAATTATTTTTTTTAAGAAAAGCAGATGCTTTCCTGTCAACAATTTTCACTTTGTAAAAAAAAAAAAAAATTCTATCAGAAAAAGAAGTTTCAGTTGAAAAATTGTGACCAGCTCTAGTGAGATGATATGGGCAGCAACACCGGGCCTTCCTCTAGGATTAGAAGAACACTATAGGTCAGCCTGCCAGGCATAAGGGTGATTTTTGTGCTATGTGTGTCTGTCCAATGGGAGCAGTTCTTTTCTGAGACCTATCTTAGCCAGTCAGAGCTGGCCCTACACATTTGTGTATGGTGTGCTGGCATTGCTCAGAGGGTACCCTTTCCCCCATGTTTGTGATTTCCATCCTGAACTGAATTCAGCCTGCCACTCCTGCCCTTCCACTATACTCTTGACTGGCCACCCTACCAGACTAACCATTCCATTCCCTCCCATCTAGTGAACTAGTAGGAACCATTGGGTGGGATTGGCCTTTACTCCCCCCTCTCCTTGAAGCTACAAAGGATAGGAAAGTACTTGCAACTCCATTCCCTCTCCCTGAGGCACAGGGGAGAAGGAGGCACTCAGAACTTTGAGGTGGATTGATTCCATTGTCCGCCCTTCCCTTATCAGCAGTTACAGGAGCCCTGGGGCTCTGCAGCCTCTCTTTGAGGTGGTGCAGCCATGTGACTAGTCTTGAGACTGCCATATGTGACTGCCTGCTGGACTCTGCTCCCACTGCAGCCAATAAACCCAAGCCTGTGCATGGGAGCTTTTAATTTCTAAATGTGAAGGCAATAAAAAAATACAATGGGAACCTGAAAATCCCAAGATTTTATTCTTAGGTGCCTCCCTTCCCCACATCTTCTCTAGACCCTTTTTCTCTCTCCCATTTGAAAAGAAAACAGACTTCTAACAATTGTACTTTTAAAGTTTTAACATGGGGAAATAATCTATCCCCCAACTTTGGAGAATTCTAACCAGAATGGGGCTCAAGAATTCAAGAGATCTCTTCTTTGCAGCCTGTCTTGACCAGACCCACCATCTTTCTCCTCTAATCTATTTGATGCCACTTCTGCAGTTGTGGCTGCTGCATATAGACCTGATACATGCGGCACTGACAGCTGCTGCCACAACAAAAGTCCTGAGATTTTGCAAGCAGTCCTGAAGGCCCAAGGTTAAGCAGGTCTAGGGTAGAGACCATTCTGCCCCAACCCAACTTCCTGCAGCTTGGAAACCTCCAGACCTCTCCACAGCTTGTCATCCATCTATATTCTACCTCCCCTACTTCCTATCCCTGACTGTCCCACCCCTGGACAGCAGAGGAGGGGCAGCACAGATTGAGAGTAGGCCAGAGACAGGGAGGAATTGACCAACGGCTCTGAGAGACTATATGTTAAGAGGCAGGCCAGCAGTGTGAATTTATTGGCCTGTTCAGGATGGGGCCAAGCCCCTTGGGGTATGTCTACACTGCAGTTAGACACCTGTGGCTGACCCGTGCCAGCTGACTTGGAGTCATGGGGCTCAGGCTAAGGGGCTGTTTAATTGCAGTGTAGACGTATGGATGTGGGCTGCAGCCCAAACGCTGGGATCCTCCCTCCTTGCAGTGTCCTAGAACCCAGGCTCCAGAACGAGCCTGAACATCTACACTGCAATTAAACAGCCCCTTAGCTTGAGTCCTGTGAGCCAGAGTCAGCTGACATGGGCCAGCTGTGGGTTTTGAATTGCGGTATAGACATACCCTTATAAAGTGTTCTATGAGGGAAAAGGATGGACAGAGGAAGGTTAAGGTGGATGGGAGGGGCCCCAGTCAAGAGACAGAAGGGATCATGTACCAATGGGAGGGGAGAGGAGAGTCAGATTCACTCAATGTATATCTATTAGTTTATAACTCATAGGATAGAAGATGGGTTACTGCAACATGGTGGCTGAGATTTTACATATACACAAGCTAATGTGAAAGTTACACTCCAAAATTTAGACATGTTGCATCTATCTATCCATCTGCCTAACACACTACATTTGCCATTTTCTGTAGGCTCTGTGGCAGAATGAGAATATATGATGACATACTGTTAGAAAGGGGGTGTTGGCACACGACTGCAATGAGCTGCACAGTTCACTTGTGGATTTGCTACTAGTGAGTAACAGGGTCATTCCAAACTCAAGCCAATGAAACCTTTATATCACTCTACCATGCATATGGTATGATCTTCTATTGTAACCTCTCAGAGTTAACCCACTACACTGTTTCCTTTCTGCCAGTTTCAGTAAAGAAAAATCCTTCACTTACTAGAAGCATTTGAGTGTTTAATGGGAACTCAACCAGGGCTAGAGCCTGTAGGTAGATCTTAGTGCTTGGAGCACCACAGACCATGCTACTAAAGATCAGAGACTGTCCTGAAGCATTTCACAGGAACAGATTTAACTAGCACAAGGATCAGAGCGTGATTTTCAGTTTACAATGACGTACTTAATATAATAAGTAACTTCTAAAATAAACTGATGCATTATGGTTCATATCCTTGGTTAGCTTAGACAACTTTTAAGATGATCCCTAAGTATAGAACTGGCTAATACACCAGAGGAGGAGAGGCTTTGCTTAGCAGGTTTGAATGTCATAAATGCACAGTTATGTCTTAGTAATTGTATCACAGTTGACAGATGCTGCAGCAGACATGTGACTAAAACATGACCTCATAGTTCCCTCTCTCCCCTTCCCCTCCCACCCCCCATGAGGGCAGAGCTGGGAACTAAATAAGTAGAAGGCATTTAAACAACACAATAAGTTCTTAAAGGAGAAGTGTTAAATTTGGAAGACAGATGTACTTTGTATGGAAAGGTCAGCCCGTGCAGCAGCTTCTAGACAGTGCCAGTTACACAAAACTCTTTTTCACTTGGGAAACATACTTCAGTCACTGACTAATGTTATGAAAATGTTCAAGTCCTAACTCCCATGGCCTAGGTCACCCCTCCCAAGGAAAAGCTGGTGGGAGGGATATCAGGGGGAGAGAATCTTACAACAATCTTCTCACCAAGTTCTCCATGTGTTGTTCCATCAGACAGTGGGGCTGATCCCAGCCTTGGTAGATCTGTGGAAGGGCAGAGCTATCCACATGGAGACCCTCTGCCTCTGCACTGGCCCCAACAGCCCCCCTTGGCTCTCTGTTAGGATTGCTCCATTGGCACCATGGTATCAGAACCTCTGCCTTTCTACAGTGGCTCCAGAGTCATGGGAGGATACCAGGAGCTTCACAGAAGGATAATGCTGCCTGAGGCTGGATTTTTCTCTCTGGGGATTGTCCATGGGAGTAGAACGGAGATAATGTGCATCCCCGTAGCCACTCCCCTGCACAGGCCTTGGACTGGGTGGAGAAGCCAGGCCCTGTGCAAGGTTCTGGGGAAGAAAAGGAGAGATGGTGCTCTGTAGGCAGCTGAGCCTCATTTCAATGTGGGAGAGGACCCTCCATGTGCAAGCCTAAGGGTACAATCTGGAGAACACTTTTCTATTGTACTGGTTTTCACAGTAAGAGCAGCTGTGGCCTAATGGCCAAAATATAGGGCTGGCGGGTTAAAGTTCCAGTTTTGCTGCTGACTCCCGGGTGACTTTGAGCAAGCCTCTTAACCTGTTTCCCCATGTCTGGTGTGATAGTGATGCTCTCTGAGATCTACAGATGGAAAGAGAGGTCTAAGTGCAAAGATTATTATATTTCTCACTTGAGTTTTCCACTAACAAGTCTCCAGTCTACAGTATTTCCACACTTCCAATTTATGGCCATTCTTAGAAAATGAAGACAGACATGAAACTTTCCAGCACTGTTCCACATTAGGCAGCTAAGATTACAGGTTTTTTTCTGTATGATTATTCAGTTCTGACCCCTATTTTCTGTTTAATATAACTTTCTCAACAGTTTTCCCCTTGTATTGACATTTAGCATGCTTATTAATCCAAAAGTTGCAGTGGTGTTGTTTGGGAGCAACAAAATCCCACCCACCCTTGCTTAAGTTGTCAGCACAATAAAACAAATTTGGGGCTCTTTGCTTTTAAACAGGGTTTCAGGTAATTTGTGGTTTGTGCAGAGAGCTCCAGAAAGGCTCTGTTGGAAAAGTTCAGGCTTGGCATGGTCGCAGCGATTGCAGTCATCACCACTGGTGTCTGAACATTGTCAAGGGAGGTAGTGAGCTCTAGGGGAGCAGGCAAAGGCCTGGGAGTCAGGAGTGCCTGGGGTTTGACTCTGTCACTGACCTGTGGTGCTACTTTGGTCAAGTCACGGTGTCTCTGTTTGAGCCTTACCTTCTTTTTGAGTGCGTTTTAAGATCTAGGGATCAAAAGGGCTATGTAAGCATTATGTATTATTAATATAGCCCTTAATGAGGATATGACAATAGCTTGATGATAATAGCGGATGATACTAAACTGGGAGGAGTTGTAGATACGCTGGAGGGGAGGGATAGGATACAGAAAGACCTAGACAAATTGGAGGATTGGGCCAAAAGAAATCTGATGAGGTTCAATAAGGATAAGTGCAGGGTCCTGCACTTAGGACGGAAGAATCCAATGCACAGCTACAGACTAGAGACCGAATGGCTAGGCAGCAGTTCTGCGGAAAAGGACCTAGGGGTGACAGTGGACGAGAAGCTGGATATGAGTCAGCAGTGTGCCCTTGTTGCCAAGAAGGCCAATGGCATTTTGGGATGTATAAGTAGGGGCATAGCGAGCAGATCGAGGGACGTGATCGTTCCCCTCTATTCGACATTGGTGAGGCCTCATCTGGAGTACTGTGTCCAGTTTTGTGCCCCACACTTCAAGAAGGATGTGGATAAATTGGAGAGAGTCCAGCGAAGGGCAACAAAAATGATCAGGGGACTGGAACACATGAGTTATGAGGAGAGGCTGAGGGAGCTGGGATTGTTTAGCCTGCAGAAGAGAAGAATGAGGGGGGATTTGATAGTTGCTTTCAACTACCTGAAAGGGGGTTCCAAAGAGGATGGCTCTAGACTGTTCTCAATGGTAGCAGATGACAGAACGAGGAGTAATGGTCTCAAGTTGCAGTGGGGGAGGTTTAGATTGGATATTAGGAAAAACTTTTTCACTAAGAGGGTGGTGAAACACTGGAATGCGTTACCTAGGGAGGTGGTAGAATCTCCTTCCTTAGAGGTTTTTAAGGTCAGGCTTGACAAAGCCCTGGCTGGGATGATTTAACTGGGAATTGGTCCTGCTTTGAGCAGGGGGTTGGACTAGATGACCTTCTGGGGTCCCTTCCATCCCTGATATTCTATGATTCTATGAGCTAAGGGCCCCATGCTCCCCTCTTTATGGGCTCATGGCAGGGAGCCTGCCCTCATGGACTGTAGGAATTCCCATTCTATGCCACTGTCAAGGTTCCTTCCCCACTCTCAACTCTATGGTACAGATGTGGGGACCTGCATTCTTACCAGCTTAGGTTAAAAACTTCCCCAAGGTACAAACTTTGCCTTCTCCTTGAACCATATGCTGCCACCACCAAGCATTTTAAACAAAAAACAGGGAAAGAGACCACTTGGAGATGTCTTTCCCCAAAATATCCCCCCAAGCCCTATACCCTTTTTCCTGGGGAAGGCTTGATAAGAATCCTCACCAATTGGTGTAGGTGGACACAGACCCAAACCCTTGGACCTTAAGAACAATGAAAAATCAATCAGGTTCTTAAAAGAAGAATTCTAATTAAAGAAAAGGTAAAAGAATCACCTCTGTAAAATCAGGATGGTAAATACCTTACAGGGTAATCAGATTCAAAACATAGAGAATCCCTCTAGGCAAAACCTTAAGTTACAAAATGACACAAAAACAGGAATATACATTCCATCCAGCACAGCTTATTTTATGAGCCATTAAACGAAAGGAAATCTAACACATTTCTAGCTAGATTACTTACTAACTTAACAGGAGTTGTAAGGCTGCATTCCTGATCTGTTCCCGGGCAAAAGCAACACACAGACAGAAAAAACCTTTTGTCGTCCCCCCTCCAGATTTGAAAGTATCTTGTCCCCTCATTGGTCATTTTGGGTCAGGTGCCAGCGAGGTTATCTTAGCTTCTTAACCCTTTATAGGTGAAAGGGTTTTGCCTCTGGCCAGGAAGGATTTTATAGCACTGTGTACAGAAAGGTGGTTACCCTTTCCTTTCTATTTATGACAGCCACAATTCTCCTTTTGCAGGATGAGAGGGAGCCCCTCCATAGGGTTCAGGTTCTGTGGAACTGGTGGGGATGAGTGAGGAACCAGCTGGGCTCCTCCAGATTCTTCCGTCCCCAGGCCTGTGCGGGAAAACATCATAAGCTGAGTGTGTATAACTTGGGCTGTTTCTTGCGCTGTACTGTAAAAGAAGCTCTGGGGGTACCAGTAGGAATCCATGAGGCCAAGTGGTAGAATGGAGACAAGGAGCAACCACATGGATTGCCCAATATTCAGGCATTCTCCGCACCACCTTCCAAGCTGCAGATCCTCCCAGTCCCACTCCCCTCCCCATGTGGCACACCTCTTTCTGCTGTGGAAACTCAGTTCCCTATGGTAACAGGTCGAGGATCCCCCTTCTGAGCTGTGGCAGTTGCATTCTGAGCTGATTCCCCAGTAACAAGTCTGTAACCCCTTAGTTGTCAACCCTCTGCCCTGGACTCACACATGGTGTCCAGCCTGCTGCCTTCTTCCCCCTCCCTCACCTTCAAGCTTCAGAAACTCTCCTCCACCCCACCCCAAGCTGAGGAAACCCTAAGCTTACTTCCCCAGAGACAACCCGGTGGGCACCTTCACAGCTCTCAAATCTCACTAGATCAGGGGTTGACAACCTTCGGCACACAGCCCATCAGGGTAATCCGCTGGTGGGCCATGAGACATTTTGTTTACGTTGAATATCCGCAGGCACGGCCCACCGCAGCTTCCAGTGGCTGCGGTTCGCTGTTCTTGGCCAATGGGAGCTGTGGGAAGTGGTGCGGGCTCGGCCGCCACTTCCTGCAGCTCCCATTGGCTGGAAACAGCAAACTGCAGCCACTGGAAGCTGCAGGGGGCCGGGCCTGGAGATGGTCAATATAAACAAAATGTCTCACGGACCGTCAGCAGATTACCCTGATGAGCTGCGTGCCAAAGGTTGCTGACCCCTGTGCTAGATTCTCCTGAAGTGAAGCCTTTGTTCTTGGCCCATCTCTGTTGCCAAACCCTCCTGTCTCAGGCCAGTGGGTGAACTTAGGCACATATCTCAGTGCACAGTCCTTGGTGCATTCACTGGCTCAGGTGCTTGGGGGTGGAGCATGCCTCCTCAGGGCATTCCTGCTCAGACAACATTATAATAACTTAAATTTACAATACCTCTCTTCCAGCTTTGTAAGCCTTTGACACAATAATAGACCTCCATCCCCTAAGCCCTCTGATCCAAAAGCAGTGGCCTGTCCCTTGACCCTAGCCCAGGGGTTCTCAACCAGGGGTCCGGGGCCCCTGAGGGACCATGAGCAGGTTTCAGGGGGTCGGCCAAACAGGGCCAGCGTTATATTCGCTAGGGCCCGGGGCAGAAAGCCAAAGCTCCATTGCATGGGGCTGAAGGCTGGTGCCCTGAGCCCCGCAACCCGGGGCTGAAGCCTGAGTAATGTAGCTTCATGAGGGCCCTTATGACCTGGGGCCGCAGGCAATTGCCGTACTTGCTACCCCCTAACGCCAGCCCTGGCTTTTATATGCAGAAAACCATTTGTTGTGGCGCACGTGGGCTGTGAAGTTTTTATAGAATGTTGGGGTGGGCCTCAGAAAGAACAAGGTTTAGAACCCCTGCCCTAGACTATGGTGGATACGGAAACTTTCTCCAGGCACCAGCGTTTTCATACCACCACAGGTATCGACCTTATAAAATGGGAAGCTCCTAGATTGTCCACCTCAGTGACAAGCCAATGATTCCCCAATCCTGTGTGTTGATTTTCAGTTCTATTTAGAGATGAAAAGGGGCCTGTATATCTAAGACATTCTTTTCTAAGTTCCAAAAATGAGCTGCCCCTCTGTTCTTAGGTATTGTCCCATCTGCTCCCCAGCACACAATCAGTGCCACATGCTGTTAAAATCTAATCCTGCTGAGGGTTCTCCTGCCAATCCAACTGCCCAAAGATATTTTGGCACTAGAAAGAGTGACAAGCAACTTTTCTGCTTCCACTAATGCAGCTGTCTGCTATCTAAGGTGACTAGATGTCCTGATTTTATAGGAACAGTCCCGATATTTGGGGCTTTGTCTTATATAAGGGTCTATTACTCCCCACCCCCATCCCAATTTTTCCCATTTGCTGTCTGGTCACCCTACTGCTATCCAAAATTGTCATTGCTTTCAGTCATGAATGTTTTCTCTGGCAGAATGGAAGTAGTCTGCACACCTATCTACGGAAAATTGCACATCACCACAGTAGTTTTAGCTCTGCTCACTTTCACCTATTTGGCAAGTAAACATTTGAGTATCTAGGAGGAAGTAGGCTAGTGAGATATGGAGACAGACAGCAGTTGGGGTTCTGTCTGAGTCAGATGGTGAATCCATTTTCGTTCATGTTATTGTCCATGTAAGAGTTAAATAAAAGCATTTCACTGAGCCCTGAGACTTCAAGAACAAGGTCTGCAATCATTTCCTGGTTGTCGTGTACTCACATCAGCATTCTGAACATGGAGCTTCTTGCATTTCACCAAGAAGTGAAATCCACAAACACCGGTCTCTTGCTGAGCCTGATTCATGATAATGGATTTTCTAATTAGCACTGCACTGCTAGGCCCACCCAAAACTACTCCCGTTCAGTGCGAACTGTCAAATTTTCATAGTTTGAATATTTGGGAAGTTAGGTTGATTATGAGCTGTGTTGTTCCTTATAAAATGAGAGATGATCTCACCTAGTGGTTGGAGAGGAAGGTTGACACAGACCTAATAGTTCCATTCCTAGTTCTGCCAGGGGTTGCCATGTGTCCTTGGGTAAATCACGTACTCTCTGTGTGCTTCTCTCTACTCATCTTTTCTTCTATACCTCCAATAGTACTTCCCTGCCCCAAAAGCCTGTTGAGAGAGACAAGGTGGGTGTGGTAATATCTTTTATTGGACCAACTTCTGTTGGTGAAGGAGACAAGTTTTCAAGCTCTTCTTCAGACTTGTCTCTCTCACATCCTGGGATCAACATGGCTACAACAACACTGCAAACATCAAAGGAGTGCTGTAAGGCTTAGCTAATATTAGTTCAGCACTTTGAGATTGTTGGATGAAAAAATCCTAGAGAAGTGGTTTTATTATATGTACACATATTGATGCTTGTTTGTTAGGAGAATTTAGCTGTAGATTTTCAAAGGTTTTTAGAGGTGGGATTCACTAGGGGGATGTAGACTGCACATTGCAGCACCTAACTTAAGCATCCAGGCTCCCTATACAATGGGGAGAGTTAGGCGTCAAAAAAGGGATTCACAGAAGCCAGCAAGCTGAGTGGGGAGCCCCTTAAATCCCACCCCCCAAAGGGAATTAGGCATCTAAGTCTGGGCCAGAGGGAAGCATCTCCTTCCACTTGTGATTCACAGCTGTAAACCCTCTCCTGGAGTTAGGGATCTAAACCAAGTCAGCCCTTTTCCAAGGAAAACTGAGGAGGAGGAGGAGGCAGCGGTGGTAATGTCCCCCTTTTATGCAATAGCCCAGTGGTTAGGGCTAATGGGTAAAAAGGAAGTAGTGGCACCAGCATCTCCTCCTCTTTTGTTTTGTTTGGGGCCCAATCCAGCAGATGTGCTCTATGGCAGCCGCTGAATGCACATACCAGCTCAAGCCCCAGAGGTGAAACAGGCAGGGGAATACTTATTCTGTGAATCCCACCAATGAGTTAGATGCTGAGCTGCTTGATGATGTCAGGACTTAGATGGCTGTGTGTAATTGCCCGTCAGCAGAAATGTAGATGCTTACAGGGTTAGGCAGCAGCTGAAGTGAGGGGTTTGAGGATTTAAATTTTAAATGTAGGTGCCTAAAGTGGCAGTGAGAAACTCAAGGGTATGTCTAAACTGTGATTAAACACCTATGGCTGGCCTGTGTCTGCTGACTTAGGGGGCTCAGGCTGCAGGGTGGTAAAATTTCAGTGTAGACATTTGAGCTTGGGCTGGAGCCTGGGCTCTGGGCACCTAAATGCCTTTGAAAATCTGGTCTGTGATGTTTACCTCATGCTTTTTTTATTACTGGCTACTACCATTACTAAAGACTATTAAAAAAAGCTATTTTTTGATGATACTTCCTAAAAATGTCAAGTACTCTGAGCCAAATTTTACTCCACTGTATTCAGTCAATTGTGGGTGAAATTCACCCTGGCACGGAGAGCCAGCACAAGGCCTAGACACCACAAAAACCCTGGGGTGCTGAGGAGATGGACAGGAGCCTGTTATATGTGTAACGTGTTGTCAGAGCTGGCTAGATGTTATTGAGAATGGATGAAGTGACAGGATTGTTAGCAAATTGTCTAGGGTTTTACAGTTTTACTTTTCAGACTTGAACTGGGAAGGAGTTAAAGCTGCTAAACCCTGCTCTGCTTCTCACAATCCACCTAATCAAAGCAGGAGTTACAGTGAATATCTCAATGCCTAATTCACTAGTAGGAGTCCCTGATTTCTCTTTTAAATTTAGCACAGAATAGTAACTCTTACAAAACATAAACACAGCAAATATGAGAATTGCTATAACTTCAGCGAGCAGCTGCAGACTCCCTGCTTTACAGAGTGACTAAAGCAGATAGTGTGATGGGTTCAGTCACAGAGACCCCCTTGGGACTGTCACCTAAGATGCTGAGACTACCTCTGAGCCCATTTTCTCTGCCAGTTTGGTCCTCCAGAACCCTGCCTTGTTGAGCCAGACATACCAGTCTGCTCCAACACAGACCGAGGGTCTGAACCTTGCACCCCAAAGCTGCAGACTTAACTGAAAACACCTTAAGAAGTACTCCTGTCTCCAGCACCCAGACAGCTCCCAATGTGATCCAAACCCCAAACGAATCCCTTTTACTCTCTATAAAGCTTATACAGGGTAAACTCATAAATTGCCCGCCCTCTATAACACTGATAGAGAGATATACACAGCTGTTTGCTCCCCCAGGTATTAATTACTTACTCTGGGTTAATTAATAAGCAAATGTGATTTTATTAAGTATAAAAAGTAGGATTTAAGTGGTTCCAAGTAATAACAGACAGAACAAAGTAAGTTACCAAGCAAGTCTAAGCCTAATACATTAAGAAACTGATTACAGATAAATTCTCACCTTCAGAGATGTTCCAATAAGCTTCTTTCACAGACTGGACTCCTTCCTAGTCTGGGCCCAATCCTTTCCCCTGGTACAGTTCTCGTTAGCTCCAGCTCAGGTGGCAACTAGGGGATTTCTCATGAAAACCTTTGTTCTGTTCCACCCCCTTTTATAGCTTTGGCAAAAGGCGGGAATCCTTTGTCTCGCTCTGGGTTCCCACCCTCCTTCTAAAATGAAAAGCACCAGGTTTAAGATGGATTCCAGTACCAGGTGACATGGTCACATGTCCTGTGAGCCCCCCTCCATTCCTCCAGGACTGGCCTGCATGTATGCAGTTGAGGCTTGCAAGTAAACAGAGCCATTTACCACCAATTGTCCTAGTTGATGGGAGCCATCAAGATTCCAAGCC
This sequence comes from Lepidochelys kempii, assembly GCF_965140285.1. Lineage (NCBI taxonomy): Eukaryota > Metazoa > Chordata > Testudines > Cheloniidae > Lepidochelys > Lepidochelys kempii. Next base: position 176,542,944 of record NC_136382.1, on the reverse strand, counting down.
ACTATTAATGGTCCACACGCTGAATAGTTACAAAAGGAGTTCAGAGTAATATTTCATATTTCTAGCTTCAGATACAAGAATGATACATTCATACAAATAGGGTGAACACACTCAGTAGATTATAAGCTTTGTAATGATACCTTACAAGAGACCTTTTGCGTGAAACATATTCCAATTACATTATATTCACACTCATTAGCATATTTTCATAAAAGCATATGGAGTGCAACATCACAAACAGTATTAGATTCATCCCTCATTTCATAAACCTGTGTACATAAGCTCATTCCTACAGAGCAGGAAATATTTCCCCTAGATGTCAGGATGCAGTGGACAATACTAATCACTTAGTCATGCATCCGATGAAGTGGGTATTCACCCATGAAAGCTTCTGCTCCAATACGTTTGTTAGTCTATAAGGTGCCACAGGACTCTTTGCCACTTAGTGTTAGGATTCCTCTGAAACGTCTTCCGCTCGTTTTTCCAAGAACTCAGTTCTATTCCAGTCACATCACTTAGGTTCCTTTATCTGGCATATAGCAAAGCTACTCTGAGTTGATCAGACTAAAGCATAGTGGGTGGGTATAGGGCATACGACACACCTAAAATTACACAGTAAACCTCTTCCTTTTATATACATTTCATTACATGTTTTGGGATTGGCTGGTCACTTTGTAGGAACCAACCACTGTACAGCATGCACTGTCCATGCACAATTTACTCTTTACCTCATCTTACATTTCAGGCTTATCTCAACCATTGTTACCTTGTCCATTGTAAATGGTTCCCTGGGTGTTCCCCTTATTTTAGCAAGTACAGACATTTTGTTTCCAGCCTGCTGATCCATTTACCTCCCTAATCCTGTCTCCCAAGAAAAGAGGCATCACCTATGTCCAATTACTCATGTCAAGCCAGGCTTACATCCCACTGCTCTTGCTTTAGGGTGTGCTTTAGTTTTGTTTTATATATTTGCATTTCCTTTCATTTGCATTATTTTCCTGCTTTCCTGTGCTTTGTTTTTTAAATTCACTACCCAGCAACACAGTCTGAAGACCACAGTAGCTGTAATTATTTGAAGCAGCGTTAATACTAGGCTTAAAGTGCGACCCAGGTAGTGCAAGCTCATCTCCTATGGCGTAGTTTACCAGGGTGTAATTCCACATTATAAATTTTCTCTGCCTTTAAAGCACTCTTTTGTAATTTTCACTTTGCTTTTATTTTAAGTACATTATAAATCAGGCGCACAAAATATAATTTTTTCAAGGAATTACCACAGGAAGTTTAGGTGTTAAACACAACATAGGCCAATTAAAATAACATTCCCTGGGTCCATATCAAAAGTTGTCCACTTCAGCCACTATGCAATACTTGTTATCACACCATAGGCAGCTTTTACTTTACCAACATCCCAGTATCTCAACCTTACTGTGCAATTTGGAGACCATTCCCCCAGAGTGAGCCCACATGCCAACAACTCTGTTTATAAGACGTTACACCTGTACATGTAAATATTCCCCAGCTGCAAACAGCCATACAAGTCTGGAGCTTTCCAGACATTTCATTGTTTTGCAACAGTATTTGAGGAGGGAAAACAAACTTCTTCCTCATTGTATGGGTTGCAGCGGTTTTATATTTAACTTCATGGTATTGGGCCCTTGCTAATTTTTTTACTTTGCACCAGCAGGTATCACCTGTCTTGTACCAAATGTTTAACTTTTTTTGCGGTGATAAAAGACGACACATTTCCTTGCTCCATTTTACTTAAGAATGCATTTACTTTTTACAGCAAGTATTTTCTACACATTACATATAATATTATTAGAAAACATTGACTTAATGCCATACTTTTAAAAAAGTAATTACATTATGTATATTACATATAGTTAAGAAAGCTTTATTAATGAGTCCGTGGTTTTGCTCATTGAATGGATACAGTACTTTTGCTGCTATTTTTTTGTTGAAATACTTGGTTATGTTCCCACAGCAGCTCTGTGTCAGCATGGTTTTAGAGTAACATACCAATTTTAGAGAGACAAGAGGGGTGAGGTCACATCTTTTATTGGACCAACTTCTATTGGTGAGAGAGAGAGAGACTCCAGGTCACATCATTATTAGTATATATGGAACCAGTTAAGCCATATAGAAATCCCCATTTCCTTTAGTGGTTTTAAATAAATTGTCTGTCGTCAAATAATTTACATTAGATTATTTTTGTACCTGCAGCAGCCTGCACAATTAATTATTTACAGACCCATTTACTGGGAAAGGCCCATTTCCTTCAGAATGGCTGTGAAGGCATCTTGGGGGGGGGGGAAGCAGAGGGGTAATAGTCGTCACAATCTGACCTCCCCTTTGCACGATTTGTTTGATTGCTAAGGATTTCACCAGGCACCAGTTATACTGCCATAAGTGGGCTGTATTATTAAACCTAACATTCTATTTTTAACACCCTTTTAACACTTAGGGTATGTCTATACTACGAAATTAGGTCGAATTTATAGAAGTCGTTTTTTTAGAAATCGTTTTTATATATTCAAGTGTGTGTGTCCCCACAGAAAATGCTCTAAGTGCATTAAGTGCATTAACTTGGCGGAGTGCTTCCACAGTACCGAGGCAAGCGTCGACTTCCGGAGTGTTGCACTGTGGGTAGCTATCCCACAGTTCCTGCAGTCTCCGGAAATGAGATTCAAAAGTTCACGGTTCTTTTCCTGTCTACCTGGCCAGTGCATCTGAGTTGAGAGTGCTGTCCAGTGCGGTCACAATGGAGCACTCTGGGATAGCTCCCGGAGGCCAATACCGTCGAATTGTGTCCACAGTACCCCAAATTCGACCCGGCAAGGCCGATTTAAGCGCTAATCCACTTGTCAGGGGTGGAGTAAGGAAATCGATTTTAAGAGCCCTTTAAGTCAAAAAAAAGGGCTTCATCGTGTGGATGGGTGCAGGTTTACATCGATTTAACGCTGCTAAATTCGACCTAAAGTCCTAGTGTAGACCAGGGCTTAAATACCCTCTTTAACAGGGTATTACTCCCCCTTCCCCGGACTATTTAGTCCCCTCTGAGCTCTACAGTTGCCAAAGCTCCTTTTAAACTACCCATACTTTTTTTTAAAACTACTTTGGTTTTTCATTGGTTAAGATACTTTTACGATTTTACTTGCTACCAAGTTTTGGGACTGAAACTATTCTATTTTATTTCTCAGAATAACATTTCTCAGCTGTCTTTTTTGGCATCTTTAAGCTTGTTTTTTATGTTTTTAGCAGTTATTTTTTAACTGAGTATATTTTGCCTGCAAAGCTGTGCTTACTAAATGCAGTCCTTGAATGAGGGCTGCTTTTTACCGTGGATAGGAAAGAGACATTGTTTTCTCCTTGACCATTCAGAGATCTTTTCCATTTAGTCTGTTTTCTTAATTATAATTTTAATGTGCTTTTTATGCTTTTTGCATTTATTCCTCAAGATGGCACATTTTGCTGGTAAAGTTTTAGCCACCACAAATAATTTGTGTAAATTTGCTGCTTTGATCTGGGTTTTCTTTGCCTTAGGATAAAAACAAAACAAAACTAGATACTATTTTTGTCATGGCCACCAATGGGTTCTATTTTTTGAAAATTTACAGACCTTTGCTATGCTCTACCAATAATTTATTTATTTATTGGATTCACTGGGCATTTGCTGTGTTCTGCCAAGGATTCTCTTTTTTTACATCTAATACCACTCTCTGGAATTCCTTTTGAACCTGGTCCCAGTCTCCCCCTAATACTTCTGTGGGCAGTATAGGGTTGGCCCTTAGATTTAACCCACTTCTCCAGTGTGGTTCTTCCTCATATTTAAACTCTTAACCCCTTCCAATGCACTTTCCCTTAATACTAGGTTGCGACGCTCACACTAAGGGCTGTGTACATTACCTGCTCCAGATGAGAGGATCCAAGTGACAGCATCATTGTATTGGGGTTCCCCTGAGACCTCTTCCACTTGGTTTTCCAAGAACTCATTCCAATTCCAGCCTCATCACTGAGATTCCTTTATTCAGCATACAGCAAAACAATGCTGAGTTGATCAGACTCAAGATTCGGAGTGGGTCTAGGGCATACCATGCATTTAAAGTTACACAGCAAACCTCTTCCTTTATATGCATTTACACATTACATTGCAGCACATCACACATTTTGGAACTGGCTTGTAGTAACCAATCCCTGTACAGCATGCTCTGTCTACACACTCTCCATGCACAGTTTACTCTTTACCACATCTTTTGTTCCATGCTTGTCTTAGACATTGTGAATGGTTCCCTGGCTGTTCCCCCTTATCTTAGCTAGTACTAACATTCTGCTGATCCATCTACCTCTTGTCTTCCAAGAAATGAGGCCTGACCCATGTCCAATTACTCATGTCAAGGCAGGCCTACACATGGGACAAATTCTGGGCTCCAGTCATGTCTTAGTAAGGGGCACAGTAGTCTCTGGTTGCCTCATAATGTGAGCGGGGGGTGGTGGGGAGGGCTGGGCTACCTGATCCTGAGAATGGAGGAGGAGGGCATCTGTACTTACTCTGGAGCCAGCCCACGTGGAGCTGCTCAGGAAACCGGATGGTTGTGCTAATGAACTCCGTGCCCATTCACCCTTTTTGAAGCCCCACATTCCTCCCTCCCATGTGTGCCACAGACTGGAGATCCTGTAGGAGTAGAAGAGAGGGTCTGGACCTGGATCCCTGTGGTATTTTCAGGGGGATGGACTCAGTGACACACTATGTTCTATTGGGTGCTCTGTGGCAAGGAGGGGATGTCTGTCTCTCCCCAGCTGATGGCTCTCCATGGGCCATGTCACCTACTGAGTTGGTGAGGAGCCCATTTCCACCTTGGACATTAGGGCAGCCTGGTCTCCTTTAATACCATTCCTCAGTACCCTGACTGCCATAGATAGCCACAAGCTCATGGACTGCACTTAGGAGGAGGATAGTGGTCACACAAACGCTTTGAAAGAACTTCTACAACCTTGGGATCCATGGGTTCATACCTTGGCAGCACCATGGAGCTGCTGAAACCTTGTGCAGTGACTATGGACTGGACCAGGGTTTGGCCCTATATCATTTAATGAGACATTTGTTTATACAGAGGAATCTGTTCAGATAACACACCCTAGTGGAAACAGAAATATGTCAATTAGATAATCAGAGGCTTAGGGGAATATGCCACCTTCATTTTCTGGATTACTTTAAAAATAATCAGTGTATGGGGAAGCCATTAAAACATTAGACACTACAATACACACAAGCCAGAACACTACAATACACAAAGGCCAGCCACAGCTGGAAATTTTAGTACAAATCCCTGCTGCATACTGTGGCAGTGAGCAATACTTGCTTCACACTGGCGTGAATGACTACGCAAGCAGCAGGACAGTGGTGGCTCAGGCCCACTAGGCCCTGCTCTGAGCACAGGAGTTGCACTGGTTTATCCAAAGGGATGACGTTGCACTGATTTTATTAACTTTGTGCATGGACATTCTTGCAGTCAGTTTAAACCTGCTTTACATCGGTTTAGTTTGCCCCAGACTAGTGTAGTGTCCCTACATACAGTTGCACCAGTTTAACTAAACATCACCCCTTTAGTTAAATCAGTGCAACACCTGTGTGTAGTCAAGCCCTAAGAGTAGTGTTTGTCCTCCATTTAGATTAACTGCACTGAATTGAATCTTCTCTCTTACCCCAGTTAAGGGCCAGATTGTGACTGGTGTCTGTGCAGCCACCCAAGGCAGGATGATGGGTCAAGAAGTCCCACCCACCCGCCCGGTGTTTCTCATGCAGGGGCTGTCACACTTTTAGTCCTCACACTCCCATGAATACACAGGACCCTCCCTGAGGTCACTAATCACCCCAAAGGAAGCAGGGGTTAGGCAATCTCCAGGGCAACCATGCAAGGGAGTGTACTTTGCACCCCTTATGGTTCATGCCAGTGGGTGCACTCCCTCTGCTCACTGGGTCATCCCAAGTGGCACAGTGTCTTACGTGTTCCCACTGGGTTTTTGTGGCTCTGCACTACCATATTGCAATGCCATGGCTAACAGTCACAGTAAAGTCCTAGATAGCCATACACTTTATAGGGTTACTGAGTAAGCAAATTCTGCCTGGTGCAGTAGGGGGTCCAGTCCCTCATTCTCCTTGTTCTCCCAAATTCCCACTGGGAGTTCTGGGTACAGCAGGAAATCATGGACTGGGCCCTATGTACTATCTGTCCCCATATGAATTAGCTCACAGACTCATAGACTTTAAGGTCAGAAGGGACCAGCATGATGTGACTTCCTGCACATTGTAGGCCACAGAACCTCACCCACCCACTCCTGTAATACAATCTTTCAGAGGCTGAATAGCATTACTATATTTAAAATGTGTAAGATGTGTTTTAATGATTAGACAAACAAGTTATAGGGTTAGATGCCTCTTGTATCATTTTGCTATCTTTGAAAGAAACCCAATTAATCATTTTTATTGCAAAGTAACCATACTTCTAAGATTCTTGGTGAATTCTTCCATTATAGCTATTTTTAAATGAGAATTAACTCCTTAGGGGGGGAAATACATCTTTTGTACAAGATTGTACTGTTAATAAATATAGTGGATTAGTTTCTGGTGTTGAATAACTGCCTACTTCTCTCTGTATTACATACTACCATAGTTATGTTCAGAGCATACACAGAGAAAATATATAAAAACATAAAATACTCTTGCTGAAAGGTTCCCGCGTAACACTACTTTATTTCTTAGAATCCAGAACCCTAACACAAAAGAACAAAACACAGAGACAAAACAGGCTGCTCCCTGAAGCAAAGATGCACAACTCAGCCCATGTTTCTCTAGGTTTAAGCATGCCAGGTGTCACCATCTTGTAACAGCATCTCTAAAGAAGTTGTTTAAGTGGGAACTGTAGAGGGCAGGACACCCAGGACCTGATTCTTCACTGTGTTACACCAGCACATAACTGGTGTGTCTCCGCTGGAGTCAGTGGGATTTAAGTACGTGCCTGAATGCTTTGCTGAATGGAGGACCATAAATGCAAATTTTTAAGAATGAGGGTAATTAACCATTGGAACAATTTGCCAAGGGATGTGCTGGATTCTCCATCACTCACAGTCTTTAAGCCAAGACTGGATACCTTTCTAAAAGAGATGTGATAGCTCACACAGCAGGTATGGGCTTGATGCAGAAATTACTGGGGGAGGTTCTATGGCCTATGTTATGTGGAAGGTCAGAATAAATGATCATTTTGGTCCTTCCTGGCCTTAAAATGTATTAATATAAACTAATCTCTGTCAGGCAGTGATTCTGTCTTGCTATGTGTTTGTATAATACCTAATATTAGCAGGTACAATTTCCATTGGCTTTCTTCAGAGTTGAACCTGTATTTTATGAGGAAGGAAATCAATGGGCATCAATGGGAGTTGAGAATTGCACTGAAATCAACAGTAAGTGGACCTACATGTCAGAGGAAGGAACTGGGTTTACTGACCATATGCTAGAGTATGGATCCAACACACAAAATTATCCTGTGGATTTGGGATGCATTCTGGAGGATTATATGAAATTGATACTTCAGGATATACGGTCAGGAATAAAATGTATTATCTAACTGGTTTAATTTAAGATATAGAGAACTTGATTAAAAGGGTTAGATTAGAAGCAAGATTTACAAATGGCTAAGTGCTGGGGGTGGGGTAGGAGACTATTGAAATAATGTAGATATCTTTTATAAAACACAGTACCATGGTTTACAAAAGATGTAAATATAATGATTGGATCCAGGATTTTCTCCCAAGAAAATGTCATTTAATCAGTCTACTGCTTCTTGTCTAAAACTGCCTTCGCAACTTTTTACTAGAAGCACTTTAAATTCCACTGTGTCTTGACAGGTCAAAATAATTACCCTGGAGTGCCCACACTGCATGAAAGTCACCTCTGTGCAGACAGCCAGCACTAAACCTGCCCCGCATTTACGCCATCAAAATAGAACTTAAAGGGTGCATAAGTCTTGAGTGGGCCGTTGATACAGGACTGGCTAGCAACACTGTACTCAGCAACCTTAAGGACAGTACGGATCCCTGAAATATGGCGTGAGGCAATGGTAATTGCCATTCCAAAGCCTGGAAAGCCCACTGATGAAGCAGAAAACTATAGGTCAATTTCTCTACTATGTATGACCTATAAACTTCTTGAATGCGCTTTTACTGACCCAATTATCCCTGTCGAACAGGCAGGCTTCTGGCCAAAACATAGTTGGTGAGACCAGGTTCTGGCACTCACAACTCAAATTGAGGCTGGCTATCAAAAAAACCTAAAGACTGGCGCAGTATTTGTTGACTTGTCATCTGCATAAGATACTGTATGGATTAAGGGCCTGATGCTGAAACTTGCTAAAACTATACCTTGTTACCACACACTTCGCCTGCTGTGGACCATGATGAGTAACAGTCGACTACGGGTGTATCTGGGTAATAAGACCAGCTCACCCCGTATCATAAACAACGGGCTACCACAAGTCTCTGTACTTGCGCACCCTTTTTAATATTTACATAAGTGACATGCCTCCAACTAAATCACAAAAGTTTGGATATGCAAATGATCTTGTCATGACAATCCAAGCATCAAACCTCCATGACATTGAGAAAGCACTAACTGAGGACCTCCAAAATATGGAACAATATTTCTGGAAATGGAGGCTCAAACCAAACCCTGAAAAACAATAGTTAGCACATTTCATCTTAATAATAAGAGTGCCAAAAACACACTGAAAGTAGCTTTCTGTGGTAAAAATGTGCATCACGATTACACTCCAAAATATTTCGGAGTGAAACTCAACCACTCTCTCCTTCCATGATCATCTCGAGAAGGTAGCTGCAAAGATAAAAACGAGAGCCAATATAATCCAGAAACTAGCAGGTACAACCTGGGGTGCATCAGCATTGAGAACATCTGCAGTAACACTCATATATTCAGTAGTTGAATATTGTGCACCAGTATGGAGCAGATGCAGCCCAGCTAAATACAGTGATACAGTGCATCACGGGAACCCTTAAGTCAACTCCAACACCATGGTCACCTGTCCCGTCTAACAGCGCTCCCCTGCCAATATGCCGAACTGTTGCAACATTCCCCAAAGCTCAGCAAATGCAGGAAAACAGATGTCTTCCTATTCACCAAGACCTTGACAATGCCCCCCCGCAATGTCTTAAGTCCTGCTAGCCTTTCTGGGAACACTCGTTTAGCCTCATGCAATCAGGCTATGATCAGAAGGAGGCTTGGAAAGCAGATTGGGCTAAACAAGACTTTAAAAATAAGCCCTTTGTGCCAGATCCCACGCAGAAGGTTCCTGGGTTTGACCTTCCATGGTCATCTTGGTCAATTCTGAACCAAATTCGAACCAACCAAGGTAGATGCAGATATCTAATGCACAAATGGAAATTCAGGGACTCCCTAGTGTGCAAGTGTGGTTCCCCATGACCATCGAACATTTCACTACCTGCTGCCCAATTTATAAATATGAAGGAGGCATCACTGCAATAAATTCTGCGACTCCTGATGTAGCCATTTGGCTCAATCGGCTTCAGGTGAAATTGTAGTTGCTGCTCTACACCAGCCGTACGCAAGAAAAACAGGACTGGTTTTTTTCACTCTCTCTCTCTAAGGAGAGAGGAGAAAAGTATGTATTTCCCTTAATCCAGTGTGGGTTCTATAGTCAAATGAGCCCTTTTGCTAAGATCTTGTGATGTAGATTTAAGCTGACACACATCTTACACTTCCAAATGCCAGAAGATCTGGGTAACCTATTGAGCCTGTACCTACTTAAGCACATGTAAATAGAGAAAAGCCAATATCCCCTGTGTTCTTTGAATGCTGCCGGGGTTGCCTTTAAAAACCCATCACCTGCAGTAGTTGCACTTGCTGTGATCTGTGCAGTATTCTCCATTCTAAATACAGAGAACGTTTCTGGGAAGTGTTCATACCAGTGTGATACCTCAACATTTCATTGACACCCAGTGTCACTTTGACTACACAAGTTATTAATTAACTGTGGCTTCTGACTTCATTTAAAAACTTGAATTTCCCCTCTTCTGTACAAGAGCACATAGCAGGATTTCCCATTGAAAAGGATACATGTTAATCCTAGAGTTGTAACCACAATACAGTTGCTAAGTGTGAGCATAAAACAAGGGAAAAGTTCACTGTGTCACAGTGTCCGCACTTTTATTTCAGTTCTGGTTCACACAAACAAATAGACCTCATGATGATAATGCTCCTAACCAAGTCTTAAGTGGCAGTAACTTAGCTGATAAGTTACTTACCCTTTATGTCCTGGACACATTTTAACTTACAAATATTTCTATGACATGATTCTCCACAGCTTGCACCTTGTGCTGTCATTTAAACCTTTGCAAAGGCAGTGCAAAACACTTACTATTCTGAATGACTTTGCAGTGGAGAAAGAGAGCCTTAGCCTTTGTCTTCCCATGCTATGTAGATAGTGTTGGCTGGCTGGGGGCCCGATCCACTCATTTATGCCTTAGAGTGCAGAGGAGGAGAACACTTTCCTGGTTCTTTGGCTGCTATCACTGGGGCTACACAGAGCCAGAAAGATGGTTGGCCTTCCAAAATCATGGAGGCTGGAACTGACAAAGCCATGCATCACTGGCTTTCTGTTCAACCCAACCTCCCTATCTCCTAATAAGCCCACATTCTTCCACATGCAGTGCCACTCAGTAATGTAGAAAAGATATTGGGGAGAGTGGGGGAAAAGCTGTCTCAAGCAGCAGAATCTCTCAGTACTATACTCACAGTAAGTTCCACTACCTTTATACCTGTAAGAGGAACATGCCAAATAGGCCAGCTTTTCTCCTGTCTCCTCCACTGTTTGCTGTCATTGTTAGTATTATACAGTATCCAAAATTGTGATGCACCTCTCGGGACAGACACAATGCATAAGGTCCTTTGCCCAAAGATTTTACAGTCAAGGGAACAAAGGGGTGACGGAACAGTGAGATAGGACTGATGGCCGTGGGTAGGTGGGGAAAGATAACGGTGATAACAATAAGATTTTATGGCTATTCAGCAAAGGGCTGTGTACTGATCAGTCAGGCACTTTTAATAATTCTTGATTGACTCCTTTCTTGCAGGCCTTGCATAATGAACAGATCTCATCTCTGTCCTTCCCCCAGCCCAAAGAGCAGAGTTGAAGGAGAAGGGCCTGCCTAGCAAGGGAGGGGAGGTATCATGCAGCCACTCTCCATGTTGTATAGAGCAGTAGTTCTCAAAGCTGGTCCGCTGCTTGTTCAGGGAAAGACCCTGGCGTGCCGGACTGGTTTGTTTATTGCCGCGTCCGCAGGTTCGGCCGATTGCAACTCCCACTGGCCACGGTTCGCGGCTCCAGGCCAATGGAGGCTGTGGGAAGCGGTGGCCGGCACATCCCTTGGCCCGCGCCGCTTCCCGCAGCCCCCATTGGCCTGGAGCCACGAATCACGGCCAGTGGGAGTCGCGATCGGCCGAACCTGCGGATGTGGCAGATAAACAAACCAGTCTGGCGCGCCAGGGGCTTTCCCTGAACAAGCGGCAGACTGGCTTTGTGAAGCACTGGTATAGAGGGGAGCCCATGACCTGACCCTGGTTGCTGATAGAGATGATGCTTGCTTATGTTCTATAGAAATGTAAGTAGGCCCCAAAATCTATTTCCTAAAACAGGCTTGACAATAGTCAAGCGAGGCCTGGTAAAATATGAATAAAGTGAAGTGAGAAAATTCAGAGGAAAATTAAAGGTAAGATTGTACATAACCCCAGGTCATGGTATAAACTTGGTTTGGTCCTAACTGTTTTCTACAAGTGTTTTAAATAAAATGTTAGTGTTTTGGAAAATGCTATGTATATTGATAGTTATTGGCATGGCATTTACACAGATGTTAATTAAGATGCTGCTTAATGTTACATAGCCAGTGAGAAAATAGAAGATTTTGTATTATGGTAGCAGAATTATAGATATCTTAAAGGTGAATTTCATGTTAATTAATTAATGGGCAGTATTATAACTGATTATAAAAAGGGTAGCGTGCTAATTTTAGATTAGCCGCACCCGTCCACTGTCAAGATACCATTAGAGAAAGGATTATACCAATTATTCCTATCCACGGACTGATCACCCCTGAATGCATCCTTTCATCTTAGAATTTGAGTATCAATGCAGTGTGTGGCTACCTTGTAATGCCTGTTTGTTTAAAGACTTTATTTAAAATAAAATAGTTAATTTTATCACTCATTGTGTCATTCAACGTCCTCCATTAAATTAAATGATCTGTAACCATCATGGAGCCTTGAACCTTAAGGAACTGAGTTTGGCTTTATTCCTTATCTTTAAAACTACTCATTGGAATATATACATCAAAGGTTATACCTCCTAGCACTGTTACAATTACTCTTAACACTGAATGGATGCCTCCAACACCTGGAGTCATCCTCACCAGAGCTGGGTGGAAATCAGTCAATATTTTCCTTGAAAATTTTCAGAAGAAATTATTTAAATTTTTTAAAGAGTTTGTGAAAATTTTATCAAATATACTTTGCATCGAGTTGGTCTGTACAGCACTGATGGTAAGAAATAGTGTAGTATTATGAGCATCTAAGTGGAGAGTCCAGTCCTCAGTCACGCAAAGCTGCCATAGGCTTCAGTGGGAGTTGTGTGAGAGTCAGGACTGCAGGCTTGGGCCCCATGACTCTTGTGCATGTTATGCTCATTATCACCTGATTTTTGCCTAAGTCAGACCCTGTTGAAATGGCCAGCACCTCAGAATTTTCTGATGCAGTGTTACAGTTTAAACCCTCGTGGGCAAACAGTTATTACCAGAGAGAGAACTGAACACATACTTTCAAAGTGCTAACACAGAGCAGAGAGGATACAATGGCTATAACTAGAGCTGGCTGGAAAACAAGAATTTTATTTCATGGAAAAACTAAAGAGATTTCTTTCCACATCAGGACAAAACTAGACATTTTAAATTTTTTTGCAAAAAGAGAAGCTATAACCCAGCATAGCCAATAGCCCTGTGGGAGGACGTTCATCTCGCCGGTGGGAAACCGAGGTTCCTGTGCTGAAGTGGGCTAAGCATTGACTTGTATCTAGCTGATACAGAGCAGAAGAATTACTTCTTGTGTCCTACTTACAACACTCCTGCTAATATGGCCCAGAATGATGTTTGCTTTTTTTGCAACAGTATTACACTGTTATCTCATATTTAGCTTGTGATCCTCTATTACCCCCACCTCCCTTTCTTCAGTACTCCTTCCTAGGCAGTCATTTTCCATTTTGTATATGTGCAACTGATTGTTTCTTCCTAAGTGGAGTACTTTGCATTTGTCTTTATTGAATTTCATCCTATTTACTGCAGACCATTTCTCCAGTTTGTTCAGATCATTTTGAATTTTAATCCTATCCTCCAAAGTACTTGCAACCCCTCCGAGCTTGGTATTGTCCACAAAGTTTATAAGTGTACATTATCCTCAGGGCTCATAGAATTTGTGCTCTGCTTTCCAAAGAAGCAGAGCATAACCATAATGTAGTGCACACCAGCCAGGCCTCTGATCCTCCCCTTATGCTAGGGCCTAGGAATAGAGACAGTGTGGAGCCCTTAGCAGTTCTACACTGGCCAGGCAGGCCCTCTGAGCACGGGGCATTCCCTGGGAGTTGTTTCCCTCTGCTGTAGGCCCTTTTATGCTTCCAGAACAGATTTCAAAGCCTTTTACAAACAATCACCTAAAGTGAGATTCAAAACACACATTCCCACAGTATTCTTGTCAGCAAGTTAAGGAAGTATGGGCTGGATGAATGCACTATAAGGTAGGTAGAAAGCTGGCTAGATTGTCGGGCTCAACGGGTAGTGATCAATGGCTCCATGTCTAGTTGGCAGCCGGTATCAAGTGGAGTGCCCCAAGGGTTGGTCCTGGGGCCGGTTTTGTTCAATATCTTCATAAATGATCTGGAGGATGGTGTGGATTGCACTCTCAGCAAATTTGCGGATGATATTAAACTGGGAGGAGTGGTAGATACGCTGGAGGGGAGGGATAGGATACAGAAGGACCTAGACAAATTGGAGGATTGGGCCAAAAGAAATCTGATGAGGTTCAATAAGGATAAGTGCAGGGTCCTGCACTTAGGACGGAAGAACCCAATGCACAGCTACAGACTAGGGACCGAATGGCTAGACAGCAGTTCTGCGGAAAAGGACCTAGGGGTGACAGTGGACGAGAAGCTGGATATGAGTCAGCAGTGTGCCCTTGTTGCCAAGAAAGCCAATGGCATTTTGGGATGTATAAGTAGGGGCATAGCGAGCAGATCGAGGGACGTGATCATTCCCCTCTATTCGACATTGGTGAGGCCTCATCTGGAGTACTGTGTCCAGTTTTGGGCCCCACACTTCAAGAAGGATGTGGATAAATTGGAGAGAGTCCAGCGAAGGGCAACAAAAATGATTAGGGGACTGGAACACATGAGTTATGAGGAGAGGCTGAGGGAGCTGGGATTGTTTAGCCTGCAGAAGAGAAGAATGAGGGGGGATTTGATAGCTGCTTTCAACTACCTGAAAGGGGGTTCCAAAGAGGATGGCTCTAGACTGTTCTCAATGGTAGCAGATGACAGAACGAGGAGTAATGGTCTCAAGTTGCAGTGGGGGAGGTTTAGATTGGATATTAGGAAAAACTTTTTCACTAAGAGGGTGGTGAAACACTGGAATGCGTTACCTAGGGAGGTGGTAGAATCTCCTTCCTTAGAGGTTTTTAAGGTCAGGCTTGACAAAGCCCTGGCTGGGATGATTTAACTGGGAATTGGTCCTGCTTTGAGCAGGGGGTTGGACTAGATGACCTTCTGGGGTCCCTTCCAACCCTGATATTCTATGATTCTATGAACACACCTTGAGGAGTTGGTCAAAAATGCTAAGATTTCATTTTTAGTTTTTGTAATTCCCCATAAAATTTTTCAATAAAAACCTTGTAAAACTAGAAAATTGTAGCAATGCAAAACATTTTATAAAAAAAAGATTTCAGTCTTTTCTATTGAAAAGCTGGACAACTTTAACTAAAATGTAAATTTTGCATAACATTTTTTGGTTAAAAACATTTTTCATAAAAAAAAAGTTTTGATGAAAAAAGTCAATCAGCTGTAATAAATGGGCCTGATCCAAAGCCCACTGAAGTTAATACAAGATTTTCCATTGGGATGAATGGACTTTGAATCAGGGCTTATCCATTTTATAGAGGGGTAAACTGAGACACAGAGACTAAGTGAGTTGGACAGTGTTACATAATGAGTCAGTGGCAAAGCCAAGCACAGAACCTGACTCCCAGTCCCCTATGCTAACCATTAGACACATGGCTGTTTTTCACTGTATTGACTGCTGCTATCCAGCTTCACCACTGCCCTGCTAGTCTGAAGCAGCTTGGCTGGATGCTATCATCTGCAGGGAGGTGGGGATGGGAAATGTCACATCTGGGCCTTCAACAGTATTAATGCTTGCTCTCCTTGATTGATAGGAGATGCTGAGTCATGTCAGCCTGGTGCAAGAGGAGTGAAGCGGGACAGCAGCAGCTGGGCCAGAGATTAGCCTCTGGATGTTCTAAATTACATGAGAAAGCATGTGCTTCCCCTGGGAAAGCCTGTGTCTGTGCCATCCAGATAGGGTACCGGTGACAATGTCATCATGGGAAAGATGACAATTACTAAAACATTACTTTTTCAAAATGTGAGGGCTGATCTTCATTCTAATATATGCTCTCTCCTACTAGGATATGCAGCTGGACAACTCCAGCAAGTCCGACTAAATGCACCTGCACCATGACAGCATTGCTTTATACACCCAGGTGTAGCATTCATGCAGGGTTCATGCACTTGGCAACATTCAGGGCACACCCGGAGTGTTGTGTAGGAGCAGTGCACACACGGCTCCTCTCAAGGGCACGAACCTTGGAATCTCGCCCAGATGACACGAACCGGGGGAAACCTCCCAGGACTGGGCTCAAGGCCCGAGAGCAAGGAATGCGGTAGATAGAAATTGGTAAATAAGAATATTAAGCAAAGCCAGTGTATTCCTTTTATCTGTTGAAGTATGTAATGCGCAGGAGGAGGGGGAGAAATAAAAGAGAGGGTGAAAAGCTGACAGGCGGACCAGCCCGTCGGCAGACCAGCCTGCTTGCTTCCTTAAAGCTTGTTCTGTCTTGTATTTGAACTGCAACAACTGGCGCCCAAACGTGGGGCCCTCAGCACTCACCTCGCCCGGCAAGGGTTTCAGATGCGTCACTCATCCACTTCGCGGATCCCGGTGAGTATTTTTCGTCATGGTAAGTATGGGAAGCTCCCTCTCTGCTTTGCAAGTGCAACACCGCAGTGAGCTACAGTATTTGCTGCGTAAGGCTCAGCATGACTGCCCCACTTGAGAACTCACTTTCCTGCTACAGGAGGTGAGTGCCCAATGCCCGTGGTACCCTGAAGCCAGAACCCTTAAGCTAGCGGACTGGGAGCGGTTGGGCCAGACATTGCACAAAGAGCCTCGGGCGCCCGTGCAGGCTTTACATGCCTGGCACCTCTGCCGCGACGCAATACAGTGTGTCACCTCGGAAAGGCCCTCCCTCGCGCCAATAGAGAGGCTGGTGATCTCGCCACTCCCATCCGCTCCTGCAGCCATCCCCCCTCCTGGCGATGCGACACAGCGTTTCGCCTCGGAAAGACCCTCTCCCGCGCCAATAGAGGGGCTGCCGATCTCGCCACCCCCGTCCGCTCCTGCAGCCATCCCTCCCCCTGCTTCGCCCCCGTGCCTCAATTACTGCCACCTCCTTTGTCTTTCCCTCTGGAGCCGGTGAGTGGTCACCGTCCCCCCGTGGGGCCCCATGCTCCGGGGCACCCCGGGGGGTCATCCACATCTGCTCAGGGGCTTTCGCTGGTGCAACAAATGGTTCACACAGCGAAGACTCACCCAGATCTTACAGCGGAGGAATTAGCTGATCTGGTCTCAGTTTGCCTGGTGACCTGGCAGGATAATGGCCAGGGCAACCAGCTTGCAAACTGGGTCAGTTTGCCTTACTCGGTGATCAGAGAGGTAAAGAAAGCGATTCGCGAGTTCGGCCTCACTAGCACGTATGTACATGGTCTCCTTGAAGGGCTGGGGACCGGGTACACCCTGGTCTCTGAAGATTGGAAGGCGCTGTTGCGCATGATGCTGATGCCCAGTCAGTATGTTATTTGGCTTAGTGAGTATCGGCAGATGGCGGAACGCCAAGCCCAGATATATAGAGCGCAAGGTGTCACTTATGAGCAGTTAGCAGGGGAGGGCCCGTTTGCTACCAATCAGATGCAGTCTCAACTCCAGCAGGCTGTCTTCCCCATTATTTCTGCCTGTGCCCAGCATGCTTTCCGGAAGGTCCCGGATTCAGGCAAGCCTACCAAAAGCTTTGCCAGTATCCGTCAGGGTGCATCAGAGTCCTTTATGGATTTTACCAACAGATTGCAGGAGGCTATCCTCCGACAGGTGGATAGCCCTGCGGCAGCTCAGGAGATTCTGTTAAAAATGGCGGTTGAAAATGCGAACGAGGATTGCCGCCGTGCCCTCCAGGCGGCACAAGCCTCTGGGATTCTAGAGCTGTCGGACATGCTGTGGGCGTGCCAAAACATCGGAACCCAAGCACATAAAGCTGGGGTTCTGGCCGCCGCCCTGCGGAAAAGTGGGAAGGAGGGGAAGCGTTGTTACCGCTGTGGTAAGGAGGGTCACTTTCAGCGGGAGTGCCGCTCATCAACGGTGCCCGCCCGCCCCTCAAAGAAGTGCCCCAAGTGTCGGAAGGGCTATCACTGGGCTAATCAGTGCCGTAGCGGGTCGGGAAACCGCACGACAGGTCCCCCTCGAACCCAGGGCCAAACGGGGGTGTTTCCCACTCAGACAACTGTTCCTCTGCCTTAAAATCCATAGACTCCATGAGGGCGGCGACTGCTGGAAGTGCAGGGCTTGATTTGATTATGCAGGAGGACGCTGATTTTCAGTTGCCGGGGGAGGTTTGCGCCATACCTACACAGGTGACGGGACCTCTCTCTGCCAGATTTGTGGGTCTGGTTCTCCCTCGCTCACACGCTGGGAAACAGGGTCTTTTTGTCATCCCAGGGGTCATTGACACCGATTACACCGGCGTTATTAAGGTTCAGGTGTGGACCCATCTTCCGCAGTTGCTCCCACGTGGACGGTCAATTGCACAATTGATTTTAGTCCCCTATCAGGTGCCAGCTGCAGAGGATCGAGCCCGGGGCGGAGGCGGCTTTGGATCGACGCTGTCTCAGTCGCCACTTCACGACACGTCCTCTCAATTTGTTGCTCTAACAACGTCGGTCCGCCCCTCGAAACCTCAGTTAACACTTCTCTTAAATAATTTTCCTTTTACAGGATTGGTGGACACTGGAGCTGACGTTACGGTGATTCATGATCAGGACTGGCCAGTCAGTTGGCCAACAGCTCCTTCTAAAGAGTTGTGGGGGATCGGGGGTAGCAAACCCGGGCGCCAAAGTTTGTCTTGGGTCACGGTCTCTAAACCAGGAGGCTGTGCCCTTGCTACGATCCGCCCTTTTGTGCTCCCTGTCCACCTCAATATTTGGGGCCGTGACTTACTTGTAAAGCTGGACACCACCCTCGATATTAATATATAATGGCCCAAAACCCTCCCTCACCCACCTTGCCCTCCGCATTACCATTGGTATGGCAATCCTTAGAGCCCGTACGGATTGACCAGTGGCCTCTCCCTCTAGAAAAGCTGAAAGCGCTTCATTCGCTTGTGCACCAACATTTGCATGCACAGCGCTTGGAGAGCTCCACTAGTCCCTGGAACACCCCGGTGTTCGTTATTAAGAAAAAATCGGGTGCATGGCGGCTGTTACACGATTTAAGGGAAATAAATAAACGCATCCAACCCATGGGCCCCTTGCAGTTTGGCTTGCTGAACCCAAATTTAATTCCTCAAACCGATCAGCTTTGTGTGTTAGATTTAAAAGATTGTTTTTTTACAATCCCCCTTTGCCCACAAGATCGCGAAAAATTCACATTTACAGTGCCAGAATATAATAATCAGCGACCCTCTCAAAGGTATCAGTGGAAGGTCTTGCCCCAGGGAATGCAAAATAGTCCAACCTTATGTCAATTTTTTGTGGATCGGGCCCTCGCCCCTTTTCGTGCCCGATACCCCACACTAAAGGTCTACCATTATATGGATGATATTTTGCTTAGCGGTCCCCAGGTCACGGCACAACAGCTTGAATATTTGTCTCAGATTCTCGGCCAAAATGGCCTGTTAGTGGCACCAAAAAAAATCCAACGCTCTTATCCCTACCAATATCTCGGGCATAAGGTTTTACAAACCTATGCTGCCCCTGTTCGCCTGGAAGTGGTCCTACCCCAACTGCTAACCCTGGTTCAATTACAACAAATTTTGGGTCATTTAAATTGGATTTGACCCTACTTCCGTCTCCCCACATCGATGCTGCAGCCGTTGTTCGAGCTCCTACGTGGAGCTCGGGCACCAGACGCAGTTATTGCCATCACTGAGGAGCACATTGCCTGCATTCGACAGATCAATGCAGTGTTGAGTCAGCAGTTTGTGGATAGACTCACTGAGGTCCGTCCCCTGCGGTTGGTTCTCCTTGCCACCCCTCATACGCCTACTGCGGCTCTGTTTGTATCTCGTACAGACACAGCCGTCTCTATCATAGGGTGGATATATTTGTCTTCCACTCCTCCTCGGAACATTTATCCTTATTTAGATGCCCTGTCCGACCTTGTTCGTAAAGCCCGCCACCGTGCAGTGCAACTCACGGGCACTGATTTAGTTGCCATTGTGTTCCCCCTATTACGTAGTGAATTTGATTCTTTTTATCACACCTCCTTGGCCTGGCAGGTTGCTCTTTATGATTATGTGGGAGAGATCTCTTATAATCCCCCAAAAGATCCTCGGTTGGTGATCATGCAAAAGGTGCCACTAATCGTACATCGTCTTAGCCGCTCTCAACCTATTGTTTCAGCTATCACTCTTTTTGCTGATGGCTCTCCACATCGCAGTGTTGTCACCTATCAATTAGGTGACCCCCCTCGTTGGCATTCTCGTTTTACGCTGCCTCAGCGTTCCGCGCAGCGCTCAGAACTGGCTGCTGTTATTCTGGCCTTTCAATTTTTTGCTGATTGTCCCTTTAATTTGATTGTGGACACGCATTATGTTTATCAGGTAATCGATCATTTACCCCTAGCCCTCATTACCCCTCAGGTCGATGCGGACCTTCTTCGCCTGTTTTTGTCCTTACAGTATCTCATCACCATGCGTAATTTCCCTTATTTTGTTGCTCATATTCGCAGTCATACCCCTCTGCCTGGGCTACTCACTGAGGGCAATGCATGCACCGATCGCGCGTTACGTGGTCAGGTAAATTCCCTTTTTTCTGACCCCATCGAAAGCCATTCCTTTTTTCATCAGTCTGCCTCTGTTTTGGCCCGACAGTTTCACATTCCTGCTGATCATGCATGTTCTATTGTTCGTTCCTGCCCCCACTGTGCCGCTGCTGCCCCTACCTTTTCTTATGCCGTTAACCCCAGAGGTACCACAGCGAATCAGCTGTGGCAAATGGATGTCACTCACGTGCCACAATTCCGCCCCTATTTGTTTTTTATATGTTTCCATTGATACCTATTCGGGATTCCTCTGGGCGACCCCACAGCGTGGGGAAGCTACTCCCAAAGTTATTCACCATTTGCTAGCCTGTTTTGCTGTTATGGGTCGCCCAAGCCAGATAAAAACGGATAATGCCCCAGCCTATTGCTCCACAGCCCTCTCCACTTTTTGTGCCCAATGGGACGTCCATCTCAAACACGGGATCCCTTATAATTCCACAGGCCAAGCCATTGTTGAACGTGCAAATCGCACGCTAAAAACCTTGCTTGACAAACAGTTAAAACAAGGGGAGCTGCGTCTCCAAACCTTAGGAGACATTCAGCAACAATTGCATATCCTTTTGTTTACTTTAAATAATTTAATGCTGAACGCAGATCAGCAGACCCCCGCGGATTGGTATTTTCATAAGTCCGAGGTACTGGAAAGACCGCCTGTCTATTACCGTCAGCTGCCTGATCTGCAATGGTTGGGCCCAGTACCTTTAATTACTTGGGGTCGGGATATGCTGCTATGTCTCTCCCTGCAGGACCATTGTGGGTTCCGGCCCGGTGTGTGCGACCAGCACTGAAACAGCATGGCGTGGCAGCAGGGGCTGTCGAACCCCATACCGGAGTTTCAGCTGACCTTGGAGGAGAACGCGGTGCCTCCCGGGTCGACAATGGCGGGACGGAGACAGAGGAGACGTAGCGTCCCAAGCCAGCCTGTGACATGGGGAGGAGTGAAAGCATTGGTTGCCGCGGCTCAACGAAGACTGGCAGCAAACCAACAGCCAGAGACTCCTGAGACTCTGTTTGTGGCCATTCTTGCCCAAATCACTGCTAATTCTGTATTGATTGCGTGCCTTATGTGCCTGCTATTTCCTGTAGGAGTTGACTTGGGAGCGCCTCCTCCGTTACGGGCCCGAATGACATATAACCTATGAGAAAGATTGGCTTCAATAGCAAATGTTACCCACTTTTGTTTATTTGATTTTGTAGCAGCTGAAGAATTGTTAGGTACGTGCCTTATTCCAGTATGTCATCACCCTGAGGAAATAGGGAATGAGACGATGCTCGCTGCTTACGTGAACCTCTCTTCCTAGTACTCTAGCATGGCTAATTGGGGCCCGGCCAATTACACTTTACCTTCTTGGGCTTATTTTTTGCTGTTGCTGTGTGCAATGTATTTCCTTTTTGTTAAGGGTTTGTCAAGACCCGCCCTGGCAGGCTCCACGAGTTATGACCTTGTCTGTCCGGGAGTTAAATGGCTTGCAAAAGAAAATTGATGGCTACCATGAGATGGCCGAGCACAAATAAACAAAAAAGGAGGGGATGTAGCATTCATGCAGGGTTCATGCACTTGGCAACATTCAGGGCACACCCGGAGTGTTGTGTAGGAGCAGTGCACACACGGCTCCTCTCAAGGGCACGAACCTTGGAATCTCGCCCAGATGACATGAACCGTGGGAAGCCTCCCAGGACTGGGCTCAAGGCCCGAGAGCAAGGAATGCGGTAGATAGAAATTGGTAAATAAGAATATTAAGCAAAGCCAGTGTATTCCTTTTATCTGTTGAAGTATGTAATGCGCAGGAGGAGGGGGAGAAATAAAAGAGAGGGTGGAAAGCTGAGAGGCGGACCAGTCCATCGGCAGACCAGCCTGCTTGCTTGCTTAATGCTTTGTTCTGTCTTGTATTTGAACCGCAACACCCAGGGCCAAATTCTTTGCTGGTATAAGAGGTCTCTTATGCCATTGGTGAAGCTGACCCTGTGACTATATGCACTATATGACAGTGTGATACCACCCTTAGGGGACTCTGGCTGGGAATATACTTCAAGGGGCACAATCCCTCCTCAGTGCCCTGGGCAAGTATGCCTGCTGTGCTATCCCAGGTCTGTTCCTCAGCTTTGGGATGATCGGTGCTCTCAGGTGGTACTCGGGGGAAACCATGCCCTATACTCTTCTAAATATAGGGACTGCTGTTGGGCCTGGCCCTCCTGCAGAGAGCCTCAGAAGAAGGGGAGGGAGGGAAGAAGGCTCCTTTTGTTATCCCCAAGCATCACATATATACATCTATATTATTTATGCATGTGATACATCTCCTAATCACAGGTGCCATCTATATATCACACGGAAAGCCAAGGTCCCACACTTTAAAGATACCATGTTGCTTTTTGCAGGAGTAGGGGAGTTCACCCCACAACCTTATAGAAGATTCTGCTTAGCACCCCAGAAGGTGGTGGGTGAAGTGATCCTTGCAAATATTTTGTAGCTGACTTTGTAAAGCATTGGGGACCCTTTGGGAATAATGGTGCTATAGCAATGTGGCAGATTAGCACTTTACGTTTTTCTCTAATACAATTTTATAGCCATCTTTTAACCAAATGAACAGACTTAGCGTAGGCATAGCTTTAAAAGGCTATATTTCAGGAACAAAATGGTTGATACTTTGCACATATATAGCTCCATTAATCCAAAAAGCTCACAATAGTTTGCAAATGTTAAGGAATTCAGCTTCACAACACCTTGATGTAAGGGTGTGTGGCTTTATGTTCATCTTAAAGATGGGTAAACTGAGGCACAGAGTTAAAGCCACCACTTGAAAACTTATGGTTCCTAAAGCTGTGTACTTAAGTTCATATTGATGCTCAAAAGTAAGAGGTATTCAAAGTGAGCTGGGGTGCTCAGCGCATCTGAAAATCATGTCCTTGTTGCCTAATTTGAGGCACTTTTGTTTGAAAATTGTGAGCTAAGTGATTTGTGCAAGGTCAGTGGAAGAACCAAGAACTGAGCCCAGGTGTCCTGACTGCTAGTCTGTGCTCTCTCCACTCTACACACTCCTTCCTTGCTACAGATGCCTGTTATGTGAGACTGTAACCATATATAGTTCTGTGTGATATATTCAGGTTTTTTTCTTAACCCCCTGTTTTGGTGCCATGGGAATGTGATAGTGTGGTGGCCAGAAATAAAATATATAAGATTAGAAGAATCATCAAATTCCAAATTATTTTAACCAAGTTTACTTCATTACATCTCCACACTGGGATAGTAATACCCTCCTAAACTTATACTGAGGAGCGTAGGCTGGGTTATGGTAACCTTAGTGGCATCTTAATAAGTCTATTTACGTATGAAAATGATATTTGTTATTACTTATGGGATCATCCCTCTTTCAGTGAGGGCAGGCTCAGGTCCTTGGCTTCCATGATCAGTTCTTATAAAAATCTTATATATATTGATACTAAAAGTCTTTAATTGTTTTTCTTCTGAGGCATTGCATTTAACAACTGCTGTGATATCCATGCAGAAGAGATTGTTAGCCAAACCGTAGTCACCCATGAAAGTCTCTCATTAATCTAATAAATAATGACATACAACGTCCCCTTAGGTTTTTCTTTTAGTCAACTAGTTGTCACTGCTGTCTGAGCAGCCTGAGTTCTGCAGCAACTCTTTGGCCACTGATCTCCTTGCATCAGTAAAATCACACAAGCTTGCCAACTCAAAGTGCAGATTAATTCTGATCTTCTGACTGCATAGCTATATTATGCAGCAGCAGGCACTGGGTTTGCCCAAGGTATCTATGTAGTAGTGTTACAGAATCTGCTTTCTAACAGTAAGAGAAGGAAAACATAGATTACTGATCTTTTTCTCTCAAACAAACAGCTAGCGGTGGTTAGCATGCTGTATGCTCAAAAACACCCAAAGGGCTGGTCTACAATGGACTTGTGAGGGGGCCTGCCAGTACATGGGGTATGCCTGATGATGGCTGAAGTCATCTGAATACAGTAAGAACTAACTGCACTGATCCATCTGATTGGGATTCTAAAAAACACAAAAACAAAAATCCCCCCCTGTAGGTTACTGACAATGATTGTAAAGCACTATGGGCCAAGATTCCTCAGCACCTCCCAGTACGCTCCATGGGAGAAGCTGGGTGATGAGTCCATTTGAAAATCTATCGTTAGGTGCCTATCTGGGAGTTTAGGTCTTCTGAAAATCCAGCACTTAGTCAATGCTTAAATAGGGGCTGTTGGGTGCTGGAACTCTTTTGAAATTCTGCCCCTATTTCTTCAAGCAGATACTATGGGTCAATCAACCAGTTTATGAGAAGGCTGAATTTGATGTTATTGCTACAATCCTTAGAGAGGGAACGAAATATATTGGTATGAATGGGCTGAGTAGTACAGACACAACTGTCCGGTGATTAGAACGTGGGGCTGAGAGTCAAGAGTTTTAATCCCAGCAATGCCACAGATTTAGGGCTTGCCTACACTTGAAACACTACAGCCTCCCCTCTGCAGTGCTTCACTGTAGATACTACCTATACCAAGGGTGGGGTTCTCCCATCAGCGTAGCTAATCCACCTCCCCAAGTGGCCACAGCTAGGTCAACAGAACAATCCTTCTGTCACCCTAGCAGTGTCTACACATGGACTTAGGTCAGTTTAACTACTTTGCTCTGTGGGTGTGGATTTTTCCTGAATGATGTTGCTAGGTCAATCTAATTTTCTAGTGCAGACCAGCCCTCACTATGCAAACTTGTTCAAGTTTCAACCTGTGTGCCTTTGTTTCCCCATGTGAAAGATTGTATTTATTTTGGTTTCTCTCATACCTATAGTGCTTTAGGAATCTATCAATATATAAATACAGATAGAAAATCTAAAGAGTTACAATAACAAAACATTGCTTCATCAAATCTCCAAACTGAGAAGGTGTTGTGAGGCTTAATTAATAAATATCTGTACTGTGCTTTGAACTCCTCTGGTGAAAGGACCCTTGTCAAGGTTCCTTCCCCACTCTGAACTCTAGGGTACAGATCTGGGGACCTGCATGAAAGACCCCCTAAGCTTACTGTTACCAGCTTAGGTTAAACGCTGCCACCATCAAAGTGTTACACAAAAACCAGAGGAAGTGCCCACTTAGAAACATCTCCCCCCCAAAATATCCCCCCAAGCCCTACACCCCCTTTCCTGGGGAAGGCTTGATAAAAATCCTCACCAATTTGCATAGGTGAACACAGACCCAAACCCTTGGATCTTAAGAACAATGAAAAAGCAATCAGGTTCTTAAAAGAAGAATTTTAATTAAAGAAAAAGTACAAGAATCACCTCTGTAAAATCAGGATGGTAAATACCTTACAGGGTAATCAGATTCCAAACATAGAGAATCCCTCTAGGCAAAATCTTAAGTTACAAAAAGACACAAAAACAGGAATATACATTCCATTCCGCACAACTTATTTTATCAGCCATTTAAACAAAACAGAATCTAACGCATATCTAACTAGATTGCTTACTAATTCTTTATAGGAGTTCTGACCTGTATTCCTGCTCTGGTCCCAGCAAAAGCATCACACAGACAGAGAGAGAGACCCTTTGTTTCCCCCCTCAAGCTTTGAAAGTAACTTGTCTTCTCATTGGTCATTTTGGTTAGGTGCCAGCGAGGTTATCTTAGCTTCTTAACCCTTTACAGGTGAAAGGGTTTTTCCCTCTGGCCAGGAGGGATTTAAAGGTGTTTACCCTTCCCTTTATATTTATGACAACTCTTTATTTGCCTCTCCAACAGTAGCAAAGAAATTTAAAAGGTTACCATAATATTTTAAGGCCCACAGTATAACCTATCTTAACATTCTTGAAGGCTGAGTACAATCTTCAGGACACTAAGGGCCAGAGGTAAAATGTTCAGAAGCACGTAAGTGACTTAGGCTCCTAAGATCTGTTTGCAAAAGGGCTCAGCACTCAAGAATTTGAGTCTCATTGACTTCCACTGGGATTTGGACTCCTAAGTCATTTAGGCCTGGTCTACACTTAAAAGTCAGGTTGCCATAGCTACAGTGCTCAAGGGTGTGAAAAATTCACATCCCTGAGCATCATAGCTATGCTGACCTAACCCCCAGCATCATGGGTGCCAGGTTTGTATAATTTTTGGTGGTGCCCAGAACGGATCCAAGCATAGCCCTGCCATCCATAGGATGGACTGGGGCAACCGCCCCGGGCCCCGCGCTTCAGGGGGAGGCAGGGTCCAGGGCAAGCAAGCACCTCAGCCCATCCTGCTCCGCCCCGCCAGCTCCCAGCGTTGCTCGGGAGAGGGGACGGAAGCCGGAAAGAAGTGGGCGGGAGCTTGAGGGAAAGGGTGGAGTGGGGGCATGGGCGGAACAGGGGCAGGAAGAGGCAGAGCAGGGCAGGTTGGGGTCAGGTCGCTCGCTGCTGCCAGTGCCGGCCTCCCACTAAGCCCCCAGGCAGCCCTGGACCCTGCATCCCCCTTGAAGAGCGGGGCCCCCCAAAGTGCGGGGCCCAGGATGGTTGCTCCGGTCTGTCCTATGGATGGGATGGCTCTGAAAATATAAGCCCAAACACTGGTGGAGCCAGGTTCACGTTCCTGAATATTGGTGGAGCATGGGCACCACGGCCCCCTATAACTCGCCACCTATGCCCAGTGTAGATGCAGCCAGGTTGACAGAGGAATGCTTCCATCAACTTCAAACACCATCACTTTGGGAGATGGAGTTCTTACAGTGATGGAAAAACCCCTTTGATCACTGTAGGAAGCTTCTACACTACGGTACCCTAGCTAGAGTGCCGTAGCCATGCCAATGTAGCACCGATAGTTTAGACAGGGCCTTCGACACTTTGGAAAATGTTACCCAAGACTTTTAATCAATGGCTTCTCTTTTTGAACTTATGATAATTAAGGCTACATTTATGGAAGTCACTGAATCCATGACTTCCAGAGATGTCGGTGACATTCTCTGCTTCAGCCCCAGGGGCTTCAGGACTCTGGAGCTCACAGTGGGGCCCTGGCAGGGTTCCAGTGACAGGTGACAGACTCCTGAGGGGGCCCTCCTCAGGGTTCCAGTGACAGGTGACAGCCTCATGCAGGGGGAGAGGGAAGGGGGGGCACCTCAGGTGAGTGGCTGGGGGTGTCCCATTTTCTCTTTGGGAAATATGGTCACCCTGCAGCTCCCAGCCACTGTGGGAGGAGGGGGAACCCAACAGCTCCCAGCCACCACAGTGGTGGGGGAAACCAAGGAGCTGCAGCAGCAAAAGTCACAGACAGGTCATAGCTTTTGTGAATTTTTGTTTATTGCTGGTGACCTGTCCATGACTTTTACTAAAAATAACCATGACAAGAATCATAATTTGGCACCTGCAATTAAACGTGGAGCCAAATGCTCCTACTTAGACATCTCAATCCCTGATTTGTGAATGTTGTGAAGTATGTCTATTTCTAAATGGGAGCATCTGTGGGTGTAAAATTTGTGGGCACAGTTATTTGCAGGTGCAAAATGCACCTGCAAAAGTAAATTGTTGTTGTTATTTGTATAATCACTAAATACCTAGGCTAGGATTTTCCAAAGTGCATAAGGGAGTTAAGTACCCATATCAAACTGAGTTTTCAATGGGCATTGGACACCTAATTCATTTAGGCCCCCTTGAAAATCCCAGTCCTGGAAAGAATTAAAAAACTGAGATGCACTACTTTTCCCCAGATGTGTGTAAGCCTCTGAGATACTCTTCCTAAAGCTTTAAGCTGCTCTCATCTCCACAACCACAGACTGAAAGCTGGACACTGCTCTTGCGAAAGTCCACAGAAACGGCTCACTTTATAGGTCAAAGGGTCCTTAGAATGATGTATGCGCCTCTCTCCCAGCTTGTGCTAACCAAGGAGCAAAGCAGGGAGCTCAATTCCAATCCTCTGCATACTAGTATTCGAAAACCTGACACACTGCTGGCCCAGCAATACCCAGGAGTCTAAAGGCTGCTCAGAAACATAGTAGCAGTGTCTTGCGCTCCCTCTGCTGGTTGGCTGCTAGCACTCACTATTCCCACAGGGGTAGACGTCAATTGTGCTACTCACAATGCTAGTCTTGCAGGATGAAGATGAAATTGAAGTTGCCGTGGTTAAACTGGGACAGCGGGATGAATTTCAAACCCGCTGCAACAAGGAATTAATTAAACATTCATATAAACTGTGCTCTTGTTTGCTCCAACACAGGCCCTCACACACCCATCAAGCCAGGAAACTATCTACTGCAAGAGAGATGTGAAAAAGCTCCCTTCCCCATTGTTTTCTTCACCCTGCTAAATCTACTCTGGATCATATTGGCCCAGTGTTGATTCTGCTTTCTCTGTGGAAACGATGCAGTTCTTCACAGCTTCTCATTCACCAGAGGGAGGTAGCTGGTCAGTCTACAGCATCTTCTTCAGAGATGTGTCCTCTGACGGTCACAACGTTTCCTGCTGGCTGCTTTGACGCTTGTGCTGCAGGAGAAAAGAAGTTAGTGAAATGTAAAAGAAAACTAGAATCCCCAACTAGCTGGTTCCCAAGAGCTATAACAGTCTGAACAACTTGGGGGTCGCACTGTGCTTATGTGGGCTGAGCTCACTGTACACACCAGGGGCCCCATGGCATCCCTCCATTCTCCCCTACAAACTCCCTATGTGCCACCCACCCACCCCCTTTTCTTTAAGGGACTTGCTGCAACCCCCATCAACACCTTCATGCCAGGGAATCTGTGTGCCCTGATCCTAGGGTCCCCCTTTCTCCCCACAATGCCAGGGGCTCTGCGTATGCCCCCTCCATTCTTCGTTTTCTTTCTTGGTGTTAGGATTTTAAACTCATGGGGAGGATCAGCAGAGCTGATATGGGGAGGAGTTGTTATAAGGGAAGGTGTTAATGGCTGCTATCAACTGGTTCTTTGATCTGTAGACAATTCAAAAGAAACCGCTGGCTCTCCTGATCAGATGCAAGGGGCTCTGCGTACAGGGGCGGCAGAGCCTTCCCAAAAGCGGGGGGGCAGGGAGCCCCCACCCCCGAGGCCCTCCTCCTGCCCCTCCGAGCCCCCCCCTCCTCTTCCCCTGGAGAAGGGGAAGCTGGAGCGGGGCCGGAGAACCCCAGGGGTGGGCTGAAAGTAGCCCCCTGTCCGCGTCCCTGCCCCCCCCAGCAGGTAGAGGGACCCAGGCTCCCGCACAGCTTCCCGCGCAGCTCTCACCCCGTCCTGGCTTCGGCTGGGGAGCGGAGCGGCGCCGCGCCTTGGAGCCGTGGCCCAGCCCTGGGGAGGGGCGCGCGGGCAGCTGTGGCGGACCCTCCACCTGCCTGTGGTGCCGGGGCCCGAGAGCAGGTGGCGGCTCCGCGCCGGGGTTCCGCACAGCTGCCCCTGCGGGTCGTGCCGCGGCGGGGCTGCGGCTCCCAGGCCCCGCCCTCAGCTGGAGCCGGGTTGGGGTAAGTCCTGTGGGGACTCGCTCCCGGGTGCCTCCCCAAACCGGTAACCTCCCTCCCCCCAGGGCCACCAGCCCGGGTGGCCTCAGGCTCCCCTGCAGCCCGCCCGCTTTCTGCCGGCACAGCTTGGCAGGAGGAGCGGAGCCTGCAGGGAAACGTCTCCCCAGAGCCTCGGGGCGAGGGAGCTGGGGACACGTGGCAGCCGGGACAAGTCCCTGCCACGGAGCTGGGGTGCCCAGTTCACGGGCGCGGGGCCGGCTGCGACTCAGTCTCTGGCTCGGGGAGCCGGCGTGGACCCTACACCTCCAGCTGCCCTGGGCCGGGCACCCGGGGGGCAGGGACACGGGCTGGGGGCTACTCGCGGCCCCCCGTACCACAGACAGGTGCGGGGCCCGCGCGGCTCCCACAACAGCCTGGACTCCCCGGCCAGGCGCCACCAGCTGCTAGCCTGGCCGGGGGGGGGGACACTTCGAGGGGAAGGGGCTGGGGGTCTGCCATGGCAAAATGTGGACTGGCCAGGCCCATGCACTTTTAATAAGTGGGATGACCATGGCCCGTTGACACCCACCCCCTTGTTCTAGCGCCACTGTCTGTGGGTCCCCCATTTCCCCTTTCTGGTTTTCAGAAAAATCAACAGGTTTCTGCTTATTGGTACCTCGAACATTCCCTGAAATTTTGGAATTAATTGAATGTGGCATTCAAAATTTACTGCATTACAGATGCAGAGAAATGCTATCAAGTTACATATAAAGCTTTGCAAGCTTTGCCAGTTAATTCGTAGGGATACACTGACTTTCATGCAAAGTCTTCAAAGCACTTTACACAGGTCCATAAATGGCAGGTGTCAGAGTAGCAGGTGTGTTAGTTTGTATCCGCAAAAAGAAAAGGAGGACTTGTGGCACCTTAGAGACTAACAAATTTATTTGAGCATAAGCTTTCCTGAGCTACAGCTCACTTCATCGGATGCATTCAGTGGAAAATACAGTGGGGAGATTTATATACACAGAGAACATGAAACAATGGGTGTTACTATACACACTGTAACGAGAGTGACCAGGTAAGGTGAGGTATTATCAGCAGGAGGGGGGGTGGGGACCTTTTGTAGTGATAAACAAGGTGGGCCATTTCCAGCAGTTGACAAGAACACGTGAATGTTATAATTCTTGACGTCTGATTTGTGTCCATTGATTCTTTTACTTAGAGACTGTCTAGTTTGGCCAATGTACATGGCAGAGGGGCATTGCTGGCACATAGAATATCAGGGTTGGAAGGGACCTCAGGAGGTCATCTAGTCCAACCCCCTGCTCAAAGCAGGACCAATCCCCAATTTTTGCCCCAGATCCCAAATGGCCCTCTCAAGGATTGAACTGACAACCCTGCGTTTAGCAGGCCAATGCTCAAACCACTGAGCTATCCCTCCCCCCCACCATATATCTATTCAGGGGACACCATCATAGGGCCTGATCACATCAGCCACACTATCAGAGGCTCGTTCACCTGCATATCTACCAATGTGATATGTGCCAGCAATACCCCTCTGCCATGTACATTGGCCAAACTGTTTGGAAAGCTGAGTTGCATTAGGCACATACCCAGCCAGATAGGCCAAGTCTTCCTTTTCCTTGATAATGTTGTTGTAGCTGTGTCGGTCCCAGGATATTAGAAAGGCCACCAACAGAAACTGATCCAATAAAAGATGTTACCTCACCTACCTTGTGTCTCTTTTCTCTGACAGACACCTAAAAGCCCAAGGTAGTATTATGCTGGCTTTACTTGTCATTGTTAAGCTGGGGAAAGCGCTTTCCCACTAAATTGCCTATATTTACAGGCTTGTGGTTGGGATGTTGTCAGGAGATCAGAAAAAGGTTGGCCAATGAAAGACAGCTGATGTATGGTAGTTGGATTTTTAATCTTTGTCACTTGTTGGGTTCAAATACAGACTTCAGCTCATTAAAGATTAGAAAGCGAGACCAGGACTTAGGCTTCTTGGGTTCTCTTCCCACTCTGCCACCTACTCACTAGGCCTAGTTACCCCATTCTTTTGCTTAAAGCAAGGCATATGGAGGAGGGAGCGCTCCCATTATTTTAGGTCATATCCAATGAAACTTAGAGCAGCCTCAGGGTTACTCTAATTAATAGGGATATCACTCTGTGGGCCCAAAGAATATCTGTAATGCCGGTGCACTCTGACCACACCCCCAAAACATTTCTGACATGCCCCTGAGCCATCCTTTAAGCCAGGTGCAGGGAGTAGGGCCAGTGTACAGCCCTTATCCCATTTCTGTACCATCTGAGGAGGCCGCATGCACAGGGGTTATTCTCAGGAGGCCATTCCTTCCTAATCTAAGGTCTCTTCATGCTGCCGGTTTAGCCTAAAGAGCCTTAGTATAACTAAGACCAGGTCTACACTTAAAAAATTAGATCAACCAACTACGTTGCTCAAGGCTGTAAAAATTTTTGTGCCCTGTTAGACATAATTATATTGACCTAACCCCTGGTGTAGACCTGGCTAGGTCGACAGAAGCATTCTTCCATCAACCTAGCTCCTGCCTTTGGGAGAGGTGGATTAACTACATTGATGGAAAAACCCCTTCCATTGCTGTAAGGAAGGATCTACACTACAGTGTTACAGCAGCACAGCTGCAGTGCTCTCGCTGGGCTGTGGTGGCAGCTGTAGTTTAGGGCAGTGGTTCTCAACCTTTCCAGGCTACTGTACCCCTTTCAGGAGTCTGATTTCTCTTGTGTACCCCAACCCCAAGTTATACCTCTTTTAAAAACTACTTGCTTACAAAATCAGCCATAAAAATACAAAAGTGTCACAGCATGCTGTTTGTGAAACTTTGCTTACTTTCTCATTTTTTTGATATAATTATAAAATCAATTGGAATAGAAATATTATACTTATAGCTCAGTGTACACTATATAGAGCAGTATAAACGAGTTGTATAAAATTTTAGTTTGTACTGACTTCGCTAGTGCTTTTTACGTAGCCTGTTGTAAATATCTAGATGACTTGATGTACCCTCTGGAAGACCTCTGTGTACCCCCAGGGGTACACATACCCTTGGTTGAGAACCACTGATGTTGACATATCTAACTCCACACAGTAGGCCTGATCCTCGGGGTAAGTCACTTAATCAGTCGGTGCTTCAGTTTCCCCAGCTCTAAATGGGCTAATATTACTTGCCCACCTTTCTTGAGTTTTGGGGATGCATTAATGTTGATGTAGTGTGTAAGGTGGTTGGAGGCTGAGCACCTTAGAAATGCTATTTATTTATAGATAGCATTATAATAATTGTTGAAGTAGTGCACTGCTTTTGGTATCAAAATAACCCTGTGCCATGTTCTGCCCTGAGCTGCATTCCCATTGAACTGAAGGCAGAACTGGTCTCCCCCGACTTCCTGCTGCACTCAGGGAGGGAGACATGCTTCCCCTGCAGCGTTAGAGAGCTTCTGTCTCATAGCAGCAGCAGCAGGCGGCCTGTGCAAGGCGGGGGTAGGGGATGTGAAGCTGCTGTCTGTGTGCAGCTGGAGGAGCAAGTAGAAACAATCTCTTATTTATGTGCAGGAGGAGGAAATGCTTTAAAGAAATGAAAAAATAATGAAGCTGAGTCCAACACACAGCACAAGCAGAAGGAAAAGGAAAAAAACCGAGAGCCTAGTGGTCAGGGCCCATTAAACCGGTTAATAATTTATCTGTGGTGGCGCAGCTGCCTCTGCTCACGTAGGACTTGGAGGAGCGAGCGGGGCTCAGGAAGCGGAAGGCTGAGGCTGCACGTACAGGGGCAGACTTCAGAGCGCTTGTGGCACGTGTCACGTCTCCAAGGGCTCCCAGAGGCTCTCATTGTACAGAGAGCCCTGCTCAGCTCAGTGGCAAAGAAACAAGAGGCCTTATTCCACCTGTTGCATAAGGGCTACCCTTCTACACAAACACTCCTGCCATCTTGATTATCACTACAAAAGTTTTTTTTTTCTTCTGCTGATAATAGCTCATCTTAATTAATTAGC
Organism: Lepidochelys kempii; assembly: GCF_965140285.1. Classification (NCBI taxonomy): domain Eukaryota; kingdom Metazoa; phylum Chordata; order Testudines; family Cheloniidae; genus Lepidochelys; species Lepidochelys kempii. The sequence continues at coordinate 176,509,035 of NC_136382.1, read as the reverse complement.
CTCTTACTCCACCTTTTCATGTTCTCTGTATGTGTGTATATATATATCTTCTCACTATATGTTCCATTCTATGCATCCGATGAAGTGGATTATAGCCCACAAAAGCTTATGCTCAAATAAATTTGTTAGTCTCTAAGGTGCCACAAGTACTCCTGTTCTTTTTGTGGATACAGACTAACACGGCTGCAACTCTGACTCCAGCCTCTGTTTAACTCCTCCATAGCCAACTTGTGTTGCTCTGGCTCTGTTTTTCAGTGCCATTGCGTTCCTGCTTCCTCAGTCTCACTCACTCCCTGATTCTCCTCTATCACTGGTGTTGTAAATCAGGACTCAGCAGCTCCAGCGAAATCAGTGGAGTTACTGGTGAGAGTGAGAAAAGAATCAGGCCCTCTGTGTTTCATTGTGGCAGCTTCTCTTTCCCCATCATCTTCTCTGCAAACACCTCCATTAGTGACCTCCTTTCATTGTGTCTGCTGCCCCCACTCCTACCCTTCTGTTTGATGCACATTTCATACTTTCTCTAGTCTGCTCAGTTTCAAGGTAGCTGCTTCTCCCTCTTCCAGCTGCTGAACTCTTGTATACAGCAGAACTGTGCAAAATTTTCATCACACATTTCATTGTGAAACTGGAATTCACATCAAAATTACCCTGTTTTTGCTTTTTACATATTTTTGGTGATTTTTTTTTTAAATTGCACTTGAAAACAGGCTGTTTTCAGGGGCAATGGACCCATCCTTGAGCCGGAAAGGACAAAATTTTGCTTAAAACAAGTGGTGTTTCAAGCAAAATGAGGCCATTTTCTAACACAAGTGGATTTTCAGCAAATATATGTAGCCTTTGGCATTTGTGCATTTTTTTCATGGACAGACCCCATGTCATACATCTTCAAGTAATGTCTTTGCAGATGGAAAATCACCAGACACAAAATGATGAAAATGCTGGCAAAAATCAATTCCTATTTTTCCCTCCATTTTTGCTGGGCAAGTATCCAATATACATTGCTCCCCATAAAGTCCTTCTAATGGAAGCTGCTTCCACCATTGTGAGATGTTCTCTGCTTAATGCTGGGTGAAATTTTTTTGGCCAAAACTATATTTTGGTTAAAAAATGCAGATTTGGTGACATCAAAACCTTTCATGAATTGGTGTCAGTTTTGCTGAACTGTTTCAGGGAGGGAGCAGGAAGAAATTTCAAAAAAGTTGTAATGTTTTGTTTTGACATTTTCAAAATTAAACATGTCAATTTTTCGATTCAAATGACTGTTTAGAAATTTCCTTTAATTCAATGTTTTAAAAGATCAAAAATAGTCTATAAATAAAACCCAAAATTCTGTTTGACTGAAAATAATTTTTTTTTTACTTTTTGATTTGATAAAAATGCTTTAAAAATTCAGTTCTAGATTGACCCAAAAAGATGTTGTTGTTTTTTCTGATTTTTCGGACGTGCCAGAGAACCAAAAAATGTTTTATTCACACAGGTCTCCCTCTGCTTAAGTCTTCTGTAGCCAAAATGCCATGCTTCTGCTTTTCACTGCTTCATTGTGGCTGCCTTCCTCAACGTGTTTAACTCTTTGGACGCTGTTCCCTTTCTGTCTCTGCTCTCTTTCATTGTTGTTGCTCCCTTCTACTCTCTCTGCTAGCCACCATGAGCACACCCACCCACCCCCATTTATCTCACTTGTAACCTCCATCCTTGCTCCATTGTGTAACAGCAGTTTTGAGAGATCTTGCTTGTGAAAGTGAATTAACAAGGGAGCATTAGAGAGAAGGTTCTCTGCCCTGAGGGTAATCTTTAATTATGTGTGTAGAGCCTGATTCTTGGATCTGCTCCAGCAGCTTTGCATTACTCTCGCATCACACTGTTGCCATTACTAGCTCTCAGAAGGTCCCCCTGGTGAAAAGGAAACCCCAGGTGGCAAGGAGACACACCCACATCTGTGTAAAGGGTGTTCCTGGGAGAAAGGAAATGTATCTGGGACACCCCTTCAACTACATAGTCACTGGCTGCTATAACAGCCACTTGGGTCTGAACAGCTGTATATAACTTAGAAGAGCTCTGAGCCTGCCCTAAATTAGGCCAGGGACCAAACCGGCCCCTTGCTGGTTCCATTATTTGGAGAATGCAAAGATGGCATAGAACCACCTCTCCCCACAATCCACTCCAGCTGCACCAAGACCAGGTCTACAAACTTGCATCAGTATAACTACATCACTCAGGGGTGTGCGAAATCCATTCCACTGAGCAACGCAGTTATAGCAACCTAAGCCCAGGTGTAAACAGTGCTATGTGGATGGGAGCGCTTCTCCCATCCACATAGTTACCACCTCTTGGGGAGGTGGACTAACTACGCCAACAGGAGAAGCTCTCACGTCAGTGTAGTAGCGTCTTCACTGAAGCATTATAGCAGAGCAACTGTACCGGTGCAGCTGTGCCGCTGCGGCATTTTAAGTGTGTGCCCCAAGCGTATCTTGGCCATATCTGATATTCTAATCTATAGTAACCACATAGTGTAGTAACGTATATGTTAGAAATGTGTATGGATGGCTCGATAGACTAACAGCTTGTCTTTGTCTGGCAAATGGGGAGGAATTATGGAACTGAATTACTTTTCTCATCAATGTAGGAAATGGGGCAATGCACTCATGCCCTCTGGCATCATGGTGACAAGCTACTCTGGGCAGGTTTATTAGATGCAATTGGATTGGTTGATCTGCTATTTTATTTAGGTAATTACATCTTCAGTTCTAGCTTCCTTTTGCTTTCAAACATTTAACACATTTACACAAATTTACACAAATTTTATACGTTTACACAAATCCACTGGTTCAAATCCCAGCAAGGTCATTCCAATTCTTTATCCTTCTGAGAGAGAGAAACTGAATTCCATAGAGGTCACTGCCTGCGGGATTCCGTTACAGCCAAGGTCCCATCTGCTTTCCCAGCTAATTCAAGGTCCTTAGCATTTATTTGGTAAAAGAAGGGGTTTGCCCTCAGCTCAAATTTGCCTTTTCACTGTTTGTATTGTGGTTAAGTCTTGAGACCTCAGTCTGAGATCTTTTGTGCTAGGCACTGTACAAACACAAGGAAAAGATGGCCCAGTGATCTTACAAGATAAGAAATATTTGGAGTACCCACTCTTGTGCAGATGCTCTGTGCTGGTTGGTTACCTGTCACTCCAGACATGGCTGCATTTCACCAGAGCTATGTGCATAGAAGTTGCAAAGGGTTTAAGGATCTTTTGGGCTCTAAAGGACTATATAACTGTAAGATGTTATTTACCCTTATTAAGAAGCATATGTGTGTATGCATGCAAGTGTGATGGGATGTTCACCCCACACTCTCCCTGTAGGAGTTAATGGAGGCCAGATGGGCCAATTAACCTATTAGGTTGCAAGCTGGGAGAATTAAGTCTGAGAGGAAAGCCCTAATTAGGGGAAGCTCACCTGTGCAGGAACAAGTGGGGGCTTCTATAAAGCCAGATAGCAGAGAGGGGCTGCAGGGAAGTAGTCTTTCCTTGGGAGTAAGGAGGTGTGTTTGGTACCACAGAGGTGTGTAGCGTTACTCTGTGGAAGGAGGGTGGTATTCTGTGGCTGGTAGACCCAGAGGATGGGAGAGCCAGAAGGTAAGGAAAGCCTCAGGGAAAAGGTAGTAAGGTCCAGAATAGAACAGAGGTTGGTTGCTGGTTAGAGAGTCCTTGAGTTGGAACCCAGAGTGGAGGGTGGTCCTGGGTTCCCTTGGCAGCCACTGCCAGGGAAGTGGCATCACAGGGGTAGTGAAGGGGAATATTGTTGACAAATTGGAGCAAGTCCAGCAGAGGGCAATGAGAATGATTAGGGGGATGGGGCACTTCTCTTATGAGGAGAGGCTGAGGGAAGTGAGCTTATTTCTTCAGCAGAGAAGGATGAGGGGGGATTTGATAGCAGCCTTCAACTATATAGCTATCTGAAGGGGGGGAGGGGCTCTAAAGAGGATGGAGTTAGGCTGTTCTCGGTGGCAGATGACAGAACAAGAAGCAATGGTCTCAAGTTGCAGTGGGGGTGGTCTAGGTTGGATATTCGGAAAAACTATTTTGCTAGGTGGGTGGTGAAGCACTGGAATGGGTTACCTAGGAAGGTGGTGAAATTGCTATCCTTAGTGGTTTTTAAGGCCTGACTTGACAAAGCCTTGGCTGAGATGATTTAGTTGGTGTTGGTCCTGCTTTGAGCAGAGGGTTGGACTAGATGACCTCCTGAGGTCTCTTCCAACCCTAATCTTCTATAATTCTTCTATGATTGGCTAGGACTGCTGGTAAGGAAAGACTTTGATACCCTGAAAGGGGGGAACGTGCCAGAGGGCCAAGTCACAAAGAGGAAGCAACCCTGAGTTACAGAGTAAGGGAGAGGGAACAATGTGTGCAGCAAGCAGCAGATGGGGGGTGGGGGGCCTTGGACCTGGAAAGAGCTAATCCCCAGAGCAGCCAGGAGGAGGTTCCCTGTGGTGAATGGACCCTGTGTTAAGAAGCACTTGTAACTTCCCAGTGGCTAGCACTGATGACAGCCTGTGTATGTGCATAGGCCCTTTACCTGCACTGAGGTAAATGGAAACCACAAGGACTGTTATGTTTGAGGTTATCTGTTTTCAGATATATTACTGACTCCTCCTGTAGGACCCCACAGATTCCTTTCCCTTCCACTGAATCATGAGTCATATGACTATCTTTAAGCATTCAAGAGGGTAAGTGATTTAATACTTTATAGTAGTTCTCTGGGGCTACAATTCTCAATCTCTTGTCGGCACCAGTGTGAAAGCCAAGGTGCTAAGCTAGGCTTCAAGTGAGTAAGATAGTGAGGGTGATTGCTATGAGATTGGTTCTCACACTGTGTGGTCTGTGGATTAGTAATGGTCTGTGGGGCATTTCCAGATTAACCATGGAGCTGCTTCAATCACAAAGATGAAGCATCAGCCAGGCTTCAAGCAGAGCTCCCAGACACAGGTAGGGCTGCTTCAGGGCTGTCTTTGTCAGGTGTGCATTTTGTGTAGAATCATATGTGATCAAAGCTGAAGATAACATTAAAACTGAAGGAATGACAAACACATGAGGCTAGAATCAGACAGCAAAAGGACTAGAGTGATTAGAGCAGTGGACCCTCAGCAGACAATTTGGTGCTAATAAATGTAATGGGGGCAGGGGATGTATCCAAGTCTTTGCACACAAAACATCAAAACAAGTTTATTCTCTCCTGGTGGTCTCAATGCTGTTGTAATAGTACACTTTCATGTAACTGTACTGTGGGTGCTAAAGGGAAGGTTTGAGGCTGGGAGGTTATGGTGGCTGGCAGAGGGCACAACAGCATCATGCTGAGTCATTGATATGAAGAAGTTGGCGAGAGACTGTGCCCTGCTTTTAGACTGGGAGTCTCTATATGGGACAGGCAGGAGAGCAAGACAGGGCAAGTCCGATCACACTTATGAATGTGTGTAACAACCTAGAGAATGTGTGGTGTCCCCCCTTGATTCCCTATCCAAGGATATGACTCTGCTATAACCCCTACCTCTAAAGGTAGGCTCTTTAGCACAACCTATAGCAACTCCTGTGTTTAATGCTGCAGGTTCCTTATTCGATACCCTGCACTGGCCAAAGTAGCAGCATTACGTAAATAGGGACGTGTTGAGATTCAGATGGCAGTGGGCCTCAGACATGGGGGATGAGCTCTACCCAAAGAAAGTATATATTGTAAGCTACTGATCAGTGTGTCAGAGTAACAGCCGTGTTAGTCTGTATTTGCAAAAAGAAAAGGAGTACTTGTGGCACCTTAGAGACTAACCAATTTATTAGAGCATAAGCTTTCGTGAGCTACAGCTCACTTCCTCAGCTGTAGCTCACGAAAGCTTATGCTCTAATAAATTTGTTAGTCTCTAAGGTGCCACAAGTACTCCTTTTCTTTGATCAGTGTGTGTGACTACATGAATCTCCCTCTGTGCTTGACCCATAGAGGATGTGGTTGTGCAGTAATTCTCAATCTAAGAGCCTGGCTTTTAAGATCAGGCTGTAGAGATTCATACTTTCCACTCTGGCAGTCCCTGGTGAGGTGTGGCCCTTGATGGTAGCCATCACATGTGCATGTTGGGGAGAAATCATTGTACCCAGTCTTAGTTTGTGTCCCAAAGAAGGAGAAAAATACATGTTGTACAAATCATCAAAATTATTTGATTTTTATGACTCTTTCCAAAAGGATGGATTGAGCCAGGCCCTAATCAAAGGCACAAGAAGCCAGTGCTTAATTTGTGCCAGGGCTTGCCAGGGTTGAGCCCCAGCACCTCTAGGCTTGGCAGTTCACAGCCATGGCACCTCTGGACTTACTGCGTTTTTTATAAAAGTAAAAAATATTGCTTGAGCGTTGGCACCTCTTTCATTACAAATTAAACACTCCAAGGAGCCTTGTCCTACTGACAGGCGTCAGGCACAATCTGGATTGGTAGTGTTAACATTGTTCCATGATAGCACTGCTGCTGGCCCTAGGTTCCTTAAAGGGAACAGAAAGAGGGTAGGGGCAGACCTGGCCTGGTGTGGATGACTGACAATTTTCTTCACTAGAACTGGGTGAATAAAAAATGTTTTTGTTCACAGGCAATTCTGAAAAAATTGTTTCGTGCTGAACTGACAATGAAATTTTCCAAAATTTTTGGTGACTCAAAAAGTTTGCTTTGACTTCACTTTTTGTGTCAATTTTGGGCATTTTGGCAAAAGCAAAGGAAGACTAGATTCACACTACCTTACACTGATTCCCAACAAGGTATCAGGGCTTGAAATGGGAACTCATGTCCTTTCTCCCATTAGCTTCCTCTCTATCCCATCTCCCCTGAGTGCTCCTGACACCCCTTTCTCAGCGTAATGACTGCTTTCCCCTTTGGTGGTGGTTTACTTTGAGCCCTGCAGTGTAATTGGAAATAAAGGCATGAAACTGTGAAATGGAAAAGTCAGAAGAAACTCCTCAGTAGTGAGAGGTGATATACTGTGGAATAACTTCCCACAGAAAATGCAGGTCTTTTTTGTCTGGAACATTTAAAATGCAACTGGACAAAGTATTGGAGAATATACTGTATGAAACAATGCTGAGTTAGCTCCGACAAGGGCAATCTAATGACCTAATAAATCATTAGCGTGTCTAATTTCTAACTATGCTGGATTAGAGGGACAATTCTGCACAATTGTCAATCAATGATATCATTAACAGCAGTGACTTTTCAGGCATGGGGAAGTCAAGACAAACACTGAAGTAATTCAAAAATCAGTGTCTACTTTTGAAAAATCTGGCTCCATGTAATACTTCTCTTATCCTTATATATGATGCCTATCACCTTACTATCAGAACACTGTATATATCAATCAGGCTTCAACCATGTAGACCTTTCAGAGGAAGAACTGAGAGCAACACAAATAATCCCAGAGCTTTTTAATTAAATATAACAAGGTAACCACAATGATGAATAGGTGATGCTTCTTAACAAAGAAGAGCAACAGGTCCCTTGCTGTGTAGATAACGTGTATGAAGATGAAGCAATACAGGAACAAAGCAAATTGGTTCTGGGGCATGAGGAGGTCCAGGCATCCTTCAGCAGGCTGTGGACAAAGGGGCAAAAATGTGTGATATTGCAGGGCCATGTTCTATACATGTCCTGTGAAAAGACTACTGCTCAGCACATCCCTTGCCTTTGTGACCATAAACTGTCACTAATGTGATCCATGGACAAACTTTCAGATTGAGATCAGCGCGATTCTGTTTGAACAGCCAGATGAATTAGATTGATGAGCTGTGGAACTGCTTGGCTTGTGCTAACTGTCATACTCATGACTCCCAAAATACTTAGCTATGACTCTATAAAGGTTGTTTTAGTGTAGGGCTGGGCTCCATAGTTGTACTTGTCTCCTGCTATCTCTCTGCTTTGGGCATCTCAGACAAGTTCTGTAATGCTCTGATTCTTTATCAACAGCAGGGTGAAAAAAAAATTCTGTTATCCTGTGGATTTTTCTTTTAATGGCTGGATAACCAGTTAAAAGAAAATAACTGCTAGCAATTTGTGCACAGACTCACTCAAGCATGAAGTGTTTCCCATTTTCTTCCTTCTCCTGCAGGGGGACACTTTTGGTATGTGAGCCTAGTCTCCCAGAACAGCCTTCTACAACTTCTGGTAAGCACAACGCTCCAAGTTCCAGGTACCTCTGTACTTAATCATTTTTTCTTCAGTCAAGTTAGAATTAAAGTCCATTAAACATGTGGCAGCTGCTTCATGTGCTAACACAGGAATTCCAACAGTTACTTCTCTCTGTTTTTTTTATATGGAGGACATATGGCCAAATTCAGCCTTGATGTAAGCAGCTGCATCTCAGGAGTTTTTTATTTACTTGAGGGCTGAATTAGACCAAGCTTTTTCCATTCAGTCCTTGCCACTGAGAGATTCCTGAACTGACTGAGAGACTGCACATGCTAGTCGGGTAAATGATATCAAAGTAATTCCCAATAACACAGGTACAGGTTACTCCTCTACCACACTCTTACCCTGATGCCTTCATGTGGAAGTGAATTCAACTGGTGAATCTTGTACGGCACAAAGTTATCTTCCACTTAAACCTTAAGCTATACCTTTCCATTCACCAGTACTTGCTCAATGTGCGCTACTGAAAGGAAGAGGAGCAGTTTACCTACTGAATGGTTGTCCATCAGGGCTGTAATAGCAACACTTGCTCCATTTTTCCTATTGGTTTGGCAGTTTTAGGCACCACATTTCCCCATTTGTTGCCGTTAGTTTGGATGCAGTGAGTCTTAAGTTCAGAGCTACCTGGGTTTCCCTACAAATGAACTGTTATCTAGCCTGTTCTTTTTAGATCCTACTGTGTTTCCCATTATTTTTTGATGGGCATAGCACCTGCTGTTCAGATCAACCATCAGGCCAGTTTGCTTTGCTACACCTGGGGTTAACCACCCCTCTAATTCTTTAGAACACCCTCAAAATATGTTCTAGTCACAGGCAGTGTTCCCTCTAATTTTTCCAACCCATGTGTGGAATAAACTTTATAATGGGTACCAGTGTGGAGGTGATGTGTCACACACCCACATTCATGTGGTGGGAGTGGGGATGAGGGGTTTGGAGTGTGGGAGGGGGCCCAGGGTTGGGGCAGAGGGTTGGGGTGCAAGGGCTCCGGGAGGGGGTGCAGGCTCTGGGTTGGGGCCAGAGATGGGCTCAGAGCTGCAGGGTTGGGGTGGTGGGGTATGGGCTCTGGGTGGGGCCAGGATGAGGGGTTTAAGGTGCAGGAGGGTACTCTGGGGTTATGGGTGGGGGAGCTGCCTCTTCTCTTTCCTCCCCTCCCCCCCCACACACAGCAGCTGCTGGGCTGGGGTGGGGAGAGGCGCCTCTTCCTTCCCTCCACAGCAGCACCTGGGCTTCGGCTGCAGGAAAGGCACCCCTTCCCAGGCCCCAGGAGATCTGGGCTGCGGCAGGTCCAGGGCTTGGCTAGGTTGGGGCTGGGGGAGGGGTGCCCGTCCCCTGGCTGGTCCCTGGCCATGGCAGGTCCCCCGGTGGGTTCCCTGAGCGCCTGTGCAGCACTAAATAGGCGTGGCCCTGCACCTTACAGGGAATTTAGGTCACAAGACCTCTTTGACTGGCTCCACTGTAGAAGTTGTATCCCCTTGCCATAGAGTATGCTGGCCCCTTCAAGTAGAGTCCGAGTCCAAATCCCAGGGTCTGAGCTTTTGGCAGAGGGTGAGGGGAGGAAAAGTGCCTGGTCCTTCAGGAGAAAGCCAGATCTTAGAGGAGGAGTCTGCTGGACTTCCCTTCTGTGTTTGTTTTTTGATATTTCATCCCTGTTGAAGGGGAGAAATTGGAGGGCTAAACTATTCAACCAGTGAGGGAAACTGAGGCAGCAATGCATTTATATGGCTGACAGGGAAACCACTCTTACCCCTCTCTATTTAGTAGGCAAACCAGTTACAAGTAATGGCAAAATAACTTCTCCAATGTATTTTTTTTTTTAAAGTCTCTGGAGTTAATGTGTAAGATCCTGCTATGAGTTCATTCTTGGGTTTGATTCTGACTGAATGGAAGTCTTCTCAAAGAAATGAATCTTTGTGGAGATTTGGAAATATTTTAAACTGGGACCACGTGGAGAGCACACATCTGGGTCATGCCTCCCCCTGTTTACGCTTTCACCTGTACTTACATGTCCAGATGATGCCTGCAGGCGCATCTGCTCCATCTTCTCTTTGTGCTGCCGCTGCTTTTCCTTCTCCTCATATTGACACTTCAGCATAGTCAGCTCCATATCCAGCCGCATCTTCTCCAGCTCAGTCTCAGCCACTCGGTCCAGCGTGAAGTTTGGCTGCTCCATCTCCACCCAGCTGTTGATCTCACCATCATTGGTAACATGTTCTGGTTGCAGAGAATCCAGTTCTGCCTGTGAATTAGTCTCCAGGTCCTGGTCCCTAATTCCTGGTGGTTCTGTCACATCGTCAGGGACATCTGGGGTATTTTCAGGGGTGTCCTAGTCCATAGATCAGGGAAAATCACCCACTCCTATTTAACTGATACAAACTATTTTTAAAAAATCTTCTGGTAAAAGAAATGTTTTTCGACTAGCTCAGCTGGGCCAAATGCAGGCTGGCAGCCCAACTATATCTGGAAAGCTACTACACTTGAATATTCAAAGCCCTGTCTGAACTACTAGAAAGTCAGAGGCTCCACTTATATTGTGGTGAAAAGCAGTGGTATCATTTGCTATGGGGTGAGAGAGGCAGTTGCTCCCCCCAAAACTTTTTGTCCCCCTGACTTTTCATAGTTCTATATACTGTCTTCCACTTTTTGCCCCTCTTTCCTCCCAGCTTTGGATGCAGTCATTAGAGTAAACTTCCCCTCTCCCCACCCCAAATAGGAGTAGATGAGACCTAACCCAGTCCCCATAACCAGATCAAAGCCCTGGACTAAAACCCATGGCCTTTGACATAAGCATAAAGAACACTTCAACTCTGGGTCAGTTGAAAAGTCAGTGAAGAAAAACATAGGGGACAAATCTATCTCTGATTCGAGTCTAGTGGATGGTGTTCAACCAGATATGAAATTAGCTTCCCCTTAGAACCATGGAGTCATGAGACTGTGCTACCGTCTTGGATGTATCTGGCCAGGAGAAAAATATTTTACTACTCTGAATTAATTTCTGTCAGTTCATAAATGAGATGCCAAAATGAGCCAATGAAGGTGAGAGGCCTCCCTGTCTTGGCATTAGTAATAGGCTAAATAACAGTAGTAGAATGGGTTGGCTGCCTTTCAGCAGACCCAGGAGTTAGTTATGTAGAGATCATGCCACTGACAGGTCTGCCCTCCAGGCTTATGGAAAGCCACAATATTTATTTATGTAATGTATACAAGAAGCACATGCAAGAGCTTTGAATAAAATGGATGTAGACAAAATGTGGAACTCTTCCCCTGGCTTACATTTTAAAGTCTATGACAGAAGGTGAAGAAAATAAAAAAACAAAGAAAACTATTACTCTTACCATAGAGGTCTTGGGTACAAAGCTAGGGGAGGCAGAAATGAGGCTGGAGAACACTGGATTCACAGGCAGTAGCCACAGTTTTACAAGTCTTTCACTGTCCCATGCAGAAAACTCAACACCAGCTGCCCCAGTTCGATCCAGATAGAAGCACAAAGTTCAAAGCCAGATTTCAGCAAACTGTCATGCTGATGTCACAGGTTCCACACTATGCTGTCTCATAATCCAGCTGTTGCTACAACATCATAAATGCTCTGTTGCTAGGTGTCCAACAGCACATGGGAAATCTGCAGCAGAGCCAGGGATAAATCCAGTTCTCCTGATTCAAGTCTAGAACCTTAACCACTAGATCAGTTCTTTTCCTTCTGTAGCCACCTTCCTGCTGCTTCAGTGAATGAGACTGTGTTCCTTCACATAGTGGCAGCATGCATAGTAGGCAGCAGTCTGGCTCACCACGTGCCTAGCCATGATCAGCTGGCAGTGATTTGTAGGGTTCATGGGAGTAAAAAGTTTTAAGCAGGGATTTGAAGTAGGATAGTATGGTGACACTATGGATTTTGATGGAGTGTTTCCCTCCAATTAAGGAGTGGTGTTGAGGAGAGGTAGTGCTGAGAAGGGCTTGTAGGAAAAGCAGACTAGCAGGAATTGAGTGGTAGAGTGAAGGCAGGTGTCATCAGTGTGATAAGATAGATTAGTGCTAAATGGTGAAGGGCCATAAAGGCACAGAAAAGAAGCTTGTGGAGGGAAGCCAATGGAGGGATGCAAAGTGGAGGTGGGGGGGCCATGAGCAGACAAGGAGCTAGGAAGATAATGCTGGCAGAAATGTTTTGAATGGACTTAAGGGGAGGACAAGGTAAGCTAGAGAGAGGAAGATGACAGTACTCAAGATACAACATAAGGGCTTGGAACAGAAACTTTGGTAGTCTGGACAGACAGAAAATGCTGGATCTCTGGATCGTTCTGTAAGAAGTTGTGACAAGACTTAAACACTACAAATGGGTATGGGTCTAGAAAGGGGCCAGGTCAAAGATGATGCTGACATTACAGGCCTGAGTGACTGGGAGGATGGTGGTGGTATACATGGTGATGAGGGGGAAGAACAGAGGTGTGGGAACAGAGAAAGATCAAAAGCTCAGTTTGGGCCTTATTCAGTTGATGTTAACAGCTGGAGATCCCCACACAGAAGTTTCAGTGGGGTAGACCAAGATGTGGGATTGGATGGAGCAATATTGCTCCTGTGTTGAGAGGTAGCTCTAGTAATCAAACCTGTGCTCGCTCAGCGAGAAGCCAAATTCTGCTGTCAGTAACACCTGCCTTTACTCTACCATTGATGCCACTCAATTCCTGCTAGGATAATTGAAGTCAATGGAGTTACACCATCATAAATTTGGAGAAATGAAAACAAAATAAGGAACAAGTGTTGGGGCTTTTAGACATTTTGGTGGTGGTGGTTTATCTTTCACCCTCCATCTTTGTCCACCTTCTTGTTACCAAGGTTGGCACCCTTTTTAGGTGCCTATTTTTCTGATTGGTTAAAGTTTAAGCCTAATCTACCTAACAACAGTAAAGTCAGGAAGGGGTCATCTGACTCCCAGTTATTCTGCTTTGTGACAGAGTCTATATAAGGGGACTACACACTCTGTCAAGGGCTGTCTGCTCAGGAGGCAGCCCATGTTCAGTTCAACTCATGTCTGCTCGGTTGTGCAACGGAGAAAAAGGAACATCCAGGTAAGCACAGGTGTTTTGAGGTTGTCTGTCATCGAGGAAGATATCCTGTTCCATCTCGAGTTCCTGATTCCAGTAGCTGTCCTCAAGGTCTTGACCTGAGTTACCTGAGAAGCAAGGCAGACGAGAGCATTGTGAGCCATCTACACCTGAGTTCCTGTCACTCCTAGAGACTGAGTAACGTTGACATTTTATTTGTGTTGTGTCCATATTGGTTAGGGGTTGGGTCTGGGCTTCAAGCCAGCTGTACTTGTAAAACCACCGAGCTGTTTTATGCTTTATTGTACTTTTCTCTATATTTTGTTATGTACCCTCTTAATAAACCCTCCTGCATGTTTTCAGCGTTTAAAATGACTAAGTTTCATTTGACCTGTGACTAATAGGTGATAGACCCTACAGAGGGATCAATCCTTTTAGGGCAGTGGGGTCCTTAAATCAATTCCACCAGTCTCTTCTGGTAACAGTTCTGGTGATCACAGCAGGACCCCTGATGGTCGCAGTTGCTTTAAGTTTTTATAATCTGCTCATCTAAGGTTTATGGGACAGCCACAAGTCTTGAGGGAGGGCAGCATTGGTATTTGGCCAGGAGCTTTTCTTATTTTGAGACCCAGCTGCTGAAGTCAGGCACCAGTGAATGCTCTGTGGGAGCTCTTTGTGGTGTGCTAACTGAGGACTGATAGCAGGCCAGCCATTAGGCCCACTGAGCATGACATAGGCCCAATGAGTACAGCAGACTCTGGCCTTGAGAGAGTCCGGTGGGAGTGCTGTTTGAGATAAAGGGAGTTTAATAACTCTGGGGCAGGCCAGCATTGTTGCTGAGCATTGCTTGTCCCGACTCTTGGTAGTCACCAGTAAAGTGCTGGGGGAAGTAGTGTTGCTGTGTGAGCCAGACACACTACTTGATTTGTGAAATGTGTCTAAAGCTTCAGTCCCAGCGGATGGAGTGAGGAATTAATTGGAACATTGTGTAAATTCTTTTTGTAAATGGAAAAATCCATGGGCTGAATTTTTTTTTTTAATGGGAGGATGCATTTGAAAAATTGTTTTGAACTTGGGAGAATTTTGTAATGGTTAAGCCTATCCCCAATAAGAAAACAAAGAAACTAGCTCTCATATATGGGCTAGTCATGGTGTCTAGAGAATGGCACGAACACATAAAATCTAAAAGCAAGGTAATCTCCCAGTTGAAAGAACACAGCTGAAAAGGAAGCTGACATTGATAAATTAACATTACAAAGCAATACTTTGTCAGCTCAAGGATTAAACCACTGTTTACAAATCAACCAGCTAGAGCAGCAGGTTAAAGAGCTTAATGCATGCTTGGCGAAAAAGGACAAGAAGAATTTTGTTTTAGCTACTAAAATGGAGGAATCCCAAGCTGCTATATGAGAGCTGGTCAAAGTGGTTCAGAATAGTAAACACAACGTTGGAGATCATACCACATATAAGAACAAAATTGAGTTGCTAAGCTAAAAAGAGCCCAGGGTATGCTCAATGCCTTGAGTACTGACCCTTTAAAAGGTTATGGATCTGAAAGCTGCCCTAATCAAAAGGGATCAGAAAATGACTTTGATTTGTGAGAGGTTAAAGAAACAAGAATGCAACCTTCTGCCCCTCAGATTCAAGAAGAGTTAACAAGCTATGAGGGAACGAAGGGGGGGAGGGTAGAACACCACCTGCCCCCCAATGGCCACCATAACTACTGTAGTAAATTATGGCCCAAACTGACCTGTGGAAACAAGGTTTGAGACAAAAGCTTATGGGTCAGACCAACCCAGAGCAAGGGGCAAAACTCTGGGCCCATTAAATAAGGATACTTCATTGGCTTGGCTTGGCAAGATCAGCAACATGGCTGCTATTAGCAGAGATGGCACTAGGGCTCTGCTACATGAGTGTGTGAGCAGGGAAGAATCCGGAGCGTTACCCGGAGAGGTGCAATGGGCTAGCATAAGGGAGATAGCTGAGAGAGACGATGCTGTATATGAATTGTACTTCCTACATGAGAACATTCTGGGAAAATTTTATTCTGAGAGGCAAAAATCTGGTGAAAGGCCAGAAAGGTTTTTGGGAAGAAAGTGGTTATTGTATTGGCTGTCAGGTTTATCTCCTGTTGTGAATGGTGTAGCAACATGTGATATGCCTGAATTTAAGGAGGTGTTTATTCAGGGTCTCTTACCAACAATAAAGGTTTCCTTATATCCCATAAATCCTAGAACCACAACAATTAAAGAACTGGAAAATAAAATTCTGAAGCATTTGAATTACAGAGAGAGAGGCTTTCCTTAGTCATTGGCCAAAGAAGAAAATTTCAGCTGTAAAGCACCTCAAAAGCACCCCAACAACAAGTCCAATGAGCAAAAAGCAAGAAACCTCATACAGAAAGCAGGAATTCTGCAACAGATATGTCTTCCTTTATAATCAAGAATCATCTAACAATTGTCACAGCAGAGAAGCTGCTGATATGAAAGGATTTCAGTCAGTGTTGTGGAGAAAATTACTTAAATACAAGAAAAGAGACTAAATAGACTGCCTGCCTACAGAGGAGCTATTCAAAAGGTTAGCTAAGTATGAAGGAGGCTGTAACAGCAGTGCTTCACCAGCATCTGCTACCAATGCATCTGGCATCCAATATGACAGGACCAGACTCTCCCACCTCCCTCTTTTGTGGCACTCATCAGTAATGATGTTTGGGGGATGCCTGTAGTAGATGCCACCATAAAGGGAGAGCATGGATACATCAATCAAGTCATGTTAATTGACACCAGTGCCACCTTGTTGTTATTTGCTCAAAAGCAGCTCCAAAACCCAAGGACTTTAATATACGAGGAGTAAAGGTATGGGAGGGATACAGTAATAAGGAAAGCACTGTGCCCTTTATAAAACCAGCGTTGTGTACCATGGGCAAACTAACAATAAGAGCATCATTTGGCATACAGACGCTAGATGGACACGGCATTCTGGGAATGGACATCCTGAAAAAGTTAAACCTTGTGGTCAACCTGCCTAATAGAATGCTAACACAAATTCAAAGACAGGAAGGAGGTCTCCTCATTCCGGCAGCCCACAGAGTTGCAGACTCCAGTAAAGCTAGAAACACCTGAATGGGAGCTAACAGTTAGAGATAACAAGACAGTATCTGCAAGCATTCACCAGTAATAAGCATTAATGCAGAAAGATCCAAGCTGAAGTAATCATGATGGGTCCAGACCCCAAGCCGCAAAAACAGTATAAATATTCTCAGGAGGCTGAGGAGGGGATTAAACCTACCATTTTAGAACAAGGGGTACTTGTAGAAATGGATAGTGTCTGTAACTTTCCCATATTGCCTGTCCTAAAAGCGGACAAATTCACCTGGAGATTGACTGTCGACTAGCGGGAGGTAAATCGAGTTACACCTAGGTTAGCTCCAGTTGTAGCCAAATTTCAGGAAATAATGGTGGCCATTGCTGCAGGTGCTGATGTGTTTACTGTACTAGACTTGAGCAATGCATTCTTCTCCATTCCTCTTCATCATAGCATAGGGTACAAGTTTGCATTCACCTGTGGAAATAAGTCCCTTTCAGGTGAGTATCCCAAGGGTACCACAATGTGCCGTCACTTTGCCACAAATATGTATCCAAAATGTGGGAGCATCTGGAAAAGAAGGAAAGAATTATAAGTTATGTGGATGACATCCTCATTGCAACAATAACAAAGGAAGAGAACTTCGAGGTATTGGAAGTCGTTCTGAAAAAAGTTGGGGTGATGGAAGTTGTCATCAGTCCCACAAAGGCGCAAATGCTCAAACAAAGGGTGAGTTACCTTGGGATGGAGTTGGGCATTCATGGAAGGAGACCTGATGCCAGCAGGATTGAATTAATATACAAGCTGCCAGCCTCAAAAGATATAACATCATTGTGTTCATTTGTTGGACTTACAGGGTTCTCAAGAGACTTTATGAAGGGATACTCAGTTAGCTCAACCACCCTATAATTTGTTCAAAAAGGGTAAAGAATGGACTTGGGGAGAAAAGGAAAGAAACACATTCCGCCGACTCAAACAAGCTCTTATTCAGGCACCAGCCCTTGTGTATGCACAGTCAGGCAAACCCTTTCTGCTCCAGCTAGCAACAACAAGAGAGATTAAGTGCAATCTTAATGCAAAATACTGGTGTGGGACTCAAACCTGTCACATTTGGATCAAAAACATTTAAGTGAAATAGAAAAGCAATACTCACCGTGTGAACGAGAAGTGTTGGCCCTCACCTGGGCAGTGAAACATTGGGAGTATCTTATAGGCATCTCCCCCATTATCTGAAAGAATGTTCATACCCCAATACACAATGTACTGTCCAGTGAAATTAATGAGGGTGGGGTATCAAGCCCCCTGCTATCTGGCTGCATATTGAGTCTACTTAATAGGGATCTTGAAGTGGAAAAGACTCATTCTCTCAATGGTTCCATACGTACTACTCACTAGTGGAGAAGATCACGAATGCCCACTACTATTTGAAAACACCAGTAGTCCAAAATCACCTTTTGAACTAGAAACATCCTATGAGCAAGCTAAAGACTCTGGCAGAGACATTTGGGTGGTTGATAGGAGTTGCCCCTGTAGTCAGATGTTTGGGTGGGTGGGTGTGTGCGTGCGCTCCCTGTGTGCTGTCCCAGCTCTGCGCAGACAGCTGGCACAGCAGACCTTGAGCAAACCACCCAATGACCACCCAGCAGACCTTGAGCAAACCACCCAATGACCTTTGTTAAGGTACAAAGGCATCAGGCCAGGTTTACTGTCGACGAAGCATGATAATAGCACCTGGCAGACTCTATGAGGATACTAAGACATGCATGCCCATGACAATGGATGCAGCTCAGTCAGTAGTGGGACTTTCCACTGCCCCTTAGGCGGTCCAAAGATACTCTCTCTGAAATACTCTTTATACCCTGATATAAACAAGGTACGTACTGTCATCCTGACCTTATCTTTTAGGAGGGGTCAGTGTGTTTCTGTTATCCTTGGGGAATGTTTTTGTGCTATCCTTGGTATTGGTGTTTTCTGGTACCACTTGTGTTTGCGTGAGTACTCTGTGCTTAGCACTTCTTAGGAATGTGTATTTCTGCAATATCACCTCTGATCTTGCCAAATTCTGTGAGCAGGTCCTGCCTCATACCAGGCCTATGATACAAGGGCTTACATCTCAGGCTTTCTTCCTACTACAGCCACTATCATGAGGATAAACCCTGAGCTGGATATGCTGGTAAAATACTACAGGGAACAGTGGTTCAATGTTCTGTGCAAGCTGCTGAAGTAGTTGCTATAGTAGCTACATTGGATGAAGCAGATCCAAGTTGTGACCTTTTTAATTTGTTCTGACTCTGGGTCATCCGAGCCCTTGTAGCTTGGATGCTGATATGGATGGCTGGATGGATAGACAAATGACTTCTGCAGATAACAAGCCTATAATACACACAAAATACCTCTTACTTACTTGGAAACTGGCTGAATCAAGAACTGGCAAGAGTTAGCTATTCAGGGTCAAAGCACATGGGAAGAACTAGGCGGAGATATCTGGCCTGAACAACAAAGTAGATCTCCTCACTAAAAAAATCTGTGCTTTTAGGATCTGAAATCTTGTGGACCAAGTCTGCCGACATTGTGTGCAAGATGCAATCAGTTGCTGAAAATAAATTTAGACGTAGTTGAGTTACAGAAACAGGACAAAGATCACTGAGCTGTTGGGAAAATCTTAATATAGAGGTTACCAAAACTCTATAAACACAACAGTGGACTTGTAATGGCTACTAAGAACAACATTGATAATGTTATCCCTGTGTTAATGATACCATCATGATTGAGAAAAGTATTAATTGCTCTAGCTCACCAAAAAGGGCATTTTGGGGGCTGAAAAGACTGTCAGTAAGCTCTTACATTTGGCCACCAACCAACTGTTAACAGACAATGTGGAAAAAATATATATAGAATTGCATTGCCCCCGCTGAGAACAATCTTGACAGAAAAATTGTCAAAGGACTTCTACTACACCAGCCAACAGGAGGACCATAGTATCATTTTCAAATAGATTTTATAGGACCCTTGCCTTGTTCGGGATATGGAAACCAATATTGTTTGGTAGTAATTGGTTCATTTTTAAGTGGATCAAAGTAGTGTTGGATTCGCTATTACCACTGCGAAGATACTCTTGGAGCAAGCATTCTCCAGATTTGGTATTCCTGAAGTTATCAATTCGGCTTTACAAATTGAGCAAAAGTTCCATATAGCAGGCCACCTGCAAAGCTTGAGCCTGATCCAGAAGACTAACAGGACCCTAAAGACTGTGTTGAAAAAGATCATAGAAAGCAATGGAAAAACTGGGGTAAGCAATTGCCTTTCATTTTGATGGGAATTCGGTCAACTGTTGCATCCCACGGATGTATACCACATGAAGTGCTCATGGGAAGACCCATGAAAACACCAGACAAATGGTGGCTGGGAGGCATTCCACCTGACTCATATTAGGCCAGAATTAAAATGGACCAGTATATAACAAAGTTGTTGCACACTATTAGCTACTTCTTTTTGCAGATTGCTGTACAACTAAAAATGAACGCTAGGCAGATGGATAGAAGGCTGCAGGACACACTAAAATGAATGGAATGTGGGTGTCACGGAGTCACCGGGCCAATGCTCTGGAACTGCTCTGTATGACTGGGGTAGTATGCCTCCTGTCTCTGAGCATACTGTTGCCAGAGCAAGAAGCTTACACAGCTTCGGCCTTCCTGAGTCTGATCTTGGAGCACTCAGCATCCCCTTCCACACAGTGCGTTTCCTGCAGCCCGTCTGCCCAGGCGGCGCTCCTGGGGAAGCCAGAGGGCCCTGCACCCCAACTCCACAGTCAGCCATGACTCTCAGCCAGCATTGTAAAACGGAAAAGTTTATTAGTCGACAGGAACACAGCATAGGACAGGTCTTGTTAGCACAGAAATCAGTGACTTTCAGCCAAGTCCATCTTGGGGAATCCCAGGCCAGACGCTCTGGACTCCCTCTCAAATCTCCCACAGTAGACTGCCCAGCTTCCAGTGACCCGATCTCCAACACACATGTTGCACCTCCTCCTGGTCTTTGTCTCCCTTCCCAGGCACAATGTCATCTGGTCGCATCCCCCTCCTGGGTCTCAGGTTGCGAAGGACCTTAGCCATGGCTTACATGCAGGCAGGTGGAGCCACCTCACCTGTCCCCAAGGGTCTCAGCAAAAGTCACACACCCTTATTCCCACCACCTAGGCATTGGTACAACACACAGGGAAACTGTGGTACATACAGTATTCATGCAAAACAGTAAGACTCACATACAACATAACCAGGGAACCACCTTGCTTCGTCACAGTGGGTGATAAAGTATTATACTCATTCTTTTCTGACCAAAATCACGCACTGAGCCCCAAATGGGCAGGGCCTGTTGTTGTCATTAACAAAGCAAGTCCAACCACCTACCAGGTGAAGGTTAATGGGGAAAAAAGAGAAAAACACTAAAATGGTTTCATTCCACCCAACTGAAGGGATGGAAAAATTCTGATGGGGTGTGTGTATGTATAATTATTGTGACAGGGTCAGGCCAGATGGCTACAGGAGAGTGATAGAAGGCAGATATATTAGCCCCAGGTTAAGTAGGTCCCTTTTCCCTGGGTAAGGTAACAGGGAAGGTTCCAGAACAATCAGGAACTTCCTGGAAACAATTAAGGCAGACAGGCCTGATTAGAATGCCTGCAGCCAATCAAGAAGCTGCTAGAATCATTTAAGACAGGCAGGCTAATTAGGGCACCTGGGTTTAAAAAGGAGTTCACTTCAGTTTGTGGTGTGCATGCGAGGAGCTGGAAGCAAGAGGTGCAAGAAGCTGAGAGTGAGAAGGCATACTACTGGAAGACTGAGAAGTACAAGCATTATCAGACATCAGGAGGAAGGTCCTGTGGTGAGAATAAAGAAGGTGTTGGGAGGAGGCCATGGGAAAGTAGCCCAGGGAGTTGTAACCGTCACGCAGCAGTTACAGGAGCCACTGTACACAGCTGCAATCCACAGGGCCCTGGGTTGGAACCCGGAGTAGAGGGTGGGCCTGGGTTCCCTCCATCCCCCCAATTCCCTACTTGATACAGAGGAGTTGGACTGGACTGTGGGTTCCACCAGAGGGGAAGGTCTTTGGCCTGTTCCCCGATCCACTAGATGGATCAGCAGAGACTGCGGGGATTGTTGTTCTTCCTTTCCCCATGCTGGCCTGTGATGAGGCTAACTGAGTGAACAGCAGATTTGAGCCACGAAAGTGGCTAAACTGAGGGCTGTCGTGAACCTCTGAGGCGAGAAAATCCGCCAACAAGCGCAGGACCCACCAAGGCAGAGGAGGAACTTTTGTCACAGTGTGTGTGTGTGTGTGTGTATGTATATATATAATATACACATTAATTAGTTTTGTCTTTCTCCTTTGTTGCAGGAAATCAAGCAGCAATTATGATTTCTATATTGTATCATAGCACATTTATTTGCATGGCATAGTCAGTGATTGTTAATGGAAATGAGCACTATTATTGTAAAGTCAATGAGTCTCAAAACTATAAATGGGATGAATTAGTACATGGCATTGATTTTGATCTACCAAATTTGCTATTAAGAGGAATCATCTCTGTGTATGCATATAATGAAAATGATTACGGTTGTTTGGATTGGTAAGAGCTGAAAAGCAACAAAACGCTCATGGCCTTTACGACAACCAATTCGGCTCAGAGGGTTACCTCTGTGGATGAGCTTAAGGAGGAACAAATCTCCTTTGTTCAAAAAATTGCAGGAAAATGTATGTGGTAATTTTCTAGTTGGCTGCTCTGATGCAGTAGAGGTTTGGGAGCCACATAAATGTTCCTTTATGCAGTCCAACCTCCCTTCACGAATGCAAATGGGTAAAATCAATGTAAAAATTTAAATGGGTTTGCAGTACATGATCGATCAGTTGGATGTTTATGTGCATACACCCTCCTCCCAGTGTGCAGTAGCTATGAAATGCCAAAATTGTACCAGCTCTTCTGTTAAGACACGTCCCAATGTAAATAAGTCCTGTAAAAAGGCTAATAATGTGAGTTTTCATGTTGAGTGTTATGGAAACATCTATATCTCTGTAAAACCAAATGATGCGGGTATGTGGTATTTCACTAGTTTGTTCAGAACAAGAGAAACTGTAAAAGGGTGCCTGAACCACACGTTAACAACGTTGTGATAAAGCAGGAGTTTAAGAAACTTCCATTAGTAAATTCCATGTATTCATTCAAAAAGCTTATGCTGCTCCAGTTAAATTTGCATAGAGTTCAATTTGAATGTTTACCATATGTAATCCCATTAGTGGCAGGGTGGGAGGAGTGGATAAGAAGTGTGATACCTGGACCATCCACCCCGAAGATCCACAAGCGAGATACAGTAGCAACTATTTTAGGAGGAGTAGGGATTGGGTTGGGAGTCTTAAACTCAATTGACGAGCAGGTCCTGGCCAATAAAATAGGTGCAATAGGAAAGGATATGGCTTCCTTACTCAGCCCATGTACAACATCTGTTAACCAACTAAGTATAACTGAATATAAAATTGCTGATGTATTGCCCACATGCTGTTAGTGTAAGAACAGGACCATCTTGGTATTATGAGTGCACTAGGAACAATACAGGCTAACATTTCTATGGCACTTGCATGCGTGCAGGCCCTAGCATGAGGGTAGCTAAAAATATAATCAGGGATGGACTTAACTGAATAATTCCTGTCAAGCTCAGAAATGTTCTATGGAAAAATGCAACAAATGCTTTTGAACAGCACCATCAATCCTGGTGGAAGTTAGTACATTTTTCCTACAGCCACAAAATGGAAACCGTTACTGCCTATGGCTTGACTATAACTGAAGGAAATATGGGTTTCTCCATTGGTATCTATGGGTCTAAACCTCAATTATTCAGTTCCTAAGGAGCTCAGTAAGTGAGTATACGAGCAAAATGGCTTGTATAGTAGTGTAAATTTACAATCATGCATGGAAGAGACAGGAATAGGTTATGCTTGTAATTCAGGGGTAATTGAAGATTCTCATATTTTGTTTAACTCATAATGAGGGAAAGTGCCACTATCAGTGTGATAAATGAAGGGTGGAGGTAGCTCCCTTTTATGGATACCCAGCCAGCCAATTGGCTATAAAATTCCTCTTAGTAGCTGTTCTCTACTTGCCTTACCTGTAAAGGGTTAAAAAGTCCAGGTAAAAGGAAGGGAGTGGGCACCTGACCAAAAGAGTCAATGGGAAGGCTAGAACGTTTTAAAATTGGGGGAGAAAAGCTTTCCCTTTTGTTGGTGCTGTTGTTTTCTGGGAAAGAGGAGAACAGGGAGCAGTTGTGCTGTGAGACGCTGAAGGCCAGATATGAAAATCGGATCATATCTAGAGCTACTTATTTAGCAACCCAGATATGTAAGTAGATTAGGAATGCTTAGAAAGACGCGGTTAGGTTTATTTCTGTTTGTTTCTTATTGGCTTGTGGACTCCTCTGCTTTTTGTTCCTCCAAATGCTTTTTGTTTTGCTTCTAACATTTAAGCTGGACCTCAAGAAGGTTATTCTTCATGTTTAATTTTTGTAAGTGGGTTTTTTTTAAATCTAGCAAAAGCCTAAGTTCCAGATGTATTTTCTTTCTTTTTGTTTTTAATAAAGTTTATCTTTTTTTTTAGAACAGAATTGGATTTTTGGTGGCCTAAGAAGTTCATGCATATGTTGTTTAATTAGCTGGGGCAACAGCTAATTTCCTTTGTTCCCTTCCTGTGGGATACCCTCAAGCCCTTTCACCTCCCTCTCTGGGGAAGAGCTGAGAAAGAAATTACCAAGTGCGCCTTTCTGGGTGCTAGGGGGTTTTGCATTTGGGTGGTGGCAGCATCTACACATCCAAGGTCAGAGAGAAGCTGTAACCTTGGGAGTTTAATACAAACCTGGAATGGCCAGTATTAATTTTTAGAATCCTTGCGGGCCCCCACCGTCTGCACTCAAAGTGTCGGAGTGGGGAATCAGCCTTGACAACCAGTTTAAATCAAAGATGTAAATCAATATGCCTTAGTGTTAGTAAATGTAAAGTGTATATGTCTACACAGTTCATATAAAAGTTTTGTTGTTAATTATTACACCATACCTCATAATCCATATGTCAATTTATGTTTGTGTTCAGTGTTTTATGTGGCTGTGATGTTAATTTTACACAGAATCATGGAAGATTAGGGTTGGAAGAGACCTCAGAAGGTCATCTAGTCCAACCCCCTGCTCAAAGTAGGACCAACACCAACTAAATCATCCCAGACAGGGCTTTGGCAAGCCGGGCCTCAAAAACCTCTAAGGATGGAGATTCCACCACCTCCCTAGGTAACCCATTCCAGGGCTTCATCACCCTCCTAGTGAAAGTGTTTCCTAATATCAAACCTAAACCACCCCCACTGCAACTTGAGACGATTGCTTCTTGTTCTATCATCTGCCACCACTGAAAACAGCCCAGCACCAGGTAGTTGAAGACTGCTATCAAATCCCCCCTCACCCTTCTCCTCTGCTGAAGAAATAAGCCCAGTTCCCTTAGCCTCTCCTCATAAGTCATGTGTCCCATCCCCCTAATCATTTTTGTTGCCCTCTGCTGGACTCTCTCTCCAATTTGTCCACTCCTTTCTGAAGTGGGGGTTCCAGAATTGAATGCAATTCTCCACATGTGGCCTCACCAGTGCCGAATAGAGGGGAATAGCCACTTCCCTCAATCTGCTGGTAATGCTTCTACTAATGCAGCCCAATATACCGCTAGCCTTCTTAGTAACAAGGGCTCATATCCAGCTTCTTGTCCACTGTAATCCCCAGGTCCTTTTCTGCAGAACTGCCGCTTAGCCAGTTGGTCGCCATCCTGTAGCAGTGCATGGGATTCTTCCATCCTAAGTGCAGGACTCTGCACTTGTCCTTGTTGAACCTCATCAGATTTCTTTTGGCCCAATCCTCCAATTTGTCTAGGTCACTCTGGATCCTGTCCCTACCCTCCAGCGTATCTAGCTCTCCCCCCAGCTTAGTGGCATGAGATAAGTGTACAAACTATTGAAACCCATTATTTGTTATACAAACATATTGAACCAGTTCATTTGAGTGTAAATATATCTGCTCTTAAAACAAATGGTGCATCACCCACATTCAGAACAGCATCTAAAACAGTTACAAAGGGAAGGAAAGGAGGTAGTGGGGACGGTCCACCATTCCTCCCAACTGATGCAAAGAATCTTAAACAAGAACCCAGGAGGAAACTCTCTCTTCCCATTGGTGGGAAAAATCTGTTTAGTAGCAACACAAACTATAGCATTGCATGGGAAATGTTGTTACATCTCGTAATTGTAATAATTCAAGCTGTAATTAATATATATTTAGAATCTTTAACTTTCTGGGTTAAAAGAAAAGTAAGAGAGACTAGTTACACTAACTATAGGTTAATTTGATTTTTTTAAGGCAGTGTAACTATGACCTGGGTTAAGTTTACATATGTGGCAAAGGTTAAGTGTGACAGTAAAGAACACCGAAGTGATTCCTACCATCAAGGAGGGGAATTGTTGGGGCTTTTAGCCATTTTTTGGGTTTGTTTATTTTTTGATTGTTGATTTATCTTTCACTCTTTATCTTAGTCTACCTGCTTGTTACCAAGGTTGGTGCCCTTTTTAGGTGTCTGTTTTTCTGATTGGTTAAAGTTTAAGCCTAATCTACCTTGCCATAGTAAAAGCAGGAAGGGGTCATCTGACTCCCAGTTATTCTGCCTAGTGACAGAGTCTATTTAAGGGCTACACACTCTGTCAAGGGCTGTCCACTCAGGAGGCAGCCCTTGTTCGGTTCAGCCTGTGTCTGTGCTTGGTTATGTGATGGAGGAAGAGGAACATCATCAAAACACGTGTTCTTACCTGTTTGTCTGTTGTTGAGGAAGATCTCCTGTTCCATCTCAAGTTCCTGATTCCAGTAGCTGTCCTCAAGGTCTTGACCTGAGTTACTTGTGAAGCAAGACAGATGAGAGCATTGTGAGCCCTCTACACCTGAGCTGTCACTCCTAGAGAGTGAATAACATTGACATTTTATTTGTGTTGTGTCCATATTGGTTAGGTGTTGGGTCTGGGCTTCAAGCCAGCTCTATTTATAAAACCACCAAGCTGTTTTATGCTTTATTGCCCTTTTCTCTATATTTTGTTATGTACCCTTTTAATAAACCCTCCTGCCTGTTTTCAGTGTTTAAAATGACTAAGTTTCATTTGACCTGTGACTAATAGGTGATAGACCCTACAGGGGAATCTATCCTTTTAGGGAGGTGGGGTCCTTAAATCAATTCCACCAGTCTCTTCTGGTAACACAAGGATGGATGTGTGCAAGGACTATACACACAATGGGTTGTGCACTGTAGTACAAAGGTATTGTATATTACATAAACTATTGTCCCTTAAATAACCCTTTGCCCTGTATTTTTTTATAATGTTACCCTTTAGGCTGTTATGCTCTGGCTCTTGTCTAGAACTTGGCCCATACATGAAGTTTTCTAGGCAACAGGAGATAAAATCACAGCATGGAGTGGACATTTTAAATACTGTGTTAATACAGTGGAAAATATATACCAAAAAGAAAAAAAATCAGTGTGAAGGCAATGTGGATCATCTACACAGTGTGTCTTGGACCGCTTCAGCACCTTGTTTTCAACCAAAATCTATATTCTCATTACAGAAGTAATATACATGTAGTGAGAGAGATCACCTACTCTGAGGAGCTTGCAGCCTAAATAGAAAAGGCAGCCTAAGGGTGGTAGAAAGGAAGTAGTATCCCCATTTTACAGATGTGGAACTGATGTACATAGAGATGAAGTGACTATTTTTTACCTAAAACAAAACATCTCCATTTCCAATTAAAAATATTGTTTTTTTATGATTGGCTTAAAGCACAGATACACACACATATGCTTAACTTGTAGTGCCACTCTGAGTGACTTGTCCAAAGTGACACAGGAAGTCTGTAGCTGGGAATTGAACCCAGCTCTACAGACCCATACCTTACCCCCAGGTCAATTACATATATTGTGTAGATATTTTTCCAAAAAGTCTTCAAAGTCCTAGAGAGATCTCCAGTCCAAAGGCTCTCGAATGCTCAAATTTCAAGCACCTCATTGCTTTCTTTCATGTTGCATTTAAGTGTGTGATAAACTTTTTATCAAAACCTACAGAACCACCACCTTCTCCTCCTCCAAATGCCAAAATATTCTCTTCACGGTTGTATGAACATTCTTAAAAGCTCGTTTCATATCAGGAACACAGCTGAGTCAGCTTAATTGCTGGTGTTGCTGCATTGCCTGTAGTGGTCTTATGCACCAGAGGTGAATTTTGACTCTGTGAATTCAAGTAGGTAAATGACCTAAATAGTTGAGTCAGATCTGGCAATATTTTAAAGGTTGGACTTTTTTTAACTGTTCACTTTGGGGAAAATACCATTTTATAGCCCTTCTAACAACCCCAAAGAAACACTATTAACCTAGATAAAAAGTGAATGTGTATTACTGAGATTACACCACAGCTAAACCAATGCAAGCCTTTAAAAAAACAAAATTAAATGCTAAGGGATAGAAAAAAAATCCAGGGTATCTATAAATGGGACTCATTTTACAAATGATTTATGAAGTAATTCTGCTGCTCAGGAGCCCTAAGGAAGGACTTGGAATGAATTGAACTGAATGAGCTGGAAATGCGATTTCCCTATATTTTAGCAAAGGCAAAAGTTCGTACATGAATTCCTCCCCTTGTACTCTTTCCCAGCAGCAAGCTTAGCTACTTGGGCTAGGCCATGGAGCCTGGATTTGCCTTTAAGTGCAGAGCTTGGACCAGGTTGTTTATTCAGTCATTACTTAGGGGTTGCATTAAGACCAATCTCTGAACAGTAAGGACCAAATTATGTCACCCTCAGTCAGTGTTGGTCCCAGGATGTTAGACAAAATGGATGAGGTAAAATCTTTTACCAGCAGAAGTTGGTCCAAAAAAACAGATAAGCTTTCAAGCTCACACAGAGCTCTTCTTCAGGTCCTCTTTCTTGGGAAAGAGTGGCACACCCCAGAAAGGAACAAGTCAACCCACTCACTGAGCAAACACCAAGAGTAAATGACCACATAGTTCTGCCAAGGAAGTGAGAATAAATGGACAAAGACACATTCAAAAGTGATTTAGTACATGTCACTTTATAAGTATAGGTGAAAGTGCCAGAATTCTGCTGAATATGTTAATGGGAGAACATGAAATTGAACAATGATATTCAGCTGCAATATTCAAAAGAGGGAGTAAGTTAAACTTGCACAAGTTAGATCATTGCTAGGTAAAAATACTAGGTGTAGCAAGGGTGGGATAACAAAGATGAGGAGCTGTGAAAGTGTGGATACATCCGCATCTGTATCAGCTGTAGTGAATGTGCTGTTGCTTTAGGAACATTATTTCTTATTTTTGTAAGCCAAGAAAATTTTCTTGAAAATGAAACAGAGCACAATGGCAAAGCAAAACAAGTAGCGATTTATAACAAAATAGAAAATTGGCTCCTTTCCTGTGTAAACAACATGCTTAAAGATGAAGCAGTATAGAAACAAGGGTTACTGGTTCTGGGGCTGGAGTAGGTTGTGGAGTCCTTGGTCAAACTGTGGAAACAGGAAGAGAGATGCATGATCAGGTTCTGACTTTACAGTTTTTCATCTGTCATATTTTGCAATCACTGTGAGCTTATGCTTGATGGCCTCATGCTTGTGTCCAGTGTTGGCAACTCTCACTGTTTTAGTCTCATGATATTTGGGGGGTGGGCGGGGTGGTCTTTTTTCTTAAAGCCCCAGCTCCCGGTGTTGTGTGATCATGATCAGGTGAGAATCTCTGCCTCATTTTAAAAAAAAAAAATTCTAGCCCACATGGTGGCAAAGTATAGCTGGAAAACATGAATCCTGAAGATTAGAAAAACAGATATGCTGGGGGGCGGGGGTAATGATCAGATTTTTAAGCCGATCATGATTTGTAAGGGACTTGACTTGTAATTTTGAAACTCTTGGAATTGTCGGTTTTGTACTCACCCATTGTTTTTGTCCTTTGTCTCCAGAGATGCACATATTTAATCTCCATTGTCTTCAGTGGCAGTTGTGTTTGGTTTCTCCTGGAATAATCGGATCTCAAATTAAACTAGAAATTGACAATGTGTCTTTGGTTATTTCTACACTATGAGCTAGGGATGTGATCACCCTGCTCACATACATGTCGTCATGCTTGATCTCAGTGAGCTAGCACGAGTATTAAGAGCAGCAGAGCCGTGATAGCGCGGGTCGCAGCTGTAGAGGCATGGCTAAGCCAGGCCGAGTAGTAATACTCACTATTTTCAGGTGGGTTTGTTCTCAGCGCCGCTGTGACATGCCTCCGCTGCTGTTTGTGCTACGGCAGCTCCAGTAAGTACAAATAGCATGCTAGCTCAATGATTGCACATGTGGTCATGCTAGCTCTCCCGAGCAGGGACATCACACCTCTAGCTCATTGTGTCGACAAAGCCTTTTATGGATAGATGCCAGATTGATGCCCCTGGGTTGGGGACGTGTGTGAAGTGAGCATACTTAATTCACCTGATGAATGGTGGGCAGGAGGCAGAGTTTGTGAACCTTCCAGCCTTACAGCTAAAGGCACTGCATGTATACCACAGCTGTTGTACTGTTGTCTACACTGATACACACCATGTGGCTTGGGCTGGCCTCAGCGGCAGGCAATCAGGGCAGTCAAGCAGGGCACCAACTTCCAGGGGGTCCCAAATCAGAATCTGGGGAGGCACAATTTTGCCAATCCACCGTTTTTGTTAGTTTGGGTTTTTTTCGCTTGGCTGCTTGGCTTGGGGGTGGAGGGAGTATGGCAGGAGTGCTGGAGAAAACATTTTCTGCCAGGGCAAAACATCTAGGGCTGGCCCTGGATGTGACAAAAAAACAGAGAGAGAGTCTATAATCAGACATAGTTTCTAAAGCCATGTGTGCACCTGCCTGAACTGGGACCTCTCCTCCCACTCGTGGTTCCCAGAGTAGTGTTGTTTGGTAGTGGGGTAGGATCTCCCATGGGCTGTCCCAGTTCAGCTGCAGAACCTCCCTGCAGACCAACAAATCAGTATTTGATGTGTGTGTAAAATGGAATTTTTCACATTTGCCCACCTCCCAGTTAGTGTCACAAATGTTTGTGACTGTGCATAGAAGGTATATACTGTGCCCTATGACCTAACAGGGAGATTCTCATTGTGGCACCTTAGACTGTTGAGGATCCAGCCCAAGAATTTCCATGGCCATTCATGACCCCAGCAAGTGCTTGCTAATCCAGTTGTTAGTAAGCCAGGTTTTGCTTACCCACGTTGTGCATCCACCAATACTAGACCCCTGTTCACCTTTGTATAGGCATGATGGCCACAAGAAGATTATTTCAGAGTGATATAGCATCCTCCTCCTTGCAGATCCTCCCATTCCTGCCTCCCACCCCCATTGTCTTTGCTGTTTTGGGGTATAAAGTAACTTGATATATGTGCAAGGTGCAGCTCCACTCCTGAATGGTACTGGTATCCTCTCAGGCAATACATACAAGATGAAGACAGAGCCTCCCTCATCTCAGGAGGCTGCCTGTGGTACCAAGACTGTCTCAGTTTAGTTCATCTATATGTGGCTTTTCGCTTTTCTCTGAGTCTTCAATTTGTAGCTTTCCTCAGTATCCTCAATAGTTCCCAGTCCCCAGAGCTCCACCACAGAGCCTGGACCTGCTGATATTAACCTGGTGTCTTTTTTAGGGGCCATTTTCATTTTCTCCTATACCCCAACTCTCTTCCTTTACTCAGTCCAGGCCTCCCCCTTACTTTCTCACTCCGTACCCATCTCCCACACTGATCATCATGAACACTTCCATGACTTCCCTCTTGGTATGCCAAATCTGTTACAAGTCCTTCCTTAAAACCGCCTTCTTCCATATACCTGTCAACTTTAACTCATCAGACTAAGAAGCATTGCTATACTTCCATTGTATTTTGCTGTGCTTTCAGCACATTTTGGATCAAATTCAGCCCTAGCATAAGTGGGTGAAACTCCATTCACTAGGATGGAGCTGTGCCAGGGCCAGGTTGGTCCTTTAAATCCAAAATGAATAATCAGATCTCTATCTAGATTGTAATATCCTTGGGAAAGTAACTGTTTTCATCTACATAGAGCCAAATACATCTGGATATGAAAACCTGGTAAAAAAAGAGAAAGTGTGTTCCATAAAAAACATTCTACAGAAATGAAAAATGTAATTTGTTTTAAATCACAAAAGCCATTATTTTTTTAAAAAAATTGAAAACTGAATTTTTTTGGTTTAGGTAAAATATTTTCCTTTTTTATTGGAACGTAGAATATTTCAAACAAGACCATTTTTGTTGTAGTTTTCTCAGAAAATATTTGACCGGCTCTAGTATTCAACAAGCAAGAAATAACAATTTCAACAACTAAGGAGGGGGTAACTAGGCTAAAATTTGGAATTGTGTGATCATAGTGTAAGGAGTTCTATATTGTGGTGATTATTACACACATGCTCTTTACAGTTGTCACTCCATCCCTAGTCCCAGAATGGGTAGGGAAATAAGAGCAGGTATCCAAACAATCATCATTGCCAGGCCTATGAAGACACAGCCCTGTATATAGGTCTGCTTGATAGAAGCATGTGTGGTTCTTGAATGATGCCTCTCTCTTCAGGACCATCGCCTATCTTCCCCTTTACCCAAGAGACAGTCTTTAAGAAGCTGAAGCTTCTTGTCCTCCCTTTCCCAACATATGAGATGGGCTCCCTGCGTGGGGATATGGCAAACGCTAATTTTAACAATAGACGCATTTGGAAAGACTGATATCTCGCGTATTCCAGACAATGTGAGCTTTTGCAAGGTTGCTCTTACATTCTTACATGTTTTGCTATTAAGGTTGCCCTTACATTATCTATAAAGACATATAACTGGAGTTACAATATCCTTGAGCCAGGGCATAACAACTATCCCGAACATCAGGCTCTGTCATTGACCAACATCAAGGGAAATCTCCTTCCCATCTGCTGACTTTCACTTCTCTGAAAAGGACATGACTACATATCCCAACAGTGGGGTGATGTGTCCTTTTCCTCAATGTCTGAGGGCAGTTGGAAAGTGGTCCCTTAGGGTCCAGCTGCAAGAAGAACTACCCCTGTGACAATCCTCCCAAAGTCTGCAAGGGAAAGGACACCCCCAACTTTCAGACAACTCTCCATAAGTCAGCCCCTCAATACTGCCATTTTTAACGTTCTTCTCTGAGCCCTCTCCAGTTTGCCACTATCTTTGCTATTTTATTAATTTGTTTAGATTTATTGTCAAATCCACATTTGCACAAAAATTACTCTGGGTGTTTGCACAAAAATTAAAACACAAGTCTATATAACAATAAAATACTTGAAATATACAAAAAAACCTGCACCTACCACTTAGACATTCAATCACGTAACTACTATTAGCAATCAGAAACAGCACAGCGCAAATACTAACAAACCCCTCCCATGTTTTTCAACCATCCTTCAAAAGACCCCCTTTCTCAAGTGGGTGAAATCCTGGCCTCTATGGAAGTCAATGGCAAATCTCCATTAACTTCAACAAATGGCAATATTTATTTACAAATTATTACACAGGTTTCATTTTTTTTAACAGTATTTAGATGGAAAATACAAACTCACCCTAGTTCCCCTGACGCAGTGGTTCCCAAACTTTAACAGCCTGCAAACCCCTTTCACTAAATTGTGAAATCTCATGAACCCCCTCCTAAAAATGAATATTTCCAGGGATTTAAATTTAAATTTCCTCCACTCTCTGTGGGGCTCCTGCTGTTGGACCCCGTTGACCGTCCCGGTCAACTGAGCTCCACTGAGCTCTGGCTGCAGGTCCCGCTGACTGCCGAGGCTCGGGCTGCCAGACCCAACTACCTGGCCCCGCTCTCTCTGGGGCTTGGGCTGCCAGCCCCATGCAGAGCGCTGGGGTTCGGGCGGCCAGCTCCCCCACTGACGGGGGCAGGACTGGGGCTGCCAGCCCCAACTGCCCAGCTCCGCCCTCCCTGGGGCTCGGGCTGCTGGCCCCACGTGGAGTGCTGGGGTTTGGGCTGCCGGCCCCACAACTGATGGGGGCAGGGCTCAGGCTGCCAGGCCCAACTGCCCTGCTCCGCTCTCCCTGGGGCTCTGGCTGCCAGCCCTGCAACTGAATCCCACCTGCTGCCTCCAAGGCCCGGGTCCTCTGGCCGCCATTAGTGACATTTTTCTGGCGACCCCCCTGTAACATGCTGCGAACCCCAAGAGGTTCGCGAACCCCAGTTTGGGAACCACTGCACTGAGGTAATTTACAATTTATCATCCGGCAGCTAAAGAAAAGTGAAGATTAAATGTAACATTTACCTAGAAGACTTAGGCACAAGGCCAGAGAGAGAAATGAAGCTACACAGCACTGGATTCACAAGCCTCCCACTCACTCCCGGAGAAAACTCAAACACCAGCTGCACAATTCAAACCCTAAACCAGACAACGATGTCATGAGATTCCACATTCCTGTCTGCACATTCTCCCAGCTACTCTGATAGCCAATATTCTCTGTTGCTAAAGGCCCTGCCCTGGCTTGTCTGCTTATCTCTCAGCCTTGTCATGTTGTATGGACAGAAAGCTTTAGAGCAGGACAGAACATTTTGATGAGGGACAATTCTATTGTTCTGTGAAATGTTGATAGTAAATGCACAAGTCAATCATGCCACCTGTGTGCAGGAGGCAGAGTGCCGGAACGCCATTAATCTGAACAATAAAGGGGTATAAGCGATGGTCACAAAAACACCACCCTATACCGGAAACCTACTGACCGCTATTCCTACCTACATGCCTCCAGCTTTCATCCAGACCACACCACACGATCCATTGTCTACAGCCAAGCTCTACGATACAACCGCATTTGCTCCAACCCCTCAGACAGAGACAAACACCTACAAGATCTCTATCAAGCACTCTTACAACTACAATACCCACTGGCTGAAGTGAAGAAACAGATTGACAGAGCCAGAAGAGTACCCAGAAGTCGCCTACTACAGGACAGGCCCAACAAAGAAAATAACAGAACGCCACTAGCTATCACCTTCAGCCCCCAACTATAACCTCTCCAACGCATCATCAAGGATCTACAACCTATCCTGAAGGACGACCCAACACTCTCACAGATCTTGGGAGACAGGCCAGTCCTTGCCTTCAGACAGCTCCCCAACCTGAAGCAAATACTCACCAGCAACCACACACCACACAACAGAACCACTAACCCAGGAACCTATCCTTGCAACAAAGCCCGTTGCCAACTGTGCCCACATATCTATTCAGGGGACACCATCATAGGGCCTAATCACATCAGCCACACTATCAGAGGCTCGTTCACCTGCACATCTACCGATGTGATATATGCCATCATGTGCCAGCAATGTCCCTCTGCCATGTACATTGGTCAAACTGGACAGTCTCTACGTAAAAGAATAAATGGACACAAATCAGACGTCAAGAATTGTAACATTCAAAAACCAGTCGGAGAACATTTCACTCTCTCTGGTCACTCAATTACAGACCTAAAAGTGGCAATACTTCAACAAAAAAACTTCAAAAACAGACTCCAACGAGAGACTGCTGAATTGGAATTAATTTGCAAACTGGATACCATTAACTTAGGCTTGAATAGAGACTGCAAGTGGATGGGTCATTACACAAAGTAAAACTATTTCCCCATGTTTATCCCCACTCCTCCACCCCCCACTGTTCCTCAGACGTTCTTGTCAACTGCTGGAAATGGCCCACCTTGATTATCACTACAAAAGGTTTCCCCCCCCCCCCCGCCCCATTCTCCTGCTGGTAATAGCTCACTTACCTGATCACTCTGGTTACAGTGCGTATGGTAACACCCATTGTTTCATGTTCTCTATGTATATAAATCGCCTCACTGTATTTTCCACTGAATGCATCTGATGAAGTGAACTGTAGCTCACGCAAGCTTATGCTCAAATAAATTTGTTGGTCTCTAAGGTGCCATAAGTCCTCCTTTTCTTTTTAATAAAGCGGAAGTATTCCATGCACAATGCCTCAGGAGCTCCCAAGCATACCTGGTGACCATGCTCACTGCTACATGCTCTCAGAGGGTACAGCATACACTCCCTGAGAAATACTGGGAGATAGATAAAATAGGGTTGCCAAGAAACAACAGGATATTACTCATGTCTAAACAGAGTGAGAGAGCTGGACTGTGCTAAGCACACGTGTGGGTGCGTAAAGCAGCAGCTGGGACATTAAGCAACATAGTCAGCATGTGGGAAAGAGCCTTCCTTTGGCAACCCCTGCACTTGAGTGGGCTGTAATTGTGCTCTACTCAGCACGGGGGCCACTTCCTGCTTGCACTTCCTGTGTCAAAAGCCATCCCAAAGAGGAAAGGAGGCTGCAGAGCTGTTACCCTGCCTCCAATCTGTAGCCTGCTGGCAGAGTTGGATGACCACATAAGGAATCCACACATGGTACCCCTTCCCAAGGGGCAGGGCTGTGGACATACTCCTGCTGGGTGGCGCAGCTGTGCATTTCTCCGGACGGGGGGGGGTCATACCTAAAAGTCAAAACGGGGCCCTAATTTTCCTCCTGCTCTGGCTCAGCATCCGTGATTACCCCTTATTCCAGATAACTTACACCAAAACACACCTCTTGGAACCCTTAGCATATGCTCACACTCCTTCGTTACCAACGTCCTCTCTAAATTTGGCCTTCAACATGGCCCCAGTGCAAGATACACAAGACTGCCTAGAGAAAACATGTTAAACTCTAAACTGTGTTTCAGCATCTATTAAAAGACAGTCTTTGTAATCAAACGTGAAACCACAAAACCCCCAAACAGCAGTGTAAGCAGTTCTCCTGAATATTATACGCCATGGCTTGCACTTGCTGCTGTGGAGAAAAACTATAGCAAAGAAAAGGAGAACTTGTGGCACCTTAGAGACTAACCAATTTATTTGAGCATAAGCTTTCATGAGCTACAGCTCACTTCATTGAATGCATAAAGTGGAAAGTACAGTGAGGAGATTTTATATACACACAGACCATGAAAAAATATACATTGTAAGGAGAGTGATCACTTAAGATGAGCTCTTACCAGCAGGAGAGTGGGGTGGGGGGAGAGAAAACCTTGTGAAGTGATAATCAAGGTGGGCCGTTTCTAGCACATTTCCAGGAGTTAACAAGAACGTCTGAGGAACAGGGGGGGGGAGGGGCGGAGGAATAAACAAGGGGAAATAGTTTCACTTAGTATAATGACTCAACCACTCCCAGTCTCTATTCAAGCCTAAGTTAAACCTCTCCAACGCATTATCAAGGATCTACAACCTATCCTGAAGGACAACCCATCACTCTCACAAATCTTGGGAGACAGACCAACAGACAGACAGCCCCCCAACCTGAAGCAAATACTCACCAGCAACCACACACCACACAACAGAACCACTAACCCAGGAACCTATCCTTGCAACAAAGCCCGTTACCAACTGTGCCCACATATCTATTCAGGGGACACCATCATAGGGCCTAATCACATCAGCCACACTATCAGAGGCTCGTTCACCTGGACATCTACCGATGTGATATATGCCATCATGTGCCAGCAATGCCCCTCTACCATGTACATTGGTCAAACTGGACAGTCTCTACGTAAAAGAATAAATGGACACAAATCAGATGTCAAGAATTATAACATTCATAAACCAGTCGGAGAACACTTCAATCTTTCTGGTCATAGAATCATAGAATATCAGGGTTGGAAGGGACCTCAGAAGGTCATCTAGTCCAACCCCCTGCTCAAAGCAGGACCAATCCCCAATTAAATCATCCCAGCCAGGGCTTTGTCAAGCCTGACCTTAAAAACTTCTAAGGAAGGAGATTCTACCACCTCCCTGGATAACTCATTCCAGTGTTTCACCACCCTCCTAGTGAAAAAGTTTTTCCTAATATCCAACCTAAACCTCCCCCACTGCAACTTGAGACCATTACTCCTTTTCCTGTCATCTTCTACCACTGAGAATAGTCTAGAACCATCCTCTTTGGAGCCACCTCTCAAGTAGTTGAAAGCAGCTATCAAATCCCCCCTCATTCTTCTCTTCTGTAGACTAAACAATCCCAGTTCCCTCAGCCTCTCCTCATAAGTCATGTGTTCCAGACCCCTAATCATTTTTGTTGCCCTTCGCTGGACTCTCTCCAATTTATCCACATCCTTCTTGTAGTATGGGGCCCAAAACTGGACACAGTACTCCAGATGAGGCCTCACCAATGTCGAATAGAGGGGAACGATCACGTCCCTCGATCTGCTGGCTATGCCCCTACTTATACATCCCAAAATGCCATTGGCCTTCTTGACAACAAGGGCACACTGTTGACTCATATCCAGCTTCTCGTCCACTGTCACCCCTGGGTCCTTTTCCGCAGAACTGCTGCCTAGCCATTCGGTCCTGGTCACTCGATTTCTGATCTCAAAGTGAGTATCCTTCAACAAAAAACTTCGAAAACAGACTCCAACGAGAGACTGCTGAATTGGAATTAATCTGCAAACTGGATACAATTAACTTAGGCTTGAATAGAGACTGGGAGCGGTTGAATCATTATACTAAGTGAAACTATTTCCCCTTGTTTATTCCCCCCCCCGACCCCCCCACTGTTCCTCAGATGTTCTTGTTAACTCCTGGAAATGTGCTGGAAATGGCCCACCTTGAGTATCACTTCAAAAGGTTTTCTCTCCCCCCACCCCACTCTCCTGCTGGTAATAGCTCATCTTAAGTGATCACTCTCCTTACAATGTATATTTTTTCATGGTCTGTGAATATATAAAATCTCCTCACTGTACTTTCCACTTTATGCATCCGATGAAGTGAGCTTTACCTCACGAAAGCTTATGCTCAAATAAATTGGTTAGTCTCTAAGGTGCCACAAGTACTCCTTTTCTTTTTGCGAATACAGACTAACACGGCTGCTACTCTGAAACCTGTCATATAGCAAAGAAGGAAGTAAAAGAAAGCATCATCTTGGAAACTGTGTCAGTAACTTCAGAGCAATGACAGCATCACAGAGTGTAGCTGCCTGCTAACTGCTAACCTCAGTTCTGCAGGCCAGCTGACAGCAGGCGAGGAGAAAAGCAAAGCAAAAGAGATGACTAGATGAAGGAAATAGCAGCCTCCACTTTTGGGGGTGGAAGGAAGTGGCTTTAACTTCCTCTCTGGTTTGAATTTGGAAGCCAATATAAAAAAAATAAACGAAGGACAAGGCCCTGTGAG
Organism: Lepidochelys kempii; assembly: GCF_965140285.1. Classification (NCBI taxonomy): domain Eukaryota; kingdom Metazoa; phylum Chordata; order Testudines; family Cheloniidae; genus Lepidochelys; species Lepidochelys kempii. Next base: position 176,470,399 of record NC_136382.1, on the reverse strand, counting down.
GTGCTGACCACCATCCAGGTCCCTCTAAAACCATTTGGAGTTGAGGCTGCTCAGCACCTTACTTGCTCTGGCCACAAAAGTTTGAGGGAGGGAGGTTGCAGTTTGGCAAGTAGCAGATGAGAGGTTTATTACATGTGTATCACTGTAATGCCTGCTGAGCAAACAGCATCCCATGCCTCCTATCTACCGATGCAATCATTCAGCAAAAACATACATATAATATTAAATGGATTTCTCCCTAAAGCACCGCAGCACTTGGTCCCTGAGCAGGGATGTCAAGTCCTTTTATGGCTCTTCCATAAGATTTACAGGAAGATCCTTTCAGGAGGACATCTTGAGAATTGGAGTAAATGTAAGGCACTGCTATTTCTCCAGTAGCCATCAGGGATGCAAGAAACTTAACTGGAAAAAGCCCAATGGGTGCCACACATCTCTGTTCCACCATTGCAGTGGTGCTGGAACTAGGGGTGCTACTGCACCCCCTGGCTTGAAGTAGTAATAACAAACACCTAATACATGGTTTTCATGGTTTTCATCATGAGCACCCCCGCTGTAAAAATTGCTCCAGGGCTCCTGCACTACTGACTCAGAAGGCACACGCTACTCCCATAAACCTTCTGGGGCTCCCTGTTTCTCCACTTGCACAGCTTCGGAGTATACAAATACCTAGTGCTGGTGCACCTGCCAAAGTAATAAGATCTTTAGAAAAAGCACTTAAAAACAGTGTTGAAAATTCTCATTCAAAGCTAAAAATGGAATTCTATCCACTCATGTATCAGGGTGGGTGTAGCAGCCTGGGATTTGAAAATCCAGACATAAACTGACACTACCCTGGATAATTGATATGTCGGGGATGGTCTCAATAATTTAATGTCTTTCTCATCTACGATCCTGCTCTCCACACATCACGTACCAATGAGACACACTCACATTGCTGTGGTATAAATGACTACACAAGGTACTGGGCTATGAAGAATCAAGCCCACTGTTTATTTACATGACACATACGTGACAAATACCATGATGATAGGTGCCTTATAAATGCTAATAATAATACATAGGCCAAATTTGGAGGCTCATACTCCTTTTGCCCATGCCCCAGTACACACAGAACACAAACCGTGTTTTATCTGAAGTACTTCTAAGCCCCCCATCACTATAGTAGCTGAGCACCTCCCACTCTGTTAAGGTATTTATGTTCACAGCATGCCTGTGAAGTACCATCATCCCTATTTTATAGATGGGAAACAAAGGCATCGAGACACTAAGTGACTTGTGCAAGGTTACACAGGAAAGTCTGTAGCAGAGCAGAGATTGAACCTGGGTTTCCCAAGACCCAGGCTGATGCCCTAACCAATGGACCTTTTCTTGCTCTCCAAACCTAAAGATTTATATCAGTGATAATCGTGAGGATGTGGGAGGACAGGTATTGTGACAGTTCAGACACTTAGCAACAGCAAGCACGTAATATGTTGTGGCAACAAGGTGATTATGATGTCAGCAGGGTGTGGCATGTCATGACATCACTGTGGCAGTTTGGAAAAGTAGCTTGGTTTGGGTTTTAATGGTGTGGGTCTGTCGGAGCAGCTGGGGTTGAATTTTCTGCATGGGGGACTTGTGAAACAGACTGCTGTGTATGTCTCTAATGTTTAGTCTAGTCTCCTCCACCACTTTTGTGCCTGAATCAACTATGGTAATTCTTCAGTTTTCCTTACCTTCTTCATCAGCTTTAGGCAATCATGTAGCTCAGGAGCATTAGCGAATGTGTTTTGTTTCCTGTCTAAATCTTCTCTTATAAAGATGACTTTTGTGACTCATGCCTCCTTTATAAAATCTCTAACTAAATACTGTGTAGCTTGGGATAAGAGACAGGTTGCACTTTTATTTCAGAAAAGTCAGTTGAAAGGATGCTTTTGACCCTGACTAGCGGCAGATTGCATCTTGCGAGCACTGGTCTGTGTTTGGGGCCGTGGGGGGCTGCTTTGTTCTGTGGGGTCTCCACAATGGATTGTACCTCCAGAAAAGAGAATTTATCCTTCCCAGAGCTCCAGGGAGTGTATTGTGCTATGCCATATGATGATGCAGCATACCTCCTTCCGGGCCCCAGCCAAATCTATTGGTTGGTGTAGAAAAGGATGGTGTCATATTTCCACCTCATCCCTGTATACTGTTTGGGACCAGATTTTTAAAGGTATTTGGGTGCTTAAAGATGCAGATAGGTCCCTAGTGGGATTTTCAGAATTGTCTAGGTGCCTAATTCTCAGTGGTTTCAATGGGAGTTAGGCACCATGTGTCTTCTGAAAATCCCACTAGGCATCTATCTGCATTTGCAGGTGCTTAAATATCTTTCAAAATCTGTCCCTTGGCTTCTTAGGGGTTACGTGCTTAAAAGTACATCTATGCTTTTCCCCAATCTGTGCCAGGACACCCCCAGAGATACCATGACATCATCAGATGTCTCCCATGTTGAGACAGAGTCTCTGCATGTTAAAGACCAGGAGACACAAGCCGATTTGGAGCGGCTCAGCAACCTGGAGGGGTCGGAGTATTCAGACCAAGCTGGTATAGCATTAAAGGAGATGCAGACAGGGTTTGAATTTACTGTGCAGATAGCTGAGTATAAAGATAACAAGAAGCAGCAGCAGCATGAGAAGATGGTAAGTGGAAGTGAAAATTCAGCCAGAGGTAAGATCATGGTGTATAATGGGAGATGTCATCCAGCCAGGGAGCTCAGCCCCTGAAGGAGAGTGGGAGCATGGGAGATCTGAGGCACCTCTCTCATGAGGCAGCAGCTTGGATGGACATAGATTAATATTGAACTGACATTTTGATTTGGTTCAATGAATCAGGATGTTCTGATTTGGCTCAATCTGACCTCAACAAAATAGTTCATTTAGATTTTCCTATAGAAAAATTTTGATTTTGCAGAAATTGTATTTTCTGTTGGAAAAAAAAATTCAACAGAAAATTCCCAACCAACTCTATAAAATACCTTTTCAAAGGAAACTGGTGGATATTATAGGATATTATAGTCAATATGTGAATATTTAATTGCCCAAAGTTTTAGGTACATGAGACCAAATCTGTCCCATCAAAGCCTGATTAGGTCTCTTATATCAGCTTAAATATGAATTGATACCTACTCCCAATTTGTACCAGGATGCTTCCAGAGGTACCCCAACATCATCATACTTCCCAGATGATATGACAGAGGGCTTGGATGGTAAGAGGCAAGCAGTCCATTTGGAGAACAGGGCAAAGAGAGAAGCTGATGCTTTGCAGCCAGAAGGATTCAACAGCATGGGTGAGATCAGCAATTTGGAGGAGTTGGAACAGCCATGCAGCAGGCGCATCACAGCCACTGATCTCGAGCTGGAGAAGATGAGGTGGGATTCTGCACTGACCAGGCTGAAACACAAACAGGAAGACAATGAAAAGCAACGGCAGCATGAGAAGACTATGGAGCAGCTACGTCAACAGGCAACACCCAGATCAGTAAGTGGGGATGGGAAAAAAACGCTGGGAATGACAGAGAGGGAAACTATTTCCACACTTCCATAAAGCCTCATTCCTTTGAGTATTCAAGAACATTTTCATCCTGCTTTTACATTAGACCTGAGAATGTGATCCCTGCAGCTCACACTGTTGCTCACAGAGAAGTCAAGATATTGATTCCCCTAAGAACCGTCCCCTAAGACTGTGATAAAATTAAAAAGAGCTGTTAAAGTAATTTTAACTTGCAAATTAAGTTTATTGGGTAAAGTTCAATGGGCTTAAGAAAAACATAGAAGGAATGTTTTCAAAATGATGAATTCACCAGAGTAATGGATCTTACTGATGGTTCTACTGATTAACTCGTGGCCAGCTTTAGGGACAGCTGACTGGGGTGCCAGTTTCTGGAGGGCACCAAATCAACATGAGGGGCATGTTACATGGCTCAGCCCTTGTTTAAGTGTTTGTGTTACTCAGCCACGAAGGGGGGCACCGAAAATGTTTGCCACCCTGGGCAGCAAAACGTTGAGGGCCTGCCTTGGTTTACCTGCCTCTATAATGGAAGAGGTCAAAGAGGACTTATTGCTAGATGAAGTGAGCTGTAGCTCACGAAAGCTCATGCTCAAATAAATTGGTTAGTCTCTAAGGTGCCACAAGTACTCCTTTTCTTATTGCTAGAGTAGTTTCTGAGAGATTTCCTGAGGCACAGTTAGATGACCAAGCCACAAGTATATCAGAGCAAACAGTTGTGAAGGCAGGTAGAGATCTGTTCACCAAGCCCATAAAAATTTGGACGATGGGCCAGATTTTGCAACCCCTTGCTCACAGAAGTAGCCCTGTTGAAATCACATAGTCAAGGGTTTGTAGGATTTGGTCCATTGTTACCAGATGTCCAGTCTAAAGGAGATAATTTTTTGACAGAGTCAGAAAGGTTTAGAAGATGTGCCTCTTGCAAATCTCAGTTGAGGGGGTTTTCCTGATCACTGTTGCTGTCTCTGAGCTATTTCTCCTCTCACTTTCAACGGTTGGTTACTGGTGTGAGTAAGAGAAGTATCAGGCTGTCTATTCCTATGTCGTCTATGGTAAGATGTATATGTATCTTTAGCGTTTCTTGCAGGCTTTGTGCTGTTAGTTAGCACAAGATAGATAGAAGTGTTTGCATTATTATCTATTATTTGTATGGCAGTAGAGTTTAGGAGCCTCAGTTAGGATGGAGGACCACACTTGGCAAGGTGCTGTACAAACCCAGAGATTTTAAAGTTACCGGTAACACCTTCTGTGTGTATAGTTTGGCAACAAGTACAGCAGGAGGGATGTGATCTCACTTACACTGGTGTTAAGCAACAGTAACACTAATGGAATTACCAGTATAAATGAGATCAGAATCAGGCCCAGTGTATATTGGCCTCTTTCAGGCTCAGTCAAAGAAAGAAACTGCCAATTCCTATATTAACATAAAGCCTAACCATTCCCACATAAGGGCTGTGTAAGTACATATGATTGAGCTTTTGGTTATTGAAAAATGAATTAATATGTGACTATGAGCTCACACAGAGCATGGGCTACATCCAGTACAGACCAAAAGGACTGGGTGTGCTGAGCAACAGGATCTGTACAAAGTAGTGTGCAGAATGCAGTCTTGCAATGTCATGCATCTCTCTTCCTTTTTCCACAGTTTGGCCAAGGACTCTATGACCTACTCCGGCCCCAGAACCAGTATACCTTGTTTCTATACTGCTTCATCTTTATACACCTCATTTACACAGTGAGGGAGCTGGCTTTCTATTTTGTTATAAAACACTACCTGTTTTGCTTTGCCGTTGTGCTCTATTTCATTTTCAAGAAGATTTTCCAGGATTACAAAAATAAGAAAAAATGTTGCTAAAGCAACAGCACATTTGCTACAGCTGAAACAGATGCTGATCTGTCCTGACTTTTTCCCCACTTTTCCTGCTCCCCATCTCCATTATCCCACCCGCGCTTCACCTAGCATTTCTACTATCATTACATACACAATGCTCTAACTTGTGCAAGTTTAACTTATTCCTTTTGAATATTGCAGCTGAATATCGTTGTTCAATTACATGTTCTTCCATTAACATATTCAGCATAATTCTGTCACATTCACCTATACTAATAAAGATACATGTAATAGAAATCGCTTTGGAATGTGTCTTTGTCCATTTATTCTCACCTCCCTGGAGGAAGATAGCGGCTTGGCTATGAACATTGTTTCTGTGCAGCTGTATGGAAGGGGGCCCATGTGGTTATTTACTCTTGGTGTTTTCTCAGTGAGAGGGTTTACTTGTTCCTAGCTGGGATGTGCCACGCCCTTTAGGTCCACACCCTATTTCTTTTGAGAATGGGTGGCTCATTTTCACTAACAAGCACTCACATTTGTTGCAGCCAAGTTCTGGTGACTGCTGAGATCGCTATAGACTCAGGACCCATAAAGGAAGATTTAGGAGCTAGTCCTTGTTTTTCCTGCAAGGTCTGCATATGATATTGTGTACATGATGGGGAAACAACTTAATGAGCATTTTTGGATACCTCAATCCCAACATCTAAAGAGCTGTTCAAGTCAAAGTTTTAGGGGATGATATGGGTGTAATTCAAACATATTCCTGAGTGTGCTTCTGATATGCTTGATCCTGGACAGGATGATATTCAGTGTGTATTCAAATGGCATTCTGTTTCCATACAGAACCCATGCTATGCATGGCAACTAGAGCAAGCCCCTTGAACCATGTCCCTGGACGTAAATCTATCTCAGACCCAGGTCTAGCTATTGGATAAACACTGACCCACCACAGAAAGAGTACAGATCTCCAAAGTCATCCCACAGCCAGATCTACAGCTCTATATTTTCAAAATAGTGGAAGATCACAAATAGGATCCTCTAGCTTGTATGTGTGCAGAGATCTGCAGTAAATTGAATGATCCATGGCATGATCTTCCTGAGAGGAGGCTTGACATGGTAAGTAAGCTGAGGCTGTCTGACACAACCAACATATGTGAGTTCAGGTAACTAATCCAAATAAAATAAGGGCCAACGGTTTTATTGCTAGATTTCCTCTTTTCCAAGGTTAGATGACAGTTGGCTCACTCCATACAAGAGATTTTAGGATACTCACCTGCCATACTTTGTGGTTCCTCTGTAATGCAGCAATTAGCCATAGTTGAATTCAGCCACACTGTATCTGGAATCCTTGGCAGCATGGGGAGGCTGCTGACTAAGATAGCTGTTCTGATTGACAGGTGCCATCTCTGATGTTGGCCAGGGAGAGCCATATTTACTCCAGTGCAATTCTAGTTTACAACTGTAACTGATATTTTGCAGAAAGTCAAGCAGCTGGGATATCACTTGTGTAAAATCCAATCAGCCTGAGAACCCTTTAGATTACAGATATTTCTATCAGCATCAGTGTGGAGACACCAAATCAAGTCCACTAGAAGACCCCTATATAGGGGTTCCCCTCTGTAGTTCTGTAATGCCACCGTGTTTCCAATGTGAACTTCCTAACAGCTTTCTGCATATCTGTGATAGCTTAGGAGTTGATTGGATGTTTGTACATATTTTTAAAATAGGTTGGACTGACAGAGGAATTTGAATGGCTGTTGATAATCAAACTGTGTTATTAAGCCAGAAGTGAAGAGATTAAAAATTATTAGTGCAAACACAAATGTAAACACTTTATAAGTGTAATTACCTGTCTCCAATAACCTGGGATGGTGGTGGCTAAAAGTGCCATGGAGCTGAAAGGGGGAAAATGAGGATTTTAGTGGGATGTGTCCCATTGACAGATGAGACATACATTCCATGCAACATGAGAGACGTAGTACTTAGGAGGACAGGTAGCACAAGAGTCAAAGGACCTTGGCAACACAGCTGAGTTACTGTAGCAACAGGGAGATAGTGACTATGGTATCATGACATCAGTGAAATTGTTTCTACAGTTAGTTTGGTTTGGGTTTGAACTTTCTGTGGATGGGAGAGTGGGATCCTTGTGAAATGGAAACTATTGTTTGAGAAACCAACTTCACAAAGTTTTTTTCTTTCTCTGTGCCTAAATCTTGTGTGACAAGAGCGATATTAACTTTCCTCCATAGGCTTTATTCTGTAAGTTATCTGAGGCTTCAGACGACTGTCATAAATGGGCTTTTGGGAGCAGGAATAGACATCCATGGGGGAGAGTTCAGTAAGTGGGAAGATCCGGGGCAGCCAAACAAGGGTCCCCTGGGACCAGATGATATTGAGTGGGAAGAGATGCAGCTAAAGGTCAAGTTAACTAGGCTGACCTACCACAATGAAAAATAAAGAGAGTGGCAGCATAAGAAGATGGAGCTGATGTGTCAGCAGGACCCATTCAGAGAGGTCAGTGGAGCTACGCTGCCTGTTACTCCTTTGTGTCAGAATGTTGCCAGGCAATAGCAACGTGTGGGGAAATCTGGGTGAAGCAGTAATAAGGCCTTCTACTAGAAGAGAAGCTTTCAAGAGAAGAACGTCTGAGGGGTACCAACAAGCACAATGAGCAGTGGGCTGTCCTACCGTCAATCAGACACGAGCAATGCCTAACGGATTCTGTCTGTTCAAACAACAGTTGCGCTAGATCTTTGTTCTGTGTTTGCACACAGCCAAGCACAACGGGGACCTGGTCCATGACTGTCCATGCTCCTAGGCACTACCACAACGAACATTATTAATAATATAACAGAACACGAATGATTGGAATTTATTATTATTTCACCTGTACACTGCGGTAGCACCTAAAGGCCACCACCAGCTCATGCCCGATTGTGCTAGGCACCAGACAAATATAATGGACAGTCCCTGCCCCACCTGAAGGTGGGTTACAGTGGTGGCGCTATAAAGTGGCACAGGCAAAAAGGACTGGGCCGTGCTGGGCCGAGGAGTCTGTGACTGGGAGCACCAAGAACATAAACATGCAATATCACAAACAGCTTTCCCCTACGGTTTGATGAGGAGCTCCGGGGCTTTTGCCTGTGCGCAACCAGCTTGCATTGTTCCTATATTACTTCATTTTCATATCCATTATGAGGGAACTGAGCTCTTTCATTATGAGGCATCTTTTGTTCTGCATTGCTGCTACCGTAACCTACTTCGTTAAAGCCTTCCTGTATCATTCACATGCTTTGCTTTGTGCACTTTCAATATACTCAGGCTGGGGAAACCAGTCCTCCAAGCATTTGAATGTCTTGTGCACAATAGTCAAACCACTGTCTATGGAAGAAAAGGATTGTTAGATGATATGGGCACACATCACTGTGCTTCTCCAATACTTCATCTCTGTTAGGATGCTGTTCTGAGTGCCTTTGCCTTGCTAAATATACTTACGTAGACTGCTGTGTATGGCAACTAAAATGAGGCACAGTGAGCTTAGCCCAGAGTCACACATACCCCAGATCTGTGCCACACTACGAGCATTTATCAAGTGCAAGGCCAGTTCTCCCAAGAAGATTTCTGAAATATTGTCTCCTAAGGAGACCAACATTCAGACTGGCTTGACTTGAAGCTCCAATGACATTTTCAAACGTTTTGGTGAACCTCGACCAAATTTCAAGTGATCTGGTTTGAAATTTGGATAAGTATAAATTATAAGTGGATAAGTGCAAATTGTAAGTGAAATTTGGATAACCTCCAGCTGTGGTTCCTCACTGCCTCACCAGCCACTCCTTCTGCTCACTGCCTCACCAGCCACTCGCTCGCCAGCCGACTGTCAGTCACCTTCTGCTGCCACCTGCATCTCTACTGCGACCTCTGCACATCATTCTCTTAGCAATTTTCAGGTCTTACAGGCTGGGCAGAAACGCAGTCCCCCCACAACTGATTTCAGCTCTGATTGAGCCTTTAAAATAATAAAGAGGCTCCTAATAAAGCCTATTTAGCCCTTTCTTTGAACAGGGGGGGAATCCACACCTCCTGGCTAGGACACCTGTCCCCCACCCCTCTTACTTTCACAGGGGTCTGGCATTCAAGCCCATGGCTTTCAGCTGAGAATGACCCCCTTATCTGGGACAGGTTAAGCGCAGTTCTGCTCCCCTTTATTCATACAATAATGACAACATTGGTAACAGCATTTCACTACCCCTGCATTCAGTACTAAAGTGATCTGTAACCCAACACCAGCCAAAGTTGATTACTTTGAGCAACACACCACTCTATCTGCTGGATATCTAAGCAGAGCAGGAGCAAACTGTATTTACATGAACACACCTAAAGTCTCTTCCCCTCCCAGCTAGCTGTCAGGGGAGAATTCATTCAGACCCTGCTTACATCTGCAAAGAAAAGCTGGAAAACACGATGTCATTGTGCCCTAAAGCCTCACAAATTGGACAGCCAATAAAAAAAGCACAAAATTAATTATTAAAAAGAAAAAAGCATGATGATTCCCACCATTTTGAGGTCTGTCTCATTATTTCTGAATGCTTGACATTGGCAGTACTGAACTCAACAAAAACGTTTGTCAGACAACACCAACTTTCTCACTGCTTTATTCCCAAATTCCCTCAGAGCCAGGTATGCAGCACCACAGTCAAGAGGCAGTAGAAATCACTGGCCTGCTAGTAAGCGGAGATCTGCAGGAACCTGAGAGAAACAGGGCTGGGTCTGTCTGAGAAGAGGATTTTGTCCTTAACAGCCAGCTAAATAAAGAGGATAAGACATTGGAAACAAAATTAAAAGAACTCTTTTTGTGGGAAGGGCAAATTATTCTAAATAAAAAAAGATATCACAATGGAGATGGTTTTGTGCCAGATTTTGTTTTAATTAGTGAAATGCACCTGGTGTTACCAGCCTGAAGCAAAACCCTAAAGATCTGAACAATCCCCTCACTTTGGAAAACTTGGATCTGTCGGCTGTCCCCTACCTCTACACTGAGCTGAAATTTCAGACTCAACTTCAACTGAAACACCAGAAAAGTTTTGATCTTGATATAAATCCCAATTTTGAGGCTCAGGGGTAAGGATACATGTGCTATTTCTTTATATCTGCAGCAGGAATCCAGGCAGGAGGGGAATAGGGTAGGCTGTTATTATTATTTACTATTTAATTATTACTCTAGGCAGAAGTTCTATGCTGAAGCAGAGCACAAGAAATGACCTAAATTAGGTGCCTACGTACGAATTAAAATTTGTGTGTGACTGCATGTGTGTGTGGGAGGGATCTTACGTTTCCCCAGATTTCTGCTGCAGAAATGAATCCCAGCTGCTTAATCCTTTCAGCCCTCACAATCAATTTCCATAAGGTTTCATTTTCAAGCCACTCTTTGCACAGAAATAGTCTGGAAAGGTTTTTTTTAAAAAAAATATTAATTAAAGCTGAGCTGTTTCATGAAGCTCAAATGCCAGCTCTCTTAACAAGGAGTTTGCCTGAGCTTCGATCCCCCTAAGCTACATTTTGAACTTAAGATGAACTATTGTATATACAAGGTTTTGCAAAGCCCAGCTGAAATGTTCCCATTTTGTAATCTTAATTCCAGTACTTTTTTTTTTTTTGAGGGAGTGCTAGGACAAGTAAGCCCCAAAGTGAAAGTTTAGCTAAGAATAAAAGTGATACCTCTCCATTTTATTTGTCCCAGCTGGGTGAAATACAAAAAGCAAGCAATCAGCATTAATAGTAGAAAGGAAATCAAATATTTTAAAATCTTGTACTTTAAATAATATAAACTTATTACACAGGAATTTTAAAAAACAACCCATGGTTTTAATCTGACAGTGTCTCTTTAAGTAGTTTCATTTTCTTGCTAGTCAATGCCAGGGGTTTGAAAAGACCTCAGGCTTCTGTCAGACATAGCTATACCTCAGCCAGATCATGTGTGATCCTCTGACCCAGTGAACATCTCAGAGGTCTACATCATTTGATTATATCATCACATATCTAACAAAAAGCTCCACCCCTTACCAGGGAGCAGCAGCAGCAGTTTTTAGGGGAAGATAGAGGAGAGGCAACTGGACAGAATTATAGTTGAGGGGAGGTTGTTGCCTGTCTCTATTAGGGAGAAGAAGGGGATACCTGCTACTATCTCTGTCTTGGGAGGCTTCAACAAGCTGCAGAGGTAGGTGGTCTGATCCCCTGTGCATGGGAGGACAAGGGGAGAAAGAGGGAAAGCACTTAACTTAGTAACCTGGAGAGTATTGATTGAGTGTATTGCCCTTTATCCAGGGCTCCTAACTATAGGTGCATCTTCTGTTTGCTCTCAGGTGCTGTATTCTGTACAGAACAGGTAAGAGTGACCTACTTTTAGAGGCACCCTTACCTCATATACCCCTTAGGTTAAGTGATCTGGAGGAGCAATAGAGTGTGGAGAACTGTTTGCCTGCCTTTATTTGTGGGATGTGTGTGATACTTGATTGTCTTTAATTTTAGGATGGTTAATAGCATCTTTGCTGCTGATTTCTCTGTGTGCACAACAGGTATGGAGGTTGGTTAGAGAGCCACAAAATAACGATGACAAATCTTCTGTCCTCCTTGTTCTTACTCGCTGCTATTTCTGCAGGCAGCCTGTGCTTGCAGACAAATAGAAGGGAATGATCAGGTGCAATTTCTCTACTTAAGTAGGGAGTACTAAAACTATTGCTCTTATTAGTCCTGATTGGATGCTTTCTCTTGGTCACCTGATAAATAGTTCAAGTGCCAGTACTAATGTCTTTAGCACGTGTGTGTTTACGTAACATTGTTTGTTCACAGTATAGGAACTTCCCAATGTCTGGGGGGACGAGGGAGAGGGGATGGTGGACAGTGGTTGTTCGTAGCATAAGAACTTTCCTAAGCTCCAAGTGTACTGTAATCATTCTCATTTGGGGGATGGGGAGGAGAGTTTTTAAACCATTTGGATTTATAAAAACAATTAAATATAATTGTGTTGGAGAATAATGATTCTAGATCCTGCCTTCTAGTTTAAATGTCATCGGATTCCACTATGACTTGTGGTTCACGTGGAATCAGATTCTGCGCTCGTTTGTACTGCTGTAATTGAAGCTACAGAAGTTACTGCTGATTTACCCTCATATAACTGAGAGCAGAATTTTCCTGGTAGCACATCTCTCACTTTCTGTAAGTGGACAATCAGGGCCTTGCTGCTAGAAATATTAGGGCCTGGTGCTGCAAACACTTGCCCATGTCAGTAACTTCACTCTTATGAGTAGTGAGCCTACCAATGGACTTAGCCTCACTCTGAGGATGCCCCTCCATTTAAATCCCAATATATTGAATTCTCTTCCCTAATTACAGAGAGTATGTGTGTACTGTTGTCATAAATAATTTGTATTCTGTGATTTATATGGAAGAGTATTTGTTTGGATGGAAATGAGAAAGCAGGGTTGCTAAGGCCTAACTGGCTTAATCTTAAGAAACCTGTTTAGAGTCTTAAAAAATATAACAAAAGTAATGATTCTCTTTATCAGTGCTCTGGCTTTTGGTCTCACTGAACCTGAGTAGTTGCTGATGGCCCTTATTCTGCAAAGGACATAGGCAAGTGCTTAACTTTAAGGCCAAGAGTAGTCCCATGGACTTCAATGGGACTATTTGGGTACTTAAACATGTGCTTAAGTGCTCTACTGGATCCAAGCTTATGTGAGCCCCATGGCCTAGTCTGATTAACTCGATTCTCATGTTTCACCATGTGTAAATTGGGACTAATACCTACTACATCAGAAACATGGTAAAGGTTAATTCATTAGTGTCGATAAATTATGCTGGGATACTCTGCTGAAAGGTGCTAGTCCAGTGCCAAGATTTACACAAATGTACAGGGGGGAATGATTCAAAGGCAGAGGGAATTACTAACATTTAAATTGTCTCAGGGTGCCCTCTTTTGGAGCTTCTGAATCACTGCATTGGATTCAGATATATCTTCAACAGTCATTCTCTCTTGCTAACATCTGCACTCCGTAATTGAGGGCTTTGGTTTTAGGTATGTTTTTTTAAAATGTGAGGAGTCCTTTTATCGCAATTAAATACAAAATCAGAAGGTGTAATCTGATTTCGCGGGTTTACTGCAGCACTCACCTTAGTCCTCAACCCTGTGCTGCTTCCAACGCGATATCAAAGAGGAGTGGTGTTTGACCTCTACACGTAATTGGGCTGTCAGTCCGAAGTGGCAAAAGAGGCTCTATTTTGATATAAACAGGTTTATCAACTATGATTTCCAGAGGATCCGAAGGAAGGTAGGTACCCAAATTTCATTACATTTTAGTGAGATATGGGTATCTCACTTCCTTTAACCCTTTGAAAATCTCACCCTTTGTCAGTAGGCAATGAACGGTGTCTCCTGGATGGCTTTCTAACCAAAGGTCTCTAAAAATAAGATGGTACGTGGTCTAAGGCAGATCATTTAGAAGATTGTTTCAGATGGTATGTTATCTTATAGAAGCAGAGAGCAGGATGGGGTCCAGACAACAATTTGTCTATGGCTTAAACCAAAGCTGCAAAATTGTTATGGAAACTTACCAGCCAAAGTACAAAATTTGCATGCCTACCCTAATGGGTGATGGTGGGGGTGGAGGAGGATGGGAGGTTTTTACTTATACCTCAAAATACATAACTTGCCCAAGGCATGAGGGTGCTTAGAAATTTGTGAGGTTGGCTTAACCAATGGCTCCAGTCATACAAGGTTAAAGAAACATTTTTTTTTGTCTGGCCTCTAGTAAGCTTGAAGTTTATCTTGAGAAGTTTCAGGGGACAGTCCATTGTCTGTTGGAGGGGAGAATAGTTGAATATTTCTACTAGCCTAGAGAAGTTGTTCCACCTTATTTCTATTGTTTAAAGTCCATTACAGTGAATAAAAGAAAGTTCTCCTGCATCCTCACTGTGCTTGATTCCATGGGACATCCTGGATTTGGAACTGAAGGCTCCTCTCAAACACCTACATTCCTAGATCAGCTAACCTTTTAAGCAGGGATTATATAGTGTGTATGGAATGCACCTAGAGGCGGAAGAGAGCCAATGACAATACCAGGGCATCAAGGGTGGCAGGAGGAGAAGAGTTACTCCCCTATTTAAAATGAAGTGTCTGTTCTGCTTGATCTTTCTTGGCCCACTGTACTCTCTCTTTCTACTGCCTGCCTGCTTACTCTCCTGCCCCAAATCTGGAACCCAGTCCTTTCATCTACTTTAACAGCAGTTTGATCAAGTGCTTCTATTTTCCAGCCTCTCGTAGTGGGGTATCATGAGACTCCCCAGCCCATGATATCACTGTGGTGCAGCAATCAGAACAGAGATGTAGTGGCTCACCAAGGCCACAATAAACTAAGGACCAAGCTTCATGGATATGTTGTCCAGGTTGAGCCTGCCAAGCCACACTGAGAATTTTGGATCAGTTGACTCTGAAGATGATGCAGCTGTATGTTGCCCTGTGCAGAATCATGTTGTGGGCTGTTTCAGATTCTGTTCTGCTTAAAAGGGTACTGGGGCCTTGTATTACCCCAGCTTGGTTTTACTGTGGTAGCAGTCTGTGGGACAGATTACGATTAAAGAAGTCTTTACCATCCAGTGTTCCAAAGGGCATTGCCCAGCTCAGTCAGCTGGTATCCACTGTCAGCCTCCTCCTGTGATTCCTGCAGAGTATGCCTAGGAAGAGCCCACACTTAAGAAAACATTAATTGTTTCTGGGCAACAAATAAATACAGTGAAGAAGCTCACTAACCTGTGTTCTCCATGCTGGCCCTGACAATGCTGTAAGGACAACATCCAGACAAGGAAAGAAGACCAGGGAGATGCAGAGCTTCTGTATCAATTGACTGGTGAAAAGGGTTATCTTCTGAATTCTACCTGGATGGCAAACACTCAGCCTTGCTAGGTGTCAGAACACTTTGAATTTGGGCTGGAAGTGACAAGCCTTTGTCCTCTTTGCTTACCAGCTCAAGATTTTGTAACACTGCATGTTATGTGGTAAATGTATATTCTGTTTGAAGTGTGGAGGGGACCTGATGTAACAAATTGTCTAAATGCTATTTGATAGCTACTGTAGCAGAGATGGGCTAAGAAACCTGGTGTTCAGGCCATGATTAGGTGAAGGTTGATATTTAGGGTTAATGTTTTAGATTAGTACTGAAGAGCACAAAATTCACAAGAGCACAAGATTCTCTCACAGATTTCAACCCAAAAGATGGAAGAAATCTAGCAAGATTATTTGTTCTCCTGATGTTTGTCACATTGGAACTGCAACAATTGCTTCTTTTTATTTGGATCCAGGGTAGCGCTAAAACTGCAAGAAAAGGTTTGGGGCTGAGTTTGAATCCAAAGCTCATCCTCCTAACATTCTGAGAAGGTTGGAGTTTGAGGTTCCACTTGTGTGCAGACAATGCACGTCATCAGCTGATCAGTGGCCCATGGTTTGTAAAGTTCAATAACTTCCTGTCAGTCAGTGGACACAAAGCAAGAGGCAGAGAGATCAACAGGAAGCCTTTGTATATCTTTGCTATTCTCAAACACCAGGAGAGAGACTGAGAACTGGTATTTTCTCTTCCTGTCCTTCTACTTCAGGGAAGGATATCTGGAGGCATTTTGACTATAGGAATAGCATCTGGAAGAAGATGACTTTCTGTGGGTGCGGAAGAGTGTTCTTGAAACTCACCTAGGGGCTAGTTAAGGAAGTCTCTGAAGAATCTACTTGTTTGTCAGGCTTGTAAGGCAGTTTGGCTGACAAATGACAGCCTAGATCAATGTGAAGAGGGGAACCTTGAGGTAATTTTTCTGGGCAGTCACGTAAGAGGCTTCTCTCATGGACTGGGGCCAAGCTGTTCATTGACTGTGGCAGAGCAGAAACAGCCAGAGCTGCCTATAGGTGAGCTGCCTATAGGTGACTACAGGATGGGTACCTTAGACTTCTTTTGTTCTTTTACCAGGCCAAACAGGAAGAAAATCCTCTGTCAAAATGAAGGCAAAGATCTTTACAACGAGCGTAAGAAATGACGAGTGCCGTTGCATAGCCCTCGCCATCCAAGGCAGAATGAGACTAGTCGCTGGAGTTGTGGTGCTGGAGTCTGCATCAGGAGATGAGGTGCCCAAGTAGCCAGCACTGCCACTAATTTCCATTGCTGTTAATCTGAGTGTGAAAGACCAATCCATCATCCCAGAGCGATGGATGTGGGAGGTGGTTAGACCTGATAACTGGCAGGGACAAGGGGAGAAGAAACAATCACTTCTCTCTGGAAAGCAAAGGATGGCCAAGTGATTAAAGCACTAAACTAGCACTCAAGTGCCTGGGTTCAATTCCTGTCAAATCACTTAATGTTTCTATCCCTATTTTACAGAGGGAAAAATAATACACCCCTATTCCACATGGGTGTTGTGGGGATAAATTATTAACATTTGCGGGGTGATGGTACACTCTGGTGATAAGGGCTGTACAAATAGACAGAAATCTTGAAAATAACAAAATAAATAGTGCTTTACCCCTGCCAAAGCTCTTGGCAACTGAACCAAACAAATACAAAAAACCCTGTGGATCCTTCAAAATACAAACACATAGCAACAACCACAGGGCTGAAATAAAAGGAATGAGATATGAAATTAAATGAGATACGAAATAAAAGGAATAAGAAAAAATGGATGGATAGGGACATCAATACTAGGTCAGATTTCCAAGTGCTCGGCACCTGCAACAGGGGCCAGATTTTCAAAAGAGCTCATCTCCAGTTTAGTCAGCTACACAAGGTCCAATGTTTTCAAAGTGTTCAGCAGCCAGCAGCTCTCATGGTGACGTTTCTGGGCAGATTTTTCAAAAGAGCTCAGCACACAATATATTGAGCTCTTTTGAAATCTGGCAACGTTAGCTCTTTTGAAAATCTGATCCATATTGTCCTAACCTGATGGGATCTGACTTACAAGGCATCGCAAACAAGCGGTTTAATTTTTCTCCCTCTCCTCATTCCCAGAAAATTGCAACACATTATTTTCTCCTTCTCACTATGGAATCCAACTCTGTACTGCTATAAAGATGAGAAGATCAGTTGGGGAGGGATGTTCTTGCAAACAGTCTGTTTCCCTCTACTGGAAGTAGCAGAATAGAACAGTTCTAAGGTATCCGCTGATTTGCAAAGCAACTATAAAACCAAGTCTGGAAACTTACAGGAAAGGTCAAACTGCATCTTTTGTGATCAGAGCTCTCAAACTGTGCTCCAGGAGATGGCAGTCTCAGCAAGCAGGAAACTTGTTCTCCAGCAGACATGCATTCTTTGTTTTTTAAGTTCATACAGTTGTGGGGCTTTTCTCATAATCTTTATCTTTCAAAGAAGACCAGCAGCCTGTGTGTTTGACAAATATTTGTAGAGTACTGTAAATTCATACAGACTTCAAAATGACCTTTGAGTGAAAACTGGAGCAGATTCCCACACAAAAAGGAATTGGGTTTAGTTACTATTTTTGTATACAAAACCTGTATAAACAGAAGATATTTAAGTGTATTCCCTAAATACTTCACCTCCAGAACTGAGGTTGGAATAGTATAGCTGCATGTTCTCTTTATCACAGCTCTTCAGATCTGCTATCAAGGGCCTGATCCGTCTCTCCTTACACTGGCAGAACTGCCATTGACTTCCCAAGCTCCATGGACCTTAGAGGATCTACAGGAGTGAAGGGTATCCCTTTTTTTTTGGCGCAGGCTCTGAAGCCTTGGCACCCCTTCTTTACCAATACTGGTTACCTTCCTTACCCAGGGCTCAATCCTGCAAGACACTGACCAATTCTTGGCAGTGTTAAGCTTTCAATGGGAGGTGAGGGCACTCAGCACTTCCAAGAGCCCCTCAGCCCCTCACAGGATCAAGCCCAGACTATCCATAGGGGCACAGTGAGGACACAGTGTGTGTTGTGCCACCTCACTTAGCTTACCTCCAGCTCAGTCCCCTGTGGGGCCCAGGGAATGGGGTAAGGGTCTGCGCTGAGGAGGCAGCTGGCCTTCTATGGGGGAGAGAGGAGATCTGTGTGTGGTAGGTCTCCTCCTTGTATGTAGCTCTCCAGGGCATGAACTGGCTGTTATTAAAGCTTTATACAGGACAGACCTTTTGGAGCTGAGGTCTGCTAGTTTGCAATGAGGGTCTGTTTCCAAGACAGGGCAATGTGTTTGCTTAGCTAAGCTGACAAAGGAACCTAAATATATTAACAATATAAATAAAAGGGAAAATATAATAAATACATTGGGCCTGTTTCTCATTTACCTTATGAGGTCCCTTGACACTGAAGGGGATTTACAGCAGTTGTAAATGTAATTTATGCCCGCTTTAAGGCCCCTTTGTGCTATCTGGATGGTGGAAAAGGACCTTAGTGTGAAGGAAAATTCAGATTGGTATGAGGCTTTTGGAAGTGGCTTATAGCAGAGCAGAAGTGCTAATGTTGCTATTTCTGTTTCAGGGCTGCACATTTTCTTTTAAACAAAATATTAATTTCTTAATAAATTATTCCAAGAACTAGAAGCCTTAAAAGTGACTTTCTATGCGTTTGCTCTTTGAAAGTAACGATCTGTAACTTCTGGGGGCTCCACTGAAAAATTAAGAGCCAATTTGGATCTCATGCTGATGTCACTCCATTGATTTTTTTCTTTCTTTTTTTTTCGAGTGACTTTGATTTGACGCTGCTATAACTGAGGTCATATCATATATAAGGCTATATACTGACCTGCTGCATCCACGTCTTTGACTTAAAGTTGAAAGCTGGATTTTTTGGTTTTTGTTCAATGTCTAACAGTATTAGCAGAAGGGCTGTCAAGCGATTAAAAAAAATGAATCACGATTAATTGTGTGATTAATCTCACTGTTAAACAATAATCGAATACCATTTAAATATTTTTGGATGTTTTCTACATTTTCAAATATATTGTATTCTGTCTTGTAATTGAAATCAAAGTGTACAGTGCTCACTTTATATTTTTTGATCACAAGTATTTGCACTGTAAAAAAACAAAAGAAAGTACTGCAGTGCAATCTCTTTATGATGGAAGTTGAATTTACAAATGTAGAATTATGTACAAAAACACTGCATTCAAAAATAAACCAGTGTAAAATTTTAGAGCCTGCAAGTCCAGTCAGTCCTACTTTTTGTTCAGCCAAGCACTCAGACAAACAAGTTTGTTTACATTTTGCAGGAGATAATGCTGGCCACTTCTTGTTTACAATGTCACCTGAAAGTGAGAACAGGCATTCCCATGGCACTGTTGTAGCTGGCATTGCAAGAATTTACATGCCAGATGCTCTAAAAATGTATATGTCCCTTCATGCTTCAACCTCTACTCCAGGGGACATGCATCCATGCTGATGACAGGTTCTGCTCGATAACGATCCAAAGCAGTGCGGACCAATGCATGTTCATTTTCATTATCTGAGTCAGATGCCACCAGCAGAAGGTTGATTTTCTTTTTTGGTGGTTTGGGTTCTGTAGTTTAAGCATCAGAGTGTTGCTCTTTTAAGACTTCTAAAAGCATGCTCCACACCTCGTCCCTCTCAGATTTTTGGAAGGCACTTCAGATTCTTAAGCCTTGGGTCGAGTGCTATAGCTGTCTTTAGAAATCTAACATTGGTACCTTCTTTGCGTTTTGTCAAATCTGCAGTGAAAGTGTTCTTAAAATGAACATGTGCTGGGTCATCATCCGAGACTGCTATAACATGAAATATATGACACAATATGGGTAAAACAGAACAGGGGACACACAGTTCTCCCCTGAGGAGTTCAGTCACAAATTTTACTCACACATCATTTTTTTAACAAGAGTCATCAGCATGGAACTATGTCCTATGGAATGGTGGCCGAAGCACAAAGGGGCATCCGAATGTTTAGCATATCTAGCACATAAATACCTTGCAATTCTGGCTACAAAAGTGCCATGCAAATGCCTGTTCTCACTTTCTGGTGACATTGTAAATAAGAAGATGCCAGCATTAGCTCCCGTATATCTAAACAAACGTGTTTGTCTTAGCGATTGGCTGAACAAGAAGTAGGACTGAGTGGACTTTGTTTTGTTTTTGAGTGTAGTTATGTAACAAAACAAAAAATTTACATTTTTAAGTTGCATTTTCACGACAAAGAGATTGCACTACAGTACTTGTGTGAGGTGAATTGAAAAATATTATTTCTTTTGTTTACAAATATTTGCACTGTAAAAATTATCAAAAATAATATACACTTTGATTTCAATTACAAAAAATACAATATATATGAAAATGTAGAAAAACATCCAAAATATTTAATAAATTTCAATTGGTATTTTATTGTTTAACAGTGTGATTAATCATGATTAATTTTTTGAGTTAACCACGTGAGTTAACTGTGATTAATCAACAGTCCTAATTAGCAGTTGAATCACATGATGGTGGTGTTTCAAACTACCTACGGATCAATAAGACACCTATATATTAATCTGCAGAAGGAAGGTTAGAAGTTTCAGCTGTTTTAATTCAGAACTTCAATTTAGAAGAACAGAGCATATTTTCTGCAGAAAGGCCACAAATTCATGCTCTGTTCCAGTGTGGTCAACCTTGGGGAGGACTTGCATTAGGGGATAAATCACAGGGAAGCCAGCAGGACATAGATGGACAAGGTGTATGTTCTGTTTCAAAATGTTCCAGTTAAAATAACTACATTACAGAGGAACTCAGAATGTAGGACCAGTTTGATATGTTACTCAATTGGCATAATTTCCAAGGTCTTTTAAGACAGTCCTGATTTGTGAATGATTTTCTTTTTTACTTAAAAGTGGATAATTGAATTGAATTGCTTGTGAAATGATGTAGTTCTCACTCTCCCCGTTCCCTCTGGCTTGGTATATTGTAGGTTCCCATGATGTTCCCAGGAGATGGCAAGTTTCCCCAGCTGTCTCAGGAGGCACTTGGCAGGGGGGAAAAACATCTCACCTGTGTTGCAAAGTTCTGTTTTTAAAATGGAGAAGGTTTTTAAAACAAAAAAAAATCAAATCTACTTTGGAAAGTTCTTGCTTTGCTCTCCTCTTGCTTGGACTAAAAATTGACTCCTCAGTTTCACTTTCTTGGGTAGGAGCATAATCTCCAGTGTTTGGGTTGCAAACTCTAACGGGGAATGTTTAAATGAAGGCAAACTATTTTCACTGACATTTCAGACAATCATGAAAACATTTCTATTCAGTTTTATAATGACTCCTTTTATTTATTTATTTTAAACTAAATTTTATTATTTGTATTCTGGTTGGTAGCACCTGGTAGCTCTAGTCAGTGACCGGGATCCCATTGACCTAGGCACTGTTCAAACACAAAACAAAAAGTCTGCCCTTCTCCCCAAGGATTTTGGGACTAAATGACCAGACAAAGTCCCTTTTATATATATAAACACACACTCGCGAACTCAAAGTGTAGCCCAACTGAGAATTACTAAACAACAGAAACATGTGACATAAAAGAACGTAAACATAATAAAATCTAAAACTATCCATTTGGAAATAAATACTTTGAACAGAGAAGATAAGCAAGGTAAGCAATGGAATGTTAAACTTTATACAAACACAGAAGTTTTGAAATAGACCTGGAGTCTTATTTGCTTTGAATCTCTGTTGCAAAGATGTTGGATCAAAGCTTGTCCCTCTAATGCAAAATAAATTGTATTAAATATAATTATATGCCACTCACAAAGATTCAAAGACAGACCTCATCAGCCATACAAATATCTAGGTACGTGCATTACAGGTTTCTCTGCGGGTTGGGAAACAATTAATTTAATTTAATAACTGAGTGGGGGGATGGTGTTTTCATTAATTTTATGAAAAAACTCAATTACCAGCTCATAAGGAGTCTGATCCAAAACCTATACAAGTCAGTGGAAGTTTGTCAACTGACTTCAATGGACTTTAGATCAGGCCCAAAATATACAGTAATCTTTCCCCCCACAACATGCCTAGGCAATATAATAATGCATCGTCCTTTCCTCATTCTATATATGGGAAAATCACACCTTCTAGTCCCTGCTAATTTTGAGGCAAGAGCCTCACTGCCATTATCAGAGGTTCTCTAGTAGTATGTTAATGAATCAATGAGACATGACCGGTTGTGTGCTGTGGTCTAATAATATGCCTTGGAGGTTAATGGCACCTGGCCTTTTGTCTTCATGTACAAAGTGACTATGAGCAACCAACTGTCCAGGTATATCGTTATTAGCCCTTGATCTACTCTGGTCTGTCTTCTTGCAGTTATGGAAAATTCATGTATATAGTTAAAAAACACCACGCAATCCCTTCACTTCTTAGTTTAGGTGCAAGGTCATGTTTGAAGGGACTAATTACAAAGTGTTTGATTATGGCAATGAAAAACCATTAGCACATTTAAGAGGAACAATTTGAAAATTAATGGATTTTTTGTTTTGTTTTTCCCTGAAGGAAGCAGATAAACAGCCATCCCATAACTGTGGGAAAAAGTCCGGGGGAGAATGAGAAGCCTCCCGTTACACTTAGAGTCCTAGCTTTGTCCTGTCCTCCGGGAAAGTGCAAGAAGGATGGCTGGGGAGGAAGCTGGTCACTGCATGCCCCCATCTATCCTCCATGGCAACCAGCAGAAGTGACTGACTACAGAGAGAAGCATATGTTCTGTTCAGATAAGGGATTATACAGTGGCCACACAACCTGGCTTCATGCTGGGAGTCTGGGGAGGCTCTATGTAATCTGATAATCTCTGAATAAATTAAATCTTCCAGATAGCACAATCTGCTGATGGAAAGCAGTGCTTAGTTTTAGCATACCTGAGCTAAGCAAAAACTCAGGTGTTCGAAAGCAAGCTGCGTGTGTGGTTTCCTTGGGTGACAGTTCAAAACCTTCTCAGAATCCTTGTACTGAAGCAGAGATGTGAAAGCTGAAGTGATCTGCTTCCTGCCACAATATTGGCCCTAAATCTATTCTGCGTTAGTATGAAATGAAGCTCTGCCTACATGTGCGGCTGTGGACGATTGAAACCCTACCCATGAATGAGGAACTGACTAAAGTTCCAGTCCAGTGAGTTGCTGAGCTTCATCTGTGAGTGTTCAGCACCTTTCAGGAAAGGGCCATAAAGGCTGGGTCCTGTTCTCCTTAACTCCTAGCATTTCCAGTGAGTCTTGCTGGAAAAAGAAGGGCAAGACCTGGGCCCCAAAAATGTCTGAAGTGCTTGCCTGACTTTAAAAGATTCAAATTTCTGTTACAATTAAATGTGTCAAGTGACTGCTTCAGTGACTGACAAAACCTGGCTGCTTAACTGAGGTGGCCTTCCAACAGAGGTGGAGTAGAGATGTTCCCAGTATTTGCGGGGGAGGGGGGTGGGTGGGTATGGGCAAGTAGTCGGTAAAGACAGGTCTTTGCTGAGCTAGGACGGTCTCTTGTACTGTATCTTTCATTGTTCCAGTTGTGTTATTAAGTGAGAGCCTCTTTCATAGCTGCCACAGTAAAGGACCCTTCATGGAGAATCCCCTGCCAGCAGAGCAATTGCAGCTTGTGTGTGTCTGCTAACAGCAACAGTGGTGGTATCACATAGGGAGAGAAGCGATCACTTAAATAGGCAGATTATCTGAGGGTTCAGAGGTCAAAACCAAGACCCTAAAGCCCATCCAGAAATTAACGGACAGTCAATTCAGATCACAGAGCACTAGTATATTGTGATGATGTGGTACCTCCATAGGCAGTAACTTTCTGCTCTAGCTTCAGTTCCTGATTAAATTCAGGATTAAAGATGAAACCCCCCATAGGGCATGTTGCAGCAGACTGATTTTTGAGGTGACAAAGACATTGATGATGGGAGCTATGTCCATGTGTGATAGAGATGGGAGGCAGTGAAGTTTGGTGGGTGGGGCACCAGAGTGGAAGTCAGGAAACTTGGATTGTATTCCTGGCTCAGTTATGGACTTGCTGTGTAACTGGGAAACATCACTACACCTCTCTGTATCTCTGTTTCCTTTCATGTCCATGTAGACTGTAAGCTGTTCAGGCAAGGATTCTCTCTTGCTAGGTGTGTGTATGGTGTCTAGCTCAATGGGGCCCTAATCTTGACTGGGGCCACTATGCATTACCATATACAAATTAAGAAGGAGATTGCGGCTGTTGGGAGTCCATCTTGGTCACTTATGAGACCCTTTCATCTATAAGGACCTGGTGAGTTAACCAGATGCCCACGAATATCAGACATGTGTCCTCTATAAAAGTAATATTTTGCCAGAATCTTCAAGTTGCTTTCGCCAACCAAGTTATCTTGAATGTAGTTCCAGAGATATATCAACATAGTTATCATCATATACATATACCTGATTCTAGAAAGATAACTGAATTGTAATTAAAAAAAAGTGTAGTACTAGGTACAGGATGACATCCACAGAGACATGTAATAATTATCTTTTTGTATATAGTCTCCTTAAGAACATAAGAATGGCCATACTGGGTCAAACCAAAGGTTCATCTAGCCCAGTATCCTGTCTTCCTACAGTGGCCAATGCCAGGTGCCCCAGAGGGAATGAACAGAACAGGTAATCGTCAAGTGATCCATTCCCTGTCGCTCATTCCCAGCTTCTGGCAAACAAAGGCTAGAGACACCACACATGCCCATCCTGGCTAATAGCCATTGATGGACCTATCCTCCAAGAATTTATGTAGTTCTTTTTTGAACCCTGTTATAGTCTTGGCCTTCACAACGTCCTCTGGCAAAGAGTTCCACAGGTTGACTGTGCATTGTGTGAAGAAATACTTCCTTTTGTTTATTTTAAACCTGCTGCCTATTAATTTCATATGGTGACCCCTAGTTCTTGTGTTATGAGAAGAAATAAGGAAGTGTTATTTACTCACTTTCTCCATACCAGTCATGATTTTATAAACCTCTATCATATCCCCCCTTAGTCATCTCTTTTCCAATCTGAAAAGTCCCAGTCTTATTAATCTGTCCTCATACGGAAGCCGTTCCATACCCCTAATCATTTTTGTTCCTGTTTTCTGAAACTTTTCCAATTCCAATATATCTTTTTTGAGATGGGGTGACCACATATGCACACAGAATTCAAGATGTGGGTGTACCATGGATTTATATAGAGGTCTTAATGATTCCCAACATTCTGTTCGCTTTTTTGACTGCTGCTGCACATTGAATGGATGTTTTCAGAGAACTATCCACAGTGACTCCAAGCTCTCTCTCTTGAGCTGTAACAGCTAATTTATGAATATGTTGAATAGGACTGGTCCCAATACAGACCCCTAGGGTACACCACTATTTACCTCTCTCCATTCTGAAAACTGACCATTTATTCCTACTTGTTTTAACTACTTACCAATTCATGAGAGGACCTTCCCTCTTATCCCATGACAGCTTACTTTGCATAAGAGCCTTTGGTGAGGGACCTTGTCAAAGGCTTTCTGAAAATCTAAGTACCCTATATCCACTGGATCCCCCTTGTCCACCTGCTTGTTAACCCCTCAAAGAATTCTAGTAGATTGGTGAGGCATGATTTCCCTTTACAAATACCATGTTGACTTTTCCCCAACAAATTATGTTCATCTAAGTGTCTGACAATTTTGTTCTTTACTATTGTTTCAATCAATTTGCCCGGTACTGAAGTCAGGCTTACCAGCCTGTAATTTCCGGGAACACCTCTGGAGCCCTTTTTAAAAATTGGCATCACATTAGCTATCCTCCAGTCATTTGGTACAGAAGCTGATTTAAATGATAAGTTACAGACTACAGTTAGTAGTTCTGCAATTTCATATTTGCATTCCTTCAGAAACTTTTTGGGTGAATACCATCTGGTCCTGGTGACTTATTACTGTTTTGTTTATCAGTTTGTTCCAAAACCTCTTCTAATGACACCTCAATCTGGGACAGTTCCTCAGATTTGTCACCTAAAAAGAATGGCTCAGGTTTTGGAATCTCCCTCCCATCCTCAGCCGTGAAGACCGATGCACAGATTTAATTTAGTTTCTCCACAATGGCCTTATTGTCCTTGGAGTGTTCTTTTAACATCTCAATCGTACGGAGGCCTCACTGGTTGTTTAGCAGGTTTCCTGCTTCTGATGTACTTAAAAAATGTTTTGCTATTACTTTTTGAGTCTTTGGCTATCTGTTCTTCAAATTATTTTTTGGCCTTCCTAATGATATTTTTACACGTCATTTGCAAATAAAGCACACTTTAGTAAGGTATTGGATAAGCTGAGTGGCATGGGGTTCTGCCAACATTTTGTAGGCAAGCAATATTTAAAAAAACATTCAGGAGCATTTTGGTGCACTACACAAATAGTTGGGAAGAACTGAGTAAGCAGCAAAAACAAGCTCTCTGGTTGACTAATTTTGAGGCCACCCAATACATCATACACAAATCTGGGATGCAGTCTATCTTGTCAAAAGGGATATAGTCTAATGCAAGGAATACCCTAGTGTTACCAGTACAAACTAGCAGCTCATTGTACCATTCCTTGTTAAGTCATTGTTCAAAATCGTAAGTATAAAACATTTTTAGTAGAATACTTAAGATACTGTAAATTCAAAAATAAGTAAAAGACAACTCCAGGCAACCTAACCACATCCTGGTTACTGCTCAGGTATTATGTAGGCAATAATGATTATGCTGAAATTGAAGCTTCAAAAAGAATGAGTTCACATGAAGGGGAGAGAGATGGTATTTGTGAGGATTACCATGAAATCCATGCAAAAACCAAGGGCTTGATCCTGTGCCTATTGAAGACCATGGGAATTTTGCCATTGACTTCTGAGATGCAAGATCAGACCGCATATGCATTGACTACTAATATAAACCATTTAAATAATTAAGGCAAAAGGTCTGGTCTCTCTCTCTCTCTCTCTCTCTCTCTCTCTCATTCTTTTTTCTATTGTCTGGCTATCAAATTTTGTTGCAAGTTACCAAACTTGTCTGACAGCCTACACAAACACCACACTTGAAAGAAAGTTTATTTGCCTCACATTCTGGATTTTGCAGGAGTTGTTTCTTTTTAAAATAAGTGATTGATATGGGAGGGGCATGGTGCATGTGGTTGGTCTCTTTGTGACTTTTTGGTGTGTGCATAGTTAGCACAGAGTAGCCTTATATAATGGATGGTGTGGTCCTGCATTGAGCTGAAACTGGGGCAGGGCTCTGCCAATATAGATCTCATGTAGGATCATGGCCATAGAGAGGACCAGTTCACTAGGGACAAGATTCTGATACTCTGATGGCATCATACTCAAGGCCTTGTCTGAACTTGTACTGCTTTAACTATTTTGGTGCAACCCCCTGGTGTGGACTCTGTCATACCAATGCAAAGGTACTTTATACCAAAATATCTAATCCTGTGCAGGACTAGGAATAAACTATCTGGAAAAAGACTCCTTTATATTGCATCCGCACTAGGGGTTATAACTATTTCAGTAAAATATCAGACTTCTAACCAACAAGTTATTGACATACACTCTATGTAGACCAGGCCTTACTCCATATGAGTAATCTCTGTGCAATGGACTTGATTCTCAGTCACACTAAGGCCAGTTAAAAGGCTCCTTGGCAGCCCGAGTGGTGAAAAGTGAGAAGCAGGTACATTTACACTCACTTCAAGATCTCTTTTCCCTGTCAGGAAGATGTAAAGCAACCTTACTATACATGAGAATCAGATTCAAATGGGTCTTTTATGGACTAATTCACTTCCCAACAGAAGTAAGGGTATTAGAGTATGGCCCTGAATTATAATTTGGAAGAAAAAATTAAACGAAGACTCTTGCTTTATTATGAGTTATGTGAGAGAAGGGAGGAACATGGCTAAGGTCTTATCGAAATGTAAAAGTTTTACAGCCATAACTATGCTGGTAAGGGGTGTGATTTATTTTATGTATTTATTTTTCTGACATAGTTTTGTTTGTGAAAGTCCTAGTGTAGATACAGTTGTACTGGCATAAGGTGCTTTATATCAGTATAGCCTTTTCTCTTCAACAAACTGGAATCTTAAACTAGACTGGAATAAGCACTTTTATAGTGGTGTAACTACATCCACATTATTTGATTTTCCACTATTTGTTGTTGTATCTAATTTTATTATGAACTTTTTATCAGTTTGATTTTCTTTTCTTCCCTCCAATGAAATAACTTGTAAATTTCACTGTGATGGTTTAAATTGAAAGCTGAAGCCTGGTACTTTTTTTTTTTCCCACGAGAACCTCTCATTTTGTGGTTGCTTGAGGAAGTTGACTTTAGCAATTTAAGATGAAGCAGTGGTTTATTTAGAAAGAAACAGTGGCCGTTAACAACAAAAAATATGCCTAAATATGTTAACAGGTGCAAGAGCTGTCTAATCACATGATGGCTACAGGAAACCTATTAACCATAGTGTTCAGGTTAGAGATAGGTCACACAGATAATTTAACCTTCTGGTATTTGTTATCTTAGAAATTTTTCTGTATCTTTTTTTTTTTTCTTGTACTTCAATGGCTGGATAGAGAAGCTTACAATCTTCAATCTCTAGATTGTGTTATGTGTATGATTTAGATAACAGAAAGGTGGTGACACAAAGCAATGACACTCAGATTGACCCTAACCTTGCGGAGCTCTATTTGGGAACTGGAACTGTGGTGTGAGGTTAAGGGGATGTCAGCATTAATTCCGAATTTCTATTCTTTTGCTGGTTTTATGTCACAGGCTCCAATCTTTGCTTAAATGTAGCCTGCTTCTGTAAATTAAGCAGCTTGGAAGTATGTCAGTGCATGGCATCTTTTTGAAGCCATTAGTCTGTCGTTCAGGACATCTCTGACAGCTATAAAAGTCTTATTTAGGTTTATGCCCTGGCTTACTTGGGGCTAAAACCTCTGTTTTCCAAGACAGCAGAACAAAATCTTCACCTACTATTCCAGACTGCCAAGCAGGGGGTCAGCCTGACCCAGCAGTCCCATAATGGTACATCTGAGATACAGAGCTGCCATTGACAAGTGAAATTTTTCTTTTAATCTTCAGAATGTAAACCTTATCCTGCAGCATTAGAGACCCCAGTACAACAGCATTGTATTAGTGGGTTAACAGGGCCTAGATCTCTAATTATATAAATCATACCTGATATAAATGAAGGTGTTCCTGTAGTCTATATAAACATCTAATGCTATTTTGAATCTTACTAAGCTCTTGGCCTCAGTGGGGAATAATGTTTCTCTCCTTAGGGTGCTAATCTGAGATTTAAAAGACTCGGGTTCCGTTCTCTGTTCCACCACAGGAGTCTTATGTTGTTTTGGCAAGTAATTTCATTTATCTCTCTCTCTCTGTTTCCCATCTGTAAAATGGGGATGATCGTACTTCCCTAACTCAACGGGGTGTAGTGAGGAGAACTATATTAATGATTGTGAAGCACTCCCATACTATGGTAATGGAGGCCATATAAGTACAATCGATAATGATACCACATTGCAGCGAGTTCTGTATGTTCCTTTTTTTTTTAACACAATGCAAAAGTATTTCCTTTGATCTGTTTTACATTTTTGTAGCTTTTTGATTTCACTGAATCCCTCCATCGTCTTGTATTATGAGAGGTAAACAAGGAGAAACAATGTACCTTCTCTCAATCATCCATTATTTTGTATGCCTCTACCATGACACAAGTTATTGTCTCCTCTCTAACTGATCAGTGTCAGTCTTTGTCAATCTCTTTGTGGTTTTTCTGTGCCTCAAATAATTCTAAGAGATGAAAGGATGATTTTCCTTTATAAAAGCCATGCTCTTTGTCCCTACCTTATTACATTCCTCTTGCAGCTTCATAAGTCTGTTTTAACAAACTTTTCAATACTGAATAAGGTTTACTGGTCTGAAATTCCTAGGATCACTGCTAATACCATTCTTAAAGACAATTATAGCTAGTAGACCCAGTGGCCTAATGGATAAGTCATTGATCTCCTAAGCCAGGAGTTGTGGGCTCAAGTCACATCTGAGGTAAAGCATTGTTCTGTCATTGACAATCTTAAGTCAAGAGTGGATGTTTTTCTAAAAGTTCTGCTCTAGAAATTATTTTGGAAGTTCTATGGCTGGTGTTATACAGGAGGTCACACTAGATGATCACAGTGGTCCCCTCTGGTCTTGTAATGTATGAAAACCTGCTACCTTCTAGTTCTCCAGTATATAAGCTGATTCTGATGAGCAACTGAATATTTTTCTTAGCAGTTCAGCCACTCCATTCTTATGTTCCTTTAAAACAGTTGAGTGTGCATCATCTGGGCCTAGTGCTGACTAGATGCTCTTAGGTTTTCAATTTATTCTAACACTGCCTTTATCCCTGGCAGGTGCGTTTGAAAAAAGTAGATCCAAGGTCGGAATCTCCCCAAAATCCTCTGGTGAAAACTGATGCAAAGTATTTAGCTCTGTGTCTTTCTTTGCTTAAAGCCACAAAAAATCTTGTCACTTTTCCCAGATTTTTTGTTACATGGTTCTAGGAGGGTTCAGGATTGTAACCTAGAGAAGGCCTAACAGTCAGAGCATGCTATCTCCATAGCACAAGTCTTCTGATCACATTTGAACCAGATGAGTGCTCTAACTGAAAATATCCTTGAGGAAATGCTACAGACTGAAACCAAGGGATCAGCAAATTCTGCCAGTATCTAGATGTGAAAATAATGCAGACTGAAGCAAATAATATGTGGGAGGAAAATAATTTGCATTGCAGAATGAGTCCAAGATTTTCTTACACTCAATACAACATTAAGTAAAGCAATAGCAGAAACAAAGACATTCGACAAAGTACCTATTCCCAGTGGATAGGAAACCAACTTCCCTAGACAGTGACTCAGGATTTTGGCTGGTCTGAATAACTACCACAAGGTTTCATCTGCTACTTAATTCTAACCTTCTATTGTAGCTTCCTTGAGAAGGTTTTTCTCAATGAGGGAATCTGGAGATAGAAAAGACCTATTACAGTTGATCATTTAGACCTTCCTTCTGCCAATTGTCTTACTCTGTGATCGAGGGAGAGGTAGGGTAGAACTAGGTTTTATGCCTGATTCTGACATGAACTTGCTGGGGGATCCTGGAAGGAAATCACTTAACCACTTTATGCCTCAGTTTCTCCAATTGTACAATGGAAGTGATATTTACTTGGTCATTATTTAATGTGTATTAAGTGCTTGAAGATCCTTGGATGAAAGGCTCTGTATGTATGTATTATTACTGATCTTATCCTTGCTTTCACTTTGTTTGTTATTCACAGTAAGTCTTTATAACTTGTGAAGGCATTATACTTTTCAAGTCTGTAATTGTTAATTCCTGCTCCTGCTATGCAATTGTCAGACTAGAAGAAGAAGGAGTCCTTCTAAAGCTATTTTCCGATGATACACATCTACATTACATAAACAATGCCAGTGCCTTTTGGTATAAATAATAAAGAAACATATAACAGAGTAGAAACACTGAGATCATGGTCACACCCACACTTCTACTCATAAAAAAACCCATGTGACCACTTCATAATAAGCATAATATTTCAAAATGTTCTGTCCCTTAAGGCTATCTCCTCTGCCTGCTTATTGCTTTTACTAATTATTTCAAACATACAGTCCTCATATGGAAGCCAGATACTTTAGTCATAACAAAACTAAAAGTTCTTTTCTTTGGAACAGAAGTGTTCCTCATTGTCACACTGTGTCAGTGTGTCAGTCAGTCAACAGGTACCATTTAGAAGAAGTCACACATTGTCTTCTCAAGGAAGGTAGACCTTTCACCTCTTCCCCCTAGTGGTGGAATGACAATTAGGACCTGATTCAGCAAGGTACTGAAGTACGTACTCAATGTTAACAGAACCACACGTGGTTAAAGCTAGGCATGTGCTTAAATCCTTCATTTAATTGGGGCATTAATATCTTAAAGGATACCATTTTCTGCCTATATGAAAGGGGGATAATTGTGTTCTTAGCACTAGCTCAAGCCAGGTGTTCAAGAAGTTGCTTCTATCAATCTGTTGGCAAGGATAGCTGTTTTATGGCATTACCCAGTAATCTTTGACACTGTTTTTTGCTGAGCGGTGAATCATGTCAAAATAAGATGCATGTTACTGTCAGAATGATATTATTGTATCAGTCATCAAAGAAAAGCAGGAGCTTGTCCTTAGAAGCTAAGAAGGTACTGAAGAGAGTAGAAAAATACCTCCTGGGTAACTCCAAAGGGACTCACACTTGGCAGCAAAGGTCATTAGGAGCGTCAGCTGGATCTACTTCCAGATAGTGTTGCTCTGGATTTTGGGAATTTATCTGAAAGGGTTTTCTCCTCCTCATTGACACTCAGATTATGAGCAGACTGGACCTGCTTGCTAACAACTTTGGGACCGGGAGCAGGGTGGGAGGGGAGAAGCACTCGTGACCTTCTGCGATGAGTATTTACAACAGGTACTGGAGTAAAAGGGAGGGAGTGGAAATGTAGGACAGGACACAGGAAACTCAGCTGGGTCCATGATTTCTTAAGGCCCAGTTACTTTGAATCATTTTGGGTAACTATAGGCCCGGCCTGGGACAACTCAGGGATTGGGGGGGTGCAGCTTGCTTTGGCAGTATAGCTTTTGAAAGTTTCCTGTAAATTGCAATATGTCACACAGGGAACATTTTTCAGAGGGCCTCTAGACCTGTATTTTAACTACCCTCATCTGTGCACCAAAACAGCAGGGATGAATTCAGAAGGCATTGTTGAAAATTTGGCTGCATTGGCAGAAGATAGGAAGAGTTGATGGGACTTTTTTCCTGCCATGTTTGAAAACCCTCCATGGAACAGAGCTGTGTGTGTGTGTATCTGGGTGTGCATTGGGTGCAGAAGTTGTGTGGTGCAAGGAAAAAGAAAATTACTAACTCCTGTTGTGCGGCTCCCCTCCCACCCATGTGATACTTAAAGTGAACAAAGTTTAGTCTCTCATATGTCTGTAACTAAAACACCCCTTAAGCCAGTTCACAACAATACACACAAAACAATTGACTTTTCACACATAGCACCGTGCATATGCATTTAGAAATCACGTGTCAGACATAACCCCACAATCATCTGATCACCATAAGAGCTTTGCAAATTCCAGCACCTATAGTTATTGAGTTCATGGTCTCATCTATACCAAGTCTTCACATTTTCATTTAAATTACCTTCAAACCAGACTCAGAGTCTGTGCCTCTGGTGTGTATGTCCCTGTTTGCACATGAATTTTCCTATATAAACAGGCATTTGCATGCGTTATCTCCTTTTTCATAGGCAAATGCTTAGAGGAACATATGGACACCCAAGCAAACTGACTCCTGGAGCTGGTCTATTTCAGCAGTGGTGGAGGATGATGAAGAGTCCATTTGCACATGGTTTCTTGTCCTGCAAATGAATATTTCCAACTGATATCTGTCTGAAATGATCCAGACATTTTACTTGATTCTTCTCAGAGGAGAAGAATCAAGAAAAATCACATTTTAGATTTATTATTTTGTGCTTGTTTTAATAGGGAAATTTATGGTATCAGGCTAGAGTTGGTCTAGACGTATCTATTTATTTTGTTTAGATTAAACACAAGGACTGTGTTGTTATTATTATGTAAGTGTAAACAGTGACTAGCACAATGGGTCCTTGATCACAGATCAAGGCGTCTAGGTGCTAACGCAGTATTATTAATAAATAATAATTTTCTTTGCTCTGGGGCAATTTTGCATTTATGAAAAGTTATAACTAGTGCTGAGAGAAACCAGAATTTCTGTCCTGTGAGAATCTCTGATATTTGAGATTTGTTTTTTGTCCCAAATTGGGATGAAATGTTAAAATATGGAAACTTTTTTCTGGAACAAAAAGTTCTTTAAAAAAATTCAGTTCAGAAAGGTTTCGTTTCCATTTGCTGAGCCAAATTGTGATGTTCTGTTGCAAGTCAGTCTCACATTAAACTACATCTGCCACGGGTGCTGCAGTGCCTCATGGGAGTTGTAGTTCAGATCCCTCATGTCTTCATTCACAGCTATGGACTGGGCTAACACACCACAGTCCTATGAATCCCATGATGCACAATGCAATTTGTTCGAACAGGAGACTGCTTTGCACCAGGGAAGATGAAGCCCAGCCCATAAGAGAGAATGGGAGCATGAAGCACCTGCACTGTCATTCTCAAGGGACACCGCAGCAGCTTAGGCAGATGTTGAATGTTGTTTAGTTTAATGTTGAACTGTATGTTCAAAATGAAATGGGTCCATTTAGTTCAACAAACCGGAATTTCTTGCTTTGCATTGAACTGTTCCAAAACAAAATGGTGTACTTCATGTTCTCTGATGGGGAACTTTGAGTTTTGTAGAAACTGCGTTTGTCAACAGAAAATAACGCTGACAGAAAATTCTCAACAGGCTTTAGTTATAGCCTTAATGATGGAAATGCTACAGAACTACATTAGGCTCTTGTAGCCTTAGGGTATTTTGTTTGTTTTTCTTTTGTTTTTTTCATGAGGACAAATATTTTAGTCATATAATAAACCTTGGGCCAGATTCTCAAGCTTGTGTCAATCATCATAGCTAAGGATATAGTGCTTGAAATGTTTTGTTTAACGGGGCAGGGGGAGCATTTCCCTTTCTGAGAGCCTTTAATTAACCTTTTAGCCCAGCTTACCTTGCTTAAATCTAGGAATACAGGAGGAGATAAGTGTCCTGCTCCTCGTAACTTTCAGTGGGGACTGGCACCTATTTTCCATTTGTGCCTTTTGAAAATCTCCCAACATTGAATTACTCAGCTGCCCCCACCCCCCCAAAAATGAAACACAAACACGTGTTTGTGCATGACTGAAATGGTTTCCTTCCACAAGGTGAGAATCCATCTCCAAGAGATTCTCAAGCAATGTGGGATTTTGAAAATTGCTTTAAAAATAGAAGGGGAGTTGTTGTGGTTTGTTTAATTTATTTATCTTTCTTTCTAGAAAAGCAGTTATAGGTCACTTAGCCCAGAATCCTAGGGGAAGGTAAGTATTTATTATTATTTCCTGCTCTCACAGTGCCATAAACATGCAAGGTGCCTTATAATACAGCTAAAAATGGATACTCTTTAATCTTATATTCAGGTCAGTGCAGTGGGCCCTTACTCCTACACAGTCTCACAGTCAGTATCTGGTATCTGCCCACATGGATCTGAATGCAGGAAGGGATACTAAAGGAAGAGCAGAGCAAATAGGATGTGATGGCACCGCAGGGAGGGGGAGGCAAGGGGAAGAACTTCTGAATGAATCTTGGTTTAAAACACGTTTAAAACAAAAATGCTGTGGGTCTCTTCACCAGTGCTGGAAAAGTGGAGGAGTTGTTGTTGTTTCTATGTAAAAGGCTGTCATAAGAACATCCCTACTGGGTCAGACCAGGGGTTCATCAAGCCCAGTATCCTGTCTTCTGACAGTGGCCAGTGCCAGGTGACCCAGAGGGAAAGAACAGAACAGCTAATCATCAAGTGAGCCATCCCCTGTCGCTCATTCCCAGCTTCTGGCAAACAGAGGCTAGAGACACCATCCCTGCCCGTCCTGGCTAATAGCCATTGATGGACCTATCCTCCATGAATTTATCTAGTTATTTTTTGAACCCTGTTATAGTCTTGGCCTTCACAACATCCTCTGGCAAGGAGTTACACAGGTTGACTGTGCGTTGTGTGAAGAAATACTTCCTTTTATTTGTTTTAAACCTGCTGCCTATTAATTTCATTTGGTTACCCATAGTTTTTGTGTTATGAGAAGCAGTAAACAACACTTCCTTATCTACTTTCTGTACACCAGTCATGATTTTATAGACCTCAATCATATCTCCCCTTAGCCATCTCTTTTCCAAGCTGAAGAGTCCCAGTCTTATTAATCTGTCCTCATACGGAAGCCATACCCCTAATCATTTTTGTTTCCCTTTTCTGAACCTTTTCCAATTCCAATATATCTTTTTTGAGACGGAGCGACCACATCTGCACACAGCAGTCAAGATGTGGGTGTACCATGGATTTATTTAGAGGCAACATGATGTTTTCTGTCCTATTATCTATCCGTCTTAATTATTCCCAGCATTCTCTTTGCTTTTTTGACAGCCAATGCACATTGCATGGATGTTTTCAGAGAACTATCCACACTGACTCCAAGATCTTTCTTGAGTGGTAACAGCTAATTTAGACCCCATCCTTTTATACGTAGAGTTGGGATTATGCTTTCCAATGTGCATTACTTTGCATTTATCAACAATAAATTTCATCTGCCATTTTGTTCCCCAATCACCCAGTTTTGAGAGATCCCAGCACAGCACCCCAGTGGCCTGCTTGGCAGCTGTGAAATGGAGCATGGCCAGGTTCCTTAAGTCTACTAGTTTGTATTGTTTTCCAAGCTCTGAGGTGAAATTGCTACCTCAGTCAGTCAGGAGTACGCCTACGCATCACTATAGGCAACTAAGTAACTGTTTAACAATCTAAACTCAATTTGGGGAATTATTGAACAAGTAAATCGCATCTCAACTTGTAGATCTTCAAGTGACTACCTGTTGTGAAATGTTCTGTCAAGAACAATTCAGTTAGTTCAGATGGAACCCGATGACTCAGGAGCTGGCATCTGGTCATTTTCAGAACACACCCAAACAGGAGCTGTAGCAAAGCCAAGACTTTAATGCAGGGAAAACAGATTTAGACTTCTCTCTATCAACAAACTAGGGGCTCGATCCTACAAGTACTGAGCACTCTGGCCCTGAGCCAGGAAAGCTCTTAAGAAGGTACTTAATTCAGAGTAGGTGAGCAGCTCTAGAGATATTGTCATAATTAAGCACATGCCTAAAGGCTTTGCTGAATCAGAGCCAGAGGGCTCAGCCTCAGTTAGGATTGAGGCCTAAAAACTGCATGTCTGAGAGTACAAATATACAACTGTGGCTTCAAACATTCAGGGACAGAAGCACCGATTTATATTGTTTTTATTTTACTTGTCCCTTTTAATGGCTCTGTGATGCTTCAAAAACAGGGAATCTATTTTCTCCACTTCTGAACTGAATATCTGTTGCCCCTACTTGCCGCTGAGGTGGTTCAGGGGGAGATGTATAACTGTGTTCACAGGCTGCCTTAAAAATTATTCTGTTTAGGGAAGCAATAGTGTCTAGAGAACGTTAGAGCTATAAATGCAGTGACTGGCCTAGAACAGGGTGTAACTACTGCAGGTGGGACAGCAGGAAAAGTTCACCAGAGTTTGAGACATTTGTATACATTTGTGTCAACCAGCCAAAAACTGTAGATCCATCTACAGAGCCCACTCTGAATATCCCCAGCTGACCGTACAGTGAAGATCCAAAGTTTAAATTCAGCATAACATCTAGAAACAACCAATATTTCAAAGTTAATACTTTGGATTTATACCTGTGCCTCCGAGGCTTTCCCCACTGTCATGATGATGTTGCCAGAAATCTGGAGTACTGTGTCCAGTTTTGGGCCCCACACTACAAGAAGGATGTGGAAAAATAGGAAAGCGTCCAGCGGAGGGCAACAGAAATGATTAGGGGACTGGAACACATGATTTATGAGGAGAGGCTGAGGGAACTGGGATTATTTAGTCTGCAGAAGAGAATAATGAAGGGGGATTTGATAGCTGCTTTCAACTACCTGAAAGGAGGTTCCAAAGAGGATGGCTCTAGACTGTTCTCAGTGGTAGAAGATGACAGGACAAGGAGTAATGGTCTCAAGTTGCAATGGGGGAGGTTTAGGTTGGATATTAGTAAAAACTTTTTCACTCGGAGGGTGGTGAAGCACTGGAATGCGTTACCTAGGGAGGTGGTGGAATTTCCTTCCTTTGAGGTTTTTAAGGCCCAGCTTGACAAAGCCTTGACTGGGATGATTTAGTTGGTGTTGGTCCTGCTTTGAGCAGGGGGTTGGACTAGGTGAGCTCCTGAGGTCCCTTCCATATTCTATGATTGTAAATCAAAGCTGTATGCCACGCAGGTGTTGCCCAGTGTCCCTGTATAACCTCTCCAGGTCTGGACTTCCCCATGCAGCAGAACTACATTGTTTCTCTTGTCTTTCAGGCTTCCCAGGGCTGGAGGATTTTAGCCTTGGGTAAGGAATGCTTGTGCAGTAGAACAGGAGTTTACCTCCTACAAGACAAGACCCCGCCACACAAGTAATTCAATTTTAGACCAAAAAAACCCCACCCATTCATCTGTAATTAATCTTAAGAAAATAAAACCCCTCCTGCTGCTGGTGTCTACAGTGGTGGTTTTGGTGCCAAGTATGAGGCCCACAAAACCTAATGTATGGAGCTGGATAAGGATTAAAAATTAAACTGAAAGGTTTAGTAACAGCAGCTCTAAATGGCTCTGAATCCAACGACGTAGAGCCAGACACTTTTTGTATAGCACCTTGCTACTCAGGTTTCCCATTGACTTCCACAATTCAACAGCATTTCATTCACAGAATTGAAACTCAGTTACACACTTAGGGCCAGATTTGCAAGTGGTCAGCACCTAATTTTATGGACTGTGCTTAAGCAAAAAGAACAAAAACCCCAACCCCCTTAACAAGGAACCTATCAACAGAACCCCTCATCCCCACACCATCATCTTGCCCACCTCTCCAAATGCCCAAGAGAACATTTATACATCCATGTGGTTTAAGCTATTGTATCTAAACTCGCTTCAGTGGAGCCACTCCTAGAGTGAGGTGTTGCTATTCAGCATGAGTAAGGAGATCAGAATCTGGCCCTTAATGTTTACTTAAGTCTGAGTCATTGTACCCCATGGACATACAGCTGTTTTCTCAGGCATTTAGGGAAGAAGCCAGGCTGATGGCGTGCGCTTATGGTACTTCTGTTGGTTTTGTTTTTTTCTTTGCCCAGGTGTGGTCCATTAAGTGTGTTATCAGTTATGAATTCTTTTATATGAAACACTGTTTAATCGGAATAGGCATGAAAAAGTTGAAATAAATAAAACACATAGAGGATTCTGCTGAACTGTCTATGAAATGCATTGTTAACTAAAACCTGCAAGGCACTAAAGCAAAAGCATTATAGATGGAAGACAGAGAAACACGCACATGGTTTTTACTAGTTGTAAGAATTTGAGATAGTCTGATTTAATCTGTGGCACAATAATTCTTACCACTCCTCCTTATCAACAACCGACACGTGAAGCTCCTCTTCTTCCTCATGCTATTATTTATTATTATGGTAGCACCTGCAGACTCCTACTGAGATCAGGGCTCCATGGTGCTGGTCACTCTGCAAACACAAAATAAGAGAGAATCCCTATCCCAAAGAGTTTACAATCTAAATAGACAAAACAAGCAAAGGATGGGATAAAGAGAATATTATCATTGCATCCTCTGTATGCAAATCCTCCTGTCTTCTCACACTCTACATACGGTCCCTCCCCCGTCCCCCCACTTCTCTTTCTGCTTTGTTTCTTTTTTCCTCTCCCATATATTGACAAGGCCAATATCCAGCCTGGTGTCCTCTCCCTCTCTCTCTTAAGAAATTATATATCCTCTCCTGTTTTCGTGGGAGAACATAGGCAAAATAGCACTAGCTTTCACAGAAATATCCTGGTAAAATAACAGGTTTTTGGCATATATATATTGATGTTATTTTACCAGGATATTTGTAAAAAATATCTTAAAAAATATTTGTTGTTGTTGTATAGATCTATAAATCTCAATATTTATAATATAAAATTATTTTTTACTGATTTCAATAAAAACTTTCTGCTACTAATTTTAGTACCAATATTAGGTAATTCAGCATAACCTTCTATAAAAACAAAGCCAATCAATTTATTGGAAAAATACAACACGCATACAATTTTCGGATGGTTTGTTTATTACCTGGGTGTAATTCATATCAATATAACTAATAGTTGAGATTTAAGCTTGTGGGTTATATGCATCCTATATCCTCTCTTGCCTCTTGTATCCTCTGTTGCCATCTGATATCCTCTAAGAGTCCCATTGTGTATTCAGACAAGGAATTCCACAATTTAGATGTCCCAACAGAAAAGAAAAATTTCCTGAGAACTCTTCTAGTAAATTGTATTATTTACTGCATTTTTTACTTCTACTTTACTTACAGATGCAATTAGTTGAAAGAATTTGTCTAAAATGTATTTCTGTCATGATGTCATCATTACAGAGAGGGCTGCTGAAAATGAAGATTATTATTCTAGTTTTACAGCTTCACATTTGTATATATGCAAATATAAAGCTTTTGTGTTTTATATAGTCAATGTCCTTTCTGTGAAAATAATAAATTCATTTTTTTATGTTATGGGGCCTCTTACACTTGACATAATTTAGGGCCTCAGAATGTCATAATCCAGCCCTGTAACCATGGCAGTGCTTTGTGACTTTCTCAGAGACGATCATGTGCCTCTAGCCTTTTCCACAGTTCTCCTGAACTGTATTTTATATATGTAGAGGGTCAGAGAGATTTTAACAAACCCTTCCTCTATTTATCATCATGTACCAAAGATTGTCCTGCTTTGCAGCATACTTTACAACAAAAACTGACATTTTTTTTAGAGTTGGCAATTTAAGGCAACTGTTTTTTAAACTGTAGGTGAGTCCAGATGTGCACAAATGGTCTTAAATGCTTTAATTCTTTGAGTTCAAGTTTATAGCTGAGCTGTGGCATTTTCAACATGATCAGACAGCAAACTTTAATTCATTTGTGTGCTTTGATCCCATTGGATAAAATGTATTAGTTTGGTGTTTGGTTTGGTGTTTTTTGCTACTTTCAAAAAGTTGTTGTATTTCCTGACTAAGGCTTTTGTAAAGGAAAAGTGAATCTATTAGAATTTTTTGAGTGTGTCAGTAAAATACTGAATAGAGAACTGGTTAATTAAAATTTTCCTAAGATTTTCTAAAATCTTTTGAGGAAGTCCCTCACAAACGGCTGTTAAGGAAGCCGCAATAGTCATGGAATGAGAGGTAAAGTATTGTCATGGATTAGGAACTGAATAAGAGACAGAAAATAAAGTAAGAGCAAATGGTTAATTTGCAGCATTGCAAAAGATTAACAGTGAGGTACCACAGGGTTCCATATTAGGACAGATACACCAGTGATTTGGAAGAGAGGGTGAACTGTAAGATGATAACATTTGCAAATAACACAAACTGATTAGTAAAGATTAGAGAAGGCTTGAACGTTATAGGGACCTAAGGAAGTGAGATATTTGGGCAATGTGATGGCAGATGATATTTGCTTTTGAAAAATGCATGATGATGTTGGTTGGGAGAAATAATTTGAACTGCTTACATACTTTATAGGGCTCTAACAGAGGAAAATACATTTTGCAAAATCACTTAGTTCTTCTCTTTTTTGTGCACATCTGGGCTCACCTATATTTCTGATCCTACCCAAACTCATCTCAGTGGTTCAGAACTTACTCAGCTAGTACAAAGCACCAAAATATGCCTTTGGGGAAGCACGGGGATGTTATTCAGGATTAAGTTTAGGACTCAAGGTCAGAACATCAGCAATTCAAGCTAAAGAGAATAAAATGTACAACAAGACTAGGGCTCTGTGTTAATAGCTGTTGGGTTTCTAAGCAGTCTGTTGTCACAACTAGTTGACTCGAAGAGACGTAATATGGTCACTGACCCTGAGCAACGCAGAGTTTGAGCCCTACCCTTTGCAGCTTTTAGAGAACATGTCTAGTGTGTGATCTTTGTTCTCTACCTTCATTCTGCAGGGCTCTTTTTGGAGGTTTTCCCCTGAGACTAAAATTTCTAGTTTAAAGTTCTCTAAAATCCACATGCAGGCCCAGATTTAACTTTAGAAGAATTGTCACAGAAACTAACTTTAATTAAATAGAGGGAAGATAAAAGACTTTAAGAAGAAGCAGTTAGAGTAATGTCCTTGTCCAGACTAAAGAGACTGAGTGTGATCAGGGGTAAGCTAGTTTGTTGATCATTAAGTCAAAGAATTCCTGATACACAGACCCCCTAATGTGAGCTGCACACAACATTTCCATATTCTTACAACTTTTTTTGCTGGGCGCTAGGGAATAGGGAGTGATGGAGCAATGAGGGGAGGAGAGGGAAGGAGGCATTGGAGCGGTGTGGTGGTTAGGAAGGTGCAGGCTCTTCCTCTTTGTCAAC
Source organism: Lepidochelys kempii (assembly GCF_965140285.1). NCBI lineage: Eukaryota > Metazoa > Chordata > Testudines > Cheloniidae > Lepidochelys > Lepidochelys kempii. The sequence continues at coordinate 176,427,921 of NC_136382.1, read as the reverse complement.
TTTAACCCCTTTAGCATGTGCTCTGGCGCAGCTACTGAAGGGCCAGCACGTCCCTATACAAGGGCAATTATTAATGTAAGGGATTGTTCAAACAATATGATTTTTGGTAATCCAGTGTAACTGATAGAGCTTTGACAAAGAACGAGGTTTTCAAAATGTAACTTTTCTATGATCCCTCTCTGACTAAGGGATGATTCTCAAAGGGACCTTTGATCTCTGTGAACTCAGAAGTAGTGGCAGAGCAGAACCATAAGAGGGGAAAACCGCACACCTTCCTTTCCAGTGTCATAAGTGTAGGAGAAGGGATGCAGGGCCATCTGTGCCCTCCTCCTTCTTCCCTACAAATACCCCACCAGCCCCTGGGCTGCTCCACCAAACCAAGGGAGTGGGCTCTGCTGCTTTCCAATAGATGAAAGAACCCAGAACTCCCTTCCTGCCCCCATGCTGCCTCCAGAAGTGGGGGACAGGCTCCAGGTTCACCATTCCCCTTGATGCTGATTCTTCTAGTTGTGGGCATGGGAGGTGGGGAGAAGATAGTGGCTCTCAAAATGAGGGAAACTGACTTAGCTGCTTAAAGGGGAAAAGGGGAGGTCAGTACACTGCAGGAGAGTTTGAAGAGGAATGAATTGGTTCAGAACTGAGCCTGTTCCACACCAGCCGTCCCAGACTAGCACCATATTATCACCCTTGTCTAGGGAATTTCTCCTGAGACATTGCCTTCACTTACCCCACACTAAGCTCTGGAGACCACAGTCATGCATGTCACCAGGCTGCTGGCAATCCCCATGGTAAGAAAACACCTGTGTGCACCTCTGCAGGCACAGCTACAAAACTCAGCACTGAAATGAGGCGTGCTTGATCCCTCAGGGTCCTCCCCTGGTGTGACAGTGACATCTCTTCCATCCTGCTCCAACAAACACCTCCACCATTCCATTTGACTACACCAAACACAGGAGACAGAGCAGGAATGCATGCAGATAAATACTGGAGTTAAATCTGTGGAACACCACACAAACAATGGCACATTCTCTTAGGACTGGTCTAGTGCGTGTTAATGTAGAAACGAGGCTAGGGAATTTTTAGTGTGAACCAGTTAGTGTGCAGTGCATTAGTGTGCGTGACAATTTACACCTGTCTGGTGCTGTCTAATGCACTGAATAGACAAGTCCTTAGTCCCTTTTACTAGTTATTCTGGAATTCCCCTTACTGAACCATTCCTGCAGGCTGTGGCCAGCTCCAAAGGGTGCATTGCGGAGTGGTGTGTGCCCTATTTGTTCACTTCGTGTTTTTCAAGGATTTAAGTTTAGCCACGCTGCACATTCTGGAAGGGAACTAGGCACTGCTAGGCATCTTAACTCTGCATTAATGAAGTTTTGGGACATTCAATTCAATGAGATTGAAAGGTGACATGTTTAAAACTGATACAAGGAAATATTTGATCAAATGCATAGTTAACTTGTGGAATTTAGTTCCACAAGATCTATTACTGCAGCCAGGAATATAGTAGGTTTCAAGAGGGATTGGATATTTACAGGGCTAATGAGATCATGCACAGGCACAAAAGTAGAATAGAAGTTTAAAAAAAAAAACACCCTTGCGTTTTGAGGCATAAGTCATCCACAAACTGAGGGGTGAGGCAGAAACATCCACTATGAACAGGTTATTCCATGGTTGCCCACTGCTCTTCTATCTTCCTGTCAAGCATGGGGTATTGGCCACTGTCAGAGACTAACAAATTTATTTAAGTATAAGCTGATGCTCAAATAAATTTGCTGGTCTCTAAGGTGCCACAACTCCTCCTTTTCTTTTTGTGAAAACAGACTAACACGGCTGCTACTCTGAAACCTGTCAGAGACTAGGTTCTAAACTAGATGGAGCCCTGGTCTCTGTTCGGTATGGCAATTCCTATGATGCTGCAAGTACGCCACCTGCAAAACTCTTATTACAGCCAATGGAAAGTCCATGTGTGGAGAGATTGAAGGATCAGGCCCTGTTATGTCACAGACTTGAAATATAGTCTTGTAATGAGTTCATAGCTAGGAATATGTGATTTCCCACCCCCGCTATTAGTGTCTTTCTCCTATAGTGATTGATTGTGTATGTGTGTGTGAGACCCACATCTTAGATTGTTTAATTAATCAGAATGTTAACTACTCAGGCCAAGACTGGTAAAACTGTGCATGTTTTAAAAAATTGGTTTCCTACTGGCTGGCTGGAGAATTGTTCATTAAATCATAGGCAATAGATTGCTTGCCAGTATTTTCATTCATCCTGTCATCTTATGCTACAAATTCATACTTTTTATTTACTTAGATATGATTACAAATATTTGTCTTTATTTTAAATACCCTCTAATGAATTGTTAAGGTATTTCTGCATTAACATACTATCACAGTGCTTGCAAATTTAATCTAGGACTTGTAATATATATATATAGCTTCTTTCTTTAAAGTCTAGGAGATGAAGTTTACAGCAGTTTTAGTAAATAATAAACTGCATAAGCAAATGAAGACCATTATAAATCTTGTTTCATGGACAGTTTAGCTTGAAACAAAAGGATTTCTTCACACTGAGCCTCATTAGTCTGATTAACGGGTTGGTAAAATGAAGCATGGAAATGAAGAATGACATTGACATGCATTGATTGTACTAAATGTCTAAACTGTGTTGCTTTAAAGTGGAAAAACGTTGATAGCAGTATTCCCCGACCAGTTTAAATTGTTAAGATTTAGATGTAGCTGAGTTTTATGGCCTGTAAACAACCCTGCTCCAATGCATTAAAGAGAGATGCTACAAGAGGTTCGGACTCCGCTGAGTTTAATACAAGAGGGGCTGGTGTAGTTATCGTCTGAAGGAAACATTGGACAGGAAAACGTGATGGAATAATGGATGAAAATCTGTGCTGATTAAACCTAATGTAAACATGACGAAAATCGTTGTGTTGTAAAGTCAGAGTATAGTTAACTCTTCTAATGAGAACCCTCTTACCATCCTGCCCACCTATGTCTTCAGCTGTGCTTTATTGCATTTTCTTGCTTATTAAAAAAATACTGTTTTTAACTGAGTTTGGGAAGGGCTGAAATTTGATTGGAGGTCTTGACTATTTCTTTACTCATTGACTCCTTATGGTGGAGGCGCTGCATTGTGTTTTTAAAGCTACAGTATGGTTTTTTTTTTTAGTGTCTAGTTTTCTTAATGAAGTGCTGTGTAATGAAGCTTTATCTCTTTGGGCACTAATCTCCTTGAAATGCAACTAAGCCTCTTTTATGTGGACTGTACCCTCCCATACCAAAACTACAGCTGTGAAAACTTTTGTTTTGTGCTTTGCTTGAGTGGTCTTTCAGGGGGAGGGGGTTCAAATTATTTTTATTCTGTAGCTAACTTTTGAAACTGAATTGAGAATTTGAATTTATCTTTTGACGCAGAAGCAAAGTCAGTTTCAAAGTTGTGGAAGGACAATATGAATAAAATCGGAACTCAGCTGTGACCGTAATCTACATTTCTTTTTTAAAAGCAGCTTGAAAATTATTTTGAACGCTATTGAACGTTCAGGGAAGACAATCTGGCAATATACAGCATGATACTGAATCAGACATCCTAATAACTTAGCAAGAGACCAGGCTGGAGGTTTTAAAATATAAAAAAAGGTATTGAATTACTATCCCATGAACATCACACAACAAGAGAGGGAGGAAAACATTTATAAAAACAGGAAAATGTGACTGTAAAAATCTCAGTAACCTTCGTTTAAATGCAGTGTAAGGTGTGCTGAAAAATATAGCTGTCTGTGTGTATTTGGATAGTGATAAAATGTGAAAGGAAAATGTGCTTCCTACAGATGTGCAGCTTCACAGTGCTTCTTAGGGCAGCTTCCAGGAAGATAACCTTTTCACTTTATAAAGTAGATGTGTAATGTACACCTCCAAGATTAATTCAATGACCTGGGAAGGAATGCTTTGCTATGCTTCCTTCCCTCTCCCGTTATGAAATTCACATAACGCAGGCAAAGCCTGAGTAAATGGACTTCATGTGCCCTATATTATGGACAGAGTCTTTCTCCTGACACCCAGGCACAGCTGCTCCTGTGACCCATGGAACCCCCTAAAGTGGAATTTGTGGCCAGTGAATGAACGTATTTGGTAGCACCAGTAGCTACACACTAGACGCTCCACTCTCCAGCCCAAGAACAGCCCACAGAATTTCCACGCTTGCGGGGGTGAAGTGCTGAAGAGCCATGCCCCAGGGCACCAGGGGTTTGTAAAGCTTCCCTGAATGATCTCACCACAGAATTAGTTTTGCTGCTGTTTTGCATTTGTAGACCTGCAGGATTTACTCTCTTGGCAGGAAGACAAGATTTTGCCAATAGGGCTTAAAAACCTTCCCTTCTCTTAGTCAGGGTTATGGTGCACTTGAGATCCATTACTATGGCCCCAATCTTGCAAGTTGTTCTTTGGGGGCAGGCTGGAGCCCAAGGCAATTCACATGGGCTCTATACCAGCTCTTGGACCCTGAACACTGCAGATTGCCTACTGTATCATCCCACAGATGGACTTTTATTTCATAGCACCAAACTGTGGAATGGATACACAAGAGAGTAGGACAGAAAATATTTTGGGTAAAAATGTCATTTTTTTTATCCATATTTGAACTCTTTTTCCAATATAAATCTTTGGTACAAAGAAACTCTACCCTAGAGGAGAGCTGCACAAGAGGAGAGCTGAGCGAATATGGAATTTTTTGGTTCATTTGGCAATTTTCAGTGGTGGGGGGTGGATTTGGTTTTTGTTTTAAGCTCACTTTGGGTCTGACTGAAAATGAAAATTTTCAGTAAATTGAAACCATGGGGGAAAATTGTTTTGGGTAAACAAAATCAAACTGTTTTTTAAAAATTTAGTAAATATTTTTGGATTTTTAAAATAAAACTAAAGGAATTTTTTAAATGACATTTGCTTCACAGTGAAAAATTGAAACTTTTCATTTTGAAAATATGAAAAGGAAACATTTCTGTTTCTTTTTCAGCTTTTTTTCCTGAAATGAACAACTTGGCGACATAAAGTTGAACTTTTGCAATGTTTTGGTAGCTCCGAATCTGCATTTTTCAGCTGAAAAATTTCACCCAGCTCTACCCAAGAGACAGAATCAAAAGACCCTGGACTTGAACATCCAATCAGGTTCAAACAATGAATGTAAAGTAGTTTCAGATGTTTCATCTGTTCTGAAATCCCCTGCAAATTACAGTCATTTTTTCCTATTTTTACAAAAGTTTTCCTCTTTCCTGTTGTGGGAGTGGGTGGTGGGGTGGAGAAAGTGGTTCTCAAAATGAGGGAAACTGACTTAGCTGTGGTACATTGAAGAATAAGGTACGACTCAGTGGGAATCAGGAAGGCAGAATCAGGAGCAAAGTAAACAAACAGTTATAGTAATCATAGGTGTTACCTGTACAAATAACAGAATTTTCAGGCAGATGGTTGGGGAAGGGTGGTTGGTTAATTAATTTGTTTTGTTTTTGTTTTTTTTACATTAAGGCTGCAGTAGATTGTGAATTTGGTGTCAGTGTCTCCTTTTAACTTACCCAGTTTCTTGTAGATTTCTATCATGATCAGACTGGCCCTAAAAGTGCAGACACAATTTTCCCCAAAGCTCTTCAATAAATGTTTTAAAAAATAAGACACAACAAACTGCACTACATAAATGTGCGTGTTGTCTGAGCTAACGAATGCAAGTCAGTGTGGTTAAGCAGGAAATGCACTATATTATGGGTAGGCAGAGAAGAGCTTCATGTTTATGACTGTCAATGCACCTAAAATAGTCAAAGATGTGTGGTCTCTTTTCTGATTAACTCTGCATCTGTTTGCTTTTTGTTGTTTTGCTTCCTGTTGATATTATTTTTAATGTATTTGACAGACCTCAAAGGCTGCAATCAATGGCCATCAACATTAGTAGTAAGGTGATACAATTAGTCTTCTGTGTCCTTCTGGTGGATGACTCATGTGACACATCTCAAAATGAACAGCTACTGTATCAATTATTTTATGCCTCATTGAATTGAGTATAAAGAGTGCTGTGTTGATTTTGTTTTGTTTTTTTGTTTTTTAAGAATTATGCACCAGCCACATTGTATGATGCAACTTAATTCACAAATGATATAAACATCTAATTGACAAATGGATTCAGACTTAGAATGATGCCAATGAACTGGTGGCTTTGACTTGTGTTTTGGCACTTGCGGTGGTTTGATTTTGCTTGACCAAACTGAATATAACTTGTCCTGTATGAACATGTACAGAAATCAAGGACATGACTTTCACATAATGAACTGCCTTCTGCTCACTGATACATCCCCAGCGAAGTCAACTGTGGCAACTGGGAACAGAATTTGTCCCGCATGTTTTAAAATATGACTTTAAACTCTGAAAAGAGATTGAGGCATTGCGGGGCTCCCTGTTTAATATGTCTATCTGACTTATACACCAACCTGGCTTAATTTACAAGTAAAGTTGGGTTGGCTGGTTGTTTCTGTGATTGTGTCTGACTGGTTACTAGCTCTCTGACGCTGGCAGGCCAGCTCAGATTAGAGCAATGGGGCTATTCACTTGTGTGTGAATACCAAAGAAAGGCTAAAAGCCAATTCTCTTGATCAAAAGGAAATAATAATGTTATCGTATTCCACTTCTCCACATCTCAAATGCCACCATTAGTCACTGATAATAGACCAGGACCAATTGTCATAGAGCACTGAACTTCCTTTCTCATCATTAGAGGTGGGCCCTCTCTAGAGCCTGACTGCAGTGCACTGATGAAGGAAGGAAGAAAGGAAAGCAGCAGAATATGGACCCTGGACTTCAGAAAAGCAGACTTTGACTCCCTCAGGGAACTGATGGGCAAGATCCCCTGGGAGAATAACATGAGGGGGAAAGGAGTCCAGGAGAGCTGGCTGTATTTTAAAGAATCCTTATTGAGGTTACAGGGACAAAACATCCCGATGTGTAGAAAGAATAGTAAATATGGCAGGCGACCAGCTTGGCTTAACAGTGAAATCCTTGCTGATCTTAAACACAAAAAAGAGGCTTACAAGAAGTGGAAGATTGGACAAATGACCAGGGATGAGTATATAAATATTGCTCGGGCATGTAGGATTGGAATCAGGAAGGCTAAATCACACCTGGAGTTGCAGCTAGTGAGGATGTCAAGAGTAATAAGAAGGGTTTCTTCAGGTATGTTGGCAATAAGAAGAAAGCCAAGGAAAGTGTGGGCCCCTTACTAGATGAGGGAGGCAACCTAGTGACAGAGGATGTGGAAAAAGCTAACGTACTCAGTGCTTTTTTTGCCTCTGTCTTCACGAACAAGGTCAGCTCCCAAACTACTGAAGTGGGCAGCACAGCATGGGGAGGAGGTGGCCAGCCCTCTGTGAAGGAAGAAGTGGTTCTGGACTATTTAGAAAAACTGGACGTGCACAAGTCCATGGGGCCGGATGCATTGCATCCGAGAGTGCTAAAGGAATTGGCGGATGTGATTGCAGAGCCATTGGCCATTATCTTTGAAAACTCATGGCGATCAGGGGAAGTCCCGGAAGATTGAAAAAGGCTAATGTCGTGCCCATCTTTAAAAAAAGGGAAGAAGGATGATATTGGGAACTACAGGCCGGTCAGCCTCACCTCAGTCCCCAGAAAAATCATGGAGCATGTTCTCAAGGAATCAATTCTGAAGCAGTTAGACGAGAGGAAAGTGATCAGGAACAGTCAGCATGGATTCACCAAGGGAAGGTCATGCCTGACTAATCTAATTGCCTTCTATGATGAGATAACTGGTTCTGTGGATGAAGGGAAAGCAGTGGATGGGTTATTCCTCGACTTTAGCAAAGCTTTTGACACGGTCTCCCACAGTATTCTTGTCAGCAAGTTAAAGAAGTATGGGCTGGATGGATGCACCACAAAGTGGGTAGAAAGTTGGCTAGATTGTCGGGCTCAACGGGTAGTGATCAATGGCTCCATGTCTAGTTGGCAGCCGGTATCTAGCGGAGTGCCCCAAGGATCGGTCCTGGGGCTGGTTTTGTTCAATATCTTCATTAATGGTCTGGAGGATGGTGTGGATTGCACCCTCAGCAAGTTTGTGGATGACACTAAACTGGGAGGAGTGGTAGATACCCTGGAGGGTAGGGATAGGATACAGAGGGACCTAGACAAATTGGAGGATTGGGCCAAAAGAAATCTGATAAGGTTCAACAAGGACAAGTGCAGGGTCCTGCACTTAGGATGGAAGAATCCAATGCACCGCTACAGACTAGGGACCGAATGGCTAGGCAGCAGTTCTGCAGAGAAGGACCTGGGGTGACAGTGGACGAGAAGCTGGGTATGAGTCAACAGTGTGCCCTTGTTGCCAAGAAGGCCAATGGCATTTTGGGGTGTATAAGTAGGGGCATTGCCAGCAGATCGAGGGACGTGATCGTTCCCCTCTATTCAACATTGGTGAGGCCTCATCTGGAGTACTGTGTCCAGTTTTGGGCCCCACACTACAAGAAGGATGTGGATAAATTGGAGAGAGTCCAGTGAAGGGCAACAAAAATGATTAGGGGACTGGAACACATGACTTATGAGGAGAGGCTGAAGGAACTGGGATTGTTTAGTCTATGGAAGAGACGAATGAGGGGGGATTTGATAGCTGCTTTTAACTACCTGAAAGGTGGATCCAAAGAGGATGGATCTAGACTGTTCTCAGTGGTACCAGATGACAGAACAAGGAGTAATGGTCTCAAGTTGCAGTAGGGGAGGTTTAGGTTGGATATTAGGAAAAACTTTTTCGCTAGGAGGGTGGTGAAACACTGGAATGCGTTACCTAGGGAGGTGGTGGAATCCCCTTCCTTAGAACTTTTTAAGGTCAGGCTTGACAAAGCCCTGGCTGGGATGATTTAGTTGGGATTGGTCCTGCTCTGGGCAGGGGGTTGGACTAGATGGCCTCCAGAGGTCCCTTCCAACTCTGTTATTCTATGATTCTATGTCTCTGTGCTGCTAGCCACACTGCACCTGCTCCATGGAGAAACAGAGAACTTCAGTCACAAGGCTTTCTTTCTGGCCCTTTGCACGCCTAATATGGCCAACATCAAGCATTCAAAGATCAACAGTCAAGTCTCAAAAAGTCATGAGATTGGGATTCATGCAGTAATAAATTCTTTTTATTTGCCTTCTTTGGTTGGTTCCCTTTAGCGTCACATTTCCAAGCTCTTCTTTACAACCATGAGAGCATTTTAAAAATGAAAGCTGAGTCTCATGTACTGACCTGACTCTATGAGCTGGGGCTTTATAAAAAAAAAAAAAACCACTAAATATCGTGAGACTCAGGAGATTCGTTGCACTTCATGTGTGCTTTAACACTTTTAAAAAACCAAATCTGTGAGTCCCCGGGTCCATCCCCTACTCCTGCAAGCCCTACTCTATTGCTAAGGGTTATTTTTCTTTTTAAAATAAAGCCATTTTGATGTGATCAGTGGCTCAGGCTTCCTGTGGTGCTTTGTAGCTGCAACTGAGTAAGAAACCGTCCCTTTTACACAAAGGAGGAACAATGAACAGAGCCCAGGGTAGCTGAAATCCAGGACTGTGTTCCCTTGGAATGAGCAGACCCCTGCTGACGTGGATGATGTCACAATGCTAACATACAAACACAGAAGTAAGCAAAAGGCAGCTGTTGTCCAACACATTAGCTTCTGCAAAAGGAAAATAATCTCAGAAGCATGGTCAATTTTATTTCCATTTTAAAAAATCTTGTCACTTTCCCACTTGGAAATAATTTCCTTTTCTTTTGGGAAGTTTCAAACAATAGCAAGTTCACAAAAAATATTAAGAAATGGGATTATGTTTTTAATAAAGGTAAATAAATCTGCATCTTTCAGATATCAAATATCTGTCATGTATGAAATTAACATTTCCCCCTTTAAAAAGCCTTTAGAGGAAAGGTCAAGATCTGACCTAAACCACTCTAAGCAAAAATGGTTGGACATGAGGCTGAAATTCCAGGCTTTCACCTGTTCTCGTGTGTATTTCAGCAAATAAATGTAAAATTACCTACTGTTCAGACCTCCATAGTGCTTAGGAACAATGGAGCTGGATTAAGGACGGAGTTAGTCTTTGCCCTGTCTTTCCTGTTTGTCTGGTGATTTAAGGCAGAATCCCAACAATAGCTTAGTGTAGTTTTTCACATGTAATTGTCATATGTTTCTGATTGCTGCATTCACATGCATAACAACAACAGAACAGAAAGGATCGTACTTTCATGACCATTTACCTGTGAAAAAGGAGAGATCTGTGGTGAAAAGTGTGTGTGTGGTGCTGGAGGCTGGGATTAGATTGCCCTGGGTCCTTTGCACAAATGGAGGCAAGATAATGCAAGAAGCCTTCCTCCCTCCATCTGCATCCCATGGAAAGGCCAGGAACCATTGCATCCACTGTGCTCAAGGCAGGGTAAGGACTGTTCTTTTGTGTGTCCTGTTCTTTGCAAATCACCAAGGGGGCGGAAACATGGTCCCATCCCATGAAGTGGGCAGGATGCGCTGGGGGACCACGCTGCCACATAAAGAAAGGTACATTTGACACCTCTCCTCCGGGCATGAAGGAGCATGGAGGATGTGCATATGCTCTTGAACTCCTCCCAGGGCAGCTCCTCCTCTCCCCTATTCAAGGCTGTGCACCTAGTCGGTATTGTAGCTCCTTACAATGCCACCTTCAGTGATTTAAAGCGCTTTTCTTCCTGAATGGTTCCACTACTTTTCCATATCCAGGTTGTAATCACATTGCCTATCCCTGAAATGTAACCTCCTCTGGGAAGCAAGATGTCGAAGGACCAAGTGCTGGAACAGGTAACATCACACAGCAATGCTATCTGATGATTTAAGAAAGGGAGCTCCAGGGAATATTGTATCCCATTGATGCTGTAGGGAGAACGTAAAAATCCAGGTTAGAATTTATCCAGCATACTTTGATTAACACCCTTCAAATGCTGAGAAAAGCACTATGGATTTTACAACCAGTCTGGACAGTTGTTTCCATCTCCTCCAACAGCTGAAGTCAATGGAAAAACTCCCAGTGATGTCAATGGGCTTTGGATCAGTCTGAAGAAGGTAAAGTGTATGCAGAGTCACCCTGTTCATTATACACAGTCATGATATAATTCCTTATTGTTCAGACAGCGGTGTCACTGCACAGAAAACGGGAACTATTTCACAATCAAAATAACCTTCTTGAGGAGTTTGGACAAATCCTTCACTCCTGATATTTTTTTTTCCAACATGGCAAATGAGCTTATTTGTAGGGCTGTCGATTAATCACAGTTAACTCATGCGATTAACTAAAAAAAAGTAATTGCGATTAAAAAAATGTGATTAATCGGGCGATTAATCGAGCTGTAAACAATAGAATACCAACTGAAATTTATTAAATATTTTTGGAGGTTTTTCTATATTTTCAAATATATTTATTTCAGTTACAAAGTGTACAGTGCCCACTTTATATTATTTTTATTACAGATATTTGCACTATAAAAATGATAAAAGAAATAGTATTTTTCAATTCACCTCATATAAGTACTGTAATGCAAACTCTTTATCATGAAAGTGCAATTTACAATATAGATTTTTTTTGTTGCACAACTGCATTCAAAAACAAAACAATGTAAAACTTCAGAGCCTATAAGTCCATTCAGTCCTACTTCTTGTTCAGCCAATCGTTAAGACAAACAAGTTTGTTTACATTTAGGGGAGATAACTCTGCCCGTTTCTTAATTATAATGCCACCTGAGAGTGAGAACAAGCATTCGCATGGCACTTTTGTAGCCGGCATTGCAAGGTACTTATGTGCCAGATATGCTGAACATTCATATACCCCGTCATGCTTCAGCCACCATTCCAGAGGACATGCTTCCATGCTGATGATGCTTGTTAAAACAAGAATTTGTTAATAAAATTTGTAACTTAACTCCTTGGGGGAGAATTGTATGTCTCCTGCTCTGTTTTACACACATTCTGCCATATATTTCATGTTATAGCAGTCTCGGATGATGACCCAGCACGTTTGTTTTAAGAAAAAAACAGTTACCTACCTTTTGTAACTGTTGTTCTTCGAGATGTACTGCTCATGTCCATTCCATTCTAGGTGCGCGCCCGCCCCTGTGCATGGGCATCAGAGATTTTTGCCTTCACAGTACCTGTAGGGCCGGCTGTGGCAGCCTCTGGAGTGCTGCACTCATGCCGCAGTATATCAGGCGCCACCGGCCTTACACCCTCTCTGTTCCTTCTTGCCAACAACTCCGACTGAGGGGAAGGAGGGCGGGTAATGGAATGGACACAAGCAACACATCTCGAAGAACAACAGTTACAAATGGTAGGGAACAGTTTTTTCTACTTCGAGTGCTTGCTCATGTCGATTCCGTTCTAGGTGACACACAAGCAGAATCAACGGGGAAGGGCTCGGAATTCACAATCTTGCAGCACTGCTCTGCCAAAGCCAGCATTGTCTTGAGCATCCTTGGTCAGCGCATAGCGTGACACAAATGTGTGGATGGACAACCAGGTTGGGCCCGACAGATCTCGTGGATTGGCACCAGGAAGGCAGCTGATGATGCCTGCGCCCTAGTCGAATGAGCCATCACAGTCGCTGGCAGGGGAACCTTCCCCAGCTCGTAGCTGCAGCAGATGCAGGCCATGATCCAAGATGAGATTCTCTGGGCTGACACTGGGCAGCCTTTCATCCCATCCGCAACAGCAGCAAACAACTGTGTTGACTTATAGAACGGCTTTGGTCTATCAGTGTAGAAGGCCAGTGCCTGTCTAACATCCAGGGCATACAGCCTGCGCTCCTCATTCATCGCATGAGACTTTGGACAAAGGACTGGTCGGTAAATGTTTTGACCAGTGTGGAACTGGGAGATGACCTATGACAGAAAGGCCATATGCAGACACAGCTGCACCTTGCCCCTACAGAAGATCGTATAGGGTGGCTCTGATGTGAGTGCCCTGATCTTGGACACCCTGCGAGCTGAAGTTATAGTGACCAAGAAGGTGAGCTTCCAGGAGAGAAGCAGAAGGGAGCAGGAAGCCAAGGGTTCGAAGAGGCGACTCATGAGTCTGGACAGCACAAGATTCAGGTCCCAAGGGGGGACCAGCTCTTGGACATGCATGTAAAGGCTTTCCAAACCTTTCAGGAAATGCCCCCTCATGGGATGGGTGAAGACCGACTGGCCTTGAAGTGAAGGATGGAACACTGAAATGGCTGCCAGGTGTACCTTGATCAAAGATACTGACAAACCCTGGTGCTTAAGGTGCAGTAAATAGTCCAGGAAGTCCTGCAGCTGGGCCTTATCAGCACAAATGTGTCAGTCCGAGACCCAACACATGAACCACTTGCACTTTGCCACATATGTAACCTTAGTGAATGGTTTTCTGCTGCCCAGCAAGACCTGCTGGACACCAGCAGAACACCCCCATTCATCCACACTCAGCCATGCAGCAGCCAAGCCATCAAGTGCAGTGACTCCAGGTTCAGGTGCAGCAGGTTCTGTAACAGCAGGTACGGCCAAAGAGGTAGCTGCAACGGGGTGGCTGCCGAGACACTCAGCAATGATGATGAGGCCAGGCCAGGGCTATGAGGATGATCAATGCTTTGTTGTGCATCTGGCCACCACCGTACCCTTCTCCACCAGAGTGCCAAACTCTTGGGCCAAACCCTGAGGGAGGGGTTCCTGGAACTTTTTGAGACCATCACAGAGATTAAAATTGTACCGGCCCAGCAGGGCCTGATGATTCGCCACCCACAACTGCAGGCTGGCAGTAAAATAAATCTTTCTCCCAAATAAATCAAGTTTCTTAGTGTCCTTATTTTTGGGAGTTCAGGAGCTGGGAACGTGCTTGTCTTTTTCGTTGGCTGCAGATACAACCAGCAAGCCCGGGGGCAGGTGGGTATAGAGATATTCAAAACCTTTGGCCAGCACAAAGTGCTTTTTCTTGGCCCATTTCGAGGTTGACGGGATGAAGGAGGGAGTCTGCCACAGGGCCATGTCTATCTTGAGGACCCCTTCATGCACAGGCAGGGCAACCTGGGCAGGCGTAGAGGCAGAGACGACATTGAAGAGGGTGTCCTTCTGCTCCACCATCTCCTGTACCACAAGCCCCAAGTCCTCGGCCACATGCCAGAGAAGGTCTTGTTGCTCTCTGAAGTCATTTGGCAGGCTAGTTCTGGAAGGTCCCGCAGCCGCCTCATCTGGGGTCGACAAGGAAGATTGGACCCCTGGTGAAGGTGCAGGGTCACGACCAGGGAAAAAGGCTTTGGGGTGGGCACAGGTTCCTCCACCCCGACCTCAGAGAGGGCTTTCAGTACCAGGTCCAATGCCAGGTGGACCACGGTGTGCTGTGAAGGACGCATCATCATAACCAGTACACCCCACACTCTCTAATAAGGCCACTGCACTGGCCACTGGCTGTGCTGCCCTTGTGGTACTGCCAGTGAGGGGCTCCAGTGCCCAGTGATGCCAATGAGACCGTGGCGCAGGGCTGAACTGGCCCTCCGTACTGGAGGAACCTTCTTCCAGCGACCAGGGAGGAGCCGTCAACACCTGTGTTTGTTTGCTGGTCGTAGCTACCGGTGACCATTGCCTGGGCGTAACTGAACGGGAACTGGAGCATCGAGAGCGGGACTGGTGCCAGGGGGACCGGTACTGGGACAGGGAATGTTCCCACCATGCTGGTGATCGGGACTGACGCCTAGAGGACAACCGTCGAGACAGAGAGCGGTGCCGGGAATAGAAAGAGGAGTGTTGGGCCCATCTGTAGAGTAGCACCGTGGGGATCTGGAAGCTTGCCTGTGTGACTGACGACACAATTGGGATCTGCCCCGTGATTCCAAATGCGGCAGCGATGATCAATGTCTTCTATCCGGCGACCGGCGTTGTTCCCATGTCCTCTGAGGAGTCTTAGTGGCGGGCTTGCCCTCTTTGGGAGCAGGTGGAGACCTGTGCTCTCTCTGCGCCAGGGGGAGCCTGGGCTGACGAAGGTGCAGGCAGGTGTGTGGGTCCCATACTGCTCCCATGAGTCAGTTGCGGACCTTTAAGGGAGCTGGGCGCCCCAGCTGGAGAGGCATGATCTCATGGCTCTGGAGCAGTCTGATGGGCAGGCCCGGGTCCCTTGATAGATGACCCCTGGGCCTTCTTGCTCGGTGCCAGGGAGCATTTCTTGGCCGCCTTCTTCGGTGCCGGTGATGGCAAACGGTGCCAGCAGGAGTCAGGTGCCAGCGGTGCGCTGCACACAGATGCCGAGGCACTTGGCATGACCTGCCCACATGGCTCCCAAGCCGGGTGGAGGGCGGACTCCATCAGGAGAGTCCTGAGGCAGATGTCTTGCTCCTTCTGGGTGGGGGGCCGAAAGTTTTTGCAGGTCCGGCACCGCCCCTTAACGTGTGACTCCCCAGGCACTGAAGGCAGCTGCTGTGGGGGTCACTTATAGGCATAGGCCTGCTGCAGTCAGAACGGGGCTTGAACCCAGGAGACCGGGGCATGCCCCACCTGGGGCAAAGTCCCACTGGGACCCTAACTACTAACTTACTAATACTTAACAAGCACTTAAAAACTACTTAAGACTAGCAAAGCGAACTATATACATTGGCATTAAGGCATGAAGTTCAGAATGGTAGACACCCGCTAGCTCTTGCTAAGTAAGAAAGGTGCGCCAACTGACCACCATAGGCGGTAAGAAGGAACTGAGGGGGTGTGGGGCCGGCGGTGCTTGATATACTGCCACATGAGCACAGCATTCCGGAGGGCACCACAGCCAGCCCTACGGGTACTGCTAAGGCAAAATTCTCTGACAGTCGCGCACTTGGCTGCGTGCACACCTGGAATGGAATCAGCCTGAGCAAGCACTCAGAGAAGAACACTTTCCCTACAGATTTGACAAAACGCAAAGAAGGTACCAATGTGAGATTTCTAAAGATAGATGCAGCACTTGACCCAAGGTTTAAGAATCTGAAGTGCCTTCCAAAATCTGAGAAGGACAAGGTGTGGAACGTGCTTTCAGATGTGTTAAATGAGCAACACTCCTATGTGAAAACTACAGAACCCAAACCATCAATAAAGAAAATCAACCTTCTGCTGGTGGCATCTGACTCAGATAATGAAAATGAACATGCATTGATCCGTACTGCTTTGGATTTTTACTGAGCAGAACCCATTATCAGCATGGACACATGTCCCCTGGAATGGTGGCTGAAGCATGAAGGGACACATGAATCTTTAGCACATCTGGCATGTAAATACCTTGCAATGCCTGCTACAAAAGTGAGCCTGTGCTCACTTTCAGGTGACACTGTAAATAAGAAGCAGGCAGCGTTATCTCCCATAAATGTAAACAAAATTGTTTGTCTGAGTGATTGGCTGACCAAGAAGTAGGACTGAGTGGACTTGTAGACTCTAAAGTTTTACATTGTTTTATTTTTGAATGCATTTACTTTTTGTACATAATTCTACATTTGTAAATTCAACTTTCATGATAAAGAGATTGCACTACAATTGCATTACAACTGTAATGGGGGAATTGAAAAATACTATTTTCTTTTTTACAGTGCAAATATTTGTAATAAAAATAAATATAAAGTGAACACTGTACACTTTGTATTCTGTGTTGTGATTGAAATCAATATATTTGAAAATGTAGAAAACATCCACAAATATTTAAATAAATGGTATTCTATTGTTTATCAGGGTGATTAACCACACGATTAATCATGATTAATTTTTTTAATCACACAATTAATTGCAAATAATTTTTTTAAATCGCTTTACAGCCCTGCTTATTTGATTAGCGCTGGGCATGCTCTAACTAGGTTTTGCTATGGAAACCTTAAGCAATTTAAGGACCTACTAGATTCATTGCTATGCAACTCAAGGAAAGCTTAAGCTATTGCTTCAACCTTCTTAAAAATTTACCCAAACTGGAAGCAAGAAATAAACTGTTATATAGAGAAGCCCAATACTGTACATCTCTGTGTTAATGCTGATCACTCTTTTAATTCCCCAGACACATATAGCGTTCTGAAGCCTTATAGTGAGGTTCTGCTCTGAAAACTGACTGCGTAAATGACATCTTGTTTAGTGTTTTCCATCTGGAGGTTGCATTCTGCTTTCAGTTATATTGGTGCAAATCCATTGACTTTAAAGGGCTCACAAATGGTATGACAGCAAGCTGAATTTGGCCAAATGACTTTTCATATCAAATTTGCTCAGTTTCCAAGTTGACGGGGGGGTGTTAACAACCAGTTCTGCAATTCCTTCTGCTCTCTGAACATAGTGCTGTTCTTCTTCTGCTCTGTGTGTGTAACAGCTACAAAAAGATGTTAAATGAATGTTAAGGTTTCAAAGACAAGCACGTAAAAGTTAAGAAATGCCAGGTAAAAGCATGTTAAAAATTAAAATGGGCAAAACAATGTATTTTCCCTAATCTCTTTCTTGGAAATGGCTGAGCTGTTTTAGCTGAAACTTTTAAAAAAAATCAGTCTGAATCAGACACCTGGCTTGGAACATTTTCAGCCCAAATGGTTACAGTTTGGCAAAGCTGTGACTAACTGAAAATGGGCTTACCATGGAGAGTTTCAGACTGGCTGAACGATGAGCATCACAACCAGCTCCATCGGTAATAATATGGGCACAATCCACCTTAATTCTAGCATTTCCGAACTTTTGAGTGCTTAACTTTTCAACCTTAAATTATTTGTGTGCGTGGAGAGAGCAAGCGAGATGTACAAAGTCATCAACCATCATAGACAATGAATCCTCTCTAATCAGAATATAGCTGGTTTTAGTTTAGTCTGGCCCAAGCATCCGATACAGTACTGTGTGCTCTGGTCTTTTATAGCTTTATTAATTCTGCAATGAACAGTTTTTGACAGAAAACGAGGCAGCTGTGACTTAGCACACATACAAGAGGAATAACAAGGTGCTATATTTAGTGATTTTTTCCCTCACCATAAGCACATTTTTATTCATCTAATGAGCTGGTATAATAAGACCAATGGCTCACTGATTTTCTGCAAATTCAGAACTTTTAGTTTTTTCCAGTGGTTTTCTGCAGAAGTCCAGTGACTTTTTTTCCTTGATGGGCCTATCGTTTCTTCCTGTACAGATACTGTTGGCATTCTCATCCCTTCTCACCCAGGGGGATCAAACTATTTTTTGATGGGTGAGTAAAACTTATGGTGGTTTTTTTTTTTTAAAATCTCCTTCACTTGATCATAGTAAAAGACAGGTGAGTTTGTTTGGTGCCCAGACTGGTAAAGTTCTGTAATAATATTGCAAGATTGCTTTGACAGTCTTGTCTGTTTAAAGTTCGTGACCAGAAAAAATTGAAACTGTATAAACATTAAAAACATCACCTTTCATGCAATTCACCTTACTTAGCCCCGACCCAACAAAACATTCAAGCACACAAGTAGTCTCATTGACTTCAGTGGTACTAAAAACGAAAAGAGATAATTTGCCTAGAAATAAACACTCACTTTAGATTTAAAAAAAAAAAATCTAAACTCTAGAGTCTCTGAAAAACAGTATCAAACAGCCTTCACTGCTAATGATCTTGACTCATTCCCCACTGTGAGCTAGTTTTGAACTGGTGACCTAGAAGCAAAAGCTTCTGTCTCCACTAAAACCTGTTGCATCCTGACACAGGGGACTCTATATCCATGAATACCTGTTAATACGATGTTTCGAGGATTTAGGGAAATGATAGACTGGAAAAAAATTCTGATACCTTGCCTAATGGTAGCTAAGACTTCAGATTTGGTTGTCCTAGTTCTTGCCGTTTGGTCTCGTCCTCTCGCTAGTCAATTTGAATGAAACATTTTTGCCCCTGGGATTAGCTAAAGATATGTCTCTTACTTTTATGCTGCTCTGTTTTGGACAGTTGTGCCTTGATTTCACATTTCCAGTCTCTCATTTTTTGTGTGTCTGTCTAGCTCTCATGTGCTCTTGTATGTTTAGTTTCTTTCCTTGCTTCAGTAAAATGCCGTTGCTACCAGCAATATGAGCCTGAGAGTTAGCACTGACACTATGGGAACAATCATTTCCCATTCAAGTGGAAATTCACAGATGTCCATCTAGTTAGGAGTCTAGAGCGGGTCATGCAGGAAAGCACTGAACCCTGGCATCAGATAGAGCTGCCTGCTGTTGACTGCTCCTTGTGGTTCTATCCATGAATGGTTTGTTTCTGGTACCCTTCCAAACAAGAGGAATAGTCTGATGGGTCTGGAAAGCATCTATTCTTGGGCCATTTGCTTGTACCAGCATGTGATTGGCTGCTTGCTTTCACATGGGCTTATTTTGATTCAGTTCATTGGAGAAAGCTAACATTCTGCCACTGCTGTGCTATAAAACAATGACAACAGTGTTTCCACCAAGTGCAATCCATCCTTTATGGCAGGTGGCCTCGTGTCTACAACTCTTGTTACATGTGCACGGGCACGGCACTTGTTGTGGATGTGATGGTATGTAAATGTATTTGTAGAAGCAACCCCGGACCTAGGGCGCCACTCTCCTTTTTCCACCTCACTCAAGCCCTGTGTAAGTTGATCTAGCAGAGTGAGGGTTTGTATAGTGTCATAATGGGCAATTCTTTTTTTAACACTAGGCCACTGGGGGCCGGGGTGTGTGGTCCAACACGTTGAAACTATGTGACTAGGGATTGCTGTAGCCCGATGAATCAGGCATCCTTCTGTTTCATGGCAGCTTCAGGGAGCTAGGTCTCATTTCTCTGCAGCTTTGTTTCTAAAGACACAAACATTTACCCCTTCCAATTTGTCATTCCAAAGAATAAGTTTTTGGACGTCAGGTCTGGCACTGATTTGTTATGTTTGAAAAGCCTCAAACAAGATCTTTCAAGAAACAGATAAACTTTAGTCATAAAGGTGATTAATTCTATTATGCAAAAGGAACAGGAGTACTTGTGGCACCTTAGCAACTAACAAATTTATTAGAGCATAAGCTTTCGTGGGCTACAGCCCACTTCATTTTGCAACAGAAAAGCTTCAAAAACAGACTAATGAAGTGGGCTGTAGCCCAGGAAAGCTTATGCTCTAATAAATTGGTTAGTCTCTAAGGTGCCACAAGTCCTCCTTTTCTTTTTGCGGATACAGACTAAAACGGCTGTTACTCTGAATTCTATTATGAAATACGACAGGCCCAGGAATTTGATTGGCATTATCTCATTAAGAATGCCTCTGACCTGGGCTACTTCAGCCATCATGCCATGTTCTCCAGTATGTTCTGAAGGAGTGACACTGATGTACAAAAATACAGAGAGCAAGCTAATTCTTCCAGTATAAGACATAATTTATGCTCACTCAGTCTTTCATGTTCTGTATGGGACCCCATGAGCTCAAGGAGCAGTATAAGTAGAGTAGCACAACACCAGGGGGCAGCAACCCCCCCTCCCCTGGGCTCATCACCAATTGCAGCTGCCTCTTCCCACACAAGTGCTGACTTTCCCAGCAGAAGTGACCTTCTAAGAAGTCCCTTGGAAGGCAGCACAGGGATTTACTGTTCGTTAGAGGAAACTTTAAATGATTTAAAAGAGGATAACTTTAACTGTTTTATAACTTGCAAGGTCTGCAAATCATTAGGCTGGGTAACTCTTCCCATAGTTCTCATTCACTTGGTTCAACATGTCTTCAATGAGACTGTAAACTCTACCAGGCAGGGGCCACGTTTACACACATATTTGTGTGGCACCTAGTACAACGGGGCCTCAGCCAGGACTGGAGACTGTGTGAGCTACCGGGATATATATAACGGTCGAAGAATACTGGCAGATGTCGCTAGTTCTACTGAATCAGTTGGTAGCGTAACAGCTGAGCAAATTCTACTGCTGCAGGAGCACTCTGCTGCTGGCAAAGCACTCCCAGGGTGACGTGGGCAAACCTGAGGCCACCCTGGGGAAGCAAGGAGGGGGGGGGGGGTTGGACTAAACTAGAAGTGTGTTTACATGAGGGGTTTTGCCAGCACAGTTGTATCAGTCAGGAACTTACACCTCTTCGCACCCCTGACTGACATAGCTATGCTGGTAGCAGTCTGTGGTCGAGACCTTGCCTTACCGTGAGATGCAACATACCATTAGTTCAGGAACATGCATAGGCAGTGGTAACCTGTTGATATTTCAGTGTGGTGATGGCAGTTAACGAGTCCGTTGTTTAATGGCGTCTCGGTATGGGAGAGTAAGCTTTTGTGACAGGTTTCAGAGTAGCAGCCGTGTTAGTCTGTATTCGCAAAAAGAAAAGGAGGACTTGTGGCACCTTAGAGTCTAACCAATTTATTTGAGCATGAGCTTTCGTGAGCTACATCATGCAACCGATGAAGTGAGCTGTAGCTCACGGAAGCTCATGCTCAGATAAATTGGTTAATCTCTAAGGTGCCACAAGTCCTCCTTTTCTTTAAGCTTTTGTGGTTAGTATCCACCAGACATGCACACGCACCACAGTAGCTGTCGGTGGCCTTTTTTTGGGGGGGACCCCAAACCTAGCCACCATTTTTCAGATGGAGTTTGGAAGGCTTTACTTGTTCCTGCAGCACCCCTTTCTAGAGCCAGAGTGGCCGCTCCCAGCTGTCTTCTCAAGTTACGGGTTAGGAAGAAGCTAAGACCTGGCTTTGAGACGTGTTTAGTGAACTCCTTAGTTGACTGTGTTATCTATAAATACTTCCCCAGTTGGTGTTAGATTTATTTATTAAACTTGCTTTTTCCACTTTTCCTTGCCTTGATTTGGGCTGTTTAATGCTTTCAATAAGACCAATTAAGTGGAGAAGGAAGAAGTCTTAATATCATGGTCCTTAATGTGCTACTTGATCTGCGAAGCGACGTCAGTGAGGAAATCCTTACTCATCTACAAATACATTTATAGTTAAAAGAAGAAATATGCTGCTCTCAAGTTAATTTACCCTTAATAATAATCCATTAGCTTCTCTTGTTGTGGCTTGCTTTTGGGTCCATAGATGGTGCCATTATTATATATAAAATATGTATTGCTTTTGGCTGCTGTCTTGGGTGCTCTCTGTGGCTTATGCACACAGAGTCAGATGTCTGAATAATCTTATACATATCAACACAACAGCAAGGCCCAATGGTCCATAAGTGACAAAGCTAGGCAAAGGAAGCAGGTTTTGATTAAGTATTTGAACGTGGAGCTGACGGATGCTTCATGTAAGAGAAAGTCAGAGCTCTTCAAAGTAGGGGGACAGCATGAGAAATGGCTTGGGGTGAGAGAAAGAGGATGTCTTGGCAAGAACAGTTTCTAACAGGGATTATGTGAGGGCAAGTCACTGGCTGGTTCCCCATCTGTAAAATGGAGTCAATACTACCTCCCTATCCTACAGGCTGCTGTGATGGTTTGTTAATGTTTGTACAGTGCTTCTGTAATAGCGGTATACCTATTGCATGTCAGACCATGATTGGAACTGCTAAGCACATGCAGCTTGTATTGGCTTCCGTTGGAACTGTGGGTGCCCTGCATCAGAGATCAGTTTTCCTCCAGGGTATTTGCTGCCTTTGAGTGGCCTGTCCATGGATGTGCATTGGTAAAAACTTTAGGAAAAGAGCTGACAGACTTGTTGGCATTCCAATCTAAAGCCTGGGGAGGGAGTTTGCATGAAGGTCCTGACATCTGAGACAGAAACTTCATCCAAGGCAGTGGGAGAAAAGAATTTATTAGGAAAATCATGATTCATAGAGGCACCTTGATTGCTAGCAGCACGGGAGGCTTGACGACTGTTGCCAAACACTACAAATCAAAGGTAAAAGTATAAGAGAATAAATACAACAATTGGCAGTTCAGTGTCTACAATCATTATCTGCGGCATTTGTTAAATCAAACACCATGTGTATTGCATGTACTCACTCTGGCAAATTGTTATTGATTTTCTAAGTTCAGTGGGCCATATTGTACCATAAGTTTTAAAACAGAAGTCCCTATTGAAATAAGAGTCAGATTCAATGGCATGATATGTTTGAAGGTATGGGAATTTATCGTTAACCTTCTGAATGCTGAGGGCTGGTCCAGGAGCCACTGAAGTTAATGAATGGAAAGGTTGATAATACAACTCTGTATCTTTATGCCTTTGGTTGATGTTGCTCTAATATTCTTTTCTAGTTTTTAAATATGGGGAGCTTTTGTTCTTCTTTCAAGCTTTTAAAGATCAATGCAAACCTTCATTTTCTATAAATAATTTAATAAATACTTTGTTTTACAATAATACATCAAGTGACAAATTCATAGCAAACAAGAGTCACAAGGAATTTAGGATCAGTATACTTTAATAAGGTATCAGTGTCAAAATACATTTCCTTATCAAGTTAAAGTTCCCATACAGTCATTATATTGTCAATAAGAATTCAGAAATATAGATTGTAAAATAATGATGCTACATTTGGTTAATATTAAGCATGGAATATTTGAGTGTCTAGTAAACTGTTATGGTATAACATCTTTAATGCTGAAACTACACAAACAAACAAAATAAAAGAGCAATATTTAAGTGTCATTAACCCTTCAAGCACTCAAGTCATTACCACTACAGATTTGCTAAATAAAATGTTTTTTTTTTCTTCACTTAGCAACAGATGCCTTTTAAAAGTAACTTATTTTTGGTAAAATGTTCTTGAAGGTACTGAGGGTCACTAATAACTTTTTTAAAATGTACCAACAACAGAAAAGGTTTTCAATTATTTTTTCAGTGTGTAAGACCGTAAGGTTAAGTATCACTTAAACAGAATGATCTCTGAAGTGCTCAATGAACGCAATGCTCCCTACCTGCAAATGTTAGTGCATCGTACAAAGGGATTTGATAGAACATAGTTGGAAGTCTGAGTAGAATGGCTTTGAGTCTGGGGACAACTTTATGGGCCAGATTTTCAGCTGGTGTAAACTGGCACTGATTTTCATCAGTGGAGGATCTGTTAGTTTAGGAGCAAGAGGAAATAGTTTGTCCTCACATGTCTGCTATCGTGCATTTGGTCCTTGCCCTTCCTTTCTTCATTTTCCACTGAACAGCTAGACTTTACAGAGCAATACCTATACTTATTTTCCAACAAAGGCAAAGAGGTTTCCGGGAACAAAATTGAATCCTTGCCTTTTAAATAAATTCATGATAACAAGAGTTGTTTTTTTGGTGGTTCTGAAGATGTCGGATTGCCTTATAATGACATGCTGTAAGATTATGTGCACTTGAAAGGCTATCAACAATACAAGGAAAGCTAAAATAATAAAGAAAACCCTCCCAGCCCAACACTCTTAACATCTTATTTTTACTAGGGTAACTCAATAATAAGTAGGCAAAGGGAAATACTATTTTAACTTTTATTTTTAATGTTTCACGAGTGTGGATTATGTTGCTATCTAGCGTATAAAATGCACACAAAATAAAGGTCAACTTAATTGGTAATTAGCAGTGTTAGTACTGGCTTTTGGACAAATCCTGACAGTCCTGCAATATTGGCAACCCCATAATGAGTGTTACCAGCTCTAGTCAAAAACAGCTCTTAAAAAGTGAGTATGGTTCTGGTTCTATGTCTTAGCCATCACAAAAGTACCAATACATAATAACCCAAATAGAAATTCCAAAAATTCAGTTACATTTTGTGTAAGAAAAAAGAAAAGAAATAACACCCCCGCAAAAAACCCCATCACAAATGAAGACATAGGTGCAGAGCCTCTGCTAGCATATGTCAATGTAGCTCTCTATACAGCAATAGAGGGATACCAGGTTCAGCAGCTGAGGATCTAGCCCACGTTAGGAAAAAAGCTACACTGTGCAACTTTTGCAGATATCCACAAACTCTGCAGTTCACCCTTCACATTTCTTTCAGCAAATAGTATCTGATTTAGGGGGAGAAAATCAGAAAGTCGTGATGTGAGGTTTTTTTATTTTTTTTCCAAAAGATGTTAAATTTACAATATGATTAGTGCTGGGAAATAGACTACAAACACAGTAGGGGCATGGAGAATTTTAATTTAGAAGGTCAATACAAACTGTGGCTGGAGAACAGATTTTTTTTGTTTGTTTTCATTTATCTTTGGCAATAAAAATCAATCTTTGCAGTACAGGAGCCAAAAGTATTAGAGAGACATTTACACCACAGGTTTGTTAGCATGAATACTGAAGAAAATGCCAGAGAATATAAATTACAAGTCAGGCAGAAGGGTAAATCATATGCATTTTCTAAAGAACACTTTTATTAAAATAGAGAAAAATACAGTAGATGTATATTTTCAATAAGAATAATAAAGTGAGTAATTTCAAAAAGGCCGCTATTTGGTAATGTGGACAAGTTCAATACATAAGTAAAATCTTGTAAAAGTGTACTGGGTATTAGAAATTGTCTACTTGAAAAAATATATTTAAAAACTGAAGATGTTTTGAACAGTATAGGCCAAGGAATATTGCAAGGTTACTCAGGTTGCCTGGTCAAGAGCTCTGAGCAAATCACATCCTTGCAGAAGTGTAGAACTGCCCAAAACAGGGACATTCACCTCACAGTCATATCTGGTCAATTCAGGCAACAAATATGGTTCGTAAGATTGCCCAAGCAGACGACTTGTCACACCTGAAATAAGAGTGTTAAAGAAAAAGGGTAAACTCATGAATGATGCCTATCTAACCAGAGTGGGGAAGGTCAACTTTTCCCTCATTTAGCTTTCTTTGGTATTCTAGAACATTCAGGCACCTGAAAACAGCATTACATCTTCCAGTTCAAATCTATATATGCCAATCAACTTTTAAAACTGAGAATAATCTCACATGTTGAAATTTTAACTAGAGTGAAACATGTTTTCTCTTCCTTGTCATTTAGATTTTCTTAAAAGGGGAAATCATTCTAGTTCAAAACAGGAAACCTGTAGTAAACCACATAGTTTTCTGAATTATCACCAATTGCAGTCATGTATCTCTTCTAATTTTTTTCTTAAGAAAGGACCATAAAATAAAGTCAAACCTACATCTGCTGAACTATGACTCACTTCTGTGATTAGGCTGTTGTTGTAGTAAGGTGTTTGTTCACACTTTCAGCTGAAGGGGAAAATGTATGCACAAGCTGTCAAACATAAAATCACTCTGAAGTTACACAGTTGCTACGTTTATAACTATGCAAAAGAACTGTGACAATCATATTTAACGTTGTGCTGTCATTTCAACTTTTATTCCTCTATTTACCAAGATTAATGGTGGGCATCAGATTTTGTTGAGATCAAAGTTACCAAGTCCAAGTATATGGAGGAAAGGACAGTAAAAAATGAAGGAGAGAATTCAGATATAAGTTGATATAAAGAGGACAAAGACAGTACTGGGTGCTGGGAAAAGGCAATAGTGGACAAGTTTTCTGCACTCACTGTTCAAAAAAAATTTTTTTTTTGGTAATTCTTGTTAAATTTGTTTAGGAAGATTTTCACTACAGTCAGAAAAGTGAACTGTTATAATGTCATTTAATGCGCCTGTTGAACAGTGAAGCATGCACTATCAAGGCATTGTAAGACTGTTATTTTAGCGGATATATTTTAATACATTTGCTAAACTTCCTTATAAAAGGGAAAATGGCTCTATCTGATATTAGTGAGGTATAATTTTAGAGGAATGAGTGAGGCTTACTTACCCTTTGCCTAAATCTATATAGGTATCCATTGACAGTTATGCCTTTGGACACTTATTTTGAAGAAAGAAAAGGAGGACTTGTGGCACCTTAGAAACTAACACATTTATTTGAGCATAAGCTTTCGTGAGCTACAGCTCACTTCATCGGATGCATACCTCCGAAGAAGTGAGCTGTAGCTCATGAAAGCTTATGCTCAAATAAATTGGTTAGTCTCTAAGGTGCCACAAGTCCTCCTTTTCTTTGTGCGGATACAGACTAACACGGCTGCTACTCTGAAACCTGTTATTTTGAAGAGTATCCACTCATGGGTTCTCAAGGATTCAGACACCAATGTATGGCCATTTATATTTTCAACTTTGGATATTTTAAATTAATGCTTTTCAAGGGTCAGCTCATTCTCTCCCGCTTCCCTGGGGTTGGAATGCTCTGAATGCAGTAGAATCACCATGGACTCACTGCCCAGAGGCTTACATGGCCACACAGGAGGGGAATAAGGTTCAGGCTAGCAAGGGAGAGCTAGTGCAGGACTAGTGGGTCTGCAACAATGTGGATACACTGACTAAAATCAGGCCTGGTTGATGGCATTCGAGAAATGGCTATTTTGGCAGCTTCTATGCTACAATCGGATGGGAGGATTCTGAGCTGCCAGTTCAGACAGAGTTCCCTGGTTCGATCTCCATTTAACTTAAGCTTCACCACAGGGGGCAAAGTTGTTGGGTTGGATCACATCTAACTCATTTTCTGGGAGGAAGAATCTGATATAAATACATATATGCAGGGGGCTTACTGTTGAGACTGTGCTGATGGGTGCTATTGAAATGTTTGATTGATAGTGTGTGCAATACAGATGTTCATATTAAATGTACACACATATATATATATATATGCAGAGAGAGAGACAAAACAAAACACTAAGTTGAATTTATATGAAGTTTGAAAGTTTGTGCATAAGATATGGCCTAGAGACACACGTTTGTGGGATTTATGCACAAACTGTCAAACTAGACATAAATGTATACGTACATTCAGAATTTTATCACTTCAGTATAATATAAATTATACCGATTTGGGTTGAAGTTTATTGTGCATCCGATGAAGTGAGCTGTAGCTAATGAAAGCTCATGCTCAAATACATTTGTTAGTCTCTAAGGTGCCACAAGTCCTCCTTTTCTTTTAACTCCCCTTTGTAAGTCATCAGACCTCATATCTGTATTGAAACCAAAGAGCAAAACCATTTTCTCATTTGTCTGTGATCGTGCCTTACCTGACTTTTTATGAGCTGGTTGAACATTGAAGTTCTGATAATGGGAACTGAAAAACTGAGGGGGAAATGCTGCTTTCTGATTATCAGCAGGGTTTCCACAGGAGAGTTGCTGCTGTCGCTGCTGCAGTTGGTTCACTGGTTGGCTCAGGCCTCTCTGTGAGTTACGAATAAACTCATCTAAAATTAAATGTGACAATTGGTTTTTAAAAATGGCCTCTGTGTCAATGTGCCAACATATCCTCTGGGAGCACAAAAGCCAGGATTGAGCATCCCAGAGTCCTTGACTATAGTAAATGAAAGTATAACTGGCAAACTTTACCACACTGCTTAAAAGCTATGGCAGACCACCTTCACTGGTTAGTCAGTCACAGCCTCCCTGGAGCAGAGATTACATCACTATGCCAAATGAGTGAGGCCATTTTGTGAGAGAGCTTAAGACCAGGAGGCTAGATTCAATCTTTTTTCACTAAAAGCATTAATGTGCTCATTGAATTATTTTTACACATAGTGTAGCTGAAATGATTTGTTTCTTCCTAATAAGAATTCATTCAGAAATCTACAGTAGGTTTAGATAACCACCTTATTTTGACCATTCATCATTACCAGCACTTGAGGGTTCTTTCTTCAGAACCATTGACTGGCTAAACCTACTCCTAACCTAGTTTGTGAATAAATGATGCTGCATATAAAGGGATGGGTTGTATAACACAGTAGGCCATTCTATTCTGACTGTCCTAAGTGGGGAGAAGAAGAATTGGAATATTTGATCCCAAATTTTAATACTGCACACTAAGTTGATGTCTTAACACAGAAATCACACTTACTTTAGGCTGCCTTCCTGTGGCCTTGGACCTACTGCACAACAATGGTTCATATTTAGAAGAATACCTTTGCAACCAGAAGGTATAAACTTTTTAAATGAAAACTCTGATGCTGTGGAAATTACTGCAAATACCAAAAGGCCACAGTGACCCTAAATCTGAGTTATAGTAGAACTATCACACCAGGCTCCCTGGGAAACGGAGAACCCCAGAACAATAATATAAGCTTTCATTTACAGGACAATCCAACTCAGAGCACCGTTGATTGCATTAATGGTTGTTGGTTTATACGTTTGGTTTATGGTAGTTCTTCTGCTTTTGGCATGAAAATGGCAGGTATGATAATTCCTGCACAGAGTCTCTGTTTCTAGTGAAACTGTCCTAAAATAATATCTAGAAACAAATATTATAGAATCAATTTATGTCTTACCAGTGAGGACACTTGTGCTGAGGGACTTCTTTTCAGTAACCAATGAACAATTTTCACCTTTGAGAATTTTCATCCTTTTCCACATTAAATGAGATGGGTTAATCATTGACAAATCTGCCTGCAGTTGGATAAAGAAACCAGAAACAGACATAAGTAATCAAAATGAAAACCCTTTTGTAATGGTCATTGTTTGAAGTGTCTGAATTCCTTATAACAGATTACCCCACTCAGCTGTTGAAATGTTTGATCTTCATAATCCATCTGTCGCTTCAGTTTCAAACTGTTGGCAAGAGCAATTCTTGCAGGGTTTATATCTATGCCCCGTTGCTCAAAACTGTCCAGTGACCTGAAAAGAAAAGACCCTTCCTTGAGTGAGTAGTTTTCAAATAAATAAGACTATTTGTGTCTGAATTATCTTTCAAAGCCTTAAGGTTCATTTGGCATAGGACAGTGGGACAGGCTAGACTGCAAATGCAGAATTTTTCCTGGACTGCTAACCCAGTAGTCACTACACTTATTGCCATAATGCCTGAAAACTTTCAATATCAAGTAATCAAATAATCATGGAATTACCAGACTTCCATTACCTCACAATCGATAAGCAAAACCTTGATTGTGAAACAAAAATTGTATGATTTAGGAGGTCAAATTTTTAACAGGGATTAACCTGCTCTCCATTTTTGCAGGCATAATTATGGGTCCACACGTTAGTATTTGTGGACAAACATCTAGCTCTGTGGTCACATAGCCAAAAAGGCTAGCAACTGCATACAATTAATTGATCCTGCAGGTATAAAACTGCATGCGCCCACACCCCTGAGACGGTTACAATTTTTTTAGAAAATGAAACCCACCATTTTGTACATCTTTAGAAGTATTAACAACCCTAAAGCACTTAGAGCGCTTGTCATCTGTGAGTCCCAAAGAGCTTTACAAAGATCAGCCAGTATTTTTATCTCCATGTTACAAATCAGGAATCTGACGCACAAAGGAGTTAAGTGACCTGCCTGAACTGGACCACTATGCTTCTATCCTGGTTCTTACCCTATGCTCATCATAGTAGTAATACATGTAAATAAGCTGTATTGAAAACCTGAAATTTAAGGATGATTTCTGTTTAACAACATGCTTAAGACTATTACTGAAGCTCTTTACCTACGGTATTTATATGGCCCCCATGACTGTAGTACTTGAGCGCATCAGCCTTTCCTGTATTTGTCCTCCCACCAGCTCTATGAGGTAGGGAAGTGCTATTACCTCCACTTTACAGATGGGGAACAAATGCTCAGAGGCTTGCCCAGTGTCACACAGAAAGTCTGCGGCAGAGCAGGGAACTGAACCCAGCTCTCTGGCTACGCTGTAATCACTGGGCCATCCTTCTCCCTGTCCTACCAGATCTGTTTCTGACACTGCGTACAGTAAAGCAGCTTTGCAAAAGTGTTCTATGGTTTTGTGATAGACATGTACGTTTTCACAAATCCACACATCAGTACACTTATGATGATGGTGAAAATCAGCCCACTTCTGCTCCCATTCAAGTCAATGGAAGGGCAAAGCTGTTCACCTGAAAGGACAGCAGAATTGGGCTTCTAATATGCCATTCTGTTGAAACAAATTATTCCAGTAGAGTGGGCAAATAGACTTTTTCAAGGTTTGCAGCACAGAAGTCTCAAGGAGAGATACGCCTAACAGCTTGCATATTAGGACAAATTTACCTTTTCTTATATAAGGACATGTTGGGAGCGTGCACTGGTGGCCCTGATGAGGAACTTGCTAAGGACCCACAGTATTTATCCATTAGTCTCCATTTAGCAGGAACATACTGTACGGGTGGATCAGGTGGCCACTGGGTGCTTGGTCTTCCAACCATTGAAGCCAGTGGTGTGCTGGCTCGCGCATGGTATGGTGGCAGTGATGACTTGTTCGCATTGTTGAAGGACACAGATGACAGAGGTCCATGACCAGGGTTCATATTTTTATTTAACATCTGTTGGCAGTATTTCTCCAAGAGAAACTGATTCTGAGAGGCAGGAGCAAGGGGCTGGAAAATGGTACTCATGCTACTTAAACTTTGCTGGGTATTTTGTGCATTTTCAGGGAGAGGACGTTCTTCTTGGCAGATTGGGCTCAGCTGGAAATCTTCTCCATCCATGGGAATGTAAGGAGCCAGGGTTTCAAGATCCAGCTCATTGAAATCAGTCTGTACAAATAATAATAATAAAAAGCACATGGCAATTAATGTGTACATGGGAGATGAAATTTCAGTGAATGTTAAGACTGAAGAATCATTATACCTGCTGTATAGCTAAGAGTCACCTGAATTTCATAAATGAAATACTGAAAGTGGCAGATCCCTATTTAGAGATGCATGTAATTTCCATACTGAAATGTCTGTTTTCATGAATTATATACCATACTTGTTTCTGATATCACCAGGGATAAGGTTGCAGGGCAGATGAAAAACAGGAAGCAGGACTGAAAATCATGCTACACCCACCAGCCATGCTACCATACGCACAGCACTTTCTGAAGGCTGATGCCCAAATGCAGTTTGGGAGGTCAGCGTGGGTTGAACTGGAGCAAATGTTCCACTGGGCTTTGAATAACTTGTCTGCCAATGCTTAAGTGTGGCACATAGTTCAACTTCACTGCTGACTAATGGAAAATAAGTATTCAAAATATAATTGCACAGAAAATGTGTATCAAAACCACAAAAGGCCTATTAAACACAGTTTGCAGGACATTAACACATTCATTTTTATATTTTTCAGTGGGGGTGCTCACTGCATCTAAATGTTGCATCTTCCACGCAGAAGCAACTGAACCTTGAAGCAGGAAGAGAGCATGCTTCTCATCCACCCAGATCAGCAACACCCTCGCCTCCTATTTCCATCACAGCAATAGTCCCAGTTCTAGCCGTTAAAGGCCCCAGGTCCACCAGGAGGACTCAGATGACCAGCAGCAGCAGGAAGAGGAGCTACAAGCAGGGCAGAAAGGTCTCATACACCCTAGAAGTCATCTGAGCAAACTGATGTTGAATTGTTTCTGGTAACAATTATTTCTGTTGTGCTCCATGTTTGCCCTCCTTCCCCCTTGCCTGCCTGGCATTTCACTCTCTTTCCCTACCCATTCTCTGTACCCAAGCTCTGACATCTTCATCATCTGGACCCATGGAAAAGAAGCCCTTGAGGAATTCCACCATGATTTCAACAATTTCCATCCCACCATCAACCTCAGCCTGGTCCAGTCCACACAAGAGATCCACTTCCTGGACACTACAGTGCTAATAAACGATGGTCACATAAACACCACCCTATACCAGAAACCTACTGACCGCTATTCCTACCTACATGCCTCCAGCTTTCACCCTGACCACACCACATGATCCATCGTCTACAGCCAAGCTCTGCGATACAACCGCATTTGCTCCAACCCCTCAGACAGAGACAGACACCTACAAGATCTCTATCAAGCATTCTTACAACTACAATACCCACCTGCGGAAGTGAAGAAACAGATTGATAGAGCCAGAAGAGTTCCCAGAAGTCACCTACTACAGGACAGGCCTAACAAAGAAAATAACAGAACGCCACTAGCCGTCACCTTCAGCCCCCAACTAAAACTCCTCCAACGCATTATTAAAGATCTACAACCTATCCTGAAGGATGACCCAACACTCTCACAAATCTTGGGAGACAGGCCAGTCCTTGCCTACAGACAGCCCCCCAACCTGAAGCAAATACTGACCAGCAACCACATACCACACAACAGAACCACTAACCCAGGAACCTATCCTTGCAGCAAAGCCCGTTGCCAACTGTGCCCACATATCTATTCAGGGGACACCATCACAGGGCCTAATAACATCAGCCACACTATCAGAGGCTCGTTCACCTGCACATCCACCAATGTGATATATGCCATCATGTGCCAGCAATGCCCCTCTACCATGTACATTGGTCAAACTGGACAGTCTCTACGTAAAAGAGTAAATGGACACAAATCAGATGTCAAGAATTATAACATTCGTAAACCAGTCGGAGAACACTTCAATCTCTCTGGTCACGTGATTACAGACATGAAAGTCGCTATTTTACAACAAAAAAACTTCAAATCCAGACTCCAGCGAGAAACTGCTGAATTGGAATTCATTTGCAAATTGGATACAATTAACTTAGGCTTGAATAGAGACTAGGAGTGGCTTAGTCATTATGCAAGGTAGCCTATTTCCCCGTGTTTTTTCCTCCCCCCCCCCCCCCCCGGACGTTCTTGTTAAACCCTGGATTTGTGCTGGAAATGGCCCACCTTTATTATCATACACAACGTAAGGAGTGTGGTCACTTTGGATAAGCTATTACCAGCAGGAGAGTGAGTTTGTGTGTGGGGAGAGGGGGTGTGAGAAAACCTGGATTTGTGTTGGAAATGGCCCACCTTGATTATCTTACACAATGTAAGGAGAGTGGTCACTTTGGATGGGCTATTACCAGCAGGAGAGTGAGTTTGTGTGCGTGGGGGGGGGGGTGAGAAAACCTGGATTTGTGCTGGAAATGGCCCAACTTGATTATACACATTGTAAGGAGAGTGATCACTTTAGATAAGCTATTACCAGCAGGAGAGTGGGGTGGGAGGAGGTATTTTTTCATGCTTTGTGTGTATATAATAAGATCTTCTACTCTTTCCACAGTATGCATCCGATGAAGTGAGCTGTAGCTCATGAAAGCTTATGCTCAAATCAATTGGTTAGTCTCTAAGGTGCCACAAGTACTCCTTTTCTTTTCACAACTGCTGTATGTGCATGTGCAAACCAAGGGCTGTCTGTCACAAGTTGGAGGCATCCGTATGTGCATAAGCATTTTTTGTGTATGTGCTTTTGAAAATCTTCCCTGTAATCTCCTAGGTTTACCCATTTGACGGGATCAATTCAGCAAAGAGTAAGCTGATCTCATGGCAGGCATGTGTACTTCTAGCAGTGGCAGCTCCAACTGGTGAAGTCTGGATCATTTCCACTGTGCCTGTCTCAATTTGTGCACAGATCAGTCCTCAAGTGTTATCCTAGTTTTTAAGCTGTAGCTGAAAGAACTAGAGCTCATTATAGCCTCTGCATCATAAAACCTCCCCTAAGAGGAGCAACATTAAAGTCCAGATGGAGTTCTGCTGGCACAGGATCTCGAGGAGATGCACTCAATCAGCAAACTTTGCAGCTTGTCCGCTTTCCATTCATCTCCATACTCTTTCTTGGCTACACTGACCCTCTCTGGATCTTCCTGAGGAATGAGAACTGTGAGCAGCATTGAGAATTAAGTGCTGTATTACACTAGAATGGTCATCCATAGTACTGGTTATGGGGGAATTGTTTCATAGCTTGTGGGCAAGAAAATACTACTGTCCTCTCACCTGGGAGTTGCACTGGTTCTTTGACTCTGTGTCAATGGCAAAGAGCTTCTCAATCACCTCAATCTTAAGATCTTCATCTAAGGAGCTGTAATAGTCTCCTGGGCTGCTTGGCTGTACAAGAATAAAAACGAAGCAGTTAGATTATCACAGTACTTGATTCTGATATGGTGCTGTCAATGCACTGTGCTGTATAATAATGAACATCAGCTATGCAAAACAAACAACAAGACTGGGTCTACAGCATCTCCACAAACCAAATATTCTACTCAACTCTAATAAACACACACTATTCTCCAACAGAAAAAATGGTTACCTACCTTCCATAACTGTTGTTCTTCAAAATGTGTTTGTCATGCCCATTCCATTCTAGGTGTGCGCGCACCTACCTGCATGACCATCAGAGATTTTGCCTTAGCGGTACCCATAGGGCCGGCTGTGGAACCCTCTGGAGTGCCACGCTCATGCTGCGGTATATCAGGTGCCACCAGCCCTACCCCCTCTCAGTTCCTTCTTGCCAACACCTCCAACAGAGGGGAAGGAGGGTGGGTAATGGAATTGACATGAGCAACACACCTCTAAGAACAACAGTTATGAAAGGTAGGTAACCGTTTTTTCTACTTTGAGTGCTTGCTCACGTCGATTCCATTCTAGGTGACACACAAGCAGAATCAACAGAGGTGGGCTCAGAATTCACAATCTTGCAGCTTGCAGCACTGCTCTGCCAAAGCCAGCATAGTCTCAAGCGTCCTGGGTCAGCGCGTAGTGTGACGCAAATGTATCGACAGATGACTAGGTTGCAGCCCGACAGATCTCTTGGATCGGCACCTGTGCCAGGAAGGCAGCTGATGATGCCTGGACCCTAGTCGAATGAGCCATCATGGTCACTGGCGGGGGCACCTTCCCCAGCTCATAGCTGCAGCGGATGCAGGCCGTGATCCAAGATGAGATTCTCAGGGCTGACACTGGGCAGCCTTTCATCCCGTCCACGACAGCAACGAAGAAGTGCGTTGACTTACGGAATGGCTTTGTTCTATCAGTGTAGAAGGCCAGTGCCTGTCTGACATCCAAGGTATGCAGCCTGCGCTCCTCATCCTTCACATGAGACTTCGGACAAAGGACTGGTAAGTAAATGTCTTGACCAGTGTGGAACTGGGAGATGACCTTGGGCAGAAAGGCCAGGTGCAGATGCAGCTGGACTTTGTCCTTACAGAAGACCATATAGGGTAGCTCTGACATGAGTGCCCTGGTCTCGGACCCCCTATGGGCTGAAGTTATAGTGACCAAGAAGGAGACCTTCCAGGAGAGAAGCAGGAGGTAGCAGGAAGCCAAGTGCTTGACGCGGGGACCCATGAGTCTGGACAGCAGAAGATTCAGGTCCCAAAGGGGGGACCAGGTCTCAGACATGCAGGTTAAGGTGCTTCAAACCTCCTCCCACCCTCCGAATCCCCCAGTCCAGAGCCCATACCCCTCCCAACCCCTTCCTCAGCTGGAGCCCCCTCCCATACTCTGAATCCCTCAGCTCCACCCCCCAGCCTGGATCTCCCTCCTGCACCTCAAACAGAGGGACGGGGGTGGAGTGAGGGGGGGAAGGGGCCTCGGATGAGGGGCGCAGCAGGAGGCGGGGCGAGTGTGTTCAGTTTTGTGCAAGTAGAAAGTTGGCAACCATAACTCCAGAGGGCGCCACAGCTGGCCCTAGGCCCGGGGTACCGCTAAGGCAAAATCTCCGATGGCCGCACATGTAGGTGCCTGCACACCTAGAACAGAATCGACACAAACAAGCAGTTGAAGAAGATTATTACTTTTATCACTAAGAAATGGTAAAAAGTGTTGCATGCAATAATGATAGAAATGGTCTGCCATATGGATCTAGAGTTACGACTTCAGATATATTGTAAAAATAAATTTAAACTGACAATGTGAGACATCCCCTCTTAAATCTCTCTGAAGAGGAAAGGGGTAAGCCTGGGCTCCGACTTTCCTCTTCCAGCGTTTACAAATTAAATGGGGCATCCTCCAGGGATGGCCTGCTGGCTATGCTAAGTCAGCCCTTTCCAACTTCTAGGGGGCAATGATGCTAGTTTAATCAGACTAAACTCTCATGTGTTCCACGCAGTGCCTACTGCCTCTCACTCAGTTGTGCACCATCCAGCTTAGTTCAGAGCAAACCAAGTTTTCGGTTAGAGAGTACACAAATGAATGGACGGCAAACAGCAGCAGTTCGCTGATACCCAGCACAGAGCAAGGAGGGAGAGGAAATCCATGGTACCAGCCTGAAAAGCCTTAAGTGCCAGGACTGGTACAAGTTGGGAACCACTGAAATATGGCTATAGCTTCTACCTAATGAACAAATGAAGGTAATATGCCAGGATTTTTGTTAAAGGGATATCGATAATGGCTGCGCTATCTTACAGCAGCCTTTTACTGGTTAATTCACCTAGAAGTAGTGGTGGCTTGGTATAGCAGCTGTACCTAGGATGTTTTAATGAGAGAAGATTAGTGTGAGGGTGGCTGGGAAAAAATAAAGGATTGGTATTAAGCGCAGGGGATAGCCCTGATTTATTATCCTCATTATGTTGTTCAGTGTGTATATAATACAATGTGTGCATAGTTGCCTTGGTTACTTCATAAATATGAGACCACTACTGTACACATGTACCTCCCACTGATGTTGATGGGAGTTACATACAAAACATCACACTCCATTTATTTACCTTGTAGTTTGTAGATTAGATAATTTAATTTTCAGTTCAAAGGTCTTTCTTACCGTTGAACAGCTGCTGTTGCTACTTGCACTTGGAGTACTACTGCCTGGTGCAACTTGGGGCATTGTAAATGATGGCATAGTCAGCTTTTCACCTTGGGGAGTATGGGTCTTCACTTCCACTGGCCACTGTTTGTTTAGAGTCAAAACAACAGCTTTGTTGTAGATAGAGGCTTCCTCAAACTTCTGTGTCCCTGAACAGATATTAACAAGATTGGCACATTTTTTCAGCCTGACAATTCTGTTGTGCTATGACACATTACCAGCTATTTAATAAATAAATAAATAAGCAAACACCGCCCAGTTGCCATGTGCATGTTTCACATTTTTAGGTTTTAGTATAAATCAAGAAAAAATAAGAGGCCTGATTGTCATCTGGCTCACAGAAATTTTTCATTGGTGTGAGGCCTCTGACTTCTATGGAGTCACACTGGATTTTCCCAAGTGCACAGGAGAGCACGATCAGTCCCATTGAGGTTCTTTGCATTTGTTGAAACAGGAAGTATTTTGTGGTTATTTTTTATTGCATGCTGCTACAACACTAACCAAAATCCAGAGAAATAATGGCATCTCCTGGTGTGGGTGCCAACTGAGCAAGCTCTTCTGGTTCTTCCTTCAGTTTTGTGAACAAGAAGTCACTCTTCTCAGTCACTGGGACCCCATTATCAAAAATAGTATTCATTGTCAGCAGGTGAGGCTTAAACAGAGACTCCGTCTGGTCCATTGAGAACACAATGTCATTCTTCTCAATTTCACTAACAAGGCAATTAGATCTGTTAGACATTTTGCACTCTAAAACAAAGTCACTGTATAAACAGTTACTAAACTGTTAAAACTTTAAAGGCAAAGGCCAACATTTCCAAAACTGCCACTAATTTTGGGTGCCTAACGTGAGACAACTGGGCCTGATTTCCAGAGTTGCTGAGCACCCAGAACTTAATTTGAAGCAAAGAGGAGCTGCAGTTGCTCAATAATTCTGGGGGATGATTTACCACGGTTACTTCAGTTTTATAGGTGTGTAATTAATATAGTAATGACCCAGACCAGTTTCACTCTACAAGATTGCAGATTTTGGCCTAATCTATGACCACAATATTTCATTTTGCCAAAAGTAGATCACTTTGTGGTCTTGACTTTGCTGAGGAAAACTACTTCTTTCTGGTGATATTTACAAGAGATTAGGCTTAAAAACTTCTTTTCTCCACCTGGTAGCAAGCAATTATTCCAAATCTTCCATGCAGGTTTTATACCTGGTCCTGCCAAGAGACTAGAAATTCTACTACATGCAAATAAAAGCCTTCTGCAGGCGTGTGTCAATAGATTTTGTATCAAATAGACATTATTGAAAGAAAATGTCCAACAGTTGTGCTTGATCTATCTTGCTTGGCAAAGTTGGTTTCAGAATACCAAAGTAAAATATACCTTACAAAAATTTCACTAATTGCCTATGTTACAGCATAAATGTTCATAAGCACTTTTTGGGTTCTGTATAACTTACCTCAGTACATAGTTGACACAGACAATACACTGAGGTTGTAGGTTGCGTGTATTGTAAATGACAGTTCCTTGAGTCTCCAGCCATACGTATCCACCATGCTTTGCAAGCATTCGGTACTGGCCAGTTACTACTTGACCTTTTGCACACACTGTCAAATAGGACAAAATATAAATAACGTAGCAGCATTTATAAGAATGCAATATATAAATGTAGCACATCACTTAAACCAGTAAAACTGCCTTTGAGTTCTAGTCATGTAAAATGACAGCGCTAGAATTAAAGCTATTTGCTGGTAAATGTCTGATTATCTTATTTTTTAAGTGTAATTGTTAAAGCTAAAATTTTCAAAAGTAGCCACTATTTCTGGGGGCTCAACGTGAGAGAGTTCAAGTTAGGTGCCCAAAATCTGTGGACTACTGATTGCATATGTATATGTAGACTAGTTTAAGGCCAAGAATAGGTGCCTAAAGTTAAGCTCCTCAGATCATATTTAGGCATCTAAAGAAGTGGACTGATATTCAAAAGTGCTGAACACCCATCAGTTGCTTTTATGTAGGTGCCTATGAATATAGGAGCCCAATTTTAGGTGCCCACCCCTTTTTAAAAATAAAAATCTTAGCCTGAATTGTATATATTTTCTTTCCTTCCTCGTGCCTTGGAATCTATGACATCAACTCCAGATATACATTCCTGATATATTTTGTTATTGTTGCAAATAAGGAGGCATAGTGTTACTATGCTGACATTGATCTTACAGCAAAAGGGAAAGAAAAGAAAAACATTTTCCAAGCTGTCCAAGTGACACAAATGAAGAATTATCAGTGGTACTGTTTTGTCAGTAGAGAAAATGGAGAGTTGAATTGTTCTGCTTTTCTGGCTGTTTGGGCTATGCAATTGTCATCATTTCTCTGCAATATTTCCTTTAAACCTGCCAGTCTCCAGCTAAGACTTAGATGAAGGTCAAACAATGCTTCCAGGACAATGTAATACATCCATGTAACATCTGGGGTTACACAGAAGACAGAATCAAGCTTTGCTTGTGTAGTAGCACATTGTACAAAAAAAGTGCAGTTCAGATTTAGAGTTTGATCTGGATGCTTTACAAATACTTTTATATATCTCCGAAATATGATATCTGTAGTACTCAGAGTTAGGCAAGATGTTTCAGTGTAGAGTTCTTGGCATTTGAGAATTTAAGTTTTTAGGATGCTTTACTTGGTATCCACCTTCCATTTTCGTCAAAGCAGCTAATATAGACTGTATCTTCCATTCAAGTAACGGTCTTTTTCCCAACTGACAGTAACTTTCTATCCATGTTAATATTAATAATATTGCAATTCATTCTAGCACAGAAGCACTCATCATTGGGATTAAAGTTTGCACAATCAGGCCCTTTTGGCAAAATTTCCCCTTTAAGCAGCTTTTCATTGTAATAACATTATTTGATTGCAATTAAACTGAGGTACTAAAGTCCACTTGTAGTTGAATTTGATCTGACAGTCTTTGCACAGGAAAAGTCCTGTGCACATGGCCATTGCAGAAACTACTGAAGCACAAGTCTTTCCTGCACAACCACCACAGAACTGGGCCCATTACATTTATGAAATAGAATAAGGGTAGCATACCCAAAGGTATTTAGGTGCCTAACTCCCTTTGATTCCAATGGGGGATAGGCACTTAAGTACCTTTGTGAACCCCACTCTAAGTGTTTGTGGGTCATTTGTAGTGTTACTCTTCCTGTCTCTAAAGTTTTTTTTCCCCTAGGAATATTTCATCATCCCTCGTTTAATTTATTTAGACTTTTTAATTTAGACAAAATATAAGATTATTGTTTTTGATTAAATATGTTTTTGATTAAATGTGTGGAACAAAATCAAAAGGTTTTGCCTTTAGTATGTTTCAGAGACTGTTCTGCTCTGCTTGTGAAACATAATTACATTGGCTTCCTAATCATCAGCTCTTCAATAAGAGTCATAATAAGGGCGCCTGTTACATTACAGGAAAGCTTTTTACTGCTTTAATCTACACCCCCCCACCCCAAAAGCACATCATGTTCTGATACAAAGAGTGGCAGGACGCTTTTTCTGGAGTAACACTA
This sequence comes from Lepidochelys kempii, assembly GCF_965140285.1. Classification (NCBI taxonomy): domain Eukaryota; kingdom Metazoa; phylum Chordata; order Testudines; family Cheloniidae; genus Lepidochelys; species Lepidochelys kempii. Next base: position 176,387,005 of record NC_136382.1, on the reverse strand, counting down.
TAAATTACTAATGCACTTGAATTTCATCTTTCAGTTATCTAGCCATATGCCTTCAGTCTGACTTCCAAGTTGTTAGAAAGTTAAAAGGATTTTATTTTAAATACATTACCAAAATATTACATGTCTATCTCATACAACATTAATTAGATCATCACACTGAAGAATAAACAAAAAATATTATCTTCAGTTACTTTTGTTGCCTTTAATTGTTTACAAAGCTTTTTTTTTAAATTGCTGTCATACATTTGAAATAGATGCAAAGTATGATATGATTGACTTGGCCTGTCAAACTTCTATGCACTTCCCATTGAAAGGTCTCAGATGGCCAGAGCCAGCTCCCCATGGAAGTCAATAGCAAAATTCCAACTGTCTTTAATGGGAATGAGACCAGGCCCTAAATGGAAATAGTAATAGAATACTGTTTGGTTGGAAAATATAGCTTTGCAGTGAATCTTTTGTGCAAAGACAAGGATTTTCACCTCTTCCTCACATAACTGGTAAAAGAGTGGGCATGTTAAACCCTGTCAAATTAAATTCTAATCTTGCATTTGATGACAACCAATTAAGTTTTATACTGTATATAAAGCTATACTTGCAGCCAAGAACACAAAGAGTACTATGGTTTATTTCAGCACAGGGTCGTTACCTCATGTGAAAACTTTACAGTATTGTAAAACTGCAACAAGTGTGTCAGCAGTATCACCAGTAAATCCAGGGAGTAGTTTTGTTTCCATCTTAAAGGCTTATTTTAGGTGTGTTCATTCAACCTTCAAACTTTTTTCCCCTTCCTCATTCTAGTGGTGGATTACCTTCTTGTAATGAAAAATAAATCCTGCTCTAGAACTCGATTCTTTTCTTTTTTTGGTAACATTACATTATTGTTGGCATTGATGTATTTGGAATCAATGGATATATTTATAGTGTGATTATACTTATCTCCTGCAGAAAGCATAGTTAGGTTAAATAAAAATTGGATGTCTAATATATTTAGCATGGAGTTTTATTTTTGTTTTGCATTTTGAATCATTACTTTGCAGCTCTGCTAGGAAAACAATTTTGTGAAACATAGATCAAAACAGCTAGGAGAATTCTCCAGAAGAAATTGTATCTTGTTTTAACTTATTTGTACTTGTGAAAAAGGATAATTATATGTCATCTTATATCAGATCTATTAACATTAGATTAGGCAATGTGTGTTAGAAATCACAGCAAAGAACTCGTGAATATCTGCCCAGTTTCTCAAAAGGTCACAAAGGCTTCCATGTTCAATGACGGCTTGCTGGTGCCCAGGTGGCTGATTGTTCATGGCTTGCTATTCATATGCCCCCAGCCACATGGGCTTCTTTGGACTTGTAAGAAGTGCCTGGAGGCATTTGCCTCAGCAAGATGCAAAGGGCCAAATTTTCTGGTGATGTAAAGTGATATAGCTTGTGTTGAGGTTATTGGAATTGCACTAATTTACATCACCACAGAATTTGGGCCAATGCCTGTAAAGGGCAGAATGCATCAGCTATGCTACCCTAGAACTAGAAAGGGGGTATATGCTTCCCTACACACCTTCAGAAACTGTGGGGCCACTCTTATATTATAGGTCCTGATCCTACACATTTATTACCAGATCTAGTGCTCATGGCTTTGAGTAGCCCTATAAGGCTGCAGTGGGATTCTTTTTATAAATAACCACTTCTGGGTCTTTCCACTGACTTCAAAGTGTTTCTGGATTAGGCCCTACGTTGAGGGCTTAAGTGACACACAGGCTTTATGCTGGTCCTGTGCATGGAGTCGATCTGACCCTGTTAGAACAAGGAGCAGCCTCCGCTGGTGGTTTATTTTATTTCCTCTCTGGTGCTATTTCAAAAGTAACTATCTACAGTTTATATTGTTGATCTCTGGGATTTAAAAACAACTTAAAGCAAAATAGCCACCGATTGCTCATGATGCATTCTAATCAGATATCTCAGAATACATAGCTTGCTCAAGCAGAGACAATATCATTAATTGCTCACCCCTGTAAAAGACCTAATTTGTTTTGGGGAATTCAAAATCTGTAAAAAAAAGACAAAGCCACATGAATGGATTGACAGCAGCAGGCTAATGGAGAACAAATATAACTGCTTCTTCAAAACATTCTGATTAAAACTAACATTGTTCTGCATCCCAGATGACTCTCTCTGCTGTCAAACATTCTTATTAATGAACATCTGAGTACTTAACTTATTGGGGATAGCGAGGTCTAGAACCCCTGCTGTTAGTGCTAATGTAAACCTCCCTTCTGGTTATGCAGTTGTCTGCTGAGACTGATTATTATGTTCTTAAAAAAAGTTAAAATCACTCTGAAAGGGATGAGGAAAAATATGATCGTGGTCTATCACTGGATGCTCCAACAACATGACTGAGCCTTTCACTGCAAATGTATTTCGTAGACACATGCAGGGCCTTCATTATATTGCTAGGAAAGGCCAACTCCAAAGCACAGACAGTCACAAAAAAAATTTATATTTATATATTAGTCAAAAGCCTAATCTTTAGGTGATTAGTGTTAAGGGTTACCTTGAACAGAAGAAAATAGAGTTAGAAATGTAAAGTAAGTACAAAGAGCTAGAGAAGAAATGATGTAGTTTATTTCATCTACCAACAGCTTGTTTTATATTTCAAAGACAGCAATTATGACCTCCAAAAGACAGCTCAGAGTTTTATATACTAATTTCATTATAACTGTATATATTTCTGGTCATTATTATTGTTTTCCTCTTGGAAACTATAAACTATGGTTGAATGTAGTGTTCCAAAATGCATTTGTGTGGTTAAGTTACACACATGACGCTCTTCAAAATGCTCATGATGTCATTTTAAATTTTTATATGGAGCCATCAGCTGCAGCATGTTGGATTGTCTCAGTAAAGTTCCCGAGCGTTTGAGTCAGACCCTGCTGTTAGGCTGCTATAGGACTGGATCGACACTTTGTGAAAATGACTATGCTGTAAAAACCAAGCAATTCACCTCACTTACGCAGAGCGCACAGAAGATGACACAAGGGAACAGAAAAATGGTCCAGCTAGTTTGAGATCCTGTTTGCAAGAGAGGCCATGTGCAAGAGACACCTGACCAATTATATCATCTTGGTAGGGTATTTTCCTGGCCCCCCAACTGGTGCAAACTGTTATATCCTGGAGCATGAGAATTTGGCACCTTTGTGTTTCTCTAACCTAGCTAATGTAATGGCATTATTATTTGCATTATAGCAGCAACTAGAAGCCGCAGGCAGGAGTCAGGTCTCATCGTATTAAGTGCTGCACAAAAAGATCTTACCATCTAATTTAAGGCAAAAAGTAACAAAAAATAAGGCAGGAGCAAGGGAAGGAAGATGAGGGAAATGGTACTGAGAACATGCAGATAATTTTATTTTTTTAATCTTACTAAGCTATGTGTCTCAATAGTATCTTCCATCAGCATAGTCACATAACGTTATGCCATATAAAATTGTTTCTTTTGCTCGTTTTGTTTGTTTTGCTTGTTTTGCTTGTTTCATTGAAAGCTCCCTTGTTATGATATTATAGGATAGGACAAACAGGAGTGGTTAACTGGCAGTCTACATCTTTTATTTTATATATCTCTAGCATATCTCCTTTCACGTGTGTTTCTCTACTAAATAATCTTTGGTATTTTACAAAAAGAAAAGGAGTACTTGTGGCACCTTAGAGACTAACCAATTTATTTGAGCATGAGTGCATCCGATGAAGTGAGCTGTAGCTCACGAAAGCTCATGCTCAAATAAATTGGTTAGTCTCTAAGGTGCCACAAGTACTCCTTTTCTTTTTGCGAATACAGACTAACATGGCTGTTACTCTGAAACCTTTGGTATTTTAAAAATTCTCCTCCTAGGTTTCATATTCTATGACCTCTCATGATAATTTCAAAATGATCATATCAGGAATGAAATGAGGTGGTCATAAGCATACACAACCTTCACTATGAAGCATTGATTTATACAATGGCATTATACTTTCTTTCCATATAATTCTCCATCCTTCTGACCACCATTGTCTATTGAGCAGATGCCAACATTTAGCTGACCATGTCAGGTAATACAGAACCCAACTAAGCATAAAAACCGTTAAAAAAACCCCTTCCTCCCAACATATATTACTTTGTATACAGAATGTCATCTTCCATCTATCTCATTGTATTAGGTCCTGTTGGAGTTTCCCCACAATCTTCCCTACTCTGAATTAACCTAAATATTTATGTGTTTTTTCCAGGCTATTTGTTTTGGGTGGGCAAAAGAAGTAAAGTGATGGGAACAGGAGGAAAGAGAGAAAGACATTGAACAAGATAACTTAGTAGAGCTTTTTCTATTACTAATTTCTATTATATTGGACACCTGTGTCTAATACTGATCACTGTGGTATGCCACTATTTACTTCTTGCCATGCTTGAAATTGACCATTTATTCTTATTTATTGCTTCCCAATATTTATTGCTTGCTCTTATCCAGTTTTTCAGCCTCCCAACTGAATCTGGTATCATGAGTTAACTTGGAAAAAAGGGTGTGTCCTAGAATCAAGATCCTGCAAATGGAACTAGTTTTTTTTTCTAATTTAGAGTGAAATTCATCTAAAGGGCCAGCCATGGGGCTTCAACAGGTCATAGCAAAAGGCCAATGCATCACTTAAGTCCCACTTTGAAGCACTAGTGCAATCCCTTTGCATTTCTCTCTTACAGAATACCTGCAAGATATACACAAGAACTCAACAACGCACCCATGTGCCTTTATGTTTGCAGCTTGTTAGTCAGATACATGCACACCGTGTTTTATGTACAATGAAGGACATATCAACATGACTTACAGTTCTGATGGCTTTTAGTCATATTTTCTGAGTCCAAGGCATGATAGAATTCATATGCAGAACGGCCCAGTAGCTCTTCTGGGTGGTATCCAATCAATTCAGTAATTCTTGACCAAGAAAAAAAAGGTTTTATTAGATCTTTCCTACTCCACAATGTCTCTATATATTTTAAGTGCTGCCATTAATTTAAGTCCTTATAGCAATAGATCTGAAATATGATGTCAAAGAATACACACTGGGATTTCTTTCTGGAACATATTAGGAAATACAATATTCTTAATAATGATCTGCTGTTACCATACTTAGGGTATATCTACCCTGCCATAAAAGACCCACAGCACAGTCACAGCTGGCCCAGATCAGCTGACTTGGGCTCATGAGGCTCGGGCTATAAAACTGCAGTGTAGACGTTCAGGCATAGGCCTGGCCTCTGAGATCCTCCCCCTTATGAGGTCTCACTGCCTTGGCTCCAGCCCAAGCCTGAGTGCTACCTTTAGCTCTGCAGCCTTTGAATACTTTTATCATTCATTTCTATAGTGGTTATTAAGGCAGCCATTAAAAACACTATTTTCTCGCCAAGAGTTCCATAACAGCTGGAAAACTCACTACAGGCAAATCATTGCTTACAAGTTGTCTCACTGTCTATTACTCCAGATGGGCCTGATCCTCCACATCAGGAGCAGTGTGTGCAAAGAATAGAAGGTCCTGCCCTCTGGCTATCTACTCTGCTTATATAATTCTTACAGTTTTGACTTTAAAAACTGAACTGTAGCAAGGGATTAGCTCATTGCTTTTGGTATTTCATTTATCAAAACAAAATACACAGTAAACTAATGCCGGGAGAGACAGTAAGTTTTTAAAAAAATAGCTGCTCTGCTTATTCAGTAATGTTTCTCAACAAAAAATCCATGAGGATATTTGGACTGTGTTACTAGGATCAGGAATCCACACACTATGCAGGGTTTACACAGATAGAATTGTGAAAGTCTGATCTCAAAAATCAGAAGTTTCTTAAAGGACCTAAATAAGTATTTAGGAAGGATTTAGCTCGGCATATCGGAGAAATTTTAAAAAGTCTTCAAAATGAGTAGACATATCAAAATAAATATTTACTGGCTGGGTGGGTTAATTTTAAATAAGTGTTTCCTGAATTAAATTTGAAGTGCATGTAACTGTCACATGAAAAATATTCAGAAATTCATCTATTAAAAACATGAAACAAAGTAGACCTCAGTTAATGAGAAAACCCCCTATATACATCCAACAGCAAAGTCACATCTACTGCAGAGATTCTAAGGAACCATTATTATTTATTGTTTCATCCATAATACTCCTGGGTGACTTGTTCAATTCTTTAAACAAACTGCAGTAAAAACTGGGAAATTAACAGACAACAACAAAAAACAATCGACTAACTCCTAGCTTGTCATAAACATTACAAAGCCAGGAAATTCAGACTTCAATGAATACTCAGTCTCCTCTCTCTTCTCGCACGTAATTGCCATTAACATTAATAGTCACACAGACCTACAAGCAGCACAACCAAGTGCAGAAGCAAACTCTCAGTTTTGTATAAATGTGCTTGGGAGGGGTTGCTGTTGGTCTGAGTGTTTTTCCAATGCTCTAGGGAAAAGTATGGCTTAAGCCATAAACATCCATAAAGTAGGTACACATAAATACTGCAAGAGCCAAGTTAATGTACAAGGCAGCCACCTGCAAGGCCTCCTCCACGCTAGTACCACAAATAAACTATGTGCTTTAGTATACGGTTTGATAGCTGACACTGCTGAGTCAGGTGCTTTACACACATAAATATATGGCCCACATCCCTTGTGACCCCTTTATGTTGTCCCAGAAAAATCCATGTGCCAGATTCTGATTTCAGTTGGGATGACTCTAGATTTACATTGGTGTAAATAGGATCAGGTCTGGCTCCTTTGTGGGAAGCCTACAGAGCTGTTTGTCCACATATCTGGGGGACCCATGATTGGGGTGGAGAACGTGTGCCCTGCACCCCACTTGCTAATCATGGATATCCTGGCCAGTGCATATGGAGAATGCTCTGCCAGAATTTGGCCCTGTAAATGCCTCCACATACACAGGATAAGCCAATTCATCCTGTTCTATGAATATACAAGTAACCACCAGTGCATTGATTCTGCTCGTTGTAAATCACATTTCTTCAAATATGTCAGAGTGGTGTGGGTTTGAAAAACATTGTTTTCTATTAATTCGCTTAGTCAGTGAACAAATACAGCACTGCCAATGCCAACGTTAAAAAATCATGAGTTAGGTCCCTCCAAAATTATGAGAGAGGCTTAAGAATAAGATGACTTTAAAATAATACATCTAGGGTTCTTTTTGTTTGCCTTCTGGTTTCTGAACCTTTATGTTGTACTTGGATCATGTTTGCAAGCTTTCCTCTGCAACCAGGAGGGCTAGAAGTTTACTTTTTAATTAAAGCTGAAATTCTCACAGGACCCAGGACTTTAAGTAGAATACCAAATATCATGAGACTCACAAAGTAATTGTGAATGCTGCAAATAGGTTAATATAAATAAAACCAATCAAAGTCTGCTCTGTCTTCAATGGAGATGCGTTGGTATAACTGGCCACAGAATTTGGCCATGTGCACTAATTTGAATATGTAATCCTTAAAAATTTTAAACCACTAGTACAGAATTAGCAACCAACCCAGGTGGGATTGCAACCCCATTACCTGGGGCAAGTTTTTAAAATTCAGAAAGTTTGGGATTTAACCCTAGTCTTCAAATATGGATTTAGAGACAGGAGGGGAAAGAAATAAAGTTTAACAGTAAAGCAAGGGATAGACACTGATCTCAATTATGCCAGTGTAAATAAAAAATTACTCCATCATCTTAAATTGAGTTACACCAGTGAAATTGACATGAGAGTCCCTAGTGCTGTAGTAATGCATAATTTTGTCTGCAATTCAAACATGGCATTTTTAGCTAGCTGCATGCCGGTTCCGTGGATTTGAATCCCCTAACTCCTCTTTCAATCAGTTTCTAGCTAACTTCCTCATTACAAAAATCCCCTTCTTGTAGTTCCATGTTACAGCACCATCTCTTGTAGTATGAGCCTCCAGTGAGGATGTCAAATTGAATTAGATCAGATGTAATCTTTGGATTAAACTGTTGTGTCTCTGGCAACGGGCGTGTCAGTGTCCTTTTGCTGAGATCAGCTAAAATGTACAAACAATATATTAAAAAAAAAATCCTCTCAAGAGGCTGAGTATCAGAGAACTGCACTCATGCTGTGAAAGAACAATATTGAACAGAAAGAAATTCTAAACATCCTAAATCACACTGAAATATTACTCAAGTATTAAAGTTTTAAAATAGCTACTTTTTTTAAATTGGCTAAATCAACTGTACTCCCTTGTTAACTAATCTGTTAACAGTTCTAGGCTTCATTGCGTTTCTCTTTAAACCCTGTCCTGTACAGTGTGACTGTACTTAATTGAAAAGGTTTGAAGCAAGAGATTTTTCTTTTTTCTCTCACCTTTCAGAAAACTAAAATATGCTGAAAGAGCTTCATGGGTTTTTAAAAAAAAATAAGAAGTACCATAGTATGCACTACAGAAATTCTGTATCTTCTAGTTGTTACAGGAGTAACCTTTACTTAAAGTTGCAGAACCGTTTCATGCATTCTGGGGGCAGGCAGGGGTTGGCGCTGTTAATTTTCAAAATCTTAAAGCGCATAGGCTACAGCCTTTGCAGAGATGAAAATTAGATTATCCAATTCCATGCCACATTATGCACCAGATGTGATGCCAAATGCACCACCAGTGCTGCGTCACACACAGCCCATAACTCCATTTTAAGTTACTGGACATTTTGTGAAAGAACATGGCGTGCAGCGAATAGGTTAAATGTATGTGTCAAAAATGCTATTGGGGAGCTGCTATAGTTTAGTTTTTGAGACAAATCCTCCAGTTACTCTGAATAGCTTCCACAGGAATCTCCTGATTGTACAGAATGTCAGATGAACATACAGAGCACAATAAATTGTACAGTAGCAAGCAGTTAGCTTGAACCAACCAATCAAGGAGGAAAGCATTTTTCTGGAAGTGTGATGTGGGAAGGAGGGGGAGAAAAGAAAAATAAAAGGAAAAGATATGTATGTATGCTCCATGGGACTAATCAATCATTACATACAAACTAAGAAATCCTTATTACTTTGGGTTTGAACACTAGGCAGAAAATTGTTTCTCATTCAAGCTGTGGATAGATAGCACATTTTATTTTAGTGTATTTTCATCTTTGAGATGAAAAGCAGAGTGAAGCAAGGATGTGTTCTTGCCCCTACACACTTTGGAATCTTCTTCTCAGTACTCTTGAACTGTGCATTTAAGGACATGAAAGATGGAGTGTATCTCCACACAAGATCAGATGGGAAACTCTTCAACCTGTCCCGATTTAAGTCAAAGGCCAAAGTCAAAAAGGTGCTAATCAGGGAACTTCTATTCACTGATGATGATGCCCTTATAGCCCACGATGAAGATCTACTACAAGAACTCATGGACTGCCTTTCAAGTGCCTGTCAGGCATTTGCTCTCACCATCAGCATTAAGAAATGGTTGTATTAGGACAGGGGGTTCCACAAGATCCTTCGATCACCTTAAATGCAAATCAGCTAGAAGTAGTCCAAAAGTTCAGCTATTTAGGTTCCAAAGTGACCACCAACCTCTCACTGGATGAAGAACTACATGTTCGCATTGGAAAGGCTGCCACCACCTTTAGCAGAGTTACTAAAAAAGCATGGAACAACTCAAAGCTTATCATCAAGACCAAAATGCTAGTGTACCAAGCTTGTGTCTTCAGCACTCTCATGTATGGTGGGGAAATATGGATAACTTATGCTCATCAGGAGAAATGGTTAAACAGTTTCCACGTATGCCACATACTCAACACCAAATGGCAAGATAAAGTCACCAATGCAGAAGTTCTCAAAGGGCAAATTTACCAAGTGTGGCAGCCGAGTTCAAGTAAAGACGACTGTGCTGGCTGGGCCATCTGAGTAGGTTGGAAGACTGACACATACCCAAGGACATGCTGTACAGGGAGCTATCAGAGAGAACAAGAACAACAGAATGTCCCAAGTTTCGCTATAAAGACACATGCAGGTGAGATATGGAGGAATTTGGAATTGATCCTGACTGATGGGAAATATTGGCAAGTGATTGTAAGAAGTGGCGCCATCATCTCCATCAGGGTATCAAAATCCAGGACAGGAGCTGGCTCCTACAGCTTGAAGAGAAAAGAGCCCATAGGAAGCAAGCAGCTCCCAACCAGGGTAAATAAAAATCCATTATATTTTTAAAAAAAATAAAAAAATAGGATTTTTTAAATTTAAATAGGTTTTTTTGATTAAATGCCTTTTGAGGGAAAAAAACCTATCTGAAGATAGTTTTAATTAAGACACATTATAGCTCAAAGATATCTCATCATGGAATAGGGATTACAAATTCTAAATCTACAGTATGAGACAATATATTCATGTAATGTTTAAGAAAAGTTTTGTTAATGAGTTCCAATAGTTCATGGATTAGGGACCCAATCTTATGGGGTTCCACAGGCTTCTGTATAGATTATTTAGGTTAATCTTTCTATCTACCCAAGGGGACTCAGTGCTCAGTGTAGAAGATACCATCAGAGATGCTTAGTTTTGCAGTTCTCAAACTGTGGATTAGTGTCTCCAGAGATAACATGCTTGTTAACAGCAAAAATGTTTTAAATAAATAATATATAGAGTTGAGAAATAACAGACCTCAACCCTGTTGTCCCTCTGCAAATTTGTGTACACATAGTCAGTCCCTTACCTCTCTCTAATAAAAGTGCAAACTTTCAGAAAGTTCAATGAATAGAAGATTGTTGGGGGCAGAATAGATCTGGACAAGGAGAAGAAATCTGGAGATAAATGTGAGAAGGGAGGGATAGGCAGTAGAAACAAACGTGAACTGTTTGAGCAGCATATTCCAGAAGTCTTGAGGTCTTTCTGAGTGTAGCCTTCATTGAGTAAAGAAGTAAAACAGGGTGCAAGCCCAATTTAATAAAAACAGTTCTTTACAGTTCACCTTTAATGAACTTAGCCTCACAACAGCCTTTGAGGTAGGGAATTTTCCATGCATGCATTTTACTAAATGGCAAAGAGGGGAAGTGACTTATCTAAGGTCACACAGTCAGTCGGTGCCTGACAGATCCAGGAACAGACCCCAGATCATCTGATTTCCAGTATTGTGCCTTAACCACAAAGCCTTGCTGTGTGTCACTAATATCCCACAATGTTTTTACTACAATTAAAAAAGGAAAGAGTAGAACAGCTCTAAAAACTACATTGATAAAATAGCAATTGGGTCACATTTCTGCTTCCAGGGATCAGTGCATGTCTCTTTGTTGTTTTACTGGATTCTGAGATATGTTATTACCAGAATAACTGAATTCAGAACCTGGCCCTTTAGACGTAACTGAGAGAAGGATTGGGGTCATAAAACACAAGAGGCAGTCCATCAAAAGAAAAATTCCATAAATACTTACATTTTAAAAGAGAGGTAGAAGGGATAGCAAAGTTCTTTCCCACTACTCACACCTCAACTAAAATTACTACTGTTCCTCTAATTGGCAGCCATGTAACCTTTGAAATACAAATGTTAACTGAGAACACAAAGCAAGTATCAGCAGGAGTGCTGTCCAAATTTTTTGTTCATTGTTGGCATCCTTTCATCTGCGAGAGACGGTGGGAATTGCAGCCTATGATGGTTGATGGTACATGGTTTGCAATGTCTCATGTGACTGAATAGTTCAATCTGAGATTCGCATGATCTTTGGCAGTTATTACAAATATAAGTATCTTGGTGATAAGTAATAGTCAGCATGGATTTGTCAAGAACAAATCATGTCAAACCTAATAGCTTTCTTTGACAGGGTAACAAGCTTTGTGGAGAGGGGATAAGCGGTAGATATGGTATATCTTGATATTAGTAAGACCTCGCATGACCTTCTCATAAACAAACTAGGGAACTACAACCTGGATGGGGCTACTATAAGGTGGGTGTATACCTGGTTGGAAAACCATTCCCAGAGAGTCATTATCAATGGTTAACAGTCAAGGTGTGCCTCTAGGAAGCCTTGAAAAAAGCATACTGATTGCAATAATCCAATCTGGAGATAATGAGGACATATGATTGAGACCAGATCATTCTAGTAACTGATGGGGCAACGTTTTCTAGCTAGCCACAAAAAGTGTTTCTTGTGGCTGGTGCTATGAGAAATTCTAGTGTGAGTGAGGAGCGTAGAAGGACTCCTATACTGTAGATTGTTAAAATAATCTGGAGATAGACATCCTCAATCAGAGGAGATAGTACGGAGGTGACAAGCTCTTTTAAGTATTTCCCTGTAAATTTCCCCGTGTAACCTTCATCTTGTTTGAAGTTAGCTCCAGCCAACAACTTCTCATCTATGTGCTGACACTGGCCAGATATTGGGACAGCTGGGTGACAGTGGTGTTGTGTGTGATACAAAGATAAACAGAGTTGATTGCTCTCTGCTCATAATTGCAATTTATAGCATTAAGTCTCACAATTTGTCCCAGCAGCTGCAAGCAGATACTGAATAGGTCACAAGAGAGGAATGAATCTTACAGTACACTCCAGAGGTGTCCTATTGGTACAGGAGGGGTCGCCCATCAGTACAGGCCTCAAGAAAAATTCAGACCATTTCAAGGATTTTCCCTACCGAATGTCTGACGCAGAAGAGAAACATCCCATAAGTAGAAATTTCAATTGCTACTAAGAAACCTAGGAGCATGATGAGTGTAGAGGTTTGCCCCTTATCTACTGTTATCATGATGGGAGATAATGATAATGGGAGACCATCCTTCACCGGTCAAAACCAGATTCATAAACAGAACTTTAAGTACCATTTAAAATGAAAATTGCTAAATGAATATTTTCACAGCAGCCAGCCAGTCATGGCATACTTTCTCAGGTACAGTGGTATTGACTGTTTTTTGTATTGCACACACATGAAGACTACTGTAAGAGAAGAGCCAATTTCTGAGTGTAACTCATGGCACCTATTTTCCATTAGAACATGGTCATCTTTGTTTAGACTCCAAGACAAAACTGTTGCAACATGCCCTCAAGTTGGATGCCTTTTGATGTTCTGATATCATGACATGGAGATGTGGCAACTGAAGTCATGACAAGGTGCTGTTGCTTCAGCCCTGTGATGTTACACCCCATATTCTTCATAGAAATATCGTTATGATATGAATATGGCCAAAGATATATTTTATGCAACATGGGTCTTGTAAAGCATCATTGGAAAGGTTATGATGCACTGAATGTGATTATCCAATTTGTATGCATGTATCCTTTCTGTATCTAAAGTTAGGAATACTGACTATGTAGCAATTACAACTGTGTGTGTATCTGGGAGACACCCACCAGACAAGCAGCCATCACAGCCTTGATGGGCCATTACGAAGAAACATTAAGACTGTGAAGATACTAATCTCTCTCCTTCCTGAGAGGCATCCTGGGATATAGCTGTGACACTACCAGGTCAAGTGGTCCTGTCACCTATACAAAATATCACCTTCGACATTGCTGGTACTTTTCCTCTGTAGGGGGATGGGGATCAAACTAAGGTTTTCCACTTTAGGTAAATCCCTTTTCAGGCTGGGGAGGGGGTTAATCTGGACTCTCCTCCATTGCCTACCCAAGAAGAAAGACTGCTGAAAGTACCTGGAGCTAACCTGAGGGGAAAGGCAGGGGTGAGTCCAGACTGAGACAGGGGGTCCTGTCTGTAAGAAGAAATAACTGGAACTCTACGTTACAGAAACTCTGCAAATTATCTAAAACAACATTTAGGGTGAGAAATTACTTCTTGAAACCAGTCTCTTTAAGATCTTAAGCTTCGTATGCATGTTTTGTTTTATTTGCTCAGTAATCTGCTTTGTTCTGTTTGCTATCCCGTATAATCACTTAAAATCTGCCTTTTATTGTTAATACATTTATTTTGTTTATAACATAACCCAATTTGTGCAATTCATATCTGGGGGGGGGGCGGGGCAAGAAGCTGTGCATCTCTCTCTTCACATTGAGGGAGAGGGTGAATTTTTATGAGCTTGCACTGTGCAGATCTTTCTATACAGTGCAAGACAATATACCTTTGGGTCTGCACTCCAAGAGAGGTGGGCACCTGATTGCTGGGGCAAGTCCCTTAAACGGAGTCTTCCCAGAGCTGATCTTGGTGTCTGTGTCTTTCTGCAGCTGGGTGTGGCCCTGCCTGTGTGTATGCTAGAGGAAGCTTAAGAGCCTGGCTCAGCAGGAAAGAATAAAGGGGGCCCAGGCTGTTGGAACAGGTGGGCTCAGTGGTATCCCAGTACATCAGGTGGCACCTTAAAGGGGGGCAACCCATCATAAGCCCCTTGGGATGTTTTTAATGACTTATAAGTAGTGACTAGCCTGTGAAAAAAGGGTTGAATGGCTGCATTATTTTTGTCCAAACTAGATCATGAGCAAACATTTTTGTTTTAAGAACTATCATGATGCATCCAATTCAGATCTCTCAGAACAAAACATTCCACTTACAAACAATTCTGTTCATAATGTGTGTTATTTTCAGGTGGCTTTTTCCTTCCTTGGTCTGTAATTCCAAGAGACATTAAAGACACACTGACTTCTCAAAGGTCAAGGCTAAGGGCTAAAAATACTGTGGTGAAGTCTTCCCCGCACCCCACTCCAATGTTTCTATCAGGTTGAAAATGTAATTGGTAAGGTATGCAAATGCCACTGAAACCCAAAATACAATTAGGCACACAAGTTCATAAATGTTACGGCTGGGAGGAACCCTTGTGATCATCTGACATCCTGTACAACACCGGCCAATTTCAGCCAATGATTTCTGCATCAATTTTAAATAACTTGTCATTGAATTACAGCATATCTTGAAGGAAGAAGACCTCCAATCTTGATTTAAAGACTCCAAGTGATGGAGAATCCACCACAACCCTAGGTAAGTTGCTCCAATGATTAATTACTCTCACTAAAAATGGGCATCTTATTTCTAGTCTGAATTTGTCTACCTTCAGCTTCCAACCACTGGATCTGGCTATGACTTTGTCTGCTAGATTAAAGAACCCTCTGCTAACAGAAATATTCTTGTGTACGTACTTACAGACCACAATCAAGCCACCTCTCTGAACCATCACACATTCTATGCAACAGTGTCTCAGGAATTCCTTATGGCTGCTTGTTTCTCTCAAGGATGTTTGTAAACTTCACCTAGCAGAAAGCACATCAGCAGGACCCTAAAACAAGACAACAACCAAATTCAAGAAATGCCCGTCAAACTCCCCAACCTTGCTCCAGAAAAGAAAAACTCCTAGAAGAATAATCCAAGTCTGGCAAGAAGCACGAAGGCTTGCTGGAGAGCTGGGCTGTGCCAGTCTCTTTGCCTCACTGCCTGATCTGGAAGTGGCTGGGTATCTTGGAGGGAGTTAGGCTTGGGACTGGCACATGCCTCTTCTTCCAACTTCCTTTCAGAACTGGATTTATTTCTCTTGTGTGAGTCCTCCCCCATGCAGGTTGCCCAGGCTGTTGCTTTTGATGGGTCTTGGCAGGGATTTTTGATTGTTCTTCATTTTTCTGGTGCTGCTGAGGAGTTTTCTGTTGGATGAAGTTTATCCACCACTGGACAGGAAAACTGAGCCACAAGGATTTCCTGAGACCAAACTGATACATACTCGGTGTGAGGTTTCTCACTTCTCCTTTTCTGTGCTGACATTTCACATTTCTAACAATTATATTATCACCTCGATAAAAGAGGAACAACACACACAAAATAACTATCCACTAACATATAGAGAGAAACCAGTGTCTCTTGTGAAGTACTTTAAGGAAAAAATCAGCTGAGAGGAGACAGCAAATCAGTGCTTTCAGCACCTGCTATTGTGTTACTAAGGCAGTAAAGTTACAAAAACCTGCCCTGTAAAGCAACTCATGCTATATAAGGCAGGACTGAAAGCTCCAAGTCAAGGGCTGAATTGTGTCTATATATAGCCTTGTTTTAAAGACAGTGAATCTTTGAAGGGCAAGTA
This sequence comes from Lepidochelys kempii, assembly GCF_965140285.1. Lineage (NCBI taxonomy): Eukaryota > Metazoa > Chordata > Testudines > Cheloniidae > Lepidochelys > Lepidochelys kempii. The sequence goes on along the minus strand of NC_136382.1, from coordinate 176,371,031 downwards.
TCAACAGCTTGAGGTCTCATTTTTAAATACTCCCAAAATAAAATCTGGGGGAGATGGGCGAATGCTACAATGCAGTGGAGAGCCTCCTGCTCCCCACAGGTCTGCCACCAAGATCAATTTATGGCTTTGATAGTCGTGAGGCACATTGCTCTTTATAGAATCACAGAACTGGAAGGGACCTCAAGAGGTCATCTAGTCCAGGCCCCTGCACTCATGGCAGGACTAAGTATTATCTAGACCAGCCCTGACAGGTGTTGGTCTTACCTGCTCTTAAAAATCTCCAATGATGGAGATTCCACAACCTTTCTAGGCAATTTATTCCAGGGCTTAACCACTGTCACAGTTGGAAGTTTTTCTTATTGTCCAACCTAAACCTCCCTTGCTGCAATTTAAACCCATTGCTTCTTGTCCTATCCTCAGAGGTTAAGAACAATAATTTTTCTCCCTCCTCCTTATAACAACCTTTTATGTGCTTGAAAACATGTCCCCCCTCAGTCTTCTTTTTTCCAGACTAAACAAACCTATTTTAAAAAATCTTTCTTCATAAGTCACGTTTTCTAGACCCTTAATCCTTTTTCCTGCTCTTCTCTGGACTTTCTCCAATTTGTCCACATCTTTCCTGAAATGTGGCACCCAGAACTGGACAAAATTCTCCAGTTGAGACCTCATCAGTGTGGAGTAGAGCGGAAGAATTACTTCTCGTGTGTTGCTTACAACACTCCTGCTAATACATCCCGGAATGATGTTTGCTTTTTTAAAACAGTGTTACACTGTTGACTCATATTTAGCTTGTGGTCCACTATGACCCCCAGATCCCTTTCTGCAGTACTCCTTCCTAGGCAGTCATTTCCCATTTTAAGAACAGGAGTACTTGTGGCACCTTAGAGACTAACAAATTTATTTGAGCATAAGCTTTCGTGAGCTACAGCTCACTTCACGAAAGCTTATGCTCAAATAAATTTGTTAGTCTCTAAGGTGCCACAGGTACTCCTGTTCTTTTTGCGGATACAGACTAACATGGCTGCTACTCTGAAATTTCCCATTTTGTATGTGCGCAACTGATTGTTCCTTCCTAAGTGGAGTACTGTGCATTTGTCCTTATTGAATTTCATCCTATTTACTTCAGACCATTTCTCCAGTTTGTCTGATCATTTTGAATTATAATCCTATCCTCCAAAGCACTTGCAACTCCTCCCAACATGCTATCGTCTGCAAATTTTATAAGTGTACTCTCTATTATCTAAATCACTGATGAAGATATTGAACAGAACTGGACCCAGAACTGATCCCTGCGGGACCCCACTCATTATGCCCTTCCAGTATTACTGTGAACCACTATTAAAACTACTCTCTGTGAATGGTTTTCCAAACAGTAATTCACCTACCATATCTCCATCTAGGTTGAATTTCCCTAATTTGTTTATAAGAAGGTCATGTGAGACAATATCAAAAACTCTACTAAAGTCAAGATATATCACTTCTACCACTTCCCCCCATCCACAAGGCTTGTTACCCAGTCAAAGAAAGCTATCAGGTTGGGTTGTCAAGATTTTTTCTTGACAAATCCATGCTGACTGTTAATTATCACCTTATTATCTTCTAGGTGTTTGCAAATTGATTGCTTAATTTTTTGCTGTATTATCTTTCTGGGTCCAGAAGTTAAGCTGACTGGTCTGTAATTCCCCAGGCTGTCCTTATTTCCCTTTTTATAGATGGGCACTATATTTTCTCTTTTCCAGTCTTCTGGAATCTCTCCCATCTTCCATGACGTTTCAAAGATAATCGCTAATGGCTCAGATATCTCCTCAGTCAGCTCTTGGAGCATTCTAGGATTCATTTCATCAGGCCCTGGTGATTTGAAGACATCTAATTTGTCTAAGTAATTTTTAACTTGTTCTTTCCCTATTTGAGCCTCTGATCCTACCTCATTTTCACTGGCATTCACTAAGTTAGACGTCCAATCACCACCAACCTTCTTGGTGAAAACCAAAACAAAGAAGTCATTAAACACCTCTGCACCTCTGCCATTTCCACATTTTCTGTTACTGTTTTTTCTCTCTCCTTGAGTAACGGGCCTCCCCGGTCCTTGGTCTTCCTCTTGCTTCTAATGTATTTGTAGAATGTTTTCTTATTACTCTTTATGTCTCTAGCTAGTTTGATCTTGTTTTGTGCCTTGGCCCTTCTAATTTTGTCCCTATATACTTGTGTTATTTCTTACCTACCAACTCCCTGAGTTTGCTAAAGTCTGCCTTTTTGAAATCCATTATCTTTATTTCTCTGTTCTCTCTCCTACCATTCTTTAGAATCATGAACTCTATCATTTCAGGATCACTTTCACCCAGGCTACCTTCCACTTTCAAATTCTCAACCAATTCCTCCCTATTTGTCAAAATCAAACCTAGAACAGCCTCTCCCCTAGTAGCTTTTTCTACCTTCTGAAATAAAAAAATGTCTCCAATACATTCCAAGAACTTGTTGGATAATCTGTGCCCTGGTGTGTTGTTTTCCCAGCTGATGTCTGGTAGTTGAAGTCCCCCATCACCCCCAAGTCCTGGGCTTTGCATGATTTTCTTAGTTGTTTAAAAAAAGCTTCATCTACCTCTTCTTCCTGGTTAGGTGGTCTGCAGTAGACCCCTACCCTGACATCACCCTTGTTTTTCACCCCTTTTATCCTTCCCCAGAGACTTTCAACAAGTCTGTCTCCTATTTCCATCTCAACCTCAGTCCAAGTGTATACATTTTTAATATGTAAGGCAACACCTCCACTCTTTTTTCCTGCCTGTCCTTCCTGTGCAAGCTGTTCCCTTCTATACCAATATTTCAGTCATACATATTATCCCACCAGATTTACAAGCATTTCAAGTTCTTCCTGCTTATTCTCCATACTTCTCGCATTATTATACATTCATCTAAGATACTGATTTGTTTCCCCCACCCCAAGTTCTGTCTTGTCTCTCCATTATCCCTGCTATAACAGCCCATGCTCCCCCCAAATTCTGACTGTTCTCCCAGATCTCCATGTTTTTGACTTATCTGTGGGCTTTGGTCACCCCAAACTAGGTTTTGGTGCCCCCTTCAAACCTAGTTTAAAGCCCAATCTGTATCCAAATATGCTTGTCTCCCTCCTCGATAGGTGGACCCCATCTCTGTTTAGCAGTACTTCTTCCTGGAACAGGAAGCCGAAGCCCTCCTGGCGACACCATCCTTGCAGCCAGGCATTCACCTCCAGGATGTATCTGTCTCTGACTGAGCCCCTACCCTTGACCAGAGGGATTGAAGCTGTGCTCCCAACTCCTTCACCCTTACTCCCAGAGCCCTGTAGTCACTTCTGATCTGTTGAGGGTCATACCTTGCAGTATCATTAGTGCCCACATGGATGAGTAGCATGGGGTAGTAGTCAGAGGGCCGGATGATCCTCGACAATCCCTCCGTAACATCTCGGATATGGGCCCCTGGCTGGCAGCATGCCTCGTGGGATGCCATGTCAGGGCAACAGATGGGTGCCTCCGTGCCCCTCAAAAGAAAGTCACCAACCACCACTACCCTACATTTCCTCCTGGGAGTGGTGGCTGCAATCCTCCCAGCCTTGGGGGTACATGGCTTCTCCTCCTCCATCTTTGGGGAGTGATTCCTCATCGCTCATTGCCAGGGCAGCATAATGGTTTTCCATCACCATGGTGGGTGGGTTGGGAGTAGGGGTGGAGCACTGCCTGGTGCCAGAAGTAACCAACAGCCAGTATCCTCCGTGTGACTAAGCCATATCTTCCTCTCCCGGTGGTGTGACAGCAGTCCTCTGTAGCTGGATAGCCATATGGATGTCTCCACCACCACTACCCTACATTTCCTCCTGGGAGTGGTGGCTGCAATCCTCCCAGCCTTGGGGGTACATGGCTTCTCCTCCTCCATCTTTGGGGAGTGATTCCTCATTGCTCATTGCCAGGGCAGCATAATGGTTTTCCATCACCATGGTGGGTAGGTTGGGAGTAGGGGTGGAGCACTGCCTGGTGCCAGAAGTAACCAACAGCCAGTATCCTCCATGTGACTAAGCCATATCTTCCTCTCCCGGTGGTGTGACAGCAGTCCTCTGTAGCTGGATAGACATATGGATGATATCAATTTCCTGTAGAGCAAGGGGCAGTTAGGACAGGAAGAACTGAAGAGGGAACAACTGTGTTTCTACTGTCTTGTTTTCTTTGCTTCTAAGAACAGAAGGTGATTCCAAGCATTTGAGGAAGTGTTGTGGTTCACATAAGAAGAGATAACTTAGCAAGAGTGTTTTCTCCCAGTGTTTGTTCTGAGCACAAAATCCCCGTCAGCAAAGTGATTGTCTAATTAAGGTGGTGTTCCAGATCAAAAGTGGTCCGAGTCTAAAAAGATTTCATTTCCTGAGCAATAATCCTGCAAGCCCAACCTAAAGTCTGAATACCAAGCTGCCCCTAACACCATCACCTGGACTAAAACTTTGGTGACGGGAACTGAGCTGTTGCTGATACACAAGAAGTTTGCCTGAGTTGGGACTGAGTGAAAATAGAGTAAGCACTCCAGGATTTGAAGTCTTTAAACCATGATTTGAGGACTTCAGTAAGCTCAGACATAGGTGAGAGATTTATTGCAGGAGTGGGTGGGTGAGATTCTGTGGCCTGCATTGTGCAGGAGGTCAGACTAGATGATCATAATGGTCCCTTCTGACCTTAATATCTATGGATCTATGGATCTATGGATGTCTCCATATGAGCATGGATGCTGCCCAGCCTAGCCACCTCCTTCTGTAGCTCTCCCACCTGTGTCCCAAGAGATTCCACCAGCAGGCACCTTTCGCATTGGATGGTCCCCCCAGTCTGGCTTTCTGAGAGTGGGGAATGCAGGCTACAGTCTCTGCAAATCCACACCAGGATCCAGGGTAGGTTGTCTGTCTAGATACAGGTGCAGGTGGAGGAGACAGGAGCAGCGTTGGCACTGGTGATGCAGCACTTCCTAATCATAGTGATCATATTATGTCTTCCACCCACAAACTCCTTCCCAAACTCCCCTGTTTGCAGTCCCTTGTTTGCAGTCCCCTGTTCGCTAGATCCCCTTGGTTGCTCAGCCTCTGGCTTTTAAGGCCTTTTCTACTAGGTCAGCCCTACCCCCTCGTTAATCACACAGGGGGAGGGTGATCGCAAGGCTGATTGAGGCTGATCAAGGATGATCTCCTCACCTCAGTCCCTGCAAAAATCATGGAGCAGGGCCTCAAAGAAACCATTTTGAAGCACTTGGAGGAGAGGAAGGTGATCAGGAACAGTCAACATGGATTCACCAAGGGCAAGTCATGCCTGACCAATCTGATTGCCTTCTATGATGAGATAACTGGCTCTGTGGATATGGGGAAAGCAGTGGATGTGATATATCTTGACTTTAGCAAAGCTTTTGATATGGTCTCCTACAGTATTCTTGCCAGCAAGTTAAAAAAGTATCGATTGGATGAACGGACTATAAGGTGGATAGAAAGCTGGCTAGATTGTCAGGTTCAACGGGTAGTGATCAACAGCTCAATGTCTAGTTGGCAGCCCATATCAAAGTGGCGTGCCCAAGGGGTCGGTTCTGGGGCTGGTTTTGTTCAACATCTTTATGAATGATCTGGATGATGGGATGGATTGCACTCTCAGCAAGTTCTCAGATGACACTAAGCTGGGGGGAGAGGTAGATACGCTGGAGGATAGAGAGAGGGTCCAGAGTGACCTAGACAAATTGGAGGATTGGGCCAAAAGAAATCTGATGAGGTTCAACAATGAAAGTGCAGAGTCCTGCACTTACGACGGAAGAATCCCATGCATCGCTACAGGCTGGGGACCAACTAGCTAAGCAGCAGATCTGCAGAAAAGGACCTGGGGATTACAGTGGATGAGATGCTGGATATGAGTCAGCAGTGTGCCCTTGTTGCCAAGAAGGCTAAGAGCATATTGGGCTGCATTAGTAGGAGCATTGCCAGCAGATCGAGGGAACTGATTATTCCCCTTTATTCGGTGCTGGTGAGGCCACATTTGGAGTACTGCGTCCAGCTTTGGGCCCCCCACTACAGAAAGGATGTGGACAAATGGAGGGAGTCCAGCAGAGAGCAATGAAAATGATCAGGGGGCTGGGGCACTTATGAGGCGAAGCTGAGGGAACTGGGCTTGTTTAGCCTGCAGAAGAGAAGAGTGAGGGGGGAATCTGAGAGCAGACTTCAACTACCTTAACGGGGGTTCCAAACAGTATGGAGCTTGCCTATTCTCAGTGGTGGCAGATGACAGGACAAGGAGTAATGGTCTCAAATTGCAGTGGGGGAAGTCTAGGTTGGATATTAGGAAAAACTATTTCACTAGGAGAGTGGTGAAGCACTGGAATGTGTTACCTAGGGAAGTGGTGGAATTTCCATCCTTAGAGGTTTTTAAGGCCCGGCTTGACAAAGCCTTGGCTGGGATGATAGTTGGTGTTGGTCCTGCTTTGAGCAGGCGGTTGGACTAGATGACCTCCTGAGGTTTCTTCCAACTCTAATCTTCTGTGATTCCATGATCCAGGAAACAAAGGCTCAAACAGTCCCCAGACACACAATCCCAGCTGACCCTGTAACTGAAATAACTTGAAAGAGAAGGAAAAACACAAACAGCCAAACAAACTCACTCACCCCAAGATTAGTACTCACACCTTGTTCGTTTAGCAGGGGAATTTCCTTTTTCCCCCCTCTCAAACTGCCCTGTTTGCAGTCCCCTTTTCGCTATGAGTCAGTGCTATACATTTTTTCAATAGCAACATCTTGTTTTTAAATGATACTGCATCAACTTTAGGTTTTCAAATAATTTTTTTAAATGATCTCACCACAACATCTCATGAGAGAAATTTTCAAAGGTGCTACATAAGTTGTACTCAAGGAATTTCCCTGTGGGAACTTAGCTTTCGAATGTGTATGGGTGTCAGGATGTGTGCACACAATCAAGGTCATATAGAAACTTTGAAGACAATTTAGAACTCTCTTTTGACAATCAGGTCATTGCTGTTAATTCTAAGAGCTCCCCACACATCCACCACTGGATACTTTCAAGCACATGGTGCTCATCTACCTGTGTGCTTCACATGCAGTCTGCTCTTCACTGCTGGGAGGCAGGATATCACTAGTCCCAGCCCTTGCATTCACTCTCTGAGAATTCCAACATCTTTTTAAAAAGCAAAAGAAAGTAAGGTAGCTACCTCCTATTACACTATTGCTTTCTCCCTGTCCAAGCAGAGTAGACTGATGTTGCAATGTTCAGAGTATATTTCTAATAATGATATGTTTGCTACTAAGTCTGAAGGAAGCAATGATCTCAGTCACAAGTTGCCTTTATCCAGTCATATGGTACATTTCTAATCTTTCTTACATTCGTAGCTGCCAAAATTACTCACTTCTGTGGCTGCTTCACAACATTATGAAAAGTACTAAAACTGTTGCTGGCAACCATTTAAGAGCCTTCAAAGCACCAAAGAAATTAACTAACCAAATCCTCAATCCTGCACACACTTATGCATGTGCTTAACATTAAGCATGTGTCAAGTCCCAATGACAACCATGCTGACTTCAATGACACTGCTCCTGTGTTGCTTGCATATGGCTACACTTGCACATATAGAGCACTGGGAGTTAAACCAGCCTTCGGAGACCACAGCAGGGAAAATGCTGCTGTGTGTTTACATTGTCAGTTGCAAGTGCACTGGCATGGCCACATTAGCATAGGGTGACCAGATGTCCTGATTTTATAGGGACAGTCCCGATATCTGGGGCTTTGTCTTACATAGGCGCTTATTACCCCATACCCCCGTCCCGATTTTTCACACTTGCTGTCTAGCCACCCTACATTAGCAGCAGTGCCACAGAGAGCAGTGCATTGTGGTAGCTATTCCAGTGTGCAAGTGGCTGCAATGTGCTTTTCAAATGGGGAGGAGGGTGGAGTGTGACAGGGAGTGTGTTGTGTGTATGGGGGGGAGAGAGAGTGGGTTTGGGGGGGCTGAGAGAGTGTCAGCATGCTGTCTTGTAAGTTCAGACAGCAGCAGAGCCCTCTCCCCCACCCTCTCTCTCACACACACTCACAACAGCAGCATTCCACAGTAAGGATTTGCTTTGTCCCGTAGCAGATAAGGAAACAGAGCTTTGAAAGGGATATCCGCATTCCTGCAGCTTATTTCAAAACAATGAGAAAAGTGGCCACTTGACTTCAGGGGATTATGGGACGTTTCCGGAGGCCAATCACAGCACAGTAATGCAACACCTTGTCCACACTGATGCCAGGGTGTTTCAGCTTGGAGCACAGCGAGCTCTATGCTTCTCGTGGAGGTGGATTACCAGAAGCGCTCCAGCTGCAGAGTCCAGGCACTCTATGTGCCTTGCCAGTGTGGACACATCGGGAGTTAGGGTGCCCGGGGCTGCTTTAATGCGCTCTAACTTGCTAGTGTAGCCAAGCCCTAAGTGTTTGCAAGATTGGGGCCAACACAGTCAACAAGTATAACCTGGTGTCAGAGTCAGTAAAGGGCAGAAGTATTAACCCAAAAGTTGAAAGTTTGAGACAAGACTTTTGGTCCTGGGTCATTAAGTCAGAATCACCAGAAAAGTACACGATCTTGCAAAATTAAAAGGGGAGGAATACACATCAAAGATTAATTGCCTTTCACTTGGCAAAAGAAAGGCATCTCTGTTTTATAGCTGTAGCATACCTATTACAGAATTCTTACAAATTCTCCATTGGAAAATACCATACCTACGGGATTAGCCAGCTGATACTGACCCACCATACTGACCCAAGTGACCCAGCACTTAATTTGTATCCAAAAAATATGGGAAAGCACATGAGTAAGGGCTGTAGGAACAAGTTAATATTAACTCACTTTTAAAAAACAACAAAAATGGATTTATGTTACCAGTAAAGCTCTTAAGAACTAAAGGGCTAATGATATTGCTTTGAATTGTCTCATCTGCTACCAGTGAGCTTGCAATATTCTACTTGCAAGGGAGAATATATATTTATTTTAAATATGACAGTGAAAATCTCATTTTTCCCCCTTATCAATCATCATGGTAAAGGGCCAGGGAGCAGATTTTGGTCCAATTCAGAGGGGAGCATAAGTGAGCCAAGTAGGGTTGCCAGGCATCGGGTAAAAAGTCCAGTTGGCGGCACAGTAGGGGCTAAAGAAGCAGCCGGCATATCCTTGTGGCCCCTAGGCAGAGGGGAGCCCTGAGCGGCAGCTCTGCAACTCCCACTGGCCAGGAACCATGGCCATTGGGAGCTGTGGGGGTGGCGCCTGCAGACAGAGGGAGTGCACAGAGCCGCCTGGCCATGCCTCTACCTAGGGGCTGCAGAGACATGCCTGCTGCTTCCAGGAGTCGCCTGAGGTAAGCACTACTCGGAGCCCACACCCCGAGCCTCCCATGCTCCAGCCTGGACCCCCCTCCTGCATCCTGAACCCCTCATTTCTGGCCCCACCCTGGAGCCTGCACCCCCAGCTGGAGGTGTCACCTCCTCCCACACCACAACCCCCGGCCTCAGCCCAGAGTCCCCTCCCACACTCCGAACCCCTCATTGCCAGCCCCAGCCCCAGCTCCACCCCCACCCCAGAACCCACATCCCCAGCCAGAGCCCTCACCCCCTCCCACACCCCAACCCCCTGCCTCAGCCCAGAGTCCCCTCCCACACTCCGAACCCCTCATTGCCAGCCCCAGCCCCAGCTCCACCCCCACCCCAGAACCCACATCCCCAGCCAGAGCCCTCACCCCCTCCCACACCCCAACCCCCTGCCTCAGCCCAGAGTCCCCTCCCACACTCCGAACCCCTCATTGCCAGCCCCAGCCCCAGCTCCACCCCCACCCCAGAACCCACATCCCCAGCCAGAGCCCTCACCCCCTCCCACACCCCAACCCCCTGCCTCAGCCCAGAGTCCCCTCCCACACTCCGAACCCCTCATTGCCAGCCCCAGCCCCAGCTCCACCCCGACCCCAGAACCCACATCCCCAGCCAGAGCCCTCACCCCCTCCCACACCCCAACCCCCTGCCTCAGCCCAGAGTCCCCTCCCACACTCCGAACCCCTCATTGCCAGCCCCAGCCCCAGCTCCACCCCCACCCCAGAACCCACATCCCCAGCCAGAGCCCTCACCCCCTCCCACACCCCAACCCCCGCCTCAGCCCAGAGTCCCCTCCCACACTCCGAACCCCTCATTGCCAGCCCCAGCCCCAGCTCCACCCCCACCCCAGAACCCACATCCCCAGCCAGAGCCCTCACCCCCTCCCACACCCCAACCCCCTGCCTCAGCCCAGAGTCCCCTCCCACACTCCGAACCCCTCATTGCCAGCCCCAGCCCCAGCTCCACCCCCACCCCAGAACCCACATCCCCAGCCAGAGCCCTCACCCCCTCCCACACCCCAACCCCCTGCCTCAGCCCAGAGTCCCCTCCCACACTCCGAACCCCTCATTGCCAGCCCCAGCCCCAGCTCCACCCCCACCCCAGAACCCACATCCCCAGCCAGAGCCCTCACCCCCTCCCACACCCCAACCCCCTGCCTCAGCCCAGTGAAAATGAATGAATGAGTGAGGGTGGGGGAGAGCGAGTGACAAGAGGATGGAGTGAGCAGGGACGGGCCTCAGAGAAGTGGTGGGGTAGGGGCAGGGCAGAGGGCAGGGGGAGGGTGTTCAGTTTTCGGCCACCCTAGAGCCAAGAGGACACTTATGTTGGTGTACATTACACCTCCTTCCAGTCCTTCCTGGTCACACATGTTAAACCAATTTAGATTCACTCTAGACTAGTGGTCACCAACCAGTTGATAGTGATCGACTGGTCGATCCTAGAGGCTCTTCCAGTCAATCGCGATCTCTGGTGGTGCAATGTGGCTGCCGCTAAGGCAGGCTCCCCACCTGCCCCAGCCTCACGCTGCTCCCGGAAGCGGCCAGCGCAGCCCCACGGGGCAGGGGGGTCTCCCTCTGCATGCAGCTCTTGCCTGGAAGCACTGCCCCCACAGCTCTCATTGGCCGGGAACAGGGAGCTGTGGCAATGGGAGCTGTGGAGGCAGTGCTTGCAGAGAGGGGCAGCGTGCAGATCCACGTGCCCCCCGCCCTCTCCCTGGGGTCGCAGGGACACTCTGGCCCCTTCCAGGAGCGGCATGGGGCCAGGCTAGGCAGGTAGCCTGACTTAATGGCAGCCACGCTGCGTCACCAAATGGGAACTGCCGGAGGTAAGTGCTGTTCGGCAGGAGGCCACACCTCATACCCCCTCCTGCACCCCAAGCTCCAACCCTGAGCCCCCTCCCAGAGCCAGCACCCCCATACCCCTTCCTGCACCCCAACCCCCAGCTCTGAGCTCCCTCCCAGAGCCAGCACCCCTATACTCCCTCCTGCACCCCAACTCCCAGCTCTGGCCCCCCTCACAGAGCCAGCACCCCATACTCCCCCCTCTATTCGACATTGGTGAGGCCTCATCTGGAGTACTGTGTCCAGTTTTGGGCCCCACACTACAAGAAGGGTGTGGAAAAATTGGAGACAGTCCAGCAGAGGGCAACACAAATGATTAGAGGACTGGAACACATGACTTATGAGGAGAGGCTGAGGGAACTGGGATTGTTTAGTCTACAGAAGAGAAGAATGAGGGGGGATTTGATAGCTGCTTTCAACTACCTGAAAGGTGGTTCCAAAGAGGATGGATCTAGACTATTCTCAGTGGTAGTGGATGACAGAACAAGGAGTAATGGTCTCAAGTTGCAGTGGGGGAGATTTAGGTTGGATATTAGGAAAAACTTTTTCACTAGGAGGGTGGTGAAACACTGGAATGCGTTACCTAGGGAGGTGGTGGAATCTCCTTCCTTAGAAGTTTTTAAGGTCAGGCTTGTCAAAGCCCTGGCTGGGATGATTTAATTGGGGATTGGTCCTGCTTTGAGCAGGGGGTTGGACTAGATGACCTCCTGAGGTCCCTTCCAACCCTGATATTCTATGATTCTATGATTCTCCTTCACCCCAACACTCTTCCCCAGTCCAGAGCCCCATCCTGCATCCAAACTCCCTACCAGAGCTTGCACCCCTCACCCCCTCCGCACTCCAATCCCCTGCCCCAGGCTCAGCCCAGAGCCCGCTTCCACACTGCGAACCCTTGGCCCCAGCCCAGAGGCCGCACCCCCTCCCAAATCCCAACCCCTTACCCCAGCCCGGTGAAAGTGAGTGAGGGTGGGGGATGGAGTGACGGAGAGAGGGGGGATGGAGTGAGTGGGGCGGGGCTTTGGGGAAGGGGTGGCGTAGATCCTGGGTTGCACTTAAATTCAAAAAGTGATCTTGGATATAAAAAGGTTGGAGACCACTGCTCTAGACTCACCTCCATAATCTCACACACATTTACCAACATGGATTTTACAATCTCCCCCTTGTGCATCACATTTTAATTTGACCCTCTGTGCCTAAATTGGTAAATTTTAATTACAGTTTTCCAAGGCTGTGTGGAGATTACAGTTGCCATGGGTAGGAAAGAAAGGGATTGTCTCCCCACTGTATGAGACCTTATGGAAACTCCTCTCCTAGTGTTCAGGGTGGGTTGGAGATCTATGGTAGGGGAGACTAGCCACCCACTGAAGGAATCATCCCTGGTTAACCTGTTGATTCCAAATTAGAAATCCAAATGGATACTGACATTGCTCAAAACTGTTCCTTTTCAGGTCTGCAGGAACAGCCAGTGGAAGAATTTCACTCTTGTTAGTGTGAAATAATTTAACCTGTTCAAATAAAAAGAACACTGCGAAGGAAGACTGTTGTTTCCTATTAATTGGTTGTTTTGTTAATAAAGATAAATCAGAAACCTCCTGGGGAAGGAACAGTCAGTAGACTCTTTACCTGTCATCACAGTAGGTAAATTTCATGTCCATGCTATGGCGACTCAAGAAAGTCTTGCTGTCCAGTGGGATATCCATGTTTGACGGGTGCTGAATGGGTTCACACATTATTATAAGGCAGGTGAGGAGAGGCTCCTTATATCCACACAGGGTGTGAGGAGGGCAAGTGTTATACACCTTAACTTGCCCAGTGCAGTGCAAGACCTGAAACAAATAATGATTTTATAACAGGGCATTAGTTTAAAAGACTCTGAAAAGACAGTCTGACTTTCATCAATAAAACTTGTTATAGCTAAAATGTGATACCTTCCATGTGGCAGATTTGAGGTTTACAGTTCTGCCTCTGTTGGTAACAGTGCATTTCATTCTCATGAAGAAGTCACGCTCTGTGGATATCTCTTTGCTTTTCTTTCCAAAGCCTGGACCTAAGGTGAGGGAAAAAGGCAAATTCTTGACTAATACATTTTTTGTGGGGATTAGGGGATGTTTGTGTTGCTTTTTAAAATTCTCTCTTTTGTTTTTATGCATAAAGGATTTGTAGATAACAGATTGTTTGGTTCTCAAATTACCACCTTCCACATCAAGACCTGTGCCCTGCGTACTCTTGGTTTAAGTAATATTTAGCACTAGTGTGAAAAATAAATCCACTCCTAGGGTAAAGTATTAGACCTTTCTGGCACTTTAGTCCCATTGAATCCCATGCTAAATCCCCAATCATGCAAACTACTTCATGTGGGCAGACTCCTGTGCCCATGCAGAGCCTCAGAATCAAGCAGGACTCTGTACAAGTGCAATGGTCCACCCATGCAGAGTATTTTGCACAGGTTTGGGGTGTAAAGATTTAAATGGTACAGGAGCCCTGTTCATTTTTAACCCGTATTTCAGCTTGTGGTACATAATCTTTGTGAACTATTATAAGTGAAGATGTTGCATCTGTTTTAGGCTGGAAACAAGAAAGCACCAGAACACACAGTTCTCAGTGCTGTTATATTTAATCACAAAGTTTTAAAAACAGTGGAAACGTTGATGCCAAATACTACTCCAGGTGTTAACATTCCCATTTGCCCGTGGCCACTATCTAACTTCTGCTATCTGTTAGCTGCTTTATTGGGGTGTTTAAAAGGCAAAGAAGAAAAATACATCAAAGATTTTAACCTTTTTCTTACCAGTTTTCAAACTCAGATTCTCTCGAATTTCCTCATGGTCACATGGGTGAGTAAAGTCAAATATGCTATGTCCAGTTAATTCCACCTGTTCAGAAAACAATACACATATTTAGCCAAAAGTGAGGAGAATAAATAAAATTTAATAATCAGAAGACTATTTTGGAACACTGATTCGTTCAATGCAATCAGAGAAAAGGCAAAAGCAATACAACATGCCTCATCTTTTCTTGATGATAATTTCAGTTCTTCACATTCTTTTACCTGTTTCCCTAAGGTATGGTTTCTCTGGGGCATTTTTGAGGATATTTTGGGTAACAACGAAATAATTCTTAAGCTTAGAACTATAAGCTAGATAGCCTCAACAAACTAATCAGTCAGTGAAACTAAGTCTATTTACAACAACTGAAGATCTGGCCCTAAAATATTAAAAACAGAAATGATAGGCAGTCTATTGGAGACACAACGTGCCAAATTCAGCCCCGGTGTGTGCATATAAGCAATAATTTGAGCCCACTCTTATTTATCAGCTATTATTTAGATTCTATACCCTGTAGATTCATTTGTGCATTTTGATTTAACCCTTAAACTGACTGATAACTCACTTCACCAATGCAAAGGGCCTGATCTGAAGTCAATGATAAGACTTCATTGACTTCAATAGCCTTTGGATCCAACTGACAACATCCAAATAATCAGACTTTATGTGGGAGAAGGGCAAGGGGACACGGAGAACATGGCACCACAGCTCTCCCACACATGCTGCAGTCACTGCTCCAGTCTCTGGACTGGAATGGCAGCTACTGCTCCTGAATACGATGTGCAAGGTATGTAAGGACCACTGGATTAGAGCAAGATAGATCCTGTGGCCCTCAGCTTTGTTTGTCCCTGGCCCATCTTCTAACAGTCTTTGTAGGGCCACTCCCCTATCTTGGGGTACATGTGGTGCTGAGCAACCTCTGCACAGCCACTCCACCCCCTGCACTTATGGCAGTCAATGGCCTCCCACGCCACAGGTGAATCTTAGCATAGGCAGTGCCTCAGGCACTGGGGCCCTTTGGTCCCGCCTCTTCTTTCTCTGTGGCACATAACAGTTTAGTCTCCTGCGGGCTACAATATTTTGGTGTAATTTCAGCGGTTGGGTTTTGTGCGTGGGTGCTGGGTGCTGTTGGTGGCCTGTGACACACAGGAGGTCACACTAGATGATCTGGTGGTCCCTTCTGGCCTTAAACTCTATAACTCTATGACATTAAAAAAAACCCTCTGAACCCCAAACAAACCACTCCCCTATCAACAAAATTTGTGAACAGAGGCCAGTCTTGTAGCCTCCAAATCCAGGGCCTAGCAGCCCAAATGGAAAATGGTGTTCCAGAGCGGAGAACCCTTCCCTGAGGATATCCTGCACCCACGCACCCCAGTTTTAAACTGAGAGCTCAAGATGCTGATTCAGAGTGCTGCAGTGTCACACAGGAGCTACATTTGCTCACTGTATCTTTCACTGAATGAGATTGCAGCTTTACTACGCAGAATTTGAGTTAGTCAGAAGCACAGTGGAGACAGAGAAACTATGTCAAGGTTTCTAGGAATTATGTTACAGCAGCAGCTCTTTGAAAGCAGTAGGGAACAGGTTACCTGTGTGAGGCCCATGTATTTGTTGATGTTCTCTGACAAAAAGATCATGTCTCCATCCTGCGTCACCACAGCAATAAATCCCTCCAAAGCTTTCAGGTACAAGTTGTCTATCTGCTGGCCTGTCTCTAGGTCACTCTCATTGTCAGTACATACTGAAATAAAAGGAAAGTGGCCAAAAAAAATCAGTTTTCAGCGCCATCATTTTTCTACTTACTTTCTAATCACACCAAATACCCACATGCTTTTCTGATGCCAGTATGCTGGTTATAGAAAAACCCTCTGTGGGAGGAGAACAACTGGGTGGGCCATCTGCATTGGGTCTGAAGGGGACATGTCCATCATTAGGAAGAGAGAAGACATCTTTTGTAAAGGTGAAGAAACACTTACCTTCCTGTAGTTCTTCAGGAAGTGTTGTCCATAATATATATTCCACTGTTGGTACACATGCACCCAGTGCATTCACGTTCAGATTATTTTGGCTAGCAGTGTCTTTTGGGGGCTACATCTGTAACGTGAATGTCCTTGTGCCTCTAATCGATGACATAAAAGGTGGGGCAACCCCAACTGCTCCTCAGTTCCTTCACCAATATGGAAACCAGGTGTTGTCAGACTCTCTGTGGTAGCAGGGAAAGAGGGCGGCTCACGGAATAGATATGGGCAACATATCTTGAAGAACCACAGCTACTGTAAGGTAAGTAACTATTTCTTCTTCTTCTTCAAGTCCTTGCCTACATATATTCCACTCTTGGGACTCACAAGCAATAACCTATTTCATAAGAAATGGGCACTAGGAGCCTACCTAAATAATGAACAAAGCGTGGCCCTACCAAAATTAACATCAGATTTTGACACTTCCACTAAGGAGTAAAACCGGGCAACTATGTGCACTAGACCCTAAGTACAGCTCTCTAGTATTGGACTATTTCTCAAAGCAGCAATAGAAGCTGCTTGCACTCTTGTAGAGTGAGCTGTCACTCTCACCGGTGGGTCTATATTTCCTAACTCATAGCACAGTCTGATATGAATAGAAATCCAGTTAGAAAGTCTCTTTGTTGAAATGGCCTGACCTTTCACTCTGTCCCCATAAGGTATCAACAAACTCGGGGAGACCCTAAATGGCTTAGTTCTGGCTTTGTAGAAAGAAAGTACCTAAGAACTTCTAGGGCATGAGACTTAGCCTTACCTTTGTTGGAATGTGGCTTGGGGAAGAACATAGATGGGCATATAAAACTTTGTTTAGATAGAAATCAGAGACTACCTTGGCAAAAAATTTTGGGTGAGGTCTTAAGGACATCTGGTTTTTGCACATGGGGACCCTTGCACTAGTGCTTGCATCTCTCCTAGCCTTATGGAGAATATTATTACTCCCAGGCAGGCTGTTTTGATGAAAATGTGATCATGGTGCAAAGGGTGGACCCATTAACTCTGTCAGTACAATATTTAGATCCCAAGGAGTGGGGCATTCTCTGACTGGGAGATAAACCCTCATAAGGTCTTTTAGGAACCAAGGCACCAGAGGGCATGAAAATGTAGATTATCTCTATATTGTCCTGGGGGAACATGCACTGACATAACCAGGTGATAACCACTTGGCTGATACAGAGACTTCAACCACCCTTGCATGCAATGAAGATGAAGTCTGTCATGCTGCATTACATAGGTGGAGGAGGCTATTGTGTCCTAAAAGTCTGAGACAAGTCCTCACCAATATCTTGGGATGAACTTGTAGGTAGATGGGACAGGTCTTGCAATCTCTCTTGTGGAAGATAAGCCATTTGAGATATTACCTCAAGCTGGAGAGGCAACTGTAGGTAGATTGGATGGAGAGATTTTTTTTAGGTTCAAGAACCAAAACTGCCTCAGCCATGCTGGAGGTACACCATGATTATCCCTTGAATGGAAATTAGTATTGACTTTTCACCTGTTCAGGTCTAAGAGAGAACAGAGACCACTGAAGGGGGTCAGCTGGCTGCTGATGTGACTTTTTTTGGATAAAGAGGCTCAAGAGACTAGCAGATGTTCTGTACAAGATAAATCTATACTTATTCTGAGATAAGCTGCCACGACTTCTCGCCATTTTTGTGAATACCCTTGATTCTGTCAATAGATTAAATGGTAGCAAACTATATTGGTAGTACAAATTGTGCACTTGAACTCTCATACCTTCTGTATGCAGGGCAAATTGCTATATTGAAATAAGCATCCTGGCGGTCATATGCCGTGTACCAGTCAAGTGGATTTAGGGTTAGAAGTATCAAGTTCAGAGCCACCTTCCTGACCTTGAGAGTGTGAATAAAGGTGTTCAACTGCCTCAGGTCCAGAATAAGGCACCAGCACTCTTTCTTTTTGGGAATCAGAAAGCAATGAGAGTAAAACCCCTATGCTCTGTGCTCTTGAGGCACTTCTTCCACTGCTTTGGGATTTAGAAATGACTGCATATCCTGATGCAGCCTGCTGTCATGAGAGGGAGCCTGAAAAGGGATGGAGAAGATGTATAAGGATTGGGGCTGACGGTGGTCTGGAATTAGATGGAATAACCCATTTCTATGATTTTCAGGTTCCAGGGCTCCATGATGATCCAGATCATATGAAAATGAAATAAAAGATTCTCAAGAAGAGGGGATATAACAGAAATATCCAGAAGAATATGTATACTGCTCTTGACCAAGGACTTAGATCTGCTGCCTTGATGAGGAGGATGCAGATGACTTCCTTTTGTGGAATTTTTGGCACTTTCTTGGAGTTTCAAGTTGTCTTTATTGGGTACCTCTCCTGTGGTTGAGGCCTAACGTGCTTCCACTTTGATGCAGGAGTATAGATTCCTAAGGACCATAGTGTGGTACATGAGTCCTTCAGAAAGTGTAAAGTCTTCATCGTTTTCACAGTGAAAGTTTCACATCCCTCAAACAAACATCCTCAGTTGTAATTTGTACCTCTTTAGGGATCCCTGATGACTAGAGCCAAGAGGATCTCCTTCTGGCAACTGAGGTAGCCATAGATCTGGGAGCTGTATTTGTAGATCAATAGCTGCTTGGAGGGCTGTACACACCACCAGTTGACCTTTGTCCAGCAAATACTTAAATTCCTCCCTAGTACCTTAGGGAAGGTATGACACTTGGCAGATCAGGTGCCAACTCATGCCAGAGCCCTAGGCTAATTCACTTGTGTATTAGTATAGATCAAAGTGATGGTTAAATGTATAAGAATGTACTTGGTGTTTAAACTTCATGAAAACTAGTGGGATGTTACTTGCATTGTTTTCACTTATTTGTATCCTGTTATAATACAGTAGCAAACATTTACATTGTGTATACCCCATAACTAAATAACCTATCATATGAGCCACCAAGCAAGAAAGAAGCCTTGTGGAATGCAAATGAAGAATTTTAACAGAAAAGTGCTTATTTCAAAGCCAAGTGGTCATTGTTTGTGACGTTTGGAGGTCAAAGACTCAAAATGCATTCCTTACTCTCTGTAATCAAAGGAAAAGTTCACATGTAAAGTGACACTATCCATTTGATTTCTGTGAGAAGCAGCTATAAGTATGGATTCAAGGAAGGATCCTGCATCTATGGACAATTTGGACTCTTACAGGGAAGGGTACCAGATGCAAAGCAGAGCTCCCCAGAGACAATATGGGCTTCCTGAAAAGACTTTTGGGAAACTGGCAGTTTATTACATCACTGCCACCATTTGAAATTACAAACTCTGACTCACCTGTGCAAATATTTTCCCTGCTTTAACCTCTCAATAACTCTCATTTCCTTTTCTTAGCTAATAAACTTTTAGTTAGTTTACTATAGAATTGGCTACTAGTGTTATCTTTGGTATAAGATCTAGAGTACCAGTTGATCAGAGGTAAGTGACTGGTCTCTTGGGACTGGAAACAACCTAAATGTGATGTGATTTTTGGTGTAAGTAATCATTTTATCACAAAGTTCACTTTGTCTGGGTGGCAAGATAGATTGGAGAGTCTATGGGAACCGTCTGTGACTCCATGGTAAGACTGGTATAGTGATCCAGGAGTTCCTATTTGTCACTGGCTTGGTGAAATCTAATTATAGAACACACCTCTAGTTTTGGGTGTCTGCCCTGTTTTCTGACAGTCTGCCCTGAACTAGGCACTCACAACCATGAGCCATTCCAGACAGTGTGACAGAAGCTTGTCTGCAAATTTAGATATGAAATCTCAATTCATATAATTGTGCTTTACCAACAGGGCCTGGTAATTGGCGATTCTCATTTGGAGCTGTGATGTAGAATTTTTCTATCTTTTGATATTGCTTTTTGTTGACTGTCTTATAGTCATCTAAGTCAAGGCAGATGACATAGGTACCACAGTCTCCTCAGGGGATGTGGATGAGATGAATGCACGGACAGGATGGTCTTCCGTCTGAGACTCCTCACCAGAGCCATGACTATTCTGTTCAGCAGACCATGGATCAGACTATGCTGGTTGTAGAGTCCCCTTGTGAGATGGATAAGGTGACCTAGCTCTGGACTGAGATGTAGACTCTGTCTTTCTAGCATGACTCATTCCCCATGGAACCTAATAAGGCCAAGAGTGTTGGGAAGCATAAGAGGCAGGTGGCCAAGGGGAATACTATAACACACCAGGGAATACTATAACTCTTTGAGATTCTATAGGCTAAGATAATTAAACTAAGTCTTTGACTCCCTCTCAGGTGTAAACTGGCCTTAATGCCCAGACCTCAGAGAACAAGTGAGTGAAACCTTTCTACTGCCCTTAGAGTCTGAGGAGGAGAATGAATAGTCATCCTGGAGAGGAGAAACTGTACCAGCAGATGTGCTGGGAGACGCCTCAGACTGAACTCTGATCAATATTGCTTAAGTACTCAGTACCACAGGAGCTGGCTTCCTCCTTTCCCAGGGGTCTCAACCCCCACTCAGCTCCAGGGCCCACCTCCACCCCACCTCTTCCTGCCCCTGCCCCAGCTTCTTCCTGCCCCAGTTCCGCCCCTCCCCCAAGCATGCTCCATTCCCGCTCCTACCCCCAGCGCCTCCTGCCCACCGGGGAGCAGCTGACTGCAGCGGGCGGGAGGCACTGGGCAGGATGGGGAGGAGCTGATCCGCGGGGCCACTGGCGGGTGAGAGACACTGCAGGGGAGCTGGCTGCCAGTGGGAGCTAAGTGCTCACTCATTTTTTTTTCATGGGTGTTCCAGCACTGGGACACCCACGGAGTCGGTGCCTATGCTCAGTACCAGTGTAGGAGCAATGGTTGGTACTAGGCGAGGCACCTTCACTACTGCTAATAGCAGGGAATCTGGTACTGAAGAGATGAGTAGGTGTTCTTTACAATGCTTCAGTACTGAATATGTTGGCTCCACAGACAGCTGAGAGGATGACATCAGTATTGGGGTGGGTAGTACTGGGGGACTCAGTGACATAAGAACGGCCATACTGGGTCAGACCAAAGATGGTCTAGCCCAGTATCCTGTCTTCCAACAGTGGCCAATTGCCAGTTGCCCCAGAGGGAATGAACAGAACAGGTAATCATCAAGTGATCCGTTCCCTGTTGCTCATTCCCAGCTTCCTACAAATAGAAGCGAAGGACGCCATCCCCGTCCATCCTGGCTAATAGCCATTGATGGACCTATCCTCCTTGAATTTATCTAGTTCTTTTTTAAACTCTTTTATAGTCTTGGCCTTCACAATATCCTCTGGCAAAGAGTTCCACAGGTTGACTGTGCGTTGTGTGAAGAAATACTCCTTTTGTTTGTTTTAAACCTACTACCTATTCATTTCATTTGGTGACCTCTAGTTCTTGTGTTATGAGAATGATTAAATAGCACTTCCTTCTTTACTTTCTCCACATCAGTCATAATTTTATAGACCTCAATCATATTCTGCCTTAGTCATCTCTTTTCCAAGCTGAAAAGTCCCAGTCTTATTAATCTCCCCTCATACAGAAGCCGTTCTATACCCCTAATAATTTTTGTTGCCCTTTTCTGAACCATTTTCCAATTCCAAAATATATTTTTTGACAGGGGGTGACCACATCAGCATGCAACATTCAAGATGTGGGCATACCATGGATTTATATAGAAGCAATATGATATTTTCTGTCTTATTATCTATCCCTTTCTTAATGATTGCCAATGTTTTGTTTGCTTTTTGACTGCCGCTGCACATTGAGTAGATGTTTTAAGAGAACTATCCACAATGACTCCAAGATCTCTTTCATGAGAGGTAACAGCTAATTTAGACCCCACCCCTTTATATGTATAGTTGGGATTATGTTTTCCAATGTACATTGTACTCGGCATTTATCAACATTGAATTTTATCTGCCATTTTGTTGCCCAGTCACCCAGTTTTGAGAGATCCTTTTGTAGCTCTTCACAGTCTGCCTGGGACTTAACTATCTTGAGTATGGTAGTTTTGGATCATCTGTAAATTTTGTCACCTCACTGTTTACCCTCTTTTACAGATCCTTTATGAATACGTTGAATAGGACTGGTCCCAGAACAGACCCCTGGGGGACACCACTATTTACCTCTCTATTCTGAAAAATGACCATTTACTCCTACCCTCTGTTTTCTATCTTTTAACCGGTTACCAATCCATGAGAGGACCTTCCCTCTTATCCCATGACAGCTTACTTTGCGTAAGAGCCTTTGGTGAGGGACCTTGTGAAAGGCTTTCTGAAAATCTAATTACACTATATCCACTGGACCCCCCTTGTCCACAGGCTTGTTGACCCCCTCAAAGAATTCTAGTAGATTGGTGAAGCATGATTTCCCTTTACAAAAACCACGTTGACTCTTCCCCAACAAATTATGTTCATCTAAGTGTCTGACAATTTTGTTCTTTACTATAGGTTCAATCAGTTTGCACAGTACTGAAGTCAGCCTGTAATTGCCAGGATCACCTCTGGAGCCCTTTTAAAAAATTGGCATCACATTAGCTATCCTCCAGTCATTTGGTACAGAAGCTGATTTAAATGATAGGTTACAGACTACAGTTAGTAGTTTTGCAATTTCACATTTGAGTTCCTTCAGAACTCTTGGGTGAATGCCATCTGGTCCTGATGACTTATTACAGTTTTAGTTTATCAAACCTCCTCTAATGACACCTCAATCTGGGATAGTTCCTCAGATCTGTCACCTAAAAAGAATGGTTCAGGTTTGGGAATCTCCCTTGCATCCTCAGCCGTGAAGACCAATGCAAAGAATTCGTTTAGTTTCTCTGCAATGACCTTATCGTCTTTAAGTGCTCCTTTAGCATATCGATTGTGCAGTGGCTACACTGGTTGTTCAGCAGGCTTCCTGCTTCTGATGTACTTAAAAAAAAGTCCTTTTACTTTTTGAGTCTTTGTCTAACTGTTATTTAAATTCTTTTTTGGTCTAATTATATTTTTACACTTCATTTGCCAGAGCTTATGCTCCTTTCTAGTTTCCTCACTAGGATTTAACTTCCACTTTTTAAAGGATGTCTTTTTGCCTCTCACTGCTTCTTTTACTTTGTTGTTTAGCCACGGTGGCACTTTTTTGTTTCTCTTACCACTTTTTTTTAATTTGGGGTATACATTTAAGTTGAGCCTCTATTATGGTGTCTTTAAAAAGTTTCCATGAAGCTTGCAGGGATTTCACTTTTGGTGCTGTGCCTTTTAATTTCTGTTTAACTAGCCTTCTCATTTTCGTGTAGTTTCCTTTTCTGAAATTCAATACTATAGTGTTGGGGTGTTTACATTCAATTATATTATGGTCATATTACCAAGCAGCCCAGCTATATTCACCTCTTGAACCAGATCCTGTGTTCCGCTTAGGACTAAATCAAGAATTGCCTCTCCTTGTGTGGGTTCCAGGACTAGCTGCTCCAAGAAGCAGTCATTTAAGGTGTCAAGAAACTATCTCTGCATCCCATCCTGAGATGACATGTACCCAGTCAATATGGGGGCAGTTTAAATCCTCCATTATTATTGAGTTTTTTATTTTAATAGCCTCTCTAATCTCCCTGAGCATTTCACTGTCACGATCACCAACCTGGTCAGGTGGTCGGTAATATATCCCTACCGCTATATTCTTATTATTAGAGCATGGAATTACTATCTCTAGAGATTTTATGGTACAGTTTGGTTCATTTAAGATTTTTACTTCATTTCATTTTATACTTCCTTTCACATGGAGTGTCTCTTCCCCACCAGCACAACCTGTTCTGTCCTTCCGATATATTTTGTACCCTGGTATTACTGTGTCCCATTGATTATCCTCATTCCACCAGGTTTCTGTGATACCTAACATATCAATATCCTCATTTAATACGAGGCACTCTAGTTCATCCATCTTATTATTTAGATTTCTAGCATTGGTATATAAGCACTTTAAAAACTTGCCACTTTTTAGCTGTCTGCCATTACATGATGTAATTGAATGGGGCTTCTTTTCATTTGACTGTTTCTCATCAGATCCTACCTGTATCTTAACATTATGGGTGCCTGAAGTACATTTTTGTGCCTTGTGCTCCCCTTTCAGCTGAGCCCTGAGAGGATTTGTGGCTTTTAAGGAAGGACCTGATGACGGAGACCTAGGTCTCGTCCCTCTGTGGACTCTGCTTTTTCCTCCCCCTTGTCCCCTGAGATTTAGCCAGGCAAGGAGGATCTTTAGGAACAGCTGTTTCAACTCAGAAAGTAGAGGAGCCAGCAGGAGCCCTTTTAGAGAATGAGCACTCAAAGGTTTTTGCCCAAGGCACCCCAGGGCCTGAAGCGGGATTCACTGACCTCTCTAGCAGGAACTTTTTCAGGTGAGATGCCATAGCTCCTTCGATGCACTGAGAAACTGATTTACAGATGGCACATCACTATGTAATGTGCTGCGCACCCAGATACAACAAGCATCTGGCATGCCCATTACTGAGAGACATTACTGCCAGAAATGAAGGGCAACCGTTAACGCCTGGAAACTTGTCTTCAGTCATTATGATTGATCCCTGATTCCCTGTATTGGGGCAAACCCTGAGGAAAAACCAAAATTCCTTATTATTGAAGAAAAAAGGAGAGGCTAAACCAACAATAATCACTAACAAACAGCTATCTATTTACAAAACCATGGGTAAGCTGCACAGTGAGCAAAGAGGGTACTGCCATGGTGAGACAGAACTGAGGGGCAGGTGGGGTCACTCTGCCCTTTATACCCTCAGTTGGAGATATGAGGATACACAGGGAGTATCTACATTGCAGCTGGGAAGGTGTCTCCCAGCCTGGGCAGACCAACACATGCTAGTTCTGCTCGAGCTAGCATGCTAACCATAGCAGTGTGGATGCTGTGGCAGGGGTGGCAGCATGGCCTAGCCACCCAACTACAGACACAGGTTGTTGGGCGGGCTTGTACGCACTCAACCAATATTGCTGCCCGTGCTGCAACAGCCACACTATTTTTAGTGCACTGGTTCGGCCATCTGTCTACCTGGCTGGGAGACACTCCCAGGTGCAGTGCAGACATACCCTCAGAGCACGGGCACAGCTTCCAATGGACACGGCTGACCAAAAGAATCTGAACTCACGTGCTCTGGGTGCATGCCCTGCAACAGCAAAATATACATGGACAAGCACTCAAAGAAGAACATCTTGTTTCTTTATTGCTGTTTAATATTACTACTTCAACACACAGGGTCTATTCTCCAGTCAATGAGTGTATGTAATACCTATTAATACTAAGGACATTTAGGGCCTTGATTTCCAGATACCTGATTTGCACCTGCAATTACTGAACCTCCATGTAATGGCAGAAGCAAATGTGTACTAGTCAAGAGATAGATAACAATCATTTGTTTAAAGGAGCTGTTCGTCTAAAACAAAATCACCCTCAATATGTTTGCGGCGAGTTTAGGTCAGTCTCTTAAGACAAAAGGTGGCTGGCTAGCAAAAGCCTCCTGTACAGGTTTCACAGTATATCAAGAAAGCATTAACTTCTATGCTTTGTTTATTCTAGTACAGAAGAAACATGTATTCATGGAAATGAAAATTATCATTTGTCCCCTACCTCTATACAGACAGATTCATCCTCAGGGATTTTTCCCATTTCTACTGAAAACACTGATTTTGGAAGTCTGCTCAAATACTAAAAGGTTTCAGAGTGCATCCGATGAAGTGAGCTGTAGCTCATGAAAGCTTATGCTCAAATAAATTGGTTAGTCTCTAAGGTGCCACAAGTACTCCTTTTCTTTTTGCGAATACAGACTAACGCGGCTGTTACTCTGAAACTTTGAATTACTTCACCTTTTCCCCCAATAGGTGGCATTAGCATGTAGTAATGTAAGTGACCAAGATATTTAGGTAGACTTGATAACAGATGGCACCATGATACATTCAGAAAGGTAGTCTGTTGCCTACATCAGAACATTCTTGCTGGAATACTTGACTGTAGTCAAATAATAGGCGGTCAGCTGACAGGCCAATTGACATCATTTGATGAGTCAATTGACCAGACAAGCCTACATAAGGCTTTCTGCAACTTCACTGGGTGAGGCACGGGAATGTACTGAGAGATGTGGATAGGGGAATTTCAGTGGATCATACACTGCAGCCCCTACACACTGGAACTGACCATACCCCATAGCCAGCAGACCACATACCTGAAGTGCCCAGTAGGAACATACTAAGGCTGAATTCTAGAACTCCCTGGAGAGCTTATTTAGGCATCATGCCCTGATGTTGTGTGGGTGTGTTGGGAAGCGAGGGAGTGGAGTCATTGTTCATCTACTTGCAACCACTCCCAGCACAGGACAAGATTGAGCTCTAATGAGTGAATGTCATTTCATTTGTGTATAACAATTTAGATAAAACAAACATGTAGGGACTAATTCCTCTCTTGTGCAACTCCACGGGAACTGGCAGATAGAAAACATAACAATAGATCTGAATAATATTCACTTTGACCATAATGCCCAGTTAAAACAATTAATGTAAGCGGCCATCTGCCTTCTAAGTGCAATTATGCTGTGTACAGAATGTCAAGACTACTCTTCCCGAAGCAAATAGTTTAGCCAGCAGGGGCCCTGGCAATAACCCAAAACAAACTGCACCATGTGGGTTCACAGAAAACCTAATCTTCTTGACTCTCCAGCTCCAACTGAAGCCTCTCTTTTCTATTTTTTTCCTCAGATCATTAAATTTGCATTAGCAAAACATCACCATTCAAAAGAAGGAAGACTATTTTGTTTTCCAAAATATTCAATACCACCAACGGTAAAAGGCAAATGTTTTACCTGTAGTATCAGATGATTGCGTTACTCTTCCATATGTATTATGTCACACACACATGCACAGAATGACTTCCTTGCAGCACTCATGAAGAGGTGCATGATCAAGCCCTAGGGGGCCTCAATTCAGCAGATCACTTAAGCACGTGCTTAAATTTAAGCACACACTTAAGTTCTTTGTTGTATTGGACCCTGTCCATTTTTTAAACATATATTAGTACAGAAAAAATGGCCCAATGCTGCATAACACTGGCAGCCTCAACATCAGTACTTAATGGGAATCCTCATTTGTAGTCAATTAGCGCTTTGTAGGTCCTGCTGCTGCTCACATCCAAGTCTTGGTCTACACATATATTTTGTACTGGTATAACTATGTTGATTAGGTGTGTGATTTCTTACCCATACAGTTTTACCAGTACAACTTCTAGTGTGGATGTATCTATACCAGTATAAAAGATGCCTTATACAGGTATAGTCATTCCCCTTCCTGTGCGGGGAATAACTATCCCATTATAAAGCATCTTTATACCAGTGTGACCAGGCCAGACTAGGGGCGTTGCACCATTTTAACTACACGAGTATAGTTAAAGCAGTACAACTTTTGTGTACAGACAAGTCCTAAATCAATGGCAAAAATCTGATTCACTTCAATAGAAGCACAATTTTGCAGACTGATAGGAAGGTAAACAGAGAGACTTTGTAATTCGTGCATATCCCAGAAATGACTCCATTCTTTTATTTTGTTTTAAATTTTCTTAGGCAATTTACCAGTGGACTATACTAGACCATAAGCATGAGCTCTTTTAGCCTGAGAGGAAAATGTTTGAGCAAGTTGGGAGGGAATGAAAATAGGGGGTTAGAACAGAATGACTTTTTCAACTTATATTTACAGTAGCTGTGATGTCACTTATTTTGGCAGAGGTAACCTGGCATCTCCTCTCCAGCTTTTTCAGGGGTTTAGGAAGGTAATTACTGACTCAAATTATGTTCAAAAAATTGCTAATTACATTTTGAATCAAGCATGATGTATATTTTCCCCTTTACGCAATCTTACAAACAAATGCTTCATTTTAATGGAGCCTTTTTCATTTCTCCTTTACTAATGATTGTGGCATAGTTATAGTGCCTTGATAATACAAGTTTGAGACTGGAGTGCAAAATTCCATTTTACTCATTGGGCTCCTTAAATTTATATTAATTCATACCACATTACAACTTATTATTTGTATTATGGTTGTACTGTACTAAGGGACCCCAACCAACATTGGAGCTGCGTTGTGCGCGACACAGGTCAAACCCATGATGAGAGAATTCCTGCTCCACAGAAGTTAGAGTCTAAAATAGACAAGGCAAAAGGTGGAAAGGGGTACAGAAGCACAGAGAAGTGAACTGACCTGCCCAAAGTTATAGATGCCACATCTGTAGAAGAGCTAGGAATAGAACCCGGGTGCCCAGAGTCCCAATCCAATACCTTAGCTATTGGATCATGCTGCCTCCTGGTAAAATATTTCCTAATCTGGGTAAAATCTAAATCTTTTACAGCTTTTTAATCAATTCTCCTCTGCCCACAGAAAAGTACAATCGATCACCCTGTAACTTTGAACTGTTATGGCAAGTTCTTGTTGTAATGTTTATAGTAACCTTCTTTTATGCTAAAAATAGCTCTCGTAAACAAGCTTTGATTAATTCCCACTGTCAGGATGTGCGCTGTTCCCAAGTTTTAGAACACTTTTTCCATAGATGCTTGCTCATTTCCTTTAGTCCAACCTCTTGGAACAAATTTAAATGCTAAAAGTCAGATTTCCCTTGAAAGATATAACAGCTTAGGTGTAAATAAGTGCCATATGCCATCTGAAAGAAGAGTCTGTATTCTTTCAGTCACCTATTGTCTTGCTCAGATGTGACTTTTTAAAATTTAAAGACGTACCAAATGCATGTGTGGTCTATTGGAAATCGTCTGTACTGGCATGACCTAGGAGTCAATCTTCAATGCTTGACTCCTCCCCTGGACTAGGCAAAGACTCAGAAAGTTGTCTGGATGTCATGTTCAGCAGATGAAATCACATGCTGCCTAACAACAACAATTACTGCTCCCTACTCCCCCCAGAAAGGGTGACAGGGTTTTATCTGCCGTATGGGGGGGAAAGAGTGAGGATTCTTTGTTAGGATACATGTACTGTTTCTGTAAAACTATGAGAGGAGAAGGGTAAGGGAAGGTTCTAGGAAGAAGCTCTACAGCAGTGGTTCTCAACCAGCGGTACACGTATCCCTGGGGGTAGGCAGAGGTCTTCCAGGGGTACATCAACTCATCCAGATATTTCCCTAGTTTTACAACCGGCTACATAAAAAGCACTAGTGAAGTCAGTACAAACTAAAATTTCATATAGGCATTGCCTTGTTTATACTGCTCTATATACTATACACTGAAATGTAAGTAAAATATTTATATTCCAGTTGATTTATTTTATAATTATATAGTAAAAATGAGAAAGGAAGCACTTTTTCAGTAATTGAATGCAGTGTCACTTCTGTACTTCTGTTTGATTTTGTAAGCAAGTTGTTTTTAAGTGAGGCGAAACTTGAAGGTACACAAGACAAATCAGTTTCCTGAAAGGGGTACAGTAGTCTGGAGAGGTTGAGAACCACTGCTCTACAGTGAACCACAGAGAAACAGAATAGCTTTACAAATAGTATTATTTGTCTTATTCTAGTAAAGTTTCTCTTGTTCAGTATCACAGGAAATTTAATTTTTCTGTGATTCTCTGTCCTGATATAACAATCCTCATGTCTGAGAAGATATTCTCTATTGATTCAATAAAAGCTGCAATTTAGATGCATCAGCAAAAAGCCATTAGGAAAGCTCCCAGCTTCCTGAAGGGTTCACTTAGAGACAAGCACATCAACAACTTCTAGAAAATATTTGCTTTCTTGCTATTTAGTAACTTTATTACAAAGCATTCATATCCAGTCAGGGCCACCCAGACCTGTGAGGAGGTTCAGGAGGCACTCAGCACCATGTAGGATCAGGCCCTTAGCTGGAGTAAGTCAGATATGACTTTTCTCAGGAGAGATGCCATTGCAGGAATGTAATATTCAACATGCTCTCCCACTCTCACTGATGGGGCTGGGGTCGACACAGGGAGTTATTTTTCCAATTAAGCAAAGCAAAGCAAACAAACAAGCTATTTTTAAGAAATGTTTTATGTCACAATGGCCTCAGCTTGTCCAGACATGCTAAACAATAGCCAGACCACTGTTCTGTAGAGTTTATGCTATCCCTTAAAATCATACAGAACAGCTATTTTTTCCCTTCTGCTCCCTGCTGGCTTTCCGGCTCTGTTGTCTCTCTCCCTTGAAACAACTTCACACCGACTTCCTTGCAGCCTCCCTTCTCTGAAACAACTTCCCGTCTGCTTCCCAGCTCCCTCTCCATTCCTTCTGCTGTCTCTCCACAGAAACAACTCCCAACACCCAACTTCCTTTGCTGGATTTCTACATAGAAAAGTGTCCCAGGTGTCTGTACATTTAGAATGAGGAGAGGGAAAGCTGACAAAACAATCTTTGCCTGATTAGCCCAATGAAAGTATCTGGCATAATGTGGACCATATTACATGGTCCTGAAAAACACAACTCACTAACGTCAATGAGAGTTCAGATGTGCAAGGCATTGGTCCCAGTGATGCTTCTTTTCTCATGAGTGTTGTCACAGTCTCAGTTTAATTGCTGGCAACATATATTCATATACAAAATTGATATTTAAGTAGCCTGGCTATACCCCAGCATTCCCAGGCCAGCCGGGAGATATAATCCCTCCAGCATGTCCTGGGTCAGTCTCAGGGCCTCCTCCCAGTGGGGCATGCCCAGTAGTGTTCCAAAGGAAGCCTCCCAGGGGGCACCCTTATCAGGTGCCTGAACCATCCCAGATAGCCCCTCTCGATCCAGAGGAGTAACAGCCCTACTCCAAGTCTCTCCCAAATAGCCGAGCCCCTCACCCTGTTTCAGAGAGTAAGCCCGGCCATACGCATATACATGCAAGTGTCAGTCCATCAAATTTTATCTGTTTACTAAAGTTCCCAGGAACCGGATTCTGCAAACTCTTACACCTCTTTGGACTTCAGCTGAGCTATTCACAGTAGTAAAATGCAGGATCAAGATCCTAATTTGGAAAAAACCAAGATACACTCATTTTCTGATATAAAGATGACAAAATCTACCATGCTAGTATAATTAGAAGACATCTTGAAAAATCTTTAAGGTGATCATATTTAACAATATCTCTACTAAGTTCCAGTTATATTGTGTACTGTTCCGTCTATGCACAGCATGGAAACAATTATAAAACTATTGTTTCAGTTTGCTTCCTGTGATACTGATCTCAATCAGGCTGTCAGACCTACAGACTGTATTTCTAAATGTTAAAGACTTCCTATCCTACATTCCCACACTGAATTGCCTACTGTGAAAATCAAAGGGAAATGTGTTACTAAGTAAAGAACAACTTTTATAAAAGCAAAACCTGGTATTTTTTACCCTTTTGAACGCTGAGATATTCAGCCAGCTATTTCCTATTATGATAGGACACAAAGGGCCAAATTCAGACCCTTCAGTGACTTCAATAGAGTTGCAACATCTTACATGGAGGCAGGTATTTTCAGAGGGCCTTAATGGAGGAGGAAGTGGGGATAGAGCATTGGACTGGGACTCAGGAGACCTAAATTCTATTCCTGGCTCTCCCAGTGACCTGCTGGGTGACAATGACCAAGTCACCTAACCTCTCTGTGCCTCATTTTACCCTTCTGTAAAACAGAGATAATGACCCTGACCTCCAATGTAAAACCCTTTGAGTTTATTATTAAGCATTTATTAAATTATTTTAATTATTATTGTTAATGATGGAGTCAGGCACTCATTGACTTTCAAGAGCAGTTGGCTATCTAATTGCTTTAAGCCCCTTTGAAAATCCCTGTTACAGTGTGAAAGTAGGATCCAGTCCTCTGAGGTGCTCAGCACTCTGAATTCTCACCCCTACCAATGAGAATTAAAGAAGTCAGCCCTGACAGGATCAGACCCCTGGCAGGACCAGAACACGTTGCAAATACTTTGATATCAAAATGTATTTTTTCTTAAACGACTGTAGCATTTGGTAAAAACAATCAAAGCTTGAATAATAACAAAAACACTAAGCAAACAGTATTGTGTACTGGATTCCCTTTAAAGTATTTTTTTCAAGTTGAATTGGCAGCTTGCTTTACTGACAATGTGAGTACATAAATGCAGCACATATTATTTTTACAGTTACAAAATAAATACACTCAAGTCCAGTTTATATAAAATGTCTAGCTGACTTAATCATGGTTGTGTCCAAAAAGACAAGATAAAATGAAAAGGAGTAGCCTGCGTTGAGGCGATCCGTGGCGTTTCATGGAGTGTGCAGTCCTTTAAATTCCCATTTGCAATGTCAGCAGTCAGAGACCAGCTGTCACACTAACTTCTGTGCTTCTAATCAATCATTTTATCAATGTACCCTACTGGAATTAGGTTCCTCGTGTATAACAAAAGGGCCAAATTCTGCTCTTGTGAACACCAGCATAAATCAAGGGTAACTTTATTCAAGCTACTGCAGCCAGTTTCGATTTAGAGTGGTGTGACTGACAACAGAATGTGGTCAAGTATCTCACAACCCACTTTCCATTTTGTTCCACACTACTTTCAGAATGTTTGCGTGATGAGCAGCAATCCTGGTCATACATGAGCGACAAACTAAAGGTTTCCATTAAATTTGACATTTCAGGATCGTCTGATGACTGCTAGTATGTTGCTAAAATGTATCTAATTCAAAAGAGCCCATTATCAAAGGTGGTAAACTAATTCTCATCCTGCTTTCAAATTAATTGATCAGAAAAATTATGCTACTTAAGCCTTAACTATTGTACATAACTATTATACAGCAAAGTCAAGTTCTTCATATTATTAGCCAGCCCCCGTTCTCTCTTGAGGGACAAAAACAATATTTTTTTCAGCTAAACCTTGACTGCTAATAGTTTGCTCAGAAATGCCAACTTTTATTTACCAAAAAATTGATTTCCAAATATCACGCTTATTCAGGGCAAGAAATAATTTCCTAATGGGTATAGGTTTACTTTAGGCTAATTCTTTAAATATATAATTCCTAAAATATCTCAATCTGTGTTTCCTTTTTGGGAATTTATTGGTAGGTTTCTATTCTCCCTTGATACCAATGCATTCTACCCACTAGTCTTAATGGTAATCATGTGTGAATACTGAGGGAAGCAACAGGCTGATGAAAGTAAAGTTTTGTCTCGTCAAAAAGGATTTCAAAAATCTTTGCAGTAATTTAACACTGCTGTGTTCTAAAACCAATAAAATGTTTAAACTACATATTTCAAATATTCAGGGCCAAATTCATCTGTAGATCACTTGGTTAACTTAAACAGATATGCACCTGAGATGAACAAGCCTATGGGCCAAGATTTTCAGAAGTGACTAAGGATTTTGTATGCTCAGTTTGAGACACCTTAGAGGGTTCTGATTTTTGGAGAGCAGGTGTAAAGCACTGTCTGAAAAATCAGGCCCCTTTAAGGTGTTCAAGATGGGCCATCAAAAGTACAGACACACAAAATAACTTCTGAAAGTCTTGGATGTCTAAAGCTGCATTCTGTGTAGTAACAACTCAGACTTTGGTTAGAAGATGTAATTATGTTTGCTGTACAAACAGAAGAACAACATCTGACTTGCTGCTGGATTTATAGTTAAATATATACCTGGCTTGGAAGATAAAAAGTTGAATTATTAAAACAAAGGCTGTCACAACTGTGACTGATGACTTATTTCAGGTTCATTTAGCTACTTGGCATTGCAGGCAAAGTGATTCAGTTGAATTCACCACAAACTTGTTTTAAAAGCTGATTTAATATCACAGACAAATCATGCCAGTATCACATCTTGGAACTGTCAAACAGTATAAACTTAAGCCAGACATGTATGAGGGCACTAAAAGATATGTTTTATTCATACTTCTTAGTCTGCCAAGAAATATAGATTAATTTCTTTTTGAAAGAGTTAATTTTGCCTTAGTAATTGCCAGATGAATCTGGTGTCCTTGTGAGATGATGAGAACAACAAATCGTAAGTTACTTAATTTTAACTTTCAAAAACATCCTTGTAATATAATAATGTTATCTGATGAAGTGGGTTCTAGCCCATAAAAGCTTATCCCCATGTAAATTTGTTAGTCTCTAAGGTGCCACAAGAACTCCTCATTGTTATCTGTCTAGTTG
Organism: Lepidochelys kempii; assembly: GCF_965140285.1. NCBI lineage: Eukaryota > Metazoa > Chordata > Testudines > Cheloniidae > Lepidochelys > Lepidochelys kempii. The sequence continues at coordinate 176,336,872 of NC_136382.1, read as the reverse complement.
TCCTTAGTGAAAAAAAGAAATTTGTTTTCCCACTAATCTAGTCTACCTCTACCCAATCAATAGCTCACAATCTGTAGATGAAAAAAATGTCTTCAATTTTTAAAATTGGTTAACTGGTAACTAGTTGGCATGACAGATGGAGTTTTTAATTGGAAGAAAGTTTGTTTATTTTATGCAACTTGTTTGAGTATGGCATATTACTGACAAAACCACAGATGATATGCAAGTTCTGTTAAGTAAAAACAGTTTTCTGAAGATCCCTCTATTTTATTTCCCATTATAATAGGCACAGATAGTAATTGTGAGAAAATTACATTCTATGAGCCAAGAATAAAAACTCTTAAATCAGTTCTGAGGAAGTGGAAAGGCATCATAGTAAACACACAGGCACCCCATAATCACCTGGAAACAGAAGTGCATGAATTTGACTTAATCTGACGTGACCTGCTGAAAAACCACAATTAGCATGTGACTTAGCTATTACACTCCATGATAAAACAGACCCTCAGGAAGTAACAGAAAAAGTAAGATGCTTTCTAATGGCGTTTTTTTGTTTTTTTTTGCAGTATTACTACATATCCCATTTGTCAACTTAAAGACTGTGGGTAAGATCTTGACTCCATTGAAGTCAACGGGAGTTTTGCCATTGACTTATTTGGGAACAGGATTTCACTCATACGATTTCATGTTTAACTCAGGCATTGTATGAGTTATTGTTAAGGTTGTAGTTTCAGTGTTTAAGAGGTCACTGTATCAAAATCAACCCAGAAAGATCAAGAAGTGACACGCAAATCTTGAAGACATGGTTAACTTTGAAGAACATGCAAAGATTCAGGTCTGTTTTTAGTTTAATCGAACAGTTTTACGATCCCTAGATCTTACAGTGTTTAGTCCAAAGAACTAAGTGACCCTTTGATTTCAGATGTTGTAATTACTCCTTATACATCCCATTGTAGGTTATGAGTAATGGCATGCCTCCAAACATCAAGAGATCCATTCTTCACCATTTTACATCCCTAATTTTTTCTGTCAGAAAACTAAATACAGGTGTTACTCCTTGCCACAATTCAGAACCAAAGAAGAATGGAAACTACTATTACAGTTGCTTTCATTGATCTTGCAGGTTGTGGGGGCCACAGATGCCCACCAACGTCACTTCCCAGAGCAGTGTACGCTCAGAAGTGGTAGCAGTAATTAAAAACTTTTGAAATACATTCCACAGTTTACACATCCTGAAAGATCCCATTCACCATGTGTGCCGTCATATACCTCTCTATCAGCAAAATGGGTGGTTTCTATTTTAACAGAATCTCTCCATCCAGGTGAAATATTTTAAGATTGTGGCTTTAGCTATTTTGGCACATTGTGCCTCAGCTCTACCAGAATACCATCTATTATCTATCTACTATCAGCCTATAGTACAATTAATCCTTTTAAACAATGTTTTTTGGACATTCACAATGTCAGAGCTGCCTTCTAAATGCAAGTATGCAAATGTGTTTTCCATGCCAAATCAGGGTTTACCTATCTCAGCATGGAAAATTTTCTGCAATTTATAATCTAGGTATTTTAATTAGGATTAAATTCTTGAAGCCTGAAATCTTTTTAATTGATTTTAATTAACCATTTTCTTGGGCATTTTTAGATGAGTTTCTACCTATATGAAATGTCATTGAATTTGGCTTCAATTCTTACTTTGACAATTAATACCTTGCACAATTAATGACGGATATTGCTCAATTTTCTCTAAGCCCTTAAAAAAATCACATTGTCCTGATGAAAAGCTATGCTCTCATGTTTGCCTGAGTTCTCAGAACACATGCTGAGATGTCCCATTTATTATTTTCTAAATACAAGAGACTAAAGGCATAAGCATACCTTTGCCATTGTGATATCAACTAACATTGACCTCTCTCTTATATGGGCCTTACCTGAGGACAACAGTTTGTGAGTGCGTAAGAAACTGATTGCCAGACGCATTATGGATGCCTTGTCCAGATGCGAACTAACATTGTGGGGCAAGGGCAGTTCATGGGCTAATTCATAGAATACTTCAGTCTCCTTGCTTCTTCTGCACCTTGCTGCATCTCTTGATTTCTCCTTCCTCCTTTCTGAGCTGCTCCTATAAAGTAAGCAAAAAAGACAGCTCCTGAGAAGCAATTCATATCTTAAGAGAGACATTCACTGCCAAGGAATATAATCTTCTCAGCAGTGAGCCAGCTGGGCCATTTGAATTAAAATAATAGATGTGATAGCATTTTGATTCTTTATAAAAGCCCCTGGAAAGTGACATCACAATAAAAAAAATTGATATTTCATTCAGGTCAGCATTTGCTCCCACTGAATTCCCATTGACTTCAATGGGAGCAAACTGTGGCCGTTAGTAATAAGACTTAAAAGATACAGCAAATCATGGGTGCTGCCATCATTCAATTTAAATTTGATTCACTAAAGGACTCTGCTTTCAGGAGATTTTAAAAATTGTTTGGATTTGTCAAACAAGCTGAATTCAGATATTTTCAGTCTTTGGAGACATACATATCTTTCAAAATGCCTTGTAAAGAAACTGACGTACTGACCCCATTTAAAGTTAATGGCAAAACTCCCATTGTCTTTACAAGGGCAAGGATTACATCCAGAATCTTTTCGTTTCCATAACTATATAAAATAACGTATGGAATGATACGGTATTATCATGGAAAGCTGTTCTGATAATTCTGCCTACAGTGCAAGGAACTTTTACAGCACTGTCATATGGGACATATATTTAAAAAAAGACAGCTTAATAATGTGAATTTACTACTGACTACAGATCGCTCACAAAGGATCCAATCCTGCCAGGACAAGAGTGCAGAGAGCAGTGCACCAGGGTGACAGGTGCACAGCACCCGTTTTACAGCTGGAACTACTTCAGAAAGTGTGGCGCTGTTCCTAGATATAGCGAGTTGGAAAGGCCATTCCTTGCATTTCAATAAAAGTAAGCAGTATGCTATCAAGCTTTGTTGGTCTACACAAAATGTCCCAGTTCAAAATCTGATGTTACACATGAAAAAACATCCTTTTCATTTTATTTTTTTTTTACTATGAAAGAGACTGTCCATGAAATATATTAATTAGAAAAATACTGTACCATGAAATAAAGCCAATTCTTGGCAAAATCTGTTCCAGTAAAGTCTCCTTCTCTCTCCTGTCTGTCCCTCCAGTGAAATAAACACAACCAACAGAGCCGTCTCCTCCACACTCCAACGAGAACAAGAAATACCGAAGGTCAAAGGGATTTTACAAGGGGCAGTGGACAAAATTAATCCACTAGAAAGCACAATGCTAAGTTTAAAGAAGCAAGAAACACAAGCATATTTGTTACAAGTTTGGGGTGGGCTAGTTTCTTGAGGGAAAACTTCATTAATTCCTACACAGTACTTCATAAATAGCCTTGGAAGGATTAGATTTTTACCAGTAAACATTGGTAGATGTCGATTTCACTGTACATATACAAAGCAATGAAAAAATAGTTCCACTAGAATAATCAAAATTTACAAATAGGCAAAATAAAAAATAAAAAGGTTCTTGAGAATTTAATTAGCGTAAAAATCCAGTGATTTTGACTTTTGAATTAGGCTTGTTAGAAATGGACTAACAAATGAAAAGGTATGATTTCTTGATCTAAGGATATTTACTTTGTATATTTTGACATATGATGCTGACAATTTGTGTTTTAACAGTCTATAAAGTCAAACTTTTTGAATATCAATGTCTACTGTCATAAAATAATTGTCTGAGATCCCCCAATAATGTCACGCCACTGTGAAAATCCAAAATGGATATCAATCTAAAAAAATCCTTACAATTCAAAGGTGTTTAAAAATCTTCAGCTGATATAAATCAGTGTAGTCCCATTGACTTTAGTATAACTTCATCAATTTAGAACAGCTGATGGCTTTGCCCCTTAGTTGTTCATTATACAGTGCCCAGTGAAATGTATTGCTCCATTTCCTGGTCAGAAAATTATAACATAGCAGTCATTTTAAATGACCTGGCTTGGATGAGAACAGGATGTGACACATAAGAGGTCAATCTCTCAGTTTCAGAAGCTGTAATTTTTTAGCATGTATCCCATTTCTAGAGTCACCCACACAGGCTCTCATTTTGAGGCTATGAGCAAAGATGTTTGTGACCTTGGGCAGATTATAGCATATTTTGAGTGGGAGAGGTTGGGGGCCTGAACAGGTTGGAAGTGCTTGTCATCAGGGAAAATCACAGATGGCTTTGTCATCTTGGCTGCAACTCCGCGCAGCTCCTGGAAGCGGCCAGCCTGTCCATCTCCTAGGCAGAGGGGCAGCCAGGAGGGATCTGTACGCTGCCCCTGCCCGCAGGCACTGCCCCGAGTGACAGCTCTGCAGTTCCCATCGCCCCCAGCTGCCCCTCTGCCTAGGAGCTGGAGGGACATGCAGCTGCTCCCTGGGAGCCTTGCAGACTTCCTCCAACCTGAAGTTAGTGCCGCCCAGAGCCCGTACCCCGAACTCCCTCCCACACCCCAACCCCCTGCCCCAGCTCAGAACCCCCTCCTGCACCCAAACTCTCTTCTGGATCCTGCACCCCACACTCCCTCCTGCACCCGACCCCCCCACACACTCCGAACCCCTCCGAAGCCCCAGCCCAGAGCCCCCTCCTGCACCCCTAACTCCTCGTCCCCAGCCCCACCCCAGAGCCCTCACCCCTCCCACACCCCACACCCCTGCCCCATCCCAGAGCCCCCTCCCACATCCTGAACCTCTCATTTCTGGTCCCCAGCCCAGAGCCCATACACCCCAACCCCCTGCCCCAGCCCAGAGCCCACTCCTGGACCCCTAACTCCTTACCCCAGCCCCACCCAACAGCCCACACCCCCAGGTGGAGCCCTTAACCCCTCCCACAACCCAGCCTCCTGCCCCAGCCCAGTGAAAATGAGCAAGTGAGTGAGTGACGGAGGGAGGGGGGAATGGAGTGAGCAGGGGTGCGGCCTCAGAGAAGGGGCGGGGCCGAAACAGGGCCCCAGGGTGGGGGCAGGGCAGGGGTATTTGGTTTTTTGCAATTAGAAAGTTGGCAACCCTAGCCTAGGTGGGTAAGGTTGTAAATGTGTGCTGATAGGCATGTTATGAGAGTAAGGAGTCTCAGAAACACACCTTTTAATCCCTGAGACTGATCTCCAGTCAACTTAGTACAGAACTATTTTTTCCCCAGATGAATATATTCCAAAATGTTGGCAGAGAGATTATGATGAAAGTTATCTAGGAGATGCTGCAAACATGGAAACAGCAGTCACATAGAAATTTGACAATACTTCAAAGGGACTGCTTAAGTGAGTAACAGGCCCTCAAAAGAGGAAACTGATTCTTTACTTTGACTGGTTGGAGTTTTCATTTCATGGGACTATGGTAATTTAACAAACACAAGTTAATTAGTATAGTATCTTACTGTTAAGGCCATAGCCACAATCAAATAAATATAAGAAATATATTTTTAAATCAACACAGCTCAATAAAATAAATACAGACTTTTCAGATGTAAAAGAAGATAACACCAACCCTTCTCCCAAAATCAAGTACACTTTTAAAATCACAACCCATCAAACAAGATGCAAAATTAAAATAAGGATTAGAAATACATTTGTTCATTTAGGTCAGAAGGAACGGACCTTTCACATACTTTTTTCTTGTCTTTATGACTGGCCCGGCAACTAGAGTGAAAGCCCATATAACAGAAACGTTTTCCCCACACAACAAATAATTTAGTTTTTGAGCTGGTGTAGTAGAAGGCATCTGAGCCAAGAACAGGATTGAAGGTAATTTAATAGTGATCTAATAAGTAACGGTCATATTATCTGCTCAAACGCAGTCCCTCCACCCAGATTTCTGCAGTGTTTGTGTGCAGGAGAGTCAGCTACCTCTATTGTCCTCCTTCTGCAGATCGCAGGAAAAGCAGAACCATGTATGTATTTTTACACCAATGTTTTCTCAGGGAAATTATGTTTTTAAAACCCCATTTCTATGTAAAGAAAGCCTATGCTATACTCAAAATGATTCATCTCTAGGAGCAAGTCCACCAGTGGAATAAAGATTAGAAATGGAACAAAAACAAAACAGAAAACCCCCATGCAGCAATATTTACGAGAATTTCCGATTGTGACTTGGAGAATGTAACTCAAACCACAAATGTTTGAGCTCCATTCTAAATCTAGAGCCTGCACTTTTCAAATTGGTTCTAAATTAGACAAAACATCCAAAATTGTAGGAAGTAGTATTCCCACCGAAAAATCTCATTTCAATTCTAAACCGAGCATGTACACAGGACAAGACATTTGCCATTCACAAATTAAAAATGAGTTGTGTAAGACTGGCAACTTCATGATGCCATTCAAGCCACAAAGAAAAATATTTAGTTTTGTCAACCTCAGTAAATATAACATAGAAGTGTGGCTAATGAGGCAAGCTGGTTTCATTAACTGGTTGCCCAAGATTTTTAATAACCTACGCTGTCCTTAGAGAGTCATTGTTTCAAACTGTATTACGCTATCCTTCTACAATGTTTCTGATCACAGTCATTATTTTCGTAGCTGACATTGTTAAAGTTTATTACATACGGCACCCATAGTTCTTCTTTACTCTAAGAATCCTGCAGAAAAGAAGGCTCTCTACCTTTTAAAGAATTAATTTGCTCAATCATTATATTTTTAAATAAATAAATAAGTTATCAGAATGCAAGCACTTCTGCTTGAAATACTCCCCCCCAGGTAACCCCATGTATATCTGTTTTTTTCCTTTTCTCTCCTTAACACAGCACACTGAAGCGCCATCATTACTGCAACCAGACATGCAACACACACACACACACACACACATTGTTGGCAGCCATTTCTCATGGCACAGAGAATCCCAACACCACAACAAAGCTCTGTCTACCCTTCTTTGTTTATTTGCCTGACAGGGACAACTCTTTCAAAGAATGTCACTCAATGCTTGCTCCTCCTAGCTGTGAGGTTTCAAAAATTGCTGATGTATATGTTTGTTTGTTTGTTTTCCCCTGCTCATGGCTGCACAAGCAATGGCAGTCAAGCAAAACAGAGACCTCACTAATATGTGGTGTTTTCATGTTTTTGTTTGCACACTGGAGGCCAAAGCTGGCTGCAGTTACACCTACTGACTTCAGTGGGGGAATATTTTACCCAGGCTAGGGCTTGATTCACCCATGTCAGGAGAGTGGAAGCATAACTACACAACTGGGCTATACTAAGCCCATGAAAGAGTGTTTACACTGAATCTTATTCATACCTCAGTGTGGTAAGAGGACAGATCAGGGAGAAGGCAGGGCTTAGCAAACTCCTGAATCACTCCCTCACAGCAAATTTTAGTCAGGCTACAACCTGCTTTTGTGGCGAAAAAGAAAGAGCTGTTTGGCCTGAATGCAGGTCGTTTCCTGCAGTGACTCAAAAGCATGGACCTAGCTCACACAAACCTCTGTGGGACATCCAAGGAACAATGTCCAGCGATGGTGTTTCCACCAACACAAAAACACAGAGCCTATCAGCCACCAAGTGCCTCCCGAGAATCCCCAGGTTCAAGGGGGCCTGGCACCTTGCAGGATTAGACCCTCATGTCCCCATCCATCCAAACACTCATGTTGTAATTGCAGTACAATTCCTCCCTATAAAACAGTAAGAAAGGAATGTCAAAGTCCAAACTTCTGCAGGAAAAAAATGAAATTACCCCCAGATCAGGGAGCAGGCCTGACTGCCTCCCTCACCAGAGTACCTCAGCCTCCTTTCAGGGGGTAATGGTGGGGTGGTTGTTCGGGTGGAAGAAAAAAAGTTCCAAGCAAGGATTTCCCCATGCTAATTTGATGATGCTCTGGAGTGGCTGAAGAAGGGCTTATTCATGCATGAGCACAGTTAATAAAGGATTTGACCTGTAAGAAAAGGAAGTGTTGAGAATGTATGGATGATTCTCAAACCACAGACTATAAGCAGCTTGTCTTCCCTTTCCCACCCTCCCAAAAGGCTGTTTACACAATTCCTTAGTCACTCTTGAGTGTGTTTAGTTCAGATTCTGAAAACTGCTGTTGTATGCGGGGCAAAGAAGACAAAGTACTCAGGAGTACTTCGTGAAATCACTTGAATTTTCAGTAGCAAAAGTTCCCCAGGCCCCCGCCCCCCCAAAAAAACCCCAAACAACAGACCAGCCCCAGAGACAACTATAACACCGAAAGACCCCAGTTGGTGGCGGGTGGGATCAAAATGGAACCTCTGGAGCTCAGTGCATGAGCCAAGGCTGTAGAGCAGACTCTTTAATCTCTCTCTCTCTCTCTCTCTCTCTAAGTGGTCTCGGTGCCACTAAATGAGACAGACCACCACACCCAGAAGGTGTGTGGATTACATACTTCTCCTAAAAAAGAAAAGGAGTACTTGTGGCACTTTAGAGACTAAGAAATTGGTTAGTCTCTAAGGTGTCACAAGTCCTCCTTTTCTTTTTGCGAATACAGACTAACACGGCTGCTACTCTGAAACCTGTCATACTTCTCCTAGTTGAGGAAGTGCATCCTGAGCTTCAGAGCCTTCCCAGTTGAAATCCTGGTCAAGCTGCCCCTTGTAACACCGACAGATCCTTGTCGTCTGTGTGTGGAATTGAACCTGGAGCCTCTGGAGTTTAAAGCATGAGCCTCTACCGCATGAGCTAAAAGCCAACTGGCTGGTAGCTAAGGCTGTAGAGCAGACTCATTTATCTCTCTCTAAGTGGTCTCAGTGCCACTAGATGGGACTGAACACCACACCCAGAAGTTGTGTGGGTTACACAACCACACAGACAAGAACAAAGAGCATAACTCCACCAGTCAGATGAGCTCCGATTATTTTAATTATGCCCTGAACAGAATTAATGATCCCCTTTCTCAGGGCGAATAGCCCCTTGCACCAGAATAATCTCACTGAAGTCACTGGGAGTGTTTGCAGAGTCAGGATGAGTTAAGGGGATCACAACCTGGCCCTAAAAAGTAACCCTTATTCCAGTATTGTAGTTGTGTGTATAGCTGTCTACTTTCAGAAAAACAAAGCAACGTACATGCATGTCTATTTTAAAATATGCATGTTTAAATATGCATGTTTAAAATATGCATATTTTTGTCTTAAAATATACTCAGAAGTTCAGTAGGAAAAAAGACAAACTTTTTAGTCATGGGGTAACTAGAACCCATTTGCACTAGGTAAGTAATTCTTGTGTATCACAGGTGTAAAGTGTTCACTAGTGTTAGATACGCAAATTCTGCCCTGGGCTGCACCTATGCAAGCCCTCTGATTTCAGGAGAGGTTGCATGGAATAGAGACTGGCCCCCTTTATTTAAATAAAGTTAATCCACTCTTGAGCTGGACATATGAACATATGAACTTCTGCTTGGTGCATCCATATTTGTTCTTTTGTCCCACCCCACCAATAACTGGCTTTATGTCAACCAAGAATACTTGTCCTCAGTCAGTATATCTAATCTTTAACCTTTCCATGAACATCTACCCTTCAAAGTTCTTGGTGGCTATTTAGCAGCTAACATCCTGGCAATCCGCTTTAGAGATGGCTCCTTCTGCTATGGACATTAGTGGATCTAGGCTTGTTTAGTGGACTCTTCATGGTGTCACCAGAGTTAATCATCTTCTGTCTTTACACAAGTCCATGTGTGTGGACAATGCATGGCAGTACTGCTGGAACAATTTTTCTAGTGGGGGTCCTGAAGGCAGAAACCATGTATGTGGGTTGTTATTACTACTTCAAGCCAGGGGGTGCAGCAGCATCCCCAGCACCCCTACTTCCAGCACCTATGCTGCAGGGGAGGAGTGAATTTGTGTGTGCATGCATGTGTGTGTGTGCACACGTTTAGGGATAGCCTCCTAGTCAAAAAGGGTTAGTTCTGCAGAATGTTATAACCCTGTAATACAATTAGACTTTGTAGGTTCAAGAGCACTGAAGTTCCAGGGTCTCTAGGGTTAGTACCCAAAGAACTGAAATCAGTATTTAACTATGGCAGTTTTCACTGATACAAAATCTGCTGTACTGCGAATTTATAAAATGTTTAGAATGACATAGCTTTAGACTGACTTACTTTAGTTTACTTAATTAGTTTTGTGTCTCTGGACTTTGTTTGAAACTGCTGTGTAAGTAAACCTCTTAACCTTATAAAGTAACAGGCATATTACTTTACATTTCAAGGCTCATTATTAAGCACTTGTAGCTCAGACATGTATTAAAGGTCAAGAATCCACAGTTAATTAAACTGTCACACAAAATATCTATAGTAATTCATGCTGGCCTCAATGTGAACAGTAAAAGCTTCAGATGTTACCTTGTAGAACAAGAATAGCTATGAAAAGATAACATAAAATATAAATGATTTACTGTACACACAGAATAGCTGACCAAACTGATTAGACCTCATTTAGAACAATAAGAATTTAAAGGAATATTTTTAGGATAAAAGTCATATGAATCTGAAAGCATGCGGTTAATATAATCTTCCATTATTGGTGATTTTTTAAAAAATCAAATGCACTTTTTACCACTTGTTTACATTTTGCATTTCACTCAGTTTGGACAATAAGTGCCAGATACTCAGGTGCTGTAAAATAGCATAGGATCTAGCCCTGAAACTATAAACAGGTCAGTTTCTCTTCTATTTACAGTCATTTTCACTTTCTGGTTCTATATTAGCTCAGTGATGCAGTGTTTGGGTCTTGCACATAGACAAATATTTAACAAATGTACAAAAGTGGGTGTCATTCTTATTTTGTTTTTAAATTTTGTTAAAATGTTTTTAATAATGGGGTTTGGTAACAACTCTATCCACCTAATGTTCAAAAATAACCTTCACTCTGGGTATCACATTGTCCTTTTGACAATGCCGCTTTAAATTAAGAACATTGATAACTTGTAAATGAAATGTGCATGATAAACAGCAGTTGACACACTCATCAGGAACTGAGGCCAAAAATATGGAAGTTGAGAGTGTAACTCCAACCCATTTAAAGTAGACAAGATTGTCCCAGGCAAAACCAAGGTAAGACTTTCTCTGGTGAAAGGCATTCACTAATGCATTATTTTCACAGGGATGGCCAAATGGCGGCTCATGAGCTGCATGTGGCTCTTTTACAGTTCAAGTGAGGCTCGCAGAGCCCCCTTACCCCACTCCCCACATTCTTCGCCCACCAGGCTGGGGTGGGGGGAGCTCGGGGCTTCTGCCAGAGATGACTGGTGCCTGCTCAGAGTGGGGGCGGGGGGAGCACAATTTAAAGGTTCCCCACAACAAGTTGAGTCACGCCCCCCCAGGCATGTCCCCCCTTACCCTCAGCAGCCCCATCCTACAGCTCCCCAGTGTTAGCTCCTCAAGGAGAGGCAGCAGCAAACAGCTGGGAGCTGTAGGGAGGGGCGACTGCTTTAGCTCTGTGGGGAGAGGTAGCAGCAAAAGCAGTGGCTTTCCCCTGCAGTGGCTCCCTACAGCTGCAGCTCCCAGCTTGCTCACTCCAGCAGCTGCCATGCAGGGTGGGGGCCTGGCTGCACCATGTGACCAAGTGGGGCCAGCATACCTTGGCAAAAATCGGTGGGGCACATGTCATGTGGCCTCCCCACATCACCTCTGGCTTCTGCCCAGCAGGGAGGGGGGTCTTGCCTCAGGACTTCAGCAGGAGCAGGGCTGGAGCCCTGAGCCCCAGTGGGCGCCTCCCCTCAGAGCTGGAGCCCCAAACCCCAGCAGGCACCTCCCCATGGGGCTGGAGCTCCAGCAGGCACGCCCTGGCCCTTGAACTTCTAAAGATTGTCATATGCAGCTCGGAGGGTCAGTGAGTTTGGCCATCCCTGTTCTGAAGGCTGAAGCAGACTCAAGTGGCCAAATTCAGCTTAGACTTAAACGACTGTGTTTAAATTATACACCAGGTGTTAACTGGTTTGAAAACAAGTGTATACATATATAAGTGGTAAAGTGGTGTAAGTTGCACTGATTTGGCATCCAGTGGGTGTGCAAAACAAGTGCAAGGTCCACACCAAAGGGGGTTAATTAGTATATTGAGGGAATAGAAGTTTGGGTATTGCAGGAAATCAGTCACTAATAGGAGGGCGAAAGAGAATTAGGGGTATATGTTACCTTATATCGAGGTGGGCAAACTTTTTGGCCCGAGGGCCACATCAGGGTTACAAAACGGTATGGAGGCCTGGGTAGGGAAGGCTGTGCCCCCCCAAACAGCCTGTCCCTCACCCCCTATCCACCCACTCCCACTTCCCACCCCCTGACTGCCCCCTCAGAAACCCTGACCCATCCAACCTCCCCTTTCCCTCCCGCTTCTTGTCCCCTGACCACCCCCTCCCGGGACCCCCCCACCCCTAACCACTCCCACGGGACCCCACCCCGTATCCAACCGCCCCGCTCCCTGTCCCCTGACTGCCCCCCGGGACCCCACCGCCCCCTTACCATGCCACTCAGAGCAGCAGGACTGGCTTATTGAAAAGCCTGGGAGGTGCCACGCTACCCGCATGGCGGCATGCCTCCAGAGCAGGGGGGACAGCAGGGGAGGGGCTGGGGACTAGCCTCCCCAGCCGGGAACTCAGGGGCTGGGCAGGACAGTCCTGCAGGCCGGATGTGGCCCGCAAGCTGTAGTTTGCCCACCTCTGCCTTATATCCTTCCTTCCTTTAAGATTGCTTCTTCCTGCTGTGCCTCAGCACTCTGCCCCTTTGGTTGCTACACTTGTTTTGCACACCCAAATTGGTGGAAGCTAAATCACATCACTATTTACACACATTTTTCTTATCAGTTTGTACCCTCAGTGTTTAATTTACAACAAGATTTTCATGGAGATGATCCTGCTTATCCTAGGTCTGAATTTGGCCTTAGGTCTCTACTTGCAGGTAAGCATGGGAGTGAATTTGAATTGGCAGATGTGAGATATACTTGAAGTCTTGGGTAGGGGGCAGAGATCAGAACTTGCTGTGGGGTAGGCTTTTTTCAGCTTTCTAGCTGTAATCATAAGTCTTTCTAAAAGGTGCCTAGCACCATGGTTTGGAGCTTGATGAACAATGGAATTTGAACGTGTGGAAAAGGAGGAATAGGATTTATGGGGGGATAGTTAGGAACCCTCCAAATAAATCTAAGCACTTTTATAGTACATGAAGCCCATGCCACCATGACAATCTCCATGACCCGAATTAGCACAGCAACGGGAAAAGACTCTTCGACAGCCATGTTGATTTCAAAATGAATAGATCGACTCTTTGGGGAAGTCAGATTTGTAATCTTCCACACACTTTTAAATTGCAGACGGGACAGATCCTCTCTCATGTATGAAGCACTAATATGTTATTACATTTGTAATTGAGTGTTCTTGGATTTGTAATTTTTTACATGAAAATTCCTGGCATATATTTCTGAAAGACAGTTACACAGACAAAAAGCCTAGCCCTACTTTTTTAAAGTTTATAGCACTGACATCTTGCTTTTTATGCAGCTATGCAGACATACCTCATTACATCAACAGCTGAAGGCATCATCACAAGCATTAAAGATATCAAAGGTTTCAGAGTTGCAGCCGTGTTAGTCTGTGTTCGCAAAAAGAAAAGGAGGACTAGTGGCACCTTAGAGACTAACCAATTTATTTGAGCATAAGTTTTGTGAGCTACAGCTCACTTCATCGGATGCATTCAGTGGAAAATACAGTGAGGAGATTTATATACACACCGAACTGTATATAAATCTCCTCACTGTATTTTCCACTAAAGATATCAAAGGCATTTAAGAGCAGTTTTGATGTTAATGACCCTGGGCTACGGGAGCAGTTAATTTCTTTAACATCCATGTTCATAGTATGTCACCACATTCTGATCATTTGGATATACATTCTAATAATAAACAAAAGAACGTCAATACAAATCTATTATAGTCATGTGTTGTAACTCTGCAGTTATGTGGAACTTGAAATGCAAAAAGTTAAAGTTAGAATTTTAGCAACTGCAAATACGGGCCCAAATTCTCCTCTGTACTTCAGTTGCTTTGCAGTGTGCACATGATGCAAAGAGACCTTAATGCCAGCATGGCTGGTCTCAGGAGGATTGCTCCAGCACTGGGGCAAACTCCAGTGGTGCAGACTCGGATCCTATGCCACCTCCACTCACTGTGCTCAGAATAAGGGGTACGGCTACTGGTAAATGGGATATGACTAGGGCTTCTCTACACCACAATGATCCCTGACTATTGTAATGGCCCTTGAGGCTATTGTCAATCTTGGTAATTTAGAGTAGCCCACAAACTGCTCTAATTTCTATGAACGGCTAGAGCAAAGGTTCTCAAACTGGGGGTCATGACCCCTCAGGGGGTTGTGAGGTTATTATGTGGGAGGTCCATGAGCTGACAGCCTCCACCCCTAAACCCCGCTTCTCCTCCAGCATTTATAATAGAGTTAAATATAAAAAATATGGTTTAAATTTATATGGGGGGGTGTCACACTCTGAGGCTTGCTGTGTGAAAGGGGGTCACCAATGCAAAAGTTTGAGAACCACTGGTCTAGAGGGTAGGATGAGCCTAGCACACAGCCAGCCTTGGGTCAGAGAAGTACAAAGCCACCTTTTACACCCTCCCCTCCTGAGTGGTACTATCAATAACTCAGCCACAACCATGGTTCTGGATCACTGAGTCTTTTAATCTGAAGTTAAAACTGTTTGGCACAATACATTTAACATCTTTTAGAGGCTGTTTGTAACGCCAGATAAAACAGCCATTGAGAAACGTGTCCAGCAAGGACAGTTTCAATGCAGGTTCTCCTCGAAAACCAGCAATTGCACTACCCGCTTTGTAAATACACTTTTCCAAGCAACAAAATGGTTTTGTGTTGTATTGCTTTTCTTCACAACCTCTACTTTTAAATCTATGTTAACTGTAGTAAAATAGGAATTGGACTCACATCATGATACTGAGGATAGTTTGTCAATATGCAGCACTATATATTTATCAATTATTTGTATTCAGAGAGATTAAAGATCCT
This sequence comes from Lepidochelys kempii, assembly GCF_965140285.1. NCBI lineage: Eukaryota > Metazoa > Chordata > Testudines > Cheloniidae > Lepidochelys > Lepidochelys kempii. The sequence goes on along the minus strand of NC_136382.1, from coordinate 176,321,837 downwards.
AATCTCACAGCAGCCTTTCGTTGTAGCAATCAGTCAATCTTGACAGCTAAGCTACAGGTCTGTACACAGAATTACTCAGAAGCTAGGCAAGCATTGTTAAGATCTGCTTTCAGATAAGTCAACTATTTACCTAATCTGAAAGCACATAGGAAAAGGTGTGCTTTATCTCTGCAGTAGAGGGTAAGAACAGGGGTGAACAAAAGGCAGGCCACAGGCCTAGAAGTTGTACTCTGCTCCCAACCATCCTCATTTTTCAGATGAAGGCACAGACTATGTTCCAGCCTGTGATAGGCCTTCTTGAGCCAATATGAAGGCTGTTCAGCTCAAGGTAGACTATTTCATGTGGATCCATTCGCAGGTAAATCAGCATGTCTCCTTTTCATTCTGACCACTATTTTAAGGCTAAGGGCTACATTCTGCCATCAGATTACCTCAATGTGACCCTCTCTGCACAAATCTGTGGGCAAAATTTTGCCTTAAATTCCACTGGTTTGTGAATGACTTGAAAAAAAATTGCTTCAATCTGCTGACATATTCTGGATGTACACATCCTACCATGTGGGCAATACCAACTGAGGTTTGTGGGACCTGTGGTTAAAATCACTAGTACTCCATAAGGCCCAAACTTGCAGCCACAACACCAGCTCTTATCTGATACCTCTGGCATACAGTTATGTTAAAATTTCACTCCGGATGTCTTTGTGGAAAGAAACAATCAGAGAGCAGCTTGCAGAATGGGTGTGGACCATCAAGGACTGAAGAGAAACTTCTTTGAAAGGAAGATGTTTGAAAAAAACACTTGCAATACCCCACACCCTGCTGTTTCCACCATAATATCGCCACTTCATAAACAAGATGGTATCAACAGCCAACCTTACAAGGTGCTGGAGGCTCCTAACCCCCATTTCACTGTGTGTGAAACTGGCTCCATTGAAGTCAATGGCAAAACTCTCACTGACTTCAATGGGGCCAGGCCTTCACCCTGTTAATAAGTGGGACCATGGGCGATGGGTGAACCATGGGCTTGGGGAGGCTGCCCTCTGGCCCAGCCCACCCCTTCTGCCTGAGGCCCTGCCCCTCCCACACCCTTCCCATGCCGATGCCCAGAGCCCCGCCTGCGGCCGCCAGCCACCCCAACCCCAGGCCACCCAAGTACCTCCAGCCCCAGAGCACCAGGTGGGTGGCAAACAGCCCCCCTCCGCCAGCCCCTGGAGTGCTGGACAGTGCAGACCCAGCACCTGGGGCAGCCCCGCCATCCCAAGTCCCAGTCGTCCTAGCTCCAGCCCCAGCCAGCTTTCAGGAAGAGAAGCAGACTGCCTGGGCTGGAACAACTAGTGGCAAGCAGGAGGGGGCCTCCAGGTGGAGCGTGGGCAGGGCCACGTGGGGCTGTTTAGGGAGGCACAGCCTTCCCCAGCCTATTATACGCACCGCCCATGAGTGGGACTACTCACCAGGTGAGATTTTGTGCAACAGAACTCTCAGCCCAGAAGCAGGGAGGCTAAAGTGGCTTTGCCAACTTATATCTGGGCTGCTCTGGTGAACAGAGATTCCCCCCCTTCCCCCCCCAGAGTAACGTAGACACCACTGTCTATGTTAAAACTTCCTCCATGGGATTGCCCTACGGGCTGCAGCACTGCTAAGAATTCCTGCAGTGATGTGTGTTATAGTACAGCCCAACACACCCTACAGCACCTATTCCTAGCCCCGAGCTTGCAAGGAGGGTCCCTCAGAAGAGGCCTTATGGCTGTTTTCCAAAGTACACAGCTCTGAGGAAAGCCTCCTCTGACCAGAGTTGCTCTTAGGGCCTCTTTACAGCATTCCAGCCCCTTTTACCTGGCGTGAAGAGGCTGGAGCAGGGGTGCAGATCTCACCCACAGCGCATCAAGTTAAGCACATTCTTCAGGTCTTTGTAGGATTAAGGCCCTGATTTGTAGTGTATTTTCTCTACACATTACAACAGCAGGTAAAACCTTGAACGTAAAAGTAAAATAATTGAAAATGATATCCTAAATGTACACTATGATGCTCCCTGATTCTGGAAACATAATTTTAATTATGTCTTCAAATAGATAATGTTAGAGGTTTCTATGGATGCATATTTCAAATAAATAATGTCTGGACATGAGCCTTTGTTGAATAATCCAGGCTGAACTCGAGAGGAAACAGGGTTTCTTTTTAACACAAGTCCATTTACTCATATCTCCACAAAGGAAACATAACTACTGTTCTCATTAAACCACTTTGTTTCAAAGATCATAAGTCTGTGTGTTTGTTGATCTCTTTATATATAGACCATGTGCATAGGGTTGCCAGGTGTCCGGTTTTCAACTGGAACACACAGTCAAAAAGGGACCCTGGCAGCTCTGGTCAGCACCGGTGACTGGGCTGCTAAAAGTCCGGTCAACAGTACAGTGGGGTTAAGGCAGGCTCTATGCAGTCCACAGGAAGCTGCTGGCATGTCTCTCTATCTCCTAGGCAGAGGGGTGGCCGGGGGGTTCTGCGCACTGCCCTTGCCCCAAGCTTGGGCTCCACAACTCCCATTGGCTGCGCTTCCCAGGAGCCAAAGGGAGCCTGCCTTAGCCCTGCTGTGCTGTGGACTGGGAGACACCTGAGGTAAGGAAGCACCACCTGGCCGGAACCCGTACCCCCACCCCCTGCCCCAGGTCGGAACCCCCTTCCACTGCTTCCCAGAGCCTGCACCCCCAATTCTTCATCCCCAGCCCCACCCCAGAGCCCGCACCCCCAGCTGGAGCCCTCTCCTCCTCCCACACCCCAAACTCTGCCCCAGCTTGTTGAAAGTGAGTGAGGGTGTGGGAGAGCAAGTAACGGAGGATAAAGGGGGGATAAAGTGAGCGGGGTGGGGCCTCGGAGAAGGGTGGAGCCTCAGGGCAGGGGTGGGGCGGGGTAAGGGCGTTCGGTTTTGTGCAATTAGAAAGTTGGCAATCCTACGTGAACAGTGAAAGTATATATATGTAAATGCATCCTATACAGTAGTAGGCATGTGGGAATAAATGACCACTCAAAGAGAGGAAGACTATGCACATAAGAATATGACCCTATCTCAATTACCCTGGTGTAAACCCAGGCTAAGTTCACTGAAGTGAGTAGATTTATAGCTTGGAATCAGAATCATGCCCAGATCTTTCAGAGACTTAATGTCCTTGAAAATTTCTTTCCAGCTGTTTAGTATTTTGGCTTGCTGGCTTTTTTAGGCAATAGTTTCACTGTGCCAGCTAGAATGACTACAGAAAATGGTTCTCTTTTTAGCATTTTCCACCTCATTCTTGTGCTGCATGCAAAGACATATAATGAGAAACAAAAGGCACTCCTCCTCCATCCCCACTCCAGTTTGAATCCTTCAGACTAATATGAACCTTAACACACTATGCTGGAGGCAAGTTAGATTGGGCCAAATTCATTCCTGGGGTAAACTAATTAATTCAATGGAGTTATACCAGAAATGAATTTGTACAATTCATCTTCACAACAATGGAGGTGAAGTCACAGAAAAGTTGGTAAGAATTTTGGTCAAGTAGTCAACACATAAAATTGTCTTAGAACTAATGGATTATTTTGGTTGCTATCAAAATTTGATGAGCATTTAAGCAATTCTTTATTGTTGACATGCCTCTCAACATTTGGCGCGGCAGTGAAATGTTTGAGTGAAGTGGAAACTACATGTAAAGAGGAAACAATTGTAGCCCTCAATATCAGTATTTCAAATATTTTAAAAATTAGGGCTTGGGTTGCTGAGCTCAGTTGCTAACTCTTGTGACACAGGATAATTATTCATTACACAAAATCTTTCAACAGCACCAAGAGTATAAAGGAGCTTAAACTTTAAGACAATGTGAACAAATGCAAGCACAGCCATTTGATTTTTTTTAAATGGCCTTGCTTTAACAACTTTACATTTCTGCACATCCTTGTAAACTAATATAGTTTAAACACTTTAATTTCCCCTTTTACACATGGATCAAATCTGAGAAAGAGACATTTAGTGTATATAATACTGAAGGTACACGGCTACTTGTTCTTTACTATTATCAAAGATAAGGAGTACTTGTGGCACCTTAGAGACTAACAAATTTATTTGAGCATAAGCTTTCGTGAGCTACAGCTCACTTCATCGGATGCAAATGATCGGATGATCATTATCAAAGATGTGCATTTGCACTGTTAGCCCAGCTTCTCCTTCTAATCCATCCCAAAGTGATGTTATAATGCCATTACATTAGTGTGTTACAACGATTGACTGCGATGCCACAGATTCAGCATTGTGATTACTGCAGGATCAAGGAGTAGGGGAAACTGCTTTCTAAGGGGAAAAAAGCCACCTTTAAGACACAAAAGCCAAGATCATTGCTGGTGTGGGTGGATGCAACTCCATTTACATTACTACAAGTGCCCCTGCGTACACCAGATAATCAACAAAACTGTTTGGTGTGAACTAGCAGTAGAAATATCCACAGTTTCAATGATGAGTCACAGTAACGTGAGCTGCTTGTCTGCATTGTGCTTTCCCAAACCTTCACCTGACTTGTATCACTGTCCCTGTAAAGCCAACCCCCCACCCAAGCCCACTGCTTCTACTCAATAAAGAACATTTATTTCTCAAATCCATTTACTTTATTTAACAAACATAAATAAAGAGGCAGAACAGAAAAAAAAAAAGGTGACCTTGGGGAAAAGGGGTTGTAAAGTTGGAACGGGAGAAACATTTTCAGCTGTGTAACGTAACAACGCATTCCAGACCATCAAAGGTCTGTGAATGGGCACCTTCTGTTCCTTGAACCCTCCCCCTGCGTTAAGTGAAAGGGATAATGGACTTTTCACCCATGCCTCCTGGAACACTTGTGGGAGGCTGATTCTGTACCAAGCAATGCTGACTGACTGTCCAGCAGGTCTGCAGAAGCACTTTACCCTCCTGCTTCTGTTCCTGCAGTTCAACCAGATGCCTCAACATGTCTGCTTGGTCCCTCATAATCCAAAGCATCTCATCCTGCACCGCACACTCTCGCTCATTGGAAGCTTTCCTGCTTTCCATGTCCATGTCAAACTCCTCGGACAGTGAAGTCCTCCACGCTCTCAGCTCTGGGTCAGCTGTCCCAGAGGCGTTCATTATCTCAGTAAACATGTCTTCCCACGTTCTCTTTCTTCTCCTTCTAATCAGTGAAAGTCTGCTTTCAGGTGTGGATGACACGCTGAAGGACATTTCCAGCTGTCAGTCATGGGGAAAAAAAAATAAAGGAGCCATTGTACACGAATAAAATGTTTCCAAAGCAAGGCCGTTTTGGATAGAAAAAAACCCACCTTATTATACTAGGTGCAAGCCATAACATAATCAGAATCCGTAACCATTCACTGTGCTATTTTGCTGCTCCAGCCATGGTGAGTAGGCCCTCCTGGGTCATGGGTGACCACACTTTTAATGAAATTTATGGCAGACTCATGTCAAGAGCAAAGGTAGCTAGTCAAACAATGGCCCTTCCCCATAGCACGACGGGAAGCTGTTTACAGGTGGGGAGCAGGACGTTTTCACTCCCAAATGCGTAATCTCTCATATGGGGCCCCAGTTCCCTATTAGCCACTTTAAACTACTTGCTGACCTACGCCGAGCACAGTAAAGGCACATTAGCGGCTGCATGGTCTGGCGATCCAGAATGTGGGGGGATGGTGTGGGTCTACATGCCCTTTTTTTTTTTCCGTGTAAGAGCACTTTTAATGAGAACTTCCCCTGTTTCCCCTAAGCGACCCTATGTGATATTTGTCTCCTAGGGGTACCAGAGGCGGAAAGAAAGGAGATGCTGCAAGTGTCTGGGTATAGACCCGGTCCTTATGCTGCTATGCTGTGCACTGCAATGATGCCAGAAGAATTAATTCAGGAGCGGGGTGGGAAAGTGTCCTACCTTGGTGGAAGAAATAAGACTGCCCTGCCCAGAAACCTTCTGCAAAGGATTGCAGAGTACTACCTCCAGGAAAGTTTCCTAGCGATATCCATGGGGGATTCCTGGGCTGCCCTCTGCGTAGCTGAAGCGGCCTCTTGTAAGCAGAGAGCCACAGCACCTCGCTTTTTCTTCACAGTAAACATGGAGTACCACCGAATGTGTGTGCGCCCGCTAAAGTTTAACTGGGTTTTCATTGTAACTGTAGACTCCCCAGAGGTGACTTTCCCAGCACTGTGACCCTCAGGGCTCCAGGGTTAAAAATATTTCCTGGCTCTCGGAGAATGGATCCACCGCTCAACTGTCTCCCATTCTCCTCCTCCTCTTCCTTATCCACCATATCATCCTCCTTGTTGTCCCTAGGCACACACCCCTCAGAGGTGTCCACACTGCTTGTGGGGGTGCTGGAAGTAAGTGTCACCCCCGAGAATCGCATGCAACTTGTTGTAGAACTGGCACGTGTGGGGTTCAGCACCAGAACGACTGTTTGCCTCCTTTGCCTTCTGGTACGCTTGGTGAAGTTCTTTTATTTTCACATGGCACTGCTGTGTGTTCCTTGTGTAGCCCCTCTCCCCCATTTCATAAGCAATCTTCGCATCGATGTCAGCGTTTCTTCTGCTGGATCGGAGCTCTGCCTGCACAGACTCTTCTCCCCACACAGCAGTGAGATCCACCACCTCCTGTGCAGACCAGGCGGGAGCACATTAGGGGCATGTAGTCTCCATGATCAGCTGTGCTCAAGCTGGCATGGTCCCAATGCTGATCAAACAGGAAATGGGAAATCAAAATTTTCCGGGGCTATAGTGGGGGACGGGCTGTTTCCGGTGTACCTGGCTGCAGTGCAGCAGAGTTGAGAATGCTCTCCAGAGCGGTCACAGATGAGCATTGTGGGATACGACCTGGAGGCCAATTAAGTCAAATTACACAACGCTGCATCTTCCCTACCTCACAGTCCACCCATGAAAATCGAACTAAGCAATACGCCGCTCTCAGAGGTGGATTACATAAAACAACATCAGAGGCAACTCAGGTCAATGTAAAGGACCCGGTAGTGTAGACACATACATTAACAGGTTGACTTAAGGCAGCTTCCTTTGACCTAACTTTTTAGTGTAGACCAGGCTTATGAAACATTGTATCATGTACAAAACAGCAAGCAAACAAACCGTTCCTAATCATACACTATTAAATTCAGAGGGTCAAATTCTGTCCACACTTATAGCCATGCAAGCCTTCTGAAATCAATACCATATAAACACACAGGTAGAAATAGCCTGGGCCATGCTATTATGCAAACACATGCAGTTATGATATAGATCAAATAGTGACATCAGAAGCAAAACATTTTAGATACAACAAAACTGAAATAAGAAGTGGCTATAGGCTCAACATTTGCCAGTTTCCAGAGACGGATCCTATTCTGAGTGGATGTGTCAGATAACAATATAAGGTAACTGTCACTAAATACTTGGCGAGATCCGCAGCGGGTGTAAATGAGACTAGCTCCATTGACTTCTACTGACATTTCAGTGCTAATAATGTTTTTATCTTCAGAGGCTCCTCAGTCACCAGAGACTACACTAGGAACTTATATCAGCACAGTTAAAGCAATCAGGAGTGTGCAAAATCCATATCCCAAGAGATATAGCTAAGCCAATTTATCCCACAGTGTAGCAGTGGCAGATTAATGATTTTGCCGCCCCTAGGCCCTGAAATAATTGCCGCCCCCGGCCCCATATGAACTTGTTTTAGCTTTTTTACAAATTCGTTTGAACTAAAATGAATGTAAATATCATTAAAATAATTGAAAATTTACAAGTTTTATTATAAATAAAATTACAAGTACAGCGGACCCTCACTTGAATGCACATCTGTATAGCACAATTTCGCTTACAGCACGGAACGCGCAAGGATCCAAAACCCCGTGTTCAAGCGGGGGTCCGGTGTATATCAAATATTTTATGTAGATACAAGAAATAGAAGTATGAGAGTAGTAAGTAGTTACATTTGTTTATGCCTTTAAGCGGCAAACTTATTAATTAATTCTGTATAATCCAGAGAAGTTGTTAGATTCTTTTCAGTTGTCAGGAGAGAAAGGGAGTTCAATTTTTCTTCACTGAGATTAGCGCTCAAATAGTTTTTCACCCTTTTTAATGCCAAAAATGATAATTCCGCTGAACAGTTTGTAGCAGTATGCAAACGAACATTCGGAAGGCAATATCAATATTTGGATACAGGGAATGAATGTTTCAATTTCGAAGAAGGCTGCAGTATCTTAAAATTGACTTATTTTCATTTTCAGGAATTTCGACACCTTCCAAATACGATTGAAAATGTAGACACTCATTCATGAATGATTTTTCTAAATCTCCTTGGTAGCATAGCTGTAATTTGTTAGCGTGAACTGTTATATCTGTTGTTGAAGTATTGGTAATGTTAGCGAGAAACTGAAATCTGCCATACATTTCTTGATACACATTACTTCTGTGTTTTAATTTGGAGCATACAAGGTCTAGTATTGTTAAAAAGGTATCTACTTTAAATTTATCTCTACCACACATTTCCACGTTACCTTCACGTGTCTCATCAGATTGAAGTTTACGCTTTCTTTTTCACCTTGTGTCAAATTCGTAATCTTCAATTTCAGATTTTTCTTTGGCTTTCTCTTCATACATATCAAACAAGTCCCGTACAGAGTTAATGTATCCTATTAGTGAGTTGTAGATTTCTACAACTGTCTGTATATCAATATTAACATTTTGCAGTTTTTGGCTAGTTATATGAAATCAATCCAAGAGTGAGCTCCAAAATACAGCCATAAAAGCTGCCTCAAGTTGATCGAGTTTTCGCTGCAGACCTGCAGCTTCATTACATGTAACAGGTTTCTCAGTAGCATCTTCCTTTATTGTATTTAAGGCTTTGATTATGGCATTCCGGTTTTCACTCAAATTATGACAAGCTTCCACTCAAGATGACCATCAAGTCTCAGAAAGTCTTTTTATTACTTTACAGACTGGCTTCAAATTAGATAGTAATATCTCCCACTGGTGAGTAGAGGCAGAAAAAAATGAATAAAGACGTTGGACAGTTGAGAAAAATGAAGATGCTTCTTGACAACTTTCTGCTGCACATACTCCAACCAGATTTAAAGAATGCGCAGAGCAAGGCACATACACAGCAAAAGGATTTATATTCTTTATTCTTCCTTGCAACCCGCGATATACACCAGACATGTTAGTGGCATTGTTGTATGACTGGCCACGGCAGTTTGACATATCTAATCCATAACAATTCAAAGTTGAAAGTACAGCATCAGCTAACTGTTCTGATTTGTGGCCAGTATTTGGTAAAAAACAAAGGAACCTCTCTACTGGTATGCCATCATCGTTTACATATCTCAGTATAAAAGCCAATTGATCAACATGAGATGGGTTGGGGGTTGAGTCAATGCTTATCGAGAAATATTTGGCTTCTTTTATTTCTTTAATAATATTTGAGATCACATTTGAAACCATTAATTTTATAAATTCATTACATATATAGGATGAAAGATAAGATACGTTACCTCGACCTTCATTTCCCGTAACATGCAATGTGATATGCTAAAAATGGATCAAATTCTGCGACAAGCTCAAGGGTCATCGCGTAACTGCCCTTATAAGTTGATCCAAATTTTTCCACTTTACCTCTAAATGCAAGTCCTCTGCTTGAAAGTTTCTTTACCACTGCTACAATCCTCTTCAAACACATTTCTCCAATAAATAATTTCTTCTTCCATTTGAAATTTTAAATTCGTACCAATTCTTCTGGATAATTTGCCTCTCTTCACCATTGTCAGTGCACACACTTTATGTTCAGTTGCACTTTCAAGACTAGAGATCTTGAGACTAGAGACTAGTCGAGCTTGCCAGACTAGAGATCCCTCCAAATAATCGACATGGGGCACAAAACACGGCTCCTTTGCTCTCCGAATATACAAGATATTGCCGTGGCTTTATTTCACGGTTTAAGAGATGTCATTTGAACACATTGTTTGTTAGAACATGCATTTTATAAGTATATTGTCTTTTTGAGTTAGTAAAATCACTATCAATATTTTGTTTAGTACCATGCATTGATATATACTCAATTGTATCATCGTTCAATATCCATTGGGCCGGGTCATCACTTATGGTAGATATTTCAATGTCAGATTGAATTTCTGATGGACATGATTCGCAAATCTCTGCAGTATTGTCAAAGATATCCAGATCGTCATGATTCCTGGTAGTCTCTGACAGGCTAATATTTGAAGCATTTTCTTCAACACTAACCACAGCCAGAATTTCTTCATTAGTTTCAGTATGTACTTTAATCACATCAATATTTTCAATATCAACACCAGTATTTTCACTTTTTACTTCACTACTACTTTCAACTATTTTTTCTGTCTTACTGTTGGCACTAACTGATACATTTTGCGCATTTTTGATATCAGAGCATTTTTTTTTAACTGAAAACCGCTTCATTTCTTCCTTCCGATCATATTATTAACGTTTAGGGTTCTCGCGAGTATGCCAACTAAATGGCTTTGCGCCGTCGTGGGTGGTTTCCATACACGCTATGATTGGTAGTATCATGGCGTCACTGAGGCTGCGATTACAAAAATGCTGCTATTATAAATTTGCCGCCCCTGCAAATTTGCCACCCTAGGCCTAGGTGATAATACTGCTGCAGTGTAGACAGCGTTAGACTGGCAGACAAATTCTTCCATCGAAGTAGCTACCGCCTCTCCTGGAGGTGGATTACCAACATCTGTGTAGGAAGGGTCTAAACTGAAGCTCTGCAGCAGCACCACTGTAGCTGTTTAAGTGTAGCTATACCCTAAGAAGGCCGTTTTCCCCCCCTCTCCAGCTGCTCACACCTTGGAACATTTGTCCTCCAGATGGAAGAGACTGTGCAATCTTCTTGGAAGCTTTTAAAGCCACTCCAACCAAATGGTGGCCAGCTGCAGAGGAGCCATATACACACTTTGTTTTGGCACCTTCCTGCTCTTTCTCGGCCCTGCAGACCAAGCATGCTGCATTACTTAGGTTCCACTGATACCAGAAGCAAACACCTGACTTTACTCAAGAATTCTGGTCTCACAGAGCAGCATGGCTGTCATACCATTGCGTCAGAGATGGGAGAGTTTTACTTAATTTATTTCTGTTGTATGCAACAGCCAGTAGGGATTAATATTTTGCAACCATTTCATTTTGAGCCTTCATTTGCTAATGCTAAATAAACCACAGAGCACATATTTACATTTAGAGCCTGACTCTCATTTACACTAAAGCCCATTTACACCACCCTGGAAGTTTAAAGAGGTCTCAAATTGGATGTAAATTACAATTAGGCCCATATTATGTAATAGAATTTGTGCAAAGTCTTCTGCCTGTAAATTTGTTTATTGTTATGTTCCTCTGCAGGTAGGGTTGCCAGATGCTCAGTTTTCGACTGGAAAGTCCAGTCGAAAAGAGGACCTGGCAGTGTCCAGTTAGATGTACTGACCCAACACCAAAAGTCCGGTTACCACGAGGCAGGGAGAGGCACTGAGTCATTAACCCCCACTTGCCCGTACTCAGCCGAGGCTACCTCCTACCGGCTGGCAGGCTCCCTGTCAATCTACAGCAGCTCCCAGCCCAGCCCCATAGCAGAAGGGTGGGGCAGGGGAGAGGCCTGGGGAAGAGGTGGATATGGGGTGGGCTTTGGGGGAAGGGGCAGGGCAGGGGGATGGGCCTCGATAATGGCCTAGATCCTCAGCTGGGGTAAAACTGCACAGCTACTCCTTTTTGCACTTGGTGGGCATCTGGCCCTAGTTCTTTTGTGTTTAAATTATTTCAGTTCTAATTTGTGTAACTGCCAAACTTCAAACAGAAAGCCTGAGATCACACACAGAAAGGTGCACACAGTTGCACATCTACACACACACACACACAAACACACACAGTTATGCATCCAGAGCAGAAAGTTGCTCCAAGAAAAGGACCAATGTTCCTATTCACATGGAGTCACAGAGACTGCACATACAGTTTTGCAGGCATCCCATGGGCCTCCTTTCTTTTGATAGCAGTGGTCTTGGTGGGAAAAATATATATAAAAACTTTTATTTTCTCTTGTTCTTTGATAAATTTATTTATTTATTTAATCAGCTGGCCTGAATGGTTGTTCCAAAAACTACTGCTTCTCAAGAGAAACGGCAAGGAAAGAAGAAAAATAATAAGGTTAGAGAAAGTACATGCGGTGCCAAAAATAATTGTTTTTTCATGAGGAGTCTCCACTGGGATATTACAGAGACCTAAGATGGGATATACTGAGAAATAACAGCACCACAGCTCCTGTTTGAAATGGAAGTGCAAAGGAATTTTCAACTTCATGCATATAAAGAGCATACTGTACACATTGTGATACAAGCTAAATCCAAAAGTAACACTGCTGGGACTGATGTAATATTACTGAATTATATTCAAATAATGGTGCAGTTAACTATGCTGTACAGAACAGGCTGCAGCTGCTAGAGAAGACATTACTTACAAAAAACTATATTTTTACAGCTTATAAAACAGAAACAAAATGAAAAGTCTCTCTCTTTTAGATGAAGAAATATTTGCTTAAGTCCTTCAACACTGGCACATACTGATATGCCAACAGTGAAAGAGATGGAATTCTGAGCTCTTTGATTTTTACAAAGCTGATTTGCATTATTCAATGTGTTTCAGTAACAATTTCATAAAATGATCAAATGCACAGTAGTAGATTCTACTTAATCTATGTATAAACTCCACTTTTCTTAGAAGCTTAAAATGTAGTTTTCGCTAAATGAATATTTAATGAATAAAACACCTCAGAAAAACAAACTATTATATATTAAAAAGTTCCATCCTTTCATTTCACTTATTTTTCAGCATTATTGAAATAAGCCCCCACAATACATAAAAAGCACAAACTGTTCCTCCACATTTTTGTTAGCATTTCCTCCATACGTTGCACTTTTATGTTAGCTTTTCAAACAGAAATTATTTTTAAAAAGCATTTTAAGATTATCACTAGAGATTTTAAAGAAACAACAACAGAAGATTTGATAGCAGAACTGGACGACCTGCCAGAACATTTTTCCAACAATATCTACTTAATAGAGGTTAAGTATTTAAAGTTTTGTTTTCTCATTTTATCAGCCTTTTTCATACCTCTATGAGAATGCCTGTCAAAAGTGTAACAACTCTGTAGCATCTTTTATAGTGCATCTAAATATTGAAGAGATTCACAGATTGTCTCAATAAACTGTTTATAACATTCACAGAAATAAAGATAAAAGCAATCTTACTGTTCAGCTTAACAAACTGAACAATTAATATCCTTAAGGGAGGAAAAAACTCTTTTGGAAAGCACACTGGGTGAAATTCGTCCCTGTGCAAAGGGACAGCAAAACTCAATATACTACTAAATTTTCAATTAAGACCCCAAAACATCACATACATGGTATACAGGCCCTGTGCTAGGGCTCTGCACAGAGATTAATTTCATTCATTATGACCACAGCATATGATTTATTTTAAAACAAAAACAAAAAACAAGGACACACTAACCCGGTATCTCTGTGATAATGACAGCTTTATGAGGAGAATGATTTACAAAGTCATCTTTCAAGTGTCGGGTCCATTTAGCAGACACTTTACTTTTCCTCTTGCTTATCAAACCAGAATTTTTCTTTGCTTAAGTTCCTTAAGATTTTGCATTTCCCCTTATTTTTAGCACACTGGTACTTCACCTTTTTCCCTCTTTTAAATACTCCTACAAGGGAAAAAAAAACAAACACAGGTTTCTTGGAAGACATTCAAATATTGGACAGGAAAATATGATGGCCCAGTGTTGAACAGCTTTCAGTGTCCATCCTAGATTCTGGACCAGTGGGCTTTTCCATACAAATGCTCTCATTTCAATGGGCCTATTTAAAATGATAATTTAGAGGCATGAACTCCAGGTTAAATAGAAAAGGACCACAGGATTACAAACCAGAGTGCAAGTTGAACTCCGAACAGAGGACAGAAAAAAGACAAGACACACAAGACAGATTAGAAACAAAGTGACTTACAATGGGTCTAACCCTGTGAACGAAGAAACATCAATTCTTCTTTGAAAATACAGTGCGTGTCCACACTGCCAAACCAGATGGAAGGAATTTCCTTCTCCTTCCTCCATACACCTGGCAGCAAATACCAAATTGTTGCTTTAAATTTTGGTGCCCTCAGATTTATACCATTCACTCATACTCGCTGCCATAGTAACTGTCAAGAAATTTCCACAGACAAGATATTCAGGATAGGAAAGGATAGTAGTGGATCAATCCAGCCCATATTAGTAGTGACTGAAAAGCCTGTTGTCATCTGGCATCTATTTTGTGCTTTGTTCGTCCTTTCAGAAAGTAACCACCACCCACACCAAAGTTGGCAATTCAACTGACTGTCTGGAGAGGCCACGGATTGAAATGTCAAGAAATACACACTAATGGTCCCCCACAGGGTTGAGGCACACTGGCAGGTATACTGGTATTTCCACTGCCCAGGCTGTGCTTTTCCTATGGACCTCAGTCTCCACAGTTATCCATAAAAAATCTCACTTGATTTTTCTTGCATACTTAGTTTATAAAATAGTAGCTCAGAAAGAGAAATGCTAGGAGAAAGCTTATTCTTGAAATCAAACTTAGTATATATTGCTCTTGCCTGCACACCTAAACAGTTCAGTGCAAACAATCCAGATGGAATACTCATGCTCACACCCAACTAGGATCAGAAGAAGCCAAGGAGAGCAAGAACAAAATCTGAAATTTAATCAGGCATTAGAATATTTGCAGCCCTTGTCTGATGGCGAAGTAAGAGCATATGAAAGAATCCAGGTGAGGTGATCATCCCAAGAGCCATGTGTACACCTCAACAAAATACTATGCAGACAATCTGAAGAGCTGGAATATTTACTCTACACCATCTGCATCCTTGGGAGCTCCCCACCCTACTAAACTTGTAGTCATGGTGAGATGTCTTGCCTCATTCTGAAGGTTTGGATTTTTTCTCTCACAGGACCAATAATGAGAGTGTTAAAATAATGTAGACTAGTTACTATGGAATAAGGCCTTGACCATTAGATTCTTAGGCTAGGTCTACACTACAAAATTATATTGGTATAACTACATTGCTCAGGGAAGTGAAAAATTCATACCCCCTGAGAAATGCATTTATACTGACCTAACTCCTGGTGTAGACAGCGCTATTGTCAACTGGAGAGATTCTCCCGCCCACATAGCAACCGCCTCTCAGAAAGGTGGATTAACTATGCCAACGGAAGAAGCTTTCCTGTCGGCATAGGTATTGTCTTCATTAATGCACTACAGTGGCGTTGCTGCAGGTTTTTAAGTGCAGACCTGCCCTCAGCAAGCTACAAACTGCCTTAATAGGGCAGACCCTCTTCCTAAAGCAATGATTTAAGATTCTCCCGAATTGTCAAACCAGTAAGTAGTTTTAACTCACCCTTTATTGAGACAGGCATATTTTCCCTTTTGCAAGGTCAAACAACATGCTCAGGTGGTAGAAGGGGCAGAAGGATCACTTCTTTTTGTTTACCACACCCAGTTAGTCCCAAACTCTGCATACTGCCAGTAGCTCTAGTTTCAGAGTAGCAGCCGTGTTAGTCTGTATTCGCAAAAAGAAAAGGAGTAATTGTGGCACCTTAGAGACTAACCAATTTATTTGAGCATAAGCTTTCGTGAGCTACAGCTCACTTCATCGGATGCATTCAGTGGAAAATACAGTGGGGAGATTTATATACATAGAGAACATAAAACAATGGGTGTTACCATACACACTGTAACCAGAGTGATCACTTAAGGTGAGCTATTACCAGGAGGAGAGTGGAGGGGGGGGAACCTTTTGTAGTGATAATCAAGGTGGGCCATTTCCAGCAGTTGACAAGTACATCTGAGGAACAGTGGGGGGTGGAGGGGGGATAAACATGGGGAAATAGTTTTACTTTGTGTAATGACCCATCCACTCCCAGTCTCTATTCAAGCCTAAGTTAATTGTATCCAGTTTGCAAATTAATTCCAATTCAGCAGTCTTTCGTTGGAGTCTGTTTTTGAAGTTTTTTTGTCGAAGTATTGCCACTTTTAGGTCTGTAATCAAGTGATCAGAGAGATTGAAGTGTTCTCCGACTGGTTTTTGAATGTTATGATTCTTGACGTCTGATTTGTGTCCATTTATTCTTTTACGTAGAGACTGTCCAGTTTGACCAATGTACATGGCATTGGGGCATTGCTGGCACATGATGGCATATATCACATTGGTAGATGTGCAAATGAACGAGCCTCTGATGGTGTGGCTGATGTGATTAGGCCCTATGATGATGTCTCCTTAATAGATATGTGGGCACAGTTGGCAACGGGCTTTGTTGCAAGGATAGGTTCCTGGGTTAGTGGTTCTGTTGTGTGGTGTGTGGTTGCTGGCGAGTATTTACTTCAGGTTGGGGGGCTGTCTGTAAGCAAGGACTGGCCTGTCTCCCAAGATCTGTGAGAGTGATGGGTCGTCCTTCAGGATAGGTTGTAGATCCTTGATGATGCGTTGGAGAGGTTTTAGTTGGGGGCTGAAGGTGACGGCTAGTGGCGTTCTGTTATTTTCTTTGTTGGGCCTGTCCTGTAGTAAGTGACTTCTGGGTACTCTTCTGGCTCTGTCAATCTGTTTCTTCACTTCAGCAGGTGGGTATTGTAGTTGTAAGAATGCTTGATAGAGATCTTGTAGGTGTTTGTCTCTGTCTGAGGGGTTGGAGCAAATGCGGTTGTATCGTAGAGCTTGGCTGTAGATAATGAATCATGTGGTGTAGTCTGGATGAAAGCTGGAGGCATGTAGGTAGGAATAGCAGTCAGTAGGTTTCCGGTATAGGGTGGTGTTTATGTGACCATCGCTTATTAGCACCGTAGTGTCCAGGAAGTGGATCTCTTGTGTGGACTGGTCCAGGCTGAGGTTGATGGTGGGATGGAAATTGTTGAAATCATGGTGGAATTCCTCAGGGGCTTCTTTTCCATGGGTCAGATGATGAAGATGTCATCAATGTAGCGCAAGTAGAGTAGGGGCATTAGGGGACGAGAGCTGAGGAAGCATTGTTCTAAGTCAGCCATAAAAATGTTGGCATACTGTGGGGCCATGCAGGTACCCACAGCAGTGCTGCTGATTTAAGGTATACAGTGTCCCCAAATGTGAAATAGTTATGGGTGAGGACAAAGTCACAAAGTTCAGCCACCAGGTTTGCCGCGACATTATCGGGGATACTGTTCCTGATGGCTTGTAGTCCATCTTTGTGTGGAATGTTGGTGTAGAGGGCTTCTACATCCATAGTGGCCAGGATGGTGTTTTCAGGAAGATCACCGATGGATTGTAGTTTCCTCAGGAAGTCAGTGGTGTCTCGAAGATAGCTGGGAGTGCTGGTAGCGTAGGGCCTGAAGAGGAAAGTCTACATAGCCAGACAATCCTCCTGTCAGGGTGCCAATGCCTGAGATGATGGGGCGTCCAGGATTTCCAGGTTTATGGATCTTGGATAGCAGATAGAATACCCCAGGTCGGGGTTCTAGGGGTGTGTCTGTGCGGATTTGTTCTTATGCTTTTTCAGGGAGTTTCTTGAGCAAATGCTGTAGTTTCTTTTGGTAACCCTCAGTGGGATCAGAGGGTAATGGCTTGTAGAAAGTGGTGTTGGAGAGCTGCCGAGCAGCCTCTTCTTCATATTCCGACCTATTCATGATGACGACAGCACCTCCTTTGTCAGCCTTTTTGATGATGATGTCAGAGTTGTTTCTGAGGCTGTGGGTGGCATTGTGTTCTGCATGGCTGAGGTTATAGGGCAAGTGATGCTGCTTTTCCACAATTTCAGCCCATGCACGTCAGCGGAAGCACTCTATGTAGAAATCCAGTCTGTTGTTTCGACCTTCAGGAGGAGTCCACCCAGAGTCCTTCTTTTTGTAGACTTGGTAGAAAGCTCTCTGTGGGTTAGTATGTTGTTCAGAGGTGTGTTGGAAATATTCCTTGAGTCAGAAGTGTCGAAAATAGGATTCTAGGTCACCACAGAACTGTATCATGTTCGTGGGGGTGGAGGGGCAGAAGGAGAGGCCCCGAGATAGCCCAGCAGAAGAATCTGTCCTAAGAGTATAGTCGGATAGATTAACAATATTGCTGGATGAGTTAAGGGAACCACTGTTGTGACCCCTTGTGGTATGCAGTAGTTTAGATAGTTTAGTGTCCTTTTTCTTTTGTAGAGAAGCAAAGTGTGCATTGTAAATGGCTTGTCTAGTTTTTGTAAAGTCTAGCCACGAGGAAGTTTGTGTGGAAGATTGTTTTTTATGAGAGTATCCAGTTTTGAGAGCTCATTCTTAATCTTTCCCTGTTTGCTGTAGAGGATGTTGATCAGGTGGTTCCGCAGTTCCTTTGAGAGCGTGTGGCACAAGCTGTCAGCATAGTCTGTGTGGTATGTAGATTGTAATGGATTTTTTACCTTCAGTCCTTTTGGTACGATGTCCATCTGTTTGCATTTGGAAAGGAAGATGACGTCTGCCTGTATCTGTATGAGTTTTGTCATGAAGTTGATAGATTTCCGCTCCATACGGCTAAATTCAGTGCCTTGCATAATGACAGGTTTCAGAGTAGCAGCCGTGTTAGTCTGTATTCGCAAAAAGAAAAGGAGTACTTGTGGCACCTTAGAGACTAACAAATTTATTTGAGCATGAGCTTTCATGAGCTACAGCTCACTTAGTGATGCTACTCAGATCACCTATTAATGGAGTAGTGGCAAAGAGTCCTGTGGCATCTTATAGACTAACAGACGTATTGGAGCATAAGCTTTCGTGGGTGTATACCCACTTCGTCGGATGCATGTAGTGGAAATTTCCAGAGGCAGGTATAAATATGCAAGCAAGAGTCAGGCCTCATCCCCCCTGATTGAACTAACCTCGTTATCCATAGCCTGACTCTTGCTTGCATATTTATACCTGCCTCTGGAAATTTCCACTACATGCATCAGACGAAGTGGGTATTCACCCACAAAAGCTTATGCTCCAATACGTCGGTTAGTCTATAAGGTGCCACAGGGCTCTTTGCCGCTTTTACCGATCCAGACTAACACAGCTAGTCCTCTGATATTAATGGAGAGATGGCCTTAGAATGAGATCCTCAAAGATATTTAGGTGCCTAACTCCCACTGAAGTCAATGGGAGTTCGGCACCTGTAATACCTTTTGGGATCTGAGCCTTACTGCCAGTCCTGTGCTCTTTCCAGGTGCTTTTTGGTTCTTTACATGGACACTATCTTGCTAGTCAGCACTCCACACAACTTAGGCCTCCCATTCTCTATCTCTGTTGCCACTTGAACAGCTCAGGTTCCCTGCTGTCGCCATTTTCAGCTGCAGATAATCTAGAAGTGCAATTCAGGCTTTGCACATACCATCATAGATGCACAGTCGAAGAAGTTGCTGAGCCACTGGAGTCAATAGAAGGTAGGGGTGCTTAGCCTGTGCTCAGCAACTCTCAGGATCTGACCACACAATTTGTATAGGGCTGACTGAAAACCCAGTGTTCCACTGGGGGAAAAAAAGGTTATCGACAGAACGAAATTTTTTGAAGAAAGTGTCTGCTTTCCTCAAAAGTTTTCCAATAGTTCATCCAAAAAAAAAAAGGGGGGGGGGTAGCTTTCAACAGTTTTTGGCTGAAGTTTTTCAGTTTTCAGGGGTTTTTTTTGCAAAAAGTCAACATTTTTCTGCGGTGGGGGGGGGGGGCATTTTCCAGATAGCTCTAAGGTATATATTTTACACACACACACTCACTCTCTCTCTCGCTGCTACTACTCTTACCCATTGTAATCTGGATTTTATTTTTTGGCCTTTGTTTTGAACTCTGTTTGGGTCTTTGGTAAGGTCCATTGCTGTATTTAAATAGAAGTATATAAATAGTGTGTCAGTGTATAAGAACAACCTTCTTCCTATGCAGTTCTAGTGGCCTTATAAGCTTTGCTTTGTTTTCATGGCAGTTTAAACTTGTGCCTGAATAATCAGTTTGTAAACAGTCCTGCCTGTTTATAATTAGAAGCCAGTATACAGTTTCTACTGTATGTTGGCAACCAGATTTCTGTCACCCCAATCACAGGTTGTCGTCACAGACTTGTTTTATCTCTGTGAATAGATTTAGGTTTTTGTGACCAAAAACAGTGTGCTAAGAACAAATCAAAACATTGAGCACACTTTTGCTGCTAAACAAATAGATAACCATACCAACTAATAATTAATAGTAATCTGCTATTATTTATTTGTTTTCTACTTAAGCAGAGCCAAATGGGTTTTATGAAAATGATGTGAATGAATAAAAAGCCAGCTTCCTTGGAACAGAGTACCATATGGTATAAATTGTTCTCCAAGTACACCTTCATTCCCAGGTCAGCTATTATACACTTCAACAGGACAATTCTTAGTAATTACATCTAATAGCAATTTCACTGCCAAATGCATTTCTGAAGGAGGTTGATTCTATTTTTGCTACCAGTAGTACTGTAAATAAAACCATTACCAAATGAAATCTACCAAAAACTTTCAAACTTGTCTTGTTTAAATAAACTGCATTGCAAGACCCAGTACTAAGCTAACCCCTGGTTGTTTATAGCGTATATTTGTACATTTCCTAAACACTTAGATCCAATGGGAGTTACACATGTCACAGAGAATGCAGATGCAGACATGATACACACGTATGACTTAAGAAAGACACATATCTGTAATATTTATAATAATCACTATTCAAGTACAATATACAGCAATGAACTTCAGAACAATATTAGACAAACTGTCTCAAAAGATTTTAACACAAATGTATTTTTCACATAAAAGTACAATAGAAAATGTTTACACTTGAAATACTCTTATGGCATTCGTGGTATTGAAACTCTCCTATGGTATTCATGAAATCCAAAGTATTTGTTTACAATAAAACATTACAATAATAGCAGAATTCTGCTATCAGATAGGAAGTCAGTCATCCCTATTTTGTCTAAATTGCCACCTACGCTCCACGGTGCTTATAAGAAATCATGTAACCAGCGATAGCTAGATTGTGTGACAGATAGGAATAGCTGATAATTTGGCCCAGAAACGCAAAAATATTTAAGTGCCTAACTCCTATTGAAATCAATAAGAGGTAGGCACCTAAATACCTTAGTCTTTATTAACTTATAACAACTGTTATAATACAAATATATATGTATATGCAAGTTTGTATACAGTCAACGTGTGCCTCTCCCACACCTTTCATAATCTGCTAGACATCTTGCTCTTTGGGACAGCAACTTTGTCTTCATATATTTTTGTATGGTGCCTAGTACAGTGAAGCCCTGATCCTGACTGAGAATTTTAGGTGCTATTGCAATACAATTATTAAGTAATAAATAACAGTAGCACTGCAGAAAGGACAGTCATTCTAAAGGACTATCATAGACAGACCATAAAAAAAATGTCACAGGGTAACTGTCCTTGACATTTGCAAACTGGCAAGCACTGTCCATTAGGTTCCAGGCTGCAAACTCAAAATAGTTCTATGTACTGGAAACAGAATTTAGCAGTTGTTCCCTCTGCAGACTATCACAACTGCAATTTAAAAAAAGAGTATTTTTTACAGACAATTTCAGTAAATTAGTCTGTCCAGTTATACTATGAAAGAAGCAACACAGCAGCACTACAGGTAACAATCACAACAGCAGCCCTAAATATTCAAAAAATCATGAGTCAAGCTCACCAAAATCATGAAATTGGTTTAAAAACATGAGATTTTTAAAAAACATTATAGATTTTGTGTTCTTTTTATTTGCCCTCTGGTTTGTGAGCTTTTAGGGTGCACTCAGGCCACATTTTAATACTTTTCTTTGCAACCACAAGGGCTAAAAACTTTCGTTTAAAAAAATGAAAGCTGATATTCCCATTTAATCACAGGAGTCCAGGAGCTAGGGCTTCCTTTGGGAAAAAAATTAAATATTGCAACCCTCATAATAAGGTTGCATGAGTTGACGTCACTGCAGAAGGATAAATCATCATCTCAAACTGCTTGCCCCACAACAGACACATTCCTTAAGTAGAATAGCTGGTACTAATACCAATTATGGCAAACTAATTGTATTGCTTCAAATCATCCACACCCTTTGACAGTAAAATATGATATGAAGACAAGACTACAAAAGGACAATAGTAGTACTAAAATACAGGAAGTTTGCTTTGGGATTTTAGAATAAATAATGTCTTACTGCCCTACACTTATGCTGAAAAAGCCTCTACCAAAGTAAAAACAGGACAGGAGTGGGCTACAGTCACTCAGAAGACATTATCTGTTTAAACTGCTAATGGCAAGCTCTGCTGTTATATTTGTATTATTGCCTTTCTGCAAATTACTTTTATCAGCGATAATTTAGCTTTTTATTTCATTATCTAGCACAGCAGACTAAAGGAAAACAGATTTGTTTTACAGCAGCTCCAGCACTTGTTCTGTCCATTAACATAGACAGATGAAGGCAAATTAAAGCTCTTAGGCCACATTTTCAACACACATTGTCATGAGTACTCTGTAGCTAACTAGCCTGTGTTTCTAAAGTTGCACAGAGCACAAACTGTGCTTTTATTTTTTCCATGAAGTACATATTTCTAAAAACATAATAATTTTTTTGCATTTTTCATTTTTATCTGCCTACCAAGAACAGTCGCATATGATCAAAGCACAAGCAGGGAGCACCATTTTTTGTAATTTTTTGTGAGAAACAATCATTAGTGATGAGCCATCTGAAGCTTGAAACTTGGCTTCCTCCCAGCCTCGTTTTCCTTTTTCTAAACTAAAACTCTGTAAAACCACAAAGGAGGAGTTGGGTTTGATTAAAAGATTAGCCACTACATAGTGAAACCTAATTCAAAGGATGTTACATTATATTTATAGTTTATTTTAGATTTGTTTTAAGCCACATAATTTCTAAATCTTGATCCAAAAAAATGGATTACCAACAAAAAATGTTTACTGGATCAAATGCAGACATATTAGGCAACATTTCCTGTTCAAAAGTCATATATTTTTTAAAAACCTTGAGAAGTTGCCACTGCAACCCAAGCATAAAATTGTACTATTGTATAATGCGCAATTAAAGTCAATGATAAATTATTTCAAAGGTGAGACCCATACAATAGGGAAAATCTTTACAGTGTGTGACATGGAAAATAAGGAGTGCCTACCCCGTCATTTTAAAATAATGAATTGATATTGAATTAAATTAAATTCAATACCATTACCATTTGAATTAAATTAAATTCAATACCATTTCAATGCCAATACCATTTCAACTTCTAACTGAAACTGGTAATTGTTCTCTAAATAAAAATTGTGAAACATTTACAGTAGATTAAAGTGATTTCGCTTTAAATCACTTCCCTAATCATTATTAGACGACTGACCTATAAGCAGATTTTTTGTTTGGGAGTCAGGTCAGTGAAAATACATTGGTATTATATTAAAAGTTGGTGGAAATGCATAGAAATCCAGAACAGTAAGAAAAATATCTCTTAGATTCCCCACCAAAATAACATTGAAAAGCAAACATAAACATGGGGGGAGGGACAGCTCAGTTGTTTGAGCATTGGCCTGCTAAACCCAGGATTGTGAGTTCAATCCTTGAGGGGGCCATTTAGGGATCTGGGGCAAAAATTGGGGACTGGTCCTGCTTTGAGCAGGGGGTTGGACTAGATAATCTCCTGAGGTCCCTTCCAACCCTGATATTTTATGATTCTATCTTTTAATCTTTTCCTTTTCTTGCAAGTACGCTTTGCAGGGTTCCCAAAGTAATAATAAAAATGAAATTACGAAGTATGTACACCAGTGTTTTCCTAAGAGGGCCCTTGTTAAGAGAAAAAGAATATGCTATTTGAATATATTTAACCAGCAGGAGGGTCTAAATCAGGATCTTATGATTCCTCCCCCCCATAATCCACCACAAAGTTCAAAGATCAGAGCTTTCCCAGAGGTTCACTGTGCATAGTGCAAATGTCGTACACTGAAAAGTTCCCAAAGGCTGTGCTCATTTATACCTCTGGGATTGAACTAGGTATAAAGCAAAGCAGAATTTGGCTCAAAAATCTTCACATTTTCAATTAAAGTTATTTTAATTGCATCAATAGGGATTATATTGTTTCCTATTCATCCTCTAAGATGTCAACTTATAGAGAGAAATACACACACACACTTGCACTGTGAACAGTTAATCATTTCTGATAAATGGACGTACAATATCAACTGTTTCTTCTAATGGATGTAGGTTATTAACAGCATATCACTAGAGATATTCCAGTAACTTGGGTGCTTTGTATTTCTGTCCTGATTACAGGTCTAGAATGAATTGAAGACTGGGGGAGTTGAGGGCAGAACATTATATAGATATAATAATGCAGTAAAGCAGACATGGGAAGATATTAAGCTGAAAGCCCATGTACATCCTATCATACAGGAATAGTTCATAAAGTCATGTGTGTAAAAAAGCCCAAAATGACTGAGAACTTAAAGAACAGACAGTAGCAGATGGAGAATCCCAGTGATGACTGGATGTGTTGAAATTCTAAACAAAAAAAGCTCCCAGGCATTCTGTAGCTGTTTTCATCACTTCACACTGACTCAACAGATATTAAGAACATAAGAATGGCCCTACTGGGTCAGACCAAACGTCCATCTAGCCCAGTATCCTGTCTTCCAACAGTGACCAGTGCCAGGTGACCCAGAGGGAATGAACAGAAAAAGTAATCATCAAGTGATCCATCCCCTGTCACCCATTCCCAGCTTCTGGCAAACAGAAGCTAGGGACACCATTCCTGCCCATCCTGGCTAATAGCCGTTCATGGACCTATCCTCCATGAATTTATCTAGTTCTTTTTTGAACGCTGTTATGGTCTTGGCCTTCACAACATTCCCTGGCAAGGAGTTCCACAGGTTGACTGTGTTGTGTGAAGAAATACTTCCTTTTATTTGTTTTAAACCTGCTGCCTATTAATTTCACTTGGTGACCCTAGTTCCTGTGTTATGAGAAGTAGTAAACAACACTTCCTTATCTACTTTCTCTACACCAGTCATGATTTTATAGACCTCAATCATATCTCCCCTTAGCCGTCTCTTTTCCAAGATGAAATGTCCCAGTCTTCTTAATCTCTCCTCACACAGAAACCATTCCATACCCCTAATAATTTTTGTTGCCCTTTTCTGAACCTTTTCCAATTCCAATATATCTTTTTTGAGATGGGGAGACCACATCTGCACACAGTATTCAAGATGTGGGCATACCATGGATTTATATAGAAGCAACATGATATTTTCTGTTCTATTATCTATCCCTTTCTTAATTATTCCCAGCATTCTGTTCACTTTTTTGACTGCCGCTGCATATTGAATGGATGTTTTCAGAGAACTATCCACAATGACCACTCAAGAAAGAGATCATGGAGTAAGAGCTAAATTAGACCCCATCATTTTATATGTCTAGTTGGGATTATGCTTTCCAATGTGCATTACTTTGCATTTATCAACATTAAATTTCAACTGCCATTTTGTTGCCCAGTCACCCAGTTTTGAGAGATCCTTTTGTAGCTCTTTGCAATCTGCCTGGGTCTTAACTATCTTTAGTAATTTTGTATCGTCTGCAAATTTTGTCACCTCACTGTTTACCCCTTTTTCTGGATCATTATGAATATGTTGAATAGGACTGGTCCCAGAACAGACCCCTGAGGGACACCACTATTTACCTCTCTCTATTCTGAAAACTGACCATTAATAACTACCCTTTGTTTCCTATCTTTTAACCAGTTACCAATCCATGAGAGCACCTTTCCTCTTATCCCATGGCAGCTTACTTTGCGTAAGAGCCTTTGGTGAGGGACCTTGTCAAAGGCTTTCTGAAAATCTAATTATACTATATCCACTGGATCCCCTTGATTTACATGCTTTTTGACCCCCTAAGAGAATTCTAGTAGATTGGTGAAGCATGATTTCCCTTTACTAAAACCATGTTGACCCTTCCTCAACAAATTATGTTCATCTATATGTCTGATAATATTGTTCTTTATTATAGTTTCAACCAGTTTGCCCGGTACTGAAGTCAGGCTTATAGGCCTGTAATTGCCAGGATCACCTCTGGAGCCCTTTTAAAAAATTGGCATCACATTAGCTATCCTCCAGTCATTTGGTACAGAAGCTGACTTAAATGATAGGTAGGTTACAGACTACAGTTAATAGTTCTGCAATTTCACATTTGAGTTCTTTCAGAACTCTTGGATGAATACCATCTGGTCCTGGGGACTTATTGCTGTTTAAATTTATCAATTTCTTCCAAAACCTCCTCTAATGATACCTCAGATCTGTCACCTATAAAGAATGGCTCAGGTTTGGGAATCTCCCTCACATCTTCAGCTGTGAAGACCAATGCAAAGAATTCATTTAGTTTCTCCGGAATGGCCTTATTGTCCTTGAGTGCTCTCTTAGCACCTCAATCATCCAGTGGTCCCACTGCTTGTTTAGCAGGCTTCCGATGTACTTAAAAAAAATTGCTACTACTTTTTGAGTCTTTGGCTAACTGTTCCTCAAATTCTTTTTTGGCCTACTTACTTGTATTTTTACACTTCATTTGTCAGTGTTTATGCTCCTTTCTATTTTCCTCTTTTTAAAGGATGCCTTTTTTTTTGCCTTTCTCTGCTTCTTTTACTTTGTTGGTTAGCCATGGTGGCTCTTTTTTGGTTGTCTTACTAAGTTTTTTAATTTGGGGTATACATTTAAGTTGAGCCTCTATTATGGTGTCTTTAAAAAGTTTCCATGCATCTTTCAGAGATTTCACTTTTGGCACTATACCCTTTAATTTCTGTTTAATTAACCATTAACTAAGCAGAGTACTTTGCATTTGTCCTTATTGAATTTCAACCTATTTACTTCAAACCATTTCTCCAATTTGTCCTACCTTTTTGATGAAAACTGAAACAAAAAAGTCATTTAGCACTTCTGCCATTTCCACATTTTCTGTTATTGTTTTCTCCCTTCATTGAATGATGGGCTTACCCTGTCCTTAGTCTTTCTCTTGCTTCTAATGTATTTGTAGAATGTTTTCTTGTAACCCTTTATGTCTCTATCTAGTTTAATCTCATTTTATGTCCTGGCCTTTCTAATTTTGTCCTCACATAATTGTGCTATTTGTTTATATTCATTCTTCATACTTTGACTTACCTTCCACTTTTTGTGGAACTCTTTTTTGAGTTTCAGATAATTGAAGATCTCCTGGTTCAGCCAGCATGGTCTCTTGCCATACTTTGTATCTTTCCTATGGAGTGGGATAGTTTGCAGAAGTGGCAGTTGGGCCAAATAATCCTCCATCTGTGCAGTCTCCCTCATACAACCAATGAAATTGCTCTGTGTAAATTAGCTGTAGAATAAGGGTGGTGATTAGTTGAGCTACCTCTGATATCAGAATGTTCTAGGACTCTTGGCATGGCATAGGCACATGCCTTGCTTTCGCACAGGTATAGTTCACAAAGTCAAAATGCCTGAGAATTTACAAATTGGATAGTAAGAGACTGAAAAAAATCCAGTGATGATTCAACCTGGTGATATTCTTAATAGATAGAGCTCTCAGCCATGCTTGTAGTTGTTTCTATCACTTCACACTGACTTACAGGCATAATAGGCTCCAGAGTGACACACAGAGTGACAATCCCAGAATTTTATTACATATATAGGAACAGCTGAGGAGAAATGAGGAAACACCTTTCAGTGCTACTGAAAGACATGGGACTGGGAGAGATTTTTGGGGGGACAGAATGGCTAAATGCTAAAAAAGAAAAAGGATTGTCCATCTTAGATGGCACAGATGGCTTGTATGGATAGAAAAATTATACTTTAACTTAACCCAAATCCAAAACATTCATCTAAAGCAGCAACATCACTGCTAGATTGTCTTACACACACAGGCGTTGCAGAGTAATCTAACAGATTGAACACAGGGCCAGCAGTCAGAAACTCCAAAATTATAACTCCACTCTCTCCCACTGCCTTGCTGAGTTACTTAGCCTCTCTGGGTATGCCTACATACCAAATGAAAATACCTGTGCTAGTTTTAATCTAGCTAGCATGGGAAACTACAATAGTGAAGGTGTGGCAACACAGACTTCCGTAAGGGCTAATGACCCAAGTACAAGCCCACAAGGGACCCTGATTACGTATGCTGGTTACTGGCCTGCAATGAAGTCCATGATGCCACATCTTCACTATCACTATTATCCATGCCAGCTAGATTCAAGCTAGTGCAGGTATACCTACCTGTGCTATAATCATACCTTCATTTTCTGTGTTGTCATAACCTCTTTAATCATTCTTACAATGCTGCATGTTGGAAATATTAATGAGTCAGTGTTTATACAGCAGTTTGAAGATGTAAAGCACTATATAAAAATGTTAAGTATTATTAACCGTGGAGGGAGTTACCTGTCCTATTTTCCAGCTTGTTAAGATGTACTAATAGTAGTAACTAGAAATAATCCAAGCTCATACTAGTGGGTGCATCAAGGAATGTAGTACACAGAATGAAGAGATAGGAAAAAAAATAAAAAATAAAAAGACAAACTTCTCCAACCTTGGAAAATGCTCAACTGTAGGTCCTGAAAAACAAATAAATCTTAGCTGAAGAGTGAGTAACATAAGCTCTGTTTTTTCAAAAGGGGTCCCTAATTTTGGATGCACAACTAAACATACATCTGGCAAGACCATCAGTAGTGTGGTGCACTACAGTTCCTGTCCAGCGAAATCCTGGCCCTACTGAAGTTAGTGGGAGTTGTCATTCAAATAAAGCTCAAATCAACTGAATTATACTGATATACACCAGCTGAACATCTAGTCCATATATTTTTCAGTGCTCTACAATTAATTTTAGCACATAACAATCCCATCAAGGAAGTACAAATGACCAGAATAAATCTTATTGGGTGACTGTTAAGCAAGTGTTTTAAGGTATTCTAGGAAACAATCATTATAACTATAAGTAAGGCTCATTCCTCTTATTTCCTCAAAACATTATTTTACTAGCTCATAGCTCCCAGTTACAAACTGGGTTTGTAAAAAAACATCTGCTTCCCTCGGATGTTGTGTACAATATGATTCTACATACAACGGCTACTTTAAAGAGTAGCTACTAACTTTCCCTTCCCACATTTTTGAACATACTACTTTCTGAGAGTTTCAACATACATTCTACATGCACCCATTCTCAAACTACATTTTGTCATCAAGCAATAACAATAAAATTCACATGAGTCATGCCCTGAAAATGTTGGCCGGAAAACTGAATTGGCCTCATGCTTGCAATAACGAAGGATCACAAAGCATTAAACCATTTTGAAGGTTTGCAATATATGGTATTAGCATATAATCTCTAAAATACAATTCAAAAAAGGACTTCTCCAAATTCTTCTTGGGCAGCCCACCACTAGAGCATTATGTCAGAAGGGGAATCAAAACACCAACACTGCAGGGAATCAAGGGACCTGAAGGTCCTGGTAAATAACTGTACACATGAGCTCCCTCTACAATGCTGTAGCTAAAAGGGGCAAATATGATCCTTGGATGTATATTCAGGGAACTATTAAGTAAGTAGGAGTAGTAAATTGGTATTACCTCTGCATACAGCATTAGTTAAAGCATTACTGGAATACTGTGTGTAACACTTCAAAAAGGATGCTCATATGTTGGAAAGATTTCAGAAAAGAGCCACAACAATGAGTTGAGGTCTGGAAAACATGCCTTCCAATAAGAAGACTAAAGAGAACCAACAGGCCTTATTGGTTTACTCAAGTGAAGGTGAATTGATCATAGTAGATGTCTCTTTGATCGAGCAGAAAAAGTCAGAAATGAGATTCAGTGGCTGAATGCTAGATACATGAGGACTAGGAAAAAGGTAAAATTTTTAACAGAGAAATAGTAAACCACTGGAACAATTTATATTGGAATGTAGTGCATTCTCTGTCACCTGAAGTCTTGAAATAACTAGATATCCTTCTAAAAGATATGCTATAGTTCAAACAGAAGATATGGGCTTCTTGCGGAAACAAGTGGATGAGGTTCTATGGCCTGTCAGGTTCTATGTGGGAGGTCTGACCAGAGGATCACAATGGTTCCTTCTGGCCTTAAAATCTAGAAGGAAGTCCCTCCAATGATAAATGAAATGGGACAGCCCATGCGGTATTTTTAGGTGGAATTGCAAAAACACTTGTTTTTACAGCAATTTTTAAGAATTCATTTTCATAACGCTCTTAAAAATTATATAAAACTAAAAAGACACCAACAGTTTTCAAGCCAGATCCAGGATTGCATTAGTGCAGCTTTCTGCTACAAAGCATAATGTCAGCATAACCAGAGGATTTCCCGTGTCATGGCATCCTCAAAGGAAGCAGAGCTATTGTAATGGCCCTGCTCTCTGTGGAAGGCAGAAGGGGCACAGTGAGGTAGAAGTGGTATGTGACCAGAGGGTGGGACATGTCTGCCTAAGCAGTTCCTTGGAAACACTGGCAGCCAGCACAATTTAATCATACAAAATTAGGGTTGGAAGAGACCTCAGGAGGTCACCTAGCTTAACCCCCTGCTCAATGCAGGACCAAACCCAACTAAATCATCCCAGCCAGGGCTTTGTCAAGCCAGGCCTTAAAAACCTCTAAGGATGAAGGATTCCACCACCTCCCTAAAAACCCATTCCAGGGCTTCACCACCCTCCTAGTGAAGTAGTTTTTCCTAATATCCAACCTAGACATCCCCCACTGCAACTTGAGACCATTGTTTCTTGTTCTGTCATCTGCCACCACTGAGAACAGCCGAGCTCCATCCCCTTTGGAACCCCACTTCAGGTAGTTGAAGGCTGCTATCAAATCCCCCCTCACTCTTCTCTTCTGCAGACTAAATAAGTCCAGTTCCCTCAGCTTCTTCTCATAAATCGTGTGCCCCAACCTTCTGATCATTTTCATTGCCCTCCACTGGACTCTCTCCAATTTGTCCACATCCTTTCTGTAGTGGGTGGGCCCAAAACTGGGTGCAATACTCCAGATGTGGCCTCACCAGTGCCGAATAGAGGAGAATAATCACTTCCCTCAATCCGCTGGCAATGCTCCTATTAATGCAGCCCAATATGCTGTTAGCCTTCTTGGCAACAAGGGCACACCATTGGCTCATATCCAGCTTCTCATCCACTGTAATCCCAAGGTCCTTTTCTGCAGAACTATCGCTTAGCCAGTCAGTCCCCAGCCTGTAGCGGTGCATGGGATTCTTCCAGCCTAAGTGCAGGACTCTGCACTTTTCCTTGTTGAACCTCATCAGATTTCTTGTGGCCCAAACCTCCAATTTCTCTAAGTCACTCTCAACCCTACCCCTACCCTCCAGGATATCTACCTTTCCCCTCAGCTTAATATCATCCACAAACTTGCTCAGGGTGCAATGCATCCCATCATCCAGATCATTAATCCTTTAATTTGGGTGGGAAGGGGACTGGCCTGGTGCAGACTGGCTTAGTATCAAGAGAGTGAAAAGAGGACAATGACACACACACTCCACACCCTGAGCTGTGTTAGGTAAGCCCCATGGGGTTGGAGATTGTGGGTGCACTGTCCAGCCCACACTTCTACAAGGCCACCCACTTCCTGTTCCATCTTCACCCTCTTATGGAGAGAGCTCTGTAACAGGGCAGTCCTGGGAAGGATTGCTACAGAGGTAGCTGATATGCCCAGGAAGGATAAGATTCCAGAGACACAATCTGGACCCTGGCTTTTAATATTTCAAAGCCATATGGAAATTCATTCATTTCACACTCAGTTTGTTGTTCATACACTGCATTCTACAGTATCCAAAATATACTGTGTGTTTTTTGACACAGGATGCTGTTCTAAACAAGAACAACATTAGAAGTATAAGCTGCAATAACCACAATTGACTTTGCATATGATTTTACTGTAGCATACAATATCTCCCTGTTAAAACAAAAATGGAGGCCTTTCTTTGCAGGTTGATTATTATATGATGCCATAAAACTCTCTGATGGACCTGCACTCTTTTTTGCATCTGTTGCAGCTTTTAAAAACCAACAGCCTCATATGCAAGATGAAATGTTGCCATTGCTTTCATAAACACAGTACATCTCTATCCTCTAATGGATAGATATCCAAAAAGTGAGAAAAGACTTCAGCATTGTGAATAACTAGTGTCTGGGATTAAAAACATCCTGTCTTAGTGGATATCCTCTAATGGAATGTTGTTTTGTCATTTCTTACAGAAAACACTTTTCAGTGAATCACATTAAATATCACAAGTCTCCTGGAGCAATCCCTTATGAATCTGACCTATATCCCATCAGACTTCAGGAAAGGAACATAATGGTCACACAAGGGTGTGCCCCATCATGGCTTCTACACACCAAGAGCAACAACTGATACACATAAAAGACTCAATCCTGCAAAGTGCTGAATGCTTTCAATTCCCACAGAAGTCACCTTCCTGGAACAAGTCCAAATTGCAGTCTACAAAAAAAGGACTTGATCCTGTTGCTCTTATGCAGATGAAACACTCAGAGAATTCAACCCTCATCTTATGTATCAGTGTTTCCAATATCAAACATGTTTGAACTAAAAATACTGCCCCCATAAACATTTCATTGAATTGTCTTAATAATAATGAACAACTAGGGGCTGGGATGGTTAAGAGGTAGGAAACTAGCATTTAAAACGAACACAAAGGTTAACACTGGATACCCACCAAACCTGCAAACATTTGTTCATTCAAGGTCTTTTTTCAGCAATCATGATGAACTTTCCCACTTCAGGAGGGAAGAAGAAAACATTTAGGGCTCTTCAAGCTATAACCCTGCCCACTCCACCCTACTATTGCCCCTGCTTATCATGAGATGATCCTGGCCATGGCTGGTATCTTATCTCTGTAATCCTCTGGGGTTAGATGGAGCCAATCTTATGGTTGTAATAGTTCTACTGCTGTTATAAATGATCTTTTCCTGTGAAGAAACACATTATCTATGGGAGAAAAGGAATGACCACGCTTGCTAATGGGAAAATGTTTATTTTCATTTGAAACAATCAAAGCAAAGCTGCAGCAACAAAAATAATAGTTGCTTTAGAGCTCTTAATAATCATTAGGCTGTGAAATGAACTGCACCCACATAAATAGTAGGTGCGTAATGATGGAATTGTGCACATGAAGCCTTAGAGCCAAATTTTGTTTCCACTGAAATCAATGGGAGTTTGGTTATTGATTTCAAGAGAATCAAGATTTAGCACCTAGAGCATAATTCATTCTAATGCATAAGGCTCACAAAAAGCTCCATGCCCTACTTAAGGCCTGGATTGAGTCAATAAAGGCCTACATTCTGAATAGGTCTTGTACCTGCACTTGTGTGAAACTAGAGCCTTAGGGCTAGATTCTGCCATGCTGTTACCGGATCTGGGGTGAGGGGTGGAGGAAAGGTGTTAAGATATTCTTTCTGCTCAGCATAGTCCATATAAGGACCAAAGAACCTCCAGATCCTGAGCTCATAAAAATGCAGAGTTAACCACCCTGCCTTCTCCAGGGAGGAGCACTGTGCCCCAAAGGGGTGGGAAGGGATTAAGAAGAAGAAGGAATATAAGTCCACCCAGCCCTGTCCTCACTAGCAGAGCTCCCCATGGGGCTGTGTGGAACCTTGCATGATGACCGCTTCAGAAAGGCTGCACCAAACTGGCACAAATGTGTATTATATTCACAAGTGAAGTCTACAAAGAACACTTATAAGTTTCAGCAAATCTATTTTAAATGAAAACCATTGGCAGGCCAGCCTGTGATTCAGATGAGCTGAGATTGTTATTCAGAAGTCCTAGCTCCTAGGGGTGATTCTGCCAGCCCTCACCCAAGTGGTATTATACCTGTCCCACAAACTATCTCACTGAGTGAAATACACACCAGTGACAATCCCTCCGTCACATCTCGGATACAGGCCTCTGGCAGGCAGCATACTTCCCTGGATGCCATGTCAGGGCAACAAATCCCCCTTCATCCTGATGGATCGCTAGCTGATTACACTACCTAAGCTGCAGTACTGTGTAACACATGAGATGCTTCTCAATGAATCACAAGCTCAATTTTTATTTGAAACATGCCACTAGGCTGTGGCATGCATCATTTGAAAAGTCAACAACGTGGCATGCTTTTCACTTCACTTACATACATGCCACATATAACAAAATATATGAAATCACAATTGCAATAGGCAGAGAACTTTGTTTTCACTATGTGTCTGAAGAGGCTTAAATAGGTTGTTTAGCCCATCAGGTACATGGACTATTCTTGCTCATGAAACATGCTTTAATATTTTATGCATCACAGAGCATGGTCCAAATCCTAGAGTCCAGAATGAGTTTTCTTCACACGTCTTTTCTCAGACAAAACCGCCATTTACTTCAGTAGAAATTTTGCCTAAGGAAGGCTGAGTTAAAAAGTGAGAAAGGACTTCAGCATTGTGAATAACTAGTGTTTGGGATTAAAAACATCCTGTCTTAGTCAGACTACTCCCCATTTCTCTTATCTTTGAGCACAGGCACCTTAAAATTACATATCTGCCCTTCCATGTCTTTTGGAGGAGAGCAGTATCTGACTCCACCAACAGCTGAGTGACGGATACTGCTACTGCCTCCCTCAAAGAATCTATCATTCCACTAATGCTACGAGACATGTGTGGATCTGAGATCACAGTCCTTACAAGAATCTGCATACAATTCAAAACGGGTATATAAACTCACTTACATAAGCCACAATGGGTGTTTCCCCACATCCAAAACTAGATTACTCTGTACAGCTACGTGCTTGCCAAAAAAAGGCACTTAGCCAAGTAAACATGTGTAGAAGGCCAGTCCGCTGCTCTTTACTCTGACTGAGGTCAGCAGGAGTTGTGTCTGGGTATGCAGTTTAGGATCAAGCTCTAAATGTTTAATGTGCTGAATTAGGGGTATCCCACCTTCTAAAATTCCTGTGTAAAAAGAAATATCTGAAGGAAAAAGACATACATATACCTAGTTTTTTCCAATTATGCAATTACATTTTGGTTCAACCAAGTTTATAGATTTCTCTATACTCCTTGTTCACGTACTAAAGCCCATCGTCCAATAGCTCAGCTTTACAAATTGATACCTCTTTAGTCTCTTCACACTACACTCAGAACACTTTTCTGAAGATTCGTCTGTTTTAAAACCTCTCAGAAAATTTTTACAATGTAGAAAAAGACATTTAAAAAGGAAAAGGGTTGATATTTGTGTTCTAAAATATGCTCTCTCTTTGTATTAAATTTAAAGGAAACTTCGCTTTAACTGATTGTGGGCCCCTTCTCTAGTCTGGCTGAACCGTGTTCAATCCAGCACTGAAGGAGAGAAAAGGCTTTACACTACCTTCAAATGTCCTGATCCTGGGGCCATCCTGGCATTAGTCCCCTCCCCACAGTAAAGTCTATCTTGTGCTGTCTTCCCACAGCCCCGAAGAACTGTTGCTGCAGCAGGAGCTCAGCTGAGTGTGGGGACAATTTGGCTATATCCTTGTTCCCTCCTTCAGCAGGGCGATGTGGTGTCTACATCAGCTGAGGCTATGTCTACACTATAGAGACTATACCGACATATACCCATCAGTATAGTTAGGCCAGCATAGCCCCATAGTATAGATGCAGCCTACATGCACAGAAGGGTTTTTCTGTCAGTGTAAGAACACCACCACCTCCCTTAATGAAGTTAGCAATGTTGACTGAAGCATTCTTCCATTGGCATGAATAAATCTACACTGAAGGTTTGGTCAGCATAGCTAGGTGGGTCTGGATTGTGGTTTTTTCACACCCAGGACCAACATACCTATGCTGATAAAACTTTTCAGTATAGACCAGGCCTGAGTTTCAGAAAGTGCCTGCAAAAGCCAGGTTTATGGATCATTCATATCGCCTGAGTAGTGCAGTGGGAATGCCCTGGAGCACCTGGCTCTGCACCCATCCACCAATAGTGCAGAAAACGTCTAACAATCGATAGCAAAACATGGGCTTCCATTAAAAACACTTTAAAATATCATGCCAGATGTGGCCAAAAATAGTATTTTCTGCTAGTTTCTGTGACACTTTCCAAAATGTTACTGATAACACCTGGACTCTAATCAAAATAGCATGGATCTCTAGTTTGAAATCCCTGCATTCAAAAGACCAGTCACTTTGAATGATTTTAGACAGGTATTCATGAAGATCTGCCTTGTTCTCATATTAGTCTAATCTATATATATCATTTAAAGTTAATAAGGTTAACCCAGAGTGCTGCAAGAAGTCAACTGTAGGCAGATGCACTTATCAATATCAATGATACCATGACAACCAGATAATCTGGATCTGTGGAATAGATGACTGTATGAAATGATTTGAACAAAATCTCATAATTGTGATGACCAATTTAATTCTAGTGGGCATTCCAGCAGAAAGTTCATACAAGATCATGTAAAGTCTGTAAATTATAACAAATGTACCAGTAAGTTTACTGGGTATATTTACAAACATACTGAAACAGGTATATTGTAAGATTCATTATTTGGCCTTTTAAAATCAAGCCAGGAATTGAGATATCAAAGAATGTGAATAGCAATTTGGCAAGAAATTTAAGAAAAAAGGAATTTTATAGTAAAACTCATATGAGGTGTGTGCCCCATTTTTAACACAAATTACCTGACATCTTACTAATTATGTGCGAAGTATAAAAACATTTTTAATAATGTAAAATTGTGGTCTGACATGTAAGTTGCTATAAAATGCATGTCCAAAAGTTAGATAGAAATAAACCCAGGTTATGCTGACTCGGAGACATCAGCTGAATACATTTTCTAAATTTAATCTACTGCTCTGAACCAAACAAAGCTCTATGATAACAATTTCCTTCAACTGCAGTGCAAAACTAAAAAACTTCAACATACGCATTTTAACCACAGGCAATCATTACATTCTGGAAAAAAGCTTATATGGGAGCATTAAACACTGGTAGAATCAAAGGAACATAATCCTCTTTTACAGCAAATATTTAAAGATACCTGGAATACATTTTCAAAGCAATGTACAGGGATTTAGCTGTGTGACTCCTATTAATGCCAATGGAAGTTTCAGAGTGCTTAGAAAGTGTACTCACTGGTTAATATTTTGGTATGAAAAAAAACTTTTCTGCTAGTGTGGTTTTTTTATTTGTATATCTATTTATTACACAAATCAGACTAACAAAAATATGCATCTCCCAGATTTTCATCTTGGCTATTAGTTTTCTTTTTATGAAGTTCCTATGCCATAGTTCAAACTGAGCTTTAACTAAAAAAAGAGAATCAGACACAAAAATTATCAGGAATAAAGTAACAAGTCATATCCCAGTACAACAGAGGTGGGCAAACTACAGCCCACGGGCCACATCCGGCCTGCGAGACCGTCCTGCCCGGCCCTCGAACTCCCAGCCAGGGAGGCTAGCCCCCTACTGTCCCCCCGCCCCCGCAGCCATGCCACCACACGGGCAGCACGGCTGGCTCAGGCCGGGTGGCGTGGCTTCCAGTCCTGCCACTCTGAGCGGCATGGTAAGGGGGCGGGGAGGTTGGATAAGGGTCAGGGGAACCGGGGGGCAGTCAGGGGACAGGGAGCAGGAGATGGTTGGATGGGGTGGAGGTTCAGGGGGTGGGCGGTCAAGGGACAGGGAGGGGAGGATAGGCATGGGAGTCCCAGGGGACCTGTCAGGGGACAGGAGTGTGGATAGGTCGGGGCAGTCAGGGGACAGGGAGCAGCGGGGATTGGATAGGGGGTGGGGTCCCGCGGGGGAGCGATTGGGGCGGAGGTCTTGGGAGGGGGCAGTCAGGGGACAAGGAGCAGGGGGGATGGATGGGTCGGGGATTCTGAGGGGGATAGTCAGGGGGCGGGAAGTGGGAGGGAGCGGATGGGGGGCAGGGGTCAGGCTGTTTGGGGAGGCACAGCTTTCCCTGCCCAACCCGCCATAGAGTTTTGCAACACCGATGTGGCCCTTGGGCCAAAAAGTTTGCCCACCCCTGCAGTACAACATCTATCCCTCCATACAGTTCCGTATGAAAAGCACATACATCTGAAGAATTGTCCTCTCTGCTGTACTGCACTCACACTTGACAATAACAAGTTCTTTGCTCTTTTTAAGACATTGAATTAAAAGCAGTCCGATTTAAATTTAAATAATCAGTCTGTCCATTTCTCTCTCTCCTCTTCTGCTAGCCTTGAGAATGTTCTGCCATATAACAAATTTGCCAAAAGCACTAAATAAAGACTAATCCAGAAAAAATGAGGGAGACTTTCA
Source organism: Lepidochelys kempii (assembly GCF_965140285.1). Taxonomy (NCBI): domain Eukaryota; kingdom Metazoa; phylum Chordata; order Testudines; family Cheloniidae; genus Lepidochelys; species Lepidochelys kempii. Next base: position 176,283,432 of record NC_136382.1, on the reverse strand, counting down.
AGTTAAGTGCATGAAACCCATTGGCTTTCAGTGGGAATTAGGCACTTAATTGCCATTTGTGCCTTTTGAAAATCTTTCCCTACAGACCTTAAAATATGTAATCTCCTCTTTATTTAAATTTCCTACAGAATTTAAAAGAAAATGGTAACTATTCTAGAAGTTTTTTGAACCATCCTAATTTAATAAAGAATTTTCTATCTGCTGTGGAGTTTCTATAGAATGGTTCAAAAACCCTGATGTAGCTTATGTATTCTCTATAAAATTCTGTAGGTGTTTAGAGTAATTTCTATAGAATCCTGTTACATTTCTGTAGAACCATTGTTAGCTTTCTCTGTTCAATTCCACAGGACTTTTCCACATTCGACTCTTATGTTTCCATTTAAGTGCACCACATGTCTTGGGTTGCCAAGAAATAAAAAATGGCTTTCACCAGTTTTGCGTGCAGCATAAGTTGTCATTACATAATCATAAGGGCACTACCCCGACTGTGGAGGGTATAAATGAAGATAAGAAAATAAGGGTAACAATCCCTTCTTTTAAAATTTGTTTCAGTTATACGATACTACAAATTTTAGGACCATTAGGACCAAACTTCAAGTGTGTTTGGTTTTTTAAATTTTATTTTACAGTGTATACATTTTCCTCTCTCTTCCAGGAAGACACAGATATACTAAAATAAGATGTAAAATAAATGAAGCAAACACAAGTATCTTTTCTTAGTTATTACCAACTAACGTTGGTTTAAGCCAACATTCTTCTGTAAGACTAAACTGGGGTGGGCAAACCTTTTGGCCCGAGGGCCACATCTGGATATGGAAATTGTATGGCGGGCTATAAATCCTCAAGAAATTGGGGCTTGGTGTGCGGGCTCCAGCTGGGGGTGCAGACTCTGGGGTGGGGCCAGAAATGAGGAGTTCAGGGTGTGGGAGGGGGTGGCGGGTTGGGGCAGGGGGTTGGGGTGCAGGGGGGGTGAGGGCTCCAGCTGGGGCTGAGCAGTTAGGGGTGCAGGAGGGTGCTCCAGGCTGGGACCGAGGGGTTCAGAGGGTTGGAGGGGGATCAGGGCTGGGGCAGGGGGTTGGGGCATGGGAGGAGGTCAGGGATGCAGGCTCTGGGCAGCGCTTACCTCAAGCAGCTCCCAGAAGCAGCAGCATGTCCCTCCTCCAGCTCCTACGTGGAGGCACAGCCAGGCAGCTCTGCACGCTGCCCTCTCCGCAGGTGCTTGGGGTGGGGGTAGCATATAAAGCCCCATGGCTGCCCCTACATGTAGGAGCCGGAGGGGGAACATGCTGCTGCTTCCAGGAGCTGCGCAGAGTGGGGCAAGCCCCTGACCCTGCTCCCCAGCTGGAGTGCCATAGCGGGGCAAGCCCCAGACCCCGCTCCCCAGCGGGAGCTCAAAAGCCAGATTAAAACGTTGGGAGGGTTGGATGCAGCCCCCGGGCCGCAGTCTGCCCACCCCTGGACTAAACCCTAAAGTCCCCACCGTCACAACACATTTTGATTGTGCTGATACTTCCTTGCTGAGAAGCCCAAACTGCAATCATTTACATCTTTTTCTGAGACTACTCACATGCATGTTTTCAGGATCAGGCCTTTAAAACGAACTGGGCATTGACCAGACCAAGTGCACAGCTACACAAGAAGCAAGGAAATATTATGCAAGACCACAGGAAGTTAGAGGAGACAGTATTCTGGGCAGACCTGGCAAGAAGTCTGTGTGAACTTCAGCTAACAAGCAAACTTTGGTCATAGGCGCCAAATTCAGCAGAGAGCATTCCCAATGCTGCAAAGGAGAACACTGCACGTTTCTGCCAGTAGGCTACGCTCCAGGACATTATGTACCTGATGGGACTCAGGTTTTTGTGTGCTTTTTGCTAAGTCTTAACTTATTTTTAAAATTTTGAGAATATTTTCATTCAATATATGTTAGGAATAGCTAAAGGCTTGTTTTCATGGCTGTCCTAACAGACCACTACTACTTCTGCTCCTTATAATTTTAGCTACAGTAAGTGGCCTACAAAGGAAACCTTTTGGCAATAGCTCTCTTTTTTCACCCCACGTCTCTCTCTCTCTCTACTTAAAGATTATTTCCTTTGTAAGAACCAAATCCTCCATCCCTTACTCAGGAAAAACATCAGATGAAGTCCATGTGAGTTTTGCTTGAATAAGGACTGCAGGATTTGGTCCTAATCCTGCAAATTTTGATTACCTGGTAGTATAACGAAGGAAAGATATTTTCTTCTTTGTTAATGGTTTATCTTTAAAACATTGATGACAAAGTGTTTGAGGTGGGAAGTTCCATTTTGATTTGCACACATGGCCAAATAAAAAACACTGCATACTAAAGTGTCACACAGCACAAAACAATTGTGACATGTACAGTCTATTGGAATTCTCAGTAGACTCCATTTTATATTTCCAACCGCCATCTAAACAACAATAGCTCTCTTCCTCTGGCAAATACACAATGAAATACACACAAACAATAGCACTGCCATGAAGAGAGGATTCTGAGAAATATGTTACTTGAGTAGTAGATCTGGATTGCCAAGCTTGCACAAAGTTGATTAAAACTGTTTCCATCATGACTGTTGTTTAAATAAAGTAAATATCAAACATACACAAATCCTAACCATAGATTGCCATCTGCCCTGTAGTACACTCATAAAGAGGTTCCCATAACCTGCCACTTTTGCAAACTCAATTAAACCAGCAATACAGAAAAATGAAAATGGCATTGGTTACAATGCCTGCACTGTTACACTGGTGTAACAATAACCAACAGGAATCATGAACATGACCACAAATCACAAATGAATACAACTGGACCACTCCAACCAAAAATAGCCCTTTCCAAACAAGGATTAAATTGTTTTGTGCCAGGTATCAGATTCCCCAGATGGCATATCCACTGTCACTCTTGGAACTTCTGGATCCACAACTGTAGTTGTTGAGAAGTTAATTTCCTATTCCAAATGAAGACCACAATTCCATTTCAAAATGAAGACACAGCTTTGATGGGACTACTTATGTCTTAAAGTTAAGCATGTACTGCAGCACTTGATCATGGTCACAGTATTAAACACCTTCCAGGATTCAATCTTAATATTCCAGCTAAGAAAACCAATTAGCTTTCATCTATACTTGATGGCCATGCTGTTCTCTCCCACTAGGAATAACCTTCCACTCAAAATTAAGGGGTAACAAATCATCACAATCACACAAGACAGAGTAAGAGGGATGCTTCCAGATTCAAATATCTTCTCCCATTTGTTCAAAAGATCAAAGCTCCAGCACACTGAAGTTCCTCCTGAAATGCCAAAAACAAGGAAAAGTACTTTACCCGCATCCACTTCTAGCAGATGCCAAATGGCAAGATGAGCCAAGTGCAAATGATACTCAATGATGATACTATCACTGTTGTATAAAAGATCAAAATGGAAACTCCTCTATGGCTGCTTGATCTTCTATTAAAATTATTATGATTTTTTTTAAAATCACTGACAAGAATGTTAGGTGTCAAGCCAGCTGAAATCACTGTATAGTCATAATTTATATGGTTCATTCTTAGCTGTGATTTGGCACAAACTAGAATACACCTGCCACCAAAGACTAAAACTCGTTACTTTCTCTTTGGGGAAAATGTATCTTATTTGTTTCCAAATACCCAAATTTATATCACTAAGTGGCAGCCTTTTGTTTTTTCTTCAGATGCTATCATATCATATCTTATTCAATATCTTAAATATTGCAGCAATTCTCGGCACCAGAGCAAGTGGAATGCTTTTTTTTTTTTTAAAGGCCACACATGACACATTAAAACAAATTTGTCCACAAAGTTTTTTCCTCCTTAAACTTTGATAAATTAAAATCCACTTCCTGCACAAGTAACAAAAAAAAAAAACCCCGATATTTGTTCTTCATTCCTCATACCTTACACAGCATATAACAATTTTGTTGGCTTAAACCACCAGTAAATAGGAGAGAGACACAAATGGAATTATTGCTAAATTACCACTTGAGGGGGATGAGTTATACTTAATCTAAACTTACATGGGGCTTTCTTTAGTATTGCATCTATTATTTAAGCCTCAATCTTACAAACAGTTATGCAACTGTTTAACTTTACACATCAGTTCATGTTGACTACAGTATAAATATTCACATGTCTAAAGTTACACAGATGCGTAACTGTTTGTAGGATTGGAGTGGTTAGTTTGTAAACTTTTGGGCCAGGGACCATCTTTCTGTTGTATGTCTTTTGCCATGGGCAAGGGAGAAATTTTCCAAACCCCTAAATGGGGAGCAGGCTGTGGCTTTAACTGCTCAGTTGCTCCCAAGTAACTCAGCGGTGGGAGCTGCCATGTGGATTTCCCTAATGCAGCTTCACAAGGTGGAGGGGTGCTTCTTACTCCTCACCCCTAATCCTAACTCTATGTTATGTCTAGTTACAATCTAGCCCCAAATGGTTCTAGTTCCCAACCTCTATGCAGCAGCAAGGGAGGGGCTATGTATATGAGAGCTTTAATTCTTCTCCTTGTCCCCACTTATTGAGGGGATTAATGTGAAAGGAGTGAGCAAGGTTAAGAATCTTGATATCAGTTTTGATCATGTCTTTTCATACAAAGCTCCATGTGTTCAGACATGGTATGAAAGTGCTTTTTTCTATTGAACAATTTGCACCAGATTTTCATACTAATTGTTATTTGTACTACTATGCTATATACACATAGGAAGAAAGTCACAACAACAGAGATCTATTATTATTATTTATAAGAACAGCCATATTGGACCAGACCAATTGTCCATCTAGCCCAATATCCTGTCATCTGACAGTTGCCAATGCCAGATGCTTCAGAACAGTGACTCTCAACCTTTCCAGACTACTGTACCCCTTTCAGGAGTCTGATTTGTCTTGGATACCCTCAGATTTCACCTCACTTAAAAACTACTTGCTTACAAAAATCAGACAAAAACATAAAAGTGTCACAGCATACAATTATTGAAAAATTGATTACTTTCTCATTTTGTCTGTATGAAATTTAGTTTGTACTGACTTTTCTAGTGCTTTTTGTTAGCCTGTTGTAAAACTAGGCAAATATCTAGATGAGTTGATGTACCCTGGAAGACTTCTGCATACCCCTCGGGGTACACACCTAACCTAGTTGAGAACCACTGCTTCAGAGGGAATGAACAGAACAGGTAATCATCAAGTGATCCATTCCCTGTCGCCGATTCCCAGCTTCTGGCAAACAGAGGCTAAGGACACTTCAGAGCATGATTTTGCTTCCCTGCCCATCCTGGCTAATAGCCATTGATGGACCTGTCCTCCACGAACTTATCTAGTTCTTTTTTGAAGCCTGTTATAGTCTTGCCCTTCACAACATCCTCTGGCAAAAAGTTCAACAGGTTGACTGTGCGTTGTGTGAAAAAAATACTTCCTTTTGTTCATTTTAAACCTCCTGCCTATTCATTTCATTTGGTGACCCCCTAGTTCTTGTGTTATGAAAAGGAGTAAATAACACTTCCTTATTTATTTTCTCCACACCAGTCATGATTTTATGGACTTCTATTAAATCTCCCCTTAGTCATCTCTTTTCCAAGCTGAAAAGTCCCAGTCTTATTAATCTCTCCTCACATGCAAGCTGTTCTATACACCTAAACATTTTTGTTGCCCTTTTCTGTACCTTTTCCAATTCCAATATAGCTTTTTTGAGATGAGGCGATCAGATCTGCATACAGTATTCAAGATGTGGACATAACATGTATTTATATAGAGGAAACATGATATTTTCTGTCTTGTTATTTATCCCTTTCCTAATGATTCCTAACATTCTGTTCACTTTTTTGACTGCCACTGCACATTGAGTGGATGTTTTCAGAGAACTATCCACAGTGATTCCAAGATCTCTTTCTTGAGTGGTAAGAGTTAATTTAGACCCCATCATTTTATCCATATATAGTTGGGATTATGTTTTCCAATGGGCATTACCGGTACTTTGCATTTATCACATTGAATTTCAATTGCCATTTTGTTGCCCAGTCACCCACTTTTATGAGATACCTTTGTAACTCTTCGCAGTCTGCTTGGATTTAACAATCTTGAGTAATTTTGTATCATCTGCAAATTTTACCACCTCACTGTTTACTCCCTTTTCCAGATCACTTATCAAAATGTTGAACAGTACTGGTCCCAGTACCGACCCCAGGGGGGCACCACTATTTACCTCTCTCCATTCTGAAAACTAACCATTTATTCCTATCCTTTGTTTCCTATTTTTTAACCAGTTACTGATCCATGATGGGACCTTCCTTCTTATCCCATGACAGCTTACTTTGCTTGAGAGTCTTTGGTGAGGGACTTTGTCAAAGGCTTTCTGAAAATCTAAGTACACTATATCCACTGGACCCCCCTTGTCCACATGCTTGTTGAACCCCTCTCCCCTCCCAAAGAATTCTAGTAGATTGGTGAGGCATGATTTCCCTTTACAAAAACCATGTTGACTCTTCCCAACTCAACTATGTGTTAATTCTGCTCTTTACTATAGTTTCAACCAATTTGTCTGATACTGAAGTAGGCTCTGGAGCCTTTTTTAAAAATTGGCATCACATTAGCTATCCTCTAGTCATGTGGTACAGAGGCTGGGTTAAATGATAGGTTACATACCACAGTTAGTATTTCTGTAATTTCACATTTGAGTTCCTTCAGAACTCTTGGGTGAATACCATCTGGTCCCGGTAACTTATTACTGTTTAGTTTCTCAATCTGTTCCAAAAGCTCCTCTAAGGACACCTCAATCTGGCACAGTTCCTCAGATTTGTTCTCTAAAAAGAATAGCTGGGAGTGTTCCTGACATCCTCACCACTCTGCCTAGAGGCTCAACTAAAACACCTTGAAACAGAATGATATCTCCTGCACAACTATTTTAAAACTACCCTGACCTTTCCATGTATATTTCCCTGGCTTTAGTTCAAATCCCTCTCATTGCTTCAGGTACATTTGGGGCTGCTCATCTACCTGTCCTGTGATGAAATATTATATAACAACAACAACGGGTTTGTCATCTCAAAGATATGTTCATTGTTTTCTGATCCCTTGCCACTTCCCTCACTAAATGTCTCCTAAATTGCTCAAGGTACCTAATCTGTACATTGATCCTAAATTCCGTCTAAGCTAGGCTGTGGAGAGGAAAGATTCCTCTCCCCCAGCCACGGGCCCAACCCAGTCCAGCCACAGCCACTGGAGAGACGCCCCTCCCCTGGCCCCAACTGAGCCCCGTGAGAAAGGTGCCTCTCCTGCCTTAGAGCTGCTGCGGTGTGGGGAGGTACCCCTCCTCCTCCAGCCCAGGTGGTACTGCAGAGAGAGAGAGCTGGGGGGAGTCCTCTCTCCCTGCCATAGCCCTCGGGCAGCCTGTACCCCAAAGCCCTCATCCTCAGCCCCACCCCAGAGCCTGCACCCCCCAGCTAGAGTCCTCACGCTTCCTGCACCCCAACCCTCTGCCCCAGCCCTGAGTCCCTTCCCACACTCTGAACCCCTCGGCCCCACCCCCACCACATGAATTTTGTTTTGTGCACATAACAAAATTCATTCCGCACATGGGTGGGAAAAATTAGAGGGAACACTGCATTGATCTTATAACATAAGGGCCAAATTCATACGAGATGCAAATGGTGGTGTAAATTACTTATAAGTAGGTGTATTTTATACATTGAGGGATAGCAGGAAAAACAATTAGCAAGATAGCATAAGAAGGCAGTAAGGTAACATAGGCCCCACTATTTTATTTGACCTTCTTGTTAATTATTCTTATTTAGAAGTCCCAACCAAGGTAGGGATTTCATTGTGCTGGGCAGAGAAAGTCCCTACTAAAAAATTTTCAATTTAAATAGACATGACCAACAAAGGGTAGAAATGATGATGTGTTACTACCCCTTTTACAGGTGGAAAGCTGAGGCACAAAGCAATTAACTAAATTTCCAGAGATCACACAGGAAGTTAGTGGCAGCACCAGAAACCAAACTCAGATTTCCTGAGTCGCTATCCAGACCCTTAATCAGGGATCTTCCTCGCTACAAAAGTTTAGTTGCTTTTCCTACCATATTCACTCCATTTTAATCCCTCAACAAGTAATTTACACCCTACTTAGCAGCATGCAACTTATACCAGAAGTTACATCACCTCTGAATTTGGCCCTTGAGCATTTAATTCCAAACATCTGACTGTAATTTAAGAAAGTTCAATGGATGATGCCTGTTCTTGATAAGGGACAATTTTTGCTCTAGGAAGTGCAGACCCTCCCTAGTTCCATTTGATCCAACCCTTCCCCACCCCCCCACCACAAAGACCTTTCCTGAAGAACCAGCCTTCTGGCTGTGGTAAATATGGCTGTTTCTGGAGCCTGTCAGGGTTTATCTTGTATCAGTCAAAGGGGCTGCCAGAAACAGAGACTGGTGTACTCCTTTCATAGTGCTTCCGGCACTGAGCCAATGTCAGAGCAAAGAACTGAGTTCAGAGTTGAAATTCACAAAATGACATCCTCAGCTTGCAGATCCTCATTTTGACATGGCTCTGGATTGGCTGGTTACATGGTTAATAAACAGTGTTTTTCTATGGGTAATAATGTTTCTAAACAGCAGTATTAAGTTTCCCTGCAAACATCTGTACCTGCTTATATTCCACTTTCAGGTTAGTACATGCCTATGTAAATAGGGTATTCTCTTTTTCTGAATCATTTGTAGAATATATAGCTCTACTGTGTAAAAACCTGTGGCAATGTTAAGACAACTTGATAGCAGAAAGGATGTTTTCATAGAAATACCCCTCTGCTTAGTAATGGCAATAACATATCCATCAAATCACTTTAAGAGGAAAATACAATAACTGTAAGAAAATAAAAGTCTTCAGTTATAACAACAATGTTATCACAGCTGTAGCACTGAAGAGTTCATCAGGGGCTGAACAAAGCTGCCAGAGAGAGGTTCTGCTGTCAGACTAAAAACAGTGATCCAGCAACTTTGGGTTAGCATTTTAAGAGCACGGGTTTATTTGTCAAAATCAGTGTCAAGTGAGAAAGATGCTGTGTCAAAACCAAACACCAACATTTTCTTAACTGCAGGAACCACACTGACCCACTAGAGCCAGATGTTGCCTTCAGTGTGACCACAAAAAGAGGATCTCCTCCATGCACAGAGCTCACCTATCCTATGTGGAGGGGTCAGCTGCCTCCACTGACTTTCCCCAGGCGGCACTTGGTTAGAACTGGCTTCAGAGAAGGGTGGGAAGTGGCTGGGTTGGCCACCTGGAGATTCCCTGGGAAAAGCAGCACAGTCCTTGTCCCATGGATCCTCCTTTATGGCAGGGATCCTCATTAAAAGGGGGAATCATAGATTCATAGATACTAAGGTTAGAAGGGACCATTATGATCATCTACTCTGACCTCCTGCACAACGCAGGCCACAGAAATTCACCCACCCACTCCTGCGAAAAACCTCTCACCTATGTCTGAGCTATTGAAGTCCTCAAATCATGGTTTAAAGACTTCAAGGAGCAGAGAATCCTCCAGCAAGTGACCCATGCCCCATGCTACAGAGGAAGGCGAAAAACCTCCAGGGCCTCTTCCAATCTGCCCTGGAGGAAAATTCCTTCCTGACCCCAAATATAGCGATCAGCTAAACCCTGAGCATATGGGCAAGATTCACCAGCCAGATACGACAGAAAATTCTTTCCTGGGTAACTCAGATCCCACCCCATCTAACATCCCATCACAGGCCATTAGGCCTATTTACTATGAATATTTAATTACCAAAAACATGCCATCTCCTCCATAAACTTATCGAGTTTAATCTTAAAGCCAGATAGATCTTTTGCCCCCACTACTTCCCTTGGAAGGTTATTCCAAAACTTCACTCCTCTGATGGTTAGAAACCTTCATCTAATTTCAAGTCTAATCTTCCTGGTGGCCAGTTTATATCCATTTGTTCTTGTGTCCACATTGGTACTGAGCTTAAATAATTCCTCTCCCTCTCCGGTATTTATCCCTCTGATATATTTATAGAGAGCAATCATATCTCCCCTCAACCTTCTTTTAGTTAGGCTAAACAAGCCAAGCTCCTTGAGTCTCCTTTCATAAGACAAGTTTTCCATTCCTCGGATCATCCTAGTAGCCCTTCTCTGTACCTGTTCCAGTTTGAATTCATCCTTCTTAAACATGGGAGACCAGAACTGCACACAGTATTCCAGGTGAGGCCTCACCAGTGCCTTGTATATCGGTACTAAAACCTCTTTATGCCTATTGGAAATACCTCTCCTGATGCATCCCAAGACCGCATTAGCTTTTTTCACAGCCATATCACATTGGCGGCTCATAGTCATCCTATGATCAACCAATACTCCAAGGTCCTTCTCCTCCTCCGTTACTTCTAATTGATGCATCCCCAGCATATAACTAAAATTCTTGTTATTAATCCCTAAATGCATGACCTTACACTTCTCACTATTAAATTTCATCCTATTACTATTACTCCAGTTTACAAGGTCATCCAGATCCTTCTGTATGATATCCCTGTCCTTCTCTACATTGGCAATGCCTCCCAGCTTTGTATCATCCGCAAACTTTATTAGCACACTCCCACTTTTTGTGCTGAGGTCAGTAATAAAAAGATTAAATAAGATTGGTCCCAAAACCGATCCTTGAGGAACTCCACTGGTAACCTCCCTCCAGCCTGACAGTTCACCTTTCAGTAGGACCCGCTGTAGTCTCCCCTTTAACCAATTCCTTATCCACCTTTCAATTTGCATATTGATCCCCATCTTTTCCAATTTAACTAATAATTCCCCATGTGACACAGTATCAAACACCTTACTGAAATCTAGGTAAATTAGATCCACTGAGTTTCCTTTGTCTAAAAAATCTGTTGCTTTCTCAAAGGAGGAGATCAGGTTGGTTTGGCACGATCTACCTTTTGTAAAACCATGTTGTATTTTGTCCCATTTACCATTGACTTCAATGTCTTTAACTACCTCCTCCTTCAAAAATTTTTTCCAAGACTTTGCATACTACAGATGTCAAACTAATAGGCCTATAAGTTACCTGGATCACTTTTTTTCCGTTTCTTAAAAATAGGAACTATGTTAGCAATTCTCCAATCATACGGTACAACCCCTGAGTTTACAGATTCATTAAAAATTCTTGCTAATGAGCTTGCAATTTCATGTGCCAATTCCTTTAATATTCTTGGATGAAGATTATCTGGGCCCCCCGATTTAGTCCCATTAAGGTTGCAAGGTCCAACTCTACTTGACTTTTAGCCTGTCTCACTTTATCCCTACATGTTCTGACCTCAATAAGGTAGCTTTCCTTGCTGATCCCTCCCAACTTCCACTCCCTGTATGCTTTCTGCTTTTTCTTAATCACCTCTCTGAGATGCTTGCTCATCCAGCTTGGTCTACAACTCCTGCCTATGAATTTTTTCCCCTTTCTTGGGATGCAGGCTTCCGATAGCTTCTGCATAAATAATCCCAGGCCGCCTCTACCTTTAGATCCATAAGTTCTTCAGTCCAATTCACTTCCTTAACTAATTTCCTTAATTTTTGAAAGTCAGTCCTTTTGAAATCAAAAACCCTAGTCGCAGATTTATTTTTGTTAATCCTTTCGTTCAGTTTGAACTGAATTAGCTCATGATCACTTGAACCAAGATTGTCCCCTACAACCATTTCTTCTATGAGGTCCTCACTACTCACCAAAACCAAATCTAAAATGGCATCCCCTCTAGTCAGTTCAGCAACTACTTGATGAAGGAATCCATCAACTATTGCATCTAGGAAAATCTGAGCCCTGTTATTATTACTAGCACTCGTCCTCCAGTCTATATCTGGGAAGTTAAAGTCTCCCGTGATCACACAGTTACCATTAGTATTTACTTCATTAAAAACATTAAAAAGGGCTCTATCCATATCCAAATTAGATCCTGACAGTCTATAGCACACCCCAAGCACTGTCCCAGGGGAGGCTCTAATAGTTTTCTTCCCCAATGTAATTTTTGCCCAGACGGACTCTGTCTTATCCATTCCATCGCTTCTTATTTCTTTACATTCTACCTCATCCTTGATAGACAGTGCTACTCCACCACCATTGCCTTTATTTCGGTCTTTCCTAAACAGCACAGACCCTTCAATACCTGTACTCCAGTTTCTGTTATCCCTATAATATCTGGTTTCACTTCCTGCACCAGTAGCTCTAGTTCCTCCATTTTGTTACCGAGGCTCCTCGCATTGATGTACAAACATCTTAATTTTTGCTGTTTGGCCTCACTCACATTCTGTACCCCATTAGGCACGGTTATTCTACAGCCAGTATAACCTATTAGACTGGTATCCACACTGCCCTTCCTCCTTATATACATTCTCCTACCCACGGCTGTATCCTTTCTTACTTTGTTTTCTTCCCTCTCAATGCTAAAATCCGGCGTGGAGATTACCTGGACATCTCCCAACCATCTCCCCCAAATTCCTAGTTTAAAGCTCTCTTAATCATTTGTGCCAATCTCCATCCTAGAAGTCTATTTCCTTCCCTATTCAGATGAAGTCCATCCCGAGAGAACTGTCCTCTGTCCATGAATGCCTCCCAATGGCCATACATCCCAAAGCCCTCCTTATAGCACCACTGCCTAAGCCATCTGTTGATAGTCATAATTTTGTCACACCTTTGTTGCCCTTCTCTAGGAACAGGCAAAATCCCACTAAAGATTACCTGAGCCTCGATTTCCTTAAGCGTCTTCCCCAGCCTAGCATAGTCTCCCTTAATACTTTCTGGCGAGAGTCTAGCCATATCATTTGTTCCTACATGAAGGATAATTAGGGGATTCTTTCCTGCTCCCTTTAGGATCCTCTTCAACCTCAGAGCAGCCAGAACCAGATGTAATCAGGGGCACAAGGCCTTCGTGCTGACGACCCTCCCTTCCTGGGAATCAGTGGGGTTTAGTGGCAGACTTTACAGTTCATTCCTACAGGGCAGCGGGCAGGGAGAGAGGCAGGAAGGGGCAGCCAGCACATCCCTCGGCCCACACTGCTTCCCGCAGCCCCCATTGGCCTGGAGCAGTGAACCTTGGCCAGTGGGAGTGGCGATCGGCCGAACCTGCAGACGCTGAAGGTAAATAAACCATCCCGGCTCACCAGCGGATTTCTCTGATGGACCGCGTGCCAAAAGTTGCCGATCCCTGATCCCCTTAGTAAAATCCATGCCATAGTGATCACTAATTTTTTCATTCCAATAAAAGTACTGCCTTAAAAACTCATAGCACAATATAGCCCTCAGATCCAAATCCTGGAGTCCTTTACTCAGAACTTACCCAAGCAAAGCTTCCATTACCCAAATAAGTTCTGAATTCAAGACGTCACCCTACAATTCTGTGCATCATTTTACTAATCAGAAGACTATTTACAAAGCCTTCTTGCTCCTATTGAATTCAGTGGGAGCAGCAGCAAGCCAGTACTATATGTAGTTATCTCGTGGGCTCCAATAAGTGGAATTATATCCTCTATATGAGACTGACAATGATCAAGAACGCTCCCAGACTACTGCACTGGGCAGCACAGTATGGGGAGGAGGTGACCAGCCCTCTGTGGAAAAAGAAGTGGTTCAGGACTATTTTTAGAAAATCTGGACCAGCACAAGTCCATGGGGCCGGATGCGCTGCATCGGAGGGTACTAAAGGAGTTGGTGGATGTGATTGCAGAGCCATTGGCCATTATCTTTGAAAACTCATGGCGATCGGGGGAGGTCCCAGATGACTGGAAAAAGGCTAATGTAGTGCCCACCTTTAAAAAAGAGAAGGAGGAGGATCCGGGGAACAACAGGCCAGTCAGCCTCACCTCAGTCTCTGGAAAAATCATGGAGCAGGTCCTCAAGGAATCAATTCTGAAGCACTCAGAGGAGAGGAAAGTGATCAGGAACAACCAGCATGGATTCACCAAGGGAAAGTCATGCCTGACTAATCTAATTGCCTTCTATGATGAGATAACTGGCTCTGTGGATGAAGGGAAAGCAGTGGACATGTTATTCCTTGATTTTAGCAAAGCTTTTGATATGGTCTCCCACAGTATTCTTGCCAGCAAGTTAAAGAAGTATGGGTTGGATGAATGGACTGTAAGGTGGATAGAAAGCTGGCTAGATCGTCAGGCTCAACGCATAGTGATCAATGGCTCCGTGTCTAGTTGGCAGCTGATATCAAGCGGAGTGCCCCAAGGGTCAGTCCTGGGGCCGGTTTTGTTCAATATCTTCATTAATGATCTGGAGGATGGCGTAGATTGCACCCTCAGCAAGTTTGCAGATGACACTAAACTGGGAGGAGTGGTAGATACGCTGGAGGGTAGAGATAGGATACAGAGGGACCTAGACAAATTAGAGGATTGGGCCAAAAGAAATCTGATGAGGTTCAACAAGGACAAGTGCAGAGTCCTGCACTAAGGATGGAAAAATCCCATGCACCACTACAGACTAGGGACCGAATGGCTAGGCAGCAGTTCTGCAGAAAAGGACCTAGGGGTTACAGTGGACGAGAAGTTGGATATGAGTCAACAGCGTGCCCTTGTTGCCAAGAAGGCTAATGGCATTTTGGGCTGTATAAGTAGGGGCACTGCTAGCAGATCAAGGACGTGATTGTTCCCCTCTATTCGACATTGGTGAGGCCTCATCTGGAGCACTGTATCCAGTTTTGGGCCCCACACTACAAGAAGGGTGTGGAAAAATTGGAGACAGTCCAGCAGAGGGCAACAAAAATGATGAGAGGACTGGAACACATGACTTATGAGGAGAGGCTGAGGGAACTGGGATTGTTTAGTCTGCAGAAGAGAAGAATGAGGGAGGATTTGATAGCTGCTTTCAACTACTTGAAAGGGGGTTCCAAAGAGGATGGATCTAGACTGTTCTCAGTGGTACCAGATGACAGAAGAAGGAGTAATGGTCTCAAGTTGCAGTGGGGGAGGTTTAGGTTGGATATTTGGAAAAAAACTTTTTCACAAGAGGGTGGTGAAGCACTGGAATGCATTACCTAGGGAGGTGGTGGAATATCCTTCCTTTGAGGTTTTTAAGGCCTGGCTTGACAAAGCCCTGGCTGGGATAATTTTAGTTGGGGATTGGTCCTGCTTTGAGCAGGGAGTTGGACTAGATGACCTCCTGAGGTCCCTTCTAACCCTGATATTCTATGATTCTATGATTGTACAATAGTAGTATATAAAATCTAATTAGACACAACAACCTCATATATTGTGCCACAGAAAATGCTTTAGAGTGTGAAGCAAGTTGCAGTTAGAATTAAAATTATTGTGATGGCTTAAGTTTGATCTGTAAGCACTAACACATTTTCCATTATTTATAAAGCCAGTCAAATTACTGTATTTTAATGTCACATCAAAGATCTTCAAAGTCACTGTGACAATAAGCAGAGTTGATAATGTCAAGAATTCACTCATACAGAGGGTAATATAATTGTGAATGCACAGGCCTTGGAGATTCACTGATAATAACTGGAGTGTTATAACAAGAGTGATATTTAAAGGATTGGTCTGTGGTTTATCATACAAATGCATTGTTAAATGCAAGTGAAAATGAACTGAGCATTACTCAGAGATTAAGTGCAGTGACTATGCTACCATTTATTGTGGCCATTATGTTCCTCTGGTGAAATAAAATACAGGGAATCTTGTTCCATTACATTTATAAAAGCTCCTTCATAACCACTAACATGTGATCTTCATACTTCTCCATCTTAATACTAAGTAAAGATTTGTTGTGCAAGTGCACAAATGTGTGTTCTAAAGGTAAACTACAGTATATCGACTATTTAAGTGCTATTAAACCCATTCATTTCAAAATTCTCATGACCATCAAGTGATTTTTCCACTGTGTGCACACAAAAAAAAATTAATTAATTAAAGGCTCCAAGAACATAAAATTGCAAGGGCTTTATGCTGCAGGAAAATGAGCGTAATAATGCACATTAGTTTTCATGAAATATTGTAGATTATTTCAAGTAGACAGTAGCTGTTTTGTAAATTACAGTGTACTATGTACAAGAAAACCTATTTTAGGGGATTGACAAAAATTGGTTCTTAAAGAAAGTGGTCTCCTAAATAAATGGTGGATACCAGATGTACTAAGTATGTTTGTGGATACTATTGTACCAGGTTTCCTATGGCAGTAACTTACTTAAGAAAGGTAGCCATTTGTATAAGTATGAGAATAAGTATTGTATGAAGTAGATTTGTTTGCTTGTTTGCATTCCTAGAAACTAAATCTAGAATTATTAGTCTATCTTTTAATTATTTAGAAACTTTGTAATGTTTATTCATTAACTTTGCACTATTTTTCTTCATCTTGCATGCCTCAACATTCAGAAACCATATTCAGCAGCAAATGATGTTCATGTATCTTTAATGCTATGCTTATAATCATATTTGTTTTATCTTTTAACAACAATAATGAAAATATTCATATATTCTAAGGGCTGAACGGACCATAACGATGATCTAGAACAGTGGTTCTCAAACTTTTGTTTTTTGCGGACCACTAGAAAATTGCTGAGGGTCTCGGCGGACCACTTAGTGATCTTTCCAAATGTTGTTTGTACTAGTAGCTAACTACTGTAAAGTGCTTCAGATAAAAGTGCTATATAAAAAAATCCATAATAATAATTAAAGTTTTTTTGATCTACAAATAAAAGCATACAACTCATATTTTCATATCGGTAGTCTTTACCTTTCTAATGCAATGGATGTGCCCTCTCTCCCCCACCGCGGCAGCCCCCAAGCTGAGGAGGAGGGCTGTTTCTCTCCAGCAGCCCCAGCCCTGGAGCTGGGGAAAGTCCCCTCTTTCTTTGGCCACCACAGTCCTGCACATCCCAAATTCCCCCCACCCCTTCTTCTCACCCCACTGCCCCCTCCCACCTACCCTCTATTCCCCCCAAGGCCACCACCTCAGCTTACATGTGCATCTTCTCCAGGGTCCAGGCACCTAATTAGTGGAACCACGGCTGTGCAGCTCCACTAATTAGGTGGGTGGCCCTTCATTTTCTTGTGTGCAGCCACCCAGGCGCGCACCTTAGAGGGAACTATCCGCGGACCATCTGAATGGAGCTCGGACCACAGTTTGAGAACCTCTGATCAAGACTGACCTCCTGCATAACACGGTCCAAAGATGCTCACCCAATAATTTCTGCATCAAACCTCCTGTCTTCTGTTTGAGAGACTGCATACCTTTTAGAAAGACATTGTGTCCTGACTCAAAACTGCAAGTGATGGAGAATCCACATCCTTAAGTTAGTTGTTCTAATGGTTAATTACAAATTTGTGCCTTATTTCCAATCTTAATTTGTCTATCTTCAGCCTCCAAATATGTTTTCAGACTCAGATAATGGGGTGCTTAAATATTTACAATACATAATGTTCATATTTTATTGGTTGCAAGGAAGTTTCTAACAATTCTGCTAATTTTATTACCACATATACCTTCAGACTGCTAGCTAATGATAATTTAATGCAGTTACTTGAAGTTTGTAGATACTGCTTAATTTTAAAAAATCTTCATGTATCTAATTTTATCTTTTCCTTAGACAATACAATTGTATTTTCTAAAATGAGAAGCGACAGTTCAAAATCCATTGTTAAGGAAAAGGCTTTTAAAAGAAATGTCAATTAAGTATGTGCAACTGACATATCCAAATGTATAAAAACACTGTAGTATTCTAGTTTCTGATCCTGCCACATGCTGCACAATAGGAAGAAAAGAACAGGAAAGGAGTCAATGGAAAGCCAATGAAGTCACAGTAGAAGTTGAAGGTGCTGATTAATTTAGAGAGGTGCACAACATTTCACATCATTAGGTACCTAATTCAGACTTTTTATTTTCTGAAAAACAATTATAAAGACCCAGTAGCTAACAGATAGTGAAAAAAAAAATGAGTGACTAATTTATATAGCATCTCTCATGAATATCAGTACACTACAGAGTATAGTATGCACAGGGATTGAAGCGGATTGTGGCAACTATTCTACACCATCAAAAACCACACAACTTCATTTGGTCAAAATGATCATCTAGTTGTGTTCCTGTCCAACTGGGAGAACAGGCATCCAGCTGCCTTTGGAATGAATAGGCTTCAAATTGCTGTTGGAGATGATACATTGAAAGAGTTGAAGAACTACTCATAACATGCAATCGTCATATAATATGAAGGTTGATCATCAAAGCAACAGCCCAACAACAAGAAAGAAAACCCAATACTTACATTGCTCATGTTATTAAAATGAAAGCTTACGGAAATTTAAGTTGACACTCTATCCTTTTTATAAGAAATAATCAATTAAAACGGTTTCCTTTCTATTGATCTTGGAGTCCAAAGACCCACTTCATTCAGCACTTATATTAGCTTCCTAGCATCTATGGATTTGATACACTACTATTGTTTTTTTTTCTAAAGATTTTAAAATTTAGGGACAGATGTCCTTGATGTAATAAAGATTCAGCTCACTAAGCCTTTATTCCGCCACGTGTCTGTGATTATTGCAACTAGTACCATTACACTTTTTAGAAAGGGGAGTTCTTGAAAAGTGCCATAACCATCTTTCCTGCATGTACACTCAGGAAAAATACAATTATAAGCGAGATGTGAATTGACCCTAGTTATCTCAGTGACAAGTGTTGACTTAAAAGCTTAATGATACTGCTCCATTAACAGAACTAACCCAATGTACACCAGCTGGGGATCTGGCCCCAGATTTTTAAGTCATTTAGGTACACTATTTCATATATGGCCCTAATTTTGTAAACTCAACCTAGGGATCATAATTAAAAAGTACAATTTGGCCTACTTTGTAGATGAATTTGACACGCTTGATGTTGATATTTTCCTTCTTTGAGAATTATTTAACTAATATTAACTTCACATACCAGACTACTTTTACAGATGAGAAACATTTTAATAATTCTGACATTTTCACATTTTGCTCCTTAATGAGGGACAGAAGGGCACAAGCTCTTGAGCAGTAGATTTTTTTAAAGCTTGCTTTTACTTCTAATATATTTTGTTACACATGGGAATTACTAAGGACTTTTAGAAAAAAAGATTGTATTTGGTTCTGTTTCGGCTATGTATATTCTTAAAGGGTTTGAAGGAAAATGTTAAATTTGAGATTGAAAATGCAAAACTATTAGATCTCTCCTTTGCTTCTAATTGGCTTGCAACATAAATAAATATAGTGTAGAATCAAGATACCGGTCATTATTATTGTTGATATACAGAGCAGAGTATGTTTGCCTACATTTTAGCTGGAATGAAACAAGAAAAAAAAAAAACATACAGAAACTATCTACTGTCCCCCTTAAAAAACAAATACAAACCAAACATTCTGCTTCTGCCCAGATGCCCAAAACCGTTCATAAAGCTGCAATAATGCAATATTAATCTCACAACCACAGCTTAAAATAGAACATATATAAAGTTTTCTGAACTTTTTGGACAATCTTTTGGAGGGAACACCCTAAACATTCCACTAATCAAAGAAAACTGATGACTCCACATAATCATACATACAGGAAGGGTCAAGATCAGGGCACCTCTTTGACTGAAGATCAGACACAAAAATTCAACTAAAGCAACTTTGCTTCTTGTTAGACAAAACATTTAATGAGCTTCTATAGAATGAAATATTGAATATTTGCTGTGGCATGTAATGTGATGGACAGAGGAGCACAATGGATATTTTATCCCACCTCAAATTCTTTATCAAAACAGCCTAAAAGTTACAAATCTAATTGTTTTAATGTCTAAAACGGCACACAGAGTTTGCAAAGGACTGTTTGTGGTACAATTCTTAACAATTGAAAAAATTTCTAGAGCTAAATACAATCAGGCAGGCAAAAGAGACAAAATCATAATTAAATTTAGGCTAACGTACTAAAAAGTATAATTAAATATGGCTAATTTGGGACACTAGCTGTTATCAGCCAACTGGTCTACTGTACGTCATAAAACAAATACTGTATTCTACAGTGCTATTGGAAAGCAGCATTATACAGTTTCACTCATTTTTCTTTTATACAAAAAGGAAACTTGGCAATTGTGAATAATCTTGCAAGTCTAATAAAAAGTGAATATCATCTCTGAGTGACTAAGCTCTTACTAGCACCAGCTAGTTAAAAAAATTGCTCCAACTAATGTTTAAGCAGCTACTGAACACAGCACAAGACTGACAGATAACAAGATTTATCTCAAGGAAGTAATATAAAAAGATGCACCTGTATAGTGTACCATATTTTCATTTTGTTTTAATCTACAATGGTATGTCCTGGCTATTGGCATATACTTCATGCCCGACAATATGCCATAAAGTGAAATGCACATACAGAATTTTCTCCCAGCATGTATATATGATGTATAAGCAAGCACACTAATATTTAAAAGAATACCCTGATCACTGCACTTCATTATTAACAGATCTGAATGGAAAGAGCATTTCTGTGTATGGAATTAACTATTTGTTTGCAGTGTTATTATAGCTGTGTTGGTCTCAGGACATTAGGGAGACAAGGTGGGGGATGTAATGTCTTGAATTGGACCAACTTCTATTGATTAAAGAGACAAGCATTCAAGTTGACACAGAGTTCTTCTTCATGTCTGGGAAAAGTATTCAGTGACACAGCTAGATACAAAGTGGAATAGATTGTTTAGCATAAGAAGTTAACATGTTGTAAGAGACCATTCAAGGTGAAATCTGCAGTTAACACCTCTCCAGTCATAGGCAGGACACAGGCAGGTTAGTGGGTTATAGATTGTTGTAATAAGCCATAAATCCAGTGTCTTTATTAAATCCATGATTTTTAGTGTCTAACAAATTTATTAATTTAAGCTCTCAGGCTCATCCTTTGAAGGTTGTACAGGTTTCCTTTGAGAATAAGGACTGAGAGTGAGCATTTTGCATAGAGTGAGCATAGAGCATAGAGTGAGCATTTTGTGAAAAATGTTCACCCACAGGTGATATGGTGTTTTTGTCTTTTCTATTTGTGTTCATTCTAGAGCATAATAATTGTCTTGATTCACCCACACAGTTGTTACTGGGACATTTAGTGCTGTGGATGAGGTATATCACATGTTTTAAGTGACAAGTGTAAGACCTATGGATCTTGAAAGGTATGTTGTGAGGCATGCTGATCATCATACCAGTGGGATATGTCTGCTGGTTTTGCATCTGTTAGGGCAGGGTCCTTTGTCCTCTTATTGCAGAGGTGTTAATTACTCACTTTACCTGGAATGGGTCTCTTACAACAGTGGTCCTCAACCAGCGGGGGGGGGGGGGGGGGGGGGGGGGGCGGGCGGCAAATGTACCCCTGGGGGTATTCAGAGGTCTTCCAGGGGGTACCATCATCAACTCATCTAGATATTTGCTTAGTTTTACAACAGGCTTCATAAAAAGCACTAGCAAAGTCAGTACAAACTAAAATTTCATATGCACAATAACTTGTTTATACTGCTCTATATACTGTACATTGAAATGCAAGTACAATATTTCTATTCCAATTGATTTATTTTACAATTATATGGTAAAATATGAGAAAGCAAGCAATTTTTCAGTAATAGTGTATTGTGTGACATTTGTGTATTTTTATGTCTGATTTTGTAAGTAAGTAGTTTTTAAGTGAGGTGTAACCTGCAGGTACGCAAGACAAATCAGACTCCTGAAAGAGGTACAGTAGTCTAGAAAGGTTGAAAGCCACTGTCTTACAACATGTTAACTCTCATGATAAACAAATCTGCTCCACCTTGTATTTAGCTGTGACACTTGGGTGTGTCTACACTGCAATAAAACACTTGTGGCATGCCTGTGTCAGTCAACACAGGCTCATGGGGCTATAAAACTGCAGCCAGTGTAGATGTTCGGGCTTGGGCTGGTGCGCAGGATCTGGGACCCAGCAAGTGGGGAGGGTGCCAGAGCCCAGCATCCAGCCTGAGCCCAAACACTTACATCACAGGTTTCAGAGTAACAGCCGTGTTAGTCTGTATTCGCAAAAAGAAAAGGAGTACTTGTGGCACCTTAGAGACTAACCAATTTATTAGAGCATAAGCTTTCGTGAGCTACAGCTCACTTCATCAGATGCATATCGTGGAAACTTACATCACAGTTTTGTAACCCCTCAGCCCAAGCCCTGTGAACCTGAGCCAGCTGACACAGACCAGCGGCAGTGTTTTATTGCAGTGTAGACATACCTTCTGAGTACCTTTCCCAGACTTGAAGAAAAGTTCAGTATAAGCTCGAAAGCTTGTCTCTTTCTCCAACAGAAGTTGATCCAGTAAAAAAATATTACCTCACCCACCTTTTCATTATAGAATTTACTGTATTTAAAATAATCTGCCTTTATTACTGTGCCTCATTGTCCATCAGTACCTTTACCTGATTTCACAGCTTGAGAGGGGTCAAATGAACCAAAATGAAATAGGGTTTTTTCTCTGCAAGGCTATTTTTTCAGGTGATGTAGCAAGATGCACAATGTAAAGAAAGCGATTATAATGCGTTTCAGCCTAGACTTGAGCATTGTAGTTCAACCACAACATTTGGAAAAAACTACAAGTGAGTGAGAAAGTACAGTTCTATGCTCACATTTGAAATATGAATTGCAATTCATTACACAACTTCCTTTCACTCTTTGCAAATCAGACTATTATGCTGGTAACAAACAGCCCAATCCTTCAGTGCTTACTCATACAAGTGCTATAATTCCATTGACTTTAATGGGACTACCTGCATCAGTAAGAACTGCTTCCAGGAATAAAGGTTGTTGAGGATCTGGCTCTACAGAACCCGGGTTTCAAAGGCAATGCTCCAGTACTTTCCCCCGTCTCTGCATAGCTTGTAAAACTCTTAAAGGAAGGAAAATAAAATTTTGTTCACTGGAAGTTTATAATTATTTGTAGGTAGGTCAATTTTTTGCATTTAGTGAAAGTTCTTAAAAACACAGTTAAAGAATTCATAGTGCACAACAGCCCTTGTTTTGAAAGTTATACACTGGAATTTCCAGATGTGAGAATGCTGCATCATAAAATTAGATGTGCTATAGAAAGCAAGAGGAGATTCATTATTTAGATTTATGGCAAGGACCCTAAATATGAAGGATACCATAATAACAGAATTCCAGTACTGAAGCCTTCCATAGTATCCAAACAGGGTAAATATGTGATAACTGCAGATAAGAACAGGTTAGTAGAAAATGCAATGTTATTTGACAAACAGGAAATCAAAATGAGGTAGTCCACTCAAAGATGCCAGATTTTAGCATTCATCCTGTGAGTGGGTTTGAATTTTGACAGAAACAGTGTTTGTGAAGTCAAAAGTATGTATAACTTGGCAGAAACCACAACAATTTTAGTAGTCTCACAAATGTCAACAAATGACCACATTCTGCACAGTTATCAGGGTGAAATCCATTCAACCTGTAAAAAGTCCAAATATTTGGGCTGTATGTGAGTGGAATGAATAGTGGCTGGGGAACTGAAACCCACCTCTTCTAATTGGATGTGGGTGCCACTGAAGTCTATGGGACTTGGTTTCTGACAATTGGATTAGTTCTTTTGTGAGTAAGGATTTGCAGGCTACTATTGCTGGTAAAGCTCTTAGGACCCTATCCTCCTCTGATTAAAGAAAAATTCTCATTGACCTCAGTTGTGCAGAATCAATCCCTTAAGGGAGAGGTCAATGGGAGTTGAAGGCACAAAGTATCTCATGAGAGTTTCTTGGCACTTAGCAGTATCAAGCTTTAAATATTAATAGAAAGAATTCAGTTATCTAGCCATAGTTGAATAGGGATATTTAAGTATCAGATGTTTGGTCTTTTGGTCAGTTTTTTCACATCCTGTCCCCCTCCCCCTCTAGCATCACGCAGCATCTAAAAATTTGCACGGCTTATTAAAAAAAAATGTCTGACTTAATGAAACTATACTAAACAATCACTAAGAGACTTTTCTGCAGACATTGTGGGGGAGGGAATCATGAAGTAATCACACAAAAGTATACTTAAAAATCACTACTACCAGTGACACATGCATATTTCTCATAGTCTAAATTGTTCATTTTCTCAACTTGAAAAATCTCTGGTAGTTCTTTTTCCAGCAATCTGTGTTCTGAATGAATTTATCAGGAAACACCAAACAAGCATCATCAATGTTCACTTTGAGCAAAAGAACAGTTTTGACAGTGTTTGCACTCATTCGCTTTACTCCAAAGACTGTTCCACGCTAAATCCTATGTTCCTGATAAAAACAGACCAAAATCTACTTGGTCCTGCAATGTGGCTTGAAGAAAAAAACTGTAATTATAAAAAAAATTATAACCAAAATCAATCATGATTAAATAAAACCCAAAGACATTTCAAATATCTGAAAAAAAGTTTTCAGAACACTGAAATATCATATGAAAATAAAACTGTATGATGATTTTGCTTATGGCCATGTTTGGAATATGAAGATTAAATGTATGCTATATTGATTACTCTTAATTTATATTATCTTGCAAGCAAAATGTATTTTATTCTTTCAATGATTTCTTAAAATATATTGACAGGTTTCAGAGTAACAGCCGTGTTAGTCTGTATTCGCAAAAAGAAAAGGAGTACTTGTGGCACCTTAGAGACTAACCAATTTATTTGAGCATGAGCTTTCGTGAGCTACAGCTCACTTCATCCGATGAGGCTCACGAAAGCTCATGCTCAAATAAATTGGTTAGTCTCTAAGGTGCCGATGAAGTGAGCTGTAGCTCACGAAAGCTCATGCTCAAATAAATTGGTTAGTCTCTAAGGTGCCACAAGTACTCCTTTTCTTTTTAAAATATATTAATATTCTAAGAAATATTTACTTTTTGTTTAAGAATACAAATACCAACAAGAAGTTTTCCACTGGCTAATTTAAAGTAATAGATCTATTCATTTTCCACCAAAGTTGGGTGGTAGAAGACTCAGACCAGATTTTTATTTTTTTTGGGAAACGTGCATATTACATCTACTAATGAGAGTGTGACAACATGACAATTCTACATAAAATGTTACTCAGATCTCTTTGACTTGAACTGAAATATAACTCCCATGTGGGAATCTGAGGATGATCTTTGATTTAAATGGAGCACAAAATGTCCTGGATTATCCTTCATGGACGGTGGCAGAACTGTTCCTCAAGGCTTATGCTTCAAGACTTGCCTGGAAGTCCTACAAAACAGATTTTTATTACCATCACCACGTTTTCTCCATGAAATGGATTGATAAATTGTGATATTAAGTGAGCCACATTAAGTTTCCAGCTGTATATCCAGCTAGAAATCTTGAACAGCTAATAATACTGTAGCAACAAATGAACTAAAGGCAATAAATCATTCATATAAAAGTAACAAATGAAAATAAAATATATTAAGTTTCAATTGGCTATGCAGAATATTCCTGTACATACATACATTCATACACACACACACATACCTGCAAGAATACTGAACTAGACACATGACCTTTCATCTCATCTCACCTCTATTACACCCCTTAGAGTTAGCTAAGTATTATTACCCTACTTCTGAGATATGGAAATTGGCACAAGAATATCAAGTGATTTACTCAAGATCACACTTGAGTCAGTGGCACAGCCAGTAAATTAGAACCCAAATCTCCTAAATTTCAGTTTTCTGCTGTATCTAAAGTATATTCTTGGGCACTTTAGAGAGAGAAAAGCAGAAAGTGCAGTAGCCCTCAACCACCAGTAGTGCACTGGTTTCATCTTCTGGCCCTGAGCCTTAAACCTGCACCATCTGTGGCAAGACCTGCCCCTTGAGAACTGAACTTTTTAGCCACTCTCAATGCTGCAGCATGACACATAGTAACTGAACTGCTTTGGCAATTACACCATTGTCTCGAGACAGTTGTCATCTATGGGTATGTCTACACTGCAAAACACCCAGCTGAGCCCAAACATCTACATTGCAATATTACAGCCCCGTCACAGGCTATTGTAGTGTAGTCATACTCTAAGATCCGCTTAGTTTCAAAGTTAGCTGTGTACTAGACTGTGCTCATTCCCTTATAGTTATAGGTGATTAAGAGTGATTTTTTTTGTTAAAAACTGTGATATAACTATCTTTCATTAAAATTGTGAATTTTCAGTCTGAACATTATTTCAGCCCTCTATTAAACATACTACATATTTTTACAAACACACCTTACTGTAGCATAATCTTTTTCACTCTTCCCTTCAAAACGGAATTATGAGGGTACATAATATTATCCATACTTCATTCTTTGCACAGAATGTTAACTAATATGTCGAACAAATGTGCAGTTAAGATAAAGTATATAGCCCTAATAAATTAATATCCGATATGCTGATGGTTCTAAAAATACAATTTAAAGTTATCCTGTGCAATAATTTTCAAACTGCTCATAGTGTAGCTTAGTCAATGATCTGGAGCTAGTGCACACATTAAAATGAAATATTAAATACAATTTTAGAAGCTTAGTATATCAGTAAATGAAACAACTATATATGAACAATGGCAAGATAAGGTATTTCCTTCATAAATTACAGCTTTTATTTACATATTTCTGTATTCAATGACAAAAGTCAATCTTGCAAACACTGATAGCATAAAATAGCTTGAATATCTCAACACATAAGTCAATCCTGCAATTTTTAATCACTTAGATAGTCTTTACTCATGCAAGTACTCTCATTGATTTCACGAGTTAAATTTCTGCCAGTTTTGCACTATAGTTCCTGATTTCTTTCCACCTGTAACATGTGTAATACAGAGCACCAAACAATTTGTATTAAGATTCAGTAGGGAATTGTTCTCAGTGGTAATTACAGAGTTTGAATATCTGGATTTCTGTTTTCCTTGGACATATTACTATGATATAATTAAATCCCTACTTTACACCTTCTTGCAACAAAAAATATTTAATAAGAGTAAGATAGAAACACCTAGCCAATAACTTGCCCAGCACATTCCCAGAGCCCTCAACTCTAAGTGAAATGATTGGTAGTTAAAACACTCCATGCCTCTCAGGTCCTATATTAAATTCTCGTATTTCTTCAGATCCCCAAAATTATGAGGCCACCTACACAGTACACCCTCAGTACATCATATGTTGAGATTTATCAGCAATATAAAATTAATAAATTTTTACATAACATGTAAACCTATACCCATGTAATTGTAATTATGAAGCATGTTTTGTTAAAATTCCTTCCTTCGAAAACACCATCTTCAACTGAAAAAATAAATTAACTAATTGACATTAGAGATAATAAATCTTGTTGTAAATTGCATTAGCTTAATCCCCGAAAACTAATGAACTAAATAACCCTGAATTGGAGAACAAGACTGAAGAACTAGTATTTGTTGTTGACTATGATCTTCATATGTGCATGACTTTAGTTGCAAAATTACCAGCTATGGGTGTAGTTATGTATTTTTAATTATATTGTACTCTCTTCTTTGTATGAGGAAGATTGATACCCACCAGAAAGGTGGGTACTTTCCCACTTTGCAGATGATAGGGTTTTTTTTTTTTAAGGGAGTAGGATGGAGCAAGAAAGTGGGAGTAAATGGAATGGGGGGGGAGAAAGGATGAGACCTTAGCTCAGGGGTGGGTGAGCGTTTTAAGCTGGCCCCCTAGCTCCCAGCGGTGTCTGGGGCTTGGCCGGGGCCACAGCACTCGGCTCATCACGCTCCAGCACTGCAGCCGGGACTCTGGGTTGGGGGCCGCATCACGCAGTTTGGCCCTGTTCCGGTGTGCCTGCCGGGGGCCGCACCATGAGGCTCCTGGAAGCCGGGCATGGCCCCACTCTGGCTCCTATGTGCTACAACGGCCCCCTCCAGCGCTCTAATCGGAGCTGCAGGGGCGATGCCTGCAGATGGGGCAACGCGCAGAGTCGTCTGACCGGGCCTCCATGTAGGAGCCGGAGAAGGTCGTGCCACTGCTTCCAGGAGCCTCAAGCGCTGCTCGGAGACTGCACCCCGAGCGTCCCCCCATGCTCCAACCCTCTGCCCAAGCCCTAATCCCACTCCCACTCTCCAAACCCCTTGATCCCAGCCCAGAGCACCCTGCTGCACCCCAAACCTCTCATTCCCAGCCCCACCCTAGAGCCCACACCCCCAACCAGAGCCCTCATCCTCTCCCACACCCCAACCCCAAGTGTGTGAGCATTCATGGCCCGCCATACAATTTCTATTCCCCAGTGTGGCCCTCAGGCCAAAAAGGTTTGCCCACCCCTGCCTTAGCCTCTGGGTGTCACAGACCTCTCCGATTCAGCCAATCAGAAAACAGAGAGCTGAACATTTCCCAGTGCAGCTAATCAGAGCGCCGCTACCAGGATATTCACTTTCACTGCAACCAAAGTGCAGACCCTCCACAAGAAAGTGATTGACTCCACCCGGAGCTCAACTCCCTCGAGCAGCAGCTGCGGAGGCGATCCGCTCAGTCACCGTTCCAGTCAACGCTTGGGCTGAATGCTGCTCAGTTACACGGGACTTAATCCAGATTTCCTCTGCCCCCTTAAGGGACATGAGTCCGGATTCACAACCGGTGTAACTGAGAGCAGCCGAGCCGACGGCCCCTTGTCTCCCTACTGGCCCCCGCGCTCGCCGAAAGTCCCACTGGGAAAATAACACAGGGTACTTATCTACTGAGACCCCAGCCTGGTTCCTATAAACCATGGGGATGGATTAATGCGGAACCTACACTTAGCTTTATATCCCTAAAACCGCACTGGGGAACCCAGGTGGAAAACGGGGGTATATTGCTAACGTGCTCTCCTGGGGAAGCGGTGGAGTATCTCTGACATGTTTCCCTGTAGCTCCCATGGACGCATGGAAGTAAAGGCTGGATCCTCACGACTGCATATGTTACGTTTCCCTATCATGTATATGACATCACGAGGAGCTTTTGAAATCACCGACTTCTGAGATCACGTTTACTGGGAAAGCGTTCATCCTGGTAAATCTCTTCTGTCCTATTCAGTGCAACCAACTCAACCCACCTGCTGGGTGGTTTTTTCATCCTTCACCGCCCGTGGGGAATTAACCTTTTGTAACCTGCCGCACCAACACATCTTGGACTCGAGTTAATTTTGCCAGAGCGGCTACAGTCGGAGAAAGGAAGGAGCAGGGCTGCGACCACCCTCCCCATTTGGTGTAAACTGTTTGTTTTGCTGTGAGCGGTTGGGGGAGGAAGGTGATCTTTGCTGCCCTGCTGAAACGACCTCTCCCCTCGCGGCTGCGGCGATCAACCAAGACAATTCACTGTCAAGAAACATTTTTCCTGCCGCCCCCCCTCTCAGGGCCCGATCCCGCGCCCCCGCAGTCAATGGGAGTAGTACCCGGAACTCCCAACTATTGGCTGCTGGATCCCTAGAGCGCCAGCTTGGGCAGTTTTGGAAGCAGCGGCGGGCAGCTCTCGCCTGAAAGTCCTCGCCGGGGAGCCGCCGCCCCAGGACCTGGAGCGAACGCAGCAGCCTCCGGCTTGCGGAAGAAACAGAAGTCACCCCGGCCGCGGCAACTACCGGACCCTCCAGCAGGGCGACTAGACCACGGTCCTGTCCGTGGGAGCGTCGTAACTTAGGAGAGTCCCAAACACCTTGCCTCTCCCCGGGCAGCACCGCTGCAGTTACACGGCTCCCATTTTCATTGCACATCCCACCTCCGAGCCTATCCGACCCCCCCGGCCGCTTACCTTTTCTTTTCCTTGTCAGCAGTCATCATTGAGGCTGGTGCCCTTTGTGCCGCTAAAACCAACTCGGCTCGCCAACAAGGGCTCCTCAGTCACGGCTGTGAGTGTCCTGCTTGCCGATCCCCCCCCCCCCAATCAAAAACACACCCGGCAGGCTAGAGATCCCAGGCTTGGAGGGAGGAAGCCGGGTGTCGGGAAGGCCGGGGAATTGCTCGCTCGCTCGCTCGCTCGCTCGCTCGCAGCTGACAGCAACGCTGGTGCACTAGTTGTCCTCTAGGAAAAGGCTGAAGCAATCCTGGCCAGGTCGCCCCTGAGCTGACCATACAGTCTCAGGACACTGCCGAGGATTGTACAGCCCGCCCAGGGGGGAAGGGAGAGACCGGGTTCCCCCTGGAATCTGAAGCCCTGCCAGAAGAAAGTTCTCACTTTAAAACTTCAGGCTTCCCTGGGCTCCCGGGGGGCAGGTTCAGCCTCTTTAGCCCCGTCTCCCGCTCCAGCTGGAGCTGTCGCAGCTCGTGCTCCAATGGGGACGGGAGCTGGCTGAGCCCTCCTCCTCCTCCCTCTGCCCCCTCCCACCGCGTCCACCCGGGCTCCAGCAGGACTTGCTGAGATGAGGTCAACGCCGCGAGAGGCGGCGGAGCGGCCGAGCGAGGGAGGGTGGCAGGGCCAGCCAGGAGAGCGCAAGGGGACGCGGGGGACGAGGTGGCGCCTGCCGGAGCCCCAGCCCCAGCCCTGCATGGCGGGGCATTTGCCCGGAGGGCTGAGGGAAGCTGGAGTCTTTCCTGCTGCTGCTGCTGCGCTGCACGACGCCCAGCCAGCCCCCTGCCAGCGCCTCGGGGGAAGGGCAGCCTGCGGGGGAGGGGGGCAGCGATTGCTTGGCAGGGGGCAATTCCCTCCCCGCGGCAGCGCCTGCTCGCGGCCCGGGGGACGGATTTCCCTCCTCCGCGCGGTGCCTGAGCACTTGCTACATCGAGCTGGATGCTTCGCTGACCTCGCCCCGCAGCTGGGCGGCCGCGGAGGCGCAGGGGCCTGCGCTGCTGCCCCGGGCACTCCGAGCCCTTTCCCAGCCAGAGGAGCAGAGGGAGACGGGGGCGAGCTGGCCGCGAATGGCCGCAGGGGAAGGTGGCGCGGAGCACCTGTCAGGTCAGGCAGAAACGTGACTGGGGCTGCAGACACGGGCTTGTGGATGACTTCTGTCCCTCCCCCTTACATCAAGTTTTTTGGTGTTGGGTTTTTTTTGTTTTGTTTGTTTGGTTGGTTTGGTTTTTTTGCGTGGGGAGATTGTATTTTATACGAATTGGTTTTCTGTCCTGGATGCACCTGGTCTGGCGGTGTTAGTGTTCAGACGCGACCAATCAAGCTACAATCATCATGCTTGTACCTTCTTAATGTGTGCAGATGAGGCCTCCCCTTTCCCTGCGCCTTCAGCTGGCCGGGGCTGCTCCTCCGACTAGGAGCGTCACAGAGGCGATGCCTCTAATTAATTAAGAAATAGCTATTTTGGCAACGATTCACAAAGGCATGGAGTGGAAGTTAGGAGCCTCCATACCGTTGTAGATTTAGGCCTTTGGTATTAAGGTTAAGACATTCCGAGACTATGGTGATGGGGTCAAAGAGACGTGATTGCTTGCTTTAGCCTGCAGTGTGCTTGGTAAAGTGAAATCCTGTTTTCACTACAGCCCACACAACTTGAAATCCAGGACTTTTTAAAAAAAATCCTTCCCTCAGACTTGTTCTCACAAAACTTATCTATTTGGATTTATACCTTAAACTAAAAAGCTAGTGCTCTAAGCACTTTCACAAAAATTAAAACTACTGTCCATATTAATACATCTTTCATAACAGTAGCCACAAACCCAGCAGCCACTCCTCAAGCTCCCAACCAAAATTAGTCAGCCACAGGTTGATTAAAAATACGCACCCCACAACTACTAACTCCCAGTGCTTGATTAAGCTTTTAAATATTAGTATCACAAATGCGAGTTCAAAATGAGGGAGGCAAGGGGGGCATGGTGATAGTGCAGGTCACATCTCGAGAGCATAAGTCTGCACAGGCCCTCTACTTACTGATCTTCCTTCCTCAGACTTATACAGTGGATTTAAAAAAAAAAAGTAACCCTATTTTCTTGTTCAAATAAAAACAGCAATAAACTTTTTTTAAAAATTAAGCATGCTGATATTAAGTGTCTGCTGGGAAAATAAAGTACTACTGCTCAACTCCCATGAGTTCCTGCTATGACATTTTTCAAATTGTATAATTAAATAAGTGTCTGCTGTATCAAAACATTAAATAGGTTGTAGTGTGAGGAAATAACTATTTAGCATCTTAATTCCATTCATAATATCTAAATAATTCAGTTTAATTTTTTTTTAATTAGACAACTCAAACCCAAAACATCTTTTCCTCAGAATAAAAATCACTTGTTTTCTTACACTTCACAGTAATGGAAATAATTTGGCATTTTGCCTATAATGGATTATTTCTCTGTTATTCAAAGCTTAGCAGTTTTGCCATGCCATTTCTTTATGCAACCTGTTTAAACAACATGTGCATTTCCATATTAGCAATACGTTCTGCTCATCTGAAGAGAGCTACCCATGCTTCTACAGCAACAATCTGATTATGTGGTAACAGTTTCTTATACAACAGAACCTACACAAAAGAAAACCGTAAATATTTAAAACCTAAATAAACTTGGTTAAACAGAATTTGTATGTACAGGGCTACGTTTAGCCTTCAAGCGCTAAAAGAATGCAGCAGGATCAAAGAACCAGTCATTCATTCTCTAGATTAACTTGAGTTCTTGGTCCTTCACTGATTTTTGCTGATGGCACTGCTTCTCTCTATATCTGAAGATTCTTTACATGAATAAACAACTTGACTTCAGAGTCAGACAAGCAAAGAATTTAAAATACCTAGTAAAGCTCAGGTCTTACCCTTTGGCCTAGCCCTAGCAATGCTGTTCTAGATGGCCATAATGTGGCTGATTTGCAGCACACATTTCTTGCTCCTCTGACCAGCAGGGGCTGAAAGTACAGGAGCAGTAATGGCCTGCTGAACAGTGACTCCCCAACATGACAGAGGAATGATGATGGACTTCAAAATATACCCTATTCTTTCCTTGCCCAGGACCATGGTAGCGATGATACTGCTATGTCATGGAGATAAGGAAAGAAAATACCCATAAAGGATTTTCAAGGTTGTCAGCCATGCATCAATTATCAGAATAATAGAAGGGGGAAATCCTGGCCCCATTGAAATCATGAGAGTTTTGGCACTGACTCCGGAGGCATCAGGATTTCAGCCACAGATTCTATAAAATGGTTTTAAGATTACCAGAAATGACAGTATAAACAACCAGTTCTCAATCCTGGTGAACGGAAGAGGGAACAGATGTTCCACATTTGAAAAGAGTGTTACAATTTTCAGCAAACCAAAACATATCCACCTATTCTAGGGGCCAAATATAAGAACATAAAAATGGCCATACTGGGTCAGAGCCAAGGTCCATCTAGCCCAGGGGTCTCAAACTCAAATCACCAGGAGGGCCACATGAGGACTCGTACATTGGCCCAAGGGCCGCATCACACACACACCCGCTGCCCCCGCTCCACCCCCACCCACTGGGTGCAGCAGGGGGGTCAGGGCAGGGAGTTGGGGTACAGGAGGGAGTGCAGGAGGGGCTCAGGTTCCAGCCCGGCGCCGCTTACCTTGAGTGGCTCCGGAGTGGCAGGGGTGAGCACCTGGGCCATGGTAGGCTCCCTGCCTGCCCTGGCCATGGCCCCATGCCACGCTGCTGCAGGAAGTGGTGGGCACCCTATCCCTGCGGCCCTGGGGGGAGGGGGAGCAAAGAACTCCATGAGCTGTTCTTGCCTGTGGGTACCTCCCCCAAAGCTCCCATTGGCCGGGAATGGGGAAGCACGGCCAATGGGAACTTCGGGAGAGGTACCCACAGGCAAGAACAGCTCACGGAGTTCTCTGCTCCCCCTCCCCCCGGGGCCACAGGGAAGTGGTGCCTGCCGCTTCCCGGAGCAGCATGGAGCCCTCAGCACCACGGGGTTGGCAAATCCACTGGCTGGATCCAAAGCCCTGAGGGGCTGGATCCGGCCCGGGGCCGTAGTTTGCCCATCTCTGGCCTGGAGATAGGGTGGGGACGCGGCGCACTGGGGGTGGGGGGGGCGCAGGAAACTTGGAGGGCTGCAGGGAAGAATCCCGCGGGCGACGTGTTTGAGACCCCTGATCGAGCCCAGTATCCTGTCTTCTGACAGTGGCCAATGCCAGGTGCCCCAGAGGGAATGAACAGAAAGGTAATCGTCAAGTGATCCATTCCCAGTCGCTCATTCCAAGCTTCTGGCAAACAGAGGCTAGGAACACCATCCCTGCCCATCCTGCCTAGGAGCCATTGATGGACCTGTCCTCCAATAACTTATCTAGTTCTTTTTTGAACCCTGTTATAGTCTTGCCCTTCACAATATCCTCTGGCAAGGAATTCCACAGGTAGATTGCGTTGTGTGAAAAAATACTTATGTTTGTTTTAAACCTGCTGCCTATTAATTTAATTTGGTGACTCCTAGTTCTTGTGCTATGAAAAGGAGTAAATAACACTTCCTTATTTACTTTCTCCACAGTCATGATTTTATAGACCTCTATCATATCCCCCCTTAGTCATCTCTTTTCTAAGCTGAAAATTCCCAGTCTTATTCATCTCTCCTCATAGGGCAGCTGTTCTATACCCCTAATCATTTTTGTTGCCCTTTTCTGAACCTTTTCCAATATATGTTTTTTGAGATGTGGCAACCACATGTGAACACAGTATTCAAGATGTGGGCATACCATAGATTTATAGAGGCAATAAGATATTTTCTGTCTTGTTATCTATCCCTTTCTTAATGATCCCCAACATTCTGTTCACTTTTTTGACTGCCGCTGCACACTGAGTGGATGTTTTCAGAGAACTATCCACAATGCCTCCAAGATCTCTTTCTTGAGTGGTAACAGCCAATTTAGACCCGATCATTTTATATGTATAGTTGTGATTATGTATTTCAATGTGCATTAGTTTGCATTTATCAACACTGAATTTCATCTGCCATTTTGTTGCCTAGTCACCCAGTTTTGAGAGACCCTTTTGTAGTTCTTTGCAGTCTGCCTAGGACTTAACTGTCCTGAGTAGTTTTGAGTATCATCTGCACATTTTGCCACCTCTCTGTTTACCCCTTTTTCCAGATCATTTACAAATATGTTGAATAGGACTGGTCCCACTACAGACCCATGAGGGACACCACTATTTACATCTCTGCATTCTGACCATTTATTCCTATCCTTTGATTCCTATCTTTTAACCCGTTACCAATCTATGGGAGGACCTTCACTCTTTTCCCATGACAGCTTACTTCGTGTAAGAGCCTTTGGGGAGGGACCTTTTCAAAGGCTTTTTGAAAATCTAAGTACCCTATATCCAACGGATCCCCTTGTTCACATGCTCGTTGACCCCTCAAAGAATTACAGTACATTGGTGAGTCATGATTTCCCTTTACAAAAACCATGTTGACTCTTCTCCAACAAATTATGTTCATCTATAGGTCTGACAATTTTGTTCTTTATTATAGTTTCAACCAGTTTGCCTGGTACTGAAGTTAGACTTCCCAGCCTGTTATAGCCAAGATCACCTCCTGAGCCCTTTTTAAAAATTGGCATCACCGTAGCTATCCTCCAGTCACTTGTTACAGAAGCTGATTTAAATGATAGGTTACAGACTACAGTTAATAGTTCTACAATTTCACATTTGAGTTCCTTCAGAACTCTTGGGTGAATACCACCTGGTCCTGGTGACTTATTACTGTTTCGTTTGTCAATCTGTTCCAAAACCTCCTCTAAAGATGTCAATCTGCGACAGTTCCTCAGTTTTGTCACCTAAAAAGAATGGCTGAGGTTTGAGAATTTCCCTCACATCCTCAGCTGTGAAGACTGATGGCAAAGAATTCATTTAGTTGCTCCACAATGGCCTTTTCGTCCTTGAGTGCTCCTTTAGCATCTCAATCGTCCAGTAGCCCCACTGGTCGTTTCGCAGGCTTCTTGCTTCTGAGGTACTTAATTTTTTTGTTACTACTTTGAGTTTTTGGCTAGCTGTTCTGCATATTCTTTTTTGGCCTAATTCTATTTTTTTACACTTCATTTGCCAGAGTTTATGCTCCTTTCTGTTTTCCTCACTAGGATTTAACTTTCACTTTTTAAAGGATGCCTTTTTGTCTCTCACTGCTTTTTACTTTGTTTAGCCATAGAGGCACTTTTTTGGTTCTCTTACTATGTTTTTTAATTTGGGGTACACATTTAAGTTGAGCCTCTATTATGGAGTCTTCAAAAAAGTATATATACACACACACCTTACTTTGCTATGCTGGGATTAAGTAGCATTTAAGGGAAGCTATCCATTTTACAGGGTTTTCACTTTTGGCACTATACCTTTTAATTTCTGTTTAACTAGCCTCCTCATTTTTGTGTAGTCCCCTTTCTGAAGTTAAATGCTACAGTGTTGGGCAGCTGTGGTTTTTTCCTCACCATAGGGATGTTAAATTGAATTATAGTATGATCACTATTACCAAGCAGGCCAGCTTTATTCACCTTTTGGACCAGATCTTGTGCTGCACTTAGGACTAAATCAAGAATTGTGTCTCCTCTTGTGGGGTTGCAGGACTAGCTGCTCCAAGAAGCAGTCATTTAAGGAGTCAAGAAACTTTATTTCTTCATCCCATCCTGAGGTGAGATGTACCCAGTCAATATGGGGATAGTTGAAATCCCCCATTATTAATTATTGAGTTTATTTTTATAGCCTCTCTAATCTCCCTGAGTATTTCAGTCACTATCACCATTGGCTGCTATATTATTAGAGCATTACTATCCATAGAGATTCTATGGTACAGTTTTGTTCATTTAAGATTTTTTACTTCATTTGATTCTGTACTCTTTCACATCTAGTGCCACTGCCTCGCCAGCATGATCTGTTCTGTTCTTCCAATATATTTTGTACCCTGGTATTACTGTGTCCCATTGATTATCCTCATTCCACCAAGTTTCTGTGATGCCTATTATATCAATATCCTCATTTAATATGAGGCATTCTAGTTCACCCATCTTGTTATTTAGACTTCTAGTATTTGAAAACAAGCAGTTTAAAAAACTTGCCACTTTTTTGCTGTCTGCCATTACGTGATGTAATTGAATGGGACTTTGTTTTCATTTGACTGTTTCTCAGATCGTACCTGTATTGTATCTTCCATCCTCTCCTTACTAGGACATAGAGAATCTCCATTAATAGATCTACCCCAAGGCAGGTCTCTGTCCAAACCAGGTGCTCCTCCACATGTCGGCTTTCCCCCAGTTCTTAGAGCCGTTTTTAAGCTATGACCTTGTTAATTTGCTTCCATTTTGGTTTAGGTGGAGCCCCTCCTTCCTGTATAGGCTTCCCCTTTTCCAAACGTTTTCCCAGTTCCTAATAAATCTAAACCCCTCCTCCCTACACCATCGTCTGATCCATGTATTGAGACCCTGCAGTGAGACATGCAGGGCCAGTTAGGCAGAACGGGAAGCATTTCAGAGAATACTACCATGGAAGTCCTGGGCTTCAATCTCTTACCTAGCAGCCTAAATTTGGCCCCCAGGACCTCTCTCCTATCTTTCCCTATGTCATTAGTACCTACATGTACTACAACCACCATCTCCTCCCAAGCACTACATGTAAGTCTATCTAGATGTCTCAAGAGATCTGCAACCTTCACACCAGGCCGGAAAGTCACCGTGCAGTTCTCCCGGTCATTGCAAACCCGGCTAGCTATGTTTCTAGTGATCGAATCCCCCATAACTATTACCTGTCTTCCTAATAACTGGAGTTCCCTCCCCCAGAGAGGTATCTTCAGTGCCACATTTGAAAGGAGGATCCCAGCTATGGGATCATTTCCCTCTGCTCCAGTTGGAGGTGCTCTTTCCCTGAGACTTTCATCCTCCTTAACAGCACAGAGGCTGTCAGACCAAGGGTGGGACCATTCTACTGTGTCCCAGAAAGTCTCATCTATGTACCTCTCTGTCTCCCTTAACTCCTCCAGTTCAGCCACCCTGGTCTCCAAAGCCCGTACACGGTCTCTGAGGGCCAGGAGCTCCTTGGACCAAATGCACACATACACCACCTGCCCATAGTGCAGGTGATCATACATGCTATAGTGGGTGCAATAAACTGTATAGCGCCCCCTCTGTTGCTGGATTTCTGCCTGCATTCTCTTTTTATTCCTGCAGCTTGTTCCTTTGTTGGTGTTTTGTTTTAATCAGGGGGTGTTTGGGGGGCTTTAAGTGTAGCTAGCTCCCCCTCAACACTCCCCCTCAAAACTCGCATGTTAACTTCTGCTGTTCACTAGCTCCTCTGCTCATTTAGGGGTGGGCCCTGGTCTTCCTGAGTATCCCTGCCCCTTGGTTAAGGGCTGCTAAAGGGCTTGGGGTCAAAGCCTGGTTAAAAAGCTCTCCTTAGCAGGCTGCTAGGCTCAGCACATAGAGTCCCCCAAACAAACAGACCACATGGTATGTTTCAGTCAAGCACACCACAAACACACACTACAGACAGACAAACTTACCCCAAGGGTCACATAATTGCTCCTCCTTCACCTGGAGAACTCCCTCACAAAACTTTTCAGTGCTGCTTATATGATTCACTATGTGAAAATAAAGCACTCTTCAGTACTCCTATATAAAAGAGAAAATTTCTCCTATGAAAAATCCTTGCTGGAGGCTGGTATTCAGACAGAGAAGTACAAAATTTTATTCTCAAATGCACTGTTACTCTTTTATATTTTTGGCATTATAAGGAGTTGAAAAGGCTAGATTTGCTAACAGTGATATCTAAAAGATGCAGTATTTCCTATTCTAAGTGCACGGAAATACTGCCATATTTCAAGTACCACTGACTGTTTTAAAAAGTATATACTGTGGTTGTTTAATAAATGTAGTATTCTGTGCAAAGTACAAGCAATAGAACAAAATGACCAAATATTAAAAACGGACAGAAGCCCCAATGCAGCAACAACAGCTTGTCCTCTTGGCACAGATGGCATTTGTATTACTCTATATGTTTTTACTATGTCACATAGGTGCAATATAGCCAGATTAGGAGTGGCAGGGTCAACTGCCAGGGAAACACTCAGGAGAGAGGATACTCCATGAAGTGACCTCTGTAGAGCTTTGTCAGTGTACACTCTTTAAACAGATAGCAAGTCCAGGAAACTGCAGAGCACCAGGGGGTCAGGCTTGGAAACCAGACTATCCCTAAGGTCGGTGTATCCCTGCACAATGCTCCTGTGGGCTTCCTCCACAACAGTGTTATAGAAACATGCTGTTACAAGCCATGTAGCCACTGGGTTTTTCCTGGCACCTGTGACTCATTCTTACTCTAATGGAATTGATGGTGCATAGGTCAGTTACTGCTGGTTCCATACTGATTTCCAGCAGAAGTTTGTATGGTGCAAAGAGGAATATGAAGTAGACTGCATCTGCACAGGGCTTCTATGGCAGGGGTGGGCAAACTTTTTGGCCCAAGGGCCATATCTAAGTATGGAAATTGTACAGCAGACCATGAATGCTCATGAAATTGCGGGTTGGGGTGGGGCCAGAAAGGGGGCTCTGGGCTGGGGATGAGGGGTTGGGATGCAGGAGGGTGCTCCAGGCTGGGACCGAGAGGTTCAGAGGGGGATCAGAGCTGGGGCGAGGGGGTCAAGGGTGCAGGCACTGGGTGGCACTTACCTCAAGCTGCTCCCAGAAGCAGCAGCATGTCCCCTCTCCAGCTCCTATGTGGAGGTGCAGCCAGGCAGCTCTGTACACTGCCCTGTCTGCAGGTGCTTGGGGCAGGGGCAGCGTGCCAAGCCCCTTGGCTGCCTCTCCACGTAGGAGCCGGGGGGGGTGGGGAATGACATGCTGCAGTTTCCAGAAGTCACGCGGAATGAGGCAAGACCCGGACCCTGCTCCCCAAGGGGAGCTTGAGGGCTGGATTAAAACATCTGGAGTGCCAGATGTGGCCCCTAGGCTGTAGTTTGCCCACCCCTGGTCTATGGCCTCCTGAGTCAGGAAAGACATTCAGAGATCTGCTTTCACTCCATACCCTCAGGGAGGTCTCTGACCCCAGTTACTCTATAATTATACAGTTTAAATGGGAGCATCTCACCAGAGTGGAAATAATTTAAGTATCTCAATATCTATCTTTAAATTTATATTCTTAATATTTCATTCAGATCAGTATGTGGCAATGAATTTCCTAGTTCTTTAACACCTGTTCCAAAGCCCACCGAAGTCAATAGAAAGTCTCCTATTTGCTTCAATGGGGGGCAGGGGGGTAGGGGTGGGGTGTTCAATTTGATTCAGACAGAAAAGGGGCAGGGGGAGAAGAGAGGAAATCAGTTGCATATTGAAATAAAAATCAGTAGTCTAACTTGTATTTAAACAATACACAATGAAACAGACAAATCTGAAATTTCTATGGGTTCCCTTCAATGCTTCTTAATCCCAGCATAGCAAAGTAAGGTATATGCACACACTTTTGAGAACACAATTTTATGTAACCAGACATTCAAATCAATGTATGCAATGTGTTTATTTGAACAAAACTAGTATCTGAAATACATGTATTTACAGTACTCCAGAGAGAGACATGCTAACAGTATATATATTTGCTTAAAATGCAGTGGAAAATCATGCAGACATGATTTTCAAACATGTAATGATTCTAGGTCAGTACTGCAGAATGCTGAGGCCCAGATCCTCAAAGATATTTGGCCTCCTAACTTGATGGATGTTAGGAGCCCAAATACTTTTGAGGATTTAGGCCCAGTGCCCTCTATGGAGTGCGCAGGACACTCAATTCCCACAAATTAAGTGGGATTTGAGGGTACTCTGCACCTTGTGGGGATGAGCCCCTCCCAAACCTCTTCTTTTTTAAAGTTCTAAACCATAATTTTTAGAATATATCCATTGCACACTTTTCACAAAGGATTACATTCATGAAAAGGTGTTTTAAAATTAAGCCATTTTTGAATTAGCCAAGTTCCAAATTATGTGGAAAACTTCAATGCTATGAAAAGAATTGTGAATCACAACTTTATTGAAAGGAGCACCAGGGCTGTGCCCCTACACATGCTTTTATTTCTTATTTTTAAGATGGCTTATTTTGAGAGGCTTGGGGACCTCTTGGATGAATTTTTGTCCCCATTCTCTTCCTTTTCTTGCTTCATCACCAGACAATGCAACACTGTATCACAACATAATGCTGACACCTGAAGTGACAACAGTCTAACCCAGAGAGCTTTTATCTATTTTTACCACTGGTGGCAAAGGTAAGTTTTTAATTAGGTTTTGTCCTGTTAGCTCTGCAGAGCCAATCCCTGGGGAGGAAAAGTGGGACACAGCATGGCATAGCGCAGTGTTTCCCAAACTTGGGATGCCGCTTGTTCAGGGAAAGCCCCTGGCAGGCCAGGCCGGTTTGTTTACCTGCTGCGTCCGCAGGTTCAGCTGATTGCGGCTCCTACTGGCCACGGTTTGCCGCCGCAGGCCAATGGGGGCTGCAGAAAGTGGCATGGGCCAAGGGACGTACCGGCCGCTGCTTCCCGGTGGCTTCCCGGTGGCACGATGGGGATAATGACATTCATCTACTTTGTGAAGCCCTCGAAGTTCTGTTCTCTTCTGGCTCATGCCACAATTGTTAACAGAGATATAGATGCAGAATATTTATTACTGGTGATCTTTACAGAAAAAGAAAAGCTTGAATAGTTAGCAGGGTTGGCAGCTAATTAAAATAATCTTTACTTATAAATAGGGCAAGTCTGATATGAAATTCAAAGAGAGATGATGCCATTTTGACAGTCATTTTTCAGACTGTGGGTCATATCAGCTAGCCTAGATCAGCATTGCTGCACTGAGTTCACTGCACATTCTATAAATCACTTCAGGAAAACCTTTTAAGTAGGTCCAGTCCTGTAGTCTTCACAGAAACAGCTCCTGTTGAAAGGACTCTACAATCAAGCATGAAAATAGTATTTCAGGGGAGAGGTTTGTGATTTTTTAAGAAGCTTCAAGATACAGAACGCACACCTTCAAGAAATTACTAAACAGATAAGCTCAGTCATTTTAAGGCATTGATTACTTACAGGCACATTCCTGACGTTTCAGCCATCACACACCCTTGAGAAAGGCCTGATGGCCAAAATGCTGGGAATGTACCTGTAAATATTAAAAGGCTTAAAATTACTGAGTTTCTCTCTTCACCTTTTTTGGAAGGTGTGCTTAGTCTATGTTGAAAAATTCACAATATTGCAATGATCACTGCAATAATGTATGCTGAGGATGTCTTAGTGCTACAAGAAAGGTGAAGTATTTAAACTTGCCACAACAGTCTCACATCACTATTTCTTCTATGATAATTACTGATTTGTCTTTTACAAGTTTGTTGCATTAGGATCTATTTAAAAAGAAAGATGGTGACTAATGAATATTGAAAAAAAATCCCCACATAGTGTTGGTAAAGCTTACCTGATAGAAGACCAGGAATTGGAGCAGCATGTGTGAGGTTTATGTAACTTGTTGAATGAAGAAGGGTTTATTCTCCTGTCTTTCTGCAGATTATCTAGTGATCTTGTGCTTTCTGGTTAGACTTAGCATAAAAGATTGAACTGTTGAAGATTATAGATAATGCTTTTGGAAACAAGGGCCCTAATCCATCAACACATTTAAGCATATGCCTAACTTTAAGCATTGAGTAGTTCCATTGTAATCAATGGGACTATTTATATGCTTAAAGTTTAGGACATGTTGATTCAACATGTTTAAAGCACCAATTAAAAGGAGCCAGTTACATAATTTCTAAAACATATGTTTGCATCAAATGTTTTGTAGGATACCAGCATTATAACTATTTAACTGCATTAAATATGAATAATGAAGAAAGCTACTTTTCTTTCACAGTTATAACCTTTATCTGCTGAAAGCCTTGTGATCCTTCTGGAGGAAAGGCACCATATAAGTGTAAAATTACACACTTCATATCGCACTTTGAAACCAGCCATCACTGTAAATATTATTCTAGCTCTCAGTGCACCAGCATGATGTTGAAGCAGCATGTAGCCTCCTTCTGCCTCTTGATGTGATCTCCACTGAAGGACACATACATGCAAGTACTTCTGTAGTTCTGCAGGCTTCTTTGTGAGGCAAAACCAGAGACATTTAACAAGTGGGGAGTTCAATTCCCTTCAGGGTTAATAAAAAAAACCACCACTTAAAGTTGCTGTTCATACATGAGTCTATCTCCAAACTCTGCTAAAGTATAAAGTCACCACCACCCCTCAATCCCCAAGAACAGTGCTCTTGCTAGAAGAAGTGGAGCAATATTGTGTGAGGATTCCACCACCACTGCAAGAGCCGTGCAAACTGTAGAGGTGTTCAGAGCAGCATGAGGAAGTAATGAAGGATTCCTCCAGTAATAAAGCTGCTGCCTAATCCTGTAGCCTTTACTCATGTGAGCAATTTTTTATTCACAGCAGGTGAAATTCACTCCTGTGTAGAACAGTAGATTTTCAAATGTGCCAAGGGATTAGGATCACACATGCTATTGATTTTCAATGGAATGTATGCTCCTAAATCCCGTCAGTGCTTTTGAAAGGGTCTTTCCGAAGGTTTCAGTGATGCACAGGCCTGCACTGACTCTTTGCACAAGGCTGAATTTCACCATTAAGTGGATCCATTGACTTAAATTGAGGGACAAATGGGGACAGGAGCAAAGAACTCTTATCACCATAATTCTAGTCCTGAGAGACAGGTCCCTAGTAATCTGTGTAAATAGAGTTGGGTGGCTTTTATTCCCCAGAGGTGCTAATTTAGCATAATTAAGAGCCTAACAAATTTTAGTTTTAAAATGGAGATGTGTTTAAATTACAGAAGTTTAACAAAGCCTCTAAAAAGCTATAAACTCCCCCATGGTTTTATTTTGTGAATATAAAAGTGACAAATTTTAAATCTGAAATTCACAAAAGGCTTCAGGGACTCAGATGCTGAGCCTGATACAAGCTTTTGTGGTCAAGGAACCCTCCTGATAACATGACAGTCATTGTCAGTACATTATAATTGTTGCCTTTGAAATGGTCCTGCAGTGCTACTGCAATTCCAATAGCCAGCCATTTATTTCATTACTACCTCAGAAAAGAAAGAGAGCCAATCCCACTTCTGTTGAAATCACTGGGGGGTTTTGCCAAGAAACATAGGAGTAGGAGGATCAGGCCCAAAGATGCCAATATACTACTTCAGTTGTATCTAGAAAAATCGAAACCTTTAAACTACATGAGGTGGTGATGTTCAGACTCCATCCATATATTTTAGAGTCCCTGAATATTCCATTAAAGTGGGCCTCTGATTGCCTCTTACCAGCTCTTATCATGGAAAGACTTGCAGGCTCTTAAGCCCAGAAGGAAGTGATGATGTTTGCAACATTGATTGTAAGTTACTTACAAGGAGATAGGGTGATGGTCCTGAAAGTAACTATGATTCTTGAACAACTATATATTCTTTTTCACTGCTGGGGTGTGCTGCATTATTTGGAATGACACACCTATTATCTAAATTGAAATTGGTTGTCTTCATTACATTCAGTTATATTGTGTAGTTTATGATACAACACATGCAATTACATTGCAAAATGGGAGGTTTTGTAAAATAAGATGAGAGAAAGTTGGAGCCAATGTGCCACAAGTCACCCACTCTTTTGGGATGAGAATAAGGACATTCCATAAGGAGTTGAAAAGCAACAGAGCACCATT
Organism: Lepidochelys kempii; assembly: GCF_965140285.1. Taxonomy (NCBI): domain Eukaryota; kingdom Metazoa; phylum Chordata; order Testudines; family Cheloniidae; genus Lepidochelys; species Lepidochelys kempii. The sequence goes on along the minus strand of NC_136382.1, from coordinate 176,238,856 downwards.
TATCTAAGATTATTTTAAATGTTACATTTCAGAGTTACTTTGGTTTAGGAAAGGGGATACTTTAGCCTGTGTGATGACTTAAGTCCCGAGTTTCACCACCCTAAAAATCAAAGGACCTAATCTGTTGGAGTTGTGCTAATTTAAACCAGGAGAGAATCCATTTCAAGTGATTTTTTAGTTTCACTGTTGCACATTCATAACTTCAATTGATCTAAATAGGAATTATTCATAGATATTAACAAAAAGGACACCAAAGGCCCTAATTCTGATCTCATGCCAGTTTTAACACTAACTATTGACTTCAGAGTTACTTGTAATTGACACCAGCCTTAAGTGCAATCAGACTCCAAATATTTAACTATTCTTCTGTGTTAGGTCCAAAGAAATTGAAAATGCAGTTAGGTAAGGGCCTGATCCAAAGTCCATCTAAGTCAGCTAAAAGATTCCCATTGACTTAGATGGACTTTGGATCAGGCCCTAAAGACATTACACATTTTAGATATGTTGGTTATCCACCTAGGACAATCCTACTGTTAAACTTCAGAATAGCGTTACTTTGATAGTGATGCTTTGCACAACTCTTAAGGCAGTGGATTTACAACAGGGAAATGGATTTATGTTCTGCATTTTAGAAAGATACAGTGAGAAAAGGAAGGGGCGAGGGAAAGTTTGTTTTTGTTTTCTCTCTCTCTCTTTTTTTTTTTTTTTTTGGATAGGTAGGGAGGCTTCAGGCACCTACTTAAAACCACCAATTACATTTTTTAAATAGTGGAGCTAGTTAGGCCTGTATGGCTCCAAAGCTTGGCAAGCCTGACAGGCTTGGCAGGTTTTTTCCCCCCCTCTAACTGTGCCATAGAGCCTGAGGCAAATAATAGCATTCCAGACTTGCCCAGCTTCAGAACTCAACAAAGAGCAAATACGTATACCCACAATCAAGTTTTCAAAGCCATGGATTTGGATTTAGCCATATGAGTTCTACAAGTGCCATATGAAGTTGTGTGGCTAAAACTCCATGTGCTGCTTTGAAAATGTAACAGTAACTTAGCAGAGCTAGGCTATGCCAGCATTCTTAAACAGAATTCTCCATCAAATCAAGTGGGAAATTCCACTTAAGAATTGATGGTACAACATTGTCTATATTTAACAAACACTGAGAATGGGATTTCTACAAGTGCTCATTGAGACCTAATGCTCAAGTTGACTCTGATGGGAGCAGAATTAGATCAATGCTTTTTGAAAATGCCACCCTAAGTGTAACACTTGCTGCCTTTGGGCTCATTGATATAAAGCTACTGCTTCTCCTGGGGATGGCAGGGTTACAGTGAAACTCTCCATTCTCTAAATCTGTCTCCACTTCATCTGATTATCCAGCCATGTTGAGTTCTTCTTAACATCTGATGATGATGTCATACAACATGGCTGGCTCCCCAAAAACAGCACTGGAAAGATTGTAAGGTTGTAAATTGAGGACCAGGCTAAAAGAGCATTCTTTCTTTCAGCAGTACTAAAATGCAAGCAATAAGGGCAACTGTATGTTTTACTTAAACCAAGATCCCTTCAATGGCTCCACCTGAAATCAATCAAGGAGGCTAATTTTGAATTGCTTATTTGACTAAGTGCTCATATGATTTAGCTTGTTCCATGGTTACAGGCACATAAATGACTGTAGGGGATCTTATCAATAAGCTTAATTTTCACTGTTCACAACAACAAGATTTGTTTGCTATTTTATTAATTTTCATGCCCCTATTTATGTTCTTGTGGCACCTTAGAGACTAACCAATTTATTTGAGCATGAGCTTTCGTGAGCTACAGCTCACTTCATCGGATGCATGCCGTGGAAACTGCAGCAGACTAAAGTCTGCATGCATCCGATGAAGTGAGCTGTAGCTCACGAAAGCTCATGCTCAAATAAATTGGTTAGTCTCTAAGGTGCCACAAGTACTCCTTTTCTTTTTGCGAATACAGACTAACACGGCTGTTACTCTGAAACCTATTTATGTTCTAGCTCTCTACTTACTAAAAGTATAGCGATGAGGAAACCGCTAGTGATTGTACTCCTACTTTCAGATCATTTCTTTTTGAAAGCAAACAACTGAAACAAAAATTGAGGTCTAAGTTGTATCTGTTGATTTATACTAGAAACTCTACTTTTACAAAGTAGATTGAAAAGGGTTATTTCTACCTACATAATATCCCTGCCTTGTCATCACAAGGTCAATTTCACAAACTGGATTATCCATTTTAATTATGCAAGGGGATTTGCATTTCTTTTCTAGTACAATGTTACATATTTTAAGATCACTTGTAACATTGACATTAACGGTACTCAACACCTGGCAGCATCAGGCTCTACCTGACATATCTTTATGGATAAACTTGTGTTACATTGGAGCCAACTTTGTGCTCAGTTCTGCAGGGTTGTTTGGCACCTTCAGCTCCTATTAAATTCATTGTTGACTTAGACCAGGGGTGGGCAAATTACAGCCCGTGGCCACATCTGGCCCACCAGATGTTTTAATCCAGCCCTCAAGCTCCCGCTGGGGAGCAGGGTCCGGGGCTTTCCCAGTTCTGGCACTCCAGCCAGGAAGTGAGATCAGGGGTTTGCCCCACTCCGTGTGGCTCCTGGAAGCAGCCACACGTCCCCCCTCTGGCTCCTATGCATAGGGGCAGCAACGGGGCTTTGCACTCTACCCCCTCCCCAAGCACCTGCGGACAGGGCAGAGTACAGAGCCACCTGGTTGTGCCTCCACGTAGGAGTCTAAGGGGAGACATGCTGCTGCTTCTGGGAGCTGCTTGAGGTAAGCGCCACCAGAGCCTGCACCCCTGACCCCAACCCTCTGCCCCAGCCCTGATCCCCCTTCCACTCTCCAAACCCGTCTGTCCCAGCCCAGAGCACCCTCCTGCACCCCCAACCCCTCATCCCCAGAGCCCGCACCCCCAGCTGGAGCCCTCTCCCTCCTGCACTCCAACACCCTGTCTAAGCCTGGAGCCCCTTCCCACACCCTGAACACCTCATTTCTGGCCCCACCCCATAGCCCACACCCCCAGCCAGAGTCCACACCCCAACCCCCAATTTCGTGTGCATTCATGACTCACCATACAATTTCCATACGCAGATGTAGCCCTCGGGCCAAAAATTTTGCTCACCCCTGACTTAGACCCTTATTTTGTGACTGATTTTCAAATCAGCTGAGGGGATGTGAATGCCATTTCACTAGAAACGGCATCAAAATCCTTTTGTGGCTGAGATTTTTCAAAGCTATCTAAGTCAACCACATATTTAAGAGTATATTGATTGGGCAAGAGAACAGTGGAGGAAATAAGTACTGAACATTTTTCCTGTTCATGGGCTTGCTCAGGGTCACATATAAGTATTTATTTTACTTTCTTCTGTATTACACATCATCCTAGTACAGAAGATTAATTTGATTTACCTCGTACCTTGAATTAATTTTATAAAATCATCAAGAGTAGACAAGTCCCACATTTAGGTGAAGCAATCTGATCACAGGAATCAATAGAAGATCCATTAGATTTATTTTTCCCTGAAAGCTAGGGTTGGCAGAAGTTCTCTCCTGCAGCCCTGGGAACACTACCCTTTCACTGAAACCTCAGTAGGGTCTTCTGTCCCCATTCCTCTTCAATCACACCAAAACCCAAAGACCCCCCAGCACCAACCTATGTTGGTCACTTCCCACCCCTCTTTTTATGACAGGGCCGTTAACTAGCAGCTCTCTTGTGCTGCAGCAGCCTTCAGAAGGCATGCTGATTTTCCACTGAATCCTCCATCTGCCCTCCAGCTCTGCCCCAACCAGTGCAGCTTCCCTATGTCTGGGCCAGGCTCCCCCTGTTCTGCAGTCCACAGGTACTGCAGAGGAAGGACCAAAGCAGGCAGAAGCTCATCCACTGCAAGTTGGCACCACAGCTACAGGCTCCTGCTTACCCAGCAAGTGGGCATAACTGCCCCTGCTGGCTAGAGGCTGCAAATGAAGCTTCCTACTGCCCAGTCAGCCTGGTAAACAGTTCATTGCATACAACTAGGGAAAGTGAGCCACGCTGTTTAGTACTGTTGCGTCGAACAGCCTCAGCCTCCTCTCTGCTCCCTTCCCTTCAGGGCCAGCCAAGATTTGAGGGGGAGATGGATATGTGGGGGAGGCACGGTTTTCTGGATTTTTCTTCCATTAAGTCCAGTGTTGCAAACTTTTACAATTTCTTCAAGTCCTGTGCTAGTTGCTGTTTTCCTTCAAACCCCAGCTCCTGAGGCCATGTAATTTTGAAAAAAAAAAAAAATCTTACTTTCTTTGAAAAAATTAATGGTAAGTTTCTAGTCCTAATAGTTGCAAAGAAAAACTAGAAAAAAGGAATCTTAACTCAAAAAAAATAGGCAAATAAAAAAAGAACTCAAAGTATTATTTTAAGCTTGATTTCATGATTTCTGAGTGCATAGGTTAGCAATACTGTACATTTTAAAGGGTAACTTCTTTTAAAAAAAGAAAAGACATGGGGCCTGAGTCTGATCTCACTTACACAAGTAAGAACCAGGAGTAATGCCATATTAAGTCAATAAAGTTACTGTAGTTGTCACCTACTCTTGCAATTTTATTGAGAGAATCGCAATTTTGGATGCATTTCTTTTAAGCCCCAGCTCCTAGAAATCAAGGTTATACAAGAATCCCAGCTTTCATTTTAAAGAAGTGAAATGAAGTTTTAGCCTTCATGGTTGTGAAGGTTATCTTGAAAGTGACCTGGGTGCTCCCTAAGGGCCCAGAAACCAGCAGGGACATTAAACCCCCAAAGTTTATTTTATTTAAAAAAATTGCATCTTTTTGAATGCTTGAAATTGGCAATACTAGCACTAGATCAGAATCAGGTCAGGTTTCTCCTTTGGGCGGGAGGAAATCTCTATATACTAGTGTGGAAAACTGACTCACCACCAGGCATGACCTCGCTGCTCTTTCATCTTTATTACCCCTCTACCAGAAGTTGTTCTGGTCCTGTGGTAGTCTGCCTTTTCTCACAAATCAGCCTTCTTGCTAGGTCATGTTTTAGTTCCATTTCTTCTAGGTGGAGAGTCCAGCACAAAATCCAGTGTTTTTACTTCTGATCCTGTGGTCATTACAGCCATGTCTCAGGGTTTTAAGTTATCCTTCTGGCAGGGAGCATCACACCACCCTCTGAGTGGCTAGCAACAGAACCCAGGCCCACGCTTTATATTGGGTTCCAGTTCCAGCCCTGTAATGAGCAGGCAAGGTCTGTCTCTTCTAACCCTTCCTAGGCTTCTTATAACCTCAGCCAGCCTTTCCCACCTCTAAGTTCAAACTTCTTTCAGGCCCAGGACTTGTATGGCTCCCCCTTGGAATCCTACAACAAACCCCAAAGCACAAGTACAAACTTAAACCAATTTCTACCTTCCTCGGACTTTGCCTTTCATGACTGATGGTCCCTTTACTCTGTTGAATTGAGGAACACTTCCCAGGGTTCTCTCCCTAGAGGTCCAGAGCCTAAGCTTTTATCAGTACCCACCACTAGCATTTGCTCTATTCCAGTGGCTGCTCTATGTCTCTATCCTCAAAAGAGTATCCCAGAGTCACGTGTCACCTCACCTTAATTTGCTCAGTCTAGAAAAGCATCTTGGGATGCCATTTCTTCACTACCCCCTACTGCTCCAGCCTTCCTCTCTTTATAATCACCAACAACAACCGACCAATGGGGCTTCATCTTTAATTAGGCCTGCCTACATCCCCTAGGTGAAACCAGGTGTCTTAGGCCCACATGAAGCCTTTCACCACCTGCAATGAGGTAGAGATCCACAAATATAAGTAGGTGTCTAAATCTTTGATCTACAAAACTCCCAATCAGCTGCTACTTAACTCTGTAGGCACCTAGACTCATTTGGCACGTACATTTTCAGGGTGAAAGTTCCCTAGGCACCTAGGTTTCTGCCAATGGCTATTTAATTATTTAGCCAAAGTTGCACAGCTTTAATAGGAAAGACTTAAAGCCCCCTACCCAACCAGACTATCCCATAGCTCAATGGTTAGAGCACTCTCCTGAAGGATGGCAGATTCCCATTCAAATCTTTTCTCCTTATCAAAAAGAGTGGGAAATTAAAACCAGGTCTCCCACATGCCAGGTCAGTGCTCTAATCACTAGGCTCAAAGTTATAAGGTCATCACTGCAACATTCTGTTCAGAGCACCCAGAACTGTAAGCCACTGTATTATTCCTCTGCCTCAGAAAGTAAGAGCTTTGCTACTGGTAAACTACGTGTCATCTCTCTGACATTCCAGTCTGTCCACCTTGCCAGCAAACTCCTTGAGACTCTGCCAGTCTAACCCTTGCCAGTAACAATCAGAGCCGTCTCCCTGCCACGCCCAGTCCCTCTGAATGGACTAGGGTGACCAAATGTCCTGATTTTATAGGGACAGTCCCAATATTTGGGGCATTGTCTTATATTGGGGCCTACTACCCCCCACCCAAACCCCAATTTTTCACATTTGATGTCTGGTCACCCTACTGGACACTCACAGAAATTATTACGTTCCCTGCCTCCAAAGCGATAGAGCACACAACAACCCATTAGCTTAGCTGAAGACTCACAGTTTAATATAACAGCACCCAAACAGGTTATAGTAAAACTAAGAATAAGTTTATTAACAAGGAACAGAGATTTAGGTAGTACTACGCAAGAGAAAAAGAGACTGTATAGTTACAAACAAAACAAAACACGCTTTCTAGTGCCTCAAACTTAATTTTAGCAAGTTACAGTCTTTGCCTAAGCAGTTTTCTCACTTACACCAAGTTACCAGCATTTTTAGCCTTCCTGACCAGGGTATCCAACTTTCACAGGCTCAGAGGGTGCTGTCCCCATGTCCCCTAAATGATGGACAGCTAAAATGACTTTTTGCTCCCCTTATATTACCCAAAGTCCATTGTCTCTCCTCAAGAGCTGGGAATGCATACCCAGGTATGTTTACTAAATTGTATCCTTTGCTACTCGTTAGTTTGATGGCTTCGTTTACCCTGTAAGTAAATGTACTTTAATTGTCCTCTGTCAGTAATCAAGCCAGTCAGACACACAAATACACATTCATTTGTTTAGGGCTCCACCTCCCAAACACATTTTAAGAACATATTTCCAGCACACACATAAAACTGTTTGTACATGGCCCATATGTACATCACACAATTATTTTCAGGACAAGCATGTCACCAGTTTACATATGATACCTTACATGACACTTTAGATACCCCCAAGTCACTGCTGTCATAATATGTAATGAGTTTGCCCGGCCTGATATGAGTTACAGTATGGTTGGCCCTCTGCCATCTGGCATTGATAGGGTTCCCAGCAGGGCCGGCTCCAGGCACCAGTGTTCCAAGCAGCTGCTTGGGGCGGCAATTAGAAAGGGGCAGCAGTTCCTCCGCCCGCGGCGGCAATGCAGCGGCAGCTTCTCTGTTCCGCCCAGCGCCGCAGCAAATCGGCGGCAGCTTCTCCCTTTTGCCATCCACGGCGGCTGTTTTTTTTCCACTGCTTGGGACAGCAAAAACTGTAGAGCCGGCCCTGGTTCCCAGAGTCACAATCACCATCTCCTTCTCCTCCTCCAACTGTTTTGCATGGAGCAAGGCAGGTGCCTAACTCATTTTCACAAGACATGACTTAGTGCCTAAGACACCTGACTCCAGGAGATGGGTTCCCAGCTGTTGTTTATAAACAGAGATGGGCACCTATCTCCAAGGGAGAGGCAGGGCTTAGGATACACTCAAGTCATCAGCACCTCCCATTGGCTAGTTTAGCCAAGAAATCACCTAGTGAGCTGACTTCTGTGTATCTCTCTCTTCATTCACTGTATAGAAACCCTAGGTGACTAACTCAGGCTTTGTGGCGCTCCAAGTTTTTAAAATGATTATCTACATGCCTGAAAGCCTAAGTCCCTTTGTGGATCTGGGCCACAGTCTCGCCCATAACCCTTTCATAAGATCAGACAGACTTAGCAGTGATTGAGGATAGGATCCAGGGAATTTGTGGGGCTATCACTCCTCAAGATACATATTACCATGCAGGACAGGTTCAACAGTATTTGGCAAATTGGTAATTCAATGAATTTCACCATTTTTAGGTGAATGATTTATCCTTTGAACTTAGTATTCAATAGGCACTGGAACACTGTGAGAGCTGCTATATTGCAAATAACAAAATTATTACAATGAATCATAAGGCAAACTGCTTAAGAAGTAAATGCCCTAGTCATAAGATCGGTTGGCATTCTGAGAATATAAGTGGTATTTATATGTGCCCAATGAATGTGGAATTACTGTGGGGTATTTTTGTGAGCGTGTGCAAATTTTAGAGTGTGCAGGTTTTTTATATTTGATTTTGAATATTAAGGACCCATATAATGTCATCTTTCCATGCATGGAACTCTGAGAAGTCATTAATTCCTCACATGGATGATTGATTAATTAATATTGGTAAAGCCCTTGGAGCTTCTCAGATTACAGGCCAAATGCAAGTGGAAAATAATGCATAATTCAATAGTGGTAATGGATAATACATTATTATAATTATTTATCATCATTACCACCAAAAGGAAATTGTACATAAAATGGATGTCAAGAAGGATAGTTCCCTGAATTTTGACTGATTTGTGCAATTATGACGTTAGAATAATTTTGTCCATTTGGGAAGAACCCCTGAAATGGGTTCCAGCACTTTAACCTAACTTCTTGTTCCCTCTTGCTTACGATATAATGTTGAAAAAGCAAAGTTTTCAGGGAAAGCATTCTTTGCTGATGGAATAATACACCTAAACCTGATATGAGTACTGCTGAAGTTCTCATATTGTCTCAAAGAGAAACTATTCCAGTTACTGAGACCTCAAACCTATTTTCAGATTTCCTTCATCACAAAGTGTGATAGACCTAGGCCAGTTGGGTTCAGCAGAGGAGCCGTATTGGGATCCAGGAAGTGGGCGGGCAAAGCCCACTGCTAAAGGATCCCCCCCAGTCTAAGGGGGGGCCACAGGACCTGGAAATCAAATAATTACGGGGGACAACTAATGAAATAACAGGGACAGGACTGCGGTCAAAGGGTCAAATGAAGGGAACCAGACGGGGACACAGAGTAGAGAACCTCGGACAGTGCCCACTGCTTCTCGAAGGCGTCAAGGGAGTCAGTGGATGCTGCCCAGAGGAACTCTGCCCAGAGACGTGAATGGACGGAGGATCAGAAATAGGCCCCACAGTCACAGGAGACTCCATCGGCCAACCTCCTCACCCTGGTTTTATAGATGGCCACTTTAGCCAGGGCCAGAAGGAGGTTGACCAGGAGGTCCCGTGACTTAGTGGGGCCACGGATAGCGAGTGCATAGATAAGGAGGTGAGGGGAAAAGTGCAACCAAAATCTTAACAAAATATTTGTGAGGAGCCGGAATAGGGGCTGCAGCCTGGCACACTCCAGGTATATGTGCACCAGGGTTTCCCTCACGCTGAAAAAGGGGCAGGTGTCTGGGATAGGGGTGAACCACGCCAAGTACATGCCCATGCTCACGGCCCCATGAAGGAGCCGCCAACTGATATCCCCGGCGGGCCTGGGGACCAGGGTGGAATATAGGCTGGCCCACTGGGGCTCCTAACCCTCTAGAGGTGGTAGGAGGTCCTGCCACTTTGTGTTGGGGCGGGACGCGAGGGTGAGGATGTGAAGGGTGTGGAGCACAAGCGTGTATAGAGGTTTCCTTGGCGCCGTCTGAAAACAGACCAGCTGCAAATTATGCAGCTGGCTCATGGTGAAGGGATGGGGGGTCGGTCGGGTCCACGGGGCAGGGGCCCACGAAAAGGTCCGGAGGGTCTGGGGTGGAGGATGGGTGGGGCGTGCCCTCTCTTAGGACCCGGTCGAGGTAAACCCGAGCAGCGGGCAGCAAAGCAGCCCTCACCTCCTGAAGTACGCGCCGGGGAGTACAAGGCCTGGAGAGCCCCAAGCACTGAGTGAGCATTAGTCCAGGAGGTCTCCAACTCTGGTGACTTCTGCCAGGACCAATCTCTGGCACACTGAGGGGGACTCCAGGAAGGAGGTCGATTGCCCCATGCCCACGAGGGACAGCCCATGGGGCTCGGATCCCGGCCGTGTGGCACCAGCCGTTGCCTCAGTCGGCTTGGCGGCTGTCAGCAGGGTGCTACCTGTGGCCGGGCAGATGGAGGAGCCCAGGGGACCCTCGGAGGCGGAAGCAGAAGCAGCGGTTAGGGGGAAGGAGCATGGTGAAAGGGGGGCTGGGGTTAGGTCGCTCAGATGGAGGCCCACTGGCAGAGGGTCGTCCTCCCACTGGGTGATCGGGGTCAGACCCAGGGCCTCGATCTCCTCGTATATGGAAGGGAGATCTCCTTCCACCACCCCGGAGTTCTCCTCGTCAGCGCCCGAAGCAACACTTGCCCCAGGGCTCACAGGGGGTCCAGATGTTAGCGGGGCAGGAGGGGCTCCATCGGGGGCCTCTGAGGGAAGGGACTACAATGCAGGGGCGGTACTGCCCTCCAGTGCTGCCATGTCTTCCCCAGCTGGTACCAGTGGATGGAACGCACCCATGGGCAAGGCAGAAGGCTTGGCATCGGTGCCCCCCTTCCTGGTCTTCTGGGGGGTCTCTGCATCGGTGGAAAGGAGCGGAGCTCGAGCCTTCCACTTGCTCCGCTTCCCCTGGACTAGGGCCCAGCCCTCCATAGCATCATCCGGGGGCCAGCTAACAGGGGTCGGGTCGGGGGGCAGGGGCAATGGCTCAGGGCCTTCAGGAGGCAGCGGTGGGGCGGCATGAGGGAGGGAAGATTCCCCCTGGGGACGGCCCTCTCCCATGCCCAGCAGTATCCCTGCCGCACCCTTTTCTACAGACCCCGTCGGATTGCAGGCAGCAGAGGCGGGGCTCTCCCGCTCGTCTGGGCGTGCTGGGGGAAGTACCCCTTGGGCCCGAGCGGGAGCAGTGGTGGACTGAGGAGGAGGAGGGGTGGCTCTGGGCGCCAGGCAGCCAGGGGCACCGGCGATGACGGGGCCGTCGCCCTGCCAGGGCTCGGGGATCCCAGATGCCCCTCCTTGCCAGGCCAGGGGGCAGTCCCTCTGGAGGTGTCGTCCCTCCAGAGGTGCTTCATCGCCCGGCAGAGGTAGCACTGGGCCTCCCCCATAGAATAATGCATCCAGTAACGGGCCCCCCTTGAGCACCTCTCTGTCACGCACTGCCGGCGGAACAAGAGGACGTGACAGAGGGTGGGGTCTTTGCAGCCCAGTGGGAGAGGGCTCACGACAGAAAAGGGTTTCCCCAGGGTAGAGAGGGCGGGTAATAGGGCAGCATTGGGAAGAAAGGGAGGGACAGAGGTCAGGACCAGACGGACACTCAGGTCCTCCAGTGGCTCTAGGGGGACGAATTCCCCCCACTGCCAGGCCCTTCTCCACCACCTCCTGGGCAGCAGCCTCCAATGCTAGGAAGAATACAACCGTTCTGTACATTTTGGAGTCCACCATGATGGCCGTGGCAACCCTCGCCAACGCCAACCCTCGCCAACGCCTCCATGTAGGTTTCTACTTGGGGAGAGGCGGGCACCAGGAGGCAATGGACACCGTGCTTCCTGGTCATGGTGGGAAAGGGGCCCCGGCCGCTATAGATGGTAGCGGAGGTGGTGGGTGGGAGAGATGATTTAGTGGCAGGTGGGGAGGCTGCCGCCACCTGGGCATACGCCCTGGGGGCTGGAGGAGGGGCACCCGGAGAGCTGGTGGAGGGAGCAGCAGGTATGGACGCCCCAGCTGGTGGCGGGGCCGCGGCAGTGGGGGCAGCCCCTGCCATGGAGGGCCTGGTCTTTTTGGCGGGGCCTTTCCCCTTCTTCCAACCCTGGCCCTTCCCGCCTGCTGGGGGGGCTCCCCTAGAATCTGAGGGGGCGAGGGACGTGGCAGCAGCAGAGGTCACCCCAGTGCCCGGCACTCCTTGTGCCCCAGCGGGGGCGGTGGCAGATGGTTTGGCAGCGGCGGTTGAGGTAGAGGCTTGGGGGGGTGATGGAGGGGCAGCTGGGTCTGTTGGAGGGCCCCCACCTGCCATGTCCCCTGCCCTAATGAGCAGGGAGGGAGGGGAAAACACCATAGAGAGGAGGGGAAAGGGGAAGCAGGTCAACCACTTCTCCCCGCTAGGCTGCAGGCAGAGGAGGAGGGCGCCAAAAGGGGTGGGCTGGACGGGGGGGTCTATGAAGGGCTTGTGGGGGGCAGCCACCGACTCAGGATGGGAATCCGGCTCCTCTAGCTGCACTGGGGGGGCGGGGGGGTTATAACAATGTTGGGTGGGTGCAGTGAGATAGGGGCAAACTCAAACAGGGGAAGGGCACAAGCGCATGGGAGGGGGCATGGGCGTGCAAAGGGAGGGGCTAATCAGGGCAAGGGAAACTGCAGGGTAGGGGAAAACAGCCAGGCTGGAGGTAGGACAGGGAACCAAGGGGCTAGTTTCAGAGGCCAGGGTGGGGCAAACAAACAAAAGCAGCAGAGGGAAAACAAACTGAAGCTAGTAAGTGGGGGGGGGCTGGGGCAAAGGGAAGGGGCAAAATGCTGCAAGAGGCAAATGGGGCAGGTAGCAAGGGACAAAGCCGGGGGCTTGCTGAAGGGGGTCAGTCCAAGGTGGGGGGCACGTGCGCTTGCACAAAAAAGTCAGTAAGGGCTGGCTGCTGTTTCAGGCCCAAAAGGTGGAGAAAGGGCACGGCGAGCCAAGCAAACAGCGGAGTCCCAGAGGCAGGAGCTCGAGGCAGATGGTAGGTGTCCACTGGGGGTGGTGGAGGGGGCAGTGATGACGGTGGTGGTAGGGGTTGAGGGGGGGACACAGGGATGGACTAGGGGGCAGGCTCCATGCCACACCCCCTGTGTCCCCACAAACACAGTCAAAACCCCCACCACAAGAGCACAGTTCAAAAGTTACTCAAGGCCCCCTCCACAGTGTTCTGCAGAGTCCCTGTGTGCTTCCCCAGCAGTAGATGGTCCTCTTCTTCTCCTCCTTCGGGTCCAGCAGCTCCCGGGCAGCAAAGGCAGCAGCAGCTCCAGGCGGCAGGCAGGCAGAAAGGACCCCTCACAGGTGGTGGTGGCGGCATCCGCAGCAGCAACGGCCAGGCCTGGGGTCCCTCACTCCCCTCCTCTGGGGAGCAGGCCAGCAGCCCCCCCGCCCCCAAGGGTCTGTAGCTGGAGCAGCAGCAACCAAGGGCGGGACAGCAGCTAGCCAGCAACCACGTAGCAGAGAACTGGGGCAGGGGTGGTGTCTGGCCCAGCCAGGGGAGCAGCTGGAGCGGTAGCAACAAGAGCCCAGGGCCGAGCAGCAGTCTCCCTCCTCCCTCTAGGCCAGTTGGGTTCAGCAGAGGAGCAGAAGGCCGATATACCGGTCACTGGATTAATTTAAGATTCACACTCCACCTGGAACTTCATATTGAAGGATCTGAGCCATACAAGGAGGAAGCTGCTACAGCTATGCTGAGAAATTCCAGTGGAGGGGAAATTTTTAGCATTGCTACATTTAAATCTAGACTGTTTGCCAAGTTCTCCAAACTGGATGGTATGAGAGGGCTCTTGATCAGTAAAAGAAGGGGAATGTGATTATTAGTAATAAGATGAGTTAACTATCCATTAATTGGCATTTTCCTAAAAGGATTGTTCTGATCATAAGAATTTTTGTAAATGCTCTCTAGTTAGTAAAAAAAAAATATGTTAAGTAGGAGTTTAAATGGCCTTCTGTGAAATAGCTGTGTTATCTCTTGATTACAGTACATTCTGATACTGTCTTCTTAGCACTGAAACAGACAGACATCTGAATATGTGTTACTCAGAGTTTGCTGAGATAATAGATTATTAACCATTTCTCCTTCCTATATTCTGTATTAATAAAGTTTCCTTTAGAAACATTAATTGCTTTCATCAAGGGTGTCCTCCCATCTAGGATGTGAGATACAAATTATATTTATATTGAAATGCTTGTGCCTATATATGATTTTAACCAATTAATAGTTCTGACAAAAAGAAACTGTGGGTCAAATTCTCGGTAGAACTACATCAGTTTATATCAGTTGAATCTTGATCTAGGGTATTTAATATCCCCAAATTCTCAAGTTCTAAACCAGCTTTTCTTCATGGTTCCCTTTAACCCTGTATGTTTTCCTGTATAGAGAATTTTTATGTTAAATACCTTCAAAATTATAAATCCTATGGAAGCTGCTACACTATACATATCTTTTGGTATTATTTAGACTTTCTGTAACTTATTATAGTTAGGGCCCAATCTTGTAAATCCTTACTCATGCATCTAAGTAGTACTGCCATGAATAACGGTTTGCGGGACTGCAACTTTAAGTGGTCTTATCAGGCCTGACGCAACTCCCACTGAAATTGGTGGAAAACTCCCTTTACCTTCGATGGAAGTTGGATGAGACTCCTTTATACTGTATGGTGGAGGTATTAATTCCATAGCTCCAGCAGGGTTTGAACCTTGTATCCCTTATCAGCACGCAGACCCTTACACAATGGTTTTTGATCACCCCAAGGAATATTGACAGAGACTTAAATGCATTAACTTATAATGCCTTTCCCCTAAATCTTTTAAGCAATCTTGTAAATTCAGAGGCTCCACCTGAGAGCAAAGGCATAGTGACTTAAACCTTTGGACCTGTACATTGCCAGTGTGAGGGGTAATAATTAGGTGAGGTGCATGGTGTCTGAGGGGGGAGGGATAGCTCAGTGGTTTGAGCATTGGCCTGCTAAACCCAGGGTTGTTAGTTCAATCCTTGAGAGGGCCATTTAGGGATCTGGTGCAAAAATTGGGGATTGATCCTGCTTTGAGCAGGGGGTTGGACTAGATGACCTCCTGAGGTCTCTTCCAACCATGATATTCTATGATTCTATGATATACATAGCCACATTTTCAAGAATATAGCCTCCTTTTTTTGTGGGCATTATTCATTTGTGCTTTCTTAAAGGAAGACTGAGCCTCAGCCCTTTAAACATGTACTCCATAACATATCACTGAATATACATGCTTGGTCAAATCCTCAGCTGCTCGAACTTAATGTACCTCCATTGAAGTCAATGGAACTTAGCCAATTTATACCAGCTCACTGTCTGTACTTTGAAAAAACATCTTGTTTTGTATAAATATTCAGATAAATAAGTGAAATAGCAATACCCACCACCCCAAACAAACTAACCCTTTTCCCCTCCACCTTTTCTGAATTAATATGTAGTTAAATAAAATTGGTATTTTTAACTTTCTTAAATTAAAAAGAATTGTACTCTGGTGTTAGTTACATTAAAAAAGACACCACTGAGTTCAATGGAAACTAGGGCTGTCAAGTGATTAAAAAAAATTGTGATTAATCATGTGATTAATTGCACTGTTCAACAATATTGGTTGATCATAGGATGACTATGAGCCGCCAATGTGATATGGCTGTGAACAAAGCTAATGCAGGCTTGGGATGCATCAGGAGAGGTATTTCCAGTAGGGATAAAGAGGTTTTAGTACCGATATACAAGGCACTGGTGAGGCCTCACCTGGAATACTGTGTGCAGTTCTGGTCTCCCATGTTTAAGAAGGATGAATTCAAACTGGAACAGGTACAGAGAAGGGCTACTAGGATGATCCGAGGAATGGAAAACTTGTCTTATGAAAGGAGACTCAAGGAGCTTGGCTTGTTTAGCCTAACTAAAAGAAGGTTGAGGGGAGATATGATTGTTCACTATAAATATATCAGAGGGATAATTCCCCGAGAGGGAGAGGAATTATTTAAGCTCAGTACCAATGTGGACACAAGAACAAATGGATATAAACTGGCCTCCAGGAAGTTTAGACTTGAAATTAGATGAAGGTTTCTAACCATCAGAGGAGTGAAGCTTTGGAATAGCCTTCCAAGGGAAGCAGTGGGGGCAAAAGATCTATCTGGCTTTAAGATTAAACTCGATAAGTTTATGGAGGAGATGGTATGATGTGATAACATGTTTTTGGTAATTAAATATTCATGGTAAATAGGCCTAATGGCCTGTGATGGGATGTTAGATGGGATGGGATCTGAGTTACCCAGGAAAGAATTTTCTGTCGTATCTGGCTGGTGAATCTTGCCCATATGCTCAGGGTTTAGCTGATCGCTATATTTGGGGTCAGGAAGGAATTTTCCTCCAGGGCAGATTGGAAGAGGCCCTGGAGGTTTTTCGCCTTCCTCTGTAGCATGGGGCATGGGTCACTTGCTGGAGGATTCTTTGCTCCTTGAAGTCTTTAAACCACAATTTGAGGACTTCAATAGCTCAGACATAGGTGAGAGGTTTTTCGCAGAAGTGGGTGGGTGAATTTCTGTGGCCTGCGTTGTGCAGCAGGTCAGACTAGATGATCATAATGGTCCCTTCTGACCTTAGTATCTATGAATCTATGAATAATAGAATACCATTTATTAAAATATTTTTGGATGTTTACTACATTTTCAAACATATTGATTTCGATTACACACAGAATACAAAGTGTACAGTGCTCACTTTATATTTTTTATTACGAATATTTGCACTGTAAAAAAACAAAAGAAAGTAATGTAGTGCAATCTCTTTATGATGAAAGTTGAATTTACAAATGTAGAATTATGTACAAAAAATAACTCCGTTCTAAAATAAAACAATGTAAAACTTTAGAGCCAGCAAGTCCAATCAGTCCTACTTCTTGTTCAGCCAATCACTAAGGCAAACAAGTTTGTTTACATTTTGCAGGAGATAATGCTGCCTGCTTTTTGTTTACAATGTCACCAGAAAGTGAGAACAGGCGTTCTCATGGCACTGTTGTAGCCAGCGTCACAAGATATTTACGTGCCAGATGCTCTAAAGATTCATATATCCCTTCATTCTTCAACCACTATTCCAGGGGACATGCATCCATGCTGATGACGGGTTCTGCTTGATAATGATCCAAAGCAATGCGGACCGATACATGCTCATTTTCATTATCTGAGTCAGATGCCACCAGCAGAAGGTTGATTTTCATTTTTGATGGTCCTGGTTCTGTAGTTTCACATCGAAGTGTTGCTCTTTTAAGACTTCTTAAAGCATGCTCCACACCTTGTCCCTCTCAGCTTTTGGAAGGCACTTCAGATTCTTAAACTTTGGATGGAGTGCTGTGGCTATCTTTAGAAATCTCACATTGGTACCTTGTGTTTTGTGAAAGCTGCAGTGAAAGTGTTCTTAAAATGAACAACATGTGCTGGGTCATCATCCAAGACTGCTATAACATGAAATATATGGCAGAATGTAGGTAAAACAGAACAGGGGACATACAATTCTCCCCCAAGGAGTTCAGTCACAAATTTAATTCACACATTATTTTTTTAACGAGCATCATCAGCATGAAAGCATGTTCTCTGGAATGGTGGCCGAAGCATGAAGAGGCATGCGAATGTTTAGCAAATCTGGCACGTAAACACCTTGCAATTCTGGCTACAAAAGTGCCGTGCCAATGCCTGTTCTCACTTTCTGGTGACATTGTAAATAAGAAGAGGGCAGCAGTATCTCCTGTAAATGTGACAAACTTGTTTGTCTTAGCGATTGGCTGAACAAGAAGTAGGACTGAGTGGACTTGTAGGCTCTGAACTTTTACAGTGTTTTGTCTTTGAGTGTAGTTATGTAACAAAAATATCCATATTTGTAAGTTGCACTGTCATAACAAAGAGATTGTACTACAGTACTTGTATGAGGTGAATTGAAAAATACTATTTCTTTGTTTACAAATATTTGCACTGTAAAATGATCATAAATAATATACACTTTGATTTCAATTACACAAAATACAATATGTATGAAAATGTAGAAAAACATCCAAAATATTTAATAAATTTCAATTGGTGTTCTATTGTTTAATAGTGCGATTAATCACAATTAATTTTTTAATCATGATTCATGTTTTTGAGTTAATCGTGTGAGTTAACTGTGATTAATCGACAGCCCTAATGGACATGCACACAACAAGCCAGAATACAGACTGTCATTTTATTTAAACTCTGTTTTTTATTTGTAGTGATGCAAATGTTTATATGACCTGATTCACTCTCGCTAATGCAAGGAGGTGTATATTCCAACTCTATGCACCAGAGAGTCCCTTGCACCATAAGATTAATTCTCTCTAAGGTTTCACCTTGTTAATATGGTGCATTTCATACCCAAGGGCCCTACGGTAATTTACAAGTTATGCCATATCCTTTCTGATAGTTCCCAACATGGATGCAAAAGGAATCAAAAACCTATCCCTTTGCACTAACCTCTTTTAGGTGGCGGTGATGCACTGTAGCAGCATCTTTCCTCCCACCCATGGACTACATAAAAGTTCCTTGTGTAAATTTATTTGGGCTTCTGTGGACTTCGGGGGGCTGTGATTAAGCAAAAAGAGAGTAGAGCTAAGACAGTAGCAGCATTTTAGTAGAACCCTCTGGGGATTTTCCTGACTAATGTCCTGATCCTGCAAACCTCCAGAATTTATAAGAAAATGATTTATGAGTAATAGAATCATAGAAGATTAGGATTGGAAGAGACCTCAGGAGGTCATCTAGTCCAAGCCCCTGCTCAAAGCAGGACCAACCACAACTAAATCATCCCAGCCAGGGCTTTGTCAAGCCAGGCCTTAAAAACCTCTAAAGATGGAGATTCCACCACCTCCCTAGGTAACCTATTCCAGTGCTTCATCACCCTCCTAGTGAAATAGTGTTTCCTAATATCCAACCTAGACCTCCCCCACTGCAACTTGAGACCATTGCTCCTTGTTCTGTCATCTGCCACCACTGAGAACAGCCTAGATCCATCCTCTTTGGAACCCCCCCCTTTAGGTAGTTGAAGGCTGCTATGAAATCCCCCTTCACTCCTCTCTTCTGCAGACTAGATAAGTCCAGTTCCCTCAGCTTCTTCTCATAAATCGTGTGCCCCAACCTTCTGATCATTTTCATTGCCCTCCGCTGGACTCTCTCTAATTTGTCCACATCCTTTCTGCAGTGGGGGAGCCAAAACCGGACGCAATACTCCAGATGTGGCCTCACCAGTTCCGAATAGAGAGGAATAATCACTTCCCTCGATCTACTAGCAATGCTCCTTAGTCCTGCTGAAGGCAGTGGGATTACTCATGGGAGCAAGTTTATGCTGACACTGTTTTAATGATGATACTAGCAGTGCTAGAGTTAACTAGCAATGAGTTATACAAACTCCTGTTCCATGAGTAGAAAGGCACTCTATAGAGGGGAGGAGGTGTCCAGCCCTGCGTGAGTAGGGAGATGATGGGTTATGTGGAAGAAAGTCTTCACCGTCAAGGAGTTTATTTTCTGCCCAACTTTGGTTATGGCAATGGTTTATTCTTTGGTATGTCAGGTTCTTGTCCCAGTCCAATTCCTAGTAGACTGGTATTTGAATTACGAAAGCCACCACTGCAAATGGCACTAACTGGCACCCTGTTTGGAACTTTCATTAGAGAGGTGAAGGACTGAACAGGCCATGGAGGCTGAACTACCCAGTCACCCTTAGAGGTGGTCAGCCAGAACGAGGCATGAGGCACAAGTGGAACAATAGCATGAAGCTTGGCCTGCCATGATGTACTTGTTCTTTTATAAATCTTGCAAAGGATTGGCTCATTTCCAGGGCTGTCAGGCTAGCACCTAACACAAACACTAAATTCTCATGAAAAATGAAAATTAAAACAGTAATTTTTTTTGGTAATATTTCATGGTAGGCCTCAGCTGGAGTACAGTGTCCAATTTTGGTCACTAATGTATAGAAAGGATGAAGAGGAACTGGAAAGGATTCAGAGGCAAGTGACAAAGATGATCAAAAGGATGGAATGCAAGCCATATGAACAAAGGTTGAAGGAACCGGGTATATTTAATTTGGAAAAGAGGCGATTACGGGGGGACATGATAACAGTCTTCATATACTTTAAAGGCTGCCATAAAAAAGATGGAGAAAAGTTGTTCTCTCTTGCCACAGAGTGCAGGACAAGAGGCAATGGGTTCAAACTACAGCTTAGAAGATTTAGATGAAATCTCAGGAAAAACTTCCTAACTATAAGGACAGTAGGACAATGGAACAAACTGCCTAGGGAAGTCTTGGAAGCTCCTTCACTGGAGGTTTTCAAGAAGAGACTGGATAGCCATATGTCTTGGATGGTTTAGACACAACAAATCCTGCATCATGGCAGGGGGGTTAGACTAGACCCTTGCAGTCCCTTCTAACCCTGTGATTCTATGTCACACAGCTCTAAGTGTAAGTTTGGAGATGGCAGCAGGAAGAGATGTTACCAATGCTGTGCTGCTGATTGCTGTCAACTCTCATTGAAATCAGTCAGAGCAGAGGTTGCTCAGCACCTTACTGAATCACATTCCACAGCTACTACAGCAGAGAGTGAAATGCTAAAGATTAAAGATTTAGGCCTAAATTTTTAAATGCATGTCTGCACTTTTTCACAAACATGAGTTGTATGTGCAAAACATCCAATGCCTGCATGCTAGTCACACAGTATAACCTCTATCCAGCAACGCATGAGGATCAGTGTTTAATTTTAAGCATGCAATTAGTCCCATTGGCTTCAATTGAACTATTCATACACTTAATATTTAGCATGATCTTTAGTACTTTTCTGGATCAGGGCCTATATGTGCATGCAAATCCCCAAATTGCCAGCACTATTCGTATTTTGCATGTAGAACCCATGCATGCAGAATCTTAGAAATGTAGGCCACAGCCTTTCAGCAAATATTTAAAACCTTCCATTGCCAAGGGAAGTAGGAGGAAAACAACAATGGACAGCATGAACATGTGCTGGAGATATTTCTGCCTGCAAATTTTTTTCAAGCAAACAATTTTATAAAACAGGTTTCAGAGTAGCAGCCGTGTTAGTCTGTATTCACAAAAAGAAAAGGAGGACTTGTGGCACCTTAGAGACTAACAAATTTATTTGAGCATAAGCTTTCGAGAGCTATAGCTCACTTCACTGAGCTGTAGCTCACGGAAGCTTATGCTCAAATAAATTTGTTAGTCTCTAAGGTGCCACAAGTACTCATTTTCTTTTTAATTATAAAACAGAGGATGTACAGTACCTTAATTTTCATTATTTGGTTTATAGTAGCACAGAGGCCCCCAACCTCCAGGCATTGTACAAACACAAATAAAAGATGGTCCCTGGTTCTCTTTACTTTCTCTGTTGCAACCCCCTTTTTCTCCACAACTAACCAAAAATGAAATGAAGTGAAGAAAAGAAAGCATAGGTTCCAACTCTTGGGGAGAGTATTGGCAATTTCAGCTTAGTTGCATCGTTTGCGCAATTTTCACACTAGTATATTAGGCAAAGGGTTGTACTTCTGGTACAAAAAGTAATATCAAAGTTATGCAAGTATTTAGAATGTGTACAGGATCTACTGTAGATTAGTGTATATTCAGTGACCAAATAAGAGTCATGGGGATTTCTTTTTTTAAATACAGACAGAATGCACTCACAATCTTTAGTTATTCATCAACATTTATGGAGACTGATTGGCTATCAGGCACCAAAATGGGAATTCTGGTTTGAAGCTGTCAAGAGAATAGGTTTGATAGCTTCTGATATGTAACCACTGATATGCCTGTGACTAGATAAAGATACATAGCTGCTGTCAATGATTCAGTGTGTGCCATTTCATATGAATGTTTCTTTGAGTCTGGGGGTATCTAGCTGTCCAGGAATCTCTGTAAAAAAGGCAACTTTGTTACTCCTTTGAAAGTAAATGCAAACCTAATGGAAGCAGAGAATTGGGAACACAAATACATTCATACACAAGAAAGAAATGCTGGAGCTCTTTGTAGCAGAGGTGTCATTTCTGCTTACACAAAAAATAGGTGGGAATTTTCCATTCTGTCCTCTGTACTGAGAGTGAGACAGAATAGCAAGTGTTCTCTGTGGTCTGTAGTTCAAATGAGGAAGAAGAAGAATCATTTTCCCCCTTATATCACAATCAATACGGGATGTACCACTTATCAGTCACCCAGAGTGCAGTGTTTTGTTTCTCTTTGATGAACATGAATGAGTCTCAGTAAAGTATCAGACATTATGAATCATTGTCCTGCACTTTGGGAGGCGAGATTGCTGATGAGGGAGATATAAGGGGAATGTCTCCACTGACTGAGCTGTTAGAAATCAGTAAATATCCCAGAATTCTTTTGACCCAATCTCTATTTGTTTTTGGCCAGATCATTAGCTAGAGACATGAACAGGTAATCCCTTCTCTTTATTCTTATGCGGTGAAAGCAAGGAAAGAGCAAATTAAGGGCATTTCACTTTGGGGTAGCCCATGTCTCCTTTTCAGAGACTGAAAGATAGATTGAGGCTGATCCCCAGGTGAGCCATGACCAGAAACAAATGTTTGTGGAATATCTGCATCAGCATGTGTAGTCGTGTTAGTTAACTCAAGTTAATTGGTAATTAACACTCATTACAGCAGGACCAAAAATGCTAATCTAGACAAGGCCTGTTTGTGATCTTAGGCAGGTCACTTAAGCCTTGATCCAGCAAAGCATTTAAGCACTTTGAGATCCTCAGATCAAAGGCACAAAATTAATGATGATGATTATAATTAAAGAAATGTCAGACGGCTCTCTTGTGTAGCAAAGAGCCAGGGGTATTTTCCCATTCTATTGCTTCATTGTAAAATCATTTTGAAAAAATTATATTGTGCTATGTATACCATATATTATTTTTTATTTAAATTGAAATGTAGAGCATTCTTTTGTAATCTTAGCACATGTAACATTAAAAAGGAACAGTAGGTATGTCTCATATACACACTCAGACAAAATTAGGGTGACCAGATGTCCTGTTTTTAAACGGACAGACCCATATTTAAGCCCTCCTGCATGTGTCCTGACTCTTTTTCTTAAAAATGGGCAAATTGTTCCATATTTTCTGTCTCCCCCCATCAGTACTGGTGGGCCCTGCTTCTGGCCAGATCCCTGCTCACCAGCCGCCCACCCACCAGCAGTGAGTGGAGGGGGTGTCCAGTGCTGACGATGGGGGTGGGTGTGCAAGGCTAGTAGCAGGGCAAAGCTGCAGCGCATACGGCCGGCTTCTCCCCCTGCAGGTCCATCAGCACAGCCCCCGCTGCATGCCAGCTTTCAGCCAGCAAGGCCTCACCCCCTGTCCTGTTTCCAGCCAGTGCTGGCTGCGCTCTGTAGTGCTGGTGAGTCTGGGCAGCCGCCAGGCAGCAGCCGGTTACGTGTTGCCTCTGCTACCCACCCATCAGCTATCTACGTGCTCCCCCACTTGCTGTCCTCTCCCTGTTTTGCCCCTTCGCCCCGCCTCCAGCCCCACTTCTCCTCCATATCCCCCTAGATGGGGTATGTCCCACTCCCAGTGCTGTGTGGAGAACCAGTCTCTGGTAGGAGTGTTCTGCTCACCAGCAGCCTGGCTGCTAGGCTCCTTCCTCCGCCCCCTGCTTCTGGCTTGGCCGGTGCCCTGGGAAAGCCCAAGACCCTCTGGCCCAGTGCGCTGGCCAGGAGAAGCCAAGTCCTGTGTGTGCCAAAGCCCCACACAGCGCTGAAACGGGGAAGCCTCTCTGCCCCTCAACTAAGCTGTGCAGCGGCGGGAGGGGAAAGCAATTTCCAGCCTGTTCATGTCCCAACCCTGCAGGCTCCACAGCAGCCCCCCAGGCAGCAGTTTAGCACCCTTTTCACCCACCCCACCTCCCCCGCCCTGGGTCCTGCCCCCAGGGAGCATGCGGCTGCTCTGTCCTCTAGGCACCCTCCCCTGCTGAGCCACCTCTCTGGCTGGGTTCACTGAAGCCCCTGCAGTCAGGTTCCCTGGGCCCTGGTGCACAATGCATCCTTAGGGCTTATTCCCCTTCCTGCCCACACTCTAGCTGGGGGCAGAAGAAGGTGGCTGGGTTATGTCAGTGTCCAGCAGCCTGGAAGTGTTAGCTGCCTTTCAACACTGTGTGGGCAGGAAGGGACAAGCTGCTTCTAGCCACAGGGGAAGGAGGGGAAAGAGATGAGCTCTGCAAAGACACTGGCCAGGTCATCCCTTCCCATCTCCTGCCTCCCTGGTGGCCAGAAGCAGCTCTCTTCCCCTCCCTCCTGCACAGTGCCAAAAGGCTGCTGCTGGCCACAGTCTGGTGTGAACCCTGGCAGAAATCTGGGGCGGGGGGACATATGACCCTGTGTGTGTGCCCCCTGCTCCCACATTGCCTCGGGGAGACACAGTGCCAGGTACCAGGAGAGGCGGGTCCGTCCAGGGGGCCCAGCCAGGCATGGAGGGCGGAGAGCGCTGGGCAGGGAGAGTCAAGTTGTTCGATCGCCTCCCGTGAGTGAAAGAGTTGTATGAGAGTGTGGGTATGTCACCTCTCCCCATGTGAACCCTAAAGTCTTAAAGATAGGTAGGTAAATAAAAAGAATCCAACTATGCAGTATTTCTTTTTAACAGGGCTCAGTCAACTTGATGCTAATTTGAATGTTTGTACTGAATAGTTCTGATTGCCATTGAACTTGCTTGAATATGAGTAATTTTACCAGGTGTCCTGTATTCAGCACAGGGCAATATGGTCACCCTAGACACAATGAATTAGATGTGTGATTTATAAGGAAAAATCAGATGAAATTGTACAAATATTTCTCCTTTGAACAGGGTCTGATTTAGAAATTGGGGTGTGTTAGGTATTCACAGATTTTTAACTATAACATTAATAATATTTTGAGCTCTCAAACAGATTCCATTTCAGGTAGCAGGGGCATGAGGAAGAATCTGGGTAGTTTTACTCCATACATATGGCTGAAACTGTTAGTGCTATGAATGTTTCAAATCCTCTCCTAGGCCCAGAACATTCCCTTACCACAGGAAAAGCACAGTGGGGAAGGAATCTGGGATTAGGAAGTCTCCACAAAGCTCTCTTCAAGGGGTGCCCTGTACCTTGTTACAGCAAGGGCTCTTGTGTTTGCTAGGTTTGATTGCTTGGCTTTCAGGACAGGGGAAGATTTCAACATTTTATCAAAGTATGTGTTTGAAGAATCATCTCTGAGCATGCTCAGCTGGCATCTGCTAAGACTTCAACAGAGAAAGTCATGCCCACTTTGTGACAGGTTTGCACATACTCTGTCCAGCCTGATGCTACCAAGGAACTGCTGCTCTTAGGCTGCTGCTGGGACAGTTTGCAAATGGGAAACTGAAAATTCCACCAAAACAAGAAAACAAGCAACCATGTACTAACCTCAAATACAGGATAAAATTACAAATGTGAATAAAAATACATCCTTGGTTTTTGGGGTATCACCACAATTTTAACAATATTCTGCAAATCATAATTTTTCATGTTTTAAAAAATGTTTTTCTCCCTCCATTACAAAGATAAACCATCAAAGTGGAAACGTAAGTGCTATTGCCTTGTTAACACAGCCTTGCAGAAAACATTTGCAGGCTAACGAGTAATAGTAGCAAAGATAAGACTCCACCCTTTTCACATTGCATTCGCCTCACTGAGATAGGAGTCTATATGTGACAACTTCTAAAAATATTAAGTACAGGCCATTTTTCAATTTAAGAACAAGGAAATTAAAGGGGCGGGGAGGGGAACAGCATTAAGCTAATTTTAACATGGTCCAATAAAATCACAAAGTTAGGAAATGCAAGAGTTAAAGTTCTAACTGCAACAATCATTCAGCCATAGGTATGTATTATTACTATTATTTGTGAAGACCTGTCCATGCAAAATGTATCATACAGAAAGACTATTGAGGCCATGCGGAAACCCACTGAAGTCTATGAGGATCTGCCCAGGCCTAGCAGTCAACTTGGACATTCTACCCACACACCACAAGTTGCAGGATCAGGGCCTACCACTGAACCGTCAAGGTGTTTGCATATCCAAACTGCATGTTCATGTGACAGACTTTATGTAGCCTTGTCCTTCTGTATACCACCTCCTCCCTAATGTTTATTGCCCTCAATCATCATCTAATACTAGGTTGTAAATTCTTGCAGGCAGAGATCACTTCTTCCCATTTTGCCTACCACACTTCTGGGTATTTAAAAATATTAGACAATAATAAAACTGACTCCCACTGACTTCCCTGTGCAGGATTAAAATGCAGAGCAATATGCTAGTGTTTGTTGTAAAGTATGTGCCATAAAACAAAGGATATGTGGCTTTGTTAAAATTGCTTTATGGAACCTTGAATTTTGCATTGTCTGATGTTTTGTGATTTTTATCTGTGTCACTGCATTAACCTAAGTTTGTGCTTTCAATACACATACTTGGGAATGGGGTGCATGGGACTTGGCCCATACTTTGTAAAGGACTTTTGAGTTCCTTTCAGGATGAAAGGTGTTATATAAATGTAACGAATGATTATGATGTCATTACAATGGGGGGAATCAAAGCCCCTATTTTTTTGGAACATAATTATGTTAATGATGTTGTTACAATTATGTCAGTACTTCCATTATAACCCACTTTTTTCATGAATTTATATTACTCAGAAAAAGTAGTTCATTATAGGCTGAAAGCTGGCAGAGGAAATTATAGACTAGAGAATTCTTTTAAAAGAAATATTTAAAAATAGCTTTATCTATTTTTAAACTCAGAGTAAAAAATATAACCTGGTTTTTGCACTGGTACTGCTCAAAATTGACACCGTTGATCTGGTAATTAACCATGCCATAATGGCTATGGGTATTATGAAAACCAGACTTTTAAATGTGTAAGGACTTTAAAGTTTAAAGTGTTTGACGTAGCTATTTTTCCAAAAGAATTTTCATGATACTACTTAGTTCTTCTGTAGCAAAGAAAAGTATCAATATCCCCATTTTATGGATAAGATACAGAAGCATAGAGAGGTAAAGTGACCTGCCCCGGTCACACAGGTGGTCAGTGACAGAGCCAGAAATAGAATCTGCTGACTCCCAGTTAAGTGCTGTGGCCACTGGGCCACAGTGCATCCTAGCAAAATTGTCTAGGACAAGAAGGCTCCTACCCTGAAAACACTCATGGAGCTCGACACACGGTGTCAAGTTAAGTACATGCTTAAGTATTTACAGAATTAAGGTGGAAGACTATTTTCTGCTCTCTCATGTGTGCAGTAGATTTTTGTGTCATGCATGGTAAGCAAGGTATTGGAAGGACTGACAACAGTCAATAGTGTGTTTTGAAGTTTCAAATTTCTTCAGTACTTCAGTATTTACAATAACAAATCAATATCCATCTAGATATCAGGGCGGTGAGTGTGGCATATAGAATAAAATACAGTGAAGAAAGGTATACTTATAATGTTTGTTTATATCATCAAAGCATTGTATAAATATTAAGTGCTATACACATGCTGAATTATTTATTAATTATTATTATTAGAAAAGCAAGCCCAGAAACCTAAGTGCAATCCAAGCTCTCCTGCATGGTACCAACCAAACACACAAAACTGGTCCCAGCGAAAAGAGCCTTATGATTTTCAAAAGGTAGTTCTTGGTTTGCAGCCAAACATTGAGATGTAGGTTGAGTCAGAGAACAGTAAAACTATAACTCACAATTCCCAGGAACAACAATTACCTTTATGAGATAGGGACATATGCTCCCCTCTATAGTAAAAAATATTATGTATACACATACATAGAGAGAAAGATCTAAGATGTGCAA
This sequence comes from Lepidochelys kempii, assembly GCF_965140285.1. Lineage (NCBI taxonomy): Eukaryota > Metazoa > Chordata > Testudines > Cheloniidae > Lepidochelys > Lepidochelys kempii. Next base: position 176,211,218 of record NC_136382.1, on the reverse strand, counting down.
AAAATTTACTCTGAAAATAAGCTGCATGTGTTTCTACATAAGTGGCTTATCCTGCAAACCCTTCCTCATGCAGGTATTTTCACTGGCCAAGATTTTCAAAAGTGACTAGTGATTTTGAGTGCCTAACCTGAGACACCTTAGAGGGACCTAATTTTCAGAAAATCAGCTCCCTCTTAGGTATCTCAAGCTGAGCATTCAAAATTACTACTTAATGTAAAAAATCTTGGCTCTTGACTTCAATGGGATGATATGGGTAAGTAAGGGTTTGCTGGTTCAAACCATCCAGCCATGTAAAATTTGTATTGTAGAAACCACCTGGGTGTGAGGATTGCTCATACATCCTCTGGAGAGATTAAACACCTGGAGATACTAACCAGATTGTGGCCCTGAGAGCTGCTTGGGGTATGGGGCAGGGCATCAGGGAACTGATTATGACTCCCTCACACCTTGAGCCAGTCTGCCACAGCCCTAAGCCCAATATAGGTTAGAACAGCCTAGCAGTTCAAGGGACCATATGTCAGCTGAGGATTCTTGGAAAATATTGTGGTTTGGCTCTACTCCATTTGACCCTCTATGCTAGGAGGGTGAGGGAAGGCTGGCACACTGGATGAACCCCCAAATTGAAAGATACAGGGTCTTTTTGTTCCCTTTGAGCCACAGGAGCAGGCCAAAGAGAAGAAAGCCATGTCAAAGAATCTGGTTCAGTGTGTTGGAGACAATGCAGAGCACTGCACTACTAGACAAACGACTATGGCAGCAACCATAGTAGGTGACTGTTATACATTATGTGTAGAAATATGCAGCAAGTTTTTATAAACCCTGTTGTAGCCTGAGATGAAAGCCAAATACCCCCACCATTTGCAGATGGCCTTTTTTATGCTTATATAGCCACTGAAACATGTTTATGTTGGTTACACTAGGTACAGGCTTCTGCTGATAGCAAGTTAATGATGCTCAAATTAGCAATAAGGAGCTATTAGTTTTCTGTAGTAACTTAAGTGGAAAAACAATGTAATTCTGCCTTGATTCCTCCCATATTTTGCCAGGCTACTTTACTTCTGGAGTGTGCAGATCTTTTTCAGATCTTTATGGGACCGTCTCTGTGTTTTAGGATAGCTTAGCTCCAAGGTTTTTATCTGTGTATGTCGTGGCAGGTTTCTGATGAGTAACTATGCTTTTTGGCATGTGAGTACATGGCTCATAGTAAACTTTCAATATTCTGGGCAGAAATAACTTACTATTGGCAGAAATTAGCACCTCCAGGTGGGATGGTATAAGTGTTTCAGTGGAATCCTAAGTACACATTGGCCATCTGCTAATGACCGGTGTGTGGGCTGCCTCAGATTTAAAAAGGGCTTGAAAAAGCTTGCAGCATAATTACAGACACCCTGATGCCCTATTCCAGATGATGCCACATATGTAATAATGCAGTGAACTGCATCTTCCCACAAGAAGTATCACTGGTGTTTGGCTTTTTCCAGAGTTAGTTCTAGTCATGCCTAGTGCTGGTTCCTATAGTGCAATAAATAAACTGTAATGCAATAAATACTGGAATAAGGGAGTAGGAATGAAGCATAGCTCCATCTCATAATACTTCTACATAACCCAGTTAATTATATTATGATCCTATCACTTTACTACAATAAGATGCCACCAGTTTACACAGAATAGTTGAAAGAATTGTCAAACAGAGCTGTAATGGAGAAAATAACTTTACATAAGTGAGAAAATGAGGGAAAATGCAGTATAATTTGGTGTCCCATGGAAGCATTAATGCAGTTGTGACATAACATGGTGCATACAAGATGTTCTACTTAATGGTTTTTTAGATTACACTTGTAACTAGTATACATTGAGTATCATGGTCATAAATTGGGCTTTTCTTGGGACTAAATTTAAAAAAACCCTAAAAATTCATGAAACAATACATCTGTATATTTGCGTTCTTTTGTCCTCTCATCAATAACATTGACCGCTCTATTAATTTAATATCTATTTTTTTCCTTTTTCAGTTTGTTTTTCTATTATTTTGGGGGGGGAAACCTAAATGTTTCATAAATAAACTGGACAAGTTATTGGCAAATGTCCTGTAAGGAGATTGACAGGAGGGATGGACTAAGTCATCTAATAAGTCTTTTCCAGCTTATTTCTATGTCTCTGTGGAATTTGGCAATCTTTCCTGCACTTTTATTTCAGTTTAAAATAAGCTGTAATTGTGGTCTTGTCTAAAATTTGGCATAGATCAAGTTTATGGCACATAGATATACAAATATAGTAACTCATTTTCTGCATATTATATCCTGCCATTTATGATGTCTATGGGAATATTTCTTCATCAAACTTGCCTCCAGCTCTTTTTATTGGCATCCATTTGCACACAAGTTTTATGTCCTCATCTGTTTTTTCCTTTGTTTACTATATTTTTTCTTACTCCTTTCCCTTCAGAAACAGGTAATAGTTATACATCATGAGTATAAATATAAAGACTTATCTAGTTCTGTTTGTCTCTTCATTGAAAATTAAGTGGTATATATTGATGGGGGGATATTATATAATCATACAGCCACTTACGTGGACTACAGAATCTTGATCTGTGTATTTCGGTTGCCTCATTAAGGCCATTTTATTGTAACCCTAGACCCACTTGGCAGCACCAGGTCACTTGTTTTTGATCGCAATGGAAAAAACTGAATCCAGCATATTTTTCCAGGATGTTGTTTTCTCATCCATTTCAGTTTCCAGTTCCCATGAACTAGCTCATTGCTGTTGTGTTCAGATTCACTACACAGCAGGAAAATGTTTAAAACATTTTAAAGGTTTGAATAAAAAAAACCCCATTTCTCTTCACATTGGGCCAAATCTTTAGATCCTGATTTTATTTTTACTCAGTCTTTACTGAGGCAAATCCCCACTGGTTTCATTGGGCATTTGAGTAAAAACTGAGGGCTACCTTGGTGAAAAGCTGTAACTTGCATTTGCAGGGCATTGAGGTGGGAGAGTCCCAGGGGATAATAGTGTAGCAGAAGCTCAGTCTAGAACAGTCAGCAGAAGATCGAGAACGCTTATTGACAACTCCAAGAAGAGCACCAGGAGAAAGCATTCTGAAATGATAGCGTTGGCTGGCTCCACTGACCAGTCAAGAGTCAGGTCAGGACCAGGGCCTCACTGGGTATGTCTACACTGCAATAAAACACCTACAGCTGGCCCATGTCAGCTGATTTAGGCTCAGGGTTCAGCCTGTGGGATTATTATAACATTGTAGTATATTGGAATTGGTCTGGAGCCTGGGCTCTGGGCGGGCGGAGGGTCCCCAATTCTGCACTCTAGCCTGAGCTTAAATGTCTACACTGCAACTTTATAGTCCTTCAGCCTTCGTCCCATGAGCCCAAATCAACAAACATGGGCAAGCCATGAACATTTTATTGCATTGGAGACATACTCATTCTCACTCTAGCCCTCCCCTTTTTGAGAGGCTACCTCAACTGGTGGCAGTAATCCAGAGTGGAGTCTCCATTCCCTACAGAGATACAGGTTTGTCCCTGAGCAGGGCTGAATGATGGGGAAGAATCTTTTAATCCCCCACGCATACCCATCCTGGGGCAGCCACACTCGGGTCTTAATTACTGCAGGATTTCATCTTGGTAGGGGTTTATTCTATTTATTATTTATGTATTTATTCATTCATCCCTGGTGTTCGGGTAAGTAGTTCAATTTATCTGGTAAACTGCCCCTGAGGGAGAGCCAGGGCTTAAAGGGCTGATTGAGGATTGAGCCCAGTTGAGAAGGAACAGGTGGCTCTGGTAAAAAGCCAGGAAGTTGGTAGTAGAAAGGGGCTGCAAGGGAAGTAGCCTATCGCTACTCCCTGGGAGAAGGGAGGTATCTTCCGGGGCTTTGGAGTTAAGTAGTCTGCAGTTCCTCCTTGGGGAGGAGGATGTTTTGGCTGGTAAATCTAGAGCTAGGGAGAGCCCAAAGACGTAGGAAGAAGTCCAGGGAAAGAGCAATAGGATCTCGGAGAAAAGAAACTACAGTTGTTAGACAGAGGGTCCTTGGACTGGAATCCAAAGTAGAGGTTGGACCCAGGTTCCCCTAAAAGCTGTTGGAGAAGTGGACACTTTGGACAGTGAAGGGAAGACTGCCACTTTAGATGGAAATCCTTTGATATCCTGGAAAGGAAGGACTATAGTGACCTAGCCAGAAGATCAACCTATAAAAGAGAGAGTATGCTGGTGCCAGAGAGAGAGGCAGCAGGGTATGTGAACAAGCAGCAGAAAGGGGCATTAGACCTAGTAGGAGCTAATCCCTAGAGAAGCTAGGAAAGGGGTTCTCAAACTGGGGGTCTGGACCCCTCAGAGGGTCATAGGGTTATTACATTGGGGGTCGTGAGCTGTCAGCCTCCACCCTAAACCCTGCTTTGCCTCCAGCATTTATAATGGTGTTAAATATATAAAAAAGTGTTTTGTAATTTATAAAGGGGGTAGCACTCAGGGGCTTGCTGTGTGAAAGGGGTCACCAGCACAAAAGTTTGAGAACCACTGAGCTAGGAGGAAGTGCCCAAGTGGAACCCTGTGACACCCCTCCCCTTCTTTGAATCCAAGCCAGCATTTGGGAGTGAGGCTTCGTCTACAGGGAAAAGCTGTGCCTGTTTAACCATGGGTGTTAACTGAAACTGATTTAGTTACAGCAGGGCAAATGTATGTGGAATATATTTTCAATGTAATAGTGGCTTTTTTATTTATTTAGCTTAGGTCCATTGGGAACAGGCTTGAGCTAAACTGCAGTAGGTCACTCTTAAACTGAGATAAGAGTGTTCGTGTAGGGTTTAAACTGGCTTAAATAAATAGGTTTAAAACCCAATTTAATTTAAACTGGTTTCACTTTCCCATGTGGACAAGGCTCAAAAATCAACTGGGAGAGCCTCTAGCTTGAGCTCTGTAGGCTTCCTTCTGTGTGTAGCCAACTGTCTGTCTTCAGGTGTTTTTACATTCATTTCAGCTAAACCAGAGGTTCAGATGTGAAAACTAGCATATCAGGGCACATTTCTCCCACTTCAGGATATGAGCCATGCCCAGAAGTTGTTTATATCTTTTGGTGGAAGAATCTGGCCCACCAAGGGCTTGATTTTCATTTTTTTCCAGAAATGATGATCACTAGCAATTGAAGTCACTGGATTCCCAGCACTTCTGAAAGTCAAGTGTGGATTTGTGACAATCCTGGAAGCCTATGAACACCAGCCAACATAATAGAATGGAAGTGGATTAAACTAAATGTGGGAGAGAGCTTGCCTTTCAGTAAAGGGCATAATATATGCTGGCTTTTTTTGCAGTACTGTTCCTTTCTATAAACACAATCTATGTACTGATCTGAAGATACTCATTTTGTATAGGTACGCAGAATTCTTCAGACTAGGTTGACAGTAGGGTCTGCTGTCAATCCTCAAATGTTTCACTTAATACAGAGAGAGGTACAACACATGACTTTGGCCCTTTTATCTGCAACATACCCACATTTCTATGAACACTTCACCCTACCCTGAGATAACTCACTTGGAAAAATCTGAGAAATCAAGTAGGAACTGCCCTTGAGGCGACAGATGAGGAGTTCCAACAACTGTCTAGTGGGGAAAGAATGGCATAATTATGATTGCTTTAATAAATACTATACTTACAGTGTCAGCATTAGTAAAGAAGACAAACTGCTTCTAGATAAATGGAAAAGAGATAATGGGATACCTTCCCTTAGACCCACATACAAGTTTCAATACAGAAACTGCAGGGCGTGACTGTCCCCGTCCCGTCCCCCACATCAGGTGCATATCAGACACAAAGGTATTGGCAATAATCCAATCAAAAAGCTAGTCAGGGTGGGACTGAAAAGTACAATATCTGTTTCATATTATATTTATCACACGGTGTGGCAAAAATAAGAAAGACCTTTTCCCTCCCTCTGCTTTCCTCAGCTGTGCTGAATGTCAACTTGGTGCAACCAAGGCTCTGGTGCCTGCTATCCCCTTCCCAAGTTTCACCAATAAATAATGCATTTATTAGAAAAGTCTGTGCTTTGTATAGTCATAGCCAGCCAGCTCCTCAGCTGATGTAAATCAACATAACTCCATAGACCTCAATGAAGCCATGCAGATTTACACCAACTGAAGATGTGTCCCATCATGAGCAAGGCTGCGGTAAAGCCCCCGGAAGCATTTCTGCTTTCTTCTGTCCACTCTGTAGTTTTGAATTCTGAAGTCTCTAGAGATAAATAAAATGGTGAAGACACCCAGGAAATCTTAAGGGCCAGACTGTAACATATGGATTAGTAATTTACTCCTGGAGTAATCCTATTTACATCAATGTGATTACACAAGGAGTAAGGTGCTTTTTCTATGTGATTACACATATGACAGTTTGGCCCTTAATGGGATTAGGATATGTTAAGCAAAGAGGATGTTGCTAACAGCTGTATGAGGCAGTGGAGAGGCCCAGGGATTCAAGAAACCCAGTCACAAACAGAGAGATCAAAGAGCCTCAGTCTTATGGAAATGAGAGCAGTGAAGCTATCCCAACACTCGGGTACAAAGGGAGGCACTAGCTGATAATATGATAATGTCAGACAAAACAACTAGTTTCTTACCTAAACAAACAAAGGGACAGAAGAAAACAACAAAACTACACAGGGAAGCAATAAAAATGTTCAGTATTCAAATATTCCATGACTTGAAGACTTACATTTCAAAGGCTGGTTCAGCTGCAGAGGAGACTGGCTTAGCAGGAAACAATCAGTTATGGGCATGGAGCCTTCACAAACAGCTTTGCTGGCAAAATGACCACCAAGCATGGTCAATTGAGAGTAATGTTTCTGTATTAGGCTTAAACTAGGAAGAATCCAGACATTGTATTTCATAAGACTGAAGGATCTAGCAGCAAATGCAGTGTTATTGAACCAGAAAGCAAGAGTCTGCCAAATATAGATAATACCAAAGGTAAGGTATACATTCAAAAGACTAGCCCATGGTAATTCTAATAGCATTCCTGAACTCAGAGGATTCGTGCTGGCATCACTGGCATGAGGACTTAAAAAGGGCATTCTCAGGCCAGAATGTTATAATTGTGTGTGTGCAAAACTGGCTGCATATGATGCCCACACAGTTACCACAAATGTGTGCACAATTGCATCATGTGAGCACTCTTGTGTACGCTGTTAGAAAAGTCCTCCATGTATAGGGAACAGCAGCAAGGCTTCTAGGGGTTATACCCAGTATAATTGCTACGGCCTTACAGTATAAGATTTCTCAAAGCAGCATCTCTGTTTAACCCCAGTGTCACATGTGCATTTGAGCATCCTGGAGACTGAATATTGTTTTACAGGATTCACTCCCTTTGAAAGCTTCCAGTCTTCTAACTGTAAAAATGGCATTTCTCTTTGCCTTAGCTTCAGCATGAAGTATGTCAGATCTCCAAGACTGGTCAATCAAGGAATAGTCCTGTCCTTTTCACAACCACAAGGCATATCAGAGGGCAACAAAATCAGAGTTATTTCCAAGGGGTAATAGCATGTTCCATAAGGTGTAGGAACCAATAAACCCTTCTTTCTACTCAAATCCTAATTATTCTAAAGTAAAACAATGTCATAGAAAATATAATTAATGAAATCTGATTGACCTATTCATTGTGAATGATATTATTTGATTAATTTGTCCCTTTTTCTCTTTGCAAATTCTCTATGAGAAAATCATGGTTTTTGATTAATTTTCGCATTATTTGAAATTTTTTAAAAAAAAATTATAAACATATCTGAGGTTATGGAACATTTGCAAGCTGGGTATGGTGAGTGTTCAGTCCACTGTTCAGAAATTTATTATTTGTTTGTTGTGACTGGGTCACCTAAGTTACATAGAAACATTTATTAGAGCATCTTAATTAATTCACCTCTTACAGTTTGTATGGCAACTTCCACCTTCTCTGTATGTATATATATATATCTTCTTACTATATGTTCCAGTCTATGCATCTGATGAAGTGAGCTGTAGCCCACGAAAGCTTATGCTCTAATAAATTTGTTAGTCTCTAAGGTGCCACAAGTCCGCCTGTTCTTTTTGTGGATACAGACGAACATGGCTGCAGCTCTGAAACTGCCATAGAAACATTTCTGTTTCTTGACTGGATGAACTAGTTACTTTTGTTTGTGTGGAAGCAAATTTATTTTGGTCAAGGAATGAATTTGTTTAAATTTGATTAAGTAACCTTCAGTTACTGGCCCATAATTCACTGTAAAACTGAATAAACAACATTTGGTTAAGTTAATGTTTTTCTCGTGAATGAAAATGGAGTCCTAAGAAACTGAATTGAAATATGGGGTTTAATTCAGCAAGCTGGTTGAGAAGAGACTCTTAGCCCACTCAACCGGCTTTAGCTCAAATGATATAGTTGAAAAGGCCAAACTTACATAGACAAACACCAACCACAGTCATACGATTATATGACTGAGATAGAGACAAAAAGCTGTCTAAATCCTCAATACCTATATGGCTCAGAGCATGCATATCAGAAGCCAGCAGAGTGAAAGGAAGTTCAGCTGGTTCAAACACAGCAGGTTCAGCCTCATGGGGACTAAACATCTATGCATTCTATGCAAGGATTTGTAAGGCCACAATATGGTAAAATATTCATATTCAGACTAGGCATTGCAAACTGGAATTGCAAGCTTCTTTGGAGCCAGTCTTCAGTCATAGAGTGCTGCAGGCAGTAGTGTCTCAATAAAACACACTGACAAATAATTCTGATTGTTTTTGTTTATATATTTTTACCTCAACGTTTGTTCTGATCTGATCATTTATTTTCTCAGAATTTGATCATAGCCCCCCATCCAGACCTTATCTAGCTAAAGAGAATATTTAAAAAACAAAAGAAGTTGTTTCTCTGAAAATGTTTGAAGGATAATTGAATGTTCAGTTTTAATTATTAGTTAACATTGCTAAGTACTTTATATTAGAAAACCCTGTTTTCAATTGCTTATAACTTTGCTGAACTTTAACTGTTTAGGCTGAAATTTCCCATGCTGGGACTCATGCCTCAGACTGATTTTTAAAAGAAAGTTTAAGCTAAAATTTTTCAGCTGTTTCTGAGATTGAGAGTGGGGAAAATCCATTGTTTTGTTCATGTTAAATTATTACAACTGTTTCATTGAGAAACTCTAATGCCTCTATGCTTTGCATTAGTGAATTGAAATTTGAGCCTGATGATAAGGATGTTCCTTTTTTCATTCCTGTGAAAATCCACCCAAATTTGGCCAAGCTATAACCTTTTGAAAATTGCAGTTTGCACATGTTCAGTAGAGGTTTGTTATAGTTTGGTACTTAAAATTCTCTAAAGCTTGTCTGTCCTGAACATGCTCCATCCCTCAAAGCTCCTGTGTATGTTCAGACTGCACAGGTGCCATCTCTACAAAGTGACTGAGCATGCTTGATCCCAGAGCTGAGCGAGACTTTTCTTGCAATTTCTGTTCTCAGCTGCCAGATGTAGCATAAGGCATCAGAATGCAGAGCAGGGAGATGGTCACTCCTGTCCTCCTGATACTCCCACGCCTGCTGGTGCCCAGGCAGCAGGAAGGAAGGAGGAAACTGCCTGACTTGAATGCAAAAGGTGAGACGCAGTGGGGGCTGTGATGACAGTAGCTGGAGGCGTGGGGATACTGACAGTAGGCAGGACAGGGGCAAGAGCTAGGACAGGGGTGGCCAACCGGAGCCTGAGAAGGAGCCAGAATTTACCAATGTACATTGCCAAAGATCCACAGTAATATGTCAACAGCCCTGCATCAGCTCCCCCATCCCGCTCCCAGCGCCTCCCGCCCACCGGCAGCCCCACCGATCAGTGCGTCCCCCTCCTTCCCCACACCTCCTGATCAGCTGTTTCATGGCATGCAGGAGGCTGGGGGCGGGGGAGGAGCGAGGGCATGGCAGGCTCGGGGGAGGGGGTGGAGGGGGGGCAGAGCCAGGGGTTGAGCAGTGAGCATCCCCCAGCACATTGGAAAGTTGGCTTCTGTAGCTCCAGCCCCGGAGTCCGTGCCTATACCAGGAGCCGCATATTAACCTCTGAAGAGCCGCATGTGGCTCCGGAGCCACAGGTTGGCCACCCCTGAGCTAGGGGAATAGGAACAGTACTGGGTTTATAATAGTACCAATGGTGCCGGGCCCACACTGGGAAGGGGCCCTTACAGACCTGTCTAACTCATCCACACAGCCAGGTCTGTCCCCTCACCCGAGGTGATCCAGCACTGAGGCCTGGCTGTGTGAGCAGCTCCTAGTCAGCAGATACCGCTCGCCTATAGGGGACTTGCTGCCAAGCGCCCAGACTCTGCCATGCAGGCTTTCGGGGGTCGTGTCCCCGGGGGTCTGTCCCGCTGCCCAGCATGGCTATGGCGCCGAGTGGTCTCTGCTCACTGCCACCTGTAGGGTCCCGCCCACCTCTTCGGGGCCATGCCGCCTGGGACTGGTGCAGAGGCCAGGCTGGTCTTGGCAGTTGGGAAGAGGGGCAGCATGGGGGGCTTGGCTGGGCCCCACCAGGCAAGTGGATCCTGAGGGAGCCTGGCCCAGGCAGGCCCTGCTCCCACTCTGGCCTGACTGATCGCACTGCTCCCGAGGGACTGGCCCCAGCTGTGCTGCCAGCTCAGCCTGCCCACTCTGTGGGGGGTGGGGGGTCCCGGTAGGGATGCCAACTCTGATTGAAGCTATTCCGGGAGACGTTTTTTTTCCAACATGAAGTAATGTCATTTTCTTAAAATATTCTATTAAAATCTCCCAGATTGTTTTCAATAATCACTGGGAAATCAATGCCGATTCTGGGAGACTCCAGGCCAATCCTGAAGGGTTGGCAACCCTAGGTGCTTGCCGGTGCAGGGTGGGGGAGGTTTGTTGTGCTTTAGGGCACTGGGCAGTGGGGAGTCTGTGTGGGGCACTGGGCAGTTGTGGTGGTGGGGCAATGGGGGAGTCCTGGGAAGTGGGGGGTGTCCTATGGGCAGGGTAGTGCTGGGTAGGGTGTATGTGCAAGGCACAGTGCAGTTGCAGTGGGGGTCTGGGCAGGGGGTGCTGGGCATAGGAGGGCAGGGGGAGCACTGGGCAGTGTGGCACAGTGCTTGGCATGGGCCCACCCCTGAGGGGAAGGGGCACACTGGCAGCCCAGGGCTGGGCCAGTGTGTGTCTGGTGGCTGCCTTTGCGCTGGCTGGGTGGAGCGGGGTTGCCCCCGCCATGCCATAACCCATTGCCCCTGGCCGGCCCCTTGCTCCGGGGATTGATCTCCACCCCCGCACCATGCCCCATTGCCTCCAGGGGGCCCCACAAAAGGTTAATCTGGCCCTGGATAGGAACAGAAGATGGGACCATGCCAACATCCAGGAGGAGAGGGGACAAGAGCACATGAAAGGACAGGGACAGGACCTCAGGTGGGGAGCAGGGAAAGGAGGAGAAAGGGGCAGAAGGGTCTATAACCACAAAAGAAAACTCCCCTCCAGAACCCGGAACTGAGGCCATGATTCTTTAATCTCAACAGTCCTCTGCTGTCAGCAAATAGCGGTGAAACTCACTGACAAAGTATGCATTTCATCTTCCTCCAGAAGCTGGTCCACAGAGGGATGACAATGTACTGTTGTTACAGATTACTCCATCAGCTCAAGCAGCAGAGGTCTGTGCAGTGGATACAAAGGTTCCAACTCTGCTGATGATCCATGTGGGTGTCAGTCTGATGCCACATGATGGAATTTCTGTTCTTCAGTTCATTCAGGGCAGAGGCCAGACCTGCCCTGGGGATGAATCAGGGTTGTGTAGTGAAGGAAGCCATTTTCTGTAGAACCCCTGCCTCATTTGTTGCAGAAGTTAGATGTGTAATGACTGAGGCAGAGAATTGCAGGAACCAAAAGGATGGTCTCATGGGTAAGTCACTTGAATGCCACCCTAGACAAAGAGATTCTACCTGTGCCACAAAGTTCCTGTGTGATGCTGGGCAAGTCACGTAAACTGAAACTTTGACAGGTGGCCATTATTTGAGTGTTCCTCATTTTCTGGGGTCCTGTCTTGAGAATCCTGGGGTCTGATTTGCAGAAGTGCTGAGCACTCACAACTGAAACTAAAGTAAATTGAAGGTGTGCTTTGAATATCTTAAGTGCCATAAAAGTGTTAGATACTCTGAAAAATCAGGTTCTAGATTTCTTAAATTTGGCACCCAAAATTAGTGGATACTTTTGACAATTTTGGCCCCAATTTGTCTGGGCCAGGACCTCACACGCATTTAGGCACCTAACTCCTATTGATTTCAGTGGCCGTTAGGTTCATAAATACCTGTGAGGAACTGGGCCTCTGACATAATTCTCCCATCTGTAAAATGGGGATAGCACCCCCATTTCACTTCACAGCAGTGCTGTGAAGGTGAATTAATATTTGTGAAGTACCTGGGCCACTTTACTTCTGAAGAGAGCACCCACATAGGAGTTTAACTTTAATTAATGTGCTTTAACTGCACATCTTTAGTTAATTCATCTTCACTTCTCTGAGTGCTTTCAAGTAGACTTGTCCCTCTCCCATCCTCCCCCTTATCCATCCTTCCCCCCCTCTCCCTGGCATAGTTGAAGGCAGCCTGAGAGACGCCTCCTGCTCACAGCATTCCATCCCATACTCCTCTGGGGGTGAAGAAACTATTTCTGTGGCTCAAAAGCCTTCAGGGAATTAGGACAAAGGTTTTCTGTCAAGTGTTTCATTGTTTCATCACTGGAGGTTTTCCTTTGCTTCTATCTCTTTTATGATACCAGTCTTTTCTCTTGACTAAAGCTTTAATGGAAGATCAAGCTCATCTGGAGGGCCTGATTCTTCACTGCCTTGTACATTTGCACCTCTCCAAAGGAACTGTAATATTCTACCAAATTGGAGCAATAGTTTTATAGCTATTTGGTCCAGCTGTAAATGAGAGCGAAGGTGTACAGCAATGGAGAATGAATCTCTTCTCCAAACAGAATGTCAACTGTCTCTGTTATTAAGCCACTTCCACCCTAGTTTGCCAAGGCTATGGAGATTCCAATCCTCTCTCTTCCGATGGCCAACACTTCTCGCTGTTTTTGATTAACCTTAAGGGGGCACAGTCAAAATAAGTACCAGAGCTCTATTGTTGCCTGGCCTGCTACACCTCCAGCCAGATGTCCTGGGCATTTGGGATATTTGGACAGCAGCTATCATCAGGAAGAGCTCCTGCTCCCCACAAAAATGCTCAGCATTTTGATACAGAATACTGATCTGTTTTGTGCAGAAATATTACTACATAATTAAAGCTAAATTACTCATCCATTCACAGGATTGCTAAAGGCAGCAAGGTTCTCTCACTGAAAGCAGAAGGAAAGACACCTAATAATGCCATTACCTTCCAATGTTCAGTGAATACTTTAATTGATACCTGAGCTGGCTCCAAAATCATATTCACCTTTCCAGCAAATGTTACACAATGGTACACATTACTAGCAGATAAAGCAAAACCTTGATCCCCAGCTGCCGGTGGCTAAATTAATATCAGTATAAATAGGCTGATTATAGGACACATTTCTGATTATATGCTGTATTTGACATGCTGTGTAATTTTATATATTTTGCTTGTGAAGCACTGAAAGAATAAACGAGATATTTATTTTTAACCAAATATATCTATCATTTTATTACCTGGATTTGTAGTTGCCATACAGTGGAATGCAAGGCTTGCTGTGCTGCTTGATATGCAACAAATTCCAAAAAGGGGGTTTGTCACATCCCTACATAACCCATATTATCACATTGAACCGCCTTATAGCCTGTTAATGCTACATTATCCTTTTGTTATGATTAGCTGAGAATAATGGGCCATTTCCATTACATAACACAATATATAGTCATAAAACACCATCCTTATTCACCAAGATGGCTCCTACTCCTGGGCTCAGTACTAGTCAATATTTTCATTAATGACTTGGATTATGGAATGGAGAGTATGTTTATAACACTTGTGGATGACATCAAGCTGGGGGAAGTTTCTCGTTTTTTGGAGTACAGGATTAGAATTCAAAATTAACTTGACAAATTGGAGAATTGGTCTGAAATCAACAAGGTGAAAGTCAATAAAGACAAGTGCAAAATACTTCACTGAGGAAGGAAAAAGTCAAATGCACAACTACAAAATAGGGAATAACTGGCTAGGTGGTAGTTGAAAAGCATCTGGGGGATTATGGTGGATCACAAATTAAATATGAGTCAACAAGGTGGTGCAGTTGTGAAAAAGACTAATATTCTATATTGTGTATTAACAGGCGTGTCGTATGTAAGATACAAGAGGTAATAGTCCAGCTCTACTTGGCACGGATGTGGCCTCAGCTGGAGTCCTGTGTCCAATTCTGGGCACCACACTTTAGGAAAGATGTGGATAAACTTGAGAGTGCCCAGAGGAGAGCAACAAAAAAATAAAAGGCTAAGAAAACCAGACCTGTGAGAAAAGATTTAAAAACCCTGGGTATGTATAGTCTTGAGAAAACAAGACTGAGGGGGACTTATTAACAGTCTTCAAACATGCAAAGTGCTGTTATAAAAAGGACTGAACAATGGGTCTTCATGTCCATGTCTTTTACGACTAGACAAAAAGTAAAGGGCTTACTCTGTAGCAAGGGAGATTTAGGTTAGATATTAGGAAAAGCTTTCTAACTATAAGGGTAGTTAAACTCTGGAACAGGCTTCCAAGGAAGGCTGTGGAATTCCCAGCATTGGAGGTTTTCAGAACAGGTTGGACAAACAGCTATCAGGGACAGTCTAGGTTTTTTTGGTCCTGCCTCAGCCCAGGGGGTTGGACTTGATGACTTCTAGAGCAGTGGTGCTCAATCTTTTTGGGCCCAGGATCCATTTGTAAATGTTTATGGCCTGTCCCAACCCAGTAAATAGGGTGTTTTCAGTCAGATCGTGCCCCGCCTTTCAGTCAGATCTGTCCCAGATCGTGTCTCCTTGGGACAGAAGCTGCCATGCCACCCTTCGAAACAGTCTGCCAATCCAATTTTCGGTCCCAAGACACAGGTTGAGAAACCTTGTTCTAGTGGTCCCATCTAGCCCTATATTTATATGATTCTACTGAACCATTTTTGCTGACCATGGTTTGTGCAAGGCTATGATGGTGTCTCAGGGAGATACTGAAATATGCCAGAGCTATTTTAATAGCTTCCTAAACCAGCCTTTACACTTGTAAAACCAGCCTGGTCACCTTTCAGTCTGATGAATATCTTCTGCTCTAGTGATGCACTGCATATTGTATCCCACACTGGAAGTGCCACATTGTTTACTACAAGAGGAACTCTGTCCCATAATCCACTAAACTTCAGACCTAGTCAGGGTGGAGTAATCTTACTTTATTATCTACTGATTCAAAGCTGGAATTTGGCAGCTGAAACCACAACAGAGCATTAGGTGATCTATCTCTGTTTACTTTCCACCATGTGTTTGGATACAAATCCATTCTTGTCTGGCCAGGAACCTTGTTTTCTGCATACTGTAAAACGTTGCATACCTCTGCAGCACTATGGCTTTACATGCTATAAATCAACAGTAGCTCTATTTGAGTAAGCACTGCGGGACTTGGCCTGGATAAACATAAATAATCCTTAAAGGAGACATCTAAATATTTATATTCTATTTCATTTTAATCAATCATAGGGCATACCTTTAAATATCAAAATGATAATGTAGTCTAATGAAAATTCGGTGTGATTTTTCCAAAGCACCTATGTGCCTGAGGAGCACAAACCCTATTGAAAGTCCCTGGGCATACTGTGTTACTTTTCCTGGGACATGTGACTCTCAGGGCACGTCTACACTTACCGTGGGTTGATTTAGCAGGTCTAGTGAAGACCCATTCAATCGACTGCAGATGGCTCTCCCGTCAACTCTGGTACTCCACCAGAACAAGAAGCATAAGGTAAGTTGACCCAGCGTGGTGTAGACACCGCAATAAGTCAACCTAAGGTACGTGGACTGCAGCTACAAGTTGCGTAACTTAAGTCGACTTAACTCTGTAGTGTAGACCTGCCCTCAGTCACACAGGTGTTTTGGAAAATCCCACCCCCAGCTTTTAAGGTTTCAAATAATGTAGCCTAGGATTTATAAAGGTGCCTAAGATAATTCCCAACTGCCACTGAAAGTCAATGGGATTTGGTCTCCAAATGGCCTCAGACTTTTTTTAACATCCAAGCCCAGCCATTAGCACTGGTGTTCTTATTGTTGAAAGAAAATGCTTTGGCTGGTGTGAGAATGATCAGTCATGCTGCTCCATTAGTTTTTTTTTGCAAACAATTAATCAAATGCTGCAACTGGCCATGCACCTTGTACTGCCCCGTTGAGCAGAATGGGGTTGCACAGAGTGAAGGTGGATTTGGCTCTATAACATTAGCAAAAGAACATTTAGCCTGGAAAGGAGATTTAGAGCGTACTGTGTTGAGATATACAGATAACTATGAAGGATATAGCGAAAAAACTATCAGTCCTCTCTTTTATCTTGTCTCATAATATGAGTACAAGGCGATGCTCAGTTAGATTAATGGCCAGTATATTAAAGACCAAAAGAAATGCTATTTTATCCAGTGTGATCAGATTTTCAAAAGGGCTGGATAATTTTATGACTATAAATAATATTTGTAGCTTACTGTAGCAAGATAAAGATGATCAAATATTACGCTCCCGGTCATGAACGGATTGCCAGTGTGTGTCAAGAAGGAACCAAGATTCTTCTTTGCCTCTCTGTGTTGGACATGTGCTGGGGTGGTATGTGAGGCTAAATGTACTTACACTTCCTCCACACATCTCTATTCTTCCTCCACACTGCCCTCAGCTGCCCACTTAAGGGAGCTTGTTGATGTCTCTTGCCCACCTGACTTTTAAAGCTGGCCAAAACCTAACAATTCTATTTCATGAAAAATGTTGAGGTTTCAAAAAAAATTTTTGTTCCACATTGGACCAAAAAGACCCTTTGAATTTTTTCATGCAAAAATACGAGACACTAACCCCAGTGTAGCCATTAGCCCAATGACCAGGGCACTCCCGTGGGATGTGGGAGTCATGGCTTCAAATACTGGCTCTGAATTAGAGCAGGAGCTTGAAGCAGGATCTCACAGTCCCAGGTGAGCACAATAATCACCAGGCTATTGGCTATGCTGGGGGTGTCTCTCTCGTTTTGACCAGAAATTCCATCCTAATCAAGAGAAACCTTCCTGACAAAATTGTCATCAAAACTGATACACTTTCTTGAACTATTTTGGTTCACTGAATCAGCATTTTTATGGCAAAATCTTTTATCAAAGTGTGTTGACCAGCCCTGTTTGCTTTTCCTTGAGCCCTGACCTCCACTGCTACAAGCCAGATGGCAGAGTGGGGAAGAGCAGAGTAGGTGGTGAGCACAGTGTCATTAAGCTCTTTAAGATCTCAGCTACTTAATTATACTCACCAATTGCCCTCTGCTGCTCCCTGTGGTGCCACATGGGGGGGAGGGGGGAACAGAGCCAGCACTGCTGCCCTGCTCTGTACTTCCTGCACCCACGCAATCCACACGGAGCCACAAAGAGAAATTAATATGTTTAATTAGGAAGCTAAGCTCTGAACCACACTTCAGTCACCAACTAGACTACTCTGATCTTCCCTCTCTGTGCTCACCCATTACTCTATGCTGCTGTTTGGCTTGTAGGGTGGAGGTATTGGAAAGGTGAAGAAGCAGAGCAGCAAGGAGAAGGTAGGAAGCAACCAGGGATTAAGGCTCCAATTCAGGAAAGTACTTTAGCATGTGCAATATACACTCCTTAACAACAACAACAACAAAAAAACAAAAAAAAAATAAACCAACAACAACAAGGAGTAATTCAGGACTGTCAATCCCAGTTCAAAAATTAGGAGCCAGGACCCCTCAATCGATGAGACTGGCTTAAAAAATAGGATTTTTTTAATTATAATTTTTTGGATCTTTATTTGCCTGCTGGTTTATGAGCATTTAGGAGGTCACTTTTTCAGGCCGTTTCCCAAACCACGACTGCAATAAACGTCCCTATTTTTTGATGAAAGCTGAGAGTCTTGCAATAATCACATGACTCCAAGAGTCATGGCTTGAAGAAACCCACCAAATATTTCTAGTGTCACCAATTCTCATAATAAGTTACAGAAAGACAGGAGAGAAAATTGAACGAGAAAAGTGTCAGGAAAGAAACGGACACAGGCAAGAATATGGGGGGAAAGAAAGGTTTTAGGGCACAGGGAGGCTATACATAAACATTAGATGCTACTAATTAATAGCAGTTTCAGAGAAAAAATGGAAATAGGGGGAAAAAAGCAAAAGCCACAAAAGTCAAGAGAAATAGGGTAGTATCCCTTTAAATAATTTGTGATGCTCACCATGTTCTGTTTTAGATGCTGCCAGAAACCAGTCAGGGCGGTAGTATGCATGGAGGTAGGCCTAGCATGTTTCTGTATATTTAGTAAACAGGGTTGTCTGGGACTCAACTATGCCCATCTGGTTTCTTCATATTATTTTTGTCATGTGAGCAAAAGATCTACCCCATAAAAATGAACTGATGCTGCTGTTCAAGGGGAGGAAAAAGGAATGGATAGTGTGACTGAGATAGGGGTCTGCGTGTGTACATGCATATCAGGGAAGGAAACTTAGAGAGGGACTTTGCCTTTTCAGCTTTATATACACACAGTTTTTGTAGCACATTAACTATATAGATTTAGAAACGGATATAGCTGAAGAGGAAAAATAACCCTAGTGTGGAAGCAGTTATACAGGCATAAAGGTGCTTATATTGGAATTGCTTATTTCAGTAAATTTATGGAAATAATCAATACCAGTATAAGAACTTTTATACCAGTATAACTGCATCTATACAAGGGGATGTAGTGATTTAACTGTACTGGTATAAAATCATTCCCCTAATTGAAATAGTTAAATCAATCCAAAAACGGTATAGACCAGGCCTTACAGAAAGAGAGGAAGAGACAAATTTTAATTGCAATCTTTTGCTTTATTTTAGAATTTTTGTTTAACTCTGTCCTGCCTACTGATGAGAGACTATTCTCATGAGCTAATGCTTGTGTAATCTTTCTGCCAAGTGCACTAACAAACATTGGCAGGGACCAATGGATTCAAGTTGTTTAGTCCTTGGAAAATAACTAAAACAATGCTTCGGCCCCCCTAGAGCTACACTTATGTCTGCTTTGGAAAATAAATCTTCCCAGGGTCACCTTTGCATACAGTATTTTCCCCCCTTTGCAAGCATTTCTTGAATGTGGAAGAATAATCTTTTATAAGAATAATACAATCAAAAGAACATGGAAATCTCATGTAAAAAGTAAGGAACTTAAGTCAACAAACTAGGAGTTTGATCAACCTTTCCTCCTCAGTGGCTCAATACAAGTACATCTGATGGAGATCCAGAACTCTGTCCACCACAAACCTCACCCTCTGAAACCCAACTCACCAGCTGAGTCACTCTCTAGGATAGCTCTCCTCTGCTGGTCTACCCACCATGGGATCTGTTCTACTCTACCAGCCTGGTTGTGGAATCTGCCCCCACTTCACCACCAGTCCAGTCCTACATACTCCTTCTATAAGCTTCAGGATGTCCAACTAGAAAACCAAGAGCAATATGACATTTTTTTTTAAATACAGCCCCACCCACTCACCCAACTCCTTATCACTATTCCCTCTCATCTTGCTGGGCAAAAGCTTCATTATCCAACCTTAGTTCAAATCTTATTACCTCATGGTGGCTCCTCATCTAGGGCCCATTTAGCACAATTCCTGTGCCCTTTCATTAAATAGTAAGGATAAATATTATCACACATTTGCATTAAAATTTAAACCAATTCTAAACTAAACAACATTTAGCTGATAGAATTATGGGTAAATAATATGCAAATGAAGTAGACTAGAGCTGCTTTGTTTTCCCTTCTCCCCAATAGAGGGAGCAGAGAGTTCCTCTAAATTCTCTGTCTTACATCTGTAAATTGGCATCCTGTTTTAACACTTTGTCAGGTGGAGATTTTCTAGAACAGGGTTCAGTTCCAGCTCTCCTACTTGTAGCTTAATTTCGGTCTTAATTAAAGCTGTTTGTTACATACAGCTAACAAGAATAGTGATGATTGATCATATTTTTGTACTTATATAGCAACTTTCATCCATCAATCCCAAAGCACTTTACAAAGATTTATTAACTAAGTCTCACAATTCCAACATGAGATTGGCAGGTAGTGTTAATGCATATACTTATTTCACATATGGGCAAACTGGGATATAGCTATACGTCACAATAGACTTTTCATCAGGTCTGCATTTCCAAGTTGTGTGAGCTGCTATCAGCCCCAATGAATCACTGGAGCACTGCAGTGTGCCAGCCACACCCTAACTCATCCCCTACACCAGAGCTGGGTGTAGTAAGGCTAAGCTGGCCTTGCAGCAGCTGGGGAATCCCGATCTGACTTGTTAGGGCAGATTTTGCAGTCTTTACACTGCTGAAACTGGGCAGAACAGGCAGAATAGGCCTGGAGCGGGTAAGGGATTTTACCAAAGTCACACAATGATTTAATGGCAGAGCTGCAAATAGAGTTCATGCATCCTCACTCACAGTTTTATGACCTGACAATCAGACAATAATCTCTCCTCTAGCTACTGCTAAGATGCTTTCTTCCTTTCATTTGTAAATAAAATATAATTAAATTTTTGATTAAAAATAAACATACAAATCAGAATACACAGTCAAGAATGACTGTGGGCCAGCATCTTGGTAAAACTGAGATTAGAATTTGGACCTATACATCCAATTTATGCTTAAGTCTAGTATAATTTCTGAAAAGGGAACTCACCTTGAGTTTTTTTTCAATCACATAATGGGTGTATTGCATTACATTACTGATAAAAGGACTAAGCCAGCTTGCTCCTGCCCCCCCCCTCCACGCCCCCCAGAGAAAGAACACACTGCAAAACACAAAGTCAATACAGAAAGGAAACCTTGTATGACAAGAAAAAGGATCACAAAAATAACAGGAAGATTCTGTGTTTGCACACCACCTAGTACAACGAGGTCCTGGTCTATGACTGGGGTTCTCAGCTGCTATGGCAATACAAATAATAATGATAATTAATTGGACCCTAAAACTCACTATCACAGTGGAATTCCTGGTTGTATATGGAGAATAGATAACCAATGTAGGTGAAATAAACCCCTGCTATATCAAGGGCATGTACTGCTAAGATCATCTTCTCAGATCATCACTTTGGCTGTGTTATCCTTTGAGCATCTGTACTGGGAGCCCTTCAAACACATCACACTACAGCAAGTCAGTGGCAGAGAAAGACATAGATCTCAGGTCTCAGCACTGCTTCCCCCCAGGCTGTTGAACTTGGTCTGATCCATGGTGTTACTAGGCCCTCCACTTGCTCACACAAAATGGCTAGAAGAGCACTGATCAAAGGACGGCTCTTATGATGCCTGCTATGGGTGTCTCTCACACAGCGATGCTCTACTCCAAGACCTGGGACCATGAAGCAAGTCCTCTTCTCCCCCTGACTTGTGTGATGAGAGAAGAGTTTGTTGAATGCAAGGTGGGAAAAGGACACAGGAGAAAGTCCAGGCACTTAATACAAAAATATAGCAGAGGAAACAGCCGCTGACTCCCCATCACCAACACAAACTAGGAGGGGGACTACCTATCCCCCTGATCACACAACCCACCAATCCTCCAAAGAGCCAGAAGTACAGAGTGCCTCCCCGATTCAGGAAAGAGTGATTATCCATTTGTGTGAGAGGAGCAATGATCCACTGGTTTGAGCAACAGCTTAGGGAGTAGAGGGTGTGGGTTCAATTCCTGCTCAAACATCTGGTGTGACTTTGGGCAAGTTACTCAGTCTCTTTATGTTCTACTTCCCCATCTGTAAGATGGGGATAATAGCATTTCCTTACCTCACTGGGAAGCTGTGAGGATACATACACTAAAGATTGTGAGACACTCAGATAATCTGGTGATGGGAGCCAGAGAAGTACCTAAAATAGATGGAGCTCCTCACTCCCACTATCCAGGTGAGGAAAAAGATGGGAAAGAGGATAAAGGTCTCCATCAAATGCAGACTGTTTATCCTTAGTGTCAAAGCCTTTCACAATGTGCACTCCACCCACTTATATAATCTTCATCTTGTAGCAAGGTCAGCCCCGGCCTTTGCTCTGTCAATGGTGCCAGCTTCTATCACCTGACTCTTTGCTTCTCTTACAAGCATGTTCACACTCTCACGTAGGGTGTCCCTTACAAGTAGGAACAGCTCCCAGTCAGAATCCATAAAGCAACCTCCTTATCCTCCTTCGAATTCCTCCTCAAAGCTCACCTCTTCCACAATGCACATGGAATACTGTATTCCAATGACAGCCTGGCAGGTGCTGAGCTGTGATTACTGCTCTTGGCTGGCTAAGAACACTGCGCATCCTAATATTGTCCCCTCTTCCGCTCCAACCTATGTGTCTCATCCATCTATTCTATCTACTCTTTTAGACTGTGATCTTTTTGGGGCAGGAACGGTCATTTACCATATGTTTGTACAGCGCCTAGCACAAAGGGGTCCTGACCTATTGTAATTGTTTAATAAAGAATCATTATTATTAATTATTATTATTATTAATTAATTAATAATATTCAAATTAGGCATTGCATTAGTATATTATCCACCTTGTCTGGGTCTGTTGCAATTTTCAAATGGGACCTATGAATCAAAGTTAGCAGTGATTTAACTTGTGGCAGAAATTACACCTCAGATGCAAATTAGCCATTACATAGGGATTAGCATAGTGTAATTTTCACTAGTGTGGCATTCCGTTGGTATGAAAAACAAACAAAATTTTGCACTATGGGATGGAATAGGATGGGTGGAGAGTGGAAAGAAGGAATGAAGCATGAAAAACAACTAACTTGGGATATTTCCAGAGTAAGGGCCAGAGTGGAGGCAATGGGAGTTTTGCCTGACTAAGGACTGCAGGATTTGACCCATGTGAATAATGGTTCCTTTGCTGCTGTGGTATTTCTAGCCTATTACTTCAGACACAATAAGAAGATGCATCTTAGCAGTAGGTGAATAATACTTAGCATATTATCTTATTCTAGGTGGCTCTTATACTAAGCAAATTTCTGAATCACCCCACAGTCAAACTGATGCTCACTTTGCAACTCCTAATTATTACATAGCACTTGAGACAAGTGGGGACTAGAGAAGGAAATGACAACAAATGCTTTCTTAAAACTTATTGTCATACCAGATGTCAGCCACTTTTTTTCAGTGTATTTGTGTCTGTTGTGCACCTAACAATGCAGCCATCTGTCATTGCAGTTACCCTCAGGAAAGGGAGTCACACATATTCACCAAGCAAAAAGGAAACTTGGTAGATGTGGGAAATATTAAAACTGGCAAGTAGTAAGTCAAAGGGGAGAGTCATGTATATGTATAGCCTTGTAAAGGTCCCCTTTTTCCATCTGAGACATATTTTCCAGAAAGCTGAAGAAAGCACAGGACAAAGCTGGGCCACAAACAATTCATAGATGTCAGTCTCTGGCCAGTCACTCTAGAATGCAGAACAGCATTTCTCTGCGGTTGGCATCAAAGTCAGGCCTGCACCAATGGTGAGCCATGCGCCAAGCAAGAATTGTGTTATCATTGTTTATGATGTTACAGTAGTGCCTGGAGAGTCCAACCAAGATCAAGGCCCCATTCTCCCACATACTGTCTTTACACACAATATGAGACAGTCCCTGCCCCAAGGAGCTTACAAGCCAGAGGGGGCCGAGATGCTCAACTGAACATACAACCCACCCCTATTGGGGACTAGCCTCTGACACCCCAAAGAGCCAGGAGTGGGCAAGCGAGAGCTGAGGGTCTCTAACTTCCCCACGCAAGCCAACCCCCAATGGCCATCAGGAGAAGGGGGGAGAAGAGATAGAGTGCTCACCCCTTTCCAGCAAGGGGAAAGAGCATAAAGTGCCCCTCCTCCCATAAATCAGGAGGAGAATAAAGCTGGGTGTAATCTGCTTCTGTGAATGACACAGCAGGATCCTAGAACGTGCCCTCTACCATATACTAGGATGCATGGCAATTGTAATTGAGAGTCCCTTGTATAAAACAAGAGGCTGAGATAATCACATAGTGTTGTTGATTCACTTGTGACACTGGCAGATCAGGTGCCAGCTCATACCAAGGCCCCTAGATCTCACTGAACACTGACAAATGCATAGCTGGAAACCAGTCCGGCTTACCTGTGCACAAGTATTGTTAAAATAAGTATTAGATTCATAGATATGTGTTTAATGTTTGGACTTTATGAAATGCTTGTAAGTTGCTGCATGCTTCAATCTCGTTTATAATATCTGTATCCCATACTATATGGCAGGCGTGGCCAAACTTACTGACCCTCTGAGCTGAATACAATAATCTTCAGAAGTTCGAGAGCTGCAGGACACTCATAACCTGCCCTGAGGGGCAGCACCTGGTGGGGCATGGGGCTTCATCCCCACATGGCACCCCTTGCCAGGGCATGGGGCACACCTGCTGGTGGGTGCACCTGGCTGAAGCCCTGAGCCCCAGCACCTCCCCTCCCTCACTGGGCTAAAACCTAGAGACCTGCCCTCCCTGCAGGGCAGAAGCCCCTAGCCTCATGACCCAGCTCCTTCCCGCAGTCTATTAGGTGGAGAATGGGAAGGGAGCAATGTTGGGGGGCTTCACAAGCAGCACTTCAACTGTAAAAGAGTTTTGCCACGCCTGCTATATGGCAATATTTAAGAGCTTGCTTTTTAACTATAAAAGTGTTTGCTATGAAACTGGAAACCCCCACAAGCAGAAGAGAGGCATTACCAAGTGTGAAATACTAGTTTACCACAAGACAGGTCATTTCCTGCCCAACAAAAGAGGGCCGCTTTCTTTAAGGATCCCCAAAATCTCATTCTTTAAAGATGCTCAAAGGGAGTGATAGAATAGTTAGGCCTAATATCTGACACCCCAATTTTGGTTCACTGATTTCTGGTTCACCCCTTATCTTATTTACCAGGCATAATCTCAGCTGGTCTACTGACACTAGATGAACTAGTGCGGAACATCAGTGGACAAAATACTTTGTTGATTGTTCCACCCACACCCACACAGCGAGGGTTTGCACAAACCCTCATCCCCGCAGAGTTTGAACTCTAGGGGAAGGGAAGAAAAATCCCTGACCAGAAGACTCTTTATCACTGTGTTGCTAGGATTTTGGAGAAGGCAATATTTCTAAGCATAAGCAAGGGATCCCCAAGCTGCATAGCTTGGGTTAGTCCTAAAGAACATATAGAGTTTGCACATTACAGCAGCTTCTATTAGGTTCCAAAAAGTAAGAATGTAACTTCTGTGTGTGTGTGTTTACCTGCTTTAACCTTGTAAATAACTTTCATTTCTTTTTCCTACTTAATAAACCTCGAGTTAATGTATTACAGGATTGGCTATAAGTGTTGTCTTTGGTGAGAAATCTGAAGTACAATTGACCTGGGGTAAGTGACTGGTCCTTTGGGACTGGGAGTAACTTGAATATTGTTGTGATTTTTGGTGTAAGGGACCATCTGTCAACAAAGGCAGACTTCCCTGCGTGGCAAGAGAGACTGGAATACCCAAGGGGACTGTATGACTCCATGTTAAGGCAGTTCTAGTGCTTGAGGAGTTCACACTTGATACTTGGTTGGTGGAATCTAATTATAGAACACACAGTCTGGGGTTTGTGCCCTGGCTTGTAACGGTCTGCCCCGATGTTGGCACCCACATTCATGAACCATTCCAGATAACTTGATACCAATGTTATAAAAAACATCCACCAGAAGGCAAAATCTGATCTGTTCTTTCTTTACCAGTCACATGATGAACAGCAGCATTACAGGTCAAAATTCCAGCAATGCGGCTTTTTGCTGGTAATCTCAGAATCAATATGGATTTCTTGATTTGGGGTTAGGTTTGCAAGGCCAATTCTTCTGTCCTTGTTCATTGTGTAACCCAGCTACTCTTCCAGTCTCCAGAGAATAGTGAAGGCCTGATCAGTAGTCACGACAGCAACAGGCAAAGCCCCAAGTATTTGAAGTCATGGGTTTTTTTTTCTGTTTGGATAGATCGCCTTTGAACAAGATTTCAAAGATTCAGTTGGTGTTTGGCCATCGGGCACCTGTGACAGAAGATGACTGACTGAATCAGTGCTTCCTTTCACTCAGAAGCACTCATTGTGGATACTGGATAGCAGTTACACAAAAGTGTATGGCTACTTGTATTGTACATGGAAACTAGCTTTCAAAGCAAACTGAGGGATAAATGTTGAAGCTTAGAACACCCATTAGCATCCTGATCAAATCTCTCTTTTATAGCCAAAGTGTTATGTTCCAAGAGTACATGCTATAAACTGCAGCTCTGTAATAACTTGCCGAGTCACACGCAGGATAGTCGTTTTGGTAAATCTGCTTCCCTTTAGTGTCATCAAGCCTTTTTTTGGCGGGGGGGGGGCAGAGGGGGGCGGCGAACAAACAGAGTGCCAGCATTTTTTTCAGCCAACATTTGTACCTATTGAAACATTTTGCAAAATTAATTAAATGAATTACTTTGCTGTTTCTGGAGTCTGGTGCACTCTTTTCACTAACACAGAGGGTGGAATTAAGCTGGCATCACTTCACAAGCTATTAGATCTGTGCTTCACAACCTGGGGGATGTGAATCTCTGATGGGTCAGGAGGAACAGTTGGATCACAATTACTGCAGCTAGCAGTGCATCACATTGGATGTCTGCCCCCACTCGCCCCCCCCACCCCCGCCCCATCCAGGAAGCACCTTGACAGTTAGAGATGGTGCAGTACATTCACCTACCTCCCCCACACTACATTTTGGCTGCAGTGCCCAGAGGGGGACTGTTATGGTTGTGCTGTGCTCCGGCAATGTAGCTCTGTCTCCTACTTTGGATGACACTAAGTGAATTGTATTATGCTAGTCAAAATCACAGAATTATACGTCAGTGTATAAACCTGTTCAGTAACTGCTCAGTGCAGGAAGGAACCTGGCTTGACTTATTCTCCCGCTACTGACCTGAACTGAAAAGAAGAGAGAGACATTCCTAATGAAAAGAAAAGAAAGGGAATGAAAAGTGTCAGTGAGAAAATAACCAGAAATACCGCAGAGAGCAAGAGACATAGACAGCCAATTGGACAGTCACTGGAGAAGCAAAATACGCTGATTGGTAACGTTCAGCCTCCCAAGATGTTTAGCAGAAGAGGATGCCAGTTGCTCAGTGTGCCTCAGTATGGTCCCAATCCTGGGAAGTGCTGAGTTGCAGGTGCTGAGAACCCTAACTCCCGTTGGTCTCTAGTTCTTCATTCCCATTTGAAGTCAGTGGGTGTTGAGAGATGCTCAGCAGCTCACACGATAGGTCTCTGGCCTAGTTGATTAAACCATCACCTCAGAATTGTGACTCAGCCTCCATCACACTTGGTGGAGCTGTAGGCTGGTATTTTGGAAAGTGCTGGCAATTCCCATAGGCCACCAGTCATTCTCAACTGTAGACATTAAGTATTATGAACTCAACCAACCATCCCCGAACACAGAGGAACAGAAAACAGTTCCTGTGGTGAAATAGCAGTCATTTTCATCCGGGTGCAGTATTCAGCTTGGTTAACTTTACTACTGACTGGCACTGAATATTGTTGCAGGGATAGCCATTGATGATCTGTAGATGAAAAGTGCAGATTCATTGACAGTGAAACATTTCACAGAAGTGTGTTTATTTTTTATTAGATTTCATGTATAAAAACTTTGAAAAAAGCCTTTTGGTTTTCCATTTTGAAAATATTTTTCATATTTTATCATATAAAGTTTTTAAAAAATGAAATAAGTAGAACCTTGAAATTGAAACAAAACATTTCAACTTTATTGATGCAAGATTAAATTTGCAGAATTTCATTTGCAGGACATTTAGACTATTTTAGGTTTTGTTCCTTATTGGAGCAGAAAAAAATTCAAAATTGCAGAGTTCCCCACGAATGAAAAAATCCAGTTCACACCCAGCTCTGGTTCGCAGGACCTTCATTTTATATATCATTTGAACAGCACCCACAAATGCACTATTGGGGCGTTGGCTCAGTAGTGACGCAGGAAAGAGTGCCACTTGCTGAATAATCAACACTGCTTTTTGGAGAACATAGATGTCTCCTAGGAAATGTGTGTGTCTGGTTTTCTCTAGGAGTGTGTGTTGTATAGTTGATTGGACTTTATGTGAATGTTACTTATTATTTCCATGCTTTTTTTGTGTTCGCATTATGTAGAAACAGAATGAGCAAATATAACTACAAGGTAACTATGTTTTTTTGTTGGACAATATATAGATATATATTATGCCAGAGTCATTGAGACACCAATAGTTAAGGTTGTCTCCTGGTTTGCAGGAATTCATATTTGTTTGTCTTATAAGAAAACCATAGGATCTGTTCCAAATTTTCAGCACACAATTACTGAGAAAAGTTTTAATTTCTGAGCTGTTTCAAGAAAATCTGTTAATATCCAAGTGCTCATTGATTAAAAAGTGCCCCCCCCCGCCCCAACCCCCACAAAAGTTTCACATTCTGAGTCTCATGCTTTCTTAGGCTCCTCTAGCTTAAGCACTACAAAGGAAAGGTAAGAAAAAGCAGCAAGGCACTGGGTTGTAAAAAGTCAGAGTTTGATGGTCTGTCTGGGGTGATGTCATTAACAACGAAAAAAATATGTTTAATCATCATAAGTGGATCCTTCTACACCCTGGTTAGCAGAGGGAGAAAATGTTTCATGTAGATTTCTTCTATTCAATATGTGGAAGCCTTTTGGAACAGATTAGAAAAGGAATAAAAAACTGCCTTTTGAGATATGCCCTTGGCAATGCTCTCTGCATCCAAAATTGGGATCATAGGGAATGGATTTTATTAGGCGACAGGCTTTGTATTTTGTCAAAGAAGATTGCCACTGAAGTAGCTGCTGGTTCATCTAAGACTAGGATGTCTGTGAAAACCACTATCACCTTCCCCAAACCTCAAGCTGTGTCGTTTTACAGAAGTGTGCAGAAGGGATGGTGTAAGGGGTATGCAGTGAAGCTGGGAAAGTGGAATTTAGGAAGGAAGTAGTGGGAGGCTGGCATTCTTATTGGGACAGAGTTAAGGTCAGTGTGTGTTCTTTGCTGTCAAACACTAATGTGTGGTGTATTCTCTGTCCCAGTCAAGCCCGGGTTATCGTTATCTCATTCCTATCCTTCTCTCCATTCATTTAGGCCCTACCCAAGCTTCATCCTTCTTGGCTTAATTACCTTTCAATAATCCTCTTGCTTTTCTCTAGGATTTCTAAAACTTTGGTTCATTCCATGGTTCTTTCTCATCTGGGGTACTGTCTCCTCTTCCTCCTTCTCCACCACCCCAGTTCTAACTCGCCCTTCAATCAATCCAACATGCCACTGCTAAAATAACCTTCCTCTCTCACCACTCCATCCATGCCATCCTAGTTCTTTTTCTCCCTTTACTGGCTTCCTGCCTCTTGCATATCAGATTTAAACTCCTTGTCCATACGTTCAAGGCACTGCACAGCTGCCATCTGTGAATGTCTGATAACATGTTAACGAGGCACTCGCACACTATATCCATATGTAGTTTATATATATCTGCAGGGAGCTCATCAGGGCCAGGTCTTTTCCCAGACATTAAGGAGGAGATGGCCTCAGCTATTTCCTCAGTGCTAATGTCACATCCCAAGGCCTCACATTCTTCCACTTCCAGTTTCTTAAGTGAATAGTCACTTAGGAAAGAATGTTTCTTGCTGAAGTTTGATTTTGCTTTGGAATTGTATAGTTCCAAGTAGAATTCCTGGAATCTGTTGTTTACAAGCAGGAGTCAGAGGCTGTAGAATCACTTTCTGCTTGCATTTGAGTCTGTTGCAGAAGTGGGCACTGCATGTTTTTGGTATCAGGCGCTTGTCGCCATCAAGCAGATCCAGTGTTTGCCCACTGTGTTGTCTCACACTCTAGACAAGGTTAGCTGAAGCTGAGAATAACCATGATGTACGCATCTTGGAACAGCAGTCAGTACTAGACTGAGACCAGTGTGTGCGCCAATGGACTGTAGCACGGCAGTAATTTGAATATGACAATATTTTATCCAGAGAAGCACTCTACATTTGGTTGTGAGTGAGACTTTTTAGGGTCTTTGTGAGATGGGGCCTAAAAAGTCTCACTCACAAGCTCCTGATACCAAAAACATGCAGTTCCCGATGCCAAGTTCATGCAGTGCCCACTTCAGCAACAGACTCAGGGTCACTGGCTATCTTTTGGACTGGTCTTTTCCAAGGATTAAATAGCTGTGTACAAAACTGAACGTGCTTTAATGCACTTCCAAACTTCAGACAAGGTCCAGTGTAATTATTTCACAATATTTTTAGTAGCAGCTTGTATTCCACCTTGTGCTGGGCCCTTCAGCTCCTACTCCCTCACAGGTCATGTATTGACAGGAGGGATAGTGTGGGGACTGCTTTGATGGATGGATTAGTTTTCTTAATGTGCTGGAAAACTTCATTGTTTCTAAAATTCCAGCAGAAGGTGACATGAGGGAGCAATGTCCTACTGGTTATTTAAGGTTACCCCTGGTATACATTTCCTATGTTTTGGTTCTCGCTTCTGATAAAAGCTCACTGCAATCTGGCTGTCAGCTCTGTAATGTTTCCAGCATTAGCTCTGCCCCTCTCCACAGCCAGGACTCCCCAGTCCAGGTCTGCTCCCCACACCTTCAGCAGAGGGCAGAGCAGTTTGCAGGTAGTTATGCTGTTGGGCCAGTGGCTGGAACTTCTACCTGTTATCTCATGGAAGCTGCTCAGTGCTCCCTTCCCTTTTTTTCTTGCAGGAGGAGGCGGGTGAGAGCTAAGGGCAGGTAGTGGCTGGAAGAAGGAGAAGGACTTTATTCATCATCCTTGCCAATATTGATAGCTGACCAAAAAGTCAGAGATCCCAGGGGTGAGATTGGTGAAATTCCAGAAAGCTGGAATCGCTGGACAAAAGATTGAGGTTAGACAAGTTTGAGAGTATAAAAAATGTGGCTAAGAACTTAAAAATCAGAGGGTAAGACCACAAATCCCATGTGTATGCTGGTTGTGTTGTTGTGTGGGTGGTTGTGTTTATTTGTGTCTTCTTGGCGACATGTTGATTTATGCCATTGGTGCATGCAGTCTGTGCATGGCAGTGAGAAGCTATTTGTGTTTGGAGTTTTTGGGTGTGCTGTGGTGTGCTGGGAGAGTTGGGTTGATTGGTGCGGGTTCCAGTTGGGTGTACATATGTGGCAGTTGGGCCAAGTAATCCACCAACTGTTCAGGCTCCCTCATACAACCAATGAAATTTCTACATGAATATTAGTTGTAAAGTAAGGTGATTGAGTTACCTGTGATGTCATAATGGTCTAGGACTCTTGGTGTGCCATAGATATGTGCCTTACCATGGCTGTCCATTGCACAGATGCAATTTTTAAAATCAAAATGGCCAAGAACTTAAATTTGGATGGTAACAGATTTTGAAACCCAGTGCTGATTCAAGCTGGTGATATTCTGATCATAAAGAGTGCTCAACCGTGCTTGGGCTGTTTCCATCACGTCACATTGATTCAACAGACATTTTAGGCTTTAGAGTGAACAGTGACATTCCTGGAATCTTATTATATAGAGAATAGCACAGATAATCTGCTGTTACTGAATGCCTGGGTCCCTCCCTCCATCTCTCTCCATGGTTCCACGTCCAACTCACTCTTTAGTAGATGTTAGCTGCATTCTAGGCACAGAGTCAGAAAAAAGAGCTTTAACTTCAAGTTAAAGTTCCCAAACACCTAGATGCTGTGTTATGAGACTGTTGGTTTTGTTTGGTGGTCATGGTAGATGCTTCCAGACAGAGTCTGGAACAAACTCTGCAGCCCATAGGCAAGCACCACAGCACCACTACTGTACTTGCCGGCAGGTGTTCTCACTATCAGCCATGCAAGACTGGGCTTCCATCTCTTTACATCAAAGAAAAATACCTGCTTTGGGCTAAAAATGGAAGTCAGGAATTCACAAATAAAACAAAAGGAGGTTTTTGTTTGGGGATAAAACAAACCAACCTGATTTATTTGTGCCTAAAAGAGAGACATGAATTAAAAGGTGCACGCTAAAAGCAGGATTTGCCATTGTTTTTTGCCAGAAATGAGATTTTGGTTAATTTTGAGCAACTCTGATCACGAGGTCAACAAATATAGTAACAGCTGGAGTTACTCATTCATGAAATGCAGCCATTTCCTGAATATGGAAATATGGCGTGTGGCTTAGGTAGCATTCCAAGTAGGGTGTGAATAAGTTGGATTTATGCAGCACCTTTCCTTCAAAAGCATCCCAAAGCATTTTACGTAAACTCATGCCCATTAACCCACTCCTGAAATGTAGCCTTCTCCAAGGTGGAGCACATTGCCAGAAACATCAGGCTTTATTTTATTTCATTAATTTAACAGTGACAAATTCTTGTCCCAAGTTCAGGGTGCCTTTGCATACATTCAAATGACATAATATCAAAATACTCAAGTATCGCACAGTAGTTTCCTTTGGGGCATATAAAAAATAACATCTATGCAGATGGTCCTGGCTGCTGATGGAACCTGAGATCTGCAGGTTCTGGAAGACAAACGTCCTATGCTTCCACACTGCCTCTTGACTGCTTTCCTTCACTCCCATGTTAGCACAGTCATCCAGGTCTTCTGTTGCTGGGAAATGCCTGCCAAATTTCATGAAGAATTTTTGTTTTCCAAAATTTATGAGCTTTTTGATGAAAACAGAAATCCAATATGTTCTCGCTTTTTTTTAAGTTGGAAGAAAGACTCAAAGAGGAAAAAATGAAAAACTGGAAAACTTCAGCAAAATATGTCATGAAAATTTTCAAAACCAGCTCGTCTCAAAAACTTCAAAGTGAAAACATTTTCCAAAATTTTCCAAATCACATACTCAGTCTCCAGCTGCCTCTTGTTACAGACAACTGCCTTGAAGCAGCATGGTTGGCCAGTTTATTGTAATTTGAACTAATTGGTTGTATAACAACATATAATTTATCACCCTTTCATTGTTAACTAGCATATTGTTTCCATCACAGCAAACACAGTAAAAATATAACAGATTAATTTGTATTATATTATAAGACAGGGCCAAATGAATGTTGGTAGGTTTGTACTCATTTAACTCATGGCAAAACTTGGCCACTTAGCCTTTTAAGGCATGTACTCGTTATTTCTACCCAGGTAAATATTAATAGAAATTTAGCTGCATGAACCTACTTATTTAGAACTTGCCACTTAAAGTTTAATGAAGAAAAAGTGACAAACTCAGAAGGGTCTGGAGATAAGATATCCGGGTTCAACTCCTAGATCAGGGATGGCCAACCTGAGCCTGAGACGGAGCCAGAATTTTTTAATGTACATTACCAAAGAGCCACAGTAATACGACAGCAGCCCCCCTTCAGCTCTTCCCGCCCCCCCGCCCCCACCCCGCTCACAGTGCTTCCTGCTCAAGGCAGCCCTGCTGATCAGCACCTCCCCCCACCTCCTGATCAGCTCTTTCGTGGAGTGCAGGAGGCTCTGGGGAGGAGGGGGGGAAGGGGTGGAGTTGGGGTAGGGCCTGTGGCAAAGCCAGGGATTGAGCAGCGAGCACCCCCGGGCACACTGGAAAGTTGGCGCCTGTAGCTCCAGCCCCGGAGTCGGTGCCTATACCAGGAGCCGCATATTAACTTCTGAAGAGCTGCATGTGGCTCCGGAGCCACAGGTTGGCCACCCCTGTCCTAGATCAGTGTTTTTCAATCCATGGGTCGTGACCCAGTACTGGGTCGCGGCATGTAAGGCGCTGGGTCACCTTGCTCTGGTCAGCACTGCCGACTGGGACGTTAAAAGTGCCTACCTTTTCCAACACCGGCTTCTAGGCAGGGAGGCCATGGGGCTCCGTGCACTGCCCCCACCCTGAGCACTGGCTCCGCACTTCCATTGGCTGGGAACCAGCCAATGGAAACTGGTGGGGGGGGGGGCAATGCCTGTAGGCGAGAGTTGTGTGGAGCCACTTGCGCGCCTCTGCCTAGTAGCCAGACCTGCTGCTGGCTGCTTCTGGGGCACAGTGTGGTCCGCGGTGCACCCCGGCTACGCTGTTGAGCCGCCAGAGGTAAGTCCATGCTGGTGCCCCAATCCTCTGCCCCAGCCCTGAGCCCCCCCAAACCCAGAGCCCCTCCTACACCCCAAACCCCCCAGCTCCAGCCAAGAGCCCTGACCCTCTCCCACACCTCAATCCCCTGCCCCAGCCCTGAGCCCTCCCAAACCTGGAGACCCTCCCACACCCCCCCAAACCTGGAATCCCTTCCTGCACCCAAGCCCCTCATCCCTAGCCCCAGCCCAGAGCCTGCACCCCCTGCCCAGAGCCCTGACCCCCTCCTGCACCCCAATCCCCTGCCCCAGCCCAGAGCCCCCTCCCACACCCTGAACCCCTCAATCTCAGCCCCACCCCACAGATCACACCCCAACCCTCTGTCCCAGCCCTGAGCCCCTTCCACACCCCAAACCCCTCATCGCCAGCTCTGTTGGGTTGCGGGCATCAACAATTTTCTTCAACTGGGTCCCCAGGAAAAAAGTTTGAAAACCACTGTCCTAGATCATCCACAGACTTCTAATGTGACT
The DNA here is from genome assembly GCF_965140285.1 of Lepidochelys kempii. Taxonomy (NCBI): domain Eukaryota; kingdom Metazoa; phylum Chordata; order Testudines; family Cheloniidae; genus Lepidochelys; species Lepidochelys kempii. The sequence continues at coordinate 176,176,462 of NC_136382.1, read as the reverse complement.
TTGGGTAAATCACTTAATCTACCCTGTGGCTCGGTTTACCTTTTGTGAAAACAAGGATAATACACTGTGGTGTTCTGAGAATCAAATGATGACTAATCATGAGGTGTTCAGATACTGTGGTGATGAGAGCCACATAAGTGGGTAGATACATTCAGAGACTCTATTTGACAGAGATTCTAGCCTTCTGAAATATGCATATGCTCAGTACAGCTCTCCCAACATGTACAGTGAATCAGAATGAGTTGCATTTCTATCCATCAGCCAGCAGTCTCTCAGCACCTTACACTTCACCAGCACAGAAGAAAACCTTTTTTAAATATTCATTGTTTATGTTTTAGAGACCTGTGAAAAGTTAGTGGGAGGGGTAAAAGCGGACAAAAAACATGACATGGATTAATATACTAGGGGAATAATGAAGTTTATTGCCTTGTAAGATTGCAGTTACATTCTTTGTGTGCTTGGGTTTTGAACAACTGCCTCAAAAAGACAAAAAGTGACCTGAAGAGCTCTGTGGACCTCGAAAGCTTGTTTTTCACCAACAGACGTTCATAGAATCATAGAAGATTAGGGTTGGAAGAGACCTCAGGATGTCATCTAGTCCAACCCCCTTCTCAAAGCAGGACCAACACCAATGAAATCATCTCAGCCAGGGCTTTGTCAAACCGGGCCTTAAAAACCTCCAAGGATGGAGATTCCACCAGCTCCCTAGGTAACCCATTCCAGGGCTTCCCCACCCTCCTAGTGAAATAGTGTTTCCTAATATCCAACCTAGACCTCCAACCTAGATGCTGATCCAGTAAAAGATATTATCTCACGCACCTTGTCTCTCTTGAAAAGACAAGATATTCTTCCAACTGTGTATCCAGAATATCAAGTTGCCTGATAACTGTTTAGCTGCCAAAATGTGTTACGGCATGGCCTTTGTTAATTAATGTCCCTGGAAAGCCAAGGTCACTGAGGCTCAGCGGAATTGAGGGGGCTGACTGTGAGGGACAAACTGGAGTGATAATAAGGAAAAGCTGAAGGGAGTGAGAGAAGAGATATTTGAATGAAACGTAAGGAATTTGCTGTTTTAAAGCTAATTAATATTTGCTGTAGTTCAAAGTGGTTTGGAAAACTCTCTGCCAAAGATAATAAGCTGATAGCTGCCATGCTGAGGCTGAACATTTACATACATGGTGGAAATGAGAAATAGCTTAGAATTTGCCATTTGTTCTTCATGCGTATTTTCTAGGCCAACAAACCATTTAACTATATTTAATGTAAGTTAAGACCTTTTAACATTCATGTATACCAGTACAATCCCCTTTTATGCTTTGCAGGCTGTGAAATTTTAAAGGCATAAATTAAATAACTAGAAAAGATTTCAAGCGGGCTCTTAGGTTCCAATCCAGAATACCATTTAAAGATGTGTAATGTTAAATACGTAAGTAATCTAATTAAAGACAACAACTCCTCACCTGCTCATGTTTGAGTGCTCTGCTGGACTGGGGCCTTACTGCCCAACCCAGCATGTTGGTGAGATCTGTGGGAATTGAGGGTGCTCAGTACCTCTTAGGATTGGGCCCTTATTTATCAAATCCCCCTTTACAAAATGTCCCCCCATAAAAGCCAACCAACCAAAACAAAAAATCCCAGAATAATGTAAAAGTATTCTTTCTTCAGCCTTGTAAAGAATGTTTTCTTCTTCCATTGGAATTTGTTATGAAGACTTAGAAAAAATAAGATTTAACATCATTGTATTTATTAGGTTCTGAAACAATACACATTCACATCCTTTTGAATACAGTACATTTGGCACAGTAATAATGTTTACGATGAAATAACACTCATGAATGGCAAGAGATTCAAATTACATCCACAAGAAAAAGAAATCCTGTACAAATAAAGCCTTACCGAAAAACCCAACAAACCCCAACTCTAAAACTGAATACATTTTATATTTAACGAGGGCTATTCTGCCCATAATTTAAAAAGAGGTCATTTTTTAGCTTTTTGGAGAGAATTCATTATTTTTCACTCTATGGAAAAATGTTTCCACTTTTTATAAAATCTATATGGGAGAAAAACAACAAACAGTGGATTCTTCTCTTTTTTTGTTTTTGTTTTTTTTTTGGCATTTTGCACTCACTTTACAAAAAAAATCAGGAAAGATTTTACAGAAATGTAACAGCATGTTCATTTTTCAGAATTATCTTTAAAAAAATGCGCAAGGTAACAGACAAACCTCCTAATGTAAACCCCATACAGAAGATCTATTTACTTGAATTGAAGAAACATCTGCCCACGCAAAAGTTCTACCTTCTTGACTCCTCATTTAGCATCCCTACAAAACAAATGCAGGTGCCAAGGCCTCTTGTAATAGAAATGGGTGTTCATGATTTTCACACTAAGAACAGGATTGATCTAAACAGTTTGCTCACAAAATAGCTTTGTGGAATGTACTGACTCCCCAAAAGCAAATACTAATAATTTTGTAGAAAGACCTCTAATTTTACCAACAGTAGTGCACTATGCAATAGTTTTTCTTCATTCTATTCACCTCTGTAAAAGAACACTTAGCTCTGTGATCAGTTCTTGCCTGGTGACAAAAGCTATCTGTGGTGAAAACGACACAGAGCCAGTAGTGACACATGAAAATTTATGGGCGATGTTACAACAGGTTCCTTGGAAAAAAACCATGAGATGATGTAATCATTAAAATGTTTCTGTGCTTGTACTCAACTCCAGAAGCTAGTCTTTTCCCAGTACATAAATTTACTGAAGATAAATTAAATTAATCTAAAGATTCGATCCATTATTACACCTGTAGGCCAGACAACACATGAGTTGATATAGCATAATATTTAATATTTTGAAATCATCATAAGAATATATATAATAATTACACCTGAGTTTTTAAAAAAACAAAATGGAACTGAATGTTGTCATCAGTTACAAAGGCTATGAACAGCCGGACGCATAATTGACACAAACTAACTCATTTGCTTGAGACCAAGATTTAGCTCTTAAAGCCAATGACTCGCACTTTGTCCACCACAATTTGGAACATTCCTTTCTCTTTCCTAGCTCCTTCCTATCATAGAGTTGAAGAGAACTATAAAAGAGATTTAGTATAGCTTAATATATGTCTACATCTTTTATAACAAAAAAATCCTCCTCTCTCTGACAGTAACTTGAACCAATACACATACAGAGTATTGCACATGGACATTATTATAATTATTCTTTCATAGACTAAAGTTTTTATAATATGCCTGAACATGCAGCAGTTGATACCTCTATATTCAATGAATTCCACAGGCCTTGCAGCAAACACTATATACAAAATCTCACCTGTACAAAAGGCAAAAAAGCTTCGTAAGTGCCACTTTGCCAGTAACAAGTATATATATTTTTTGTGCAGCTGGAAATCCATGTGCAACAATTAAAATGGATTCCATTAACTGCTCACTCAGTCCAGTAAAATATATAATAAAATTACCTCAGCGATACATGTACACAAAAAACACAGGGTACTTCTGGAAATATAAGTACATAACACTGTTAGCATATCTACAGGCGGTAACTTCACATTAGTAATATTGTCCACATGAGTTACCACTTCAATTAATACACAAGAAAATCAATTTACATCTTTCCATAATGTCAGTTTTTGAATGTTTGATCTTCAGTCTTTCAACACACTTTCACATAATCCATGTTAAGCTTTGTTTTGTGTTTTTTTAATAGCACAGATTTCATATTAGATTTTAAACATTAAAAACAGTAGTACTATGGTTTTGTAAAAGTGTGCAAAAGTAACACACTGCTGTGAAAAATAAATACATATAATTAAGCAGGGTTGTTATCATTCACATTGAATACAAAGAACTAAAAACAAATTCTTTTTTATTATCATTTTTTAGAAACATGTAATTTAAAACACCTATGTGCCTACCAATGTTTGCTTTGGGTACAAACTTTTACTAAGAAAGAAAACTAATGTTTACCCAATTACCTGTCAATTTGTAGTAAACCTATGTAGCTTCATTAAAGCTATTATAGGCTTTTGGAGAACTGATCAATTCTTATATTTTAGCCCTTTAATACCTGTGTATAAAGTATCTGATTTCCTATTTTAGGCAACTTTTTACATTATCTTCATAATTCTTTTTATTCCTAACTAATAATCATGAAAAATTAGCTATGCCTATTTCTGGTGGATAGTTTTATATTATGCTTGCACCCCAGTATGTTAAAGCATATGTGATCAGTAATTGCACATCTAAGAAAGTAGACTTTTTCAATTACCACAGAACTGTGTATAATTGTCTTCTCCACACTTGAGTACAAACTTCATTGTAAACATCAGTGCGGAAGAAATGGCTCTCTCTCTCTTAATTAAAGATGTATGGCAATTATGTACTGTTGTAGGATGAGAATAAAATCTGCTAAATCTCTGTTTTAAAACAGTATGGCTCTTTTTGTTTCATGAAAAGATGCAAATTGTGTCCTTTCTGAGAGACCTTAAGAGTAACAGAAAGGTTGCAAATTGCAAAAGCACGGCAGTGTGTTACATCTACAATTTCTGATACAAAATTGTTTTGCATTGTTTGTGAGACAGAAATTAAGAGTGCCTTCAGATCAGAAGATTAAAGGAAAATAATAAATATATAGTTTAAATTGGGATATGGGCTCAAGGTAAGAGAAGTAGTTCTTGATCTAGTGAGTCTCAGTAACTGGAGGATCTTCTTAGGACCACTTCTTGCAGCATCATTCATCTAGCAGCCCACTGCTGACTATGGCAGAAGCTCTTCTCCAAAATAAGAGAACCCTTTAAATTCTTCTTGATTGATTTGCTTTATAATTGTCTCATCCACTAGCGTTAATACTGGCTCTTCTCGCGTAAAATCTTGATCAAAGTTATTTACATCCCTTTTGGTTTTCTGGGGAGGAAAGTATAAAAAGGTGAGTGAGTGATGAAATAACATACTAAAACCAATAAACATAAAAACTGCTTGGGAGGGGGGCAGGGGACTGAAATAAGCAGAATTTTCTGAAATGATAAAGAAAAGCTATTTCACGCAAAGAATAACAAACATATGGGATAAGCTACCAAGGGAGGCCACAGAAGCAAATATTATAGTGACTTCAGAGAGCCCCACTGGTTTCTGGAGTGCGAAGGGGTAGTGATATGATGAGAAAGCGGGAAGCTGAGATTAAGAGTCATTATAAAAGAAATGGTATGCTAAGCAGTATGGCCGTTTCCTATTCTTATATTTTTGTATGGTTTTAATGGCATCACATTTGAGAGGTTTAAAGTGAATTGTCTTCCCCACAAGACAAACTTCTTCAGCCCTAACTGATCTGGTTATATTTGTATTTAAAATGTAAATGTAGAGCTCATGACAGGTCCTAAACTCAACACCTTGGAGGCTCAGCACAGGCAATTCAAGTTTCCCCATGCTGCCCTGCTAATATGATCTTGATGAATCAGCTCTAGAGCTGAAATCCTGGCCCCACTGAAATCAGCGGTAAAGCTCCCATTGAGTTCAATATGGACAGGATTTCACTTTAAGCCCTGGTCTACACTAGGACTTTAGGTCGAATTTAGCAGAGTTAAATCGATGTAAACCTGCACCCGTCCACATGATGAAGCCCTTTATTTTGACTTAAAGGGCTCTTAAAATCGATTTCCTTACTCCACCCCTGACAAGTGGATTAGCGCTTAAATCGGCCTTGCTGGGTCAAATTTGGGGTACTGTGGACACAATTCGATGGTATTGGCCTCCGGGAGCTATCCCAGAGTGCTCCACTGTGACTGCTCTGGACAGCACTCTCAACTCAGATGCACGATTGTTTGCCGTTGCTTTGACGCAGGGAGGGGCGACTTACAGGGTTAGCTTACAGGGAGCTAAAATCAACAAAGGTGGTGGCTTCACATCAAGGAGTATTTCAGGCAGGACTTCACGGAGGGTTCCAATAAGAAATGGTGCACCTAAGTTATTGTTCTTATTGGAACAAGGAGGTTAGTCTTGCCTCTGATTGATATATGGCTAGATTTACCTTGCTGCACCTTCTCTGTGAGTGACTGCAGTGTGACCTAGAGGAATGAGTCCCCTAGACGGGGGGTGGGGGGGGGGGGGTTGGCAAATGAGTACAAAACAAATCTGGTCTATTTCTTGTTTTAATACACTCCATCTATCTTTTACATCTTTGGCTGGCAGCAGACGGTGCAGAAGAACTGCATGCCATCCACATCTCATGGCTGCTCGGCAGAAGATGGTACAATAGGACTGCTAGCCATCCTCATCTCTTGCCTGCCAGGCAGAAGATGATGCAATAGGACTGCTAGCAATCCGTATCACCTGCCTGCTCACCATAAGATGGTTCAATAGGACTGACTGCAGGACTAAAGAGAATGACTTGATCAAGTCACTCCAAATTTAGTCCCTGCGCCCATGTCTGCCCAGGCGCTCCTGATCGACCTCACAGAGGCGACCAGGAGCACCTCGGACATAACTATGACGGCTACCAGTCGTACTGTACCATCTGCTGCCACAAGGCAATGGGTTGCTGCTGCTGTGTAGCAATGCAGTACCACGTCTGCCAGCACCCAGGAGACATAGGGTGACGGTTACCTGAGCGGGCTCCATGCTTGCCATGGTATGGCGTCTGCACAGGTAACTCAGGAAAAAAGGCGCAAAATGATTGTCTGCCCTTGCTTTCACGGAGGGAGGGAGGGAACGGGGGCCTGACGATATGTACCCAGAACCACCCGCGACAATGTTTTAGCCCCATCAGGCATTGGGATCTCAACCCAGAATTCCAATGGGCAGCGGAGACTGCGGGAACTGTGGGATAGCTACCCACAGTGCAACACTCCAGAAGTCGACGCTTGCCTCGGTACTGTGGAAGCACTCCGCCGAGTTAATGCACTTAATGCACTTAGAGCATTTTCTGTGGGGACACACACACTCGAATATATAAAACCGATTTCTAAAAAACCAACTTCTATAAATTCGACCTAATTTCGTAGTGTAGACATACCCTAAGACCCCACGGCCATTTAGTCCTTGGTCTTTTCTTGGCAATCACTGTGATTTGGATATCTACCAAATAGGAGCTGGACTCAGAATACCAATTCATTTCACATAGGTCATTGAACAACCACATGACAGTGATTATGGTCAGTCACCCCCACACAAGTGACTTGAAGATGTGATAGACAGGTAAAAAGCTCCAGCTCTCATTACCAGTTTCCCGGAGGGATAGCTCAGTGGTTTGAGCATTGGCCTGCTAAACCCAGGGTTGTGAGTTCAATCCTTGAGGGGGCCATTTAGGGATCCAGGGCAAAATTTGGGGATTGGTCCTGCTTTGAGCAGGGGATTGGACTAGATGACCTCCTGAGGTCCCTTCCAACCCTGACAGTCTATGATTCCACATTAATGCAGTCATATTTCAAGTATGCACAGTGTTGTTGAAAGGAATAGGCATTTTTGTTTAGACCTTTTACAGCCGTCTATTTTCTTGTTATGTTTCATGAAACATTTCAGAATAGTTACAGCTGAACCAAACAGTATTCAATGGAGGCAAAACTGCCATTTTAAAACTCATTCAGTATCAATCCTAAAATCAGACACAGATTTTTTTGAGATTAAGATACCAGAAATACAGTAGCAACCTGACTTACAATGTACTATGTCAAATCATATTCTAAATAGATTTACATACCAAAAATGGTATATGTATCTCCTTTCAATACATATCTATAACTCTTGCTAATGCAAGAATATACCCATCAAAGTATTATTTAGCTGATCAACTCTACTGACGCATTAGAAAAATATTTTTCTTCATTTCACATAACAGACTTTTCTCATATCTGTAAAATAGTCATACTAACTAGCATAATCTATTTTGGCTGCATGGATTTTATATAATTCATCTGTCATAGCAAAATAACTCCCCTACTTAAAATGAAGAGTCTCTTTATGATTTGTGCACTACAGGATTTTCTAAGTGATGGGCAGTGAATAACAGGCATAAATCCACCTACTTGCTAATGGGATTTCTGCAGATACTGTAACACCCTATGTACTGCCTTTAAAATGCTAAAGTGAAAAAAATGGATACATATTTTTTTAACTGGCACATAAAGATTTCATTCTATGCAGTTTAAAAACAATGGGCTTTAAAGTCCTTAGTGAATTCTTACTCAGATGGGAAAATATTGTGGAAAATATCATTTGCATTTTTAAATGAATTCACTTCTGACTGTGTTCACATCCCTCTTCTCTATGCTCTCTGCAAATATTCTAGCAAATGATTCATTGTCAGACATGGTCACTAAAGAAGAAAATGGCAAATGAGTATTTTCAGAAAGTGACTTTCAAATTTGTAGTAAGGATTATATGCACCAGAGCCCTGATCCAATGTTCACACTTTGAGCGTTGGATACTCACAGCCAATAACCTGTGGGCAAGCTGTAGAACAAGAATTTTTTCAAGAACGAATTTTCATTGAATATATTCATGAGGAGTGTGGTTTATTCGCTGGGAATTTGCAAACAAAAAGAGAGGCTAAAGTCATCAAACAGGCATTCATAATGAATCATTTGCCCCGCAAACTGAGGGCCAACTTTTTAAAGGTATTTAGGGGCCTAAAGATGCAGATAGGTGTGAAATGGTATTTTCAAAAGCACCTATGCTCCCAACTCCCACTGACTTTTTAAAAATCCTGTTTTCACTGGGAGTTAGGCACCTGGGCACTTTTGAAAATACTATGAGGTACTTATTTGCATCTTCAGGAGCCTTTTAAAATCTGGCACTGAGTTTCTAATGTGGGCAACATTTCCATTGAATTTAATGGGACTTTTGTCTAGGTAAAGACTGAAGAAGGGCCTCAGAATATTTCACTGTTTTAGATATGAAAGCAATTATCTACTTTTCAACACAGATATAAATGAGCCAACCTGCTACCAGGACTAGCATAGAGCAACCTGCATTACTTACTCTAGCAGGCCTCTAATAATGCAATTACTTAAACCAGACAGAAATGAGTGGGGCATAAACAAAACTGAATAGATTAAGTAATCCAAGGAAAAAAGCATAACCATTGCTTCTTTTTAAATAGAAATCCTCAGTTGAGATTTGGCTTCTTAGGCAATTTTTTCTTGAAGCCCCTTCTATTTTGCAGGGCTCCATCAACTGTGAACAAACAAGTCTGAGTGCATTTCTGCTTGTTCCTGGCTTTGCTGTTTTAACATTCTTGCATGCTGGGTGCTGCATAGGCCCATAGCATGCACAATTTTAAAGCTGCGGCACCAGAGCACAGAAGGAAGGCAGCAAGGGCTGCTACTGTCACCCAGAAAGGATCCTGAAAGGCAGAAGGGAGCTCGGCAGGAGAGAAAGAGTCTAAGGCTTCATGTGCTCGCTGAGCTGGGGTTTGATTCCCAGCTTGCATACACATACTTGCACTAGATAAACAGTAGCATAGCTGCAGTAGCATAAGCCGTGGCAGCAGTGGCATGGTTTACCCACCATGGTACATAATTGGCATAGCTAAACTATGCTTCTGCCGCTGCTAATGCCTGTGCTACTGTAGGTACACTGCTATTTATACTCGTACTAGCTGGATAAGAGCTCACACAAATCTGTGTATGCAAGCTGGGAATCCCATCCTCACCTGCAGCGTAGATGTAACTGAAAAGTATATGAAGGGAATGGGATTCCAGTAGTACCAACCATAAGCATTCAAACTTCATGAGTAGGGCTGCAAAAAAATCTTGAGATTGGATTAAAAATCATGTAATCACATGACTCCAGGAGCTAAGGCTTTAAGAAAAACACCAAATATCACAGGATTCTGATAATATCATGAGTTGGCAACAGTGGGATTCTCTCAGGGGAACTACCAAGGCAGCAAAGCCAGGAGGGTACTGAAAGTCACAGAGGAATTGGCAGGTGGCATGGAATGTGAGTCAGGCTTCTGTGTGGAAGGGGAAACACAGTGGTCCATGCAAACTGACTTCTCATACAGCATATGTCACAAGGAAAGTCCACGTGGTTTCAGAAATTGCATTTTTTCTGGGTTGTCTGGACAATGTGTGTCCAACCCAAGTGAACTGTACCAATGTATCAGAGACAGAGCAACTACACAACAGTTTCTGACAGGAAGTGCCCTGATGAAACTACAGGTGAGCAGAAAGTAGCCAGCCATTTTGAATTTGACTGAGTGCCCAGCATTAACACCTTTATGCTTATGAAAAGTGCCTTGGGACCTTTAATGACCAGAGGTGGTCAGGTCCGCAGCCATCACCAGAAGCACAGTGCCTCTTCTACCTTGAAAAGATATTGATTCCAGAGGAAGAGTGCCATCTGCTTAATCCCCGCCATCTCTTTTTGTAATACACATGCTCTTGAGAGCTCACAGCCAGCCACATTACTGACCCTGTTTACCCTGTGATGAGCACAAAGTGCTGCGAGTTCCTGAGCAGGTATAGAACATTACAAATTAAGAAACTAATGAACAAAACTGACTGCACAAGATAAGATGACATTTGTAGACTATCACATTTTGCAGAAGAGTGACGGCCATTTTTAATTTCACTTAAAGTTACCAGTGCTGTTCAAAAGGCCACAGCCACAACAGAATTGTTAAAAGACTGTCTCACTCAAGGAACACTGTTGTTAGTCAGATGTCTCCAATGGCGTGTGTTGGTTTACACAAGGGAATCCAACTTCATGTTTAAAAACTCTAATTTTTGTTTTGAATCTCTATAGGCAGTGCATATAGTGGAGGGGGGTCACAAAATATTGCAGACCTTGGAAAAAAATGTTTTTTTAATTGAGCTGGGTTGCTGAAGGGCACACTTTAAGCACTGTTTGACCAAGTGCTTAAAAATGGATTTTGGCTGGGATTCGGAAAGCCCTCCCCAACACACTTTTTTCGGACCATTTTATGCACTGTCTATATGCAGTTAGTAAGTGAGTAATATGAACTTCACTACACAGGAATGAGCATGCACTGAACATGGATTATTTGCACAGTGACTATTGCATTGGTTTTATTTTCACTTTCTCTACTGTACTGCCGTTTAGGTGAACAGTGAATTTTCTACTTCCAGTCACAGAAACAAGTGTAGAAAACCAAAAGAAATGCAAACACGTAACAAACTTTCAAGTGATGGGGGCAAAGATCACCTGTCAGCACATACATGTTGATGATCATAAACTGAAAGTTAATAAAATACTAAACTCTCTCTATAAACTACAATAAAAACCCCATCTTATTTGAAGTTCTGGGGCATAAGAATATAGTAAGAAGGTTAAAACTCTTTGCATTCAGTCTTCTCCCCAAATCCATTTGAGGCAAATCTGAACTGTGAATGCCTCAAGTTTCCCTTTGAAATGAACAGATACAGAAATGGCTAGGATTTGAACAAATGTACTATAAAAACATGTTGCATAAGGAAACACATATCGGCACAGACATGACAAGAAAAAAAATAAGCCTGATCCTATGATGTCAATGGCAAGATTGTCAAGATTTGCAATGGCAGCAAGTTCTGGCCCAATGTGTGTAGTAAGTGGAAGTAAGTGTGGCCAGAAACACTCACTGAAACGAACAAATGCAGATTCTGGCTTAAGAGGAAGAGAGAGACTACCCTACAATCCTCTAGAGTAGGGAGATTCCCATGTACAGAAATATGCAGTAAGCTTCTTCATGCCCCTAGTAGACCATCATTGCCCACCACATGCAGACAGCTGCTATAAGTGTGGACATCCAGTGAAACCTTTATTATAATTCACGCTACCCTGGTGCAGATTTCTGTCAACAGCAATATTTGACTCCTCCCAAGTTTTCTCAGACCATACTCCATTCCTGAAGTTTGCAGCTCTTTTGAGGATCTATAGCATGAAACCTTTTGAGTGCTGTCTGTGGGCAGGGCAGCAGAGTGCCAATAAGAATATTGATGGATACACTGAACACTCCCAGCATGCAGCCACAGGAGCACATGGCATCAGTGCAAAAGGACTAGGTGGGGCAGGAATGTCTGCACCATTCAGTGTATATCATACTCTTGTGCAATTTGAAAGGAGCCTATCCAGGTTCTTGGTATTAACAGAGATAAAATAACATGGCATGACTGGTTTTGATTTTTTGATGCAAAGGTTGGATGCAGTTATACTGACTTTTATGGGAATTGAGGGGTCTCAGCACTTTATATGACTGAGCTCTTGATAAGTTAAAAATGGACCAAATCCTGTAGCTTATTACTTCTTTTTCAGATAAGAATCTCATTAACGTCGCACAAAAGACACAATGCTTTAGCGTAACGGACAGAGCCAATTTCCTTTCTATTCTCAGCCTCTTTCAATTAAGTGCCAGAGAATATTGAACCATCAAGGAACTACATCTTCCTTAACATCAGTGCCTGATGTCTCGAAGTTCTAATGGAAAGTACCTGGATGATTTCAGGGAGAATTTTGCCTGAGTGAGAATTATTGTGGACTCCAGGGTTTGACCCAGTAACTCTAAGAGAAGAGCAGCCAAGACCTACTGAGTCAGTGTTCTCAGTATTTTCTGAATATCTTCTCACCAATATCATTTTGAGATGATTTTGTTCTAGAGTAATGGAAGCTACAGACATCAAACAGATCAGTGCAGAGCACAAGGCACTGTGGCTAACCTCACGTATCAATGCCCTCTCTTTTGCCTTTCTTTTGTGTGACAGCAAAAACCACAGCGCTGCCAGAGGATCGGTTTACACCAATCAGTGAACCTCCTTTCACCAATGCAGAGTAGTTTCTAAAAGGTTGGTAATAGCTGTAAAGAAGCAGTTATTTTCACACGTCACTCATTCTACAGATGCAGAAGATTTGGTCTGAATATTGAGAAAAACAGGCTGAAAAACACAAGCTCAGCTTTCTGTTGAGTGCTCTGATGCTTTTTAAAAGTATTTGCATGTATAAAAAATACAATCTGTTATTATAAACCAAAATATTTGTTAAAAGCTTCTTTTGGGGAACTACAAAATATGAAATATATTGTCTTTGGCTAAACAGAATAATTTTACAAATTAAGAATTTTCAGTCTGTCAATTGATCTCTTCATAGAATCATAGAATATCAGGTTTGGAAGGGACCCCAGAAGGTCATCTAGTCCAACCCCCTGCTCAAAGCAGGACCAATTCCCAGTTACATCATTTGTCAAGCCTGACCTTAAAAACCTCTAAGGAAGGAGATTCTACCACCTCCCTAGGTAACGCATTCCAGTGTTTCACCACCCTCTTAGTGAAAAAGTTTTTCCTAATATCCAATCTAAACCTCCCCCACTGCAACTTGAGACCATTACTCCTCGTTCTGTCATCTGCTACCATTGAGAACAGTCTAGAGCCATCCTCTTTGGAACCCCCTTTCAGGTAGTTGAAAGCAGCTATCAAATCCCCCCTCATTCTTCTCTTCTGCAGGCTAAACAATCCCAGCTCCCTCAGCCTCTCCTCATAACTCATGTGTTCCAGTCCCCTAATCATTTTTGTTGCCTTCGCTGGACTCTCTCCAATTTATCCACATCCTTCTTGAAGTGTGGGGCCCAAAACTGGACACAGTACTCCAGATGAGGCCTCACCAATGTCGAATAGAGGGGAACGATCACGTCCCTCGATCTGCTCGCTATGCCCCTACTTATACATCCCAAAATGCCATTGGCCTTCTTGGCAACAAGGGCACACTGCTGACTCATATCCAGCTTCTCGTCCACTGTCACCCCTAGGTCCTTTTCCGCAGAACTGCTGCCTAGCCATTCGGTCCCTAGTCTGTAGCTGTGCATTGGGTTCTTCCGTCCTAAGTGCAGGACCCTGCACTTATCCTTACTGAACCTCATCAGATTTCTTTTGACCCAATCCTCCAATTTGTCTAGGTCCTTCTGTATCCTATTCCTCCCCTCCAGCGTATCTACCACTCCTCCCAGTTTAGTATCATCCGCAAATTTGCTGAGAGTGCAATCCACACCATCCTCCAGATCATTTATGAAGATATTGAAAAAACCGGCCCCAGGACCGACCCTTGGGGCACTCCACTTGATACCGGCTGCCAACTAGACATGGAGCCATTGATCACTACCCGTTGAGCCCGACAATCTAGCCAGCTTTCTACCCACCTTATAGTGCATTCATCCAGCCCATACTTCCTTAACTTGCTGACAAGAATACTGTGGGAGACCGTGTCAAAAGCTTTGCTAAAGTCTAGAAACAATACATCCACTGCTTTCCCTTCATCCACAGAACCAGTAATCTCATCATAAAAGGCGATTAGATTAGTCAGGCATGACCTTCCCTTGGTGAATTCATGAGGGAGGGATGCAAGAATCAGGTACATACTTCTTAAACGATCATTATCACAATGACTTCAACTAAAGATTATCTTCAGAGAAGGGTTTTGAACCAAAGTTCCCAGTTTTTATGAGTATGCTAACATCTTTTGCTTTTAATCTGATCCTAAATTGTTTTTTGCATATAATATGAAAAAATAACCATTTCAGATTTCACTGGGAACAAATGGAAAGTGAAAAGGAAACTGCTTTCATTAAAAGTTTTAATAGCATGAATCTGAAGTACTTAAGACATGCTGCATTATGCAATTCAAATATTAATCACCAATGCACAGACACCTCTCTTTAGCATCACACAACTTTACAGAACTTTGCATTTTAAGAAGGATAACGTTGCCCTCTAGCAAACTGTAACCACTTCTGGAGTGGGAATATTATGCAACAGAAAGTGGAGGGAAATACCCTATCCAACTAAAGGGACACAAGAATGTACTAGTTACTCATAAGAATGTACTAAATCCACTCACACTAGAATATGGCCACGACACCAAGCTTAACAGCTCTAACTCTTGCGTGCACACACAAAAATGCCATTGGACCTTTCATGATCACTGTATGGTTAGTTATCCATCTCACTCATTAGATACCACCATCCAGAATCACTATTCCCTATCACCATGTTGTGGCATTGGTTTACTACTACCTAAGACTATGCCAGCACCGGAAAAAAGGTTTTGTTTTTTTCAATGAGATAACACATACATGATAGTTAGATCATGTTGTAAAATCATAATGGAGACAAGGCACCTGTAGTTTTTACAATGAGGTAGCGAGGTGAGATCACGTCCCAACTGTGGTTGATTTAGTTTAGTTTACCTCACATTAAATCTGTACTGCCTTGTCTCCACTAGGATTTTACAGAAGGAAAGTTAATACGCATTAGTTATCCCACAGTAAAAAACACACCTTTTTTTGTCAAGGAAGACAAATGGCACGTCTACACTTAAAATGCTGCAGCAGTGGAGCGGTAGCGCGTCAGTGAAGACACTACTGTGCTTTCAGAAAAGGAGGACTTGTGGCACCTTAGAGACGAACACATTTATTTGAGCATAAACTTTTGTGAGCTACAGCTCACTTCATCAGACGCATTCAGTGGAAAATACAGTGGGGAGATTTATATACATAGAGAACATGAAACAATGGGTGTTAGCATATGCACTGTAATCAGAGTGATCACTTAAGGTGAGCTATTACCAGCAGGAGAGCGAGGGGGGGGCCCTTTTGTAGTGATAATCAAGGTGGACCATTTCCAGCAGTTGACAAGAACGTCTGAGGAACAGTGGGGGGTGGGGAGGAAATAAACAAGGGGAAATAGTTTTACTTTGTGTAATGACCCATCCACTCCCAGTCTCTATTCAAGCCTAAGTAAATTGTATCCAGTTTGCAAATTAATTCCAATTCAGCAAGTCCCCTGACAGACCTGATAAAAGCCCGGGGTCCAGACATGGTGAAGTGGACAGATGCCGCAAAGAAAGCATTCATGGATCTACAGACAGCCCTCTGCAGTAACCCCGTGCTTATAGCCCCAGACTTCAACAAAGAATTCATTTTAGAAACAGATGCATCTGAAGTAGGATTGGGAGCTGTCCTATTGCAGATGGTCGGCGATGAAGAACACCAAATCCTCTACCTCAGCAGGAAACTCCTCCCGAGAGAGCAGAAGTATGCCGCGGTTGAAAGAAAGTGCCTAGCTGTGAAATGGGCCATGGAAACACTACTTTATTACCTTCTGGGACGACGGTTTACCCTTGTGACTGACCATGCACCCTTCCAGTGAATACAGCGAAATAAAGAGAAGAACGCAAGGGTGAACAGATGGTTCCTGTCCCTACAACCTTTCCAATTCACCATACAACACTGGGCTGGAAGCCACCATGGCAATGCAGATGGCTTGTCACGAGTACACTGCCTGACGTCCCAAGTTGCCCAACCCCGTAGTGTTGAACAGAGGGGGGGCGCGTATGTGACAGGGTCAGGCCAGATGGCTATGGGAGAGTAACAGAAGGCAGATATATTAGCCCCAGGCTAAGTAGGTCCCTTTTCCCTGGGTAAGGTAACAGGGAAGGTCCCAGAACAATCAGGAAACTTCTGGAGACAATTAAGACAGGCTGATTAGAACTCCTGCAAGGTAGAGCAGGAACTTTGTCATAACTGGTGTAAGAAATGGGATCTGGTGTCCACAGCGCGGCGGAAGAAGGAGGGTGTTTGGAAGGGAAAAAAAAAAGGGGAAGAGGGTCTATTTTTATTTTTTGCACCACAATGGAGGAGGTAGTGCAGGCACTGATACAAGCCACGGCTGCCCAGCAGGAGGCTACTCGTGTCCAGGCAGCAGCCCAACAGGAGGCAGTGCGGCTGCAGCAAGAGACTAATTGCCTGCTGATGGACCAGGCTGCTCGAGACCGGGCTATGTTGCGAGAACTGGTAAACCAGGTAAAGGCCCTTACAGAGCTGAACCGTGGCCATGATGGGATGCAGATCATGCGGGCCAGCAATTGGCTGCAGAAAATGAGGCGGGAGGATAATGTAGAGGCATATCTCCTGGCCTTTGAGAGGACAGCCCTACGGGAGGCTTGGCCCTGAGAACAGTGGCCTGGCATCCTCGCTCCATTCCTGTGTGGGGAGGCCCAGAAGGCCTACTATGATTTGCCTGAAGAGGCTGCGGTAGACTACCCCCAGCTGAAACCAGAGATCCTGGCCAGATCTGGGGTAATGATCGCAGTGCGGGCCCAGTGATATCATGAGTGGAGGTACCAGGAAAACAAAACCTCGCAGTCCCAATTATATGACCTCATCCATCTCGCATGAAAGCAGTTACGAACTGAGTCCCGGAGTCCGGAGGAGATACTAGAGGTTCTGGTCATCAACTGGTACATGAGAGGACTACCGCCAGACCTTCGCGCCTTGGTAAGCCAGAACGAACCCTCCACCTACGATGAAGTTGCCGCACTGGTAGAAAGGCGAAGGACGGCGAGGGAGCTGACCCAACCAGTTAAGGAAGAAGCACCTTGGGTTAAACTAGCAGCACCAAGCCCTAGAGCTCGGGTGACTGGGCCACCAGGAGAACCCAGTGGAAAAAGAGAGGGGCTGAAGGCCCACCAGAAGCCACAAAGAGTCAGAGCACTGAGGGGGGAAGAGGATCGAGATGTTAGACTACCCAAACCAAGAGACCGGGGAATGCCTAGGGCTCCATACAGATGTTACGCCTGCAGGGAGTGGGGACACATAGCTGCACAGTGTCCCAATGCCGAGGAGCCTATGCAGTGTAACCTGGAGAACTGGGCAGACCCATGCTCCCTAATCCTCCTTGTGGGGGTCTCACTAACCCTACATATGTACACCAGACCAGTGAAGCTAAATGGGGTAGAGACCACAGCATTGGTTGATTCGGGGAGTGCTATCACGCTTTTCTCGGGGAAGCTCATGAAGCGTAGTCGTGAAGCTACTGTGGGCTAAGCGTACGGGGATAACATGTGTCCATGGGACAGTTGGTTATTACCCCACCATCCCAGTAAAAATCAAGATTCAGGGGAACGCTACTGAGGTAGCAGCATGTGTAGTCCCTAAACTCCCATACCCAGTGCTCATAGGGAGGGACTTCCCAGGGTTTGGAGACTTACTCCCAGTAGGGGAATTGGAGAAAGGGAGAAGCCCTGAAAGTAGTGAGGCATCCACAGTAGACTGTCAACCCCCAACCTTCTCTGAAATATCCCCAGATTTGTTCTCCACTCCCAGGCAACGTAGAAAGATGAAAAGGGAAAGAAGGGCAGCTAAGGCCTTGGGAAAACCAAATACTGGCCCAAAGCCACAGGGTCGCTCTCGTAGGTAGGCAGACCCGAACAGCTGAAAAGGAGGCCACCCAGGAGGGAGAAGCACCCGAGTCTGAACCACACCCTAATGCCTCTGAACCAGTAGAGGCAACAAAGACTGGCCCCCTAGATCTCAGGCAGATTAGCCCCGGGAGAGGAAATTTTGGACGGGACCAGGCTGAAGACCCAAGGTACGACAACATTAGGAAGCAGGTAACCGAAATAGATGGGGTCCCCGTGGAAGGGAAAACCCAGGGACCAGGACCCTACTTCATAATAAAGAAGAATCTCTTACACCGGGTTGCACCAGTACAGGGGCAGAAGGTACAGCAGATCCTAGTACCTCAAAAACACCAGAACGCTGTATTAAGTCTGGCCCATAGTCATCTTTCTGGGGGGCATTTGGGGGTAGAGAAGACCCTGGCACGGGTCCTGCGACGATTCTTCTGGCCCGGAGTACATGAAGAAGTGCGGAGGTACTGTGCGTCCTGCCTGGAGTGTCAGCTGCACAGTCCCCATCCCCACTTGAGGGCACCTTTAGTACCCCATCCCATCATAGAGGTCCCCTTCGAGCGAATAGCCATGGATCTAGTGGGACCCCTGGAGAAGACAGCCTGGGGCCGGATTATGCTACTCGCTACCCAGAAGCCGTCCCCCTGCGGAGCACAGCCTCTAAAACGATAGCTTAAGAGTTGGTGGGGATCTTTGCCCGAGTGGGGCTACCAAAGGAGATATTAAAAGACAAAGGTACCCCATTTATGTAGAAGCTAATGAAGGATCTCTGTACGCTGTTCCATATACATACCCTGAGAACTTCAGTCTATTGTCCGCAGACTGATGGGCTGGTAGAAAGGTTTAACCAAATCCTCAAGGCAATGATAAGGAAAGTGGTAAGTCGAGACGGGAAGGATTGGGACACCCTACTACCCTACTTTATGTTTGCAATCCAGGAGGTACCTCACATCTCAACTGGGTTTTCCCCCTTTGAATTATTATACGGACGCCACCCCTGTGGCATACTAGATATTGCAAAAGAAATCTGGGAAGAGGAACCCAATGAGGGGAGAAATATAATTGACCATGTGTTGCAGATGCGAGAACGGATAGTCCGGGTCACCCCTATTATATGGGAACATTTGGAAAAGGCTCAGGAGGCCCAGCGAACCCATTACAATCGCCAGGCAAAAGTCCGACAGTTCCAACCAGGGGATTGGGTGACGGTGTTGGTACCCACGGCAGAAAGCAAGCTTTTGGCCCAATGGCAGGGGCCCTGTGAGGTGGTTGAACCCGTGGGGGAAGTAACCTACAAGGTGCTGCAGCCACGATGCCGGAAACAAGAACAAATTTATCACATTAACCTCTTAAAGCCTTGGCACCAACGAGAGGCATGTGTAGTGGCCCAAAAGACCCCGATCCAGGGAAATAATATGCAGGAGCAGATCAGGATATCCACTGATCTGACACCAAACTAGAAGAAGGAGGTAACTGAGATGATCAACCGATACCAGGACATGTTTTCAACCAAACCAGGCTGGACCACCGAAGCATATCACCACTTTATCACAGACCCTGGGGCAAAGGTAACTTTCAGGCCCTATCGGGTCCCAGCAGCAAAAAGGGAGGAGATCAAGGCAGAGGTAAATAGGATGTTGGAGCTGGGAGTCATCGAAGAGTCCCACAGTCAGTGGTCAAGCCTGATTGTGTTGGTGCCCAAACCCGATGGCACCACTAGGTTTTGTAATGACTTTCACCGGCTGAATGAGATATCCAAATTTGATACATACCCCATACCCCGTATCGATGAGTTAGTTGACCGTCTAGGCAATGCCCGATTTTTGACCACCCTTGATTTAACAAAGGGATACTGGCAGATTCCCCTTGCCAAAGATGCGAAAGAAAAGACGGCATTCTCTACACCAGAGGGTCTGTTTCAATATACTGTTCTTCCTTTTGGACTGCATGGGGCACCTGCCACCTTCCAGCATCTTATGGACAAGTTCCTATGGCCCCATACCAGTTATGCAGCGGCATACATGGATGATGTGATTATTCACACCCCTGACTGGGAAACCCACTTAGGAAAGGTGGAAGCGGTTCTGGACACACTAAGACAGGCTGGCCTCACAGCCAACCCAGCCAAGTATGCTATAGGGCTAGCCGAGGTTAAATACCTTGGCTACATTGTAGGAATGGGCATGGTCAAGCCCCAACTAAACAAACTAGAGACTATCCAAAATTGGCCCCGGCCAAATTGGAAAAAGCAAGTCCGGGCATTCCTGGGTGTGGTGGGGTACTACCGACGATTTATTCCCCACCCCAAATATGGCGATCAGCTGAACCCTGAGCATGTGGGCAAGATTCATCCTCCTAGGCTGTGTCTATGTTATACTATTCCCCTCGGCCCTTCACATCTCCCACCATAGTGTAAACAGGGCACTGGCATCTTTCTTTAACCCTGCTCAGAGCAGATCTTGGCAGCAGAGTGGTAAGATCTGTGGCTGCCATCCAAACCCTGTCTACATTGGAGCTCCTGTGTCCTGTAGCTGCTACTACTAATGCAGCTGCATCTGTAGTATTGCAATTAAGTGTATTTAAGGCCTAGAATGTACCTCCTTCCAAAATAATCTTCAGTTAACCTTCCCATATAGTCCTGTGATTTCTAAACACAACACAAGTCTTAAGCACAACCATCTGAAAAATAAGAACTGGATGCTGGGCCACTATTAATACAAGCTATTGTGTTTTGAGCTTGAAGGGGAAAATTGAACATTAAAGAGTTATTCTGCCTTCTGTGGCTTGAACTACGACAAAGGCAAAAATATTATCAAACACAACCCTGAAGCAAATGCTGCTAGTAAACACTTAATCTCTCTTATCTGAAGCATTTCCATGACTACAACGCTGAGAGTGGACACTTCCGGTCTTCTACTCTGCCTGCAGTAGGGTCTTCACAACACGTACGCTTCTGAACACCTAATGTGTAGCCGCATATTAACAAACTCTTGTTTCTGTGCCCCTCTTCCAGCAACAGATGGTCTTAATGCAATGAAACTGGTGCTGTTTCATTGTGCAGGGAGCATATGAAGAGGCAGTAGTACAGCTCTACACTAGGAAAATGACGACTACATGTACCAATTGGCCATTCTTTTGGGGCTGTAACAGTGGCCATAGATCAGCAGTGCAACCTAGTGGCAGGTAGGGCTGCAAACAGAGCTGTCAAGCAATTAAAAAACTTAATCGCGATTAATCACGTGATTAAAAAAATTAATTGTAATTGTGTGATTAATAGTGCTGTTAAACAATAATAGAATACTATTTATTTAAGCATTTTTGGATGTTTTTCTACATTGTCAAATATATTGATTTCAATTAAAACACAGAATACAAAGTGTACAGTGCTCACTTCACATTTATTTTTGATTACAAATGTTTGCGATGTAAAAAACAAAAGAAATAGTATTTTTCAATCCACCTAATACAGGTACTGTAGTGTCATCTCTTTGTCATGACACTTGAGCTTACAAATGTAGAATTATGTACCAAAAAACCCTGCACTCAAAAATAAAACAATATAAAGCGCTAGAGCCTACAAGTCCACCCAGTCCTACTTCTTGCTCGGTCAATCACTCAGACAAACAAGTTTGTTTACATTTATGGGAGATAATGCTGCCCTCTTCTAGTTTATAATGTCACCTGAAAGTGAGAACAGGCATTCGCATGGCACTGTTGTAGCCGGCATCGCAAGATATTTATGTGCCAGATGCACTAAAGATCCATATGTTCTTTCATGCTTCAACCACCATTCCAGAGGACATGCATCCATGCTGATGACAGGTTCTGCTCGACAATGATCCAAAGCAGTGTGGACCAATGCATGTTCATTTTAATCATCTGAATCAGATGCCACCAGCAGAAGGTTGATTACTTTTTTGTTGGTGGTTTGGGTTCTGTAGTTTCTGCATCGGAGTGTTGCTCTTTTAAGACTTCTGAAAACATTCTCTACACCTCGTCCCTCTCAGATTTTGAAAGGCATTTCTGATTCTTAAGCCTTGGGTCAAGTGCTGTAGCTATCTTTAGAAATCTCACTTCGGTACCTTCTTTGCGTTTTGTCAAATCTGCAGTGAAAGTGTTCTTGAAACGAACAATGTGTGCTGGGTCATCATCTGAGACTGCTATAACATGAAATATACGGCAGAGTGTGGTTAACACATAGCAGGAGACATACAAGTCTCCCCCAAGGAGTTCATTCACAAATTTTATTAACACATGATTTTTTTAATGACAGTCATCAGTGTGAAAGCATGTCCTTTGGAATGGTGGTTGAAACATGAAGAGGCATACAAATGTTTAGCATATCTGGCACATAAATACTTTGCAATGCCGGCTACAAAAGTGCCATGCGAACGCCTGTTCTCACTTTCAGGTGACATTGTAAATAAGCGGGCAGCATTATCACCCATAAACGTAAATAAACTTGCTTGTTTTAGTGATTGGCTGAACAAGAAGTAGGACTGAGTGGACTTGTAGGCTGTAAAGTTTTACATTGTTTTTTTGTTTTTGAGTGCAGTTATGTAACAAAAAAAATCTGCATTTGTAAGTTGCACTTTCATGATAAAGAGATCGCACTACAGTACTTGTATGAGGTGAACTGAAAAATACTATTTCTTTTATCATTTTTACAGTGCAAATATTTGGAATAAAAAATAATAACATAAAGTCAGCACTGTACACTTTGTATTCTGTGTCATAATAGAAATCAATATATTTGAAAATGTAGAAAAACATCCAAAAATATTTAATACATTTCAGTTGGTATTCTATTGTTTAGCAGTGCAATTAAAACTGTGATTAATCATGATTAATTTTTAAAATCATGATTATTTTTTGAGATAATCGTGCTTTAATTGTGATTAATCAACAGCCTTAGTTGCCAAATTTCTAATCGCATAAACCTGAACACCCTTGCCCCGACCCCTGCCCTGAGGCCCCACCCCCACTCACTCCATCCCCTGTCCCTCCGTCACTCACTCTCCCCCACCCTCACTCACTTTCACTAGGCTGGGGCAAGGGGTTGGGGTGCAGGAGGGAGTGAGGGTTCCAGCTGTGGGTGCGGGCTCTGGAGTGGGGCTAGAAATGAGGAGTTCAGGGTGTGGGAGGGGGATCTGGGCTGGAGCAGGGGGTTGGGGTGCGGGAAGGGGCTTCGGGCTGAGGCCGAGGGGTTTTGCGGGGGAAAGGGGACTCAGGGCTGGGGCAGAGGGTTAGGGTGCAGGAAGGGGTTTGGGATGCAGGCTCTGGGAGAGAGTTTGGGTATGGGAGGTGGCTCAGGGCTGGGGCAGAGGGTTGCGGTGTGGAAGGGGGTGCGAATCACTAATTCCAGGCAGCAGCACTCGCAACTTGCAGGTCACATTTATATTAAACATGCATTTTTAATTATAGATGTTTTAATAAATGGTTAATAAATTATTACAGGTTCTTATAGATCAAAAGGTTGATTATAGCCATCTATAGTATCTTCAACAGATGTGCTTACAACCACGACTGTAACATTTCTCATTTCTGTAACATGCTTATAACTTCTATTAATCATTTAATAGCCCCTTAGAAACTATATATTTTTAATAAAAGTCACAGTATATTAAGGAGATATCAATATAAAGTGTGAGTTCTTTTAAAAAAAATACAGATTCGGTAGACCACTCAGTTTTTACCAGCAAGCACATTCACCCCAAAAGCTAATGGATATTTTAAAAACTTCACTACACAATCATGCATCACCGCACGTTGCTTCCGGTCCTTGTGACATCCCTTGCAGCTTCAGCACGCAATGAGTATGTCTGCACTGCAATTAAAAGCCCACAGGTGGCCCATGGCAGCTGACTCGGGCGCATGGGGCTCAGGCTAAGGGACTGTTTAACTGTGATGTAGAAGTTTGGTCTTGGGCTGGAGTGCGGTCTCTAGGACACTGCAAGGTGAACAGCATTTAATAAGTAATGCCTCTCTCCTCCTGTCCTTTTCAAATATCTACTAAACTAATGGCCTGATTATAAGAACTGGTGGGACACAGCACCTCTAACATTCAGCCCCCACATACTTTAATAAGCAGAATCCTATTATCTCTCTACCAGTTCCTCCTCAAGTGAGAGCCCTACATATCAGCCTACAATGGCTCTGGTTAAAATGTTTGGGGAAATAGTGGAAGCTGTAGTTTTTCCTCACAGATTTTAACAGTCTGACTCTTGGAATGGGCTATTGATAATGTAATGGGAGCAGCCACATGAATTGGGGCAAAAGTAAATGCTTTGCCTACACTCTCAAAGCCCTGGCTGGGATGATTTAATTGGGGATTGGTCCTGCTTTTGAGCAGGGGGTTGGACTAGATGACCTCCTGAGGTCCCTTCCAACCCTGATATTCTATGATTCTCTATCTGCTAGCTCCCAGCTGTGAACTGCAGCAGAGCCAGTGAAGGAAAGACTGAGCCATGTACTCAAACTCTCTTCTCCCTTTGCAATGACTTCCTCTTCACTATCTGGCTTGGGGATAAAGGAACAGAACCTGCTCTTCTTGGAATCAATTGGAGTTTTACTATTAACTTCAACAGGACCAGGAGCAGGCCCAAACGAGATAATTTATCATCTGTGTTAACATATAAATATGTTATAATATAATACAAATACGTCTGTGTGAGTGCTTCAAGAATGCACTGGAAATGGCCCCAGTAATAAGAATCTGTGGTTCACATCATTTTCTGAATATAGCCCTGGGGGTTTAAGCAGCCAAAAAGTGAACTAGAATCAATGTTATTCTGAGGAAGCCCAAAAGCAAAGCTAGAACCTTCCTGCTCCTTATCACTCTATCCTAATAGGCACAGTTGGAAATGTAAAGTGAAGAGAAAGTTAAATGCAGAAATAAACTGAATTTAATTATACAGAATGAGAATATTTTAATATTACAAGACTATGAATATGCAAAATGAAAGAAACAAACACTACTGGGCCCTTTGAACAGAATAAAAAGAAGTATAATAATAATTGTTTAAACTTATAAATATTTGGGAAACTGCGTGTTGGGAAGCAGCTTTAGTACTTCTGTTATTCCACAGTGTTGTGGTTTCAAAGCCAAAGACAGCTGTCCCAGCCACTGACACTCAAGAGAATAAGAGATGGAACCCCCCCCCCCCCGAAAAAACAAAACAAAAAACCAGAAGACTAACAAAAGGGGAACTGCTGGGAAAACGGAGCCTTGTTCATCTAACCAAGGAACAGTGGAGTCCTTTAAAATATCACTTTGTTTATATTTTCTGATCTACTTCTTATACCACACTTCATGGCACCAAATTATTTGGAAAAAACCTGCTAAAAAGATTTATCCCTCAATTCTGAAAGAATATAGTGGTTAAAAACAAGGTTCCAGATTATTTAGTCTTGGAGACTGAAGCCCTCTTGTCTACCAAGGGAACAGACAGAAGCCACACAAGCTTCTCCACACTGCCCTTCCAGCATGCCTCAACCCTATCCTGAAGCAACCACAGTGAGAAGTTTGAACTTCAAGTCATTCAGTACCCGGACCAACTCTCTTGATGCTGCCAATTATGACAGTACTTTTGTGGTGGTGGCAGCTGTCCCCTGGGAGCTAAACTGAGATTACCAAGTCATTTTACCACCTATCTATAAGCAGGTAATGATTTTCAATCACTATAAACCTGTGTGGGATTTGAACCAGTGATTAAAGAGGAGGGAAAGTGCTGTATCTTGGAGCCACCTCACCGCCCTTAAACATTTAACTCTCACCTATATTCATTGGTAGGGTCCTGTACATCTTGGGTTACACAAGAAATGAGAAATGGGTAGATGCTAACAAATATTAGCCACCCATAGATAAAGCCCAAAGTTGTTTTTCCCTCCATTTCCCCCTCAGACTCTCTAACAGAGATAAATTTATCAGATTTAAAAAAAAAAAACTTTGATCGGTATTAAATCTTTAATGTCCCAAAATCTTTATTTGTACACCAGCATTGTCCATAATGTCAGCATCACTCTGAGAAGAGCTCCTTAGTTAAAGAATCCTGAAAGAGCAGCAGGGAGGTGGGGAGTACATAATGCAACAGTGCTTTAACAATGATACATGAGTGTCTGAGGTTTCAAGCCCACTACCCAGTATTTGATCTTAGCAATAACACTTCATGCAAAAACATGCAGTATAGCCCCTTCCACTCCCCTCTGCTAAATGCTGATTGCCATGCACCAGGATGACTGAATGGAAATATATTATGAGACTGAAAGGATACCTCAACGTTATTAGGCCTAAAAATGGACCTACCTTGACATATTCCCCATACTGAAGGCCTTACCTTAAAGAGGGACATTCACACTGAAGCAAACTTGAAAAGAGAGAACATTTACACAAAAAGAAATTTACTTGGCCAGTAATTTCCTGTGTTCCCTTTGCTATAATTTAAGGATATTGTATTTTAAGAAGGGTTTTCTTCCCCAAAGCCCAACAGTGAAGTCATAATTCTGCATTTATGACATCACAGTCCACTGCCATGGATATTACAGTGGTGCCAGAAATGCAGCATTGTGACTTGACAGCAGAAGGACAAGAAGCCCTCATTAAAAAGCACAAATATCGTTGCTCATTAGCAATCAATGTAAGAAAATAAATCTAAAACATGGGAAGATTAAAATGATTTATATTTCAGTCTGATATATTTGCAAGTTTTTTCCAGAAAGAAAGTCCCTCTTTAAGGATTCCAGCCACATTTCATTGTAACCTGACATTTGCGGCAGCAATTGAAAAATAAATATACACCTGGCTTACTGAACAAATTTTCAGCGGCTCTCCATTGAGGCATCTGCAAAATAAGCATCTTTTGTATGTGCAACTTTGCATGTTTGTATGTGCAAATAAGGTAACTGCACATGCAAAGGGCCTACTTGCACTCACCATTTATTACCCAATTTTCACACATTTGTGTGCATGCAGATAAGTATTTAGACATTCACAGGCGCATTAATGAAGCTCTGCTGAAGATTTTGGTAACTTTTCACTTGTGAAAAAAAATCACTCATGCACATTTTCTCCAGTCATAGCAAGTGCATTGGCTAGTTCTAAAATTTGGTATTTGTGGGGTGATTTTATTTTGAATCTTTGCTGCAGCACAAAATTAAAACAAAATACATTGCTGGCATCCTTAAGATAAGACTTATAAGGAGGAATAGATTTAGGAAGAAAGATTTAAAAGAATGATACATATACTATTACTTTGAGAATGATAACTAAGGGGGACAGAGCTATGATAACTGTTTATGATTATTTCAAGGTTGCAGATAGTAAGAAGAGATAGTAACTCTTTAGGGTGATTGTACAAATGACCACAGGAAAGTTTAGGCTATTCAGAGAAATCTCTTAACACTGAGGTCTGTTATACTGTAGAACAATCTCCCAAGGGAAGTGATGCAAATGTTGTCATTAAGAAAATATAAAACTGCATTCAACTTGAGCATACGTAATTTAATAACAATATTTCTCAACTATATGGCCCCTTCATTGGAGGATATCGAAGTGCCTTATACAGGTGGGTAAGTATTACTAGCCCCATTTTACAGATATAAAAACGGAGAGTCTAGGTGATTTGTCCACAGTCACACAGTTAGCCAGTACAAAAGCTGCTAAAAGAACCTAGGTCTCCTCTCAGTCCTCTCGCTCCAACCTCTAGACACAGTGCTGCCTCCCAGAGCCTTTAGAATTACAGACTGAACAGACAGACATGGGAAAAATATTCTCAACAACACAACAAAGGTGGTAATGGATAAGCCTGCAAAATAAATGCAGGGAGTTCAGATCAGATAAACCAGACTCTCATTTGGCAGCACTTGCTTTGATTCCATATTGCCATTTGCAATCCTACCACAGCAGAGCAAGAGATTCCAGCTGGTCTTTCCCATCTCTAACTTTTATGATTCTAAGACTGCAGATCACTTTTGAAGCTTAACAGAGTTGACGACAGTAACCTTTTAAACTGGGAAAGTTGGAAGCCATAGTGGTGTAGAGGTTGAAAACAGTGTGTTTCTCTGTGAAAGCTGGGTGTTCACAGCAAATCACCATCGTGTAATTATTTTGTTATCTCTGGTTTTATAGTCACAATAAAAATGGGTTGCTACAGGCACTGATAAAATCATCACAGTACCATACTTCGGTTTCACAGCCAAACAGAGATCCCCATCCCGCAGGGTAAACACTTGGTTTACCAAGCATTGTATTGGTGTCCAGCTCAGTGTTCCTCAACATTTCCAGGGTGGCGACCCCTTATTCAAAGGGAAACATTTTCCAACCCTCTTAAATTTATTATAAAAGAAGGGATAAAAAAGTCTAAGGGCTAACCACTGTAACCCTATACAATTTATTTGTGGATGTATTTAGAGAGAGGATATGGGATCTGAGAGGGAAAGATTTTCTTTGCTTTAGATTGCAACAAAACTTTCAACAACTTGTGACCCACCCTGATTGCCTTTTGTGACCCATCCCCCAGAGGCTGTGACCCAGTGATTGAGAAACACCAATCTAACTTAAGTAGTAATTTTGCTGCGTCCATGTTAATTATACAGGAAAAAGAAGGAAGAATAAACGGCTGATTTTCAGAGATGTTGTACATCTGAAGCGCCAACTGACTTCACCCAGGTGAGCTGTGAATTTAGGGTTAGAACTTTCCCCCAGCTTCAGTGGGCAAGTGGGACTGGGATAGAGTGGGTCCTGGATCGTAGTACCATTCTTTCCTTCCCCCCAATACACACAAAAGCCCCTTTGTGGATGCTTCACTATTTGATGGACTGATGTGTGGGAGGTGGTGGGTCAGGAATGCAACCATACTGGAAACCCATGGGACTTTTGTGGACAAATGAATGCTTTGCACCAATTTTCTCATTCACCGTGTGAGACCCCTCCTTCGGGCGCGGGAAATTATCTTGTCAAATCAGATTAATGGGCAAAGGCCAGGCTGCCATGCAGCTAGAGAGGGATGGAGAGCAGAAAGCCAGCCTGGATACTTAAGGCCTTTGTGGCTCTTGGGGGATTAGCTCTTTCATTGTTGGAAGCCACAAAAGCACCCTATGGCTGGAGATAGGAGAAAACTTGGCCTCCCCAAATGGAAGAATCCTATGGCAGTATTGTGCCTCGTGGGGTGAACTGTCCCTTAGCCCCTATTCTGGAGGACAGGGTTTATGGTTCAAAGTGCAATTATAATAATCTAATTTGTCCCTCTATAAAGGGCAGCAGGGATGAATTCTATGACACAGGAAAATTCAAGAAGTTCTTTGAAACTCAAGCAAAAGCTTTTTAAGAATAATGGAAATAAACCTTAAGAGACACTATCGAGCTCACCAGGGCCTAGATTTAACTCCTTACCTCTGTTTGCAAAGTCCATTTAATTTCTATTATTTTCCCACAAACAAATGCTTCAATACTATTTTTGTTTTAAAAACAAACAAAACCTTATAGCATCCCTACGCATGAGAAGCACCTGGAGAACTAGAGCAGTGAGCACGCTAAAGGAATTCACTTCACCTGCATAAGTGGGGATCCCATTGCCCTTCCCTGACCTACAACTATGCTACACTCTGTGTCACTCTTAGTAGTCTGCTCCTTAGCCCTTCAATGATATTGCTCTGCCCATGGCTCCCCCTGTGCAAATGGCCTTCGAAGGGTCTTCTGTGCCTGGATGATTTTCATCCCAAGGCTGAAAACCGAAGATAGTTTAGGAAAGAGATTTGCGTTTTTAATCTTCCAAGGGATCATTAGAATCAATAAATAATTTTGAAAATGATGGAAAATCCTTGACAATATCCTTTTGAGAAAGGTAAATTACTGGGATACAACCAATGGCTGAATAAACTTCCATAAACCTCACTGGAAGCTTCACTGCCATGAAAGTTGCAGAGTCACTTGTAACAGGCATAAATCGTATTTTCTGTAATGATATAAATACAGAAAGTCTGGCTAATGAACAGCCATGTAGCTGCTTCTTACAAATCCAAGTGGAAGATTCAAAGATCAGTTCTAATGGCTGGTGAGTTGAAAGTGACATACTGGACCAATTTCAGAGTAGCAGCCGTGTTAGTCTGTATTCACAAAAAGAAAAGGAGTACCAATAGAAGAGGTTGGGAGCATGACCATTACTGCATACCCCAGATATTGTCCTTTCTAATAGCTGCTATGGTTTCCTCTATCACTCTGCAGAGGGATCTTTGCCCTCTTTGAAACAGGGACTGATCCAAAGCCCAACAGATTCAATGGGAGTCTCTCTTGGCATTGATATCAATGAGTTTTGGATCACGCCTACAGTAAGCACAGCAAGAATAAAAGCCAGTATGGATGGAAAGGATTGCCAGGATATGTCAGGAATTCTCCCACATTTCTAGGGTTTCTTGGGTAACACAGGTATAGCTGAGTCAGAATTTACTCTAGATATTTGCTCAGAATTAATTCCAATCCTGATGCCTCAGTCACCTCCTTTGGCAGATTATTCTACTGACCTCAGTGTTCGACCATTTTCCCTAATGTCTTAAGTTTCCTTTTTTTTAAAATTTAAGGCCTTTATTTGTAATTTTACTACCCATAATTCACTTAAATCAATATCCCTCTTTTCTTCCTCAAATATCTGTGACACAGGTAGATAGCAAAATCCCCCTTAGTCATCTTAGGTCTTGGTCAGAAAACAGCTGCATATTGTGTAAATATGTGCCTCCTTTGCACAGGCACCACTCTGTATGTGCATGCAAATCTGGAATTTCGAAACACACACGACTAGATAGGCCTTGTGTGCGTTTGAAGCTATGTGCATTCACAGTGCATGTAAATGTCTGCCTATTTTCTGACTACAAATCAGGCCTCTTGTCTCAAAGGTGTGCTCACTATGTTAAGTCTTCCTAACCTCACAGTTGTATATCAAGCCGTTTCATCCTTTTACATTTTTAGATGACATTCTTAATCAGTCAATATTTCCTTCACAGAATTGCAAGAAGTTAAAAATTGTAGAGCACTTCAAGTGCACCTTTGTCAGGATTGAAAACAGTCAAGTTTATTAAATTGAATCAAATTTAAAGAGGAATTCTATATACTTTCCATTCCATTTGTTTTAGTCTTCTGTACTTTCACCCTTCCACCTTTTACTGAATGTATGTGCAATCTTTCCTAGATTGGTGTCCATATAAAATCTTCTTCTGGATTATTTATGAAGATATTACATTTTATTGGCCTAACACTGACCCATCTGGATCTCACTGGATGTACCTCCGACTTTGAGGTTGCACTGTTTATAATTGTGTTCTCATTGTGTAATCCTTTTGTCAACACTCAGTACATGTCACACTTTTCTTTTCCAATTGATATCACTTTCCCAAGTAAGAGGTGCAGTAAAACTTTCTGATGATCTTGCCTGGGGATGCTAATAAAACAGGGAAAAACTAAACGGGTGCAAAACTATGGAGCTGGCACAAAATAATCACATAGTGTAATTAATTATGCATGGTGCACTTTCAGAGTGGGGAGATGCTAACTGTAAGAACTGATAGAGTCAAGTTAGAAGAGAAGTTATCCTTGATGTACTTTTTATTCAGAGGGGGAACAGATTGAGAACGAGAAAATAATAGACCAGACTATAACATTTTTGAATTCACCATTGTAAGGAAAGGTTTCACAGAAAGAAGCTGTACAAGGCTACTAGATTTCAGGAAGGCGAAGTCTGGAGAACTAAGAAAGCTGGTCAATAAGGTGTGATGAGAAGTATGGAAATCCAACACTGTGGAAGCAGCCTGAAGGATCATAAAAACCAGCATAATTACGGTGCAACATATTACCCCTACAAGTAAGTATTTCAGGAGCCACCAGTTGCCACTCTAGCTTTACAAGGAACTGCTTAGAGGTCACCAGCAAATCTCAATGGAAATGGAAGAGGTAACCAAACAAAAATATTAACAGTGGTGTAAGGAAAAAGGAGCAAATATGCAAAAGGAGTTAAGGCTATCAAAAGGGTGTGAAAGGAAATAAAAATGGCTTTTGCAATATATTGGGAGAGAAAGAATTATCAGAAAGAAAGAAGGTCCATTAACATATTAGGAGAGGTTATATCAATGATCAGTCAAAATGGCTGAGATACTGAATTCTTTTGTTTTTTAATAAGAAGAAAAACAAAAAATCATTTGGACAATTAAATAATGAAGATCTTGCAAAATGGCTATTGATAAAGTAGAGATAAGGGAATAGCTAGAAAAAATGAATGTATGCAAAACTACCAGTAGATAATATGTATATATATCCTGGGATATTAAGGAAAAATAGCTGACAGACATACTGGATCACTGACAATTAGTTTCAGAAATCTCTAGGGAACTAGGGCGATATTGGTGGCCTGGGGTAAAGCAAGTGTGGATTCATTTAAAACTTTACCTTGAGTTCTGGTCAGTCCATTACTAGAAAATCTTGACAAACAGGACAGGTTTAGAGAAGAGCAAAAAAAAAAAAATGATTATGGGATGAAAGGACATGTATGTGGAAATGTTAAAAGAGCTAGATATATCTAGGCTGGCTAAACCTGAACTCAGACTTAACTGTTTACAAATATTTGATGGGTGTGAACAATGAATGGGAAGAAATTAATGAGGAGAGTACGAGGGGGTAAAATTTGAGCTAAATTGGATGAAATTAGGAAAGGGAAGATTTAGATTTAAATTTTGACATATTCCTGTGAGTGAAATCTATTTGGTAGTGGCATATTCTCCAAGTGAAGTGGTGAAAGCCCAGTCACTTGGGATATATGCATCTACATGGACATACCACAGAGGAAAATTCTGCATAGACACATGGGACAGACTAGATGACTTAACAGGTCTTTTCTGCACCTAATTTTTATGACACTTGGATTCATTGGGTCTAATGTTTTTTAATATCTTCATAAACTCTCTGAAGAAAGACACAAACAGAACATTGATCATACTTGCAGACAAGACCAAACACTACAATAAAGAGGGAACAAAATTAAAAGAAGCATGAGGGTTTCCAAAACTTTGGCACCCAGTGGAAAGTAATATTTTCGGATTAGGTATAAAAGTACCATACGTGCAGTGCGATAGTCAAGAGTCTGTTCTTTCATTAGACTCTAAGCCAATGTTTTCAAATACCTCATCATAAAGTTTGCCATACATATTCTTAGCCCAAAAGCTGACATTTTTGTAAAATATAAATACATCTCATTTGTTTGGTGATTTTCATTTAGAGGAAGAAAAGAATAATGAAAACTATTTTGCCTGGGTTTGGTTGCTTTAGAAGAGAGGTGGATGTTTATTTACATTTGTTAATTTAAAATATGATACTTTATTATTACTTAGTAACAGACAGGTATCTGGACATAACTAGACCATTAAACATTTTTCTTTCCTTTACTGGTTTTAGTCCTTAATGTTGTTTTATTATATTTGTATTTGATGTAATCAGAAACATTTTCCTAAACACCACAACCACAAAGGTTTACCAAGGTGGGACTATTGCATAATTCCTACTAAGAATGTATATAACTTGAAACACATTCCTCAGACTGAGATATCCATAGAAACTGAGGAAAAGCTTTAAAATAGGATTGTGGGCTCTCTTCAGTTTGCAAAGAGACTGAATACAAAAATGTTACAGTGTATTCTAATTGGACACTTACCTTCAGAGGAACCAATACCAGGGCAATCTCTTCAGCAAGGCACTTACTCTGTTATTTCAACTTCAGGTGCATAGTTTCTTAATACAGCAAAAGAAACCAACAAGTACAAATTTTTAAACAAGTTATCTCTAGAGTTTACTCAAACTGCTACTTACAATCCGAGGTTTGAAGGGTGGCTTGATTTTCCTTTGTTCTAGAAGAACCCAGTCAATTTCCTTAAAGAACGGATGCTGTTTAATCGCGTCCTCCCCATTTTGCGATGCCACACAGCCTAGTCGCTTATTTGGATTTTTGGTCATGAACTGGGGAAAGGAGAAGTTACAAAATATTAGTGACATATGGTTCATAATTATTTGCAATCCAACCACACATTCTCAGTGCAGCTCCTTGTAAGGATACTCTCCTAGAAAGGGCTGTATTTCCTGCATGAGTGATAGGAATCCCTCTAGGGGAACTCATCTGAGACTCCTACTTGTAAATCTCATGGGGAAAGGCTCCCTCAACAATTTCAGGAATTTCCTAATTTCACCTGGGTGGGAACAGACTCCCTTTCAGTATTTCTACTCCTGCTTCCAGTGTTAGACAAAACTGGTAAACACAGCAGCAAATTATTAAACCCTCCAGAGTCATCTTCAGGATAAAGAAAAGGAGTACTTGTGGCACCTTAGAGACTAACCAATTTATTTGAGCATAAGCTTTCGTGAGCTACAGCTCACTTCATCGGATGCATAAAGGATAGAAGTTCAGGGAGGCTATTATTTTAGCCACTCTGATTTTGTCTGCCATAAATATTATTTTAGATTTGTTAATTCAATTGTCAATTCAAGAATTGTTAATTCAATTGCTTTTCTTGAATTCATACGATCACAATATGGATGCTGTAGCAGACATGCTGGAGATGGAAGAAAAGGTGCAGGGACCTCGTCCTTAGTTCCCAGCGCTCCCACAAAGGACGTAGGCATAATTTATTTGTTTGCACTGGCAGTGATAGAAGGAGACTAAGTCACACTCTAAGCAGCTGCCAGAGGGAGTGTATTCTCATCCTGGAGTGGGCTGGGGCATGGCTCTGCACCACCCTTACACAAGAGCCAGTGGCTCTGAGACTTGGCTGAAGAGAACATAGCCTATGACTATTCTCTACATGTGTAGCAAAAGCTGCTGATAGTGAGTTCTACTCAGTGCCTCTTGAGTTATTATACCTGCTCCTGGCCTCTGCAGGTATAATGCTGCCAGGAGGCCCCTGCTTCTCTCCCTTGCTCCCAATAAGGGCCAGATTCTAAGAATCATAATTAAGATAATAAATATTTCATGACCATGACTTCTGTGAAAACAATATAATTCAGGGTGTTCCCATAAAAAGTCATGCACTGCATGTAGTCACACTCAGGTGAATTCTGCATGGCTGTAAATGATACTGGGGAGAATAAGGTCCCATGGACTTTGTCACTCTGGCCAACGTGTGAGTGAGCTAGATTCTTCCATGAAATTTTACATATTTGGCTCTCTATATATGCAGTATACTTGAGTATGGGAGAGTGATCAGGGTTTTAAAACAGTTTAACACTATCAGTTAAATATTATTAAATACAAATTTTTGAGTTTTGCACTTTTTCCAATGACCAGAGCATCCTTCCTCACAATTTCCAATGGCAAACAATCAGCTTCATGTGTATTTTGGTGCTTTGTTAGCTTTACATATTCTTAAGCCAGTACTGGCAGCTTTTTAACAGTATTCTGATGGAAAATAAACTTAATGAGAATTAAAATATTGACTTTTCCTTCTATTTTAAAACTCAGGTTACAATCTTTGCATTTTTTGTCTGAGCTAGGATGAGAACTTCCAGGTGCCTTTCTCTTGAAAGAGCAGTAATATTTTACATCCCTGCCATGCTTTTCATCCAAAGTACTTCACAAACTGCAATCTGACTGAAAACCAGCCTCTACAGTGGAGGAAGACAACCGGCCACTGCACAGCATATTCCATAACCATGAGTGATGGGGAAATATTGGCTAAGGGCCTTGCAGCAAACAGATATGGCAGTGGGATTGTTAGCGTCCTTCACGGAGGATAGGGCATTGCTTTTTACAGGATAATCTGCATAGCCTGCTTCACAGTTAGGGTTGCTAAGCCTTAAGGATTTTGTTTCGGTAGGGTTTTGTTTTGTTTTGTTTTCTGATTCATCCCTGTAAAACTTATTTCAGCTGCTACAGAAGCAGTTACAGCAGCCCTTAACATGGTCTCTCCCAATGAACACGTGACCCATAGCTGGAACAGCAATTGATAGGAGCATAACCGACTATCTTCTTAAAGGTACAGTGCATTTCTTCTGCAGTACATTGTGGTTCAAAATATCATATCAGCCAACCCAAGGACAGCACTTCCAGCTTGGTCTGAAATTCAAGTGAGCTATTTTCACTGTTTCTCCAGGTTCCCCAATAGAAGGCAAGTCTCATGTCAGTAACTGCCTGTATTTTCTGCTAGGGGAAATAAAAACAATTTTTGAAAGAGACTTTATCAAAGGATGACGATATACTGAGAAAACCACAAAACACATTCCCAGGTTCCTCTGCTTTATTCACACACAGGAGAAGATAAGTGACTGGGAGAGAGAGGAGACCAGGAACCAGCAGCACTGCACCTTGGAGAAGAATAACATGGAAGCCATATGATATGCTTTTTGTGCTGTGTTATCCAGATATCAAAGCAATATAAGCTGGTCTCTGTCTATATCTGGACCTATCCTCATACCAGGCTGCAGGCATCGGCACAAGTATTTTTTTTTAAAGTGCAGGACATTAAGATGCTACTAATTAGGGTTGTTTAGTAGTCTACCCCACAACCTAATAGGACTCATATGTGGATACCAAGGATGAAGAGACCTGATGAAATAATACCGATAAAAGTATCGGGGGAAGGGATAGCTCAGTGGTTTGAGCATTGGCCTGCTAAACCCAGGGTTGTGAGTTCAATCCTGGAGGGGGCCATTTAGGGATCTGGGGCAAAAATTGGGGATTGGTCCTGCTTTGAGCAGGGGGTTGGACTAGATGACCTCCTGAGGTCCCTTCCAACCCTGATATTCTGCGTTTCTATGTTTGCCATCGTCTGTAATCTCTTAAAAGGCTGAAATGGACATTATCCAAAAACCCCTTTTGTCCTTTTTCCATGTGATAAATATCAGTTCATTTCCCCTCTATTTTCAGTGGAGCACAAGCCAGTGCAGATTATTCATCTCCCAGTTTGCCAAAGCATCACTGATGATGTAATTGTCAATACAATTATAGACTAAGAGAACTTTCCTATCAACCGCCACATGGCGGGATGGTGCTGATGCAGCAGAAGAACCACATCAAAAGCCATAGGATCACGTGTTAGTCATAGCTATTGCCTTTTTATTTATTGCTTTTTTATTTATTTATTTATTTATTTGTTTAATTTCTTGAGGCTGGATCCTGCTCCCAGTGAAGCTGATGCCAAAACTCGCAATGGTTTAAATGGGAGCAGGACTGGACTCTTGCTGACATAGCAGTAAATTAAAATTAACACCATGGGCCCAACACTCAGTTACATTAATGCACCTTTACACCACTCTGGCAGTGTAAAGGGGTCTTAGTGTAAATGAGAATCTGATGCTGTAGGTCATGAGACTTAGGCAGCTAAGTGTTTAACAGACAAACTGTCCACGGTATTTAGGCACCTAAAGAAGCAGATCGGCACCCAGTGGGATTTTCAAAATCATCTCAGCAGATTAGGTGCCTAGCTCCCATTGAAATCAACTATTTAGGTGCTTTTAAATATCTGACTAGGCACCTATCTGCATCTTTAGGTGACTAAATACCTTGGAAAAACTGGCCCTGTGTCATTTTGGAAAATGTACCTTAGGTGTTTTTGCAAATTTTACTGTTAGAATGTGAAGAATATTTTCTATCAGGTCAATTTTAAAATAGGGTCAAATTTGGAGCTGAAACTATCTGATCATGTCCTTTTAATTTCTAGAACCAGCTTTAAACACAAGGAAGACCGATTAATAGGCCTCCATAGTTCTGTAGTGACTCAGCAATTCATGACCCTATTCCTCCAACTTTGGTGACCAAGAGATAAGGCGCCCAATGCAGCTTCCCATTCAGCCATCCCCTCACTCTGCAGGAGCAGAAACTGTAACAAGTCAGCTTCCCTCTTCTGATACTAGAAACAGAGAAGGTGGCATAGGAACCTGAACAGCAGCTTGGGAATCCTGAAATTTGCAAGAGCAGTACTGAGTGTCAGAAGGTCTCATACTTTGTAATTCAAGGAGAGCAAAAGTGCTTCATATATAGTCACAGCAAGGAATAGAGAGACCTTTGCTGGAATAATATGGACGGTGGTAAACATTTACGACTCAGCTGGTCTGTTGAGGCACAGCCAGCAGTAGGGTGCAGAGATGCACTGTTCCAGTGGAAGTTCCTGGGGTGCTGCCCATAGATAGGCACCAGATCTCTTGGAACAGATGGAGAACATGGTCATTGTTAACTGAAGCTAACATTCTAGACCTGGCACTGTCTGGTTTCAGGGTAAGACGTGGAACTGAAATTGCCTTAGGGGCACTGATGCATGATCTCCTCCTATCAAAGGCTAGAGGACAGACGTCCATTCTCATCCCCCAGGACCTCACAATATTTGACACTGCTGACCTCACCTGAGAGTGGTGGGCAGGGGTACAGGGCAATGCATTAAAATGGTCTTGAGTTTTTCCTAGAGGCATGCACCCAATGAATAGTACTGGGAAACTGCACCTCCACCAGTAGACCCCTGACTTGTGTAGTTCCACAAGGATCAATTCTCTCTGGTCTTTTTCAGTAGCTACATGCAACTAGTAGGTGAATGGGTCTGATGACACTGACTCAAGTGCCAGCAATATGCGGATGAGACACAGTTCTACCTGTCCTTCACCACATCTGACCATACTGCTATGACCTAGCATCAAGATGGCCCAGTGCTTGGATGAGATCAGCTTATAGCTGAAGAATGACTGGCTTAAGCTGAACAGCAGCAATAGAGAGTTGACACTGATGGGCAGAGGGAAACACTTTGAAGAGTTCACAGCCACCTTTGCAGTCTTTGGTTAAAAGTACACACCACAATTGGCCAATTCAGTCCATTGTGCAGGTGTACTCGTGAAGTTGGTGCTCAGCTCTCACATAGCTGCATCCAGGAGTAAAGCTTTCTATATCATCTCTGGTTGGCTAGCAGACTCCATCCCATTGTGGTGGATGATGATGATCTGGCCTCACTTATTCACACATTTCACTCCCTCTCAGCTGGAGTACAGTAATGTGATTTACCTGGGCATGAAGACTTCAGCACTTAGGAAACTCCCAGTAGTATAGAATCAGAACACTTCAGCACATGTTCTCCTACCACAAACACATCAAACCTGTCATTCATTCTCTACACTGATGTCCCACAATCAATTTTGAATCAAGTTCAAAGTCTTGGTCCTTATCTTCAAGGCACTCAAAGGCCTAGGCTCAGCATATCTAAAAGACCACTTAAAACTCCAGGATAAAAAAGGGTGGTTGGCAACTTTGCTCCTTTGGCACAAGGGAGCTTGCTACAATAAGGGTAAAGATCATCAGTGTGGGGGACAGAAGTTTCTTGGGGACAATCTGAGACTGTGGAATGAACTCCTCCATGAATTAAGGACCCTCAAAAGCTCACCACCTTCTGCTCCAAGTGCAAGGCACATTTCTTTGACCTGGCCTTCTCTAAAAATCACATAGCAACGTGTATATTTTTTTTAAAATCCCCAAATGACCCAAACAAGATACTCAACAGCACATACTTCTCCCTCTGTGGAGAGGATGAGTAAACAAACAACATGTGATAGATGTTAGTCACATTGTTTAGTGCATTACTAGAAGGAGCTCAAGTACTACGGTGATGAGCATGTCATAAGAACCTATACAGATGAGAATAGAGATTTTCCAAAAAAGGCTAGTGAAGTTATAACCCACTGGTCAGTGCAGGTTACATGTCTGCCTCTATGCCTGAGTCACAGATTATATGCATCTGTTACCAGCACCCATCTATAGGTTTAACTTTGGAGGTCCCCAGTTCAATCTCTGGGGTTGGCCAAGATGCCAGGCCGTCACACAAGTAGGAGCTCATCAAGGACTCAAACTAAACACCTCCAGTGCTAAACACAAATCCCTACAACTTGAACTAGGCAGACAGACTCAGTAGCAGGGGACT
This sequence comes from Lepidochelys kempii, assembly GCF_965140285.1. Lineage (NCBI taxonomy): Eukaryota > Metazoa > Chordata > Testudines > Cheloniidae > Lepidochelys > Lepidochelys kempii. The sequence continues at coordinate 176,136,353 of NC_136382.1, read as the reverse complement.
GAAACAGACTCACATCCTATATGGTCAAGCACAGAAGGAGATCAGTAACCCACAGACAGTGGAAACCAGAGGAAACTCATCCCAAGTGTCTGAAGCCTACAGCAGCTCAAATCCCAAATTCCACTTATGTGATGGCTCCCATACTGTGGATTGAACTAAGGACCTCCAGACCTCCAAATCTTTTAAGCCTGAGCTAAGCCAACAGGCTCTAAGGCTGAGAGCTTGAGCCAACCTATATCCTCGGTGGATCAGGTACCGAGGGGAATGCAAAACACACTGGCAGTAGGCTAGATAGACACAGCCTTTCTCTCCATCTCTAGCAGACAAACACAGTGCTGGGCACAATCTGGCTTGCTACACAATCTATCATGCATTCCAGCACTATCAGCAGTAAATATTCTCATTTCAATGAATAATTGTGCCTCTCACATGACAGAATGGAACTTTAAATTGCATCTCCTACACATTCACAGAAACAGGCCTAAAAAAGATCTGTTCTTGTAGGATAAATAACGTGCTGTGGTTAATGTTTACTGGAAAATTGTCCTTAGATTTTTTTTGTGGGAATTAAAAATGGAAAATTGATTCTTGCATACAATTTAAAATTTAAAACACTGATCTGAAAATTACATTTGAGGTAAATGTATGGCGTTTTGTTAAACTTTCCCCGAACACTATTTGAAGGGCTGTGAAAATGTAGTGTCTAAAGAACAAGACCCATGTCTGAAAGTACAATGTAAGGAAATAAACTGTTCCAAAGCTAATCCCTTGTTAGTATTCAGCAGTAAAATACACAGACGCCTCTCTATTTCCTCTGTTTTTCCTGTTCTTCATCTGACAATGTGGCTAAAGTATTAGACAAAGATCACAAGTTTCTAATGTTCAGACAATAACTACACAGACACAAGCAGATTGCTAAATGTAAGGGGCCAGATGCTCAGCTGGTGTATACTGGCACAGTTCCATTGACTTCAACTGATTTACGCCAGCCGAGGAACTGGCCCAACCGGGAATATATCTTTTTAAAATATAAAAGATGGTTTATGGTTGTAACTCTCTTTGTAGAGTTTAAAAAGGGCATTAATGATAACAAACTACAAACAGAAAGACATTAACAAGGGATCACAGTAAGGTAAAAATAACCATGGCTAGTATCAAAAGATATTGGCAGAAGAACAGACTAACCAGAATTATAAACTGACAACAAATCAACATTACAGGAAACCAACCTACTATGTGTCATTGCATTTATTTTTCACAAAAATGTGTCACTTACACAATAGGTCTGATTGTGCATCTGGATTTGTGAGTCTTCAGCAAGCTCCGGGCACAAACATTAACAGCTAGACGTCTAGCTGCCTGTTTACACCACAAATGAGATACACAAATGTAAATCATATGACTCCTAAAAGAGTAGAGAATGGCTCTGAAACTGAACATTTCATGATGAGTTATCATGGCACTTTCTCCCTATCACAAGTGTTTCCATGACAGGGGAGAATATATAGCCCAGTAAGATATGGATTTTTAGGGCAAGTCCTTGTATAGAGTGATGAGAACAGATATCTCATGTGGGCATGAACCAAAACCTCAATTCCAACAGCCCTGAACTTTAAAGAAGCTGAGATGCAGATCTGACTGTTGACAGTGGCCCCTGTCCATAATGAACCAAACAAAAAGTTGGGGCCTCATCTTCATGAGGGTTTAGACACTGATCCCAATGTTACAGCTCAGGTCCATAAATCTTAACCACTCAGGGAAAATAACTCACATGCCTTACTGTGCACAAGGCAGGACACATGAAAGAGTCATTTCAGCTAAGGACAAGAATAAGGTGCATAAAAAGAGTCATTGAATGATGCTTCTTGCCCCAGTGCTGTCCAAGTCAACGTTCACTCCAGCTTTCTGTGCCACTTGCAGAATGAAACCTTATACAGACCTTATTATGGTAAGACACAACCTTTAAAGTTCTTCTCAAACTGAAAGCCCCCAATTTACCACTGGGATGCAGTACGGGACTGATCATTAAGTAGATCGCGCAAGAATGTGTCACAATCACCAAAGTTACTGGGTGACATGCTTTGGCCACCTGACAAGCAAAACTCACCTGGATTTGACAAGATTCTGTCAATCACCCAGCTCACCTGGGGTGAAGGACCAAAGCAAAGTTACTTGCATTATAGTGGGAACATTTGTTTAAAAATGGCATTGTGTCAAGTAAGGAAAACAACATACAACTTTAAAATATTTTTTGACAACATGTTAAAAAAGGCAGCAGGGTGGCAAAGTTTATATGTGGATTAAAATAAAAACACTGACACTGTTTCTCTAATTACATAATGCTTCCCTTGCTCCTAGTGAGCATACAGTGTGTAAAGTGTCAGAGTGATAACACAGCTCTAGCTGATTGTGATTTTCCCTGAAACATGGTTCTGCCTAGATTTATACAGCATACAACCGCAAGGAACACAAACATTCTGTTCCTTTTCCACAAGAAGTGTAATTTATCCCAGGCCCCATTACCCTAATAGTGGCACTCTGAACTGTGGTTGAACTCCCAGTGGTGACTGTTCTAAACTACTGAAGGTAAATTCAATTTTTAGCAAGGGAATAAAAAGAAGAAAAGGAAAAAGGGGAGAGGGATAGCTCAGTGGTTTGAGCATTGGCCTGCTAAACCCAGGGTTCTGAGTTCAATCCTTGAGGTGGACCATTTAGGGATCTGGGGCAAAAATTGAGGATTGGTCCTACTTTGAGCAGGGGGTTGGACTAGATGACCTCCTGAGGTCCCTTACAACCTTGATATTCTATGATTCTATGAAAAAAGGAAGAACAAGAGAAAAAGAAATGGAAGACTCACTGCTTTTAAAATGCTGACAGCTTCTTTGCTGAGCCAGACTGGGTAGAGCACATCGTCATGAAGGATGGATTCAAAGAGATCATCTTCATTGTCAGCTTCGAAAGGAGGTTGCCCAGCCATCATTTCATACATCAGAACACCCAAAGCCCACCAGTCTACCGAGGGACCATATTCTAACTCTTGGAGGATCTGTTAGGGAAACAGAGAGGTCAGATTTAATAAGCAACTTGAGTGATACTTTCAGATGCATGTTTATTGATTAGATATGAGATGCTTATCCTACTATAGTGTCTCAAGGAGGCCAAATCCTGTTGACTTCAATGCCAGTAGGCTTGGGCTTTTTACTTTGCAGCTCCTAGTCATATGACTCATATGGCTAAGTTTCAACGTGTTGCACTGAAAACCAACCCGCAGTGGCGTTCTCAGAAGCATCAGCCAAGTTTATTGGTCTCCCCTAGCATGTTCATGAGTAAAACAGTTGTATAGCCTTCTATATTGTTTAAACCAAGTCGGGGAAAAGTCTACTGCATATGCAAAAAACTGGTGGCAAATGTAAAATCAGAACGTAACTGCCATCCTGGATCAAACCAATGGTCTATCTACACCAGTATGTTGTCTCTGACAGTGACCAATATCAGAGCTTCAGGATGAGTGTACAGAACAGGGCCGATGGAGTAATCCTCCCCTACCTTCCTTTCTCAGCTTCTGGCAGTCAGAGGTTTAGGGTCACCCTGAGCATGTGGTTGCATCCTTGACCATCTTGGCTAATAGCCATTGATGGACCTATCCTCCATGAACTTACTAAGGTCTTTTTTGAGTCCAGTTATGCTTTTGGCCATCACAAGATCCCATAGCAATGAGTTCCATAGGTTAATTGTGTGTTGCATGAAAAGTACTACTTCTTGTTTGTATTAAATCTGCTGTCTGTTAAATTCATCAGGTGACACCTGGTTTTTGTATTATGGAAAAGGATAAATAACACTTCTCTATTCACTTTTTCCACACCATTTATGATTTTACAGACCTCTATGATATCCCCCCTTAGTCATCTCTTTTCTAAGCTGAATAGCCCTAATCTTTTCAGTCTCTCCTCGTGTGGAAGCCATTTCAGACCACTGATCATCTTTGTTGCTCTTCTCTGAACTTTTTCCAGTTCTACAATATCCTTTTTGAGATCAGGTGACCAGAACTGGACACAATATTCAAGTGTGGGTGTACCATGGATTTATATAGTGCCATTATGACATTTTCTATCTTAATGTCTCTCTCTTTCCTAATAGTTCTTAACATTGTTAGCCTTTTTGACCACTGCTGTGCAGTGAGCTGAACTTTTCAGAGAGCTATCCACTAAGACTTCAAGATCTCTTTCTAGAGTGGTAACTAATTTAGAACCCATCCTTTCATTGTCCCCTCTTGAACACTATAAATTGATTTAGATGGTACTGCTGCACAGAGATCTGCTAAGATTTATAATGGTCCTTTTAGTATGAATACTAGAAGCCAAAAGCATCCTCCTTTGAGAATTTTGTTTACAGCAGGAAAACGTGACACCCTTTCATGCAGCATCAACCCCACTGTACTATACTAAAGATTGTAGACTTTGCTTTAATTATCTTTGCTTCTTGGAAAAATTGGCAGGTTTTCTACTTATAGTGGCAGCAAGTTCCAATGTGTGACACAAGCAAGTCCATCTTTGTAGCAGACACCTCGGGTGGGTTAGAGTGATTGATTATTACTATATTACTCCAGGGCTACTGTTATTCAAAGAACAAGTTTAATTGTTGACTTTAGTCTGTTGGAAAGGAGTCTGCAGTTTGGCTGCAAAATATCAACACAAGAAGGTGACAGTTTAAAAAAAAAGGTATCGTGACCCCGGGCTGATAGCTGGAATGGCAACCACCATACACACACTCAAAGGTTATTAGCATTGTAGCTGGAATCCTCTGGGTAGGGATTATTGTACTCAGCTCTAGTGAATGGTGATTGTACTGCATATATAAAACCCATCCAATATTAATATAAGCACAGGTATCGGTCTAAGATTTGAGTCATAGTGCTTGGATCCAGATCTGAATGTCCCCAAAATCTGTAGGTGGTTGGACCCTGTGTTTTGGTTTGTGATATTATAGAAATACATTATAGAAATGTCAGCTGCAAAGTTGTCCTAAGAATTGAACTTCTCCATGGTCTGGTGTGGGAATGATCTTTGGATTTCACATTTTTGCTTTGGCATCCTGCCGATCAAAAGTAACATGAAAGATACAATGGTGACTCGAGAGGACAAAAGCAGTAGGAAGGCTTGAGGAAAAGGAATGGTGAGAAGCAAACACACAGGGAAAATGGGAGTTTTGCCACCTTCCATGGGCCCAAATTTTCATCTGAAAATGTCTAGGAGTTTAGTACTGCCTTTTTATTTAGTAAAAATTTATAAACGAATTCACAAAGTACACAAAGTACAAAATCCAGAAAAGAAATAATGTTCACAAAGCCAGAACCTTACACAAACTCATTTTGCTCTCCTTTTCTTACTGGAGTGCTCTCTCAAACTGCATAAACTACCCTAGGCATAAATTGTGGTACCTTTAAAATGAGTTACCTTGCCTTTGCACTTACCAATACTTGATATCATCTAGTGCTAAAACTACAGATTTCCACTTTATCTTTACTTAGCAAACAACATTTTCCCCCTGCAAAATAATGTTTGATTAAACAAATGCTGATATAACTTTTTGCCCCAGCATCCTTAGCACAAATGCAATATGTGTGAGATACATGTAGGCCGCCTTTACTAGAGAGGACTCTGAACTTTATTGGGAGTGTTCCAGTTGGGAAGATCCTGTGTGCTGCAATCCAGCCTCAGAGACCACAATTCCCATGATGTCTTGAGAGAGAGAGAGAGAGAGAGAGAGAGAGAGAGAGAGACTTGCTCTTCTAGGAGTGCAGGGAGAGCAGGCGGTGGACTCCATTTTTGGGGAGAGGAGCCAGATTACTGGTGTGGAGCTCTGTCCATACCAGGAACTGCTGCTAGGAAGTTAGAAGCTGCTGCTGAGAACCTGCTGGGGCTTTGATTGAGCAGGGAGCCTCAGAGGCTGTTAGTGACTTCACTGAAGCCAGGGCAGAGACTGTTGCTGTGCCTGGAGCTGACTGAGGTGGGCCTGCAGTAAAGGCAGCATGAGTAACCCTCACTCTTGTTTGGGAAGGTACTTGCACGGGAAGGGGCACAGCAGAGTCTGAGGAGAGGCAGAATGATCGTCCCATCGAACCAGGAGCCAGAGCTGCTGACATTTGGTGGAGCCAACTCCAGTCTTCAGAGGGGTTGTGCAGCTTGTTGCCTTGGCTGGACGGATACACAGAACCAACAGCGTGCTGTCTCCAAGTGCTCCCATGCAAGCAAGTGTCTAGGACTCTGAAATCCAGAGGAGTGTACACTGCAGGGTGGGGTAAATGGTGGCAGTGTAAATGCCAGTTACATAAGTTTAATTTATTACTGTATACTATATTTGTTAATTTATTTTATTCAACTGACCCTCTGGATTTAAATTAGTAGTGACATTTAATCTTAGTCAGTTATACCATGTTTCTTTAAGTTGTTAAGTAAAGGTGTGTTAACTCTAATTTAAGTATATTGGATGTATGCTATTATTAATTGGTATTTCTGAGTTAGACCCATGCCACAGATTTATTTATTATTATTCTTTCTATTTGAAGGGGTTTATTCTGGAGGTTCCCAAGGCATGCCATTGAGTGTGTACAGGGGCCAGCCAGGTGGAGGCACCACCAATTTAAAATTCCTTTAGGAGTAAAGGGACTGCAGCAGAGGGATGAATAGAGGATTCCCACCTATCCAACAGCACCACTGGGATACTCAGGATCTCTTTTAATGTCAACATCGGGCGCCCAGACACACAGGAAAGTCTATTGATAGAGATTCTCTAGGTTTTAGTCAGGCAGAAAGGATGGAAGAGGATAAAGTATGGGCCACATCAGACGAAAAACATTCACATAAAGAATCTGACAGCAGAAAAGGGCAGACAAATAAACAGTGACAAGTTTTTCAAGTGCCTGTACACAAATGTTAGACGTCTAAATAATAAGATGGGTGAATGAGAGTGCCTCATGTTAAAGGAGGATATTGATATAATAGGCATCACAGAAACCTGGTAGAGTGAGGACAATCAATGGGACACAATCATTCCGGGGTACAAAATATACCGGAAGGACAGAACAGGTCGTGTGGGGAGGAGGGAAGGGGAGGGGAGTGGCACTATATGTGAAAGAAAATGTAAAATCAAATGAAATATAAATCTTAAATGAATCCACATGTTCCACAGAATGGATAGTAATTCCATGCTCTAATAAGAATATAACAGTAGGGATCTATTATCGATTACCTGACCAGGACAGTGAAAGTGATGATGAAATGCTAAGGGAGATTAGAGTGGTTATCAAAATAAAGAACTCAATGACAGTTGGGGATTTCAATTATCCCCACATTGACTGGGTACATGTCACCTCAGGATGAAATGCAGAGACAAAATTTCTCGATACTTTAAATGACTGCTTCTTGGAGCAGCTGGTGCAGGAACCCACAAGGGGAGAGGCAACTCTCGATCTAGTCCTGAGGGGAGCGCAGGATCTGGTCCAAGAGGAAACTATAACAGGACCGCTTGGAAATAGTGACCATAATGTAGTAACATTTAACATTCCTGTGGTGGGAAGAACACCTCAACAGCCCAACACTGTGGCATTTAATTTCAGAAAGGGGAACTATGCAAAAATGAGGTGGTTAGTTAAACAGAAATTAAAAGGTACAGTGACTAGAGTGAAATCCCTGCAAGCTGAATGGACACTTCAAAGATACCATAATAGAGGCTCAACTTAAATGTATACCCCAAATTAAAGAACACAGTAAACGAACTAAATGCCCCTCTGCCATGTACATTGGTCAAACTGGACAGTCTCTACGTAAAAGAGTAAATGGACACAAATCAGATGTCAAGAATTATAACATTCATAAACCAGTCGGAGAACACTTCAATCTCTCTGGTCACGCGATTACAGACATGAAAGTTGCTATTTTACAACAAAAAAACTTCAAATCCAGACTCCAGCGAGAAACTACTGAATTGGAATTCATTTGCAAATTGGATACAATTAACTTAGGCTTGAATAGAGACTGGGAGTGGCTTAGTCATTATGCAAGGTAGCCTATTTCCCCTTGTTTTTTCCTACACCCCCCCCCCCACGTCCTTGTTAAACCCTGGATTTGTGCTGGAAATGGCCCACCTTGATTATCATACACATTGTAAGGAGAGTGGTCACTTTGGATAAGCTATTACCAGCAGGAGAGTGAGTTTGTGTGGGGGGGGTGGAGGGGGGCGGGTGAGAAAACCTGGATTTGTGTTGGAAATGGCCCACCTTGATTATCATATACATTGTAAGGAGAGTGATCACTTTAGATAAGCTATCACCAGCAGGAGAATGGGGTGGGAGGAGGTATTTTTTCATGCGGTGTGTGTATATAATAAGATCTTCTACACTTTCCACAGTATGCATCCGATGAAGTGAGCTGTAGCTCACAAAAGCTTATGCTCAAATAAATTGGTTAGTCTCTAAGGTGCCACAAGTACTCCTTTTTTTTTGCGAACTAAAAAAGAGCCACTATGGCTTAAAAACCATGTAAAAGAAGCAGTGAGAGATAAAAAGGCATCTTTTAAAAAGTGGAAGTCAGATCCTAGTGAGGTAAATAGAAAGGAGCACAAACACTGCCAAATTAAATGTAAAAATGTAATAAGAAAAGCCAAAAAGGAATTTGAAGAACAGCTAGCCAAAAACTCAAAAGGTAATAACAAAATGTTTTTTAAGTACATCAGAAGCAGGAACCCTGCTAAACAACCAGTGGGGCCCCTGGATGATCGAGATACAAAAGGAGCACTTAAAGACGATAAAGTCATTGCAGAGAAATTAAATGAATTCTTTGCTTCAGTCTTCATGGCTGAGGATGTTAGGGAGATTCCCAAACCTGAGCCATCTCTTGTAGGTGACAAATCTGAGGAATTGTCACAGATTGAAGTGTCACTGGAGGATGTTTTGGAATTAATTGAGAAACTTAACAGTGACAAGTCACTGGGACCAGATGGCATTCACCCAAGAGTTCTGAAAGAACTCAAATGTGAAATTGCAGAACTATTAACTATGGTTTGTAACCTGTCCTTTAAATCAGCTACTGTACCCAATGACTGGAAGATAGCTAAAGTAATGTCAATATTTAAGAAGAGCTCTAGAGGTGATCCTGGCAATTACAGACCAGTAAGTCTAACGTCAGTACTGGGAACATTAGTTGAAACAATAGTAAAGAATAAAATTGTCAGACACATAGACGAACATAAATTGTTGCGCAAAAGTCAACATGGTTTCTGTAAAGGGAGATCGTGTCTTACTAATTTATTAGAGTTCTTTGAGGGGATCAACAAACATTCGGACAAGGGGGATCCAGTGGACATAGTGTACTTAGATTTCCAGAAAGTCTTCGACAAGGTTCCTCACCAAAGGCTCTTATGTAAATTAAGTTGTCATGGGATAAGAGGGAAGATCCTTTCATGGATTGAGAATTGGTTAAAAGACAGGGAACAAAGGGTAGGAATAAATGGTAAATTTTCAGAATGGAGAGGGGTAATTAGTGGTGTTCCCCAAGGGTCATTCCTAGGACCAATCCTATTCAACTTATTCTTAAATGATCTGGAGAAAGGGGTAAACAGTGAGGTGGCAAAGTTTGCAGATGATACTAAACTGCTCAAGATAGTTAAGATGAAAGCAGACTGTGAAGAACTTCAAAAAGATCTCACAAAACTAAGTGATTGAGCAACAAAATGACAAATAAAACTCAATGTGGATACATGTAAAGTAATGCACATTGGAAAAAATAACCCCAACTATACATACAATATGATGGAAACTAATTTAGCTACAACTAATCAGGAGAAAGATCTTGGAGTCATCATGGATAGTTCTCTGAAGATGTCCACGCAGTGTGCAGCGGCAGTCAAAAAAGCAAACAGGATGTTAGAAATCATTAAAAAAGGGATAGAGAATAAGACAGAGAATATCTTATTGCCCTTATATAAATCCATGGTAGCCCACATCTTGAATACTGCATACAGATGAGGTCCCCTCATCTCAAAAAAGATATACTGGCATTAGAAAAGGTTCAGAAAAGGGCAACTAAAATGATTAGGGGTTTGGAACGGGTCCCATATGAGGAGAGATTAAAGAGGCTAGGACTTTCAACTTGGAAAAGAGGAGACTAAGAAGTATATATAGAATCATGAGTGGTGTGGAGAAAGTGAATAAGGAAAAGTTATTTACTTGTTCCCATAATATAAGAACTAGGGGCCACCAAATGAAATTAATGGGCAGCAGGCTTAAAACAAATAAAAAGAAGTTCTTCTTCACTCTGCGCATAGCAAACCTGTGGAACTCCTTGCCTGAGGAGGATTTTTATCCTCCAAGAGGATTTTTATCCAAATATCACCTATTATGTGAATGTAAGTTATGTCCCCTGATATCCATCAGAAATCCATCCACGCATAATTTTGCATATTTCCCATTCCATTTGGACGAACAGGGGAGTTTATTATATGTCACTTATCAGTACTTCAGAGAAGAGAAACAATGATACTCCCATACAGGTCTAACACAATATGATACCTTCAGTATGTTACACTATGTTAGGTCTTATCTATATAAGTCTTATTACACAGGTGAACACATCCCTGTTTTTAGGCCTGGGTACAGGTCATTGCTGGGAGGGAGCATCCGATTACATGTAGCGTCTGAAAGATTTAGAAGCACCTTCAAAGCGGCAATAGGGTTGTCAATGTGGACAAGGAGAAGAATAATGCAATGTGCAAGGAATGTGTTAGGGGAAAATGTTAAATGATAACATCATGCAATAACAAATCAGTCACTTTAGCTTCAATTTGACATTTTTGTTCTTCACCTTCTAGTACAGAACAAGACAAAAGAGTAGATAATAAAAGAGCAAAAGTTAAGTGTGTTTAACTGCTCCAGTCTTTTGGCAGTTGCAGCAAGGAGTGTATGACATGGGAATTTTGACATATGGAGTGACTACTCAATTTAAAGGAAAGGTAACATGAATAGGCAAATATCCAGTGGGAAAACATAATACACTATTACCCACTAACGAAAGAATGACAGACAACTGGCTACCAGCAAAGCTAAATAATTTACTAGAGAATACCGTCAAATACAGTACAGGAAACTTTTAAAAGCAAGGTTGCAACAGCTGACAAGAACAGAATCACAGACATTGCCCCTGCCTTATGCTCAAAGGTCCAGATTTTGCGAACTACTGGTGCTGAGTAGGTTATTCCTTGTAGAGATCCACAGATTTCAACAGGATTATTCATCCAGTAGTGCAGATGAGAGAATCTGGCCCACATTTTTCACCTTGCACATACAACAGATACAGTTATCCATGGATACCACAAGCTAGTTATGATTACTGGTAATATTTGTATGTGAAGTCTGTAAAAAATACCTCTGGAGCTATGTAGTCTGGCGTTCCGCAAAATGTAGTGGTTGTTACTCCGTTCAGAATCCCTTCTTTACACATTCCGAAATCCGCTAGCTTGCAATGACCCTCTGCATCCAGAAGAATATTGTCCAATTTCAGGTCTCTGGGATAATAAAAAGGTATAAGATTCAGTATTTAACCCTTTCTCTCAAACAGGCCACATACTGCAACATTTTTGAGTACATGGCCCCTGTTTGACCTACAAACTGTAGGAAAGCACAAACAGGTAAGTGCACAGCAAAAACAAACAGAATCAGCTGTTCACTATGTGCATGTAGAGTTTGCAGGAGTCATTTTGGTGTAACAAGAAAATTGAGGGAACCAAGCACTTTGTAGGATTAGGCCCTTAAACTTTCATCAGCTGCATAAAAGTACAAGCCTCAAGGCCAACCCAACCGCACTCAGCACAGTATCAAGGATGAGTGTGAGAAGACTTGCTCCTGTATAATTCTCAAACCTAGGCCTGGCCAGGGGCCACTTTAGATTCCATTATACCTGAGGCCCTGTCTGCACCAAAGAGATTCACAGTGGACAAAGTCTAACAATGAAGTTATACGGGAGTCAAACTCTAATGTAGATCTGCTGTATCAGTGCAAAACGAGGCTTACCCAGTGATGCTTACCTGGGCATATTACTGAGTTACAATATCTGCAGAGTTGCACTACTGCAGCCTGTCTATATTAGGAGTCTGCACTGGTGTGTAATCAAACTGAAGTAATTGCATCAGCACAAATTCCTTAATGTAAACAGAGGCTAAGAAAAGTAGAAGTAGCCGTTCTAGCAATCAGGGATCATCGTCTTGCTCCAGACATGGCCCTTTGCCATGAGAGAAGAAAGACACCAAACTATTACTCCAGCTTGACTGTACTCAGAGGTTCTGTCTACGCTGGAGGATTCCTCCAGAGGCAGGCTACACAGGCTTTCCTTTTCCTTTGTGCTGCTGGAGTGGTGCAAAGAGCCAGAGCACGTTGGGGATCTGGCCTCAAAAACTGGTAGGAAGTTACCATTGGCAAAGGCTAGCAATGTTCTGAGATCTGAGATTGGCGGTGCCTCCACCTGGCTGGCCCCTGTACACACACACGCCAGGGCAGGGGTCGGCAAACTATAGCCCAGGGGCCGCATCTGACCCTCCAGAAGTTTTAATCGGCCCATGAGCTCCCGTAGGGGAGCAGGGTCCAGGGCTTGTCCTGCTCCGGCACTCCAGCCAAGGAGCAGGGTCAGGAGCTTGCCCCTCTCCGCGCGGCTCCTGGAAGCAGCGGCATGTCCCCCCTCTGGCTCCTATGCGTAGTGCAGCCAGGAGGCTCTGCAGGCTGTACCCGCCCCAAGCGCCACCCCCGCAGCTCCCATTGGCCAGGAATCACGGCCAATGGGAGCTGCAGGGGTAGCACCTGCGGATGGGGCAGCGTGCAGAGCTGCCTGGTCATACCTCCACATAGGAGCTGGAGGGGGGACACACTGCTGCTTCTGGGAGCTGCTTGAAGTAAGCGCTGCCCAGAGCCTGCACCCCTGACCCCCACCCGCGTCCCAACCCCCTGCCCCAGCCCTGATCCCCCTCCCCCTCTCGAATCCCTCAATCCCAGCCCAGGGCACCCTCCTGCACCCCCAACCCCTCATTCCCAGCCCCACCCCACAGCCTGCACCCTGAGCCGGAGCCCTCACCCCCACCTGTACCCCAGCCCCAGTTTCATGAGCATTCATGGCCCACCAAACAATTTCCATACCCAGATGTGGCCCTCAGGCCAAAAAGTTTGCCCACTCCTGCTCCAGGGCATGCCTTGGGAACCTCCAGGAATAAATCTATTCTAATAAATAATAATAATAATAATAAATAATAATCTGTGGCATAGCTCTAACTCAAAATACCAATTATAAATAATACATATCCAATATACTTAAATTAGAGAGCAATGTTCAATAATCCATCTCCTAAACATTAAGGCAATATTTGTATATCCTTTTAGGCTGAACGTGCACACAGAACACACTGCAATTTGAAGCACTTTTGAGTCAAATAAGGACAGTTTTATTGTTCCAGCACTCAAATAGCATCTCTTAAAGCCACTCTGTTCATTGTGCTAAATGTAACACTTAGCAGTTTCTAAAATTGGCATATTTTTCAGTCCTGCAATCTGTGATTTTAAGAGGGGCACAGTACTGCCAACAACAGAATCCTCAATGCTGGAGTTAAAAGCAAGAGCTGTCAAATACACCCAGGAAAGAAGACATCCTATCATAATTTGCATGAAGTCACTTAAAAATATTGGATTGGGTTCCTCTACTAGAATTTTAGTTCAAAGTTCTGATTCCAATGAGCGTGAAGACTCAGGAGGGTAAGCTCCCAGCCTTGCAATACTTCATTATTTTCTTTGCATACAAAACTGTTCAGAAATAACCTCACAGGAATATAACACATTCATTGTTAAAGAGCAGCACAGCACATCCTAGCAGCTGGTTTCTAATCATTCTTAGCATGAATGTGTTTATGTCAAAAATACCCAATTCTCAGTTACTAGATTGGGAGGGGTCGAAAACATGTTGAAAAAGGGATATCCACCTTTCCTGTCTTGCACAGTATTTATACATTTTCTAAAAATACTGTTGATGATTATCTCATGATTTAATACAGTGGATACTGTGTACCATTCATTAATTTACCTGTCACTTGCCTTAGGTTGGACCAAGAGGGGTAGAAAAACACTTGAATGAAAAAGCAAACAAGTAAAGAAACAAATCGATAAAAACAACAAAAAGATAAGTAAAAAGTGTTTCTGCTTAGAGGAGCATTATGCAATCCTTTTGATTGTTATTTATTAATTTAAATGTATACAAAACTTAAAGAAGTGTCTGTCTGGGCTCTGAACACCTCTGCCATACGTTAAAAATACAAGCCAATAAATACAGACCAAAAAAAAGAAAGAAAAAAACCCAAAAAATAGCTTTTCCTAAGGCAAGGAAGGGAACAAAATCCCACTCTATGTTCACACTATACCAAATACTCAGCTGGAGCCAACTATGCTAAAACAGACTTAGTAGTATCATTCAGCCATATTTCAGCAATACTTGTGTAACATATATGCCTAATAGGGAGGTATCTCTTTAAGAAACCTATGCGAGGTAGGGGTAGGAGTGAGTTGTGCTGGGTCATTGTTGCTAGACAGATTTACCATTCCCCATCCAGAAGTTTCTAGAATTGGGTTTAGTAGTTTTGGATGCTCCAATAGGTTCCCTGTTGCTGGAGTCAGACTCCGTGAGGGCAAGTGGTCAGGGTAACTGCTTTACAAAAGGCCATGTGCCCTGCGAGAGTTGGGAGAAAGGAGCAGAAAGGAGGCTGTTTTCCCTAACTCTGAAGCATCTTGCAGCAGGTTAATGGCATTGTTAACTCTCCAGCTGGGAAGCATGGCCAATGTCAATTATAGAATGGGGAAATTGGGAGGGAAAAATAATTTCTTCTATTTTAATTGTATACTTTGAATGTTATTTGATTTTAGCCAAATTGTTTTTGTTAAATTGTCTCAACGAGTTTGATTCACCAACTTCTCTTTAAATGTGATAATGAGGAAAGAGTTATTTATATTTTGCTATTCTCAGTTTTGTATTTTCTCATAACGGTTTTTAAATCTATATATTTAACTGAGTAGTAAAGTAAAGTTAAGAGTCTGCATGGATTCCAACTCAAGATTCCCACAAGCGAATGGAGGGAAGATGATGCTTTTGACTGACCTGTTTAGATTTAATTAGTTTTCTTCATTTATGTTTATGTATAACTGTGAAGATAATATATAAGGATCATAAAATAGCCATGTTATGTTCTAAAATTAAATTATTACAGTAGAACCTCAGAGTTACGAACTGACCAGTCAACCACACACTCATTTGAAAGTGGAAGTATACAATCAGGCAAGAGCAGAGACTCCTCGCTGCCAAAAAAGCAAACACAGTACTGTGTTAAACTACAAAAAGAAAAAAAAAGGGAAAGCAGCATTTTTCTTCTGTACAGTAAAGTTTCAAAGCTGTATTAAGTTAATATTCAGTTGTAAACTTTTGAAAGAACAACCATAAAGTTGTGTTCAGAGTTACAAACATTTCAGAGTTACAAAAACCCTCCATTGCTGAGGTGTTCGTAACTCTGAAGTTCTAGTGTATTATTTATTGTATCTTTATCATAAGATTTTATAAAGTTATAAATTAACTTCATTCATATTGTTCTTGTTGGGACTTGAATGTGGGGAAGTTGACCCTGTGCAATCCTTGCTGAAAATCCTTAGAGACTGAATTCTGGGTCTCCAGCTACTTTTCTATGGGAGTTGGGAGTTTTTTAGTTACTGGAGAAGGGCAATGAAGTGAACTGTAGCCCATCCAAAGGTTACATTTGCAGAACTGAAGACCTCATTCCTAGTCAAATCACTCCAACCTTCCTTCAGCATGAATCAAGCATCCTCATCCACTGACAACCCAGCCATCCAAGAAATAATTAAAGGCAAAGTCACAAGAATCAAGATTTTTAACTTCATGAATCTGGTCTACACTTTATGAAACAGTCTGCCTCACCTTGTGTCCCTCCACCCACAACCACAGGGATCACGGGAGCTAATCCCTTGGTACCAACTCTTCTCAGTTCAGGCAGCATTGCTCCACTCTGTTGGCAACTGTAAAGAGCTCCAGCTGACTACCCACATAAGGTCCACCAGGGCAGGCCACAAAGTCTACTGTCCCAATACCAATGTAAGCACCCTCCTGAGTGCATTCCAGTACCACACTGGAAAAAAAGCCCCACCTCTAGGAACAAACAACAACAAAACAAAAAATCCCCCCACATCAACCCTTTCAACCTAGTGGGTCAACCATTTCCGCTCACCATCCTGGGCAAGCCCCAATTATAGAATCTGTCATTGTCATAGATAGGAGACAGATACTAACCAGCTCAAGCCTACCCCCTGCCAATGGGTTGGGATAAATAAAACAAAAGAGTTAACTCCAAAAACCACACAAGCCCTCCATGAGACACTGCTTCCATCGGAGTCACGAGTGCTACACACACAAGGGTATGTGTTCAGACAACACTGTGACATCATTTAGTAGATCTAACAAAGAGAAGACTGGACTCTTGAAGACTGGGAAATTTCTACTGTGTGCAAACACTCTGATGAGAGTTGCGAAACCATTTACAATCCAGGCTGAGCTAGCTGAGCTAATAAAGGGATCAACTACAGCACCAAAGCAGTGCTGCCAGGAAATTAAATCTTCTAGGTGGAGGTTCAGAAACAAGCTTGTATTTGTAGGGGTTTTTTAACCTTCCAAATTTGGAAATCCCCACGACCTATGGAGTAATAAAAGCTGCATTAGAAAGTTGACATGTTAGGGTCAAACAATCATAGCATGATTACATTTGACACAATCTGGAAACCAATTCCAGCTAGTATCAAAACAGAAGTTAAGAACAGAAAAAAGGTCAAAATGTGGCTAATTATGACAGAGGATTGATTAAATTCAAGGGACAGCTCAGAAGACTGGAAACTCTGGAATTTGTAGTGATAAGACTGAGCCTGGAAGCTAACTATTCTTCCTAACTTTTAGCTTAACTCACTGATCTTGGAATTGGGGATTTCCCAGTGCTGGCAGAGGACACACTGGCAGCTGCTAGTATCTATTGTTTAACATTTAGTGAAGGCCAGCAGCATGCTTGACAATGAATAGAAAATAGATGAAGACATAGCCACCACCTCAAGGATCTTCTAACCTAAAACAATCCTAGAGAGCAATAAAACACAGACCGCCATGTGGTAGAGAGGCATAGTGGCACAGTTATTGGTTTTACTTGCTTAAGGGTAGATAGACATTTGTAACGGGAAAGTTGGACAGTGACTCTAAGATAATTAATAGACAGGAAGAGTCTGAATACATCAAAAGTGGATGATGCCATTTACATCACACAAATTTAAACCTACCTGCAAATGATCATCACATATTAGTGCAGTGATTCTTGTAGCCTTCTTTATTTAAACAGTTAATATTTACTTGATTAGGGTTCACCTCTAGAAAAGCTAGAGTATGTGAGTTATCATTAAATGGAGGATCCCTGAGATGCACATGAGGCATAAAAAAATCTTTAGTTAGCCAAGAATTCAACACCTATTATAATCATATAAAGGACAGTAAAAAAAAAAAAAAAAAAAAGAACTTGTATACTCATGGCCCCTTGTGGGGAAATCCATAGACAGGAGAGTGTGTGACATGCTAGTTTCCACTATCCTGATCTTCCCAATAATGTTCTAGGTGCCACCCTCTTTTATGCTAGTGCCCATTTTAGCCTATGCATATTCATAATGCATATATACCCCTTTTCTTCTTATCTTAACTTCCGCAACCCACTTATGTTGGGGGCCCCAGTTCCTATAGGCTAATCAATCACTTACTTCATACTCATTATCATTTACAATAATAGTCGTTATGGCATCACTGCAGTTAATGCTTGTGACTTGTGACATATATTCATTAAAAATACCTAAAATATCAGTAATTCATATTTGTTGTTTCTTACTTCATCTTACTGCACTTATTTATACTTCACACTTGTGACTTGAGGTCTGTTATCTGTCATTTACTTATGTCAAGCTATACTTAGGCCTTTCCACTCATGTTTACTATCAGTACAGGTCCTTAGGCTTCCAGGTTCACTACTTGCATGGCAGCAGAAGCCACACCTTTAGGCATCATCTGAAATCCTACACACGCTACATTCTGAACCTTTTCCAAACTGTAACTCTCATCGACTATAAGGCCAGATGATGATCATCTAGTCTAATCTCCTGCACATTGCAGGCCACAGAACTTTACCCACCCCCTCCTGTAATAGATCCATAACCTCTGGCTGAGTCACTGAAGTCCTTAAATCATGATTTAAAAACTTCAAGTTACAGAGAATCCACCATTTGCATTATGCAAGTGATGCGTGCCCTGTGTTACAGAGGAATGTGAAAAACCAACAGGATTTCTGCCAATCTGAGCCAGGGGAAAATTCCTTCCCGACCCCAAATATGTCCATCAGTTAGACTCTGAGCACGTGGGGAAGAGCCAGCAGCCAGACACCTAGGAAAGAATTCTCTGTGATAACTCAGAGCCCTCCCCATCTAGTGTCCCATCACTGGCCATTAGAGACATTTGCTACTAGCAGTCGCAGACCAGCTGCATGCCATTGTAGGCAGTATCATCATACCATCCCCTCCACAAATTGATCAAGCTCAAGTTAGATTTTTTGCCCTCCATTATTCTCCTTGGAAAGCTGTTCCAGACTTCACTCCTCTGGCTTTTAGAAATCGTTGACTAATTTCAAGCCTAAACTTATTGGTGGCCAGTTTATATCCATTTGTTCTTTTGTCAACATTAGCGCTTAACTTAGATAACTCCTCCCTTTCCATGGTATTTGTCCCTCTGATGTATTTATAGAGAGGAATCATATCTCCCCTCTGCCTACTTTTGGTTAAGCTAAACAAGCCAAGCTCTTAGAGTCTCCTCTCATAAGGTGGATTTTCCATTCCTCTGATCATCCTAGTAACCTTTCTCTGTACCTGTGCCAGTTTGAATGAATCTTTCTTAAACATGGGACACCAGAATTGCACACAGTGTTCCAGATGAGCTCTCACCAGTGCCTTGTATAATGGTACTAACACTTCCCTGTCTCTGCTGGAAATACCTCATCTGACACATCCCAGGATTGCATTAGCCTTTTTTCATGGCCGCATCACATTGGTCTCATAGTCATCCTGTGATCAACCAATACTCCCAGGTCTTTCTCCTACGGTGTTGCTTCCAACTGATAAGTCCCCAGTTTACAGCAAAAATTCTTGTTGTTAGTTCTTAAGTACATGACCTTGCACGTTGCACTATTAAATTTCCTCCCATTTCTATTACTCCAGTTTTCAAGGTCACCCAGATCTTCCTCTCACTTGACCCTCACAGAAAGAAGTTCTGGGACCCCTTCGTCTAGTCAAAAAGACAGGTGGAGGGGTTGCAACCCTTAACTGCCAGTTGAGAACCCATATGTTAATGGACCTTAAAACTATTCTTAACATAAGCAAAAAATATACTGGAGTTAAACTAAATTAGGAGAAATTTGAAAGAGACTTTAAAACAATAGCAGCAGAATTCCTGTAGATAAACATGTAGGAAGTGAGGAGACAAGTTGAGAGGTTAACAAAATGCCAAAATTCATGCTAGAACAGTCAAATGAAAGTCTATCAAGACTGCAAGACCTTCTGTACCTGAAACCACTGAGGAGTATTTGGTTCATTTACAGTTAAAACATTTTAAAAAACAAATAGTTATGCAACTCTGGAAAAAGAAAATCAAATGACTAAACAGGCATACGGGAAGAGAGCTGGTAGGCTGAGGAACTTCACCCTGTCCTACATAGAAAAGATAAAGAAGCAAAATGAGTATAACAGAAAAGAATGGTCAGGAAGCATATCTTTGCACCACATTGGGGTCAATGAAGAAACTGAAAGCAAGTGAAGAGCATCCCATACGGACAAGAATTCAGACGAGAGACTGACTATCCCCACTAGGGTGACCAGATGTCCCGATTTTATAGGGACCCTCCCGATATTTGGGGCTTTGTCTTTTATAAGTGCCAATTACCCCCCACCCCCGTCATGATTTTTCACCCTTGTGATCTGGTCAATCTAATCCCCACTAGAAAAAGTGCCATGTTTTTTCATTCCTTAGAAAAGCAGTATAGTATATTCTTCTTTGTTTTGATTAGCTAAGGATAGTATTTTCTTTAGAAATGTTTCCCTTACATGTATGAAAAATGTGCATGTACATTCATGTACCTGCATGTGGATGGTGTGTGTGTGTATGCTAGCAGGACAACTGCAAGGCTCTGTTATCCATCATGTCACCCCAGTCTAATTTCTTCCCTCTTATTACTCTATACCTATTTCACACTGCCACCGCATTTGTACATTACTCGAGTGAACACATGGTGCTCTCCACATATGTTCCTTGGAGACAGAAAAGCTGATATGTAACCAATTATGGCTGCAAAAGAGCCATATATGCTGTGGCTTCCCCCACTTTTGTGATGACCCAAGTCCTGCTTGAGGTGTGGGAGATGTGGCCCACATCACTTCTTATCCAAGGTCTCCTGTGTGACAATGTAAAGTGGTCCCAACCAAGCCAATGGACTAGTTTGTACAGATTTATCATATAAATTGTGTATATTTACCATATAATTCTCTCTCTCCTAACTACACTGCTCCAAAAAACACTTCTATTTAAATGTGCAGTACCCTCTGCTGTGCAATATACAATTAGAGCAGTAACTTCTGATTGTGCAGCCATGAAAAATGTTACTGTGATATTATTCTGGTGTCTGTGTTCACTAATTGTGTTCAAACTCAATAACAGAGGATGCTGAAAGGAACTATTTTATTTGAGTATATTTTTAATTATACTTAGCACAGGGTTTAAGGAAGCTCTTTAAAAGATACTGAGCTTCCTCAACTCCCTTCAACTTCAGTGGGAGTTGGAAATATTCTGCATCTGGCTGGATTGGTTGTTTTTTTTAATAGGCATAAAAAGGGAGTAGCAGTTTTGACAGTGCTAAGGCCTGCGTTTCCCCAGAACTGCTCTAAGAAATAGCCAACTATTTTGTTAATTTGGATAGTGAGTAAATAGCCATCAATCTCTGCAATTTAGAGTAACTGTCTACACAGAACGACTCATTCTGTCTTTTGATTCCCAGTATTAATGCCAGTTGTCTTCCTCTAAATCAGACCCTCCCAAATGATATAGTGTGGCGTAGCTCAGTGACAACAGTCTATTAGATTTCTTCTTTCTCCTTTTGCATTCTCTTCTCAGGGACTAAGAAAAGTCATCTGTGTCTGGCAAAATGAGACCCCACAACATGAGAAGATTGCAAACCGCCCAACCAGTCATGCTAGGAAAATGCCCAAGTCACCTGAATGCAGTAGAAATATATTAAGCTATCTTTTTCCTGGTTAGTGTGCCAAAATCTACTGTACAGACGCAGTTCAGTTGACTTCAGTAATTGACTATCGAAAATACGCTCTTTATCAACATTTCTTTTTTCAGGAAGCATTAAATAGAATAATTTGGGCCTCGGCTTTGATTTGTGAACACTTGCCAGCATCACAGATAACCATGCAAGATAGCATGACTGAAGGATCTGTTCGAGAGAGATCCAGGACTATAATAGCAAGGCTGGTGCAGGTCAAAACAGAGGTGCATGTACACATGCCATGCGGACTGTAGGCCACCAATGGAGGGGATGAGAATTTGTACAGTGCCCACTCATACCTGGCCCAGTTCTGCAAAGGGCCCTTCCTGTAAGGTGCTCAATGCCCTCAGTTCTAATAAGAGTTGAGATTATCATGCAGAATTGGATTATTATAACCTGACCACCAGAATGTCTCACACATATTTATTTAGCTAACACAGATAATTATATTTCCATTAGTCAAAGCAAATGCATTTAAGTAACCAAAATGGATTTCTACCAGTAATATCAGAACATCTGCCAAATACCACATACTATAGTCTTTGAATCAGGGTAAATATGAGCTCCTGTATATATATATCTACATTTGAACAACAAAATCAAGTAGCTAAGAAACACGGTCACATACAGGTTTAAGCAAACAATCATTTTATAAGGCTATATATCTACAGCAACTTCAAAATAAAGAACAAAACCAAAAAGCATATAAATTTCAGTGTGGGTGGCACTGGATTAAAAATATTCCAGGAGCCCAGAGATGCATTTATTTTAGAAGCTAATCATTGCATTGGAGGCAAGGATCAGTTGTTTTTTTTGTTTTTGTTTGTTTTTTGATTTTTCAATTAAATGCAAAGTTGGGAGTTAAATAAAGCATCGTAACTTATTGTAAGCTTGTAAAGAATAATAGAATATCAGGGTTGGAAGGGACCTCAGGAAGTCATCTAGTCCAACCACCTGCTCAAAGCAGGACCAATCCCTAATTTTTGCCCCAATCCCTAAATGGCCCCCTCAAAGATTGAACTCACAACCCTGGATTTAGCAGGCTAATGCTCAAACCACTAAGCTATCCCTCTCCCTAAAAATAAAAAATGGAAGGGGTGCGTGAAAATCATCTCCACAGCCCTGAGCACGCGTCCCTCCCCCCGTTTCCCATCCCCTGTAGATTGGAAAACGTAGACAGTACGCAGGCGGGCGGGGGCAGGGTCTAGCCAAGCTACAGTAAAATGCTAGCAGTAATGTAAAGAAAGGGAGCAGCACTGTATATATGTACTCTTTAATTGTTCTGAACTGCTCAGAAAAGCAGACTATATAAAAGAATCCTGAGGTCTTTCATAATTTTTAACTTCTATTTTGCCACTGTTGTTTATAATAAACCCCTTGAACAGTGTACCTGAGATAATATTCATTGACATTGTTTTCTTCTATGGGAATACCTGGCTTCCACTGCAAAGCTTGAATGGTCAGGATGTTCAGGGAGGGAGTCACAGGAGGCGGAAGGGAAGGAAACATCCCCTTCTAAGCCATGAAAAGGCCATGGAACGCTTCTAAGCTGCTAGCGTTTGCGTTTGGAAGCATGAGAATTCTTTATTCCATTATCACACAGCAATTAACCATTTGAACTAGGTAGCAAGCGGAAATTATTTTTCTGAGTCAACAGACCTGATTCTTCCACATTTATGGAATTGGGCCCCGATTCATTTAAGCATATGCTTACATGCTTACCGGAATATGGATGCTTTCCTGAATCAAGGCTTAATGGACTTGTCTGGTGCCTGATACAAACTCACAATTTTCTGTCATTTTATTTGGTGCTGCTTCTCAACATTAGTGTACAGTACATCTCTTGATCACCAGAACTTCAGTTGTCTGAAATGTCACAATCCGAAAGAGGATTCTGTTTTCTCAGATCCATTGACTCTACTGGCATAATTATCTGAAACCTCAGTTCTTCAAGCATATTCATTGTCCCCCATAACATTCAGATAACTACTGTGTGATGGGGCATCTGAATCTCCAGGCAACACAAGGGATCCAGGAGCGGCGTTACAGCCAGGGAGCCCAAGACTGAACCTTCGAGCCCAGCTACCAAATACTCCTCCTTCTCCCCGCTGAAGAGTCAAAACTGCTTGCCCGATGGCAAGGGTCCTTATGACTTAGTCCGGCAACGTAATCTTCTGAAGCCTTGGTGTGCATGGAATGGGTTGCTAGTTACCGCTCACCCACCCGAGCCAGCCTTAGGTCCCCAGGTCCCGGATATGGCCAAGACCGAGGAGCCTCAACTGGGGGATACCCTCTCCCCGGAACAACAGGAAAAGGCTTTGTGCCTGCTGGCCACCTTTCGTACAACTTTCACCGGCCTCCCTGGTCAGACAAGCATTGTTCAGCACACCATTAAGATGAACCCCGGGGAGGTGATTAGGGAAACCACTCACCTGCTCCTGCGACAGACATGGGAAGTTGTTGAAAGGGAAGTCCAAGCGATGATGGAGCTAGGAGTCATGGAATGATCGCAGAGCGAATGGCTCAGTCCCATCGTGTTGGTTCCGAAGCCTGATGGGACCCTCCGATTCTGCATAGATTTCCAAAGAGTGAACACGATATCAAAGTTCGATGTGTACCCGATGTCCAGGATCGATTAACTCAATTGTCTGGGGACCACCAGATACATTCATGACCCTTTACTTCACAAAAGGCTACTGGCAGATCCCCTTGGACCCGAGCTCCAAAGAGAAGACTACGTTCAGTACGCCAGGTGGGCTCTACCACTTCACTCGGATGCCCTTCAGCCTTCATGAAGCCCCATCGCCTGATGGACCACCTCCTGGACCCCCACACTGAGTACGCTGTGGCCTACCTAGATGATGTTGTTGTCTACAGCCGCCAGTGGGAGGTACATTTAAATGAGGAGGCCGCTGTTCTCCGGACCCTGTGAGGGGCTGGGCTCACGGCCAACCCAAAGAAATGTCAAATCGGCTGCATGAGACTGTGTAACTAGGCTCTACCCTTGGCAGGGGCCTCATCTGCCCCCTCAGAGGAAAGGTCCAGGCACTGCAATTGTACCCGGCCCCGACGACAAAGTGCTAGGTACGACAGTTCATAGGCCTGGCTGGATACTACCGATGCTTCGTGTCCCAATTCGCATCCCTTGCAGCCCCCCCCACGGCCCTCCTCACCAAGGACAGCCCCCACTGAGTACGCTGGTCAACGGAGCGTGAAGACACTTTCCAGACTCTTAAGGGAAGGCTATGTCAGGAGCCCGTCTTATTCAGCCACAACTTCAACCGGGAGTTCTTGGTGCAAACGGATATGGGGTTTGGGGCCATCATCTCCCAGGAGGTGGACGGAGAAGAACATCCTATCCTCTTCCTCAGCCGCAAGCTTTTTCCTCGCGAATGCAAATACTCGGTCATCGAGAAGGAGGCCCTCGGCATCAAGTGGGTGATCGACGCGCTCGATACTATCTTCTCGGGGCCCCCTTCATCCTGATCACCAACCACGCACCCTTGAAGTGGCTGAACACCATGAGGGACTCTAACGCCAGGCTGATGCACTGGTACCTTACCCTCCAGAAGTACGCCTTTACCGCCAGGCATTGGACAGGTAAGGAGAATGCCAATGCTGATTTCTTCTCCCGCTTAGGGGGGAATCAAGAGACCAGCCCCAAAGATTGGGAGCTGGAGTTGAGGGGCGAGTGTGTAGTGGGGCAGATTGGCCACCCACAGACCTGGAGGGGGAGGAGCCCCTCATTGAACCCTGGTGGGTGGAGCCACGCCACACTCAACCCTCTTGCCAGAAGTCAGTGGGATGAATTAGAAGTACGAAAGGCAGGCTGAGAACTCAGTTGAGAGGCAGCCGCCAGAGAAGCCAGATGCCTCGTGTGAACCCCCAAGCTGGGAGGCCACTGCAGACTGGCCAGGACTACTAGGGCCATTTACGGACCCGAACACAGAGGAGCTGCAAGCCTTGACAGAGGCCTTCTTCCCTGACAACCAGGACGACCCCCTACAGAACCAGGTACACCCTGAGGGGGAGTTGGGAAGTGGCCCAGGGGTAGCCAACCCCTCTCTGGCTGCAACGCTGACAGTACGCAAGTCAGCGTGTTGTGGTCAGGATCCCCACTGACTCATGGGGAGACTGCTCTGCCACTGTTAGTGCCCTGGTCCAGGACGCAGTGGAGTGGGCGGCCCTGCATCCCCCCTGCCACCCCAATCTGTGGGTGGCAGTATCCCCCTCTCTGAGGCAAGAAGCCTGCACTTGTCGGCCCTCCGCCAGAGCTAGGAGGACCGACTCTTTGCTGCTCAGCCTGAGTGCCGGTCTGATCCCTTAGACTCTGTATTGCGCCACCTCGCTCAAGGGCCTGGGCTAACTGACTGTTTGCTGCCCAGCCTGAGTACAGGCCTGAGCATGAGACTCTTTGCAGCCCCACCCCGACCAGGGGCTGGGGCTCCGTAACTGTGTTTATTGTTTGGCCCTGACCACAGGTCTGAGCTCACGTCCCCCATTGCCCTGCTGATTCCCCATGTCAGGCGACCCCTGGAGACATAGTGGGGTGGATTGGCCTCCCACAGACCTGGAGTGGGAGGAGCCACTCCCCCCCCCAACTGACTATATATCCCCTTCGGAGAAGGCGGGGTAACAAAGGGGTGCCGGGGAACCAGGCTAGGTCAGATATTGTCAAGAGAGATGCGGCAGTGATGACCAAGGACCTGGCAGAGAGCCATCTCCCTCATCCAGCAGTGGGAGATAGGGAGGTGGTGGATAAGATGACTGGGATGGAAAGGACCCAGATGAACAAGGTAACCTACACTGGAGCAGTATAGGCTGTGGAAGGGAGGACCCTGGAGGAGGGAGGCAGATTGTTCCTCTTGGTACAGAACCTGAGGCAGGAGAGGGACATCCTGCAGGCACAGCTGCATGGCAATCACGGATGATTATACACCTTCTGGGGCGGTCAGTCTTAAGGAGAAGTGTGTGTGATGGGGCATCTGCCCCACACTGGCTCAAAAGGGGTTAAAAGCTGCCCTAGGGAGGCTGTGCCGGAGGCAGTCAATTAGAAAGGGGCTGAGAGGAGCAGCCAATCTTAGACTGTAGCCCTTCTTAGGCTCATATAAGATGAGCTACAGGGCAGAGCAGAGTCAGTAGCTGACTGGAGCTGAAGGGGAGAAGACCAGACTTCTAGCAGAAGGAAGGAGCACTAGCACCTGGGACAGAGCACTGCTGAAAACAGGGACCAGAGGAGCTAGAGAGAGCTCCTGGTGCACTGCTAGGGCCTGAAGGCTGAGGCCCTGAGGTAAGGACAGAAGAGGGTGCTGGAGCTGCATGTGAAGGACAATGGACTGCAGTTGCCACTGAGGGAAGTGGCTGGACAGAAATTGCAGATCCCTTGGAAGGGGGGAACACAGAGTGTGGTACAGCTGGAGGGCAGTGTCACTGAAGAGGACCCCACAGTACTGGAAGTGGCATGGGTCCTGGAACAAAAGTGATGGCAACACATTTTGAAGAACAACAGTTACAATAAGGTAGGTAACCATTTTTTCTTCTTCGAGTGCTTGCTCATGTCGATGGAGTCCCACAGGTGAAGTTGTACCTACCTAGCAGGGCCTGATGGTTAGACACCCAGATTGCAGGCTGGCTGTCAAATAAATTTTCCTGCCAAACAAGTCCAGTTTCTTGGTGCCTTTATTTTTTGGTGTGCCACTCGCCTGTCCCTGCCTGTCACTTTCATTGATGGCACACCTGACCGGGGACCCGCCCTGGAGGGAGGGTGTACAGGTACTCAGATCACTTTGTGGGGACATAGTACTTCTTTTCTGCCTTCTTGGAGGTAGGCGGAATGGAAAAGGGGGTCTGCCACATACACTTGGCAATTTTAAGGACCCCTGGGTGGATGGGTATAACATTAAAGAGGTTGTTGAACTCCTCTGCTAGCTCCTCAACCTCCAAGTTCAGATTGGCAGCCAACATTTTGAGCAGGCCTGGTGCTCCTTGAAGTCATTGGAGGGGCTGCTTGTTTGCAAGGAGCCTGTCACTGCTTCGTCCAGAGACGACAAGGATGACTGCACAGCAGGGGGAGGGGTGGGTTCTCCTGGCTTGTCCGGGCATGGCTCCTTGGGGATCGGGGCCTGATGTGTTGTCCTCGTATCAGATTTGGCACTGTGCTCTAACTCAGGTACTGGCTGTGCTGGCGGCAGCTTGTGCGATGCGGTGTGGGAGGAATGGTGGGCGTACGGGACCGGCATAACAGGTACACCCCATGGGTTCCAGTACTGACACTGAGTGGGCCATTTGACCTCCCTCCTCACTGCCGCAGGAGCCGCGCCGGTCTCGTGGGCTGGTGGCAATTCGTCTTTTATAGGTGAGGGGCTGAACACCCCTTCAGGCTCGAACCATTGCCCTTCCGGTAACCAGGGCATAGATGCCTGAGTCTGATGCCTGCTGGGGCCTTGGCTAGGTCCGTCGCCTGGCTTGGCATTTGCAGTGCCAGTTGGCTTACTTGATCATTGGCCTCCAGGCCCGCTTCGGACACAGATGACCCTATTAGGGGCTGAGACCCCCTGTTGCTCCCAGGATTCGGAGGTCGGTCTCTGGCTGGGGTAGGGAGTCTGACCGCAGCAGTACCCCTGAGCAGCTCCGGGGTGGGCACATTGCCTGACACAGGCCCTTTGCCCAAAGCCCCCCTTTTCTGGTGCTGGTGGGCCGGTCGATTTCGACTGCTTCTTAGGCGCCAGGGAGGGGAAACGGTGCCAGTTGGATTCCGGTGCCGGTGGTGCGCTGCATGCTGATGCCGATGCCGAGGTGCCAGGTGTGGACTCCAATCGAGAGGACTCCATGGTAGGACTAAGCACAGCTTCCATGAGGGGGACCCTCAAGTGGATATCCCGCTCCTTCTGAGTTTGAGGGTGAAAGTTTTTGCAGATCCTACACATGTCCTTTCTGTGGGACTCCCCCAGACACTTTAAACAGCTCTTGTGGGGGTCACTAATGGGCATTGGCTGGCTACATGATGAATATGGCTTAAAGCGTGGGGAATGGGGCATGCCCCGCTCCAAGGCAAAGTCCCAACTGGGACTGTAACTCCTAAACAACTACTTTAACACTTACCTTACAGGTCTAACTACATATTGACTAACAACAAAGGAGACAAAATAATGGACTGGTAAGAACTACTAACGCTCTTCTGATGCAAGACAAGGCGCTTCGACCAACTGTCACAGGCAGTAAGAAGTAAGAGAGAGTGTAGGGTCGGCAGCGCCTAATATACCAGCACCTGAGCACGGCACTCAAAGGGGCGCTACAGTCAGCCTCTCATAAATATAAAGGGAAGGGTAAACCCCTTTAAAATCCCTCCTGGCCAGAGGAAAAATCCTCTCACCTGTAAAGGGTTAAGAAGCTAAAGGTAACCTCGTTGGCACCTGACCAAAATGACCAATGAGGAGACAAGATACTTTCAAAAGCTGGGAGGAGGGAGAGAAACAAAGGGTCTGTGTCTGTCTGTATGCTGCTTTTGCCGGGGATAGAACAGGAATGGAGTCTTAGAACTTTTAGTAAGTAATCTAGCTAGGTATGTGTTAGATTATGATTTCTTTAAATGGCTGAGAAAAGAACTGTGCTGAATAGAATGACTATTCCTGTCTGTGTGTCTTTTTTGTAACTTAAGGTTTTGACTAGAGGGATTCTCTGTGTTTTGAATCTAATTACCCTGTAAGGTATCTACCATCCTGATTTTACAGAGGTGATTCCTTTACTTCTATTAAAAGTCTTCTTGTAAGAAAACTGAATGTTTTTTCATTGTTCTAAGATCCAAGGGTTTGGGTCTGTGGTCACCTATGCAAATTGGTGAGGATTTTTACCAAACCTTCCCCAGGAAGTGGGGTGCAAGGGTTGGGAGGATTTTGGGGGGAAAGACGTGTCCAAACTATGTTTCCCAGTAAACCCAGTTAAAGTTTGGTGGTGGCAGTGGAAATCCAGGGGCAAAGGATAAAATTAATTTGTACCTTGGGGAAGTTTTAACCTAAGCTGGTGAAAGTAAGCTTAGGAGGTTTTCATGCAGGTCCCCACATCTGTACCCTAGAGTTCAGAGTGGGGAAGGAACCTTGACACAGCCCTACGGATACCACTAGGGCAAAAATCTCAGACGAGTGTGCACGTGGGCATGCACACACCTAGAATGGAATAGACGTGAGCAATTCAGTAACTATTGGAATGTCTGACAAGTATGGTCCACTTTCATATTACATTACACAATTGTATTTATATAGAATAAAAAAACTATTTATCATCCCTCGTTCCCATTAGGGAATTCCCAACAGGGCTGTGCGCACCAACCTGAAACTCCACTACACATGGAAGAGCAGAATATTATTTCTTAGTAGTTCCAAGTTAAAAAATAATGTGAATCTACCACTGACATAAGTTAACAGTCTGAACAGGAGTCAAAAAATCTGAATGAAGGCTGAAAGTGAATGCTTAGCGGCTATCA
This sequence comes from Lepidochelys kempii, assembly GCF_965140285.1. NCBI lineage: Eukaryota > Metazoa > Chordata > Testudines > Cheloniidae > Lepidochelys > Lepidochelys kempii. Next base: position 176,106,403 of record NC_136382.1, on the reverse strand, counting down.
GGTTTCAAATACCTAGACTTCTTGAACCAAAAGTTCAAATCAAAGTGCACTAAGACCTTCATCTTTCTGAGTTAGATTAAACTGAGTTCCATATGCTTTACCACATGAAGTGGAAGTTTGTCTCTTTCTGTAACAGCAGAAGCCTCAGGCAAAATACACCTCCCCGACCTTCAACTGCTGCATAGCATACTTTGTGCCAGCTGACTGCATTTTACTGATAGATATTACATATCTAACAATATGCTGCACACAGGAGGACGCCTGTGCCTGCATGGTGCCCATTGGAAACACGGGGGTACCATGTTGGCACAGCATTCTACTATGGTGCATCACGCTGCAGGATTAGGGCCATAGTTTGTAAAGTACTTTACACATCATCCGCATGAAAGGCATGATTTTAATGTGAGATACTAATATTAGTAATTCCAAGTTATCTCCAGGTTACATTAATATAAAAGCATCATTTACATCAATTATATGCTCATTAATTCAATGTTTTCTAATATTAATCTATCAATTCAAATTCAATCTCCTTTCACCCCCACCCGCTCCAAAAAAACCCCAAAAACCTGTTTGATTCAGAAAACTTAATAGAAGTTTCATAGAAACTTAGATAGGAAAACCTACAATGGTTGCCAATGAAATCAATTATATGGTAGTTATTTTCAGACACATACATTCCAAGGCCAGAAAGGACCATTGTGATCATCTAGTCAGACCTCCTGTATAAGACAGGCCATAGAACTTCTCCAATGTAATTTCTGTTAACTACAGCACAGCTTTTTAGGAAAAACATCAATCTTGATTTAAAAATCATCAGTGATGAAGAATCCACCATGAGCCTTGGTAAATTATTCCAATGATTAAGTTCCCTCATGGTTAAAAATGTATGCCTTATTTCCAGTCTGAACTTGTTGAGCTTCAACTTCAGTCATTAGACATGTCTTTGCTACATAGAAGAGCCCATTATCAGATATTTGTTACCCCTATTGGTACTTATAGACTGTAATCAAGTCACTTCTTAACCTTCTCTTTGTTAAGCTAAATAGATTGCGATCCTTGAGTCTATCATTAAGTTTTTGAATACTTTAATTATTCTTGTGGTGCTTCTGAGAACCCTCTCCAATTTAACAATATCCTTCTTGAACTGTGGACACCAGAACTGGACATCGTATTTCAGCAGTGGTTGCACCAGTGGCAAATACAAAGGTAAAATAACCTCTCTGCTCCTACTCGAGATTTCTCACTTTATGTATCCAAGGGTTGCATTAGTTCTTTTGGCCACAGTGTTGCCAGAGGAACTCATGTTCAGATGATTATCCACTACGATCCTCAAATCTTTGTGAGAATCACTGCTTCCCATGATACGGTCCCCCTCCTGTAGGTATAGCCTATGTTCTTTATTCCTACATGTATACATTTATATTTAGCTGTATTAAAATGCGTATTTTTTTCCTTGCGCCTAGCTTGCCAGGAAATCCAGATCATTCTGAAGCAGTGATCTGTCCTCTTCATTATTTACTATTCCCACAATTTTTGTGTCATCTGCAAACTTGATCAGGCATGGCCAACAGGAGTGGAGAGCAGGTGGCTGGTAGGAGCAGCCGGCAGGAGCAGTAAGCAGGCAGCCAGCAGGGGCGGCCCGCAGGATTGGAGAGCAGGTGGCTGGCAGAGGTGACCAGTGAGAACGGCAAGCAGGCAGCCAGTGGGAGCCTAGACAGTGGATTGAGCATGGTGGCTTTTACCACCTCCCCACTCATGGCAGGAGGAGAATTCACGCAGATGTACCTCTGAACTCTGGGTCTGCACTGACCAGGGACAACAACTGTGATTGGGGTGTTAAGATGGGGTGGTGGGGAGACCATACCGGAACTTTGGTGTTGGACTCAAGAACCTGAAGCAAAGGACACTGCCCAGTGTACTCTGGGGAGGGTGTCTTGCTCATGCTTTTATGTTTATGAATACCGCTTGTGCTGTTTTCTCAGATTAATGCCAGGTTACTTTTATTAAAGAAACTCTTTCTACCTCAGACTCTGTGCTTGTGAGAGGGGAAGAATTGCCTCTTAGAGGTGCCCCGAGGGTACAGTGAAATTTTCCCAGCTTACTGGGTGGTGGCTTGAGCCGGTTCTGGTTATATTGTTGAAAAGGAACCCCCTAGATATTGAACTTGGCCCTTCTTGCTGCCCACTCCAACTGGCACCAGGGTTACACTTAAAATAATGTGCAGACAAATAAATATATGGTGCTCAACAGCTTTCCTTTGCGATGCTTTCCCTTTCTTATTATTTCCACATTTCTATTTGTGAATGTTTGTAACATTATGCATAATGTAACATTCTCAGAAACTGTAGAAAAATCCAACTTATCCTTTTCATCTTAAATGAACTGAAGTTACATTTACCTAGACCAGTGGTTCTCAACCTACTTACCATTGTGGGCCGCATCCAATACTACCTCTATGGTGCTGAGGATGTCACATGGGCTGTAGCTGTGTGCTGACGGGGCTGCAAGAGGCCTGTGGGCCACAGGTTGAGAACCACTGACCTAGAGCATCATTATGTTCCAATTAGCAACTTCAGCTAGTGACAAGATATTATTATAGTGATTTTCAAATGTACTACATTATCTATTTAAGAAATAAGGACAGGTGAACTAGTTCTTATAAAATGGCTTGAATCCTGTCCTGGACTGAACAGAACCAAAGCTTTAAGGTTCAGAACAGTGTGGGTTAAAGAGACTGCAACTTAATCACGCCCCCAGTTCCAATGATCCCTCACATTACCAGCTCCCTGCTACTTCATTCCTGGATCCGCAGGCCTCTACATAAACCTTTGGCTCTCCACCTATGCCTCTAGTTTCCCATCCCACCATGATCCTCCCCTCCTCCCTCAGTCATGTAGCTTATTCACCTGCCTTTTAAGATGCCTTGCAGAGTCTAGCTATATCCTTGCATTTTCCTTTAACTCTTCATAGTATTGCCAACCCCAGATTCCCCAAAATAAAGCAACTGGATTAAAAATCATGAGATTTTTAAAGTCTCATAATAAATGTTTAGTCTTTTGATTTTTTTTCTAGTTTTTGAGCAGATAGATTATAAGCAAATCATGTTCTTTACACTCTTCTGCGCAAGCATATGGGTCAGAAACTTTTTTTAAAAATAAAAGCAGATGTTGTCATGTAATGAGGACTCCAGGGGCTGGGGCTTTAGGAAAAACACCAAACTTCGTGAGACTCCTTAAAAAATTGAGAACTGATTATTAGTCCTTATACTACCATACTATTCTTCCTCCTCCCTATACCTCACATGCTATTTTAGAGTCAGAAAGGGCTATTTTGAGGGCTTACATGGTGCATAGGCCTCATTCTGTCCCTCTGCACAGGGTTGGATTTGCCCCTTAGTGCCTGATCCTCACGTGGGGTGCAAGGTGCGAGAGGATCCATGGAGCCTTATTTCTTGTAACTCCACACAGAGACAGACACAACGACATCCCTTCTGCTCAGAAGGTGAAATTCACTTCCATGCAGAGGGCCAGCATGAGGACCATGCATCACTTAAGTCTCATTTAAGCCCTCAAAATAAGGCATAGGTAGGGTTGCTGACCTTCCTTGTTTGGCTGGGAGTCTCCCAGAATTGGGCTTGATCTCCTGAGGCTACTGAAGCCAATCCAGGATATTTTAGGTGGCTAAAAGTCCGGCGGCGCCACTCCCAGACCCCCAACACCTTCCCCAGCCCTGAGCCCCTCCCGCACCCAAACTCCCTCCCATAGCCTGCACCCCGAACCCCTGCCCTGCCTGCCCCAGGCTCAGCCCGGAGCCCCCTCCCACACTCCGAACCCCTTGGTCCCAGCCTAGATCCCGCAATCCCTCCCACACCCCAACCCCCTGCCCCAGCCTGGTGAAAGTGAGTGAGGGTGGAGGACAGCGAGTGACAGAGGGTGGGGGACTGGAATGAGTAGGGGTGGGGCCTTGGGGAAGGGGTGGGGCAAAGGTGTTTGGATTTGTGCGATTAGATAATTGGCAACCCTAGGCATAGATGGTGCTTAAGTCTCATGCTGGCCCTCTGTGCAAGGGTGAATTTTACTCAGGGCTGCTGAGAGCTACTGCTACTGTCCCCAAAGAGGGATGTGGTGGTGGGAACAATGAGTGGCCAGGCACAAAGAGGAGTGGCCTCTTCTCCTGCTTTGAGGGAGTCAAACTCCACCTGTACATCACAGAGCTCCAGGAGCATTGCCTTGGCTTCCGAGCATAATTCCTCCATGAGCTCTAGCTGAGGAGTTCTGCAATGACCCCAAAGTAGGGCTGTAACTCAGGGTCACAATAGAGCCCTATACTGGGCCCAATCCTGAAGGCCTGATTCCATCAACTATGTTTGGACATTTTCTCTTAATAATAACTTGTGGATACAGATCTGTCAGCAGATTTGCCTCTGCTAACCTCTGAGTTAGGCCCATTGTATGTAAAGAACTGTCTGCCTCAGGAGATTAAAGCTATATCCAGGTTAGAAAGCCAAAGACTGGTCACAGTCTGAGTACAGATTTCCAGTTGCTAGCTACACTCCTACTACAACTCAGTGTTTTAAGCATTGTATTGTCCATATACACAGTCTGCCAAATCCTGCTCTGAGTGACTTCTCAGTGACCCCACTGAAGACAACAAAGTTGTATGGCTTTAATTGAGGATAGACTTTGGTCCAATGTACCTTACTCTAAGGTACAATGCTACATATTCTTATTTATTTTCTATCTGAAAGAAATACAACAAGATTGTATATAATTATAATAGGTGCAGCCAAGTATTAATTAAAACTGCCTGCTATGTGCGCTCCTAATTTTTTAAAGTAAAATAACACTTAATCATTACTTGATAAAACCACCTGATGAAAGATGCTGAAAGAATGGTATGAAGCTAGAAAATTCCAGTCAGATCAAGTCTTGATAGTGGAATGCCTAAAAATGTCAACATGTCCCTAGACATGAAATTTATCCATGGCCATATTATCTTTAACTATTACATTCAGATCAATCAGTAGGTCACTTTGACTTACAAAATAACTCACACTTGTTTTGTGGTGCTTTTAATGTATATATGGGTAAAATGCCAAACCCACCATTATTTTGCAATGGAATAGTAATGATGAAAAATTATAATAGAAAAGAAAGCAGTAACTAGATTTCATAAGCAAGTTTTTCTAGATAACAGAAGTACAAACATTCTTAGTGTTTTTACTGTCAGGATCTCATGGAGCAGAGGAGAAAAGAAAAAAAAATCCCACAAACATAAATATTCATTCCACTTAGTGCTTTGTACTTCTATAGTACCTGTAATGCAGATAGGGAAACTGAGACAGATTGATTGGATGGTGTCCTCTTAATCTATGACACTTCCATCCAAAATGTTTTTTATCTACTGAAAAGATTAGAGAAAAATATTTTCCTTTATTTTCACACTATCTTTATTGTATGTATTTGACAGCATTGTATATATAGTCAATTTCAGTGCTCCGCTCTTTATGTAGATTTTCCATCACCAATGGCTTGATCTTGCTCCCATTCAAGTCAATGGAAGATTTCCCATTTTTGCAGGATAAAGCCACCTGCCCCAAATCAAATTTTAAAAGAAAAAAAGTCTTCATTTGCGTTTATTAACATGAGTTGATTATTATAAAATAAGCCTCAAACAAATTATCTAGCCTTGGAAGTTGAGCTATGTAAAAATTATAATGCTTAACTATATAAGCGGAAAAATACCTCGCACCGTTAATATATACATTTTCACAGACTAGCCATAGATTTAATACTATTGTTTAGACACAGAAAAGTGGGCTCTAAAGCAACATTATTCTATGTTGTTTCAGGCATTCAGAAAAAAACTACTCCCTCTCCCTCATTCTAACAAAAATAACAGAAGAAAAGCTGCTACTGTAATCAGCCATAATTGAAGGCATTTCCTGTATTTTTCTATCAAAATGTTTTTTTTTTTCCATTACATACCAAGTGAACTCTAGTAAGGTCAAGATACCAGAGAAAAACATGACCAATTATGTCTTTAGTCAAATGAATCAACTACTTTGCTCTTCTTTTCAGAAGCTGGAATCTAGATTTCATCTCAGGCCCCGTAATCTTATGTCCTAAGTCACATTTAAAGAAAAGAAAATCTTTCCACATTTACAATTCCTTCAATACTATTTAGCTTATCAGGCTTTCCCATCGTTAGCCTAAGCTCAGTACTTTAATTATATTACGTAGAAAAACAAACCCTGTTCCAGTATGATTTGAGCATGAGATAAACACAATGGGACACAGAGATTTTTAGTTATGACCACAATGCAGGGCCAAATTCTGCCCTCAACTGCAACTTTGTTGATTCCAATTATGTTGCCCTGTTGTCAATCAGGATAGACTAGGGAAGTCAATGTAGTTACACCGGGGATGAACTGGCAAACTGTTGTATGTTAAGGCCACTCTGTTGTGCCTAAGTGTAAAATAGATGGAGGAATATTCTCTATATACTTATAAATAGCTACAGTTAATCATGGAACTTGTGCATGTACACTGAGAGAAGAAGAAGCAATATAGCCCATAGTAACTTAGTTCACCCACAGCAGCCTTATGTGTTCTAATAACTAGGCAGAACAAGGAGAGTTAAGAAAAGCATAGAGTAATATTCATTTACGCCTAACCAATAATGTTACTGAAATGATATTTTTTAAATTGCTCACACTTTGCATTTGGGGCCTGATCCTGAAATGTGCTAAGCAGCCATTGCTTCAGTTGAGTAGGAGTTGAAGGAGTAGTGTTGTCAACAACATTGCTGCTTTAAAAGACTCCCCCATCCTTTTCCCCCCCTGTTAGCTTTTTGGACTCTTCTTCAGTTTTCTTGTTTTAATCAAACAAGGAGGGGGAACTGAATTAAAATTAGGGTTCCCCTTGCATCCACAACTATACACACTTTGTTATATGCCTTTCCTCCTGTTTCTCATTTTCTTTAGTTCTTTAGCACTGAATCCAGGTGCCATACTAAACTATTTTTTTCTAGAGGTAAAATCTGGTTTCTTCACAGGCTTCAAACAATAGTTTTGTTGGCAGCCGGTTAAAATGTTGCCTCCTGGCTAGACGAGGTCTATTTCCAAGCATATCGTGGGTCTGGGGGGGTGGAAAATCCTGAAAATTCTTTGCTTTTGGTCCCTAATCCTGCAGTTGGATGGAGAATGTAAGCCCAAGTATGAGGAGGAGAAGACAGAGAGCTAGTTCATCATCCATGCAACTGTTGCTGGAATACCACATGCATTTCTGGCATCCACAATTCAAGAAGGATGTTGATAAACTGGAGATGGTTAAGAAAAGAGCCACAAGAATAATTAAAAGGTTGGAAAACATTCCTTATAGCTATGCTTGGCAGAATTAGATTTTTTAAAATAATTTCAATGGACAATAGCAATGTTTATTTCAAAGCATTTTTTCTTATTTTTATCAATTTAAAATTTCACAGTTGTGAGAAACCATGGAGGGAAAGCATGAAACAACAGTTATTTAATGACAATAGACGTTGAGATTCCAGAAGTTAAAGCTTTATAACTGTTAAAACACAAATTGTCAACATGTCAAAACAGACAAAGTAAATTTCCTTAAACTCTAATAAGTCCTCAAGCAGCATTTTTCTTACTTCACCTATATGTACATTTCTGTTATTATTGATGGAAATATTTGTCCTTGGTTTGTGACTGTAAGATGAAATCAACATTTACCAATAAAAAATTAATCATAGAATATTGGGGTTGGAAGGGACCTCAGGAGGTCATCTAATCTAATCTAACCCCCTGACCAATCCCCAATTTTTGCCCCAGATCCCTAAATGGCCCCCTGAAGGATTGAACTGGCAACCCTGGGTTTAAGCAGGCCAATGCTCAAACCACTGAGCTATCCCTCCCCCCTTTCAAAACTATTTATAGTGATAGACTTGAGGAGCTCAATCTAGTTAGTTTAACAAAAACAAGGTTAAGGGATGACTAATGTCTACAAGGGGAAACAAATATTTGATAATAAACTCTTAAAATCTAGCCAACAAAGGTATAAAATGATCCAATGACTGGAAGCTGAAGCTAGACAAATTCAGACTAGAAATAAGGTGTACATTTTTAACAGTGAGGGTAATTAACCACTGGGAAAAGTTACCACTGATGGTGATGGTGGATTCTCCTTCACTGATAATTTTTAAATCAAGACTGGATGTTTTTCTAAAAGACGTGCACTAGTTAAAACAGGAATTATTTTGGGGCAGTTCTATGGCCCGTGTTATACAGAAGTTCAGACTACAGGATTACAGACATCCCTTCTGCCTTGGAATCTATGAATCCAGCCATGAAGTATCCATGGTCTGACATGGTGCCCCATTGAATTTGAGTGCACTTGGTACAGCTGCTTAGGTCACCCATGCCTAAAGCCAACCCCGTTGATACGCCACCAATGCTCTAATTAGAATTAAGTGTTTTCTCCAGACTTTTCCTTAAAAAAAAAACAAAAAAACTTCAGATCTTTAGGATTCTTTTTTTTTTTTTGCCTCCTAATCCATTTGAGCATAGGCTGATTGGCAAAAATCCCAGTGAGACACTAAGGGTCTTTCACGTCAACAGCACTACAATCCCCATATATAAGAGTTTGCCATAAAAATCTTTTGTGCTGCTAGTAGGGGCAGTTCCTGAAAGTGTTCAATGAATGGAACTCGCAGTGAAGTCAGTGGGAGTTCTAAGCCCAAAACACTCTTAGGTCTGAAATCTCAGACTTGTTCATCCTCTTCTCGTTACTAACTTGCCTTTATGGATTCACAATTCACAAACAGTCTTTCACAGCCTCTCCATTCTTTGAAGATTACAGATCATAATGAAAGCAATGGAAAATAAGCCATACTCAACACAGATAAAAGACAAAAAGAGAGATGTGGAGAACAAACATGACTGGCAACCCAAATTCTATGTCTCTTTTTTAGAGTCTGCTTTGTATAGTCACTTGATACATGAGCTCAGGAGGCAATACAAGCTTAATAGGCCTAGTGCATGAACGACCAATGTAGCTAATTGTTTTAGGTGCCTACCTAAGAAGTAAGCCAAAACATTATTATTTTTGGAGAGGCGTGGCCTTATTGAATCAGTCATTTCCGCATCCAGGCCTGTTGTCAATGATGTGGGCAGAATGAAATACCCACAAAAGGCCATATTGTGAATCCCTACTCATCTTGCTAAGCACTTAGTCAAATAGTCCCATTGGTTTCTATAGGACTACTCACTAGAGTAAGTGCTCACCATAGTCTGTCCCTGTTTACACACGCAGACCACCTTTGAACTCCCTGAGTAACACAGTCCCAACTTTATGCTTGTGTTAGGGATAGACTGAGCCAGCACATTCAGATACAGATTTCTGAAAAGTTTGGCAGTTTTTGAATCTGGGAGTTTGATTTGAGCCTACACCTTCCGTTTCTATCATTTCCTTAACTACCCTAACCTTATGTAGCCTTTTAAATAAAGTTTCCAAGAAATAATAATTCCAGTTTGGCAACCGCAACGTAATATAGAGTAAAATCCCTTGGCACAGGTAACCATGAGATGTATGATTGCATGTAAAACCGTTAATGTGCTAGCATGATCCTGTATTTTTGTGCCATTTTGGACAAAGCAAAAACTCTGCAAGTTCATGGTGTGTAGACTGTGCGATGGAGGAGTGTTCTTGCAGGTTGCTATATACAATGATTCTTTTTATAAAACAAACAAATGCCTCAAAATTGTCCCCACTCTGCTCCCAAGGGTGTCTTTAGTAGGGAACAAACACGAGTCCTCGCTTCAAGCAGGCTCTTATTATAGCCCCATGTTAAGTTTCCATTCAGAAGAATGCTTTCTAAGTCAGAAATAACAACTTTGCATGGAACATTGATATAGACAGATTTTTTGCAAGCTCCCACTGCTCTCAGTGAAACATTTAGGGTCTTTTTATGGAAAGCCTTTCCACAGGCTAATGTACATAATGTATATGTAATAACATATGAATGGATTAACTCATATTTATGTTGACCCATAAGAATGTTGTTTCCTAACAAAATGTTTACTTATTTGGAATCCCTGAAGGAAAGGTTTTAATATTTCTCCTTCCATTCTGATTTCAACAGCATAGTTCACATGCCTAAGTTTGTTTTTACACAACCATGTCATCTGAACTTCGGAAGTATATGTATGCTCTTAAACTGAAAATCTTTTCTAGCTCTCAAATAGCTCTATATCATTTAATTGGGATGAAAGCAGCAGTACTCAACAGAAATGTAATAGGGTTCTGAAGAAACTACTCCAAAAACCTATAGAATTTAATAGAGAATGAGATCTTTTCTACAGTTGTAGGGAGAGAGAAGAGTTGTTTGTTTTTAAACCTTCTGATAGTATACTGTAGCAGAGAGAGAATTCTCTGGTTCAGAAGTTCTCCAAAGGCTATCATTTCTATTAAATTCCATAGGACACTTTCATAAGGGAGGAGCTCTGGCAAAATTAAGAAGAACCTAGTCATTGATCTATAACATAACAAAAATGTTTCAGATTCTGTTGATAGCACCTAACTTTATAACCAGACAGAAAACTGATATTTTTTTTATTTTAGAAACAGTCACTGGAAAGAAACTTGAACAACTATTACATGAAATAAGGAACTTCTTCTGCATTTCTTGTAATCCCCACACTACTAAACAAGTCAAATGGAGTTGTGGATGCACAAGGAATGCACTATCAAGACTTAAAGGTGACATGATTTGGTAGTGGTCTCAAGAACACAAGACAGAACTCTACATGTAATCCACTTGAAAAATGTGGGTGACATCTCCCTCTAGTGGCTGATCTGCATAGAAGATAAGAGCCTTCTACTGCTACCAGGTAATGAAGTTAGTTCTGTAGTTCAAGAGGTCTTTGCTTTCGCAATGAGATCCTGGCTTCAAAGCCTGACTACAGGCTGTGGTGAAGGATCATTATATATAGAGTACAAATATTTATATTTCAGAAGTTGGCCATTTTCAGCTAGAGGTGCATAAGTAGATCACCATTATGGTTCCCTATGCTCACAGGTAAAGGCTTCAATTGTATTTTATCAACATTTACAAATAATTTTTTTCTAGACTGAGAGCCTGTGAGTAAATCTGAGTTTCAAGGTAATTTTATATGCATTGTGGTAACCCATGAAAAATAAAGGGTTTAAACTGAACAGCTAATACAACATTAACTCTAGCACCATCAATGGGATGCTATCATTAATATCAGAAAACACAAAGTAAAGTTCACCTACTATGTTTAACAACCTACATACATAATAAAAGGCACTATTCTTAATTGGCATACAAGTTATGGAAAGCTGATTTGTAGGAGTGTCACTTGTGAAAAACGACACCTCATGACTTGTTTAATGACAGGATATATACATTTACCAACATGAAAAAACATCCACAGAGCTACACCGCCTGGTATTTGTTGGGAAGTTCAACAGAGGACAAAAAGAAAAGAAAAAAAATGGTTCTACGAAGGCTGATTCATGAATGCAAAACTTGGGAGAAGTAAAAACTGTGTAAAAATGCAGACAGTTGTAACTTTTGGTATTTACATGGCAGCTAATCCATGCAGACACTGACCTCAGCAGGATTACATGGCAAACTTTGCACAAAGATGAACTGTTCCTAAACAATTTCTTTAGTATGCAAACGATGTAGTTTGAGCCTGACATACTATTTTTAAGGTTTCAGAGTAACAGCCGTGTTAGTCTGTATTCGCAAAAAGAAAAGGAGTACTTGCGGCACCTTAGAGACTAACCAATTTATTTGAGCATAAGCTTTCGTGAGCTACAGCTCACTTCATCGGATGCATACTGTATGTGCCACAAGTACTCCTTTTCTTTATACTATTTTTAAAACTTTAAAGGGATATAATCTGAAGTACTCAGCAACAATTTCTTTAGGGGTGAGAGTGTTGGTTGGGGGAGGGTTAATTAGTTTACTCAAGTGGCTAGCTATTAATGTAATATTTCACAAACTTCCTGCTAAACATTGGTAAGGCCAGTAATTATCCTATTGAACTTCCTGAAACTCACACCGGCAACCAGGTTTAACTCCTGTAGGAAACAATGATACAGATTTCCAGACAACTGTTTTTTCATAAAGTTTTATAAAATTTTCCATTTACACTAAGGTCCCGTTACACCAGTGGTTCTCAACCAGGGGCCCAGGGCCCCCCGGGGGGTGACGGGGACGAGCAGGTTTTAGGGGATCCACCAAGCAGGGCCAGCATTAGACTCACTGAGGCCCAGAACAGAAAGACAAAGCCCTGGACCCTGTGCCCTGCCCTGAACCCCGCCATCCGTGCCTGAAGCTGAGGTTTCAGCAACTTAGCTTTGTGGTGCCCCCTGTGGCGTGGGGTCTCAGGCAATTGGGAGGCAGTGACCATGAGATGGTCGAGTTCAGGATCCTGACACAAGGAAGAAAGGAGAGCAGCAGAATACGGACCCTGGACTTCAGAAAAGCAGACTTTGACTCCCTCAGGGAACTGATGGGCAGGATCCCTTGGGAGAATAACATGAGGGGGAAAGGAGTCCAGGAGAGCTGGCTGTATTTTAAAGAATCCTTATTGAGGTTACAGGGTCAAACCATCCCGATGTGTAGAAAGACTAGTAAATATGGCAGGCGACCAGCGTGGCTTAACAGTGAAATCCTTGCTGATTGTAAACACAAAAAAGAAGGTTTCAGAGTAGCAGCCGTGTTAGTCTGTATCTGCAAAAAGAAAGGGAGTACTTGTGGCACCTTAGAGACTAATAAATTTATTTGAGCATAAGCTTCCGTGAGCTACAGTGGATGCATGTAGTGGAAAATACAGTGTTTTTGAAGATTTTTTGTTGAAGAATTGCCACTTTTAGGTCTGTAATCGAGTGACCAAAGAGATTGAAGTGTTCTCCAACTGGTTTTTGAATGTTATAATTCTTGACGTCTGATTTGTGTCCATTTATTCTTTTACGTAGAGACTGTCCAGTTTGACCAATGTACATGGCAGAGGGGCATTGCTGACACATGATGGCATATATCACATTGGTAGATGTGTAGGTGAACAAGCCTCTGATAGTGTGGCTGATGTGATTAGGCCCTATGACGGTATCCCCTGAATAGATATGTGGACACAGTTGGCAACAGGCTTTGTTGCAAGGATAGGTTCCTGGGTTAGTGTTTTTGTTGTGTGGTGTGTGGTTGCTGGTGAGTATTTGCCTCAGATTGGGGGGCTGTCTATAAGCAAGGACTAGCCTGTCTCCCAAGATCTGTGAGAGTGATGGGTCATCCTTCAGGATAGGTTGTAGATCCTTGATGATGCTCTTGAGAGGTTTTAGTTGGAGGCTGAAGGTGATGGCTAGTGGTATGTTATTTTCTTTGTTGGGCCTGTCCTGTAGTAGGTCACTTCTGGGTACTCTTCTGGCTCTGTCAATCTGTTTGTTCACTTCAGCAGGTGGGTATTGTAGTTGTAAGAATGCTTACAAGAAGTGGAAGACCGGACAAATGACCAGGGAGGAGTATAAAAATATTGCTCAGGCATGCAGGAGTGAAATCAGAAAGGCCAAATCACACTTGGAGTTGCAGTTAGCAAGAGATGTTAAGAGTAACAAGAAGGGTTTCTTCAGGTATGTTAGCAACAAGAAGAAAGTCAACGAAAGTGTGGGCCCCTTACTGAATAAGGGAGGCAACTGAGTGACAGAGGATGTGGAAAAAGCTAAAGTACTCTATGCTTTTTTTGCCTCTGTCTTCACGAACAAGGACAGCTCCCAGACAACTGCACTGGGCAGCACAGCATGGGGAGGAGGTGACCAGCCCTCTGTGGAGAAAGAAGTGGTTTGGGACTATTTAAAAATAGCTGGACGAGCACAAGTCCATGGAGCCGGATGCACTGCATTTGAGAGTGCTAAAGGAGTTGGCGGATTTGATTGCAGAGCCATTGGCCATTATCTTTGAAAACTCATGGTGATCAAGGGAGGCCCCGGATGACTGGAAAAAGGCTAATGTAGTGCCCATCTTTAAAAAAGGGAAGAAGGAGGATCCAGGGAACTACAGGCCAGCCAGCCTCACCTCAGTCCCTGGAAAAATCATGGAGCAGGTCCTCAAGGAATCAATTCTGAAGCACTTAGAGGAGAGGAAAGTGATCAGGAACAGTCAGCATGGATTCACCACGGGCAAGTCATGCCTGACTAATCTAATTGCCTTCTATGACGAGATAACTGGCTCTGTGGATGAAGGGAAAGCAGTGGACGTGTTATTCCTTGACTTTAGCAAAGCTTTTGACATGGTCTCCCACAGTATTCTTGCCAGCAAGTTAAAGAAGTATGGGTTAGATGAATGGACTGTAAGGTGGACAGAAAGTTGGCTAGATCGTTGGGCAAAACGGGTAGTGATCAATGGCTCCACGTCTAGTTGGCAGCCGGTATCAAGCAGAGTGCTCCAAGGATCAGTCCTGGGGCCGGTTTTGTTCAATATCTTCATTAATGATCTGGAGGATGGCGTGGACTGCACCCTCAGCAAGTTTGCAGATGACACTAAACTGGGAGGAGTGGTAGATACGCTGGAGGGTAGGGATAGGATACAGAGGGACCTAGACAAATTGGAGGATTGGGCCAAAAGAAATCTGATGAGGTTCAACAAGGACAAGTGCAGAGTCCTGCACTTAGGACGGAAGAATCCCATGCATCGCTACAGACTAGGGACCGAATGGCTAGGCAGCAGTTCTGCAAAAAAGAACCTAGGGGTTACAGTGGACGAGAAGCTGGATATGAGTCAACAGTGTGCTCTTGTTGCCAAGAAGGCTAACGGCATTTTGGGCTGTATAAGTAGGGGCATTGCCAGCAGATCGAGGGAAGTGATTGTTCCTCTCTATTCGACATTGGTGAGTACTGTGTCCAGTTTTGGGCCCCACACTACAAGAAGGATGTGGAAAAATTGAAAAGCGTCCAGCGGAGGGCAACAAAAATGATTAGGGGACTGGAACACATGATTTATGAGGAGAGGCTGAGAGAACTGGGATTGTTTAGTCTGCGGAAAAGAAGAATGAGGGGGGATTTGATAGCTGCTTTCAACTACCTGAAAGGGGGGTCCAAAGAGGATGGATCTAGACTGTTCTCAGTGGTAGCAGATGACAGAACAAGGAGTAATGGTCTCAAGTTCCAGTGGGGCAGGTTTAGGTTGGATATTACAAAAAACTTTTTCATTAGGAGGGTGGTGAAGCACTGGAATGCGTTACCTAGGGAGGTGGTGGAATCTCCTTCCTTTGAGGTTTTTAAGGTCAGGCTTGACAAAGCCCTGGCTGGGATGAGTTAGTTGGGGATTGGTCCTGCTTTGAGCAGGGGGTTGGACTAGATGACCTCCTGAGGTCCCTTCCAACCCTGATATTCTATGATTCTATGATGATTCTAAGTGCCCTGCTTGCGACGCCCTAGCGCTGGCTCTGCCTTTTATATGCAGAAAAAACAGTTGTTGTGGCACAGGTGGGCTGTGGAGTTTTTATAGCATGTTGGGGGGCCTCAGAGAGAAAAAGGTTGGACCCCCTGCTTTACACCACTTTGACACTGTAAAGTGGCCTTAAAGTGAATGTAACTGTAATTTAGTCCTACTTTAAGGCCACTTTACACTGCCAAAGCAGCAGAAAGGGGACTTAATGTAAATGAGAATCAGGCTCTTTGAGTTAAATGGCCAGGATATTAAACTCCAGTATGCAGCTTCTGTGCATGTGCTGCTACGGCTTTCCATAAACGTATTTATATAACATAAATATACATATTTCTACTGTGTCTTGTGAAATTGCAGGTTCCAAATGGAAAAGGTGTAATCAAATGAAACAGGGAACTATGAGAAACAAACATTTTAATAAAGATAATACTTTGTTTTAAGAAAATTTGAGAGAGAAGAAAAGTCACAGAAGTTTTGCTTTATCCAAAGAGAGCAATGCCCTGTATCAAAGTTTGAATGACACCCAAATGGTCTAGCACTCATAGAAGTGGGGGTATCAGTTTACAGTCTTGGAAGCCAATTGTTTTATTATTTTTTGAAAGTTGATCTTATTACTACTTTATTTACACGTTAATCATAGGGTGCACCATAATATGGATCTCAACATTCATCAGTCAAGATAAATGATGTTCAACTCAACCACTTGTTCAGACCCTTTTATAAGCTGTAGCTCATTCTCGTCTAAATCTATGGCTACACTGCAGACGTAAGAGCAGCACAACTACGGCACTCCTTACAGAAGAGGTTTTTCCATTGCTGTAGTTAATCCAGCTCTCTGGGAGGTGGTACTTAGGTCAACAGAAGAATTCTTCCATCGACCTAGTCGTGTCTACACTGGGCTTAGGCTGGCTTAACTATGCTTCAAAGGCCCATGGATTTTTCAGGCCCCTAAGTATCATAGCTAGGTCAACCTAAATTTTAGGTGTAGAGCAGTCCTGAGTTCTAATTTAGAGCCACAGCATCTTGTGCATTGGAAAATCCCATGCAAAGGCCAGGAAACAGTTTGAGGTTCCTTCAAATCATTCTGCTGAGGCAAGGGTTCTCCATCCTCTATGGCAGTCGTTCTCAAACTTTTTTTTCACGGACCACTTGAAAATTGCTGAGGGTGTCGGCGGACCACTTAATGATCTTTCCAAATGTTGTTTGTACTGTTAGCGCTTTGGATAAAAGCACTATATATAAAAAAACCTTAATAATGATTAATTTTTTTTGTTCTACAAATAAAAGCACACAACTCATATTTTAATATTGGTAGTCTTACCTTTCTAATGCAATGGATGTGCCCTCTCTCCCCCGCCACAGCAGCCTCCAAGCTGGGCCTGGGAAAGAGGGGGGGGTCTCTCCCTCTCTCCCCCACTGCAGTATCCCCTGAGCTGGGGCTGGGAAGGGGGGGTGTCTCTCCCCCACCACAGCAGCCACAGAGCTGAGGCTGGGAAGGAGGGCGTCTCTCCCCGTCAGCTGCAGCCCTGGAAGTGGAGAAAGTCGCTTCTTTCTCTGACCACCACAGTCTGCACATCCCAAATTCCCCCACCCCCTCTTCTCACCCCACTGCCCCCACCCACCGACCCCTTATTTCCCCCAAGGCCACCACCTCACCTTCCATGTGCATCTTCTCCAGGGTCCAGGCACCACAGTCTGAGAACCACTGCTCTATGGAATAGGCAGGGAACAATACACCCCAAACCTGCTGATGTTTTAAGAACCTTTGATAAATCCCACGTCTCATGGTATCCACAAAAGGCAACAACATTTGCCCTTTTGAGTCCTACTGTTGTGGCCTTGCTGCTGGTGGCTGCCACAAGATTCCGCCAGCTCTTCCTCAGAGAAATTTCAATGGGTGGAAGTGGAATTCACATAAAATAATGCTGATGGGAGAAGCTGCAGTGGAGAGTGGTTATCTCCTCACCTATGCCATTCAGCACACCTTCTCCCCTATCTGCGGAGCCCTGCCTTCACAAAGTTTGGCTGGGGAGGCTTCCATAGGATTGTGGGGAAAATGAACATTCTGCAGAGAGGATACCCTTTCATTTTGCTGCTGTCATTTTAAGGCACCTTTTCAGTGCAAGAAAGGTGTAAAAGGCCTTTGTGCAAATGAGAATCAGGACCTCTGTATAATATTTATAGGGCATGATACACTGTGCCTCTGGAGTTATTACAATTTATCCCCTAAATCTATTCTGTATTTAGCCATTTTTGGTAATAACTTTTTCTGTCCTCAATATACAGCACCACAAAGGCTTATGACCTGTTACTCTGGGTTAACTGAGGTAAATATGTATTTAGGTGGTTTCTTAAGTGCATATTATTTCCCTACTGCAAGGACTCCTTCAGAACTGGTTCATATTTATTGCTTCAGTGTGTGTTTGGAACCTTTTAAATATCCATTATTCCCCTAATTGACCATAGCAATTCCATTTGTGTCATTATGTTTGTCAGGATATATTTAGGCACTCTTTTCAAAATGGGTGTTATTTACCTAATAGACCACAAAATCTCCCTTGGAAACCTTATGCTGTTTCAGGTAAATAAATACTGTGGATGCCATAGTGTTTACCTGTTAATACTTAATTTTACCACCATCTATTTGGAGAAACCAGGTACTGTAGTTAGTTTAGGTTACTCGTGTCCAAGGTTTTCTCAGGACATTTGCTTCTACATGATCTTGGCTCTGGATACATACCACACTGAAACTGAGCCTTCCACTAATGGGTATCTGCACTTATACACCATATGTTACCTAGATTTTGCTCTTGCTGGGATATGCCCTATGATGTGGAACACTTTGCTTCTCCTCCCACTTATCCTGAATCAGACTTTTTCTTCCCAAGAGAGGCGAGGTGGGTGAGGTAACATCTTGGACCACCTTCTGTCTATGAGAGAGACAAGCCTGAGAGGTCTGAAGAAGAGCTCTGTGTAAGTTTGAAAGGTTGTCTCGCTCACTGACAGAAGTTGGTTCAATAAAAGATATTACCTCACCCACCTTGTCTCTCTAATATCCTGAGACCAACATGGCTACAACTACACTCCATACATTTTTCATCCCAAAAGCATTTTTTGCCAAATGATACACTAAACCTTAGAACTACCACGGTCAGCTCTATTTATTACCCCTCCTTTCAGCCCTTTTCTTAAATTATTTTTGCGTGTTCATATTTTGAGAAGGAGGTATTATATTGTATTTCGTTTTATTTTGTTTTATGGTTCTGCAAGTATGTACATAAGAGAAGGGGGCTACATTATTCTGATTTATTATTAATAATAAATCAAGAAGAGCTATCTGGAATAGCTAAAATAAGTATCTGAGATGCAGCCCTTTATTTCAATGTCCTTTCTGGTGCTTTTACATGCTGATTCTGAAGGGCCATAATTCAGCCCTGTTGAGGCCAAACTCATACTGAAATTTTACTCCTGGGGGAATTCTATGCCACTGCACATGCACAGAATTCATGTCTCCTGCAGATTTCTTTGCTTCTCCGCAGAAATATGACTTTCTAACAGGGAAGCAAAGGGAAGCTGCAAGAGCAGTCAAGCACCACACCCTAGCTGCCCAGGTATATCGTTTGAGACACCCAGAGCAGCCGCAGAGAGGTAAATTGCCACAAGGCTGGGGACATCCCAGCCAGTAGCTCCTACCCTGAGCCGGGATCAGCTGCTAGTCCCGGTTGGGCTGGAGGCAGGAGAGGACAGGACTGCCTCTTCCCCTGTAAGGAGTGGCTGGGGCTGCCTCAGACCCCCGCCCCTCCCGAAATTTCCCCCAGCTGCAGGAAGCTCAGTATCCTCCCCTATTTCCTGCCCCCATCACTCCTCGGATGCAAGGGGAGAGGTCACTGTAAAGGGAGCTGCTCCCCCATCCGCCCAACCCCCATTCATCCGGACTTCCCATAAACAGACACCCCCGCCAAGCCTCACCCCGTACACCCAGAACCACCCCAGCCCTCCATGCCTGAACCCCACCCCATTGACCCTCAGCCCCTGCATCTGGAGTCCTCCTGTGACCAGACGCCTTGCCTCTGGACCCCCATCCCTGCATCCAGACCACCCCTCATTCAGCTCCCTGCACTCAAACCTCCACCCTTATGAGCCCCACCCCCTGCACAATCCTGAGCCCCTATATCAAGACCCCATGCCACTGCCCCCAATTAGCTGCACTCAGTCCCCCATCCCACCAAACCCCACTCCCCCAGCAACCAGATCCCTCTGTTGACACCCCCATACTCAGCGTCTGTGCATCCAGATTTCCCCAACAGCTAGAGCACCTACTGAACTGCCTGCACCCAGATTGTCCCACACAAAATCCTCTCATCCCACATCTGGATCGCCCCACCCTGAGCCCCTCCACACTTGGATCCTGCCTGGTTGAGCCTGCCTGTCCCACACCTGGTGTGCCCGGTGCAGAGGGGCAGGGTCCCAGGGTGTTACTGGGGCAGGTCCAGGACTTGTGCTGTGTCAGAGTTGGGTGCAGCCTCACCACTGAGTACGTGTCCCCGGGGTGGGGAGACTGCAGGGTGAGCTCCTACCTTTGTGCAGCCAGTGGCCTGTGCTCCCCACTGCCATGGTGGAGCCTCTGCATTTATTTATTGACAAATAAAACTTGCAGAATTTTGCAGATTAAAAAAATATTGTGCACAGAATTTTTATTTTTTTGGTGCAGAATGCCCTCAGGAGTATGAAATGAACCAAAGTTCGAATCACTAAAAGGATTACTGAATTAAGTCTTCAATGAGTATAACCCTGGGATAATGTAAACCTGTTACAAAAGTGAAAATCAGTTGGGTGGCCTGCAGCTGATGGTACTCCACTCTCTCACCCCTCAGCCCACCTTTAGTAAGAGCTTATAAGTGGCTCTGTGGTCTTGAGGTATCTGCAGTCTCCTCAACTGCCATTCTAGGCTCCCAGTGTTAGATGGCACATTTGGACACCAGGTGCAATGCTGGTACTAGCCCACTGGGGGCCCTAACCAGGTATATCCCCCCCCCCCCAACACATACTAAAAATTAATAGGTGGCCCCCCTTGAGCTGCTCAGGGCCCTAAGCATTTGCCTTGTCTGCTTATGCCTGACATTGGCTCTGACCAGGTGTCTCTAACAACCAGCTGACAGTTGCTGTTGCACCACTGAATGCTTCTGATGATAATCCATTCTACTGTTGCTGTTACCCCTGAGTCACCTCCAGGCGCAGAGTACGGCAAACATGACTCAAACTGGGCTTTAATGTATGGTTTTGCTGATCTGTCGCTCTCTTTATTATTGCTGGGGAGTAAGTAGGATGTTGAGAGGTAGGCAAGGGAAATTTATAAAAGCAACTGGAGGCTTGTGCCACACAATAGCATCCGAGATCGCCATAGTTCTTCCCTATTCTTAGGAGAGGAATTATTTGTGATAACTCTGTGCTCCAGCATCCCCATTGTAAGGTGGGTGGACATAATGGTGAAAAAGTCTGTGACTCATTAACATAATAGAGCTAGCCTATTACATATCAAGTGTGTATGAGATGAGCTGTCCCGCTTGCATATGATCAAATAGAATATCATTCAGCTGAGATCCAGGTTCAATTCTCTGCTGTGTCACAGACTTCCTATCTGACTTTGGGCAGGTCAGCTAGTCTCCCTGTGTTTCAGTCCCCCATCTGTAGAATATGGATAATACTTCCTTATCTCACTGGGGTGTTGTGAGGATAAAAAATACATTAAAAGATTGTGAGACACGCAGATACTATCGCATTGGGCACCATATAAGTACCTTTCATGACAGATTTGCTTTGCTGGTGCTTCAGGCTAGCCATGCGAATAAATATATTTTGTGGGTTTATTTTGTATGTCCTGTCTGGCTTGTGTCCTTAGTACCCTCCTTTTCAGTTGTGAAAGCTGGGTTACGTACGCCAAACAGGAGCGGAGGTTGAACAGTTTCCATCTCCACTGTCTTAGAAATATCTCTGTCGTTACTTGGGACCAATGGATCACCAAGAACAAGATCCTTGCAAGAACTGCCCTGCAGACTATGCTGGACATTTGCAGACTTCGCTGGAGCGCATGCCTCAAGATCATCTGCTGAAGGCTGTGCTCTATGGGCAACGTAAGAACTGCCTGTGACACAGAGGAAGACCAAAGCTCTGATACAGCGACAAGGTCAAGCAAGGCCTCAATAAATTCAGCATTCCCACTGACGACTGGGAAAATCCTGCCCACAATTGTTCAGTTTGGAGAAACCGGATTAAGACTGGTGTGCTCACGCTGCAGAGCCATTAGAGAGCCCAGGCTGAGGCCCGCAGGTGAGCCAGGAAGCAAAGTGTGCTCCAACCTCTACCTGGTGAGGGGACCTGTAGCCACTGTGGGAAGGTTTGCTGCTCAGGCATTGGGATCTTTTCCCATACCATAGCTAAGCACTACTGACAGACTGACTTTGTTGCATCTCCTTTTGTCTCTCAAGATGTTTGATGGCCATATAACTGTCTGTAGTTGACATGCTGTGATGATGATAGGAGTAGAAGCCCTATAAATACAATTCTCCCTCTCCAAAATCCTCCAGCTAAGCATAAATTCTCTGGAGAGGAGATCTAGAGAATGGCAGCAGCAATTTTTCTTTCAGTTCCACATAAAAGGTAGTACTGGATTAAAGTGGCCTTTGGTGAAAAAGGCTGTATGTTTATATTTATGTTATCTCCATGCTTACTCACTCTTATTCCTCTGAGACTGATATTGCAACTAAGTTCATCCGATGAAGTGAGCTGTAGCTCACGAAAGCTTATGCTCAAATAAATTTGTTAGTCTCTAAGGTGCCACAAGTCCTCCTTTTCTTTTTGCAGATACAGACTAACAAGGCTGCTACTCTGAAACCTGTCATTATGCTAAGTTCTACTAGTTTGTTGTCAAGGACAGGTCAACATGTCCGATGAAAAGACTGTAGGAAAAGTACAGAGTAGCAGCCGTGTTAGTCTGTATCCGCACAAAGAAAAGGAGGACTTGTGGCACCTTAGAGTCTAACCAATTTATTTGAGCATAAAATACACCTTGTGGCACCTTAGAGACTAACACATTTATTTGAGCATAAATCTCCCCACTGTATTTTTCACCGAATACACAGAGAACATGAAGCAATGGGTGTTACCACACAGACTGTAACAAGAGTGATCAGATAAGGTGAGCTATTACCAGCAGGAGAGCGGGGGTTGGGGGGGAACCTTTTGTAGTGATAATCAAGGTGGGCCATTTCCAGCAGTTGACAAGAACGTCTGAGGAACAGCAGGGGGTGTGGGGGTGTGGGGGGTGAATAAACATGGGGAAATAGGTTTCAGAGTAACAGCCGTGTTAGTCTGTATTCGCAAAAAGAAAAGGAGTACTTGTGGCACCTTAGAGACTAACCAATTTATTTGAGCATGAGCTTTCGTGAGCTACAGCTCACTTCATCGGATGCATGGGGAAATAGTTTTACTTTGTGTAATGACCCATCCACTCCCAGTCTTTATTCAAGCCTAACGTAATGGTGTCCAGTTTGCAAATTAATTCCAATTCATCAGTCTCTCGTTGGAGTCTGTTTTTGAAGATTTTTTGGTGAAGAATTGCCACTTTTAGGTCTGTAATTGAGTGACCAGAGAGAGTGAAGTGTTCTCCAACTGGTTTTTGAATGTTATAATTTTTGACGTCTGATTTGTGTCCATTTATTCTTTTACATAGAGATTGTCCAGTTTGGCCAATGTACATGGCAGAGGGGCATTGCTGGCACATGATGGCATATATCACATTGGTAGATGTGTAGGTGAACAAGCCTCTGACAGTGTGGCTGATGTGATTAGGCCCTATAATGGTGTCTCCTGAATAGATATGTGGACACAGTTGGCAATGGGCTTTGTTGCAAGGATAGGTTCACAAAGTAAAACTATTTCCCCATGTTTATTCCCCCCCCCCCTCCGCTGTTCCTCAAACGTTCTTGTCAACTGCTGGAAATGGCCCACCTTGATCATCACTACAAAAGGTTTCCCCCCCCTGCTCTTCTGCTGGTAATAGCTCGCCTTACCTGATCACTCGCCTTACAGTGTGTATGGTAACACCCATTGTTTCATGTTCTCTGTGTATATAAATCTCCCCACTGTATTTTCCACTGAATGCATCCGAGGAAGTGAGCTGTAGTTCACGAAAGCTTATGCTCAAATAAATGTGTTAGTCTCTAAGGTGCCACAAGTCCTCTTTTTCTTTTTGTAGGAAAAATGGTCATGCAGGTAGCTCACCATGTGGCAAATAATACTCATGTGAATTTCTTTAAATCCAAAACAAATTACCAGCTATACATACAGTGTTTCAATTCTATTTCCCTTTCACTTACAGTAGGCCCTGACCTCCTATTAAACTTGTAAGTAAATTTAGCTAATTTACAAGGTTTTTATTTCTTTTAATGCCCGTTTTAGTAATATAATCTAAAATGTACATGAAAAATTATTTTTATTACACTGGTAATTTATTTTGGTCCATTCTTTTCTAATCACTTTTCTGGTGATATCAATACATTTTACCACTTTGTTTCAATTCTTTTTCTCTTACTGAAGAATAATTGCCTTTCAGGTTTGGCGCAGTGGATCACAAATTATCTTCTCTTTCTGCCAACATTAATTTTGACCAGAATTAGTTTGTTAAGTGATCCCGAGATATTCTGGCCTTATCACTTTTCAGCACAATCTTGGCTGAGGGTCCATTTTGTTTCAGTCTCTGGTTCTCCCATCAAGGTTGGTTATGGTTTATCTGATGTTTTCCTGGTGAAGTCCTGGCATTGGCTATTCTGTGATGTTGCTTTCATGCTCTGCTGAAAATACTGGGTTTCTTACTGGCTGGTTTCCTCTTTTGTAATCCTTCTGGTTACTTTGGAGGTCTGCTTTCCCTCTGGCATTGGCCTTGCTGGTTCCAAATTAGGTGCCAGCTTGTCTGGTTTCTAGCTCTCCTTCTTACAGAGGAACGCAAATTCTCCTCTTTTATTAGTTATTATTACATCCTTTCCTTTTGATTATTGGCACGGTTGGTACTTTGCCTTCAGGTGAATTAGCTTAATGGATCTCTTCTGAAACAGTTCATAGATGCAAGTACTGTTGGCTACAGTTCAATACCAGGTACAAATCATGTTAGAAAGAGCAGAAAGTACTAACAGATTCAAACCTGTCAGACTTATTAAACAGATGATGACAAACTAAGTTCTGTGACATCAAGTCATTTTAGTTCACCTCCTAATTAATTAATTTTCGTTTTCTTCACTTAAACATCGAGGAGCAACTAAACTGGAAATTAAAATGCTGCAAATTTCAATGATTTTTTTTTCTTCTGAATTTCAAAACTGGACAGATTTTTCTATTTTCCAAAATTTGCTGCAGTTTTTTTGTATTTAAAAAATTGGAATGTTCAAAAATGACATTTTTCTGTTTTGAAATTTAAAAAATTAAATTCTGAAAACTCTCACCAAGACCCCAATCCCTCAAACATTTATCACAGGCTTAACTTTATGCACGTGAGTAGTCTCATTGAATTAAAACAGACTTTCACATGCAGAGCGTGAAGAACAGCTTGCTAGAGTGGATCCACTCTAACTAAGTCGACCAATCAAAACTGACAATGAAAAAACCCAAGAACAAAAAAGAAAACAAAAAACAGTAAATGCAAAATGAAAAGTAAAAATGATAAACAATTATAAAAGATTTCTGTCAAAACATGGAAAATATTAGAACTATCAAAATGTTTTCATGAAAATAACCATGTTTTAAATGGTCACATTTTATACCCCCTGACCTCCATGTTCCCTCCAAAAAAAGTGATCAATTTTATTTTTACTTGCTCTGTTGAATAACAACTTAAATCTAGAGTTGCTTAAACATGTTGGACCAACAATGACATTGAGAGTTATCCCTTTCTCTGCTGCACTCTTCTCTCTAACAGCCTGGCAGAAACCCTTTGAAGTGCAAATGTTTCATGGTAATATATGGAACAGCACCTGAGAACAGTTTGCCCCAGGCGCTGTCCACATATTACAATGGAACATTGGAAAGGGCATTCAACAGCATGCGAGAGGTCACAGCCTCATTCCAAATATAAGGCAATGATTGCAGCAATGGTGTGACAGAAACATCAACTGTTTTAGAGACAAACAAACTTGTAGGGCCCTATGGAGACTCAGCCTTAACTTTGATTTCCCTCCTTTTGTCAGTTTCTGTCTCAGCCTTTGAACGCCAAGGTTTTAAATTTAGGATTCTATCTTCAAGATTTTAATCCTATGAAAAATAAAATTAAATTTATTCTCATTTCACTGTTCAGAAAAAAAATTGACCAAAAATCATAATGGATCGGGACTTGTATATTTATTTCCATTGACACAACAAAGATGTTTCTTAATGTTGTAGAGAAAACTGCGGGGATCATGTGATTTCAATAAACCATAGTATTAGCATGTGCTGTGGTATAGTCGATTTTTATTTCACATGTGCATCCCGTAGTTAAAGTCTACTTATCAAGTGCAGGAAGATAATACACATTTTTCCTGTTATGAAAGTAAAAACAGAAATACCAAACATCCTAAAATAATTGACATTCAAAACAGAAAATAAATATTTTTTCATACTTCCTGTTAGCAATAAGGTTTTGCTGTTATCTGTCATGAAGTGCTGTTCCCCTTCCTACAGTGTCTGCAGGCACATGGTTGCCCTCCAAGGAATGTAAACTTGGCATTAGCCCTGGCAGACTCCCACTCCCTCCTGCCCTCTCTCATTTAACATTAACTCACTCCCATACTATAATGGGAAGGTAGGGGTCGCAGTTTTATTTACATAATGTAACATTATAAAAACGGGCATTAAACAAGGAAAACCTTGCACCAAATAAACCTGAGTAAAAAAATAATGACACTGATCTTCCCATTAGAAACTCCTCTTGGAAATAGCATACCATTCCCAAAGTTAGGGCAATGTTGCTAATGGACCTTCTTTTTAATGTTATATGCCCATTAATCTTTCCTTATATACCCAATTCTTCTGCAAGCCCGATGCTTCCCATCTAAACTGAGGGATTTCTTAAGTTCCAAAACCAGAAGAAATTTTTAAAACATTCTAGAGTTGAAAGGACCACATGGTTTACATCCTATTCCCACAGTCTTTTCTCTTCCTTCCCACAGCTGGAAATCTTGTTAAAGGGCTCTCCTACGTAACAGCAGTTTTCAGTACAATACATAAGCTAGGCAGATGGCAAGGTGGACTATTTCAGACAGAATGCCAGAACCATGAGAACCAACACTTCTTCAGCCCTGTTTCTCTCCACCCTAGCCCTTTGCCTTTTTCTGCAAGGAGGCATCCTGCTTACTGCTTCATTTAGGGACTACTGACCTGCCTAGATTCAATAAAGTGAGAATGTAGAGAGGCTGGGAATCCAGGATATTAAACCCCTTCAGCCATCATCCCCCAGTTTTGGAGAATAAGACCCTTAAACTTAGGGCTAAAATGTGTTTCAAGGAACAGATATGAACAAAGAGTGGTACCTAATTGCACCATCCTCTGAGTAGACCCAGAAGACACTGACTCTGACACACACAGGAAGCTCAGTTCCTTGCCTCCTTCCCCTTTGGACTGGGGGTGATAGGAACAATTTGTTGGCAGCTGCAGAGGAGTGGCCACCAAACAGCATGGCTTGATGGCTTCAGGGCAGCCCTGCATGCAGTTCCTCACCCCAGTTTCCCTTCTTGGATCCCCAAATAAAGTCCACACAGGATTTTTCCAGTCCAGTCACAACAGCTCTCCTTAGGGTCTGATTTATTAACTTAAAATTCACAACTAAACACAAAAGTCTTCCCTCCAGACTTCCACTAGGTACAGCCCATACTCCCCTAGTCTGGTCAGAAAGAGTCCCCCCTGCCTCAGCACTCTACTCCCAGCCCTTCTTAGCTGGAGCAGTTCCCCTGGTCTCACAGTCCTCCCTGAAAGAGACACTCTCTCTCTCTCTCACACACACACAGAGACTCATTCACTCCAGGAAATTGCCCGATTCTCCTCAGGTGGGGCTCAGTCTCTAATCAGGGTTGATTTGGTCCCATGCTCTCCAGCCCAACGGGCAAGCCACTTGTTACATGGGCCTAAACCAGAAGCAAAGACACCTTCAAATCAGATTGGCTGTGAGGGACAATACACCGGGGGGGGGGGGGGGGGGCAGCAGAAGTATGTAGGAGGTGCACAATACTTACTTACTTCTGTGTGCCTAGACAAAAGGTCTGAGTAATCTGTGCAGTGTAAGATCCCTCTTATCCTCTTTCTGGCCATACTGACCAAGAGACAATCTAGCCCTCAGTGAGCGAACATGCTGAATGACTCACTCTTTTTCAGTTTGTATACGCATTAAATATTCTTTATATAGTAAAAAGTAGATTTAAACTACTGTATTTCCTACTCATGCTCTTTGTGAGTTATAGTTTTACATGTTAACATGCAAAGAAATCTGGGGAATACTTGTCAATCAACTTATTTGGTTGCTACCATTCAAAATATCAGACTGAGGTAACGTGGAAAATGCTGACTTTTAAAATGGTGGACACTGGATATAAAGTGTTTTCATTGGTGTTAAATATAATTGCATTACATTGTCTAGGTTGCACTGAACTGTATAGCAACCACAATTGCAGTCAGACTTTCTAAATATTGCACTTTGTCAATAGAAAACACCAACAAAAGTACTTTTAATTTGAGGTACTTATTCTCTGAGACACATGGATGTGCGTTATTACATATTGTTGCCTTGATAGAGAAAGTGCTGATCTTCAAAGGAAATAATCAATCAACATCCTAACTACTGTACTTTCTGAGTATTAAAGAACATAGAGTTTCTGTAAGAAAAAAATCCCTGATGTACACAGGGACTGGCACAAGCATATTTATATTCAAATTCTTCTTAATAGTATGCGAATGTGTCCTTCATCACAACCAGTCTATTCATTAGAAAGTGCCCAGAGCTATAACTTTAGGAGGAATGCATTTGGGTCTGTAACCCCCAAAAGCTGAAATAAGCTACCTAGGCACACTGAAATATTGTTATTATTTATCTGTATTACCATAGCACCGAGGAGCCCTACTCTTGGATCAGGATCCCATTGTGCTAGGCACTGTACAAACACAGAAGGAAAAGATAGTTCCTGTCCCAAAGAGCTTACAGCTAGGGCTGTCAATTAATCACAGTTAACTGAGCAATTAACTCAAAAAAATTAATCGCAATTTAAAAAATTAATTGCAATTAATTGCAGTTTTAATCGCACTGTTAAACAATAGAATACCAATTGAAATTTATTAAATGTTTTTGATTTTCTACATTTTTATATATATTGTATTCTGTGTTGTATCTGAAATCAAACTGTATATTATTTTATTACAAATATTTGCACTGTAAAATGATAAAAGAAATAGTATTTTTCAATTCACCTCATACAAGTACTGTAGTGCAATCTCTTTATCGTGAAAGTGCAACTTACAAATGTAGATTTGTTTTGTTACATACCTGCACTCAAAAACAAAACAATGTAAAACCTCGGAGCCTACAAATCCACTCAGTCCTACTTCTTGTTCAGCCAATTGCTAAGACAAACAAGTTTGTTTACATTTAGGGGAGCTAATGCTGACTCTTCTTATTTACAAGGTCACCAGAAAGTGAGAACAGCCATTTGCATGGCACTTTTGTAGCCAGCATTGCAAGATATGTAATGTGCCAGATATGCTCAACATTCGTATGCCCCTTCATACTTCGGCCACTGTTCCAGATGACATACTTCCATGCTGATGGTGCTCATTAAAAAAATAATGCGTTAATTAAATTTGTGACTGAACTCCTTGGGGGGAGAATTGTATGTCCCTGCTCTGTTTTACATGCATTCTGCCATTTATTTCATGTTATAGCAGTTTCAGATGATGACCCAGCACACGTTGTTCATTTTAAGAACACTTTCACTGAAGATTTGACAAAATACAAAGAAGGTGCCAATGTGAGATTTCTAAAGACAGCTACAGAACTCGACCCAAGGCTTAAGAATCTGAAGTGCCTTCCAAAATCTGAGAGGGAATAGGTGTGGAGCATACTTTCAGAAGTCTTAAAAGAGCAACACTCTGATGTGGAAACTATAGATCCTGAACCACCAAAAAAGAAAATCAACCTTCTGCTGGTGGCATCTGACTCAGATGATTAAGATGAACATGCATTGGTCTGCACTGCTTTGGATTGTTATCGAGCAGAACCCGTCATCAGCATGGACACATGTCCCCTGGGATGTTGTGTGAAGCATGAAGGGACATATGAATCTTTAGCGCATCTGGCATGTAAATATCTTGCGACACTGACTACAACAGTGCCATGAAAATGCCTGTTCTCACTTTCAGGTGACATTGTAAACAAGAAGCGGGCAGCATTAGCTCCTGCAAATGTAAACAAACCTGTTTGTCTGAGCAATTGGCTGAACAAGAAGTAGGACTGAGTGGACCTCCAAGCTCTAAAATTTTACATGGTTTTATTTTTGAATACAGTTTTCTTGTACATAATTCTACATTTGTAGGTTTAACTTTCATGATAAAGAGATTGCACTGCAGTACTTGTATGAGGTGAACTGAAAAATACTATTTCTCTTTTTACAGTGCAAATACTTGTAATCAAAAATAAATATAAAGTGAGCACTGTACACTTTGTATTCTGTGTTGTAATTGAAATCAATATATTTGAAAATGTAGAAAACACCCACAAATATTAAAATAAATTGTATTTTATTATTGTTTAAATTAATCGCGATTAATTTTTTCAATCGATTGACAGTCCTACTTACAACCTAAGTAAAAGAATAAACTAACCTACAAAAAAGACACCTGTGGTTTAAGATATTTCTCATCCCTTATCTCTTTAAAGTGAACTGTCATTGTGACTGTTCAGCTTTCTTATCTTCTGTTTTAGACTGAGTGCCCTGCTGACTTATTTAACTGGTGATGAAGTGTACTGGAGAAATACTGCACTGTATAGCCATTGTTCTCTAAGATCCTCATGGAAAAGAGACATACAGCTCACAGGGTTATACTCTTAAAATTTGGCTTATAAGGATAAACATGAATGTTGGTGTTTGCCTTAATGTTGGTGTTTGCCAGTGGTGCCTCAATCTAATTCCAGTGGCCTCAGCTGGGAATAACAAGAATTCATTAAGTATCCTTTCACAGATTTTAAGGCCATAAGGAACCTTTATAATCACCCAGTTTGATCTTCTTCACAAAACAGGCCATAGAATTCCACCCAAGTATTCTTGCATGAGCTCAATATGTTTTGGTTAAACTAGAGCAGCGGTAGGCAACCTATGGCACGCGTGCCAAAGGCAGCACGTGAGCTGATTTTCAGGGGCACTCACACTGCCTGGGTCCTGGCCACCGGTCCGGGGGGGCTCTGCATTTTAATTTAATTTTAAATGAAGCTTCTTAAACATTTTAAAAACCTTATTTACTTTACATACAACAATAGTTTAGTTATATATTAAAGACTTGTAGAAAGAGACCTTCTAAAAACGTTAAAATGTATTACTGGCACGCAAAACCTTGAATTAGAGTGAATCAATGAAGACTCGGCACACCACTTCTGAAAGGCTGCCGACCCCTGAACTAGAGCATATAATAATAAGGGCTGTGAAGTGCGGAGAAATATAAAAGTAGCAGTCAGTGGAAGTGGTTAGACTGAACTGATGGTCTCCTCCTAACTGCTAGTTCAGTGCATGCTCCTCTACACTGAAGAGTACATTAAACTGCTGATGACTGACTTTAAGGAGTCAAATGGTCCATGGTCTTTCATCAATGGGTTCACAGGCAAAATCAGTGTTGTGGTTTCAACTCAAGTCATGAAGTTATGGTACCATTTTTCATAATTGGTATGTCTGTTTGAATGGCACAGCACAAATAACAAGAGTGCTGCTGGTCTGGGCTGACCTAAAGGGGCTTTCATTATAAACTTTATGGGTAAGTCTGTGCAGTGCCTGACTGACTCTGCTTGTACTATCAGTCCCAGATATGCCTAAATACCATCAAATACTAGATTGTGGGGGAAAATAATTCAAGATGACTTATTACTTGTTAAGCTCTGAGAGTGTGTTTAGCACTTTGAAGGACATGGAAGACACACTCCCTACACTGAGGACCTTCCATAATCTCATTAGAATGACATCACAAAGCATATCGAGGTTCAATCATACAGCATGGCTTTTTAAAAAAACAGCAATACATCTTTATATGGGAATATTTATATAAATTGAGAATGTGACCTTTGTTTTCACCACAAGCAGCAGAATCAGATCAACAGCATTGAGATACATAACTCTATTACACAAATAATTTAAACAAGACCGGAAACTGCTGTTGAGCCAATTGCAAAGGCATGATCTTAGAGCTGAATTTCTTTTTTTCAAATGGGAAACTTGCTTTCCCTTTTAACTCTGGAGGAAATGAGGATAATACTGGCTATTGAAGAAGATCATCACTAACTAGCCTTGTAACACTCTAAAAATCTAATCAACAAGCCAGAGCACTAGCTAGAGAGTTGCGCTTTTGGAAATAGACAGTTATGTTTAGCTCCAAAGAGATACTTCCAAATATGTGGCTAAGCAGAGGCCTGAAGACATATTAGGTACTTTGAAACATTACTCCCTTCAAACATGGTCCAAGCATGCCCTGAAATACTGCCCATATAAGCACCATTTCCCACCATGGAGAACACCCACTAATTTCATAGCACACTGTCTTTGGTAGAGCTATCACTATACAGGAAGTGTGTATTACTTCATTTGAGTGTCTGAGGGTAGATTAGGTATTTTGATTGGTGGTTAATCCAGGGCAAAGAGTACTTTTTTTTTTTTTTTTTTTTTTTTTTTACTTTTGCTAGCTCACCCCACCACTTTGGAGATATAAATGAAAAAATTAAAACTAAATGCCTAAATGTCAGTGCAATGTTTCAAACAATGATGATGGATCTTTTCCCTGAAAGATGACTGCATTCTGGGGCATGTTAAATACTAACAAACATTTTAGCATTCCTCGAGGGCTGTTCACACCATGTATGAGTCATGACCTTTTCTTATAGTATATTATATAAGTCAATTTGTGTTGCTGTTGAAAAAAAGGCCAGTGTCACTGTGTGACATATTAATAGGAGTGTCATATTTCAGACTCATAATGTAATTGTTCTACTTTACTCAGCACTGGTGAGGCCTGCTGGAGTACTGTATCCAGTTTTGAGCACCACACTTCAAGAAAGATGTAAATATATGGGTCCAGAGTAGCAAAAATGATAACAGGTTTGAAAAACATGACCTATTAGGAAAGTCTGAAAGAATTGGGCATATTTTGTTTAGAGAAGAGGACTGCAGGGACATGATAACAGTCTTCAACGTGAAAGGTAGTTATAAAGAGGATGATGATCAATTGTTCTCCATGCCTCGTCAGAGCAGGACAAGAAGTCTCGCTCAGATTGCTAAAAGGGAGATTTAGATTAGATTTTAGGAAAATCTTTCTAACTGGTTACTTAGGGAGGTTATGGAATCCCAGTCATTGGAGGTTTTAGGGAACAGATTAAACCAGGGGAGGGCAAACTACAGCCTGTGGGCTGGATCCGGCCCATCAGGGCTTTCAATCCGGCCCGCAGGATTGCCAGCCCCATGGCGCAGCCTACACCTGTCTGCCCTGGCCCTGCGCTGCTCCCAGAAGCAGCCAGCACCACATCCCTTTGGCCCCTGGGGAAGGGGGGAGCAGAGGGCTCCGTGTGCTGCCCTCACATGCAGGCACCACCCCATGCAGCTGCCATTGACCAGGAATGGGGAACCGTGGCCAATTGGAGCTTCGGAGGTGGAACCCACAGGTGAGGGCAGCACGCGGCGGAGCCACTGTCAGGACACACTGGCCACTTCCTGGAGTGGCAAGGGGCCGGGGCAGGCAGGGAGCCTGTCTTAGCCCCGCTGTGCGCCGCTGCCATCCTGGAGCCGCTCAAGGTAAGCGGCGCCAGGCCAGAGCCCACACCCTGAACCCCTCCTGCATCCCGCACCCCAATCCGCTGCCCTGAGCCCCCTCCCACACTCCGCACCCCTCCTGCACCTCAACCCCCTGCCCTGAGCCCCTTCCTGCACACCACACCCCTTCCCATGCCCCGCACTCCCTCCTGCACCCCCAGCCCTACATTCAGGGTCCTGCATATAATTTCCCCACCCAGATGTGGCCCTCAGGCCAAAAAGTATGCCCACCCCTGGATTAGACAAACACCTGTCAGGAATGATTCAGGCATACTTGGTCCTGTCTCACTGCAGGGGATGGATGGTGGGGGGTGGACTAGATGACCTCTTGAGGTCCCTTCCAGCCTTACATTTCTATGAGTCGATGATTATGATGATATTATGGATTAGAGATCTTCAATTGTTTTTTAAAAGTAATTGAAATGTATATTTTTATATGTTGTTATGGTTCTCAGTGACCTTCAGGTGAGAAATTAATAGTTACTAGGAATAAAACAATGTCCAGGTCAAAGAAACTGTAGTAAAATAAAGCAGCAGGAAGGGATGTGTTCTTAGTGAATTTTCCTTGCTTTCATCTCAGAAACCACATTTTTTTCTTCTCATTTGTCTCCCCTGAAACTAGCCCTAGTACAAATACTCCACCAATTATTTTAATACCACAGCATGGCTTACTACAGTGTGCCAGAGCTATGGCAGTATAGGCTACTGAGTAAGAAGTTGAGACTAACTCAGCGAGCTTTAAACCACAGAGCATTGCTCACTCATCAGCGTTTAGAGTGTGCTAAAAAGGCATCGTTAAAATGCGTGTGTACACAGTGATAAAGTGTAGTTCAGAGCCAAATCCCAATGGCTTGACATATGAGAGAGAAGGAGTAGAGAGAAGGTTATTACACATATCCATATCAGGAAGTTGTCGTGTAATTTTATCAATTTGGATTTTCTTCACACTGCGGGTAATTTGTCTGAAAAGTGACCTTTTTGTTTGGTTCACTGAAATCAGTAAATTAACTGCTAATTACTCAGGGTGTAAATTCCAGCTACCAGTGCTGAGAAATGAACAATAGCCTATTTAGAAGAACTAATCCTCAAAATCCTTCACTTGTTAAGACACCAAACTCCTCCCCTTCCCTCCCCCTCCCCCCAAAAAAGGCAATTTATGAAATTCTGACACATTCAGAGGGGGTTACCTAAACCCTACTGATGTGTTGTTTTGGAAATAAATAAACCGGGGTGGAAGAGTCCTTACATAGGCAACAAAGGTAAGATATATATTTAGGGCGTGAGCACTTGGAACCATTTAAACCCCAGAAGAAGAGGGGTTGGAAAGGGTCCAAATTGTATCTGATGAACTGATTTTACTTCTGCAAAACTTACAACCTGATTGTCAGCGTTGTGGATCAGCCAGACATCCGACTGCAGCTAGAGATGGCCAATCCTAGGACTGGTCAACACTTTTCTGTCAAAAAACTGTTTTTTGACCCAATAAACATTGTCAAAGAAAAGTGTCTGCTTTCCATGGGAAATTTTGACTTATCATCAAAAAATGAAACTTTTCCACTTTTTGATGGGAAGTTGAAAGTGCCCATGGAAAGCAGACACTTTTCTGTGAAAATGTTCATTAAGTCAAAACCCCACTTTTCTATAAAAAAACAGTTTTTTGACAGAAAAATGTTGACCAGTCCTAGGGTTGGCCATCTCTAGCTCTCTCTGAGTCCATTTTCCAAGAAGCTCTAACGCAGCATCTTTAAATATGAGTTCATCAATTTTTTAAATTCCATGTCCTCAGATAGACTTTTTTCACATAAAAAATGTAGGTCCCCTAAAATAAGTCATATCGAAAATTTGAGATTGGGAGTAGGAATATCAGAAACTCTAATATATATCTATGGCCTGCAACAGACTTAGAGATTTCAATAAGGTTTAAAAGACCCACATCCCAAAACCTACAGCTATGCTGCTTGCTTCAGGCAGGCAAGATTTATCGCAAGTGGTGACAGGCTGCCAAAAATAATTTAAAAAGAGAGGAAGGGTGAAACGACAAGATAAAGGACTTAATAAACATATGGATAACAGGGTGAAAATTTCCCAAGTGGTTCCTCATTTCTAATAATAAATATTTATTCTTAAATGCATTCTCCATAGCACAACAAAAATGTTCATAAATTGGTTTGGTTTGTTTTATTTTAAACTGGAAGGGTAGTGATTTAGTTTAGTTTTTGTTCAGATGGGAACTTTGGGCAGTAACAAGCAAATCCAAATTGTCTGCAAAGAGCCACTTCCTGTTAGGGATTGAGACTTCATCCTAACAGTTAAAAAGAAAGGCCATTGCAAACTACTATCCTGATTCTATCAGACTGGAGACAAGTAGGACAAACAAACTCAGGAAGTGGCAGGGAGTTCGAAAGCGAGAGGAAATCTATGGCACAGAGAGGAAAGTGAAGAGATTGCGCTGATCTGCAAAAAGTTCACCCCTAGGTCAGAATGTGCCAAGCTTTTCAAAAAGCTTTATTTGTACTATAATACAAAACTGGCACACACAGCTGGCGACTGCTGCAGAGACTATTCAAATGTTAACATTCTGAATGATAAACTGCCAAAAAAAGTTCTATGTAAGCAAATTGGAACAAACAACTAATCTAAATCTAGTTGCTAAGAGACAGAGGTTTACAGCCAAATTCACCCCCAGCTCTCAAGAATACTTCATTCTTAATCAAAAGAGTACCTGTAGATGACGCCATGTTGGTGAAGAAACATGAGTGCTGATGTGACCTCTGCAGCATAGAAGCGGGATCGAGGCTCGTCAAATTTGCGTGAGCGCTGAATTTGAAACATTAGATCTCCACCATTTACATATTCCATGACGAAAAAGAGGCGGTCCTGAAATTAATTAAAACAGTGCTATTTAGCTAATTTCTTTCAGCCACACAAAGGGCTGCTTTAAACTACACATTAGGCGACAGCAGGATTTGCGTCAAGAAACTGAAGAACAAACGCTACAATTCTGAACTGGGGAAAGCTGACAACCAAAAAACAATAAACCCCAGGGAAGACTGATTCAAGAAAGAGCGAACGAAAGAGAAAAGGAAGAGAATTAAAATGTGATTAAAAAGTAATAAAGATTTTTAAAATAGTACAATCAGCTTTTTATTTTTAAAGAAATATTTACATGCTCTTTAAAAAAACATTTAAAATAAATATTACAACACAATGTCGATTCTGTCAGCTGCTGAAGGGCAGGACGATTTTGCAGATTGCCTGTGCACCTGGCTCCCTATCCTTACATATTTATCAGCTACTGGGTCTATAAAATGCCTTTTCTTCCAAATTATGACTTCACACTACATATTATTAATAATTTTTTATATGGAAACCAGTATTGCCATGAGAAAGCAGTGAAAAATCATGAGTCAGGCTTTCTCAAAAATCATAAGATTGGCTTAAATATAATCATATTTTTTAAAAAAATCTATTTGGGGTTCTTTTTAATTGTCTTCTGGTTTTTGAATCTTCAGGGTTCATTTTTTCATACTTTTCTCCATAGCAATGAGGGATAGAAACCCTCTTCATTTTTCAGTGCCAGCTGCCATTCTCACACAATGACGTGACTTTGGGAGCTGGGGCTTTCAGAAAAACACCAAGTACTATAAGAGTCACAATATAAAATAGCAGCAATTGGCAACACTGAGAAACCAAATGTGAATGATGCATTTGCATGTGAATGCAGATCAAGCATAGGCAAAGAATATGGTATATACATTTTTATCATCACTGTCCCATTTTCTCTAAAGGTTTATTGCCCATCCTTAGCATTTTGCCTAATTATATCATTAGCCTTACTCCTCCCCACCTTGCGCTTTTGCCTTTTGCTTGGAACCCTATTTTCAGATTCTTTATTATTAAAATACGTCTTTCTATGCACAATGTCTAAAACAGATCACATATTTTATAGATTAATACTTTTTAATGGACTAATATTATCTAATGTAGTTGGTCTCAGAACTCATATAAGTTGACTGTCTTTACTCTGCCCTAACTGAGGCCCAAATTCAGTAAAGCACTTAAACACCACTGACTTAAATTAAGCACGTGCTTAAGTGCTGTCCTGAATGTGGATGCTTTCCTGAAGGGGGGCTTGAAACATTTGCTTAGCCTAGTAAAGGTCACAAGTGGAGGATGTAGAGGAAGAAAATGCAAGCACCCCCACTGTACACATCAGAATATAGGAATTGCCACAATGGATCAGACCCGAGGTCCATCCTATCCATCATCCTGTCTCTGAGGACATGTCTACACTACAGCTGCTACAGTGGCACAGCTATAGTGCTACAGCTGTGCCACTGTAGCACTGTACTGTATAGACGTCGTAGATCAACTGAGGGGTTTTTCCACTGCTGTAGTTAATCCACCTCTCTGACAGGCAGTAGCTAGGTCAATGGAAGAATTCTTCCATCAACCTGGCCATGACTATACTGGGACTTACATCGATCTAACTATGTCACACAGGGCATGACATTTTTCACAGCCCTGAGTGATGTATGTAGATGATCTAAATATCAAGCCTAGACCTGACAGTGACTGGTACCAGACAGCCACCATCACAGTCCTTTCCTGAAAGGAAAGACTGGGGAAACAATAGCCTTACTGCTGCCAGAAGTAACAGACACTCCAAAGGGAATGGTATAGGCTATAGTCTTGCCACCTGCCAGACTGACTCAATATTGCCAATCCAAAGTGTTCAAAAATCATGAGACAGGTCTCCAAAAATCATCAGATTTAAACCCTCATGATATTTGTGCCAAACAAAATAATACATGTGAGGTTCTTTTTTATTCTGATCCTCAGGTCACATTTCTCAACTTTTTTCTGCAATGATGAAGAATAGAACTTTGCTTTAAAATAACAAAAAGAAAAAGAAAAAAAGCGGTGAAATGCTCATATAATCCCATGACTCCAGAAACTGGAGCATTTAAAAAAGCAACAAATATTGCGAGACTCTCAATAAAAATCACAAGACTTAGCAACACTGTCGACTGAGAGATTGCAGAGATGTGGGGCAAGGATACATTATACTTCCAAAGAGGAGATGCAAGCACCTCTTTTCAGAACATTCCCAATCTTTATTCCAAGAGGTGTAGTGCATACCTGTATGCTCTGCAGGCAGAATGCCTCTGAAGATTTGCATGGGAGAGGTACAACCAATTCCCAGCATTACTGTGTTTTACACCTTCCCATTTGGAGAGGACATGGGAAAACATTACAAATATGATAGGGATGAGAGGTCAAAGTCTGTGTCATTCAGTTGGCTAAAGTAATTCCTCCCAACCTCTTACTTTAGTGATCACCTTTTCACTGTAGCATTTTATGTTCTGCCAAGTTGGTAGAGTCTGGGCATGACTGCACAGCAAGACAATCAGGCAGTGGGAGGAAGGGGTCAGCATTTGCTACCTAACTATGACATGCTGGCTGAATCCCAAAAATGCAACCCACTGATGCGTCTACACCAGAAGAACAAAAGGACTCAGAGACATCAAATGCACAAAATGCTGTCGATTGTCCTTGCTATGCTATAGAGAATCCTGCAGGAACAGTCTTTCTATGTCATGAGACTGCCAAGTCACCTATTCCACACTACTCAGCACTGTGAGTGAAAGAACTCTGGAGTAATTTCCTTGTGGGATGAAGATAAGGGAAGCAGTTGAAGACACGTAATTACAGTGCTTATGGTTTCTTTCTTCAGTGGGGAGATACTACTGGAGTGGAGACTGTGTATTTATCTCCTAAACTGCCCATACTGCCCCCTTGACCTTGATTTTATTGCAGGCTAAAATTTAATGACCTTTGGATACTCCTACCTTACATGAACAGAAGTACCTTCTAGAATTTTTGTAATCCCAGTCTATTTTCAAAAATGCTCAACTTTCTTGACTCTGATTTGAGCAGAGAGGATGCCCAACAAATCTTATGCAGAAATCTCAGCAGAACCCTCCTTCCTACACAGACCTATTAATATTTTCTGTATGTTACTTAAGATGAGCTCCCAGTTCTTGGATGATATCTTTAATCTTTCATCTACACAGAGACTAACTCTAACTCCAGTTGGGTGCATAGGGAATCACTTCAACATCACTACCCCAATTAATGACTTCTGTAGATGCAATCATAGTACTTGCATGTTTGGTCCAAATAGAGCCCATATTCTGCTTGGAGTCCTCAAACACCTATCTGTGGCAATTCTAAGCATCACATACTGTTGAGGTCAAAATGTGATTTCTGTGGTTTTGGTTTAGGATCCTTTACAAGGTTTTCCTGATTTGACCAATCTAGAATTTAATCTGGATTGTGGAGCCAGATGTGTTGTGCTCAGTTTGAACACAGGGGATTCAGCAACAACTCCGATCCCAGGAATGGCAAGGTACTAAGTCACACATCTCCCTTCATTCTTTCAGATGGAAGGCAGCCTCACATGGATTATATTATACACACTTAAATGTACTTTTTCGTTTATGTGAAAGGGTATCAGACACCTTGTGTATTGACCAATGTTATGCCCTACAAACAGATTGCTCATCTCTCCAGGCAAGTGTTCAGATTGGGTTTTGGATTTGCTGGTTTAACAGCACTGTGGATAAATTTATCCTACCGTGGTATTTGCTTGACATGGCATTAAGTGCCTACAAAATGCTCTTGTAGGTTACATTCTCCTACTACATACATTTACATTTCAAATAACCTACCTAGTTTTCCCAGGTGTGTATTACAGCCAGTTTTATTGGAATTGGCAGCCAGAAATGTCTTTGAAAATCATGTTTTCCTTATGTTAAGAATTCAGGTGAGGATTTTTTATTTTAATATAATGTCAATTTGTATAATCCATTATAATAAGATGCATCGTGTCAATACTGCAACACTGGCACAGAGAGCATCATCCTGGAGAAAATAGGACTCTTGTATTTTTATAGGTTTCAGAGTAGCACCTGTGTTAGTCTGTATTCACAAAAAGAAAAGGAGTACTTGTGGCCCTTAGAGACTAACCAATTTATTAGAGCAAAGCTTATGCTCTAATAAATTTGTTAGTCTCTAAGGTGCCACAAGTACTCCTTTTCTTTTTGTATTTTTATGACACCCGGCTTTTCTAAACTATTATTTGGCTTTTCATTTCCTATGTTCCAGAGAAAGGATCTGCTCAATCTGGAATGGGCATAAATCTAGACTAAAATAGGAGCACATGTGTTGGCATCTATATCAAACTCTGTTTGAGAAATCTTTTACCTAGGTATTTTTCTGGTTCCCATCACTACAGTACCAGCTGAGAAAAAAATGTATTGTTATTAAACTTTTTGCACCCACAATTTGGGTTCCTAACACAAAGAACATATGTATTCTTCTGTTATCTCCTATTTTTCTCCCATTATGTTGGATCATATTAAAGAAGTTCTGTATTAAAATCACAAATGAGTTTGGTTCCCCAGAGTTTAAATTCCAGGGTATTACTAATTAAGAGGTCTCTTGGTTTTTGGTACTGTTTCTCTCCCTCTATGTATGAAACTTGCAAGCTGCTAATTGTGTTAGTACATTCTAAGACCGAGTCTGTTCTCAAAGCAATTCACAGAGAGAGAGACTCAAAGCAATACTCTAACAACAGAAACAGCACCCAGAGACTCCCCACCCTTTTGTTGTATTAACCATTGTGATTAAAATAGAGATAGAGGATGTATGTGGATGGATGCTTGGTGTGGATAATAACTGAATGATCAGGGAGGTGCCAGCCTAAGAATCTAGTGTCCATCGGCTGAAGAAGGCGTCAAGTGGAAATAACCAGAGGACCCCATCCGGAGGGCAGACTGGAATCCACCCAACAGCCTCAAGAATGGGAGAACCAAAGAACAAGATAACATCTTGGAGCCGTCAGGAATGTGCTATCTGCTGATTGATTCATAGAATCATAGAATCATAGAATATCAGGGTTGGAAGGGACCCCAGAAGGTCATCTAGTCCAACCCCCTGCTCAAAGCAGGACCAATTCCCAGTTAAATCATCCCAGCCAGGGCTTTGTCAAGCCTGACCTTAAAAACCTCTAAGGAAGGAGATTCTACCACCTCCCTAGGTAACGCATTCCAGTGTTTCACCACCCTTTTAGTGAAAAAGTTTTTCCTAATATCCAATCTAAACCTCCCCCACTGCAACTTGAGACCATTACTCCTCGTTCTGTCATCTGCTACCATTGAGAACAGTCTAGAGCCATCCTCTTTGGAACCCCCTTTCAGGTAGTTGAAAGCAGCTATCAAATCCCCCCTCATTCTTCTCTTCTGCAGGCTAAACAATCCCAGCTCCCTCAGCCTCTCCTCATAACTCATGTGTTCCAGTCCCCTAATCATTTTTGTTGCCCTTCGCTGGACTCTCTCCAATTTATCCACATCCTTCTTGAAGTCTGGGGCCCAAAACTGGACACAGTACTCCAGATGAGGCCTCACCAATGTCGAATAGAGGGGAACGATCACGTCCCTCGATCTGCTCGCTATGCCCCTACTTATACATCCCAAAATGCCATTGGCCTTCTTGGCAACAAGGGCACACTGCTGACTCATATCCAGCTTCTCGTCCACTGTCACCCCTAGGTCCTTTTCCGCAGAACTGCTGCCTAGCCATTCGGTCCCTAGTCTGTAGCTGTGCATTGGGTTCTTCCGTCCTAAGTGCAGGACCCTGCACTTATCCTTATTGAACCTCATCAGATTCCTTTTGGCCCAATCTTCCAATTGGTCTAGGTCCTTCTGTATCCTATCCCTCCCCTCCAGCGTATCTACCACTCCTCCCAGTTTAGTATCATCCGCAAATTTGCTGAGAGTGCAATCCACACCATCCTCCAGATCATTTATGAAGATATTGAATAAAACCGGCCCCAGGACCGACCCTTGGGGCACTCCACTTGATACCGGCTGCCAACTAGACATGGAGCCATTGATCACTACCCGTTGAGCCCGACAATTTAGCCAGCTTTCTACCCACCTTATAGTGCATTCATCCAGCCCATACTTCCTTAACTTGCTGACAAGAATACTATGGGAGACCGTGTCAAAAGCTTTGCTAAAGTCAAGAAACAATACATCCACTGCTTTCCCTTCATCCACAGAACCAGTAATCTCATCATAAAAGGCGATTAGATTTGTCAGGCATGACCTTCCCTTGGTGAATCCATGCTGGCTGTTCCTGATCACTTTCCTCTCATGCAAGTGCTTCAGGATTGATTCTTTGAGGACCTGCTCCATGATTTTTCCAGGGACTGAGGTGAGGCTGACTGGCCTGTAGTTC
Source organism: Lepidochelys kempii (assembly GCF_965140285.1). Lineage (NCBI taxonomy): Eukaryota > Metazoa > Chordata > Testudines > Cheloniidae > Lepidochelys > Lepidochelys kempii. The sequence goes on along the minus strand of NC_136382.1, from coordinate 176,063,546 downwards.
CCAGGATCTTCCTTCTTCCCTTTTTTAAAGATTGGCACTACATTAGCCTTTTTCCAGTCATCCGGGACTTCCCCGGTTCGCCATGAGTTTTCAAAGATAATGGCCAGTGGCTCTGCAATCACAGCCGCCAATTCCTTCAGCACTCTCGGATGCAACTCGTCCGGCCCCATGGACTTGTGCACGTCCAGCTTTTCTAAATAGTCCCTAACCGCCTCTATCTCCACAGAGGGCAGGCCATCTCTTCCGCATTTTGTGATGCCCAGCGCAGCAGTCTGGGAGCTGACCTTGTTAGTGAAAACAGAGGCAAAAAAAGCATTGAGTACATTAGCTTTTTCCACATCCTCTGTCACTAGGTTGCCTCCCTCATTCAGTAAGGGGCCCACACATTCCTTGGCTTTCTTCTTGTTGCCAACATACCTGAAGAAACCCTTCTTGTTACTCTTGACATCTCTGGCTAGCTGCAGCTCCAGGTGCGATTTGGCCCTCCTGATAACATTCCTACATGCCCGAGCAATATTTTTATACTCTTCCCTGGTCATATGTCCAACCTTCCACTTCTTGTAAGCTTCTTTTTTATGTTTAAGATCCGCTAGGATTTCACCATTAAGCCAAGCTGGTCGCCTGCCATATTTACTATTCTTTCGACTCATCGGGATGGTTTGTCCCTGTAACCTCAACAGGGATTCCTTGAAATACAGCCAGCTCTCCTGGACTCCTTTCCCCTTCAAGTTAGTCCCCCAGGGGATTCAGCAACAGCATGATGAAGCAATTCCCATAGACTGGCATAGGAAGAAATTCCTATAAAAATAGACTCTAAAAAGTGAGAACTTTGGGGTCTGATTCTGCAAACCAACTTCCAGGAGCATCAGATGAGCATCTGACAAGGCCCTGCTCCCTCCTCATGTCCAGGCCACCTGGCCAGTGGCTTGGCATGAGCAACTCTAAGGCTGGTAACTATGATAACAACCTTGCAGAACCTGTGTGTGTGGGTGTGTATGTGTGTGTGTGTGTGTTTGTATGAATGAATGTGTGAATAAATATGAGATTGAATGGAATGTTATAGCTATAACTAACTGCTTACTATGATTCTTTCTGTATTCACAATAAATGTGGTATTTTGCCTTTTTCCCTTTAATAAGATCCTGCTGGTTTTTATTTTATTGGTACAACAATTACACACACACACACACTCAGGATGAGATTCTGGGCCTATTGAAGATAATGGCAAAATTCCAATGGACTTAAATACAACCAGGATTTCGCCCTCATCATACACTTCCCAGTACAGAAACTGAGGTACACCTGAGAACATGTCATTCATTAGATGTGTGTTCAGGATTTATTCAGACATTAAAATGAGGAGGGTACAAAGTGGACAGAACAAAGTATTGTACAGTATTGACAACCAAGTACCTAGAGCAGCTAAGTATTAGATTTGGTTGCATTTATCAATTTTGTTCCAAAACCGGTTTGGATTATTTTTTGGATTCCATATCCATAACATTTGAGAAGTATGTTTTGATGAACAAAAAACATGTGAAACAGTCCTGGGAACTCCTTAACTACATAAACTGAAATAAAAGGAAAAATCACAAACAAGCTATTATAGATTAATCCCCTCTTGGCATCTGTGATGCAAAACCAAAAAAGCAAAGGACTATAAAATAAGCAAATATGTTTTCTGAAGTAAAGATTTTTTAAAAGGTTTTTGTTTCTCCCTTAGTCTAACCTTCTCTCCCATGAATTCTAAGAAGTTATGGAGGAATGAAAACACTTAAAATAATAAATGAAAACAACCTAAAACAGAGACCGTGGGTAAGAGTGTTTCAGGGCAAAGAGGATTTGGGTTAAACAGTCTGGAAGACAATAACAAAAGTTTTCAATTTTAATCTGAATTTCCATGGTACTAACCTTTCCCGTCTTTGGTTTCAACTATATATCTTGTTATAACTTGCAAATCTGCCTGTCCTGACTTGTCTTCAACCCCCATCTCGGCCTACCTCACCGATATAGCCTCCTGGCTGTCTCACTGTCACCTTAAGATTAATGCTGGCAAAACCAAACTCCTTAACTTCCTTCTCAATTATCCTTTTCCTTTGTCACCCTCAGCTCCACAACCTTCCTCTCGGCCACTAAAGCCTGTCAACTGAGGTTATATTTGATTCAGCCTCTCTTATCCCACTCATTTAAGCTGTGCTCAAATCCTGCCTCTTCGTCCTCCTCAATATTTCTAAGATCTATCCTTTATTTTTTATCTCCACAGCAAAAGCTTGTATCCAAGCCCTCATTATCTCCTGTCTTGATTCCCATCACTGCCTCCTCTCTACAGATATATACACCCACATTAGTTTTTGACATTTTTGTTAGCCTAGCTGTGTATATGCTACTCTCGTTCTTTCGTTCTTTCTGCCCTCTCTGTCTGTCTCTCTTTAGACTAAGTTCTTTGAGGCATAGACCATGCCTTCTTTTCTGTTGGGAAAACTGTGGTCGTCTCCAGAAATAAATAGCCATAATCCTGGAGGACATAACTGGGTCATCCTAGGTCATCTTTGAGGAGGTGTGATTGATGACCAAGAACCTCCTCCTAGATATTCTTGCCAATCAGTTTTGGGTTGATACATGATTCTCTATAACCTATTAGTTGTTTATATGTGGAAAGATACCATCGTTGGGGAACAGACTTTCATGTACATCCCAAACAAAAGTTGAGACTGGGAATTACAGCTTTTGCTGTATTGTTTACCACTAAGAAATGATCACTGCCTACCACTTTTAAGAATATATTATCATTATATGAGCCCTTAATTCACCCGATGCTTTGTTTGTTTTTCACTTAACATTTAATGAGATCACAGTGTAATGAAAATGTATTGGTAGAGCACAAGGATAAGTACAATTATTACTGGCAAGCTCAAGAGCACAAACCTTTCCCCAAGTGAACCTTAGGAGCTGTGTGACCCCACATGGAGTTGAACACAGCCCAATTAACTGAAATGAAACAAAGCAGAAATAAATCATCCAATCTGTTTCCCAGTGTAAGCAGTGTCAGGATGAGCTCCACCCTGACATCTGGTGGTGAGGTGTGGCAAGTTGTGGAAAAGAACTTCAGGGGCCGATCTCATTTGCATGGGCACACCCACCCCGCCTAGAATGAGGCCACAGCTGCCCAAATGGTCACTTTGGCTGCTGTGGGATCCCCAGTGTCTCTGTTATTGGGGCAGGAAGAATAAATTGTTATTACCCTGATTATGGGAACTGTGCTTGGAACTGTACGTGGCCTTTTGTTACGATGGAGGGATTCACCATCATCTAAGTAGCACTCGCTAGGCAAGGGTCATGGGTTCCAAAACTGTGTGAATGGAGAGAGGCTGGGGACAAGTATTAATACTTGGTGGCATGGGCCCCTTGGTGAGGGCCTTACATGCTGATTGCACTTCCTCCTCTCTCCACTGTGGAATATCAGAGCTAATTTTGATTTCATTAGAAGTCTAGTTATAGGCTGCTGAGCTCACTTTGGGCTGACAGTGCACCAGCACTGGGGCTCCCCTACTATAAGCTGAATTCACCTAAGCGCTGAAATCACTGAGTGTTGTGTTAAGTAGTGGGGGAGCCTGAAGATATATTGTGGAGCAGTTTGCGGGATGGCTGGTGAAGCAGTTCAACACGGAGCAGTGTGTGGATGGCAGGAGCTGCTTGTGGGCCGTGGAGCTGAGCGAAGGAGTTCGTGGGGCAGCTGGCGGAGCGGAGCGCAGCTGAGCGAAGGAGTTCGTGGGGCGGCTGGCGGAGCGGAGCGCAGCTGAGCGAAGGAGTTCGTGGGGCGGCTGGTGGAGCGGAGCGCCACTATGGAGCGGTCAGCTTCAGATCACGTAAGGTGCCTCTTACCCCCGTCCCATTTCCACCCAGGTTGGGAGGTAAAGCTCCACCGATAAACTTTCGAACTCTGGGGCTGCCCTGACCAGGGACAGAGACTTTTGGGGCATTGGACTTTTGGGGTTGCTGGACTCAAGAACCAAAGGGAAAAGGGCATGCCCCAATTTGCCTGGGGTGGGGTTGTTTTTGCTCATGGGTTGTGTTATGAATCCGGTTGGTGGTGTTTCCCCAACATAATGCCACATTGTTTCTCTCTGTTATTAAAAGACTTTTGCTACACTCAGACTATGTGCTTGCGAGAGGGGAAGTATTGCCTCTTGGAGGCGCCCAGCGGGGGGTGGTATATATTTGTCCCAGGTCACTGGGTGGGGGCTCGAGCCGGTTTGCATTGTGTTATTGGAATGGAACCCCTAGATATTGAACCCGGCCCTTGTTGCTGCCAACTCTGATGGGCAGAAGGGTTACACCAGTTTCATATCCAAGACGTGTATCCATGCTATATGCCAGGCAAGCACTCTTTTCATTACAAGCCTTAGACTCTAGGATCTATCCCTGCAACCGCTCAAAGCACAGAAATAGGAAAGGCATCAAACATATACTTCTCAAATAGAATTCACAGTTGATAAGACTTATCAGCATTCTCCAAGTGCCATTTTTTCCTTCTTTTATGTTTCTCATACAAATGGGTGTGAATAAATTCTTCCTGATTTTCACTAAGTCCTTAAACTAAGTTCACGGTCTCAGTAGACTTTTCTAAGAAACAGCATCTGAAAGTTACATCTGAATCACATTTTTCCAGACACTACTGAAAAATATTTCAAAACCACACTAGAAAAATTAAGAATGTGTGCTGATTAAGAGTAAATTTAACACACAAAAATAGCTCAGACGTGAATTATACCTTCTGTTAAATGACAGTGTTTTGTGCTATAAAAGTACTAAGCTTGTTATCAATATAAAAGTCAAAATACACAGGAAGCCAGATAAATATATCATATCTTTGGTATGCTGTGTAAGATGATATTTTATTCAAATCATGAGTGTATGAAACTCTTTCCCAACTAGCACAAAACTGTGATTACTTAACTCTATTTAAACAGGATGCTCAAACAGTTTGTTTAAAATTACCTAAAACTGCAGCAACCGTCCCACCCATTAGAACTTGAATAAACATTTCCTGCTTCTGATTGAAATTGCACAGATACACTGGACTTAGTACACAAAACTAAACAAGAGCCTTAATGAACCAGAATCCTAGATTCAAACATCTCCCCCAACCCCAATCTTGGAAAGTGTCATCTGCCAAATGAACAAGTGTATGGAAGACGAGAGATGTGGAGAAATAGAGAAATAAAACCTCATATTAATTTTATGCCCTTTCAAGTTTACTCAAACATAATCCTTTGACAAGAGACTGTGATATGTAAAAAGGGGGTTATGTTTATAGTGATTATTGTTTCCTATTTTTCAGTGTCTATTTTAAGGCCAATTATGGCTTTTTTTAAATAAAAAATTAAGACAGAAGAATAATTTTTCCATGGTGTTTACAAAATTGCTTCTGTGAATGACTAGAAGAAATGACTTCCACAGTAGTCTCATGTTCCTTGGGATGAACGCCCAGAAATGATGGGAGATGGTGAGAGCTCACAATGTTAAACATTTCAAGAACTGTAAGTCTGGAGTATTTTCAGTGTGCATTTTATAAAATCTGTTCTCACTCTCAGAGTTTGAATCAGAGGTGTTATCAGTAGCTATAATGTACAAATGGAAATCTATACAAACAAGAGGTAACAAATGTAACAAAAATATTTCTGACAATCCAGCTGCTTTAATTTCCTTCAGGTTGGTTGGAACTACCATTGTTATACACATAATACTCAGTTTCATTCCTCTCTCCCTGGTTATCAGTTTCTAATAGCCTTTAGCCCTTTGCTTTCTAGAGGAAGGATGGTCTTGTGGTTAGACAATGGACATGAAAGTCGGGTGATCTGATAAGCTGTTTGTAACTCTGGGAGAGTCACTTACTTTACCTGTGCCACAATTCCCCATCTGTAAAATGGGGATAATAATCCTTCCTTACATCACAGGGCTAATGCAAGTATAATATCCATTATACTTCTGAGGTGGTTAGACACTACTGAGATGGAGGACAAAAGTTCCGAAAAAAAATACTGCTCAATTTCATTTTTATCGAACATTTTACAAACGTTTTGGGGACTAGATGGCCCAGTTGGTAGCAAGATACTTTCCAAATATGAAACCCAAACAGGTCAGCTGTAGCTGACATTTGAAGAAGATAAGAGTATTCTTCTTCACTTACTGTCCTAAACTGCTGTATAAGAACATAAGAACCGCTATACTGGATCATAGAATCATAGAGTATCAGGGTTGGAAGGGACCCCAGAAGGTCATCTAGTCCAACCCCCTGCTCGAAGCAGGACCAATTCCCAGTTAAATCATCCCAGCCAGGGCTTTGTCAAGCCTGACCTTAAAAACCTCTAAGGAAGGAGATTCTACCACCTCCCTAGGTAACGCATTCCAGTGTTTCACCACCCTCTTAGTGAAAAAGTTTTTCCTAATATCCAATCTAAACCTCCCCCACTGCAACTTGAGACCATTACTCCTCGTTCTGTCATCTGCTACCATTGAGAACAGTCTAGAGCCATCCTCTTTGGAACCCCCTTTCAGGTAGTTGAAAGCAGCTATCAAATCCCCCCTCATTCTTCTCTTCTGCAGGCTAAACAATCCCAGCTCCCTCAGCCTCTCCTCATAACTCATGTGTTCTAGACCCCTAATCATTTTTGTTGCCCTTCGCTGGACTCTCTCCAATTTATCCACATCCTTCTTGTAGTGTGGGGCCCAAAACTGGACATAGTACTCCAGATGAGGCCTCACCAATGTCGAATAGAGGGGAACGATCACGTCCCTCGATCTGCTCGCTATGCCCCTACTTATACATCCCAAAATGCCATTGGCCTTCTTGGCAACAAGGGCACACTGCTGACTCATATCCAGCTTCTCGTCCACTGTCACCCCTAGGTCCTTTTCCGCAGAACTGCTGCCTAGCCATTCGGTCCCTAGTCTGTAGCGGTGCATTGGATTCTTCCATCCTAAGTGCAGGAACCTGCACTTATCCTTATTGAACCTCATCAGATTTCTTTTGGCCCAATCCTCCAATTTATCTAGGTCCTTCTGTATCCTATCCCTCCCCTCCAGCGTATCTACCACTCCTCCCAGTTTAGTATCATCTGCAAATTTGCTGAGAGTGCAATTCACACCATCCTCCAGATCATTTATGAAGATATTGAACAAAACCGGCCCCAGACCAAATCAGACCAAAGGTCCATCTAGCCCAGTATCCAGTCTTCCGACATTTGCCAATGCCAGGTGCCCCAGAATATGTAATCATCAAGCGATCCAGCCCCTGTCATTCATTCCCAGCTTCTGACAAACAGAGTCTAGGGACACCATCCCGGCCCATCCTGGCTAATAGCCAGTGATGGACCTATCCTCCATGAACTTAGCTAGTTCTTTTTTGAACCCTGTTATAGTCTTGGCCTTCACAACATCCTCTGGCAAGGAGTTCCACAGGTTGACTGTGCGTTGTGTGAAAAAATACTTGCTTTTGTTTGTTTTAAACCTGCTGCCTATTAATTTCATTTGGTGACCCCTAGTTCTTGTGTTATGAGAAGTAGTAATCATTTTTGTTGCTCTTTTCTGTACCTTTTCCAATTCCAGTATTTCTTTTTTGAGGTGGGGCGACCACATCTGCATGCAGTATTCAAGATGTGGGCCTACCATGGATTTATACAGAGGCAATATGATATTTTCTGTCTTATTATTTATCCCTTTCTTAATGATTCCTAACATTCTGTTTGCTTTTTGAACTGCCATTACACATTGACTGGATCTTTTCAGAGAACTATCCACAATGACTCCAAGATCTCTTTCTTGAGTGGTAACAGCTAATTTAGACCCCATCATTTTATATGTATAGTTGGGATTATGTTTTCCAATGTGCATTATTTTGCATTTATCAGCACTGAATTTCATCTGCCATTTTGTTGCCCAGTCACCCAGTTTTGTGAGATCCTTTTGTAGCTCTTCGTAGTCTGCTTGGGACTTAACTATTTTGAGAAATTTTGTATCATCTGCAAATTTTGCCACCTCACTGTTTACTCCTTTTTTCAATGTGTGCTGTTAAACAGCTGCCACTTTCCTTCCAAGAATTGGCTGCATTTCAGCAGAGGGTGTAGTGATTCCTGTTTAAAATAAAGGACTCTATTGCTTGGCAGTCTGAGGTGAAAAGTATTACCATATATGAGTGCAGGGTGTTATTCATAAATTATTACTACTATGATTATCACCATTTGAAAGCAACTTTACTGAAATCATTATTGAAAGATTTCAAGGCCTAGTGGATAAGCACAATCTTTGCTGGTGGCCTCAGTAGTAAATGAACAGACATGCAGACCAAGATGGCCCCTCATTCCTTGTGATGATCCCTCCAAAGTGTATTGAAGGATATTTGAGGGGAGTAGGCAGAACAATGTTGTTCATGCTGTACTTGGTGTGTGTCTAAATAGTGCATGTTAGGTTTCCAGGCTGTTCCAGGAAAACCACTATTAAAAGTCACTGCTGAAAAAAAAATGAAATAAAAATAGTTTGTGGGTGGGCCAGCCTGACTGGATACAAACTTTTACCTAGAAATCAGAAGGGAAAACAGCATTAATGCCGTGCTTCTTTTTCCCCCACCATCCACCCACTTTATATTACTGGCCCTGGCCCATATTCAGCCCATACTATGAACCCAGTCAGCAATGGTCCAGGCAGGTTATGGCAGGAATAGCAACTGGTAGTGCTGAGTGACACCTGTACAATCCTACTATGTGCTTAGGTGGATTGTGGAGTGCTGAGGGCTAAGAGTTGCCAAAGCAGTTACCTAACTTCACCCTCACACTCTAGCTAAGTAATGGGAAACAACAAGCTCTGATCTGGTCAAGAAAGGCTATATCATGGATTCAAGTTAGGTTTTCAAACTAATGCTTTCAGAGCTTGTACAGAGCTTCTTATAACCTCTATATTAGATTAGTCTAATGCTTTGTGTTTGTGGCCTAGACTGAAATATAAAATGAAGCCTCTGACTAGGGTTTTAACTTGAGCAGGATGCTTGTGCTCCAATTTTAACTTGCACAAAGCAGGCTTCGTATATTACTTTTTCTCTGGGGGTTTTACTGCTGGCTTCCTGTTATGTATCAAGTTGTTTTTAGAATTAGAATAGAATTTGTTTTATTCTGTCTTTCATGTCCCTAAAGTAACCCAAAGTGCATTCCAATGAACCAGATGCTGCTGGTGTTCAAGTGACACTGTCAGCTAATGGGGGAGCTGTTATATGCTCTGCACTAAGTCACAGACTTTTGGAAATTACAGTCTATCATAACCAGTGAGTGTTATGGAATGTTAAGTTCTACCTGGACAGCTATCTGAGACAGCAAGAAGGTAACTTGGTTTAATTATTCTGCCACAGATGACATCAATAATAATGCAACACCCTGGAATATGCATTTTAAATTGTTGTACACCATGAATTTGGAATTAACACCTGTATAATAAATCAAAATAGCTGACAAAGGTTAAAGCTCTTTCATGAAGTTTTTCCTGCAGTCTGTGTAAATTACAGATACTTTGTATTTGTATACTGCATTAGAAGTGCTTTTGCTTACAAGGATCTGTGTAAAATTACTACTTTGTACTTAACTGCACTACCATACATTGAATTAGAGCGCACACGAGGTTTGCAAAAGGGCAAACAGAAATGTGTTTCACAATAAATTAGTGTGTTTTAAAAGAATTTAAAGTCAGTGATACTGGTTTAGAGTCATTCAAGCTAGCACAGGGAATTATAAATACATTCCCTGTGTCAGCCTGGACCCTGGGCATTTTCAACATAAGAACAGCCATACTGGATCAAACCAAAGGTCCATCTAGCCCAATATCCTGTCTTCCAACAGTGGCCAATGCCCCAGAGGGAACAAACAGAACAGGTAATCATCATCAAGTGATCCATCCCCTGTTGCCCATTCCCAGCTTCTGGCAAACAGAGGCTAGGGACACCATTCCTGCCCATCTTGCCTAGTAGCCATTGATGGACCTATCCTCCATTAACTTATCTTGTTCTTTTTTGAACCCTGTTCTAGTCTTAGCCTTCACAACATCCTCTGGCAAGGAGTTCCACAGGTTGACTGTGCATTGTCTGAAAAAATACTTGCTTTTGTTTGTTTTAAAACCGATGCCTATTAATTTCATTTGGTGACCCCTAGTTCTTGTGTTATGAGAAGGAGTAAATAAGACTTCCTTATTTACTTTCTCCACAGCAGTCATGATTTTCTAGGTATTTATTTTTTTACATTAGTTAATAAAGACAGAATTTAACATCCTAACCCTATTGAAGTTAATGGCAAAACTCATGTTTACTTCAGCAGGGCCAAGATTTCACAAAGTTGCAAAATATTGTGGCCATCATTTTGATTGTCAGATAGTTACTCTGATTTTTATTAAACATATTTTTGTTACAGTTCTTCCTGATCATTGTTGGAGATTAGATTTACTACCTATTTTAAGAGTTTTCTATAGCACCCATCACCATAAATATCTAATCCCATGATCCAAAGCCCCTGGAGTTTAATGGAGATTCTTCCATCCCACAGAATTATTGGGTTTTAGATTAGGATTAAGTGCTTAATACTGCAACAAACTGAATTAGTTAGGCCTGGACATGCAATGCAGATTCAGAGCAGCAGCAAGCTGATTGCCATGGTCATCAGCTTAACCCCCTCTGCATGTTCTCCTTTAAACTTTTTGGAGCAAACTGAAATAAAAACCTTTGGAAAATCCACCATTCCAGAATAATACATTAGCCTGCAGACAAACAGTCTATGACAGCCAAATATTCTGGCCAATGTTTTAAACGTTTTTAGACTCTGCACTAAGTTGGGGTGGTGCAGAGCTGCATCCCCCATGGTAGCTCACAGAAGGTCCGTCTCTCAGATGGCACCTCTTGCCTGCCCCCTATAAAGTAATGTGCTTCCCACAGGGGCAGGATTCTGTCACATCTCTTTGTGCCCTTCTCCCCATTTATATCCAGTCATAACCTGGATGCTGTGCAGAAATTGCTCATTTTATATTTCCAGTCACTTCAGAAGGCAAAGCAAGTAGGGTAAGCTTTTCAGGCCATCTCTCTAATAGTTCATTTCAAGACAGATAAGCCGTGGGAACGGCTTTTTGTGAAATTCTTTGCTCTCCTTATTTTCTTTCAGAACTGTTTGGAAAGTAGAACAGTCTGGGTGAGATAAATGTAAAGATCTCTCATTCAACGGCCTGATGCACATGGCAGAAAAATATATCAGCCCCCAAGCTCCCCTTATATCAAACTTACCCTTATACCAGTGTCATCATGAAGAAAATGTTACAGTGTTTTGGCAGCAACTAATAGTTATTTATTTTGATTTCTACAGGAAAAATATGAACACCGGCCCTCAGTTAGAACAGCACAATTGTTTCTAAATCAGCTTATAATCAAAGACAGAACAAAATCAACCAAATTTAATCTGCTCTCATAAATCCTTTGTTGTTAGCTACCTGGAAAGATGACCACTCGGGCTTTTCACATGCAAGTTACATGTAGGGTCAGATTCATTGAAATGTGTCAGATTTTAGACATGAAGACAAACTTATTCCTCTTGCACAATGATCTGCAAGGTTCCCAAAGGAAAGCCAGGCTTCCAAATAAAGCTACTCACCTTTTTAATTATTGTACCTAAATTAAAGTTATATTATTTACTCTACATGACTATACAGTATTTAGAAAGACACGGTGGATGAGGTAATATCTTTTATTTGAACAACTTCTGTTGGTGAGAGAGACAAACATTTGAGTTGGTCCAATAAAAGACAGTACCCATCTTGTCTCTCTAATATCTTGGGACCGACACAGCTACACCACCACTGCATATATAGTATTTATGCATATAAACATAATTCTTACAGGTAAACCGACTCAGTCTAAACACTGACACCGGTACGGGTATCTGCATTTATATGTGAAAAAGCTACTTTGTGTGTGGAAATCTGATATATGGAAGCACCATGGCTATGGGCACACACAATCAGCCTTTTCAGCATACAAATACATGCAGATGTGCAGACAATTTCATGTGCAGATATTTTCTGAAAGTACAAGTAATTCACTAGCTTCTGAATATTTGACACAATATAAACACATATTTAATGCTCCATCCTGCATTGGGGTCTTGATTAAGAATAATACTTAGCTCATACAGATTCCTTTTACCCATAGATCTCAAAATGCTTTACAGAAAGGCCTGGAGTATCATTACATTGATTGTACACTTGGGGAAACTGAGGCACAGAGGGATTAAAATGACCTGTCTAATGTCACCCAGCAGGTCAGCGGCAGAACTAGAAGAGAACTCCTGTCTGACTTCCAGTCCATTGCTCTTCTCTGCTAGGCCAGGCCATCATACAGGGATTCTAGCTTTCTAGACACAGATGGAACAGATTTCAGGTGGTTCCACAGCTCCTGAACTGGATCCAGAAGCCTTCCATTTCCAGGTACCACAATCTTCTCCCTATCCCTTAACTCCAGCATGTTGAATAATTCATGCTAAGGGTGTGTTCAAAAATCCAACCATTCTGCCCACCAGATCCTGAAAGGTCCTGGTGTTACTAGGGGAAGAAGGTAAGAGGCTAAAACAGAACCACTCAGGGAAGATAATGAAGAGGGTAGAACCATTAATATCTCTCCTGTTTGTTCCTCTTCCACCGAGTCACTTCTTGGAAAGGGTTTGTAGCTTGGGTGGAAGGGTAAGCATCTTCCCATGGGGCAATCACACAAGCTATGTAAAGAAGAAAAATGCATAAACCAACATTTGAAAATTGGTTCACACAGTTAATTTAACGTATTGTAAATAAGTTATTCATCTGGTTAACGTAAGCCTGACACTAATGCTCGTTTACTTGCCAAGAAAACAGTAATTAATAACTCACAAAAATGTGGTTAAAAAAATTAAAATATACACATCCAGGTTGCATACATACCTTGGAGAATTAATCCCATTAACACCAGTGCGCACACATACTGTACATAAACTTCATTTCTTCTGCTGTCTGCTCCAGAAACACTTTCCACCACATTTTCTTTGTTGTTTTTTATGTTCCCTGTGCCTCGGAAGGAGAGGGGGAATCAGGACAGTTGTTCCCTTTACCTGCCTTCCTTCTCAAGAGTAGTCATCAAAGGAAGCTCAGGGAACATTAAGTGAAGCATTCAGGCTTCTACAACCCATCACCATGGGGCTGCTATTCATTGAAGCTACCAATCTTGCACCTTCTATGGGGAAATCATTGCCCCCATGCATTAAATCAACATGCACTTATAGCCCTGTGCCACAGTGCTCCTGTGTAGAACACCCACCCTTATGTTATTTGCTCTTTCCTACTTCTATTATTATTTATATTACTGTAGCACTGAGAAGCCCTAATCTAGGCTAGTTGATTCTCAATGCCTTGATAAGGGGAATTCCAAAATCACTCTTTACCAAACAGAAGACTGTAGGATTATTATTTGACCATGCCAACATAATGGCACATAATGTACGGCATTTCAGCAATTTTATATAACATGGTGGGGCGCGGTGGGTAGGGAGAGAAGAAGCGTATTCAGTCTCTGCTCTTATTTTAGGATCTGATTCTGCAACCTTTATTCACTACAGTAGATCACTGATTCCACAGGACCACTCATGTCAGTAACATCTACTTGCATGACTAAGTGGCAAAGGAGCTGGTTCTTCATTTGTACTTTAAGAGAGTTTGCGGGTGGAGGGGAAATCCTGCACTTCATTCAAAAGAGCTAACTGAATGAGATCTTTGCCAAAGTAAAGATATTCACTAGCAGAGAAATAGCTCTTCTCTATTATGTGAAGTGTTTCAATAATGTTCCCACGTACTTATAAACAGAGGTCAGCCAGTGACAACAGTTGGTTCTAGTTTAATAGCACAGCAAGAAACTTTGTACTGCACTGTAATCATCAGAATGGAAAATTTACAAAAGATACTATCCTATCAGTTCACAAACTGTGCGCTGGGTGCCAGAAATAATTTATGTTCAACAATTTATTTGAACTCAATGTTCTGAGTAATATAAAATTATTACATTTCTGTACAATCAGAATTCTGTACTCGACCAGATGAATTCCCTTGAAATGGGAAATTAACATGCAGTAAATGTTTAGGTAATTGAATCTTTCTGTGTTCTAGTTAACATACAAACAAACATTGGCCCCCATCACTTTAGAATAACAGAGGATTACTTTACAGTATTTACTGATCAAGCTCTCTTCTGTGGGATCGCAGCTGAGCCAAAACAAAATAAATATGACAGCAAAGAAAAAAATATATGACATTGCTACAGAGGAAGTTTAGAAAGTCCCTTGTCCCCGACCCCGTCCTATTTTGCTTGGAAATATCTCATCCTTTCACATCCACCCAAACCCTCACACAATTATTGTTTGCTTCCCCTGGTCTAGGGCATTGATTCACTGCAGCTCTCAGGGGAAGCAGCAAGGTTCACAATGGTAGGCACACCAATGAAGCAATGTCTTTTTTTCAAATGCCCACTGAATCTCATTTCCGCAAATGCAAGTTCCGCCCCCCCCCCCGCATACACAACAGATCTGAGGGAAAAGAAATGTGTTTAGGGTTCAAGTGTGGATTTTATCATTACAGAGACAAAATGGGTGAAGTAATATCTATTACTGGACCACCTTCTGCTGGTGAAAGAAACAAGCTTTTGCGCTCCACAGAGTTCTTCTCCAGCACTGCAAACAACACTGGATTTTATCAGTGATTTATTATTTGTATTGCAGGAACACAGAGACCTCCCCAGTCATTGACTGGGATGCCACAGCACGAGGCACTGTACAAAAGACAGAAAAAGATAGTCTGTGCCCCGGGAAGCTTACAACCTAAGTATAATACAAGAGACAACAGATGGATACAATAAACAGATGGGGGAGTACAAGGAAACAGTGAAAAGATAACGGTCAGCATATAAAGCAGTGTTCACTGCATGCCAGCTGCCCAATAGAATCATACAATATCAGGGTTGGAAGAGACCTCAGGAGGTCATCTAGTCCAACCCCCTGCTCAAAGCAGGGCCAACCCCAACTAAATCATCCCAGCCAGGGCTTTGACAAGCCTGATCTTAAAAACTTCAAAGGAAGGAGATTCCACCGCCTCCCTAGGTAACGCATTCCAGTGCTTCACCACCCTCCTAGTGAAAAAGTTTTTCCTAATATCCAACCTAAACCTCCCCCACTGCAACTTGAGTCTATTACTCCTTGTTCTGTCATCTGCTACCACTGCGAACACTCTAGATCCATCCTCTTTGGAATCCACTTTCAGGTAGTTGAAAGCAGCTATCAAATCCCCCCTCATTCTTCTTTTCCCCAGACTAAACAATCCCAGTTTCCTCAGCCTCTTCTCATAAGTCATGTGTTCCAGTCCCCTAATCATTTTTGTTGCCCTCAGCTGGACGCTTTTCAATTTTTCCACATCCTTCTTGTAGTGTGGGGCCCAAAACTGGACACAGAACTCCAGATGAGGGGTCACCAGTGTCAAATAGAGAGGAACGATCATGTCCCTCGATCTGCTGGCAATGCCCCTACGTATACAGCCCAAAATGCCGTTAGCCTTCTTGGCAACAAGGGCACACTGTTGACTCATATCCAGCTTCTCGTCCACTGTAACCGCTATGTCGTTTTTTGCAGAACTGCCACCTAGCCATTCGGTCCCTAGTCTGTAGCGGTACATGGGATTTTTCTGTCCTAAGTGCAGGACTCTGCACTTGTCCTTGTTGAGCCTCATTAGATTTCTTTTGGCCCAATCCTCCAATTTGTTAGGTCCCTCTGTATCCTATCCCTACCCTCCAGCGTATCTACCACTCCTCCCAGTTTAGTGTCGTCTGCAAACTTGCTGAGGGTGCAGTCCACGCCATCCTCCAGATCATTAATGAAGATATTGAACAAAACCAGTCCCAGGACTGACCTTTGGGACACTCCACTTGATACTGGCTGCCAATTAGACATGGAGCCATTGATCACTACGCGTTGAGCCCGATGATCTAGCCAGCTTTCTACCCACCTTAGAATCCATTCATCCAGCCCATACTTCTTTAACTTGCTGGCAAGAATACTGTGGAAGACCGTATCAAAAGCTTTGCTAAAGTCAAGGAATAACACGTCCACTGCTTTCCCCTCATCCACAGAGCCAGTTATCTCATCATAGAAGGCAATTAGATTAGTCAGGCATGACTTGCCCTTGGTGAATCCATGCTGACTGTTCCTGATCACTTTCCTCTCCTCTGAGTGCTTCAGAATTGATTCCTTGAGGACCTGCTCCATGATTTTTCCAGGGACTGAGGTGAGGCTGACTGGCCTGTAGTTCCCCGGATCCTCCTCCTTCCCTTTTTAAAATCACTGTCAATTTAAGCCACGGCCTTTGGCAAGGGTTGATGTGAAGGTGCACTACCCCAGCAGGAGACACACTGCTTCAGACAGCGTACACCTCCCCTAACAGCCACTGTGCCTCTCTTTGAAAGGATGCAGAGTCAGTTCCCCTCCGAGAGGAGCCAGCTTAGCTGGTTGGTACATGGCAAGGAGAGGGGAATGGGCCCTAGACCAGCATGGCCAACAGCCTTGCGCATTCCTTGTGCTCAGGAAACAGAATACAAAGGACACAACTGTGCCAGGCTTTTTGGGGAGAGGGAGGAGGAACCCTTTACAAACCCTCCTCCCTGAGGCCCACAGAAATGCCAAACACCAACTAATCTCGTACTGCACATCATTTTACACTGCCCTTTCTTACTCAGAGACAACCCACGTCCAAGGTAAGTCATTTAATAAGACAGAAATGATAATTAAAGCCATAAGATTTCCCAAGAGCTCTGCTGATTTTTACTGGCACTCTTAGTGGGAATCTGACAACATCGCAATGTCTCATCACAGAAAAATGAAGGGTAGTATGACCAGTATTGTGGGTGGGGTTTTGACAGCATGCAAACCCTCCTCTCAAGGCTACAACTGGATTTGCTCAGAGCTTTTGTCTGTACCTACCAGAAGTACCTGCTTTGTTGCCTCACCTGAGCAGTAGCCAATGGGGGCTCTTTCTAATATGTTCTGTTTGTTGCCTTTGCTTGCACCCAGAATTAATTTACCCATGACATCTTATGTCCTGCTTTCACAAATTCCCATTTGACAAGACAACAGACATGATTAAAAAAGCAGCCCCAGCTACAGAGAGCAAAACAGCATTAAAAATCAGTATCAATAATTGAATTACTAAACCCTCACTTTTATTAAACCCCACAATTATTAAAAGTTCACTTTCAACAAATCCCCCATTCAGCTTAAAGCAACTAACACAGGCATGAAAGCTCACATTCAGTACACACTCAGCCAATACATTTACCTGGTGTATAGAGTGATACTGAGAGAGGGAGGTGTTGTCCCTACGGGTCTCAGTACATGACCTAAATTCTAATCCCACCTTGGATACAGACTTTCTCTGCAGCTCTGGTCTAGTCACTTAACCCATCCGCAGCTGCAAAATTGAGAATAAAAAATAAATAATAATAATACTTATCTACCACACACAGGATAAACTAAAGGGTGTCACCCATAACCGCTGATGCAAATTTCATCCTCGAAAGAAGGTGATCAGTGGTTGCCCTGATGCTGCCCCGGGAGCTTTGGGTTGGGGAAGGAATTTGCAACTTGTGGTTGGGGCTCACTAGGAGCAGCAATAGAGGCTGCCCTGGGGATGCTATGAGGTGCTCCCAGCCATGAACTTTCTTCAGACAGCAATGCCCAGCTCCCAGGACAGTGGAGGTTGCAAGTGCTTTTTGGACTATCCATCAATGTTGTACCTCTGCCCTGGGTTGAGTTGGGGTGCACTCATGCTGGGTGAATCAAGCCCAATATCTGTAATAGGCTTCAAAGATGTAACATACTACATAAGTGCACTGTAATGAATAATTTATCCTTGATCATTATATCAGAATGAAGTGATGGCATTATTGTAAAATTAGCAGTAACTTGTCATTAGCAAGGGGCATATAGAACATTTCTCTTTCCCATTCGATAAACAGAACTGGGTTCAAATGTGCAAAAGTGTATAAGCAGAAGGGAATGCATACTTTTTGCATCCCTGACTTTGCATAAGTCCAGTGGTACACACTTGTTGAAATTTTGTGTGCCCAAATCCTCTTTCTGAACATGCTCATTGGAACTTTAAAAAGAAAAGGAGGACTTGCGGCACCTTAGAGACTAACCAATTTATTTGAGCATAAGGAATGCATCCGATGAAGTGAGCTGTAGCTCACGAAAGCTTATGCTCAAATAAATTGGTTAGTCTCTAAGGTGCCACAAGTCCTCCTTTTCTTTTTGCAGATATAGACTAACACGGCTGCTACTCTGAAACCTGTCATTGGAACTTCAGAGAGACAAGGTGGGTGAGGAGCAACTTCTGTTTGTGAAAGAGACAAGCTTTCGATCTTACACAGAACTCTTCTTCAGGTTGGAACTTCAATCATATCCAAAAACATGTGGACAATTTTGAAACACTGGTCCTGGGTATGCATGTGTGCACATGCTTTGAATAGATACGTTTTCTTCACAGGCAGGATATGCCTATAATGCAGTGGCTCAGCAGCAGTTTAGTTTGGCCATCATTCTGGACCAGGAAAAAGGGCTTTAATATGCAGCAAGTGCCAACTTCAGCTTGTCTAAAGCAGTCCATATTTTTTTCAAAGCCTTCACAAAATTTGCCTCTTTGATTTGTAATGTTGCTAGTTAAAGGATAAAACTTTACAACACACAGCATCTATTGCAACATCAAAGATGATTACAGAATAGTCTGGTAGTTTACTTATCCACTTTGGAATGCTCATAAAAAAAGAAAGATTTATGCAATAGGAATTTGCAGAATGTGTTCTCTTTAAGATAAACTGACAAAGGAATGTACATGTGCCTGGATACAGTAAGATCTGATTTTGACACATATAGACATAACTTTAATGGCATAGTGTTTTCAAACCCTAGGAAGGTATTTAAGGAGACAATGGAATGAGCCAGTTCAGAAAAATTTAACGTTAGTGTGAATGTTGTCCTAGAAAGTGCAATATGACTCAAAGCTCAAAAGAGAATTCAGGAGGTGGAAGTAGCCAGTTTAGCCTAGAATTTTGGTATTGGTTTTGCAACAAAGTTTTCAACCATCCGATGACGTCACAACAAGTTAGAGCTACCAAACAGATAGGCAAATCAACTTCAAAAATGAAGTCTGTGGCTGGGAATTTTGGTAAATGATCCTTACATAATAATTTACATGAATGCTTGCGTTAAAAAAACAAGAACACATTTGCATTTTTTTACCTTAAAGAAATATTGGGCTAATTTCAGCCCTGGATCACCCTGGTTAGCATAACCCAATGTATAAGGTTCCTGCAATGGGAAATCCATGCTGAAGAGGACTGTGGTGGTGTCAGGTACCTGTGTCTGCTTGCCACAAAATGGGTGTCTATCGTTAACCAGTGGAGGCCTAAGATTTGGCCATATTTGATACTTGTAAAGGGCATAGCTGGTGGATGTACTGATTCAGCACAACTCCTGAGAAGTTTCTGCTGGTGAAGCTCCAACAATAACTTAAAGCTGCTCCCCAGGCAGGAGAATCCCTGAAAGGAATGAGTAGTGATACATGAATGCTTGACTGTCCTAACCCAGGGTTGAATCCCCACTGGGAAGCAGGGCCCGCCTCGTGGCGCAGAAAAGTTCAGTTGGGTGACTGTGGGCAAATCAATTCATCTTTCTGACCATCATTTCTCGATCTGTAAAATAGGCATAATCCTCTTTCATAGGAGTGTATGAGGGTAAATCCAAAAACATTTATGGAGGTGGTTCAGATGACAGTCTGATAAGTAGGACAGAAAAACAAATCAACTAAGGGAATTTTCTGTATGAGAAAGGGCCAGTCTCAGGGATGTACAACTTGTAGCAGGCTCTGGACCTTTAATTTGATGTCTTTGACCATGGGCATCCAAGCAAAATATTCCAAGTACCACTTCAAGAAGAAGCTGGGGGAACCACTGGTGCAGGGTGAGCATAACTACAGGAGGAGGAGAGGTATTTTTGTTGGTGGAAGCTTCCTAAGGAGCAAGAGAACTAATCCAGCAAGAAATATATTTTGAAGTCTGGTACTGGTACAATGGTCCTTTAATAAATGATGTCTGAGGGGATACGAGTGGGGGCACAGGGGCACTAGGCTAAGAAATGTAATTCTGGTTGTATTAATATTAATGGAGGTTACTAATACAAAATATAATAGTCTTGTTTATTTCCATGATATTTTGGAGAAGAGATTTTGATTCACCTTATTTCAAGTATATAAAAGATGAATCATACTTAACACCATGAGAATTATTCATTTACAATTCATGAACCAACATTAGAGAGTGAAAGCATTTAAAATAAACTTGATAGGAAAGAGCAAGAATGCACAGAGGTCAAATACCTTGGGTGTTTAAAGTCCTTCAGCTCTGAAGGAGCCTTTCAAAGCTTTTTTCCACTGCATATATCAATGAATTGTGACATCTCTATACAATGCAGTAGCACAGATCAAATGTAAAAAAACAGTACAAATTCCATTCACCAACCACAAGTAAAGATTCATTAAAACCCTGAACTTTCTACAACGCAGGAAGGGATATGAAATCACATTCAGAAAAGCACATCATTCAATGAAGCCCATTAGGGCCCTGATCCTATCATCTGATCCACACAGGCAGAACCTTGCAGGGACCCTGTAGTTAACTGGGTGCTTTGTCTGAGTCTGAGCAGGTCTGAGGGCAGGACTGGGACCGAATTTGTTACTGAATCATTCACATGTGGGTACGTTCCTATTCGTTTAGAGTGTCAGAAATAAAGCCAAGAATTCAGACTGATTTAAAGTATCTGATTTCAACCAATACAGAGAAGATTACGGGTCATAATTTGCCCGCAGTCTTTGAAAAGTACTGTCACTGGTGTCAACGGGAGCTCTATGCACAGACTTGGGACAGTGTAAAAAACCAAGTATTGGTTACAATCAGGCAATCTGTTTTATTTAGATCCCACATAAGATCATTCAATTCCTTGAGCATTTCAGTTGGACTGAGACAGCACTGTTAAGAGAACGCTTGAAAGCCCAGTTAAAGCAAGAGTACCATTCGAAAGTAGCTTCAAAATACGTACAATTCTCCGCTGTGTCTGAAATTGCTTTCAAAATGAATGTAGTTCATATTGGTGTCATGGGAGCATTTTTTGTTTCAATTGTCGCACACAGGAAAAAAATAAACTTGAAACTGATTCACACAAACTCAAACATGCCTCCCATTCTCCCATCAGGTGGACTTTTTACAGCAAAGCCAATGAAAACATGTTTCTATGTCTATACTGAACGGGCATAAAACAATAAAAATTATTTCAGCTGCTGCAGTTCAGGAAGTAAAACAAAAACACTAAGTAGGAGCAAGGAAGAAAAAATATTCCTGGCTTTCAGTCTCCTTGTTCTCTCTCTAGCCTTATTGTCCTGCTGCTAAAATAAGTAGCTCACTGGAAAGAAAGCTTCACCACCACTTTCATAAAGAGGTTTGTTTTTTGACGATGTTTTTTAACTCCCACAAAGTGCTTTTTGATCGACTCCTTGGGAAAAAATAACAGCAAAAAAAGCCAAAGTGAAATATTTTGTATTAACAGTGGGAAGTCAACCTGTGAAAAAGCACACAGACAGCGTATGGTGTTGTGCATTTACTGAGAGTACGTGCAGTGGCTGCAAGTTGAAATCCTGTTGCTGCGATCTTGCAGAATACAAATAGGGTCAGAGTTCTTAAGAGCACAGTAGCAGGGAAAAACGCCAAACCAAATTCTGCTCTTGGGTGTACGCACAGTGGTATTCTGTACCGGGGTTGCCTGAGATCAAAGGAGTTGGCTCCACATATGCCAGGAGTCAATTGGCCTACTGTGTCTTATTTAGATCACATTTTCTATATAAAGCCAAGCTAATTTTCTGCCACCACAAGCAAAACGTTACTTCTGTGCGGTCATTTCAATCCTTCCCCCTCCCCTAAAGCCCACCACACCCGTGATATCTTTTTGGTTTTGATATTTGGAGAACCTATTAAAACCCATGAAGTATTTGGATGTGCTCCAACTCCCACTTTAGGACAGGTTACTGAGGGACTCAGACCAGCATAAGCCCAGATTCCTTTGCTCTCCTCACATTCCCTCTGCTCCCAATTCCACCATTCTGCACCTAGACGGCTGTACAATGGAAAAGAACAACAATGACCCAAATAATGGCTTATGTTTAATGTATTTATTTGGTTTTATTTAAGATGCAAATCCTTAAGTTCCACATCAACAGTTAATTCTGTAAAAACATTTTGCAAAATAATTCAGATTGACCCAGTGTTAACACTATAATGCTCCACAGCCAAGAGAAAGCAGGTGCCCTTCTACCACCACCCCCTACTTTAGTTAAACCCATCCTCTCAGAAAAAAAAAGCCTAGATAAAATACATAGGTTTTCCAATGTGTTCTGAAGGCAATCCGGCAATACTCACTTAGGGTCCAACCACCAGCTGGGGACTGCAGGAGTACATTAAACTCTAGTCACTCCTCCCTACCCCCGACACAATTCTACTTGGAGGGAGGCCCAGCAGGAAGGGCCAGCTGGGAATTGCTCAGCACTGAGGGAACCCCCTCCCCCAAATGAGTTATGGAGTCTCAACTCTCTGTGTGATGCCTGAATGGCACACAGTGAGCAAAGTGGGGATTAACTCTGCCCCTGTAATTTTTAGGAAGAATTCTAATATATTGTAAAAATAAAATGAAAAACAGAAAGGTAGTATTCAGGCTCAATGTTATTAAACATCAGATCTAAATAATGCCACCATAAGATCACTTTGATTTTACACTGGATGCTAAGGAACAGATTTTACAATCACTGCAATAGGATCAGAGACACGAGGGTCTAACTTTTACATCACACCAAAAACAACAACAAA
This sequence comes from Lepidochelys kempii, assembly GCF_965140285.1. Classification (NCBI taxonomy): domain Eukaryota; kingdom Metazoa; phylum Chordata; order Testudines; family Cheloniidae; genus Lepidochelys; species Lepidochelys kempii. The sequence continues at coordinate 176,040,505 of NC_136382.1, read as the reverse complement.
AAACTAGTCAGAGCCAGGTAAAGCTCCAAATTTGGGCTGACACACAGGTCAGTGAATATGTCGCCCAGAGATTGCAGAAGTCGTAGAATGCTGCAGCCAGAGCTTTAACTAGATCCAAACTAATTGACCCTATTACATGAAGTGTTGTAGCTGTGTTGGTCCCAGGGTGGGTGAGGTAATAACTTTTATTGGATCCTCTTCTGTTGGTGAGAGCTTACATAGAGCTCTTCTTCAGGTCTTCCACAGGCCAGAACTGAAGAAAAGCTCTATGTAAGCTCCATAGCTTCTCTCTCTCACTAACAAAAGTTGGTCTAATAAAAGATATGACCTCACCCACCTTGTCTCTCTAATATCCTGGGACAAACACAGCTACAACACTTCAAGTAGTAGGGTCAATTAGTTTGGATCTAGTTAAAGCTCTGGCTGCAGCATTCTACGACTTCTGCAATCTCTGGGCGACATATTTACTGACCTGTGTGTCAGCCCAAATTTGGAGCTTTAACTCTGACTAATTATTTTTTTTGTATGGTTTAAAAGTTAGACCTTTAACATGATTTAAATGTAGTTTTGTTTGGTTGAATAAATATTTAACATCCTGGACAGTGAACTTGTTCCTTCCTAATGTTTCTTTTCATCCTGACACAATGAATCAATGGATCTCTGCCAGAGTTATCCCACCTTAAGAAGGGACAAGATGCGTATCCTCCAGATGAGGTGGCCACTGAGTGTCCTGAGTTGCACTGTACCTTTTTTGCAGCCTGTGCTATGTTTAATATTGGTATATTTATGTCATATCGGTGTAAGAGACTTACACATTTAAATAATACGAGACTATCTGGCTCATTAAACCACTGTAAACATATAATTTCCACACAGTATCAAAAATCTTGAGACCCTTTTAATGATAAGTTAATTTTTGAAATGGGGCCAAATTCACCACTGGTGTAAGCAGGGCACAACCCATTTGATGTCAGTGGCATTGTGCCTGCTTATGCCAGCAATGAATTTGGCCCATACTGTATAATTTACTTTGGCAACACCCAAACGAATAGCTGCAGTATCACTACTTGGCAGTACTTTGTATGCATGAACACTTAAGAACAATGCATTCCCTCTGGGGTTCACAAATTGGTTAAGACAAAATCAGAACCAAAATCAAACCTTTACCAATTCCACAAATCAAACCTCTTCTGAAGCTCAAGAAGGTTCCATTATCTTTTTGATTTTTCTGTTTTCATGAGCATCTGCACTTTTTAGTTCTGAGTGGGATTAGAAGCAGATTCACTTGATAATAAGAAAATTTATTCTTGTATTTTTTTCTAGCCCAACTAGAGACAGGAGGTACCAGTTCTGACAAGATTCCCAACCCAGTAATGCAGAGCAAAGAGGTCTTTTTAGTATAGGTTTAAACAACAAAATATTCATCATTTAAAACCTCGCAAAGCTCTCAGAGCCCTCACCTCCCACTGAATTCAATGGAGTAAGAAAACTTATGCTACACGTATATATGTGCATGATTAAAAATCCTCATATCTATCTAAATATCTAGAATCTAAGGAGACCAAAAGCAGCAATCTGAAAATAAGTATTTTTCGTATAGTATCAAAATAATCTGCAATGCCTGGACAGCTGCTGCTGTTCAGCAGAAGGGCAATAACACCTAAACTGAATAGACACACTATCCTTACTTGATCTGACTGTGCAATTCCTATTAATGCCAACAGCAACTGCACAAATAAGAGCCATATGACGCCACATGCAACATTCATGAGTTGTCAGGAACTCTGTTTTTAAGCAGACTCTTACTGCAGCAGATTAGTAGTTCAAGTTCTACCCTCCACACACACCCATCCACCTCTTCCTGAGCCATCAGCTGTTCTAGACTGCCATGAGGACAGGGGTCAATGTTAATGTCTGCAGGGAAAGTCCCCCAAGATGTATGTCTGTTTGATATGTGATTCCCCCTCACATGATGAGAAGCCACCTACTCTGTCCCTAACCCCTTTTCAGCTTTGAAGATTCCAAACCACACCAACTCGAGACAGAGGCATTTCTCAGCTGGTTTCCACAGGATTTAGTTCTCCTTCATTCATGGGAGTAGAGAGGAATATCTGGTCCTATGTTTTGGCATTTCTGGTTCATACTGAAATTGGTAGTTTTTCTGCAGCTACCAAGCAATATTAAAGTAATCATAATCTTATGTTTACAAAGAGCTGTCAATCACTCTGTGGCATTAACAATATTTTCAAAGGCTTGCTTTGGGTGTAGGCTGGGGAAAGGGATGCATTTCTGATTTCTCCACTTCCTTCCTATGATTGTCTGTTCTTATAATAATATACTAAATACAATCTATCTGGGTATATTTTTTCCCTTTTTATTTGTGACTACTACGCTACAAGAAACTTGCAAAATTCTGATTCGTTAACACAGTCAGTCCATGCATTGTTTCATTCATTAAAGGAGCTCCATGTTAATTGCTAGTGATGAACTGTGGAATTCCATGTATGTAGATATGAAATGTGAGTTTTCTTGAATATTTGCTTATAATAAGAAAAGGAGTACTTGTGGCACCTTAGAGACTAACCAATTTATTTGAGCATAGCTTTCGTGAGCTACAGCTCACTTCACTTCAACTTGGTTATCATACACATTGTAAGGAGAGTGATCACTTTAGATAAGCTATTACCAGCAGGAGAGTGGAGTGGGGAAAGGTATTTTTTCATGCTTTGTGTGTATAAAAAGATCTTCTACACTTTCCACAGTATGCATCTGATGAAGTGAGCTATAGCTCACGAAAGCTTATGCTCAAATAAATTGGTTAGTCTCTAAGGTGCCACAAGTACTCCTTTTCTTTTTGCGAATACAGACTAACACGGCTGTTACTCTGAAACCTTTGCTTATAATGCCATTCCTCTTCCTTCCCTGGAAGGTTTTGATTACACAGGTTTCTGGGGCTACATTACATGTTGCTCTGTTTTGATGTGAGTTTTATTCAGCCTTTAAAAACAACAAGTACTTTCACTGGTTAACACTGTGCAACTTTGGATTTCCCTTTTCTTTTCTCCTGGTATGCTCTGTGGGAAACAGTTGGAAAACTCTGTCTAGTAACCTTTCACATTATTGATAGTTTTCACCATTTGGCACAACAGTGAGGCTGTAAGTACTAGTCACTGTTGCTGGATTTGCAGCATGAAGCATTCTACTATTGGTAGAATGTGCAGTCCCCATTTGGAATACACAAGGCTAATCTACAGCATTAGTCTGCAAAAACATTCTTTCATAGATAAAGAAAAGGAGCTCTTGCTTATTTTAAAATTATGAGAACCCCTAAGCAATCCTGTTTCTGAAACTGGATTCAGACACAATGACTTCAAAGGGAATGGCTGGGGCACTCAGATCTTTTGAAAATCAGACCATTTATTTAGATACTTCATAGGAGACTAACTTTGGGCACTTGTTTTTGAACGTGCTGGCCAAAGTTTGCATCAAATTTCTGGATTTTAGACCTTGAGAAGAACTGAACACTGAAAACTAAACATACCATTTCATGGATGCTCCGAAGTAACTTGCTATTAATGAAATACCAAGGCTGCAAAATAGGTTCTGAAGGAAAGGAAATTAAAGTGTGAATTAAGTGTGATTAAGGAAATTAAAGTGTGAAGGAAAGGAAATTAAGTGTGAATTACACTTTACGATACACTAATTACAATGTAGTTACATTGCAACTATAGTATAATTACACTATACTCTATTCTAAAACTAATACCTACAAATCAGCAGTAGTAAAATCTCTAACTACTAGGAAAGCAGTATAGTAGCAATTCCCCGTCCTCATATTCCTAGGATTCCTCCTCCCTCTGCTGCTCCTAGTCTGCTCGTGATCATTATGAATCATGAGGTGCCGATCACCATGCAGTTCAACCATGGTTCCTACTTCATGAGGAAAACCTGAGATATATATATAAAGCTATCTTCAATCTCCTTCACTTCTGTGGATGTGTCGGTGAAGATTGCTACTCAGTGTAATGGACAGCCATGGCATCCAAGTATGGGGCCAGACAAAATGAAACAGAAGCTTACCAGAAGCATATGCTACCTTCAGTGTTTCCACAGAAAGAGCCAGAGGCAAGGTCAGAGAGTACAAAGAGTGTCACTGTACTGTAATCACCTTCCCTTTGCCTGCGCTTGTTAAGGGTGCAAGTTCTTCTCAGGTCTTGGATAAAACCTTGACATACTACTGATGGGGGGAAAGTGGTCCTTATGGTAGGTCTTTAAAAGAGATTCTAATGCAGAAATGATGTCATCAGATGCAGATAAGCTGCAAAAGTAAGATCAGGGCTATATGCAGTGCTCCCAAAGATAGGTGCAAGAAGATTATAGCAATCATTTCTCAAAATAATTTCCCATGCTAGACGGTGATCTCAAAACACAGCATTTACACTAGAGTTCATTGAGATATGCACACTAACAAAATATACCTAATGTATCCATTCCCACACGGGAAAAGCCAGCAGCTGCTCAGGAGGCTGGAAAAAGCAAGTCAGGAGAAAGCCCTTAATTATATCCTTAAGGTTCTCTTGAGTCTGAATTGATGCAATAATGTGTAAACCAGGTGGTGAAAACAGTGCTTGGACTGTTCTCTCACTGAGGAGACTTGTTACTGATCAGATAACAGCTGATGTGTTATAGAAGTGATTCTGATAAGGCAATTTATCCTTGGCCTTAAAGCACATCATCATAGAATTTGCTTGCAACCCACAACTAGTCTAGCAAATCTAGTCAATGTAAGGGAAAGGATAAGTCTCCCTAAAAAAACATGAAATGTTTACCGGCAACATGAAGGAAAAAACTGAAATTAGGCCACGGGACCAGAGTATAATCTGTTTTATACTAATATACTTCCATTGAGTTTAGTGGAGTTACTTAGATTGCTGTGAGATCAGAATCAGGCACATACTTCTAGGAGTGACTTTAAATCACTGGGTGAGGGGAAGGTTGATTATATACACACTTTTTAAAAGAATCACATGATAAAAATGTCATGGTTGCAAAGTGAAGCACTCAAAAGTCAGGAAATGCCAGAATTAAGGTTGCCAGTGCAACCTTAATTTGTCCCCTTTGTGTGTATGCGTTATGATACAGTTCTTGATTACATGATCACATTCTGCCTCATTCAGGGTAGGGATGATACTCTGGGCATAAATCAGGATTGTGTAGTGAAAGAGACTTGTCTATAGGACCCTTGTCTCATTTGCTGCAATAATTTGAAGGTGTGTAGTAAATGTGGTAGGAACTGCAGGAAGAGAATAGATGGTTCATGCAGTGAATGCCACTCTGAAGAACCAGATTCTATCCCATGCCTATGCCAGAGTTCCGACATAATGCTAGACAAGTCACTTCAAACAAAAGATTCACAGCTGGCCATTAATTCTTTATTTTCTGGGCCTGTCTTGTAGAAGTGCTGAGCACCCTCAACTGCAACCAAAGGTGATTGGAGCTGTGCTTTGAACATATAAAATGCTATATAATGCTAAGCACTGTGAAAAATCAGGCCCTTTGTGTCTTCAGATCGGGCGGACATTTTTGACAAATTAGCAGACATTTTTGACAATTTTGTTTCTCTGTGCCTCTTAGTTTCTCTGTGCCTCAGTTTCCCAGCTGTACAATAGGAACAACAACAGCACCTAATTGCACAGGGAACTATGAATATAAATTCATTCATGTTTGTGAAACTACAGAAATACCCATGAGGAAATTAATAATTTTATATTCAGGCAGGGTTTGAATGGTGTGTGTTAAATAAGATCTGAGGCTACCCACTGAATGAGAGATCCTAGGAAAAAAACAGCATGTAGTCATGTAACTAAAGAGTGTATCATAATGTACACACACTGGGATGACAGTAAGGTTACCTGGGCAACCATCATTCTGGCATTTCCTAAATTTTGAGTGCTTGGCTTTGCAACCTTAATGTTCTTTTAACTTTTTTTGTGATGTAATTTTATATAGAAGGCACAGAGTTCTTGTTTTTAGATAAGCATTTAAAGGCTTGCCAGGGAGAGGACAATTAACTTACACTTTACAGACACATTCCCATGGGACCTAAGCCAGTGTGCACTGTGTGGTGAATGGAGTTTGGATAGGTATCATGTAAACTCTTATATGCTATGTCCAACAAAGTAAGACATTCTTCAGGAAACCTTAAGAAAAGGTTTACATGGAGATGCGGGGGGTGGGGGGAAGAAAGAGATAATCCAAACGTTCACTTCCATGAGGCTATAGCAAAAGAGAGTAAGACTAAGTGGATGGAAAGAGTCAGGTAAGTGTACGAAAATGGAAATGATCCTCTTTAAAAAGGTTGTGAATAAAATCCTGGCTCTATGGAAGTCAATGGCAAGGCTCCCATTGACTTTAATAGGGCTAGGATTTCACCCTATCAATACACTTGTGAATAGGGAAGATACACTAAAGGAAGGGAAAACTTGTCAGAGCTGCTGACTAATATTATCAACTTTAGAAGCAGTTTTTTATATTTTTTTGCCTTGTCAGCAGTTTACTTGTATATCTGTGGTATGACTCTGAGCTTATATCCTCAAAGGCCTGGCCCACAATATCTAGGGAAACATTACAGGGGGTGCTGACAGAGGAGGGACATGTTTAACCTTGGCAGGAGGGAAGGAGGGTAGCTTAACAATAAGCGTTTTTCTTTTTGAAAGCAGCTGGCTTCTTGAACTTCACTTAAGCAGAGGAAGTAACATCCAGCTGGGCTATTGCTATAACAAAGGCTTGGACTAGTACAGAAGCAAGGTCGGGAAAAAAGGGGAGGAGGAGAAGTCTGACATCTTCTAAAATAAGATACTTTGTAAGTCAGTGTGGTTAACTGGGTCCAAAGACCTGAGAGGCTGAAATCGTCTCTGCCCAGCTAAATTTAAAGAGCAGTTTGGGGTCTGAACAATCTCAGAGACTGTTGCAGATGAGGTTTTAAAGGCATAAGAAAGAGAGACCCCCACCAGTCAGGCTGAGTTTCACTGTCTCGCTAAAAAAAGGAGTATTTAGACATTAGAGTACTATGGTGATGAGTGCCATTTACATAGAGAAAGAGATGTTTTCGTTTTTCTCACAGGTCTCTCAGCCATATTTAATATCCCCCCCCCGCTTTTTATTTTTTTTAGTATGCCTAGATAAGAAGGAAAACTCAGATAAGTAGAGTTCTGCAATGGTTCTTTGAAAGGTCTGAACTTGCACTGTCCACTCTGGGTGGAGCAGAGTAATGCTGCGGTGCTAACAGGAGACTCAGGCTCTCCTGAATTGGCTCCCCAAAATTCTGCAATTTCAAGTGTCACTCATGCCTGTTCCAGTGTAATACGATTGCCCTTGACCAATCAGGGAAAGCTCTGATGTAAGGGAGAAAGACTAGCCTCAGCTGGTATCATTTCCTAAATGTATAACATCAAATAAAGATAACCTGGGTGTAACCTGGAACTAGTAACTAGGCTCCCAACTGTGTCCCAGCCCAAGTACTAAGTGAAACACTTACAAATCCATCCCAAAGGACTTCACAAACTATACACAGTTTTTACTCCTGGAACTCAGCCACTGCTAGGGTGGATGGCAGCTGCTAGAGGAAAAGGTGTACAACATACTGCACAACAGAAAGAGACATTTTTGGCCAAGGAGGCCTAGGACAAACCCCTACTCTTGCTGGAAGAACCATGGGACATTTATTGTCCACGCAGGGTAAACAGGACTTTTGTTTATAGAAGTCTCCTGTGAAAAATCTAAATGATGATTCTATTAATGGTTACATGGACGTAACTAGTACTACAGAAGCCCACAATCACTATTTATGTTTGGGTGGCTTTTATAGCTCTAAGAAAGGGGAAATAAAACAATGAGCTGCTGCACCACTCTGATCTTCAAATAAACTCTGACGTGGCAACCACCAAGGCCAAGGAGTTACACAAGCAGGTTCCCATGTATCCAGATGAAAATGCACAGCACCCCTTAACATGCCCAGAATACTCTTGTCTATTATTCAGAAACTTCACAGACAAAACAAATAAGAACTGGAAGGTGGGACATCTGGTAAAAAACAAAAACAAAACAATGTACCTTTTCTATTGAGCTGTTCTTATATGCCTGGGAGTTTTCTGTGGAGTATTTAACAGATGTGGAGCTTATAAAATGGTATTCAGAAGAGCTAGGAGCCAAGGTGACATGACTTCAGATCAGCAGAAGCTTTATGAAGACTAAGTTTATCATTCAGATTTCTTGAGTTTGGCCAACTTGTCAAATCTAGGCTGCTTATTGGGTTAGACATATCCATTTGCATCCTTCTTGAAGGAAGCAAGTGGTATATGAATGGCTGAGGATTTACATACTCCCTTTCTCCAGCTCACTAAAATATTGCAGGATAGTGTGGTACTTCTCAGAGGTTCAGCAAAGGAGTAGGATGCAGAGGTGCAAAGAAAAAGGGTGTTTTCCTAACTATATAGTTTAAACAATTTGGATTATTCTTAGGACTGGCTCACAGTTCTCCTTTGATATATCTGCCACATCTTAAAACCATTCTGACATCCTAGACACCAATCAAAATATGAGGAGAAAAAATCCCTTTTTCATGTTGGGCCACTATTCTGTGTTTTCTCTTTCTGTTTTCTTTAAGGAGAAAGACTACAGGTTACCTCTATCAGATTCTGAGCTTTCCTAAAGGCAAACATTGAACATGAATGCCTATTGCTTAGCTACCATTCTGTGATAGGAATGATAGAGTCGGCCTCAAAGAGAAACTAAGTGGAAAAAAGAAAATCAAAGGGCCAGATTTCGGCAAGACCTTGTGCAGGAGTTCGTTCACAAAAAAGCTGCCTTCCCTTTCCTGATACGCCCTGCACAGGGACCAGGTACAGTGAGAGCCCATGATTTCCACCCTTGCCTATCTTCCTGGCTTCTTATTATACCTCCCCTCCCCTCTTTGCTAGGTGATGCCTGCTTCATCATTCCTTGCATTTCCTTCTCCCTCTCCTGTCTTATCTTCTTCCAGGCCAGCAACTCTCTCTCTACCCCAAGTGCAGCAGACTCCCACTTTCCCCTCCTTTAAAGCATTCTGGAAAACCAACTTCCCTCTTGAAGCCTTCATATGCACACCCTAGAGAATATACGGCTATTTCCATTTCCATTTTTTTAAACTAGCAAACAAAAACCTTGCAAATTGTTACTATCATCTGGAGATTGCCGAGCTGTCTTATCCATCCTTACACTGCTTGACCCAGATGAATCCTTTTTAATGTCTTGTTTTGAGGGTGAGGACAATGTCAGCACTTAAATAAATAAATTATTGGAGGAAAACTTATCTTTGAAAAGTTTCTAGTTTTTCTCAATAACGTAAGATAATTTAAATCAGGAAGAGCAAATTGTATCGAGACCCTCAGCTCAGGAAACACAGCATTTATAGAAGGGTGGTGATACAATAGGAGATTAATAAAAAGGAAGATCCAGTACTTGGCAATTCCACTGGAAATCAGCAGCCCCACTGACACAAGTTTAAGGAAATGAGCTGAGTTTCTTAGAAAATTTGGTACAAGTGCAAAAGAAAACGTACAGCTTTTAAATAGAACAAGATATTTTTAAGGGCTTTGGCTAAATATTGTGATATTTACTTTGAACTACTGCCCAACAAACACCAGTGCACATTACCAGGCAACAATCCCATGTTTGTTAGTTACACTTTAGTACCAATCCTGTAGAATCATAGAAGATTAGGGTTGGAAGACACCTCAGGAGGTCATCTAGTCCAACCCCCTGCTCAAAGCAGGATGAACTCCAATGGAATGATCCCAGCCAGGACTTTGTCAAGCTGGGCCTTAAAAACTTCTAAGGATGGAGATCCCACCACCTCCCTAGATAACCCATTACAGTGCTTCACCATCCTCCTAGTGAAATAGTTTTTCCTAATATCCAACCTATACCTCCCCAACTGCAACTTGAGACCATCACTCCTTGTTCTGTCATCTGCCACCACTGATAACAGCCCAGCTCCATCCTCTTTGAAACCCTCCCTCAGGTAGTTGAAGGCTGCTATCAAATCCCCCCATTCTCTTCTCTTCTGCAGACTAAATTACCCCAGTTCCCTTAACCTCTCATCATAAGTCATGTGTTGTTCCTCGTTGCTGATCTCTCTCCAATTTGTCCACATCCTTTCTGTAGTGCAGGGCCCAAAACTACATGCAATACTCCAGATGTGGCCTCACCAGTGCCAAATAGAGGGGAATAATCACTTCCCTTGATCTGCTGGCAATGCTCCTAGTAATGCAGCCCAATATGCCATTAGCCTTCTTGGCAACAAGGGCACACTGTTGACTCATATCTTGTCCACTGTAATTCCCAGGTCCTTTTCTGCAGAACTGCCACTGAGCCAGTTGGTCCCCGGCCTGTAGTGGTGCATGGGATTCTTCCACCCTATGTGCAGGACTCTGCATTTGTCCTTGTTGAACCTCATCAGATTTCTTTTGGCCCAATCCTCCAATTTGTTTAGGTCACTCAGGACCCTATCCCTACCCTCCAGCGTATCTACCTCTCCCCCCAGTTTAGTGTCATCTGCGAACTTGCTGAGGGTGCAATCCATCCCATCATCCAGATCATTAATGAAGATGTTGAACAAAACCGGCCCCAGATTGACCCCCAGGGGCATTCCTTTTGGTACCGACTGCCAACTAGACATGGCGCCATTGATCACTAGCCGCTGAGACCGAATATCTAGCCAGCTTTCTATCCACCTTATAGTCCATTCATCCAATCCATACTTCTTTAACTTACGTCCACCGCTTTTCCCAAATCCACAGAGCCAGTTGTCTCATCACAGAAGGCAATCAGGTTGGTCAGGCATGACTTGCCCTTGGTGAATCCATGTTGACTGTTCCTGATCACCTTTCTCTCCTCCAAGTGCTTCCAAATGGATTCCTTGAGGAACTGCTCCATGATTTTTCCGGGGACAGAGGTGAGGCTGACTAAACTACAGACTAGTCAGCCTCACCTCTGTCCCCGGAAAAATCATGGATTCTCCTTCTTCCCTTTTTTAAAGATGGGCACTATATTTGCCTTTTTCCAATCGTCCAGGACCTCCCCTGATTGCCACAAGTTTTCAAAGATAATGGCTTTGCAATCACATCAGCCAACTCCCTCAACACCCTCGGATGTATTAGATCTGGATCCATGGACTTGTGCACGTTCAGTTTTTCTAAATAGTCCTTAACCTGTTCTTTCACCACTGAGGGCTGCTCACCTGCTCCCCATGCTGTGTTGCCCAGGGCAGCAGTCTGGGAGCTGCCCCTTGTCTGTGAAGACCAAGGCAAAAAAAGCATTAAGTACTTCAGCTTTTTCCACATCATCTGTCACTAGGTTGCCTCCCCCATTCAGTAAGGGTCCCACACTTTCCTTGACCTTCTTCTTGTTGCTAACATACCTGTACAAACCCTTCTTGTTACCCTTCACATCCCTTGCTAGCTGCAACTCCAATTGTGCTTTGGCCTTCCTGATTACACCCCTGCATGCTTGAGCAATATTTTTATACTCCTCCCTAGTCATCTGTCCAAGTTTCCACTTCTTGTAAGCTTCCTTTTTATGTTTAAGCTCACCAAAGATTTATCTGTTAAGCCAAGCTGGTCCCCTGCCATATTTGCTATTCTTTCTGCACATCAGGATGGTTTGTTCTTGTGCCTTCAATAAGGCTTCTTTAAAATACAGCCAGCAATCCTGGACTCCTTTCCCCCTCATAATAGCCTCCAACACTTCTGTCAATGTCAGCATTTCTGCCCAAGTAAGGACTTCAGGATTGAGACCAATATTTATAGGGAAGAACAAAATTGCAAGTGATAGGGCAACCTTATTGAGAAGAAGGGGGGGGGGGCGGGAAATAAATAACCTTGAGAGGAAACCGGTATGAACAGCACATTTTCAGGTAAAACAAAGGCACAGTGTCAACATTTGTTTAGTTGAAGGCATGTGGGGGAATGAATTAGTTTGGATATACCAGGGATCATATGATCAAAACAACTTTGGTTCCAATGCACATAGGAGAATATGACCTCAATTTGGATAAATTAGTTTTCCAAATAATCAAAAACAGAAGGTAGTTAATAATGATCACATATTTATTAAGTCATAAGAGCTTTCATCAATTCAATATAAAGGAGGGGGAAAAATCAAACCCTAAAAAAAACCAACCCAGGACATTTCAAAAGTTAAAACTGAATCTTCAGCTTGATTCTATCACTTTGTGCTTATATCATGGGATAAATAATAACAACAAGAGGACATATTATTTGTAAAAAATTAAATATATATTATTTGTATAGCCACAGTGTGCTAAGCGAATGCAATACAAACTGGAATTCCTTGTAACATCTTATGTAGCACAGTACACAAACCGGGCAGGATCCTGCAGTCACCGCATACACTATGCTCCCACTGAAATTAATGGATATTTTGAGTTCTCAAGTAATGCAGGATCAGGCCCATTTTAATGCATGCACCATTGTGTAAGAAAGTGTGCACTTAGAATGATACATACAATGATTTTGTTTTCAAGCACAAGAAGAGAAACAGTGTATTAGATATTTTCTGGGATATTTGTGAACACTAATCATGTTCTAATCAAACATGACTGAATGCCTTTTTTAAAACAATTCTTTCAACTGAGACTGAGCATGGATGGAACATTCAGCCTAAAAGCAATTTCAGAAAATGGTGAGCAACTGAAAAAGGGATATGTAGAATGGCAGACAGTAGGAGTCATGAGTGCTCTGCACCTTTTAGGACCATGCCCACAAGCACATTTCATCCAAAACGAACCCAAAGTGCTTTATAAACTGATAACAGCCATCATTACACCCACCACATTTTGCTGCTTGATCTTTTGCATTTGACATTATGATAATGACAGTAAACAGAATAACAACTTGTACCTGCAGCCTTAAAACGAGCAATAATGTGTATGATGATATAATTCCTTTCTTCTTTTAGCAAAAATGACAAACAAGGAAATATTTTAAATAGACTTTTCATAGGGAAATGTAGACAAACCTCACTACACCAGTAAGCAGAAGACTGTTAGGATTTTAGCTCTGCACTCCACACAGACAACTTATTTTTGCACAGCTTATGCCTACTTCCCAAACTGATTTTGTCTGCATATAAAAATAACAGCCTTTGTTTTTCTAATTTATATATTGAATATGGTTTTATTTTGTTGCTGTTCATCTGACAGAATTTAGCTTTTATAGAGGGAACACAGAAAGATTGCAAATCTTGTCAGTTAGCCAAATTTAAATTTACACAAATCTAGGCTCTGAATTCTCTAGCCTGTGTTTCTCAGGGATATAGTATGGAACAGTCCTTTAGGGTTAAATGATTCAAAATAAGCACTTTTTATCAGCTGTGCATCTCTAGAAGTTTCTTTTTAAAATCAGAGCCTAATTATTGCATGTATGACTTTCCCCCGTGCCACTCTTGGATTGCAAGATGTTTTTCTTGTCATACAAGCAGGTCTATAAGAAGCCCAAACAAGTTCAGAAAGAGTTATATAACATTTTTTGCATTTTTGGGGGCTATAATTAGAGCGATAAGATTATGGCAGAGATCCTAGAACAGATTAAGGATAGAATTCTATGATGAATGAAAGTTTAGGTCATTAGAAGTGCAGACCTAAAAGTTCTGCGTGTGGTGTTTTTTTTAATGAACACGCAGTTAAACATCCAGGACAATCAAATCTTATATTAACATACACCTTCAATGAAACTCATTAATAGTAGTGGTGTAGAAGTTAAAAAACACAAAACAAAACAATGTGCTACTAGCAAGCCTGGCTCAAAAGGTGTGTTCTGCATCTACACTGACGGTGATTAAGTAAAGGGACACATTTCGTCTTAGATGCATAATGAAAAGTATTAAAACACTGCTGGTGGTCAGAAGTAATTTGGGTGGACAGAAGGGTCAAGAATCTTACTAGAATCAGATTGTAGCACTCCTGCAATTACGTAAGAACATTAACTTTACAATAATCAAATCTCCTGGTTCTGAAAGAATGCATTTCGTTGAATGAAGGCAATGAAAGGCAAATCGTTTTTATAGGACAGGGAGTAAGTCTGCAGCTGGAGGAGCATCTTGAAATGTTAGAAAATGAAAAGCTAAGAGTTTCTGCTTTGAAAATTGAAACAAATGATACATTTACTTCACCTTCAGTATGGATAGGATTGTTTTAGAGCAAAAACCTACTGGTAGTCTTCCACTTGAAAGCAAGACATGGCTAGTTCACCAAATTAACACATTAATGCATTCACTCTCAATAGACAACTTCTCTATGTTAGAGATGTGGCTCTATGATGTGACCCATGGAAAGCCAGGCATCTGAACAATCTGATTGTTGGGGGCCAGTCAATTGGTTTATGTTCAATGCCAAACCCCTTGATGGAGGGGAGCAGCAGGCTACATTCCCAATAGCCATCTGTGACCCTCCCAGCACCATGCATGTTAGGGGGCCCTGTAATACATGGGAGATAAGGATACTTCATCTCAGTCCTATTGGATTTCAGTGTTTTTCCCACAGATGAAACCCCCTTTACTTGGATTCTGAACCATCTTTCAGTGTTTAGCTCTTCAGGGACTTCAGAAACAATTAAAAAAATGATTTAGTTCAAAAACATTAATTTAGGCAGAACCCTTGTTTAAAATCACCTCAACAAACATGGTTTTAAACTCCTGTGTGGATGGGGCCTTAATTGCAAAAAATCACGTAAAGGAAAACTCAAGTCACTCAAAGAAAGAAGCCACAAATTTCTGGAGAATGAAGACTAAATTAAAAAGGCAAAATTTCATAACACCACCAAAACTTGTAAGCGTAGCAGGACTGATATTAAAGAAAAGGTTATGAAAATAAGTAGTTTATGTTCAAGGGAAACAGGACAAAAATTGAATGAACAGCAATATGGCAAAAGCATGGATGCTCTGGCCAGAGAAACATGATGGATTAACTTTTTCTATTCCCTGAAAAAAGCTACGGTCTCTCTCATCTCTGATTAAGGACAGGAAGCTAAAGTCTTCCTCATAAATACTAGTGGAGAACTTGGCAAATGGGCAAAACTTCAAGAATCCTTTAAGCAAAAATAGTTACTTGAACAGAGTGTCCAGTACACACACACATCCCCACTAACTGGGCAACCGTAAAACTCACCACCACCAAACCCAATATGAATGGGAATGGAAAAATCATCTGTGCACACCTTTTATTGCACTTCTCCTATGGCTTTTACATTTTTCCCATTCCAGCTCATACACTGATATGTCACAGTGGGTAACACTTAAATACATGTAGCCAGCAGGTCAAAACTCGCTGTATCTGACTAACCTATCCATGTCTTGTCTGAACGCAGAATGTCAAGATTGCAGTCCTCAAACAAACAGCAATGCACGTAGCGATGTTAAACAGAGCAGTCTTTGGGGGAGCAGCCTCATCATGTCTAGAGAATTTTCAGTTTCGCCTGAGTGAAGACTGTTGAAAGCCATACCACGTGGATGGGATGCTTCGTGATGTTTCTGACCCCCAAGGAGATTACATAGATTCCTGGGACCCTGTCTGCTGGCAGCTCAGGGAGAGGCACGCTGTCTCTGGTAGGGAGGGGGAGCCAAGGCAGACTCAGAGTCTGCCTGGCAACCAATAGTGAGTGAGAGGCCCTCCTGGGGAGTTGAGAAAAGGGGAGAAGCCATTTTGGAGCTAGTCTGGAGCCAGCCAGGAAAAGGGCAGGACTGGCTGTGTAGGGAGCTGGTGAGTCCTAGGCCTGAATGTAGGGTTCCCCCTGACAACAGGCCTCTAGGGACCCGACAGCAGATCCCTCCGCTGGTTTTTTCCTTCCCCACTGATGAGTCCCAATTTGTAGAGTTTGCTGGGAAACTTCCCCAGCCAGGCTGAGTTCGCCCTTCGGCTCCCTAGGTGAGTCCAGTCACCACATGGTCAGCTCTGCTCTGTCTGCTAATCCAGGGAAGCTGCCTGCTGAGTGTGTGTCTGGAGGCTGGGCTAGGAGGCTACCGTTTGGATGTTAGTGTAGTTGTGTAACCTACACCTTGAGCCCTGCACCCCTTTGTGGGGAGGGGAATCCTGGGACTGATGCAGCCGGATTCCTGCCTGAGGAGGATCCCTGCCAGCAGAGAGCAGCCCCTCTGCAGTGACTGAGGAGTCCAGAGTCATCTTCGAACCCGAGGATCATTCATGGAGTTTGTGAGTGCACCATCTTGTAGTTAGTCAGGTAATTTGTTTTGGGGACCCCCTACTCCCCGAACTGTGTCCTCAAGCCAGGGAGTAAGGGTTTGAGGATTTTACAACCTGCTGCATATTACACCTGTGGAGGGATTTACCATCTTCTCCCACTTGTGAGTCCTTTGGGCTGTACTGAACCCACTCAGCCACACTGCTAAACCACTGCAAAGAAGAATTTTGTGGCTATAGGTCATCAAGGGCCCCAACAAAGTACGTGTACCAGGGGGACACTAATTTTACATTTGCTACATCAAGTCATGGGTATTTTCAGTGTGGGCACCGGTGACCCTAAAAATAGTGTTTTATCCTGTTATGTTGTATTTGTCTCCTGTTTAATATAATTATTGTGTTGAATATATTGTATGTGTTTGTGTTATTTCTTGGAAGTCTCCAACTATCTGGCAAGTAAGTGGGGATTACCCTGTCGTTAGAATTTTCTGCCCAAGCTGCCCTGGTGACCCTGCCAGGAAGGAGCGAGGGAGGTGGAGGAACCGCCAAATAAGTTCACAGCTGAGTGGGTGGTGGGATCCAAAAGAACCCAGACCTGTAAGCAGATTGGCATTAAAGGAGGGAACCAGGTGGAGAGAGGGCGCTACATGAATAATAGCCAGATAGAAACCACCACAAAAAGGGAAGTCTACAATGTTATGTAATAGGCCCCCATGTTTTTCATGCCTATCTCTGAAAATTCAATTGTGGGAGCTAACGCTGGTCTGTAAGACTGCACAGATGCCCTGCATTGTCATTAACCAACATATAAATCAATGCACTGCAGCCCAGTTAACCTACATCTTGCTATAAAACAGTATCAAAGGTATGAAATCGCATGGCTTTTACCATAGCAAAGATCTGAACTTCAAAGTCTAGTTGGGATCAGAGTTAAATATTATGAAGTTCTTATCCACACTATGAAAAGCTGCCATGTGATGGAACTTATATGCTCAAATGAATATAATTATTTTATCTGTAATTCTTATAAATGCGGGTTCACTGTATATAACACAGGAATTAAAAAATACATCTTTTTTATTTGCAACATTTAAAAAATATTGATTGCATATTTTGTTTCTATGTTTGTTTTACCAAAAGGGGCAATTTACAGGACATCTCAGTGTGTTTTATAAAATACATACTAATGCGGGAGTGATGGTAAAAGACTAAAGGCTAAGGGACTGCTCCAGCTCCTTACAAAATCAGTGGGAGTTTGCTGTAATCTTCAAAGAGCTCAGGATTAGCTCACAGATCCTACTTCACTTACTCATGAGAAAGCTCACTGGAGCTAAATGAAGCTACTCATGTAAATATAGGATAAGGCCAAAGCAGGCAAAAATTACAGCCATTAGGCTCAAAAAAGTATTGGCTAGGGAATCAGAGACATTTGGTAAATGTTCTTGTTGTCTAAAAGAACAAACTGCCTTTCTGTTCAAACAGATACAATTATTCATTTTGCAACTTTCTTCTCCACAACAGTTAATTTCAAGTTAAATATATTCTTACTCGCTGCCTTCACTCAAAGCCTACATATTTTCAGTATTTTGGTGTAATCCTATATTTTGTATTTGTTTCATTGGACTATCAAAGATGAGTTGCAAATATTTTTTCATATTCTTTCAGTTTAACCACCTCTTTTTATAGTATCATAGAAGATTAAGGTTTAAAGAGACCTCAGGAGGTCATCTAGTCCAGGGGTCGGCAACCTTTCAGAAGTGGTGTGCTCAGTCTTCATTTATTCACTCTAATTTAAGGTTTCGCTTGCCACTAATACATTTTTAACATTTTTAGAAGGTCTCTTTCTATAAGTCTGTAATATATAACTAAACTATTGTTGTCTGTAAAGTAAATAAGGTTTTTAAAATGTTTAAGAAGCTTCATTTAAAATTAAATTAAAATGCAGAGCCCCCCGAACCGGTGGCCAGGACCCGGGCAGTGTGAATGCCACTGAAAATCAGCTCGCGTGCTGCCTTTGGCACGCATGCCATAGGTTGCCTACCCCTGATCTAGTCCAACCCCCTGCTCAAAGCATGACCAACACCAACAGCCAGACCTTAAAAACCTCTAAGGATGGAGATTCCACCACCTCCCTAGGTAACCCATTCCAGTGCTTCACCACCTTCTTAGGAATAGTGTTCCCTAATATCCAACCTAGACCTCCCCAACTGAAACTTGAGACCATTGCTCCTTTTTCTATCATCTGCCACCACTGAGAACAGCTCAGCTCCATCCTCTTTGGAACCCCCCTTCAGGTAGTTGAAGGCTGCTATCAAATCCCGCCTCACTCTTCTCTTCTGCAGACTAAACAAGCCCAGTTCCCTCAGCCACTCCTCCTAAGTCATGTGTCCCAGCCCCCTGTTGCCCTCTGCTGGAGTCTATCCAATTTGTCCACATCCTTTCTGTAGTCGGGGGCCCAAAACTGGACGCAATACTCCAGATGTGGCCTCACCAGTGCCAAATAGAGGGGAATAATCACTTCCCTCAATCTGCTGGCAATGTTCCTACTAATGCAGCCCAATATGCCATTAGCCTTCTTGGCAACAAGGGCACATTGCTGACTCGTATCCAGCTTCTCATTGACTGTAATCCACAGGCCCTTTTCTGCAGAACTGCTGCTTAGCCAGTTGGTCCCCAGCCTGCAGCTGTGCATGGGATTCTTCCGTCCTAAGTGCAGGACTCTGTACTTGTCCGTGTTGAACCTCATCAGATTTCTTTTGGCCCAATCCCCCAATTTGTCTGGGTCACTCTGGACCCTATCCCTACCCTCCAACATATCTACCTCTCCCCCCAGCTTAATGTCATCTGCGAACTTGCTGAGGGTTCAATCCATCCCATCATCCAGATAATTAATAAAGATGTTGAACAAAACCGGCCCCAGGACTGATCCGTGGGGCACTCTGCTTGATACCAGCTGCCAACTAGACATCAAGCCGTTGATTACTACCCATTGAGCCCGACAATGTGATAACAGTCTGATCACAGATTGTTACAGTAAAATATTATATATCATTGTAAAAATAAGTAAATGTACAATAGTACCATATAAAGCCTTGTTTCGATCATTATGGGCCTGATCCTTCAGTGGGTTTTGGATTAAGCACCAAATCTGATAACTATTTATCCAGCTTTAATTAATTATGCCACACAAATAGCAAGAATAAGAACCTGAGGCTTAAGTTATTAGATACAGACCTCAAGCCAGATCTTTCATTACTTTTTTTCCTCCAATACAGTTATCAGGTTTGACTAAAAAGATAATCACCTAAATGGATGAAAACATACAATGTTAGCTACAGACATTGATTAGTAATAAAGGAAATGAAATATATTTTTACAGATCAAAAATCCCATCCCACTCTTAGAATAATTAAATCAGATTTTTAATGTCATTTCAACTTAAACCTATTATTGATGAGGTGCACAAACAGGAACAGTCAGTCCCTAATGTTGGTGAGGGTACAAACAGATGGGATCATGGCCAGCGATATTTGGCAAGGGCATAGTGATATGGAACATTACAGCAGTGCTGGAGGATGCACTAAGTTCCTTTAATAATTGCCTAACTCTTTGCATATTTTTAGTATATTTCAAAAAGATAAGACATTTTCTTACATAAATATGTAACCCATATGTTAAACTGACATTCTCCTTGGTTGTGGCTGTAACCACAGCTGGCTAAACACCAAAACAATGGACAAAATATTTTGTTGAATTTCAGTTTTTTTGTGACTAGCTTTACCTGTGACTAATGGAGGAGATCGAGTTGGAGCTCCTTTGTTTGAATGAGTGGGAGTTGCCAGTGGGCCCTTGACTTGGAACTCCGTCCTCTATCAGCTATCTGGTCTAAAATAAACAAGAGTTGACTACCATGCAGCATGCTGCAAGGCCCATCTCTTTCCTCAGGCTGAGAGGTATGTTTTGGTTTGGGTCTTATGGAGGAAGGTGAGGTATTTCCCCTCCCACCATGCCCCACATCATCAGTTGTCTGAGTATATTTCATGTGTTTGTGGGGAAGATGTTGAGGGAATTTTATATTGGGTTTTTTTCATTTCAAGTATGATAGGCTCCTCCATGGTGCTGAGAACACACTGTCCCTGATCCAGCACCGCTCTCAAGCACATGCATAACATAAAACCATGGGTAGACCTACCCACCTGCTTAGAGTGATCAGCACTTGCAAGATCAAGCCTTAAATTAATTGTCTATTTTTAAATTAATGTCAAAGCTTCAGATTAGGCATGTTTTGGTGCAAATACATTAAAAAAAACAAAGGATCTCAATATATATTTTTTCATTTTTAGTAACAATTGCTGAAACAATACTTTGAGGGTACAAAGAAGCCTCATTAAGATTGGGTTGGAAATGTGGACCTTAATCTCTATTTCTCTTTGTTCATGAGATATCAGCTACTTAACTCATGTCACAATTGAACTGTGGGAGAAATAAAGCAAAATGGTAATCAGAACGATGTGTCCAATATCTCTTGACTTGCAAGACGAAGAAAGAAATGCCATATACCAATGGAAAGCTGAGGATGGCCATTTCCCATTGGCATATACTTCTAGCTCTGATGGTTCATAGGACATAAGACTGTAAACCTCGAATGGGCCCATTGGTTCCATGCTCATTTTTAGGACTATATCTAACCTATTCCAGAAATATGCATGTCCCAAACCTTGTATCAGTGTAATTTTCAGTCTTTGAAAATAATGTATAAGAACCTCTTATACATTCTCTAAAAAAGTTCCTTGACTTCAGAACTAAAAAAGTAGCAGTTACTATTTGAATGAATTTAAATGTGGGTTTTTTTTGGGGGGGAGGAGGGGGAGTTCATGTACATTTCTACCAACTGACTTGGAGCTTCCCACTTGGAGCTGTGTGTTCAAATAAACCCAGAATCCCAAAGCAAAACTTAGCCGAAACTACCAAGTTTCCCATGAGTTACATTCCCCAGGGGTGAAAGAGAGATTTTTTCTGAAATTCATCCCAAGTTCATTCAGAAGGTCCGTGATCGTGGTCCAGTTTCAAGTTTGTAACCAGAGTTTTGCACAGAATTATCAGTCCCTGCCCCAAATCCAGCAACTGCTCCTGGTAAAGAAGAACAAATATCTACACTCACAGGAAAAGAGTTTAAAAGATTAGAAATCCTCATAAGTAATGTACATCATCTCGTTGTCCCCCTTAATACTCTATTTAAATCCTCAAACTTCAGTTCATTTGTTGTTCAGACATCTTGTAACCAACAGTAGTTTGAACTTTTGGCACAGGAGATATCTTACCCATTTGTAAGCAAACATGTGGCTAGGACAAATAGTTTTTATACAGCCCTTTATTGTACCACGATAAGATCTGGGGAAACTTTTTTTGCTTCATAGTTTAGATTTCTTTATTCTAATATAACAGAGAAAATTCCCCACCCAGACTGCCAAGACACAATGTTCTCTCTTCTGTCTGGGAAACAGCTTGAGTAATGTGATTTACCATTGACTTCAAGACTATTTTCAAAAAACCGGCAAACTTGTGTATCCTTCTGCCTCTTCAAGCAATTGCTTCCACATTTGCCAAAAGAATGTAAACAACTTTAAAAACAGCATGCTGCTAATGGATAAAACATTAGCTTTCCCTGAACCAGATCAGTAACTATAGCTAGTTGCTATCAATTCTGTTTTGCAGGCTGCTGTTAATTGTGCAATTGTGCAATACTGGGAATGCTCCACACTTTATGAAGGTTGCTGAAAAAGGGACTGAATCTTAGCAAAGTCTGCATTGTGTATTTAGCCCCTTGTTGAACAGCATCTTACAAAAGTAACAAAGACATGTTATGATTTGGAGCTCCTCAAAGTCCAGATTCCAATTTAAAGCCCCGTTAACCCTTTTTGATCCAGAATTCTTACTACATCTTCGTCTCTCTGTCTTTGGTTATGCCGGAAATGCTGTACAAGATGACTTTCCTATGGCCTTGGAGTACAGCAGTTGCCATTAAAGGACTTGTTCTTATACCGCTCAAGCATGGAGTAGACAGTGGCTATATTAAGGGCTGTTATAAAGAGGTTGGTGATCAAATGTTCTCCATGTCCACTGAAGGTAGGACAAGAAGTAAACAGTTTAAACTGCAGCAAGGGAGATTTACATTAGATATGAGAAAAAAACTTTCTAGCTGTAAGGGTAGTTAAGTTTTGGAATAGGCTTCCATGGGAGGTGGAATTCCCATCACTGGAGGTTTTTAAAAACAGGTTGGACAGACACCTTCTCAGGGATGGTCTAGTTTTACATGGTCCTGCTGCAGTTCAGGGGGCTGGACTTGGTGACTTATCAAGTCTCTTCCACCCCTACATTTCTATGATAGAGTATCCTGCATTAATGAGAATGCTCTACCTGTCCAAGTTACTCATGCCTGAGTGAGGCCAAAGAGAGCACTGGAGCTAAATACATCAGAAGGATCACTCTGAAGCCCGTATTTCCTCAGAAATACATAATTTCTGTCCACATCCTTCCTGTTTTTACTTTACACACTTTGGAAAAACAACCCATTTGGGCCTCCTCACCTGCCTAGGCAATGTCATTTAATTTATCTTTCAGGACTTGTGCTCCTTACTGAGGGACTGTGGGTATATAACTCCAGAATTTGACAGTACTGCAGTCAGCCATCTTGTGTGTTCAGCCACTGCCAGCTGAAAACTAAACATCCCATAGCTAGGATAACCTTAGGCCCTGAATGGCAAGGCCAAGAAACTGCATGTTTGCAGTTTTGCTATCAGAATGGGAGGTTGGGACAAGAAGTGAAGGTTCCATGAAAATAGAAGGAATGTTTGGACAGCAACTTTGATTTTAGGTGCCTTTAACATGGAAGTTTTATTGTTGTTATGATTAGAAATGCTTTGCTGATAAGGAGAATAGTGTATTATTATTGGCTGTTGCTAGGGAAATTGTTAGCCTGTTAAAGGCTATTATGAGTTATGTGCTTTGGAGAAAATTTATAAAAAGTTTAGTTAGAAAAAGTGCTTTGGAGCAGACTTTCCTCTGGGTCGGGATTTGACACCTAAGTTCCCCGGCAGCTAGATGGAAGGAGGGGGCCCCCACAAGGCTTGCTGCTAATTCCTCAAAACCATTTGAGACTTTTTGGATAACTAAAGGTTTGGAATACTCTGAACCTACTCTTACACACACACACACACGCTGGGCACTTGAGACCCAATAAAAAAGTAGTTTTAGGTGAAAGCACTCTGGTTTGTATCAATCATTTATCAGACAGATGAGCTGTGCTCCCATTGATTTATTCTTGACACCACCTGGAGAGAAACAGTAAAGTTAGCACTGCTTTGGGTCCTCAAAACCCTGGGTAAAAACGGTTGCCCACCTTTTCGTAACTGTTGTTCTTCAAAATGTGTTGCTCATGTCCATTCCATTCTAGGTGTGTGGGCGACCACATGCACAGTCATTGGAGATTTTTGCCTTAGTGGTATCCGTAGGGCCCGCCGTAGCGCCCCATTGAGTGCTGCGCTCATGCACTGGTATATCAGGCGCCGCTGGCTCTACGCCCTCTCAGTTCCTTCTTGCTGACAACTCTGACAGAGGGGCAGGAGAGTGGGTAATGGAATGGACATGAGCAACACATCTCGAGAACAGTTACGAAAAGGTGGGCAACCATTTTTTCTTCTTCGAGTGCTTGCTCATGTTGATTCCATTCTAGGTGACTCACAAGCAGTGCCAATGGAGGTGGGCTTGGAGTTCACTGTCTTGCAGTTTGCAGCACTGCCCTGCCGAAGCCAGCATCGTCTCAAGCTTGCTGGGTCAGCGCATAATTGAGATGTGAACGTGTGAACGGACGACCAGGTAGCGACCCAACAGATATATTGGATCGGTACCTGTGCCAGGAAGGCTGCTGAAGACACCTGTGCCCTAGTTGAGTGAGCCATCACGATTGCCGGCAGAGGCACCTTCGGTAGCTCACAGCAGTAGAGGATGAAGGCCATCCAGGACAAAATCCTCTGAGCAGACTCTGGGCGACCTTTCATCTTGTCTGCCACCACAACAAACAACTGCGTTGACTTACGGAATGGCTTAGTTATATCTATGTAAAAGGACAGCACCCTCATGACATCCAGGGTGTGTAGCCTGTGTTCCTCATCTGATGCATGAGGCTTTGAAAAGAAAACAGGTAAATGTGTCCTGTCCAGTATGAAACTGTGAAAAGACTTTGGGCAGAAATGCTGGGTGCAGTTGCAGCTGGACCTTGTCCTTGTAGAAGACCATATAGGGCAGCTCCAAGATGAGCGCCCTGATCTCGGACACCCTGCAGGCCAACGTTATCATGACCAGGAGTGAAACCTTCCAGGAGAGAAGCAGGAGAGGGCAGGAAATCCGAGGCTCAAAGGGAGACCCCATGAACCTTGATAGTACAAGATACAGGTCCTGTGGGGGACTGGACATTCAGTTAGAGGCGCTCCAGACCCTTTAAAAACTGTGCTGTCGTATGATGGGCAAAGATAGACCCGCCTTGGAACGGAGGATGAAATGCTGAAATGGTGGCCAAGTGGACCTTGATCGAAGGGAGGGAAAAACCCTGGACCTTGAGGTGCAGCAGATAATCCAGGATGTCCTGCTCAGCCCGGATACACTGCCCCGAGGCCCAACATGTGAACCTTTTCCACTTGGCCAGGTAGGTCACCCTGGTGGAGGGTTTTCTGCTGCCCAGCAAGACCTGGTGAACATGGGTCAAGCATGCCTGTTTGTCCATACTTTGCCATGCAGTTGCCAAGCTGTCAGGTGCAGCGCCGCCAGGTTCAGGTGCAACAGACTGCCATACTTCTGGGACAGGAGATCTGGCCAAAGAGGCAGCTGAAGCAGGTCAGCTGCCAAAAGGCTCAGCAATGTGCTAAACCAGTGCTGGCAAGGCCATGTGGGCGCTATTAGGATAATTCTCACCTTGTCTTGCTTGACTTTCACAAGGACCCTGTGAATCAATGGCACTGGCAAGAAGGTGCCCCCAACCAAGGAATGAGAAAGGCATCTGACAGGGAGCCCCGGTCCATCCACCAGATCAAACAGAACACATGGCACTTTCTGTTCTGCCTGGACACGAACAGGTCGACCTGGGGAGTTCCCCACCTCTGGAAGATTATGCTGACCACGTCTGGATGGAGCGACCATTCGTGGCAAGACGAGAAGGACCTGCTGAGGCAATCTGCCAAGACATTCTTGGTGCCAGGCAGGTGCGTGGCTACCAGATGAATGGGATGCCACATACAAAAGCCCCAAAGGCTGAGCGCCTCCTGACAAAGGGTCGAAGACCTGGACCACCCTGCCTGTTGTTGTAATACATTGCAGCGGTATTGTCCATGAGGACCTACACCACCTTGCCTTTCAGATGGGGGCAGGAAAGCCTGGCAGGCTAGGCAAAACGCTCTGAGCTTCCTGGAGGGCTAGATCATTCCATAGCCAGCAGCCCTGGGTGCTGAGCTTGCCCAAGTGGGCTCCCCAGCCCAGATCCGAGGCGTTGGAGACCAGGGTCAGCGACAGGGACGGGGTCACAAAGGGGACTCCCTGCAACACCAACTCAGGATCTAACCACCAATCCAGGGATGAAAGGATGTGGTCCAGCACCTTGACTGCTCAGTCCAGGCCATGCCTGTTGGGGATGTAGACTGAGGCCAGCCATGCTTGCAGAGGCCATAGATGAAGCCGAGCATGGCTGACCACATATGTGCATGCGGCCCATCAGTCACAGGCAGGTGTGGGCCGTAGTGAGTGGGTGGTTCTTCAAATGGGAGATCAGGTCTGACATGGCCTGAAAACGTGTCTTCAGAGAAGACTCTGGCTCGCATGGAGTCAAGAACCACTCCAATGAACTCTATGCACTGGACTGGTGTCAAGGTAGACTTTTTTCTGTTTATTAACATGCCCAGACTGTGGCAGGTGGAATGCACCAGATCGAGGCTCCTCTGCACTTGCTCCTGAGACTTGCCCTTGATGAGCCAGTCGTCAAGATACTGGAAAATCTGGACCCTTTGACGTCTCAGGTCAGTCACCACTGGCACCGTGTATTTTGTGAAAACCCTTGGGGCCAAATGACAGGCTGTAAATTGAAAATGATGCCCACCCACTATGAAACTGAGGAAATGCCTGTGACCTGGAAATAAGAGTCTTTTAAGTCGAGGGTGGCATACCAGTCTCACGGATCCAGAGAGAGGATGATGTAGGCCAGGGAAACGATGCAAAGCTTCAACTTTTTGAGAGACTTGTTGAGGTGACCCAGGTCCAGCATGGGTCTGAGGCCCCCTTTTGCCTTCAGGATTAGGAAGTGGAGGGAGTACAACCCCTTTCTTTCATGTCCCAAGGGACCTCCTCTACGGCCCTCAGGCACAGGAGGTTCTTGAGCCTCCTGAACGAGAATGGGGAAGAGAAGGTGGAAGGGAAGGGCAGCCAAAAATTGCAGGGTATAGCCCCAAGATAGTAGGTCCAGTATCCAGCAGTCTGAGGTGATCCATGACCAGGCTGAATGGTAGGAGCAAAGGCAGATGAGGAAAGAATAAGGTGGATCCGGGGGATTGACTGGGGCATTGCTCTCAAGCATGCCATCAAAACAAGAACTCTGGCCTCCGGAATGCTTTGCTGGGCCAAGCTGCGCAGGTGAATGGGAGGCGGAAGGGCTGCGACAACCAAAACCCGTGTCTCTGTCCCTTCTCCTTGCAGACCCCAAATGAGGCTGCCAAGGCCTTGGCGGCAGGAGTGGACAGACCTGCTTGTGCACCGACTGTGGCATATGCATGCCCAGCGAGCGAACGCTGGCCCTGGTGTCTTTTCAGTCCATGCAGCCTCGCATCCGTCTGGTCGGAATAGTGACCATTCCAATCGAATGGGAGGTCTCGAATGGAAGTCTGTGTCTCCTGGGAAGGTCCGGCGGTCTGAAGCCATGAGCTGCGCCTCATCACTACTGCTGACATGACCACCCTGGGTGCTGAGTCCGCTGCATCCATGGGTGGCAGGTATCAAAGGCAGGGGAAGGCTCAGCCTACCCAAACTGCCTATGTGGCCCCGCCCACACTCCATCCCCAGAACCCCTCCTGCTTCCCATCGGGGCTCTTCTTTCCCATGTGGCCAAGCCCCAGGCCAGTGGCGCCAGAACTGGGGGATGGCGAGCCAGGGGGCCATAGCCCTCCAACTTTTTGAAAGTGGATGGGCCTGGCCCATTCACTTTTCACTGGGGTGGATGCCACCTCCTTCCCCTTCTCTTCCCCCCAGGTCCCACCACCCCGCCCCCTGACCAGGCCAGCGTGGAGCCCAGCCAGGGAGCCCAGGCAGCTACAGGGAGTCGGTGTGCAGAGGGGCTGAAAGTAGCCCATGGCCTGTGTCCCTGCCCCCCAGGCTCCCTGGCCACCCGGGGCAGGAGGAGGGTCTGCGACTTCATGCCAGCTCCCCACAGCTGCCCACACAGCTCTCCCTGACCCGGCTCCGGACGGGGGTGGGGCCTCGGAGCTGCAGCCTGACCATGGTAAGAGGTGCTCATGTTGCCTCAAGTCTCTCCGGGGTTTGGGGTGATCTGGGCTCTGGCAGGAAAAGAGGGGCAGGAAGGGCAGAGCCCCAGGCAGAAAGGGTGGGCTGGCCGGGGGCTAGCCTCCTCAAGTCTGCAGTTCACCTGCCACCTATGGCCCCATCCCACACCGTCTGGAGGGAGCACCTGGTCGTTGTGGTGCCCTTCTCTACTAGGGTATCAAAATCTTGGGCCAAACCCTGCAGGAGGGACTCCTTGAACTTACAGAGGGTGTCCCATAAGTTAAAGTTGTATTGGCCCCAGAGGGCCTGGTGGTTTGCCACCCAAAACTGTAAACTGGCTGTGGAATAAATATTCCTCCCAAAGTCACGTTGTTTGGTTTCTTTATTTTTCGGGGTTGAGCTGGAATGCCCTGTTTTTTCCTTTTCATTGGCCACTGAGATCACCAGCGAGTGGGAGGGAGGGTGGGTATAAAGGTATTCAGAACCTTTGGCCAGGACAAAATACTTCTTTTCAGCCTGTTTTGAAGTGGGAGGGACGGAGGAAGGAGTTTGCCAGATAGCCTTGGCAATCTTGAAGACCCTGCCATGCACTGGTAGTGCCACACGGGTTAGGGTAGAGGCTGATAGGACATTAAACAGGGTGTCCACCTGCTCAGCCATTTCCTCCACTTCCAGGGCCAAGTTCTTGGCCACCTGATGAAGCAGGGTCTCGTGGTCTTTGAAATCACCCGGCGGGCTGGCCCTGGAGGGACCTGCAACCGCCTCGTCCGGGGATGAAGATGAGGACTGTAGCGCTGGTGGAGGGCTGTGGTTCTCTTCCCCCAAAGGGGAGGGAGGCTTAGGAGTGGTTACAGTCTCCTCTGCCTCAGCCTCCAGGTGTGCCTCTTGCACCGATCCCAGTGCCATCGGTGCCAGCAGCTGCTGTTCCAAGGTGGCAGCAGACGAGCAGAGCAAAGGGGGCATCGCCATGACTGGCATTCCCCACGCATTCCAACAGGGCCATTGCACCAGCCACTGGCCAGGCTGCCAGTGCACCAACACTGTCAATGCAGTCTCCCTTCTGTGTCAGAGGAATTCCCTTCCAGAGACCACAGTGGGGCTGTTGACGCCTGGGTCTGTTTGGAGACTGTAGTCATTGCGGATTGGTATCGGTAATGAAGGGACCAGTGTTGGTGCCAGAGGCACCGGAGACGGGACCAATGACACCTGAATCTTCTTTCCCAGCACTGGGAAGCCGTGCTTCCTCGCCTTCTTTTTAGGCAGCAGCAATGGGGAATGGTTCTAGGCAGAGCCCAGTGCTGGGAGCGCACTTCACACCAGTTCTGAGGTGCTTGGTGAATCCTGCCGGGACGGCTCGGAGGCCGGACGGAGGGCAGACTCCATGAGGAGAGTCTGTAGCCAAATGTCCTGCTCTTTTTGTGTGTGGGGCTGAACATTCTTACAAATGCGGCACTTCTGTTTTATGGGTGCCTCCCCCAAGCACTTGAGGCAGCTGCTGTGGGGGTCATGTACAGGCATAGGCTTGTTACAGACAGTGCAGGGCTTAAACCTGGAAGACCGGAGCATCCCCGCCTGGGGTGAAGTCCCCACTGGGTCTCTAACTACAAATTACTATCTATACTTAACAGCTACTTAACACTAAGTACTAAAGAATCAACTATATACAAGACCCTGAGGCTCGAAGTCAGAAGACGAAACCAATAGCTCTTTCTAAGCAGGGAAAGGCGCTCCGACTAACCACCATGTGTGTGAGAAGGAACTGAGAGGGTGTAGGGCCAGCGGCACTTGATATACCAGCGCATGAGTGTGGCACTCAAGGGGGTGCCACGACCAGCCCTACGGATACTGCTAAGGCAGAAAACTCTGACAACCGTGCATGTGGGTGTGCGCACACCTAGAATGGAATTGACACGAGCAAGCACTAGAAGAAGGACAGGTCCATAAACTAATAAATGGATTACACTCCTCAACATACTCCAGGTAGTTATTTTCAAGCACAAAAGAGAAGATGAAGACAATTCATTTAATAGGTAATCCCAGTATAATTACAAAATAAGTTGCTGAAATAAGTTTACAAATATTCTTTAATTTATCTTTGCTTCAGAATTTCAATGGGAAAACACTGCAGATTGAAAACTGCTTAGACAAAATCTGAAAGGGAACTGACATCACTTTGTGGCATGCTTCTCAATGCAGTCTAATGCATTATGCATGATGCCCTTTTGGCTGTGGCATGACATTGCCAGCTGTGGCTCAGTATTTACATCCCTGATGGGAAAGCAGAAAATGCTGTAAGTCTGACATCTTTCTTTGGAACCTAATCTCTTAGTGACAGTAACCATAATCTGAGGGAAGTTCTACCACAGGAGGTACGTGTCATTTATCCTTATTACAATATGCAAAAAAAATTGGTACATGTTATCCTTGATGATCCATCACGGAATTGTATGTTACACTATCCATTGGGAATCCTGGCCGTTTTGCAGACGCATGATTATGATTACTTTAGATAATGCTATTTCCAGTTGCTCAGATAGATTCTACATTATCTCTTTAGAGTGTGGGAAAAGAGAAAATGCAGCCACAGTCATTGGAAGAGTCCTGATGCTAAAAGCAACATCTGAAGAAATAATATGCAAGGAACCAATTAGGAACACTGCATTAGTATTTATATTGTATTGTGGGATTTTTTGTTTGCAGGTGTGATTTTAATTGGTTTTCTTCTCTTTAAACTGTGAAGTGTCCAATCCCAGTATGATCAGGACTTACATATTTTTGCTTCTATACAGTTTCTACCCCACACATTTCCCCTGTAGAATATGTCTCATTCTCTCCTTCATGTAATCAACCTGGTATTACCTTTTCTCCTGTACTCTGCACTAACCTCTTTTGGCAAAATGAAGTCAAGCAATAGGTTTCACGCATGTATAAGCCAACAAAGAAATGACAGGCATATAAAGAATTAGTGAAAACTGATAAATGCATGTAAAATCTGTAGTCCACAAATAATGTTTCCAGTTTAGTACTTTATCATAATCCTTCCCAAAAGCACAGATCTTTGTAAATATCCAGTAAGCTGGTAAATACCACATGCTCATTTATTTTACTTGTACAGTAAACATGAGTTACTCTGAGCCACATTTTCTCTATATCTATTCAAAGCGATTATCCATTGCTCTCTTTACCTAGTGGACATTTCTAGTTCTATAAATGCAACAGTGACCTTTAAAAGCATTAATTATACCTACTTTATTTTCCATACTTTCCTGTTTCCAGTACATGATTAATTCTTGGCAAAGCATATGGTTCTCACAGCTGAAAACACTGGCTATTCACTACTGTGAATTAGTCAGACAACAGGAGACACTGGGCCAAACCCTGCCATCAGTCAGAACCAAGCAAACCCACTGAAGTCAACTAAGTAACACGGGTGCAACTGAGGGAACAATTTGGTCCTTTTTTGTAATCAGTATTGCAGGGCACAATTAAGGGGGAGAATTTTCTCTGTAGCTAATTCAATTTAGCTATTACTGAGGAAATAAAACAGAAGACAAAAGTGCTTCAAGATCTTGGACTATACCACTGACCTATTGAAATATTTGAATTCAACAATTTTCATCACTTTGAAGGGATTTCTTGAGCAGAACTGTTTCATGGAAACCTACAGCCTGGATCTCTTCAGCCTTTCTACCTGTTGTACGGAAGTTTCAGTGTCTATTAGAACAATTTCTCAATCAGCTCAGTGGCATATTTAGAATATAGCCAAATTTGTGTACTGTCAAGTTTTATAGTCGGAAACCCAGAGGGCTCCAGGGATTAGTAGTAATAGCATACGGAGCATTTCCCCTCTACAGCTGGTCACTAGTTCAAATTAAAGGTTGATAGTTAGCTGACATCTATTTGGATGCCTGTGTGAAGACAGTAGAATGTGTTAGTCTGGTTCCTAATAGAAAGGTGTCCACTTCCCGCAAATCAATATTACACTTGTTTTTTGGTCTCAGAAGGATTAAAGGACAAAATGAGTATGGAGACTGACCTGCTCTCTCTTATCCTCCAGGTCAGGGTTCAGACATCGTGAAAAATTGTGTGGGAAAATTTGTACAGCCACTGCTAGGGCTGTACCTGTTCTGGGTATACAAGAGGGCTTATTACAGGGTTATCATTGTAGTGCCTTCCACAAGCACTAAATTCACTTAAAATATATCTTTTTCAAATGTAGAGTCATTTTCTTACAATTGCGGGTATTATTATTGCAATAATATAAAACAGTGTGGTTGGATTTTGCTTACTAATCACATACCCAAAGGGGCCCTACTGCGCCGATAATTGTAAAGTTAAAAAATTACACACAGGAAGGAAAGTTACTGTGCCTGGGAAAAAAAACACGAGTACTGAATAAGCCGTGTGATGCAGGAAGAAATGGATTAGTACACATGACGCAAGAGAAATGAAATATTTATGCTACTGTGCGTAGGAGGAGAAAGACTGCAGGCAAATTAAATGGAGAATTTCTCTTTCGGAAATAATTACAGCAGTTTTGTAAGCTATAATATACTAGCAAAACTACTGGGATATTTTCTGAGACAATAATAAAGTTCTCTCCATGTTTAAATATTTTGTGCTTCTTAGGACCATAAAGAACATTAATTCCCCCTTCTCCCATGAGATGTTATTATTCACCATTTTTAGGAGCTGTGGAAAGTGAGGAACAGAGAAATTAAATGACTCACCGAAGGTCACACAGCGAGTGAGTTCAAGATCCAAGAGTAGAATCAAGAACCTCGGACTCTCAGTCTTGAGCTCTAACAATGACAACAGAACAGTCCAGAAGGAGTTCATAAGTGACATGTTTGGTCAGCTCCTAATGATTTGTTTTTATTTACTTATTTTGCAGGTTTCTAGGAGTAGAGACCAGGAAGTGTGAATGACAACATGTTCCTATATTTTATATGAGGAAGATATGGTATCCCTGCAACACTGTAAATGTTAACATTTACCCTGTCACACTATTAGTGGAAACTATATTTACTGTACATACAGCATCTCTGTATATTCTTAGGGTTGCATTCTAAGGCTATGCCCACACTGCAGCAGGGGGTATAATTTGTATCTTGTGTAGATTTACCCAAGATAGCTGTAATCTGGTTAATTCACTAAAAATAGCAGTGAGGACATGGCAGCATAGGCTAGCAATGCAAGTATATACCCAGAAGGGCCAACTAGGCTTGTATAGCCCAGGCTGAAGCTTATACCACGGCATCCTCTCTGATATTTTTAATAAGATGACTAGATTAAAGCTAGCACAGCCTGCACAGGTACATCTACACCAGCTGCAAATTACTCCCCAGCTTGCAATGTAGGTGTAGCCTAAGGGACTGACTATGCCTCTAAGGCCTGGTCCTGCATTACAGGCAGTGTGGAGGCTCAGTGCTTCCAGGGAACAGAGAGGGAACACAACTGACACATCACCTCTCTTCCAGAGCATAGCAAGACGCTCCACTGCATCTCCTTCTCCCCCTGGGGAGAGGACGAGAGAACACCAAATGATGGACGTGTAGTCACAGTGCTTAATGCCATACTGGAAGGTAGTCAGATACCACGACGATGAGCACAGTATAAGAACCTGAATAGAAGCATCTGATCTCCCTCCACTCTTGGCTGGTGAAGTGGGATTATGGGTCTGTATCCTTGCCATTCCTTTGAAGTGTACAAAGGGGCTTCTTACGCCCTTTTTACTCCACTACACACAGGTGCCAGCACAGAGGTTAGGCACAATTTGACTCTTAATATATTGGAATAAAATATTCGATAAGAATCAACTCGCCTCCATCAAGAATACAAAGCATGTACCGATAGCACATTAGAAGCTCAGTCATTTTGCCAAAGTTACTGCATCTCATACAATGGGAACAATGCATAGGTCAAATTCAGAAGTGACATATAAAGTGATATAAATTGGACTCCCTTCCACCAGCTAACATCCATTCCACTTGTGTATAAGTGAGTCTATGTGGGTATAAGCTACACACTGAGAAACAGAAAGAAAGTGTAGGTTAAAGTATCCCCTATCTGAATTTGGACCATAGTATTTAACATATAGACTATGGAAAACTCTCAAGTCTCAAACCCAGAATTATTCATTCTGACCCATGGAAATGTGAAGTGTGTGATAAACCTAAAACTAGAATTATTACTTTGTGAGAGATTTAAAAAAACAAACCAGTGCAGTGGATGTTTAGATGAAGATGCAAAATGAATGTTCTGCGGATTCAACTCTTTTTCCCATGATGAAATACTCTGGTGTATAATTGCCATTTACTGAGCTTGCTGCTGTTAAAAAAAAGTAATAAAGTGCCCAAACTAATCCTGCGTTTTGAAAGAAGCTGCAGAAGAATCAGATTTTCATGTACAGTTTCCTTTTTCTGGAGTCTTCTTACAGGGTGATGTAGTTGTTTACTTGTAAGAGCAGCAGCTAACAAACATTGTGTAAAACATTCTCTCTCAATCACTCAGGTAAAACAGTGGCTCTTTCAGCATTGTTTAAACAATTAGTAAGGCATAAATGATAACCTGACAGATACCTAGGTCAGCATCAGTTTTCCCTGCTTCGGTTATTGTAATGGGCTTTGCTGTTACAGATACATTTCATGCAGCCTACATTAGAGCCAAACAGTGAATGGCCCTTTGTGGGTACACACGGGTAAGGAGACCTCCAGCCACAATCTGGATTTTGCATGCGCTGAGTGGGAGGATTCAGGGAGTGTTACTGCTGCCAGTGGTGCTACATGCTCCTAGCAGGTAGGAGTGCTAAGCAGCTTGCATGGTGTGGGGGAGTGTATGCTACATCTCAGACTTTTAGGCCAGGAGGGACCATCAAGATCATCTAGTCTGACCTCCTGCACATTGCAGGCCACAGAACCTCACCCACCCACTCCTGTAACAGGCCCCTAACCTCTGGCTGAGTTCCTGAAGTCCTCAAATCGTGATTTAAAAGATTTCAAGTTACAGATAATCCATCATTTACCTTAGTGTAAACCTGCAAGTGAACCGTGGCCTATGCTGCAGAGGAAGGTGAAAACCCCCCAGTGTCTCTGCCAGTCTGACCTGGGGGAAAATTCCTTCCCGAACTCAAATATGGCAATCAGTTAGACCCAGAGCATGTGGACAAGACCCACCAGCCAGACACTGGGGAAAGAATTATCTGTAGTAACTCAGAGACCTCCCCATCTAGTACTGCTGGGCATATTTGCTTCTGTGCACATTCCCTCAGCACACACGAGGCCTACTACTTAATTACATACTTTAGTGGCAGAAGGCCTCCAACAACAGACACCAGTATGATAGCCCATAGTATCCAGTAGCCATGGCTATGCCTTGCAAAGGCTCAACTGTGCCCAATGTGCATGGTTTTGAGGAAAACTCACAGTTAAAAGTCAGAGAGGTTGGGGTTAGAAAGGCAGGGCAAGCACCAGAGTCATGGGTCTGCTCCCACCCCACCATGCTTCCAGGACCCCTCCCACTGAATGGACCTTGAAAGCTAAGGTTTCTTCACACACAGGAGGAAGGGGAGAGGGAATGGAACATCAGAGCCCTTGGCTGTTGATTTGACAGCAGCACTCTCTGCTCAGCCCCCCCTGCTTGACCTCCCCCTGTTGATGTATTATTTGAGAGGTTCTTTGTCCCCAGTAACTCCACACACCACCCAGCCAGACTTGTGACAAAACAGCAGACCAGAACTCTTCCGGAGGCTCCTGCTACAACACGAACCATCTTCATCCTTCTCAGCTCCACACTGAAATGTATCAAACAGCTTAAAAACCACAATTGGCCCTAAACACTGGATTTATTTAAACCAGCATTGTTAAATTATTCCTCCCAGCTGAGAACAAATGCACCATTCATACAAACATGTCAATTTAAAAAACACCTCGTGAGGAATAAACAAAAACAATCATTAAAATAGTCACTTGGATTGAAGTGAAGGCAACACACCATAGAGTTTGTAAGGGGAACGTGGATTCTGCAACAGACATGTGTATTCAAGTTCTGCTCTCCCTACAAACCTCACTACCACATTTGCCCATTTTTGGAAGATGGCATTCCTTGTCTCCTTTGATCCCTGCCAAAGTAGGGTGTACAAGACAGATAATTTTGGCAGGAAAAACGTTAGTAAAGCTTGTGGATGGTATTCTGAAAATGCATCTGTACTCAGACATGCCTCAACAGGACTGGCAATGTGTTTCTCAACGGGGAAAGTGTGTAAAGTTCTACAATCTGTAGGGAGAAAGCAGGTAGGCCCTCACGCTTCTGACTCTGCCTGCTACTCAAATAAATGTCTTTCTGCACTCAATCGTTTCTGGTACAAAATCCACTAGACAAGCTGGATGGTGAATCTTCAGGTATAGCAGCAATTGGTATTGCTACACCAGTGCTGACTCCTAAACATAGACAAGGGTAAACCAGGGTTCAGGGTGAACCGTAATTAGCTCAAATCAGTGCAGAACCTAGATTGACCTTGTTTATACCAGTGCAGCTACAGTGAAAGTTGGTAATCCTTTGCTGAATCAGGGCTATTCCTAAGTGTGGACAAGGCCCTAGCAGGTTACAACCAGGGCAAAATGTGGAGCTGCAGCTGCAACACTCACTTTTATATATGCACACCAGAAGCAAGTCATGTATTTGGATTTGAAAAGGGTGGGTGCTGCATCAAACTCTCAAAATAAAAACCTTTACTAACTTAAAAAGAGAAGCTTTAGATATTTTTGACTGATGCCTTCTCTAAGGCTCTGTCTATACTATGGACCTTACAGTGGCACAGTTGTACCGCCGCAGCTGGGCCACTGTAAGCTCTCCTGTGTAGTCGCCCTTTTGCCAGTGGGAGAGAGCTCTCCTGCCAGCATAATTAAACCACCCCCAACGAGCAGTGGTAGCTATTTCGGCAGCTGACCGTCTCCTGCCGACATAGTGCTGACCACACTGGCACTTTTGTTGTGAAACTTGTGTCAGTCGGGGGTGGGCGGGGGGGTGGTTTTCACACTCCTGATTGGTATAAGTTTTGCCGACAAAAGTGCTAGTGTAGACAAAGCCTAGGTTACAGGAGTAAGTACGGAGATGGGCCCTGATGGAGTTTGACTGCTCTGATAGCCGGGACTTGAAGTGTAAAACTAACAGGGCTAATGGGAACAATGGATCTTCAGTGAGCTAACCAGGCTTCAATAATCTTTCAAGAACAGCTAGCAACGATTAAGCAGCATAACAGCAAGTTTTCCAAAATCAGGTCACTAAGCTGGATACAGAAACTTGTGTGTATGAGAGACAATAATTACAGTATTTACTCATCAGCTTTACCATCCCGACTATTCTCAACTACAATATGTACTTTTAAACAATGCACGGATCACTAAACAGTCATAATATGTTACTGTCTCTGGGATATCTAAATTAAACACACAGCCTGAAGTAATTCCTGAAGTGTCATACTCAGCACAATATTATTACATCAGATTGTCGGGGTTTCTCTGCACTGTACGATGCCTGAGTCATCACTAGATATTAGTCCTTGGTACCTCTTTGCATTTCATGAAATATCTGCCGAGCAGGTGAACTTCATTTTGTTTGCACTTGTGATTTGAATAAGTCTGTTGGAACCAACTAATAAAACAATATAAGTATTAGTAACCTCTGTTGTATATTGTATGTTTACCATTGTATTCAGCCCTTTCACACAGTTAACGCTTACTGGTGGAAAATTTGTCTCTGCTCAATGTATTAATGTAACCTTGTGTTAAAATATTTTAGCTCTGATTAATCTAAAAGTTACTGGGGCTAATCCAGTGCTCTGTTACACATACACAATCCCACTGAAGCCACAGGCATAACAAAATTGAGCCATACAAAATTTCTAATGTGACACTAACCAGTAACATAGGGCAGTGCAAACTTGTCCTAAACAGATTACACCCTATCGCAACTACTACATAATGAGTTTAGCTGCCTAGCAACCAAAGCACAAGAATACCAGGTAAAACGGATTAGAAACCTCTGATTTGTCCCAGATAAATGTAACTGGCCAGCCAGTGAGGTTAATTTGCACTGTAGATCTCAAATGACACCACCCTGAGCTATTATCACACAAGACATTTACTAGCCTGTTAAATAAACATGGGGGTGGCGGGGACTTCTTTAATGCAATCAAGAACTATTTTTTTCTGCTTACAAACATTCTACTTCTTAAAGGAACTCTGTCAGGCTAAAAATCATGTATCAAAACAAAAAATATTACCTTTGTTACTTATACCACCTTACTTTAAAAAATAAAGAGCTTTTATAATCTTATTTACTTTTCACCATTTACACTGTCTGTTCAGCTTTCAGTACTTCACTTTTAGGAATAAAAATAGACTAGTCCATTCCAGTTCCTCGTTCTCATGCTATCCATAATACTGCAGTGTGTGAATTGTGAAAACTGCATGGGAATATTTACACAAACAAACAAACAAACATTTAAACAAACAGAAACCGGTTTGCACTGTCATTTAAATAACAATACATGCCATTTCTATTAATATTAATTTCTGTATGTTTATTTTTTAGCATAGCCTAATTTTTGGATGCAAATTTCCTGATAATATTGACATTTTTAGTCAGTAGTCAGGGAACTAAGGCATAGATTCTAATGACTTATTTGTTTCTGGTATCAGGGGCCTCATTGTACTAGGTGCTGTACATACACATAGTGAGAGATTGCCCCTGCAACAAAGAGCTTACAGTTTAAATAGACAAGGCAGACAAAGGATGGGAAAAGGAAGAATTATCATTCCTATTTTACAGATTGGGAACTGAAGCAGAGGATTAGGTGGCTTGCCCAGGTCACAGGAAATCTGTGACAGAGCTGTGAACTGAAACTGAATCTCCTAAATTGTAGTCAGTGCTTTAAATACAAGAACATCCTTCCAACAACAACAATGTGCTAGGAGCTGTACAAACACAAAGGACGAAATGGTTCCTACACCAAAGGGCTCACAATCTAAGGGTATGTCTATGGACAATGGCAGGGCTGTGGTGCTGCAATGTGCCACTGTAGCACTGCAGTGTAGACCAGTGGTGGGCACGCCAGGGTAATCTGCTGGTGGGCCACCAGACTGTCTGTTTACATTTGCACGGCCACCTGCAGCTGCCAGGGGCCACAGTTTGCCATTCCCAGCCAACAGGAGCTGCGGGAAGCAGCGCAGGTTGTCCACCACTGGTGTAGATGCTTTCTACATCAATGGAAGAGGTTCTTCCATCAATATAGGTAAGCCACCTGTCTAAGACGTTGACAGAACAATTCTTTCATCAACTTAGCTGCACCTACAATGGGGGGTTAGGTGACCTAACTACGTTGCACAGAATGATCTGTGTGTCTTCTGCACAGAGTGAGTTGACATCCCTGCTGAGCATACTCTGATAAGGTGAAAAATGGAATCGCTTCCATAATACGTGAATGCTAAATGATACTATCTGTTTGTTTTATGGTTTTATACTGTTGTCCTTCATCCCAGTATCCAACTGCCTGCCACATAAGAATCAACAGCAATAGCAAAGTCACTAGTTCATGTTGTCTCAGGTTCTTGTCCCTTTTCTGCTGAGGTCAGGGTTTTCTTTTATACATCCATCCATAGATAATTACCTTTCTTCTGACACTAATGCCCCTCTTCTGATAACAGCTCCACCCCTTCTTCTGATACTAATGTCTTGCTTCCGACATCAGATTTTCCCTGTCGAGTGGTAGCAGAATTCTGAGGTCCTGCAGGCTGCCTTCCCAGTGGAGGGAAATCAGTGGGAATACCCTAAGTTTAGCTTGTTTCATGTACACATATAGACACACCTGTCCTGGAACAGAGGCAGTCACAAACAGCATGCAGGAAATCCCCTTTTCTAGAAATCTCCCTGTTATCTGCCACAGATTCTCTCGAAGGAAAACTGTGTAACAAAACTACCAACAACACAGTATTTCTTGAAAGACTAAAAGCTTACCCACATACTAAGAACCCCCACCCACACACACTTGTAGGACTCTATACTTGCACCATGTAGTGAATCATGTTTCAACAGTTCACTCTTGAATCTTTCCTGCTTGTCCTACCAATAAACAGGGGCAAAATTATATTACCCAATATTATTTTCTCTACATTCTCCATTCGCAGGTGAAGCATGGTCTACCAGTCTGAAGAAAGGATTGAGAGCCAGAAACCTGAGTTCTAAGTCAGACTCTGGTAGTGACTCATTTTTTTCACACTAGGGGAAGTCACTGATGCCAAAAGTTCCCAAAGTGACTACTAATTTTGAGTGCCCAACTTTAGACACCTCTGAAAGCCAGACTCAAAGTGTCAAGTTGGGTATTTAAAATTTGAGGAAGCCAAAATTAGCGGTCACTTTTGGCCTTAATCTCTTTCATTTGTACAACGGAGATAACAATGCCTACTGATTTCACCTTCATGGCAGGGCTGTTCTGGATATTAATGTATGTTCATAAAGCACTTTAAAGATGAAATAAATATATTGTTTAAATTACTGAAATTTCTCTTCCAGAAACCTGGTTTATAAATTAAATACAGAAGACCAATGAATTGGATAAATATGTATTAAATGAGTCACATCATGACCTATAAATGACAGATAGCATGAAAGTTCAAACTAGCCAGTTTATTCCTCTTGCCACTTGACATCCCACATCATTTTAATGAAACTTTTACGATAGATAATGCCTTCTGTAATAAGGACACAGTATTCTATGCTCCCCCCACCTTACGAGCAGCTCTTTATTCCTATTATTACTGCTTCATGCCCAAAGTACAAGCTGACTTCTAAAGATAAAATTTAACAAATCTAGATTTCTTAATCACAAACATGATACATGTGCACAAATGTATGAAGACATACACATTACATATTCATATTAAAATGTGTGACTATTTTCTAACAGAATGGCAGAAATGTATTAAATGGCTAGATTTTTCTTTAGAAACAACACACACTATCCTTGGAGAAGTACTCCAGTATAGAAGAGAGGAGAGATGATGTTGTGGTTAAGGCACTGAAGGGGGACTCCGGAGACCTGTGTTCAGTTCTTAGCTCTGCCACAGACTTCCCGTGTAACATCTCTCTGTGCCTCAGTTCTCCATTTATAAAATGGGGATAATGGTTACTAACCTCATGAGGGCTTGGGGGAATAACTATACTCTCATTCATATTCATGAGGAAGAACAATTTCCAATGCAAATGCACTAGAAAGCTGACTTTAAACATTCATCAATCCATCTGTTAAAAACTAATTTTCATCAAATTGTCTTGATGTTAACATCTCAGTATAATTAATAGATTATAAGGCAAAAAGGGACAATTATGACCATCTACGCTGACCACCTGTCTATAAAACAAACCACATTTGAAGCATCTAGCATCCTTCCTTTTTCAAATTATTCAAGCATAACATTTCTAATAAAAATATATTAAAAGCATATTTTATTCTATGTTCAAGTAACTTCAAAACACTGAGCTGGTTTTGATCAATCTTTTAGAAAAGTTTACCTTTAGGTTTGAAACAAAACATGAAAAAAATTCAGCAGCAAAAGGTTGTGTTTTAGGAAGTTAGGAACAATTCCTTTCATGATATTACCGGTATTTTAATTTAATTATTCAACATCTCCCCCTGCATTATTTGTTCAGTTTATAAGATGGGTGAACAACAGATGGGAGTTTCACAAAAGTTTTCAAATATCTTTTAATTTTCTTCTAGTCTCCCAGTTCAGCAAAACACATGCTTAAATCCATCCCCATTCACCAAGAACTTCAACACGTGCTTGGCTTTGATGTCAATGAATCTAAGCACTTGCTTAAAGTAAAACACATGCTTCCATGATTTGCTCAGTTGAGACCCTTGTACAGATTATGGTTCCAATCTTGAAGTCAAATGGGAATATTCATGTAATTAAAGTTAAGCATGTGTGTAAATGTCTGCAGGCTATGGACCCAATGTATGCTCTTCTCATCTTCTGGGGAGGCTGTTCGACACTGTTGCCAGTCAAAACCGAGAAGCATTGTTAAAGCAATATTAACATGTAAGTTAGCATATTAGCATCCATTTGACCTAGTTCCTGAATTGGGCCCATGGCTTTCCAAAATAATTTAAAATATTTTCCGTAGTATAGCAATGATGACTAAAGGATAATTTAGAAAAACATCTTAATGAAAAGGATATCTGAACAGATTAAAATGTCTACCTTATGAAGAGACAAGGTAGGTTTGGTAATATCTTTGATTGGACCAACTTCTGCTGGTGAAAGAGACAAGCTTTTGAGTTTATACAGAGCTCTTCTTCAGGTCTGCTCTGTGTAAACTCGAAAGCTTGTCTCTTTCACTAATAAAAGACAAAGATATTAGCAAACCCACCTTCTCTCTAACATAAGGAACCAACATGGCTACAACACCACATTATGAAGGCAAACACTACAGTGTGTCTTGCCATGCAATCTGTACTGAGCAACTTCTCTGCACTGTCTGCATAGGTTTAATTACATTTTACAGTATGCAAGGGAAAGCTCCCACCTTTTAGAAGTGTTAATTTTTGTGGGGAAGGGAATAAAAGATAAAACAAAGTTATTTACAGAAAACAAACATCAAGCACTTTAATACAGTGCCAGCCCTCCCCAGTATGAGCAATAAGATATATCTGAATTGTAAAATTTAATTCCAGCAGGATCATTATTGTAGGGCCCCGTTCTGAGAGGCTCAGAACCTTGATCTCCTACTGCAGACAATTTTAGTCTAAATAATTAATCCGACACTTACGTCTGAAACATTTTTGGCTCTACTGTGCAAAAGACTTTGTCTCAGCAAAGCTATTTTTATTGTACACTGTGCTTGTTTAAGAACTGCTTCCCTACCTGGTTTTTTATTGGAGCTGAGCAAATAATTCAGTGAATAATATAGCTGTTTTCCCCCCAATTCACACACAGTTTACAATTTTTGCAGATGTATTAATTATGTTTATGTACAACTTCTACAAAGAGTCCTTTGTCGATTGTTCACAAGCAGTTCTTTGAAATATTTCATTATTGAGATGTGTTGCTTTGTTTTGACTGGACACATAGGTCACATGGTATTTTTTCTGTTGTTGAACAGGACGAGCTTAATTCTTAAAGACTCAGGTTTCTTGTGAGAATTACAAGCTCAGCTTTTACTCTCTGCTAATATAACATTTGAGTGAAATCAACCCCTGCATTGAATGCCAGCAAAAGGTCTATGCATGATTAAAGTTTCACATAAACCAATGGGGGTCCCCACTATTTCCCATAGGAGACTGTATC
Organism: Lepidochelys kempii; assembly: GCF_965140285.1. Lineage (NCBI taxonomy): Eukaryota > Metazoa > Chordata > Testudines > Cheloniidae > Lepidochelys > Lepidochelys kempii. Next base: position 175,997,371 of record NC_136382.1, on the reverse strand, counting down.
ACAGTCAAATATATCTCACTGTGTCTTGGAACAACACTTGTTAGGTGTCTAGACTAAGGACTGTAAATTCGTTAGTTCACTCAAGTTACTTACTTATCAGTTCATTCAAGTTTTAACTGACCACAAACTCTAGTCTAGTTATTCTCGAGAGAGGGGAAGTATTGAATAGTCTCTTTGGTGGAGAGATGGCCTAAATGGAAGCAAAGGGGGAGGAGAACAGAGGACTGAGAGGATGTCAGTGGGAGCTATATACAAATTTGTGAATCTCTTACACTGGGAAATGGCTTGGAGAGCGGGAAGAAGGCAATTTAGGCACAGATATTCCATAATTGCATGCATCTAATTACCACAATTGCACGTAAAGCCATAGCAAATTCAAGTATAAGTCAGGTAAACATTTAACTGCTCATTTGTGCATATACATTTTTGGTTCTGCTGTGCAATTAAACAGTAAGATTTTTGTTATGCCTAATGTTGGTTTAATGTCTTTGAATTAGGTACAATGGGCTAATTCTTCCTGGTTTAATTCCACTTATTTTAATAGAGTTACACCAAGGATGACTTTGCCCCAAGAATTCAAATATCATCCTTTGCTGAAAAAGAACCCTGAACTCAGGACTTGGCTGGTAAGTAATATAACGATTTTCAAGTATTCTATTTTATATATATCCATTTATTTATGTATTAATACATTTTAAGTCTAAATATTGTGTTTTCTCTAAGGACCAAATCCTAGTCCCATTTAAGTTAACGACAAAATTTACATGGACTTAAATGGGGTTAATGATTTGGAACATGTAATATTTTAAAAGAACTTTTTAAGGTTATGGATATTTTTAAGGTTTTAACCAGATACAATAAGTGATATTCTATCAACAAAACCGCTTATTCACAAATTAGGCTTTATTCTGCAGTCCTTAGGCAAAACTCCCACTGAAGTCAACAAGGTGACACAAAGTACAAGAGAACCTTTATCTACCAGGTGAAAAACAGATGACTGTTGTCTGCTCTGCTGCATGACAGACAGAAATAAAGGGCTATGGGGATGAAGTACGGAAATTAGCACTGAACAGGACTAGTCTCTAACATCCTAATTAACAGTTTCAGAGAGTCTAAACAATTCACTCACCATCCAAACAGAATGTTTCAGATTACAGAGTGCTTACATTTTGGTAGCAACCCCAGTCTGCAAAGGGATTCCATATCAGAATCCCTAACAGTGAACACACAGTCGAGAAGGGAATAGTTTAGGGAGTAAGGATCTTATTATCAGCTTTTGCTGTCCTCCTACCTCATGGACAGCATTAGTTTTATAGGAGTTGATTTGAAGGGCAACATATCTGCCTCCTCTTCTTTTTGAACTCTGCAAACATCAGCTTCATTTTACAGCATAAGAAACTGAAAATATGAACCGCAGGAGGGTTCTCCTGTAATCTTATTTCTGTCAGAGTTAACGAAAACAGAGTTTTAATGAACAATTTGGCTCTCTCTTTCTCTGCATACTGGACACTAACAACATTTTTATTTCAGTTATGTAAGCCACTGATATACCCTATTATCGTACATAGAAAGGATAACTCAGTAACCTATTGTTGTTTCTCTACTGCCATCTTCTGTCATGTACAAGGCAACACAGTATTTATGCTGTTTAATAATGGCACTATATTTGCTATGAAGATTCTGTCTGGGCAAGCAGAGCTGGATATACCATTTTCCTTTGATTTCTTGACAACATGCAAGTTAAAAGTAGAGCCCATTCAAATTTCATGCTTCTGAGGCGTCACTGAAATCCTCCAAGAAATATTTCAAAACACTATGTATTGGTACCTTTTATGCAGCTTCATTTTGAACTGCAAATACTTAACAATACTGTTGTACAGCTCTCTTGATGAAAGTTAATCAACAGGCTTATTTAGCATACCTTGGTCTGGAAGCAGCAGTAAAGTTGTGTTAGATAGGGATGTTTCCGTGCTAATGCCAGAATTCTCTTTTCTGTCATTGTACAGTCTACATCATCATCTTGAAGGATGACATCTTTCTTTAAGACTTTCACTGCATATACTTCATCTTTACCTTTTAGCTCAGCTAGCATGACCTAGAATCAGTAGAAATCTTTGCTTATATAGAGCACAGACAATCAGACAAATATATTATACGTGACAAATTTAAATGCAATAGAAAAAATGTGTGTACAGATTTGAAAAGTACAGAGCAACTGAAAGGATAACTGCACTCACACAGCACTCTCAGGTTGTCTATTTTATGTAGCTAAGTAGCTGAAGAAATTCACATTTTAAAATGGACACTTTTAGTAGAACTTTGAATATCAGCCACGCAATGTATGCTTCGTTCAGTTTAGTTAAGAATGCAGGCCGTTAAATCCTTGTTATCCAGTACCTTACAGCTTGCCTTCTCTGCCCCACTGCTGAGATCTGGAAAACAGGGAAGGGGGCAAACTAAAGCATAATATGGGTTTAGTTCCCCTTTTGGAAAGTGCTGCAACAATGTTGTCATTCAAAATAACAATGCACATCACTGTGACAACCTGAAAAGAGCACCCAAAATCAACATCTATTTGAGGGAAAAGTCCTGTCCCATTCAAACCTGAGTTTGGCTTGTCTGGGCATGGTACAGAGGTACTCTATGGAGACTGATTGGGGTATTGAGGAATAAGGAGACAAAGAGCTGCTCCAGAACTGGTACTGCAGGAACCCCTGTATAGGCAGAGATCTCTTTATTTTGGAGGAATCAAGCGTGGATCTGTGTAGCAGCAGATTCCCATGTTTCATCCTTACCTCTTACTCACCACAGAGCACAGCACACTGAAAAGGTAATTACTGTAGTTCTGTATAGCTCCAGCTCCGCACATTCCCTTCCACCTTCACTCGCTTTCAATAGTATGTCTACACTGTGAAAAAAAACCTGTGGCAGCTGGCCTGAGTCAGCTGACTTGGGCTCATGGTGGGACTCAGACTGCGGGGCGATAAAATTGCAGTATAGATGTTCGGGCTTGGATTGGAGCCCAGGCTCTGATACCCTTCCCCCTCACAGAGGCTCTAGCCTGAGCCCAAATGTCTACATGGCAATTTTATAGCCCTGCAACCCCATGAGCCTGAGTCAGCTGACCTGGGAACTGAGACTCGGAGCTGTGGGCTTTTAATCACAGTGTAGACATACCCTCTGCAGGGCGTATGTCTACATACCCAGAGTGAGCCCCCTGAGAATTAAAGCTATGAAGCATGCATGGTGTTTTCAGCCCTTCCACAGGCTCCTGCTTCTTCCACTTACTGCTGCAGAGTGGAACTGCACCGGTTCTGCTGCCTAAGGGAAAAGATTTGCCAATTTGGAAATAATTACTTCTTGTTTCCACATGCCCTCACTATTATCTTCTTAGTGCTACCTCTGAACTCCAGATAAATCCTTGCAAGATACTCACAGTGAGGAAGATCAGACCAGTCAGTAAATTATCACTCATTATTTTTATTCACAGAATTATAGAGGATTAGGGCTGGAAGAGACCTCAGGAGGTCATCTAGTCCAACCCCCCGCTCAAAGCAGGACCAACCCCAACTAAATCATCCTAGCTAGGGCTTTGTCAAGCCGGGCCTTAAAAGCCTTTAAGGATGGAGATTCCACCAACTCCCTAGGTAATCCAGTCCAGTGCTTCACCACCCTCCTAGTGAAATAGTGTTTCCTAATATCCAACCTAGACCTCCCCCACTGCAACTTGAGACCATTACTCCTTGTTCTGTCATCTGCCACCACTATGAACAGCCTAGCTCCATCCTCTTTGGAATGCCCCTTTGGGTAGTTGAAGGCTGCTATCAAATCCCCCCTCACTCTTCTCTTCTGCAGACTAAATAAGCCCAGTTCCCTCAACCTCTCCTCACAAGTCATGTGCCCCAACTCCCATAATTCCATTAATTATTTCCCCTTTTCTCCCTCCCAAGAAGTATGCTAAAATATTAACAGCTTAATTAGTGTGCATGCAAATCTGCATGCAGAAAATACCTGCATGCTCATTTTTCAAGCACTAGCACCAGTGAAAGCAGCCAGTAGATCAACACCTGTGTAGGCATGTGATGGAATTTATACAGGCTTCACTCATTCCAAATTCATTTGGTCAACTCAAAGTCAAACTCAGCCAAAACCACAGAGCTTTGCAAGGTTTTCATCAAACCATTAATGGGCTCATGTTTGCTCAAAATATAGTCCAGGCTCACTCAAACATTTAAAACACTGAGTGAATCTTATCTGGGTTTCACATCAATAATGAAACCAAAATCAGGTGAGGTCTGCCTGGCTTGCGGGGGGCGGGGGGAATTGTTATAAAATCTTAGCACAGCTTCAGCCTTCAAATAATTTTTGCTTCCTTTGTTGAGAAAACCATGATTTTACTATTGCTGGCATTGAGGGGCACAATGCAACTATCGCAGAACGAACTGGATTATATCTTGGTCTCTTTCATCATCAATGAAACCATCAGGCTGCTGCTACTCAGCTAGAGGAGGGATGGAGACCAAATACATCTTAATTTTCACATGGCATGTGGAATTTTTAAGGCTGGAAGTTGGACAAAACAACCACCCATCATTTGCCTTGCAAAGTGAGCAAATTTGAAGTGGAAATCACCTGGAGAGAGAACAAACACAGAATCGCGTAATGTCATTTCTATACTCCTGCTTCCTATTGGAATACACCCACTGTTGTTATTTGCCCTGTCAAGTAGTATTTATTCTACGTTTAGTTAATGCAATTTCAATAGTGAAATCTTGACATCTAGTTCAAATCTCTTAGCCCTCATTTTTTATAATGATTTAAACAGTAAATTAATTCTATCTGATGAGCAGGATACATATGCATGAAAATTACTATTTTGAAAGCTGACTATCCCAATAAGAAAGACAAGAAAGAAACCCCTGTGGTGGGAGCACGTTAGGCAATATTAACATTAGTATTGCATACAGCAGAGTCAAAAATAATCCATCAAATCAGAGAAAGCCACCAACCTTGCCAAAGCTACCTTTCCCTAATACTTTAATGAAGTTGAACTCTTCAAGACCCATTCGTTTGGTCTGGACTTGTTTGACTTCCCCGTTTTCACCATTCTCCCCAGGTTTATTAAGCTGATTGTCTGTTGATGATGTTGCCGTTGCTCTGTGTTCTTCTCCTCGATTGTCAAATGACAAAGCTTTCCTAATGTTGTTTTCAAGTTCTTTGATTTCTGTGAAAAGGTGGGAACAACAGATTGACTTCTCTACAAACCCAGTCCAGTCCAGTCCCATGCTATTGCAGGCAATTCCGTCCCTCTTCTCACTATAAGAAATATACTGCTGAATCTCTTAGTTATTTAGTTATCTAAGGACTTAGCTAATGAAATTCATACGTTTTTAAGGGTGACCACTACATTTAATGTGATGCAAGGCATTCAATCTAAATAAATAGATCATGCTGACACTTTCACTTTCTAGTGCTACAGGCCCCATTCTGCTTCCAGACACACACACACACACCCTGAATCTTCAGAGGAGTTAGTGTGCATTCCTCATTTATGCACACTAACTCCTCTGAAGATTCAGGGTTCACGTGAACTCTCTTGTGGGTTCACAGTTTCCCTGAGTTTCACTTTGAAGTCAATGGAATATACTGGTGTAAAGGAGAGGAGAATCAGCCCCTTTCAAAGGTTTTTTTTTTTTTTTTTTATTAAACTACAATTCACAAATTTCCCATCAGATTCCCAGATCCCTGAAGGTGACTTTTTGTGGCTCACACTCCTTGTTTAATTTGAATCAGATTGTCTATCAAGGCCGGGGTCCATTGTAACAGCACTATTACTCCTCATAGAGACGGACACTAAAGCAATATTTATTGGTATGGAAACAAAACAGGTATCTAACCCTGATCACATGGAGAGGTTGGTGCTGATTTCGACCTGTCTTCTTCTGAAGGTGTGGTTCCAGGAACCGGCTGCTGAGATTCTGCACCTGCAATTAGCTAAGAACATTCCCACAAAAGGATATTCAGCTGTGAGAGCCTCTAACACAAAGAGTGAAAATGAAGCAACTTGAAAAACAAAGTAACTTCACAAAGGGAAGGAATAAAGGGAACTGAGTACACTTCATCCTTGCTAAATTATCATCTCACAGCCTGTGTCAAAAGTTAGATCCCAATGCCTACAGTACAGGCTTTCACTTTAAAGATTAAATGAAATGCTCATCAAACGCACAGAAAAAAGCCTGTGTAAGAATCCAATTCAGTAACATGTGAACTCAACAACTGCAAGCAAATATATTTTTAAACAAATTAGTCAACAAATATTAGTTCTTCCATCAGAGTCCAATCCTGCAGGGTGCTAAGTGTCCTCAGTGGCAGGTGTCATTGATGTCAGTAGGAGTTCATGCTGCTCAGTATTTTACTTACCCCAAGACCAGAGTTCTCGGTGTTGCCTTTTCCCTGTAATAGCAATAACAGTCCACAGATCTGTGCCGAAATCTTAGTGATGCCCTCAAAGCTTTTAGTGATGCCCTAACTCTTAATGCTGGGTTTGGGCCATAAAATGTCTTTCAATTCACAATTAAAACATACTGATTTGTAGGTTTTAAGCCTGTGTTTCGGTTCATGGTATGGGATCTCAACCAGCTTTAAAATTTATTTCTTACAAAAGCACATACGTACATCTTTAAATCCCCTGTCCTCTCACTGGTATGTTTGTTGCTGGACTGTCTCATTTATAAGCTACTACTGTCAAGATTATGTGTTTTCTATGAAAAGCTACTTTATTACTGAAAAAAAAAAACAGCCACGTGGGCAGAAGGTTTTCTTTTCAAACAGAAGTGTTAGTGTTACTGTAAGTACTAAAACAAATGACCTGGGTAAAATCTGATATGCACAAGGATATGATCTCTTCAGTTCCCATTTCATTTTTTTCCTCAGATGCACCAAAAAGTTGCAGTTTACTATTGGACCCTGCAGTGAGATACGAGATAGAGTTTCCATTGAAGTGCACCTGGAGTACACAGAGCACATCTTGTTAGAAACTAAACTAACCCCTTTAAAAGCAGGAAGGGCCTGCTCCTGAAAAGCTTACTCTCACAAGTAGCCGTTACTTATGTCATAGATCCTCTGAAGTGTATCAGGGGATATGTGACCCTTAATGGAATTACTCATATAGAGTGCGTATGTGTGTAAGGATTGCACAACTGAGGCCAAGAGCAGGGCAGTTTTTCGAATAATGAGCTCTCTCCTTGGTGGAACATTACACATGCTCATTGCAGAGAGCACTGAAGTTGCATGGCACACACCACCACTTTTGAAATGTGTCAAATCAGTGGGACACTCACTGGGTATATCACACACACATTCACTGTTGCTAGCAGAATTTACAAAAGACTCAATCCCGCAAGGTGCTGAGTGCCATCACAGTCAATGGAAATTTCCTTAAATGTATATGGTGTAAATAACTACCTTTTTAGGTAAAGATGTACTGCTAATTGAATGCCAGCATTTAGGAAGCTGATACGATATTCTAAAGGGGAGCAATGTTATAATGTCAAAGTGTAAACAAATCACAGCATTCACTGAAATACTGCACATAGTAACTTAGGGCCAGATTTGTAAAGGTACTCAGGAACTTAAAGATGCACATAGGTGTGTAGTGGGATTTTCAAAAGTGCCTAAGCTCCTAACTCCAATTAATTTTAATTGTAGCATTAACGGGATTTAGTTGCATAAACATTTCAAAGTGAAAATTGACATACTAGAAACAAATATTCCCTAGCTGAGTTTTTGCCACTGGAAAACCAGATATTATTTTCTACCTGTAAAACATTCCATAGCAAGCCCAGTTCTTCTTTACATTACACCTTTGCACCCATAATGAATTCAAAAGACAAGATGGCAAAATTGAATTTAATATTTAGAGGAAACCCAGTTAGACAGAACACTAAGGAAGTATAGCAGTGTACTATGTTTTACTAACCTTCAGCCAAATATTTTAATAGATTCCACCTAATATAACTGCAATGTTAAAAATTACATGCAGTCCAGGGCATAAGGGTGTGGACTTAGACCTAGGAGACTAAGCTCTATTCCTGTCTCTGCCACTGGCTGCTTCGGGGAAGTTATTTTCCGTCTTTCCATCTCTGTTTCCCCTCTGACCCTTAGTCTAAATAGACTAAGTTCTCTGTCTCTTACTACCTATTTGCACACTGAGCACAATGGGGCCCTGATTTTGGTTGGGCTCCCTACATGCTCCCATAATAATACAAGTGTGGTTATATAATGCTTTAAATCATGCTTCAATAAGTTCCCTCAACAAAATGACAATTAAGGATGGAATTTTCAAAAGAGCCTAAGAAGTCCCACTGAAAGTGTTAGGCACTTCTGAAAATCCCATTCTAAGACTCTTTCAGAACCAAGTCTGTAAACAGAGCTGCTGTATACTTTTATCAATGGCAGTGCTATCAAATATTAGCAAGCACTGCACACTAATTTTGTGCAATTTCAGTACAGCAATTTGTCTTTCCTAAGATTTGTTATTCAATTAATTGCTTTCCAATTTTCCTATAACTTTTTGTTTGTTTTGCTTTAAACCGTTTTCTTAATATTTCAGGACAAATATGTATTCGACCGTGAAAATAAAATTATATCTAAAGCCAAGGGACTAACAGATCTCATAAGAACTGACTGTAAAAGTCACTCATTTCAAGAGGGGAGAGACTGCTGCCATCACCATGCAAATGCAGATAGATATGGGACCACATTGTGATCAGGGCCCCATTGTAAATCCAAATTAACTCAGTTGAATTCAGGATACATTTTAGGTGATCCATGATTTTTGTTCCAAGGAAAAGCAAATTAGTTTCCAGCAAATTGCTTTGGAAATACCTGCTTGCAGCCTATTTCTTTTTATAAGAGATTGTGGTTGTTTCAGTGCATTTATCATCATTACAACAATATCACAGGGTAGAGTCTAGCCTCTGGCAATCAGATGATCTCATGACAGTTTTCAACCAGATACACGTATTTATATATTAGTCATGTATTTCAGAGAGAGATCAAAGTAGTCACCTTGGCGTCTGAAAAGTCCAATTCCTCGTGCCAATAAAAAATAAAACCCATCTTGACTGTTTAAGTTGTCTTCAGGTTTGCAAGATTGTACCATAGCAAAACCGATTCCCCAAAGAACTTTACCAGGGATGATGTATGCTAAAACTCCAGAGCCAAGTCCTTTTAGCCTTACTCACATGAATAGAAAAGGAGGACTTGTGGCACCTTAGAGACTAACAAATTTATTTGAGCATAAGCTTTTGTGAGCTACAGCTCAATAGGCACATTGACTCTAATGGATTTCTTGAGTGAGTTAGGTGAGTAGGCAGGATTCAGCGCCAGCTGTTAATACTGACGTACATTTCATTAATGTATTGCTCCTTTTATGTGAGATTATATTTTTGGTTACCTTTTTCCTTCGTTGACCGCTGTTAGTGATCTTATCTGGAGTGACTCCAAGATCTGCAAGTACTTTAGCTATTCCTCTAGCATCCACTCCGCAGTTTGGTGCCACATTTGTTTCACAGCGTCTATGTACATTCATCTTGCAAACTGCAATGAAATGTGTGGTGGGAAAAAAAAGTTTTTCAGTAAACGAAATAGACATTTATTTAAAAATATCCATTTTATTTGATTCCAATCAGATCTTCCAGGATCTAACATTTCTTTTAAAATATAATTCTCTTTCAGTAGAGAAGAATTTAGCTGAATTTGCAACGGCACATAACACACTAACATAAAATTATGAGTCCATGTCATTATTCTTAAGAATATAACAATAAAATATTAAATTTAACAGAAAATTGAAAATAGTTTTCGACATGGAACCTCAAGCTCCACGCATTTGGACACACACAATGCAGTTACTCTGGTAGTGGCCTGCATAGGCTGAGCAACACGTTAAAGTGACTGGGCTAACCTCTACTTTCAGTTACACGCATGATAACCCAGAAATAACTCCTTTTACCTTCAGTACAGTTACTCTGGATTTACACCACAGCAGTTTGGCCCATTTATCTCTCCTACTTATATACTGAATTTTACTCACTGCCTACTTTCACTTCAGCATATCCAACAGGGTTTTTACCACCATCTCAGCCAAAAAGGTGCTTTCGAATATGTTATCCAGTGTGTTTCAGTGGCTAGCGCCATGGGGTCCTGATTCAGGACTAGGGCTCCTAGTCATTACAGTAATACAAATAATGACAATTAATTATTATTACTATTATTATTAAGACATTGATAAAAACCTTAAAGAATATGCTGAGTTCATCATGGGTCAGTGAACAGTGCTACTCCTCAGGGCACTTCTCCTGCTCCTACTGAAGTCAATGGGAGCTGCATCAGGCCCCAGGACAGTGACAAGGCAGCCTTTACAACAACAACAGAGAAAACGAATAAACCTGCAAATCTCAGGGTACATGTTTCAACTAGAAAAACATTTAGAGCTTTGAACTAAGCCTAATCCTGCTCCCATTGACTTCAAGGAGAGCGGAATTAGGCCTTAATCTAGCTCTTTCTAATAAACTGCTTACAGTAGCGTCTCTTCATCTGGTTTACTCAAGATTGCTATAATCCAGCATCACACTAACAAGCCAAGTATTCAAGTACCTGGTTTTAATTTTTATATGAGGCCAACAACATAATAAAATTATCTCCCCCTTTGGATAATTATGCTCTACACAAGATACCCTGATTCCCTCTCCCCCCTTCCCCCACTAATGTCTCTGTAACTAGCATGTTAACATGACCAGGGAAGTCATGTAGTTTCCTGGTTACTCAGAAAGAAAAAAAATAGTAAAGAATATGGACTTAATTAAAAATAAAGTGGATTGGATTTGTTGGGAGCCCACTGACACGTCTGAATAATTTAGCCTTCAGCGCCCTCTGGTGGAACAAGATACAGAGCATGCAAAATTACAAGTGTTGTCAGGCGCTAGATGCAAAAGATTATCTCACTTTAAAATTCAATTGGTCAAATTCCTCCCTGTATCAACAGAATTATACAAGGCAGGAATTAAGCCCAGTCTACCACACTATTTTCCTATTACTATCTTAACCAACATCTAGTCCAATACAAGTTACACTGCACAGCAATCCTGTAGAAACAGGTGGTCTGTGTGCTCTGTGTATTTAGCAGCAATCCTGAGCACTGCAGAGAGAAGGTAGCTTTGAAGTTCCAGTACACCCCCTACTCACAGGAATGGAGCAGAAAGGTCTAGGAAGAAATCCTTATGTGCTTGTGTGTCTGTGATCGAAAACATAGCTGGTAGGTCAAACATTTGGCCTATGAGCCTTAACTGTGTGCCTTTAAGAGCTGAACTAGCTGAAATGAAACAAAGCAGAAAATTCTGTGTGTTCTCAATATGTAAGGTTATTTAAACAGAGAGAGGAAGGGTAATAAGCAGTCTGAAACAAGATAAAAGAAGAGCATTTCTTAGGAATAAGCTTTTCATTGAGGAAGACAGCAGAGTGTGCTTAAGCAGGCAAGTTTCTGGAAAGGTGAGCATTGATGGGCACTAGTTAAAAGAAAAACAGGAAGCACTACTCTCCTGCTGAGAAGCAACCATTTCCGGTTGTAAATTTTAGATTTCTTGCAGGTCGTGGTGCATTTTTACAGGAAACAGTTTTATAAGAAAAGCATGAAGAGAGGAATGAAGACGCTATATGCTGAACCATTATTTATACATGAGCACTGCATGTGTACGTGTATTTACTATTCATTACATAAAAAGGAAAACACAGCCACGATGACGATGATGTGGTGGTGGTAGTGGAGGAGGAGAAGAGCCCAGAATCTAAGGAATTGAAGCTTAATTGTTATAGAATGGAAAGAAGATGGTGGATTGACTATAGTTCTGACGGGGAAATGGCAAATACCAACAAGACCCAGATGAACTGAAAAGGGTGGTCTGAATTTCCCGCCAACAGAATTAAGGTGACATAGAAACATAGGGATGGCAATAATAGGAAAATAATGGTCTTAGTCTTGCCACTACCCATCACTCAATGCTCCAGGGGAGGTTTAAGCCTCACAATGCCCCTTATCGTGAAACACTCTGCCATGGGAGAAATTTCTTCATGACTCCAGCTGGTGATCACCTCATGCCCTGAAGCATAAGGACTGGCAGCTCCCTAATAATTTCATTTTTACCCAGTGTAACTGCAGATGATATTTTTATTTGTAGACTACAACGCCTTCTATGTGTCACCCTTAGCTCCTGCTCTTTGGAAAATCAGGCAGTAAACTTAATCCTGTTTTTAAATTTACTAAGATGAGTCTGTCAATTTATGGAAGATACAGTCTCTGTAATGTGAAAAAAGTTTTAAATTTCATTAGATATTAATTTTTATAAGTTTGGCATGAGCTTCAAGCCATAGTCCATTAAAAACCCACGACAGATTATTTGATTCGCCATTGATCCCAAAATGCTATTACCCTGTAAGTATTTGGACAAACTTTACTTCCCCTTTCAGAACAACTAACTATCTGTCTCAGAGGAATCTAGTCCTTAAGGCTGCCTCATTACCAAATGGAAATGTACATCCTCCTTCAGCAGAAAAGAAGCCCTGCATTACCCAATCTAGCCGCCACAAGGAGATCTGAGGCCACCTCTTCCCTGCCAAATCACAAATCAGCATGTGTCAAGGAGATTAAGGATGAGCAGCCAGTTCATTTCAGGTGCATGATCTAGCTTGGACTTGGGGTGGGAAATAGATGCACAGTCCAACGCCTGTGTTCCAAATATTGGAAAAGGACACAATCAACCCCATTCTTTCAGAATTACCATGGGAGGGAGCAGGCTAGCCTCCACATAACATGGTGCAGCCAGACACACAAAACCGTTTTTCTTTCTTTTTTCTTGGCCTGGGACTCAAGTTTGGTCTTGCATGGTAAGGCTCAGCCTTCATGAAGATATGAAAGCAAAAAATAGTAGTGTATAATTTCCATCCTACAGGAATAAAAATATCCAAGAAAAATTGAAGGGATCCAAACCTTCATGCTTCTGGGCATATGTCAACCTCTAACTAATCGGATTAGGAAGAAATATTCCCTGTGGGAAGGATATTTCATAGCTACCTACTGCAGGGTTTCTTGCACCTTCCTCTGAAGCATCTGGTGCCAGATGTTGTCAGAGGCAAGACAATGGACTAGATTCTGATCCATGATGGCAATTCCTATTACCCTATGCTGCCACTTGCTTTTTACTATTAACTGTACCTGCTAGAAAACAGAATGACTTAGCAATAGTCACATATTTTCTTGTTACGACAGGCAAGCCCTTCCCAAACCAATGCACTGGCTGAGAAACATAGCAAGTCTCTAAAGTAGAGGTGGTTCTCCTTACCTTTGCATTGTAAACCTTGTCTCAAGAGACCCCAGAGCAATGAACCGCAGTGGTCACAGAAGGTGGGCACTTTGTAATTATGAATGCTGAACTTGTGAGGCATGTTGACACTGAAGCGCTGGGAGCCCACGTGCTGGAAAAAGCAAAGCACCACATATTGAAATCCCCTTCGCTTCTAATTATTCGCTTTTATCGTCAATGTGAATTAGGATCCTGCTATGTTTTGAAAAGCACAGAGGTGAAACAAGATGAACTAGGTACATGTTGGTGTAATCATCCTTTTAAATGGGTTTATTTCCCCACAGAGTGTTCCACCTCTTTCTTTCTTTTTTTTTTTTTTTTGTTGTTGTTGTTGTTCTTGGTGTTCAAAAGATCACAGATAACTGATGGTGCAAAGACTGCAGTCTGCTTCCAAACATTCCTTGAAATAACAACTGCACAGCTATCAGCAGAGATCTCTCCATGTGAAAGGCAAGGAAGTTGCTCCCAATTGTTTTGAGAGCAGGCATGGGAGGTGCTAGCACAGGAGAAAATTAAAGAAGTCACAATCCACTTGCTTTTTAATATGCCACTGGTCTTTAGATTGGTAAGACGAGAAAACAAGGTACTGTGAACAGAGAATCCACAGTACCATTAGCTACTGATTGAAGATCATCCATGAAAAGTTAAGGGTGCCCACTGCATAGCAAAAGATTTATTTCAATGCTTTTTCTCCCTCTTTCCTATTACCACTGGCTTCTCTCCAGTGGGCTAGCACCCCACTAAACAATGAGAGCATCGTATCAGCAGTGCATCTAAGCGTCCACTAGTCTGGAGCCTGGGAACATAAATCTGCTCAGGAATTCATATCTCCTTGTGGACACTGCTCAAAATCATTGTTAGCCAAAACACTGGTGCAGCAGGGCTATGTCATAATCCCATGAAAGAGATCATGTTCTGGAGCGAAAGCACATCTGCTCCCCAGATCAGGGGACAGAATATTCACTGCAGAGGTTAACGTGTTGTTCTAATCTGAAACACACTGCAAAAATGGCCCTGGGGAATGCCAGCAGCTGGTGTCTCAGTGACATCCACTTAGTGTACAAGTAAAAATAAATAAATAAATGGAAGATGTGGGGGGAGTGTATCCCCCACCCATAAGTGCCAGGACTGCAAAATCAGCCATTGGCAGACAGTATACTTTACAGCATCTTTTATGCTACTCCAAATTATGTGGAGGGGTGGAGGCAAATCTGGCTGGCCTGGCCCATAACTGCAGAAGCACAAAGGTGGTTTAAAACCACCTCTACACACCCTTTCTATTCCCCAAGTTACAGGCTATGTCTTCACTGACAAAAATGGTTTGTCTTACCACGTAATAATCAATGCACATTAGCTGTCCTTCTGTAAAAACAGAACGGAGACAAGGCACTGCAGTTTTACTGCAAGGTAAACTAGGTGATCTCATCTAATTACCTCACATTAATATGACAAGGCCATTGGTTCCATTTAGGATTGTACAGCAAGATAACTAGCACACATTAGGTTTCAGAGTAGCAGCCGTGTTAGTCCGTATTCGCAAAAAGAAAAGGAATACTTGGGGCACCTTAGAGACTAACAAATTTATTTGAACATAAGCTACAGCTCACTTCATTGGATGCAACTTATGCTTATGTTCAAATAAATTTGTTAGTTTCTAAGGTGCCACAAGTACTCCTTTTCTTATCACAGGTTAATTATCTCACTGTAAACACGCATCTTTGGTCAGTGCAGACAAAACCATACTGTGCATTTGTTAGCCACAGCTGAGGATCTGGGTCCATGTTTGGAGTGAGTTTTTTGTCTTCTTTAAAAATGTACATCGTTTGAGGTGGGAGTCCTGTGTTCTTTTATATTTAGAGCAGTGGTGAGTACTGTTGGTAGATATAAATAATAATATAATCATTTCCAAGCTTAGTAAAACAGTTTATTTCGTTATCAGCAGACATCATTTGCTTAAATATCTGGTAACATATACTAGATAGATAGATAGATAATCCCTTTTATATTATGCACAACATTTCTCCACAGCTGTGAAGTAACTTAGAAAAACTATTAACTACACAGTAACTGGTATAACCTCTCCTGTGTTATTTTTTAACTATGGGCATTATTCAATGCAGAATATTACGTTTTGCTTTTCTTCCACATTTGGAAGCTCTGCATGCAGTTAGAGCAAGCCCCCTGTAAATAATTTATGTCACCTCTGGGCACTCTTTTATGTTAACATAGGATACACAAGCAGAGTCTTTATACTACTGTTAGCTAACGAATCACCCACTTTAAATGCAATTGGGAGGGAAAGGGTCTGAACCTGCTCCCACTGCATTCAATGGCAAAACTTCCATTAACTTCAATGGAAGCAGGATGGAAACAAAAAAGAGTTTTGAGATGTCAGAGAATTTTGGTTTTGTCTAACACTTGCTAGCCAGGAACAGACTGCTTTACAATAATTCCCAAGTAAATGGAGCTGTTACGGTGATTTGTCATTCAAGAGTAAATGTTATACTATGTGGAAACCTGAAGGGTCCGAACAAACTCCATATCTTTTTGTTGATTAAATGGAGGAGGCGGTAGTGACATGAACAGATAAAAAGATTTCTTTTTTATCTAGAGCATTTATTTTATAAATATTTACCTCGTCATGAGTTTCCTGTTTCTTTAAACCAGCACACTTAGTTATTATAAGCTCATGGCATCTCTTGTGGACTACACAAGTGCAAACTGTAAACAAAAAGGGGATGAAAGGATGAGTTTTCATGAAGACAGTTTTTAAAGTAAAAGCTTGAAGTCAAAAGGCTAAAACACTGGATCCCTTTCCCTGGGATATGAAAGACATAGGCTAAAAAAGCCCAGATCATCAAATTGTTGTTGGGAACATTTTTGTAGTCATGTTGGTCCCAGTATTTGAGAGACACAAGGTGAGTGAGATAATATCTTTTATTGAATCCACTTGTATTGGCACTGCCCCGGAACATTTTTAGTAGTTGGTGTGCTGAAAGCCAGCCCGCTTACCCCTGACCACCACCACCACCCCCGAGCTGAGGCCGGGAATAAAGCTCTGGGTGCGGGGTGGCAGCCGGGCGCCTAGGGCTGGCAGCCAGGGGCTACAGTGGGGAGCCCATGGATGCTGCAGCACCCCTTGCACCCATAGTTCCCGCACCTATGTCTATTGGTGAAAGAGACAAGCTTTCGAGCTATACAGAGCTCATCTGCAGATCTGGGTTGACTTGAAGATCTCAGTGTAGGTTGAAAGCTTGTCTCTTTCACCAGCAGCACTTGGTGTAATAAAAGATATTACATCACTGGTCTTGTCTCTAATGGATCCATCAGTGTAACTTAGGGAGCCTAAATACCTTTGAGGATCTGAGCCAAAGTGACTTGTGATTTTGGGTGTACAATTTAAAACACCTTAAAGGGTCCTGACTTTCAGAAGGTGTATTCTTTGCACTTTCTGAAGATCAGGACCCTTTAAGGGACTCTCAGGATGGGCAACCAAAATCCAAGGCACCCAAAGTTACAAACCATCTTTAACACTCTCAGCCATAGCTTATTTCTGTCACTGGATAGCAGCTTATATAAAAAAAAACCTCATTATTTGTTTAGCACAGTCAATGGGATCAGCACTATATAAGACATGAAGATAAAAACAGCCCCTGCCTAAAGAGCTTTCATGCTAAAAGAAACAAAGGCACATGGGATTCACTGTACAATCAGAAAAAAGGAAGAAGTTAAGTTATTTATTATTACTAATAAGAATAAATGAAGATTTCCCATTGTTTCAGCAGGCAAAAATGCTTTGTCAAGAACCGGGGTCAGTTACATTTGAAAAAAAAGGAACAGACACAGTAGACAAATATCTGCAGATACAGCAGATGGGATAATAATTATAAGGTTATCAATCCATTGTTCTCCAGATGATGAAAAATTGTCCTCCATGAAAGAAAGAGTGGCTATTCTGATCCTGGCTACTTTTGATAACAAGACACTGAACCAGATGGACTACTGGTGTATTCCATTATAGCAATTCTTATTTTCTTATGTAAAAAAGTGTCTTAAAGTTTTTGTTACAATGAGAAAAACTAATCTTTTTAACTCTCTCATAACTGAAAAATAACAGGTTTCAGAGTGGTAGCCATGTTAGTCTGTATCAGCAAAAAGAACGAGGAGTACTTGTGGCACCTTAGAGACTAACAAATTTATTCGAGCATAAGCTTTCGTGGGCTAAAACCCACTTCATCAGATGCATGCAACGGAAAATACAGTAGGAAGATATAGATATAAAAACATTTGTAGTGATAATCAGGATAGCCCATTTCAAACAGTTTACAAGAAGGTGTGACTAACAGTAGGGGAAACTATTTTCCCATGCTAATTTTCCCCCTACTGTTACTCACACCTTCTTGTCATCTGTTTGAAATCGGCCATCCTGATTACCCCTACAAAAGTTTTTTTTCTCCTGCTGATAATAGCCCACCTTAATTGATTAGTCTCGTTAGAGTTGATATGGCAACCCCCATTTTTTCATGTTCTCTGTATATATATTTATCTTCCTACTGTATTTTCCACTGCATGCATCTGATGAAGTGGGCTTTAGCCCACAAAAGCTTATGCTCAAATAAATTTGTTAGTCTCTAAGGTGCCACAAGTACTCCTCGTTCTTTTTGAAAAATAACAATGCAGCTTGCTCAAACTTTCCAAAAATACCATCTTTGGCAGAGACCGAAGCAGGAAAAATTTCATCCCCCAACTGTTTTGAAAAGTTATGAGCATAGGAAATTAGAGGTAAAAATGGAAACACTTACTCAATCTTAACTGTAACATTTGTTACCGGTAACATCTATAATTATCTAATCTAATTAATTACAGTATTTTGCCATTAGCACCTCTCATCCAAGGTTCACAAATGTTTAACAGCATGGGATAAAGCTTCCACTTTTGCAAGATCAAAAAAGTGAGAAACGGAGAGGCCAACATTTGCAGAAGTGTCCACTGTGACAATATGGGAAATCTGTCCATGTACAGCTTTTGAATTCTGCTTGCTGTTGGAGGCTCTCTATGTGTATCTGTGTCAGACTGCAATCTCCATTTTGAACATGGGGATTGTTTGTCTTTTCTGATGTCTTTTGCCTTCACACTGAGCTAAAACCCACAGGAGGTGACAGGAGAAATTTATGCACCTGGCATAGAGCTAACAATGGAAGGTCATTAAACCTTGATGGTTGTCCATTTAAATGGAGCACCTTTGGAGAAAGAGAAGGCTGCTGCCCAGGGCAAACCAATTTTTCAAGTCTGAACTCCAAGGGGGAGGTAATTAAGGAATGGATCACCTGATAAGGCTGATCAGGAGATCACATGACAAAATGGACTAGAGGTTGTAAAAGAAAGGGTCTCTCACCAACCATTTTAGAGACAGAGAGAGAGAAACTCCATATTCCAGAGGAGAAACCACATGCAGGAGGGCAGGGGAAGAGGAAGGATCCTGGACTCCTTAAAAGATTCTGACCTAAGCCCAAAGAATGCTCAAGAGTGGTGGGGAAACAGGGGTAGGAAAATGTGTACAGGTATTTTATTGTTTGGTCTAACTCTGTACATCTCTTGTGCTATCTAAAGTCAAGAGTAATTATATTAGAAACCTTACAAAGTCTGTGTTTTATGTACTTCAACTATCACATGTTCCTGGAGAGGTAGATGGCAAACCAGAGTGTTCACAAGGTTGGAGCTCCAGGAAAGTGATCAGCACTGAGCCTGGGAGCCTAGGACAGCTGGGCCATGAGGTTCAACTTAGTCAATACTAAGGAAATGTGCCAAGGATACCAAAGAAAGACATGGTGGCTGGAGCCTACCCAGACTCAGGGTAGCTTAAAAGTACATAAGCCCAGTGGGAAGGACCCAAACACTGCAGCCTGCTCAGTGTCCAACAGAGGGAGCTTTACCAGGGCTGCAACATCCACTAATTTTGGATGGCCAGTGTGAGAGGTCTGATTTTCAGAGATGCTAAATATACACTGATCCTACTCACTTCAGCTGAACCAACCCTAGCTAATGGACACTTTTGAAAATCTGTCTAAGTGACTTGCTCTCAGTCACAAGTCAGTGACTGATTCTGTTATTAAAACTTCATATTCTAATTCATAGTCTTGAGCTCCAACCTTGCTCTTATGTGTGTGTATATATATATATATATATATATATATAAACACACTATGTCTGATGAGTAGTGCATAACCCTGCGTATTTATACAAAACAGCAACAATATATTAGTATCTATTCTAATTTCTCTCTGTAGATTCTCTCTTACCTTGACATTGGTATCCCTGTTTTCCTATTACACCCCTGTAGATAAGAACATACATAAAGTATTTTAGAAAATGTAAAATACATAGATAAAAAAATCACACTATGCTGTTTTCTTCTTCTATTGGCCAGGTTCATGATTCAATCAAACATTTTCCTGTAACCCACAGCCTGCATGTTTCATCATTGGACTAGTTTTCAGAAAAAATGTGGGAGAAAGGTACATCATATGACTGAGGGAGGGGGGGGGGCATGCACCATCTGGATCATGTACTTTGTGCATTCCTACTTATGGACGGTTCTCTGTCTACTAAACATATGGAGTCCTAATAAACTGAAACTTGCTTTTGCTGATATTTCTCTTCTGTTTCTAAAATGTTGCTTAATTAGAATTTCTCTTTCCCTGCCCAAAATCGACAGTGTATACAAAATGTATATGTTGTCTGTCTTTTATAATGCTGTATTTATTCTGCAGCTACTTTTGGCATAACTAGACTTATTTAAACCTAAACTCATGACGTGCACAGTGTGAAAACAAGAAAACCTCAGGATGTCAGAACATGGAAGGCCCTTTGTGCACCTTTGGCTGCTGTAATTTCACCCCAAACCATGTCAGATCTTCTCTAGCCTAGCACCCAATCCTGCTCTCCTTTCTTACATGAGTCCAAATGACTTGAGTGTATGTGTCTTCACTGTGATTATGCACATGTGAAAGGCTTCAGGATCTGGCCTCTACTTATAAACTCTTTCAAATAGGGATTTTGAACCAGATTCTGCTTCTTGCTACATTAGAGTAAATCTGGCATAGCTCTACTGAAGTCAGTGGAGTCACTCTAGATTTACACTGGAGTAGCTGAAAGCCAAATCTGTCCCCATGCCTTTTCTTTGTAAAATAACACACATCCGTGCATACCTGTAATGCATAAAATAAATCATTTTTGAAGTGGAGCTCTTGACTTAGTGTTATGTTATGATCTTTGTTAATTCAGCCAAGCCTTTTAGGCTGAAAAGGACATTTACAATGTGGGTACCTAAAGTAATCTAAATAAAAGTGGCCTGATTGTCAAATGTGCTGTGCACCTGCATCAAGTTCACTTGGATATGTGGGTGCTCAGTGCTTCTAAAAATAGGGCCACTTTTGCCTGAATATGAATTTAGGAGCTTAACTTCAGGCATCCGAGTCAAAATTTATATTCTTAATATTAGGCTCATAAGTCTACTTTCAGGCACCTACATAGAACTGGCCTGATTTTCATTGAAGTCATTGAGAGCTGCATTGCTCTGCATCTTTGAAAATCAAACCTCTTTGATCTAGGTGTCTAAATATGTACTTAGGAGCCTAACTCTGGCCACTCATTTTAAAACAAAATTGGACCCAGGTTTGAAAATTTTGGCCAACTTCTTCAGTCCAATGGAGTTGGAAAAATCCTTGCTGATCTACTTAAAGGATACTAACAATATGCTCAGATAAAGCTACTGAAAGTGACTAGGTTTTTCTCTCAAAGGTTGTTTGCTATATTCACTGCTGGAAGGAAGTAGCTCAGAAATGAAGAAGCAGAGTAAAGACATTAGATCGTCTGATAGGATATCT
Source organism: Lepidochelys kempii (assembly GCF_965140285.1). NCBI lineage: Eukaryota > Metazoa > Chordata > Testudines > Cheloniidae > Lepidochelys > Lepidochelys kempii. Next base: position 175,976,067 of record NC_136382.1, on the reverse strand, counting down.
TGGGTGAAATTCTGGTTCCACTGAAGTCAACGTCAAAGCTCCCAATGACTTAAATGGAGGTAGGATTTTGCTCTTGGAGGAGGTGACAATCCCCTTTTCTCGAATTCTCATTCTGGACGGTTTCTGCATGCCAGCTGACATTTTACATCTGAAACACCCTGGGCTCACATCCAAAATATCTGTATTTTCTAGGGGTTTTCTTGATCAAAACTGAAGCTTTTGAAAGCTTCAGAAAAAAAAATTGGCCATGAGGTCTTCCTCCTCATACAGAAGGCATTGAGGATGGCCACGAAAAGAGGGAGGGGTTAGGAAGGCACACAGCCAAATTCAGTTTCACAGTGATTCCACTGACTTTACTGAAATTACTCTGGATTTCTGCCCAAGTACCTAAGATCAGAATCTAGCTCACACTGCTTTAAGTGGTGATTATTAACTGAAAAATTTATTTGTTTAAATTTTTAAACAAGTCATACCACAGCTCTCTTTACTCTTGTGAAGCCTAGCTCTGCAGTGACACTTACAGTTGTGAAATATGAGGCTAGCCAATACTGTAGTGAGTTACAGGAATCAGATCCATTTTAGATATTAGGCCGGTCAGGACTGAGCTCTTTAATCTAGAGAAAATCCCAAATTATATCATTCACACTGGAAGTTTTTAACAGGTTTATGTTATTGTTTGCAAAAACTGATGATGAATTAATGTTAAAGAGGAAAAGAACTAAACTGCTGTACTGCTCTGTGACAGATATGGCAATTTCCTGCAATATCTTTGGGTGATCTCACTGTGTTACGTTTATGTGTCATTGTGGGCCCATGGGGGAGGGTGACCAAAGCCCAGTGAGGGGGCGGGGGGGGGGAAGAGGAGGGAGCTATTAGGCAAATTCACTCAGCTTGTAACATTTCCAGGGAGGTACCACCACCTGGACAGGCTCACATATTCTAGTATAAACTGGATTCTCTAGAGACCAACAGATAAAGAAAGGACTTTGGGATAAACAGCCTCAGTTTAAACTGACTCAGGGTCTTCTTTCTGATCCAGCAAATGGAGAGAACCTTCAGTCCATGGGAAGGGTTGGAAGGACTGACACCTGCCAAGCCTGAGGCTGGAGTTGGGGTGACCTCTGGTAAGCTTTTTAGCATGTGTGTAGATTTTTATTGTTTTTAATACATTTTCTCTGTAATGCTTTCACCTTAAAAACAGATGTGTTTGCTTAGACAGAGCTGTGTGGTAACTTATAACTATAGGCAATTACACCGTTTATATCTTTCACAGAATATGTGAAGTGCAAATGCTGGCCTAGTTAAGCAGTCTGTCTTGCTCGGAATAACACAGTATAGGCAGGGAACTGTGCAGCCTAAAAAAACCCTGGTCAGGAGGAAGAGAGATGAGGGTCTCCATCCGAGAGAAAGGTGACAGCTAAGGACCTGGGAGCTTAGAATGGGTACCCTTTCTGGACTGTGGAGGGGGTCATGCAGGTGGAGTTCCCCTGGCCTGTGACACGCTCTACTCCTTTCGGACTGCTGCAAGACATAATGGAACCTCAACAGTTCAATCCAAAACAGCATGACATTTGCAACAACAACAAAAAAGCCATATGTTGGTTATACCATATAAAGTCTCGGCAGTGCGAACAATATGTTGGTTGTCTAAGGTAGGTGGCCATAAACTTGTGTCCATTGACTTGATGAACTCTGCGTCGTACAGCACCCTGCCGCTTTCTCGGACGCATCCGCTCTCTGAACACACGTTCTTCATTGTCTTTGGGTGCTGAAAAGAAAAAGCACAGGGGGGAAAATGATAAGCACAGAATCATCCCAGACACACATTCTGAGAACCAGACATGCAAGGGAAAAATCAAAATCAAAGTCTTAAAAAAGCCCTGTGTCTGTAGCAGTGCAAGGAAACTCACTTCCACAAAACTTGGTCCAGGCTCTACCACAGGCAAAGCAGGGAGTTATGTTTATTTTTCTCATTTAGGGCCTAACATTAATGGGACACACCTTTTACTGACGTCAGTGGGAGCTGCAGGTTCTAAGCACCTCTTATAATCTAACCCTTTCACTATAAACTCCATTGGGTTGGGTATGAAGTTTTCTTCTGAACTTTGTATAGCTCTAAGCACACTGAAAAGGAGTACTTGTGGTACCTTAGAGACTAACAAATTTATTTGAGCATAAGCATCCGATGAAGTGAGCTGTAGCTCATGAAAGCTTATGCTCAAATAAATTTGTTAGTCTCTAAGGTGCCACAAGTCCTCCTTTTCTTTTTGCGAACACAGACTAACATGGCTGCTACTCTGAAACCTGTCTCTAAGCACACTGCAACTACTTAAACAACTGCAATTCTCCAAAGTCCTCAGATATCTCAATTCCCACTGCCTTCAATAAGAACAGAGCGTGCTGCTCAATACCCCAAACTTTGGGAGAGTTTAAATGCAGAATAAAATTGTCCCAGCTGGTCTTTTTCTCTGAAACAGGCAGGACAAAAATTCCATATCCAAACACCTGGAACTTTGGGGAAGTTCCGATTAGGACCTGAACTTTGTGGTTCTAGCTCTCCTCTAACAACAATAATGTATTCTTATTGATTGTATATATTCCTGAGCAAAGGGAGGAAGTCTCATTAACTAATGTCTGTACAATTGCAAGCAAGTGGGAGCTTTTGCAAATGGGGGAGATGAAAGTTCAAATTATTTCTTCAGATTCAAAACACTTAGAAAGACCCTCCAGGACACCAGGGGCTGTTTTTCAGAGTTGGATTGGAGGTTTATGCACAATTCCCATGAACAAATAAACCCTTCTATACACTGTTTTGAAATCGTAGCCGTGTGTCTCCTCCAGAAGTTGCTGTATCTGTCAGACAATTGTTCTGGATGAATTAGCAGCAAAGAATACCTGTGTTGTGATGTCCCATTATTTATTGTAAAGATTAGGATACAGCAGGTGACTTAAATAAATTTGAATGGATATGTGCGCATTTATCTCTTCCCTCACAACAATCAAGCCCAGCATTCAGAGGTGCACCTACTGAGCCACACTTTAGGCAGAGGTTTACTGTGGAATTCGCAGGGTTTATGACCATTACTTGATCCACCCCCCATCATTCCTGCTGAAGGTAGAAGATGAGCAGATCAGCAAAGAGAAACTTCAAGTAACAGTAGAAAAACTATCTCAGTTCCCAGTAGATAAATATCCATGTCCCCGCAAACCACTCCTTCAATCCATGCTAATTAGCACCCCCTATTGACACACTCAGCAGAGAGCCCAAGGACTAGCAATCTCTTTCTATCTATACTCACTGGCTCTAAATAAGGTACTTTTAAAGCACTCCTCACCTTGGTATCTGCAAGACAATACCTTTGTTTCCACACACAAACCACTTTTATTTCTTCTTTCAGTAGTGATGAATTCTCAAGAGGGCCTTCTCTACTAAATTGAGATCTAAAAAAAAGCCTTTAGCTAAATTTAACCAATGGCACTTCTGCATTCTACAAAACTGGTTACCACCAAGTTCTTTTAGATGCCCAGACAGACACAAGAGTGTATATCCAAAACAGGGATTTAGGTGCCTTACTGCCACTTTAGGGGTCTAAGATCCTCAACCCCTGCTCAACTGCTGTCTAATCCTGAAGGCGCCTAAATTCCCTAGGCACCTAAACTTCCACCAGTAGGCATGCACAAAGCCAACTAAAGTCCTGACATCACCTAGCCACTCGACATCCTAGCTCATGCCTAAACCCCTGCTGGATTCTCAAACTAGGCATTCCCCTGCCTATCTTGCCTGTGGAGCCTGATCCAGGAGATATACTCTGAGCACTCCTAACCTGCACAAAAGACAGCCAAGTGTGAGCAGGCCCCGAATTTTTGTGGCTGGCAGGTGCATCCTGATTACCCAATAGCCCAAAGATTAAAGCAATCACCTGGGATGTCCAAGAGCCAGGTCTGAATCCCCACGCTGCCTGGTTTGGAACAGGGTCTTGAACCCAGGAGGACTCCCACCTCCAAGGAGAGTGCTCTAATCTGTAGGCTATCACATATCCTGGGGAGGGGCTCTCTCAGTCTCTCCTGCTGAAACCTTTCTACTTTGCATAAATAATTAAATACTCATTGGATCAGAGCGAGATAGACTCTTCAACCCACTGGTTAGGGCACTCCCCCAGGACGTGTAGGAGTCAGATTCAAATCCCTGGTCCAATGAATATGTAATTACACAAAGTGGAACAGTGTCAACAGGAGAAATTGGGCATGGGGTTGGGGGGGGGGGCTCTCAGTCATCTGATGGTCAAGGTATTCACCTGGGATATGGAAGTCCCAACTTGAAGTCTCTACTCCAAATGAGGCAGAGCAAGGATTTGAAAACAGGTCTCCCATACCCCAAGTGAGTACCCTGAGCCATTGGCTATAATGAGGAGTGTGGTCTATTTTTTTATGATAAAGGGATGACCAGATTTAGGCCCCTAACTCCAGGAGAGGGTTCACAGCTGTTAATCCCAAGCAGAGAGAGGTGCCTCCCTCCCCCGCCCAGAGTTAAGTGCCTAAATAGCTTTAAGCAGACCCCAATCCCACTCTTCTGCATTTCACTCCTCAGAAGCTTAGGCAGCTCCTCCTTAGTTTGCTGGCTTCTGTGAATCCCATTCTTAGGTGCCTAACTCTCCCCATCCATTGCATAGGGAGCCTGATTACAGAGGTGACAAATAACTGGTGATAGTGGGGGGGCATGTGACCACCCCATGTGTTCACTCTACGTGTGGGGCAGGCGCATTCCCACCCATTTGCCCTAGTCTCCCCCTTACTCTCTAGTGCCCAACGAGGCCCTGCACACTCTCCCCCACCTCTGCTCCACCTGATGTCTCCACTCCCAGCTGGCCACACAGCGGCTCACATGCCACACCCCTAACCCTGCCCCAGTGCCAACCGCATGCTGCATCAAGCAGAGAAATTGTGACCAAATTTAGGAGAGCGCTGACGTTGCAAAAGCCCGCCATGTGCCTCTGGGTGACCTTTCCATGCATGCGCTGCCGGCCCCTGCCTGTAGGTGCTTCCCCTCTCCCAGTGAGGCAAGGCAGGCAGACGCTGGAGGAGCTGGTGAGGGGCTCCGCATAGCAAGTCACAGCATTTGCCACTAAGAACAAGGAGCGAGCCCAGCTCTTGGAGCTTGGAGGTTGCCAGACTTGGGATAAGTTGAAGAGTGGGGCTCGACGTTGAGGCCCGAGCCACCTGGAGTTGTCACTCACCTCTCCCCACTAAACGTTCCGTCGTGCCTCACAGTTTGAAAACTTCTGAATAGACGCTGTTGCTAAATGGAAGGCAGAAATCTGGGGGGGGAGGGGCACATGACCCACCTCCCCCCCACCCCCATACGTATTGCCTCTGCCTGAGCACCTAACTTGGGGCTTAGGATTCCACCAGACAACAGGGCACCTACAAATTAGTTGTTACAACATTGAGCACTGCAACACTTAAGTCCCTTTGTGGATCTAGCCCAAACTGAGCACTGATGACCCAGGCTTGAGTGTTAGCTGTCATAAGCAGTCAGCATTAGAGGAATGTGTATGAATCAGACTACAGAGTCATAGTCTAGTGTCAAACAGCATTTCCAGTGAGAAGCACTTGATACTTGACATTCCTTCAGTTTCAGCACTATGTCTTTTAATATTATGCTGAAGAAGCACATGTACTTTGGTCCATCATATATTTCTGTCCACTTTTTTTTTTTAATATGGGTTCTACTCCAGTCTATGTTATGAAAACAATTGTACAAAAGGAATGAAAAAAAATCAGAGAACAAATGCAGTCTTCCGTGTCTGTTTTAGACTTCATTTTTTAACCAATTGCTCAGAAGTCGTCATTACTACTGAAAGCTGTAAATGTGAAAACTACTTACTTAGAATCATAGAAGATTAGGGTTGGAAGAGACCTCAAGAGGTCATCTAGTCCAATCCCCTGCTCAAAGCAGGACCAACCCCAACTAAATCATCCCAGCCAGGGGTTTGTCAAGTTGGGCCTTAAAAACCAATAAGGATGGAGATTCCATCACCTCCCTAGGTAACTCAGTCCAGTGCTTCACCACCCTCCTAGTGAAATAGTTTTTCCTAATATCCAACCTAGACCTTCCCCACTGCAACTTGAGACCATTGCTCCTTGTTCTGTCATCTGCCACCACTGAGAACAGCCCAGCTCCATCATCTTTAGAACCCCCCTCAGGTAGTTGAAGGCTGCTATCAAATCCCCCCTCACTCTTCTCTTCTGCAGACTAAATAAGCCCAGTTCCCTCAGCCTCTCCTCATAAGTCATGTGCCCCAGCCCCCTAATCATTTTCATTGCCCTCTGCTGGACTCTCTCCAATTTGTCCACATCCTTTCTGTAGTGGGGGGCCCAAAACTACATGCAACACTCCAGTTGTAGCCTCACCAGTGCTGTATAAAGTGGAATAATCACTTCCCTCGATCTGCAGGCAATGCTCCTAGTAATGCAGCCCAATATGCCATTAGCCTTCTTGGCAACAAGGGCACATTGTTGACTCATATCCAGCTTCTTATCCACTGTAATCCCCAGGTCCTTTTCTGCAGAACTGCTGCTTAGCCAATCGGTCCTGCCCATCAGTTCCCTGAGAGTCAAAGTCTGCTTTTCTGAAGTACAGGGTCCGTATTCTGCTGCTCTCCTTTCTTCCTTTTGTCAGGATCCTGAACTCGACCATCTCATGGTCACTGCTGCCCAGGTTGCCACCCACTTCTACTCCCCCGACCAATTCTTCCGTGTTTGTGAGCAGCAGGTCAAGAGGAGCACGGCCCCTACTTGGTTCCTCTAGCACTTGCACTAGGAAGTTGTCCCCAATACGCTCCAAAAACTTCCTAGATTATCTGTGCACTGTTGTATTGCTCTGCCAGCAGATGTCAGGGTGATTGAAGTCCCCCAGTAGAACCAGGGCCTGTGATCTGGAAACTTCTGTTAGTTGTCCGAAGAAAGCCTCATTTACCTCATCCTCCTGGTCTGGTTGTCTATAGCAGATGCCCATCACAACATCACCCTTGTTGCTCTCACCTCTAAACTTAACCCAAAGACTCTCAAGAGGCTTTTCTCCAGATTAATACTGGAGCTCTGAACAATCATACTGCTCTCTTCCATACAGTGCAACTCCTCCACCTTTTGTCCCCCACCTGTCCTTCCTGAACAGTTTATACCCATCCATGACAGTATTCCAGTCATGTGAGTTACCCCACCAAGTCTTTGTTATTCCAATCACATCACAGTTCCTTGACTGTGCCGGGACTTCCAATTATTCCTGATTGTTTCCCAGACTTCTTGCATTCATGTACAGGCACCTAAGATAACTAGCCGATTGCCCTACTTTCTCAGTATGAATCAAGAGGCTTCTTCTCCTGTACCCTCCTCCTTGTGTTTTGTCCCAGCATCCCACTTCCCCACTTACTTCACTGCTTAGGTCTCCATCCCCCGGTGAACCTAGTTTAAAACCCTCCTCACTAGGTTAGCAAGCCTGCCTGTGAAGATGCTCTTCCCTCTCTCCATTAGGTGGATCCCATCTCTTCCTAGCAATCCTTCTTCCTGGAATAACATCCCATTGTCGAAGAATCCAAAGATTTCTCTCCGACACCACTTGCACAACCATGCATTTACCTCCACAATTCAATGGTATCTACCTGGGCCTTTTCCTTCAACAGGGAGGATGGATGAGAACATGACTTGCACCTCAAAGTCCTTTATCCTTCTTCCCAGAGCCATGCAGTCTGCAGTGACCAGCTCAAGGTCATTCTTGGCAGCATCACTAGTGTTCACATGGAGAAGTAGGAAGGGGTAGCAGTCTGAGAGCTTGATCAGTCTCAGCAAACACTCCTTCACATCCTGAATTTTAGCTCCAGGCAAGCAGCACACTTCTCGAGTTTCCCGGTCTGGGTGGCAGATGGATGATTCCATCTTCCTTAGGAGGGAATCCCTGACCACCACCAACCATTTCCTCCTCTTTGGAGTGGTGGTCGTGGAACCCCCATCCCTAGGACAATGCATCTCCCATGCCTTCTGGTCGACGGGGTCGCCTTCTGATCCGTTTCCTCAGATGACTCTTCCAAACCATTCTCCACCGTAGTACTTGTTCAGAGAGCCTGAAAACGGTTTCTTACCTCTATCTGCATTAGGGGGTACATGGGTTCTCCTCTTTCTTCTTCTGGAGGTCACATGCTGACAATTTTCTTCTCCACTCTGCACGGCCCTCTCTGATCCTTCACCATGCTGTGACTGCAGTACCAAACGCTGACTTCTAGCCAGTGAAACTGTTTTCACACATTACTAGCCCTTTATCAATCAGTTTGTTTTGAAAAAAAGAGGTTTAGAAACTTGAAAATAAGTAAGAGAGAGAATGTATGTGTGTGTGGGAGCATTAATTAGTTCCCATAAAGGTACTTTTTAAAGGATACAGACTATACATCTGGATCTGCACACTATAGGATTTGCTAATAGATATGTCCATAGCACAGCCATTTTAATTGTGTTTTAAACACCAAAGAAGCCTACTCTTCATTATATACTAACATCCTGCAAACATTTCATGTTCATTTTAACAAGACACAAGCATCTGTTGGCTGGCCTATATGACATTATTTTAGTGGTCTCTTTCTGTTCCCAAAAGACAAGCATCCACGTTCCCCACAAACCATCCCTTCGATCTGGGCTAATTAGCATCCTTCATGCAGAGGAAAAGTGGTTGGATCAATCAGTTAGAAATCCCAGAATTCAGGCAATTTTTGCAGCAGTCCCTCTGTGCTACTCAGTGCCTTGGAGAAATGGCAGGAAACCAAATGTTTGGATATGAAATGTTGCCGTATGTAATGCCGTCATACTCTTCAGGAGTCATGCTGCCACTGGTCCCTTAGCCACACCTGCACACTATCCTGCTCTGAGGGCTTCGAGAAGGCACAAAGCCTGAACAGGAGAAAGGTAATTTTGCAACAGTATTAATCTTTCAATGTTTCACAAAAAATATCTACTTGCAAGTAAGAAACTAGATGTTCTGATTGGACATAGTTCATCCACGATACAGCATTTGATCTTCTGTACAGTCCTGACTTCTCTGACCCTTGGCATCTTCAATTTAAGATCTTCTTGTGGTTAAGGCCACAATCATTTACAAGGTATAATGTCACCTACAGTTTTTACATTTTGGTCACTCTAACAGAAATACCAGGAAAATATTTTAAAGTCAAAAATTGTTTAAAACTGTAGTCTAATAAGTTGTACTTTCAGACCTCTTACATAAAGATTCTTCTTTATTAGAATCACATGTTTCACTTATGATAGCCACAGGATGGTAAGAAATAGTAAAGAATAATTAAAATAACAAAACTGTTTCTCTTGTAAAAGAAAGCACATACTTTAGCAATGCTAATATTAGATTGTGTGGATTTATTTGGGTTTTTCTGGTAATATTTACTTCTGTTATGCAACAGGTGAGGTACTAGCCTTTTGTCACCAAAGATCAAGATTACAGGTCTGATCAAGTCACAAGTGAAAACTGAATTCAGTAGTCAGTTGGTCACATCCTTGTCACAAGTGAACAGTTGTTCACGCTTACACTCACCAGGTCATATCACTGGACAAACAGCTACTTCTCAAAAGACTGCTATTAAAAATAATACTACCACCAAAACGATAGTATTCCACAGTACTCACCTACAACACTGCTGTGTCACTATTGTAACATGATGGTTTGGACCACTGCCACAGATTAATGTAGTAGCTTTATTAGGTGGCTCAGGACTGGACAAGCAGGTTTTGTGGATGGAGCTATGTTTGGAAGGAACCTGTGGCACCTGCTGATTCATGCCCAGCTTTGTGTGTCCCTCATTCCCATGAACAATAAATTCCCCTCTTCAATTTAAAGAAAACAAGACACAATGCTTGAGCTATCCCCTAGTGAACGTCTTCACTAATGCTGTCCATTTGGCTATCCCAGATGTTTACTTAGAAAAAACAAAAACCATAAAGCCCCCCTACTTTTATCCGCTGGTGGTTCAGAGATGACCAGAAAATGCTCGGAGAGTATCAGAAAGAGCCTTCTATGTATGGCACAACCAGCCAATGATCTCAAGATTTTCTTTGGAAAGTATTAGCTTTACATGTGAAATGAAAACATAATGCAGCTGTAGTTTATTATAAGGGCAGATAACAATGTGGCTATTTCCACAATGATTTCATACATGCCACAAGAATATAAATATGAAAGTGTTTTTATAGACACATCACCCCATGAGTAGTAATTTGGAAGTAGCAGTTGTGCTAGTCATACAGTTCAATATATATAATATTTGCCCATTTCAACTCCATGAATTAAAAAAAAAAGGCTTGGGAAATTACTAGATCCCTAAAATAATATTCTGGAGATACTTTCCTCTGATAGACAGTTTGAGAACCATTTTTAAATAAGATTTATAGAAACAAAATCCTAGAATGGGATAGGACTAGAAGAAACTTCTGAGATACAGTATCTAGACCAGCCCAATTCATTATATTTCCATACTTAGTAGAGGAGTTCAAGTTAAGATTAGATGAGTTTGCCATAACTATTTTATTAAGCAAATGGTTACAGTGTCCAAAGTAAATAGTTCTTTCCCCTCCCTTACGTTATTTTACTTAGATATTCATACACGGTAATCATTCCTTCATTAAAAGTAGTTTCTTTTAGGCAAAATAAATTCAGTTCTCTTAAGCTTTCCTAAGAAATTCTAAAGACCCATTATTATTTTGGTTGCCTCTTTGCCTTTTACATTTGGAGGGAGCGTAATCCTTCATGGTATTATTTTCAAGAGAAGGCATCAGAAATGTGCATGATAATTTAATGATTCTTGGAGAGGGGATGTCTCTGCAGCATGTGTTGCATGCAGTTTTGTTGTAGCTGAGTTAGTCCCAGGATATCAGAGAGACAAACTTGTCTCTCTTATCAACAGAAATATTATCTCAACTACCCTGTCCCTCTAATACAGCATATTGCATTTAGACTGCCTGTGTGCCTCAGCAAACCAAAAACTTAAGCTATGTCTTTGAAAGACTGGGACCATAGCAAGTTGTCTCTGTTTAACATTGTGCACAAATCCAGAAAATGTAATGCACATTATATAACATTATGGAAAGGGACTTTGTAAAAGAGAAGTTAAAGCCAAAATGTTCACAAGTGTCCATTAAGTTGGGGTGCCTTAACTTTTGGATGTCCAACTTGAGACATCCAGGGACTGTTTTTCAAAGGCGCTGAGCACCTACAGAGTTTCCAACTGAAGCCAATGAGAGCTCAGTATTCTCAAAAATCAGACCCTAGGTATCTGAAGCTGGGCACCCAATAATTGAGGCACTCAAAATTAATGGACAGTTTGAACATTTTGGCCTAAGTGACTTGTCCAAAGTCACAAGAAACCCTACGGCAGATCCATAAAGAAAAAGAATTCAGGTGTCCAGACTTCTAGTCTTGTGCTGTAGGCACAAGAATTGACTTTCACTTTTAGCCTCCAGGCTTTCATTTACTATTAACTTACATTAAAAAGCCTCAGACTATAACTTTACTATAACACTATGTATAAAGTTTTTAATGAGTTTTTGTTTATTTGCCCGAGAAAGATCAGATGGCTTCATTCCAGATTTCCAGTGGCAAAAGAGTTGTAATGGTGATGTCCTGGTTTGAGTGCTTTCTAGCTGAGAGACCGCATGTATCATCAATAAAGTTGTAACAAGCTGGACGGCTCTCACTAGCAATACCTAGACTTGACTGACAAGTGCTGGAGACAAGGGGATATCACTGCCTGACCTTTTACTTCTGAATTCACTCCCAACCATGGCTCTGAAAGACCTTGAATCCTCCTGAACTTCGGGGAATGGTGCAAAGCAAGGTATTTTTCGAGGTTTCTTCCAGATGAGAGTGATTGTGTGTTACGTGTGTGGGGCGAGTCTATTTATGTTCTTTGTATTATGTTAGATGTTCCTAGACACCAATTGTTAGAGGCACTTTTTGGAACTTAAAAAAATAATTACTTTAAAGTCTTTAAAGAGGGCTGAGATATAGGACAGGAATCCTGCTTGTTAAATGACGTTATGTTTCATTTTATAATGAAATGATCAGTTTTTAATGTAAACTGAAATGGGGCAGCATGCAGTGTAAGACCACTGACTGCAACAGGTGGCGCTCACCTTAGGTAGCAAAATGTGGCATTGCTATCATCGAACTTCATTACTGCAAGTATTCAAGGCACTTCCTCTGGTAAATACAAAGGACTAGGAGAGAATACTGAAGATACCAAGGTGTGTCAGGTAAAACTGGCAAGTTTTTCAGTACCACCATTCTGTATCCAAATGCAGAGTTCTCAAAAAGAACTTCCCTGCACCTAGACTACGTTGCTGGTGACTGGGACCTGCAAAAAGTTCACACACAAGTTTCCTTTAAATTGTGACTACACTGTTAAAGCAAAAACTACACTGATCCCCATTGTTACATTGGTCACACTTTATATTAAGGGTCCATTTATAAAGGATGTATAAAAATGTTTTAAATATAATACAAACATGAGCAGTATGTGATATAGATAGTTATACACACATCAGCTGATGCATATATGGATGTAGGCTATGGCAGTAAGCAAACTACTGAGCTGCTGTATTCTAACAATTGAATAAGCATTTATTAAAATACCTATTAATCATTTATTAACCCTTTTTAGTCTACTGTATTTATAACTGGCATTTTAATAGAAAGGGTGACCACTGCATTTTATCATAGTGAAGCATTCTTCCAGGCTCAGAAAACAAGCAAATTGTTGCCATGGGATATTTAAATACTGCAGATTTTGATCGACATGCATTTATTAATCTAATAATAATTTGCACTAATGTAGCGCCCTCAGTTTCAGGATATCAAAGCACTTTACAAACATGAATGAAACTAACCTTGCTTAGGTAGGCATATATTGTTATCCTTTTACAGATGAGGAAGGAAATTGAAGTGACAGAGGGAATGCCGTGAAAAATCACACTGCAAATCTGTGGCCGAGCCAGGAACAGTATCTTGGGTTCCTTAAATCACAGGATTGAGTGTAACCAGAAGATTATCATATGCTAAAATTATGCTCTGAGAATTCTCTGGAGCTCCAATAGCTTAATGTCTTTACAGGCACAGAGAGCCACAAGAAAGAGCAGAAATATTGGTACTGTGACCAGGCCACACAGAAACAGTAACAGAATTTTGCCCTTTAAGGTGCTATTTTCTAAAAGAAATTGTGCATACATTCCAGGTACTCTTTTCTTTGTTAAGCTTTCTCGGGGTTCATTAACTTAAGCAACAAGTAAATTTCATAAATCTTAACAAAGGGAAAATAATTATAAACAGTAAGGAAAGAGGTAAAATGATCCATAGAAAAACTTAATTAGATGGTACACGAAGGTCATATAAAGAATCTTACAAATACAATATGTCTGCACATAATTTCTTTAATAAATGATGAAACAGTGATGTAGGTTTCCTAGATCTTGAACCTGCTCACCCATGGAAAGTAAACAAGCACTTTTTCCATGTATTTGAATGGAAGAATGATCAAATCCTTAACTAGATGTGCTCTGTCACCAAAGAAAATCTAAAGATGTTGAACAGAAAAAAATAAAATGGAAGAATCATCAGTACAGGATAGAAATTTTTTCAAAAAAAGTAAGTGTCTTGACACATAATGTTCACTATTAATTAAGTGGACCCTTTCTGAATCTCCAGAAATAACTTTCACTTCAGATTGTGTAGGGCCCAAAATGTGCTAGGTACTTTAAGTACTTGCTTGAGTTCTACCTTGAACGAGATGCATCTAAATATGCGCTTAAATCTGGTCCTTTATTGGGACCAGAGTAAATCACAGTCCATGCTCTGAAGAGTTTACAATTGAAAAAACACTCCATTCATTCACATCCACCTGGGCAGGAGAAGAAATGGGCTTCTCTTCTCTCTGTGCTCATATCTGTGATCCAGGTGGCTAGCGCGAGGGAATAACAGGTGCCTTGTATTACTTTCTTTTGCTCTCTTGCATGGCTGTGCAAGCTAGGCCATAATCTAACCCAAAGTGACCAGGGCAGTGACAGGCATGTGGCTTTTTTCGTTCCAGGTTTTTTTTTTTATTTACTATGGACTCCATGATGGGCCCTTATATCTTCCATCAGCCCATGTACACAACTCCTATTAACAATACCAGGGAGTTACATTTTTGCCTCAGGAGGTGAGCAAAAGACAATTTTTTAATGAAGGCTAATATTTAAAGCACAGTTTAACATTTTAAAGGAAGAGACAACTAGAAATCTAGTAAATTCAAACAACAAAAACTGAAAGTTAAAAGTAGTTTCAGGTACTATCCCTGTCCCTGAGTCCCTGGCCAATTTTTGTGAAAGTTCACAAAAGCAACAGGGAAAACTGGCTAACTAGTTGACCCCAGAGCAGACACATTAAAAATGAATATATGCAAAAAGTTGTCAAATCCACAAAGAAACCAAAATAAATAAAAATAGAGAGTTTTTTTCCTCTAATCTCTTCCAGTTATAATAACTGTAGGCATTGCTTATAACAATAGTAAGTAAAACATTTCCAGGCACAAGTGTGATTTTGAAGTTAATGATGTCCCTTTAATAAAGACTTTGTCATAGAACTATCACAAAGATTCCATTGTTGCAAGAGTTCTGTTGCTAGAAATGCCATAGGACATTTACAGTTAAACAACAGACTCTCTGAAAAATCCATTTAATATCTCAGGGTTTTTAGATAATATTTCAGCTTCCAAGACCTTTTTCTCAAGACAGAAGTTTAGAATAAATATTTTCAGTATGAAAGAGTCAATTTCACAGAAGTGAGGAGAAGAAAAATCAATAATACACTGTAATCATTTCAAACTCTCTACATTATCACTAAAGGCTCAGTGACATCACTGCACACAAAATGTCACTGTATCACTAACTGTGCACTTGAAGCGAGAGAAAAGTCTGCGTGGAATTTGTATGTTCTTCATACAGACCAATGAGCAAGATTCTAAAACTCTTACTTGTGATGAGTAGCACCTTACTCTACTGAACGGAATGGGTCTACTTAACGAGCAGTAAGCTACTTGGTGTGTGTGTCACATTTTGGTCCAATAGGTTTCCAAGGGAGGAAAAGCAATGCAAAGCTTTCGGCGGCATAGTGAAAAGTTGCAGTTCTTCATCTCTGTAACCATATCACACTGACTGAGCCTTCATCTGGTCTCATAAACTAAAGCCTCAACCCTACAAAGAGATGCGTGCAGGTGGATCCTTGAGCCAGTGCACAACCCATTGATTTCAATGGTGCTGAAAGCATATGCATGTGTGTCTTTCTCTAAGCCTCGTATTACAGGATCGGAGGCTAAGCAGAGCGTGGCTGTAAGTACTTGGAAGGGAAACACACTGCTTTTCCAACAGGGGTCGTGGGAAGCGGTGTCAGTGATTCAGAAAGAGGTATTGGGGAGAGGAGGGATAGCTAAGGGGTTTGAGCATTGGCCTACTAAACCCAGGGTTGTGAGCTCAATCCTTGAGGGGGCCATTTAGGGATCGGGGGCAAAATTTGGGGATTGGTCCTGTTTTAAGCAGGGGGTTGGACTAGATGACCTTCTGAGGTCCCTTCCAACTCTGATATTCTATGGTTCCCTCTGAATAACAATTAAACCAGATACCTGACAGTATTATTTTAAGTGCAAGCTGTTGATGGATAAGGAAAGCTCAGGTATAGTTTGCTGTTTGATGCCAGGGCTGCAACACGGCGTTGCTGATGGAAGCCTTGCATGGTTGGAATCCTTGTACTCAGACATGGGTTTAGTTTCACAAACATGTATTTCCTCTTCTGTGCAGCATACAGGTTCCTAGAAATTGCATGTGGGGTTGAGCTAGCATGCTAAAAATAGCATGGAGGCTGCAGTTTGAGCTCTCAAGCCCACCCAACCACTTAGACTTGAGCCCGAGACGCAGCCTGAACTGCAACGTCCACACCGTTACTATTAGCACGCTGCCTCATGCCCATCTACCCAGTCTGGGAAACTTGCTCCCAGTTGCAGAGTAGACATACCCTCTGAGGTGTGGCACAGAATTTCACCCTCCACTTCCAGATCTATTTCCTGAAGAACCTCTCTGTCCCTATCCTTAATTCCCTCATCATCAAATGGACTTTCAACCCCTTTTATACCCCTGGGATGGAGCTAATGTGGCCCTACCTGGCTTTGTAGCCAGGGTGACTCAGAAGAAGAGCTCTGCAGAGCTCCTAGAACCTGACCTCTGCCCCATGAAGTATTCATTGTTTTCATTTCTGCTTCCTAAGAGCTCTGATTTTCCAGTTTCATGTGTTATCATAGCATCTATTTTAATAATGAAACCAGGTGTAATTAAAATACTTGAATATTTACTGTAGATGCCCAGTGGGCTTTCAGGGATATTCCAGTTATAAATAGTAAAGAGACAAATGTATTAATTTGAATCAAGATACATTTATTTAACTGATCATAAACAACATTTTAAAACAGGATGATTAATAGACAAATCAGATTTCAGAGTAGCAGCCATGTTAGTCTGTATCCGCAAAAAGAAAAGGAGTACTTGTGGCGCCTTAGAGATGCTTAGATGAAGTGAGCTGTAGCTCACAAAAGCTTATGCTCAAATAAATTTGTTAGACAAATCAGAAATAGCCTATTTGTCCTTCTGCAGGGATCTGAGGTTTGTTGCTTCAAGTGATAAATACTGGGCTAGATTCCTATTCCCTTATAGAACTAGTCAGTACCAAAAGAGTATCAGACTGCAGCCCATAATAACTAGGAACCTAAGACCACATTGCATAACATGCTCCATTTTATCATGTAATTAGATTTATTAGTATTATCACTGATTTTTTGATGCAACTAGTAGTATTAGTAAATTAAAAGTGCCCGATCCTGCATTCTCTGCACCAAGAACTCACAATGAGGTCAGGAGAGAGGATTCAGAGGGTAATACTTACTGATGAAAGAGTGGGGGAAAAGAGGAACACTGTACCAGGTCCCTGAGCCCAGCTGCTCCTCAAAATCTCTGCAACTGGGGTGAAGTGGAGATGGAATGTGGGGCTCCAGAAAACATGAGGTACCAGGCCCCCAAATTTCTCTCGACGGGCCCAAGGGTAATATAATAAAGTCATAATGGCACCTTTAATATATCAGAGACAGATGTTTTCTTACAATTTCAGCTATTCTTATATTGAAATTTTAACCAAAATTAAAATACTTTCCAGGTCCAAGGTTTGGAATTTGGGCTTTTGAGAAATAAGTCTCAAATCCCACTTACCTTCATACTCACATGAATTACCCTACTGATATCATTGGGACTGCTCATGCAAGTAAGCAGAACAGCATTTGGCCCTGAGTGATGGGGTTTAGTATTAAAAATAATAAATAAGAAGTTTATCTCCACAACAGCTTCTAATTTTAGGATTTGAGACTTATTTCTCAAAACATAATTTTAAAAATATACTAGAATTATTATTCATATAATATTTTGTGATATCTCCTGGGATTATTTTGTGATTTCTCCACAGAGATTGCTACAGCTCACAAACAAATGATTATTGTAGCTATTTTTGTTTTCAATACATTCCTGCATAACACAATATTGATTATTTTAACAAATTATTAAATGTCTTTAATTTCTTTTATTTTTTCAATATAAATCTATTTATTATAGGTCTGATTCTGCCATACTTACTTAATTAATGATATTTAACTCCTTGAACAATCCCATCACGGTAACCACTCATCCTCTACTAATGATTAATTATCTGTCTAGTGCATTTGGGCGTAAAACCGTTTAAAACAAAATTCAGACTTTGAAACAAACAGCAAAAGAATTCATTCCCTCCACCTTTTTCCAAACCAAAAAGGAAATTTAACCTACTCAGGTAAACTCCCTCAGCAAATCCTAGTCTCCTGACTAAAGCAAGTGGCCCTACTAAAGTACAATCATTGCTTATTTATCTCTCTCAGCATTTAAATATACAATTTATTAATAAAAGCACTTAGAGAACAATGATAGATGTAAATGTACATGTAAATCAGGTAGCTGTAAAGGTACAAATTATTATTTATTATTAGCTTAGTGCTCTAAAGCCCAAGTTTTGCAAAGCACTTAAGCATGTGATTAAGAATGTGAGTAGTCCAAATGAATAAATGGACTACTCAAATACTTAAAGGTAAGCACATGCTTAAACAGCTTACTGAATCAGGGTCAAGATACACTTGCACTGTACAGCAGAAAACTGTGCTAAGCAAACAATATGTTCCGTTCCCTGAAGGATTTACGATCTATGGGCACAATGTGGTATAATAAGGACAATCAGAATGATGATATGTTGGCAGACTGTCATTACAGTTGGAATAGGTTAAGGAGCAGGCTTTAAACGAAGGTCTCCTTGCCCCCCCAAAATAGGTCAAAATTAAGAAATACCAGTGCAGAGTCCAAATAAGGAAATGTTCTATCTCTATGTTCAATATCAAAGCATTTTTATATCTAGCACTTATCACCTTAGCATCTAGGCATAGTGCAAGGATTAAAAAAACAAAACAAAGCAAACCACAGTAACATCAGCCTGCACAGTCCGTTCCCCATCCTTCTTTAGATGTGATATCGAATCCTATCATGAATGTGATGTTCCCATAGTATTCTTGTCAGCAAGTTAAGGAAGTATGGGCTGGATGAATGCACTATAAGGTGGGTAGAAAGCTGGCTAGATTGTCGGGCTCAACGGGTAGTGATCAATGGCTCCATGTCTAGTTGGCAGCCGGTGTCAAGTGGAGTGCCCCAGGGGTCGGTCCTGGGGCCGGTTTTTTCCATATCTTCATAAATGATCTGGAGGATGGTGTAGATTGCACTCTCAGCAAATTTGCGGATGATACTAAACTGGGAGGAGTGGTAGATACGCTGGAGGGGAGGGATAGGATACAGAAGAACCTAGACAAATTGGAGGATTGGGCTAAAAGAAATCTGATGAGGTTCAATAAGGATAAGTGCAGGGTCCTGCACTTAGGACGGAAGAACCCAATGCACTGCTACAGACTAGGGACCGAATGGCTAGGCAGCAGTTCTGCGGAAAAGGACCTAGGGGTGACAGTGGATGAGAACCTGGATATGAGTCAGCAGTGTGCCCTTGTTGCCAAGAAGGCCAATGGCATTTTGGGATGTATAAGTAGGGGCATAGCGAGCAGATCGAGGGACGTGATCGTTCCCCTCTATTGGACATTGGTGAGGCCTCATCTGGAGTACTGTGTCCAGTTTTGGGCCCCACACTACAAGAAGGATGTGGATAAATTGGAGAGAGTCCAGCGAAGGGCAACAAAAATTATTAGGGGTCTAGAACACATGACTTATGAGGAGAGGCTGAGGGAGCTGGGATTGTTTCGTCTGCAGAAGAGAAGAATGAGGGAGGATTTGATAGCTGCTTTCAACTACCTGAAAGGGGGTTCCAAAGAGGATGGCTCTAGACTGTTCTCAATGGTAGCAGATGACAGAACGAGGAGTAATGGTCTCAAGTTGCAGTGGGGGAGGTTTAGATTGGATATTAGGAAAAACTTTTTCACTACGAGGGTGGTGAAACACTGGAATGCGTTACCTAGGGAGGTGGTAGAATCTCCTTCCTTAGAGGTTTTTAAGGTCAGGCTTGACAAAGCCCTGGCTGGGATGATTTAACTGGGAATTGGTCCTGCTTCGAGCAGGGGGTTGGACTAGATGACCTTCTGGGGTCCCTTCCAACCCTGATATTCTATGATTCTATGGTTCTATGTCAGTTCTCTGTTCCATTCTAGTTTCTAATCTAGTTCCTAGTTTGAGTGTGCCATACATTTTTTTCTGTTTTGTTTCTTTATGGTCATTGGCCTAGATCTTTGAAACACAGGCAAAAAGGTGCATCCAATGTTGCCAACTCTCACAATTTTATCGCAAGTCTTGCAACATCTGGCACTTTGCTTAGTGCCCTATCTCTAGTTATAGAATTATTAAACGAAAGCTGCAGTTCTCACATAAACAAGCACATTTCTAGCCCTCATGGTTGCAGAGAAAAGCGTGAGTACACCCTGAAGCATAAGAAACCAAAAGGCAAGTAAATAAGAAACCCCACATTGTTTTTATTAATAACTTCATGATTTTGGTGGACCAACATGACTTTTGAAAGTTTGGGGTTGGCACTACAGTACATCTTACAATGACTAGAAGATAGACTGACAGGATAGAACTCCTTAAACCCCTTTGCAAACAGGTTGCAGAATCTTGGACCATTCCAGAATTCTACTCTTTTCTTGATTTTCCAGACTTCCTTCTCCCAGAGTTCACACTGGGGATTCTCCCTGTACTCCTGCCTTTGGAAGGGTTTTAAAAACTAAAAAGTTGTTTATGTGCTACACATGCTATAGAAATGCTACTTTCTGAAGTTTACCTGAGTACCTACCAGTATCTGTCAACCGCCAGACAGAATTTCAGGGTAGATTGTTTATATGCAGGAACTTCTTGAAGCAGGCTACTTGGATCTAGGCCATTTTGTGTGACTGATGGCAGTTTATGTCTCTCATGAATGTAAACTCATTCGGGGAGAGAGCTGGCAAATGACCTTTGAGGAGGCAGATGATGTGCTGATTGAGCCGCAATTTGAATTTCATAGTTCTGTTTAAGTTGACACAATATTCAAGAATGCATGAAAAACTCATTGATGAAAGCAGCTGGCAAGTGGGAGGGGTGGATGTTGGAGGATGAAGAATCTTACTGTAGAAACTGAGACTAAAAGGAGTAGAGCGTATTTGGGGGCGGGGAGGGGGGAAGAGCCCTGACTTGTATTTCTGTAGGAGAATAATTAACACATGGATGAAGCAGATAGTCTAAGACTTTTAGTAGATTGGTAGTGTTTGGTCCATAAATACTTTCTCATCCTTATAGAGGACAGAAAAATAATGAAATTAGAGAAGGACTAGGATTTCAGGAAAGAAGGAATGGACAAAGGCAAGTGAAAGGAATAGGGACTGGAAAACATCCAGAACAATTTTATTTTCCACATGACCTGCCCAATAGCACAATGCATGTAGAAAATGGATTTTAGTCTGGGAATCCAGTTTAGGTTTGGGATTATACAGACACTCCGCGTCTGGTTTAAATTGAATGTACCGTACATTTATCTGATCTGAGGGAAAGTGAGTGCTCCCTACCCAGGAGGTTTTCCGTCATCTCAATTGTTGGGAATGCCAACGGAAAAGCACCAGAGGGACAAACTTTTCCTTAGGAATCTGGAAAGAGTCAATTTGAGCCCTGGCTTGTATTTCTGTAGGAGAATAATTCACTCATGGAGGAAGCAGCTATGCTAAGACTTTAAGTAGACTGGTAGTATTTGGTCCATTAATATTTTATCAAACACTTAGGGCAGATCTTCAGCTGGCATAAATGGATTTAGTACACCTGACTTCAAAGGAGCTATTCCAATGTACACCAGCTGAGGATCTAGAAATTAGTTTTTCCAGATGTTCGCATTAGCATTAGCTATTAGAATCATGCCTAAGCAAAGGAACAGGTAAGAATCTCACAGACATAAAATTTGCTTAATGCTGGACGCAATTCTACAGCGCTATTTCAAGCAAACCAAGTCCTCCTCCCCACACACACACACTTTCAGCAACATAAATATTGTCTATCACCACTGGATGGCACTCTTGCATGACACAGAAAACAAATACCTACTAATCACAATAGTGAAATCCTATCTCAATCTGTTACTTTTTTAAGACCTGAAATCGTTCAGTCCTAAGAGCCAAAGCCCACAGCATGCACTGAAGGTTAACTTTCACCAAATATGTGAAAACTCTATGAAAGGATCAATCAATGTATGTGGGAGAAAATCTACTTCTAACATTTCTTCAAACAGTAAACTTTCCAAGGAAAATATTTGTTAAATGCTGGGCTGTGGAACTTACACTGCGGTTGTAGTTGAAATAGAAAACAGAGTACAGGGGGAGGAAGGAAATCTTTTCCGACCCATCTCCCCATCCCCCAGTACAAAGAACCTAATCAAAAAGTATTTCAAGATCTAAACAACTCCCCACCCAAATTATTCTGGAGGTGTACCAAAAAATACAGGGGGTGGGGAGGAATACAATGAATAGACAGGCAACACAATTCTTGGCATCCCTCAAAGAAGCAGTATTTGGGGGGATTCATTTCATTTGTTTTCTTAACTTAATTTGGTTACAATAGTAAAAGGTAGCCTTTCCATGTTTTTTTTATTCTATAATTTTGTTTACCCATCACTTAATAAACAGTGAGTCAATGTTCCATAGCAGGGGTGGCCAACCTGAACCTCAAAAGGAGCCAGAATTTTCCAGTGTACATTGCCAAAAAGCCACAGTAATACGTCTGCAGCCCCACATCAGCTCCCCTACCCTGCTCCCAGCGCCTCCCACCTGCGGATCAGCGCCTTCCCCTCCCTCCCCACACCTCCCGATCAGCTGTTTTGTGGCATGCAGGAGGCTTGGGGGGGGAGGGGAAGAGCGAGGGCATGGCAGGCTCAGGGGAGGGGGCAGGAAGGGATGGAGTGGGGTCAGGGCCTGTGGCAGAGCCAGGGGTTGAGCAGTGAGCACACCCTGGCACATGGGAAAGTTGGCACCTGTAGCTCCAGCCCTGGAGTTGGTGCCTAAAAAGGAGCGGTATATTAACTTCTGAAAAGCCGCATGTGGCTCCGGAGCCAGAGGTTGGCCACCCCTGTTCTATAGTAAAGGTCCAAATCACTTTCTTTTACACTAGTGATACTGAAGTGTTTGGTTTTCGTATCATAAAACACCATGGATGAGATTTTCAAAGCCACATAAGAGATTCAGATGCACATTTCCCATTGGAATCAATGGGAGTCCTGCTTTTAAACCCCCTAGGCAACTTTGAAAGTTTCAGCTTGTTGCTTTTTGTTTGTTTTTGTAAATGATGCATCCATTGTTTCAAGCTTTTAATGTAACTGTATATCTCAGTAATAAATTAGGAATATTTTGCTCCCACTTTTCCCATACAAAACCTGCACTGCCATCAATGGACATACCACAAGTGAATCAACAGAAGAGTATGACCCTGAATTTAACTGTGTGAGAGTGAGAGAACCGTTCTGTGCTAAAAGAACACAAAAAGCTCAGTGCATATTTCAGTTTGAGTGCCATCATCATAACCATTATCCAAGTGCTTGCCGTCTGCGCAAAATAAAACAGGTGAACTGCACTGGCTTTGGTTGCTTTAATTAATAAGAGATAATCAGATGGAATATTTCTATTGGTCCAAAATCTATCCGGCATTATACCTGCACAACACATTCAAGACAGTGTGGTTACACATGTGTAGGAGCAAGCAGAATTTGGTCAGTACCATTTAAATTAGGTTTCAGAGTAGCAGCCATGTTAGTCTGTATTCACAAAAAGAAAAGGAGGACTTGTGGCATCCGATGAAGTGAGCTGTAGCTCACGAAAGCTTATGCTCAAATAAATTTGTTAGTCTCTAAGGTGCCACAAGTACTCCTGTTCTTTTTGTCCAGGTATGAGTTAATGTCATGCAGGCAACTTTTAAGAAGCTGTTAAAAATTGAATACATAAGAGTCTGGCTGACTTTTTCCTCCAAAGACAGAAAAGAATAAGCTTAACTGGTTGGTTTCTTTAATAAACATTACCTTTTTAACAAAATACCACAGGCCAAATGCCAAGATATATGTCATTTACTTTGAGAGTTGGGGATAAAAGTGGTAATAAAAAAGGCCTTTCCTCAAGAAATGTGAGCCTTAAATAAAACACTGTTAATATTCTGTATTTTGTTCTTTTCAACAATCCAAGAAATAGTGTTCAAAGGATTCAAAATCAAAAAGAAAAATCTGAAGATTCTTTTCATCAAATGGAAGGAAACCTTCCCCCTCCCATTTCTGAATTTTAGTGCTTCACTAATCTCTTTTACTGAGAAGTCAGTCTTCACCATTTGCTCTGGTGAAATCAGAAAGTACCCAACAATATTAACACAAATTGTACTTATCTTTTTAAATAAAGGGAAGTATAAAATCATTAAGATATCTTCTGTCTCTCAAATTATCATGTTTTAGTCTGAACTAAGCAGTCAGGAAAACAGAACGGAGAGAGTATTTATAGCGTCCGTGGGCAAATTTAACAGAAATTACCTTAAATGTTATAAGTATGTGAGAGACCAGATTGGATCACAGCTGGTCCATGAAGGAGTAAAGTCTCGGAATAAAAATAAATCAGTTTGAAATGCATCTGCTATACTACAAAACCCAAGAAATGAGAAAAAGAGAAAGACAACTTCTGCTGCTGTCAGAAACGGAACTGCCATTTTATTTTCCACTGCATCACACAACTGACTTTCTTCTTCCCACAGGAGGCCTGGTGCCAGCACACCCCCACCCCCCCGTGGAAGCCTGGGGCCCCACACAGCCCTCCTGCGGGGGGAGCTGCGTAGGGCACCAAAATAGCTAGGCATGGCCCTGCCTGCGGATCAAGGGCACCAAAAGGAGAGCTGCCTTCACGCTGGAGAAGTGAGTGGCGATCACTGTGGAAGCTGGCGACTCCAGACTGCTACTGATCAGTTGCGAATCAGTTTGGAGTTGGAAAGTCCACCGTGGAGGCTGCAGTGATGCAAGCATGCAAGATCATTAATTGCATCCTTCTACGAAGGATTGTGACTCTGGGCAATGTGCAGGAAATAGTGGATGGCTCTGTGGCAATGGGATTCCTTAACTGCAGCAGGGCAATAGATGGCATGCATATCCCCATTTTGGCCTAGACCATCTTGTGACCGAGTACATCAACAGAAAGGGCTACTTCTCTAAGGTATTGTGAGCACTGGTGGCTCACCAGGATCATTTCACCAACATCAAAGTGGGGTGGTCAGGGAAGGTCCATGATGCACGCATCTTCAGGAACACTAGCCAGTATATAAAGCTGCAAGCAGGGACTTTCTTTCCAGATGAGAAGATTCCAATTGGGGATATGGAAATGCCAACTGTGATCCTGGGAGACCCAGACTACCCTTTGCTCCCGTGGCTTAAACCAGAAACCTTGACTGCAGTAAGGAGCACTTCAACAACAAGCTCAGCAGGTGCAGAACAACTGTTGAATGTGCCTTTGGCAGATTAAATGGTCACGGGTGCTGCCTTTTTGGCAGGTTAGATTTCAGTGAGGAAAATATTCCCATGGTCATAGCAGCCTTCTGTGCGCCGCGTAACATTTGTTAAACTAAGCGAGGAAAACTTCCGCAGGTGTAGAGCGTTGAGACGGATTGCTTGGTGGCTGCTTTTGAGCAGCCAGATACCAATGCTGTTAGAGGGGCAAAACAGGGGGCTATTAAAACCAGGAAGACTTTGAAGGAGCATTTTGACAATGAATCCCAGTAATGTGTCTTTCTGTAATGCACTGGGCCACGCATTGTTTTTTAGCATCGTTGAATGACCCTTGTAATGATTGCTGTGTGAGCATTAATTATAGTTTGCAAATGTACCGATTGCCACTGTGTATGAATTTCAGCAGCTACCGCTGTGTGTAGGATACAATTAAAGATTCATTTTACTTCTAAAAATACATTTTTATTAAACAACTATACAAACATTACAGTTTTCTAGAAGGGACACAACAATGTAGAGCACTTTCTGAAATGAGGCTCTCACAGCTGGGTGAATGTCCAGCTATCATTGTGAAACATATCCATCGGGGTTCAGTGCATTGGGTACTGCAGTGGCCCGTGAATATGGGAAGCATGTGCAGGGGAAGTTTGGGGAGGACATGAAAGGCCTCAGCATGTCAGGGACCTCAGCATGTCAGTTTGGTCCTTGAGCAGCTGTATCATCCATTCCTGCCCCTCTTTCCTCTCCTGGCTATCTATTTTCAGTTTTTCATTGATTGTCTCTCTCCATGCTCTCTGCTCGTTATCGGCAGCATCAGATGATTGCAGCACCTCCCTAAATATTACTTAGTCCTTACTCCTCCTTGTTCATCTCCTTATCAGACCGAGCTGCTCAGCTGGTGTGCAGGAGGAGACCCTCAACGGCACATCTGCAGAAGCTAAAGAAACAATAGGCAGAGGCAGTACTGTGAGGGCACTCAACACCTTGTTTTACCCAAGTTAGATATACCACTCTCTCTTGGGGAAGAAACAAGGCAGCCCTCCCAAGAAACCTGCAGCTGAGGATTGCAGAGTGCCTCCAGGAAAGTTTCCTAGAGATCTCTATGGAGGATTCCTGGGACATCCCAGTGTGTGTTAAACTTTTATACAGGGCTCCCTCTGCCTAGCTGCACAAGGGAATGAGAAGCAGATGCTAATGTTGGATATTTCTATCCCTTACCCCTCTTCTACCCTGTTGAAAAAAAATGCTCTATCTCAAGTCTCCCTGCAGTATCAAAGCAAAATGAGTACTTACTGGAGCTCTCCTGCATCAGGCACGCCAAAGCCTGAGTGCCGGGACGGGCTAGACCCCTATGGAGTTAAAAAGAGGTCCTGGCTCACCACACCACCGGATGACCCTGTCGCCTTATCCCTCATACTCCTCCAACTCCACTTCCTCATCCACCACTTCCTCCTCAGAGTTCACTTCGCTGGCTGCTGTCTCCAACCGTTCCCTCACCCCACCCCTGAAGTATTCGTGGGGCTCTTGGTGGTGAAGATGGGATTGCCGCCGAGGATGGTGTGCAGCTCCCGTAGAATTGGCATGTCTTTGGTGACGCACCAGACCAACGATTGGCCTCCCTTGCCTCCTGGTACATCTGCTTCAGCTCCTTGATCTTAGCACTGTCCTGCTGTGTGTCCTTTCATGCTCCTTCTCCATGCCACAAGCAGTCTGCCCCATGGCTGGAGTGGAGCTGCAACTGCAGAGCCGCCTCTCTCCACAGACTCAACAACACCAGTGTACTCCACGCAGGAGCGCATTTGCTGCAGGGAACTGGCATGGCCATCTGGGGAGATCTGATGTGAGCTGGCCACACTGAGCCAACAGGAAGAGGAATTTCAAAAATTCCTGGGACTTTAAAGGGAGAGGGTCATATGCCTGATGCAGGGCAGCAGAGTTCAAACTGGTGACTAGAGCAGCCACAATGGGCGTTGTGGGACACCTCCTGGATGTCACTTAGGGCAACATAAGCAATGCAGTGTCTACACTGACATTGCGTCACTCTAACTTCGTCGCAAAACGTTCTATGCGTCTTGTTGAGGTGGTTTTATTATTTCGGGATAACAGGAGAGTTAAATCAGTGGGAGGCGCATTGCAGTATGTACACCTCCACTGTTTTGTCTATGAAAGCCACCTTTTGTTGACAAAACTGTGTAGTGTAGACATGGCCTTAGTCTATGTGCAATATAAGGAGCAACACATACTGGTACTAACTAAAATGTTGTTATAAAGTTGTTCTTTATTAAAATTATATCACGTTTGTTCTCACAACATGCACAGATCTATGCTCGATCAGTGGGGTGCTCCCTCTACAACTCCATTCTCCACTCACTATAATAAAATTAAAACAAAATAAAACTGTTTTCAGCCTTAACTATTGTAGTCAGTGCCAGGTACCTACTCTGATAAATCTGAGCAGTCCAAGGATTCTAAATGTCTAAGATAACACAAAACATAATCTACAGATCCTTTTATATACACCCAAGAAAAGTATCTAAAGATACTCCAAAAATAACAGGCCTTTGGAACAAACATATTTATTCTTTACACATTATTTACCAGAAAAGTACAGCAGCAAAACAAACATTCTCAGCAATTCTGAGACTTCCTTAGGAAATTAAAATTGCTTTTTCATCCCCAAGAATTGCAAAGTAAAAGGTTGTGTCAGACTATCCTAATAAACACTCACTCACTCACTCCAAGGATGGATCACTTGAAATTGACAATTTCTGTTCAATCCCTTTGAGGCATCTGGTATCGACCACTCTCAAAAGACAGGTGTGGCAAGATGGCCGATTTTAGTCTGGTGGATCCTGCGCTTTTCTTGGTGGGGAACTAAGATGCCACCCTTTGCCCCTGCTTTTGGGTGCCAAGGGCCCCGCTACTAGTCTGAGAAGGTGGCAGAGGAGGGAAGCCGGGGAGTGGTCTGGGTTTCCTCCTCGCTCTGAGTCCCAGCCCCTCTCAACCCCTTTGGGTTTCTTACCATCGTCCCCCTTAGGTGGGGTTACCCTCAGTCCTTAGATGCTGGGGGGAAGGGAGTCTCCCTGTCCTGCTGGGGTAGGGTCTCCCTTACTTCAATTCTCAGGTCTTCCAAATCTCTCAACATACCTCCAAGCTCCCATCCTTCCTTCTCCCTCCCTGTCTGCCTGACACAGGGGGTTTTATTAGATTCCTAACAGGGCCTTAATTGACTGCAGGTGCTCCAATTAACCTGCAGCCACCTTCCCTAGTCTACAGGGAACCATGCCTTAATTAGCCTTGAGCTTATATATTTCCCCTCTAGCACTCTCCCACTGCTCCCTGGCCCTCCTATATCACATAGGGTACTGGGCTAGATGGACCACTGACCTGACTCAGTACAGTTATCCTTATGTTCTTGCCCAAGGTCACTCAGAAAGCCAGTGACAGAGGCAGGAATAGAATTCAGGTCTCCTGAGTCCCAATCCAGTACTCAATCCACTAGACCACAAAGAATTCACCACAAGCAAGTGATTAGTTACTAAAAACATAAAAATAAATGTGCTGTGAAGATTACAACCAACATCAGATAAAACAGTAAGAGACAACCAAATGTTGATCACTGAATTAGAATCATATTTTACTTCCTTGTGCATAAGACTTTACTTTTTTTTCTTGCATCATAAATACAAATGGTACTAGTCCATGGTCAGTAACTTGACAAATTCCTCCTCTCGTCTTCTGAGCTGTATTTTTGTTTTGTACAATACACTGATAGCTATTTCACATCTTACATCACCTGCCATTCAAGCAGGGGCCAGCAGTCCACAATCAGTTACTAACAAGTGTCAACAGCAGTATTAATCTTAGAAACAGGCAGGGGTACTGGAACTCAAGGTGCTTAGGGTGTGGCAGCACCCCCTCACTTGAAGTGGTTTCCATCATATACAGGGTTTCAATTTTGTTCAATGGCTTTCAGCACCCCCACTATAAAAATTGTTCCAACACCACTGGAAACATTTATATCTGAAAGCAATATCTACCAAGAAAGTTAGCTGATAACTATCACTAATGGCTTTTATCAAAACTATATGCTTTAGCTGAGATTTCAAAGGGAAAATGATATAATGAAACTGTTAGCTCGAGAGAAGAAAAGAAGGGCTTACATGGGTCATACAATTCCTCCCTTTCTTTCCTTCAGGATAATACCCGGAGTGCAGTACAAATGCCACGTGACTGACACCAAAGCGATTATTAAAGACTCTATGGTAGAGATACAAGGGTGATTCTGTGGATCTGCTTCATGTACTATGGAGTTGCCCTATTATAAAAGACTTTTTTTAAAAAAGACCAATGCCTAAAACCTCTCTAATCACTTGCCTTGTATATTATATCCCCTTTTCCCACCTGCTGTCTTCGTAGTTTTAGACTGAAAGCATTTTTGGTAAGAAACTGGTTCTTCTGTGTTTGGAAGATGTCTAGAAGGTTTTCATATTACAACACCATCTGCATTATCTGTTATTCCCTAAGAAGCAACAACAAAAATACCAACACTTTGCATTTCTAGACTGTCTTATTTTGTTCAGTGACTAAAAGTAATTCACAAACATTAAGGGCTTGTCTACACATACAGCCCTGCAGCAGCACAGCTGCACAAATGTAGCGCTTAATGAAGATGCTACCTAGGCCGATCGGAGAGCTTCTCCCATTGGCGTAGGTGCTGCACCTCCCCAAGAGGCGGTATCTGTGTCGATAGGAGAAGCCCTCCTGTCAACAAAGCGCTGTCTACACAAGGAGTTTGGTCGGTATAACTACATCGCTCATGGGTGTGGGTTTTCCAAAGAGGTCAGAAACGGACATTGGGCTAGGACCTGGGATCCTAGTCCTACAAGTGACCTGACTGCATCCATCAAAAGCCAGCTGGATTTACCCTTTTAATTTTGCACACATGCACACACACAGTGCATGAAGATAATTCTACGCTAAAAGGTGTCAGGCGTGGGATCCTTTTGGCATATATAGAAATACAATTTGCATCACGGGGCACTCTCAGATCACCCTACTAAAAGCCTATGTAAAGCCTAGGAACACGTTTGCCTAGATTCGTGCTTGCAACCTACAGAAATTATGCACTATGGTATTTTATTGCCAAGTGTTTAGGTGGCAGGCTGAGGCTTGTTATCCTCCTGCTGTATCCACAAGGGACAGCACCCTGCTCTTTCTCTAAAACGGCAGCATGCAGCTACCCCACAATCCCTTTCCTCAAGTTCCCATCCCAAATTCAATCTCTTCCCTTTCTCCCTCTCACACTTATCTCTTCCTTACCTAAGGTCCCCAAGCTTTCCTTCCCCTTCCCAAGAGATGAATAAACTCATTTCAGGGTTCTTCCGTGATCATCTCTCTGTCTTCCTCAGAGCCCGAGATACTCAGTCCACAAACAGCACTATTAGAGTTGATTAAAAAACAAATCTACAAGAGCTTCTCCTCTCATTTCTTCATTTCCTATACTACCTTTACCACAAGCTGTCAAATCCTAAGAATTCCCAGTTACACAGGACATCAAAATTACTAAAAAGGCTACTGAACATAGATGATTTATTTAATATGAAGGAATTTAAATGTACAAGATGATCAATGTCAGAATGAATCATGACTCTACAGAAACTTAATTTATTTTTAAGTACAGTTAAAGGAATCAAGTATCAAAGGCTCTGTTTCAACACTGACAAAATCAATGAAGCTTTAAGGCTTGACCAAGCATCTTTGCAGCACTAAATCCAAAGCCTTTCCTCTTGAGGTTACTGACTGACAGGATTAAATACATTTTTTAAAGTACTAGCAAAACTTGGGGTAAAATCAACCCTAAATTTAGATTGATCACACTACTGTAACCTATGTTTACCTACCATAGCTCTTGAGCTACTTGTGGCTTCTCATTGCCCTATACAACACTATATCTTTATGTCTAAGCACAATTCTGCAATGACAACGTGGCAGGGGAAATGGTATGTTAAATGATAGACCAACAAGCACCCTCCTCCTCATATACAACGTGTGTGATGATACTCAAAAACCGGGACAAACTCTGAATACCAAACCTTTGTGTAGGTTTTTAACCACCTTTCGGTTTCTCTCTCTCTTTCAGAGGCTGATAAGGAGAGACTTTTATCCCTTTACAAATTAACTTGTTCTAACCCTTACAGATCATCCCTCTTTGCCTTCTTTCTCTCTGTTTTGAGCACTTCCCTCTCATTTCCTATTTTTGACCCAGCGCAACTACGGAAATCTTCCTCACACTTCCATCTCCTCCCCTGCACAACTCTAAGCCCTTTCCCACCTCTATCCCCACAGCCCACATGTTAAATAAGTGACAATGCTCCATGCCAGCTGATTCTCTGACTTACATTAGTTGTTGAATGTGGGAGGAGTGTTGCCAGCATTCAAAGTAAGAAATGCTCAGGAAGATTAATTCTGATTATTCGAGAGACAAGGTAGGTGAGGTAATATCTTTTATTGGACCAAGTTCTGTTGATGAGAAAGACCAACTTTCAAGCTACACAGAGCTCTTCCTCAGGTTTGGAAAAACAACTCAGGGTTTGTCTACAATGGAACTTCGTCGGCAAAACTTTTGTCGTTCAAGGGTGTTAAAAAAACCACACCCCCGAATGACAAAAGGTTTACCGACGAAAAGCACCGGTGCGAACAGCACTTTGTTGGCAGGAGCACTCTCCTGCTGACAAAGCCACTGCCGCTTGTGGGGAGTGGAAGTTTTTTGTTGGCAGGAGAGCTTTCTCCTGCCGACAAACAGCAGCTTCACTGCACAGCCATGTCACTAAAAGCGAGGTAGTGTAGACAAAGCCACAGAGCGTCACAGCTAAATACAAGATTGAACAGATGGTTTAGCATTGTAATTAGCACATATTCTAAAGGACCATTCAAGGTGGAGTGGCCCTTCATTTAGCATAAGTAGTTAGCACATAGTCTATCTGTTCCATCCTGTATTTAGCTGTGACACTCTGAGTTGTTTTTCCAAACCTGAGGAAGAGCTCTGTGTAGCTCGAAAGTCGGTCTCTCTCACCAACAGAAGTTGGTCCAATAAAAGGTATTACCTCACCCACCTTGTCTCTCGAATATCTTGGGACTGACATGGCTACATTATTCTGATTATGTCAGATTGCTGCTGAGGCTAAAAAAGTACAGCTGGTCTAGAACTTTTTCATTGAACTTGTTTTGACCAAAACCATCATAACCAAAACTTGTCACAAAAAAGGTTGTTTTCCAAAAATTTCCCACTTAAAAAAAAAAAAGTTAGGAAAAAAAATCAAAATTGTTGAAATGGGATGTTTTATACTTTCAATATGAAAAAAATCACGGTTTTTGGTTCAAAACAACTTTTTTTAAAAAAATGTAAGTAAATGGTAGGGTTTTTTTAATAAAATGGCAAAATTGAAACAAAATGTTTTGATTAACCCAAATAAAAAACAATTTTCAGACTAATGGTTCCCAAAAAAACCCTTGAGATTGACTTTTCATCCCAATTTGGGATAGGACATTTTTTCAAAATCTTAAAAGTTTTCCCAGAATGGGAAATTGTTTTCTGCACAGTTCTACTGATAAGACTTTCTCCCTCAACCAATGGTGCTACCACTGGAATCTGTGCTTTCTTGTGAGCTGAGGTGTTTTATTTAAGGGCCATACCTGTCAGGCTGCTGGCATTGGTCAGGAAAGTACTGGGACATGTCTGGTGGTGTGCTGAACAAGGAAAGAGTCATGGTAAACGCAGCTGTCTCTGTAATTCCTCCTGGCACAGAGCCGATGATTGTACTCCCCCCGCCTGTTAACATAGAACATGGAGGACATGTTGTCCGTCAATACCTGCACCACCAGACCGGACAGTTGGGGAAGGAAGACACCGCAAGCCAGGCAGATGGTTCTGCGCTCCCTGATGTTTATATGCAACGGAAGCTCTTTTTGAGACCATAACCTTGAGTCCCCAGTGTACCGAGATGTGCTCCCCAACTGAGGTCGAACACATCTGAAATCAGGAAGACCGTGGGTTACAGGCTCGGGAATGGCACACCTTCCAACACCAGAATCGGGTTGGACCACCACTGCCGAGAGGTAAATACCTGCAGAGGGATCGTGATGACCTTGTCTAGGTGATGTCTGGCTGGGAAGTAGACCAATGCCAGCCACATCTGGAGGGGACGCAGCCTGAGTCTCACATGTCAGACAATGTATGTGTGATAAATTAAGGAGTGGAGCTCCCTTTTATGGACACCCAGCCAGTCAGTTAGCTATAAAGTTGCTCTTGGTGGCTGCTTGCTTTACCTGTAAAGGGTTAAAAAGGGTTTTTCTGCAGGTAAAGAAAAAGGAGTGGGCACCTGACCAAAAGAGCCAATGGGAAGGCTAGAACTTTTTAAAATGGGAAAAATCTTTCCCTTTGTCTCTCCGTTGTTCTCTCTGGGCTGAAGAGACCAGGCAGCTGGAATGCTATGTAAAGTTTGAACCAGGTATGAAAATTCATCGTCCATACCTAGAAGAATTCATTGGGACAGGAAATGTTTAGCTAGACGCAATTAGGGTTATTTCTTTTATTTTCTGTAAGGCTTGTGGACGCCTCTGTGCTAACCCCAGATGCTTTTGTTTGCTTGTAACCCTTAAGCTGAAACCCCAAGAAAGCTATTTTGGGTGCTTGATTTTTGGAATTGCTCTTTTAAAATCTAGCAAAAGCCTAAATTCCAGATGTATTTTCCTTCTTTTTGTTTTTAATAAAATTTACCTTTTTTAAGAACCTGACTGGTTTTGTGTCTTAAAAGGTCCATGCATATGTTTTTCAAGTAGCTGGTGGCAACAGCTGGATTTCTCTTTTGTTGTTTTCTTTCTCGGCTTCCCCGAGGGAGCGGTGGAAAAACCGAGGGGCCTCAGAGAAAACTTCCCAACTGAGTTTTTCCAGTATTTGCAAAAGGCAGTTTTTCACTTGGGTGGTGGCAGTGTTCACCAAGCCAAGGTCAGAGAAAAGCTGTCACCTTGGGAGTTTAATATAAGCCTGGAGTGGCCAGCATTGATTTTTAAAATCCTTGCAGGTCCCCACCCTCTGCATTTGAAGTGCCAGAGTGAGCAATCAGCCTTGACAGTATGTGCGTGCTGTCATATGCCCTAAATAGTCTGAGACAGACTGGGGCCATGGTGAGCGGAAGGGCAGTGACACCTGCAATCAGATCTGACATTGCCTTGAACCTGGCATCTGGCAGGAATGCTCTAGCTTGGGTAGAGTCGAGTACCGCTTCGATAAACTCTGTTCATTGGACCGGAATCAACATTGATTTTTGTTCATTTATCAACAGGCCCAAAGCTTGACAGGTGGCCTGCAACATCTCGATGCTGCGCTGGTCCTGGACCCTGGAGTGGCCCTTGATGAACCAGACATCTGAGGTAGCCGCCACTACCAACATGCATTTCATAAACACCCTTGGCGCCATTGCTAGGCCAAAAGGGAGCACTGTGAATTGGTAATGGGTGGTCCCAACTACAAAACATAGTACACATAGTTCACATCTGTGTCCGTTAAATATCAATATGTGAAAGTAAGCATTTTTCCAGTCAAGGGCTGCGTACCAGTCTCCTGGATTCAGGGAAGGAATGATGAAGGCCAAGGAGACCATGCGTAACTTCAACTTCTTGAGATACTTTTTGAGGCTCTGCAGGTCGAGGATGGGGCGTAGACCCTCCTAGGCTTTTGGCATAAAAAAATAGCGGGAATAAAACCCTTTCCCCTAAAGTGCAGAGGGACTTCCTCCACAGCTCCTACCCTCAGAAGGCGCTGCACCTCCTGAGCGAGCAGATGCGTGTGAGAAGGGTCCCTAAATAAGGACAGGGAGGAAGGTGGAAGGGGGGATAGAAATAAACTGGAGGTATATCCCCCTGCTATTGTCCTGAGGACCCACTGGTCTGATGTTATAGAGACCCAGGCAGGGAGGAAGGGGGACAAACGGTTGGAAAATAACAGGGGAGCAGGATCCAGGACAGAGGCTGGAAGGTCGCCCTCAAACACACCCTCAAAATGCCTGTTTGTTACCCGGTTGGTAACAGGTGGAGCTCAAGTGAGCTGAGGGTGCCGGCTGATGGCCTTGCCGGCGCTTATAGCCTTTGCCCTTCTTGCGGAAAGGCTCTGATAGAGGTTGGCTTCCTTGCCAGCCCCAGCGTGTATCGGGCCAGGGAGCACAAGGTAGCCCTAAAGTCTTTCAGGCCATGTAATTTACTGTCTGTTTGTTCCAAAAACAGTGCCAGGCCATTGAATGGGAGGTCCTGGATGGATTGTTGAACCTCCGTCGATAGGACCGACGACTGCAACCAGGACACACACCTCATAGAAATAGCTGAAGCCATGGTCCAGGCTGCAGGGTCTGCCGCATCTGAGGCCGCTTGGAGGGCTGCCCTGGTGCCCACAGCACTGCCCTCATCAAGGATAGCAAGGAATTCCTGCCTGGGCTCCTCTGGCAGCAAATCCGCAAACTTGGCCATGGACTGCCAAATACTGAAATCATAATGGCCAAGTAAGGCCTGATGGTTGGCTGGCCTCTCAGCTGGCCTCTTTGCCTCCTTGTTCTTAGGCATCGATCCCGGTTGGCCCTGTCTATTGTGCTTGGGGCAGGGTAGGTATAAAGATACTCATACCCCTTAGAGGGGATATAGTATTTTCTTTCCGCCCACTTGGAGATGGGGGGCAGGGAGGAGGGTGTCTGTCACAGGGCCTTAGTAATTTTCACCACTCCCTCGTGCTCCGGCAATGCCACCTTAGAGGGAGCTGCTGCACTTAGCGCATCAAACAGGGAGCCAAGAGCTCTGCCAGTTCCTTGGCTTCCAGCTCCAGGTTTGAGGCTCTTTAAAAGCTCCTGGTGGGCCCTGGCACCATCCTGGGGAACCAAGTGAAAGGGCCCTGCTATCACGTCATGAGGCAAAGAGGATGAGAAGGAAGGTACAGGTGGGTCTGCCAACTCCACTGCTTCTGCTAGGGGAGCCTCAGCCGCGGCTGGCTGACCTTGGGGAACCTGCTCCAACTCCACGTCTGAGTCAGGGGGCAGGTGGGAGACTGTTGCTGACTGTCTTTCAGATGCCCCCAAGACCGACCTATGCCCCGCGATGGGTGGAGAACCCCCCAGGGGTTCCATAGTTGCCAGGGGGCTGGCCATGGGCGCTGGGGCCATGCTGCCTCTGGTGGCTTAGATGGGAATGCCGATGCCACCGGTGAGTAGCCTTGGCCTGCGGGCAGGTTCTCCTCCTCACCGTTCGAGCCCGAGGAGAGACAGACTTGTCTGGGGGACCAGGACAGTTCCGAGGCCACTTGTCTACACCAATCCTGTCAGCTCTGGCCATGGATCTCCATTGATTACCTGATGGCTCTCAGTGCCACGACCCAGGTGACCAGTGGCTGTGTTTGACAGATTGGCAACGGTTCCCCAGTGATCAACGCCTCATGCTTAGAGAGTGGTGCCATTCCGTAGATCAGGAGCAGGAATGGGAGCAAGAAGACTGACCTCTTGGAGACCATCAATATGCCCGCTGTGAATCATACCAGCAATCTGGTAATGGGGCTCTGTGGACCGGCATCTTGACCATCCAGAATGGTGCAGTGAGCTGGGAGAGCAGCTCGGACGCTCCTGGCACTGGGGCTTTGGGGACTGGTGCTGCGCCTCTGCGCCAGACCGCTGGCGATCGACACCTAGAGCCTGAGGAACGCTGCCTAAAGTCCAGGGACCGAGGCCAAGAACTCTGGCTGGTAAGCCAACCCATGTCTGGGGGCTGGTGGCGCTGTTCAGACGAGCGCTGGTGGGGCACCCCCTGAGGCAAGCAGCAGTGCTGCACTGATGGAGACTGCTGGAAGGATCCAAAGGCAGGTTTACCCCTCGAAAAGGGCACCTCAGTGGCCGGCACTGGAAAGGACAGTACGTCCTTAGTGGCCTGAAAGGCCTCTGGCATGGACGGCATCTCCAGGTGCCAAGTGCCTTTGCCGCTCCCTGGGGTGGCGGGTGGGTATTGGAGTGGGATTGAAAACTCAGCGGGAGTCGAAGCCTGGCCTCCGTCTGGAAGGAAAGAACTATCCCGTGTGGGTCTTTACTCTCCTCCGGCTCTTTCCTTCCCTTTACGGGACATAGGAGAACACCCCCCTAATGGCCTTTCTTTGCTTTTTAGCCAGTACTGGGGATGGAGAACGGTGCAGGTTGGAGGTCGATGCCGGCGGCACACTCCACACCAAGACCACGGTGCTTGGAGCAGAGTCCAATCTCATCGGCTCCAAGGCCAGTGCCAGGGCTGACTCCATAAGGAGAGCTTGGAGACGAATGTCCCACTCCTTTTTGGTCCACGGCCTGAAGCTCTTGCAAATGTAACACTTGTTGCTCACATGGGTTTCCCCTAAACACTTCAGGCAGCTTTATGGGGATCACTGAGCGACATGGGTTTTTTGCAACAGTCACAAGGCTTGTCCCTAGGCTGAGTCCCATACGGAACTAACTATTTCTAACTTAACACTAAGGAAACTATTAACTATACAACTTTAAACAACTATATACAAAAATTCACTACTAGACATAGGAGAGACAGGAGAGCTTGCTGAAGTAAGGAGACCTTCCAGCACTGTTACTGGCGGTAAGAAGTAACTGGGGGAGGAGAGAGCTGGTGGCATCCCTTCTACAGGCGCATATGCGCGCCACTCCAGACACTGCCAGAGCCAGTCCCCTACGGATACCACTGAGGGGAAAACGTCCAGCAGCGGTTCATGTGGCAAGCACACATCTACAATGGAATGGACATGAGCAAGAGCTTGAAGAAGAAACTCTGCTTCCATCAGACACGTACTTGGATGGTAACTTTTTGTGCTTATGTCCAATTCCTGACACTATTTTGTATGCTACACTATTTCTTATTCTGGCAGGAACTTTATTCTAAGATGTTACTCACTTAACCCAAACGATATTTTGTATTGAAGTTTAACTGGCAGTGTTTCCAGAAACTTATTTTGTCAATCCCAATCCCAGCTCCCTCCTCCCCCAATTCCTTCTTGATATGTAACACTGGGTTTACAGGCCAATGACCAAGAAAATCATTCCTGTCAAATTTCATACCACTCTTGTCTAAATGCAACTGCTGCTATTTATTCTTAAGAGTTTGGAGGCACAACACTGAGATTTTGTCTTTCTGTTTTCTTACCTCATCAGAAAAAAATATGGTTTTAAAGATGTGTACAATACAAAGAATGTTGTAACTGACAGAGGAAAGCTATAGACTGAATTGCAATGCATGAAAAATTAAATTGTATTTTTTTAAATTTAAGAAGCTACTGAACAATAATCACATTTAAACTTAAAATGTTCCCTATACATAAATGTGATTCTATTCCTTTACTATGACTCTGGCATACCATTGTCTCTAAGTGTTTCCTCTATGGAGTCACTTGCAGAGGGTGTTTTCTTATACAGTGATAACTCTAACAAGAAAAACTCCGCTGAATAAGGTACCACTGAGGACCCACACATGAGCATGTTCTTTCTGTTCCAGGTGACCTGCACCAACTTCTTTTGCTTATTATAATTGATTGTAAGATCTTCTCTCAACAGCCCTCTGAACAAGGACCTAGTTTTAAAATGTAACATGATTACTCTCTTGGCTCTCCAAATCAAGGTTTTTTGGCAATTACAAAAATCTTGTTGGCTGTTATGCCTTTTCTTATCTGCCCAAGTAATACTCAACAATGTGGAATTTGCTCCCAGAACACACTAAAAGTGCTAGCACACTGAAGAAATGTTATTTATTCAGTGAAATTTATTTCACTGTTTCATAATATGGCTTATAAGCAATATATTTTTGTAAAATACTCCCAGACTATATTTATAATTGCAAGAAAAATTTACTTAGGGAACAGTTCTCATGAGATGACCTGTAAAACGCCACGCAACAGAAGTTTGTTGGATACAAAGGCATGAAATCTCATGTTTCGAGCACAGAAACATGGAAGTCATGACTCAGATTCTATCTCCATTTTTTAATTGGCAGTGCAACCTTGAGTATGTCAATCATTTTACCCATCTACAGAACATTTAGCTATATCACAGAGGCGACACAAAGCTTCTTTAATTAATGATGTTAGCAAAGTGCCTTGATTATCCCAGACAAAAGATTCTCTAATAGTGCCATGTATTTTTATTACAGTATATATTCTTGCTAAATGTACAGTATAGTATAGATTACTGAAATTTGGAGCTAACTTTGTATAGCGTCAGAAAAGAAAAAGAGAAGTTTAAGTCTGCCCCCACACATAAATCCCTTGCACTTAAATTTTAATTTTATTGACTAAATTACAAAACGAGAAAAAAATAAATTAATTCAGAGCAAGATTTATTTTTCAGAAATTGGACTAGGAATCTAAGCTGTATGTACTTTGCCATATAAACGAGTGTTTCTGTAAGATTCAGTGTTTCAATACCAGCACAACCCATGTAATATTGATAAGGTTTCTGGCAGTTGGCTATTTTGACATGAATTCTAAGGCAGGGGTGGGAGGAAAAGCACATGGAACGAATGGAAGAGACAGCAGCCAGAGGTCTGATGTCAGACCCTGCTACAGAATGCCTTATTTTTACTGGTAATATACAAATTTTACTGTGTGTACACATTAGGGAGCCAGATTGTGCACAGGGATTTGAAGCAGGAAGGAGAATGAGACATTTGCAGATCCGAAGAGGCATTATATAAGTAGAATTTGCCAGGGGGAGGGGGAGCTTTTACAAATGTGTGTTAGCTTACCAATATCTTGTGATAAAAAAGCTCAGCTGTTTAATTACTTATTTTTTTCTTTTAATCACAAAGTTGTGATTTACAATTTTTAACAACCAAATCTTTAGCTTTGAAAACTAAGGGACCAATCCTGTTCCCAGTATACTCAGTGGGAGTCTTCTTACTTTGATGGAAACAAGATCAGGGCCTAAACCAGGAATATGCAGTTTGCTAAACTCTAGAAAGCAAAGACAACACACCTTACTCAAAATGCAAAATCTTCTTCCTATTCTATAGGCTGCAGTTTGATCTTTAAAAATAGAATTTATTTTAGTTTGATACAGTTTAGCAATCAAAAACAAAAATTCTGATCATACCACAGTTCATAAAAAAGAATTTTACGAAGCATTGGGTAATCTTATAAAAAACAGCAGCTGCTTCTAAACAAGATAACCACTTGGTGGCAGAAGAATCAACACCTTGCTTAAAGACCATTTTGCTCTAAAGAAAGCAGGATTTGTACCGTACAGTAAATTATTTGCCAGTAACAAGGTAGATGAAAAATGCGTTGACTCACCATAAATCACCTTCATTACATACCCCTGTCCTCTGGGGCTAACTACTGCAAATTGAGTAGTTTCCATTTTTTGTAAACTGAAAACATTAATTACTGTACACTGAAGATGATAAAAACAGATCATGGTAGTTAAGGTCAAATTTATATATAAATCAAGTTTTGGGGGAAATCATTCATTTTAATGTTTCTTTTAATCACCTCACAGTTCAATAATCTTAATTAGCCTCTTACAGTTGGTATAGCTACTTCCACCTTTTCATGTTCTCTGCATGTATATATATCTTCTTACTATATGTTCCATTCTATGCATCCGATGAAGTGGGCTGTATCCCATGAAAGCTTATGCTCAAATAAATCTGTTAGTCTCTAAGGTGCCACAAATACTCCTGTTCTTTTTGCGGATACAGACTAACACGGCTGCTACTCTGAAACCTGAAATAAACCTGTTTTAAAGATACAGTGAGACTAAGATTTACTTAGAAATGTGCATTGGAGCCCATTACTCTGGTACCTGTGAGTCTTATACCTCTGCAAATAATCAATTACAAGTTAAATAAAATGGAATAGAATATCCCAGAATCCCCTATTGCTCACCAACTCTTTCTCCCTCCTCTCCAAATGCCCTATCAGAAAAGTCATTCCAGAAGGATACCCAAACAAATATAGAAATCAAACAATATGACAGGAATGAAAGAGGAATGGTTCAGGCATTTCAGAATCATTGGCTAGAGGATGGTAGTTACTGAGCCAGGGAACAAGATACTTTTTACATCCTCACTCCTGCATGGCTACTCAAGCGCAGGTCAATAAAACGCCACTAGCAGATGTTTGTCCACCTGTTATGGGTTATAATTTCATGTATATAGTTATGAGGCTGAAAATGTATCCTCATGGCTTAAAGC
Organism: Lepidochelys kempii; assembly: GCF_965140285.1. Classification (NCBI taxonomy): domain Eukaryota; kingdom Metazoa; phylum Chordata; order Testudines; family Cheloniidae; genus Lepidochelys; species Lepidochelys kempii. Next base: position 175,934,651 of record NC_136382.1, on the reverse strand, counting down.
AAGCCCAGACAAAAACTCTCCAAGAACAGAGAGGCAGTTCACACTTCATCAGGGCAGGTATGGGACAAACCCAGCCCAGCCTCACAGGAACAAAAGACACTGGCTTAGGCAGCAACAAAAGAATCTGTTAGACTCTTGAGGGAGTCACGCCCATTCCTTTGGTCAGTTTGGAACTGCAATGAAGTAATGCTCACCTGACTCTGAAGGGGGAGGGAGAAAAGCCAAGAGGGAAGAAAGGACATGATAAAAGGGAGAGACATTTGCCATGCTCTCTCCCTCTCTTCCACCTACAACTACAGACAACATACCAAGCGACTGAAACGCTGATCAAAGGGAAGAGCCTGGCTGAAGAGGAACCAGCCAGCCTGTGGTGAGAAGCATCTAAGTTTGTAAGGACACTGAAAGTGTTAAGATCAGCTTAGAATGTGTCTTGCTTTTATTTTCATTTGATCAAATCTGACTTGTTATGCTTTGACTTATAATCATTTAAAATCTATCTTTATAGTTAATAAATGTGTTTGTTTATTCTACCTGAAGCAGTGTGTTTGGTTTGAAGTGTGTCAGAGGCTCCCCTTGGGATAACAAGCCTGGTACATATAAATTTCTTTGTTAAATTGACGAACTCATATAAGCTTGCAGTTTTCAGTGGGCAAAACTGGACAATGCAAGATGGAGGTTCCTAGGGTTGTGTCTGGGACTGGAGATATTGGCTAGTATCATTCGGTTGTACAATCCAAGGAGCAGCTTACGTGCCAGAGGCTGTGCGTGAACAGCCCAGGAGTGGGGGTTCTCACAGCAGAGCAGGGTAAGGCTGGCTCCCAGAGTCAAGGATTGGAGTGACCTAGCAGATCACCGGTCTGTATAACACCAGAGGGGAATGTTACAGTAGTTATACCAGCAAAAAAATGCTTTTGACAGTATCGCTTGTTTTGTTCAGGGAACTGGGATGAATTATACTAACAAGCGCACTCTTCTGCCAGTATAAGCTGCATCTACACTAAGAGGGTTTACCAGTATAGCTATTACAAACTAGGCCTAAGTGGGTGACTCAGTGTTGCAAGTTTACACAGGGTAGCAACCCTGATTCAAAACTAGAAATCAGTTAGGCATATAAAGCATATTAATTGTAATACTAATCAGTTATAACAAACTATTCTGACACTGAAAAAAAAAGGATGGAAGAGATCTTGAGACCTTTCTATATCCCATTTCTACACTTTCTATGGTATTTGCCACTTTCTATCATGACAATACTGCTCTACATTCCTATCTGGGAGAAATATCTTTCTCTTGTCACCTGAACTCTTGCTCACAAAATTGAAAAAGCTTACAGCAAAAGTATAGAAAAGGAAAGAACAAATGCGTATGTGCCTCCTAGAATTATTACAATTAATAGAAGTGACAGTTTGTTACCATAGTAATGAACACTGGAGTTGGTCAAATTTTTAATAAAAAACGGCAACGTTTTGTGCAAGATTTTTTGCGCCTTTTCCAATTGGTTTACCTACAGGATTGAGAGGAAGTACAAGGGTTCCACTCTTCTAGTGACTGGATGATTACCAGAGGATGGATGCTTGTGGTACCATTATTATTAGGACTGTCAATGGCCCTTGTCCTGCAAATAGTTAACTGAGAAACAAGTGAACACACACACACACAAAATCCAATAAAGATAATCCACCATTTGTTGTTTACTCACATGGGGCCTGATCCTGTGTCATACACACAAATTCCTCTTGATGGCAATATGGGATTGGGTCTCCTGTTACCTTCCTGGATCCTGAAATCCATATAGCCCTGTTGGTATTCTGACTCTAATTCTCCTTATGCTTCTCAGATTTAATGCATACATCTGCTAGGGTACTATTAGTTATTTTTAGGACATTAGCTTTTTTTTGTTTGTTTGAGATAGAGTGCTTTGAAATCCTGGTTGGATAAAAGCTGCTGTGAAAGGTGGTATTATAAATGGGCCTTCCCTTCAGTAGTATGAACTGGCAAGAGCAATTCTCATTAGTGTCCAGAAGACTCATGGAGGATTATTGAATTTTGCAAGTTAGTAAGTAAACAACCAGTAAAAACATATCACAAGAAATACTTTGGTCATATTTTGACAACTGCAATTTTGTTTTGTTACTATGATAATGTTTCTCAGAACCCTAGCAAAGGCAGGGCCATCCTTAGGCATATGCAACATACGCAGCTGGGTAGGGCACCTGAAAATTTGGGGCACCACTGGGTCTTAGTGTCCACCCATCCGGCTTTCATATCCCTATACGCAAAAAGAAAAGGAGTACTTGTGGCACCTTAGAGACTAACCAATTTATTTGAGCATAAGCTTTCGTGAGCTACAGCTCACTTCATCGGATATATACTATACTGACCCTTCCTCCAGGCTCCGAGTCTTCCTCGGGAGGGGATCTAGCAGTTAAAAGTGAAAAAGCGTTCCAGCCTGCCAGACCTATTAGCACAAGGTTGAAACTGTTAAAGAGCCATTCAAGAGGTAATGAAGCTATTTAACAGGCATTTGCCAAACCCCAGGTATATACTGTCAGTTTCTGAATTTACTGACAAAAACAGTTGTGCATTACTGTAATATTTACTCAGAACGTGTCAGTCTACAGGACCTTAGTTTAAAATTTGCTTTAAAAATATTTCATTAGTGTGTTGGTGAAGATTATAAAATCACATCTCTAAAAAATCCTTGCATACATTTTTAGATGCACAATCATCTTTAGCCTTAAATGCTTGGATCTTCAGACATATCATTGTTTTAAAAAAATCCTTCAAAAGACCACCCTTATCTAAAATAAAAATTTTAATTACAATAGTAAAAAAAAAACTTGATTCCAAAGTCTTCCTGTTCTTTCTCAAAAAGAAAAGGAGTACTTGTGGCACCTTAGAGACTAACCAATTTATTTGAGCATAAGCTTTCGTGAGCTACAGCTCACTTCTGCCACAAGTACTCCTTTTCTTTTTGAGAATACAGACTAACACGGCTGTTACTCTGATTTCTGTTCTTTCTGTCCATCCCTTTCTCCCTTCACCCCCTCTTCCCCTGCCCCCTCCCCCATTGAAGTGATCCCTTAAAGGGACAATACCCCTTTCCTTCCAGATAGCTGGACAAAGAGTTTCCCTTTCTTTACTTCTGACTATCTGATGAACTAGTTTTAAGAGAACCTTTCAGCAAAATCAGTACCTTAGTAAGATATAAAATCCTTTGTTATGCCTAAAATCTTTGGAAACATATTTTTTAAAGTTGGTGAAAAGAAAAGGAGTACTTGTGGCACCTTAGAGACTAACCAATTTATTTGAGCATGAGCTTTCGTGAGCTATAGCTCACTTCATCGGATAAATTGGTTAGTCTCTAAGGTGCCACAAGTACTCCTTTTCTTTTTGCGAATACAGACTAACACGGCTGTTACTCTGAAAACTTTAAAGTTGGTGAAATTTCATAAACATCTCTATTGTTATGGAGATCACACAAAGTAAATTAGTGTTCCCTTTTTCTAAAAGCAGTGAACATTGTTATGAACATTCTAAACCTCTGTGACTGATTAATTTAAAATAATGTCTTTGTTTCACTGAGTTAAATATGTAGTAATCTGGAATGATTACTTTATGAAGCTTAAGAGTACATTTAAAATATAAATTCAGCTTAGAAATACTGATTAAGAAAATGTCAAAAAAGAGAAGAGCTGCATCATGTATTCCATAATATTTAATGTTGTATTCAGCAAGACAGCTGGCTCAACCTTACTACAAAGTTTTTGCAAATAAATGTCTGACAAACTTCAGGGCATATCAAAAAAACTGTGATTGACATTTTTTATTCCCAAGTTTAGTGCTTTTAATTAGGTAACTTCTGCAAGTCCATTATGCATGAGGGAGACGGTACGGGGGTCTCTGCGGGGAACTGTGACTCTCTGCCACCGTGAGGTGGGCCGGGCATCTTCTTATCCTTTGCTTCTTCGTCCCTTCCACTCCCCCTCCCCACCGGGCTGCGAGCTCGGTCTGCTGTCAGGCATAGGGGCACCAGTTTAATAATATTGCGTAGGGCCACATAAATCCTAAGAATGGCCCTGAGCAAAGGTACTATATAAGGATAAGAATTACTTTTTGGTGGCCTCATAATGGATGTGTACATTCAAACTTGTGGTCTCATTATAAACCTACACACTATCATGGGCACCCAGTCAACCACAGAACAATAATTCTCTACCCCTGGAACTCTATATTTAACAAGTTCCATCATGTCTGGTTAGAACTGTAAAGCAATTTGTATTTTCAAAAATGTGTTTCCCTCATGTGGTTCACATTTTGATTCACACGAAAGAAGATCCCATGAAGAAAAGAGAAACTGTATCTCTTTGTGTGAATGTATCAGAACCTAGCTAAACTTCAGTTTGCTAATTGGAATGCTGAATTGTCTCCTCTCTCAGCACAGATTTATACTAGTAGATTGCTGGCTTGAGGCCTTTTATTCTTGAATATTACATAGCAGGGTGGCCAAACTTACTGACCCTCCGAGCCAAATACAACAATCTTCAGAAGTTCGGGAGCTGGGATGCACCTGCTTGGGCTGAAGCCCCAAGACTCCCCTTCCTGCTGGGCAGAAGCCAGAGGGGGTGCATGGGTGGGGGATGCACAGGAGTCACATGCACCCCAGATTTTTGCCAGGACTTGCTGGCCCCGCTCAGTCACATGGTGCCGCCAGAACCTGCTGGAGCCGGCAAGCTGGGAGCTGCAGCCATGGGGAGAGGCAGTGGCAAACAGCTGGGAGCTGCAGGAAGAGCTGCTGCTTTTGCTGTTGCCTCTCCCCACAGAGTTCAAGCAGCAGCCCCTCTCTGCAGCTCCCAGCTGTTTGCCACTGCCTCTCTATGTGGAGCTGCTGAGCATAAAGGGGGGGGGGGGCATGACTCAAGCTGTTGGGGGGCCAAACCTTTATATTGTGTGTGTCCCCCCCCCCCCCCGCCACTCTCTGCAGCAACCAGTCATCTCTGGCAGAAACCCCTAGCCTCACAACCCTGCCACAGGGCTGAAGCCCTGAGCTCCTCACTCCCAGTCTGGTAGGTGGAGAAGGGTGTGGGGGGGTGTCATGGGGTCTCTGCAAGCTGCACTTTAACTGTAAAAGAGCCGCATGTGGCTCCCAAGCCACAGTTTGGCCACCCCTGCCTTATAAAATGCTTCTTTTCTAAAGCTGACACGTATAGAAACATAATATTTTAGCTTTTGTTTCAGCTTTGTGACTTACTTGTCTAAACAGGAAACCTGCCAAATCTGATGTTTTGAAATGAAGTTTTTAAACACTCTCCCATGCATCCAATTTAGGAATGTTTAGGGACATTTCTTTCACTCACTATTGAAAAGTGTGTGTGTTTTCTTTTACATTTTTTTTATTTAGCTACTGCAGTTTCAAGGGATGAAGGGAACATACAAAGCTAAAAATTAAGATGGCAAAAAGTAAAACGATATCCTTGAAGTTCAAGTCCAGTGAATGAAACCCAGAAGCAATGGAGCGTAAGCATGCTTGAGAGCCCAGCTTATTGTTAGGACAATTTAGGGTTGTATTTAGGGTTTCCAACTTTCTAATTGAACACCCTTGCCCTGTCCCTGCCAGACCCCTTCCCTGAGGCTCCATCTCCCCTCCCTCCATCACTTGCTCTCTCCCACCCTTCCTCACTCACTCATTTTCACCAGACATGCGCATGGGGTTGGGATGCAGGAGAGGGTGAGGACTCTGGCTGGGGGTGCGGGCTCTGGGTGGGACCAGAGATGATGGGTTTGGGGTGGAGGAGGGGGCTCCGGGCTGGGGGGGTGGGGCTGAGAGGTTTGGAGTGTGTGAAGAGGCTCCGGGTTGGGGTAGGAGGCTTGGGTGAGGGAGGGGGTGCGGGCCCGGGGATGAGGGGTTTAGGGTGTAGGAGGGGGCTCCAGGCTGGAGCCAAGGGGTTCGGAGTATGGTTGGGGTGTGGGAGGGGGCTCAGGGCTGGGGTTTGGGATGTGGGAGGGCGTATGGGCTCTGGGCTGGGGCTGAGGGATTCAGGGTAGGGCCAGAAATTAGGAGTTCAAGGTGTGGTAAAGGGCTCCAGGCTGGGGTAGAGGGTTGGGGTTTGGGAGGGGGTAAGAGGTACGGGCTCCAGGCAGCATTTACCTCATGCGGCTCCCGGGAAGTGGTGACATGTCCCTCTGGCTCCTAAGCAAAGGGGCGGCTAGGGGGCTCTGCATGCTCTCCCCGCTGACAGGTGCCTCCCCCACAGCTCCCATTGGCTGCGGTTCCCACCCAAAGGGAGCTGTGAAGCTGGCACTCGGGGCAGCGCCTGCGGACAGGGGCAGCGTACGGAGCCTCTCTGACTGCCCCTTTGCATAGGAGCTGGACATGCCGGCCGCCTCCCAGGAGCCACATGGAACCAGGCAGGGAGCCTGCCTGCTTCGCTGCACTGCCAACCAGACTTTTAACAGTCCGGGCAGCGGTGCTGACCAGAACCACCAGGGTCCCTTTTTGATCGGGTGTTCCGGTCAAAAACCGGACACCTAGCAACCCTATCTGTATTTCATTTTCATTTAACTTAAAGTGAGAAAGCAAAAATTAAAGTCAAAGTGCTGAGTTTCACCGAGTGTCATGTCAAAATTTCACAAGAGCTTGAAATAAAATAGTAAATTGGCCGATAGTCTCTTGAAACTGGACCTACATTCACTCAAAAGATTTGAAAATAAAGTGTCCCATTATTTTAGTTAATTAAAAATCCTTTCCTAAAAGACCTTGCAAAAGGCAAAGACAAGTCTTGTCCAGTAAACAAGCACAAATGGCATGTGGTCTTTACATAACAAGCATGTGAAGTGTGTTTGACCTCTACCTCTTGTCCACTAAGAATATAACAGTCTACTACTGTTACAAGCTGCTGAAGTTACTATTTTAATGTAAAGGGTACAGAGGCTTATGTCTTTGTTACTGAAGGTCCCAACAATATGCTGTTGCATTTACAATTGGCATGTTTTGGGGAAAAGATCATATTTTTAAGGGAGAAGCGGAAGGGGGTTTGATGTCCATTAATCAGGAGGCAGCTCTAAGGATAAAGGATGATATGAAGGAAGGCACAAAGTTGGGAAGGAATAAAGATGACAAAAGGAGCAGTCAGGAGACACTGGGGCAGATCATAATAAGCAGACTGAAAAAGGCATTTTGAGTCAGAAGCTTTAGCTCACATTCTTCCCAGAAGCATAGTCTAATGGTTAAAGCACAGCCAGCATAGTCTAATGGTTCAATTCCTTCCTCAGCTATGGACTCACCATGTAAATCTGAGTAAATCACAACATCTGAGGCTCAGTTTCCCCAGCTGTAATACTAGGATAGCAATATTTACCTATGCCACTTGTTTGTTGTGAGACTTAATTTGCTCATGTTTATACAGCCCTTTGAGAGCTCAGGTGGAAGGTGTTATAGGCCAAATTAATATGGTATTTCATCTCAAATAATTAAGAACATGAAGGACAAGCATGTGTACAGACATAATTGTATAAATTAAAATCAAATTTGAGAAGAGTATAGTGCAACAGCATTTGTGTATTCATGTACACCCCGTAATTGAATAAAACAAAAACATTTTACCGTAGGCCTAAACACCATGAAATCGCATGGCAACAAAACTGGCTGCTAAGCAACAGAAGTCCAAGAAGGATTACCATTGGTATCGTTATTAGAGAGCTATTTCCTCTTCAAAATATGAGAAGAAACCAATTTTAATTCTCCAGATCACTTAGACACAAAATCAAGAGATTCTACTACACGGTCTCATTTCTATTTTCAGACAGGAGACTGAAGGTCAAGTAATTTCAAAATACCAAAGAAGTGTCACAGATTCCAAAAGAATATCTGGAGGCGCTTAATGCTCTTATAAAAAAGAATTGATAGAAAAGAAAAGGGTCATACTGTTTACAAGGCATTTCAGACAGACAACATTATAAGCAATAGCTAGTAATGTACTTGGGACACACATAAGTACATACAGCTTTTTACATAATTAAATGACTTTACATTTACTTTGCTTCTGTCCAACTGAGAGATCACAACGTGCATTAACATACTGTAATTAACCATCCAGCTCATTGCTGGGCCCTGCTACCACACAGTTCACCAGCCAGCCAATAAAAAGCTCCACAATCTCTCCAGCCCAGGAAAGGGAAATACTGCTGGAGTTAAGAGGAGACCAGGCACAGGAGGGAGCCAGAGACTATGTGAGAGCAGGATCAGCCGTCCAGAGACAGCCTGGGAGCTGGCTGAAGAGGGAAGGCCAGACAGCCTACAGCCTGGAAGGTAGAGCTGGAACAGGATGTCCTGAGAACGGGACAGAGATGTACCCTGTTGCTGGCAGGAGGCCAACAGTAGTGCTGCAGCCTGACATGCAAGAGGACAGTGTGAGTAAGTCATGACAAAATCAATTTATCCTTATGCTCTTCTACTGGACTGTCCTTAGGGCTGGGTTGGGAACTGTTGGGTTTCAATATCTCTCTCTCTCTTTTTTTTTTTAATAAACAGAGTGAACTTCTGGCTTCAAGATATGGATAGACGTGAAAAGGCACATCTACTAGTCACCCACAGTACCTCAAGGGACAAGACTGGCCTTGAACCCTTCTACTGCACATGTCTAGGAACTACATTTTGTATTTTTTTAACTCATTAACAGCTGAAAGTTTCTTTCTAGGTGCTACAGCTTTCCAGTTCTTCATCTCTTGGCTTTGAGCTCATCAAAATACCAGGTTACACTCCTGAGAATCCACTGGGGTTCAGTGCACTACATCCGTCACAATCGAAGAGGGGTTCATTGCAGTACATGACCACAGACTGACATCTGGTGGGGTTTGATCAAGCATGTGTCAAGAGCACAGATTTCAAATTCCCCTTTTAGAAACAAATAGGCAAAAGCACAGTCTCAAAGCCCCCTGGGGACTTTACATGATACGCAGCATCAGAAGAGTAGCCTCCTCCTGACATCAGTGCACAATGCACAGGAACTGGAGGGTTTAATAACAGCAGGTGGGAGAACTATTTTAAACTGGTCGTTCTGATGCTCCTAAACCTGCCATGTCAGAGACCCTACAAGCCGTGACTGCGCACTCTCTGCTGCAAATTCGTTGTAATAAACTTTGACACACTCTGGATCTATAAAATTAAGGGCAATTAATTGCAATGGCCAAAGAAGAAATAACTGCTGCAGAAAATCATGTATGGCAACCTAAATTTATTTATTTATGGCATTCTGTCTTGAGGATGGATCCAATACTTGAAAAAACTCCTGTTGAGAAGCAATGCCCAGAAATACCTTATAAGGCCAGGGGGTTACTCAAACATCTCCAACCCAAAGGGGAGCTGGATTTTCCTTGCACTGTGCAAAATAAATGTGTTTGCTCATGGGGAAGAGAGGCATAAAGACAAGCTGCAGGTCGCATAAAGCCTATCTCTGCCTAATACAATTTGCCAAGGTCAAGTAAGATTTTGGGTTCTCTGCCATCTAACTGCAGACTGCAGAGTGTTAATAGGTACCCAGGGGCTGCTTAAACTGGCTCACCCAACTGACAGAAACATCCTCTATGGTTTGAATTAGTGAACTAGTACAGCTTGTTCGCTTAGGCCAGTTTTTTCCTGTTTTTCTGTGTTCTCTGCCCCCTTTTGGAATTCCCTGCCCGCTACTGCACCACATTCCATGTGTCTATCCCAAAGTATTAGCCAAAACTACAGACAGAATACAAAATTGACATGTGTTTAGACGGGAGTGCTGTGTTCTACCATTCTGCTGTGTACAAAAATTCTGTGACCCTCCCTGCATCTGTGCCTGCATCTAGGGTGACCAAATAGGAGGTGTGAAAACTTGGGACGGGGGTGAGGAGTAACAGGCACCTATTTAAGAAAAAAGACCTGAATATCGGGGCTGTCCCTATAAAATCAGGACATCTGGTCAGCCTACTGGCACTCCTCCCACTTATGGTCTGTCCAAGATCCACTCCTGACTGATCCCTTTGTTCCTTCGCTCACTCCAATTTATAACACTTACGCCCAACATTTCTTGTGTCCCAAGAACAGCCACCAAATGTCTTCCTTCTCCTCATTCAATACATTTTGGAAGTCCCATTTATTCCAGGAAACATTCCTGCTGTAAAACCACAGACCACTCTGTTTTGTTCTGTATTGTACCTGCTAATGCCATTATTGGGGGTGGAGGTTGAAGGGGGTGTGGTGGGGGAAGGGTTATGGTATCTCGCAGCAATGGTCCAGAACACCTCAGCTTAGATACCATTACTACACTGCTTTATATGCAGCATTTACCTTGGTGGACCTCTATTGCAGTGTTGAAATTTTATTTGGGGGGGGGGGGGAGAGAAGAAGAAGAGGAAACTTTCTTTAACACAGTTTACCATTTGTTCCATGCCTTGCACACTTAGGCCACTACTTGACTCATAAGCACAACAGTGGAAGTTGTACTGGTCAGAATTATTGTCATTACCCTCTGATCCCACTGAGGGTTACCAAAAGAAACTACAGCATTTGCTCAAGAAACTCCCTGAAAAAGCACAAGAACAAATCCGCACAGACACACCCCTAGAACCCCGACCTGGGGTATTCTATCTGCTACCCGAGATCCATAAACCTGGAAATCCTGGGCACCCCATCATCTCAGGCATTGGCACCCTGACAGCAGGATTGTCTGGCTATGCAGACTCCCTCCTCAGGCCCTACGCTACCAGCACTCCCAGCTATCTTCGAGACACCACTGACTTCATGAGGAAACTGCAATCCATCGGTGATCTTCCTGAAAACACCATCCTGGCCACTATGGATGTAGAAGCCCTCTACACCAACATTCCACACAAAGATGGACTACAAGCCGTCAGGAACACTATCCCCAATAATGTCACGGCAAACCTGGTGGCTGAACTTTGTGACTTTGTCCTCACCCATAACTATTTCACATTTGGGGACAATGTATACCTTCAAATCAGCGGCACTGCTATGGGTACCCGCGTGGCCCCACAGTATGCCAACATTTTTATGGCTGACTGAGAACAACGCTTCCTCAGCTCTCGTCCCCTAACGCCCCTACTCTACTTGCGCTACACTGATGACAGCATCATCATCTGGACTCATGGAAAAGAAGCCCTTGAGGAATTCCACCATGATTTCAACAATTTCCATCCCACCATCAACCTCTGAAGTAGCTCCTAGAAGAGTCAAAAGTCTGGCATAAGCCATGGCAAATGTCCCCCAAAAGAACGTTGCACACATGCATTTTCTCTCCTTGTGTCCTTAGAACTCAGCCATTTTTCCCACTCACAATGAGCTCATAGTACAGGTGTTGTCACAATACACTTTTGAAGCACAGTGAGTAGCAGAGATGACCCAGATATTGGTACTATGCAATCAACATGTAAAAAACCCCACCTAATTCAGCAAGGCACATTATTTTCTGAATTAAACCCTTGGGGGTGAACTGTTTTGTGAAGGTTTTTTTTTAAACCAACCTCCATTACTGTGTCAACATTTGAAAGCGATGATTCTGCTACTACCCCCTCTCTCAGTTTTACCTTTTTCCATTTGATATTTTCCCTCTGTTTTCAATTAAATTGAAATTAACATGGCTGTTTTAGTTTAACACCAACAACTTCAATTTATATAACCCCTTATCATGCCAGAATATCTTGGCTGTTGCACCAGCATCACTGACAACGTCAGCACTGTTCTCAAAATAGCACTTATTAGCTCAACTGATGCTGCAGGGCCATCAATGGGAGCACAAATTACTGTGTTTATGTGATGTGACAGACCCAGACCAGACCAGGGGGGCAGAGGAGTCTGGTCGAAGGCAGATATACTGGCCACTGGATGAACAGGTTTCTGTTCCCTGAGTGACCAGAGCAGGGGCAGCACTAGAACAATCAAGAACCTGCTAGAACCAATTAAGACGGGCAAGCTAATGAAGTCACTTGGAGCCAATTAAGAACCTTCTAGAATCAATTACGGCAGGCAGACTAATCAGGACACCTGGTTTAAAAAGGACCTCCCATCAGTTAGGGGAGGGTGTGCAAGGAGCGAGAAGGCGTGCTGCTGGAGGACTGAGGAGTACAAGTGTGATCAAAGGAGGAAGATCCTGCAGTGACAATAAAGAGGGTGTTGGGAGGAGGCCATGAGGAAGTAGCCCAGGGAGTTGTAGCTGTCATGCAGCTGTTACAAGAGACACTGTAGACAGCTGCAATCCACAGGGCCCTGGGCTGGAACCTGGAGTAGAGGGTGGGCCTGGGTTCCCCCCATCCTCCCAATTCCCTATTTGATACAGGAGGAGTTGACCTGGACTGTGGGTCCCACCAGAGGGGAAGGTCCCTGGCCTATTCCCTGACCCACTAGGTGGGTCAGCAGAGACTGCGGGAATTGTTCTCCTCCCTTTCCCCATGCTGGCCAGTGATGAGGTTAGCTGAGTGAATGGCAGGTTTGAGCCACTAGCAAAAGTGGCCAAACTGAGGGCTGCTGCGAATCTCTGAGGCGAGCAAATCTGCCAATAAGCGCCGGACCCACCAAGGCAGAAGGAGGAACTTTGTCACAGTAAGTCTTGCTAATTGAGCGGCTATTATTTCAGTGAGTATTTTGTGGGGGAGAGGGGATCTTCTGGATGATCTCAATATCCCTTTTTCAAATGGTCTTGCATCAAACTACATGTTCCTCTGACTGAAGGAAGGCTGGATGGGACTTCATCTGAAGCCCAGCAAAACCTTGCCTAAGTTGACAAAAATGGATCACTAAAGAGCAACACAAGACACTTACATTCTACCACACTCCCTACATTCTTGACCCTGAGCACACTGCCTGGAGAGCGGTCTCTGCTCAGACCAACCTGGAGACAAAACAATAAGAACATTTCATAGAATCATAGAATATCACGGTTGAAAGGGACCTCAGGAGGTCATCTAGTCCAACCCCCTGCTCAAAAGCAGGACCCATCCCCAATTAAATCATCCCAGCCAGGGCTTTGTCTGTGCTTACCTGAAATTTTCCTTTTTCTCAGTTACATGGTTCGCAAGTCCATTGCAAAGAGTATTTTGCCTGACTGGTCTGGTTTTGCCCCCAACTTGGGGACCTTGGCATGGTGAACAATGGAGGTTGATCCCACTCACCCCACACACATGCAGGCAAGCTTACATTTTGAGTTGTAATTGTTCAGCCGTGAACCATTAGACCTGATACAATAATAGATATTAGGAATCTGAAGTGTTTTACTCACAAGAATATGCCAATTTTAAAATGCTGTAGGCCGAACTTTGGCAGATCATTTCCCTGGGCCCATCTGTGGGAGCTCACCCTGTGCTGGCAGGATTCCTTCTGCAGAAGCTGCACATGCTACCCCTCTCCTCGCACTAGTTTACCAGAAAATGCAGCATCTGAAAACTTAACAAACAAGGTTTTCATACTGTGATGATATACCCCATAGTCTTCATAGAAATACTGTTATGATATGAATATTGCATAGCTAAGATATGTTTTATGTTATGCAAGATGGGTCATGTGGGGTATTGTTGTAAAGGTTATGATCTTCTGAGTGTGTTTATCCAATTTGTATGCGTGTATCATTTCTGTATCTGAAGTTAGAAATATTGACTATGTAACAATTACAACTGTGTGTGTACTTGTGGGAATGCCCACCAGACAGTAGGCAATCAGCTTCAACGGGCCATTAGGAAGAACAATAAGACTTGGAAGATACTAATCTCCTGCCTTCCTGAGAACCTCTCAGGGTTGGTGCTTTGACACTACAGGATCAGGTGATTGTGTCAACTGGTACTAGACCCCCATCTTGGGCTTTCAGTGTTTTTCCCATTAGGGGAGGTGAGGGGTCAGACTAGGAAACAAAAGATTCCTGCCTTATGTAAATTCTATTTAAGGGTGGGAAGTGATGTAATCAGGACTCTTCTCCATTGCCTCCCCATCCAAGAAGGAAGATTGCTAAAAACACCTGAAGGGAAAGGCAGGAGCTGAGTCCAGGCTGAGACAGGGGTCCAATCTTCAAAGAGAAATAACAGGAACTCTAAGCTACAGAAATCCTGCAACCTGCCTAAAACAACATTTAGGGTGAGAAATTACATTTTGGAACCTGTTTCTTGAGTGTATTAAGCTTAGTTTGCGTGTTTTGTTTTATTTTATTTGCTCAGTAATCTGCTTTGGTATCCCTTATCACTTAAAATTTATCACTTTTGTAGTTAATAACCTTATTTCAAAACCCAGTTTGTGCAATTCATATCTGGGGGGTACAGGAGAAAAAGCTGTGCATATCTCTCTCCACATTGAGGGAGAGGCCAAAATTTTATTAGCTTGTGCTGTGCAGATCTTTCTATACACAAGACCATATTATTTTGGGTTTATACCACTCCCCTCGCTAAGACCTTCCACACAGAGCAGATTTTAATCTGTGTCTGCAGCTGGGTGTTGCCTTACCTGTGTGTGTGCTAGAGAAGGCTTGGGAACACACCAAGAACAGGGTGAGGAAACCCAGGCTAGTGGAAAGGGCGGGCTCAGTGAGACCCCAGCACATCAGGTGGCACCCGGGGAGGGGGGGGGTTCAGCCCATCACACATACCTTTTAAACAAGTGAAATAATGACATACAGTGATAGTATGCAGGTTTTAAAACAATCAAAGACAAAATCCTTCTCACTGTGTGTGTGAGATGGGACCACAAAAATGAGTGGGTCAGGTTAGCAGGATTTGGCCCCACAGCTAGAATACACTTTACTTGTCAAGTTCTATTATAGCAAATGCTAAATCTACCTTAATACAACATTAGCCATCTTATTCTAGCCCAGACTCAAATGCAAAAAAAAAACAGTCAAGACAAAAACAGGAATCCCTGTTGAGGTTACAGGGACAAACCATCCCAATGAGTCGAAAGAATAGTAAATATGGCAGGCAACCAGCTTGGCTTAATGGTGAAATCCTAGCGGATCTTAAACATAAAAAAGAAGCTTACAAGAAGTGGAAGGTTGGACATATGACCAGGGAAGAGTATAAAAATATTGCTCGGGCATGTAGGAATGTTATCAGGAGGGCCAAATCGCACCTGGAGCTGCAGCTAGCCAGAGATGTCAAGAGTAACAAGAAGGGTTTCTTCAGGTATGTTGGCAACAAGAAGAAAGCCAAGGAATGTGTGGGCCCCTTACTGAATGAGGGAGGCAACCTAGTGACAGAGGATGTGGAAAAAGCTAATGTACTCAATGCTTTTTTTGCCTCTGTTTTCACTAACAAGGTCAGCTCCCAGACTGCTGCGCTGGGCATCACAAAATGGGGAAGAGATGGCCAGCCCTCTGTGGAGATAGAGGTGGTTAGGGACTATTTAGAAAAGCTGGACGTGCACAAGTCCATGGGGCCGGACGAGTTGCATCCGAGAGTGCTGAAGGAATTGGCGGCTGTGATTGCAGAGCCATTGGCCATTATCTTTGAAAACTCGTGGCGAACCGGGGAAGTCCCGGATGACTGGAAAAAGGCTAATGTAGTGCCAATCTTTAAAAAAGGGAAGAAGGAGGATCCTGGGAACTACAGGCCATTCAGCCTCACTTCAGTCCCTGGAAAAATCATGGAGCAGGTCCTCAAAGAATCAATCCTGAAGCACTTGCATGAGAGGAAAGTGATCAGGAACAGCCAGCATGGATTCACCAAGGGAAGGTCATGCCTGACTAATCTAATCGCCTTTTATGATGAGATTACTGGTTCTGTGGATGAAGGGAAAGCAGTGGATGTATTGTTTCTTGACTTTAGCAAAGCTTTTGACACGGTCTCCCACAGTATTCTTGTCAGCAAGTTAAGGAAGTATGGGCTGGATGAATGCACTACAAGGTGGGTAGAAAGCTGGCTAGATTGTCGGGCTCAACGGGTAGTGATCAATGGCTCCATATCTAGTTGGCAGCCGGTATCAAGTGGAGTACCCCAAGGGTCGGTCCTGGGGCCGGTTTTGTTCAATATCTTCATAAATGATCTGGAGGATGGTGTGGATTGCACTCTCAGCAAATTTGCGGATGACACTAAACTGGGAGGAGTGGTAGATACGCTGGAGGGGAGGGATAGGATACAGAAAGACCTAGACAAATTGGAGGATTGGGCCAAAAGAAATCTGATGAGGTTCAATAAGGATAAGTGCAGGGTCCTGCACTTAGGACGGAAGAACCCAATGCACAGCTACAGACTAGGGACCGAATGGCTAGGCAGCAGTTCTGCGGAAAAGGACCTAGGGGTGACAGTGGACGAGAAGCTGGATATGAGTCAGCAGTGTGCCCTTGTTGCCAAGAAGGCCAATGGCATTTTGGGATGTATAAGTAGGGGCATAGCGAGCAGATCGAGGGACGTGATCGTTCCCCTCTATTCGACATTGGTGAGGCCTCATCTGGAGTACTGTGTCCAGTTTTGGGCCCCACACTTCAAGAAGGATGTGGATAAATTGGAGAGAGTCCAGCGAAGGGCAACAAAAATGATTAGGGGACTGGAACACATGAGTTATGAGGAGAGGCTGAGGGAGCTGGGATTGTTTAGCCTGCAGAAGAGAAGAATGAGGGGGGATTTGATAGCTGCTTTCAACTACCTGAAAGGGGGTTCCAAAGAGGATGGCTCTAGACTGTTCTCAATGGTAGCAGATGACAGAACGAGGAGTAATGGTCTCAAGTTGCAGTGGGGGAGGTTTAGATTGGATATTAGGAAAAACTTTTTCACTATGAGGGTGGTGAAACACTGGAATGCGTTACCTAGGGAGGTGGTAGAATCTCCTTCCTTAGAGGTTTTTAAGGTCAGGCTTGACAAAGCCCTGGCTGGGATGATTTAACTGGGAATTGGTCCTGCTTTGAGCAGGGGGTTGGACTAGATGACCTTCTGGGGTCCCTTCCAACCCTGATATTCTATGATTCTATGATTCTTTGAGGACAGTCAACTACTGTGTGAAGCCAAAGTCAAGACCAACAGGTGCATCCTGCTAATCTTCAGAAATCATATAATTCTGAGAGGAACTGAGTGCAATCCTCCATGGCATGATAATGAAAGTTTCCAGAGCATATTGTCCTGGGAGACTTCAACATCTATGTTCCCAGTGCTTCTGATGCAATGGACCAACTCTCAGTTTCTCAAGGGTAATGTCTAAACGTATATATACACAGCTCAACACACCCTGGACAAGATTTTTTTAGATTAAACACAGAAATCAGGAACACAAAAAACACTCCCCCACCCCATCCAGGGCTAATTTCTGCCTCCTCCAGGCCAACATCAGAACCCTCCTGACCTTCAGGCAAAAAGAAGCAAACATAATGGACTGCCCTGGAAGCTGAATGAGACAGTCATATTCCAAAACATCCTTACAAGTAACACCATCACAACAACAAGCTATGTAGTAAGAGAGTAAGGTAATAAACAGTAAGGATCTCCTAACATTATAACCCTTTCCATATTGACCTGTTAGTGACTCATGAAATCTCAATGAAGCTAGGGATCTAATACTTTGCACTTACGTAGCATTTGAACATTATTTACTAAAGTCTCACAGCATTCTATGAAGAAGGTAAATACTAAGACTCCCATTTCACTGAAGGAGGAACTCAAACTAAATTAAGTTGACGTGCCCAAGGTCACAGAGCCAATTAGTGCTGGATCAGGATTAGACTCCCCAGGCACATACCTCATCTACTAGGTTGAGTGCCTGCTGCTCAATTTACAAAAGCACTCTGTGCCTCAGTTTCTCCACCTATTCAATGGGGATACCTGATTCCATACACTACTTATTGTATAATGTATGTTCTTGAACTTTATCTATAATGACTATCATTGCCCCATTTTAAAGATATTTTGTTTTACAGACTGATATATTCAACATATTTGGTTTCAGGGCAGCTAAAAATATGCAGCATTACATTTAATTTGGTATAGTGGATATTGATAAAGAATACGCTTAGCTAGAGAAGCTTAGATTAATATACTGACATAAACCTCGGCATTATCCCCTCCCTCAAAATCCCCGATGGCAAGGGGCCTGCAGAAAGGAAAACCCTTGCAGAGTTTTATAATTGCGGAGTAGATTCGGCAATGTGGAACTGGCCCCCAAAATCTGTATGAAAGATCCCCATGTGTCACTCAGGGTGGGCAACAATCTATCCCTCAAGCCCTTGTAACTGCATGAACACTTACATCTTTGATCAAAGCAAACTTATTTTAAACTAGTTAGCATAAATATTTAATTAGCCATCAAGTTTCATTTCAGCTTTTGAATCCAGTTATACCACCCCACTAAATCCCTGTTGTTTCAGTTGCAGCCACTAAGGACTCTGGTCATTCTTTTAATGAGCAGGGCTTTTAAAGTGTTGGTGGACTTTGATAATGCACACGTTTGTGCAGTGTTCCTGCTGTTTTGTACAGAAATGAATGTACAGTGATTGAACCAAACCTTAATATGTAATACTCATTCAAAAGCCAAGTGCTCCATGTGTAGGTGGCTCTCACTGAAAATCTTCCTATGGAAGCTGCGCACAGTTCTTGCAAAACAACACACTGATCTCTATGCAAGTAAGTTTGTTGCCTTCGCCAAACCTGGCTACGTTCTTCGGAGCCAACTAATAAATTCAACATTATTGTATTACCTACTGAAATGACCACAGTATATGTAGTGACTAGGATGGCCATTATTTACTATTCCATTTCAAAACCCCGCGGACTAATAGTTTAGTATTAAATTTGCTCTAGGGTACATAAATTAGCCGTATGTAGTACTTACTCCACTATCATCAGCAAATTCACTAAGTCATCAGAAAAAATTCAGAGAAATACTACCTATTTATTACGTTCATTTATAGTTCCATGGTACAAGGCGCAGGCCCCACAAAAAGATCTGAAATGCTGTCATAGAAAACATGATTTGTAATCACCCTAGTCTAATTTACTGTACAACTTGCAATTGTACACTTGCACAATTGTAATATAAAGTTAACTGTAGTTTCTACAGATGATCTTGATGATCCTATTAACGCATTACTGGGAGTTTCCCTTCAGGATCTGTGCTTCTCCCTTAATTCCCCTCATGCTTCGCATCTGGCCAGCTCACCCTTCAGACTGACGTCACCGCGCATGGTTTCCTCCAGAGCAGCTCAGCCTTTTCAGGGCTGAACATATTACACCAAAAAGCTCCAGGGGGCCACAATCAACACTTAGGGCTGGATGGGTTCTGTGCCCTGTTCTTCTCCCTTTGCACTGATCATGTGGGAGCAAACACCGTCAGCAAGTCCCCTGCCAGGGATTGCTCTAGCATGAGGGAGCCCCACCCAAGGCACAGAACCAGCAAAGGCAGACCCTGGTGCAGGGAGCATGTGACCAGAGACTAACGCAATCCAGCTCCTCCCCACTGAAGCCTGGTTTTTGAGGATCATAGCCAGATTAGAACAGCCCCACTCTGCTCTAACCTGTTGCTGGAGCAGAGAATCAGAGCCGTAACTGGTTTTGGGTTCTCAACTTCCTCTCCCGTGCTGCCCTCCATGGAGAGTGCCCTGCGTTTTGCTCCTCAGGAGGAGCCAGTGGAGCTGTTTTTCTTCGGGCTACCCCCGTTTGGCAGGGAAACTGGCAGAGCTATTCTCTCCTTCTTCCTCTGCAATACAGCATGTAGCCATCAGGGAAGATGCTGAACAGCTGCGGTATGGAAGTGGCAACAGCTGCTCAGAGTGCTGCGGCTTACATCACAGATGCTTGTGGGACTACAAGGGAAGCAGATGGCAAACAGTGCCTCCAACTCCTGCCCATGACAACTAGGCTGATTCAGACACTTCAGTTAAAAGAACAGTGTGCAGCTCTGGAACACACGTCAAACTCAGAATCAAATACACTTTTCTTTCCTAAGGCAATCACACTCATGGGCCACAACTTAGAGCCTTAAGAGCCTGAGGTTGGATCCCACTGTTCCGTTTCTGGGTCAGCAGGAAAGAATCATGCGGGAGTAATGCAAGACCTTCCTTTAATTTCAGTTTCCAGTCTGTACTGACCAGGGGCCTGATTCAACTAACGGATGTCAAGGAAACACTCTCCTATTAACTGCACTGGGAGTCAGGAAAGGCCTCAATTTCTAATGTAAAACTAGCCTGGCCCTGGCTGTTTAACAGGGAACAAAACAATTTCTTCAGTCCACTCTAGGGATCCTTGATCTGTTCCCCCCACTTTTTCTATCTCACACATTTGCTGTAAAAAGAGCAAAACATCTCTTTAGTTTTAAGATGCACTGATGCGATCCGATATTGTGGACATTTTTCAAAAGCACCTAAATGCCAGATTTTTTTCAGGTATTCAGGTGCCTAAAGAGGCAGACAGGAACCCAGTCAGATTTTTCAAAAGTGCCCAGGCGCCTAGCTCCATTGATTCCAAAGGGAGTTGGATGCATAAAGGCTTCTGAGAATGCTCCCGTGTGCCTTCCTGGATCTTTAGTAGGGTTGTCAATTTTGGTTGGATGTATTTCCTGGAGATTCCATCGCATGACGTAATCTTTAATTAAAGATTAATCTTTAATTTGGAGACTCTGGACAATCCTGGAGGATTGGCAACCCTAATCTTTAGGCACCTAAATAAAATAAAAATTCTGTCCCTAAGTAACTTAGGTGCCTAAGTCCCATTTTCAAAATGGACTTAAGATACATCTACACTACAAATGTATTTGTAACTAGAAAAGGAGTCCTTGTGGCACCTTAGAGACTAACCAATTTATTTGAGCATAAGCTTTCGTGAGCTACAGCTCACTTCATCATCCGATGAAGTGAGCTGTAGCTCACGAAAGCTTATGCTCAAATAAATTGGTTAGTCTCTAAGGTGCCACAAGTACTCCTTTTCTTTTTGCGAATACAGATTAACACGGCTGTTACTCTTGTAACCCTTCTGCCCGTCAGAGTTGGCAGCAACAAGGGCCGGGTTCAATATCTAGGGGATCCATTCCAATAACACAATGCAAACCGGCTCGAGCCCCCACCCAGTGACCTGGGACCAATATATACCACCCCCGCTGGGCGCCTCCAAGAGGCAATACTTCCCCTCTCGCAAGCACATAGTCTGAGTGTAGCAAAGGTCTTTTAATAACAGAGAGAAACAATGTGGCATTATGTTGGGGAAACACCACCAACAGGATTCATAACACAACCCATGAGCAAAAAACCCACCCCAGGCAAATTGGGGGCATGCCCTTTTCCCTTTGGTTCTTGAGTCCAGCAACCCCAAATCACCCAAAGTCCCAAAAGTCCAATGCCCCAAAAGTCTCTGTCCCTGGTCAGGGCAGCCCCAGAGTTCGAAAGTTTATCTGCGGAGCTTTACCTCCCAACCTGGGTGGAAATGGGACAGGGGTAAGAGGCACCTTACGTGATCTGAAGCTGACCGCCCCATAGCTCCATAGCGGCGCTCCACTCCGCCAGCCGCCCCACAAACTCCTTCGCTCAGCTGCGCTCCGCTCCGCCAGCCGCCCCACGAACTCCTTCGCTTAGCTGCGCCCCGCTCCGCCAGCCGCCCCACGAACTCCTTCGCTCAGCTGCGCCCCGCTCCGCTCCGTCAGCCGCCCCACGAACTCCTTCACTCAGCTCCACGGCCCACAAGCAGCTCCTGCCATCCACACACTGCGCCGCATCGAACTGCTTCACCAGCCGTCCCGCAAACTGCTCCACAATATATCTTCAGGCTCCCCCACTACTTAACACAACACTCAGTGATTTCAGCTCTTAGGTGAATTCAGCTTATAATAGGGGAGCCCCAGTGCTGGTGCACTGTCAGCCCAAAGTGAGCTCAGCAGCCTATAACTAGACTTCTAATGAAATCAAAATTAGCTCTGATATTCCACAGTGGAGAGAGGAGGAAGTGCAATTAGCATGTAAGGCCCTCACCAGGGGGCCCATGCCACCAAGTATTACTACTTGTCCCCAGCCTCTCTCCATTCACACAGTTTTGGAACCCATGACCCTTGCCTAGCGAGTGCTACTTAGTTGATGGTGAATCCCTCCATCATAACAAAAGGCCACGTACAGTTCCAAGCACAGTTCCCATAATCAGGGTAATAACAATTTATTCTTCCTGCCCCAATAACAGAGACACTGGGGATCCCACAGCAGCCAAAGTGACCATTTGGGCAGCTATGGTCTCATTCTAGGCGTGGTGGGTGTGCCTATGCAAATGAGATCGGCCCCTGAAGTTCTTTTCCACAACTTGCCACACCTCACCACCAGATGTCAGGGTGGAGCTCATCCTGACACTGCTTACATCCTGAATCCTGTATTTGTAACTGTAGCTCAAGTTCGCATATCCCCACTAGCTTTCACTTAATTAGCACAGGTCACAACAGTCGTGAAGACATGACGGCGCAGGCATCACTGTAGGCTAGCCATCCCAGTACATACAAAGGCTGGGTTTGCACTAGGGTGGCTAGTGCACATTGAAGCCTGTTCTACCCCATCTGCACTACTATTGTTACCTGCACTAGTTAGATTAAAGGTAGTGCCGTTAAGCCTACTTACACTGCAATTAAACCTTAATGTCAAGAAGTAGAACATGTGCAGTCACATCAACTGGTTAGATCACCAGTCACATCAACTGTGGGGGAGGGATAGCTCAGTGGTTTGAGCATTGGCCTGCTAAACCCAGGATTGTGAGTTCAATCCTTGAAGGGGCCATTTAGGGATCTGGGGCAAAATTTGGGGATTGGTCCTGCTTTGAGCAGCAGGTTGGACTAGATGACCTCCTGAGGTCCCTTCTAACCCTGATATTCTATGATTCTAACCACAGACAGGCAAGCTGGAATAGGTCAAACCAGAGTCAATAACTGGGGATAGGGGAAGAAAGCAGGAGCCAGAATCAGGAACAAAGCCAGACAGCAGGGACCAGGAACTGTCTCGGCAGCACTTTAGAGCTCTGCCTTGTGACTTTTGAAATGTACCCACCATTTTTATTTACCTTGGCAATATATGGCCAGTACCTATGAAACGCTAAGCACCACCCTCACACAGGTGCTTTATGTCCACACCTCTCCCTGAGGCTAGAATTTAATTGGACTGCTGAACTCACAGTTATCAGACTAGAGCTGGGGTAATGCTCAGATTTTTGAAATCCACCTTGTGGTCAGTGTAGAAGTGGGGGCTGTAAGCCATGGAAGGAGCATGTTTGCATATTTACTCCATCACTTTTCCTACAGGGCTTTGTTTTTCTAACAAGCTTGTACAGTTTGTAAAAACTACTTTATGGGAGGCCAATAAAGTTGGCCTCCCATAAAGCTTGGCTCAGCAACACTCTGAGACTTCCGTAGCCTTCTATGATCTATAACGAATTAAGCTACTATAAACAAGGCCTGCCATTTTGTTTATTATTGCTCCCTTTTAGGGTTTTAAAATCTCCCCTTAGACTCAAGCAGTTGCCGATCTTGCCCTCTCTCCCTGAAGAGTGGTGCAATATTTACAGAAGACACAAGATTAGGTGAATGATGTTTTATTAGAACAGGCCAGGGGGAAAAAACACCAATAGAAGAGTGTGCTTTCTCTCTTTCAGTACATACTGTGAGAGATGTTGGTACTCTTCATGTTCCCAAAGACTGAGGAAAGCATTCTCTTGGGTATGCACCCTGACAAGCACAGCACAGTTATTTTGGCCTGGTATTCAACAGATTATGTTACACACGTGGGCAAAAAAGTTTATGCACTTTTAACAAAAAGCAGAAACACATGAGATTTTCACTACCTTATAACTCAAAAGCAGCTTAGACAATTTCCTTCAATCTTTCAAAAACAAACAAAAAAATCTTGTTTGACCTGGGACTGAGCATGAGACTTTTCAGGACAAAACTTCATTAAAAACTAAGCTACTGGTGACAAAACTAGCACAAGATTGGTACAAAATTCAAGCTAACCTGTGGCTTTACTCCAAGCGAGGTATGGTAGGGTATGGCTGTGCTGCCCTGGGAGCACACTGGCAAGTGGATTCTGACTCAGAGCCACATTCTGCCTCCCGGTTCCTCTGTGCTCCCGGGTGGGGAAAATACACTGTGAAAAGTCTAGCTGGGGCAGGTAAGTTTCCTGAGCATGCCAACATCGTGGGGGAAAAGCCAAAGGCCTGCTCCCTCCTAACCTTTTCCCCACCCACATACGTAAGTGGCAGCAAGAAATATATCAGTTCCACAGGGGCTGCTCTCCCCTCTATATAATTACCCAGGGTACAGGGAGCTTGCCAGGTGCAGGGAGTGCAATATTCCTCTGCACAGCTCCACAAGCCAGGCCACAATCTGGCCCTTAACTAGAGTCATGGCTATAGCCTTATATTTACAATAAGACACTTTTTCCTTTTTTGTACAAAATGTATATGAGGAAATAATTAGTTCTAACCATTGTACAAGAAACTCCAAAAAGAGAAGTGAAGAGAGGTTTCAGAGACCTTGCTTCCCTGTACCAAATCACTATCCTCATATTTCTTTACTTTGGCCGATTTTCCTTTCTGTATATAAGTTTGTCTGGCTCCCCTCCACTTAATTCTTCATCCTTCAAATAACAGAGGGATCTGGCACTTTCGAAAGAGAATGTAGCAAATAAGGTCCTGTAAGTGAAAAGGAAAAAAAAAAACCCAATGAACCAAAGAAAAACTCCCTCAAACTTTCAAACTGTATATTCTCTGTGTAATGGATTAGATCAAGTAGTATATGAAAGTAAAAAATTCTGCTGTCCCATGTCATGACTATTCTTCAGACAGCAGATAATCAGAGTAAAGTGCACCCTTCTGCCATGAAGAATTCAAATTCATTCTGTGAATTGCTGGTGTAAGTTCTGTGCACTTTTAAAAAAAAATTGCTTGTCTTATTCAATGACATACTGTGTTTTATGATCACATTGGCACAGCTATTTCAGTGAGGAGCCAAGATCATAAGAAAAAATACAGAAGGTCTCTGAATTTATACCAGATGACCAGCATAGAAACACCTATATTTGGATTTTCCACAGCATATAAATTCTTTTTTTTTTTCTTTTTTGGCAGAATGTTCAGGATTTTCCACAAAAAGTCCATATTAATAAAAGAGAGGAAATAGACTGCTGACAAAAGTATCAGAGAAGTTTGAAGCATGGGACCACTTTTAGTAAGAGTGCCCCTAGAAAGGTAACACATCTGTAAACATTTACCAGCAAGTATACCTTCAACATCAGCCTAAGAGTCGAAACTTTTCAAGTGGTCCTACAGATATGGCTTAGACTGAAGAGCTTAGTAATACTGACAGAGTCCTGTAGCAACTTATAGACTAACAGAGGTATTGGAGTATAGGCTTTTGTGGGTGAATACCAACTTTGTCGGACGCATGTAGTGGAAACTTCCAGAGGCGGGTATAAAGATGCAAGCAAGAATCAGGCTAGGGATAACGAGGTTAGTTCAATCAGGGAGGATGAGGCCCTCTTCTAGCTGTTGAGGTAGACCAAGGGAGGAGCAACTGCTTTTGTAGTTGGCTAGCCATTCACAGCCTGTGTTTAATCCTGAGCTGATAGTGTCAAATTTGCAAATGAACTGAAGCTCAGCAGTTTGTCTTTGAAGTCTGGTCCTGAAGTTTGTTTGCTGCAGGATGGTTACCTTTAAATCTGCTATTGTGTGTCCAGAGAGGTTGAAGTGTTCTCCTACAGGTTTTTGTATATTGGCATTCCTAATATCTGATTTGTGTCCATTTATCCTTTTACACAGGGATATATGCAGTTTGGCCGATGTACATAGCAGAGGAGCATTGCTGGCACATGATGGCGTATATTACATTGGTGGATGTGCACGTGAATGAACTGGTGATGGTGTGGTTAGGTCCTATGATGGTATTGCTGGTGTAGATATGTTGGGAAGGATGCAATTTGTCATGTTTAAAAACATCAAAAACTGGCTGTTGAAAGCTAGGCACCTAAATGTACCTTCACGCAAAATAAATTGTTTGTTTTCAGAGTGATAAATAACTGCAGATCCCACTAACTTCAGTAGGAACTGTAGTTCCTCAGTCCCTCTGAAGGACAGGCTACTTTTATAAAGGTGTCTAAATGTGGCTTTATGTAACTAACTTTGGGCACCTACATTGGGCCTATTTCTTGTCAGCAATTACTTTCGTATTGTGGTCAATGAAATAAGAGAAATTTTTATTTAAAGCAAATAAATTGGTTTTGTCAGCATTGAAAATTCTAGAGAAAGTAGAAAACAATGCTACTAGACAGTGTAACATTGTGACAGGATGAACCCCGCTTCTGGGATGCCACCTGATGTACTGGGATTTCACTGAGCCTCCCCTAATCAATCAGCCTGCGTTCCCTCTCCCTGATTTTCTGAATTAGGCTCTCTGGCCTCTTACAGCGCGTGTGCACGCACACACACACACAAGTAGGCCCACACCCTGCTACAGACAAGAGACTGAAATCAGCTCTGTGTGAGAGGACTCCCCCAGCACTCACGTGCACACCCCTTTTTGGGAAATAAACCCAAAATAATACTGTTTTGTGCCATATAGAAAAATCTGCACAGTGCAAGCTCCTAAAAAACAACCCTCTTCCTCAATGTGAAGAGAGATGTGTACACTTCTTGCCCCACCCCCAGTTAGAAATTGCATAAACTGGGTTTTATTGTAAATAAGAAATAAGTTTATTAACTACCAAAGGTGTATTTTAAGTGAATATAAGAGATAACAGACAGAACAAAGCAGATTACTAAGCAGATAAAACCAAACAAGCAAGATAAGCTAAGAAACAGGTTACAAAATGTAATTTGACAGAGTAACAGCCGTGTTAGTCTATATTCGCAAAAAGAAAAGGAGTACTTGTGGCACCTTAGAGACTAACCAATTTATTTGAGCATAAGCTTTCGTGAGCTACAGCTCACTTCATCGGATGTTCAAATAAATTGGTTAGTCTCTAAGGTGCTACAAGTACTCCGTTTCTTTTTGAAAATGTAATTTCTTACCCTAAATGTTATTTTAGGCAGGTTGCAAATTTTCCGTGGTTCAGAGCTCCAGTTATATTTCTCTTCAGACTGGACCCCTGTCTCTGTCTGGACTTCCCCCCGCCTTCCCTTCAGGTGGCTCTAGCAGTCTTTCTTCTTGGGAAGACACTCCATGGAGAGGAGGAGTCCAGTTTGCCTTCCTCCCCACTCTTACATAGGATTTACATAAGGCGGGAATCCTTTGTTTCCCAAACGTGACCCCCCCTCCCCTCTCAGTGAAAAGTTACAAGAAGTCCCAGGTAATGTTTAGTATCAGGTGACAAGACCAAGTGACCTAGTAGTGTCACAGTTACGTCCCAGGAGGGAGAGATGCCCTGGATGTCCCAGGAGGGAGAAAGATTAGTATCATAAGGGTTGTTCCTTCCTGATGGCTTATCAAATTTGATGGCCTGTGGTCTGGTGGGTGACTTCCCAATATACACCCACTTGTAATTGTTACATAGTCCATATTTCTAACTTTAGATACAGAAATGATACATGCATACAAATTTGGATAATCTCATTCAGTAAATCATAACATTTCCAATGATAACTACAAGAGCCATCTTGCATAAAGTATATCTCAGTTATGCCCTATCCATATTATAAGCGTATTTCCATAAAGAATATGGAGTGTAACATCACAAACATCCTACTAGAAACTATTTGTGCAGGATTTCTCTCATCATTGTAACACTGGTTCTTCCTTCACCCTTTACACCAGCTAGAATCATAGAATGAATATCAGGGTTGGAAGGGACCTCAGGAGGTCACCTAGTCCAACCCCCTGCTCAAAGCAGGGCCAATCCACAAGTTTTGCCCCAGATGGCCCCCTCAAGGATTGAACTCACAACCCTGGGTTTAGCAGGCCAATGCTCAAACCACTGAGCTATCCCTCCCCTGACTAGGGGCATATCAAATGGTGATCCTCATTTCATCAGGACACTGGTTGAATTATAATTTCCCAATCAAAGTGGGGACCATGGACAGTTTTTCCTCCCATATACAAACATCCTCTGTCTATGTCCCTTAGCGGCAACATTGGTTAAACTTCCTACTTCCCTTCCTTCCTGCTCCCAGGTGTCTCACATATACAGTAGGCTGCTGTAGTGAAATATACAGGTTATTCCACTTTCTGGTAATGTGCATAGGTCTGAGTCAGAATCAGGTTCCCAGACACTGTAGAAAAGTACTTGATGATACAGCAGTAGTACAGTATTATATCTTTCTAAGAGAGGTTTAATGCAATTGAGCCAAATCTTGTAATCCTTACTCCCTAATGAGTGCTTTGCCTGGGGAGGGACTGTTGGATTTGGCCTAATTGCAGGGATCTAATTTCACTGAACTTGAATATTCCTTTGTAGAAGCAATTTAGGGGCATATGGTAAACTACATTCTTTAACTATAAGCCACTTATATTCCTATACAAATAAAGAATATTACAGTAAGTGTTCTGTATTATATATTAAAGTGAGCACAAAACAGGGTGGATCTAGCCTCCCCATTCAATGTGTGCACTGTGCTCAACTGCCCAGGTGGCACCACCCACCCATCTACCCACAGCAGCTCCTTTTACCCTGCAACCCTAATCCCAGACTAGTGCTGAGGGGAGACCCTCCAAAATTGGTAAGTGGGGCCTTGGGGAGATAGCCTGCCCGGCACACATCCTGCAGCAAGCTCCTGTCCGGGGAGGCTGGGCCTAGCTCCTTGCTCCAGGCATTGCGACCTGCCACACAGGGTCACAATGCCTCTCAGGTTTGGCTTGGCTGCCCCTCTAGGCAGCTGAGCCAAACCTCAGAGGCACTGTGACTCTGTGCACCTGGTTGTAATGCCCAGAGCAGGCCCAGCCTAACAGGACCAGAGTCACCATTCCAGAATGTGTGCAGGGTGGGGTATGCTCTCCAGACCCCCATTCCACTTCTCTGGGATCTCCCACTCCACACTGGGCCAGAAGTGTAGGCTTGCCTGCTTTTGTATCCTTTATGATTTCTATGGGTGCAACTGAAACAGTGAACCTACGCTAATGCCATCCCTGGCACAAAACCAAAACCATGCTTAATCCTAGCCTCCTTTATTTCCCCATACATTTGCTCTAAAACACAGATGTTAACGTTTTAAAAAGCCTGTTTTAAAAAGTTCCCCAGATGGCTGGACGCATTTTTGCCTGATCTTCTTGCTGATTATGTTGCATCAGTGACAATCAGATCAGTAGCTCTGATTTCCAATGCTATTAGCCATCTTCCATGCACAAGGCCTTCAAATGGAAGCATAACGGAGTCACATGTGCTTTATGAAAACATTATTTACAATGATTTTGCCCCACATGAACCTCTGTGTGCTGCCTGATACAACACAACAAAAAAACCCTTTAAACACTGCACAGAACATGTATTGAAGACAAATGATGATGCAGGTCAGTTCATTACACTAAACAGGCCCTTTAATTTGTTTAGTGCTTTGGAGAAGTTAGCTTTCTATAGATAGACATTGACATCAGCTTTTACATGAAAACTGACCACAAATTAAATTAGAAAAATAACATTTATTGTTTTCAAGTCAGCTTTTATTAGTGTGATGATTTCCCATCATTGGTCATCAGCAGGCATTGAACCCAGCTCCTCCAAAACAAAAAGTATAAGCCTCTACCTTCTTGGATTTCAAAGCATGTTGAATGAATCTGTTACCGTCTGTTAGCTGGCAACGCAGACCAGTCACCAGAGTGGGACAAACACCCAAAATGTGGTAAATGTGAGTTACATAAGATTATTCCGGACATCCCTAAATGTTAGTTGCTTACATTTAAAAAAATATTTATGTAGGAAAGAAAAACTAGATACCCTGGGCCAAATTCTCTCAGTTAAAAACAGTTGGTGAATGGTATCTGCAAAGAAAAATAAATTGCATTTGTGCCTTTTTCCCCTTCTTTATGATATACAGAAGCAGCCTGATTTTTTAAACTGGCTTTTCTTAAAAGCTCCCCCCCACCCACTTAAATATAAGTAAGACTAAATTTTGTGCTCCTTGTTTTTGCAGGAAAACTTCTTAGAAGTTCTTAAAATTGAAAAACGAGCTTTGTCAGCACTCAGTTGAAAAGAAAAGCGGTGCTGACTTTCACAATGACTGCTTTCCTGCCAAGTTTTTGTCAGAAGTCTGAATTAAATAAATATTGATAAAAAGCAAAAATAAAACGTGGAGTTTTTAAAAGTCTGAGTAAAAATACCCTGCCATCTCAGTTACTCAGATTTCAGTCTCATCTTTTTCTGTGATACTCTGACTAGTTTTCAGTCCTCCAAGGAATCCTCCGGGAAAATCAGGGAAGTCAAGCCATGCTATTTCTAACAAAAAAACAAGCAGAAAAAATATTTAAAAATAAAACTTTCAAGTCTTCTTTACGTATCCTAAAGAAGCAAAATAGAGCACAGGTTTTCCTTACCTGGAGATTTTTAATGGAGTTACTTAGGGTTTCATTTGGTGTAACAGAGAACTTTTTTCCTTTAAGACAATAGATTGTTTGCTTCCAGTTTTCTAAAAGAGATGGTAATTCAATATGAGAAGTCCAAGAACGCTGTTTAAAATACAGTATTCCAGGAGGCTTGCTTTCCTAAATCTCCACTGTGATTTTTATTCACTTTTAAAAAATTCATATCACGTCCGCATTTTATAATGGAAAAAGTGTAAAATGCTGAAGAATTATTTACAGGGGAAACCTTGTGAGAGCCCCACTGACGCAGTTTATTCTAGAGAACCATTTATAGAAGTGCCATTTTGTCATTTTCACCCTGACTCTAAGCAGCATGTGATAGTCCCATCCCTATACAATTGAGCTAATTATACTGTTTCCATAACAACCAATAGCAGTACATGAAATTACTTCCCAACAAGAGTATGACAAAATTAAGTTACAGGCTGCTAAATGTATCTCTTAGAGGTTCATACAGTGAAAGAGAAACCAAATCTGTAAAGCAGACAGGGTGGGTACCTAATGAAAGAGACCCAAAATGTTAAATACCCAGTGAAGAGAAGTCTGGACATTGTGCTCAATCCTGCATTAATTACACAGGAAAAACTAGGCTTGAACACAGGACCATAGGAATTTTTATAGTGGATGAGACCAATGATCCATCTAGTCCAGTATCTTGTCCCGATACCAGCAAAATAGCAGATGCTTCAGAAGAAGGTATAAACCCCCATAATGGGCACTTACAGAATAACATACTGCTAGGGAAAATTTCCTGCTCCCCCTAAGTTTTATAATAGCATATACTTTTCTATTGTGGGTTGTGTAACCGCAGATATTCTTACTATTCATGGATATGTCTAATCTTTTTATTAATTCAGCCAGGATCCTGGCCTCACTGTCTCATGACAACGCATCCCACAGGTTAGTTATGCATTGAATATAAATATTTTCTATTTTAAATTTACATTTTATTTTCATTGAGCACCACCTTGTTTCAGTAACATAAAAAGAAGATAACTATTACCCCATGATTAACCTTCTCTAAATTACCCAGAAGAGTCAGTCTTAGTATGTACAGTGTCAACCACAATTCAGCTGATCCCTGTTGGGGCCTCTGGGCACTACTGTAATACAAATAACAACAACAACAAGGCTATGCTCCAACTTAGCAGTTGCTATAAGTAAGATAACAGACTGTTCTTCTGGCCTGCCTCTTCAGGAGATCTCATCATAATCTGACTTAAACTTAAAGCAAGCCAGTTCCAAAACCATTTTACCATATATTATGCAAGGGAGGGAAAGAGCATCCCTCTTCCAATTCACACTCTTTCTTAAAATACACTCCATATTTGATCAATCCTGGATTATGAGAATGAAGAGTACAAAGATACAGGGGCAAACTGAACAAAAGGATTATTTTAAAGGAATTTAAGTTATTTTCCCCCAGGCACATACAACAATAATCAGCATTGATTACTATTTTTTTCCCCCGTTGGCAAACACCTAACACGCTACTAAGGCGGAAACTGTTATGGAGGAACCTAAAATCCTCATGAAGGGCTTCCTACTTCAGAACTACTACTGTTCTTACTACAGTCTAAAAGGTCTGTATCTTCCCATGTGATCTGGTAACATCATTCACGACCTACATTACTGACTGAACCACTGGAATATTGAGGAAGGTGAAGAGAAACCTGGCTGTGTCTCAGACTAATGGGTAGTCCGGTTCAAAATCCTAGAAACAGTCTCCTAACCCAAAGCAGGAAACCTGTTTAATGGTGGAGGAAACTGAGATTGTAGCTGAAGCTAGATTGTAAGATTTTGCAGGCAAGCTCTTTGAAACACCCTTTTTTATCTGCCATCCATAATGTGGTGATGTGTAGCTAAAATAAACCGCTACCATCACCACCACCACCACTACTAATAAAAAACAGTAAGGCAAACTGAATATCTCAGGAAAAGAACTGCACTCCAACCAAACACAAGGCCTGAAATCCAGGCATCCTACTATAGCTCTAACAGTCTGAGATCTAGCCAAGCAAAAAAATTACTGAAATAAAAAGGACATGGTCAAGGTTGGCAAGCCTAAAATTAGACCCAACAGCTGTGTTTTGGCTTGCTTTATGCCAGCCCTCCCCAAAGTGTGTATGTTCCCTTGTTTTGGGCAGGCAGCTTATTGATATACAGAAGAATCCTGCTCATTGTTGCAGAGAACTGGATTATATTTCAATACCTCCCTTCTTTTCACTATGGCATAAGGTGGAGGGCAACAGGGAGGTATTGCTTTTGTCACAATGTTTTTCCCATCTGTTAACAACTAATGTAAAGAGCTCCACAAAGAAAGACATCTGCAGTACACACTGAGCACATTTCTCATGCAGCAAAAATAGAGCCCATGGTTGGTTATTGGGGGATCCCCAATTTCATCTGCACAATATTGAAAAACTCCTTTTAGAAACACGACAGAATTGTCAGCCTTAGGAGGATGTTTATATTTAAGGTACTGTACTTTATATTTTGGATCTGTCAATCTTCAGTTTTCCTTCATGCTATACATTCAGTTGTGGAATTTTCCCCAGTCTTATTCTGCCTGGCCCCTGGACATGAAAAGGACTCAGTCTTTCTGTATATATGCTACATATCTATGCTCCTTCAGAAACAATTCAACTGAGAACTTCCTTGAACTCAAAGGCTGAGTCTACACCGTTTTTCTAGCAGTATAACTATTTCACATAGGGGTCTGATTATTTACAATATGGAGAGACAAGGTGGGTGAGGTCATATCTTTTATTGGATCAATTTCTGTTGGCGAGAGAGACAAGCCTTCGAGCCACATAGAGCTCTTCTTCGGGTCAGGGAAAGGTACTCTCAGCGTCACAGCAAAATGCCAGGTGGAACAAATTGTTTAGCATAAGTTGTTGTCACATATTGTAAGGGACCATTCAAGGACCGATATGGCTACAATTACACTACTTACAATATAGCTACACTGCCACAGTCCCTAGTATGGACACTGTGATACTGGTGTAATGCAGCATTACACCAGTATAGTTTACTCCCTTTTCTGTAAGGGTATGTCTATACTGCCCACCGGATCTCTCCAGTCAACTCCTGCACTCCACCGCTGCGAGAGGCGCAGGCAGAGTCGATGGGGGAGCAGCAGCAGTCGACTCACCATAGTGAAGACACCACGGTGAGTAGGTCTAAGTACGTCGACTTCAGCTAGGTTATTCACGTAGCTGAAGTTGCGTAACTTAGATCAAACCCCCCACCCCCACGCCCAGTGTAGACCAGGCCTAAGGGAATAGTACAATTTTTGTGCATAGGCAAGCCCTAACTTACATAGACAATGAAGGAAGCAGTTTGCCTTCTGACATAAACCCTTAACCCTTGCTAAAAGTGCAAAGCGCAGTGGCCAAAAAACAGTACTGAATGTTATATTTTCTGACAGGACCTCAAATCTGTGGTGAAATGACATGATGGCCAATAAACTCTTATGTGTCCTGAGGCTGAAACAACCACAGAAGTACCTATGGAATGGCTACCTCAGCATCAACCTTCTGTTGTATGCGACTCTGAGAATCTTATACACACTCTCCTGATCCAGGATTAATTGGAGGCACCCATTTCAGCAAGAAGACAACTGGACACATCTCTCATTTTGCTGTGATGAAATTAGAACTGCCTTTGATATCATCGGGCAAGATTCTCAGGTGCTCAGCACCCACAGTTGAATTCAGATTTTCAAAACAACTCAGCTCCTATTAGTTATCAAACTAAGGAGCAAATTCTCAAAAGGGCTCAGCACCCAGTGAGCTGTGCTTTTCTGAAAAGCTGGACACTGCTTCTAGTACCTGTCTTCTGAAAAACTGTCCAAAACATCCACTCCTGTGTGTGTCCAAAGGTGCAGGAGAGACAGAGACTCTACCAGTAGGGTGTCAGGAAATAAGTGAATGCTTGTTGTCAGCTATGCCTTCTTCACAGGGGCAGGGAGATAGGCACAGTATCTGATGTGTCTAATTTGCTATAGGGACCAATACAGGAGGCTGACAGAGGAGAGTGCTGGAGAACTACGATGCCATTCACGGAACTGTTTTAGTAGGCTAGTTTATATTTCAACAAAGTCATCTAAGTCAGTTTTATTGGTTGTACACCACAACATGCACATGAACTCTTAAGCAGCACACGGTTATTTTATATTTAATTGATATACAATTATTTCACCACAAAACAGAAACCTATGAAGATAAAATATTTTGTTCCAAGCAAGGACATATAAAAAACAACAACATACCAAACAAACAATTGCAGTAGTTAGAGGTGGCAAAAACACTAACCTATCAACAAGGTCAAAACAAAAGGAACAAAATAAACAAAAGGAAGTATTTTTTCACACAACACAAAGTTAACCTGTGGAACTCCTTGACAGAGGATGTTGTGAAGGCCAAGACTATAACAGGGTTCAAAAAAGAACTAGATAAGTTCATGGAGGATAGGTCCATCAATGACAATTAGCCAGGATGGGCAGGGATGGTGTTTGTTTGCCAGAAGCTGGGAATAGGCAACAGGGGATGGATCACTTGATGATTACCTGTTCTGTTCATTCCCTCTGGGGCACCTGGTGTTGGCCACTGTCAGAAAACAGGATACTGGGCTAGATGGACCTTTGGTCTGACCCAGTGTGGCCATTCTTATGATCACTCATCTTCCAGGGTAGAATACAGAGAGCTTTAAATTGACACTGTTCTTGATATTAGCTTATTAATTTTACACAAAAATAATAAATCAGTCTAGTGGTAAAATGGAAGCATGAATGAGCTGCTCCATAGTGGAACTTCATACTGGCATTTCCTTGATTGCCTCATCAGTTCCTGCAGAATTTAATGGACTGTGAATTTGGTAGGGCCCTATTCATAAGTATTTCACTGCTGATTGTTTTAGCAGAAATAATTAGCTACTGCATTATTGGATTGCAGGCACAGTTTTGCCTAGTGGATGGAGTTAGTCAAAGTTTGGTTTTGTAGCTTGAACCCCTCTGTAACTATCTGGAAACCAGCACAGATAACACCATGTATCATGCACAATGCGAATTTCAACACAATGCACCTTGATTATTACTCACCAGAATGTAAGTGAGCACAGTGAGGCTTAGAACTCTTTAAACAATTACCAATATCTGATCTAAGGCAATAGATTTTTTCCCAGGGTTTTCAGCCTGGAATGAAGTGGTAACTTACAGTTAATAAAAAGTGACCTTAGCTCTGTGGAACCTGTGAACCTAAAAAAAGTGTTTTAAGCTCCATGGCAAAACAAATACAAAATAAAAAAAAATGAATAACTAAATATGGGTTTCTGTGTGAAATTTTTCCCACAATTATCTCCAGTACTCCTATTATGACCCTACTGTGAAGAGCAAATTAAATCACCAGAGATTAATAAGTCTCTGACTTGGTTTTTAATCATTTTGATCTCAAAAAGCTTCCATAATTTCCATTCGCCTGAGGCATCCAGGATTGTGTTGAGAATGGAGATAAACTTATTAATAAATTGTGTCTCACTCAAGTGGCATTGACTCTCTCCATCAGCCTCTCTTTTTCTATAACACCCACAAGTTGTTCACAGGAAAGATGCAGGTTTTATTGTAAGAGTTCCATTTGAAAGAAAATGGTATTAACACTTAACCTGTTTTACAGTATCTACACAAAGGAAATTCAGGTTCCTGACTAAATTATATACTGTCAACTTTAAGATGATTATCTAAGGAGAGGTTACTTACTTGTACAGTAACTGCAGTTCTTCAAGATGGTTTGTCTCTATGGGTGCTCCACTTCAGGGGCATAAGTGCTGTGTGACTTCAAATCAGAGATTTTCAATAGCAGTGTCCATGGGTATGTGCCTGTGTCCTACTCATGCTTGTGCTCCGATCCAAAGGTTTATAGGGAAGCAGGTCTGTAACAGCATGACACCTACCTCTTGTGAGCACCCCATTCTGGTCAGATGTGTCTGCTGTCTTTAGACAGTCCTAGCTGGGATATTGGGCCATGCCCCCAGGGCTTCCTCCCTGGAGACAATGGTTTCACCCTCTCTGGGCCCTTCTGGCCCCAGCTGGGCCATTAAGTAGTTCAGATCCCCTTCTGGGCGTTTATCACTGTCCAACTGTAGGTCACTTCTCCAGTGGTCTATGAGGGGGGCTCCATGCCCACTCACTACTCCGGGTCCCAGTCTAAGGGGACTAGCACTAGCAAAGTCAGTACAAACTAAAATTTCACACAGACAATGACTTGTTTATACTGCTCTATATATTATACCAGTGGTTCTCAACCCACAGCCCACTTGCGGCCCAATCAGCACAGAGTTGTGGCCCATGTGACATCCTCAGGGCCATACAGGTAGAGTGTGTGTGTGTGTGTGTGTGTGTGTGTGTGTGTGTGTGTGTGTGTGTGTGTGTGTGTGTGTGTGGCCCATATAACACATAGACAGCTGCATATGCGGCCCACAGTGGTAAATAGGTTGAGAACCACTATACTATACACTGAAATGTTAGTATAATATTTATATTCCAATTGATTTTAAAATTATATAGTAAAAATGAAAAAGTAAACAATTTTTCAGCAATAGTGTGCTATGACAATTTTGTATTTTATGTATGATTTTGTAAACAAGTAGTTTTTAAATGAGGTGAAACTTGGGGGACGCAAGACAAATCAGACTGCTGAAAGGGATATAGTAGTCTGGAGAGGTTGAAAGCCACTGGGAGCTGAGAAGTAGAATCTAGTACTGATTGCAAGATAGCCATTCCAAAGGCATCATCTGCTCCAGAAGCTTGTATGATAGCATAGTGCCAGGAGAAGATGTGAACAGATGACCAGATGGCGGCTTTACAAATGTCTAATGAGAGTGTTCTTAAGACGAGCACTGTACCCTGCTAGAATGGGCAATCACCTTACGAGGAGGATGTGATCCAGAAGCTTTGTAGCATGTCAGAATGTAGCTTGAGACCCCATTTAGACATCTTTGGGTGGAGATAGAGGCTCCCTTCATTCTATCAGAAAATAAAGAGAGTCAAGGGGAGACTTTGAAAGGCCTGGTTTTTGACATGTAGAAAGCTAGGGCCCTTCTAAGAACCAGGCTAGCTTCCTCTTTGGAGTTACATGTTTAGGGTAGAAGATTAGCAACAGAATGTCCTGGTTACATGAAAGTCTGAGGAGATCTTAGGTAGGAAAAACAGTGTGGGCAAAGGGTCATTTTGTCTCAGTAGAATAAATTGTAGGGTAGATCCACCATAAGCACAACCATTCCCCTATTCTCCTAGCTGAGGAGATGGCTATTAAGGAGGAGGTCTTGAAGGATAAAACAGAGAGAGCAGATCACTGGGGGCTTAAAACAACAGCTTCCTTGAGGTATTTAGAACACAATTGAGGTCCCAAGGTGGTATAGGCTCTCTGACATAGGAGAAAAGGTTGACCAAGCACTAGATTAATCTGGATGTTATGAGGTGTGTGAATACAGAAGCCCATCCACAGGTGAGTGAAAAGCTGTCATAGCTGCATGGCGGATCTTGATGGAGTTCTGTGATAAACCTGAGGTTTTTAGGCTCAACAGCTAGTCAAGTACATGAGTGAGATAATCGTCTCTGGACTCCTCCATTTTTGCAGGCAAGGGTTTGGGGTTTTTTTGGGTGGATGGTTTCGTACTATTCAGCAGTCCTTTGCTTATTTCAAGTGAGCAGAACTTCAGATAACCCCGGGAGCAATTCAGGAGTCAAGCCTTGAAGTGTAGCTGTGAGCAATTAGGATGTTTCAGTTTCCCTGATTCCTGTGTCAGAAGGTCTGTACTCAAAGGCAGGCAAAGAGGTGGCTGCAAAGATAGGCGAATCAGGTCTGGGAGCCATATCTGCCTCAGCCAAGCTGGTGTTATCAGGATGATTTTGGCTCTCTCTTGTTTTACTCTGTTTAGGAGTTTGAGAAGCAACAATGTAAGTAGCAGAGTGTAGATCAGCCTTTGTGGCCAGGGGATGATAGCCCCGACGTCCCCTGAAAAAATATTCCAGCATTTTGTGTTGGACAGGGTCATGAGAAGATCTCTCTCTGGGAAACCCCAGTGAGGAAAATTTCCCACAGGACTGAGCTGCTCAATTCCCATTCGTGGTCCTGGCAAAAATGTCTGCGGAGTGCATTCACTATTGTTCTGCAGACCCAGCAGATATGGTGCTGAGATGTCAATGAGGAAAAAATGTATCAGTTACAAAGCTGTATTGTCTCTGTGCATGCATCAGAACAGGGATCTTGCTTCTCCTTGGACGTTTACATAGTGTACGGACACTCTGTTTCCATCATAATCCTGACCGATTGGCTCTCTATGAAGGGAAGGAAATGAATGCTTGTGTATTGGACTGCTCTGACACCAAGTAATTTGATATGAAGTGTGAATTCTCGGGAAATCCATCTGCCTTAGGCTATAAGGCCCTGGAAGTGAGCTCCCCAACCCATCAATGAGGCATCTCTGGTAACAGTCCTCATGGCGGGCGGGATGAGGAAAAAGTGAGAATGGGATCCTCACACAGACCTTTCGTTTGTGGGGTGCGTAGACTCTCCAGAACCTGGCTTGGCAATATCTCGACTGCAGTCTGGGTGGAGTGTAACAAATGGGCAGGCTGCAGCAGGTCCATGCTGTGGTTTGAGGACTCCTCTGAAGTGCAGAGATGAGATTGAGCATCGTAGTGAATTTGTCCACGAGCAACAAGACTCAGGCAGTTGTGGAATCCAGGGTGGTTCTATGAATTCTATGTATTGGACAGGCATCAAAGTGGGCTTTTTTGTGTTGAAACTCAGTCCCGGGGAGCAGAGGATAGCCAGGACACTGCTGGTCACAGACTGTAGTACAGGAAGGGACCAGCCCTTGAGGGGCCAGTCATCGAGATAGGGACTATCCCTAGTTGTCATAGCTGTGCTGCCACAACCAAAGGACTTTGGTAAAGACACTGGGGGAGGTCGAGAGAGCACTCTGTATTGGCAGTGATCATTGCTGACTGAACAGTAGCATACCTCCCAACATTTCCAGTAGCTAGAGTGGGACAGAGTGGCAGATGGGCCAAGCCTGAGTGGCCCTGTGACCTAGCACACAGTGTCACAATGCCATTCATATTTGGCCTGTGTGCCCCATCATAGATGGAGACAAAGGGGTGGATGGGCCAAACCAGAGTGGCATTGAGACCCTGTGCACCAGGTCACATGGCCACTCAGTTTGGGGGCACTTTCAAATGGGGGCACCAGGCAAATTTCCCTTCAATTGGGACAAGAGTATTGGGGGTCAGAGCAGGACAGTCCCACAAAACCCAGGACTTTTGGGAGGTCGTAGAAAGTGTTTGTGAATGGGATGCATCATTATATGAAAATATGCATCCAGAAGGTAGAGGGCCACATATCAGTCTCCTGAATCTAGAGATGGTATTCCTACTAAGGTTACCATCGTGAACCTCTGTGTTTGGACGAATGTGTTCAGACTTCTGGGGTCCAGGATTGGTCTGCATCTTTCTTTGCACTTGGGTACCGGAAAGTATCTGGAATAGGACCTCTTCTCAATGAAAGGAGAGGGAATTGCTTTGATCACCCCCAGGAGCAGAAGGACTGAACTTCCTGTCTCAATAGATCCTTGTGAGAAGGCTCCCTGAAAAGGAATGATGGGGGGTGGGTGGCACCGAAGTGAATGGCAAATCCTGATGTAAAAACTTCTAGCACTCCTCTGCCTGAGGCGATCTGCTCCCATGATGGTCTGAAATGGGAAAGATGATCCCCATAGGATGGGAGAGGAAAGGATGGTGCAGCAGTGGATCCAGGACTCAGACTGATTAGTGGTTCTCAACCAAAGTATCAAAAAGCTGTTGACTGGGTGGTGATAGTCAATGAGGAATTTTTCCTCTGATACATAGGCTTCGTACTGGGTGGTTCCAAAGTCTTCCGACACATACAGTACAGTTAGGCCCTTAAGACGCTGATATCCTCCCTCACTCAGACCCTGCTACCAGCCTGCTTATTTGTCCCCTTCAATTGAGTGTTGGGAGCCACTATAGCTGGCACAGAACAGCAGTCATGAGTGAAAGAAGAAAACGCCCCTCTGGGGCAGCATTCAGAAAAAGAAAGAAAGCAAAGGAAGATTTTCTATCTAAGCAGCAAGGAGCTCTCCTGAGATACATAGACACAAATGACACGTTTCAGAGTAACAGCCGTGTTAGTCTGTATTCGCAAAAAGAAAAGGAGTACTTGTGGCACCTTAGAGACTAACCAATTTATTTGAGCATGAGCTTTCGTGAGCTACAGCTCACTTCATCGGATGCATGCCGTGGAGGAGGTATTGTTTCATGATCTCTGTGTGTATATAATATCTGCTGCAGTTTCCACGGTATGCATCCAATGAAGTGAGCTGTAGCTCACGAAAGCTCATGCTCAAATAAATTGGTTAGTCTCTAAGGTGCCACAAGTACTCCTTTTCTTTTTATAGACACAAATGTTCATGGTGAGCCTTCTGGCCCCAGTGAGGATGTGAGTGGTGAGGCGATGCCTGATCTTCCAGTTAGTCAGAGTGCAGGTGACCTGGCAACTACTGCAGCATCCATATCTCCGTCTCATATGGATGTGACCATGCACATTCCTGAAGAAAAATGTAGATCAGAGAAGAATGTGGTGGAAGTGCAAGAAACAGCTGCTGCTGAGTTTAGTTCCTTAAGTCTAGATGATCCAGGACTGTGGACCCACTTGAACAGTAGGCTGAGGGACTTCCTTCTACTGTATGGGCCACAGCACATGAAAAACTTCATGTTCCCCAAAGACAATGAAAATATAAGTTTCCATCCAACACATTACTGGCATGAAATACCCAATGGTGACAAAGTGAAGAGGCCATGGCTTATGTACTCAAAAACCCAGAATGCGGCATACTGTTTTGTTCCAGTCTAATGTTCCAGCCACATTGGGTTCTACAGGAACAAAGGACTGGCTAGAAATCTGGCATGCCATGAGAAAGCAGCAAATCACCAGAGAACATTCCACAGGTGGAAAGAGCTTGAGATGAGACTAAGGTTAAAGGCCACCATAGATTATCAGCATCAAGAGAAGATTACATCAGAGTCTCTTTACTGGCAAAATGTTCTGAAAAGGCTCATTGCCATTGTGAGAATGCTTGCTACCCAAAACCTACCTCTACGTGGCACTTCAGATCAGCCATATGTGCCAAACAATGGAAACTTCCTTAAAAATTGTGGAGCTGATGGCTGAGTTTGATGCTGTACTCCAGGAGCATCTAAGAAGAGTCACCACCCAAGAAATGTATACACACCACTATCTTAGAAAAACAATTCAAAATGAGATCATACAGTTACTGGCAACAAAAGTCAAACAGAAGATTATGGCAGATCTGAAGTCAGCAAGACATTACTCTGTTATTCTGGACTGCACACCTGACATCAGCCATACGGAACAAATTACTTTAATGGTGCATTTTGTAACAACAACAGAACCGAGTGAAAATGTCCCTGCAATGGTGACTGTCAGAGAGCATTTTCTAGAATGTATTGACATT
This sequence comes from Lepidochelys kempii, assembly GCF_965140285.1. NCBI lineage: Eukaryota > Metazoa > Chordata > Testudines > Cheloniidae > Lepidochelys > Lepidochelys kempii. Next base: position 175,892,641 of record NC_136382.1, on the reverse strand, counting down.
GATAATACTACAGCTGGTATGACAAATGTGCTTCTTAAAAAGCTGGAAGATATGGGAATTGCGATAGCTGGCGTGAGAGGTCAGGGCTAAGATAATGGTGCCAACATGAGAGGAAAGAACAGAGGAGTGCAGACACGGATCTGAGAGTTAAACCCTCGAGCTTTTTTTGTCCCGTGCAGTTCTCAGTCATTGAACTTGGTGGTCAGTGATGCAGCATCAGCTTCTAGTAAGGCTGCTGAATTTTTTAATGTAATTCAAAGCATCTATGTATTTTTTTCTGCATCAACTCATCGATGGCAAATTTTTGAAGCAACATCTGGGAACATCCTCTCTGACACTGAAACCACTGAGTGTCACACGATGGGAAAGTCGAGTGGAGGCGATAAAGCCTATCAAACACCAAACTGGGAAGATAGATGATGCCACAGTTGCCGTTATGGAGGATAATGCTATGACAGGAACTGTTCGTGGGAGAACAGTGGCAGAGGGAAATGGAATCACCAGAAATATACATAACTTCAAATTTCTGTGTGGCTTAGTGTTGTGGCATGACATACTGTTTGAAATAAATGTTGTAAGCAAGAGACTCCAAGGTGTTGACCTTGATATATCTGGAGCAATGGAACAACTGGACAAAGCAAAGTCATACCTACAGTCTTACCGGTCAGATGAGGGATTTCAAAATGTTCTGAAGAGTGCACAGAAGTTGGCAGAGGAACTTCACACTGATGCTATTTTCCCACCCATTCAAGAATAAAAGAGTCACCGAAGAAGACGACACTTTGATTATGAGGCATGGGATAATCCCATAAGAGACCCCAAACAACAATTCAAAATTGAATTCTTTAACCAGGTGCTAGATTGTGCAATACAGTCAGCTGAAGAATGTTTCATGCAGCTCATGGAACACAGCAATATATTTGGGATGTTGTATGATATCCAAAACTCCTCACTTTTCCTGAAGAAGACCTACACCAGCAATGCAGGGCACTAGAGACAGTGTTGACACATGATGACATGCACGATATTGATGCGAGTGATTTAGGTGATGAACTGAAAGCCCTTTCAAGATACATTTCAGCAGGATCAACTCCAAAGGCTGTTCTGGAATATAGGCACAAATAAGATGACCACCCTCTTTCCAAATGGTTTTGTTGCTCTGCGCATACTTCTAACACTTCCTGTAACAGTTGCCAGTGGAGAACGCAGCTTCTCCAAGCTGAAGTTAATAAAAACACAACTACGCTCCACAATGACACAGGAAAGGCTAGTCGGCCTTGCAACCATCTTAATAGAGCATGAGCTGGCCCAGACTGTGGACCTTCAGGAAGCAGTTCAAATCTTTGCAACCAAGAAGGCACGGAAAGCACCACTTTGATTATTCAAATAGATAAAAATGCCAGTGTTTACTACGCAGACAAGAAAAGTTACATTTGCTGTTCAGGCATTTGAAAGTTAAGTGTTACTTAAAATTTTTGAACAAGGCATTTTAAGTTGTTAGTTCTCCTTTATTGGGGAAGGGAGCAGAGGAGTACCATGAGAGAAGTAGAACAGGAATAAGGCAGAATTGAGACCTTTCAAAGTTTTGGCCCAAGCGAGGGGGCATGGGGACACCATTTGAGCTCCCTGCCTCAGGTGCCAAAATGTTGTGGGCCGGCCCTGAATCTACCACTGAAGTCACTTGGCCAGGGAGGAGGAAGAGGACTGGTTAGATGTTACCACCTTGTCCTCAACTCCCAGATGGTGTTCCTTTGGAGGGTCATCACCAAGCAGGGGGGACATGATCATGGTTTGTTGAAGGGCACCCCTCTAAGTGGGACCTCTTGCTGAACGCTGCCCTGTAATACTGCACCCCATGTTCTTCACAGTTGTATGATTGTGATAATTATGACATAATTAAGATGCATTTTGTACAAGATGGGTCATGTAAGGTGTCATTGGAAAAGTTATGATTTGCTGAATATAATTATCTTATTTGTATGCATGTATCATTTTTGTATCTGAAGTTATGACTATTGACTATGTATCTGTATTTCACATGTAGTCACACCTGCATGACACCCACTAGGCAAATTGCTTCCAGTCTAGATAGCAGGCTGTGAAGGGCCTATTCAAGGTAATGGGCCATTAGGAAAAACAATAGGTCTCTGGTGAGCCTTCCTGAGAATGCTCCAGACAGCCTGTAAGTAATGGCTGCTATGACTCAGCAAAGTATGCAAGGGCATGTAACCAGGCCACATGATTCTGGACTCCATATTGGGATGTCTGCATTTTTCCACAAACTGGACTGGGAGCCAAGTTTGAAACAAAGGGTTCCCACCCTCTGCTAAAGCTATATATGGCAGGGAGTGACATCATCTGTTGTTCATTACTTCCCCACAACTGAACACCTAAGAGACGCTCCTAAGGAAAAGGACTTGGAATGGGGGAGGGGATCCCAAGCTGCAAAGCAAATGCAGCTTGTCCCTTAAGAATCTGCAAGCCTGCTTGTATCACCAGCCAGGGTGAGAATTTGCTAATTCATATCCCATCTTTCTAGTATCTTAGGCTTAGTTTGTGTTTTTGTTTATTTACTAGTTAATCTGTTTGCTATCGCTTATCACTTAAAATCTACCTTTTGGAATTAATAAACTTATTTTATATTTTAATCTAAACCAGTAAGTTTGGAGTGAAGTGCTTGGAAATCTTAGCTCAAGGGGTAGGGGGCTGTTGGATTTCCTTTCCACATTGAGACAGGAGTGAACTCTATGAGCTTACGCTGTACAGTTCCCTGTGCAACGCAAGATGGTATCATTTTGGGTTTATATTCCAGTGGAGGGGTGCATGCCTGGAGAGCTGAGAGTCATCTTGGCTGTAGCTTCTCTATTGTTGGTTCATGCAGTGGATGGTCAGAGAGCCTTGCATGTAACTGCAGCTGGGTGTGACCTATCTGTGTGAATGCTGGTGGAAGACCCGGAGCAGGTCTGCAGCTTGTCACAGTACCACAGTGTGAGAGGGAGCCCAGGCTGATGAGTCAAAGGGCTCATGACATTCCAGGGGGAACCCGTCACACTGTTCCTTTGAAGGGTCATCACCCGGCGGGGGGGCATGATCATTGTATGTTGGAGGGTGTCCCTCCAAGTGGGTCTTCTTGTTGAAGGCTGCTCTGTAATACTGGTCTCCATCTGCGGCCCAAGGATTTCAGAAGGCCCACTGGGATAGAACTTAAGGGTACGGTGGTGGACCCCAAAGGTGCTTCTGCCAAGGTGGTTGATTCATCACTGACTGACTCCTGGGAGCTCCACTTCAAAACAGATTTCCGGGGAAGGAGGAAGAACCTTGGACTGAGACCTCAGAATCTGAGGAAATATTCTTCCCTGTTTCTGCATGGCAGAGGGAGGCTGGTCATCATGATACTAAGAAAGGGTAGTCAGATTCCTCAATGACCAGGAGATCCCTTGATAGCTGGGATCTGCTTAGGACCAGTGAGAAAGCCTGTGATGTGGCCAGTGGTACCAGAGACAGGATATCAGGACAATCCACACATGTCTTATGCTCCTGGCCTGCTGGTGGGGCTGGTACCAGGGGAGCCAGAGCCAGAGCTGATTTCTTTGAAGAGTTCTTTTGCCTCAAGGACCTTGAGCTGGGTACCAACACCAGTGCTGAGTGAGGTTTCTTGCTGTAGGAAGCACCAAGTCTTTTAAACATTATGTGAATCTTGGTACTGGGAGGGTAGAGGGGGAGGTTAGGAGCCTCAGCAGGACCCATGTCAAGATGCAAATTCTCCTTACTAACTAACCTTTGGGGTGACTTCCCCTTCCCTTTCCACTCCACACCAGGGGACTTGTGACTTCTCTTTTCAGGATGCTTCAGGGATTTTGAAACTGCCCCCTGCAACCTGTGTGTCAGAAATGGAGCCATGGAGGTCAATGAGGCATTCAGATTCTCAAACCCAGAAGTGGGCGTGGGGACAGGTGTGTTGATCCATGCCCTGAATCAGAAGTAGGGCTCAAGGAGCATTCCATGAGGAGTAACTTAAGCTTGTTTTCCCTGAACTTCCTAGATCTGCTCTTGAAGCCGGAGCAGACCTTACATTGACAGAATATGAGCCTCCCTGAGGCAGCAGTTGTCTGTTGTTGAGGGGAAAGACCTTTTGCAGGTCTGGCAAGGTTTAAACCTGTGGGGTTTTGAACCTATCCAAAGCAGAAAAAAAGTGCTCTTAAAGGAATCAAAGTGGGCAGGGAGACCCCGACTGCTGGGAAAAAGCCAAATGTGAGGTGAAGCCCCCAAAATTTGCACAGAAGGTGCCAGAAAAACAAAACAAAGTTGAACTAAGAAAAATAAATAAAAAGAATGAAACAAAGTATGGAAAAATAAAGGATTAGCAAAGCTAACCAACAGACACCACAAAGCTCTGTCTCAGGGTGCAAGCAGTGAAAAAGAACTGGAATGTTGGTGGGTACACTTTTCCCTATACACCCTCGGATCAGAGCACGATTTGTAGGGCTCATCGTGTATCCACAGACACTGCTACCAAAAATCTCTGATCGAATGCACACAGGCATGCATATTCACCTGAAAGTGCATATGCACCCAAAGAGACAGCTACTCAAAGAATTACCTTTCCAGTAAACTTTCTTGTGACATTGATTAAATCTGCGGAGGAGTCTGAAGAAAGGATAATATTAATACCAGTAACTCCTTGAAAACAACTCAACAGCAAGCAAGCTGGTCTCCATATTGGAAGAGAAGATTGAAGGTCTGGAGCAACAGATAACAACCCTGCGTTGCATACAAGAAACTGAGGATTTTCTGGACAAAACTCAGGATATGCTTCTAGGGGCACAAAGCTCTAAAGATATAGAGCAGGTTGCACAGAGGAGCCAAGAGGCCAGTGAAGAAGCTTGGCAACATGTGACCTCCAGAAGAGGTAAGCGGAATGTCCAGGTTCCAGTAACACAGACACAGGTAACTAACCGCTTTCATGTTCTCTTCACAGGTACCGTTGCGGAGAGTGGACCAGATGATATGTCTGGGGCAAGAAAGCAGAAGGAGACTCCGCTGGTTGGAAGGCATGAAATGCGATGTCCTGAGGTTGGGGGTTCCACGACCACCACTCCCAAGAGGAGAAGGCGGGTGGTGGTGGTCGGGGACTCTCTCCTCCGGGGGACTAAGTCATCTATCTGTCGCCCTGACCGGGAAAACCGAGAAGTCTGCTGCTTGCCAGGGGCTAAGATTCGCGATGTGACGGAGAGACTGCCGAGACTCATCAAGCCCTCGGATCGCTACCCCTTCCTGCTTCTCCACGTGGGCACCAATGATACTGCCAAGAATGACCTTGAGCGGATCACTGCGGACTACGTGGCTTTGGGAAGAAGGATAAAGGAGTTGGAGGCGCAAGTGGTGTTCTCGTCCATCCTTCCCGTGGAAGGAAAAGGCCTGGGTAGGGACTGTCGAATCCTCGAAGTCAACGAATGGCTACGCAGGTGGTGTCGGAGAGAAGGCTTTGGATTCTTTGACCATGGGATGGTGTTCCATGAAGGAGGAGTGCTGGGCAGAGACGGGCTCCATCTTACGAAGAGAGGGAAGAGCATCTTTGCCAGCAGGCTGGCTAACCTAGTGAGGAGGGCTTTAAACTAGGTTCACCGGGGGAAGGAGACCAAAGCCCTGAGGTAAGTGGGAAAGCGGGATACCGGGAGGAAGCACAGGCAGGAATGTCTGTGAGGGGAGGGCTCCTGCCTCATACTGGGAATGAGGGGCGATCAACAGGTTATCTCAAGTGCTTATATACGAATGCACAAAGCCTTGGAAACAAGCAGGGAGAACTGGAGGTCCTGGTGATGTCAAGGAACTGTGACGTGATTGGAACAACAGAGACTTGGTGGGATAACTCACATGACTGGAGTACTGTCATGGATGGTTATAAACTGTTCAGGAAGGACAGGCAGGGCAGAAAAGGTGGGGGAGTAGCACTGTATGTAAGGGAGCAGTATGACTGCTCAGAGCTCCGATACGAAACTGTAGAAAAACCTGAGTGTCTCTGGATTAAGTTTAGAAGTGTGTGCAACAAGAGTGATGTAGTGGTGGGAGTCTGCTATAGACCACCGGACCAGGGGGATGAGGTAGATGAGGCTTTCTTCCGGCAGCTCACGGAAGCTACTAGATTGCATGCCCTGATTCTCATGGGTGACTTTAATTTTCCTGATATCTGCTGGGAGAGCAATACAGCAGTGCATAGACAATCCAGGAAGTTTTTGGAAAGCGTAGGGGACAATTTCCTGGCACAAGTGCTAGAGGAGCCAACTAGGGGGGGCGCTTTTCTTGACCTGCTGCTCACAAACCGGCTAGAATTAGTGGGGGAAGCAAAAGTGGATGGGAATCTGGGAGGCAGTGACCATGAGTTGGTTGAGTTCAGGATCCTGACGCAGGGAAGAAAGGTAAGCAGCAGGATACGGACCCTGGACTTCAGGAAAGCAGACTTCGACTCCCTCAGGGAACGGATGGCCAGGATCCCCTGGGGGACTAACATGAAGGGGAAAGGAGTCCAGGAGAGCTGGCTGTATTTCAATGAATCCCTGTTGACGTTACAGGGACAAACCATCCCGATGAGTCGAAAGAATAGTAAATATGGCAGGCGACCAGCTTGGCTTAATGGTGAAATCCTAGCGGATCTTAAACATAAAAAAGAAGCTTACAAGAAGTGGAAGGTTGGACCAGGGAAGAGTATAAAAATATTGCTCGGGCATGTAGGAATGATATCAGGAGGGCCAAATCGCACCTGGAGCTGCAGCTAGCAAGAGATGTCAAGAGTAACAAGAAGGGTTTCTTCAGGTATGTTGGCAACAAGAAGAAAGCCAAGGAAAGTGTGGGCCCCTTACTGAATGAGGGAGGCAACCTAGTGACAGAGGATGTGGAAAAAGCTAATGTACTCAATGCTTTTTTTGCCTCTGTCTTCACTAAAAAGGTCAGCTCCCAGACTGCTGCGCTGGGCATCACAAAATGGGGAAGAGATGGCCAGCCCCCTGTGGAGATAGAGGTGGTTAGGGACTATTTAGAAAAGCTGGACGTGCACAAGTCCATGGGGCCGGACGAGTTGCATCCGAGAGTGCTGAAGGAATTGGCGGCTGTGATTGCAGAGCCATTGGCCATTATCTTTGAAAACTCGTGGCGAACCGGGGAAGTCCCGGATGACTGGAAAAAGGCTAATGTAGTACCAATCTTTAAAAGAGGGAAGAGGGAGGATCCTGGGAACTACAGACCAGTCAGCCTCACCTCAGTCCCTGGAAAAATCATGGAGCAGGTCCTCAAAGAATCGATCCTGAAGCACTTGCATGAGAGGAAAGTGATCAGGAACAGCCAGCATGGATTCACCAAGGGAAGGTCATGCCTGACTAATCTAATCGCCTTTTATGATGAGATTACTGGTTCTGTGGATGAAGGGAAAGCAGTGGATGTATTGTTTCTTGACTTTAGCAAAGCTTTTGACACGGTCTCCCACAGTATTCTTGTCAGCAAGTTAAGGAAGTATGGGCTGGATGAATGCACTAAGGTGGGTAGAAAGCTGGCTAGATTGTCGGGCTCAACGGGTAGTGATCAATGGCTCCATGTCTAGTTGGCAGCCAGTGTCAAGTGGAGTGCCCCAGGGGTCGGTCCTGGGGCCGGTTTTGTTCAATATCTTCATAAATGATCTGGAGGATGGTGTGGATTGCACTCTCAGCAAATTTGCGGATGACACTAAACTGGGAGGAGTGGAAGATACGCTGGAGGGGAGGGATAGGATACAGAAGGACCTAGACAAATTGGAGGATTGGGCCAAAAGAAATCTGATGAGGTTCAATAAGGATAAGTGCAGGGTCCTGCACTTAGGACGGAAGAATCCAATGCACCGCTACAGACTAGGGGCCGAATGGCTTGGCAGCAGTTCTGCGGAAAAGGACCTAGGGGTGACAGTGGATGAGAAGCTGGATATGAGTCAGCAGTGTGCCCTTGTTGCCAAGAAGGCCAATGGCATTTTGGGATGTATAAGTAGGGGCATAGCGAGCAGATCGAGGGACGTGATCGTTCCCCTCTATTCGACATTGGTGAGGCCTCATCTGGAGTACTGTGTCCAGTTTTGGGCCCCACACTACAAGAAGGATGTGGATAAATTGGAGAGAGTCCAGCGAAGGGCTACAAAAATGATTAGGGGTCTAGAACACATGACTTATGAGGAGAGACTGAGGGAGCTGGGATTGTTTAGCCTGCAGAAGAGAAGAATGAGGGGGGATTTGATAGCTGCTTTCAACTACCTGAAAGGGCGTTCCAAAGAGGATGGCTCTAGACTGTTCTCAATGGTAGCAGATGACAGAACGAGGAGTAATGGTCTCAAGTTGCAGTGGGGGAGGTTTAGATTGGATATTAGGAAAAACTTTTTCACTATGAGAGTGGTGAAACACTGGAATGCGTTACCTAGGGAGGTGGTAGAATCTCCTTCCTTAGAGGTTTTTAAGGTCAGGCTTGACAAAGCCCTGGCTGGGATGATTTAACTGGGAATTGGTCCTGCTTTGAGCAGGGGGTTGGACTAGATGACCTTCTGGGGTCCCTTCCAACCCTGATATTCTATGATTCTATAGATAACATTTAGTCCAGGGCTTGGGGGCTATAGCTTTTGTGGTATTATAAGACTTCCTAACAGTAACTCAAATACTAATAGTCAAAATTAATATGGTTCCCATAGGATTACTCATGGGGCAAGGTACTAGTCAATTTGTGATCACAGGTGGCACAATCTGGCCTTTAGGGAGCACACAAGTCAGATTTGTCTTTACTCTTGAACAATGAGTTTTTTTTATTCCCCCCCCTCAATTCTGTTGAAAGAAACTCCTTTAACGCATTGCCACAGACACGTGGCTTCCTAGTCACAGTACAGAATTGTCTGATCCTCAGAAGAGAGCAATACTCTGAGTAGGACAAATTTAAGTACACAGGAGAGAAAGTAAGGAATGGACTTCAAACCCCCTGTCAACAATTCTGCAGTCAGCTCTCCTATGTCTCTGAGGGGGCAACACAGAGTAGGTTCAAGACTTGGTTGGTGAGGTTACAAGAAACAGATTTATAGACATACAGAGAACTCAAATTGACATGCATGCCCTAATGTGCAGACATGTACTGCCTAAAATTTAAAGTTAGCTGGCCATAGCTTCAAGGAGCATAAAGGCTAAAGAAAGCTATTTTAGGTAGTCTGTGGTACAGACTTCTACCCGCATAGCTGTATCAGTCAGGGCTGTGAAGAGGTGTGATTTCTGACCAACATGGGTGTCCTGGCAGAATCCCCTAGTGTAGGTGCAGCTATATTAGCAAAGCTGTGCATTTACCTGTAGGGGTTGTTTTTCCTGGGTGGTTTTATGATGCTGGTACAAAGTGCAGCTTTACCAGTATAGCGGTGTCCACACTAGCAAGGCTTTGCTGCTATCGTATACCAGTATTTCTATGCTAGTGTAGAAACAGCCTTGGATTTCTGCTCAAGGACCAAAGGAGCCAGGGAAAAGCACAATTAGATTTGTTTCCAGAAATGGGACAACAGGCAAGCCAATTGAGTAAATAAAGACAAAAGTCATTACTCCACTTCAATGGAAATTTCTAATCAAGGGTTCAAGGGATAAACTGAATGCAAGTAGTAAGTATTGCTTTAATAAGTGTTCAGTTATATTAATAATAAAATTGGTGTAAACAAAGTAGAAGAAAGGAAATTAGCATTGTTCTTACTCATCACACATTGTACGAACAGGAAGAGCAGATTTTATCCCAAAAAATAATAGTATAACTGTAGGGAGCCAGGGTGGCTCCCCTCCGAACCAGAGGGTAAAGAGCCATCCTCTGAGCCTGAGTGGGCGGGGCCAGGCCAAGCTTCCGCCAATCCCCGGAAGGGGAAGGGTGGGACAGGAAGTACAAAGGGCAGGGCCCACTGCCCAGTGAAGAGAGCACCAGGGAGGGAGACAGACACAGGCTGCTCCCTCGAGATCCTGCTGCTGACCCAGGCGAAGCCCTGGGCAAGGCGGAGCCTGACCGGGGGGAAGGCCTGTGGCAACCAGGGCTGCCGGTCGCTGAATACCCAGAGGACCTGGAGGGGCCTGACTGCAGCCCGGGCCAGCGTGAGTCCGATACCGAGGGGGAGCGGGAGTGGCCTGCAGCGGAATACCCGGAGGAGATGGAGGGACCGGAGCGACCCACCTGAGAGAGACTGGGTAGGAAGTAGCCCAGGGGCCCAACTACACCGTGGGGTGGGTGTGTTTGGTCAGCGGGTGTGGACAACCCCGCTGACCCAGCGGCGGGACCTTCGCCTCCCGCCACTGTCAGGGCCCTGGGCTGGAACGCAGTGGAGTTGGGTGGGCCTGCGTTCCCCTACCCCAGTGCTCCCCCGCCTGAGGGGTGCACGACTGACTCTTGCCAGCACACCTTCCCGCTAATTCCCCAACGCCCGGGAGGCGGGGCCGAGGCCTGCCACGGAGACCATTGCTCTCCATCGCCCCTAGGGGCTCGGAGGACCGACCGACACCTGTCACAATAACAAATACGCAAAGCATTATCTCCAGGGATTATACTATGTGCAGAATATGCAACCTAATAAAAGTTTTAATGTTTTGTTAAACAGTCCACTAGAGAATGAATCATCTCCACAAAATCTTATATATAAACAAAACATTGGAAACTACACACTACCTAGATCTATCACCGTTTGATATGTTTGAAAGAGGAAATAGAATGCCTACAGGACCTCTGAGTAGCAGGAACTGATACAATCATCCTAAGAGACGATTAATAGATGAGGAAGGTTTGAAGAATCTTGTACATCCACTTTTCATGATCCCAATGTACTACATAGCTGTAACTGACAGAACCAGGGAAATAATTCCATGAGCATTTTATAAATAATACATCAATGGTTGGATTTTTCAAGATTTCCCGAAGGTGTTAGATGCCCAAATCCCACTGAAAGTCAAAGAGAACTGGGCACCTATCTCCCTTAGGTGCTGCTGAAAACCTCTCCTGAAATACAAACTACTTGCTATGTGCCTGATCCAGAGCATTTTGGAGTTGGTGGGTATCTTTCCATTAACTTCAGTGGGTTTTGCATTAGGCCCTATATGAACATACTATGAATTATTGTACCATGTCTTCCACAGAGGCCATGACCAGGTGGTTCAGAGGAAGAACTAAAGCCACCATAATTGATAATTATATCATAACATTCCTCCAGTGGGAAGTTTTTTCCCAACTCCTGGTTGGTTTACAGCCTGAAGCATGTGTGTGTGTTTACCTTATAAATAAATAATTATCTTAACTAGCTCTTTCTGAAGTGCCAGTTGGGGAACCTAGTGCTCACACTGGTGACTAGTATGTCAAATAAGTGGTCCCCCATTGAATCCAGTTGGTCTACTCATGTGAGTCACTGCTAACAATATGAACAAGGTGTTCACAATCTAGTCCACAATGTGAATTTTTTTTAATTCTACTAAACTCTGTAAGTGGCAGTGAGTTCCACAGGTTAATTATGTCAATTATTCCCTTTTATCAGTTTTAAATTCATTGCTTTATCACTTCACTGGGTCTCTTTTTAACTTTTATCATCAGAAAAGGCTAATAGGAGCACTGACTGACCTTCTCCAGTCTATTCATTATTATATATGCCTCTCTCATGGCTCTCTCTCGTTATTTCACATCACCTTCTACTACTAAACTCATAGGCAACATAATAAACTCTGTGGTTAGCACCCACCGGCAGCCAAGCTCCCTCCCTCCCTCTGCCCCCAGCGCCTCCCAATGGCCAGCAGCCCTGTCGATCAACTCCTTCCCCTCCCTCACAGCACCTCTCGCCTATGCGGGTCAGATATTCCACGGCATGCAGGAGGCGATGTGAGGGAGGGGGAGGCGTGGGGATGGGGCACGCTTGGAGGAGGGAGGGGGAACTGGGTGGGAAGAGGTGGGAAAGAGGAGAGTTAGGGCAGGAAGAGGCGGGGTGTGGGTGAGAGCTTGGGGGAAGGAGTGAAGTGGGGGTTTGGGAGAAGAGGCAGAGTGGGGGTAGGAAGAGGTGGGGCAAGAGACTGGGGGAAGGAGTGGAGTGGGAGCGGGGTCTGGGGTTGAGCACCCCCAGACAGAGCCGTCCCTCGAGTACGACAAATTCAGGCGACTGCTCCGAGCCCCATGCTTTGGGGGGCCCTGCGGGTCGGAACGATTGGCTGGCACAGTCAGTCCCGGAAGTGATGGGTTGGTCCCAGGAGTAACGGACTCGTCACTTCCACCCCAGGCCCCACACCCCGCTTGGGACAGCCCTGCCCCCAGAGAAAGTTGGAAGCCGGCCCCTGTGACTAAACTTAACTAGTCATCATCTCCTATGAATCTCTCCTTAATGGAATTGTTTTCATTTCCTGTTTTCAGAGCTCCTCTAATTCTGTTAGACCAGTGGTCACCAAACTATGGGGTGTGCCCCCCTAAGGGAGCATGGAGGATCATCCAGGGGGAAGTGGCAGAGGCCGGCCATCCCCAACGTGGGGTGGGGAGGGAACGCCACCCAGCCCTGCTCTGCCCCCAGCTCCACTCCAACCCCACTCCCGGTCCCAGCTCCTGGCTGCAGCTCCAGCTCCACTCCTGGCCTTTACCCCAACTCAGCTCCCAGCCCCGGCCACAGCTTGGCTTCCGGCCTGGGGACCTCAGACACATTCCATTACTGGTGGGGAGGAGCACGAGAGGAAAAGTTTGGGCACCCTGTGTTAGACCCGTTTAGATATGGAAATAAGCAAAAGTTATTATTTGTATGATTGTAGCACCTGGGAGCCCTAGTCATGGACCCAGACCCCATTGTGCTAGGCACCGCACAAACACATAACATTCCTTGTCACAAAGAGCTAAGTATCCAGCAACAAACAGATGGATACAGACAGAGCTGGGAGTCCAAGGAAACAATAAGGCAACATTGGCCAGCATGATAAGCAATGATCTCAGCTCATCAATAGCCTAACCATTGTCAAGTATTTTTGTAAGCACCATGGTAAAGGAGAATTTTAAGGAAAATAGTGAAAACACTATTCAGGGTAAAGACATACTATGAACGTATCTAATGGAATTATACACTTTTCAGCATTAATCTATATCCCTTCCTTAATAGAACTTCATATTTTATTGCTATGCAGTGTGCCAGCTTTGTTTTATAGGGACCAGATTACTACGACAAACACTTCATTTGTGACTGCTGTCAGGTTTGAACACAGGTTTGCAGAGATGAAAACCTGGTGTTTTAATCCACAATGACAGCTTGACTCTTGCTAAATTGAACATAATAACCCAGGGTTAGATTGCTACTTTCCCTGTGCCTCCGCACTGCAGGGGATCGAAGAAGCATGGGGGGAAAGATCCTTCCCTAATCATTGCATTCCCCACATAAGGGCTAATAACAAGTCTTTGTGCTTAAGATATGCAAGGACTGCAAGCTAGTGCTCAGAGCAAAGCAATTCCCTCCCACCTCCCCCCAAAATACCAGCATACAAAACTGGCCTGTTGTTGGTATGAATTCAGAGTGTATCCTATCCAAAGGGCTAGCCGCAATGGTCTGCTCAGTGAGGGTTATGGATTAAGGGACATATTTGCAAAAGTATTTAGGAACCTAAAGATGCAGAAAGGAGCCTAACAGAGTTTACAAAAGCACCTAAACAGGTTAAACATCTAACTCACTTAGGTGGTTTAGTAAATCCCACTAGGTGTCCATCTGTATCTCTAGCAGCCTAAATATCTTTGCAAATCTAAGTCTACAATTTAGTACTAAAAATTAAAACTCAGTACAGTATTTTCAAGACTTTTGAAGGCTAATCATTCCTTCATGAGAATGAAGTCAACCATCACACTAAAAACCTGATCCTCAATTTGGCAAGCAACCATCTTCATCTCTGCAAAATTACTGTTCAGTATACCTTCTATTTTCTACTCAGCTTCCTCAAATTTCTGACAATCACTCTACAGAAAACTGATCACTTCCTTCCTTTGTTAATTTGTGTAGATAAAACCTCTCATTCTGCATCAAACAGAGCATGTAATGCTCAATTTTCTTGTTTTGTTGTTCTTGGGGTTGTTTTAGTTTCTTCTGCTACTAATCTCATTACTTGCTTTCACTCAGTTTCTCCTGTTTTACCATGTTCAGGTTTTCTAACTGGCCTTAATCTAGGCTCCTTGTAACTCTGCTTCACCATATAGCCTTTTCCAGCATTATATGCATTCAATTCCTTCTACTAAAAACCAAAACTAGACTCCCATGCCACAATTTATTGGCATTTACAAGATCCAGATAGAATTTGCAGGAATGTGTGTGTGTAACTGTGAGAGATTTCTATGGCAGTAAAATGCTTTATGAAGCCCACACTATGAATCCCCAGAAATTCACCATATTTTTCAGCAGTTGAAACTAAGTCAGTAATATAACATTGCTGCCAACATTAGCCCACTATGGTTAACGCAAACGCAGTGAGCTCATACTCATCTACTTATCACCAGTTCATCATCATCCTGACAACTGTGAAATCTTGAAAATTTGCTATAACAATGTTATTCAATTGAAACTACATTTCAATCTAAATCTAAACGTTCCATAGTTACATTTTGTTAAATGTATTGACACTGACAATCTTATAAGGGCTGTAGTAGGTTTTTTTCTGCTGCATGCAGTTTGTACATGAGCAAAATCCAGTCCCAGAACATATAAAGGTATCTATACTTGGGAAACTGCTTTTTTTTTTTTTTTTTTTTAAAAAAGGTAAATAAACACATTGTACTGGGAAATTGGGTCACAGACAATCTGTGAGGCAATGGACCTCATAGAATATCAGGGTTGGAAGGGACCCCAGAAGGTCATCTAGTCCAACCCCCTGCTCAAAGCAGGACCAATTCCCAGTTAAATCATCCCAGCCAGGGCTTTGTCAAGCCTGACCTTAAAAACCTCTAAGGAAGGAGATTCTACCACCTCCCTAGGTAACGCATTCCAGTGTTTCACCACCCTCTTAGTGAAAAAGTTTTTCCTAATATCCAATCTATACCTCCCCCACTGCAACTTGAGACCATTACTCCTCGTTCTGTCATCTGCTACCATTGAGAACAGTCTAGAGCCATCCTCTTTGGAACCCTCTTTCAGGTAGTTGAAAGCAGCTATCAAATCCCCCCTCATTCTTCAAAAGAATAAAAGAACCTTTATGAGTTTCAGTAAAATAAAAGGAAAAACTGTGCCAATACTGGATCTCTAGGGATTGTTTAAAACTTCAGAAAAAGGTACGTACCAAAAAAAACCCCAGCACTATAATACGAGCCTTCAAGCCTCTAAAATGTATTGTCTTCTGTTAAAGCAGATAACCAGTATTTCCATCTGTCTAAAACATATCTGATAATAAGACCTACTCTTTCAATGTATGGATGAAAATGGGATTAAAACTGGGAGGGCGAAGGGGTGGTGGGAGAGACACACACACCTACCAAACTAGAAGAAATGCTTCATTAACCCTGACTATCCAGCAAGCGACAGGGTGAGAGGGAAACAGAAGCGCGCAGTGGTGGCAGGGTCTTGGAGGAAGAGGTGGAGCAGGGGTAGGGCCTTGAAGGTGCGGTTACCAGCAATTAGAAACGTGGCAACCCTAAGTCCAAAGTGGGTTGGGAAAGAGGATTCCACCCCCTCCCACTCTGTTCTGACTGTTCTGCCCACTCACCATGTGTACATAGCCTGATTGTCAGAGTGGTGACGGGGAACAGACATGGTTCGAAGCAACTACATAAACTTGTCTAAGAGTCTAAAAAGGTTACAATGTTCTGAAGCAAATCAGTTTTAATAACTGAAAGTTGTGGAGCAAATACGTTTAGAACCATATGTCTGCATTATAGTCAGCATTTCAGGAACTAATGGGGGCGACAGTTCAACATTAAAATGGATCCATTACAATTTAAAGTGATTTAATCAGATTAAGATCCTGGAAGAATAGAAATTCCTTTATGCGCAACTGAGTCCTAACTGATTCTACAGTCCCAGCCTCATGTGAAAAAGTAATTTAAGTAATTTATGGAAGAGATTAATAAGATCTGGAACCCATTTTCAAAACTTTATAGGAAAATTCATAGAGATGTAGCACAATTTAACATATGGTTTTATTGTATTAAGTGCAAGGAAGAAAAATGTGATTTGTGCATCGGTTCTTAAGGAAAGGCTCTTAAGAGGCTGGTATTTTTATTTCAATTCTAAACACACACACATATATATGCATGTGGAGACTAGAGGCAGTAGTGCAGTCTAGTGGATAGGGCACTGGACAGGGAGTTGGAAGACATGGATATCATTCCCAGTTCAGCTGCTGCCCTGCTGTGTGACACTGAACAAGTCCCTTTACCTTTTTGTTACTCAGTTTCCTCACCCCCACCTGTTGTCTAACTCATCTGTTTAGACCGGGGTGGGAAAACTACGGCCCGCGGGCCGAATCCGGCCCATCGGACCTTTTAATCCAGCCCTCGAGCTCCCGTTGTGGAATGGGGTTGGGAGCTTTCCCAGCGCAGGATCGGGGGCTTGCCTTGCTCCACTCCGTGCGTGCAGCAGTTCTGCACAGCTCCCGGAAGCAGGGGCAGCCAGTGGGTGCTGCATGCTGCCCCAAGCGCCAGCTCTGCAGCTCCCATTGGCCAGGAACTGCAGCCAATGGGAGCTGCGGGGGTGGTACCTGAGGACGAGGCAGAGCACAGAGCGGCATGGCCCCTACTCCACATGGGAGCCGGAGGGGGGACAGGCCACTGTTTCCAGGAGCCGCTTCAGGTAAGCGCCGCCCGGATCCTGCACCCCTGAGCCCCCCTGCACCCCAACATCCTGCCCCAGCCCTGATCGCCCTCCAAACCCTTTGATCCCAGCCCAGAGCACCCTCCTGCACCCCAAACCCCTCATCCCCAGCCCCACCCCAGAGTCTGCACCCCCAGCCGCAGACCTCATCCCCCTGTGCGCCCCAATGCCCTGCCCCAGCTGGCCCTCCATACAATTTCTATACCGAGATGTGGCCCTCAGGCCAAAAAGTTTGCCCACCCCTGCTGTAAGCTTTCTGAGGCAGGAATTCTCTCTCGCTGTGTATATGCACTGGGCTTGGCACAATGGGGCCCTGATCTTGACTGTGGCCTGAATGCATTACTTTAACACAGATAACAAGAGCAGCATTCTACAGAACCTTGTCTGAATTTTTAAAAATATATATTTTATATGGATGAATTTGGTTTACATTGACATAGTTCATTCAATTTTGGAGGAAAATTTAGCTTATGTTTTTAATCGCTTAATTATCTGTTTTGATTTCCATAAGGAAGTAAAATATTTGTTATTTTTTAAAGTTCAAACAAAAATGTGTTCCCTAATTCACACCAAGGCCTACAGTCAAGTTTTTCAAACCTCTAATAGAGTTTGGGTGCCTCAATTTTTGGGTGCCCAACTTAAGACACCTTCAAGGGGCCTGGTTTCGGAGGATGGGTGCGAAGCACTTTTTTAAAAACGAGGCCCCTTTTAGATTTATCTAATCTGTAACACCAAAACTGGGACAACCATTAGGGTTTTTAAACTCTTGGCGTACATGCATGCAGGGTTTCATGACATTTAGACAGAATGCTAATAGGATTTTATTCTTCAAAAATGAAAAAAAAAACAATTTAAAAGTTACTCTGTTGCAATTAGATTGGACAAGGCTCTAGCAAACACGCAACACCAAATATTTATTTATTTGTGAGAGATCAACTAGGGGACCCAATAGGGCTTTTCCATTCTGTAACTCTATGATTCTATAAACAAAGAAGGTTAATATAGTGTGACAGGGTCGGGCTAGATGGCTATAGGACAGTAATAGAAGACAGATATATTAGCCCCAGGCTAAGTAGGTCCCTTTTCCCTGAGTAAGGGAACAGGGAAGGTTCCAGAACAATCAGGAACCTTCTGGAGACAATTAAGACAGAATCATAGAATCATAGAATATCAGGGTTGGAAGGGACCCCTGAAGGTCATCTAGTCCAACCCCCTGCTCGAAGCAGGACCAATTCCCAGTTAAATCATCCCAGCCAGGGCTTTGTCAAGCCTGACCTTAAAAACCTCTAAGGAAGGAGATTCTACCACCTCCCTAGGTAACGCATTCCAGTGTTTCACCACCCTCGTAGTGAAAAAGTTTTTCCTAATATCCAATCTAAACCTCCCCCACTGCAACTTGAGACCATTACTCCTCGTTCTGTCATCTGCTACCATTGAGAACAGTCTAGAGCCATCCTCTTTGGAACCCCCTTTCAGGTAGTTGAAAGCAGCTATCAAATCCCCCCTCATTCTTCTCTTCTGCAGGCTAAACAATCCCAGCTCCCTCAGTCTCTCCTCATAAGTCATGTGTTCTAGACCCCTAATCATTTTTGTTGCCCTTCGCTGGACTCTCTCCAATTTATCCACATCCTTCTTGTAGTGTGGGGCCCAAAACTGGACACAGTACACCAGATGAGGCCTCACCAATGTCGAATAGAGGGGAACGATCACGTCCCTCGATCTGCTCGCTATGCCCCTACTTATACATCCCAAAATGCCATTGGCCTTCTTGGCAACAAGGGCACACTGCTGACTCATATCCAGCTTCTCGTCCACTGTCACCCCTAGGTCCTTTTCCGCAGAACTGCTGCCTAGCCATTCGGTCCCTAGTCTGTAGCGGTGCATTGGATTCTTCCATCCTAAGTGCAGGACCCTGCACTTATCCTTGTTGAACCGCATCAGATTTCTTTTGGCCCAATCCTCCAATTTGTCTAGGTCCTTCTGTATCCTATCCCTCCCCTCCAGCGTATCTACCACTCCTCCCAGTTTAGTATCATCCGCAAATTTGCTGAGAGTGCAATCCACACCATCCTCCAGATCATTTATGAAGATATTGAACAAAACCGGCCCCAGGACCGACCCCTGGGGCACTCCACTTGACACCGGCTGCCAACTAGACATGGAGCCATTGATCACTACCCGTTGAGCCCGACAATCTAGCCAGCTTTCTACCCACCTTAGTGCATTCATCCAGCCCATACTTCCTTAACTTGCTGACAAGAATACTGTGGGAGTATTAGAGGCTGATTAGAACACCTGCAGTCAATCAAGAAGCTGCTAGAATCAATTAAGGCAGGCTAATCAGGGCACTTGGGTTTTAAAAAGGAGCTCACTTCAGTTTGAGGTGTGCGTGTGAGGAGCTGGGAGTAAGAGGCACTAGGAGCTGAGAGTGAGAACGCTGACTGTTGGAGGACTGAGGTGTACAAGCATTATCGGACAGCAGGAGGAAGGTCCTATGGTGAGGATAAAGAAGGTGTTGGGAAGAGGCCATGGGGAAGTAGCCCAGGGAGTTGTAGCTGTCGCACAGCTGTTCCAGGAGGCACTCTAGACAGCTGCATTCCACAGGGCCCTGGGCTGGAACACGGAGTAGAGAGCGGGCCCGGGTTCCCCCCAAACCTCCCAACTCCTGATCAGACACAGGAGGAGTTGACCTGGACTGTGGGTTCCCAAAAATGGCCAAACTGAGGGCTGCTGTAAAGCTCCAAGGGGAGCAAATCCGCCAACAAGCGCAAGACCCACCAAGGTAGAGGAGGAACTTTGTCACAATAGTTTCATGACATACAGAATATTTAACAAAAATATCTTATGTTTTAAATATTTGTGTGTGAAGTCAATGCTTATGAAGGTGCTTGAATACTCAGCAGAGCAAAGTCCTCTGTCTATTCATACAGCAGGCACAGCATGGGAAGAAAAATGCAAGCTTCTTTCAGCCCCGGTGGGATAACAGACTTCTATGGTTAGGTCATCCTTCGTAACTATTCACAACTTGACCTCATTAATGAAACTGTTAGGAAGTCTCAGGGATTTTTAAACCTTTTTATGAAGGCAAAGTTACAATAAAACATTAATATAGTACATGGTACGTTGCTTCTTTAGGATCACGTTAATATTCAAAGAACCTGGCTAAAGATTCTGATTTGCTTGCTGGGGAGTCCACACTCCTGTCAGTATGCTAAAAAGAGCAACCAAATTTCTAAATACCTGTCCTCTTTTTGGTGCTCCTCTTGTGTATGCACTTGGTGTGAAACCTCTTCCGTTCCAAAGGCAGAATAAAATAATAAGAACTGGAGGAATGGATCAAATATGAAATTTCTTGACTAACTGTGATAGTTCTGGTGTCAATTTTTGCTACATGGATACCTGTCCACTAGAGACTGGACTGAAAGCAGCATCATTTTGCATAGGACACTAAAGCAACATCAATAGATACCAATGCTAGGCCATGACTAACCAGGGATGCAGTGAAGTGAAAAGCTCTATATTCCACTACCAATTCCCTCTAGGAGGCTCACCAGCCTCTGCGTACTCTGTATACTCTGCAAGCCCAATGAAACTACTGCCCCATCACCTCTCTCTTCTCTGAAAGTTATTTGGCTCTGGTAGAGCTCTCTGCTTTGATTGGCATATGAATGCCCAACAAAGCCCAGCAAATGACCCTCCAGAGCTCATTTTATAATTTAAAATTTTAAAAAGCCACAGCAAAACAACTCCAATATCAATCCAACCTACTTTCCAAAAATAACCAAAGAAACCATCCATCCCTGAAAACTGGAAAAATATACAAAATTTGATCAAACTGTTTCTGAGATATGACGTACCAAGGGGCGGGGGAGGAGGGGAACGGGAGAGAGAGTTAACCAGGTATTTTTTTCTTTAAAGCGAAAAATCTTATATCTAAAAAAACGCCTTGCCCAACTGCCTTGTACTGTTCCAGAACAATTTTCCTCTGGCAGAAGACTCCACATGAGAAACTTCAGGCACATTTGGTTTCATTTAGGCAAAGCCAGAGAAGAGGTCAAAATTGGTCATATAATGGAAAGCAAGTCACAGCTACTGCCTTTCCATAAACAGCAAGGAAATCTGGTTGTAAGTCAATATTTATTTATAGCCAGCATTTATTTTTAGGTATTTATTTTAGTCACTAGAAAACAATTCTTTGAGCAGGGGGTTGGACTAGATGACCTTCTGGGGTCCCTTCCAACCCTGATATTCTATGATTCTATGAATTGCATCTAAGAAATATTTATTACTATCTGCAACATTTTTTATGGCATCTGTCAAAGCAAGTATTTTGTGACTCCTTGCAACTTATCTATGTTCACTATCTGTGTGCACACGCACACACTGCTTTCATTGCAATAGTACTGAAGCACCTGGAAGACCTGTTATGTTTCTAGCTAATGATAATGGACCTAATCCTGAGGTCCACACTCAGTTTGTACTTGGTCCTTACTCAAGTGAAACTCCCACAGGGCCAACACCTGACCTCACTGAGTATTTTTTGCATATAATCATAATGAACTGATCACTGCTGGTGAAATACGGTATCTTTCAAGTCCCTCACCCCAAGACATTGTCCCATATTCTGAAGCCAAACTCCCACATTCCATTTAGAAATGGGAAAGGCTAACTAATGATCCTTTTAAAAAAATGTAATTTTTTTATTTCACATGTGAAGATTTATGAAACAGAAATTACATAGATTTTTCTTTGTAGGCTAAAGCCTGATACCTTTCCAGGTTTTACTCCTTTCTTACTCAAAATTCTGCGCCATTTAGACTGATGTGTAAAATTCTCAGTGGTTGGCTCTTATTTCGCAGAACTATTTCCCTTTAATATTGAGATTTCCTTTCACTAATGTTTTCTGTATTTCTCCCCTTCTCTTCAACTCTACTAATTTGTTCCACATTTGGGGCTATGTACTGAACTGAACCTAGTCCATACACTCCACTCCTCCTGGCATCAATACACCACGGTACTTATATAGACCCCACCACCAAAGTATCTGACAACCTCCCAGGTTTTTATTGATTTATCCTTGGAACACTCCCTGTGAGGTAGGGAATTACTACCCACCACATTTTACAGACTGGGAATGAATTACAGAGAAATTATGTGATTTACCCATGGTCACACTGGAAGTCTGTGGCAGCAGCACATAGAGAGTGAGCGTAATAGGTTGCCTTTAGACACGCAGGGCTTTTCCAGGCCAGGAAAATTAGTATGGCCAACAAAGGCCTGGTCTCCACTTAAAGTTTAGGTCAACATAGTTATGTTGGTCGGGGGTGTGAAATATCTACACCCCTAACTAACAGCCATGCTGACCTAACCCACAGTGTAGGTGCAGGTAGAATGCTTCCATCAAAGTAGCTACTGTCATTTGGGGAGGTGGTACTCCTACACGGATGGAAAAAAGCCCTTCCATCAGCGTAGGCTGCATCTACACTAAGGGATTATGATGCTTTAGCTACTGTGATGTAGCTATGCCAGTATAGTCCCAGTAGAGTAGACATATGCAAAGACAAAAAGAAAAGGAGTACTTGTGGCACCTTAGAGACTAACAAATTTATTTGAGCATGAGCTTTCGTGAGCTACAGCTCACTTCATCGGATGCATTCAGATGTAGCTCACGAAAGCTTATGCTCAAATAAATTGGTTAGTCTCTAAGGTGCCACAAGTACTTCTTTTCTTTTTGCGAATACAGACTAACACGGCTGCTACTCTGAAACATATGCAAAGACAGTGATTTTTTACAAATATATAGCTTGGTGTGGTCAATGCTATGGGCTAGCTAACTTACAGCTAATATTTTTAGACATCACTTTGTATAGACTAGGTGCTAAGTGGCATTTAAAAACATGTTAACTAACAAGTGTTGGCTAACATTTTAAAACCACCATGCATTTTTGCAGTCTACACAACACCACATTTACTGTCTAGGCCTTGTCTAGGCTCGGATTTGGAAGGTTAGCTAACATGCTTAGTGCAGATAAGGCACTGTGCACTTGTCTTTGTTAGGAGAAAAAAGGTGGGGTTTTTACCACATGGGAGATGGAGGTAAACCCAAGGTTCCCCTTTGCATTTATCTCAACCTTCTAACGTATGTGAAAACTGCAAACTGCTTTGTCCACACTAGGATTTGACGCATGTTAGACAACATATTAGATAACACATGGTTTAAAAACCCACCTTTTTTCCCCAAACAAGGCTGTTCACATGTACTAGCCAGCACCTTCCAAATCTTAGTCCAGATAAGGCCCTATTTGGTGGAAAAGCCTGGATGGGTACACATTTCCTTGGTAGGACTGAGACAAAGCTACCATAAATAATAACATTAACTGCTTTGAAAACAGGTTTATTTCCCCTCCCAAATGAAGTGGCACCAGCAGCTGATCTCATTTTTTCCATATGTCTTTTACTTAGCTCCCTGCAGAAATACAAGAGCCTGTGTTAAAAACTGCTGTCAATATTATCAGACCGACAGAGTTCAACCCCACATTACCTTTCAGATGAAAGCACATAGATATTTTCCAAAGCTCTCTCTACTAAATTACAGGGCTTAGATGAGCCCGCTGTCCTACTCCCCATATAAAGTCTGAAGAAGCACTGAATAGTGCACAGTAGGCTAAATATTCATAGCTCCCCACCCAAATCCTCCTGGATCTTCCCCCCTCCAACAGTAAAGAAGCCCTGAGGACAAAAATTGAGGAAAGCATTCTCAGAGATCAAGAATTATTGAGCATGCAAGATGCATACATAATCACAGCTTCTTGAAGTCCAAGTGCTACCTGGACAGATGAACAAAACAGCATGTTATTCTATGAACCATTGATTATCTTCATATTTTGCCACTCAGGACATGGTTATTTCCTGTTGCACAGAGTGGGTGAATTCCTTGTCTTCCAATACAAGCCAGATGATTCACATTAGGCTAGTGATGTTAATGTCTTTAGAAATGCTGCCAGTGCCATAATGCAGCAGAGCTTTCAATGGGTGTAAGTTTTCTGTAAAGTGCATAATGGTTTTGCTGTTCTTAATGGTATGCCTTACTCTATCCCAAGATATTTTAAGTTGCTTACTGCAGTCATAGTCTACTAAGACCATTATCAACCATTCTGTCTGTATTAAAAGGGATCCCAATGCCATGACTACCATCCCATTGCAATCAGCTCATCAATATAGATAAGAGCTAGAAGCTTGATATTGATCGCTGCATCTAATGGACTCATTATGCAGAGTTCATTGTGACCTTAAAACAATTCCACATTGGATACTCACCCAGGTCCTTATTCAAAACAACAATCTGAATTATTGGGGGGGAAGAGGGAGGAAGAGTAAAAAATGATGAGACCGCTGCTGTACTTTAATTAGCAGTGCAGTGATAAGGTGGACTTTTTTGAGGCCTGCGTGAGGTGTTATGCAACACTATAGGCCCTATCCTGAACTAACAAGCAGCCAGTGTTCCCACACAGCATGAAACGGAAGTTAATAGTAACTGGTCGTTATTAGTGTTCATTATGGCAAAACAATCTAACTGTGTTATAGCCTACCGCTGCCTCAGTGAACTGGACTCATTCTGCTTGCTGTTTTCTGCACAATATTCAGTCCATGCTCACCAAAATTGTGGTTGTTGTATAACATCTTTAAATGTCACAGTAATTCAGCAAAACAAAATCTATTCCCTTCCCTACAGAAAAGCAGCACAAAGGTAAAGGATGAATGCATTTGGCAAATATTTTCCAATTAAAATATTTTTTTCTGCTCAGCACGTCTGCATTTATCAATACACACAAGCATTCATCTAGAAAAGAAGAATACAAAATACTATGAAATGTGCTTTGACGTGCCTTGGACCTGACCTTGTTAATACCTGACCTTGCCTGGAAGAACTCGGCTATGGACAATGCACTTTATCTAAGTTTCTCACTCCTTATTACACTTTAATGAACCATGAAGACAATGGAAGCTTTGAACGGTTAGTTGCAGTTATTGTGGTAGAGCCATATAGTTATTTCTCAAGAACTGTACTGCAAGTACACAAATCTCTCTTCCCTGATTGGGCACTATAATCCTTGTACACTAAGTGGATCAATCAGAATTGCCAAATAAGTTGCTTGAGCAAAAACATCACCTTAACTTCTCCATCCGTTCAGCAGACGTAGAAAGGTATAGGAAAGAAAGAAAGACGTAGAAAGCAGACTACAAAAGGTATAGGAAAGAAAAGAAAAACAGAGCTAAGAAAGTACTGAAAGAGGAACAGTTTTATAAAACGAGTGACATACTTCTCTTGTTTCCCGCTTTTGGGTTCAATCCTGCTCTCACTGAAATCAATGAGAGTCGTGCTTGTGAAATCAGAGTTTGGACTTTAACCAGAAGGTTACAATGTGAGGCCTAAATTTCTTGATAACAGTTTCCTTAGTTCTCCAATTACTTAGATTTACTTAGTATGATATTTCAGAAGCCTCTTTCCCTTTAACATGGCACTTTCAAAATGTAAATATATCAAAAAGACGGCTAAGAGGTGAATTGATCATGCTCTATAGGTACCTATATGGGGAGAACATTTCTGATAATAAAGGGCTATTTAATTTAGCAGACAAAGGTATAACAAGATCCAGTGGTTGGTAACTGGAGCTAGATACATTCAGATTAGAAATAAGATGCTCATTTTTAAGTGAGGGTAGTTAACCATTGGAACAATTTACCTTAGAACATAGTGGATTTGCTGTCAATTGATGTCTTTTAATCATGACCGTCTTTCTAAAAGATATATGTTTTAACTCAACCAGAACCTATAAGCTTAATGCAGGAATCACTTGGTGAAATCCTTCTGTGGCAGAAATGGGGGTGCAATAATTTATAAATGCTGTGTATGACCTTGATATTGGGATCTTTACTGTATGATTAAAGAGTTAAAAAGACACTCTGACAACAGGCAGATACAGTTGTCAGGGCGCCATTCTGGAAACAGATTTGCAACCAGAGATGTCCTCCAGCATGTGTGAAGAACTTAGGCCAGCCTAGGCTTCCACTGGAGGGTTGATAGGCCTTTAGGTAAGACAGACATGCATATAGACAGTTTTAAAATCCTTTTTTTCCATATGTTATGCTTTATCATGTGGATAGTAGACATAAAGCTGGCGTAGTAATCCTAATGTTGAATGAAACAGAGCAGGCACTGACTGAATGGGAATCAGTCCATAAAAGAATTAGAGACCGCTTTCAAACTAGATTCTTCAAACTAACAGTCATATTATGCTATGCACCAACCAATGAAAACCCAAATCATAAAAAGCATCTTTGTCTTATCTGTCTCAGGATGTGTTAACCAAAGTCCCAAAATATGATGATATAGTGACTATGGGTGATTTTAATGCAAAGACTGAAAGTAACATTAATGGGCTGGACAAAGTCATGGGCAAATGTGGCAGGGGTTTGGACATGAACCTAAATGGTGAAAAATTATTAGAAATTTGCAGGGTGAACAACCTAATGATAGGTTAAACAATATTTCCTCATAAAGAAACCCATAAAGCAACATGGTACTCCCCAAACGGCACTACAAAAAAACCAGATAGATCACTTCTGCATTCCAAGAACTTTTTGCTACTTGTTGGCAGATATACATGCATACAAGGCGGCAGATCTGGGCAGATCCATAACCTTTGTATCACTAAACTGAAGATCAAGTTAAAGAGGATGAAGAAGGTAAAAATACAACTGTGCATTATCAATTAAAAGATCAAACACAAAAAGCTTCTCAGGCTGAACTGAAGAACAGGTTCAGCATTCTAAAGGAGTTAACTGAAGAAAACCAAGACATTGATAGTCTTTGTGAAGACATCACCAAGTGCAACCTAGAAGATGCAAAGACAGTTCTATCATCATCAAAATCTAAAAGGGAAGAATGGATTAGCGGCGCTACCTGGGCAGCAGTGGAAATGAGAAGTTTAAAGCAAAAACGTATGAGTGCTAATATAAACGGACCTCTCAGAGTAGAGTTATTGTGTTATCATTTGAAATACATCCAAGGGTCATCCCGGGATAAAAAGTAAAATGGTAGACAAGATAATACAACTGGTAGTAAAAACAAACCAAACCAACTACACCTTACAACTTAACAGGGATTTTATTTAAAGTAGAACAAACAACACTGGATTTCACCTACTTACAATAACAAATATATATGAAGAACACATATAATAAAAAAAATAATGATTCTGAACCTTTGGAGTTGGCAATATGGATAATTATAATGGTCCCTTTTGGCCTTAAAATCCATTAAGCTATGAAATTCCAAAATACCAGGAAATAAGTTCTTCCTGCTGACTTTATGAAGATCCAGGGTCACAGAATTAGGCCACAGTTGTGGAATAGGGTAGTCCTAAAACAACTTGCATAGCACTCATCTTCACATTGTATTAGTGTATTCTATCTTTTTTATTAATATGCCAAATTTAGGTTTTATAGTGCAATTTGTTGTATGCACACTTGATTTCAATTAGGATGGGAATTGATATAAATGTACTTTATACAAGTTTTTCTTGCACTTTTAATAAAAAGACAAATTTACATATAAGAAGTTAAGAGGTAAAGTTGATTATTTTAAAGGTTTGAATAAAAATGGTTATTTCCATTTTAGTTGACAAGTGTGGAAATTGTTACTTTATAAAATGGCTTAAATATCTCCTAGACTGGAATATTGGGAGCTTTCATTCATACTTAAAAAGTAAAATAAATTCAGTATTAAGTGCCCCAATGATTAAAAAAATAATTCCTCTGTTCTTTAGTCTGTCTGTAAATGCTTTCAGTTTTTATAGACATTTCAGTGTGGAAGTGATCACTACTTTGGGCCTGCACTCTGCCAGAGGATTTAACAATTCAACCGTATTTGATTATGTTTAGCAGAGCTTTAATCTTCCACACTGGGAGCTAAATCTCTCTCAGGTGTAACTCTATTTAGTTCAAGGAAGTTACTGGGGATAAATTTGCCCTTGAAACTCCTATTTGGAAATCTGAAGCTCTCAAAAATGTGAAGCACTTAACAAATTGAAATCAAACCACAGACACACATGGCCAAAAGCTTGAGGTGATTAATCAAGGCCAGATTCCGCCAAACTTAGTGACACTGAGTAGCTCTTTATCCTATGTGTAGTCCCATTGCAACTACAGTGACATCTTCTTCCACCCTTACTCAAGTAGCAACTTACGCAATGATTAGCCCCATTGATTTCAATCAGATTATTCATGGAGAAAAAGTACCATGTCAATAAGGATGGCAGAAGCTGGCCCTCAGTTGTGACTCAGACAGGCTCTCACTGATGTCATACAGCTTTCTGCCTGACTAAGGACCGACTAAAAACTGAGCAAAGGCCTTAGGATTTGGCTCATATTGTACAGTCCTCTAAGCCAACTGCTTCTAATGTGAAATAGTTGATTAGAGAATCTCAAACACACTCCAAATTTCACAGAAACACAATGTGCTTAAACAGAGGCTGCCTTTTTATTATTATTCCAAACAACATCAGAAGTGCGAACAAATTAGCATTTTTGCTGCAGTCACGTTTCAAATTTTGGCCCCCAAAACATAATTTACCTCATTAAAGTCGTAGGTGTGCAGTTCACCTCCGAACAGAATGAAAAACCGTTCTTTTCCTGTCTCAGAAATTTGGTGCAATTAAGCATTTGTGACCTGAAAGAGCAACATTTGTTTCCACCTTATTCTGCAGACAAGGAACAAAAATTAAAAATGCATAGCACACAGTCCTTGTCATCTGCATTGCTTTCTACCATACAGACCTCTTAACATTGAATTTTGGGCATCTGATTTACATCATTTTATAAATGTGTGTTGATAACTCCAAATAGCTGCTCTATAAAATTTCAAATACAAATCTGCTCTGTTGCTGCCCGTTAAACTCCAGTGTCCCTGGACAGAGTGATTTTAAACACTTTTGGAAGCTGCAAGATGTGGTCATGGAAGAAAAATTATAGCTGCCCAAATGAAGTTGCCTAGCATGACTTTGGGCCTGCTGACTAAGAGGGTATGAACACAGGAAGAAATCTTTCATTTAAAGGAAGATACAGTTTCAAGGTCCTGTGACTAATAGAGTAATAAAGGTGCCTGACAAAGATATTTTTCCGCTTACTAAGGCTTTGTCTACACTTGCCATTGAACAACAAAACTTTTGTCGTTCAGAGGTGTTAATCCCCCACCCCCCGAAAGACAAAAGTTTTGCTGTGAATAGCGCATTGCAGGTAGAAGTATTTTGTCGGGAAAAGAGCCAACAAACAGCCGCTACACTGCCTGACTTTTAGCGACATGGCTGTATCAACACAGCCATGTCGCTAAAAGCTGCATAATGTAGACAAAGCCTTACACAATTAATAAGCACAGATTAATTACATCAAAATTCAGGTGAATGTCTAAACTGACTCTCAATTGATTCAATTGACTCTCAATTGTTCTGTGCTCAGAACTAAGCTGGAAATAGTCCTTCTTGTTCAAGCAATCGAGGCTTAACTTGCAACTCTGTCAGTTGCTTTTTCCTTTGGAATCTACACATCAGACGCAACAAGCCAAGCCAAATCACATGTTCCGACTCAAATGGCCAAAGGAGAAAGAGCAACCAAGGTTTGCCTGGACAAGGACACATAGTATCCAGTCCAGTCCATGTGATCTTACACTGTGGAGTAGAGCAAACCCACAGAGAAAGTTGCAGCCCTGTGAAAATGGACACACAATGTCCTCCCTACTATCTTCTCTTTCACACACCCACACAGACACCCCTGCTCCTCTATCATCAATAAAGTTCCGCTGTCTCCATCAGTATAGTTCCCACTATGTGCTCTGCTTCCCTCTATGGAGTCTCAGAGTCCAGCTAGGGCAGAAAGCCAACAGCAGCACAGGTACAGATCCTTACATGCCAGGATGACTGTGGGGAGAGAGGCAGAGGCTACAGGGCAGCAAGGAGAGGCTGCAGCTCACCTACCTACCTTTGGATCTGTAAGGTGTGGGATCCCTTTGGATCTGTAACCCTCCACTCACTGTTCAAACCTCCTTCCTCATGATGGCTCTGTGGCCTGGGAAAAATGCTATGCTGAATCCACAGATCTATTTCTTGGCAATGAAAGCATTCCCCTCCACATACATGTATACAGGTGGGAAGGTCATGGGCCAAGATCAGTAACTTTAACCAAAATCCTTGAGAGGATGACAAGCTTTTGCCCTGCAGAATGGCTGCATTCAACACTATTAGTACTGGATTCTCTGGAAGCAAGGGAGTACCCCTGGGCAGAGGAGCCAATCCTGCAAGATGACAAATATCTTGCAGGAGGTGCTAAGCACCTTGCAAGATGTGGCCATAATGGTTCAATTCCATCCTCAGGCATAATACCCACTGCAGTCAAAAGGACTTGTGGCCATGTAGCTGAGGTCACAATTGGGCTTTTTGGCCCCCTGAAACCAATAGGAGTCTTTCCACTGATATCAATGGGCTTGGGACTAGGCCCTATGTAACACATGTCCAGTATCCTCTACTAAATGCCATTAAATCCTTTTCTGCGAGAAGCTGTTATCTAATAATGTACTGAGTGTGAATTACCTCCAAAACACTTTCAAATCCCTGTGTAACAAGATGCGACTTTTTCCTGATACCTTTATCTTTAATTTTAATATTTTTCATAAGAGCCCTAAACATATTAAAATTAATTGGCACCTGGAAGCAAAGAGGAAGACCTCATGGTTGCCTGTGAGGAAAAAAAAAATTCTACACAACTAATTTGGGATAGTTAAGCTCAAGGGGGGTTGCTGGGTTTTAGCAAAACGTCCACAATGAATTGGATCCAGTGGGATGGGTCTTACGTAGGTTTGCGTCATTTCAGATAAACCTACTGATGGGTAAATAATGGGTAATACTGATTTGTAATGATGCCACAGAAACTTTTCTATCTTCACAATTTTTAATTGACATTTTTATATGAATACATACAGCAAAAATGAAAAAGTGATCATAATTACACCATCAGCAACTATCAATTATTTGGATTTGTTTTGTTTCATGTAACTGAAGGTTGTTCTTAAAAAACCTCAGAGCCAGATGGTCCCATCCTTCTGCCTGTGCTATGGGAACCTAGATTTGCTGGATCTTGCTAGATGGACTTCAGAAGGGGAAACACAATTTTCCCTGACCCCTTGGATCACCACTCGCTGGAGGTGGGCAGGGTGAAGGAGTGGAGGCTTAGCTGTTCTCTATGACACTCGTTAGCCCCACACACTGGGAATCACAGATTAAGAGAAATCAGCCCAGGTTACCTGCATCTGGGCAGATTCATGGGTTTACAGAGCTGAACTTTCTTCCAGTTGTGCTTGGAGGGAATGGGATGAGTGGTGGAGTAGGGACACTGCTCCTCAGCCAAACAATGTATTGAAAATTTGGTGATTGGGCACTTGGAGTTTCCATTCCCCTCCATAGGATTTCCCCATATAACAACAGACAAGTAGAACTCCAGCAGTCTCAGAATCCTTATATTTGGCTTTCCGGAGTCAACATTCCATAGCAGGGGTGGGCAACCTCTAGCTCCGGAGCCACATGCGGCTCTTCAGAAGTTAATATGCGGCTCCTTGTATAGGCACCAACTCCGGGGCTGGAGCTACAGGCACCAACTTTCCAATGTGCCCGGGGGTGCTCACTGCTCAACCCCTGGCTCTGCCGCAGGCCCTACCCCCACTCCAACCCTACCTGCCCCCTCCCCTGAGCCTGCTATGCCCTTGCTCCTCCCCCTCCCCCCAGAGCCTCCTGCAGGCCACAAAACAGCTGATTGGGAGGTGCGGGGAGAGAGGGGGAGGTGCTGCTTGGCGGGGCAGCCAGTGGGTGAGAAGCACTAGAAGCAGGGCGGGGGGAACTGATGGCGGGCTGCTGAGGTATTACTGTGATTCTTTGGAAATGTACATTGGTAAATTCTGGCTTCGTCTCAGGCTGGTCACCCCTAGTCCATAGTAATGATCCAAATTCAATAAAACCCAGGAAACAACTAAGCTGAGCCCAAAGGCCATCCCCCGGTGGCTGTAATGGGTCCTGTGCCTAGCCCATGTCTTTCAGTTACATTGATTTTGGAAACTTTCAGTCCAGTTATTGGTGTATATTTTGAAGGCAATCTCTCCCCTAGAAAAGCACTAGAGACTGCTTTTAAAAAAGAAATGTAGAGATTGTCTTTGCCTCTTATAAAAATCCCCAAAATCATGGAAGCCTGGAGGTCTGGACTTTGTGGGCACCAAAACCCACCTCTGTTGTTCATTATTCTGCCATTTACAACTTCCACCAAATTATAAAAAATTGGTCTCATTACTAGGGGGTACTTGCATTGCAGCATTTTGCATCTTCTGAAACGCAAAATGAATTCATGGATACTTTATTCTAGGACATGTTTCCAGCTGTGTTTCATAAAGCAGCCCCAGTTCACCTTTTAATTCACTCTGACCCAGTTCTGGGCCTTTTCATTTACAAGGGCAACAGGAGATGATGTCACCTAGATCTTTTGCTTTTAATGATCAGATTTAGCTGTAATTTTCTTAGTAAATAACGTATCAATGTTAAAGAGACAAAGTAACAGACTTTCTCAGAAATACATAAGGTTACAAAACATATCAGACATCCACTGATACGATCGTTTAATTTAGAAGGCATCATGAGGAAACTGAACATCAATATTTGCAATTCTTTGCTAAGTGGTTCACAACAAATTGTGCTGGGGTCCAGTGTTTAAATAGATCGCAATGGGATTTTAAGAGTCTCTAGGGAGCAATATCTCACCCCCACTTTCAGTGGGTGCATTTTCTTAGTTCCGATGCAAAGCAGCTGTTGCAGGTGCTCCTGGTCAACAAGGGAGAGGAACTCTTTTAGGCAGGTTGGGGTTGCAATATTAGGAGAGGTATTTTAGTATCCCATACAGACTGTAGTTTACAGAAATAAGAGCTTGACATTAGATTTCATAACTGGAGGATGGATGTTGTGTAATTGTATACAATTACTTATAAATATGTGCTGTAGGCCCACGCTGGAATTGCACTACTAACTGCAAATAATAGGGTGCGATTATTACTACCACAGAATTACTTT
Source organism: Lepidochelys kempii (assembly GCF_965140285.1). Taxonomy (NCBI): domain Eukaryota; kingdom Metazoa; phylum Chordata; order Testudines; family Cheloniidae; genus Lepidochelys; species Lepidochelys kempii. The sequence continues at coordinate 175,859,683 of NC_136382.1, read as the reverse complement.
GCAGTAATAGGCACACAGCACCAAACCCCAACAGGCTCCCTTTATATGTTCCATATACATTTATTTCATGTCTTGTAGAGCTGATCAACATTTTTTGTTCTAAATGTATTTTGTAAGACAGAAAACCTAGGAAATGTCCATTTTTGGGCACAAATGTTGGGGTTTGCATAAAAAAAATAAAACAAAATTTGACCAATGCTCCTTCCCGCCTCCCCAAAATATAAAACCAAAAATTTTGGTTGGAACCAACATTAAAAAAAAATTGATTTTCAGGGTTTAGGTTCTTTCTCCCCCTCCCTCCCTCCCCACCAAAAAGCCCCACACAGACACTTTTGAACAACAATTTAAGTTTTCACAGGAGGAAAAAACATTTCCTAACCAACCCTGGTGTGTTGCTTTTCAATGACCAAAGTTACACTGCACCCCTTTTAGATAAGAAAACAGAAATGGACACTGAGTAATACCTCAGAGGATCCCCTATACAGGTGAGCGCCAGTCTTCCCTTGCCTATGTAAAAAAGAGGAGTACTGCCTCTGCAGTATTTCCTCGCCACACAAAGGGGCTCCCACCGACGCACAGCACATTGGAGACGTAAGTGGCACCATGGTTCAGTGGGTACTATCCACTGGACACCTACAGATATCTGGGCATTAACACTTGAACTGTCTCTCCTCCGTGACTGCTAGCAAGTTGCTACTGGAGGGCTCAGTGGCAGCCAATGCAGCATGGATCCTGCGACAGGCAAGGGAGAGGATCTCAATGGAGCCATGCAGAGATGCCTCTTCCAAGCAAAAGAGATCTGGGGTGGGGAGAAGCCTACAGGTCATGCCTCCACAAATATTTCCCCCCACTTAGAAGGTATTTTGGAAGTCAGTCCATTAGATGGGCCCCACAGAAGTTTTCCTGCCTCTCTTTCCCCTTCCGCAGAAGAAGACATCTGGCCGCACAGGATTAAAACAAAGCAACAATGATTTTCTGCACAGCTTGTGTATGAAGTGTAACCAAAATCCTAACAAAGTAAAGGAGTTTTCTAAAATCTGAAGCTAAAAAAGAAAAAAAAAGCCTACCCCCATAACACTGGACATTTTTATGAGTCTGCATTTATTATTATGAACATGGAATGGAGCAGGTGTGTCCTTCTCCCTCTTCTGCAGTAGAAGTACACTCTGTCAGCTTTCCCCTTCAACAGCTGTTAAATCTCACTGCCTTTCAGGAGCCCTACAGATAATCTAGCCGTGACTTTATTTTTTGAAATTAACAAAAGAAATTATGTATGAAATTATTCCTTTCAGCTTTTTTTTTAACTCTCAAAACTATTCATGAAGAATTTCCACTGGATCTGTAATAAGCAGTGAAACTCAAATCAATCAGATTTATATTTTTCACTGTTTTGATGAGAATATATTGGCCCAACCCTGAATATATCAGAAAACTGCATCACCCATATTTACAGCACACAATTAATTCCCTGGCTCTATTACACATACAAATGTTAAGAGACACTGTCAGGTTACAATTCAAATTAAAAAAAAAATCCCACAGAATTAGTTAACACTCATAAAAAATGAGCAGTACTAAAACCAGAGGGATTTTAAAAGCCTAATTAGTTTTTCACTCCTTAGTCTGTTGGGCTGGAGCTGAAGTATTCCTGCTGCAGGCACACAGTTAGGAGTGGGGACTGTGTTACCCTAAAATGCCATGATATCTCTTAGCACCCAAGTCAATGGAAGGGGCTTTGTAGGAGCCCTGCAGGATTTCAGTTGCGCGATTGTGTTTAGCTTCCAGCACCTGGCAAAAGAATTAGAGGAAACTCACTCTCTCCTAAGCAGGTTATTCCTACATGGGACTGCATGAAGCTCCAAATGTCGTGTTTAAAATAAAACAAACATCTTGTTGCACTTCATTGGCTCATTTGGCTCAACGGTCAGTTGAGCATTGCGATTTCATTGTCTGATCAAACACACCGCCCCTGCAGAGAGTTCCTGCAGCCCCAAGGGAAGTCCTTGCAACACTGAGGACGTTAGCTGCTGCTCTGCATCCCAGAGATTAGCAGGAGTATTGCACACCCACACACCATGCAGTGCAGAACTACCCTCCACCCTCTCCAGCCTGCACTCTTTTGAGTGGCACAGGGACCACAGTTTGGGCCGCAACCTGGTGTTCTGTTTTAAACTGTGCACAATTGGTTGAAAACAGGAGTTTTGTGGATACAAGTCCCCTTCTAAAACAAGCTACAATAGCTTGAGGTCTACAAAGTCTGACACAAAGACCAGTGAAGTCAATTAAAAGACTCCTGGTCACTTCAGTGGGCTTTAGATCTGACCCCTCAGAAGCTTATTCCTTGAAAACAATGGATAAACAGAACCCCTGGAACTACATACAGCATAATATACTTATATACTAGTCACATTGTCCTGAAATTCATGAAAGTCCATACATGGAAGAACTACTATTTCAAGCTGGGAAAGTAATCCATTTCTCATTCAATTTCTGCCCTAAACTTATTTTGTGTAACCTGCCAATTTCATTAAAGTGTGTCACTTTCACTTTTAACCTAGGGTGACTTCAAGTAAACCCATATGTAGATCTGCTAAAGAGTATTTGTCTGAGTTTTTAGTCTACTTACATACTATTTCTTACCACTAAATGAGATAAACACTTAAACAATCTAAGCATACAATAATATGAGATGTCTTAAGTAGTGAAACTCCCCTGGATAAGGGTTGTACGCCATGCAACTAGAGCAAGTAGCCATGACGAATTAAAAATTCCACAAGAATCACTTAAAAGTTGATAACTTTATAGTCGTTGAGTTAGAAATGTTGCTACACAAGGGCTATAGAAAAACGAGTCAAGATTTTCTAAAAGTATGTTATTTTTCAAAGAATTTTGGTATAATCAGCATTAGAACGTATCTACTTATAGTTTCTATTTTCTCCAGTACATGCAGTACATTTAATAAAACTGTTACAATAATATGGTACGTGGTTGTTATATTCTAGATTCCATTTGGCTGCAATATAGGCATTCTTATTCCTTGGTGCACAGATGGAGTTCAGATAGGACATAGGGCAATACTTCCTTCCCTCTCCCTTCTTTCTTCCTGCTCCTACGTAATTCACCAAATGGCAGTTAACAACAGTCAATCTGCAGGATGGTATGCAGTCACCTTTTCTCTTCTGTTAATGTCAGCTACCTTTGGCTTATGTGTGTGACATTCTTTCTCATTAAGGATAAAGGATTTTTTCTTTGTTTACATTCTTATTGTTATTGCACCTGTAACCACTGCAATTTCATAAAGTGAAATTTATTTTTCAAACTGAAACAAGTATATTTTGGATCTGCAAATGCTGACAGAGACCATTTAATTACAGAACTAAAGTATCTGCCTTTTTTCTTCCAGATCTGTCAACCAATGTCCAATAAGATTTCTTACCAAGACGACAGTTTATTTCACATCACTAATCTGAATATGGATTTCCTTAGCCACACCAAAGAAGGAAGCAAACACTGTTTAGCAAATGGAGCTCTGTTTCCCTCATTCCACTTCCTTCTTTTGAGGAATACTGAATAGCATGTTGAAATACAGCAATATGATCTGACCATGCAGAATAGCTCCAATTAAACAATATTTACTGTTTGTACTATGTAATCAAATAGGAACAAAGGCAAGCAACCTTATAAGATTCAAATATGTGGAATGGTGTCATGGTAAGACCTGCAGAAACTTCTCAAGGAATTAATCGATTACACAAATAGAACCCCAGGTCTCTAAACATCTCTTCCAAAAATAGGTTCTTTCTCAGAAGTCAGACAGCAGCACAGAAGACAGAAGCTCATTTAAAAAAAAATGTCAAAGATGAATTCCTGTTCCACCCTAATTATGGAAAATTATGCCTGTAACAAAACAAGTATTGCACAGGCAATACGCTGCAATTTACCCCACATCGCCCTACCAAAGTGGACCGTATTCCAGCAGAACTAATGTCTAAGGGTCACAAAGAAGTTCAATCTCCATGTCGATTCCACTGTTGTCATTTATGCTGAGCACATCAGCAGGGGTGCCATTGGTAAAAAAGCTTTTTGTGATAGATCCCCTAGGAACTGGAGTTAGACCACCAACTAATTTCACACAGGCCACCCAAGAATCCCTCCCAGCACAAAACAAGAGCAGGATTTTTGAGTAATTAGAGGATTTTTTTCCTTTCTTTTTCTTTTTGTGTGTGTGCTTTGTCAATTGTAATACAGAAATCAGTAAAATAACAGAGTAAGTGAGAAATTCTCAGTCCTGGTGGCTAAAATAACAGAAAAATCCTACACTAAAAAACAAGGACTGACAAAAATAGGACACACAGCTCATTATGGAATCCATGCATTATAAACAATGCTGACATCATGGTACAGCTCACCATGGAAAGCCAGCTTTCCATGCCTTAGGCAAATGCTCAACTGCCTTCTACCAGCACTATTAGTCACTATCATGACAGCAATATAGGATGAAATCAGCATCCATTACATTGCATGGCTACCTTAAATGCCATCAACCACTGTAATAGCAAAGACCTGGAAAATTACTTGGAGCAATATTGTGATTTTGCTTGTGCTAGTACATTTTTCAACGGATGTAAACCCATTAAGGCAGTTAATCAATTACAAATCAAAATCCATTCTCTGTACTATTAATGAGTGTATCTTTGCTTAGCCAAAACCATAGACTGAAATGGTTTCCAATTAAACCTTTACAGTGTAGAAGTTATGAAAAGTAATATGAAACCTCTCCAAGCAATGTTACTTACAAAAAGCATTTTCCTTAGTTTACAAGCTTTAAAAAAATATAAATCAGATTTTTAGCACCAATTTACCTTGGACCAAATCCTGATCAATGGGAGTTTTGCCTGAGTAAGACTGAGAAGTGAGTGAGTAAGGACCTCAGGATTCACCCATTCTTACAAACACATACACAGTCTGGTTCTATCACAATCTTCTGCACTCAGAAAGGATATCAGAACTCTACATTTTCTTAATCAACTACTTCTCTCCTTTTCACAATGGTCCAATATTGCTTCAAAGAGATTACTCTGTACCCATCCTATGTTTCACTGACAGGTGTCTATGATAAAAGTCAGGGTGAGAAGGAGCAGGTTTGGAATATCCTGCACTAAATCTTTAATGTGAAATATTTCAATAAAAACTAATTTAAAAATAAAATTAGGAACCTTTCAGATAACCCCCCTCCCATTTGTGTCACAGAGGTGAGGAACAGAATAAAGTGATTCTGCCACCCTTACTTCCATCAATAATCCCAGCTGCTTCCAGTGACTGAGGGTTAGAGCATTGGACCTAAACAAGGGATTCAGTCAATTTTGCATTTAATATCTAATAAATTCCAGTTAATTTAATTACATTAATTTAGCTCCCAAATTCTTTAATATCTTCAAGTAGGTCACAAGTGTGGCCTACCCTGGAGAGTTGAGTACATCTCTGTAGGTAACAGATGCTAATGTACGTACAAACACTCAGCACCACTGACTGACTCACTGATCCAACAGAGGAAAGCCAATGAGCCAAACCCTCTGCTGGGCACAGTGCCGACAAGGGAGCCAATTGGGGCCCTCTGATTCTCAAGCCACTTTATGGCAGCCTCAGCACCTAGCTGCAGGGGGTGGCATAAGAGCCAGCTATACCTGTCTCAGACTCCCCGACCCTGTGGGAATCCCAGCTAAGGAGATACAGAGTCCGCACTCCGTATACCACTGAGGTAGTGAAAGGGGAGCCGAGCAGGACAGAATCTGGCACAATAACTTTACATCTAAAGTGAAAGAAAGGATGAGAAGAGAACTTTGAGCAGGGGGTTGGACTAGATGACCTCCTGAGGTCCCTTCCAACCCTGATATTCTATGATTCTATGAGATATTGATCAAATAATACATTGTGTGCTCCCAAAGGAATATTAATGCATATTTTAAAAGGGCATTAGTTTAAAGCACCAGCAAAAGTGCATCATCTTGACCAAAGGTGGTCACAAACATTACGCAGGAAATCCCCAGCCCCAGGAACGTCAGCCCAAACACTAGTGCCCGATTACCGGGTAGCACCTCTGCCTCAAGAACTGATTCCAGTTAGAGAGATTACAGCAAAAAGCAAAACTTCCCTACTGTTTACCATAGGTCCCTGCAAAGTTACACCACACCAGAAAACTAACACCACAGCATTTTCTTCCAAGACTAGAAACTTGCTCAGATGTTAAGAATTTGTAAGACTGTGTGATGTTGCCATCTGGTGACTCCTGCCATGACAATATGCATTAGTTTATCCTGGATTTTCTCTAATTCTGTCTACCATATTTCAAGGTATCTGAGGACCAGGAACCCAGAACTCCTGAGTGCTAACCCTTGCTCAGACATGGAGTCCCACCTGTGATCTATCTAGAAACTTGTCCAGGTTTTCATCTCATCACCATAGTAGATAAGCCCCTCAAAATCATCCATGGATTTTTCCTCAAGAACCCTGTGCAGTGGAGAAGAAGTATCATCTCCACTTTACAGATGGAGAATTGATGTATAGTGTAGATTCAGTGACTTATGTAAAGTCTCAGAAAAGTCTGCAGCTGAATTGGGAATTCAACCCAATTCTCCTGAAATCCAGTCCATTGCCCAACCCATTAGACCATAATTCCCTTCTTGCCTCATTTTCCCCATCTGTAAAAAAGGGCAATTTTAATTTATACTTACCTAAATCACAAGAGTGTTGCAAAGATTATTGATTTACTGTTTCTAAAGTGCTGTGAAGAGGAGAAATGCTATATAAGTGCAAATATTATGTAGTAGGTCATGTTACATTTTCCTAGTAGAAGGGTAGAGGACATCAGCCATGTCAGCACAAGCACTGTATGCACAAAATAAGGACACTGATTTTGCTAATTAAATAGGATTAGAGAAGAAAGAAATTCTAATGCTTTAAACTTATAGTAACCACTATCCTACAATTTGTTTGTACTGACTGTTTTCAAAGGCTTAGTAAATATATTTCAGCAAACAATGAGAACACCCTCAAACATCTGCATATATACACACTCTGTTCCATCTTCTACCTAGTAGAGACGATTTGCTTTTCACGTTGTGTGATAACTGTCAGTGGGGTTTTGTTTTTCATTTTGGTTCTTTTCGGTTTTCAGACAGCGCATTTATGTGGGTTTGCCACAAGTGAAACAAGAATTACCTGCACTCCGTAAACAAGAGACAGGAAACTGAAGCAAGCAACCCACCCTTAGAAACCATTCTTGCTGCATTTGGACTTAAGCATCCACATGTAACCATCATAAATTTAACCACACACATTAAAGGGACTGATCCTGCTCCCACTGAGTAGAGTTTTGCCACTGACTGCACAGGAGCAAGAGAAAGCCTTACTTTTTTTTCCTCCCCTCTTTCAAATAGCGATTAGATGTGCTTGTAGCAAGTATAAGACAAAGATCTGAGTTTTGCACCAAAACTAGGCCAGACCACAACAATGACAGATAGTACTTGCAGAACAATTCTTTTTAAAAAATATGCTACCTTTTGTACTGTAACATTTGCCAAAGTCTAATTTTTGTAATATGTTATCCCTGGGAATTCCAAGGCATAAGCAGAAGGCAGAATTATACCTATAAACAGAATAATGTAAATTTTTTCAGCAAAGAGCCACGTACTGAAACAGCAGGAATTTAGAGCCAACAATATCCCACTTTAAACTGATTAAACTGGAATGGAAATATTTATTTTTCTGAGATGGTATATAACATATCTGATGCTTTTCAAGCACTAATTGGTCAAATTTCAGCTGAAGCAGACACACACTCGCCAGCTCTGATCAAGCTAGCACACTAAAAATAGGAGTGCAGCCATCACAGTAAAAGCATCAGAAAGGGCTAGCTGCCCTGAGTACATGCCAGTGTTTTTATATGCGTACATTTAGCATTTTCTGGGCATTGGTCTCTGCTATTGAGTATGCCTCTTAAATGAATGATTTGATCCATTTTTCTTGCAAGAATTTGGAAACCCTCTTTTTGGTGGAGGGAGCTCAGGAGAGGCACTGAACAAGGGGTTGGGCGAGTCACTGGCCAGAGGACAGAGACAGGCAGTATGTCTTTGGGCATTGGGAGAGCACACATGAAAGAAGAAAATGCTGCATTTAAGGAAGGTGTGTAACTGCCAGCCAATGCAGAAACGGGTCATCCATTGGATATGCTTAACTTTTAGGGGCATCAAGCACTGCTGACATCACTATGGTTTGCATACTGTGCACTGTTGCCAACTGTCATTATTTTAATTATAGGTCACACTGTATTTGGTGTTTTTCTGAAAGCCCCAGTTCCAGGATTCAAGTGACAAAGTGATAATCTCAACTTTCAATTTTAAAAAGAAGAGTTAATTTCTAGCCTTTGTGGTAGCAGAGAAAACCTTAAAACCATGACCTGATCATTCCCTAAAGGCTCAGAATCCAGAAGGCAAATAAGAGTAACACTTTTAAAAATTATTTGTAAGACAACCTCATGATTTTTGAATGCTTATGGTTGGCACTACTGATTACATTCTGGGGAGCCCAAGCACCAGGATTCTGGCTGTCCCCTGCACAAGCTACATAGAGACAAGAGAGAGCTAGTTGGGCCTTCTCTCTCCTCGTACACCTTCACAAGAAGCAACTGGAATATATCCCCAGAATTGTAGCTTTTCTCCCACCCCACTCCTTCAGCTTTTGAGTCCACAAGCGATTTTCACTCAATGAATTGATGTGGCCATTCAGTCTGAATCCAAGCCTCACGATAAATATGTTTTGCAGAATTTCTTGATTTCAACCTGCTCTAAAAATCTGACCACTCTAGAGTCATAGGGATTTTTCTATAGCCATGTCTGACTATTTTATTTGTAATTTAAATATTTTTAAAAATTAATCCCAGGTAAATCCTTTTGCTATTTATCTACAATCTACTCAATCTTCTCTATGGATTCCTTTAACATTATCCAATCCAAAATAGCCAGAAATTATCTGTTCTTGATTTGAAACTATCTGCCTCATTGGGGTGCATCTTTATGGCAGTAATTTTAAGTAGTAGTCGTGGTAATATTAAGTAATTAGAAAGATTATTCATAGCTTTGCTTATTAAGCAATGGTTTATCCTCCCAACAGTGGCCGCTTTATCTAATCTTTAAATTCTGGTAATTCACAGTTTCTCTGGCATTCTGACATAGTCACTCCCCACAAAGCCAAATTAAGTACACTTCATTGGTCTTCCCAGACCAAATCTTCTATTAAAATCTGCTCTATAGTGAAAGTTATACTGTCATCAATGCACCTGTTACTGACTTTTAATTGTAATGGGCCCTAAGGCCCTGGGTAAGGGGAGAGGCTTCTTTCTAAATAATATCCTTAACCCAGGCAAAATCTCTAGTGGGGGATTTTTTTCCTGGGTAAGGACTTTAAAATTTGGCTCATTACTATTCATACCACTAGAAATCAAAAAGTGTAGAGTTCAAACCCTCAGTACTTGCTTGGACAAAAATCCTACCAACTTGTGGTGTTTAGATGCTGCTTGTAATTATTAGAACTGGGAGCACTGGCTGTTGGGAGTCTGAAAGGACAGGAAACAGGAAGGAGGGGGTGGAGTTGAGGAGGCAGAGTGAGAGCTACTGAGGGTGCAGCAGCAGCTTGGTAAAGAGATATCCACTTTAAAAATAAAGTCCTGTTGAAGTTTGCTAGTACCTTGCCTGGTTGCTACAACACAACTTCACTGGGATTTTTTTTTTCCTTGAGTAAAAACTGCAGGATCAGATCTCACATTTGTTGAGTGCAACTATGAGATTTAAACAGCTTTTTCCATATTGTGGAAGGGGCTGATCAAAAAGTAAATGTGAAGCTTTCTACTGACTTCAGTGGACTTTGGACTAGGACCTGAACGTATCAGTTTCTGAATTAAAACTTTTGAGTTTGGACCGTTGCTCTTGTGGTCAATGAAATTACACCAGTGTAAAACCAATATACATGATACAGGAATAGCGCAGAGGTGTTTGCTAATGGTATAATTGTAATCCTCTTGCCAAAAAATAGCAAGGTTCAGGTGTTAACCTTTTGTCACATTTTAGGTGCATTTCCTCACAAATTACATATCAGACTTGGGATCCCATGTGCTGAGCTCCAAGAAAACAGAAAGGTCTGGGTAACCAAATGGGTGCTTCCCACATCAGCAAGTGATGAATAGAGACATACAGTTTGTAATTAAAGCAGAGGGCAACAAAGCTTAACTCAGTTTGATCACTGTGGCAGGCGTGGAGCTGCTATGTAATAATATAAGATTATTATGCTATGCTAAGAATATACTGGTCTATAATAATTTTATGAATACTGTATGTGACCTGGTCAGTGAGGTAGAGTTAGTGTATAGTTATACTGAGTTATTACATTTTCTAGTACAAATGTATTGGTCTAGCTTAATAGGGAAAAAAAAGCAGGAAGGCATCACAGAGGTCTAGATAAGCCATCTCCCAACGACATTTGGTGGGCAATTACAGGACAATGAACTATTTCCAGGCTCCAGCCTAAGATCGCAAAGTGCCAATGCCAGAAGCTAAGAGATCAAAGGGCTATAAACAGGTAAAAAGTGCCTTCATCTCTGAGAAGGGGAGTGATCAAACAGACAGAGCAGCTTTGAAAGAGTGTCTCCCCCCAAAGGAGAGGGGGTGAACAGTTTTGTGAGTTAAGGGAACACATCATGCCACCCAAACCCAAGTGGTCTTGGTGGGGAGTGGAATGAAGGGGAGTTATAGGAAACGTAGATCTACCATGATCCCAATGTGGAAAATGGATGGACACCTGATAAGCTAGACATGATTACAATCTGTTTACCATTTTAAGACCCGTTTGCTTCTTAAATGCTTTTATGTTATTTATTTAACATCAGTCATTAATTTATGAATTGTTGTAGCCATGTTGATCTCAGGGTATTAGAGAGACAAGGTGGATGAAGTAATATTTTTATTGGACCGACTTCTGTTGGTGAGAGAGACAAGCTTTGGAGTTTACACAGAGGACCTGAAGGAGAGCTCGGTGTAAGCTCGAAAGCTTGTCCCCCCCATACAACAAAAGAGGGACACAGTAAAATATTTACCCAGAACCCCAGAGTCTCCACAAAGCTGGATTTTACAAAGTGTGCACTCTGAAACAAAGAAAAGTCACATTAGAATGAAGGCTGTCTTGCAGGGGGCCCTCTGGATAGACGGTTGTTATGTCACTCCACCGGCTGCTCACTGAGTACTAACCATAAGCAAGACATGTGCATGCCTCTGCGAAGAAACAAACAGCGTCCGGGCTCTGGCAATAGTAAATGGGGGACAATACAAAAGCTGGGCTGTGGTGCCAGTGACCAGGGTTTCCCTCTCTCCCTCACCTAATTCCTCCAATTTCCACCAGCACTGGGCACAGCAGATGTCTGTGCTTCACTGTGGTGTGTGACTGCACTTATTGTGGAAGTACCATTTAGGCAGGCTTTCCCATTGTAGACTGGGAGTTGCTTTGCATGAGCTGCTTCTGTCCTCAGTGCTATCCCATGACACCATATATGCAGTAAAGTCTTAGCGGCTTGGTAGTGGTGAGGGAGACAAAGTAGCTGCTTTCTGACTGGATAAGGAGTATGTCAGTCAGTGACTACTGGTGCAGCTACACCCCATCCTAGCAAGGAAATATATTTTCAGTCTGAGCTCTGAAGCAAAGGGGTATTAGTTCCTAAGCAGCCCGACAGCCCAAATTCAAACAGTACCATTCCCAAATGTTTAGCCCTTCATTCCATAAACTTCTTTTACCAATTAACTATTATCCTCATCTAATATAAGACTGCATGTGTAGCTTTTCTTTTTTAATTAAAGAGTTCCACTGGGCTAGTGTTTATTGTGATTGAAGACTTTGGGCCAGAGGCTGTCACGCAGTAGGACAGAGTTGTATATTACCCATCCCTGACTCAGAGGCCAGATTTTCAAATGTATTTAATGCCTAAAGATGCAGACAGGCACAGTGGAAAATCCCAGTAGGCTCCTAAGCGAGTTGGTACTGAAATCAATGGATAACAAAATCAATTAAATCAAATCAAAAACATCTGTCCCTATGTGCCTGTAGAGAAGGGGATTCACCTCACAAAAGGGCATGCAGCGTCACTTCAACATCCTTCCCTCAGGATCTCTCTGGGGAGAAGAGAAGGAGACCTCTGCAGGCAGGAGCTACTGACAGTAGGCACTGAGCAAAAAACTGACAACTATGATGTTCTACTAAAATATTGTGTGGATATACTGAATTGAGCCTTATTTTCTGGAGTAAGTTGAGGGCCTGTAAATAACCATAGTGGACAGCTTCTTGGTTCACTCCAGATTCCCTAAATAAGAGCACCTGCCTCCATTTATTATCACTACTTAAGTGGTAGCTTTAGCATGCAGTGAGGCAACTATTTCATAAGGATTAATTTCAGGTCAAATCATGGTCTTAATGACATCAATGATAAAATCCCACTGATTTTAGACCAGATTTTGACACTTAATATTGTCTTTTGTTTTGCAAATTAACTAAAGATAAAAATATGCAGTTGGAATTATGCAGATAATGCTTTGGGAAAAACGCATTCCCCCCAAACTCATGGAACAGATATCAATGACATCCATTTTTCATTCATCGCATTTACAAAGGATTTGTGGGTATGTTTTATTACTGTTTCAGTGTACCTTGTTGTATCAATTGCAGTAAAACAGCAACACAGGAGCACTAATAAATTTAGGTCAGTGTCCTTAATATTGTTACACTTAAGATCACCTTTTCAATCAGGATTTACATTATCTGACATTTAATTGACCACTCTAACTTCAACTGAAATCCTACTCCTCAAGTTTGTTGGGCAGGAAAAATGGAAAAAGAAGATACACAGTTTTAATCGAAGTTTAGCAGCATGATGTTTAACTTACTAAAATAAAATAAGTGTTGCAGCTCTGCACAGAAACTATTTACTAATCCAAAGACCTATGTCTCCCAGGAATGCAGGAGAAGAGAAAGCATAAAGAAGGAAAAATGAGCAAACAAGCAAAAAGAAAAAAAAGGGAACAAATAGATTCCAGATGTTCAGAGGCAGTTTCATCTGAATGTTACATTAAAACTGATGTTACATCTGAATGTTCATTAAAACTGTTTTGGCTTCATTAGTGGTCCAGAAGATAGACTGCATATAATATATTATCCAGAGTTTTTCAGAACAACAACGCTACACTAATTTCATTTTTACCAAGATGTGCTCTAAGACAATTCAAGTTCCTCAGTGGAATACATAATTGTATTATTAATTTATATAACCCTTTAATAGCAAAGTGTTTGTACTGATGAGTTTACCAGTAGGTGGTGCCGCTGAAATAGATCCTGACTGGAGTATTATGCCATTGTAACTCTGAGAAAGGATTGCTGGGACTTATACAATACGTAGCTTTTGTAACTCTAAAAACCATTGATTATGAAATATCAGTTAAGTTTTCCATTTTAGGGGTCTGGGACAGTTTCAGGTAAAGAATCACAAAGTAGGTCAGAAGCCCCAGAACAACCCAACCGGGAAGTCTTGGCTATAAAATAGCTACTTAACGTGTGCTTCATTGACTTTATATATCCAGGGCCCAATACTATTTAAATAAAACAATGCTAACATTTGTTGTTCTCCATCTGAAGGAGTCTCCATGAGCTCAACACAATGTAACACTACATTAATCACCAAGGTTACGCTGCCTAAAACAATAGGAATCCTGCAGAGGCTCATGGCTTTGAATATACCAGTGTAGAATAATTCAGTATATGGCAGTAGTTACATCTGATTTTCATTAACTCATTTGAAAGTGACCTCAGGCGTCTCAAAGCCTTTGTCACCCAAGCTACTAGTGCTGAAGAGGCAATGCTCTTAAGGTTTTTCTTCCGAAGGAACAGTGCAGTACAAGGAAGGCACTGTTTGTGCAGCCTGTTCTGGACATTTTACTGTTGTGTTTGTTTCTAGTTTACAAGAACAGAAGCATGCTCTGAGTGCCTGATCCAAACCTACTGATGTCATGCCAATAGAATTGGAAAGAGTCCCATTGACTTCCATGGGTTCTGGATCAAGCCCTGAATACAGATTAAATAAAAGGAAGGACTGAGAAAAAATAAAAATACAGGGCCAAATGCTGATGAACCCCGTAGGGTTGTATAAAGTCAAAATCTGCAAATTACATGTTCCAGGCTAACTGGCTATGTGAAAAGCCGAACACCAGTCCAATATGCCAAATCCTTGACAATGTTAGGTGGGAAATCTCCTTTGACTAAGATAATTAATACAACATATATATAACTGAATCATCCCCGGGGATGGGGAGAGAAAAATCAAACAAAAGCGTTATTTCTTACCTGTGAAGTTTGTTTTCATATGATTAAGTAAAACATTGGCTCCAATTCTGATAAAGAAAATGTTTAATCTACCCAGAAGCAGTCGAAGAACTTTTGGTGGCACAGGACTACTTTACATACCTACACACACATCCATCCAGAAACTATTCAAAGTATGAAAACCCCCCGACAAAACAAGAAACAGAGACAAGTTCACGTATCTGATAAAACAGTATGCCCCTACTCTACTTGAGCTACATTGATGACATCTTCATCATCTGGACCCATGGAAAAGAAGCCCTTGAGGAATTCCACCATGATTTCAACAATTTCCATCCCACCATCAACCTCAGCCTGGACCAGTCCACACAAGAGATCCACTTCCTGGACACTACAGTGCTAATAAGCGATGGTCACATAAACACCACCCTATACCGGAAACCTACTGACCGCTATACTTACCTACATACCTCCAGCTTTCATCCAGACCACACCACACGATCCATTGTCTATAGCCAAGCTCTATGATACAACCGCATTTGCTCCAACCCCTCAGACAAACACCTACAAGACAAACACCTCTACCAAGAGTTCTTACAACTACAATACCCACCTGCTAAAGTGAAGAAACAGATTGATAGAACCAGAAGAGTACCCAGAAGTTACCTACTCCAGGACAGGCCCAACAAAGAAAATAACAGAACGCCACTAGCCATCACCTTCAGCCCCCAACTAAAACCTCTCCAACGCATCATCAAGGATCTCCAACCTATCCTGAAGGACGACCCATCACTCTCACAGATCCTGAGAGACAGGCCAGTCCTTGCTTACAGACAGCCCCCCAACCTGAAGCAAATACTCACCAGCAACCACACACCACACAACAGAACCACTAACCCAGGAACCTGTCCTTGCAACAAAGCCCATTACCAACTGTGTCCACATATCTATTCAGGGGACACCATCATAGGGCCTAATCACATCAACCACACTATCAGAGGCTCATTCACCTGCACATCTACCAATGTGATATATACCATCATGTGCCAGCAATGCCCCTCTGCCATGTACATTGGCCAATTCTACATAAAAGAATAAATGGACACAAATCAGACGTCAAGAATTATAACATTCAAAAACCAGTCGGAGAACACTTCAATCTCCCTGGTCACTTGATTACAGACCTAAAAGTCGCAATTCTTCAACAAAAAAACTTCAAAAACAGACTCCAACGAGAGACTGATGAATTGGAATTAATTTGCAAACTGGACACCATTACATTAGGCTTGAATAAAGACTGGGAGTGGATGTGTCATTACACAAAGTAAAACTATTTCCCCATGTTTATTCCCCCCCACCACCACTGTTCCTCACACGTTCTTGTCAACTGCTGGAAATGGCCCACCTTGATTATCACTACAAAAGGTTTTTTTTCTCTCCTGCTGGTAATAGCTCAGCTTACCTGATCACTCTCCTTACAGCGTGTATGGTAACACGCATTGTTTCATGTTCTCTGTGTATATAAATCTCCCCACTGTATTTTCCACTGCTTGCATCCGATGAAATGAGCTGTAGCTCACGAAAGCTTATGCCCAAATAAATTGGTTAGTCTCTAAGGTGCCACAAGTCCTCCTCGTTCTTTATGCCCCATCTATTTTTATAAGGCTTGCTATCATAACCCCATCTCTCTGATAACCTGCAATAAAACTATTGCGCTGTGGCTTCCTACTACAGACAAACTAAGCAGAACGGGCGCGTCTTAGAGTGCTCTCCCACAGCCTCGAGAGCATTCATAGGATAGCTGAGCTGGATGATCTACCAGTAAGAAGAGTTGGTTAGTTTGAAAACCTAAACTTTTTGATAATCTTGCTAGTTTCTACTCTCTCATTTACAGGAGTGCTTTATGTTTCAGTGGGCCCCATGGCAGCTCAGCGTTCTTTTATACTTCTGTGTTCCCCTTCTGCCACAGAATGTGCTTAGATTAACAGAAGCAAAATACAGATTATGAATGATGGGTGCTGGAGTCTTTTCGGAGTATGCACGGTTTGTGCACTCTGCTGATGAAGTTCAGGGATGACTTTTAAACAACAGCTGAAGACATGGTTGTTAGGCGAAACTTTCCATTATTAATTTTTTGCCACTGTAATTATGAGCCAAATTCTGAACTCAGTTACAATGCCATGGCTCAAGAGTAAATCCTTTCATTCCAATCAGTTACTCCCAATTTACAATAGTGTAACTAAGATAAGAATATGGCTCTATCTTTGTACACAGATGTCCTGTATTCTATAAAATGCACTGGGATGGGATAATGAAGAGTGCTTTCTCACTGTCTGTTGTTTAACACGTACACCTAGTATGAGCAACTTCTGCACATATATTTTATTCAAATTCTGCTTTTTCAAAACCAGAAAAGTTCTATGATGATTTTAAAAAGGAAACAAATTCTCATTTTTAACAGGCTTAAGTGATGTTTCATTTTATTTCTCACTCCCTTTTGATCAAACATAGGCAATCGGTCTAAGAATGACTAGTGAGCCAAATCTTCCAATCATTAACTCAGTCTCCATTCAGTACACTCACTCTTTCTCTCCATCTCTAGCAAAACTTCCAGGGTTTCAGTGACAGTTTTTCTTGAACGAGGACAGCAAGAATTGGTTCATATTGGCTCAGTAACTATATTTTGTGTTTATACAGTATAGTGCCCCACATGACAATTTCCAACAACCTTGATCCTAATTATTTTAGTTTCACAGCATACTGTGGTTGGAGAAGTATCCACATTTTACAGAGGAGAAAACAGAGACAGAGAAATTAAATGACTTACCCAGCTCACACAATAAAGTATATGACAGAACCGACTACCCTGCCTTCCTCCACACTAACTCAGTCATCAATAATTCAGTATGTGGATGTTGAAAGTAACAGCAGCATCTTGCTTACTCTTTAGTGCTAAACTTCCACCTCTCTGAAATGTATTGACTATAATATCTGGTTATATATGTACACCAAGAAAATTATTAATATGTAAAAACCATGGTGTTTTAATGCAAACCTTTACTATAGTGCGTACTACTAGGAGCCTGCTATAATTATGAAGTGCATTAATATGAATTACACAAATCCTTAGAACTCTTCTCAAATACATTTTATTCTATTTTTCACTCAGACACAGGTTGAAGCACTTGAAGGTAGTGAACAAAATGCACGCAGCCAACACGCTGCTTGAACATCAAAGCAAACCTGGCACCGCAATGCAAGCTGCTGCAATTTAAAAGTAACCTTACTGAAACCCTTATTCCAGGAAATTTTTGAAATTGTAATTATTGCATTTGCAGTTAAGAGACCAGACCTTTTATTTTTCCATTGTATTAGTCTTTCCTTTAAGTGGTTCTCAAACTGTGGGTTGAAACACCCTGAATATCTGTGACACTAATGTTTGAGACCTTTAACTTGAATTTGTAACTGTATTGTGATGATTGTAAAATATTTGGACTGTAATATAACTTTGTAATACTACTGTAAAATTCATGATTCATGACTTAGTTACACTCTCAAGTAGTTTAGATGTCAAATCCTATCAACCATAACATTCTGACTTTTGGGTTTATTTTCTGGATTGTAAAGTGATGATTCAACAGAAGGCAATCTTCCCTTTAGTCAGTACTAAATAAATGCCCCTTCAAGGGATTACTGGGCATACTGCACTGCTAGAGATGGAGTCTTTCAAATAAGACAAAAGAAAGGTCCTGACTATTTGCAGTAGTTAAAGATCCCACGGCAGTTTTCATAAAGTCAGGGGCGGATCCTTATTCTAGTGTCCTCGACAAATTCTAAGACTCATGATTCTATCTTTGCCTAGCTATATTCCTCTGAAATTCCAACTGGAAAAATTGTTTTTCCACTTCTTAGCCTCTTGTTGTTCAATGTTGATGGGCACTTTAAACGGTTACATTGTTTCACCCCTGATGTGGCTGCATTTCAGTTGTGGATGAACTGATCTCTTCACAGTTTGAGTATCTGCTAGGGAAGTTTGTAAAAGGCTGAGATCCTTTCGGATAAAAGGAGCTATAAAAATATAAGATATTTTAAAATATTGATTTTTAAAAAAAAATAATCTACCATTACATCAGTGTTTGTTTCAAAAACAAAATTAACACCACCACTTTTGGAGGATTAGCCAAAAAGCTCAACATGTGAGCTTCTATGCTGGCACGAATCTCAGCATAGTGCAGACATCAATCAGTGATGCTGGTGGACAAGCAAAGAAGAAAACAAAATGCCAGGTTAAAAACTCTTGAAAAAAAACAACAGAATCTGGTAGAGAAAATTAACAGGGCAGCTGCAGTTCCCTCAGATTGAACTGAGAATCACAAAGTAAATAAAAAGAAAAGAGTACATTTCAATTTAAAATACTCTTATATGATTCAGCTTTTTTGATGTGATGCAGTTTAACAGTCAGCTCCTCAGCTGATATGAATTGGCATCACTCACTCAATCAGATTTACACCAGCTAAGGATATATCCCAGAGTCTCTAACACTGGATTATCGTTTATTATTGGGGCATTACATAGTTCTCTTGGAACTGTTTGTTTGTGTTCCAACTTTGTATACAAATAGGTTATTCCTTGAGAATATTCCCCAACCTCTAGAAAAGGGTTTAATAGGAATGGGAGAGAAATCAAGGGAATACAAAGTTTGAAACCCTGTGTACTATGCAATAGCTGAAAGTCTGTCACACAATTAAGACAATACAGAATGCATGGCAACTACTGTCAATGATTCGTATTTTACATTTATCATAGCATTACACACATTACATCTACATTTGGTAGAATGATCTGAATGAAATCTGAAGGCGATAGTGAATATGAATGAAAATGCATTATCTATAGGAAAGACACAGGACTAGGTAAAGTCTACATCAATTACTATTTCTGCTGGTTTAATTACTAAAGGCTTTCATAAAACCCTGGAGAACTGTGTAAGGTCCTAACCATCTTTGTTTAGATCTTGCTGCTGCTAAAATTTTCTGTAAACAATTCTGGACTGCTAGTAACAAACACATACTCTAAACAGTGATTTAGAGGTTTTCCTGAATGGCAGAGCAATTGTTTTAGACACTAAAAATCAGATTTTAATGTGCATGAAATGGCTCAAACAAAGAGACAAAACAAACTGAATTTTAAAGAGGAAAAAATAAATAGTAATGGAAATTAATTTAATCCAAAACTATACACTATACCTCATCACATTAGAAACAATTCAGCTGACATCTAATAAAGCTATGCCAAAATATTTCTCGTCTCAGCCAAACTAAGTGCATGGTGGGGGTGGTGGGGGGCAGAGGCAGGGGCAGCAATGGTAGCAGCCTTTCAAAACTAAACTAACCTTGGGGTGAGTGAGTTTGTTTGGCTGTTTGTGTGTTTCTTTCTCTTTCAGGTTATTTCAGTTACTGGGTCAGTTGGGATTGTGTGTCTGGGGACTGTTTGAGCCTTTGTTCCCTAGGTTTCAGAGTAACAGCCGTGTTAGTCTGTATTCGCAAAAAGAAAAGGAGTACTTGTGGCACCTTAGAGACTAACCAATTTAACCCTAGGTTAACTAACCCTAGGTCATCCTTGATCATCTTTGATCAGCCTCAATCAGCCTTCTGATCACCCTCCCCCTGTGCGATAAACGAGGGGGTAGGGCTGACCTAGGAGAGAAGGCCTTAAAAGCCAGAGGCTGAGCAACCAAGGGGAGCTAGTGAACAGGGGACCGCAAACAAGGGAGTTTGGGAGGGAGTTTGTAGGAGGGAGTTGTAACATAATCACTCTGGTTAAGAAGGGCTGCATCACCAGAGCCCTGTCTCCTCCATCTGCACCTGTATCCAGACAGACAACCTAACCATGGATGCCTCTAACCATTCTGGTGTGGATTTGCAGAGACTGTGGCCTGCATTTCCCACTCACAGAAAGCCAGGCTGGGGGGACCATCCAGTTGGAAAGGTGCCTGCTGGTGGAATCTCTCAGAAAGCAGGTGGGAGAGCTACAGGAAGAGGTGGCTAGGCTGAGAAGCCTCTGCGTCCATGAGGAATTCCTCGAGAATATTCATAAGGAAACATCCAAGGTGGAGGAGGCGATCCAGCTACAGAGGACTGTTGTCACACCACCAGGGGAGGAGGATATGGCTCTGTCACAGGGAGGACACTGGGGGTGGTTATTTCTGGCAGCAGGCAGTGCTCCAGCCCTACTCCCAATCCACCCACCATGGTGATAGAAAACTGATATGCTGCCCTGGCAACAAGTGATGAGGAATCACCCCCAAAAGTGGAGGAGGAGAAGCCATGTACCCTCAAGGCTGGGAGGATTGCAGCCACTCCCAGGAGGAAACATAGGGTAGTGGTGGTTGGTGACTCTCTTCTGAGGGGGACGGAGGCACCCATCTGTCACCCTGATATGGCATCCTGGGAGCTGTGCTGCCTGCCAAGAGCCCGTATCCGTTACAGAAATATTGTCGAGGATCATCCGGCCCTCTGACTCCTACCCCATGCTACTCATCCATGTGGGAACTAATGATACTGCGAGGTATAATCCTCAGCAGATCAGAAGTGACTGCAGCGCTCTGGGAGTAAGGGTGAAGGAGTTGGGAGTGCAAGTGGTTATCTCTTCAATCCTTTCGGTCAAGGGTAGGGGCCTAGGCAGAGACAGATGCATCCTGGAGGTGAATACCTGGCTGTGAAGATGGTGTTGCCTGGAGGGCTTCGGCGTCCTTGATCACGGGATGCTGTTCCAGGAAGAAGGACTACTAACCAGAGATGGGGTCCACCTATCAAGGAAGGGGAAGAGCATATTTGGATACAGTCTGACTAACCTAGTGAGGAGGGCTTTAAACTAGGTTCAAAGGGGGGCAGGTGATAAAAGCCCACAGGTAAGTCAAGAATGTGGAGACCTGGGAGAAGGTTCAGAATTTGGGGGGAGCATGAGCTGTTATACCAGGGACAAGGGAGAGATAAGATAGAACTGGGGGGAGGAATCAAATCAGTATCTTAGATGTCTGTATACTAATGTGAGAAGTATGGGGAATAAGCAGGAAGAACTCTAAATGCTAGTAAATAAACACAACTATGACATAATTGGCATCACAGAGACGCATGACTGGAATATTGGTATAAATGGATACAGCTTGCTCAGGAAGGACAGGCAGGGGAAAAAGGGAGGAGGTGTTGCCTTATATATTAAAAATGTATACACTTGGACTGAGATTGAAATGGAAATAGGAGACAGACTTGTTGAAAGGCTCTGGGTAAAGATAAAAGGGGTAAAAAACAAAGGTGATGTTGTGATCTACTACAGACCACCTAACCAGGAAGAAGAGGTGGATGAGGCTTTTTTTTTTAAACAACTAACAAAATCATCCAAAGCCCAGGACTTGGTGGTGATGGGGGACTTCAACTACACAGACATCTGTTGGGAAAACAACACACCAGGGCACAGATTATCCAGAAAATTCTTGGAATGTATTGGAGACAATTTTTAATTTCAGAAGATGGACAAAGCTACTAGGGGAGAGGCTATTCTAGATTTGATTTTGACAAATAGGGAGGAACTGGTTGAGAATTGGAAAGTGGACGGCAGCTTGGGTGAAAGTGAACCTGAAATGATAAGAGTTCATGATTCTAAGGAATGGTAAGAGGGAGAACAGCAAAATAAAGGAAATGGGTTTCAAGAAGGCAGACTTTAGCGAACTCAAGAAGTTGGTAGGTAAGATCCCAGGGGAAGCAAGACTAAGGTGAAAAACAACTGAAGACAGTTGGAAGTTTTTCAAACAGACATTATTAAGGGCACAAAAGCCACCTATCCCACTACATAGGAAAGATAGGAAGTATGGCAAGAGACCACCCTGGCTTAACTAGGAGATCTTCAATGATTTAAAAATCAAAAAAGAGTCCTACAAAAAGTGGAAACTAGGTCAAATTACAAAGGATTAATATAAACAAATAGCACTAGTATGTAGGGACAAAATTAGAAAGGCCACGACACAAAATGAGATCAAACTAGCTAGAGACATAAAGGGTAACAAGAAAACATTCTACAAATACATTATAAGCAAGAGGAAGACCAAGGACAGTTTAGGTATGTTACTCAATAAGTGGGGGGGAAATAATAACAGAAAATGTGGAAATGGCAGAGGTGTTTAATAACTTCTTTGTTTTGGTTTTCACCAAGGAGGTTGGTGGTGATTGAACATCTAACATAGTGAATGCCAGTGAAAATGAGGTAGGATCAGAAGAGGCTAAGCACAAGTTAAAAAATGACTTAGAGAAATTAGATGTCTTCAAGTCACCAGGGCCTGATGAAATGCATCCTAGAATACTCAAGAAGCTGACTGAGGAGATATCTGAGCCATTAGCGATTATCTTTGAAAAGTCATGGAAGACGGGAGAGATTCCAGAAGACTGCAGAAGGGCAAATATAGTGCCAATTTATAAAAAAGGAAATAAGGACAACCCAGGGAATTACAGACCAGTCAGCTTAACTTCTGTACCCAGAAGATAATGGAGCAAATAATTAAGTAATCAATTTGCAAACACCTGGAAGATAATATGGTGATAAGTAACAGTCAGCATGGATTTGTCAAGAACAAATCATGTCAGACCAATCTGATAGCTTTCTTTGAAAGGGTAACAAGTCTTGTGGATGGGGGAAAGCGGTAGATGTGGTATATCTTGACTTTAGTAAAGCTTTTGACTGTCTCGCATGACCTTCTCATAAACAAACTAGGGAAATGCAACCTAGATGGAGCTACTATAAGGTGGGTGCAAAACTGGTTAGAAAACCATTCCCAGAGAGTAGTTATCAGTGATTCACAGTCATGCTGGAAGGACATAACGAGTGGGGTCCCACAGGGATCAGTTCTGGGTCCGGTTCTGTTCAATACCTTCATCAATGATTTAGATAATGGCATAGAGAGTACACTTATAAAGTTTGTAAACAATACCAAGGTGGGAGGGATTGCAAGTGCTTTGGAGGATAGGATTAAAATTCAAAATGATCTGGACAAACTGGAGAAATGCAGTAAATAGGATGAAATTCAGTAAGGACAAATGCAAAGTACTTCATTTAGGAAGGAACAATCAGTTGCACACATACAAAATGGGAAATGGCTGCCTAGGAAGGAGTATTGTGGAAAGGACTCTGCGGGACACAGTGGACCACAAGGTAAATGAAAAGGAGTACTTGTGGCACCTTAGAGACTAACCAATTTATTTGAGCATAAGCTCATTCGAATGCATCCGATGAAGTGAGCTGTAGCTCACAAAAGCTTATGCTCAAATAAATTGGTTAGTCTCTAAGGTGCAACAAGTACTCCTTTTCTTTTTGCGAATACACACTATCACAGCTGCTACTCTGAAACCTGTCACAAGCTAAATGTGAGTCAACAGTGTAATGCTGTTTCAAAAAAAGCAAACATCATACTGGGATGTATTAGCAGGAGTGTTGTAAGCAAGACACGAGAAGTAATTCTTCCTCTCTACTCCACGCCGATTAGGGCTCAACTGGAGTATTATGTCCAGTTCCAGGAGCCACATTTCAGGAAGGATGTGGACAAATTGGAGAAAGTCCAGAGAAGCGGAACAAAAATGATTAAAGGTCTAGAAAACATGACCTATGAGGGAAGATTAAAAAATTGGGTTTGTTTAGTCTGCAAAAGAGAATACTGAGAGGGGACATGATAACAGTTTCCAAGTACGTAAAAGGTTGTTACAAGAAGGAGAGTGGTTAAGCACTGGAATAAATTGTCTAGGGAGGTTGTGGAATCTCCATCATTGGAGATTTTTAAGAGCAGATTAGACAAACATCTGTCAGGAATGGTCTAGATAATATTTAGTCCTGCCATGGGTGCAGGGGACTGGACTAGATGACCTCTCAAGGTCCCTTCCAGTCTTATGATTCTATAGCTTTCTCTGGTAACAGTGCAATGGTAACAATATCATCTCAATACCAATTACTGCAGGTCCCTCTGCAAAGGCATTTCCAAAAGCATACTACGAAACATGACCTTCTTAATATGAAAAAGCAACTTGAATAGCCTCCAGATTATGGGACAAGGCTGTTACAAGTCATTTTTACTTCAGAGGTTACCAAACCCACAGATTTATCCATCAATCTACCTTAAAGATCCACATATCTAACTAGCATAGACAAGCCACAAGTGGGTCAGCTCCAAGTGTCAATAAGATGATTGAACTACCTGAATTTAATCTGGGTAGCCTGCAAACAGGGACCAGTCGACTAGCAGAGCAAGTAGTCCTATACCTGCAGCTCTTTCCACCTATGGAAAAGCAGAAAAAAAAAAGAGTCTATTTCTTTAAGCCTCTTATTTATTTCATTACACGAAATACATCTGTGAACACTTGAGTTAAATAGATTTGTTTTTATTCTCCAATAAAACAGAATGGGGTCCCCTGGAAAAGCACACCTATTCCCAAAACAATACCTAATCATCTCCAGTATTAACATGTGATTACAGTGTGCAAGGCCCTTCCAGCAATAGCCATGTTCACTAAAGATAAGCATGTTCAACTTGGAATGTTTGGCACCATGAATAAAGGATATCTGCAGTCCCAGACCATGCACATGCCTAATGAATAGGAATTACGAGTAAGCCCCAAGAGAACCCACCCCCAGGAGTTTACTTTATAAATATGCTCAATCAATAGGTACAAAATGTTCAGTCTGAATGATTTCTGCACAACATTGGACAGTCCCATTCTATTTAGTCCCTCATCTAAATACATGTTCCAGTTCTGATCCAACATCATTGTTAGTGGGCAAGGAGTCTATTTTATGTGCTCAGCCCCCACTAAATAAGAAATACATAACAAGATTAATAGAACTGTATCATAGGACAAGACATGGACTCAGTACAAATGAAGATAGCCCATAAAATTTCCACAGGCTTCTGTGTTCTTCAGCTATGAAGGCTATTCCTGGTTATCAGGGACTGGATCAAGAGAATGCAACTTCTAGAGCAGCTATGGAATATTTCATTAAATATTTCAAACATTCTAATAATTTGGCAGAGCCCACTCAGGCAGTGGCTTCGGATGGAGCAACACCAACTTATGCATGCTCAGACTCTGGCCCTAGGTTTTGTCGTTATATAGGGCACTATAATGGAAAACTGGTACTTGAAAATTTCAAGGGATTCCAATGACCATATTCAGCAATTCCCAGTGTTTTAACATCAAGAAAGAGAGCTTACAGAGATCTCAGACCAACAATGATAAGGCTGGCAGGTCCATTCTAGAGGGCACCATGGTGAAGGTCATGGATATTTATTACTGGATTCAGGACAAGTGTCAAAAATTGTTTGCATACTATCAAATATTAACAACTAAAACAGAATTCAAAGAAATTTAGATATGAAAGAAATTTAGATATGAAATAAATAAATAGTTAAACAGGCAGGGCCATTTTTTAAAACACTTGAGATCCATCAAGCCATATAGTCGGACATAAGACATGAATGTTCATCGATGTTGCAGAAGTTGCTATACAGCATCAAATGTGCATTGCTTTGGTTGGAAAAATCCAAAAATGATGAACCGTGGGACTTGCACAAGTGACACCAAACACATACCCCAAAGGGCGTGGATAAAGATAGCTGATAGGGAACAAACACACACACACACCCCACTCCCCCAAACTCTGTATTTTGGCTCAGATACCATGTGGGCATCTATAGTCAATACCCAAACAGACTATTCAAGTTCAGCCATGGGAAAAAATGAGAACGGGCATGGTAAATTGTTACCTTAGAGTGCAGTAAAGAGTTGCATTCCCTAGGGAGGAAAGCTATGTCTATGAGAGGAAGGCTATCATGATGCCAGAGGCCTTGTCTTCATCAAATAGTTGTCAGGAAAAACAGAATATATACTCAAGTGATATCACTAAACAAAATTAGGCAAAACCAACATGGTCAGGTTTGTACCAATACCTGGCTGGCAATGACATTTGATTATGCTAGTTGAGGTTTTATCTGTGATCAGACCCACAGCAGTACATTCCACACCTTTGGGCTGGAGATGCAGGACATGTTCATCTGCCTGAGATAAATCACTCTCACTGAAGAGGTACAGATGTCCATCTGCTGAATACAGGAAGTACACTAACCTTTTGGTAGGGCCCTACCACATTCATGATCCCATTTTGGTAAATTTCATAGTCATAGCATTTTTAAAATCTTGAATGTCATGGTTTCAAATATTTAAATCTTAAATTTCATAGTGTTCATGGGGGTCCCGACCCAAAAGACAGTCATGAGGAGAGGGGTCACAGTGTTGCCACCCTTATTCCTGCACTGCCTTCAGAGCTGAGTGGCCAGAGAGTGGTGGCTGCTGGCCAGGAACCCTAATCTGAAGGGAGTGCTGCTGCCAGCAGCAGCACAGAAGTAAGGGTGGCAATATCGGATCATGCCACCCTTACTTCTGCACTGCTGCTGGGTGCCTGCCCAGTAGCCACCACTCTATGGCCACCAGCTCTGAAGGCAATGCAGAAGTAAGGGTAGCTATATCGTGGTTCCCCTAAAATAGCCAGATTTCATGGGGAAGACCAAACTTCATAGGGTAGACCATATTTCACGGTCCATGATGTGTTTTTCATGGCCATGAATTTCGTAGGGCCCTACCTATTGGGATATAGTATTGTCAAAAATTGTGCATCACTTGTCCACATCTCTCTGTCTTCCATGCAGATTCATAGAGCCATATCCTCCCCTCCTGTATGTGATTAACACATGTATTGAAACCTCAGTTGCCCAAAAAGTTACATACATATTCATATTGCTGATAGACAGAATGTGGGTGTCAACTAACATTCTTGCGTCTTTGTATGTCTGTTCCATTTTCTGGGAGATGCATATCTTTTTCAGTCCATTAATTTTGAGAGGAAAAAAGCCTTGTTGTACTTGATAGAGAATTATCCCCCCCATGATCAGTATTTTAATTATTCTATAAGAAGATAACCATCACAATCTGCATCCCATAATAAAAGGAGATAATGGTAAAATAATAAATCCATGCAGTTATGGTAGTGGTACATAAAAATATATAGGTGAACCCAGGAGTATATTTTGTAGGTTTTATTAAATGCTAAAAAGACTATATGAAAAATTGAAAATTGTAAAAGAAAACACCTTGCATGAGAGTATCAAAGTCTATTGACTTGTCCTCAGATACTCCTGGGTAACTGTGCTTTGAGTTTGAGTTAGGTGTGCATACCTCAGGGCAGAATATGGGCCTCTCTTATTCACTCTGGCAAGCAGTTGTTCTCACAAGCAGTTCCAGAGAAGCCAATGGAACTACTCACAATGTAAGAAAGGGTTCACAAACTGGGCATAAGATTTCAGTTCTTTCAGAAGTTAAAGATAGGGATAAGGTACAGACTCAAATGTTCTGGTTAACAAGTAGTACATTTCATGGGGGTTCACAATCCGTCATGTGCATTGTGCCAGACCTAAACTAAAAGAAATATACTGTATTGGTTTAAAGTTATAATATATTAGCTGTTCTTGCAGACTTTGTTTTTCTCATCACAAGAAACTTGATTTTGCTAAATTATACATCACAAGTTTTTTGAATTGTCTAAAGGCTGAGGCTCAGAAGACTGAATTCATTTCTTTTAAGATCCTTTTTCAGTTCACTGCCTGAAAGATCGAGAAGTGTGAGGCTGACGTTTTAGCACATCTACGTGTTAGTTTATTTTTTTAAATAAATAAGCCAAAAATTTTGAAATGCCTTAAGTCTGAAATTCTACTTGTCAAGTGGGAAAATGAGCTGTTTCATATACCTCTTGGTAGCTACATTATGGAGTGCAGGGAGTATTATATTTACTTGTGCAGGATTTTATTGCTCTGAATCCAGTATACGATTCAATGGCTCTGTCTTAACTCTTGCTAATAAGTATTTATCAAATCAATAATATGCAGCAGTTTCTGTACCAGACTAAAATTCTTCCAATTACTATTAAAAAAGAGAAGCCTATTCAGTGAACATAGTACAGGGTCTACAAATGCCAAAGGCTAATGCAAATAATATAAATAAAGTGCGTACTTCATCAGA
This sequence comes from Lepidochelys kempii, assembly GCF_965140285.1. Taxonomy (NCBI): domain Eukaryota; kingdom Metazoa; phylum Chordata; order Testudines; family Cheloniidae; genus Lepidochelys; species Lepidochelys kempii. The sequence continues at coordinate 175,831,172 of NC_136382.1, read as the reverse complement.
GATGGACCCCAACCAAAGCCACAGTTCTGAGCACCTCTTTGAAGATGTTTGAAATCTGTAAAAATCTGGATTGGACCTGGCTTCCTCTTTTTCTCCTTTCCTCCTTGACTTGGTGCTGCTTTTGTAAAAAACAAACTATTGGAGGGTGTGACAGGGTTCGACTCACCACTGGGGTGTCTCCCGCTGGCTGTCCTGGGGATTAGCTGTGTATGCCAGTGCGCCCTCTTCTGGTGATGTCTCACCACCTTCACTTCTGCTCCAGGGATCCACGTCACTCCCAAGACCTTCTCACCCATTACTCATGGCCTTACTCACCATGGCTGGAGCAACAAACCGACTCTTGCAATAGCCAGCGGTTGTGGTTATGTTGTGGCTTGCAGTGAAGTGTACTGAGGGGTGGTTTTTTAATTAAAAAAAATAACCTTACACCAGAAACAACGTATGCACTGTCAATGCTACCCTTGTGCTTTGCATTCCTTGCAGTTGAAACCTTGTCCACTGGCGCATCCTCCACACCAGGACAGAGACTGTCCCAGATTAGAAGGTGGAAAAAGACGACTCGAGAGGACATGTTCAATGAATTAATGCTCACCTCTGAGAGTGACAAGACGGAGCTCAGAGCATGGAGCATTACACTGTCCGAGAACCTGGACAGGGACAGGGAGGACAGGAGAGCAGGCAGGGAACAAAAGCGTGCCACACAGGAAGAGATGCTGTGGATTATGAAGGAACAATCAGACATGTTGAGGCATTCAGTTGAGGTTCAAGAAAGGCAGCTGGATGCTTGAGTCCCTCTCCAGCCTATGTGGAACCTGCTGCCATTGTCGCCCAGTTCTACATCCTCCCCCAACCGTCCTATGCGGCAGGGGTGGAGTGGAGTTTGGTATCCCTTGCACTCAACACCAGGGGAGAGTACAAGGACCAGAAGGGACCCATTCCCCGACCTTTGATTGTTATTGCAGTGCCTCTGTAAGCAAACTTTCCTTGTTTCTCCCCCCAAAGTGTTATCAGCCCTGTTGCCCCAAGTTATCTTATTTTTCTTTGCTATCTCTGTGTGTTTGTGTGCATAATAAAACTGAATGGATTGAGGAGAAAAGGCTCTTTATTCATTCAACACACGGTGGTTGGTGGAGGTGGAGTTTACAGGGGAGAAAATGCAATGGAGCAGGCAGTTTGGTAAGGAACAACACAGAGGTGTCACATTACTCTGGCTCATTCCTGAAACTGGGTTTCAAAGCTTCATGGAGATGCAGAGCCCCTCGATGTGCTCTTCTTATTGCCCTGGTGTCTGGCTGCTCAAAGTTGGCTGCCACCCCAGCAGAAACTTTTCTCCCTTTGTTTCACAGATATTATGGAGCATACAGCAGGCAGCAATAACAATGGGTATCACTGAGGTCTAACCTAGTGAGCAAAGAATGCCAGCGACCTTTTAAACATCCAGAGGCACATTCCACCACCATTCTGCACTTGTGCAGCCTATGGTTGAACTGGTCCTTATTGCTGTCCGGGATGCCTGTGTACAGCTTCATGAGCCATGGGAGCAAGGGGTAGGCTGGGTCTTTCAGGATCATGATTGGCATTTCAACATCACCAATGGTTATTTTGCTGTCTGGAAAGAAAGTCTCTGCTTGCAGCTTTCTGAACCTGATTCTATTCTCATTCTCTTCTTCGGAGAGTGCAAGCACATGCAGGGCCAAAAACAATTCTCAAGTGTGAACTGAAAAGCTCACAAGGGCAGCTGGAAACAAAAAATATCAATTAACAGCATTGTTAGCAGAAGTTTAAGAGAGTTGTGAGTGTATATTCATGTTGATTTTATTAATCGATTTAAAAATAAGCATAGAACAAGTATTGAAACATTCTCAGAGACTATTAAGGGAATGCCGATTGTTTACCAGCCCAAGAAGAACCTGAAATGAACAGCAAGATGCAGATGTGTAATGGCAGCATTCACACCAGTAAAGAGCTATGAATAAGCTTGCAAACAACACGATAATGGTGAGCCATTTATCCATTGTTCAGTAATTGAAAATATATCAAACAAACTGGTTCCTGGCAATAATACAGTTAAAAAGATGTGCCATTTATCAGAAGGTCGATTAAATGAATTCTACTGTAGTTCAAAAAGATTATTAGAAGTACAAGAATACCAGGATTATAAATACATAACTACTGTCAAAATATTAATGACGTTATTTTCAGATAATATACTGTGGTACAGTATGTACTTTGGATTAAATTCTGCTTAATGTATCCAGTATTGTACATTATTTAACTGTACTGTAGCCTGGGGGCGTGGCCTCCCCCCGAGACTAGCAGGGAGGAACCCCTGCCCACCCCCTGGTGGGCAGAATCAGGACACCAACACCCACCCTGCCAGAAGCAGAGGGGCAGGACAGGAAATATAAAAGGCAGGCCCTGCAGCACAGGTGGGCTGGAGCCACCAGAAGAGACAGACATCTCCCATCCACTACTGGGAGTGGAACCCAAAGAGGACCCCCTGCAGTGCTGAAAACTTGCCAGAGCTGCCAGCTTACCAGGGGACTGAGGAGCTGCTGGGACTGCTGCAGGGAATGCTGAGAAGATGGAGGACACAAGGTACAGAGCGAAGGGGTCATAGGAAGTAGCCCAGGGACACAAGACTGATTGGTGCTCTGCCCTGAGCCCTGGACTACTTGCTGCTTGGCCCTGCCTAGAGGGTCAGGGCCTTAGAGACTGCTAATTCTGCAATAACCTTTGCCTTGCTAAGGACCTGAGAGCCAGGCGGTGTGGTCTCCCTCCAAGACTGATGGGGAGGGACAGCCATGCACTCCTACATGTACCCAGAAGGTTTTACACATTTCTAAAACAAATCTCATTTTATTTCTAGTTTATGGTCTTCTCTAGATTTAAAGGTGAGACATCTCGTGGTCTGTTTCCATCAACAGTTCCCAAGACTGGGTGAGTAAATGAGAGGTTCCAAGTTTTCATCAGTGCACACCCTTCTCATATAAATATGGCTTCTCCAAAGGCAGAATACAGTCTTTGCATAATTTCCTTTGAAAGCTTGTGAAAATCAGGGCATATATTGCACAAAAGAGAGATTTTACTTGGAATATGTTACATACACAGATTTCACAGCTTTTCCTACTTCAAATTACTGTATACCTTCTCAAAAAAGTAAAGAGTCTTGCAGTCCGACAAAAATCTATTTAAACTAAATTCTTTACCAATGATTTGCTCTCTTTGACATGTTTTTTGGCAAATAGCTAAAAGCTTGCCAAGAAAAGGTCACTGATCTTTGCCTGAAAAGCTTGGCCAGTGTTAAATGGTAAGGGCCTATTACAAACATACAATGCTTTCCAGATGTTCCATCAACTAACTGGATATGATCCAAGGGAGGGCTGTAAATCTACAAAGAGATGCTTGTTACTAAAGCATTCACCACATAAAAATCAAAATCTCTGTAAACACCCTATGGAGTGCCTCTTTGCTGGGAAGGGGCTTGTAAGCACAAAAGGTCATGCTGGACTGCCACACTTTATACCATATACTAAAGATGTGGCCCTTAGTACTGAAGATTTGTCCTCCTTACTAAAGGAGTCTGTCAGTTACCAAAGTCAACCTGCCTAATATTGACTCTGCTGATTGAAAAACTAACAGACAAAAGTGATACAGGAGTATGCATGACAATATCTTAGCTCCACCTTTGATCCTCATCCCTCTTCAGCTATTTATGCCTGCTCTTGAATCACACACACTTAGTTTTTCCTGCGATGATTATCTACACACCAACCAACACCCAGTTACGCTGGAGAATAAACAAATCTCATAGGGCCAAATGTAACCCAGAATGCTGCTCTGAAAAGAACATAAGCATGTGATTGTAGTTTAGAGCCTGAACTTTTAAATATTCTTCTTAGTACTTCAGATCAAAAGAAAGAGTCATCTCATAGATCATGAGGGAACTTTGTTCAAAGTTTCCATTTTAGAACAAGTGACTGTCCAGCAATCAAAATACTGTACGGAATTACTCTTTGGTCAACATTAAAACTGATATTCAAAAGGAAAAACAGTTCCCTAGGCAAACTAGGGAGACAAGTGATGGGATTTGGATGGGTGTAGGTTTCTTACACAGCTGTGCAGACGGTCATAACGTAGGTGAAGGCTTACAAGAACAGAGGAGAAAAAGCAAGACTGAAGAACCTTCATTCTTGAGATAAATGTCCCCAACTACACACTTAAAATATCTCACTGTAATCAAAATAAGACCTGAGAGGAAATGCATATTTGAAATTGATTTAGATTAATCTCCTGGGAGGAGAACATTTATTGTGCAGTAGAAAGATAATCACTCAAATCTGATTTCAAACATCTATTTTTTATAACTTCAGATCTATCTTGGCTTGGAGAGATACTAGTTATCTGATGCTGATGAAAGGAGCAAGTGAAATGAATACTCTGCACATTTTGCTCAGCTTGACTCCAAAGGGGAAAATCTCTTCTTCCCCTTGATAAACTGTGAAATGGCTTTTGAAAACAACAATTCTACTTACATTTGAAATTTGTGAGCCAACTAATGTTTTCTGTTATGCTGCAAAAACAAGGGACACGCAGCACAGGAGCCTAAAGAAAGAAAATTGAAAACAATTCCATCCTACCTTCCAATCAGTTTAATTATAAACAAAAGTGTCAGGGCTATACCCTGACCTGTGGCTGAGTTCTGCTCATGGCACGTGAGGGGACATGGGGGTGAAAGGTGTGTCTAAGTATGGGGCCATTCTTCTGCTTGGATATTGACCTACACCTGGAGAGGGACTTGGAGTGCAGGGGCTCGAGCCCTGCATGGGACTATCTTTTTAATCCCGCTCCCTTCCCATCCCACAATACCCACTCTCACTCCCACACACTCCCGTATTATTTCTGGCATTTTTATCCCGCTCCCACCTGCAAAAACCTTAGATCCCACAAGAGAGACACATTCTCTCATGCGACTAAAAAAAAAAGAAAGTTGGTGTCAGAGCGTGAGTCAGTGTGTTTCCATGGGATTCCCGCTGACTCCGTGGTAGAAACCTCCATCACTGTTAGGACCCTAGGCTGGGACCCAGTGGAGCAGGGTGGGCCGGGATCCCCGTATTGCCTCCCCCGCTGCCAACCCCATCCCTGGGGTGGCAGCCTGCCCACTTGAGGCCAAAGGGCCTGGTTTTATCTGCTGCCTGCCCCAGGCCGAAAGCTGAGCCATAGACTGCTATTGTTCTGCCCCACCCAGAAGGTCAGAGCCTGACTCTTGATTGCTGTTGGCCCCTGCCAGAGAGTTGGGCTAAAAATTGCCTATTTCTCTGTCCTGCCCAAAGGATCAGGGCCCTGACTGCATTGGTTGCTGCCAGAAGGCTGAGCTAAAGGCTGCTTCTTGCATTGCCCTGCCCAGAGGGCCAGAGCACCCGACTATGAAGTGAGCTGTAGCTCACGAAAGCTTATGCTCAGATAAATTGGTTAGTCTCTAAGGTGCCACAAGTCCTCCTTTTCTTTTTGCAGATACAGACTAACACGGCTGCTACTCTGAAACTGCCTATATATGCTGTCTGTCCTAGATGGGAGGCTAGGATAAATATTGATTGCTGCTAGGCCCTGCACAAAGCGCCAGAGCTATAGGCTGGTGATCTGCTAATCCCCCTGCTAATTGGCTTTAACCACAGTGACTTAGGGAGGCGGAGTGGCCTCCCTCCAAGCCTGAGGAGGTGAGGGACGACTGTCAACACACTCCACTGTAATATAGAGGAAGATTAGGATTCCACACACTAGATGTCGCAGGTAGGTGACCCAAGACACCTTGAAAGAAAAGGGTCAGGGGGACTGTGCAGTGAAACTACTAATGGACTTCGTGGTTCTTCCATTTCATGTGTCAATTATAAGAATTGGACGGTTTGTTGTACATTACTAGTGTTACAGAATCAGCCTAGTACTTGATCTACAAGTGGCAGAATCTCCCTAATGGGTCTTCCATCATAGGGAGAACTCGTAAAATGAAGGAAGCTGTATCTACAGATGGAGTAAAAGATTTCTATTCTAAAATCCCACTCTACTGATGAGAGCTGAACCCTGTTAGCCACAATGAAACACTGGCAGCTGAGGAGAGATCAGCCTGAGACAGGTCTTCATCTAAAGGAAAGATGCCACTGCCAAGACGGGTTGTGGGGGATGGTGTTAAAGTTATATCTTGGTGGGAGAGCTATACAGATGGAATAAAGCATAGTTTATTTCTTTGTCTATGATTTATAGTTGTTGAGAAATTGAGAAATTCTGCTAGAAAATGTAGAGCTGGTCTAGGATTTATCATGACAGCTTTCCCTCCCACCCCCCGGCCCTCCACACTAACCCTCTGTCTAGTTGCAAGATATCTAACCAGCAACCATGTTCTGGAAATTCAGACTTAGTGCCAGCATTCTTTTGCAGCCACCTCCGTTCTCTAATCACAGTAGCAAGCATCTGGCTATGAAGCATAATGTAATGCCAGCCTGATGAATTTCAACGGAACAGATATGTTAATACAAACCACCACAGATTTGGAGTGACAGTCACAGATCACAAGATTTTGATAAGCCTCCTCTTTCAGGCACAAGTCTGAACACTAAGGGCTCAGTTCCTATGCAGGAGGCTCCAGTGCAGACTCCCTGAATAACACCCTCAATGACATGAACAAACAGCCGTTGAGAGTGAACAGGGCACAAATATGGTATCTTTGCCTGTGGTGAAAGCCACTCCCTGTAGAGGTCATGTTCTTCTGCCCTGGTGTGAGGCAGGGGCAACTCCAGAAACGTTTCCCATTGTACACACCCTCAATCTCTGTAGAGCCATGCCTGCTGCAGCTGCTGGCCCCAGCTGCTGGCCCGCTGAGTCCATGCCAATTTCAGCCCCCGCATTCCAGCACAGCCCACCGTGTGCGGCATCACTCCCCATCCCTGAGAGGGGACATGGGCTGCAAGAAGCAGGACAACGCTAGGCAGGCTCCCAGGGAGGAGCTCTGCTGCAGCAGGCAGCCCCCTGGCAGTAACATGGAGAAGCAGTGCTGGCCACCTCACTGCCCACACAAGTTTGGCCCCAATAGGCCTCCATCTTGATGGCGAGGCCAAAACTGAGAGAGTGGCATTGCAGCCCGGAGCATGGGGGTCACACCACCACTCAGGTTTGGCCTCACATTCCCTCTGTCTTGATAGGAGGAGGAAAGACCCAGCAAGGCCAAAACTGAGTCAGTGGCATTTCAGCCTGGTGCTCAGGGGTCATAGTGCTGTTCAGGTTAGGCTCTGAGATCCCTGTGCACCAGTGGCATGTACTAGCTGCCTGGGTACGTACCCAGGCAGGCTTTATTCTGTGGATGCCACTGAACTTACAGAGCAGGAATAAGCTCTGAGAGTATCTGGCATATTGGGTTTGCAAGCATGAAATGTGACTGGTGTCAAAACAAGTGCTCCTTTGCTCTGACCATCCTTTATTTGCATCTTTATAGACTCCTGAGCTGGAGCTTCCAGTACAGAGTGAGATCAAATGGTCAGGTAATATACCTTCATTTGTAGAAATACTGCCAGGGCCTCCCATTACAGGTAGCCATAGCCAGATTTATTGTTATTCACCACATTCATCCTGTGAAAACTAAGTTTGAAAAATAACTGAATTTGAACACTGAAATTAAATGACTTTCATGACTACAAGTGTTCTTGAACCAAAGCAGCTTTTGCTGATACTCACCACCTACAATGTGAGCTGTGATATTTTATTGGAATTTAAACTGCCTACTCTGAAATGAAATCTTAATCTTGTGTGTAATTGTGTGAAAAGGCAATTACCTAATATGAACTCAGGCATCTGACAATGATAATTAATCATCACAACTTGCTGTGCATAATGCAAAGAAAGTGGTTCTGGATAGTTCTTATTTAGAAGGCTATTATAAGCCATTCATAATGATGAACCGTTCACAGTCAGAAAAATAACTTGAGTCTGTTCTCTGAATCATTCTATTGTTACTGGGCCACATGCCAAAATGGTGGTGTAAAAGTCACATAGTGGTAAAAGCCACCAGAAGTATCTGTACATTGGTGTAACTTACATGGCAAGGAGGTGGAAGAGGAAAGCTGTAGTAAATAAAACGCAAGAACTACTTAAAAAAATAGGTGAGTCTTCAACAAAGTAGATTTTATGTAGCTTTAAAGGGAAGAGGGATTTAACCATTGTTTGTCCACAGTACATCTCTTACCTGTGATACAGCATGACCAAAAGGCAGAAGGAGAGTGATATAGGAGAAATATGTAAGTCCCAGGATGAGGAGAAGCCTTATTCCTAGTAGAGGGAAGAAAGGTTTCTATAGATTAAAAACACCTGAAGCCAATTAGAGCACCTGAAGCTAGTCACCTGATAAAAAACCCCTCCTTCAATCAGCCAGGGGAAGGAGTTGGAGCAGAGAGCAGTTTGAAGGAGTTGGAGCAGAAGAGAAATGCCTTGGCTGTCTAGAAGACCAAGACCCTAGGTAAAAAGACACCCGGCTTGTGCAGAGAGAGATGGCAGGAAGGCCCACAAGCTGAAGAGCAGAAGAGGGAAGTAGCCCAGGGGAAGGAAGCACTAGTTCAAGTGGTTTACCACTATCTCTCGGGCCCCTGGGCTGGGACCCGGAGTAGAGGGCGGGCCCGGGTCCCTCCCTCTCCACTACCCTTCTCTGGGTTACTAGTGCAACAGTAGATACCCTAGTTCAGGGGCAGGAAACTGCGCTCTGAATTCCCCGCCCCCCCTCCCCCGCAAGAAGAGGAAGTGCGGGACCCATCATAATCGTACCGGCAATTTGCCACATATCCCATTTGTTATGATAGTTTATAAACTGACTCACCCAGCTCGTCTCACTGTGTTACCATCAGTTCTTGGATAAAAGTTTGAAACTTCCACTGCATCTCGGAAATTGGTTCAAGAGTCACGGAGACGACACTGGAGCTCTTATATCTCATTTCGGATATAAAAAAAACCTCAGCCGCAAGTTTTATAAGCACACGGGGTAGATCAAAAACATGGCTGTAATAGCTCAATAAAACAGTCAATGGATATACTTCACTCTAGAAATAAACTCTACACTGCACTCAAACCAGGTTAATACGGAAAATCAATATGACTTTGGACAACAGCCAGCCTCAAAGAAATAAAAGAATAAGGTAACTTATCTCAAAAGATTCTTCCATTCAACAGAATAGAAAGAATGAATGGAAATAACCTTCTTTGCTAGCCACTCACCCCATTAATGATGAACATTAGCAGAAGTTAAAGGTTGAAACACAAGCTATTCTGGAACAAAGCCATTTATACTGCATGCACGTACGCATACACAACAGTTAACATGAACGTTCTTCTTGTAAGACATTGGGATGATATATACCAAGAAGCCATGCCAGAACTAGGTGCAATCCAGTGAAAGAATATGGGAAGAGTATTAAGAAACTTCTTGCTGGTGACTCCTTACAAACATAGGTCTGTTGTAAGTCTTTTCTTTCAGTGAGTTTATTTTTTCATATTTATTCCTTTATTGGATATTCAGTTAATAAAGGGGACACTATTGTGCCATGCAGCATTGAAATAAAGCATCCTGGAGCAGTAACACTGACAACACATTTTGAACTGGATCTCATGAAGGTGGGTAATCCAAAATATTTATACCTTCATAAATACCTTACTTTTCAGCACTGAATATTTTGTTCATACGTAGCCCAATCCAGCACTTACTTAAGTCAATGGAAAGACTTCCATTGACTTCAGTGGAAGTTATATCAGGCCCAGAGTAACTTCATATACCTCTTTGACCACGAGAGATTAACTTTAAAGATTTTCATTGGAAACTCGAATGTGTATTAGTTGTTTAGGGAACAATTTTGCTGGGCTTGTTTTTTTTCCATGCATCTTTCATGATAAACTACAATAGTACTGCACTTATGACTTGACACTTCAATATGTACAAATATTTCTCTGCTTTGGGAAGTTTCCACTACCACCATTGTATTAATTTATCAGACTCTCAGGGATTTCAATCTCTTCAGCCAAGGATGAACCTACTATAAGGTGGAAGCACAACCAGTTGGAAAACTGTACTCAGAATAATTATCAGTGGTTCACAGTCAAGCTGGAAAGGCATATGGAGTGGGGTTCCACAGGGATCTCTCCTGGGTCTGGTTCTAGTCAATATCTTCATAAATGATTTGGATAATGCCATAGAGAGTACACTTCCAAAATTTGTGGATGATACCAAGTTAGGAGGGGTTGCAAGAGCACTGGAGGACAGGATTAGAATTCAAAATAATCTGAACAAACTGCAGAAATTATCTTAAATAAATAGGATGAAATTCAATAAGGTCAAATACAAAATACTACACTTAGGAAGGAATAATCTATTTCACAAATACAGTACCAAATAGGAAATGACTGCCTATGAAGGAGTACTGCGGAAAAAGGATCTCGGGGTTATTAGTGGATCATAACCTAATTATGAGTCAACCATGTAATGCTATTAAAAAAAAAGCAAACAGCATTCTGGGTTATATTAGCAGTGTTGTTGTACACAAGAAGTAATTCTTCTACTCTATTCAACACTGATAAGGTCTCAATTGGAGTACTTAGGGAAAGACATGGACAAGTTGGAGAAAGTCCATAAGAGAGCAACAAAATTATTAAAGTTCTGGAAAACACGAACTACAAGGAAATACTGAAAAAATTAGGTCTGGTTAGGCTGGAGAACAGAATACTGAAGGGGGACATGATAACAGGTACACAAAAAGTTGTTACAAAGAGCAGGATGATGAAATGTTCTCTTATCCACTGAGGACAGGACAAGAAGTAATGGGCTTAAATTGCAGCAAGGGCGGTTTAGGTTGGACATTAGTGTAAGCAGTGTCAGGATGAGCTCCACCCTGACATCTGGTGGTGAGGTATGGCAAGTTGTGGAAAAGAACTTCAGGGGCCGATCTCATTTGCATAGGCACACCCACCCCGCCTAGAATGAGGCCATAGCTGCCCAAATGGTCACTTTGGCTGCTGTGGGATCCCCAGTGTCTCTGTTATTGGGGCAGGAAGAATAAATTGTTATTACCCTGATTATGGGAACTGTGCTTGGAACTGTACTTGGCCTTTTGTTATGATGGAGGGACTCACCATCAACTAAGTAGCACTCGCTAGGCAAGGGTCATGGGTTCCAAAACTCTGTGAATTGAGAGAAGCTGGGGATAAGTATTAATACTTGGTGGCATGGGCCCCTTGGTGAGGGCCTTACATGCTAATTGCACTTCCTCCTCTCTCCACTGTGGAATATCAGTGCTAATTTTGATTCTGTTAGGAGTCTAGTTACAGGCTGCTGAGCTCACTTTGGGCTGACAGTGCACCAGCACTGAGGCTCCCCTACTACAAGCTGAATTCACCAAAGAGCTGAACTGACTCAGAGCTGAAATCACTGAGTGTTGTGTTAAGTAGTGGGGGAGCCTGAAGATATATTGTGGAGCAGTTTGTGGGACGGCTGGAGTGCCTTGTGAACAGGCTGGTGGAGCAGTTTGTAGGATGGTGGGAGCTGCTGCTGGTGGGACGTGGAGCAGTTTGTGGACCGGCTGGTGGAGCAGTTCGTGGGACAGCGGGAGCTGCTTGTGGGCCGCGGAGCGGAGCGAAGGCCTATGGAGCTGTGGGGCGGTCAGCTTCAGATCATGTAAGGTGCCTCTTACCCCCGCCCCATCTCCACACAGGTTGGGAGGTAAAGCTCTGCAGATAAACTTTCGAACTCTGGGGCTGCCCTGATCAGGGACAGAGACTTTTGGGTCTTTGGACTTTTGGGACTTTGGGTGATTTGGGGTTGCTGGACTCAAGAACCAAAGGGAAAAGGGCATGCCCCAATTTGCTTAGGGTGGGTTTTTTTGCTCATGGGTTGTGTTATGAATCCTGTTGGTGGTGTTTCCCCAACATAATGCCACATTGTTTCTCTCTGTTATTAAAAGGCTTTTTGCTACACTCAGACTATGTGCTTGCGAGAGGGGAAGTATTGCCTCTTGGAGGCGCCCAATGGGGGTGGTATATATTTGTCCCAGGTCACTGGGTGGAGGCTCGAGCCAGTTTGCATTGTGTTATTGGAATGGATCCCCTAGATATTGAACCCGGCCCTTGTTGCTGCCAACTCTGACGGGCAGAAGGGTTACATTAGGAAAAACTTCCTAACTGTCAGGGTAATTAAGCACTGGAATAAATTGCCTAGGGAGGTTGTGGAATCTCCATCATTGGAGATTTTTAAAGAGCAGGTTGGACAAACACCTGTCAGAGATGGTCTAGAATGATAATACTTAGTCCTGCCATGAGTGCAGGGGTCTGGAACTAGGTGACTGACTGAGGTCTCTTCCAGTCCTACATATCTATTATTTTGACTTTGAACATGTCAAGTTCCCTTGATTTTATGGAAAAATGGAGAACCAACACAGAGCGAGCACCTGAGAGGGCAGATTTTGGGCCTCTGAATGAACCAACTGTCTGGCAAATTCTATGAAAATATTTATTCTGTGGTTTGAAGTTTCTCTTCAAGGTAATGAAATTAATTCCAAGCCTGTAAGGCTTATTCCCTAATTCTCATGAGCAGTGCCACTGAGGTCAGTGAGTAAAGGTTACTCCCACAAGTTACGAGTTGCAGGATTCATGCCTATACCTTTATCTATGCCGTAATATGTACTATTATGTAATTTGTCCTTCTGCCTTACAGAGTACTTTTCTCTCTTTCAGGTACTTCACTTTATTGCTCACAGAGACAGACACAGCAGACAATTAGTGCTTAGATCCCGGCAAGCGGGGGGGGGGGGGGGGATTGGCCATTTTTTATTTACCTGCAATGGGCCTTTCCCCTTAACTTTTAAAAGTGGTAAAGAAGGCTCTGTCAGATGAGGTCCAATAACAGCAAATGTTTTCCTAAAACCCTGTGTAATTCTTTGCAAATGTAGGGGTTAGTGTATCAGGTCAGAACTCAGGTTTCAGAGTAGCAGCCGGGTTAGTCTGTATCCGCAAAAAGAAAAGGAGGACTTGTGGCACCTTAGAGACTAACACATTTATTCGAGAATAAGATTTTGTGAGCCACAGCTCACTTCATCAGAACTGTTGCCAATGATCTCTTGTTCTACTTGGCAACGCTTTCAAGACAAAGCTGTTCTTTTATTCTGTAACCTGAGAATTTGCCTTACCACTTAAAAACATAATGAATTTGCAATTAGAACTGAGGCCCTTAATCTTGTGCATGTATCTTCTCTAAGATCCCTAGAAGAAATGAGGTAAAAGAGAAGTAGTAGAAAAGACACAGGGCAGAGGAAAATCCCTAGAAAGCACTTTTAATATCAAATACAAGCAACTTCAAAGCAGGTTCTTTGAAGGCTGTAAGGTTTGCTCATCATAACCAGTCCTACTAATGATTTTCTAACTCCAGCATGTCAGCGCTGCCATGACAGCCCCTGCATCAAATTCAGAGTGCGTGCAAGCAAGGTGCAACTCTTCTTACACCAGCACTAAAACACCTGCTGACACCTGCACTGTTGTTCAGAGCTCCACGATAAGACAATCTGAACTACAACTGGCATGCAAAAGTGTTTCAAAAATTTTGATCTGACTCCTATGCGTCATTAAAGTTTATATGGACAAGTCTACGTTAGGGAACCCTTTCTGGCACTGCCATAATCTCCAAAGAGGGCTTTGTCGTATTTAGTTTAAATTCAGTTTTGAAGGCCAGTTGATAAAAGAGATTCAGCCTCTCTGGTTTTTTTGTATGTTTTATACACTGAACTCGAGAAGGGCTTAAACAGATACATGGAACCCAATCTTGCAAAGACTTACATGCATGCACACTGTGAGTAGTCCTGAACTGTTGTCTTTAATGGGACTACTCAGGGTGTGTTTAAGCACATGCATAAATCTTTGCCGTATCAGGGCCCAATACTGTAAAATGTAATATCTTCATACACAGATACCTGGGTTATAAATAACCCACATGTATTTAGTAACTATGTGGAAAAGGACTTGATGTTCCATGACATGAGCCAAAATGACATCTAAAAAAAACTTTTCACCCTCCAAATTTGTGTATGCACTAAATATGGTACAAAACACAACCACTTTCATATGCAAGCGACATTTAGGTGCCCAGCTATTTTGCAGATGTAAGTGTAGGACTGGTTTTGAAAGCACAACGGGGACATGTACCAATTTTGCTGCTCAACAGACACTAGCCTTTGAAAATATGGACCTTTGTGCCACAATGCAGTGTCCACTCAGCATTTTATCCTAAACTCTTCTGTCCAGATTGCTCCCACTGCACAGTCTGCAACAGTTCATTTCATCAAGGGCAGAGCTTCTTCTCCGCCTCTCCCCCTCCCCCCACCCGCCCCAGTGCAGAATGGATATATGGTTCAGATGCCAAAACCTGCAAGTCTCAGGAGCAGCACTGTCAACCTCAAATGTTCAGAACTTATGAGCAAGCCCTAGACAAAATGATTATCTTAAAAATCATAAGATTGTAAACAAATATATATAAATTTGGGAATCTTTCTATTTGCCTCCTGGTTTCTGAGGCTTTAGGGCTCACAATTTCAAGCTTTTTTCTGCAACTATGAGGTCTAGAAATTTGTTTTTAAATGAAAGCAGAGATTCTCAGATAACGCGATTCCAGGAGATGGGGCTTTAAGGAAAAAAAACACTGAATACCTCAAAACCTGCAGAGAAACTCTGAGATTAACTGGAGGCAAGTCCAAATGCCTTCTTCACCACTTCTCTGGTGCATCCGCACTGACAGAACTCCCCCTGCTCTAAAAGATGTTCCCCAGTGCAGAAAGGGAGCATTCAAAAGAGTCAATAAAACCTCTGGCTGTATTAACTTTTCTGTAGATTCCCAGCTTGTCTCTGGAATAGGCGAGGAATCCAAGTAGCAATGTCATCACACACAGTCCCTTGCCCCAGCACTCTTCCCAATCACAGCCTGGTCCCCAATTCCTGATATGAAGATTCTGTTACCTATACATGGACCTCCACAACATCCAGTGACAATAGTGGAGAAGAGGCCAAAACGCCTTCTCATGGCCCGGGCTAGAGATCTGCCATGTTTTCAACCCCTCTATCCACAAAGGAGGAAGGAGTGGTCGAAGCCCGTAAATTCCTTGATTTTGTTGTGGGTGGGGCAGAGGGGTGTTATGGAAATTGCCAGGACCACAAGACTGACTGTTACTGGTACTGTGCCATACCAATGCAAGAAGCATATGGGGGAAAACAAGCTGATGATTGGAATTCACTTTGCAGGACAATTAGATTTTTGTGGGTCCAGGATGGAACTAAAGATGATGTTTAGGAAAAAGAGTCTTGGTGGTGTAATGGGTTATAATGCACAAGCCTTTAATCTCCAGGGTCTGGAGTTGAAAACCAAGGTTTCTGGTTACAAATGAGATCAAGTTTGCTAGTCTCATTCCTTTCAAAATATATGACAGTATTCTACTGTAATAGCCCATAACATTGCCTGATCACTACTGTAAGATTTGTTTTAGACCAGTACTGTAGGAGAAATCCACAATCTTTCTATAACTTTCTGGAATCATTTTATAGTAGGGCTGTTGATTAATCGCAGTTAACTCACATGATTAACTAAAAAAAAAATTGATGATTAAAAAAATTAATCATGATTAATCGCACAGTTAAAAAATAGAATACCAATTTAAATTGATTAAATATTTTTCATGTTTTTCTACATTTTCGAATATATCGATTTTAATTACAACAGAATACAAAGTGTACAGTGCTCACTTTATATTATTTTTTATTACAAATATCTGCACTCTAAAAAGGATAAACAAAAGAAATAGTATTTTTCAATTCACCTCTGACAAGTACTGTAGTGCAATCTCTTTATCGTGAAAGTGCAATTTACAAATGTAGATTTTTTTCTGTTACATAACTGCATTCAAAAACAAAACAATGTAAAACTTTAGAGCCTACAAGTCCACTCAGACCGACTTCTTGTTCAGCCGATCGCTAAGAGAAACAAGTTTGTTTACATTTACAGGAGATAATGCTGCCCACTTCTTAATTACAATCTCACCTGAAAGTGAAAACAGGTGTCCGCATGGTACTGTTCATAGATTCATAGATATTAAGGTCAGAAGGGACCATTATGATCATCTAGTCCGACCTCCTGCACAACGCAGGCCACAGAATCTCACCCACCCGCTCCTGCGAAAAACCTCTCACCTATGTCTGAGCTATTGAAGTCCTCAAATCGTGGTTTAAAGACTTCAAGGAGCAGAGAATCCTCCAGCAAGTGACCGTACTGTTGTAGCTGGCGTCGCAAGATATTTACATGCCAGATGCACTAAAGATTCATATGCCTCTTCGTGCTTCGGCCATCATTCCAGAGGATATGCATCCATGCTGATGATGCTCATTAAAAAAAATGCATTAATGAAATTTGTGACTGAACTCCTTGGGAGGAGAATTGTATGTCTCCTACTCTGTTTTACCCACATTCTGCCATATATTTCATGTTACAGTAGTCTCGGATGATGACCCAGCACATGTTCATTTTAAGAACAGTTTCGCTGCAGATTTAATAAAACGCAAAGAAGGTACCAATGTGAGATTTCTAAATATAGCTACAGCACTCGATCCAAGATTTAAGAATCTGAAGTGCCTTCCAAAATCTGAGAGGGATGAGGTGTGGAGCATGCTTTCAGAAGTCTTAACAGAGCAACACTCTGATGCGGAAACTACAGAACCCAAGCCAACAAAAAAGACAATCAACCTTCTGCTAGTGGCATCTGACTCAGATGATGAAAATGAACATGTGTCGGTCCACACTGCTTTAGATTGTTATCAAACAGAACCCATCACCAGCATGGACGCATGTCCTCTGGAATAGTGGTTGAAGCATGAAGGGACATATGAATCTTTAGCGCACCTAGCATGTAAATATCTTGCTATGCCAGCTACAACAGTGCCACACAAACGCCTGTTCTCACTTTCAGGTGACCTTGTAAACAAGAAGTGGGCAGCATTGTCTCCTGCAAATGTAAACAAACTTGTTTGTCTGAGTGATTGGCTGAACGAGAAGTAGGACTGACTGGATTTGTAGCTCTACAGTTTTACATTATTTTATTTTTGAATGCAGGGTTTTTTTGTACATAATTCTACATTTGTAAGTTCAACTTTCATGATAAAGAGACTGCATTACAGTACTTGTATGAGGTGAATTGAAAAATACTATTTCTTTTGTTTTTTACAGTGCAAATATTTGTAATCAAAAATATAAAGTGAGCACTGTACACTTTGAATTCTGTGTTATAATTGAAATCAATATATTTGAAAATGTAGAAAACATCCAAAACTATTTAAATAAATGGTATTCTATTATTGCTTAACAGTGCAATTAATTTATTAATTATTTTTTTAAATCTCTTGACAGCCCTGTTTTATAGTCTATTCGAGAAATGTATATACTTATGTAATTCTGTAGGATCGTTTAAAGACAAAGAACGATCAACTCTGTAAAGTTCTTTTTGCTATAGAATTCTATTAGATTCATCTCTATTATATTCTGTGCACCTCTCCAAAAGGATTTTCTTTTTTCCTAAGGGTTTAAAGAGTCTAGGGACATCCATTCACATAAAAAAGAAAAACAAAATCCCATGACAATTCGGCACCACTGGCAGTGTGTGACAAAGGATTGAAATAGCGAGGTTATTCCTATTCAGAATTAAGATCTTATTGATAAACCGTGAATGGAAGCTTTGAAGAACATCTGCATACACCATGATGGACTGTTAGATCCTTACTTGTATGAGCTCTAAACTAGACAAAGCAATTAAAAAGGAAGAAAAAAATATGGCTATTTGTACTAACATGAAATTTGTTCCACGTATTGCTCTGGCTGATCAGTCTATGAGAGTAAACAACAAAGCAGATTGTCTTGTAACTTTTCTAGGCATGAGTGAGAATTGCTTAGGGGGCATGCATTTATTATTAAAGCATCATGTATGCAGTTTATATGTAAGAATGAAGAGTGTGAAGAATGCCCTATGTGGCCACAGGGCTGTAAGACCAGCTGTAAGCAATAAGGTGTGTTTTTTTTTAAATAGGGCTTTAGTACAGTATGTGCTTTTACGAACTACTAGCAATTACCCATGGACAGCAATTATTCCTTTTGCAACACCAAAATGACACATGCAAAACATTCTTCTGTTGATCCCTAAAGTGATCCAGGCAAAACAACTGTAGCTTACTCCCGTTTCCCATTTCTCCTCCTGCCAGGGCCTACATGAACCTACCTTGAGTAATCTGAACCAATAGACACTGTTTAGACAGGCAGCATTACACACAACTATTCAAAAGAACACAGCTTAAAATGACTCACCAAGAAAGACCCCATGCCAGCAAATACACTTCAGCAGCTAAAATCTTGATAAAGGGCTTGTTTGAGAAAATACACAGAAGAGCTTTGGGACTCTTAATTGTTGGGACTGTTGTACATTAGTTTCATACCATATATGACCTGCTCCTGCTCCCACTGAAGCCACTGGCAGTATCCCTAGCAAAAACAGTTGCCTCAGAGTACCTTTAATTGCCATGGAATACCAGTCTTCCTGATTTCTAGGGTTTTCCCCAAGCCTATATGCAAGTGTTGTATTACCCAATACAACCATTACTCTTCTATTATGAAAATATTTTGCTTATGCACTTTGCTTGGAAAGGGAATACTTTAGTGGGGAAAATACTAATAATTTAGTATGATGAAACACTTGATGTTTATAACATCTATTTCTACAAATTTAACAGTTAGTGTCTGGTTTATAGCACATTTCTGCCCAAAACTAGACAAATAAGTACTTGGAAATAAATTCCAGGTATATTAAACAGCTCTAAGCTACTGCATCTTGGTTACTATCTTATTATTTTTTCTTGTTGTCTGTCTATAATTCCAGGGCTAACATGGACAGCTATTCCTTAGAGATACAACAACATATACTTCATAAAGATAACATTTTCTTTTTAACATGATCTTAAGCAATACTGTGGTACACTGTTTTCCCAACAACAGTTGCTTGATAGATCTATTTAAAAAGCACCATTCATGGGAGGAACAAGATAAAACATTGAAAGGTCTTACCTTCACCTGAAGATCCTGAAAGATCTATGACGACATATACTCTTCCTTCTGGCTCCAAGTCAATCTGTATTTGAGAAAAGAATAAAACACTTAGACTGGTGCTCCCTTAATGAGCTCCTGTGTGCACCATTAATAGAAGAAAAGGAGTATTTGTGGCACCTTAGAGACTAACAAATTTATTTGAGCATAAACTTTCATGAACTACAAATTTATTTGAGCATAAGCTCTAGCTCACGAAAGCTTATACTCAGATAAATGTGTTAGTCTCTAAGTTGCCAAAAGTACTCCTTTTCTTTCTGCGAATACAGACTAACACGGCTGCTACTCTGAACCCTGTCATTAACAGAAGTTTCCATTGACTCTTAAACCCGAAGGGAAAGGTCCCCAAACTGTGGGGCGCACAACGTTTGCAGGGGTGTGGTGTGGCCCAGGCTAGCCCCCATGTGTGGCAGGGAGGGAGTGCCACCCACCCAATCCTGCTGTGCTCCAGCCCCGCCCACAGCTGTGGCCCTCTCTCCTGGCACCATGCTTGGCCCCATCCCCAGTCTTAGACCCTGGCTGCAGCTCTGTTTCCAGCCCTGGACCCGCTCCCAGCCACACCCAGACCCACAGCTGCGGCCCCAGCCTCAGCCCCCTAACCCCTGTCCGCATCCTCTTCTCCCCGCGCCCCTGGAGCCATGGCTCTGCTCCTGGCCCTGGCTTGGGGGGTGGGGAGTGTGCAGACAGGGGTAAGGGGAGGCATGACCCTGAACAGTTTGGCAATCACTGCCCTAAGGCATGTCACTGTTCACAGAGCAAGTATCATGCTCTCACTAAACCTGACCCTGCAAAGAGCTAAGCACCTTTATGAGGTGCTAAGCAACCCCAACTCACACTGAAGTCAAGGGGTCTCCAGACCCTGCAGGATCAGTCCTGCTGCGTTTTACAAATCCAATAAGCTACCTTAGTACAGTAATAAGCTTTGTCAACTCTCCCCCATGCATTTTAACTACTTCTCCCAAGGACTGAAAAATCATTTTAAAAGGAAGTGGTACCAAATAACTTGGCTGTAACTTACACTAAGGCCAGGAATGCAGTGAGAAAAGTACACTTATAACCAATTCAGTTTCTGAACAGACACAGATGAATTCTGGTTGCAGAATATGGGGAATTAACGCACACAACTTCATTACCGTTAACATTTGTCTGGAAGTTCCTTGTTATGTATTCCATCAGGCTAGCTTGCCTTTAGTATATTCAGCAGTAATACAAGGAACCTACAGGCCTGTATCCTGTAGGATATTAGCTTCAGTCATTAGCATAAGGCTTGAAGCCCATGAACTTTGGATAAATTACCTAATGGTCACCCCTAAGTTTTAGGGAACTGGAAATAGAGTGTGAAGGTGAATTTTGTCCAGAATGATACCAGCCAACCACAGGAACAAGAGCTAACATCTGCAGATATCTGACTACAAGAGTGCCATGTCAATGAATTGATGTGTATAAGAATAAGTTGAGATAATGAATGTAGGAGAAGGGGACCCCAACATAAGTAGGGTGAGGAAATACAAATAAGGAAGAGAGGAGAGATCTCTACTGACTATGCATTAGACACAGTGGTGTCAGAGTAACGTATTATAAAAGCAGTATCCCAGCCTGTGTGTGGGAGGAGAGAGAGATGTAGCGTTTGGGAGGTGCCAGGATGATGGCCACTGGTGATGATGAGGAAGGTGATGGTGATGAGGAAGACAATGGCTAACATTCCAGGTTATTCTGCAAGGGACGGTGTGAGTATATGACAGGTTTCAGAGTAACAGCCGTGTTAGTCTGTATTCGCAAAAAGAAAAGGAGTATTTGTGGCACCTTAGAGACTAACCAATTTATTTGCGCATAAGCTTTCGTGAGCTACAGCATCCAATGAAGTGAGCTGTAGCTCACGAAAGCTTATGCTCAAATGAATTGGTTAGTCTCTAAGGTGCCACAAGTACTCCTTTTCTTTTTGTGAGTATATGGATGTTCAGTTGTACATTCTGTATCATCTCAATCTACCTTAAAGAGTTAAAGTGCTTGTGACTTTGCTAAATGTATTAATAAGTTATTATACATATAGAAGGATTCCTATAGTGTGAGTGTTGCAACTGTGCACATCGGGATTCCCAACTACACAGTAATTTTAATACTGGGGTCTGATCTTGGGACAAGAACGTGTCAACCCTCAAAGTGATATCTGGGAATTCTTAAGTAATCATATAATTAATACATAACCTGTGACACCTTATGGCCCTGTCCTGTGAGATTCTGATTACCCTTTGCTCCCATGATGATGGATTTCAATGGGAACTGAGGATGCTCAGCACCTTTCAAGATAGAGTTCTTAAAAGTAGATCCGATTGGCTCTAGATATGGGAAGGCATAGGTTTAGATAGATACCACAATGATGAATGCAGTATAAATGCCTAGATAGATACTATATTGCACTGTACATTTCATCATCGACTCTGAATTTCACTAATTATGTTAGATTATCTGACTACCAGCACATTACACAGACGGCTTTTGTGATTTAAATCTCTTTTCCTGAAACTTTAAAATAGTTTCAGTAAAAGGTAAGGAAAGAAAAATGTCTCATTTAAGTATATGAGCACACAGCATAACTAATGGCTCTTCCATTGAAATCTCAGTGGAATGTAGCAGTGTGTTTGGAAGCAACGCATAATGGGCTATATTTTACCCTCTTCCTACCTGACTGTGCAAGACTGCACCAACACCTACCTGCATGGCCATTTAGGGCCTACTGGGATCACAGAGATTCATGCACAGTACAACTCCCCACAAGCAAGTGGGAGGAACAGAGTGGGGAGTAGGTGAAAATGGCACCTTTACCACCATGTATTGGCCAGGAATGGAGAGCAGAAGGAGGGGAGTAAGTGTCATTGTGCAAGGGGCTGACACTTCTTACTACCTAATCCAGCAGAGGTTCAATGCCTTCCTGAGGTGACAACTATGCACTGCCCCAGACCTCAGTCATCAGTTCCCAATCTACATCTGCTGAAGTGGGAAAAGGGGAGTGCTTAAGACCCGTAAGTGCTTGGAACTTTGTTTTCTTAAAGTCACACATTTTGGCTACTAAAAACACTAAAAAATGCATCTCAAGTCACAAATAATGCATTACATTAGAATCTTGCTAATACACACTAATGACTAGGAGACACTGGTCTCCTGATCTTTGCAAATTAGCAAGGAAGTGAATACACACAACAACAGAGCTAGGATCACAAAATGTACTTTGCTCATTAATTTTGACAACTACAGTTTAGGTTGAATTATTTATGATAATATCTCACTCTCTTAGTTATAGGAAATTTCACGCTGGGGTTGCATCTTTGCTCAGATGTGGGGAGAAAGAGACAGCTCGGTTGAGGATTAAGTGGTGTGCAGATTTGCATGGTTCTATAATATTGTAGAGGGCGTCGAGGGGAAAGTCACAACAATAGTTAAAACATTATTTTCTTCACATTTTGGGAGAAAATTTCTCATTCAGGCTAAGTGGGATGAGTAGCTGGTAATGGTTTTGTTATAAACTGAAAAACAAAGGAATCTCTGGCAGTGCGGAGGGAGCGGTGACTGCATGTAACTCCCCAGCTTGGGGTTCATCAAAGGGAGATTAGGGAATATCAGGGGAAACGGGTGGGCCAGACTGTGCGCTGATATCCCCAGCTGGAGGACAGTCCCTTGGGGACCATGCCAGATGGTGTAAGTTAGAGCAGCCTTAACAGGCTCCTTCTGTTTCCAACTTTTCATGCTCACCTATAAGGCCCTTCAAAACATGGGAACCTCTCATTGCATGTCTGTTCTTGTCTCCTATTGGCTCACCCCAGTGTCCTTCACTCTGCCAATAACGTCCGCCTAATCCATCTGATAGCTTCTCACACAAATGTTTCTGCCGCTCTTCCACCAAAGGAGCCAGGGGAGGGATTCAAAGAGGGCTGAGGAGTGATCTGGTCAAACAATGGGCCAGGAAAGTAATCTTAGCAGCTGCACTTTGAATACATCGGGAGGAAAGGAGATGGGGAGATGGGTGTTAGGAAGATCAAGGAGGAGGTGCTTGTCCAGACATGGGATGAGGATGGCCTGGTTGAGAGGTTGTCCATGAATATCAGTAAAGTGTTAAATATTTAGTGAGGACATTTGTAATAATTTCCAACATAGAAATAAAAATGAATAAAAATGCTACTACTGAAATACTATGTATCTCCTTTTGCAGTTTTTAAGATATTAGGAGATCAGAAGCACAGGTGCAAGGACAGGCTTTGAAGTCTGAGCTGATGGTTGCTTTTGAACAATTTCTATAGTACTCCACCAATGGCTGCTTGGAAGAAAAATACTTCTAGGGCTCCATCATACCAGCCTCACATAATGTTTACTTGGGCTTTCAATAAAGGCCTTTGAATTTGAAAAATCAAACTCTCCCTCCCACCTGCCCAACCCCAAGACACTGCCCCCGCCAAAGTCAGTCAATACTTCTCCTGAGTAGCTGAAGGCGTCACAGCAGATATAAATAAGTGTTCTTTCTGTCCTCTGTGTGTGTGTGTGTGTCCCTCTCTCTCTCTCACCTGCCCACCCCCATCCAGCAGCCCAAGGCAGAGCCTTGAGCTCTGAACTCATTTCTACCACGAAGTAGGCAGCTTCCACCAGCTATTCCAAACTCTCTCCTCTCAGTTCGTTACTCCCAGAGAATTTATTGAAGTAATTTTCTAACAAAGGATTTCACCAGTTAAACTGAATGCTCCAGTACTGACGACACAGCTTTACTTACAGGTTTATAAAAACGCACCTTTCCACTTCACTCAGGATACACACGGGTGTCAAATGTGTGCTTTTATCACAGGCAAAAACTAGTCCTCTCCATATAAACAGTCTCTGCCCTCTCAGAAATGATTGTGAAGACAGATTGGTCTTCATCTGACTTCTAAAGGCCAAGAAGCTCAGGGTGAAAATCATGGACCCATTGAAGTCAAGGGGAGTTTTGTCAGTGACTTCAGTGGTCTCAGAATTTCACTCTCTGCCTCTGTTGGGTCACTGAGGGGGAGGCGGAAAGGGAGGGAAAACTTACTCTAGAATTGAGTACCTTCCACTAAGCCCACCTCGTGCCAGCAGCTCGAAGACATTTACATCAAATGACTTAGTTCAAATGCTCCAGCTGACCTCGTCTGCCACAGACCCAAAGCTCACTGAAGTCAATTAGGATATGTCTGCAATGCAGCTGGGAGATGTGATTCCCAGAGCAGGCAGGCAGACTTGTGCCGGCATACCTCGCACTAGCATACTAAAAATGGCAGTGCAGACGCAGCAGCAGTAGCAGTGGCTCAAGCTAGCCCCCCAAATCCAAACCTGCCCAACCCCCAGGTCTGCGCTCTGGTGGCTAGCCTGAGCCACAGCCAGAGCCCACAACCTCCACACTGCTATTTTTAGCATGCTCGCTCAGGGAGAGCTAGTGTAAATCTGTCTACTCATACTGGGAATCATGCCTCCCAGCTGCAGTACAGACATACCTATAGAGTCTTGGACTTTGGATCAGGCCCTTCATGGATAATCCCAGAAATGGAAGAGCAGTGTCTATTGGCAATTCCACTATATGCTGGCATAAATGTTTATATTTCATTGCATAGAGACTACATTGATGAGAGTGTGAAGACCTCAACTAAATTAGACAGAGGTGGTCTCTCAGAGAGCTAGGATCAAAGCTATACAGGGCTTTCAACTCCAAAAGCCTCACTTTAAATTGAACCTCGTGGACAATTAGTGAAAAAATATTCCCGTATCCTGACATCACCTAAAAAGCAATGCAAAAAGCTATCAAGTGATCTTGAAATGCTGTCTAAAGGCGTGTGCCTTGCAATTACACAGTGTAGAAACCAGTTACTTGCATCATTTTAAGCAAAGTGCAAATCTGAAAGCAACTTTTTCAAATGCCTATAAAGACACTTGCAGGAGGCCACCAATGTCACCTGTAGTTCCAGAAGCAGTTGCTGATGGATCAAATTCAATTCAGGTAACAGTGGGCACAACTTAAATGCTCATGGCAGGTATGAACCTGACCCTTCCATTTGGCTAAAATATGTTTGCATCTTTGACTACGACTTGGAGCATTTTTCTGTGTAGGGAGATGCTCGGAGAAGTTATTTATGAAAAGAAAAAGCAGGGTAGCAGAGAGCAAACCAAGGTGTGAACACAGCTTGCCTGAGTAACAGAGATGAGTCGATCCAAGCTGAACTTTGTTACAACCAAGAACTAAATCTATATTGTGTCCTATGCCGCGCAGACTATGAGCTCAACACATAACAAAAACGTATGTAAAAATATATTAGAGAAGAGTTTGAACACCACCAAAACAGATTTGTCTTTGCTTCCTGCATAAGCCAATTTCATGGCATCAATTAAAGTGTCTAGTAGTAGGTGCAGAGTAAGATGAATCATATCTGTTTTCTAAATACAACCTATTAATAGCCCCCTTATTCCTGATGTAGAAATAAAGTGAAACAATAGCTGCATTAGAGCAATGATCTTGAAAAATTCCAGGCATGAATAAAACATATGACTTGGTCTGTTTCAGGGAAAATAAAGCAGCTGTTCACAAAAACAGACCTGCTTTCCACATACACCTGTTGAAACCATGCCCAAATTTCAGCATATCATCATTTCTACTTTGGTACTTATATAGCACTCATCACCATACTATCAAGTGCCTCACAATTATTCATGGATTTTATCTTCAACAGAGCTGTGAGGTACAGGAGTTTCACCCTCATTTTATAGATGGGAAATGGAGACACAAGTTAGATTAAGTGGCTTGCCCCAAGGTTACCAAGACATCTGGGGCTTAGCCAGGAACCAAACCCAGGATTCTTGAGGCCTAGACTAGTGCCATATACACTGACTAGACCATCCTTCCTACTTTTCCTTTAAGCTTCACTTATTCAGAACATGCACATCCTGTCTTCCTGTAACATTAGCCACTGACATCTAAGTAATGTTTTCACGACTATATTGGCTACATACTTCAGAGCCAATTTTTCTCTTTATTCAAGTAGTAATACTGGAGAATCAAGGATCGAACACTTCCTTCCCCCTCCCCCATGCATTTCCAAATCATGGCAGTTTTTAGGCTGCTCTAAAGCAGTTTGAAACTCAATCTGAGCTCACAGGGATTTGTGCAAGTTTATGTCCCACTAGTTTTAGTTTGTGAGTTTGCATCTCCTGAATTTATTGCTGAGTTCCAGGTAAGCCCAAAACTTGCCCAGTAGCCCCATGTTTTTCCTGATTTCAGACTGAAGCTATGCAGAGCTACTTAGTTCTGTATGGTTCCCAGCTCTGAAAAAAAATACAAAACCCCAGGCATAATGCTCCTAATTTGGGGTTTCTTTAAGAAAGTTTTTCACTTCTCCAAGAAGATTGGATGTAATGATTTGGGATGCACTGATGCTTCATCTAAATATGAAAAAGCTCTGAGCAGCAAATTTCACTCTTGGTAATTCCTGAATAATTCCACTGGTTAAAGAGTGACCTCTCTGACTTCAACAGAGTTACCCCAAATTGACAGTGATACAGTCAGAAAGCTGAATCTGACCTTACAGAACAAGTTCAGACACGATGTAAAGCAGTTGCAACTCCATTCACATCAGTGGACCTACACCTGCTTAAAACAGGTTTGAATTTGGCCCTAGAAGCATGGACTATGACAATCATCCTGAAGTCACTTATGTACAATACAAGCATGTCATCTAAGATTAGGTGCATTATTTTTATTTAAAATCTAACTTGGCTCTTGACAGATAAATCTAAGAATAGGTGATGACATAACATTTAGGTCTTCAAGGGGTAGTGACTGTATAACAACATTTCCCATAACTCAACTAGCTAACAGTCTAATGTTGGGATCAGTTCTACTCTGATGTCTTCGAGACAAGTTACTGAACACTACAGGGTGCATAAGAAAGCTTTCAACCTCACAGCTGACTGGGATTTGTGGTCCATTTGAAGCAGTAAAAACTAAATGGACCTAAGCAATGAAGCAGCAGCAGAAAAAAAAATCTTTGTACTGAAATACAAGGATTTTTTTTGTGACATTGAAGGATTATCCAATACTTGGACAGCTTATGGGATAAACTTCTAAGCACGTGATTTGACTCTGCAGATGGTCATATTTGTAATGTAGGATTTTTGAAAGCCAAAATATACTAATAACGCTACTGAACATATAAAAAGCAGAATGGTTTCTTCTTGCATTACAAGTACTGCCACTATCTCCTTTCAGAAAAAACCTGCATGGGATGGTTACCTGAAAAAACTAATATAACTAGATTAGTTTCTTTTTGCAATTTTGTGCATACGTTTATTATTTTCATGTAATCTCTTTGTATGATGCCTGCACATTGGTTAGTTAATTACAATATCTGCGATCTTAAAAGCAACAAGATCTCTTCCCCAGTGGCTCTCACTACCCATAGTAGTGACAAGGAGTGTAATGGGAAGCAGCAGAAGTGCTTTGCAGCCTGTTCTCCAAAGTTTACCAAAATTAAAATGTTACCTTGCGTTAGGGAGAGAATATCCCTAGTTGCAAGAGCATTTTGTGCCAGTTGTCAGTTTTACTAAGAAAGTCTTGTAACCAGTCCCTTTCATTCCTCCCTGGGTGATTGAGACTGTGTTTTATAATATATGATGCTAACGGAATATACTCAACAAAACTCTGGATTGTACAATCACATTCAAAACTGAGGTCAGTACTCAACAGTCACAGGAAAAACAGCATAAATATAAGAAATATATTTGTCGTGATTAAAAAAGAATGACTGAAAATAGAAACTTCCATCTGTCCTTGGGTTTATGTTGTGTAGCAACAAGATTTTGACAGATTTTACCTTCTATTTTCTACTTAAAAAGCTAAAAACAGGAGTTTCTGTTTAATACTCTAACAGCAAAAATAAATTAAGGGTGGAGTTTGTCAAAAGCTTCCTGACTCAGTTAGACAGACTGCGGCTAGATTCCCTTATCTAGCCGGCTAAAAAATAGCAACGTAGACATGGTGGCTTAGGCAGCAGCTTGGCTTCTCAGGCCCACCCAACGCCCTGGGTCTGAGCTCAGTGGCCAGCCCAAATCTCCACCAGAGCCACAACAACCTCACTTCTATTTTTAACACATTAGCTCAAGCTGAGCTAGCGCAAATCTGTCTACCTGAGCGGGGATACTCGCTCCCAGCGGCCGTGTGGATAAACCTTAAGTGACTTGAAAGCACAACTCCCATTCAAAGATGCTTCTGAAAATGCTACCGTAAATTCTGTTACGGCCACCATCAGGCACAAGAAAAAATCCCAGTCAGAAATATCAGAGTAGAGAGATGGTTATTATGGTTCCCACCTTTAACTTTGTACTAGTGTGACAAAGTCAGCTCTGGCACTGTTGTGAGATTTACACTGTCGTCGTCATCATACGATGCAATGTCATTTTGCAGCTGATGAGATTGTGGCTATATGTTATCCTGCAGTAACATAATATGATCCCCAAAGCACTTCTACAGCATTTTTCTATCTTCCAAAGTGCTATAAAACCAGCCAATTAATTAGCCAACAGCAAGTATGGGACCTGACAACATCCCAAAAACCATTCAGGTTGATCTCACAAAATTAGGCACTGGTGGCCTAAATGGACATATAGCTGCATATGGAAGAAGAGTTACTAAAAAAGCAGTAAGAGAAAAGGGAAGAAAAAGGTAATGCATGGTATAAATAACCAAACCACAAAATCCCCCCTCCAGATTAAAACACACCCTCCAAAGTTCAGAATGTTCCACCCATGGATTAAGATGACTCCAGAATCCCTTGATGGAAGAAGTTTGATGTGGAGTTCAATGTATGGTACCACGAAGCTGAGGATTTTAATTTGCACAGGTTAAAGAGATCCTGACAAGTAGGTCAGGTCCTAAAAAAACATCTCTACCACAGCCAGAAAAAAGGAACAGGGATATGCAACGTCATGAACAAAAACAGTCTTTCTGTGCAGATTTAAACATTCCCATGCACTGTCTGTGATCGAGATATTGCAGCAGTGTTACAATCCTTAGATCCAGAAAGGGAATCTGCACTTCATATAAACTATGAAAAGTAAATTAGCCATTTAAAATTTTCATTTCCAATAATTTAAGAGTTAATGTGATTTTGTTTATAGCTATTAGAATCATAGAATCATAGAAGAAAAGGGTTGAAGAGAACTCAGGAGATCATCTAGTTCAACCCCCTGCTCAAGGCAGGACCAACATCAACTAAATCATCCCAGCCAGGGCTTTGTCAAGCCAGGCCTTAAAAACCTCTGTGTGTGAGACCTGCATCTGTGTGTTTATTAGATACCAAAATTTAAAACATCTCAGGAACAAGCAAAACAATCTGATTTTACTATGTTTTCATTTTAATTTCAACACATAACACATAAAAGGACCCCTCTACCAGACTCTAGGCATTGCTGATAAATAAGTAAAAACTCTGCAATCCAATAAAGACACAAAGAGCTGTAGCATCAAACAAGCTTTTCTTTGCACCAAAGGAGCCAGACTAAAACTAAGTCTCTCCACCTCAATTCCCACAAACTTTGCACACAGTCCTGAATCCCCACCAAACCTCCCTAACTAGATGGGCTTTGCAGTGTGCTCTTTGGGCATCAAATGTGGAAACTGAGAGGGGAAAAAGTCTGATTGCTAAATTACATTATCTGCAGAAGAACTGATTTCACAGGCCACCTACTTAATTGTGAGAGAAACATATTTTTGACTTTTAAAAGAAGCTATTGAACATAAACGTATTTGGTATTTTGAGGAAATGCCTCCAGAATGTCTCCTATTTGTCCTCTATTCTTCTATTCTCACCCTGTAGCTCTGTGTCCTTCCCTCTGGTCAGGATACGACTTCTTCTCGAACCAGCCAATAAATCTCCTTACACTAGCAAGATGCAGGGGAGTTCCCCTCCCACAGAAACTAAATATACATCTTACACACTGCTCACAGCTCTTAGTAGCTCTGGGAAATATTGACATGGGTCAGAACTCCCATTTAGCAATGCACTGCCACACAGATCATAGAGCTGCCTGTCAGCATAAATGTTAAGAGTTTTGAAATTGATCCTCATAATTATGAAGACATTTCACAGTTTGCTGCCCGGGATCCGATCACAGTAATATAAAGAAGTTGAGAAATTGTAGCCATGGTAAGCTCTATAATTTATTCACTCAAACTCAAGAATATATGAGACATCAAAGATCGAGCAAAAATTCAAATATGACCTATAGAAAAAATCAAACATTTCTCAGTACCAGACATAACACAGAAAAGAGGAAGCCAGTGAAAACAAGACCCGGTTTGAATAATCACAGCATTCAGAAATCAATTTAAAAAAAAAAACCAACCACACACACACCCCCCCCTATTTATTAACACATATATTGAAATCCAGATACAATATACTAAAATTGGATATCATGGGTCTTCAGTACATCTGCACAAGCTAATGATGTGATCTACCATGACTTACTGTGGCAAGAGTCCCCCAGGCTGCTATGGGAAATAGTTTTTGAACTATAAATACATAAAATAAAAAAGAACTTCTCTGCCTATACTGAGACAGATTGTCTTATGCACCACTGGACTGGGACTCAGGAAATCAGAGTGCAATTTCCAGCTCTGTTACAGACTTCCAGTGTGACCTAGGACAAGTCACCATACTCCT
Organism: Lepidochelys kempii; assembly: GCF_965140285.1. NCBI lineage: Eukaryota > Metazoa > Chordata > Testudines > Cheloniidae > Lepidochelys > Lepidochelys kempii. Next base: position 175,800,272 of record NC_136382.1, on the reverse strand, counting down.
CATCCTTTAGCTCCCCATCTATAAAATGGGGATCATATTCGTCCTTTGTCTGCCTTATCTATTTAGATTAGAGGGTCTTTGGGGTAGGGATTGTCTTTTACTATGTGTTTGTACAGCATCTAGCACAATGGGTAAAACAATATATAGTAAATACATTTCTTCTACTGGAAAAAGAGAACCATCTTCTACAGTATAATTGAAGCAAGAGCTGCACATGTAAGCAAACTCTCTATGGATATCCAAGTGACAAAAAACGTATGTGGTGTGGCAGGAAGGCGTTACTGCTAAGTACCAGTGCCAAACCTATACGGTAGCCTCACACCTCATCTCATCGGTTATGCCAGAAGAGCTATTTTAAGAGTATTTTAGCCCTGGTCTACACTACGAGTTTAGGTCAAATTTAGCAGCGTTAAATAGATTTAACCCTGCACCCATCCACACGACAAAGCCATTTACTTCGACTTAAAGGGCTCTAAAAATCAATCTCTGTACTCCTCTCCCAAAGAGGGGATTAGCGCTGAAATCGACCTTGCTGGGTCAAATTTGGGGTAGTGTGGTTGCAATTAGACAGTATTGGCCTCCGGGAGCTATCCCAGAGTGCTCCATTGTGACTGTTCTGGACAGCACTCTCAACTCAGATGCACTGGCCAGGTAGATAGGAAAAGGCCCGCAAACTTTTGAATCTCATTTCCTGTTTGGCCAGCGTGGCAAGCTGCAGGTGAGTGCAGATCTCATCAGCAGAGGTGACCATGATGGAATCCCAGAATCGCAAAAGAGCTCCAGCATGGACCGGGATCTGATCGCTGTATGGGGAGACGAATCTGTGCTATCAGAACTCCGTTCCAAAAGACATAATGCCCAAACATTTGAAAAAATCTCCAAGGGCATAAAGGACAGAGGCTATAACAGGGACCCGCAGCAATGCCGTGTGAAACTTAAGGAGCTCAGGCAAGCCTACCAAAAAACCAGAAAGGCAAATGGCCGCTCGGGGTCAGAGCCCCAGACATGCCACTTCTATGATGAGCTGCATGCCATTCCAGGGGGTGCAGCCACCACTACCCCACCCCTGTGATTTGACTCCATCAATGGATTATCCCACAACAGGGATGCGCATTTTGGGGACGAGGAAGATGAGGAGGAGGTTGAAGATAGCGCACAGCAAGCAAGCGGAGAAACCGCTTCCCCTGAGACCCAGGAACTGTTTCTCACCCAGGACCTGGAGCCAGCAGCCCTCGAACCCACCCAAAGCGGGTTCCCGGACCCGCCAGGTGGAGAAGGGACCTCTGGTGAGTGTACCTTTGTAAATATAATATATGGTTTAAAAGCAAGCGTGTTTAATGATTAATTTGTGGTCAGTACAGCTACTGGAAAAGTCTGTTAATGTGTCTGAGGATGGAGAGGAAATCCTCCAGGGACATCTCCATAAAGCTCTTCTGGATGTACTCCCAAAGCCTTTGCAAAAGGTTTCTGGGGAGGGCAGCCTTATTCCGTCTTCCATGGTAGGACACTTTACCATGCCAGGCCAGTAGCACGTAATTGGGAATCATTGCATTACAAAGCATGGCAGAGTATTGTCCTGGTGTTTGCTGGCATTCAAGCAACATCCGTTCTTTATCTCTCTGTGTTATCCTCAGGAGAGTGATATCATTCATGGTCATCTGGTTGAAATAGGGAAATTTTATAAAGGGGACATTCAAAGGTGGCCATTCCTGCTGGGCTGTTTGCCTGTGGCTGAATAGAAATCTTCCCCGCTGTTAGCCATGCGGTGGGGGGAGGAGTGAAGCGATCATCCCAGAGAATTGGGTTTGTGCTGCACGTTAACCCGAAAATCGCAGCCCCTCCTTTTAAATTGCCAACACATTTTAAATGGCCAACCCAACAGCTGTTTGGTATGGGAAATGAGGGCGCTGCTGTTTGAAACCATTCCCACATGTTATGAAGGTTAAAGAAGCCAAAAGACTGTGGCCTACCATGGCTGCCGAATTCTGTTGCCCACCGGCCCTGCATGTGTGATCTCTCACACCAAACCAGCAGACCCTCAAAACAAGAGGCAAAATGCGACCTTGTACTGAATGCACATGTGCTATATAATGTTAACAGCAAGGTTCACCCTGAAAGAGTTTACCCATTGTTCTCTAAAATGTGTCTTTTTAAATACTAATTTCCCTTTTTTTCCCCTCTCGCAGCTGCAAATATTTCTACTCTCCCCCTATCATCTCCGTCCCAGAGGCTAGCGAAGATTAGAAGATAAAAAAAACACACTCGCGATGAAATGTTCTCTGAGCTCATGCAGTCCTCCCACGCTGAAAGAGCCCAGCAGAATGCATGGAGGCAGACAACGTTAGAGTCCAGGAAAGTACAATATGAACACGAGGACAGGTGGCAGGTTGAAGATAATAAGTGGTGGGTTGAAGATGATAGGTGGCGTCAGCTTGCTGACAGAAGGCAGGAGTCAGTGCTGAGGCTACTGGAGGATCAAACTGATATGCTCCGGCGTATGGCTGAGGTGCAGGAAAGGCAGCATGAGCACAGACCCCCGCTACAGCCCCTGTGTAACCAACCGCCCTCCTCCCCAAGTTCCATAGCCTCCTCACCCAGATGCCCAAGAACGCGGTGGCGGGGCCTCCAGGCACCCAACCACTCCACCCCAGAGGACTGCCCAAGCAACAGAAAGCTGGCATTCAATAAGTTTTAAAGTGCAGTGTAGCCTTGTCCTTCCCTCCTCCGCCACCCCTCTCAGGCTGCCTTGGCAGTTATCCCCCTATTTGTGTGATGAATTAATAAAGAATGCATGAATTTGAAGCAACAATGACTTTATTGCCTCTGCAAGCGGTGATCAAAGCGGGGAGGGGAGGGTGGTTAGCTTACAGGAAAGTAGAGTGAACCAAGGGGCGGGGGTTTTCATCAAGGAGAAACAAACAGAACTTTCACACTGTAGCCTGGCCATTCCTGAAACTGGTTTTCAAAGCTTCTCTGATACACACCACGCCCTCCTGTACTCTTCTAACCGCCCTGGTGTCTGGCTGTGCGTAACCAGCGGCCAGGCGATTTGCCTCAACCTCCCACCCCGCCACAAACGTCTTCCCCTTACTCTCACAGATATTGTGGAGCCCACAGCAAGCAGTAATAACAATGGGAATATTGGTTTTGCTGAGGTCTAAGCAAGTCAATAAACTGCACCAGCGTGCTTTTAAATGCCCAAATGCACATTATACCACCATTCTGCACTTGCTCAGCCTATAGTTGAACAGCTCCTGACCACTGTCCAGGCTGTCTGTGTATGGCTTCATGAGCTATGGCATTAAGGGGTAGGCTGCGTCCCCAAGGATAACTGTAAGCATTTCAACATCCCCAACTGTTATTTTCTGGTCTGGGAAGCAAGTCCCTTGCTGCAGCTGTTGAAACAGACCAGAGTTCCTGAAGATGCAAACATCATGTACCTTTCCCGGCCATCCCACATTGATGTTGGTGAAACATCCCTTGTGATCCACCAGCGCTTGCAGCACCACTGAAAAGTACCCCTTTCAGTTTATGTACTCGCTGCCTTGGTGCTCTGGTGCCAAGATAGACGGAACCCATATCCTTATCGCCCCACCACAGTTAGGGAGTCCCATTGCATCAAAGCCATCCACTATGACCTGCACATTTCCCAGAGTCACTACCCTTGACAGCAGCAGCTCAGTGATTGCATTGGCTACTTGGATCACAGCAGTCCTCACAGAAGATTTGCCCACTCCAAATTGATTCCCGATTGACCGGTAGCTGTCTGGTGTTGCAAGCTTCCACAGGGCTATCGCCACTCACTTCTCAACTGTGAGGGCTGCTCTCATCTTGGTATTCATGCGCTTCAGGGCAGAGAAAGCAAGTCACAAAGTTCCATGAAAGTGCCCTTACGCATGGGAAAGTTTCGCAGCCATTGGGAATCATCCCAGACCTGCAACACGATGCGGTCCCACCATCTGTGTTTGTTTCCCGGGCCCAGAATTGGCGTTCCACGACATGAACCTGCCCCATTACCACCATGATGTCCACACTGCCGGGGCCCGTACTTTGAGAGAAGTCTGTGTCCATGTCCTCATCACTCTCCTCACAGCACTGCCACCACCTACTCGCCTGCTTTTGCAGGTTCTGGTTCTGCATATACTGCTGGATAATGCGCGTGGTGTTTAGAACAGTGATAACTGCCGCGGTGATCTGAGCGGGCTCCATGCTTGCCGTAGTGTGGCATCTGCAGGAGAGCACAAGAGCAGAGTGGCAGCGGAAGCAGCGGGTAGATGACGATGCTGACAACAATATGGCGCCCGCACTGAAAAAGGCACGAAACGATTGTCGGCCGTTGCTTTCACAGAGGGAAGAGCAAGGGGTAGGCTGGCAGCAGATGGTGCAGTATGACTGCTAGCTGTCATCATCTCCTGGGTACTCATGGTGCTGCTGGCTGGGAGAGCAGCCTGAGGCAGAATGGCCCCTCAAGGATTGAACTCACAACCCTGGGTTTAGCAGGCCAATGCTCAAACCACTGAGCTATCCCTCTGCCAATATTCCAGGCAGGACTGAATCTCCATTAGACAAAACTTAAAGAAGAGAATGACCAGAGTCACTCCCATTTATGTCCAGGCGCCCCTGACAGACCTCACCGAAGTCTGCCAGGAGCACCCATGTCTGCCCAGGCACCCCGACCGACCTCACCGAGGCCGGCCAAGAGCGCCTAGGAGACGACAAGGACGGCTACCAGTCGTAATGCACCATCTGCTGCCACAAGGCAATGAGCTGTTGCTGTGCAGCAATGCAGTCCCGCGTCTGCCAGCACCCAGGAGACATACAGTGACCTGAGCAGGTTCCATGCCTGCCGTGGTATGGCGTCTGCACGAGTAACCCAGGAAAAAAGGCGCGAAACGATTGTCTGCTGTTGCTTTCATGGGGGGGGGGGGGCTGACATGTACCCAGAACCACCTGCGACAATGTTTTTGCCCCATTGGCATTGGGATCTCAACCCAGAATTCCAATGGGCGGCGGAGACTGCGGGAACTCTGGGATAGCTACCCACAGTGCAACACTCCAGAAGTCAATGCTAGCCTCGGTACTGTGGACACACTCCGCCAACTTAATGGTCTTAAGTGGGGGGACACACGATCGACTGTATAAAATCAATTTCTAAAAAATTGACTTCTATAAATTCAACCTAATTTTGTAGTGTAGAGCCTTAGAGCTTTTCTTTCTGCCTTTAAATCTAGGCTTTCGTGCTATTATTTCACCACCACAGCACATTCCTAATGAGTATTAGTAACCTCTAAACTAATACATCTGGGGAGGGGGATAAATTTGCTTGGGAGCTACTGCCTGGTTGAAGTGAACTAGATGGGAGTTCTAGTTGATGGAGGAGAGCAATCAAACTGGTGGGAGACACTGAGTGGCAAGGAAAGGGGAGAGTCACAGTGGGTGGTGGGGTGGGGTTTGTTGGATGGTTAATGGAAGGAAGTAAACTGTGGACAGGAAATCAGGCACAGAATCAGGCAGGAAGTTGTCACACTGGATCACAGCAGTGATCCATCTGCTCCAGTATCCTGCCTTTTGGCAGTTGCCAGTCACAGCACATTCAGAAGAATACTTTGCAGTGGCAGCTATTGGATAAGCGTCCCGCAGATAAAGTTTCCTCATAACACAACCCTCCACAGTTTGTGCCCCAGAGCTTATGGGTTTTTAGCCCTCCCAAGCTCTTATTTATTTAAACAAATTACTATTATCCATAATACAATTTTTAATACTTTTTGGACTCCTGGACCCAGATATTTAAAGGTATTCAGGTGTTGCTGTGCAATACCGAACTGATTTAGGAGCCTTAAAAATCTCATTTTCAGAAGGGTTATAGATATTTAGGTGCTATCGCTGCCATGACATCCTTGGGGAAACTCCTTTTGTCCTTTCTTCAGTCTTTAAATATGGTACTATACATTTTAATACATACATACATACACACACAAATATAACCCACAAAAATCGGTTAAGAGCACTGTTAAAAAAATCCACAACCATGATTAGAAAAAACTGATAACAGCAGTACAGTCAGAAATCTTCACAATATTTCATGCGAATAAACAAGTAATTCAGAAAAGTCAACAGAACCTTAGACTAATGGTTCAGGAAATTTTGCTAAAACCTGGTCTACACAGCTTTTGTATCAGTGTAATTATTTCAGTTAGGGATGGGGTTTTTAACCGACCATTATTATACCAGTGTAAAGATGATCTATACTGGTATAAACGTATTTTTCTTCCCTTGTGGGAATAAGCTATACCAATATAAGCACATTTATATTGGTTTAACTGTGTCCATACTATAGAGGTATAATTAAAGCTGCACACAAAAACTGTACAAGCCTTAAGACAACCTGAAACACAAGGGGAAAACACACACACACACACTGCACACGCGTGCACACACACGTCTCTTGGGGAAGAGACAGACGAAACAACATGCAAGACAGAAGTTTGCATGAAGCCACTCATTTGAAACACATCTGTTTAATATATTTAGAGAAGGAAAAGAAAATCTTCAGTGTGCAAACAGCTTCCCAAGCAGATGGTTATATGATTTCAGAATAAGGAATTTACATCATGTGGTAAAAATTGACCTGCAGTTTCATCACAAAGCTTTTTCAAAGTCTGCACTACCACCACTGCAGTGTCACTTCCCAAAGTGGAAGGAAATAATTAGCTGCCGTGTAGCTGTAACATTCTCCAGCACCACGCAATCTCTTTAAATGTTTCTTTTCTTGCCTTATGCATTTTTTAAAAAAAGTATATACTTCTCAGCTGGCAACCAGGTTGGGGCTGGATTGCCTGCAGAGCTGATGATAAAATACTGAGCTTTTAAAATACAGACTGCTGGTTTGAATCGTGCCAGAGTTAAAAATGACTGAAAGTTAACATCTGGTGGCAACCGTGAAATGATCTGATGATTTCAATCCAGTTTCGTGGGCATTTGTTCACATCTCATAAACCAAAGCCACAACTGGCATATTTGTTGGCAGTTTCAGCAGGCCAGGAACTAGCTGGACAGGGAGACCTAACTACTCCAATTCAGAGTTGAGAATAGTTATTTCCTCTGACTAGAGATAGCTGAAATACACTGCCAGGGCAACATGGGAAGTTGCCCACACTGTACTGGATCTATGGATCCAGTCTTCAGGGCTGACTGGCAGATTTCACAAGCACCTCTATCTACATAAAATCAGTGTCAATGAACAATCATTTAATTCTTCATCTCTCTCTCTCCTGTACTAGATCTGTTGTGGATTTAGTATGAAGGCTTAAACTTTATTAGATGATAAAGCAATGTTTCCTGTTTAATATATAGCACATTTTTGTTCTTCTCTTCTATGGTAAAATACTCTTTTCTTTTCCCTTTATCATGCACTCCCTTACCCTCCAGGTGTACTTTACAAAAGTGTGCTCAAGAGTGCAAGTACCCACACAACCTTATTACAGCAAAGGTGAGGGAAACCAGAAAACATGCTGATTTTTTCTGAAGGTTTGCAATTCTGCTAGATTGACAGCTGGGAGCTCTACAGCCGATGTGGCATAAATTCAAATCCTTCCTAAATGAGGCAAAATAATCTTCAAAGGCAGTGTATAAATAACTGATGGGAAATCATGAAGTTGAGATGAGGTAAAGCGGTCACTCAGATATTCAGTAAAAGTGTACTTCATACATATTAATCCTTCCTTGTGACATCAGAAATATCCCTTCCCAGCTTTTGGTTGCAGAGAGGATTGCCTCGGTTTATAAAAGAGATTGATTCCAAAATGTGTTTATTAACTGCATGTATTTTTAAAGGGATTTTTGCATAGAAATGTTGGCTTGGCCAGGCTAGGCTGGCAAGAAGTCAGATTACCCTGGCATGGGTCAAGTACATTGGTTCAGTGTGCCTAGGAGAGAGAACTATTATCCCTTCCACTCTGAAAGGAAGGCTAAAACAAAGTTAAACTTTTGGTAAGTTACCTCTCCTGCCATGAAACCAAAGTTCAGGATAATAGAATATCAGGGTTGGAAGGGACCCCCAATGTTAAGTGCTAACTTGCAGATCCCATGAGATGTCACCCATGGCTTTCAGGCTTTTAGACATGACTCTACAAAACTTGTAGTTAATTTACAACAGAGGTCCTAATCTGCTTGCAGCCAACCTGGAGAAACAAGGGATACAGACTGAGATCCTCAGTTGAAGAGGCAGCCTTAATTATGTTTCCTCCATTTCCATTCACTGTCACTTTGGCCCACCCCAGGAAAAGCAGGGAATGCAGTACGACAGACAGGTACTCCTGCAAAAAAACTAAAGAGCAGCAATAAAACCAAGAACAAAACTGAAGCACGAGCATCAGCCACAAACTGAAGTATCTTGTTTCGACTCAGGGAAAAGACTGGAAGATGCTGGGAAAGGGGAGAATCACAGACACACACAGAGCACAGAATCGTATATTGCAATTTACAAGGTGGAGATAAAACAGTTGTGCAGTGGCAGCAAGCAAAGCCACAGGAAATTGATGTACGTTTTAAAAACAAAGCTAAGCTAAAAGGACTTGAAGTGTGAAAATTTCAAGTTCAGAAATGAGTCACTCTCATTCCTAGGTATTACTTTCCATCACTTGATCCAGTTTGAGTGACTGCTTTCATGTTATAGTACTTTTTGTCTGAACTCAAGGACCAAGCTTTTCAGAAGTGACTAGTTTGGGTGCCTCTGTTTCTGGATGCTCATCCTCTAACAACTTATTGGGACGTGTGCATAAGAGTATTCAGTATTTTTTGAATATAAAGGTGTCTCAGGTTGAGCACCCAAAAAATCATTAAATTATTTGAAAACCTTGACCCATGTGGACAAAATGCATCCCTGTTCACCCCACCAAATTAATCAGGAATGAATTTATCCCCTTATATTTACGTACTACAATTCACTATAAATAACGAGGCACCACTAAAATGCCTTGTCGTGGGTTCACCCCAGAGTGGGTTAAAAAAAAAAATTCTGACGGAGCAGATTCAAAGTTTTTGCACAAAACGTGTCCCTTTTCTGTCCAAAAATACCAGAATGAGAAATTTTTCAATCAGCTCAAGTTAACATGCAAGCAGGAATATGCAACCTTCAAGTGTTATACACAAATCCTCTGTGGTTGTTATGAAGATGAAAGCAAAAAAAAAAAAAAAAAAAAAAACAAGCACCACTGTTCCACACAAATATCCCCCAATGCACTTACATACACAACAGTGGCTTAAAGAGTTTTATAATGTCTTTTAAATTGCTTTACAATAAACATTAATATTAAAATAAATATCTAATGATACACAAACCACAAGAGTAAAAACAACAGAACTAGCACCAAATATTTAAACAACGTGCCCCTTCTTGGAAACAGCTTTGCTTCTTACAGCTTGCCAAACGTTCCACTGATTTAGATGCTCTGAAACAGTTATAGTTCGTGTAAACATTAGAGATTTAAACAAAGTAGAAAATAAAGTACAGCTGACTTGTAAAAGTAGCTTTGTTTCTTATATTTCTTCAGTCAGGAATGACAAGTCCAGTTGAAACCTCAGATAATATCTGGGGCATAACACTGTGTACAATATTTTGAAAAATCAGCCGTGGTATGGCTGTGGGTTCTTGCATACTTTGTTTTCCCACCTCTGCAGTAAATGTGATGTGTTGCACAGGAGCCCCTACCTACTTAGGCCTGTCTATGTTGTAAGCCCCTCCAAGCTGGCTTTTCCAGTTCTCTCACTGTTATGGGGCTGCTAATGTGCCCGGTTAACAGTTAGTAAGTGAAACAGAGTACACTGGGAGCACTCAGTCTTTACGAAATGGGGGAAGCCCAATATATCAGAAGGATTATGGCCACTAATAATATCCTTTAAATAGCCTTCTATACACTAATTAGGATTAGGTATCTGCTACCCATCAAATCCATGCACCATATAGCACGAATGGAGCCACAAGGCTTCCAACTTTCTAAGAATGGAAGAATCTATGGGAGCAAGGCAACATTTGCTCCATGTGCAGTGGCAGTCAAAAAAGATAACAAAGTTAGGAACCATTAGGAAAAGGATAGATGATAAAACAGAACATATCATAACACCACTATATAAATTCATGGTACGGCCACACCGTGCATATTGTGTGCAGTTCTTGTCGCCCCCTTTCAAAAAGATACATTAGAAACAGAAAAGGTACAGAAGGGCAACAAAAATGATTCAGGGCATGGAACAGCTTCCATATGAGGAGAGATTAAAGAGATTGGGTGTATTCATCTTGGAAAAGAGACGACTAAGCGGGGATATTATAGAGGTCTATAAAATTGTAAATGGTGTAGAGAAAAAGTGTTATTTACGCCTTCACATAACACAAGAACCAGGGGTCACCCAATGAAACTAATAGGGAGCAGGTTTAAAACAAACAAAAGGAAGTACTTCTTCACACAACATACAGTGAACCTGTGGAACACATTGCCAGGGGATGTTATGAAGACTAAAAATATAAGTGGGTTCAAAAAAGAATCGGATAAGTTCATGGAGGATAGGTGGTCCATCAATGGCTATTAGCCAAGATGGTCAGGGATACTGTGCTAGATAGACCTAGTATGGTCATTCTTATGGTGGAATTATAACTCACAGGATACAACTCTCCATCGCTGTGCAGCTTGGGGCAGTTATTTATCTCTGTGCAGAGTGATCACACAATGAGACCATCCTGTTTAACCAAGGTCACACAGGGAACCTACAGCAGACCTGGGAACTGAACCCAGACCTCCTAAGTCTCAGACCAATACCTTTCATTCATTCATTTCATTCATTCTTACATACAAAGGGAATTTAAAATACATACCACACACCACACACCAAAAAACAAAGTTATTTTGTAGTTCCTCAAAAGCAAGTATCCAGAGCTGGATGAAATGCCTCAAAAATCAACACATTCATCACACTGTTGCCCAAATGACTATGTGAGGCTTTCTACAAAATTAAAACAAATGCCTCTAGAGAATTAGTAGTTTTTTCTGCTTGCAGGTAACTTACTGTATTCTCTTTTTGGTACACATACTTTTTTATTTTAATGATCCTAGTTTGGTACTTTGATGAGCTGTGTGTTGATCACTTCGTTATTTTCCTTTTTTATACCGCTTTTGTCTTGCTCTAAAGATGGTGTTTCTCCCTCTGTTTACTTTAATAGATTAGTAATGAAGCTAATTCTATTAACAAAATGGCTATTCTGTTGAGGACTGCAAATTATCAGTGATTCACTTTGACTTCCTCTGCAGTCTTAGCCATTACAAATCCAGGGTAACTCTGACAGTCCTCTGATGTCAGCCACAAAGTGCCTCGTGCACTCAGTTAGAAAAGGATCCATGGTAGTGCACGCTACCTGTGTTTAGGACCAGAACGGAAAACTCACTGTCAGACACAAGCTAGCGCAAAACAAACAACTGGATACATGCTGCCAGGCAACTTATACTCACTGAAGCAGAGCTAGATCAAGCCATAATTGCCTCATGACGAATGCAGTGACCACAGAGGAAAAACACCAACCTTCAGTATTGGCACGGCTGTTGCCATTACCTCTGAGGGTAAAATCTGGAGGGAAGCCCTTCAGCCTGGACTGGTGGACTGAGGGTGTAGAAATAAATACACCTTTAACACAACTGCAACTAGGTGTGTATGCAAGTTCTACTGTAGCATTTGCATTTAGGTGTATTCTCATCTCCATTTTTCACAGAGTCTCTTAGGGCTGAAATAAATTGGGGTTTGGTCTGCTGATGGAATAACTTCACCATCCAAGACTGAATTACAGTGAGAAGGCCAACTCTCATGCCATTTCAATCCCACAAGTGGCTTCCCTGATCGGAAAAAAAATGTGAAAATAAAATACTGAAGCGCCTTGGTTTAAGCACAGTCTCAAAATGCTATTCAGGTAAGTAGTGCAGGTGAGGTCAACTAGAATACATATCGGTGAGAAACAACTGCTTGCATAAGTAGCTTTTTCCAGGATCAGGCTCCTTAAATTCTAAGCTTGCTGGACCCAACACAGCCCCATTAAGTCAATGATAGTTCTGCCATTGGCTTCAGTGCACTCAGGCCCCTTTTTCTTCACGATTGTCTCTACAGAGCCTACCACATTTTTGGTGATTACTGTGACATGCACCGTACCAATGTAACTCCCTCCCACACACACATGATGTGCCGCAACACCAAATCCGCAAGACCCAGAATTCAGATAACAGCACTGGTATGAAGTTGAAAATCATCCTAGGTAATAAGCAATGGGCACACCATGCAAACAAATACAAGTACCCCATACCTGGACCCATCTGGCATTACTGAGCTGTACTTCTGCTGCAGAATGCACAGATGGTTATGCAATGTGAAAGGTGTTTACTAAAATCAGGCTACAGTTACCAACAGACGCTGCATTATAATCCCTACTTCACGTCTGCCTTGAACATTTCCGTTTATTGTAGTGCTTTAAATGGGTCAAGTTTTTATAGAGGTGCATGTGCGTGACCCTCTTAAGGCATGGGATTTCAGTTTGATTTGGATGTTTACCAAAGCTTGCTAAACCTTACTTCAGTTCTGTAGGCCGAGCTCATGAGACTTCCAGCCCATTCTTGGGAGATTTCCAGTACTTCCTGGTTTCAGCTAGCCCAGAAACCTGGAGAGTGTCTAGCCTTGCCAGTCGTGCAGTGATCTGATTGTTCCTCTTTCAGTCCAGAGTGAAACAGGAAGCACGGAGATACGTCTGTGTTAGGTCTTCCTCTGCTAGATTAAAGAACCTTTTACTACCTAGTATTTTTCCCCCCGGAAGGTATTTATACACTGATCAAATCACCTCTCAGTCTTCTTTTTGATAAGCTGAACAGATGAGCCCCACAGGTCTCTCACTGTAAAGTATTTTCTCCAGATGTCGAATCACTTTTGGATTCTATTCTTGGTTCAGTCACTGTCATGCTGTGTGACTTTGAGAAAGTCACTTCACCTTTCTGGGCCCCCACTTCCCCTCTCACCATTAGTCTTATTTAGATTGTAAATTCCTCAAGACACAGACACGTTCTTATTATGCGGTTATACAAAGGGGCCCTGATCTCCGGTATAATACCTGTATAAGTGTCTGGAGCCGCTAGGTGCTATACTAATATAATTTGCTACAAAACATTAATGTGGCTATTAAACCAATGTTATTATTGTAACATATCCATAACCTTAAGGAACGTCACACTTGTCACAACGGTGCACAACGAGTGCTTCCTGGCAACTGCGGGGACAGAACTTAGACCTTCCTCCATTTGCTGTTCACAGCATGGGACCTATCAATGCTGATTCCATTCAGCAACCAGAAGCGGCACATAATGCAAACAGGCAGGATAGTAAGAGTATCAGTGTAGTTCTTGCCTCATAATTCCCAACCTGTATTGAAAAGGCAGTGGTCCATAAATTACCTCTACGTAAGCTGCTTGGGTAGGCAAAATAAATTGCCATAACCTTGGAAAGGCACTGTATGGGATGTATGTCTCATGAAAGATCCTTCTTCCACAAAATCGTTTGGAAAGAGGGTGCTCTTCTTCAGAAACGCATACTTCAATTCAGGAGGTATGTTGCTTCCTCCTCTTAGTGGCTTTCCACTTCTAGCTGGGTTACAGCCAGTATAAAAGTCCTATCCACCAAGCATTCTGTTGGAAACTCAGCTGCAAAGTAGTACCTTACAATCACCTACAGTATTAAGGGCCAGATCATGGTCCCACTCAAGTCAATGTCACAACTCCCTTTTATTTCAGTGAGCTATGATTCAGCTCTAAATGTGGAAAGATCTACTTCAAAAGGTGACCTGAAACGGCAAAGATATATTTCAAGATAGAAGTTCTATAGTTAAAACTGTAAGAGAAGTCCACAAGCTGTTTATCCAGAGACAGAGCAATGAACACTTTACACCACTGATGTCACAAAGACTGAACTGGAAAAATTTAACTAGTGTGTCAGGGAGGTTCTTTTTTCCTTTTAAACAGTGGTTTTCTGGGTTGTAACAAAGATTAAAATGATTCACGCACAAGTATGACCTTGCTAACTGTCAGGGCAAACCCCTTTAAATAAAGCTCCCTGGGGAGTCCTATAGCTCTCCATGATGTCTGTGCAATATTGCATTGCCGAGTGAGAGTTTTGGACTGTTTCCATTTCTGACTCCCTGACCTTACCCAGTGTTCTGGTTGTGGTTCAGTCAGATATGTTGCATTGTAAGTTTTCCCATGAGTCTATAGAGTTTCTCTTTTGGGTTGTCTCAGATTTCATTCTCTGCAAACCACCAACTTTTAAAAAGCCTGCCACTTATTCTAAACTGCAAAATTATTTCTCTCCAATCATCCAAGAAAGGAGCCCCCTACAAAAAGTTAAAAAACATTCTACAATATATACACTAATCAGTCACTAAATAAGAATACAAAGTGCATTTGAATCTAAATAACTGGAACACAAGGGTATACATATTGATGTTCTCTTGATCTACTGTTTTAGCTCACAGACAGGGACAGATGTAAGAATTTCTGACTGATTTGTCCATTGCTCTTAAAAATTCTTCCAAACGTGCTATTTTGCATCTTTGAAATTGCACTCGTTTGCACCAAATAGCAATTACATTATTATTATTTTTCTGGATACTGTAAGAACCTCTAAAGAAGGATTTATACCCTCCTTGCTGGCAGAAATTTTAAGGCTTCTGCAAGTCCCTTGTTCCTTAAAACAGAATCTGAGAATCAGAGACCAATCTTGGCAGTTCTTTCTTTGCAGAGCAGAGCCTTCTCTATCATACTGCAGTGGAGGTAGGAGCAGAAAGCCCAGATGCACTGATCCGTTCTAAGGCCCCAATCCCGCAATCATGTACACAACTTTACTACCTGGAACTACGGCAATAAAATTAAGCAGTGCTTAAATATTTTCAGGATCAGGGCCTAAAACCTTTCACTCACTAAGCCATGGGCCAAAATGCTGACCTGCAAAAACTGCCTATTAACTTTGGGATACAATTCTGCAGTTTGCCTGTATTATATTGTTTTCTAGTGTTCAGTTCTTCATGTGATTAAGATCCCCAAAAAGTATTAAAAAGCTAAACCAAAATGAACTCAAAGCCCTTGTTCGGTCAAGAGATGTTTGTAATGTCTGATAATGAACAGAAAAAATACATCTTTTAGTTATTTTTCATTAATATTAAGCACTAAAAACTTGAAGACTTTAATTCTATTATCTTTCTCATCTAGAAATGTTTACCATATTTTTGATAAATATTTTTTAAAATGACACCCATTTGAGACCATTATTTTTAGCATAACAATCACACAATGGCAAACAATTAGATATTTGCTTATAACCATCAATATTTGCTCAGAGGTTTTGAGAAAATTCTCCTTTTGGGATTAGATTTTCCATATTTCTTATCAGCCAGAAAGTGTTGGGTTTTTTTTAAATACATTTGGTGGAGACTGTTTTGGAGTTATGTAATGCTAATGCACATATTTTTTCTATTGTAAGTTATCATCACACTTTGTTAACTAACAGAATTTTAAAATGGGCTGACTTTGGAAAAGTGCTCGTTTTCATCCATATTTGACCAAGTTTGAAAGAAGTTAGGTGATTATAGTAAAGTTGAGAGACTTAATAACTTTGGGAAATGCTCAGATTTTTGTGGGGACAAGAGCTTAATGAAGCCTCTCCCATGTTGCACGTTCTCTCCCATTTTGCACGCCTGATAGCCACAAGGGGTGGGACAATTTGAATAAAGAAGTATGTAAGAGCTTCAAGACACACACACATAACACAACCCTCCAACAAAAAGCCTCAGAGAGATGAAAATAGCTCCATTTCCCACCATCTTTTGATCTTCCCACAAGCTTTCCTGCATTCTTCAGTATTCTGCAAATACTAACCTTGCACTGAAAAAAGTAACGGTAACTTTTCCTGTTATCAACATACATCTACCACAATGTTAGGAGATCTGGGGCGGCCCTTTTAACCTAGCCTCACTCTCTACACCCAAACAGTAACAAGAGTAGTGAACGAGGGGATTCACACCTCTCCCACCCGAAGAAGTGTGAACTTAAAAGCCTAAGTGACATCACTTAAATATTGACAGGTTTCAGAGGAACAGCCGTGTTAGTCTGTATTCGCAAAAAGAAAAGGAGTACTTGTGGCACCTTAGAGACTAACCAATTTATTTGAGCATGAGCTTTCGTGAGCTACAGCTCACTTCATCAGATGTTTACCGTGGAAACTGCAGCAGACTTTATATACACACAGAAATCATGAAACAATACCTCCTCCCACCCCACTGTCCTGCTGGTAATAGCTTATCTAAAGTGATCAACAGGTGGGCCATTTCCAGCACAAATCCAGGTTTTCGAAAACCTGGATTTGTGCTGGAAATGGCCCACCTGTTGATCACTTTAGATAAGCTATTACCAGCAGGACAGTGGGGTGGGAGGAGGTATTGTTTCATGATTTCTGTGTGTATATAAAGTCTGCTGCAGTTTCCACGGTAAACATCTGATGAAGTGAGCTGTAGCTCACGAAAGCTCATGCTCAAATAAATTGGTTAGTCTCTAAGGTGCCACAAGTACTCCTTTTCTTTTCACTTAAATATTGTTACTAAGTAAGAGCAATTTTTAAAGCCTGTATTTCAAAAGCAAAAGGAAAAGGAGTAAAATACATGTGAGGTTAAGACTAAACAATTAACATCATAAACCTCAGGGAATACTAAAGTTTTCTACAGCATGAACATGTTCCACAGCCTTCAGTTGTTCCAGAATACACTTAAATATAAAACATATATTAATGCTACACATTTGAAAAAACAGTTTTCAAAGTTAACATTACACTGAAAACTGAACTACTTTTACCTTAAACAGCCTTAACTTTTCACTTTTTTTGATCGTATGTCACGTTTGGATAACATGGGATGATGTGCTCACAGCAGCCCTTTCTGCTGTGGAGGTAGGCTGCTGCATTCTGCACAAATTTCTTCCATCTTCAGCCTCCGCTATAGTGAGATAATCCAGACTGGAGATGACAGTTGTGTCGCTCGCTGTGGCCAGAGTCTCCGACAAAGGTGGCTAAGCAAGCTGAAGAAGGTATTTCTCAGCACTGTCTCTACCTGGACATCCAGGAATAGTGATGAATCCAACAGGATCTGGGGGGTTGCCCTACTTTAACAAACAAGGAAAACTGGTGGGAGGAGGGAACAGAAGTGGGCAGGTGCCTTCAGTGCAAGTGTCCCAGATAGTTCTAAACATTTTGTCCTCCTGACCATCATTATTTCTGGCTCATACTGAAACGGGGCAAGACTGTCGTTCTTCATGAAGGCGATGATCCACTGGGAGACCTAAGAACATTAGGTATATAGCTAGTTGTCATCAACATACTACTGATAATGAAGCCCATGTTGACTCACAACCTCTCCAGAAATATCTACATGATATCATAAGAGGGAGGGGGTATATTGATCCCTGTGGGACACCACAGGTGAGGGCTTTCAGAGTGCCCATTGCCACTCTGTTGGAGAGGAATGTTTGGAATCATTGCAATGATGTGCCATCTACTACAGCTATGGTATGTATGTGGGTCAGCAAGATTTTGTAGTTGATTGAGCCATCCTTTGTAGGTGACAAATCTGAGGAATTGTCACAGATTGAAGTATCATTAGAGGAGGTTTTGGAATTAATCGATAAAATTAACAGTAACAAGTCACTGGCTCCGGATGGCATTCACCCAAGAGTTCTGAAAGAACTCAAATGTGAAATTGTGGAACTATTAACTGTGGTTTGTAACGTGTCCTTTAAATCAGCTTCTGTACCCAATGACTGGAAGATAGCTAATGTAACGCCAATATTTAAAGAGGGCTCTAGAGGTGATCCCGGCAATTACAGACCTGTAAGTCTAACATCAGTACTGGGCAAATTAGTTGAAACAATAGTAAAGAATAAAATGGTCAGACACACAGAAGAACATAAATTGTTGGGCAAAAGTCAGCATGGTTTCTGTAAAAAGAAATCATGTCTTACTAATCTATTAGAGTTTTTTGAAGGGGTCAACGAACATGTGGACAAGGGGGATCCAGTGGACATGGTGTACTTAGATTTCCAGAAAGCCTTTGACAAGGTTCCTTACGAAAGGCTCTTATGTAAATTAAGTTGTCATGGGATAAGAGGGAAGATCCTTTCATGAACTGAGAACTGGTTAAAAGACAGGGAACAAAGGGTAGGAATAAAAGGTAAATTTTCAGAATGGAGAGGGGTAACTAGTGGTGTTCCCCAAGGGTCAGTCCTAGGACCAATCCTATTCAACTTATTCATAAATGATCTAGAGAAAGGGGTAAATAGCGAGGTGGCAAAAGTTTGCAGATGATACTAAACTGCTCAAGGTAATTAAGACCAAAGCAGACTGTGAAGAACTTCAAAAAGATCTCACAAAACTAAGTGATTGGGCAACAAAATGGCAAATGAAATGTAATGTGGATAAATGTAAAGTAATGCACATTGGAAAAAATAACCCCAACTATACATACAATATGATGGGGGCTAATTTAGCTACAACTAATCAGGAGAAAGATCTTGGAGTCACCATGGATAGTTCTCTGAAGACGTCCAAGCAGTGTGCAGCGGCAGTCAAAAAAGCAAACAGGATGTTAGGAATCATTAAAAAAGGGTTAGAGAATAAGAGGGAGAATATGTTATTGCCCTTATATAAATCCATGGTATGCCCACATCCTGAATACTGCATACAGATGTGGTCCCCTCATCTCAAAAAAGATATACTGGCATTAGAAAAGGTTCAGAGAAGGCAACTAAAATTATTAGGGATTTGAAATGGGTCCCATATGAGGAGAGATTAAAGAGACTAGGACTTTTCAGCTTGGAAAAGAGGAGACTAAGGGGGGATATAATAGAGGTATATAAAATCATGAGTGGTGTGGAGAAAGTGAATAAGGAAAAATTATTTACTTGTTCCCATAATACAAGAACTAGGGGCCACCAAATGAAATTAATGGGCAGCAGGTTTAAAATAAAAAAAAAGGAAGTTCTTCTTCACACAGCGCACAGCCAACCTGTGGAACTCCTTGCCTGAGGAGGTTGTGAAGGCTAGGACTATAACAGGGTTTAAAAGAGACCTAGATAAATTCATGGAGGTCAAGTCCATTAATGGCTATTAGCCAGGATGGGTAAGGAATGGTGTCCCTAGCCTCTGTTTGTCAGAGGGTGAAGATGGATGGCAGGAGAGAGATCACTTGATCATTAACCTGTTAGGTTCACTCCCTCTGGGGCACCTGGCATTGGCCACCATCGGCAGACAGGATACTGGGCTGGATGGACTTTGGTCTGTCCCAGTATGGCCATTCTTATGTTCCTATGTTCACTTATGAAAGCTGGAGAGAGGTCTGATAGTATGAGTATTGAGACATAGCCTTTGTCATGAGGTAACCGTACAGTAGTGCTGCTACTACAATTATTTCTTTAGTTTTATATCTACACTATCAATAAGGCTGTCATGATGCCATGACCTCCTGACTGTGAAGCATCCAGGAGCCTGACATTTGTTACATATTGCTGGGGCTTGGTTGTCTCAATAATTATGTCCAGGAACGGAAGGCTGGAAATGGAGCTGGACAGGCCTTCTGCATCAAGTGATATGCTCTGAGAATGAGGTGGACTATTGCATCTTTCAGTAGGATTGAGCAGCTTCACTTCTCTGAAGGACAAGGAGTTGCTGATTTCCCTTAACAATGAGCACAGTTCTTTTTGTTGGTTTTCACAAATCAGGAGGAGGCAAGGATCTGTTTTACATGTGGTAATATGCATATTTTCCAGGGCTTTTTAACCTCTCATGTGATAGATAGATAGGTAAAGAGAAACACTACTAGGTCCAAGTACTGCATTTTCTACATCAGCAAATTGATCACTTATTTGGTTGATATTTTTCCTTCAGCCAAGGATGAGAACTCTTCACAGACACCAATACTTGGGTCCAGTGACTGGTTTACATAATCCAGGTTGATTATCTAGTCACTATCAGGAACAGTTCTTTTGGGTGTGAATTTGGGACTTCAATGGCAGAAGAGAAGGTTCTCTTCACTTCCTTGTATTTATTTCCTATGCTTATTTCATTAATTTGTGTTTCAAAGAAAGCCAGCATACAGTATATACACTACAAAGGGGATAATGCTTGTAAAAAGAAATGAAGAAAATGAAAACTTGTCAGATGCCAGAAAAATCTCAGATTGTCCCTTGATTCAGCCTGACACTCCCTTAAGAGCAAAGTCTTCCAGTTTTCTGCCTCATGGTCCATTCCTTTGCAAACATCTGTTATGATAGTGAAGGTTGTGGGGTTGGTTCCTACTTTTATAGTGTTATATGTTACTTTATTTTTGGTGTACTGATCCTACTAAATGTTAGTTTGTGGTTCAGATAAAAGAAAAATCAAAGATCCTGTGTAATATTTTACGAAGTTCATAGCTTCTTTTACCCCCAAAAATACCAAAAGTGCATTCATTACTAGCCACCTATATACATATCAGTGACCTTTGGGTGGAGGACAGCAACCAAAGGGTACAGAACAAAACAGTTTGCAGAAATGGATGGGTGGAGGGGGAAGAGGGAAGCTTGTGACCCATAGCCCTATTTTAAAATTTTACCATAGGATCTTAATACACAGATATAAATATTCCCCAACACCATCAATGTAATCTTCAGAGTTTCAACAGTTGCTTCTGGTTTGAAGGAAACAAAGCTAACTTTCTAAAAGATATTGGTGAGGAAGGGAATTTTATACTTCACACTTTCATCAAAGTCTTCATCTAAAGTTTATTAATGTAAAAAAAAATTCAATGAAAAAATTAGGAGTCCAACTTTTCATACAAATGTCATGAAAAAGTCCCTTTTTCAACCACCTCTGTCTTTATCATCCCACAATACCTGAGTTAAGAAGAAAAGGGAAAAATAAAGTAATGAAGATACACACCCTGGGAAGAAGCTTGCACAGAGGACAAAGAAATGAAGTTTGAACTAATATGAGTTAACATCTGTTCTCAGAGGACATTTGCATTAGCACTAATACAACAGAGAGAGAAGTGTTGCCACAGCTTTTACACTTACAGAAATAGTGAGTCTGGTGTTATTTGCATCCTGTAACACTGCTCTGGGATTTGGAGAGCTGCAACCATCACAATCTGCTTTGTAACTCAAGGGAACCTGAGAGCTAAGAGTTACTGTATTGCGAGAGCAGTTTACAGGTTCTGAAGGGTTTCAAGAGAGCAAAGCAATAGCTCTTGTGGCAAGACAGAATTTATTTTGTTTTATTATTTCCCTTGATTTATCTGTAATTTTGTTCCTTTATTTCTTCTTGGAAACCTTATGTGAACCTGGGCAAAAAGGGGTTTTGTCGCACTTATTGCCTCATATGTGATGCACAGAGAACATGAAAGAATGGGTGTTACCATACACACTGTAAGGAGAGTGATCAGGTAAGATGAGCTATTACCAGCAGGAGAGAAAAAAACAAACAACAACAAAAAACCTTTTGTAGTGAGAATCAAGATGGACCATTTCCAGCAGTTGACAAGAACGTGTGAGGAACAGAGGGGGGGAGGAGGGGAATAAACATGGGGAAATAGTTTTACTTTGTGTAATGCCACATCCACTCCCAGTCTTTATTCAAGCCTAATGTAATGGTGTCCAGTTTGCAAATTAATTCCAATTCAGCAGTCTCTCGTTGGAGTCTGTTTTTGAGGGTTTTTTTTCTTGAAGTATTGCAACTTTTAGGTCTGTAATTGAGTGACCAGAGAGATTGAAGTGTTCTCTGACTGGTTTTTGAATGATATAATTCTTGACGTCTGATTTGTGTTCATTTATTCTTTTACATAGAGACTGTCCAGTTTGGCCAATGTACATGGCAGAGGGGCATTGCTGGCACATGATGGCATATATCAGAATGGTAGATGTGCAGGTGAACGAGCCTCTGATAGTGTGGCTGGTGTAATTAGGCCCTATGATGGTGTCCCCTCAATAGATATGTGGACAGAGTTGGCAATGGGCTTTGTTGCAAGGATAGGTTCCTGGGTTAGTGTTTTTGTTGTGTGGTGTGTGGTTGCTGGTGAGTATTTGCTTCAGGTTGGGGGGCTGTCTGTAAGCAAGGACTGGCCTGTCTCCCAAGATCTATGAGAGTGATGGGTCGTCCTTCAGGATAGGTTGTAGATCCTTGATGATGCGCTGGAGAGGTTTTAGTTGGGGGCTGAAGGTGACGGCTAGTGGCATTCTGTAATTTTCTTTGTTGGGCCTGTCCTGTAGTAGGTAACTTCTGGGCCTTACTTTGCAGTCTGCACACAGAAGAGAACGAATTTCTTCCACAATGTAATGCAGCTTCAGATTTGTATGAAGATAAGGTGAGGTCATTTTAAAAGAAGAGGAGCACCACATCATGGCCCTTTCCCCCATAACCTCCACATGCCACAGCCTGTAAAGAGAGAGGTCTCGTGGAGATCAAAGTATTTTATTACTTTCTCCTTTGTAACTAGGTTTTCTTCCAACATTGCCACAACCTTTTTGCTGGGTTTCAGTAATGTGTTTTCTGTATAATCTATTTGATCTTTTTGTTTACCGTTTCATGTTTCGTAAGTAGTGTGAATATATGATACATCTCTCAGAGGAATGATTGCCCTGTGCTTAAAACCAGGGCCAGCTCTAGCTGTTTTGCCACCCCAAGCGGCGAAGGAAAAAAAAAAAGAAACACCCAATTGAGCTGCCTCCGAATTGCCGCCGAAGAGGAAGAGAGGGAATGAAGGACTTGCCGCTGAACTGCCGCCAAAGACCCGGACGTGCCGCCCCAATAACGCAGGGAGTGCCGCCCCTTTCTATTGGCCGTCTGTTTCCTTCGCTGGTACCTGGAGCTGGCCCTGCTTAGGACACTAGCCTAGGACTTAGGAGACCCAGGTTCAATTCCCTGCTCTGCCACCAACTTCATGGGGCAAGTCACTTAAGCTCTCTGTTTCTCACCTGTAAAATGGGGATAACACTACTTCCCTACCACACAGGCATGCTGCCAGGATAAATATATTCAAGACTGTGAAGTACTTTAAGTTCTACTAATGCAAGCACTATATATAAGAGATGGGTGATATTTTTAGTAATATATTAAACCTTTTTGATTACATCCAGTTTTAAAGGCATTCACATTTGATGTACCTGCCAAAACGACATTAGAAGAGCACATATCTTATGGGATCTGCTTGGTCCTCATTTGGCAGATGACCAAGATGAGTTTGTTAGAAATACAGCTTCCGCACCTAATGGGTCCACTTTGTTTTAGTTCCAGCTAAGCAAAGGACTTTCCATTGCTCTGCTATAACCTTGGGCATCCACAAAAGGTTCCGGCAATTTTGCAGGTGCAAGTGGTGAAGGGATTAAGGCACCAGGGAAAGAAATCTGATTAGTGAAGAAGTGACAAATGTATCTCTTCTTCCTCTGTGCTGACAGCTGTTCAGCAATGCGGCTCTTGCATGGAAAAGCACTGCACGAAATATTGAGTAATACAGGGAGTGCACAGCATGAACCCTTCCCCTCTCCACATTACTTAGGTCTCCTTGATTGACAGAGAAAGGGCAGGTATATGCAAATCAAAGACTATCTGGAGGTCCAGAATATTCTCTCAACAACAAGCTTTTCCTCCTCTAGTTTGCTGCACTTTCTTAATGAACTGTCATGTAATTCACCTGTACTTATTACTCAGGAGACAACCTGCCACCGTTCCAACTTGCAGTAATAATGACAAATCCATTTCCAGTTACAGCGTGCACTAGTAGGCCTGTTATTGCTTATCTACTGCAGTGCATGTGTTAGTGAAAAATTAGAACTTTTTCTTCTCTGTTTGCTGTCTTTCATATTATTGAGTTGTCAGTAACAGACAGAAGGAATACAAATATATACAGTCAGATTATTTCATGTATTAAAAATATAATGCTTTCGTTTGCTACACTGATCTACCTATCTAAGTATTTATATGGCCATCATCACCATGATATGAGTGCATCTTTTTTTTTTTTAAGTGACAAATGCTCTCTTTGCTCTTACTCCAAGAAGCAGGCTTAGAAAGCTTTCCCCTCCCTACATGCCTGCCCCCCCCCCTTTAAATGAAAGAATCTTTGAGCTTGTCTGCATGAACTTTTAGTTCACAAGCAAGCTGGGGTGTGAGTCTATCCTGCACTAGTCTGCCACAATCTGTCCAGAAGGAGCCGACTGACATGCATTATTAGAGTGAGGGTATTATTGTGCTGAAACCTGGGCAAAGAGATGGGTCTTACATTCAGAGCTGAACGTGTTGATACAGTGTCAAAATAGAGGCTAGAAAACAAACAACTTCCAGAAAAGAATCAAATTCAGATCTAACAGCTCAATTCAACTGAGGCACAAGATAATAACAAAAAAAGAATACACTAAATAGCTGGGTTTTTACATGATCCTTTGTAGCATCGTAGTTTTAAAATCAGCTCCACAGCTTCACTGGTTAGGGTTGCCAACTTTCTACTTGCAGAAAACCGAACACCCTTGCCCCACCTCCTGCCAGGCCCAGCCCTTCTCTGGGGCCATGCCCCCACACTCACTCCATCCCCCACGAGAACAAAGTAATTTTTTAATTTTAAAAATTCAAAAGTCATCAAGATTGGAGTTTCTGGGGACTGTAGTTTAACTAGAAGAACCTAGAGAAATGTGAAAACACTCTCTAGAGACTCTTCATTTTGAGGAAACGCAGTTCCCTTTAAAAGAATTGAGAAATGTCAATAAAGCAGCGTTACTGCACTCTGAACTTTTAACTCGGCTGCCGAAATGCACCAGAACTGGAATACAAAACATTTGGAACCATTTCCGTTCTCTTTCCTAACACAGTATATTGAGCTGTGAATCAGTTTGCTGCTCACCTGTTTCCTGAAGACTGAGGTTTTAATCCATTTACACTGCTTTACTATAGAGGAAACTGGCTTAGGATAGTTACAATTGCAATACTGAAATTGTGTGTGGCTTCAACTGAAAAGAAAGGCTCATAATATTCGACAGGGTAACATCCTGGAACCCTCTACATCCTATTAGAGACTCTATCCCACTAAGACTGGTTATTTCTACTACCACAAAAAAAAAATAGCCCAAAGTCTCTCTACCAGAATCACAAGTACATTTGGCTCAATTCTGTTCTCTCTTACATTAGGGTGAGTGAGGAGTAACACCATTAAAGTCAGCGACATTGCTCTGGTTTAAATACAAGTTAGAATCAGCTCCATTACGTTTAGAAATTGGCAAGTGGGAATGCATATCCAGCTCTCTCACTCCCTTGACACCCAAGGACCAATTATAGTGGGTAGATTGTGCTTCCTTATGAAAGCCCCAAATCTGCCCATTTTCTGTAATCACTTGGACTTGTCATAGAACTCAAACGCCTTCCTTTCATTTTTAGCCCATTGTACTTCGTGAAAGGACAGCTGTATTTCTAAATCCAATTAGACAGCTCTCAAGTAAGCGTCTAACTGATTTTAGAAATAAATAAATGCAATACAAAAATCTCCCACCTTCCCCCAAAAATCCTGTCAAAGCTTTATATAATAACAGAATCAGTAGAATAAAACCAAACTATGACATGCCATTTTTCAGACAGAACAAACATTAGCTGGAAAATAATCAAAAGCAAGACAAAGGTATATCTAAATATCTGATTGCTTTAAATCTTTTTTTTAAATACAGGTACCACCCATTTGTCCGATTGACCTGGGAGACATCAGAAATATTTAGACAATCAGAGTTTAGGATAAATGAAACGGTTTCCAAACAAATTTGGAGACATCTTAGTTTGATAATCAGAGTTTAAACTGTAGTTTTTCCCCTGCTGTTGGTTCTCAGAAAGGTTGGTTGTTGTTGTATTGTTGGATTTTTTTGGAAGTATTAGACATTAACCTAGATGAGAATATCCACAGTTACATTACATTGGATTTAAAGGATAAGGGATATAAGCCTTCATGCTTCCTGGCATAAGCCGATCATTAATTACAGGGGTTTTAAAAAATATTCCTCTATGCACAGGACCCTCTGCAGCAGCTTGTACTGGCTATGGGCCATACAGGATGCCACATAAATGGACCAACAACCTGATCTAGTAACGACAAGACAGATCTTTGAAGATCCACAATTTCATTTGCTTGCTTTTATATTTCTAGCATACCAGCCCTGTTTCATGGCCGCCATCCTTTTGTTCATGAACAACTAGAAGGGATTCCCTGTCAATGCTGTTTCCTTAACAGGGTGAAGGGATCATGGCTAGGTGACGCAGTGCACTTTGCAGCAGTCCTAGCTCATGCAGGAAATTCATCCAGGTTATAATGGGGGGCTGGATCCTGCAACCATAGTCAGTGAGTGGAGAAAATACTACCATTTTTGAGGGCAAAATCTGGTCCCTAATCTGAGAGTCTGATGGTTACTTCACACAGGCAACCCTAAATAAGTAGTCCTAAATATGAAAGAACAATGTGTAAGTTCAATAAAAATTATGAAGCCTATTTTAATGGCTTAATATCTAGTCCTTCCCCCAGTGCCCTTAATGACTTCAGATGCTTCTTTTGGCCACGAAGCAAAAGAATAGCACTAAAGAGATGGGTCTCCAGTAGCCGTGAGGAGCACTATCACAAAATCCAACAACACCAACCCACTCATGTACAAGTGAAATTAACAGACCTTAAAGTATCTGTCATAAATATAAAGGGAAGGGTAAACCCCTTTGAAATCCCTCCTGGCCAGGGGAAAGCTCCTCTCACCTGTAAAGGGTTAAGAAGCTAAAGGTAATCTCGCTGGCACCTGACCAAAATGACCAATGAGGAGACAAGATACTTTCAAAAGCTGGGAGGAGGGAGAGAAACAAAGGGTCTGTGTCTGTCTTTATGCTGGTTTTCTGCCGGGGATAGACCAGGAATGGAGTCTTAGAACTTTTAGTAAGTAATCTAGCTAGGTATGTGTTAGATTATGATTTCTTTAAATGGCTGAGAAAAGAATTGTGCTGAATAGAATAACTATTTCTGTCTGTGTATCTTTTTTGTAACTTAAGGTTTTGCCTAGAGGGGTTCTCTATGTTTTTGAATCTAATTACCCTGTAAGATATCTACCATCCTGATTTTACAGGGGGGATTTCTTTATTTCTATTTACTTCTATTTTTTATTAAAAGTCTTCTTGTAAAACACTGAATGCTTTTTCATTGTTCTCAGATCCAAGGGTTTGGGTCTGTGGTCACCTATGCAAATTGGTGAGGCTTTTTATCCAACATTTCCCAGGAAAGGGGGGGTGCAAGTGTTGGGAGGATTGTTCATTGTTCTTAAGATCCAAGGGTCTGGATCTGTAGTCGCCTAAGCAAATTGGTGAGGCTTTTTACCAAACCTTGTCCAGGAAGTGGGGTGCAAGGTTTTGGGAAGTATTTTGGGGGGAAGGACGTGTCCAAACAGCTCTTCCCCAGTAACCAGTATTAGTTTGGTGGTGGTAGCGGCCAGTCCAAGGATAACGGGTGTAATATTTTGTACCTTGGGGAAGTTTTGACCTAAGCTGGTAAAGATAAGCTTAGGAGGTTTTTCATGCAGGTCCCCACATCTGTACCCTAGAGTTCAGAGTGGGGGAGGAACCTTGACAGTATCCAACAATGGAGCCATGTAAATTCCCTCTATTCAAAGAAAAGCACCATCACATGAAGAGGTAAAACTAAGTGTTGTCAATGATTAGTTTACTGTGTTGATTTACACCATATAGTGTGGATTTGATTATTCAGGTTTTCAAAGTCACAACCAGGCTCATGTACACAGCTTTACTGGGTGACAAAAGGCTAACAGAGGTTCTGAAAGTAGTTGGGTGATTTTATTATGTTCTCCAGCTCTCTGAACAAACAGAAAGCCCAGAAGTGAGTGATAATTGCTAAATAAGCTCTCTTAAAAATACCTGCTTAGCTCGAACTACTATTACATCATTTTAACACCTTAAAAACAAAATTCCCCAGACACATTTCCATCTTCTTTTTCCAATTTACCCAGTCTACTTGGTGGGATTTACAGATGTTCATGAACAAGTGATTTAAGGGCATACATTGAAAGTCAATGGGACTGGGCTCCTAAGTCACTTTGGTGCTTCTGAAAATCCCACCCACAGTTTTTCCCTACATATCCCCAAGCCCTTCCCCACTGGACATCACCTGAGTGACACCAACCACCATGAGACAAACAGCAGTTAGAGCACTTAGAAATGGGAGAAAGAGAGAAGCAGTGGTGTCTTTTGTCTCATCCGGAGAAGTGCAGAGCTCCCTCACATCCCACTACTGTGAAGTCTGTGGAAAGACCCTTTGTGTTATTAAGAAACTGGAACACAGACAGAGCTATATTTGTTTTTATGACCAAGCAAGACTCAAAAAATAGAATGGAATGTCCCAGAGACTGACTGGTCCTCTCTGTGCCTCTTAATAAGGATCCCAGGATAAAACAAAAGAGGTGCTCAGAATGCCAGTGTACTCTTGGTTTCAGAGTAGCAGCCATGTTAGTCTGTATCCGCAAAAAGAAAAGGAGGACTTGTGGCACCTTAGAGACTAACAAGTTTATTTGAGCATAAGCATCCAAGAAGAGAGCTGTAGCTCACGAAAGCTTATGCTCAAATAAATTTGTTAGTCTCTAAGGGGCCACAAGTCCTCCTTTTCTTTTTAGTGTACTCTAGGATTGCTATCTATGCTTTGAAATGTCTTCTCGGTAGAGTTCTCCTTTTGGGGGAGGGCTGTTAAGGTTAATTGACAGTTCGCTCCACTTCATGTAAGCAGTCTGTGTGCTGTTAAAACTATCACACAATCACTGCGCTCTCAAATGAACTCACACAGGAAAATGATAAAAGACAAACACCCTGTCAGCTGTGGGTGAACACTTTTCACAGAAAAAAGAAAAGGAGTACTTGTGGCACCTTAGAGACTAAGATTTATTTGAGCATACACTTTCGTGAGCTAGCTGTAGCTCACGAAAGCTTATGCTCAAATAAATTTGTTAGTCTCTAAGGTGCCACAAGTACTCCTTTTCTTTTTGCGGATACAGACTAACACGGCTGCTACTCTGAAACTTTTCACCGAGTGATCACTCTATGTCTGGCCTTTCAGCCCTCAACCTCAAAGGAAACCTGCACAACGCTCTCAAAAGATGAGCCTGGCAGCTTAAATTCATAACTCTTGTCAAGGTTCCTTCCCCACTCTGAACTCTAGGGTACAGATGTGCGGACCTGCATGAAAGACCCCCTAAGCTTATTCTTACCGGCTTAGGTTAAAAACTTCCTCAAGGTACAAACTTTGCCTGGTCCTTGAACCCTATGCTGCCACCACCAAACGTGTTAAACAAAGAACAGGGAAAGAGCCCATTTGGAGACATCTTCCCCCCAAAATATCCCCCCAAGCCCTACACCCCCTTTCCTGGGGAAGGCTTGATAAAAATCCTCACCAATTTGCATAGGTGAACACAGACCCAAGCTCTTGGATCTTAAGAACAATGAAAAAGCAATCAGGATCTTAAAAGAAGAATTTTAATTAAAGAAAAAGTAAAAGAATCATCTCTGTAAAATCAGGATGGTAAATACTTTACAGGGTAATCAGATTCAAAACATAGAGAATGCCTCTTGGCAAAACCTTAAGTTACAAAAAGACACAAAAACAGGAATATACATTCCATTCAGCACAGCTTATTTACCAGCCATTTAAACAAAAGGAAATCTAACGCATTTCTAGCTAGATTACTTACTAACAAGTTTTAATACTCCATTCCTGTTTTGATCCCGGCAACAGCATCACACAGACAGACAGAACCTTTGTTCCCCCAACCCCCGCTCCAGCTTCGAAAGTATCTTGTCTCCTCATTGGTCATTTGGGTCAGGTGCCAGCCAGGTTAGCTGCGCTTCTTAACCCTTTACAGGTGAAAGGGTTTTGCCTCTGGCCAGGAGGGATTTTATAGCTCTGTATACAGAAAGGTGGTAACCCTTCCCTTTATATTTATGACAAACTCTGTTAGACACTAAAAATTATGGACTGAACAGAGACACTGGATTTGTGGCTTATTACAACCATCTGTAACCCATTAACTCCTTCTTTTCATCCTATGACTACAGAGGTGTTAACAGGCTACTCTATCTGGAATGGTATCTTAAAATATGTGCCAATTACTTATGCTAAACAATCTGTTCCACCTTGCATTTAGCTGTGATGCTGGGAGCCACCTTTCTCAGACCTGAAGAAGAGCTCTGTGTGGCTGGAAAACTTGTCTCTCTCTCCAACAGAGGTTGGTTCAATATAAGATATTACCTCACCCACCTTGTCTCTTTAGCATTGAAAACAACAGTTCTTTATGACCAGATAGTCATGATATACATGTGTATTGCTTCTTTAAATACCCTTAATGAATTGCAGGTCTGCAGACCGAGGAGATTCCTCTCCTTTGCATCCTAGAAACAAGGCTAAGGGAGATAGGGGTCATGTTCTATTGAAAATTATTTAACTTTGCAAAAAGAAAAGGACTACTTGTGCCACCTTAGAGACTAACAAAATTTATTTGAGCATAAGCTTTTGTGAGCTACAGCTCACTTCATCGGATGAAATTACTCAGTACTTTGGTTTTAAAGATT
The DNA here is from genome assembly GCF_965140285.1 of Lepidochelys kempii. Lineage (NCBI taxonomy): Eukaryota > Metazoa > Chordata > Testudines > Cheloniidae > Lepidochelys > Lepidochelys kempii. The sequence continues at coordinate 175,769,558 of NC_136382.1, read as the reverse complement.
AAAAGTTTAAAATATACACTCACAATGTGTTTAAAAGTAAGTTTAGTTTTGTGACTATAACAGACCAGGAACAACTTAGTAAACATTTGTGCTACTAACCTAAACAGAACAATACACACTACAGCAAGCAGAAATTTGGAAAGGATACACGAAAAGTACCAAGTGGCATGCTGAAACTGTAACAGAGTCTGAAAAATCTATCCTGATCAAATGGGAATACAGAACAAAGAAGTTTTTGATCACTCTACTTAACCCTTTATAATAATGAAAGACAATGTGGATGAACTTTAACTGTACAAATCTGCTCCATGTACACCACACAATGAATTACATTTGAACACATCTCTGTATTTTTTTAAAATAAAACTTTTTTTTTTTGGTCTTAAAATAATTATTTTCCCCCGGCCTTCAATCTTGCCTTGAGCCCAGGGTTTGCCAACCTATTAATAAGATCTGCAAAACATTCACGATTTCAAAATAAAAATTGTGTGCCGTGTAAGTTCCAAAAACATCGGTGAGGGAGAGGTGAGGCATTCATGGGTTCAACAGCAAGGCTCCAGACATTTATTATTATTAGATTGGTCCCTCAGATAGATATATGTCATTGTCCTGGGTTAATTCTGCCTCATTTTTCTCCACCATACCAACAGTAATTTTGCCCTGTGCCAGGTGGCTTCCTCTTATGACTGGGTCCTTTTATAGACTTTCGCTTTCCGGGACAATGTAGAGTCTGACAGACCAGGAGTCCAATGACACAGCAAAGGCACAATAATTCCAGGCTTCTGCAGAGCCCTGACCCTTTTGTTCTCAGGTGTTTTGCTATTTCCCCCCATGGGGTGGGGTAGGGGAATCCAGTTCTGCCCACTCTTCTGGGTTCCAGCTCAGGGACTCTGTTAAGCAGTTGGGACCGACTCCTCACAATCCCTTACTACTTCCTACCTTGCCTATCTTATAGGTGTTTCCAGACTCCTTTTCTCTGATTCTCCCTCCTTGGCAGTTTGACTTCCTGCCAGTCTGTTGCTACTGGAGTCTCCCTCAGTATTCTCTCTGGCAGCCACCCCTGTATCTGCACCCTCTTTACCCCCAGCTGTTGCTGGCCCAGCAATTAACCACAACCAAGGAGATAGATAGCCTCCCTGTTAACCCCTTAGTGGCTGTTGTAGGATGCGGTCTATATACCTCATGGGAGTAATGAATACAGGCAGCATTTTTAAAAAGAGTTGAAGAACAGAAGGCCTCAGCTGCACAATGCCCAGACAGTAAAAGCCTCGGACTAGGCTAAACCACTGATTCAGATTTTTTGCAGGGCAGAGGACATAATACTCTTCTCCCTCCCTTTGTCTTGTCAATTTAGATTGTAAGGTCTTCAAGGCATGGACTGTCTCTTAGGGCTGGTCTTCACTACCAGGGAGATCGACACTGCTGCAATCAATGCAGCGGGGGTCGATTTAGCGGGTCTAGTGAAGACCCGCTAAATCAACAATAGAGTGCTCTCCAGTCGACTCCAGTACCAGCTCTCACAGAAGAGTAAGGTAAGTCGACCAGAGAGCATCTCCCATCAGTGCAGAGAAGTGAAGACACTGGAATAAGTCGACCTAAGCTATGTCGACTCCAGCTACATTATTCACATAGCTAGAGTAGCGTAATTTAGGTCAACATACCCCGGTAGTGAAGACAAGCCCTCACACTGTGTTTTCACAGTGCCTGGCATAATGATCGCTGTCAGCGTCACTAGGTGCTATCAAAATATAAAGTATTAATAGGGCTGTCAATTAATCACAGTTAACTCAAGAGATTAACTCAAAACAAATTAACTCGATTTAAAAAATCGATCGCAATTAATCACAGTTTTAATCGCACTGTTACACAATAATAGAATACCGATTCTAATTTATTATAAATATTTTTCGATGTTTTTCTACATTTTCAAATATACTGACTTCAATTGAAACACAGAATACAAAGTGTACAGTGCTCACTTTATATTTTTATTACAAATATTTGCACTGTAAAAGTTAAAAAATAGTATTTTTAATTTACCTCATACAAACACTGTAGTGCAATCTCTTTATCATGAAAAATGCAACTTACAAATATAGATTTTTTTTTTTAACATAACTGCACTCAAAAACAAAACAAATGTAAAATTTTAGAGCAGGGGTCGGCAACCTTCGGCACGCAGCATATCAGGGTAATCTGTTAGCGGGCCACGAGACATTTTGCTGACGTTGACGACACCCAGTTGCCGCGGTTCACTATTCCCGGCTAATGGGAGCTGCGGGAAGTGGTAGTCAGCACATCCCTGCAGCCAGCGGCTTCCCGCAGCTCCCACTGGCTGGGAGCTGCGAAACGCAGCCACTGTGGGGGGCTGTGACTGTGGACGGTCAACGTAAACAAAATGTCTCGCAGCCCACCAGCAGATTACCCTGATGGGCCACGTGCTGAAGTTTGCCGACCCCTGCTTTAGAGCCTACAAGTCCACTAAGTCCTACTTCTTGTTCAGCCAATGGCTAAGACAAACAAGTTTGTTTACATTTACAGGAGATAATGTTGCCTGCTACTTATTTACTATGTCACCAGAAAGTGAGAACAGGTGTTCGCATGGCACTGTTGTAGTGGGTGTTGCAAGGCATTTACATGCCAGATATTCCAAACATTCGTATGCCCCTTCATGCTTCGACTTGTAGATTACGCTATCTTTATTTACAGTGCAAATATTTGTAATCGAAAATAATATAAAGTGAGGACTCCACACTTTGTATTCTGCGTTGTAATTGTAATTAATATATTTTAAAATGTAGAAAAACTCCAAAAATATTTATAATACATTTAAATTGGTATTATTATTGTTTAATGGTGCAATTAAAACTGTGATTAATCACGATTATTATTTTTAATCGTTCAACAGCCCTAATTATAAATAATAATTGCAACAAAAGAGTCTTTGACCAGGCTCTGGGTTTTCCAGTCACAGATACACTAGTGTGGTGTGCAGAAGGGAACTACCCAAGCTGCAGTTGTTAGAGACTGGGGTACTATGGCATGCAGAATATTTTTGGGGTATTGTGTGAGAACATTCAGTAATGCAAACTCTTTAAAGACAGAGGAGCTCAGGTTCCCTCACCATTAGCATCCAAAAACTGCTGAGTACAGAAAAGGTACAAGACATTGGTCATCACCCCACCCAGTTATGTCCAGCATTTTATTTCCAGATGAAAATAAATTACTCTCAGGCAAACTGCAACTATTGAGGGCGGGGGGGGGGGGAGAATCAGCGCATGGGGCATAGCCCAAAACTTCAGGGCAACTACAGGAAGGGGGATGGAGAAAGCAGCCAAAAATGGCAGCACTAAAAAGTGCTACCACTAGTTTCACAAGGATTCTACAGGTGTCGGAGGAGCAGCCGTGTTAGTCTGTATTCGCAAAAAGAAAAGGAGGACTCGCGGCACCTTAGAGACCAACCAATTGATTTGAGCCTAAGCTTTCGTGAGCTACAGCTCACTTCATCAGACGCATACTGTGGAAAGTACAGAAGATGTTCTTATACATACAAACCATGAAAAAATGGGTGTTTATCACTACAAAAGGTTTTCTCTCCCCCCACCCCACTCTCCTGCTGGTAATAGCTTATCTAAAGTGATCACTCTCCTTACAATGTGTATGATAATCAAGATGGGCCATTTCCAGCACAAATCCAGATTTTCTCCCCACCCACCCCACACACAGGAGAGTGGGTTTGTGGAGGGGTGTGGGGAGAAAACCTGGATTTGTGCTGGAAATGGCCCAACTTGATTATCATACACATTGTAAGGAGAGTGATCACTTGAGATAAGCTATTACCAGCAGGAGAGTGGGGTGGGGGGAGAGAAAACCTTTTGTAGTGGTAAACACCCATTTTTTCATGGTTTGTATGTATAAGAACATCTTCTGCATTTTCCACAGTATGCATCTGATGAAGTGAGCTGTAGCTCACGAAAGCTTATGCTCAAATCAATTGGTTAGTCTCTAAGGTGCCAGAAGTACTCCTAAGGATTCTATACTTGCTCCTGTGAACCACCCACTAGTGGATTTTCTCTTTACAGCAGAAATCTGTAAGGATGGTCCAGTTGGTGTTCCAAGCAGTCACACACCAAGAAATAACTTGCATCTCACAGTACTTTTTCATCTTCCTTTAAGGTATGACAAAGACATTCCAAAGGCTCCCAAGAGCTCAATATCACATTATTAAAGATAGTGCTTTCCTCCAGCTCCAAAACCAGTCAGAGAAGCAAGTTAGGGCACATGCCCGTCTACCTCCTCCTGGCCTCCCTACATACTTCCTACACAGTCTCTCCCTGCTGTTGGCTTATATCCTCCACCTCTGGGAATAAAGTGCATGCTGCCAATTAGGCTTGTTAACATTCCCCCAAGGAACTCCTGCTGTTCTATTAAGCCTAATTGTTGGATTGCTGGCAACAGCTGTGGGACGTCTGGTTGCCTGGGACAGAGTTTTAACTCCTTGCTTCCCAGGTATTGCATGGGGTTTATCCACCCCCATCAAAGTATGTAACACATTAACACTTTCTCCATTCCTGTTAAAGTTTAAAACAAAAACAAAAAAAAAGACAGGCTCATGCCCATGCCAGGGAAAATGCTCTTGAATCCAATGTCCAAACCAGTAAATCCAGAGCAAATATAGAATAATTCCCAATTACAACAGCCTAATACATCTATAACATAATCTGAAATTCAGTGCTTTATTCTGCCATGTAAACAAAGCCTTCAGAATTGCACATGTTAAATCAGTCATTATCTTCCGTAGATCAACTATCTGCTTCTTTAATCCAGAACAAAATTTATAGATATATTCTTGATGTTTCACAGCCACAGTATTACTTTTAGGTTTTGCTGTTCCCATAAAACATTCTTTGGAATATTATTTAGCAATAACATTTTTCAATTTTCAACCCAATGGTTTCATTTCCCTAGAGACTCTGGGGGAAAAAGTGCCTTCAGATAGAAAACTGTTTGGCTCTTAAATTCACATCTTAAATTCAATAGGCCCAGCTCTCTCATCAATATCCACTAATTTCTATGCTGCAAAAGTCCCATACAAATCTACAAACCCTGCAAAATGTATTACTGAACCCAGCCCAAAGTTGCCCCAAAAGCGTATGTTAATCTGGTTCATAATACCAGCGTGTCTATTATGTACTGATGAGGTATCTCATTTGTGGCCCTTTAATCCTGCAATTTTTCATAGTACTAATCCATCCAGGAGTGACCATTCATACCCTATGTTCACATGTGAGTCTAAGCTCTCCTTCAAATCCTTCTTTTGTTTTGTCTTTTTCAAATTCCCTCTTGCCCTTCCACAAGTTTTCTAATTTCTTCACAGCTTTGTTCTGACAAGAAATACCAGACTCAGTTCTTTTTCACATAGTGTTTATTCTTCTCTGCTTCATTTGAATAACTGACTTGCTTATGGCACTCCCTGAGAATCAGCCAGGAAAGGAAATACTGCGTTTGCAGTCCTCGAGGCATTATTAAATTGGATACTTAGTTCCAGAAACCAATAGGATGGCTTCCAGATTTATCACTTTAAATGAGAAATTTTATATGGGAATATAAAATGCAAAGATATATAAAACTGGTTCCAATAGGAAGCAATTGTCTCTCACAGAATGACCACACTTTTCATTTATTTTCACTTTTCAACTGCTCTGCACTTCACTCTGGGTTTTACATTCCAGCCAGAAGCCTCATTATTGATTATATTTCTGAAGAGGTTAAAATACCATTATTGCTTTCCATAAGCTCCAACCTACAATATACATTATGAAAATTACAACTGCCCTTTTGATGAATTCAGACTTCATAGAAGAATTTATAGTGAGTTAACACTGCTTTTCTGTCCAAATGAATAGATACATCTTACATACCATGAAAGTTTAAAATATGAATTAATCTAATAATCAAGACTCCATATGTTTCTAGTTACCTTGTGATGTATCATACGATACCCTGCTATAGCTCATAGTAATTCCATAGAATAATTCCATATTTCTAAGCACAAAACCATTATTATGACAGGTCACAGTATCTTGTCATATAACAAGAACATGCTGTGTTTACATACAGAGACCATCTCTGAATCTTTATTACAAATCTCTAGCTAAGGAATTATACCATGCCCATGGTGTCTCAGCACCACCTTTAATCCAGCTGCATGAAATGCGAAACCCAGATCTAAAGGATCACCATCATGTCCTTCTTCCCCACCAAAGACCACCCCTCATTAACTTTAATGGGCATTTCATGAAGCCCTATTTCCTGACATTTACTGAGTGGAAGAAATACTTCTGAAAAACATTCCAAGAGATGACAGAGGTGCTTAATGGGCTCAGGAGAAAAAATCACTCCTAATCACATCCTACTCAATGCAGGTCAGTTTGCTATCCCCATGGAGCGCACGTGTACTGTGTGTTACCAAGAAAAAGCCAACAGGATTTATTTATAGGGTGAAATTCTGTCCTTACCTGCATCCAAAGCAATCTCGGTGACAACCACTGACTTTAGCAGGGTAGCATGGATATAACTGACTGCAGAATTATAGTTAGAATTTCTACTGATGCAACCAAACTTTACTTTTCCTAAACTGCTCCTGAGGACCAAAAAGAAAAAACATATAGAGTATATGTACTTTTTGGGTTGAGAAGGAGGACTCTCTCTCTTTACCAGCCCATCCAATTCTCCCTAGCCAGGCCAGACCTAACCTGAAGCCAAGTAGCAATAGGTTCTATGGTGTGTTTCACTTTTTATGTTATTACTAGCATGCAATAGCTCATTTTTATCCTCTTTCCCCCTGCCTCTCCTTCTCTAACATATGGTCACTTATGCTGTGCTCTCCCTTTAGGTGAGAGGGTGGGCATACAGCCAATCACTGAGACTTTAGACTTGTGTGTCTATGTAGAAAACTAGAGAATGACCTCCTACCTGGAAGTCCTTCACTTTAAGTCCCTCCTACAGTACGTTCTGTTCCACTCTAGTACCTGGAGGATCAAGAACTCCAAGAGTTCAACTCAACCCTACAATTGTCAGCATCAGTCACCGTGAGGGATACATTTTCACGAGAAAGGCACAAATTGTCAAACATGCACAATATGCAGGTTATCAGGGATCAAACTCAGTTCCCACTGGATGGCTGATAGGTCGCCTATGGGAAATATATTGGTGGGCTCAGCGAGTTCCCAGTGGACAAGTGTCCATATCACAAAAGTCACCACCACAGCTGACTAACTGGCAGTCTTTTCATAAATCACAGCATGGAAGTCCAGAATGTGATGGGTCACAGAAACTGAGAGCTTGTCTACATTAGGGATTTGTGCACCAATGCAGCATTTCAATGTAGATGTGCAACACTAGTATACATTGGTGAAAAGTGGGAGTAGGGATACAGAGAGTAGAGCATGGGAGGGGTGTGTGTACTGAAAGAGGAGTAGAGAGATTCCTCGTATACAACCACTAGAGACAAGGGGTGATTTAGGGTTAGGTGCCTGGAAGGAGACAGAACTGGTGTCTGGGATGGGGGAGAGGACAAGGAGGAGGTGGCCATGGGACAAGAGGGGAGAGGAGATTGTAGTTAGTTGGGGGGAAGAGGGCATTGATAGTCAGGGGGAGGAGTTTCAGGCCTAAGGTGTAGCAGAAAGAGGTAGTGCTGGAGTCTGCAGGGGGCAAAACAGGCGAGCTCACAGTGCCTTGAGGCAGAGAAGCCCTGTTCAGTCACCTGGTCAGCCAACTGAGAGTGAGAGGAGGTATCTCCAAATGTCATCTTATCATCATCACAGTCAAGGCCCTCTTCTGCTAGTCACTCTATATGCATAAAATGGGAAGATGGTCCTTGGCCTAGAGAGCTCCCTCTCTAAGCATAAGAACAGGCCTAACTACAAACCAACTCCCTTGATTCCCAGTCCCATTCCCTATCCCTTCAACCACGATTCCTCCACTGGAGGGATGATCCAAGAGATCCATACCAAGACTACTTGCTATGAATCTGTTACTTAATCAACTCCTAGATTAGAATTTTAATCCAGTTTTAATCAACTCCTAGATTAGAATCACAATCACTACACTGGATTTTCTCATAGGCATATGAAAATCTTCCCTTGAAGCAATTATGTATTGTTTCTTTATTTGTTAGTATTAGCTGCAAACAGAGTTATAAGTAATTTCTTCCAACCCTTCCCTACAATACTTTAACTGATTTGAAAGACCAAGCCTTTTCCTCGCTAATTCATTATTCATAGAAGAACGAGACAGAGGATGCGGGTTTCAATTTATTTCTGCTGAACAACAAATCTTGTGCTGGTTTTCAGAAGGGTCCATAAGAGCAATTATAATGAGAAAAAAAGTCAATTGCTGAAAGGTAGGTGGAGAGCTTAAAAGGCCCATTATTCAGAAAGCAATAACACTGCTGCCTAAAAGGAATTCTACAATGATGTAATCACCTTTGCCGAGATGAAGTTGTAACAGCTGCAGCATATGTGAACTTTTCAGACATGTTCTTGTGCAGGTAGACCTAATATATCTCCCGCACAGGAAAGAGGTGAAGGGGTAGCAGCAAGTAAGGGAGAGTACACAGCAAATGCTGTTCCATTTTCTTTCCTTATAAGGCCTGAGTCAATCCACATGCAGCAAGAAAAGCCCTGAAAACTTACCAACCATGGCTCTGTGGAAGTTTCTGCACTGTAGGGTCCTAACATCATCTCTTGATGAATCCAGCCCTAAGTGTTCTGCATGCCAGTATTTGAAAATGTTACTAAAAAGATAGTTCATTGGAGTTCAGATCACATTTCCTTAGCATCTCTGCATAGGTTTTCTTTTATCAGACATACCTATGGAGATATATCATACACCTGAGAACTGGAACATTTAGACTGTATTGTGTAGGTTGGACGTTTTGTGAATGAAACAACTAAGGAATTTTCTATTTGTACCATAATGTACAAGTGTTACAGAAAAAAAAAAAGCTGTGCTATTGAGATGTAATGATCAAGAGGTATTAATAATCCTTTACAAAAACTGTATTTTACAGTTTTGCAAAACAACCCTAGAGATCACATTCATTTATTATTTCCCAGGATAAAAGTGGATGGTGAAAAGGTCCGCCCTCATCACAGTAGCTAACTACAGATACATCTGACACAAAACCATATACAGAACCTCCCAGAACAGTGCCAGAAATAATACTCTTTTCTTGCATTTTCATCTGTTGGAAGGGAGGAAAAGCGAAACAGCAGGGAGGCAAATTCACAGCTACTGGAGTGAAGAATAGAAGAACCGAGTTAACTAACCGAGCCAGCTAACATTTGGACGCAATTATTCCAACAAGTATAGGCACCACTGTGTACAATTTGGTGGGAATCCAAAATGATCATGTGGGGCTGATTCTGAAATGTATTCCATTTCACATGGAATGTCACAGTGCATGGTATTATAATCAGTCAGCATAAGTTACTCTGTCCTATGAATAAGTCATTAAGAGTGGGAATAACCAAGCTTGTTTAAAACCTGTGCAAAGATATCATTACTACATTATTGTGCAGACTGCCTTTTTAAATACATGGAAAATACATTTTGTAAATAAAGCTTTTTCTAGTGTTCATTTTTTAGCTTTATGGAAAATAACTTCACACAGGGAGAAATACCAAACAGGCTTGTTACAGGAAATTCAGTTCTCTTTACCAGGCACTCGTAAGTATGATCCACCAGTAGTTCTATTTACAAAAATGAAGAGAAATTAGGGTTTGTTTGTTTTTTAAAAAAATCATTAATGTGGTGGTTTAAGACAAGTAACTTCAAGTTAAACCGAAAGGCTCAAAAGGAAAGGATGGGGGGCAGCCCATCAAGCCCTTTCACATTAGCACTGAGCTCCTCAGCTGGTGCAACCTGGCATAGCTCAGCTGACTTTGAGACAGCTAAGTTACATTACACCGTCTAAGGAGCTGACCCCAACACTTTACAACACTGCTGATTTGTAACTTTTAAAAATCAAGCATCAGATCCAGACAAGGGAAGATTTCCTTCACTGAAAATAAATTAGTTCATTTTGTAGATCAATTAAAGTTGGTTAATTTAACACTAATTGTAATTTATCTCAAAATACTTATTGACTGATGCTGCAATATGGCAAACTTCAGAGACCTGTTCAAAAGAAAAGCATGTAGGTTTATTTCCAAAAAGGTGCCAAGATCCACATGCTGCTAAGAAAAGCTCCAGCCTTCTCCCATCTTTCAAATCCAGCCTCAAAATGCACTTATTCAGCAAAGGATTATCAATGTCAACGCCCACCCTCTGAAGTGCAAAAATTCCCTCTGAATACTATATTCTGATTACTCCCACAGCTCCCACACCACAAATATTAAGAAAGAAGCTGTGGAAGCTGGCAGACCTTCTGTGTTATTGGCTTACCAATGACAAGTAGTATACAGTGATTGTTGTTACTTGTTTTCAGAGTAACAGCCGTGTTAGTCTGTATTTGGAAAAAGAAAAGGAGTACTTGTGGCACCTTAGAGACTAACCAATTGATTTGAGCATAAGCTTTCATGAGCTACAGCTCACTTCATCGGATGCATACTGTGGAAAGTACAGAAGACGTTTTTATACACACAAACCATGAAAAAATTGGTGATTATCACTACAAAAGGTTTTCTCTCCCCCCACCCCACTCTCCTGCTGGTAATAGCTTATGTAAAGTGATCACTCTCCTTACAATGTGTATGATAATCAAGGTGGGCCATTTCCAGCACAAATCCAGGTTTTCTCCCCCGCCCTCAAAAAAAATAATACTCTCCTGTTGGTAATAGCTTATCTAAAGTGATCACTCTCCTTACAACGTGTATGATAATCAAGGTGGGCCATTTCTAGCACAAATCCAGGGTTTAACAAGAACGTCTGAGGAAGGGGGGGAGGGGGTTAGGAAAAAACAAGGGGAAATAGGTTACCTTGCATAATGACTTAGACACTCCCAGTCTCTATTCAAGCCTAAGTTAATTGTATCCAATTTGCAAATGAATTCCAATTCAGCAGTCTCTCGCTGGAGTCTGGATTTGAAGTTTTTCTGTTGTAATATCGCAACTTTCATGTCTGTAATCGCGTGACCAGAGAGATTGAAGTGTTCTCCGACTGGTTTATGAATGTTATAATTCTTGACGTCTGATTTGTGTCCATTTATTCTTTTACGTAGAGACTGTCCAGTTTGACCAATGTACATGGCAGAGGGGCATTGCTGGCACATGATGGCATATATCACATTGGTAAATGTGCAGGTGTGACTCTCAGGATATTAGAGAGATAAGGTGGGGGAGGTAATATCTCTTATTGGACCAACTTCTGGACTAAATTCGTCTTCAAGAAGAGCTCTGTGTAGTGTGAAAGTTTGTCTCTCTCACCAACAAAAGTCAGTCCAACTAACGATATTGGACCCTCCCACCTTGTCTTTAAAGTATCATAAAGGCAACTATAAAGATCGGTATTCTGCACATCATGAACCAGGATAGCCACATATGCACCTGAAATCTCAGGGTGTGCATGTGCCCTTGCATTCTGTGATCAGGAATGGGAAGTTGTGAAAGCTTCAGGTGGGTGCCTGACTTCTGCCAGCCTCCCACGCATTCCGGAGTTTTCATGTTCCATTATTCCAATCTTCAGACTCCTCCTAACTTTGATGATCCCCTTGGCAAGTTCTTTTCTCTAGCAGAGTCGAGTTGGTGCATGCTGCCCTAAGCCTACATGTCTCAATGCTCAACATAATCAGATTTTACAGAAAATACATTCCCTGCCCCCAGGAGGAGCCTCAGAGCAAAGGAACAAAAAAATGTAAATAGTAGGAGTGTGTACAAGACATACACAAACACGCATGAGGCTTGAAATGACGGTCTTTCCTCTTGCATGGGGATTACTGAAGGTCAGGAGCCTCACGTTACAAGTCACAGAGTTGGAATTTTCAGGAAGACACAAAATAGAAGGTAGTCCTAAGCCAGTTTGTAGGGGAAAGGTGGTGGAACCCAGAAGCCTGGGAGATAAAGGCATGGGGAACTCAGAAATTTGCAAGGAAATGGTGAAGAGGGAATGAATGTCCATAAATATTTCAGATGTAGAATAATATATTAAAGCTCAAAGCATGTGTTCTTTGAATTCAAGTTTTGAACAGTGTGATATTTATGCTATTGATCCACATCTTCACTGATTTCCAGGAGTTCCATGGAGCTCCCCATCCAAGAGTACTCAAGGAGATTAACAGTAAAAATACCATAATACTTAAACAATACTGGAATATACACTATAGAACATAACAGTAAAATGCCATAATGAAAGCCATTTACAGAGAATCCCATGATATAAAGGACGCTTCCTCTTATCCAGTTTCCTTTCATTGTATTTCAGTGGAACAAAAATTCTATAGTGAACAGGCACTTGGCAACAGATTATTTTAATAAATACATCACATTAACCTTTGAAAATGCATTCTGCCCTTCAATTATAAATGCAAAAATAACACTCCGCATGATATAGGAGATAAGATTTAAATGCATTTGTTTTTTCTTCAATCTGTTTTTCATACTTTCCTCATGATTTCAACACCGTTCTTTCTCTCCTTGATAGTATCCACCCAAGATAAATATGTGTTTACTAAGATGTCAGCACCACATTCTGCTATACTGCATACATTTTAATCGTAATTTAAATGACTGATACATTGTAGTCTGAGGAAGATTTCATGATTCTGGTTGGCCTTACTCATTCAAGTATCCTTACTGTAACAAGAGTACAATGAGACTACTCAAGAGTAGAGATTATTGACAAAAGGAGACTTTGCAGGATCAAGATTCATAACTGTAGATTTTCCTTTGTTTCTTAGGCTTACTGTATTTACATTATGATTCTCTCCAGACAAAAATCTAAGAGCAGTTCTGTGTGTTTTATGAATTTCCTCCAAGACATATAGTTCAGTACCGCTTTGAGGATCCACTCTTGTAATCAAAGAAGTGTTCTCTGTTGTCCTGCTTCTGCATCTCAGGCGTTTTATTAAAGCTGCCCTTTGTCATCACATGACCATGAATACACAGTAATTCTGACTATTAGATTTCTAGTAGCATGCAGACCAAAATGGGAAGGGGGGGAAACAATAAATAAGTCAGACTATAGCGTTATGAAAGGAGCGTTGTATACATGGAGGAAAAACACCAGAACCTCTAAAAATATGGAATTCCTTATCTTTTACAAGAAGAAATGTATTACGTTTTAGGAGCTTTAAAGGGACACCCAGTTCAAATTATAACCAAACATCAGGTTGTTAAAATAAAGGATTTTAGGCCCGAAATTTGAGATTAAGAAGATGTATCAGAGCAAGTCCACCTCTCGGACAATGCAGGGTATGGTTCCCTAATGGAAGCATTAGATATTAAACTGATATTACAATCACCAAAAGAAAAAGTGATTAAAAAGAATACAGTAATATGAACAAAGGAACTTGTATTAGTTCAATGAAAACTGTTTCCAAGTTTCTACATTCTCCTCTGAATTCAAATACACAAATGTGCTAGCACTGAAGAAAAAAATAATGTGTAATTGACTAGGCTATGTTAAGTTATTGTCTAAATTGAATGAAAGGCAAAAAATAAAAAAGTTGCAATATTTAAATGCAAATTGGGCTTTTAAAATTCTTATAGTTTAAATAAGCCACAAGTATGAACAATACAGGCCTGTCCTCCCCCCAGCCTCACACAACTATGTCCCTTACCAAGCCTCCAAGCTTCCAATATTTCTGAATTTTGAAAAAGGCTGTAATTCTGGGTCAGATTCTGCACCCCTTACTCGTGTTATGTAGTGTCTTACTCTGCAAACAATCCCACTCAGTGGGGCTAGTGGCAGTGCCAGGAACAACTCACAGTTGTGGTGGCAGAATCAGGCCCTGAGAAAGTTGATAGACTGTAAAGGAAATGTACTTATAATCAGATGCCAATGGGATGTATCATATGATACAGGAAGTACAATATAATTAGCTACTGTGTAGCTGCAGTAATTGTTCCTGTTTACATGATTTCTAAACTTTTCATTAGCTGTTTGAAGGATAACTGTAAACTGCAATTCTAGATAGCAGAAGACTGTCTCTGTAGGTAAATAATGGCTACGATAGGGATTAGTGTATACAGATATTACTAAACATGGATCACTGCGGTAGATTTCATAAGATAGATTTCTTTTTTTCCTGAATACGGAGGATATATTTTGGGGTACGGAGAGGGACCTACACGGTTCCTCAAATTACTACTGGTCCCAGGTGGTCCCAGTCCTGCAATCAGATCCAAATTTGCAGAGCCTTATGCCCACACAGACTCCATTGAAGACCCACAGGCAAGGGTCCATCCATGCAGATTCAATTGCAGGATCAAGGCCTTATCTTCTTAGACCATGCAGTACAAAAATACAAATATTTTATATAAAGTCTCTATTTTCCCTGAAGCCAAAAAATTATTGTTTGGTTAGAAGAATAAAATAACAGCTCAATTTTTAAGTAGCACATCTGTGAAGCTGAATTATAACCTCCATCATGGTTGGATACTTCCACTATACACAACCAACTCTCCAGGGCATATCTTCTACTCAGTTCCTACTCTTAGTGATAAAGTGGAGTGGAGAGGCCAGCTGATAAATACTCTTGCATCAACACATCCAGAAAGCGTTGGCAGCTCTTTTGGGGGATAACTCCGAAAAAATCCAGATACAGTTGATGTAGAAAAAATATCTTGTTTTATTAACACAGATTATTAGTCTGCTTCTTCATGCAGTACTGTTATAAAGGAATGTTCACAAAAAGCTACCAGAGAAAACTATGGAAAAGCAAATAACACAAGTGTGGAAACCCTCTCCTCCCCTCTATCCCCTGCCCATTTTTCCCCTACAGAGTTTTTCCACTGGAAAAAAGATTAAATAATGGTTAAAGAAGATACGACTTGAACAATTCAGCTTTATTTTTATTTGTTAAGTTATGTACAATTCTAACAGTACAAGTGTTTCTTTTTTTCCCCTTCAGTTAACATAATTTTCAGACTAAATGCTAGTTCTCCTTTAATTGTCCCCATAACAAGATCACTTTCTTCAGTGAAAAAGATCATTAGGGCCAGTTTTTTTCTACATTCCTTATTCACCCTTTTTTAAATGACCTGGCTGGCAGAGAATAACACTTTTTTATTGCACCTGCTCTTTATCAGGGAGACGGTTTTCAGGGGAGAAGGCTGGAGAGAGGGGGGTTAGCATCTATCGCAATAATCGAAGTTTGATTTCAAAAGGAATACTATACTAAGGCTAAATTTAGCTACCTCTTTCAAACCTCTGAATGATCACTACCTGAAAATCCACAAAAAACATTATTCCAGATCAACGCATGGACTCATTTCCCTAGCTCAGCAGTTCCCAAACTTGTTCCGCCGCTTGTGCAGGGAAAGCCCCGGTGGGCCGGGCCGGTTTGTTTACCGGCTGCGTCCACAGGTTCGGCCAATTGCTGCGCCCAGTGGCTGCTGTTCGCTGTTCCAGGCCAATGGGAGCTGCTGGAAGCAGCGCGGGCCAAGGGACATACTGGCCGCCGCTTCCAGCAGCTCCCATTGGCCAGGACCAGTGAATCGAGGCCAGTGGGAGCCGCAATGGGCCGAACCTGTGGATGCGGCAGGTAAACAAACCGCCCCGGCCCACCAGAGGCTTTCCCTGCACAAGCAGTGGAACAAGTTTGGGAACCACTGCTTAGCTTGCCAAAATAGAGCAAGTTCTAGCATTTCTATGACAACATGGTCAATCAAGTTATAATTCACCTGAATGGGCATTCCCAGTGTGTATTATTCTTTACCTACAGCCAAGTGGCATTCAAAGAGATGTGAAATTCTTTCTTCTCTTGAAAAACTGCAGTATACTCTCTCCAGTCTGATCATTGCAACCCAGCACACCAATCATCAGCACAAGGGAAAAACAAATGCCATTTAGAAGATCTCAACAAACTGTACAACAGAACCGTAGTTTAAAAGTGCCAATTAGGTAAATCAAGATCCACAGTATTTTACCTGAGATATAAATAACTGATGACCAGTGCTATGGCACATTAATTATTAAGCAAAGACCGTGTGTGCAAAGCCGAACACGATAAAAAATTAAGACAACTTCTGCCCTTAAGAAGTAAGAGCGTAAGACTAGTACAAAGACAGGATGTACTGGGAAGGACAGAGGAGGAAATTATTTGCAGGTCTGATTATTATTAGACATCATAGAACAACAGAGGGTGAAATCCAGGCCGCACTAAAGTAAATGAGAATTTTGCCATTCACTTTAATGTGGCAAGGATTTCAACTAGAGTCTGTAAGAGATATTTGAACTTGGAGAAATGGGCAGCTTGGTGAACAAGATGACAGTTCAGTGCTCACAGGCAGCATCAAAGAGGGCATGGAAATGGCAGTGAGAAGGAAATGAAAAGTACCATCAAGACTTCAATGGCTGACAGAATGGAGG
Organism: Lepidochelys kempii; assembly: GCF_965140285.1. Taxonomy (NCBI): domain Eukaryota; kingdom Metazoa; phylum Chordata; order Testudines; family Cheloniidae; genus Lepidochelys; species Lepidochelys kempii. The sequence continues at coordinate 175,753,025 of NC_136382.1, read as the reverse complement.
GGCAGCAGACACCACTGGAGCATCAGAGATGTAATGGTGTTGCCACCCTCACTTCTGCGCTGCCTTCAGAGCAGGGCAGCCGGAGAGCAGCGGCTGTTGGCCGTGCACCCAGCTCTGAAGGCAGCGCTCTGCAGCAGCAGTGCAGAAGTAAGGGGGGCAATACCAGACCATGCCATGCTTACTTCTGCGCTGCTGCCTGCAGAGCTGGGCGGCCCGAGAGTGGTGGCTGCTAGGATTACCAGGCATCTGGTTTCCTACCAGAACGCCTGGTAGAAAAGGCACCCTGGCAGCTCTGGTCAGCGCGGCAGACCAGGCTGTTAGAACTCCAGTCAGCGGTGCTTCGGGGTTAAGGCAGGCTCCCTATCTGCCCTGGCTCCACACTGCCCCTGGAAGTGGCCACAGGTCCCTGCAGCTGCTAGGCACATGGGCGGCCAGGGAGGCTCCGTACACCTGAATGCTGGCTCCGCAGTTCCCATTGGCTGGGAACCACAACCAATGGAAGCTGCGTTGGTGGTGCCTGTGGGTGAGAGGGGAGCGCATGGAGCCTCCCTGGTCGCCCATGCACCATGGGGCCGCAGGGACCTTGCGGCCGCTTCCTGGGAGCTGCGGTAAGCACCGCAGGAACCCCGCACCTCCTTCTGCACCCCAACCCGTTACCCCAGCCCAGAGTCTCCTCCCGCACCCAAACTCCCTCCCAGAGCCCACAACCCCCACACATCCCAACCCCCTACCCCAGCCTTGAGCCCTCTCCTGCACCCCAAATCCCTCATCTCTGAGCCCACACCCCCAGCCGGAGCCCTCAGCCCCCACGCACTCCAACTCCCTGCCCCAGCCCAGAGCCCCGTCCTGCACCCCAAACCCCTCATCCCTGCCCTCCCAGAGCCCACACCCCCAGCATCCCAACCCCCTGCCCCAGCCCGGATGAAAGTGAGTGATGGTGGGGGAGAGCGAACGCCAGAGGGAGGGGGGATGGAGCAAGTGGGGGCAGGGCCTCAGAGAAGGGGTGGGGCAGGGGCCAACCCTTGGTGAAGGGGCAAGGAGTGGGGCAGGGGTGTTCGGTTTTGTGCCATTAGGAAGTTGGCAACCCTAGACTGGCTGCTGACTGAGGGCCCAGCTCTGCAGGCAGCAGCGCAGAAGTAAGGGGGGCAATACCGGACCATGCCATGCTTACTTCTGCACTGCTGCGGGCAGCGGCTCTGCCTTCAGAGCTGGGTTCTGGGCCAGCAGGCACCGCTCTCTGGCTGCCCAGCTCTGAAGGCAGCGCCGCCGCCAGCAGCAGTGCAGAAGTAAGGGTAGCAGTACCCCAACCCCCACTACAATAACCTTGCGACTACCCCACAACTCCTTTTCGGGGCAGGACCGACTACAATTACAACACCGTGAAATTTCAGATTCAAATAGGTGAAACCATGAAATTTATGATTTTTAAAATCCTATGACCGTGAAATTGACCAAAATGAATTGGTAGGGCCCTACTTATGGGGTGTTCTAGTCCAGGTATACATCCCTAGCCAGCATAGCATTTTCTACTGAAGGACTCTCTTTCTCTCTAATAACAATCTTGAATGTCTCGGTGTAGGCCAGATAAGCATCATATAAATGCTTCCAAGAACAACTGGAACAGCAAGTGGAAGACAAGCAACAGAGGAGCAAAGAGAGCAAAAATCGTAATTGATGGGAGACATGGAGACAATCACAGGCTGGAAAAGCACGACAGTAGAATTTGGAAGGGGAAGAGGGACATGTCAAATTTGTATAGTTCATAGACCATTTAGCTCTGCAGAAGGACAGAGACAGCAAGACAGTGATCTACCTTCCAAGAGATATAGATAAAGGGCTCTACTTGGAAAACAGACTGTTGTTGGAGGATAAACAACAACCGACAGACAGAGATCATAGCAAGCTATCAGAACTGTCATGACTGCCCCCATCAGAGTACTGCAAGGTGGAAGTAATCTTGAGTGCATGCTAGCAATTCGTTTTAATCACTGATTCATACACGCAAGAGCAGGGCCTGAGAATTAACTAAAACAATTTACTAACATATTTAGAAATATTCATGCCCTGGTTATTATGAATTTGCACTGCTAAGCACTGGAACAAGCGCTGAACCTAGGAGATTAATAAAATACTATCACTAATTCCAAGAAAAACTAATTGCTAGAGAGTTGATGCCACCCAGTTGCAATGTCAGAGGAAAAAGTGTAGGAAGGCAAAACAATAAAAATTAGAAATCAGGCTTTCTTGTCTGTTCCCCCTGCTGTCTCCCAGTTCACGATGATCTGTGATCTACTGTGCTCAGGAGCAAAGCAAAAGAGAAAAAACGTGCATCTACTGACAACACTCCGTTCTGCACCAGCTCAGCTTGCAGCTGGCACTTGAGCTATCTCTGCCCTTCATCCTAGCCCTGTCCTCTGTGCTGTGTAGCGCAATCTCATGGCACATATAATATTCTTTTTGAGGAAAAGTTTAGAGTAGTTGCTCTGATCCACCTAGAGAGATCAGGCTGAAACTGAGGAGGGCAGACCTAAAGAAGCAGGGAGAGGGAGATCAGACTGAGGTGTGTATGGAGCAAGCAGGAGAGAATTGATATAGAAGGATGTGGGGAGTTTGAGATTGACAGAAGCAGCTTAGATTGTAGACAGAAGATGGGTTACAGCTTCAATAATATTACACTCTTGTCTGCAATCAGCTTATGAGAGCAGGCTAATCCCAGAGTATTATTAGAAAACCAGTACCCTGCCAGCACGGGCAGAGCCACGACTGTCCCAGTATAAATGCAATAAGGGAAGCAGAATCTGGGGTTTTGCAAGATGAACCTCAAACATCTTGAAACTAAAAAAACCCTCAAATTAGTAAGTTCCACATAATTTCTCTATCAGCATCAGGTATCATAGGGGAGGGAGCTGCTGAACAGGATTATGTGGGTAACAACAGGCTGGCTACCCAGCTGATGGTAAACCATGGTGGAATCTGGAGGACTAGGATAGTTAAGGACAAGAAGGCTGAAAAGGGGCATTCTTGACTGAAAATAAGGTAATAAACGGTCTGTAACTGTTCCTGTTGCATATTATCTTTATAGTCAGTGGCCAAGAAGGAACAAGGCTAAGACTTCTCACATTCATGCCGCCTTCCACCTGGGGATTTCAAAGGGCTTTACAAATACAAGTTAAGCCTTTTACCCCCAAGAGGTGTTACATGATTATTCCCCCCCAAAATCTTACAGATGGGAAAATGGAAACACAAAATGGTTAAGTGACTTGCCCAAGGTCATGCAGTAATACAGTGGCAGAGCTAGAAAGAGACGACATTTCTTAACTCGCAGGCCTGTACTTTAACCCTTACTCGATGCTCCCTTCACCAGCACAGCACCAAATACTTTATTTCCCAACATTATTGTCAGATAGGGGGTCTTCTTTATTTTACTGATACGCAGGGAAGATACATACACTTAACTCCTTTTTACTGGGTGGATGGGAGAACCACACTGAAACAGAGGCAAAGGCAATATAAGACAGTAGAGAACAGAAAAAGGAGCAGAAAGAAGAAAGGGAAAACATAGTCCCTAAAGACAAGACAAAAAAATAACAATCAAGGAGCAGATGAAGATTGTCTCTTATAAACTTTTAAATACTACAGATACCAGAAAAGTGGTGAGTTCAGAGGTTCAGATAGATTTCTGAGCAAAAGAAGAAGATTCAAAACAAACGTGAGCAAAATCACAGGCACAAGTCAATTCAACAGCAGTTTTTGATTTGTATGGGGTTTTGTACTGTATCTTAGGGATAACTTAATCCCTACTGGCATGCCACTGAAGCAAATGAAGTTACATCAGGGATGAATTTGGCCTTTGATGTCTCATTTAAAGTGCAGCAGTGAAAGATCTATAACTGCAGCACATCCCTCAGGATTCTCTAGTATGCTGAAGAATAGTTTTAACCTTAAAATGGCAAAATACAGTGCAGAGGGGAAGACCACTGCAAATTAAATGGAAACACATAGTGCTGTCCCACTGAATGTCTAGATAACAGTATTCAGAAGAGAGGAGCATAAGAAGTCAAAATCTTCACTCCCACTAGGTGGCAATATTGTTTTCTTGCAATTGTACAATAGATTGAAAGCAATCAAGGGAAACAGCAATGGTTTCATGGTGTTTTCTAAAACTTAAACTATTATATTTTAAAAAGAAAAAGAGAAAAAACATCCTTGTGGTCTTAAAAAAAGCCATATATAACTATATAGTTGGCCAATGTATACACTGTGCTATAAAAACACACAATAAAATACTTAAATATAGGATATCATCTTCTTTCATATGGCTTGGGTTGGTAGCAATGACTACAAATTTACATCTAAGTTTGATAGCCAGCACATTGCCGCAGTGGTGAGATGGTGAATGAACTTCAGGCCCCCGGCAAAAGAACGAAGGGGACACTCAGATATGATGTGTTCCATCGTTTGTGCCTGGTGACCACAGTCGCATACAGGTGTTTGCCTCATTTTTCATTTAAAGACCGTTTGTCCACATCTCCCATGAGATGTCCTGATACAATTCAATCTGCACCAGTCTTTCCGATACAAATCAAAACCCAGTGGTTCCTCAGCAGCGTCAGTGATCAGCTGTTTGTTTTGAGCTGTTGAAATACTCCATCTGGCTCTCCATTGAGCCCCAGCATTGAAGCTGAGTCTTGATGAGGTTCCATAAAGGATTGCGGGATTTTAATCTCATTTTTGGCAGGTTCTGCAGGTCATCACACAGCAGGATCCTTGTGTTTGCATTGACATGGTTAAGAAAGCGAGATGTCTGAGCAGCTCTTCTAGTTGAGGCTAGATGTGCAATAGGATCGGGAGCCAGTCTAATGGAGTCGATTTGAGCGTCCCTGATACTATGCTTATAGCGTTATTGAGTTGAGTGTCAAGGAGTTTAGTCTGACTGCTGTGAGACCACACTGGCGCACAATATTCAACTGCAGAATATACCAAGGCAATTGTTACAGATCGTAAGATCCGTGGACTGGAGCCCCCTGATGTTCTGGCCAATTTTCTGATAAGCACGACACGAAACCTGACCTTATCGCGGGTGTTCTTGAGGTGTTGTCGAAAGGTCAAATTCCAGTCCAGTGTAACGTCAAGATACTCTGGATCAGCCTCATGGCTGACGCACTCAGAACTGATAGATAGATAGAATTGAAAGGACACTATTAACGCGGGTAGCCCTATAAGTAGCCCTTTCACAGACAGGGTTTTCAGCTCAATCCCTCACCCTGGGTCAGCAGTTAACACTGCAGAAGCAGCACACAGAACTCTTGTGGGAGGGAACATCGCAATTTACACTCAAACAGCCCCCTCACCTCACCCCCTGTGATGTTAAGCAACAGTTTAGAGCAGCATCTAGGGACTCTAGAGGGATCTGCTTCCAGCCTCCTTAGCCAGAGGAGGGTCATGGTGAGAGCAGGCCCAGAAGCAGTAAACAGGTTAGGGGGGAAATGGAAGTATTCCCACTCTATTTAAAACACACAAACAAACAAAGAAAGAAAACACCCCCCCCCACATACACACACAGAGGCATTTATGAGAGACTCCATGCAATGTTTTAAATGCTCCCTCCATTCAGTTTTGCAAATTACGTGCTAGTGAGTGGGCACAATATGCCTAACGAAAAAATATTAAGAAAAAAGTTAAGCTAGAAAACCAGCTGTTCTCCAGAGAAACAAGCATCCCAAACTAATGGTATGCTCTCTGTACAAAACTCTGCACCCCTAAATATAGTAGTCCCACTATGAAGAATTAAAAAGGCTCAGCCAGCTGCCCATCATCAAAGAAAACACTTCACCACTCAGTATCATTCACACAGCCTTAACTTTGCTTCCTACCATTTGAAAAAAATTGGCAAAGATCAAAATAAGCTACTAGCAGATGAGAGAGGAAAGATGGTCCAGTGGTTAGGACACTAGCTTAGGACTTGAGAGATCTAGATGTAAATCCCTGATCCCACTACAGACTTCCTTGTGCGACCTTGGTTAAGGCACTCTTAACTGGGAAGAGGAAGCACAATGAGGAAGGATGATATCACTTCCCTTTCTCACAGGGGTGTTGTGAAGATAAATACATTAAAGATCATGAGGCGTTCAGATACTAGACTAATGGGGGGTATATATGTATCTAAGTTACACTGAGTATATAATCCCGTTCCTCATTTAAGAGATCCACTTCCAATATACTCGGATGTTAACATTCTGCAACATTACTGACTGCAAACAAAAATAACAATTTTCTTTGCTACACAGCAATTATAGTTAAAATACAAATTTGCAAGGTCATAAAATATTAGGGTTAGAAGGAACCTCAGGAGGTCATCTAGTCCAACCCCCTGCTCAAAGCAGGGCCAATCCCCAATTTTTGCCCCAGATCCCTAAATGGCCCCTTCAAGGATTGAATTGGCAACCCTGGGTTTAGCAGGCCAATGCTCAAATCACTGAGGTAAGGTCACACTTATATAAGCCTATGACACCATGTAAATCAAGACATTCCATAACACTAAGCAGAGTGATCATTCCAGTTCTATTCTGTTTCACCAACAATCTCACTGTGATAATACTTCTCGAACTTGGAGATAATGTAATAAGCCTTGCTATAATATACTATTCAAGGTCAAGATACAACTTCTAAAATTAGAAGTACACATCCAACCACATATTTCCATTACACAACGAAACATGGAGACAAAGCGAGGGGTGGTATAAGTGAGGCTGGATGATACTGAAGGAAGGATTACCTAGTTACAGAGAACTGGTTGCATCCTTTAACTGTTAAGGTTTTGAGGGCTTCCTAACAGCTGTAAACAGGCCCTAAGCAGTATTTTGATAGGCGTAGGGCAAACTCATTACACAGGCTCCCATTCCATCACATATAGATTGATACATAGGTACAAACCATCAGGATTATACAAATAACATTTAGTCAAACTCAAATATCCAGGCTTCAGCCTGACCTTTTTTCCTAAAGGTTGAGCTTGCAGCTGTCTGGCCAAGCCCTCTCCCTTTGACAGGGTCCTGGTAAACTGTACCCATTTTCTCCCCTTTACTTGAGGCCTGGTTGTAAAATTTCTTGCAGAGAAAGTATAATATCTTTAGGGTATTACGGTGGTCTACACTGAAACTAACCTATAACTGAAACCTTTTTCTTTTTTTTTTAAATGAACATGTTGGTTGAGAATTTCCCTGTTTTTAAAATGAGCAAAAAAGACTTTATATTTGTTTGGCATATGAGGTCTGTAGGATCAGCTCTGCTCTGACAGCCACTGATTGAATCATGCTGTTTTCAAAATATGAATATGCATTCAGTAAAGCTGGTACCATTTTTTCACTTGCAAAAAAATGTTAATTTTTTGTAAATTTCAGGGATGAAAGTTAACCCATTTTTCATTCTTTAGAAAAACACAGTTTTAATCAAATTTTTTCTCAAATATTTTTAAGATTGTAATAAAAAATTTCATTTTCCAAAAAAATGCAGGTTTTCAGTAAAGGAAGATTTTTAATAGTGTTATGGAGAAGAAGAAAAAAGCATCCCCAAAGAACACAGTGAAAAATGTCTGCTGGTTTTCAATACACTTTAAAAATGAAACTAAACTAAACTAAACTAAAAAGCCAGCTCAAGGATCCAGACCCCCTGTGTATCCATGACAGGGCCAGTTCATATATCCATAACCAAAAGCACTGGTCAGCTAGAAGATATAGATTAATGATACCGCTTCCATCTAGACTTGTGCCAGTTTTGTTACTTTCTTCAATAGCAGCAGACTTGAGCTCTACATCAAGATACACAAAATCTCAATCATAGTCTGAAAACAGAAGCACTTCCCATTGTTTAATCCTTGAAGAAATTAGATTTAAGAAAAAAATACATTGCCATGTGTCAAGGTTCCTCCCCCACTCTGAACTCTAGGGTACAGATGTGGGGACCTGCATGAAAACCTCCTAAGCTTACTTTTACCAGCTTAGGTTAAAACTTCCCCAAGGTACAAATTAATTTTATCCTTTATCCTTGGAATAACCACTGCCACCACCAAACTCTAACTGGATTTACTGGGAAACATAGTTCGGACACGTCTTTCCCCCCAAAATCCTCCCAACCCTTGCACCCCATTTCCTGGGAAAGGTTTGGTAAAAATCCTCACCAATTTGCATATGTGACCACAGACCCAAACCTTTGGATCTGAGAACAATGAAAAAGCATTCAGTTTTCTTACAAGAAGACTTTTAATAGAAATAGAAGTAAACAGGAGTAAAGGAATCACCCCTATAAAATCAGGATGGTAGGTACCTTACAGGGTAATTAGATTCAAAACATAGAGAATCCCTCTAGGCAAAACCTTAAGTTACAAAAAAGACACACAGACAGAAATAGTCATTCTATTCAGCACAATTCTTTTCTCAGCCATTTAAAGAAATCATAATCTAACGCATACCTAGCTAGATTACTTACTAAAAGTTCTAAGACTCCATTCCTGTTCTACCTCCGGCAAAGCAGCATACAGACAGACACAGACCCTTTGTTTCTCTCCCTCCTCCCAGCTTTTGAAAGTATCTTGTCTCCTCATTGGTCATTTTGGTCAGGTGCCAGCGAGGTTACCTTTAGCTTCTTAACCCTTTACAGGTGAGAGGATTTTTCCTCTGGCCAGGAGGGATTTTAAAGGGGTTTACCCTTCCCTTTACATTTATGACACCATGCCATGTAGATTTCTCTTGAAAATGTTTGTAAAAAGCCTTACAATAGACCTTCCATGAAGTTGTCCATATATTATTTTTGTTGGCCACTCTTTAATACACAGTACTCATTGCACAACTGTTATAATGGCGGATCCCCTCTAAAGAGTCCAAGTTATTATAATCTAATAATTGAGATGTCTAACTGGGGCAATTCAACTGTTATTCTCTTAATTTGAATCTGCAAGGTCAGTTCTCAAATTTAAAAAGGTATATTTTTTGAAGTACAAGCCAAAGAGTCATATCTGTTGTCTGACCTTCACTGAAGTACAACAACCAGCAAACCTAAAAAAAAAAAGCAAACATTACTACAGTCTGAATGGAAATACAAACATTCTGCAACCATAACTATAGCACATGCTGATATCAACCACTCTAAGAGTTGCATATTCAAAATGTTTAGATTGTTGTAAATGCACTTTTCCTTCTCTCTGCATACACGTACAATATCAACAGGTGCAAGGCTCAGATCTAAATGTGTTCCCACTGTTCTTAAAATGAAGTTTGTATGAGTGTGTAAGTGAACTGCCTACCATCATCTTTAATTAACAAAGTAATTAAGGCCAGGAGGGGCCAGATTTTTAAAAAGGATTTAAGTGCCTAATGATGCAGAGAGAGTGAAAAGTCTAATAGACTCCTATCTGCATCTTTAGTCACCTTAATTCCTTTAAGATCTGGCCCTGAGTAACTAAAACTATGTAAAGATAGCAAAAACTCTTTCCCCGATGGACAAAAGTGAACACAAGGAAGGGAGATATGTTTATACTGCACGGCAAAGTGTGCCCACTTTCTGATGGAGAACTTAAATCATGATACACTAAGGCCTCTGCAGACGTGGCAACAGGAAGCACATCATGCCCAGATGATGGCACAGAACTACTAACAGAAATGCCATGCTGTGTTGCAGCTTCTGAAAGTTAGACAGGCATCAGCAATGACACCAAAGGGCAACAACCTTTAGTTTGGGACATATGCATGCCATACTGGCCTGAAACCAAGAAAGAGGGGAAATGGGCAGAAAGGTAAGATACTAAGGTGATCGAAATGTGTCTGTGCCAATACACAGCCACCCACGTTGTCAGTTATATATGCACAGCAAAGCTAGAGATACACCTATCTGGGATAGAAATAGCAACTTCCCTTGCAGTGTCCATTTCCCATCATGTGGATAGGGGCTCACTCCTGCAAGGTGCTGAGTTTCCTCAGCTCCCACTGAACTCAGTGGAAGTTCCACACTTCACAGCAGCTATCAGCACCTAGTAGAACAAAGCCCTAAGTAAAGCTGCTAGGATAGACCCTTGGGGACCAGATGCTGAGCTGTGATTAGAACCCTATAAATCCACAGATAACCGCTCTGTATCTGTGGATATCTGCATTCACAAATGTGGTTTTAATGTTTACCATCTTTGCGGATCACAGATCGGATGCGCGTCTCAAGTTTTGTATTTATGCAGGGCTCTGACAGTGAGAAAGGGTGCTGGTGCGGATATAGACACATACAAAAGATGGCGTGCAGATTGCGGGTCGGATACAAGTTAATTATCACAGGTGCAGATCCAAATTTTTATATCCACGCAGGGCTCTATCCATAATCACCAGAGACTCACTGGCCAGCAGCCTATTCTCACATTGCATCTGACTTCCATAACTATGCTCTCTGCTTCTTGGGACCAGATTACACTGTATCGAGACAGACTTGGCAGCTGTGACTTGGGCACCCTCTGTGCCCTTTCTGGATGGGAACTAGTTGTGCAGGGATTGTGGTACTTGCCATACTTCCTGTTTCTGGCAACACAGCTGTATCTGCTTGAGCATACTTGATCTGGTCTTACCACATGCCCCACTCCACTTCACCATATACTATTTACTGCATTAGTTTACGTAACCTGACCACTTCTGTCTATATGGCACCCAAACAGGACAACAGAACTCTCAGCTCTCGCTATCATGACTCCTGTTGCTAATACATTCCTCTGTTCATATGGTGATTAGGTTTAGGATCAAAACCCAGGCACTCGTTAGTTGTGCCAAACATGTGGTAATTTTCCCTTAAAAGCTAAGACCACCCACTGTGGACTGAAATTGCCAAAATTAATATTTTAATCTCACAATAAGACATATGCTATTTGTTTGTACCTTAGCCTGCAAAGAACCATTACAAATATATATAAAAAACACAGGGAAAAAACCCTACTTTGCAGCAAGTTAAAACAGCCTATTACACAGACTGAAAAAAAGAGGGACAGACTCTTTGAGGTCAATGGGAACCAGAAATTTTGACTTCTAAGAAATCATTCTGAAAAATTATCAGGAGTATTTCAAGCCCCATACAGGGAAAAGCCTTCCAGATATGTCAGAAGAAATGAAGCTGAGTGAATAATCCCATTTGGGATCAACTTTGGTTCAGAGAAAAGAGAATTATCACACAAGCTGGTCAGAGCAGGGAAAGGACTCTAAACTCCACCCCCAAGTTCCAACACCTGTGTGTTGGGCTTTATTGTGAAACAGGAAAGTAAATGCAAATAATGTACGCCCTTTGCTTAAGACAGACACCAACAGTCCTTCCTCCTGGATTTTTAGAGAGCAAATCTCCATTAGCATGCAAGGAGTGGGAGTGGTGAAATAGTTTACTATTCCCCACAGATGGCCCAGCTGTTCAAATCCCTACTACACTCTGTCCCACCAAAAGAAGTAGGTTGATTCTTTCCCTGACAACACTCCCATCACATCACCACATTTCTAGGAAGGTGAAGTGGTCAGAATATAAGAGAATGGGGTGAAATTCTGTCCCTATTGAAGTCAATGAAAATTTTACCAGTGACTTCAATGGGGCTGGGATTTCACCCCAGATCTGGAAACAAGTTATTTAGAGCAATTCTAGATCATGTCTGCAAACTAGCCATCAGGAAAAATCAAAACCTGCCCGGATATTTCCCCCTAAATCTGTGTTATTTCTCTGGAAAGTCATATTTTTTATTTTATGTGGGTCTAGATGCCACTGTTAAGACACAAGAAGATTCATTCATAAATATTTAGCAATGTACTGAATTTACACTGAACCACCTTCACTGCTACCGATGCACCAGATTTAACTAAAAACCCCAAACCCTGCAAGCTGCACAATTAAAGCCACTTCATTTTAGCTGATGGCAATACAAACATTACTTTTACTCTGTCTTGTAGAGACAGGTAGTAAATATCCACATTATCACAATAATTGAAAGAATCTTTTTAAAAAACCCTATACTCTTTACATATTCAAAACCTGCAGCTTTATTATAGACAGTGCTCACATTTATATAGGTACCTTTCACCCTGAAGGATCCCAAAAGATTTTGAGGTAGGCCTGATCTATACTCAAAAGTTGTACTGGTATAACAATATTGGCAAAAATTCACACCCTGCCCTCACCAATATTGTTACAGCAGTACAAGCACTAAATGCAGACTAAATGCATACTTAATTATATCAGGATAGCTCCGATCTTGTTAGTTCCCTTCCTGTATGGTAACAGCTATAGAGGTATAAAGCATCAGAATACTGAAATAATAACTGTATCCACACGAGGGAGGTTGTACTACTTTCACTATACCAGTATGTTGTTATTATTTGCATTACTGTAGCATCCAGGAGCCCCAGCCATGGACCAGGACCCCACTGTGCTAGGCGCTGTACAAACATAGCACAAAAAGAGTCAGTCAAAGCTGTACAACTTTCTAGTTTACACAAGGCCTTGCAGACACACTTCAAGCCCCATCTAGAAAGGCAGCACACAATGGAAGTTTACAGCAGGAAGTGAACAAGATCATAACCAATTGCAACAGAATAATATTAATTCTGGTTATTTCCTTTATGGGACAGACATCTCCCCAGTCCATGACATCTGGGGGCTGCATTGGTTTCTGCAGGAATAAGCGGTGCACACCACCCATAAACATCTGAGGCTGGGGGAGATTTATGATTGAGAACTGTAGCAGGAATATATATATAGGCGGCAGAATGTACTTAACCAAATAGAAATTTGGCCAAGACACCAGGATTGAGATTTCTTCTCCTGCAAAAAAGGACCCAGACATCAATGATACAACTAAAGTCCTGTCCATTTGTTAAATCTCATCCAAAAGAGGAGATCTCCAATTACACAGTGCCTCCTAGCAGATGGCTGGAGATTTAGTTCTTTAAATGACTCAGGAAAGTTTTGTCTACTGAATTATCAGCACCACTTAGTCCAATGAGATATGCTTTCAAATGCACACAGCATCAAGCTGAGACAGGTACATTGGCTGAACAGATCTGATATGGCAATCAGGAGTAAAATGGTTTGTAATGATAGTGCTTGTGTGGTCATACTGAGGCTGAAATGACTGGTTAAGTTAATATTTTTCCTTGGTGCTTTTTTTTTTTTTTTGCTTTTCCTGGCTGCAGACAAACATCATTTTACATCATCAAGGCTGCCAAAATCTTCACAATGGGAAGGATTAGAAATTACTTTCCCTCATGGATAATGAAAGCTTTGGTTCTGGAGAATCCAGTAAGGAAAGCAACAGGAAGATCACGACTCTTGAGTTAGTGAGTTTTTCTCTCACACAGCTTTCTCTTGCATCAGTAAGTGTGACACTTCAGCGTAGGAGAACTAGATTCAGACCCGGGGTAAGCAAGTGCAACTCCAGTGATCTCAGTGGAGTAGCACCAAATGTCACAAGCCTGAATTTGGCCCAGAATGTCACAGCTCTGCCCACGACACAGTTGAAATCCTGCTAGCAAGTATGACATGTTATTTTTTCCACTGCTATATAAGCCATACTGTCCAATTACCATGGTTGCTGAGGAGGGAAAAGATAGTCATGTCATAGATTAACTAGCAGAGTTCTCAGGAAAAAAGTCACGTGTTTACTGTTCATTAACATATGTGAGGAAGGTAGTTTGGAGAGAGCCTAAAAGATCCAACACAGTTCCCTATCTAGCAGATCCTTAAGGAGGATGGGCTCGATTTCTGGAATTAGAACTTTTTACTAAATGTACAATGGCAGACGTTAAAAATGGAAAGGTCTATCCATCTCACAGTAACGGAATCTCACTGTGATATCACAGTCCAAAAGCAGGAAAATAGCAGTGGGGACAATGTGCATTTATCTTATCACAGTACTGTCTGTTTCCTTTTCAGCTGATATCACCCCTAGTGCAGAACCAGACCTGCCCCAAAAATTCAATCTTTTTTACTACTCTGCCACACCCTCAACATAGCTAATTCCTCTCCCCTATCAGCACACCATCAGCAAATCATCATTAGCACAGAACTCAGCCAATCACTAAAATAATCTGAAGACCCTCCCCCTCCTCCAAGATGTGCTTGAATAAGCAGCGCAGATCTTCTATTTAAAACTCTTTATCTTTGATCCTCCTCTAGACAAGTAGTGCTAAAGGACACATTGCCCATCTGTCGAGGAAGACTGTCTGGGAGAGAAAACTCTTGCTCCAGAAGAACTGCCAGATTGGCAGACCCACTGTCCAGATAGTCCAGTATCTGCCACTGACAGCAGCCAGATCCAGATGCTCCAGAGGAAGGTACAAAGTCACCACAGTGGAATAACCACCCCCTAAAAGGGCATTTCTGCCCCTATATGAAAACATGGAATCCCTTTGTATCCTCCTAACCTCTCAATGATAGTTTCCACAGGTTAATTATATGTTGTGTAAGTAATATTTCTCTATATTTCTTTTAAATGTTGCGTTTAATTTTACTGCATGGCTCCTTTTCCTTAGATTAGGAGAAAAAAATACTGCAGGAACACCCAATTAACCTTCTGTATATTACTCATTATTTTACATAACTATCATATTAATTAATCTGTGCACAGGAAGGCCCAATTCCTTTTCCTTGGCAGTTAGAGGAAATTTACATCTCAGCAACGTATACAAGCAATTCAAATTATTCCTTCTAATCTGTATTGCCTTGCATTAAGTCCTGCTTTGAGCAGGGGGTTGGACTAGATGACCTCCTGAGGTCCCTTCCAACCCTGATATTCTATTCTATGATTAACATTGGATTTACTCTTAAAATGGCAGCATTCACCTACCTTTTTTCGGTCCTTCTGGAGGGCCTCAGAGTCTTTATTGCCCAAAATAATTGTGTGACCTGGAAATTCTGCCACTTCATAGTTTAGCTGCTCTCCCATTAATGGATATCTCAAACCAGGGCACCATCATGGGGAGAACTGCTGTTAAACTATTCATCTGCTGCTGAAGCCTGATTGTAGACATTCCTACTTGGTTTCCATCTTTTAGCCAATTTCTGAATCATGACAGAACATAGTCATAGGCTGAGACACGATTTAGTCTCCTCACTAGCCTTTTGTGAGGGACTTTGTGGAAGGCTTTTTGAAAGTCCAAATAAATTGTGTTAGCCCATTCTCTTGTAGCCTTTATTTTGCAGGCATGCTCCAATAATTCCATTTGATTGAAGAGGCATGGTTTTCCTTTACATCAGTGGTTCTCAAAGCTGGTCCACTGCTTGTTCAGGGAAAGCCCCTGGCGGGCCGGGCCGGTTTATTTACCTGTCGCATCCACAGGTTCGGCCGATCGTGGCTCCCACTGGCCGCAGATCTCCGCTCCAGGCGAATAGGGGCTGCAGGAAGGGTGGCCAGCATGTCCCTCGGCCCGCACTGCTTTCTGCAGCCCCCATTGGCCTGGAGCAGCGAATCGCGGCCAGTGGGAGCCATGATTGGCCGAACCTGCGGGACGCGGCAGGTAAATAAACTGGCCTGTCCCGTCAGGGGCTTTCCCTGAACAAGCGGCGGACTGCCTTTGAAAACCACTGCTTTACGTGATTCAGGGGCAGCAGGCTGGGGTGGATTTAGCACCCCACAATGGAAATATTGGAGGGGCTGAGTAGGGCTGCCAACTTTCTGACTGCAGAAAACTGAACACCCTTGTCCCGCCCTCTCCCAGCCCCTTTCCCCAAGGTCCCACCCCTTCTCCGAGGCCCCACCCCAGCTCACTCCATCCCCCCTCTCTCGGTCGCTTGCTCTCCCCTATCCGTGCTCACTCGCTCAGTTTCACCAGGCTGGGATAGAGGAATGGGAGACAGGAAGGGGTGCGGACTTCAGGTTGGGGCCAGAAATGAGGGGTTCAGAGTGTGGTAGGGGCTCAAGGCTGGGCCAGGGGATTGGTGTGCAGGGGGGATGAGGGCTCCAGCTGTGGTGTGGGTTCCAGGGTGGAGCCAGAAATGAGGGGTTCAAGATGAAGGAGGGGGTGAGAGGTGCGGGCTCTGGGCGGCGCTTACCTCAGGCAGTTTCCAAGAAGCGGTGACATGTCTCTCCAGCTCCTAGGCAGAGGCGCTGCCAGGTGGCTCTGTGCACTGCCCCCATCTGCAGGCACTGCCCCACAGCTCCCATTGGCTGTGGTTCCTGGCCAATAGGAGCTGCAGAGCCAATGCTTGGGGCGGAAGGCAGCATGCGGAGCCTCCCAAGCTGCCCCATGTCTATGGGCTGCAGGGACCTGGTGGCTGCTTCTGGGAGCTGCACAGAGCCAGGGCAGGCAGGGAGCCTGCCTTAGCCCCGCTCTGCCACTGACCGGATGTTTAACAGCCCAGTCACCAGTGCTGACCGGAGCCGCCAGGGTCCCTTTTCGACTGAGCGTTCCAGCTGAAAACTGGCTGCCTCGCCACCCTAGGGCTGAGGTATGTTTCTCTCTGCATCACCTGATGTTTCCCAACCCCCTAATATCTCAGAGGGAAGAGCATGATCCTGCTATATTTTTGTCCCTGCGTGCATACACCAAGGGGTGGGCAGAAGCGAGAGTGGAGCCTGGAAGAGGGGCTGGAGTGGCTCTGGCAGCCCACAGGATCTGACCAGCCACCAGGGAGCAGGTAGGAACAGTTCTCCTCCCTCCGCCTTCCAGCCACCGCAGATCCTAGCGGAGATACCTGGATCAGAGGATAGGTAGGAGCATGTGTGCCGGCTGATGGGATGAAGCGGCAGGAGGAACAAGGAACCATCAGCACACAGGGTGCCAGGTGCTAGCCACCAAGGAACAGCAGTAGGAACTGCCAAGAGTCAGCTTCCCCCTGCCTGAGGCTCAATAGCTCCCTCTCCTCTCCCTCTGCACCCCCATTCACAGCAAGTTTCACCCTCCCCCAGGCTGATTTGTCTTAGCCTTGGGCCTTTCATGAGGCAGCCCAATTCACTGAATGGCTTGTAAGTAATAACAACACTCTTACTAAAGAACAAGAAGTGGGCAGGCAATGGCTTGTAAGAGACGTAGGCACAAAAATGCTTTTACTTAGCTGGCAGCATCTGCCTGATTGACAGGTCATAAGCAGATGCCTCCTATCTTGCCAAATTCATTTTACCAGTGACCAGAAAAAAGTCAGTTTTTCAAGAGACAGGCAATCAGCAGCTAGACGAGGACATGAGGATTCTAGTGCCACTTTTAGAAGGCCTGTGGAAGGTGGTTTGTAAGCAGTTTTTAGAGAGAGGAAATGGGGGTCACTACAATAAGAGAAGGTTAAAAAAACTGCAGAATAAGGACTGAAAGAAGAAAGCACATGAAAGGGAGGCTACATTCGAGGGGCAAAACCAACACCAACACTGCTTAACACACGTAGGCAGAGAGGTGAAGTGATTTGCCAAAGGTCACCCAGCAAGTCAGAGCTGTGGATAGAACCCATGCAGCTGGAACCCCATGCCGCTAGCCCATTGTGTGGGGCAAACAACCTTAGTTGTAGTTGTTATTACATTGTCACTGTCAAGTCAGATGTTTTACGTTTGCTTGTTTTCAGAAAAAGAGTTCACTCCTTTCATGCACTCTCTTTTCAGTTTTCAGGCCTATTTTTTCTGGTCCTTCTGCATTCAGTACTTCATCCTTTTCACGGCTTCTTAGAGTTGCACTGCACTGTCTCTTTGCTCTCTCACTTCTGCTTTTTTGCACAACTCACCCTAGAAATGGCCTATATACAAGAGACAATCTTACCCAGCTGTCTGAGGGCAAGAGTCAAATCCTCAAAATTTCAAGTGATGTGTCATTAATTTTGACCTATTAAGCTTGGCCAGCAGTGTTTAAAAAAAAATTAAAAGAATGTCAGTGACTGCACATGCCTGCCCAGAAACACCATTACTTATTGGATGGATAAAATACGAGGGGTAAACTGCTACAAAGCAAGGCACATCCTAAAAATGACAGATCAAAAGTGAAACATGCACTTACTGCATCTTGCTGTTTAATAACCAATAGGCACAGATGTGTCAATCAATTTAGAAATGATTGAAATATTTTTTAAATACTCCTAAAATCCACTTCATACATTTTATATTAGGTCTTATTAAAATCTCTCTTTTTGCCAAGAATTCCTCACATACAAATATCCCCCACTGCCTCATGCCCATAACTGGGCTGGATGCTGATTAGCTCATCCTGTTAGAGGGACTTATAAATGTCATTACAAATGGGTACAGCACTGGTGACAGCCCAAGCTGGGGAATGTATCACCACTCAGTTACACAAGCTGGTAGGAAATGAGAAGAGTGGAGACTGGAAGATAAATCTAGGATCTTGGAAGCACTCATTACAGATTGAAAGATAAACCATCCTGCTGTCAGAAAGAATCCAGAATACTAAAACCCCAAAATTTTCATTACACCGCTGACAAAAGATACCCAGAGTAAAGTGTCAGATGTTTTTAAGCATGGTGTAAAATAAAATCTATGATAAATTAACATGAGTAATATTCTGAAGTCCGTATTACAAATTACTACATCAATGTTATAAAATATTTAAGGCCTGTTCCTTCAATTCAGTGAGATTGCTCTTGTCAGCAAATATTACTCAGCGTGGCTAAGGTGGGAGAAGCAGGCTTAGAAAGTCAGTGGTAGGATTCTGTGCTGGCATCACTGGGGTGCAAACCAGTACAGACTCCCATTATGTTTGAATCCTTGATAATTTCTCTCCCCACTTTCAGAAAGAAAATGGGCCCAATAAACAGCAGAAATGATACAGCTCTGCATGGAGGGCATGGTGTAAGGAGCCTCCCTTTGCAATGCAGTTTCCCCATCCATTAGTGCAGGGAACTGGGTTTAGAGGGCAGCAAGGGGACAGTGGCTGAATGGCTTCGGAGAGCAAATTCCCCAGGCAGCAACAGCTGTGCTGTGCATGGACAGGGTGGATATTTTTCTCCCTGACCTTTGTGTAACCTTGCCCCGTACATAGCCCATTATTCAGGTTATGTGTAGGATACAGGATTTGGGCTTGGGACCTCTCACGGACTCAATTTAGCAAAAATTAAGAAAGTCCTTGTAGCGGGTGAAATCAGTGTACACTTTTGGCTGGCTTGGGCTCTTAAATTAGACTTTAGGCAAATAACATTCCATTTCATTCTTGTTGGTTTTCATTATCAACCCCAGGCATTCAAACATAACGAGTCAGGACTGTAGAAGTCATGAGAGTGCCTTAAAAATGAGTTTTAAAAAGAATTTTGGAGTTTGGTTGGATATGGAGGCAGTTGTCTACAAATGCTTCATCTAGTCCCTAAATACCGCCCGTGAAAGCTCAGCTTCCACAGGTTTCCTGTCTCTTCAACTCTTCACTTCTCTCTCCTTTCTTAGAGGAATGTTTAATTTTATCTGATACCAGTTTCTTCAATATTTATAGAACATTTTATCTTGTTTTATTTGTGCTTGTGTTTTCCCTTGCACATTGCAAAGGGGAATACTCACTGGCTGTGACACCGGGCATGGTAGTGTGTCTTCCTCCTAGGCATTCCTCTTTCTCAGTACAGCTCTACTGCGTGATGGCCTGTCCTTTTAGCAACTTAGCTCTCCAACTATATGCATACAGAATTCAAGAACATGGAATTCTTCAGAAGTCAGCAAGGAATTCAGAGCTTCCCCCTTTGATTGGGATCTGGATCCTTGCACCTTCAGGATCTTCCCCAGCTAGGTTCCCTGGCATGGTTCCCTCTTCAGAGGGTGGTAGGCAAGCTTGGGCCTACCCTCTCCACTGGGCTCCACGGTAAGCAGCTAAGACCTGCACCTTGGGGTACCACACAGCGGTCTCCCTGGATCACTCCCTACCAATGTCCCCTTTTCTCACAGAAGTAAAGTAAAGAACTGCACACAAAATTAAAGTTTCTGACTTCAAAAATCACCAGGCCCTCTTTTGCAGGCCAGGCCAGGCCAGGCCAGGCTAGGTCAGGTCAGTATTGCCAAGCCTCAGGCAGCAAGATTTCCTGGAGTTTTCCTTCCCAGGGATTCAGAACACAGGTCCACTCCCCCTACCCATCTGCCTGCCCCAAGGCTACTCTGCTTCCCTTTTTAAGCTCTATCTCCAGCTTGTGCAAGCTTTGCAGGTGAGGTGAGGTAAGCTGGGGTGGGGCCAGGCCACCTGGTCACAAAGCAGCTCCTCAACCCATTCTTCTCCAGTGTGGAGTCTGTATACACACTGCTGTGACAGGGTATACCAGGCCCTTTGAGGCCCCCTCCTGGAGGCCTTGTGGTCCTACCACACCCCACCTCAGGACAGGAGCAGCTGGATCCTCCAGGCTCACCTAGAAAAGCTGTAGGGAAGCAGCCAATCAGAGCCCAGCAGGCTCATTTAAAAGGAGCTGCATGGGTTATGCAGGCCAGGTTTGGCTGGGACCTGAGTGGCAGAAAGGGTGCTCTGCTCTGGCCACAGGAGCCTGAGAGATAACCAGAAGTTGAGTGCTAGGTGCATTTTGCATTGTGGAAGGAGAGCACGAACCCAGAGATGATCCGATCCTGCTGACAGTGGGGGGCACAATTTAAAGGTTTGGCCACCTTGGAACACTATTAATCATGCCCCGCTCCCCAAGCAGGCCCCCCTTTACTCTGACTCCCTTCCCAGAAAGAAGCAACCCCTCCCTGCAGCTCCTAGCTGTCGCTCCTGCCTGTCCACATGGAGCACAGCTTGCCAGCTCCAGCAGCTGTCACACAGGGAGGGGGCCCAGCCATACTATGTGACTGAGGAGGGCCGGCACACCCTGGCAGAAATCTGGGGAGGTAAGCGACCTCCTATGCACTGCCCACGCACTGCCTCTGCATGAACCTGAGAACAGTACCCCTCAGGGACTAGGTGACAGGAAAGAGACCCGCTGGGAAGAAGCCCGGGGAAAAACAGTAGTAGCTAATTTAGGGAGTTAAAGGGAGCAGTGCATGACTGCTGTTCACAGAGTCCCTGGCTTGGGACTCAGAGTAGTGAGTGGACCTGGGTCCCGCTGCTGAGGAAGTGGCCTAAGCCATGAGATGAGGATAAGACTCTTTACTAAAAGCCCAGAAAAGGGCTGAAGTTTAAAAAGACCCAGAGAAGGGGCTGAAGATCCTGGAGAGGGCCAACCATTTGTTGGACTTTGCTACCTCAGAAGGGGACTGAGCTTAACGGGTGACAGGCTGGAGAGCTGGGGCTGTGAGATCAGGTAAAGTCAGTGTCTTCAGGGAACAAGCCCTGGGGGCAGTGGACTTAAAGCTAGCATAGAAGGGGCTGAGAACTGAGCCCAGAAACAGGGCTAAAGACACTAATAAAGGCACAGCGATAGGCCCTGCTGGACCTTTGTTACCCCAGCAGGGGTTCATCCATTATTGACTGTCTGACTTAGTTGGAGGTCTGAGCCACTAACACCTATGAGGTCAACAACCTACAGGGGGTGCCAAGAGAAAAATAAAGTTGCAGCAACACACCCAGCTGACAGGAGGCACTCACCAGAGGGTGAAATGCTCTAAAATCAACAACTGTCTTCGCTCAATGCTTTTTTATTGCTTCCCCTGGTGTGAACTGGGGAAACGGAAGCATTTTGATTAATAGACTAGCCACTTGGCCAGCTGACTGTAAATACTCATTTGATTTATACAGGAGAGAGGGCGTAGAATTACAGAATGGAAATTCAGGAGATGAGGGGCTTAGGCAGAAATCGAAAGAAACACTGCGTCTAGATATTGTGACTACCTGGAGCCAATAGGGGACACCTGAGCTCCCTGTCCTAAAATGAGGAAAAACAAGTTACAAATAATGACTTACTGAATGTAATTTTTATTTATAAAACATCTAATATCTAATGTAATAGTGACAATCTAATAGTCTGATCATTTTCAGGTTTGCTTCCTGAATTTTATGTGATGACTCAAAACAGATAGAAATTGAATGGAAACACTGATACATTGTTGCCTTGGCTGATATAATGGTTATAGGACCAACTGGCAGGCAGCATTCATTTATTATGATAGGAAGCATGGTCTTTGTATTTCTGATGTGAAGCCAGTCCTCCAGGTCTTCAGCACTGTCCTCCCAATGTGCAACCATCTCTCTTCAACAAATTCTCAGCCCTGTCTTGCAGATGGATACTAAAAGGGGTTTGTTTGATCCTCTGTAAATTTGGCCCTTCTTCAGAGGTGACTAACACCTCATTTTCAATGCAGATGTCCTATTCTTCCTCGAGCACTACTATTCTGCCACAAGAAACATATAACTCCTGTGGAAACCATTGCATCTCACTGCATCCTTTGCTGAAAAATGTAGGCATGTGAATTTCTGACACAGTCTGACATGGATTTTCTGGGTGGTGTTGCCCAAAGTTTTTCTTTAATAAGATGTTCTGGAGGTCTTCTAGAAAGATTTACACACAAAGCCAGTCTCTAGCATTGTCAACCAACCTCTCAATTCTGAGAGGATTTATAACTATGTTTTACCCCTGCTCATATGACTCCTGAGAACAACCTACTTTATGAAACTGTGAATCAGTTCAACTCGGTTCCAGAGGAAGCTGAATTTCTCTAAGAGCTCACCCTTCTGCATTTAGTCCTTTTCGATTATTAGAAGCAAAGACCTTTGCTGGTTTGAAGGAGAAGTTGATAGCTCTTCCTTTATCATTATCCAAGGAGGAATAGACAGAGGGGAAACAGCGGTAGGTCTGACTCCCTGCTCCCCAGGTGCCACAGTGGACCTGGTGTCTGGGAGGTTCAACCGCAGTCCAAACCATCTCTTTGCCTGAAGTCTGGCTGACTGTGTGACACATTCAAGTTGGGCTGTAGTAATGTGGAGGTAGGTCACCACCACAAAACCAGGCATAAGGGATGGGCCAGGGCTGCGGGAACACATGGGTTGAGTGCAAATGTCAACTGAGGTGCTGGACACTTGGCAGATCCGTCTAGGCACTATTACGATATAATAGCTTACACCGTAGCTAGCTATACCCACTATCTGTCTATGAACTAGTACACTCAGTCCCAAGGTGAGACATGGGCACAATATCACTTCAGTGTAGTGACTTTCCTGGCTAACTCAAGAGTGGTATCAATAGCAGGAAGCTATGTTGTTTATGCCTCTGGGATACCACAGCATTCAGATACCATGGTAATGAGGGAAATATAAATGCCTATATAGATAGTAGATTCTGTCTCTCTCACTCAAAGCTGAGTTTCCTAGGGTTTATGGTAGGAAAAACAGAAGACTATCATCTGAGCCCTGGGAATCCTAGGAAAAATATACCCACTTGCTTCTGCTTGACACTTATCTCCCATCCTAAGTTGGTGCAAGGAGTTAATGCTTTATCCTTTGAACCAATGGAGCGGAAGTACAGATAAAATTTAAAAAATTCACTTGCCCTATCACAAGGTCATCGGGCTACATTAAATGAATAAATATGGCTCTAGCATGTGAACCTTTTCTGTAAGCCTCTAGATATTTTTTATCACTTGCAGTAGCCACAGAATAAAAAGACACTGCTGTTACGACACTGGCCACTTTGGAAACAAATGTGGTATCGTGATTTAAAGAATTTCCAATATTTTATCTAAAAGTTGATAAAGCTGCAAGGTTTGTCCTTGTAAAGAACTGTCTGCTCCAGTCCACATCTCTTCCATGTCTACTATTGCCAAATTGAGAGATAGAAATTACAAGTTAGGAGTACAGATGGCAGAGCCTACGGCAAAGTGCTGACATCTAGAGTCTGGAGGATCCCTTTCCTCCCGTTCCTCTATCTGACACAGAGCTATATCACCCATCCTGCAGAAAATTGTCTGCGAGAGGGAGAGGAGAGAAAATATCAGAGGAAATTCCAAATGTTGGCACTAATCAGTCCAGAGCATCAGCTGGTATAAATTGGCATAGTTCTGTTGAAGTCAATGCTATTTGGACTTACACTAACTGAGGATCTGCCCCTATGAGTTTCTAACTCATCATCACATTGATTTGCATACTTGACCAAGAGGTATCATGCTATAAACGTTTGGATGTTCTGAGCTCTTGGTTTAAGCCAATTTATTCATAGATATTAAGGTCAGAAGGGTCTGACCTCCTGCACAACGCAGGCCACAGAATCTCACCCACCCACCCACTCCTGCGAAAAACCTCTCACCTATGTCTGAGTTATTGAAGTCCTCAAATCTTGGTTTAAAGACTTCAAGGAGCAGAGAATCCTCCAGCAAGTGACCCGTGCCCCATGCTACAGAGGAAGGGGAAAAACCTCCAGGGCCTCTTCCAATCTGCCCTGGAGGAAAATTCCTTCCCGTCCCCAAATATGGCGATCAGCTGAACTCTGAGCATGTGGGCAAGATTCACCAGCCAGATACCCAGGAAAGAATTCTCTGTAGTAACTCAGATCCCACCCAATTTAACATCCCATCACAGGCCATTGGGCCTATTTACCATGAATATTTTAAGATCAATTACTTACCAAAATCATGTTATCCCATCATACCATCTTCTCCATAAACTTATCGAGTTTAATCTTAAAGCCAGATAGGTCTTTTGCCCCCACTGCTTCCCTTGGAAGGCTGTTCCAGAACTTCACTCCTCTGATGGTTAGAAACCTTCGTCTAATTTCAAGTCTAAACTTCCCAATGACCAGTTTATATCCATTTGTTCTTGTGTCCACATTGGTACTGAGCTTAAATAATTCCTCTCCCTCTCCGGTATTTACCCCTCTGATATATTTACAGAGAGCAATCATATCTCCCCTCAACCTTCTTTTAGTTAGGCTAAACAAGCCATTCATAGAGTTAGTCAAGACAGGGTGACCAACAAAGAGAAAAGGACAGTCAATTAAATGGTGGCACAATATAACCAACCATAGAATTGATTGAATACATAAGGTTTACAGAATTGACTTGAATGGGTGTTTGAGGGCAATCAGCAAATCACAGGATGGGACTCTAAAAGTCAGGAGAGTAACTTGTGTAGCCACTGGCAACTGTGCCAACTGGTATAAAATGCTATCCACTCAGAATTCAAGGCAGGGAAGAATTAGCCCTACTATATGCTGACATGGGCACAAAGGAGGAAGTGTATGATAATTCTGGCTGGACTGGCATCTCACCAATTGCCAACCACTACAATGAATAAATGTCTTGTTTTGTTGTTAGCAGAACACCTAACAACCAATCAATCTGTGCACTTTTTCCTATCTAAAGATATGACTGGATTTTTGATGTATGGAAGCCAATGAATCAATTCAAGTACTAAACCTTCTCTCTGCTTCCAGCTAACACCTTTTTAATCTCACCTACCTTGACACTCAAAGCCACGATTCAAAGTGTAGCGAAGAAGAGCATTTTGACTTTTTTCCATTTGTACCTTTCATGAGACATTTTTCTTCACACCCCTTTCATTAGCTTTTGTTATTACTGCAGTCACATTGTGTTTCTTTGCACATGGTGTGTTGTGTGGTTGATAGCCACCCTCTGCCTGCACATTTTTGTACTTAATGGAAAGGGGAAAGTGTTCTTTCTTCCCCCTTCCATCTGTACAAAACTACACGAACTAGGAGTGCTTAAGAGCATAATTCCAGGCACTCTGCAGCTGATTTTAGAAGAAGCTACCCCTGCCCAGGCCAAAAAAATAAACAATGAGATTATTATCCATTGTGGAGATTTTACACTCTTTACTGAAGGAGCTGGTATGGGCGGGTTACTGTTGGAGACAGGATGCTGAGCCAGAGAGTTCACCAGTCTGCTTAGTATAGCAATACCTATGTTCTTATTAGATGTTAGACATTATGTTACTAGACAAATATGTCAGGCCAAAAGCCAAGCCTATCTCCTGCATTACATTGAAGAATTAAGCTGCAAGCACAGTCATTTAATAGTACTTTAATAGCCTCATTAAAAACTCGGCTACACCAGTTTTATGCAGCATAACTGCACTGACTTCAGAAGGGTTATTCCTGACACTGGAGGTTTCTTACAGTGAAGTAAAATCAATCTAAATGCAAAACCAGGATAAGTCAGAGAGAGATCAGGCCCTTTCTTTTGAAACACTCTCTAGCACTGAAACCTTAAGACAGAGAAACAGTAATAACTAGTTCTTCAAAGCTGTAAATCTTTTTGTGTTAAATTATTGCTAATGGTATTCACAAAATTAAATCAATGTAAGGTCTAGCTATGTTGCTCATAGAGGTCATTGACCAACCAGCTTGCAGGCTGTGAACATGCTGTATCCTATGAAAGCTCATTAAAAGAAATAATTTGTATTTCATCTTCATTAAGTTTATTTTGTGAAATTTGCAGGGCAAGGCAGGAGGTGTGGTCAAGACCCTGTGCATTGCTTTAGTCCTTAATGTGTGAGACTTGGGAGGCTCAAGTGGTGCAGAGGGCCTTGTGCTGGACTCTGTTGGTGCAAAATTCTTCTCAGGGAGGGTAAAGATTTCAGTGACAAATGACCCACAAATATACTGCAGCAGTGGCAAAGCTCAAGTTCAGATAACACATTTGAGGACACTTTGTTCACAGGGTATTTTGCAGCTTTCATACAAGCCCATTATAGAACTATCAATATGATTTAAGATGGAAAATACTGAAGCTTGTTAACTGTATTAGCTTGGCAATATGTTTACATTAGGGTAAAAATCAACAGCAGCAGCACTCCCCCAGGAGCATGATGGCACTGCTGTGCAGTGCACTATGGGCATTCATCATTTATACGTGATCTCCTGGTCCTCTTCACACAGATAACATACATAGTGTGGAGAAATGTCAGATCCAGGAGCCATCCATTAAGAGACAGTTCTAGTTGTCTTAAAAGGATGCTTCCTGCCCTATCATACTGAATATAGGGTGGGAGGGTGACAAGAAGAAAGGACAGGAAAGGAAAGGGGGACAAAAAGCGCAGAACTGAAGAGGTAATTTATTAAGGATTGAAAGGCGGATTCAGTGAATAGCAGCACCTAGAGAAAGAATCTATTAGCCGTTAGGTTAGCAGAAGACAATTGGTCACATTAAGTTGTCTAATTTCATATCAAATCAGACTTAAGAGGTCCATATATGCTCTATGGTACATTATACTTGATTTATACAACAAAGTACCACCCCTTTCACAATTTAGCTGTATGTGAATCCTACAATAATTGTGCAAAGTCTCTGTGTGCATGCAGTAAAAGCAAATAAATGCCAGCAAGAAAATAACTTCTGCACTTCTAGGGCTTTATTATGAAGACATAAAAAAAGACTTTAAAATAATGGCATGTGGTGTAGCAGCTGGAGTGGGAAGACTCAATGGCATTCTGAAAACAGACCCTGTTAAAGTATCTAGACATTCTTTGCACTGGGCACAAGCTAACATTTCTCGGAGCTCCCACCTTTTTTCCAACTTTCACAATACAGGTGAATAAAAACCATGGTTCTGAGAATAAATTTTTCAATGTTAAAACCCCACTGGTTTTTGGAAATGTTTAAGCACTAGCTAGCTATCCCCTTGGCCCAAACCCAGGCTGCAACAGGCTTTACCCACAGGTAATACATTAGTAACTCCGAGGTTTGATGCTCTGTAGGACCCCAGTCACTGCAATGTGAATAATTGGTCTCACAATTCATGATGACAGCTGGGAAGGTCTCCAGCAGGAAGAATTAATAGAGTAGCAAAAGTTGCTAAAGAAAATTTCATTAGAAGGCCAAAATAGACCCTCTGGAGACTAAGGCAAGCCTGATATTTCCTCATGGGTAGTCCAGAAATCCTGTTTTAACTCATTGGTAGGACTTTCTGTTACAATAGCTACTGGAAGAACTGGCAGCCTACAGTTTACCAGCTCCTTTAAAACATGACGTTCTCTCCCCTCTCCCCATCAAATTAACAGCCAGCAAGTGGACTCTCCTAAAAGCTTAATTTTCTACACATCAGTATGGGACTGGAACAAGAGACTATGCTGCAAGATGGGTGTGAAGCTCTATACATGAAAGCGTCCCACAACATTCCTTATGGATTATACACCTCTGCTTGTTAAAAGCTCATGGGTCTTTTGACAAAGTCATGACTCCAGTATGCTCTGCTATTCCCCACCAAGATCATGACTGTTGTGAAAGGCTGCACTCCAGAGAATGCTGTGTTGCATATGGATCATTTTAGCACACAAACTGAGTCAGAGATGGAAGAGGTAGTCTCTATTTCTGAGAGCTAACAATTAACTTATGTTTGAATTTTTTCCCTATAGAAGTTGTTCCTAGTTTTAGTTGTCTCTGATTCTTCCTGTCTGGGTGAAATTCCTCATAAGTCGCTATAGCATGCACTTCCTTCAACTCTACCAGCACGATTTAGTTTTGTTAACCCAGAAATGTCTTTCCTTTAACTTTTGTACTGTTTGTGTTGATTGTGTACTGTTATTCTTACTGTAGCAGAAAGCCAGGCAGGAGAGCAGCAGAAGCTCTACAGTGAGAGAGAGAATCTTTAGGAATAATTTTCCTTATTCTAATAAAGTTTTTTGCTCGATGTTAGAAGGAAGTGCCATTCTGTGATTCTTTACCATTGTCACACACAGTATTCATGAGCTCCGGCCATTTGAATTATGAAGATGGGAAGTTCTTGGGTGTTTAGTTGAAGTCCATAGATACTGACCCCTATCATGTAATAGGGTTATTAACTATTTGTAAACTGGGGCCAGGAAATGAAGATAAGCCCACCTATGTGTCATGTTGGTTGGGAAAGATGAGTCCACTTATCTGGTGGGTTCATACCAAGCCATTTCAATGGGTGTGAGGTATGAAGATACTCATGCAAGTTTTATATTAGTAAGGATCAAAGTCAATCTTAGAACTTGCAGGTCTAATCCCTTTGCATTGCTGTGATCCCCATTAACTATTATCTGGCATTGGCCCCACTGAACTCATTACACAAACTTTGAATGACTACCAGGACATAATGTAGTTTGGGCACTACAGGGTAAGGAAAAAGACTGCGAAGTACTCACTCTTCACAGCAATTGAAGGCTCTTACCAAAATGATGGGCTTTTGGGTTAGAAATAAACTGGACTGAAAGATTTCTATGCTAGGAGGCACTTGGATTAAAAAAAATGCTTCCCCTTTCTTTTCCAAAGCATACAGACAGTAGTGTTGACATTGTCATATTTCTTGTACTGTATAGACAAAAAACAACATGCTCTATTGTGAGTTTGACTGTCAGAGCCTGTGTTGGTAGGAATAGGGGTTGGTGGGAAGAGGTATGCTCATGGCATTAGTCCCTGTAAGAATGGCTGACCTTCAAAACGATGCAGTGTGAGCCCCTCTGCACCAGCCCTGGTCCCAGAGCCCCAGCCCACCAGCCACCTGTCCCCTTTCCAGAGTCTGGAGCCACTGTTAGGAATAAACACATTTGGTCATGACATTAAGTCCAGCTCTGCAGGACTACCACCATTTAACCCTGTGTATTTGGGAACTGACTCACTAACATATGCTTAGATAAATGAGACTCGACGTCTTTGCTTTTCCTTGGCCCAGGAAAAAAGATCTGATATTTGCCTTATTAGAACACAAAAATCTCATAGTACAACTGAGGTACCTACCAGAATGCAGGCAAAGCTGCACAGTGCCTAGATGCAAGATACTAGATCTTCAGTGATGGAGAAATATACTCCTCAAGTGTCATAAAATTTCAACAGTTTCAATTAGTTCTGTACCCCACTCTGTTTTAATCAGCAACACATGTACAAGCATATAAATCTCACATTGCATACCCTCAAGGTTAGGACCCGATATTACTGTAATAAGCATAGCACACAGTGATCAGCCCAGACTCGTACCATGCTGTTGTATCGTAATATCTTTGCATCTAATGCCATGTTCCAAATTATAACTGGCAAGCATTTTAGCTTCACACAATAATTGCCATATGGAGTTACATCTGATACTGCTTGAGTAGAACTCCTTCTCATCCAGAACACATCAAACAGTCCCACAGATACACTATGGTGTTTAAATATTAGTAATTCAAATGTGAAAGCTACATATAAAATGTGTTGCATATTAGAAAAAACAATTCTTGCACAAAGAATAAAAAAAATTATTTGCTGTGTTTTGGCAGCAGAACCTGTGTATGCAAATATGCTTGCATGTTCACCTATAGGCCACTTTTACCAGCAGAACAGTTATGGAGTTAGAGTCACGGCAGGGTTATTAGTTAAGAGAGAAAAAGACTTAAGAACATAAGAATTGCCATACTGGATCAGCCCAACGGTCCATCCAGCCCACTATCTTGTCTATCCAAGTGGCCAGTATCAGAACTTTGGGAGAGGGGGACACGCAGAACAGGGCAATTTTGGAGAGATCGTCCCTTCTGTTCCCCTCCCAGCTTTTGGCAGTCACAGGTTTCGTGTCATGGAGTTACATCCCTGCCCATCTTGGCTAATAGTCATTGATGGACCTCTCCTCCATGAACTTTTAAACCCAGTTACACATTTGGCCATCACAACATCCGATGGCAATGAGTTCCACAGGTTAGTTGTGCATTGTGTGAAAATATTTCTTCTTGTTTGTATTAAGCCTGCTGCCTATTAATTTCATTGAGTGACCCTCGGCTTTTATATTGTGAGAAAGGATAAACAACACTTCTTATTCACTTTTTCCACACCATTCACGATTTTATAGACCTTTATCATATCCCCCCTTAAATCCCTCCTTTCTAATCTGAACAGCCCTAAACTTGTCTCTCCTTGTATGGAAGCTATCCCATATCCTTGATCATCTTTGTTGCCCTTCTCTGAACCTTTTCCACTATATCCTTTTTGAGATGGGGCAACTAGAACTGGACAGAGTAGTCAAGATGTGGGCACACCACAGATTTATATAATGCCATTATGATGTTCTGTCTTATTGTTTATTCCTTTCCTAATAATTCCTTCCACATGCACAACCAGCAGCAGCTAGGGTCTCAGTCAAGGCAGATTAATAGAGACATAGTATTAGATAGTTTACATGCAGGTGGTAGCTGTGGGCATGTTTACTGTCCAAATAGGGGGTTCTGTTTCAGTTTCTTTTTAAAAGGGGATATATTTCTGTGGTGAATTTAGTCTTCTAGAAGGGAGAACCAAGTCTCTCATTTATCCACAGAACAGGCAAAACAATTCCGCACCAACAAGTCTCTACCCTGATCTGTCTAGATCAGGGATAGAAAGAGAAGAATAATACAGTCTCCTATTATTTGGATAGTATCAGCAATGCAGAGTGTGCTCATCCAGTCAGCCAATTCAATCCTTTGCTGCAGAGACTGTTACAAGGTTACCAATTACAACCCATTGTGATATTTTGGGGAGGCGGGAGGGGTTTGGGGCAATTTATTTTTTGTTATGAAGCCACATGTTCAATACAAACTGGTTTGAGACCATGATACTTATTTCATATAGCCGAACAGCCAATAGACAGTATTCCACTTTGAGTAACTACATTCCGGGGCAGGAGTCCAGTGACATAGTGACTTGATACATCCTATTACCAGTCCCCTGGGATGCCCCCTTCCCTTTCACAAAATCCATTTTCTAGATTAGGTATTTGCTTGAGACTCCTGAATTGGCCAGGAGGGATGAGTGGGGCTTCCCTATAGCATGATCATCATTTTAATAAAGAAATGGATTACTCCATATGGTCAACCCAAAAAAGGAGCTATGTCCTAAGATTCCCTTAAACACCAGACACCTATTTGCACGTCAGAGGCTTCAGATTTATTGCAATGTAGAAGTAATTTAAAGAACGTATTAAATTAAATCTATAAAGAGTCAAATTCTTTACTCAGTCCAATTCTGGCAGACTCCCCATTGACTCCACTGAGTAAACACAGCAGGATATGTTTCATACAGCTATACATTACCAAAAGAACACAGTAACAACTAGGTAAAGAGGAGCCCTTTCTAACTGACTCAAGGAAGATCCTAATCTTCCAAAAATTTTCCACCAAAACCAGGATGAACCCTTGGAACAAGCTGACCTGTCCTCCCTTGTTTATATGGATACCGGCTGCATGTAAGTTAGGAGCAACATGGAAAATTGTGCTCAGTGAAGAGCTAGTTACAGAGCAAGAATAATTTAATAATTTTGGCACCTCCCTTGAATTTGTATGGATGAAGGGGCAGCAGCATAGGCATTACAAAGCAAGATGGTGGGGCTCTCCGATTTTATGGTAATGCTACTAAAGATACAAGTAAGTGTTTAATACTGTTCCTTTCTCAGTCATCCAATAAAGCATACTGGGTCTCTGACTCTACCATATGCTTTCAGAGATCCCAAATGAATGTGTTCACAGAATGACTTTGTTAAGATACACTGTGGGTTTTGGAGATATAAAGAAAATTACCATTCAGCAAACCACTCCACAATGAATATTAGTTCTGTAGCTTCAGGTGTTCAAATCAGAAATATCACATTTTGCATAGTCAAGTCTGTCTGTGCCTGCTGGCCTGCCAAGCTTTGAGTTTCTTTGATTAAATCCAGAGAACAACTGCTCTGCTGCACATGCATTTGTGTGTGAGCCCATAAAATCCACAAGAGGCAAGACTGCAGTAAAACGTCTGTCAAACTAAGGCTATGTCTACACTATGAAATTAGGTCAAATTTATAGAAGTCGGTTTTGTAGAAAGAGTTTTTATACAGTCGATTGTGTGTGTCCCCACACAAATGTTCTTAGTGCATTTATCTGGCATTTAGTCGGCGGAGTGCGTCTACAGTACCGAGGCAACCGTCGACTTTTGGAGCTTTGCACTGTGGGTAGCTATTCCACAGTTCCCGCTGCCTCTGCTGCCCATTTGAATTCTGTGTAGAAAACCCAATGATGGGGCAAAAACATTGTCACGGGTGGTTCTTGGTACATATCGTCAGGCCCCCCTTCCCTCCCTCCCTCCCTCCGTGAAAGCAATGGCAGACCATCGTTTCGTGCCTTTTTTTCCTGGGTTACCCGAGCAGACGCCATACCACAGCAAGCACCGTCACCGTGTGTCTCCTGGGTGTTCACAGACATGATACTGCATTGCTACATAGCAGCCACTCATTGCCTTTTGGCAGAGGACAGTGCAGTATGACTGGTAGCCATCACTGACATACTCCAGGATGCTCTTTTAACCAATTTTGGTGAGGTCAGGGTGCCTGGGCAAACATGGGAGTGACTCAGCCAGGTCATTCCCCTTTTAAGTTTCATCTCATGGCGATTCAGTCCTGACGGAAGTCCTACTGCACCGTCTTTTAATGAGCAGCCAGGAGACGACGATTGCCAGCAGCCATACTGCACTGTCTTCTGCCGAGCACCCAGGAGATGATGATGGCCAGCAGTCGTACTGCACAGTCTGCTGCCAGCAAGATGTATAAAGATAGATAAGTGGATCAAAAAAAGAAATAGAGCAGATTTGTTTTGTATTCATTTTCTCCTCCCTCCCCCGTGAAATCAACAGCCTGCTAAACCCAGGGTTTTGAGTTCTATCCTTGAGGGGGCCGTTCTGTTTCTCCTTGATGCAAAGCCACAGCCTTTGTTGATTTTAATTCTCTGTAAGCCAACCCTGTAAGCCATGTTGTCAGTCGCCCCTCCCTCCGTCAGAGCAATGGCAGACAATCGTTTTGCACCTTTTTTTCAGCGCAGATGCCATAGCACTGGGAACATGAAGCCCGCTCAGATCACCACGGCAATTATGAGCACTATAAACACTGTGCGCGTTATCCAGCAGGATATGCAGGACTATAACCTGCAAGAAAAGCGAAACCAGGCGAGGAGGAGGCGACTGCAGCGTGGTGACAAGAGTGATGAGGACATGGACATAGACTTCTCACTAAGTACAGGCCCCGGCAATGTGCACATCATGGTATCAATTGGGCAGGTTCATGATGTGGAACGCTGATTCTGGGCCCAGGAAACAAGCACAGACTGATGGGACCGCATCGTGTTGCAGGTTTGGGATGATTTCCAATGGCTGTGAAACTTTCACATGCATAAGGGCACTTTTATGGAACTTTGTGACTTGCTTTCTCTGCCCTGAAGCGCAAGAATATCAAGATGAGAGCAGCCCTCACAGTTCACAAGCGAGTGGCGATAGCCCTGTGGAAGCTTGCAACGCCAGACAGCTACCGGTCAGTCGGGAATCAATTTGGAGTGGGCAAATCTTCTGTGGGGGCTGCTGTGATCCATGTAGCCGATGCAATCACTGAGCTGCTGCTGTCAAGGGTAGTGACTCTGGGAAATGTGCAGGTCATAGTGGATGGCTTTGATGCAATGGGATTCCCTAACTGTGATGGAGAGATAGACAGAACCCATATCCCTATCTTGGCACTGGAGCACCAAGGCAGTGAGTACATAAACTGCAAGGGGTACTTTTCAGTGGTGCTGCAAGCTCTGGTGGATCACAAGGGATGTTTCACCAACATCAATGTGGGATGGCCGGGAAAGGTACATGACATTTGCATCTTCAGGAACTCTGGTCTATTTCAAAAGCTGCAGCAAGGGACTTTCTTCCCAGACCAGAAAATTACTGTTGGGGATGCTGAAATGCCTATAGTTATCCTTGGGGACCCAGCCTACCCCTTAATGCCATGGCTCATGAAGCCATACACAGACACCCTGGACAGTAGTCAGGAGCTGTTCAACTACAGGCTGAGCAAGTGCAGAATGGTGGTAGAATTTGCATTTGGGCATTTAAAAGCACACTGGCGCAGTTTACTGACTCGATTAGACCTCAGCGAAACCAATATTCCCATTGTTATTACTGCTTGCTGTGGGCTCCACAATATCTGTGAGAGTAAGGGGGAGACGTTTATGGCGGAGTGGAAGGTTGAGGCAAATTGTCTGGCCGCTGATTACGTGCAGCCAGACACCAGGGCGGTTAGAAGAGTACAGGAGGGCGTGGTGCGCATCAGAGAAGCCTTGAAAACCAGTTTCAGGAATGGCCAGGCTACATTGTAAAAGTTCTGTTTATTTCTCCTTGATGGAGCCCCCCGCACCCCCCGTTTCACTCTACTTTCCTGTAAGCTAACCACCCTCCCCTTTCGCCTTCGATTACCACTTGCAGAGACAATAAAGTCATTGTTGCTTCACATTTATGCATTCTTTATTTATTCATCACACAAACAGGGGGATAACTGCCAAGGTAGCCCAGGAGGGGTGGTGGAGGAGGGAAGGACAAGGCCACACAGCACTTTAAAACTTATTGAATGCCAGCCTTCTGTTGCTTGGGCAATCCTCTGGGGTGGAGTGGCTGGTTGGCCGGAGGCCCCCGCACCGCGTTCTTGGGCGTCTGGGTGAGAAGGCTATGGAACTTGGGGAAGAGGGCGGTCTGTTCTCCTGCTGCCTTTCCTGCAGCTCAACCATACACTGGAGCATATGAGTTTGATTCTCCAGCAGC
The DNA here is from genome assembly GCF_965140285.1 of Lepidochelys kempii. NCBI lineage: Eukaryota > Metazoa > Chordata > Testudines > Cheloniidae > Lepidochelys > Lepidochelys kempii. The sequence goes on along the minus strand of NC_136382.1, from coordinate 175,717,687 downwards.
CTGAACATTGACTCCTGCCTGCTTTCAGCAAGCTGACGCCACCTACCATCTTCAGCCCGCCACCTCTCCTCGCAGTCATATTGTATTTTCCCGCACTCTGAGATTGTCTGCCTCCATGTATTTTGCTGTGCTCTGTCAGTGTGGGAGGACAGCATGAGGTCAGAGAACATTTAATCATGAGTGCGTTTTTTTCGCCTTCTAATCTTCGCTAGCCTCTGGGAAGGAGAAACATATCCAGCTGGTGGAGGAAAAAAAAAGGGAGAGTGGTAGTTAAAAGGACACATTTTATAGAACAATGGGTACACTCTTTCACGGTAAACCTTGCTGTTAACATTACATAGCACATGTGCTTTCATTACAAGGTCGTATTTTGCCTCTTATTGAAGGTATGCCGGTTTGGTGTGAGAGATCACTCAAGCAGGGCCAGACAGCAGAATTCGGCTTGCAGGCAGCCATGGTAAGCCACAGACTTTTGGCTTCTTTAACCTTCATAACACGTGGAAATGGCTTCAAACAGCAGCGCCCTCATTTCCCATACAAAGTAGCCGTTGGGTTGCCCATTAAAAATGGGTTGGCAATTTTAAAAAAGGGGCTGCGGTTTCCGGGTTCACATGCAGCAGAAATCCAACTAACGCACCCCCCAAACACACACACACACAATTCTCTGGGATGATTGCTTCACCCCTCCCCCCACAGCATGGCTAACAGCGGGGAAGATTTCTGTGCCGCCACAGGCAAATAGCCCAGCAGGAACGGGCACCTCTGAACATCCGCTTACTAAAACCACACTATTTCAACCAGGTGACCATGAATGATATCACTCTCCTGAGGGTAACACAGAGAGATAAAGAACGGATGTTGTTTGAATGCCAGCAAACACCGGGACCATACTCTGCAATGCTTTGTTCCGCAATGATTCCCAACTACGTGCTACTGGCCTGGCATGGTAAAGTGTCCTACCATGGAGGACGGAATAAGGCTGCCCTTCCCAGAAACCCTCTGCAAAGGCTTTGGGAGTACATCCAGGAGAGCTTTATGGAGATGTCCCTGGAGGATTTTCGCTCCATTCCCAGACACGTTAACAGACGTTTCCAATAGCTGTACTGGCCGCGAATGCCAGGGCAAATTAATCATTAAACACACTTGCTTTTAAACAATGTATAATATTTACAAAGGTACACTTACCAGAGGTCCCTTCTCCGCCTTCAGGGTCCGGGAGCCCGCCTTGGGTGAGTCGGGTGGTACTGGCTCCAGGTCCAGGGTGAGAAACAGATCCTGGCTGTTGGGGAAACCAGTTTCTCCGCTTCCTTGCTGAGAGCTATCTTCCTCGCCCCCAAAACCCGCTTCTGTGTTGCCTGCCACTCCTTCGATGGAGTCAAAGCACAGGGTTGGGGTAGTGGTATTTGCACCCCCTAGAATGGCACGCAGCTCATCATAGAAGTGGCATGTCTGGGGCTCTGACCCCAAGCAGCCGTTTGCTGCTCTGGTTTTTTGGTAGGCTTGTCTGAGCTCCTTAATTTTCACACAGCACTACTGCGGGTCCCTGTTATAGCCTCTGTCCTTCATGCCCTTGGAGATTTTATCAAATATTTTGGCATTTTGTCTTTTGGAAAGGAGTTCTGATAGCACAGATTTGTCTCCCCATACTGCGATCAGATCCCGTACCTCCCGTTCGGTCCATGCTGGAGCTCTTCGGCAATTCTGGGACTGCATGGTCTCCTGTGATGATGAGCTCTGCATGGTGACCTGTGCAGGTGAGCTTGCCTCGCTGGCCAAACAGGAAGTGAGATTCAAAAGTTCGCGGGCCTTTTCCTGTCTACCTGGCCACTGCATCTGAGTTGAGAGCGCTGTCCAGAGTGGTCACAACTGAGCACTCTGAGATAGCTCCCAGAGGCCAATACTATCGAATTGCATCCACAGTACCTCAAATTCAACACAGCAAGACCGATTTCAGCGCTAATCCCCTTGTCGGGAGCGGAGTAAAGAAATTGATTTTAAGAGCCCTTTAAGCAGAAAAAAAGGGCTTCGTCGTGTGGACGGGTGCAGGGTTAAATCGAGATAACACTGCTAAATTCGACCTAAACTCGTAGTGTAGACCAGGCCTAAGACAGACATTTTATCTCTGCAAGCTACAGCTGAGTGGTCAAGGCTACCACGCCTCCTGTCAGCTCCTATATAGCTGTCCAATGGCTGCAGGGGACTTTCTTAAGTGAGGAGCACTTTGACCAGACAGACCTTAGGGGCAGGGGTCAACCCTTGACGTTCCTGGTGACAAATCTGCCAAGAATCATAAGCCTTCCATGGCTCAGAATGCATCTCTCTCATAACTGCTTTCCCACATGCTCTATCACAACAGTTGCATTGAGAGAACCGTCTTGCTGTCTGCCCTCAGGTTGGTGCTCCTCAGAGGAGCAGGCAGTAGGGCCTTCCCTCTGTTTCTGGAGAAGGGAGGTAAGGGGGTCCCACTGCTCTGGAATTCACTCCCTCTTGCAGTTCAGACTCTCAATATGCCTCCTTTTAAGATACTATGCAAAATACATTCATTCACTCGGATTTTCTCCATGAGGGTATGTAGGGAGTACGGAAAGACAATTCTCTTTCAATTTGACGAGAAGAGGTAGAATATTGGAATTGTTTGGACTAGTGCCATTTGTTGGCAACAGTTTCTTTGGGGGGGGAGCAGGGGTTGGTATCAACTTTAATAACATACACTCAAATAACACGATCACAGTGCAACATAAAGTAAAGAACTAGACCCAACTGTGTTCTCCACTACCCTGAAACTTTCATTAGCTATGCAGAAGCTTCCAGCATGCATAGACAGTCAATTCTGAAGCACAGGTATTTGGGGGATTTCAAATCCAGTGTGTGGGGGACTTTCATAAGGGAAACATTCTGCAAGCCTCTTGAAGCACAACTCTGATAATTTAGTAAAAGGACAAAACAATGGGGCTAGTTCCTTTCACTCCCTATTTTCAAAAGGGTATAGATCAGGTCAAGCCACAAGAAGAACTCAGATGCCCAAAGAAGGCTAACTTGTCATATGATTACTGTCACCTGCTTATGGAACTAAGTGTGACAAAATACAGATTAAACAAAACTTAAATCTCTATAATTAAAAAAGGGTTGACATTTCAATGGGGTTATTGAACCACAGCTCCTTAAAGTTAGGTGAAAACTGGTGCATTTATGAACAATAATTCTAAGACAATGAGTCCAATCCATCAGGACAGCCGTCTCACAGTTCTGCCTCAAATTAGAATTCCTTGCTGCTGGACAGCTCTAAACTAGATTTGACATCTCCAATTTTATTTACTGATGACTGGGTTGACAACCTGGGTTTAATGACTGTGATGACTGGGTTGACAACCAATAAAATTCCATGAAAAAAACTTTTTTGTGCCATTACTGCTACATGGAAAGACAATCTCACCGTTGTCTGGCTATAAATTAAACAGAAGTTTTCTAACCTTCACTTAAAAGTATGTCAAAGTTACAGCAATGGGGCATTGTCAGTAATATGGATGAGCACATAAAAAATAGAACAAGAACTCAACTGACAAGTGACAGTCAATGCTCTAATTGTAATCATGCTGGGAACATCAGAAGCAAATAACAGCAAATTTGGTAACCTGAAGTGCCATGTAAAACCCTGACTATACTTGGGCAAGGAGGCCAAGATTTTCTAAAGGAATTAGAGATTTTGGATGACTCACTCTTTGGATGGCCTAAAACAATGTTTCCCAAACTTGGGACATCGCTTGTGCAGGGAAAGCCCCTGGTGGGCTGGGCCGGTTTGTTTACCTGCCACGTCTGCAGGTTCGGCCGATCTCGGCTCCCACTGGCCCGCCAATGGGGGCTGTGGGAAGCGGCAACCAGTACATCCCTCAGCCTGCACCACGGCAGCCCCCATTGGCTGGGCACAGCGAACCGCGGCCAGTGGGAGCTGCAATCGGCTGAAACTGCGGACGTGGCAGGTGAACAAACCAGCCGGGCCCACCAGGGGCTTTCCCTGCACAAGCGGCGTCTCAAGTTTGGGAAATACTGGCCTAAAAGATACATCTTAAAAGAGGCCTGATTTTCAGAGAGAGGGTGCTCAGCATTTCCTGAAAGTCAGATCCTTTCAAGATGTCTCAATTTGGCTATCCAAAATCACTAGTCACTTTTGGAGGTCTTGGCTTGCATGTTAACCATCGATTCCCTATACCCCTCACCAAACCCCGAACTAGAGGAAATGGTTCAGTCACAGATAGCACTAAAATTCTTATATACCCAGTACAAAAGAGCACTCAGTGTCTGGGGAAATCCTTTTGATCATCTCAGGGATCCAGGAATTTAGCAGGCTCTTTGTGCTGGGTATCAAAAACCATTCAGCCCTATCCACATCCATAGCTAAATCTTTCTCGAGGTTGAAACCCTGGGGAAACTGTGCTTTACACCTGCTACCCACCAAGTCATTCTCCTAGTGTTCTGAGGCCTTGTGTTGCGCAGGGAAAATTTTTGAATGTTCTCAACTTTGCTGAACCAATGTTAACAATGCTGAGAGTCCCCATGGAGACACTCCTAATGCAGATACTGATGCCATTTTCAGCATTAGATTCTCAAGTAGGGTAGAAGGGCACATAGCTGAAAACTGGGTTGGTAACCAGTGACCCATCTGTACTATAGTTCCAAATTTTTCAGAGGTCAGAATATTTGAATCATTTTGTCTAGTATAGACAATTCTAAAAAGATGAAGCCTCAGAAGTTCTGTACAACTCCTGAGTATTTCTTCCACTACCCATCCTCCTTATGCTATTCTACAAACAATACAGTGCCATCTAGAGAGAGCAGAAGACAGAACGAGGAAAAAGAAGCATGATTGTTTTAAGTTACAAGGATACCCAATAATATTTTTTAAAGATACAGATAATTATAGTTGTTAACATATTATCACATGTCCATGATGAGGTTTGAAATTCTAAATAAATAAAGTTCTCAGAATTTAAAGGCACTTATTCAATAGGTCCTATTATCAAAGGTCTTTCCCCAATTTCATTCATTAACTCCTGGGTATTTAAAAGAAAAAGCTAATGCTATTTTTTCTCAAATATAACAGAGGGTACAATTTTCAAAAGTGCCTAAGTGACTGAGAAACCGAAGTCCCATTTTCTAAAGGGATATTTAAAGACAATGGGACTTAGGTCCCCAAATCACTGAGACACTTTTGAAAATTTTACCCAGTCTCTTTTCAGCTCTTGCTATTTTCTCTCTATTTGTTACTTCCAGGAGTTCCATTTAAGTCATTCTTTTTCAAAGCCGTTTTTCACCAGCTGGCTATTTATATTGCAAGTAGCAACTGAAGGCTCCAACCAAGTTCAGGATCTCACTGTACAAGGCTCTGTAAAAACACATAGTAAGAGACAGTATCTGCTCCATAGAGCTCACTATCTAAACACCCAAAGTAGTATCATCCTCTCAATTTTACACATGGGGAACTGAGGCTCAGGGACAATAAGTGATTTGCTCAAGATTACACAGGAAGACTCTAGCAGAGCTCAGGAATTGAACCCAAATCTTATGATTCTCAGTGCCTTAACCACAAGACCATCCTTCCTCTCTACTAAGCCATACTTTTCCTGCAGGAAAAGCTATAATAACGCTGCAGTCTCTGCCTCAGCCCATGGCCTGAGCAGAAGAAATACCATTGTGCGTCGCCTCCAGGAGGTGCTAAGAAGAAGGCTCCTTGTGTCCTCCCCTCCCAACTCATGCTCCCATATAGGGACCAGGTACAATCTTGCCCTTCACTAATATATATGCCCAATAAAGAAATGGCTTCTTTACATTACATTTGACTTCAATTTAAGTTCTTTTTCTCAACTGCACATTCAAATATCTGTTAGTGACCAGCATTCAGAGTTTACTTAGCTGTAACCAAAAGGGACAATATTACAAATGGGACCAAGCCAAGAACATTATTATTATGTTGCCGTAAACATGCACTGCAATTTACTAAACAAATAAGACAAAAAGGTCCCTGACCCAAACCCAAGTGAAAGGTAAAACCATTAGAAAAATATCTTGGAGCATAAATCTCAGAAGACAGTGGCTAACAAGCAAGTAAGATTATGTGACACAGAATTCTGATTTTATTTTTGGAATATGCAACTCTGTGCAGAGCTGTGAGGTACTGTAATGCTAGAATCCTCCCACTGTCTCTTACAAAGCATGCTTCGTTTATCTAAACAGGAGCAGAGTCTAAAGAATATCTGTACAGACTGGAATCAGAGCCAAGCCCTCAGTGGATGGTCCTGCTAACATCAGCTTCTGGTTAAGCTATCTGGACTAGACATGCCTTAACATTTTAACAATTAACAATGGGGGGAAAGGGGCATGTTTTCCAAAAAGCAATGGTGAAAAAAAGATAGCATAGGTACAACAAATGAATGGCAACATGTTCACTTTTGGCACAATGAAACAGATAAACCACGATCTGATCATGAAGATCCCGCTTCCAATGCAAATGTATCTACTATCCCCTTTGTGATATGAAAGGGAAAATTAATAGGACTTGGGTCATACAGTAGAACCTCAGAGTTACGGACACCTCCGGATTGGAGGATGTCCATAATTCTGAAATGTTTGTAACTCCGAACAAAGTGCAGTTTGGGCTCCAGTTCCAGCAGCTGACACTCCAAGTCAGGTTTCAGCAGCAGCTGAACCCCTTCCTCAGTGCCTGCAGCTTCCTTGCAGGCAGATTCTTTCCCTGGATTGGACTGCGAGCTTGTCCCCCTCCCCATCGGGGGAGGAGTGGCGAAAGCAGCGCAGACCCCAGTGCTGCTCCTGCTCCGCCAACTGCCTTGAGCGGGCAGACCCAGCATCTTCACTCCCAGATGTAAGTGGCTGCCCCGTGTGTAGGGGTGGGGTGGGAACAGGCAGTCCAGATGTTCCTACCTTTAAGATGAAATACAGGCACAGTACAGTAAAATATTTGCCTTTTGGGGGTGGAGGGGTCTCTGCTGCTGCCTGATTGGTTACTTCTGGTTTCAGATGGTGTCCAGTTGATCGGTCAGTCCGTAACACTGGTGTTTGTATCTTTGGTGTTCTACTGTATCCTCAACATGATAAGTAATTGCTAATGATGATCAGTTCTCAGAAGTTAAGCCATTCGGTATGGATAGGGAACCATATACATCTAAATATTCTGAGAATTTACCATTCATGTTTTGCTACCTGCCACCTACTCTACCACCTGCTACAATATTTCCTTGAACCACAGCAAGACCCCAGTGATACCCCACTCCCCTGAAGTCTTTTAATATCTGTTTTGGAGACTTTGCTAGGCATCAGGCACCTCTAATTACACCTCTCCAGTCTCAGCACACTCTAGACTTTGTTATGCCCTAAATTATGATGTGTGTAACACATATATCCAGGAGCTGCCATTAAGTAGAAGAGAGGCAGCTAGCTTCTGAATAGGATTTTGGAAGCTTGGTAGGGATCAGCAGTGTGCTCAAGATCTGGAAGGGAGAACTCGGGAATCCATGTGTGTGTTTGGAAGATGGCGCTTGGGAAGTAGCAAGGAAGCCATCAGCTTGCTGTGGGTCTTGACTGAGTTTGGAGGAAACATAAAGTATGCTGGGAGATGTGAAGGTGAGCAAAGTGTCAAGAGTAAATTCCAAGGGGAGGGAAAGCTAAAAGCTTATGAGGAGGAAGGAGGGTGCCTAAGGCATGCTAGGGAAGGGAGGAAGCAAAATGAGGGAAGGCCCAAGAACTAATTCTATGAGGCAGTGGAAGTAATTTCTCATACTTTACAATTAATCCCACTCAGAGCTGGATTAGCCATAGCACATTCCCTTAACCTCAGAGGCGGAAGCTCAGGACAGACAATGTTTTCATAATATTTTTAAGTCAGAATCATGCCTATAACATCCATAATTGATGCTTACATTAGTGCCCATCTGTTCAGATGGCATGCTGTCTACTTACAAGTTGGTTGAACCTATGCTCCAGGGCACAGATACCAGGAAGCTATGTCTTACATAGCAATTTGGTGTTTTTTAAACACTGCACAGGACATCCTTCCCACAGGAAGTCTCTCCACTAGATTTACACAGAAGACGACAGAGTTAATAGTTTCCCAGAGTTTCTAGCTCACAACAAGACAGGTTGTATTGCAGCAGGTGTCTGAAAAGCCTATTAAGATTACTGTGGAGTACTCAAGCATGAAATATCACTGTACTGTCCTTGAGCAATCTATGAGCAGGCAAGGGTGTGACAAACTGCACTAGCAGAGGTGATGGACTGAAGACAGTCACAAAGAAAGAATGTGTCAGAACTTCTAACATACCCAATGCACTTGCTCCAACAGAAGTTTTTCACAGGGCCTTTAAAGTGAGATGCAGAGGAACAAGTTACTTTGCATATATTTGTTCTGCCACAGAACTGCCATGGCTTACACATGGAAAATAAATGCACTTACTGCAGACAATTTGTCTTCCAGAAACATTCAGCTTGTGGAAATAGAAGACTGACACATCATCAGCTGGTTGTGATCATCAAGTTCCCAGAAGGGAAATGAAAAAATGACCACAGCTCCCAGACAGCACATCAAACCCCCTGTTACAGGGCTGCTGCCTCCAGAGGACCCCCAGGGTGGCTCTGCAGCATCCCTGCTTCAGTTTCCTCTCCTCCGGACTCCTCTGTGATTTCATAAAAGGACTCTGATTTTCATAAAAGCACTGTGATTTCATAAAAGTCATAGCCAATAACACCCTTATTTGGGCTGGTTTGCTATCAAACCGTTCCAAAATGAAATCCTCAAAGTCCAAAACAAACAAACTGAAGAGGCTTCACCTCAGTTGCCATCTGGGCCCAGCTCTTCCTCCCTGAGAGCCTGTCTTCTTGTTTTCTATCCAGCGGCAACTCTCCAGGGCATCTTGCCTAGACTCTTGCCCCCTCTGGCTCTTTCCCAAGCCTCTGTTCTTATCTCTTTCCCAGAAGGCCTGATTTAGCCACATGACATTACCCATTCTCTCCATCTGGGGAGCTGAGCTCATTGTGTCACAAGTGGGGCGGGCCCATCTCCCCTTAAAGAGGCCAGCCACCCTGTGATACCTCCACTTTAGCTGAGATAGTAGGGGGTCAGGAATCACCAGTGTGAGGAAATCCACAAGCTAATATACATGTTGTTTAGCATTGAGACCTAGAGAGGCAAAAGAGAGAGATTCTGGCTGGAAACACCAAGAACAGTAGTGGAGACTTTGAATTCTGCATCACATGATAAAACAGGGGTGGGCAAACTATGGCCCGCGGGCCGGATCCAGCCCACCAGCTGTTTTAATCCGGCCCTCGAGCTCCAGCCTGGGAGCAGGGTCAGGGGCCACTCCGTGCAGCTGCCAAAAGCAGTGGCATGTCCCCCCTCCAGCTCCTATAGGCAGGGGCAGCCAGGAGGCTCCACTCCGCATGCTGCTCCCGCCCAAAGTGCCGTCCCCGCAGCTCCCATTGGTTGGGAACCATGGCCAATGGGAGCTGCAGGGGCAGCGCTTGTGGACGGGGCAGCATGCAGTAGAGCCACCTGGCCGTGCCTCCACGTAGGAGCCAGAGAAGGAACATGCCGCTGCTTTCGGGAGCTGCTTGAGGTAAGCACTGCCCGGAGCCTGCACCCCTGAACCCCACCGTGCCCCGCCCCAACCCCCTGCCCCAGCCCTGATTCCCCTCCCGCCCTCCGAACCCCTTGGTCTCAACCCAGAGAACCCTCCTACACCCCAAACCCCTCATCCCCAGCACCACCTCAGACCCCGCACCCACAGCCGGAGCCCTCCCCTCACCAAACACACCCTGCCCCAGCCCAGAGCCCCCTCCTGCACCCTGAACTCCTCATTTCTGGCCCCATGCCAGAGCCCCAATCCCCAGCCAGAGCCCTCACCCCCTCCCGCACCCCAACCCTAATTGCGCGAGCATTCATGGCCCGCCATACAGTTTCTATACCCAGATGTGGCCCTCGGGCCAAAAAGTGTGCCCACCCCTGTGATAAAACCTGAGAATCTATGAACTATTAAAGACCCACTTTATATAGGAAATTTAACAGTGAACAGAAATAAAAATAAATGTGTTTCATACGAGATGCAGGGGACTTATCTGTGTGGCGTCCTGTTAGATCATTCATTTTAATATTATTAGGTTGAGACACTATTTTCTTGCTAGAGAAAAATCAAGATCTTTTGAACCAGAACGAAGAATTGCAACCATGGTATCTAGCCACATCCCCTATACACACAAAAGAACCGACTAAACCGCCTCATTTTTCATGTACTACGTAAGGTTCCAATTCAAAATGAAAAACAACAACAAGCCATAGCTGGCTTCTGTGCAATGGAGAAAATATTTTTCCTTTTCGGTTAAAAAAAAAAAAGAGAGAGACAGACAATTTTAACTGACTTGAACCCCAAGGGCTAAATTCAGTCCTGCTGTGAACAGGCATGATTCTACTGAAGTCAGCCAATGGGAGCTCCAGATACTCAGCACCTTCGAAAAACAGGTCATAGGTGTCCAGGAGTGGACACCTGCAATTAGAGGCCACTTAAGAACATTTGGGGATCATCCCCACCCATTTTACAGATGGACCCACAGAGAGGTTAAGAGAGTTGCCCAAGTTCACACAGCGAATCAGTAGCAGAGTTAGGAATGGAAATCAGAGTACGGATTGCTGGTTTAGAACAGTGACCACATAATCTGTCTCCAACGGCAGTCAGTCACACTGGGCCAGATCTTCAGCTAGTGTAATGGTGGAACTTTCCTATTTACATCTGTGAGGAACTGCCCTGCTATGTTTAATGGAGGGCTCTAAAATAAGTATTTTCAGGAAGGCTATGGACAAAAAAAGGGGGGAGGGGAGTGAGGGGAGCCTGAAATGGGAATTTTACACCTTTCATCTCAATAATTTATCAAAAAGAATGTACATGATTTGTACAAATAACATTCTCTCATAGCAACACGGCTTTAGGTCACATTACAATCACCACGATGAATCACTTGAAATTAAAGCACGCTAAGGTGTGCTTTGAGACTAAATTGCAGATCAGCAAAGAAGAATATTGTGCTCCAACTGAAAGAAGCCAAAGAATCCCCCATAAAGCTTCAGATGACCGTGCAGCTAAAATAAAAGATGCAATGGGAGTAGATGCACCTAAGGCCATGAAAAAACATGTGGCAATAGTTTGTATAATTTTATTGTCTGCTTTCCTATATAATGTATATTTGTAGCCATTATTATTGGCCAAGAACAATCATGAGTATTAAGAACAGTGTCAGCTTTGTATCAGAGACTTCTTCTATCTGGGGACTACAGCCTGCCATATTACGCGATAGTCTTTACATTCAAATAGGTCCTTTCCATCTCCAGCTTCCTTTATTCTATTTATTGTTGGGATGAATATGAAAAATGCTACTTATCATAATTCTAGTTTTGTAACTACAACTGATAAATATTACAAAAAGCTTCTCATTAATATTCACAATTTTATATTATTATGAGATCTTGCCTCCTCCAGATTCCTCCCCTTTCGTATTTACTCAATAGATGTTCTCATGTACACTGACAGGAATATTTTCCAAAAGTAAATTTTGAATTCATAAATCTGATGAGTTACTCTCACCCAATCAAGAGACAAACATCACGTGATCCATCAAAACCACTAATTTTGAACACCTGCAACAATTGTGCATAAATGAGCTACTGACCAAGAATTATGCACAGAAAAGTGGCAGTTTTCAAATAACGAAAAAATTGAGAAAAATCAGAACCTCACTGTAAATAGTTTGAGAACAGAAGTTCTGACATCTCCCAGTAAGTAGTAAGTTATTAGTCGCACATTATTCACCCAGTCCTATTTATAACTCAGCAGTAATGTTAATTATGGATGAAATTCAGAAGTCCAGGAGTAAGTATTTAATAAAACAAAAGCAAATTTATAGATATATGGGAGTATAAAATGTATGGGGTGAAATCCTAACCACATTTAAGTCAGTGGCAGAACTCCTATTTACTTCAATAAGGTCAAGATTTCACCCATTAATTTTACTGGTCTCTGCTTTTTCTTGTGCTTTCAGATTTCAGTCTACCTTCAACTATATAAGAAAGCATATTGCCTGGTAGCCTTTCTTCAAAATATGATACATCAAGTAAAGTTTGAGAAGACATCTAGGATTTGCTAACATTCCCGTGCGTGTTCAATCATGACTCAAGGAGATGCAGCAGCATGCATAGTTCATTTATCATTCCGATAAATATCATATGTTTAATATCACATTATATGATTAATTCTCAGTTAAAGAGCTCTTTTACTGTATTTTGTTTATTAGCTACCGTAGCTCAGAATAACCAAGTACTGTATTCCTCAAGGCTACAGAAAGAATTTTCAGGTTAATAAAGTTTGGCATCGAAAGGACATTGTCCAAAATGATCATTTGGCATTCTCCATTTGAAGCATCCATCTGGTGAGATTATTGAATGCCTCAAGGAACATGAGCCAACTGGAACTGAAGAGAATCAAAACTGTGAATCTGCTAAGTGCTGAAAACAAATACTTTGGATACTTGTGGTCCCAGACATACAGGTTTCTTTGACTTGTTCTCTAGATCCCCTTCCTGACTCTATGGAAGAGAGTTTGTTGCTCCTCTCCATATCAGCTTCCCAGTCACTTGGGAGACTGGAGTTTGGAGCAGGCCAGAGCTCCACTGCAAGTTACCGTACACTCAGCTGAATGGGAAACAAAGAGCACCTACTGGTGCAGCAGAGTTCTTACTTCAGCCAAGTGGTACCTTTGCTCTAAGAGATAGGAAACCACTTGTTTAACATACTGAGGTCTATTCTGCTCCTTCATTGTGCCCCTGGGGGAAGCTATGTTCCACATTATTTTTATTCTGAAATATTTTACCAAGTTGTGTTAATGTATTATTCCTGCAAGGCACCATCCCAATAAAGTTTACTGTTCATTATTTTCATATGTCTCACATACATGCAGACACACACATTAAGGACCAGGCTCTCAGCTGATGTAAGTTGGCAAGCTGGGATTTATGGGTCAAATTACACCAGCTGAGAGTATGGCCCTAAGAGCCCAACACTACACTGAAAAATGTGTATGAAAGCTCATGCAGCCAGACAGTTCCCTAATTATTTACATATTGTGGCTAGCCTCTACTCAAAAGTTATTCCTACAAATGTTGGCAATAATTTGCACCCCCTAACTTGCCTCCAGATATGTATATTTAAAAGAGTAGCAAAGGAATAACTCTTGGCTTGTGTCAGAAACACTGGCTTTTGGTCACTGCAGGTCCCTTTTGAAGAATTTGCTATTGCAAACATGCAGAAGGTGCAGATTGTGAGCTCTGCAGATTTTGCAGGATTACAAATGAGCAAAAATTAAAGTGTTATCTGCTAAATTGTTCTTGTGACTATCAGTACAAAACAGGAACACCTTCAGTCTTTACTGGCGGCAACCAACCCACGAGACAGCTAGTGGTTTCAACCTCCCACACTCAGCATTTACTAACTAAAGTGTATGAGTGCAGGATCTGACTTAAATACATATCTGCAAAATTTTTGTTCAATTCTATACTTTAGTGAAGTCACAATGTCGGCCAGATGCTACTCTCAGTTACCCTGGTGCAAATCCAGGATCTCCACTGAAAAAATGTGTATGTTACTCATTCTAAGACAGATGCCACTACTGTTTACTCCCCTTCTGGGACTACTCTAGAAGTAAGGTTTACCCAATGTGAGTAAGGTTGGCCCTCAGTAATTAAACACAGTGAATATTAAAATCCAACCTAATAAATTGCTGGTGTTGCCCCCTGGTTCCCAGGAGGATGGTGGAGGAAGGAAGCAATTGGCTACCTGGCTTGAAAAGCAGCAGATTTCTACCCTCCCTGCCCCAGCTCAGCCCATTCCTTGCCCACCTGTAGAGAGCGGGAGACATAGAGGAAGTGGAGTACCAGGCACATACCTCTTCCCCTCTACCCACCACATGTCTGAACCTCAGGTGTGGGGAGGCTATCAAGGAAGTACAGAGAGCAGTAGGACAGGGGGATCCTGCTCCCCACTGTACTCTGCATGGCCACAGAGCTTGTTCCACAACCAGTCGCATGATACTTAGGGAAACACGTGCATTTTCCCCCCTCAAAACCACTCCCTTTGACCTGGAGCACTGTACAGCCTCCACCTCATATCTGTAAATAATGCCATTTTTATCCAGAACTGTGTGTGCGCGCACAAACACTCTCACAGGGAAAATCCCCAGCTGGCAAGATTCCTTTAATCTTTCTAAATCAAACATATCTGGACCCAATTATAATTTCTGTAAGAAAAATTGGCATTCAAGACAATCGTTAGAGAGCCAAGACGTCCCCATCTGATCCAGACTGGGGTTTATAATTGAAAAGCGGACAGAGCCTTAACTGCAAGAGTGATACAGAGCACAGATATAATAGTAGCTTTCAATTCTCGAATAATTGATTGACAGCTGCCTAACTACAATCGTTGGTATGTTCAGCCTCCATAATTATTCGCTTTCCATGGAACAACCAACTCAGACTGATGGGTCTCATGTCTACATCTTGTCCATTACATGTGTGTCCCTGGCATTCCTCTGATCTGCTTAACTATAGGACAGCTATAACCTCAGCAACTGTTTTCTTTAAATGCAGCTCGATTTTTTTGTCAGACTTCAAGTCCATTTCATGCCCTCAATTCTTGCACATAGTTCCATCAACAGTGGGCTCTGTGCACTCAACCCCTGGACAGCTGTGCTATGGGATAGGCTATTTCGTAGATGAGACCACAGCCAGATATTGCGACTTTTTTGAAAGAGTGGGATGCTATTCTTCCATGTCCTGAGAAACTATCAGTGTTGGTAAATAAATGTACATCCCTGCCACCAGAATCCCATGTTAGTTTGAAACATATAAAGGTATTCTTCACTTCCTATCCTAAACTGTTCTGTAGTGTTGCTGTGTGCTGTTACAACAGCTTGTACCTTTTACCAGAAACTGCTGCATTTCATCAACAGGAGATACACATATGAGGGCATCCTTCAAGATGAGAAGTGCTATATAAAGACAAAGGATGAAATCCTGCTTCCACTGAAGTCAATGGTAAAACTTCCATTGACTCTGGTGGGGATAGGATTCCACCCAAACTCCTTATCACAAAAGGGTGTCTGCCTCCCGCTGATTTTTTTTTTATTATTTTATTTTAAAGTTTAAAAGTTTCAGCCAAAATGGTTCAGGACACTGGCAACCTTAATTCTGGTTATTCCTAACCTTTGAGTGTCTGACTTTGCAACCATAACATTCTTTTAACATGTTTTGGGGGGGGGCGGGAAGGGGGATCTAATTATACATATGGGATATTTGTGACACACTGAAGGTTTAGCCTAAATGTGGTCATTGCATTTCTTTTTACATAGTCTGCTCTAGGTAGGTTAATTTCCCTGAAAGAAGAAGTACTGTGTTTTAAGAAGTTATTTGAATACCACTAGGAAGGCTCCTTGATGGACTAGAGCAGAGGAAGGGGCATGGAAGAAGGAAACAAAGAGAGGCTTGGACAGAGGAGAAAATAGGAGTTGAGACTTCCTGAGAGAAACAGCTGCTCATGAAAAATACGTGAACTTTAAGAACGTGAGCAGTGGAGTTATAAGCTTCTAAAATTCCAAAGTCTAGCTAGAAATGAGGAGTTTAAAGATTCAGGGGAAACCCCCAAAACTAGTTCACAGGACACGTTGAAGTACACAAGCAATAACAACTGTGTTAAGTCCCTATCCTGCAACACCAAGTGTGTGGGTTGACTTGAGCACCACATGGTGCCCCACGGAACTCAGTGGAGCTCTGCAGCACAGCAGTCTGCCGGTGCACTATATATTACCGGACTGGGGCCTTAATCTGTGCAAGAGAACAGTGTACTGGCAGTGTTCATTTCTAGTATTATGCCCGCTTCCTATGCATACACTGATTGATTCAAAACATTCTTTTTAATAATCAGAAATGTACCTTGTTGTTCATTAATAAATAACTTTCCTTTAAAGGACTCCTATGGCATCTGATCACAATGAGCAATAGCAATTATTTTTCCCTGGAAAAGATTACTGTATTAGTCAGTTTTCAATTCATATGTAACTATATATTCAGCAAGAAGATTTAGCCACATGACTCATTAATATAATAATAATTAGCTCTCATATTGCACTTTTCATCAGCAGATCTCATGGCACTTTACAAAGGAGCTCAGTATCATTATTCCCATTTTACAGATGGGGAAACTGAGGAAAGACATCAAATGAGTGAGAATTATTTTACAGAATTATTGTATTTTTATTGGAATTGATTTATTTTGAGAAAAGTTTACCTTCTTTATGCACAGTTACTTATTGACTGAGTCTATAACCTGTGTCTGCAACATGATGCCCCAGGAATCTATGTGGAACAAATGAAGGTAAAAAGTCACAACCAAAGCTCAGAAATGAAAGAGTATGATGAAGAGCCATACAAGACCCAAGGATGACATTAACCTTTGACATTCTCATGATGATCTTGGAGATTGTCTGACAATCTCTTAGTCACTAAAAAAAAAATCCAGCTAAAGAGAAAGTGAAACCAATCTCCCATAAAAATTTCCATAGTTCTAGAGAGGATATCCACTTTATGCCCTCTCCCCTTCTCCCCCCCCCCTCAAAAAAATACATCAAAAGATTAAGCCCTCTAACTGAGAATGCACCAAACTGGCTGCCACAAGGCAGGCAGTAATACTTTGTGATTCATGACTTTTAAGCATCTAATAGATTAGAAATGGGGGCACTGTCTTCTAGAAGACTAAATATGAGTGCAGTGCACTTAATGACAATGCAAAAAATTGTACATTTAGAGGTCAAACTGATGCGTTATATTTACAGCATCTTAAAATCTGAGGGTAGACTGCCATGATTTGTGATTCATGATTATTTAAGCAACGGATTAGAACAAGGTTTCCACCTTGTAAGTGATGAGATACAACATTAAGTGAACAACACATTAATTCTGTGGTGTGCAGTAGGGAGTTAACGCTTTTTCAAATATCTGGTTTAGGACTATGCTGTGCAGTAGAGATAGGCATGCTCTCAAATACTGGCCTCAATCATGCCTTAGAGATGATTGATGGGGATGGGACAGAGCAGAGCTATACCACTCCAGGGGGAGTGCCAGGAAAAATTCCTCCCCGGCATGTAGGGGTTGCACATCCACTCTTAAAAGCCCCACATCTATAAGTATCCCAGCACAGATTTAAGAAAAGCAGGGCTAAGCACAGCACCCTCTCACATGCTGACAAGCTGAGCAGTATGGGCCTGTGCTAAATCACCCTAAAGGGATGGTGCAACATGCACATACTTCCTGCACGGCTGGAGTCCAGGAAGGGTGTCCCCTCCTCAGGCACAATATCTCCCAATTATCACCCACCACAATATCACCCATTATTCAGAGCTGTGCCTTAATGGCCCAATTGAGGCCTAAACTGAAACTGTATCTCCATGAGCATTACCCACAGCACTAGGAAACAAATGAGAATAGGAATGATTGCCCTCCAGTAGGACACATGGATGTGGAAATTCTACAGCATGATTGGCTACCACCTGCCTGACAGAGGCTAAGGCCTAATCTCTGCCTTCTGTACTGGTGATACAGGAGTATTTTATTAACTCACTGCACCATAAATACCACTACAGACTGTTTTCAAGGCTTTGCTGTTCTACAGACATTGCCCCCTTATGACATACACATATTTCTATAGATACTTCTAATAAGAGTCCAGTCGAATGTGCAATGAAATCCAAGTATTCCAAAGCCTCAAATAAAATGTCTAAGAATCAGTTCAGAGGATGTGACAGGAAGAAAGCTTTATGCCCCATGGGTGCTGAAAGCCTTTTTCCCAGTACATCATAGTATAAATACACATATTAAGAGAGCCATTAAAAAAAGCCTCTTTAAACATTTGCTAGTGTTGCTGAAATAGTCTGCAATTCCTTTTCCAGTCTTGCTTTTAATGATCCTGCCCAAGGAAACCACCAGCAGCTAAGAAACATTCTTCTCTCCAGCTACCACCACGCAGGAGGTGAATCCGCCATTCCTCCTCAGTACTCTTCTGGCTCCAAGATCCTTACTAGAGCCATTAGTGTTCCTTTTTTTAAAAAAAACAACAACACTCCTTTCCCTCGGAAAAGTTAATCCCTCCATATGTCCCTAATGGAGAGCAATATACATGCTAGAGGCGTGCTTTACCACTCCCACAATTCCAAGTGCAATTCTGACTGGCACCACACCATTAATCTTAATTTTAATTGTAAAATAATATTGGTTGGGAATATTATTTCCAATAACTAAATATGTATGAATTGTTTTGTTCTTATTTATTCCAGAATCTCGAGAATACAAACAGCATCAAGTGCCTATGAGCTGGGAGTAATCTGACATAACCCAAAAATTAATTTTTAGGATTCTATGTAGCTATCAATCCAGCAAGCGTGAGAAGACTCCAACTGCAGGTCAAGCAGGAAGGATCAGCACCAAGGAATAGAAAGAAAGAATCCAGAACTACTTAGGAATCAGAGTTCAGGCCCAATATCCTAGTATTCACTCTAAGTGAAGTCCAGCAGGGTCAGGAATACAATCTATCCTAGCAACTCCTCCTGCAGACTCACTGAAGGCTATCAGGTCTAGAAGGAACCTTGTCTGCTGAAGGATTGTCACACAAGACCTGTAAGGGCTGGGGAAGGCAGAGAGTGGAATTCTCAAACCACTGAGAATAGCTTAAAGAACATCCTTCCAACACAGATACACCCCGCATATAAAGAGGCCCTGCCTAGGTATTTATACTATGTGCATCAGAGTGGTACCTGAGTACTTCCAGAGCATATAAGCACCTCCTGAGAAAAAGATGGTTACGTCTCCTTTAAATAACGACTGGCCTGTCCGCTACCCTGTAAATATTTAAAAAGGGAGCCAATCTGGCCTAAGAACAGAGAAGAGGGGAAAGGAATCTGCTCTCCCGCTGCCCAAAGCCTAGTTGGAGCAGGCATGGTTTACAGAAAGAAGCTGACTCCTTCGGCAATTACAGAAGCACACAGAAGCCATCAAGCACTGCCTCAGAAAAGAGGCCTAGGAAGAATTGGGGGAAAACAAGGGTCTGTAGTAAGAAAGGAAATTGAGAAAACTAGCTACCACATAACTCCTTAAGGTAAAAAGTAAACAGGTTGTATTGAACAAGGCAACAACTTAGTATTGTTGTGTGGTTTTGGCCAAAACACAACCCAGAGAGTAATGTGGGAAATACCTCAGCTGGGCCAACACTCTTAACTGATGAAAGAAATGAAGGCATTTAGGCCTGTCAAGGAAATTACAAAAAATAAAGTAAACCTAAATAGTTCCAGCTATAGCTAAGTAACCTTTGTGCTAGATATGCCAGGTGGTTAAGGCAAGTGGCAGTTTCCTCCCCTTAGAATGCCCTAGAATATTTCTCAGGGAGTAAAGTCTTGGCCCACAAAGGCAACAGAGGAGGGGAGGAAAATTTATCCTGGGAACCACAAGGTTTTCAGCTAGACAAACATACACACATACATTTACATATACACACAGTGCACAATCCATCGCTGCCTCAGAATAAGAGTCTAATTTACCATAAGGTCCTGTTAAGTTACTATGTACACACCATACATTATATAATATCGATGAAGATTAGTAATATTCTGTAATCTAATGAGTTACAGTGACTTCTACTCTCAATATCTAATGGGTGTTCATTTTAAGTCATTGATAGAGAAGCCATGCACCCCAGTAGCTGGATCTCTCAGGAATCTCATTTCCCTTCAGGTGGATTCTCCAAAAGCTCCAACGTAATGTAGTAGCAAGAAACCCAAACTGCCACATAGCACCAGAGGTCAGCCTGGATGACTGGAGGAGGGATAAAAGCCCTGGGGCTAATTCTATTTCTCTTACTCTCTCTAGGAAGCATTTTTGCGTAGCACTGTAGGCTTGACTTAAACTAGAGAAGCTGTTGCTAGCTGGAAGGAAAATGAATCAACCCTAACAAAAAGTAACTTTTGAACATATGCGTGTTTATATATTTGTTGTTCATTAGTTTGTTTCTTTCCTAGTTATTCCCATAGTTTATTATGACCAATTTTAGATGTTTCTGATCCAGGTGGCAAAGACTAACCGTAGCAAGATATTTTTGTTTTCTGCATCTCCTTCCAATATCTGCCTATCCTTTTTTAATATATGCTCTTCTCACCACAATCTGTCACGAGAACATTTATGTCAGAGCACTCTGAGCAAAGGCTTGAGAGCCAGGCACTTTAGGCATTCAAGTTTAAAACTGTGGCCTTAGTGAAACTGAATGAGGCAAGGTTAGCTGTAAATGGGAATAACACTAGTTTTCTGTCTCACATGAGTGTTGTGAGGGTAATTTAGGGAACTTTTGTAAACTGCTTTGAAGATAAAAAGCATTACACAAGTAAATCCCTTAATAAGTAAATCCCTACTGGATGGCATTGGGGTTTACATCTAGTCGGTAATAATGTATTTGTAGTTTTTCTAATAAGAAAAAATTGCTTAGATCCAGCCGACGGTGAAGAATCATTTACTTCTTCTCTACAAACACTCCATTGCTTACTTCCAAGAAGATTTCACAAGGTGGTTGGGTTAGGATAGTACTGATGCCGTACTGGAGGCCCTATTGCTCTAGGGGCCAAAATTCATTGGTGTGATAAGTGGGTGAAACTCCATTCACATTCCTTGATGTGTTCAGAAGGACTTCACAAAACCATACCACCCTTCATTTTTTACTCAAAATTGCTTCTGATAAAAGATTTAAGTAACAGCTCCACCAGTTATTTATCAACTGTGATAAATGCTACCCTGTTCTCCTCTACTACTACTTTGTTTGCACCCAAAATTAGGAAGTTAAGTTTGTTCAGCACATTTCACTAGTTACAGTTTTCAGACTCATAACAAAAAACATAGGGCAAATATTCCAAACTAATCCTGTGTCAAACCTGCTGAAGATTCAGAGGGGCAGATCCTCCTCTGGTGTAAACTGTCATAGCTCCATTGACTTTACAGCAGCGGAGGATCTACCTCGGAATGGCTTACAAAGATATCTTCGCCAGGCAATGGAAGTTGTGTACGCATGTGTATCTGAGGACTGTGGGCTTCGAAACAGTACCACTTAAAGCACCCTAGGGAACTCATGGGGTACACCAACAGGGTCTACACAGACCAATTCATATGCAACCTGTGACTGCGCTTTAGAAATCACACCCCCATAGTGCACATTGCCCCATCATGTAGACGAGTTTTTACTTGCACAGCCCTATGGATTTCAGTGTGACTACTCATGTAAAGGTTTGCAAGATGAAGCCCAAGCAACATCATCATTGCTATGAGGACATATGTCCTGCAGTGACTAGGCATGAATGGACTAAGTTAAGTGAGCTATAACTGAACTGGCCTACCTTTTGTGGGTTTATGTCCCATTTTAATAACTCTGTGATCTATAAAATATTAATCTTGTTTCAGTTTTTTTCCCAAGAGTCATGAAAACTGACAATATCAAACAGCTCAGACATTTGTACCAAGACACATTATAAATGCATATAGGTTTGCCTCTACCATTCATGCAGAAGAGACACTTCCCCAAGGCAAAAAAACATTGAGACAGGAGTAGTCAGTAGACAGACCATGGGTCAAATCCAGACCACCAGATGCTTTTGAATGGACCCCAAAATCTTTTTATTTACTTAGTATTATTATTGTTTTTATTTTCTAAATTATTTTCTCTGGAGTCTGGACCTTGACCAAGAAATCTGGACCTTGACAAAAAATAACTGATGACTACTGCATTAGGAGCAGCAAAATGTCACACTCTTATTGTGCAACTGACTACAGGCTGGGAGGAGAGGACATCTTCCCATTTACCTGAGGCTGCAAAAATTCTAGAGCAGACACTGGATTGGACTAAACCATCATAGCAACCTGCTGTCTCTTGGCTTAAACTCAGATTATAAACTCTTTTGGGTAGGGACCAACATTGCCGAGCATAACAGGGCCCCCTAGCCTTTAGGCAGTATCGCAACACAGAGAGTAGCAATGATAATAATCCAAGATCTAGATTCTACATAGTCAAAGGAATTTAAATGTTACTACTGTTATCCACATGCACAAAGTTCTTGCAGAGTCCTCAAACTATTACTGCTCTAGTCCTTTCAGAACTAAATGGCAGCAGTTTGCAATCTTCATAGTTTAATTACTGTTCTGAAGTGTGATTTGAAAACCATATGCCACTGGGGAAGGAGATTTTCATTAAAAGTACAGCATTCTCTTCATAATTTATTCACATAGGAACCCCCAGTAGACTTGAAATGTTGTACTTCAGGTTTTTGGTTTGTTCTACATTTAGGAACTTTTTACTGTTACCAACAAATTAACAAGTTTCACAGTAACAGCCGTGTTAGTCTGTATTCGCAAAAAGAAAAGGAGTACTTGTGGCACCTTAGAGACTAACCAATTTATTTGAGCATGAGCTTTCATGAGCTACAGCTCACTTCATCGGATGCATACCGTGGAAACTGCAGCAGACATTATATACACACAGAGATCATGAAACAATACCTCCTCCCACCCCACTGTCCTGCTGGTAATAGCTTATCTAAAGTGATCATCAAGTTGGGCCATTTCCAGCACAAATCCAGGTTTTCTCACCCTCCACGCCCCCACACACAAACTCACTCTCCTGCTGGTAATAGCCCATCCTTTTGAGCATGAGCTTTCGTGAGCTACAGCTCACTTCATCGGATGCATACCGTGGAAACTGCAGCAGACATTATATACACACAGAGATCATGAAACTGGGCTATTACCAGCAGGAGAGTGAGTTTGTGTGGGGGGTGGGGTGGAGGGTGAGAAAACCTGGATTTGTGCTGGAAATGGCCCAACTTGATGATCACTTTAGATAAGCTATTACCAGCAGGACAGTGGGGTGGGAGGATCTCTGTTTCATGATCTCTGTGTGTGTGTATATAATGTCTGCTGCAGTTTCCACGGTATGCATCCAATGAAGTGAGCTGTAGCTCACGAAAGCTCATGCTCAAATAAATTGGTTAGTCTCTAAGGTGCCACAAGTACTCCTTTTCTTTTAACAAATTAAATTTCATAATCAGGCCATCTTTAATCAATTATGTAGCCATGTAAATTGTCACACAGTGGTCCATCTTTTTAGATTTACCATACAATTTTACTCCACAAGGCAAATGCAATTACCCACTTTGCACACTTTTTTGCAGACACCATTTGAAAATTCACAGCACTAAATCTCATTATTGTTATAAATGAACCTGGCCTCTAATTAACTAGCTAAACCAGCACTTGTTAAACTATGGCCTGTGATCTACCACAGTGCACGGAGCCATTCCTTTGTGGTCCACAGAATGAAACATCTTTGGGACCTGAGGACTGGGATCCTGGAAAGAAGGTGGTCTGCAGGATTACTTATGACGTTGAGAATGAAACTGGAGTACCATAAACCTACATTATGAAGTGGCCCAGAGTCTCTCTTATATCAAGATATGCTTAGTGCTGGAGGGGAGCAGATCCAGGACACTGGGGGCTAGGTATGCCTCCCTAATTCCCAAACTGCCCTTACTCCTGGGGGAATTCTGTGCCATTCTGCGCACAATTCATGTGCCATGCATATTTTTATTTTTTTCCTCAGAAAATAACTTCTGCTGGAAAGTTGCCACCTTTTGCCCATCAGAGGGCGCTGTGGTGATAGAACAGAGCAACCGCTCCCAGCCAGCCCCAGCTATCACAGGGAAGAGAAAGAGCCTGCAGTGCCTTCTCATCGCAGTGCCTTCTCATCACAGTGCCTGTCAGGCCAGGTCAAGAGACAGACAGCATGGGACACATGGGGATGCTGGGGGGTCACAGACAGGTTCATAATGGCTAGTGGGGGAGGACAGACTGGAGTAGGGGCTAAATGGGAGTGGAGATGCAGGGCCATAGGAGGGAGAGAAAGGGGGTGCAGGGCCACATGGGGCTGGGGGAGGGGGTGCAGGCCAGAGGGTGCAGGGACACATGGAGATGAGGGGAGGGGCCTGGCTGAAGAGGTGCAGGGACACATGGGGGCAGCGGATGCAGGGCTACATGGGGGAAGGGGGAGGACTGAGTGGGGGCACAGAAACACATAATGACGTTGGGGTGCAGAAACACATGGGGATGGGAAAGTGGGTGGGTCTGAGTGGGGGTGGAGACACACATGGGGACAGGGGGTGCAAGGACACATGGGGACAGGGGCAAATGTGACTGACTGAATGGGAGAGGCTAGGGATCAGCCAGGGTTTGCAGGAGGGAAGTTCCCTAACAATCACTCCCCACTGCCCCAAAAAAACCTGTTCCAGACTTTTCCCACCCAAAACCCAACAACCCTCCAAGTTCACACCCAAGCTCCTTCCCAGCAATTACTTCCCTCTCCCTCAGCTCCTCCGTTACCCCTGACTCACCCAAGCCTTTGCACTGCTTCTGAGTGGTGCAGGAAATATAGTTCTGTATTGTAGTTTAAATGAATTATTACTCTGAGTTCTCTATTAATATGCCTGTGAGGAATCTGTTTGTCAAAAAAACATTTCCTGAATCTATTTTCTTGTCTGTATTGTTACAGACACACTTGCTGACAGGTATTTTGAAATAAATTACCAAAATAATTGAAACTGGTGTGATTATATTGTGTTATTTTGACAAATAAAATACGCAGAATTTTGCAGAATTTTAAAATATTGTGCACACAATTTTTAATTTTTTGGCACAGCGTTCCCCCAGGAGTATACTCTGGCATCAATGAGGGAAGTTTAGAGGCCACTCTCAGACCACCAGGCTACGGTTCCTACAAAACCATATACTACTTGGGAAAGGTTGCTGCATCCCCAACACTCTTATTCCACCTGCTTTATGGCAATTGGACGTTCCCCTCCAAGGGAATTCTCAGCAAGCCAACTGTGGTTTGTGCCACTCAAGCAACAAAGGAGATGGAACTAGGGCTGAAAGTGTAGCCTAGTGTTTATAATTTTTTTTTATTATTTTTTTTGTACAACAGGCCAGCAGTTAGACTCAGTAGAGTTTTATGTAAGAAAAGGTCTGTTCCACTTATAAAATATACAGGGAGTGACAGATTTACGGGTCATTTCTTAAAGGCTCATGAGTAAAACATCATGATGTGGCTATTTTGAATCCATGTTAAATCCATGTTCAAATTCCTCACCACATTTAATTTCCAACCTGAGAAGAGTGAAAGACAGATAAGCACTGGAATAAATTGCCTAGGGAAGTTGTGGAATCTCCATAATTGGAAATTTAAATTTTAAGAGTTAGACAAACAGTGGGGGAGGTTTAGATTGGATATTAGGAAAAACTTTTTCACTAAGAGGGTGGTGAAACACTGGAATGCGTTACCTAGGGAGGTGGTAGAATCTCCTTCCTTAGAGGTTTTTAAGGTCAGGCTTGACAAAGCCCTGGCTGGGATGATTTAACTGGGAATTGGTCCTGCTTCGAGCAGGGAGTTGGACTAGATGACCTTCTGGGGTCCCTTCCAACCCTGATATTCTATGATTCTACGATATGTTTCATAGAATCACAGGGTTAGAAGGGACTGCAAGTGTTATCTGGTCTAAACTATCCAAGACAGATGACTATCAGCCTCCTTTTGAAAACCTCCAGTGAAGAAGCTTTCACAACCTCCCGAGGCAGTCTGTTCCATTGTCCTACTGTTCTGACAGTTAGTAGGTTTTTTCCTGATATTTTATCTAAATCTGCTATGCTGTAGTTTGAACACATTGCCTCTTCTCCTGCCCTCTGTGGCAAAAGAGAACAACTTTTCTCCATCTTTTTATGGTAGCCTTTCAAGTATCTAAAAACCACTATCATATCCTCCTCCCCTTAATCTCTTCTTTTCCAAACTAAGCATACCCAGTTCCTTCAGCCCTTACTCATATGGCTTGCATTCCATCCCTTTGATCAACTTTGTCATAAAATCACAGAACTGGAAGGGACCTCGAGAGGTCATCTAGTCCAGTCCCCAGCATTCCAGGCAGGACTAAGTATTATCTAGACCATCCCTGACTGGTGTTTGTCTAACTCTTAAAATTTAAATTTCCAATTATGGAGATTCCACAACTTCCCTAGGCAATTTATTCCAGTGCTTAACCACTCTGACAGTTAGGAAGTTTTTCCTAATGTCCAACCTAAACCTCCCTTGCTGCAATTTAAGCCCACTGCTTCTTGTCCTAGCCTCCGAGTTTAAGAAGAACAATTTTTCTCCCTCCTCCTTGTAATCACCTTTTATGTACTTGAAACCTGTTGTCAGTCTTCTCTTTTCCAGACTAAACAAACCCAATTTTTTCAGTCTTCCCTCAGAGGTCATGTTTTCTAGACCTTTAATCATTTTTGTTGCTTTTCTCTGGACTTTCTCCAATTTATCTACATCTTTCCTCACATGTGGCATGCAGAACTGGATACAATACTCCAGTTGAGGCCTAATACGCATGGAGTAGAGCGGAAGAACTACTTCTCGTGTCTTACTTATAACACTCCTGCTAATATATCCCAGAATGATGTTCGTTTTTTTTGCAACAGTGTTACACTGCTGACTCATATTTAGCCCTTTGTCCGCTCACCTCTGGATCCTTTCCAGTTTCTCTACATCCTTTCTATACATTGGTGACCAAAATTGGACACAGGGCTCCAGTACTCCAGTTGAGGGCTAACCAGCGCCAAGTAAAGCAGTACTATCGCCTCCTGTGACTTGCATGCTATGCCTTTGTTAATGCAACCTAAAATTGCATTTCCTTTTTAGCAACAACATCACATTGTTGACTCATGTTGAGGTTGTAATCCATCACAACTCCCAGATCCTTCTTGTGCATTTGGTTTTTCTTCCCTATGTGTTCCACCTTACATTTGTCTTTGTTGAATTTCATTTTGTTGACTATAGCCCAGTTCTCTAATTTATCAAGATCCCTCTGAATTTTAGTTCTATCCTCAAAGTATTGGCAACCACCCCCATAGCTTTGTGTCATCGGCAAATTTGATCAGTGCGCTCTCTATGCCTACATTCAGGTCATTAATACAGATATTAAAAACCATCAGACCCAGAACAGACCCCTGTGGAACCCCACTTGAAACCTCCCTCCAATTCAGCATGAATCCATTAATAGTTCCTCTTTGTTGGCGGTTGTTTAACCAATTATGTATCCACTTAATTGATAGTTCTGCCGAGCCCGCATTTCTCCAGCTTACTTATCACAGTGTCATGTGGGACTGTGACAAAAGCCTTGTTGAAACCCAAGTATATTATGTCCACTCCATTCCCCCATCCACCAAATCAATTACCCTTTCCTCACTATCAAATCAGAAACTCCTTTTCTCACTATCATTATTGTTCTTTTTTTCACCTGAGTGCCCTGGGTAATACAGCATATCTTTACCTCACCATCCCTTTCCAATCCATTTTGCTTGTCAGCTGTGACAGAAATTGGCAAACACTTTCCCACCAGGTTTTCAGTTCTTTGCCCAGTGCTACCAAACTGCAGGCCCAGAAGCCCCAAACTTTTGGAACCCCACCAAATAAAGGGCAAGCTATACATATGGCATACTTACTGTTCATGTTCAGTGCCATCTGGTGTGGTTTATAAGCTGCTGTGTGCTGACAAAGTCACTGGTAATCAGCACTATTTTGTCTTTTCCTTACTGCCAGCCATTTGGGGCAGGTGAACAAGGGAAGATGGTATAGGGAATCTTGGACCTTGCAGCAAGAGATGGGATGACCCAATCAACAAGATATGCAGGGGTTTCAGATTTGTCTGAACCAGCCCTGCCTGAGGGTTAGCATCCAGCCAGCAACTCTTACCCTTAGGCATAGTGACTCAGAAATATGCAAACTGTACAATGAGGTAATTATAGGTCTCCAGATGAATTTGGTAATAAAGGGATCCCAATTTAGTTCTAGATGAAGTTCAAGTGACACCACTCAAGCAATCTACAACACCCTCATGCTGGCAAGGTTTCTTTACCTTCTGGGATTACACATAACTAAAGCATACAAACTTGTCATCAGCTATACAGCCTGGTGGCATCATGCCTGTGACTCAGACCATCTGTGTCAATGACGACTGAGAACAGAACTGATGTTTGTAAAGTCAGTTAACTGGCAGCTCCTGATCAAAGCTACTGACAAATGCTAGTTCTGTCCACTGCTGCTGAAGCACATAGCCAAAGAGTTCCATTTGCCAGGTGATGCTAATTAAAGTGTATGACTTCATCAGATCAAAAGTGCTTGATCTGCAAATACGATCACTTCCAACACATTAAGCATTAGAATTAGAGTTGCCAAAGCTATTTTATTATGGAATTATGTCAAGGGATATTCAGGTTTAGGTTGACATGAACAACTACATGCAGTAATAACTACCTTTTAATAGTCTATACAGTGAAAGATCCCATACAACCATTTCGAAGCCTTTAATCCCAAGGTTTAAATTAAACATGCAGAGAAGACAAGATTTTTCTAATATGTGTGGGAAATAAGCTGTCTCACTTCATCTGCACAAGTGTATATATGTACATATATAATGTAAATTTACGTAACATTTTACAGCACAACTGTGCATACAGATCTAATGCAGCAGTCCATCCCTATTTAGCAAAGCATTTAAGCATATGCTTCCTTTTAAGCATATGCTTAAGTACTTTACTGTATGGGGAATACAGATCACATGATGGTACAATATAGTATAAATGTTTTATTGGCATGAATTTGGGGTGGCTGTGTTAGTTACAAGGGGTGAATCCATGGATGAGCTGAAATGGTCATCTTAAGTGCCAATAAAATGTTATGTCACCCCACCCTAACCTGTAGTCTGTATATGTCACATAAGTTACAGAAAATCTATTTTAGAAGTTCTAAATTTTAATTTTCCATACATAAAAATGTCAACCCTTTAAAATTCAGTCTCTTGGGATTTTGCAAGTGCAATTCCATTAGAAATTCAGGAATCTTCCCCTTCCAAAGTTTGAAGCTATGCAGAGGTTTGAATGTTAGAAATAGTTCCTGGCAGAAATAGAATAATGGGTAGAGTTGATGGTGAGCCAGTCAAAGGTGCCTAATGCATAACGTTCATCATATCATGGCAACTCACCAAATGGCTCACCAATCTGGCATATGGATACATAAGTAGTGTATCTCTAAACTACAGATATTTGATATGCTATCACTATAGTAAAAAATAAATCAGTGTAGGGTTAGGTATGTTTTCTTTTGTGTACATGCCTTTCCTAAAATTTGAATCAATGCCTATATCAGGGATGGCCAACCTGTGGCTCCTGAGCCGCATGTGGCTCTTCAGAGGTTAATATGTGGCTCCTTACTTAGGCACTGATTCCGGGGCTGGAGCTATAGATGCTAACCTTCCAGTGTGCTGGGGGTGCTCACTGCTCAACCCCCTGCTCTGCCCCAAGCCCTGCCCCCACTCCATCCCTTCCCCCAAGGTCCCTGGCCCTTCCCCTGAGCCTGCCATGCCTTTGCTCCTCCCCGCTCCCCCCACATAGCCTCCTGCACACATAAAACAGCTGACTGCGGTGGGCGGGGGGAGTAGGTGCTGATTGGTGGGATCTGCCGGCAGGGAGGAGGCACTAGGGGGTGGGGAGCGCATGCAGGGCTGCTGACGTATTACTGTGGCTCTCTGGCAATGTATATTGGTAAATTCTAGCTCATTCTCAGGCTCAGGATGGCCACCCCTGGCCTATAATATCTGTCTCAGTATATAGATAAGTCAAGAGAGACCTAGATTTAGAGATTACAAACATGTTAAGTACCACTTTAGTTATTTTTATTATTCTTTATTTAAATTCAAATTCTCAAATGCTAAAGAATAGGCAAGTGCACATATAGATTCACCCTCTCTGTTCTTTGTTCTTCAAATGTCTTAAATTTCTTGGGAAAAGTGAACAGGAGAAATGATAGTGAGATTCTCCAAATGGCCATTGGAAAGTTATTTTAGGAGTATTTTGAACAAAAAATACCAATGACTGTCAAATCCTAAAAAGAAAAGGAGGACTTGTGGCACCTTAGAGACTAACAAATTTATTTGAGTATAAGCTTTTTGTGAGCTACAGCTCACTTCATCGGATGCATGCAGTGGAAAATACAGTGGGGAGATTTTATATACACAGAGAACATGAAACAATGGGTGTTACCATACACACTGTAACGAGAGTGATCAGGTAAGGTGAGCTATTACCAGCAGGAGAGAAACTCCCTGAAAACGCACAAGAACAAATCCGCACAGACACACCCCTAAAACACCAAGCAGAGGTATTCTATCTGCTACCCAAGATCCATAAACCTGGAAATCCTGGACACCCCATCATCTCAGGCATTGGCACCCTGACAGCAGGATTGTCTGGCTATGTAGATTCCCTCCTCAGGCCTACGCTACCAGCACTCCAGCTAACTTCGAGTCACCACTGACTTCCTCAGGAAACTACAATCCATCGGTGATCTTCCAGAAAACAACATCCTGGCCACTATGGATGTAGAAGCCCTCTACACCAACATTCCACACAAATATGGACTACAAGCCATCAGGAACAGTATCCCCGATAATGTCACGGCAAACCTGTGGCTGAACTTTGTGACTTTGTCCTCACCCATAACTATTTCACATTTGGGGAAAATGTATACCTTCAAATCAGCGGCACTACTATGGGTACCCGCATGGCCCCACAGTATGCCAACATTTTTATGGCTGACTTAGAACAACGCTTCCTCAGCTCTCGTCCCCTAATGCCCCTACTCTACTTGCGCTACACTGATGACATCATCATTATCTGGACCCATGGAAAAGAAGCCCTTGAGGAATTCCACCATGATTTCAACAATTTCCATCCCACCATCAACCTCAGCCTGGACCAGTCCACACAAGAGATCCACTTCCTGGACACTACAGTGCTAATAAGCAATGGTCACATAAACACCACCCTATACAGGAAACCTACTGACCACTATACTTACCTACATGCCTCAAGCTTTCATCCAGACCACACCACACGATCCACTGTCTACAGCCAAGCTCTACGATACAATCACATTTGCTCCAACCCCCCAGACAGAGACAAACACCTACAAGATCTCTATCAAGCATTCTTACAACTACAATACCCACCTGCTGAAGTGAAGAAACAGATTGACAGAGCCAGAAGAGTACCCAGAAGTTACCTACTACAGGACAGGCCCAACAAAGAAAATATCAGAACGCCACTAGCCATCACCTTCAGCCCCCAACTAAAACCTCTCCAGTGCATCATCAAGGATCTACAACCTATCCTGAAGGACGACCCATCACTCTCACAGATCTTGGGAGACAGGCCAGTCCTTGCTTACAGACAGCCCCCCAACCTGAAGCAAATACTCACCAGCAACCACACACCACACAACAAAAATACTAACCCAGGAACCTATCCTTGCAATAAAGCCCATTGCCAACTCTGTCCACATATCTATTGAGGGGACACCATCATAGGGCCTAATTACACCAGCCACATTATCAGATGCTCGTTCACCTGCACATCTACCATTCTGATATATGCCATCATGTAGCAGCAATGCCCCTCTGCCATGTACATTAGCTAAACCGGACAGTCTCTGTGTAAAGAATAAATGGACACAAATCAGACGTCAAGAATTGTAACATTCAAAAACCAGTCGGAGAACACTTCAATCTCTCTGGTCACTCGATTACAGACCTAAAAGTGGCAATTCTTCGACAAAAAAACTTCAAAAACAGACTCCAACGAGAGACTGCTGAATGGAATTAATTTGCAAACTGGACACCATTAACTTAGGCTTAAATAAAGACTGGGAGTGGATGTGTCATTACACAAAGTAAAACTATTTCCCCATGTTTATTTCCCCCCCATACTGTTCCTCATGCATTCTTGTCAACAGCTGGAAATGGCCCACCTTGATTATCACTACAAAAGTTTTTTTTTCTCTCCTGCTGGTAATAGCTCGCCTTACCTGATCACTCTCGTTACAGTGTGTATGGTAACACCCACTGTTTCATGTTCTCTGTGTATATAAAATCGCCCCACTGTATTTTCCACTGAATGCATCCGATGAAGTGAGCTGTAGCTCACGAAAGCTTATGCTCAAATAAATTTGTTAGTCTCTAAGGTGCAACAGGTACTCCTTTTCTTTTTGTGGATACAGACTAACACGGCTGCTACTCTGAAACCTGTCAAATCCTAGACAACTTAATAAAAAATTAATTAGAAAAATCAGAAGGTATGTCTTAAAAATCTTCAGGACATGCACAAGTTAATCCTCTCATTGGGAAAAGCATTGGGAAAAGAGGGAATCGCTTTCAAAGAGGCCTTTAGTACAGCTAGCATGGAGGAGGTACAAAATGCTAGTCTCTTTGTACTTCATATTCAAACTCCCAACAATTTCAGGCAACTCTGCATCCTACATGTCCTGAAATGGCCTTTTCTCTCATTCCCTCATCTTTCCACAGCCAGGCCAAGACTCCTTGTGACTCTGATTCCCTGTGATGCCCAGATGCTAAGGCAATGTTATTTTAACTTTCTGATGACAGATACACACATACGCAGTTTCTTTATTGAACTTTATGATTTGTAAAGAGTGTATTTCTGATTGCAGCACCTCTATGCTTCCTCTCTGTAGTTTCCTATGGGACAGATTTGGAATCCCCTACCTCGGCAAGACTTCCACCGAGAGTTCCTGCAGCCCTTATAAAGGCACAAATCCTGGTGCACTCTGTGGAAGTTTTGCCTGTTTGGCAGCTGTAAGTTCTAGCCTTCTCTGCTGAAGAGCTTTGGCTGGATTTGGTTTCCGCTCCTTGCAAGCTACTCTAACTTTTAACCTCATCTTTAGTAGTGTCTTTCATTACAGACATCTTCCACCAGTAGGCAGGATTAACTGCTTTTCACTCAGCTGCACTGACAAGACGTGAAATAAAATATAAGTTAATAGCTTTTTGCCTATTTTTTCAGAGTAGCACATTATACTGTAATTTTTTGTTGAGCAGAAAAGTCACTCACTCACTTCATTTTATGCCATATTAAATTGAATACACATGGGGCAAAATTCAGGCCCTAAGCATTATCAAGCACAGACATAAGCACACAATTCTTTAAAAGCAACATAGCCTGTATTCAGACCATTCCTATCCAATCTCCCCCACACCTCCTCCTTACTCCACAAATTATTTCTGCTGTGAGTCACACATGCAATACGAAGACCAGGGCATGCATGCTAAAACCCAGACATCAGGCCTAGCCACTTTATTCTCCTCCATGCCTCCAGCTATGGAGGACCTGAAGAGTAATACAACTACCGGTTACTCCTGTGGGAATTCTGTGTCAAAAAATTAAAAATTCTGAGCCCCAAAATTAAAAATTCTACACTCAATATTTTAAAATTCTGAAAAATTCTGCATATTTTATTCATCAAAATGACACAATATAATCACGCGAGTTTCAATTATTTTGGTAATTTATTTCAAAATACTTGTCTGCAAGTATTTCTGTAACAATACAGACAACAAAAGAGATTCAGAAACTGCTTTTGACAAATAGATTCCTTACTAGATATATTAATACAGAACTTTGAGTAATAATTGAAAATACAATACACAAAGGTATTTCCCATACCACTCAGAAGCAGTGAAAAGTCTTGCGGGAATCAGAGGTAATGGAGGAGCTGAGGCAGAGGGAAGAAATTGCTGGGCAGAAGCCTTGGAGTGAAGCTGAAGGGTTGCTGTGTGTGGGTGGGAGAAGTATGGAAGGCGTTTTTTTGTGGGGGAGGAGGGATTATTAGGGATTTGGGGCAGGGCCGGCTCTACAGTTTTTGCTGCCCCAAGCAGTGAAAAAAACTGCCACCGCGAATGGCAAAGGAAGAAGCTGCCGCTGAACTGCCGCCGTGGCCGGAGGAACTGCCGCCCCTTTCTTGGAACGCTGGTGCCTGGAGCCGGCCCTGATTTGGGGAGCCTCCCCCATGCAGATCCTGGCTCACCCCTAACCTCTCCCATTTAGCCAGGCATATCTGCACATTCCCCATGTGGCCCTGAACCCCCACTCCCATTCAGTCTCTGGCTCAATGATCTCACCCCACTACTTGCTGTGCCCCCACCCCAGTCTGTCCCCGCCACAAGCCCTTCTGAACCACAGTTTTTGTGACCCCCTTGCCCCAGCAGCCCCATGTGCCCTGCTCTGTCCGTCCCTCCCATATCCCATGCCTCCTCACCTGGCCTGTGGGCAGGGCACTGTGAGGAAGGCAGTCTCCGCCCCTTCCTCTCCACAAATGGCTGCTCTGGCCCATGAGCCAGCTACCCTCTCAGCACCACATCAGCCCCTGGTGAGCAAAAGGTGTCATTGCAGTGTGACCCTCTCTCTTCGCCTCCTCGTCAGAATCAACTATTCTGGGGGGGAGGGGGGAATCTGGGAGGGGGCATTAATTCTGTGCTTGCAAAGGAACACAGAATTCCCGCAAGAGTATACAGGTGAGGGGAGCCAGCCCAAACTGTATCCTGTGGTTGCCCTCCAGGCATATGCTTTACTTACACTGAGGTTTGAACTTGAACCATGAAAGAATTTTGTTTAATTCTTCGATGTAATAATTTATTATCCAAACTGTGAAGAAAAGAGAATGAGAGGGGATGAAGGAGAAATTATGCACATAAAACAAAACCTCATTGCCATGTAGCGTAAATGGAGTATATAATATTATTGGCCAGCCCACACGGCCTGGTGGTGAAGAACTGAAAGTCCTCAGATCCCCTTACAGACAACGGACTAGTGTAAGAGGACCACCAGCCATGCCTCTTCCTATATTTCAGAGCCCGCCTGCCCCCCACCCAACTACCTCCAAAAAACAAAAAGGGCTGGGGTGAATTTCATTCCTAACCAAATAACAGTCCTTATAGCCAACCTTTAGACACACATCCCAGTGAAATAAAGCACATGCAGAACAGCTTCCTTGATTTAGGTCCAATACCCACAGATCATAAATTGCTGCTTCCTGCAGCTAAGAGTCCAGGTGGTCAACACAGTTTGTACTGTGGTTACAATCTCTGGGAATTGGTATAATGCTTCCCACTTTACAATTCTCAAGCTCCTCCTGTCCCCTCCCTGGGCCTGTTTCAGGAGACAACTAGAGCACAGCTCCTGTCCCTTCTTAGGAAATGCGAGTGAAGTGTTGCTCCCTTTGGGAGCCTCTACTTCCTTTTTATGCCTTTCCCAATTTAGGAGGCACAGCTGTCGGTTCCACCTCCCAGAAGCCTAACACGCCACATTTGCCAGCTCTTCTCTCCAGGTCTGGCTGCTGAAGTAGTGTTTAAAGATTTGCTTCCTCCTTTCTGCCCAATGAAAGGTTTAACCCCATCCTGATTCACACATGGATGGGGTACATACACCAGATTTACAGATTTATGTGAAATCAGATGCTGAACGAACAGGAACTGATAGCGCTCAGCACCTGGCAGGATTGGGCTCTGCATCACTTGTCATTGTTCTTAATAAATTACTTTTCAACTCTTGTAATTCAGAAATAAAATATTTATGTATCTCAATTAGCAAAGTACAAACAAGGCATGCCAACCAGTGTCAAATAGAATAAATGTGCAAATTCCAGGAAAGGCACGTGCAGCACTTAGACAACACACAAACCCAACAAAGGCTGATTTGTAGTTAGTTACAGTAATAAATGCCA
Organism: Lepidochelys kempii; assembly: GCF_965140285.1. Classification (NCBI taxonomy): domain Eukaryota; kingdom Metazoa; phylum Chordata; order Testudines; family Cheloniidae; genus Lepidochelys; species Lepidochelys kempii. The sequence continues at coordinate 175,681,851 of NC_136382.1, read as the reverse complement.
AGGCATAAACTCTAAATAAATTGCCCTGTGGAAGAATTCAAGACACAGTTCTGTAATTAAGCCACAATGCTCACTACGTAGTCATACAATAGATGCTTCTAAAAGTTTTAGTGCTTTGTGATGCAGATATGTTACAAACCTAAACTTATTCAACCAGTTTACTGGTATGATAGATTCATCTTTAAGCAGTTTTTAAAAATACAGTCTTGACAAAACAGATAGTGAGAAATACATTGACAGCATTATCAAGGTACAATATTGAATTACAGCATCACTTAGTGTTCTTTTAAGAGCCAAGTAAATAAATAAAACAAATGATTTGCCATCCTGGGTCCATTTCTTCTCTAACGTATAGTGGTTTTACATCCATTCAACTTTTTTGACTTCAGTTGACTTCCACTTTCCATTGGTCTATGAGTAAGTGGAGAAACAGGTCCCTGATCTTGAATCTTGCTTTATCCTTGTTAACTGCTTCATGCTGTTGCTTCCTTTTTGTATCATAGACACAAGGCATTAAGAACCTTATGCTACCCTTCATTCACATGAGCAGCTACCATTGGCGTTAATGGGAGATCTGCCAGACACAGATGATGGCTCTTAATTCAGTCTCAGTAAGGCTCCCCATTTCTGTGACACCAAGTTCATCTTAGCTCCACTTACCTAAAAACAGGTGAATGCTGTATCTGCTTTGAGAAAATAAAACTATCCTGCAGCTACAGAAATACAGGGTGTCTATAGTTGGCACCTGCAATATGGTAACTAGGTAGTTTGATTTACAATGCTACCATTTATTTGGATTTTTGCTACAATAAAAGAGCACCATTCAATGTTCTGGGTGCCCTTAGCAAGCTTTTAAATGTACACTACTAAACACACAGGTTCTTCCAAATCAAATCAAATAGTCTAGCAATAAATAACAATTAATCAACCTCGTCACAAAATCGCAACCTCACTCCCACCCATACCTGCCCAACACCCATCTCCTCCAGAAATGGGAGAAGTGGGCATTGCAGTATGCCCTGAAGGCTAGCAAAGCTGGGCTGTTACAAACACCGGGATTGGCGAGCTCCAAACGTCCAGCACCCTAACAGAGAACACTGCCAGATGCTCCCTCTCAAAAGGGAGGTGATCTCCACTCTATTTCAGCCTCTGCACAGTGGACTGAAGACAGTATGTTGCCCATTACGATCATAAAAATGTACCAATATTGTTCTCAAAGCTGCTTTCTTTATAGTTAATAGGAGTTTTGCTATTGGCTTCAACTGGGTCCAGAAAGAATGACAAAATATTCAGGACGAATATGGAAGTACTAAACATCATGTGCCTGTGGGGTCAGGTTTTCAAAAAAGCTCTGAGGTGGATTTTCAAGTACTCTGCATACAAAATTCAAGCCAGGTTTTGAAAAGAGCTCAAACACCCAGTATCTTCTCTTGTGATACTTATAAATTACTGGCCAGTTTGTCAAAATCTCAAATCTTTGATGGCAAAGAGATGAGATTTTGACAAACTGGCCAGTAATTTAGGTGCCTAAATGGGAGTGGAGCTCTACTAAAAAGGTGGCCTATGGGGTAAAAATTCATGTGTTCATACTTGGCACATTTTAGCTAAAGCTCATGCTCTGGCTGTTATTTATTTCAGAAAATATCATGATTAAAACCTCTTCTATTTTTTTCTGTGGTATGTTGCTTTTTACACAGCTGTGAAAGAATGAATTGCAGCAGTGAAGTTCATGCTAAGGATGAGATTTTGAATAGAGGAATTCCTGTTTGCTGAAGGTCATGCGTCAGAAATACCCTTTTCTGTATATCAGGCTTTAGAAGGACAACACCTCACTTCCTGGTCTGGGCAGAATATGTTATAAATTTTCAAAATAATACTGGGATGTGTTCTTAACAGTTCTTTTAAATTACAGATTAAACCATTACAGAAATGGTACAGAACTTCTAACATCCTGTGGCTATTTGCACTCAGACTGAGTGCTTGAGGTTTATGCTGCAGAAAAACTGATTTTTGTGGGGGCAAAGAGACATTTTTTTCCAACATAATCTTCTCCTAGTTATTTTATGTGGAAAGGTGATTTAAATATTAAAATAGAAGTATAAATAATTAGGTTGTTCAATTCAGTACAGGAGCCAGAAAAAAAATTAAATAAAACCAAACAGATTTGTGAGTGTAAGAGAGTGATGACTGCCAAAAAAAATACCATAGAGAAATGGAAAAACAAGGTGTCTTCCTTTAAGCCACTGCAGTGGTTAATCAAAGCTGTCGATGACTATACACACCAGCTAGTGTTGTAAATAAATATGTTTGTACATTTTTAAAATTACCAGTATTTTACCAATAGTTATTTATAACAATATTCTTTGTCAGCCTGAAACTGAACACAGAAACTGCCATACTAGATCAGACAGTGGTCCATCTAGTGAAGCATGCAATGTCCAGTAACAGATATTTCAGAGGAAGATGCAAGAAACCCCCTAGTGGACTATTATGAAAGAACTTCTCCAATTAAGAAGTCTTCCTAACTCCTGTCAGTTCATGACTGGCTTATGTTCTGAAGCATGAATGTTTATAGTATATAAAAATACAGGATAACTAACGTAATTGTGCATACTATCTACATAATTTTTGTAATCCAGTTAAATTCTTGGTCTCAGTGATATCCAGTGGCATTGAGTTCCACAAGTTAACAATGAATTGTGTAAATCCTACCACATGGAAGGACACAGTCATAACATAGTAGTCCCATGGCATAATTCAGTCTTGTGGTATAATTGGGAGTGAACTGTGTTTTAACCACGCTCCTGAATCATGCTGTAGGCATACTAATATCCAAAGGCTAGATGGATGTATGAAAATATGTGCTGTTATGACACATTTTCCCATGAATATTATAAAAGAAAGTACAAAGGCATATCAGAGACATGCATTTCTCTAAGGTGATATTGTAGCTTTTCAGACATTATCCATTAACAAATGTGAGGTCAATATCATGGGCTAAATTGTTCCCTAAGGCTCATTCCTGCCAAAGAAACAACAAACTCTTCAAGTTTCAACTTACACAGTTTCCAACAGACCATTTGGGAGGAGGTTGGCTTTGCCCTCTTCATAGAATAGGACAGCAGTTCACCACCCAAACCTTCAAGTCTCCAGAGAGCCACATGGATTTCAGCACATGTAGTGAGTCTGAAAGGTGGGAACACACTTCTTTTTTCCTCCCTTCCACTCAGGGCTGCAAAGGGTAACATTTATATACAGAAGCAGTATTCTTACCACTTTCTGGTCTTCATAACTTTTGGTGCAAACAGTTCAAAGCAAAAATTTCACACACTTCCCTACTCCATATAATGGTAGCAAATTGCAACCAGACAGACCTTTCACCAGTGTTGATCATTGCAACTGTAAGAGGGATCTGCAGTTCAGAAACACACAATTGCTATTCAGCTAATACTGAACCCCACGCATAAGGGGCGAGATTTTACCACGTTCTTCTAATGGTGCCTGGTTCTGGCTTCAAAACACACAGCAGGGCTCCTAGTCATTTTCTTACCTGAAATTACACCAATCATGTTCCTATCAGGGAACAGCATTATCTGAAGCACATTTATCTTAGTACTAAAAGTCCAAGGACTCAATATGTAATCTGAAAAATTGTTCCACAATGGATTATCTCCATAAGAATTTAGCAGGGAAGTTGCATATCATAAAGAGAAGCCAATAGCATGTACTGGAAAGGCTGCCTATGGAAATATGTTATTAGTAGAGCCCTACGTGGATACAAAATTTGTATCCACATCCGATCCGCAATCCACAAACATGGTCCGCGGATATCCACAGATTTGCAGAGCTCTAGTTATTAGAGTCTTCACAGTGCTGTAGGTCTAGGCTACACAAGGCTTGAATAGACTGTACCAGAACAGCAGCACTCCAGTTCCCCGTTATTGTTTTCTACATTAAATAATTAGGGTGATTCCAAACACTGAATTCCACAGCCCATGATACCATCTATCACTGCAATAATATGCATTAGACTGGAGGTTGCCACGTGCCATATGTCCCAGAACTGCATCACACCCCTGTGTTTTTGCTGGGCTCAGGTAGATCTATTCTAGCTGTGTTATAATACTGTGTGATGGGATACAAGCCTTCTGGACCTTAACAGGGGAACTCCTTGCAACCAGGAACATCCCTCCTTGTTTTCTACATTGGATGCAGTTCCCCCTAGTCCTCCAGAAGATGCCAGCACATACACAGATTATAGACAGCTGTCCCAAAACACAAAGTCTTCTTAATGCTTGTGGACCCTAAGCATTAGGTGGGTGCTGTGGGACCCTGGAGGTGGAAGAGTGGATAAAAGGAATGCCTCTGTTGCTGGAACACAGGGAAGGCAGTGGAGCTATATTACTAAACTAGAGGTCAGCTGACCTTGCACCTAAAAACAACTCTGGAAGGTAACCAGAAAACAGGACTGTCCCTTCTCAGAAGGAGTGCGGAAAGGGAGCCTGAAGGACCTGTTTGATGAAACTTGGAGCACAGAAGCATGAGACAAGGACTTCTTTATAATAAAATACAGTTCCTTTTAAAATTCTTTCTAGTTTATTTTTTATAAGTCATCTGCAGGAAGATAGTCTGTGCTATGAAACTGTGAGTTTGACTTGAGCCACTGGAAACAATAATATACAAATCCCAGGAAAGGTGTTCATTTACCAAACCCCCTATGACTCAGATGTTTTCAGTTGTGCCAAGGCCTTTCACACACTGCTAATTTACCATGGCAAAGCATAGGTGTCATAGTGCAGCCAAAAAAGCAGGTGAGCCATGCCTCATTTCTTCAATATGCACACCACAAAATACTGAAAACCCACTGCACATTTTAGATAGAGTTTTGTTTCCAGCATGCTGCTCTACACCGATGACAAAAACTGTAACCATTTGCTCATCACAAAAGTGCTAAATTATGAAAAATTGGATTGGGATATGTACATTTCTCATTTTAGTCATGCTTACGGAGAATGCCTCGCTTCTTATGATACTTCTGAGTGCTACTCTGAAGGAAGTGGGTGGATTTTCCCTTTACAAATGGCCGACACTGAAGCCAGATTATATCGGTCTCAGCACAAGTTATTCCAGCTATGACTGCACTCAAAACACGGGTAGATCTATCTAGTTGGGGCATTAAAACATAGTTCAGTGATAGAGGAGAGATTAATATATGTCTAGAATTAGCACCCGGAGGCCTTTATAAAGATCTGAACCTCATTATGGGCCAGATTGTGATGTACTTATACCACGAATAGTTCCCTGAAGTCAACAGGACTGCCTATGGGTTAAGGCACTACTCAGGATGACTAAGTGTATCACAGTCTATCCCAATGTGAGGCACTGTACAAACACGCAGTCGCTGCCCCAAAGGTCTTTATCTACCCACATTGTCAACACACCCATAATGGTGGCATCTGAATATAGTAAAGAGATGACCATGTACAGAAGCTCCCAAATGGCAGAGCAAAATAAGGCAGAAGTTAGATGTCATTTCAATAGAATCATTTTTCTTTTCACCAAGAGGCATCCTATAATATTTCTGATTATTTCACTTGATGCTCTGATGTCTCCTTTTTAGATGGCGGTTGTTACTAGAACAATGAGAAGAACATCTAAAATGTGATAGTTCAGGCCATTAAAACATAATAAAAACAAGAACAAGCACAGGTCACTTTCTGCTCCCTGTGTGGGAGGAAAACATTTTCAGGGATATTATTTTTTTTCAGCCACAAATAATTCCATCACCACGAACACATACTAACTTAACATAGACCCTAGTAACTGTACAGCAATTGAAACAGTGTGTGTCTGCTGGACTTAGATAACTTAGAAGAATCACTTCAAACAATATATTTTATTTTTGTTTGAGTGCACAGAGCTGGCACCAGAGGGCTTTTACTCGTGGGGTGTGATTGATTTTTGTGTTTAAAAAAACCCAGTCTTCAGTCAGCATCTAAATTAGGCCTACCTAATTAAAATAATTAAAATTATTATTTAACAATACTCTCATATAAGTGACCTCCTCTAGACTTCAAGGCTAGGACCTTCAATGGTGCTGGTTGCCTAAGGCCAATTAGAAAATTCACAGCCTAAAGAGAGAATCTTTTCTGTGTATCACAATTGCTTAAAAGGCTAAATCTCTGCTGGGGTAAATTAACATAGCCCTATTGACTTCAATGGAGCTGTTCCAATTTACACAAGCAGAGAATTTAGCTCTATGCCCCTCTTGGGGTGCTATGCTGAGCATCTTCTATGAGATGTGGTGAGCTCTCTGCTCAGGACCCTTCAGGAAGATCTAAACACATCGCAGAATCCAGTCTTAAAGGCTACGTATACCGATTACCATATTTAAAACTGTACTTGAACCCAGGAAAGCTAGACACTTTGTTCTTTTTTTAAATTAAAGCTGAGATTTTGGAGAACATTATTAATCCATCCACTGCTGCCCTGCTCATTACTAATATTTCTGTGCTCTGGATTTGGATTTCCCCTCTGCACATGATACACTCACACTTGTGATGTCAAAGGATAGCAAGAGCCATGTTCTTTTCAGAACACTAGAATTATGGAGTTGCTTTTATCTTTACTCAAGTGCTGCGTATGCTCTCTCTGTATGTATGTACACACACACACAGAGCAGTGGTGTGCATTACTATTCCATTTTACTGATTGTCACTGAAGAGAGCAATTTACTTATATGCCGTAGATCAAATCTTAAGACCTGATCCTGCCAGGTACTAAGTCTTTTAACTAAATGGAAATCAAATGTGTTCAGCATTTCATAGGAGACACTCAACATGTCCCAGGATTGAGCCCATACTTTTCAAAAGCCACTTCCTATTTGTCCATTGTTTATCCTGGTCTATCCTGAACAGTAAGGCTTTCTGACATAAAGATATAATTTCCAAAGTTTTCTCTCATTTTCTTTGATGATTTCAAAGGGCAGGAAAAAATTTCTCCCCTTTTTGAGGGCCACCCAGCTGAAGCAGAGAACATTACTGTCCGTAGCCGTGATAATTAGAGCCAGTTATAACTCAATTGACCTGCCTTGGCCTTAAAATACCTGGCAAATCTTCCTCTGTCCTTGTTAAATGAATACTGTATTTTACTTCCATAGATGTGTCTGATTTGAGAAGATCAAGCTTACCTGTAGTCATCAGATATGACCATCAAAAGAGAGATTGCCCAAATGGATCCTTGCAAAAAGATATACACCCACCCGACATTATACACCAAGCTACTCAACTCACAAATAATCACATGTATATTTGTACCATGCCACTGGGAAACGGAAATAGAAATTAACAATAAATCAGTTCTTTATAAAGTTTAATCTGAACAATAAAGTATGCTAATAATTATTAAAGCTGCGACAGGAATCTCAATTCCTTCCTTCCTCAAAAGGAATGCTACAAACCAGTGGTTCTCAAACTGTGGGTCGGGACCCCAAAGTGGGTCACGATCTCATGTTAATAGGGTCGCCTGGACTAGCTTAGATTTTCTGGGGCTCAGGGCCAAAGCTGAAGCGTGAACACCACCGCCTGGGGCCGAAGCCTGAGGGCTTTAGCCCTGGGTGTTTGGACTCAGATTACAGGCCCCTGCCTGGGACCGAAGCCTTTGGGCTCCAATTTTGGCCCTCCCCACCACCTGGGACTCAGGCTGGCTCAGGCTTCGGTCTCCTCTCCTGGGGTCATGTAGTAATTTCCAACAGTTGACAAGAAGGTGCGAGTAACAGTGGGGGGGAAATAAGGGGAAATAGTTTTACTTTGTGTAATGACAGATCTACTCCCAGTTTATTCAAGCCTAATTTTAATGGTGTCCAGTTTGCAAATTAATTTCAATTCAGCAGTTTCTCGTTGGAGTCTGTTTTTAAAGTTTTTTTGTTGTAATATTGTGACTTTTAGGTCTGTAATCAAGTGACCAGGGAGATTGAAGTGTTCTCCAACTGGTTTTTGCATGTTATAATTCTTGACGTCTGATTTGTGTCCATTTATTCTTTTACGTAGAGACTGTCCGGTTTGGCCAATGTACATGGCAGAGGAGCATTGCTGGCACATATCACATTGGTAGATGTGCAGGTGAACGAGCCTCTGATAGTGTGGCTGGTGTGATTAGGTCCTATGATGGTGTCCCCTGAATAGATATGTGGACAGAGTTGTCAATGGGCTTTGTTGCAAGGATAGGTTCCTGGGTTAGTATTTTTGTTGTGTGGTGTGGGGTTGCTGGTGAGTATTTGCTTCAGGTTGGAGGGCTGTCTGTCATGTGAGTTACCCTGCCAAGTCTCTGTTATTCCAATCACATCATAGTTCCTTGACTGTGCCAGGACTTCCTGCTTGTTTCCCAGGCTTCTTGCATTCGTGTACAGGCACCTAAGATAACTAGCTGATTGCCCTACTTTCTCAGTATGAATCACGAGGCCTCCCCGTTGCACCCTCCTCCTTGTGTTTCCTTCCGGTATCCCACTTCCCCCTTTCCTCTGGGCTTAGGTCACCATCCCCCGGCGAACCTAGTTAAAGCCCTCCTCACTAGATTAGCAAGCCTGCACGCAAAGATGCTCTTCCCTCTCTTTGTTAGGTGGATCCCATCTCTTCCTAGCAATCCTTCTTCCTGGAACAACATCCCATGGTCGAAGAATCCAAAGCCCTCTCTCTGACACCACCTGCGCAACCACGCATTTACCTCCACACTTTGACAGCCCCTACCTGGGTCTTTTCCTTCAACAGGGAGCCTCGACGAGAACACAACTTGCACCTCAAACTCCTTTATCCTTCTTCCCAGAGCCACGTAGTCTGCAGTGACCCGCTCAAGGTCATTCTTGGCAGTATCATCGGTGCGCATGCGGAGATATAGGAAGAGGTAGCAGTCCGAGGGCTTCATCTGTCTCGGCAACACTCTTGTCACACCCTGAATTCTAGCTCCAGGCAAGCAGCACACTTTGAGTTTCCTGGTCTGGATGGCAGATGGATGACCCTGACCACCACCACCATCACCTGTCCACTCCTCTTAGGAGTGGTGGTCATGGAAACCCCATCCTTAGGACAATGCATCCCATGCCTTCCGGTCGATGGGGTCTCCTTCTGATCCATTCCCTCAGATTACTCTTCCATGGCTCATTAAAGATACAGACTATCAAGGGATAAGTGTAAGGGACACTGGCTGATCCAGTTTCAGACACAAATGCAATCACCACCATAACTACAAACATTGGTGAAAACCAAACACAAGGGGATCATTTGCAAAGACTTTTATAATTTTGCAACAAAAAGAGGAAATGTATAAAAGACTTCTTCTGCTCCACCAGTGATGCCCTGGTCCACCAGTCTCATCGGCCTGCTTCTCAGTTTGTCACATAAAAGGTTCTGCACCTTATTCTGTGATGCCCCTTGTGCAATGAACATCCTTTCTTAACTGATAAGTCAGACAATACCCCCCTCCTCAAGAGCCATCACATCACATATGTCCAAGGAATCACAATAATTCAACACTTCTGGATACTTCGCATATTTTTGACCTAAACACCACAGCTTATTTGCCTTGTGCATTTTGTTACACCTTCTCCAAGTGGCTGGCCTTTGAACTTCACCCCACTCTTGACATACAAGCTGTTCAAACCTCAGGTTATAATTTATTGCTCCTCAGCCAATTGTGAGTTTGTAAATTACTTTATTTTTAAACTGTAGGCTCTTCAAGGATGGGACTGGGTCTCTTTTGTTTGTATAGTACCTAGCACATTGGGGGCGCCAACAAAAACAAGAAATAATCCCAGTGTAAAGATGTCATTCAGTCACTATCGGCTGAACATTTCATGTTCTGGGCAAGTTTCAAACACTTCATTTAAACTCTTACCTTTAAAAAAAATCATATAGTATCAAAAGGAGGTAAAATTTTCAAAGGCACCTAAGCACCTTGCTTACAGAATACAAGCTATATATATGTAGTCACTTAAGCGTCCCATCATTTCACCATGGAGTTTGAGTAATCAGGCATAAAACTCAAACGATCCGGCTCTATGTGTTGAACCACAGGTATTAGGAGGTGAACTCCACTTCCCAACCTGGGAATTGCTGCACAGCTGGTGTAGTAGCTGCTGTAGCCCCTTTATGCCACTTGTATGTGTATTAAAATCACAATTTATGGCACCAATAGCAGCAAGAATTATATCCAGTAGCCACCTAATGGAAGCCCACACAATACCGCAGAGGACTGCTGGAGGGAGTGGTGGCTTCTTAAGGCTTGTGCATATTCTTCCTTGACCTCAGCCTTCCTATCTTCAACTTTGGTTAGATACTAATTTTTATCTCAGCTTTTCAGAGTCTGCATTAGTTGCCAGATGACCTTCTCACACGTCAAATCTGGATTTTTTTAAATGACCTTTGATCAAAACTTTGGATTATGCCATAGGATTTTGAAATATTTGTGACAAGTTAATCATATTGAAATAAAAAAAACAGTACTTGGCTGGAATTCATGTGCCTTTTAAATAGAATGCAATTGCTAGAATGTTTTAAAAATTCAATACCTATCATTTATTCAAACAAGACTGGCTCTCACCTGTTTAAATTACACAGATTATTTAAGTATTCTATTATTGTTTTCACTAATGAGATTAATTATGTCATAAAAATAAGACTTTCCAGTTTTATTTTAAAAAAGGAAGAGGAAATAATATTTCCAAAGTCAGGCTAAATCTCATCACACAGAGAATGATTTTAGAAAAGAACTGCAGAACTCAAATCACAGTTCTAACAGGCAGGATCAAGACCTATTTAAGAAGAAAAAAACACCCTATTTTAAAAATACTGCACTACATTCATCCCTCAGGAAATAAACAATGGGGGCAAAATTTTCAAAGCTCCTAAGTGACTTAGGAGTTTAAGTCCCATTTTCAAATGGATTTAGTGCACTTGGTCTCAGTAAAGTACATAGGTCTCTGATTAACTTTAAACATGCAAGGAGTCCCCTTGATGACAATGGGACTATTCATAGACTCATAGACTTTAAGGTCAGAAGGGACCATCATGATCTAGTCTGACCTCCTGCACACTGCAGGCCACAAAACCTCACCCACCCACTCCTGCAATAGACCCATAACCTCTGGCTGAGTTACTGAAGTTTTCAAATAATGGTTTAAAGACTTCAAGTTTCAGAGAATCCACCATTTACACTAGTTTAAACCTTCATGTGACCTGTGCCCCATGCTGCAGAGGAAGGCAAAAGAACCCCAGGGTCTCTGCCAATCGGACCCCTGGGGGGAAATCCTTCCCGACACCAAATATGGCGATCAGTTAGACCCTGAACATGTGGGCAATCAGTTAGACCCACCAGTCAGACACCTAGGAAAGAATTCTCGGTAGTAACTCAGAGCCCTCCACATCTAGTGTCCCATCACCGGCCGTTGGAGATATTTGCTGCTAGCAGTTGCACAAAGTTAGGCACATAGTTAATATCTTGTGGAACTGGTATCCTATTTTGCAGCAGGATAGGGTGCTTTTGCTCCTGCTCAAGGGGACAGCACTGCATACCACATAAAACAACCCAGCATGCCCTGATCTCATTTATATCAGCATAAGGGCCTTATCTTATTTATGTAAAGTTAAGCGTGTGGGTGTTTACAGGAACAGGCCCTCCATCTAGCATAGCTACACTGAGATCAATGTAGTTACACCAACATTAAATGATGTGAGAGGTGAATCAGCCTCTATGTCTGTTTCCTCTCACCTGTAGATGGCTTGTTAACATAAGACTCAGAAGGTTTCCCAATTTTGAAAATCTTGTTTCTGTACTTACGTGACAATCAGATTAAAAGTCACATTCTTTTAAAATCATGTTACTTTTATTACTAATAATATCCCCAATTGTATGAATGAAAAGATTTTTTTTAATTAACTGATTGTTCACAGTATCCGCTGTGCTTAGTTTTTGCGCTGCATTTTGCTTGGACAAACTTTTGTTTGTAGTCCATGTCATTTGCTGTTTCTGCATTATTAATGACCTTACCAAAGCAGCTAGGAGCCTCAGCCAAAGATCCTATTGTGCTAGTCGCTGTATGTAAAAGAAGACAGTCCCTACCCAAGTGAGCATGCAACAGGTAGATGAAAGAGACAAAGGGAATGAGGGTCAGTTAGAAGGAAGGGATAATGAGAGCAGATCTATCATGAATTAGCACATCCGGGTTGCAGACACTGCAGGAGAGTGTTTAAAATTGGTTTTAATGAATCTGTGTTTTAAAATTATAACACTTTACAGATTTGGCTCTGTAAAACATTTGTGTGTGCATAAAAGCGAAGTTTGGGGCCTAAAACTACCTGTGAGTATTCCTTTAAAATCAATAAAGTGTATACAGTACACTAAAATAACTATAGAGCCATTAATAATAAGCACAAGAAAACATATCAGTGAAAATACCTACCTGCTGCTTATTTTCTTAAGGGACAGGTAGCATTTGTATACAAAAATTGTTTATTAAAGTTAATAAAACCCTTCTTCCTCAGAACCATGACTGGCACAGAGAGTAAAGGTGCAGAATGGAACTTAAAGGGACAGAGCCATGTGATACTGAACGATTATATGGCACTGTTCCTAGAATTATATTTGTGTTTGACCATTGCACTGGGAGTGCACTTATCAGTTACTGACAAAGAAAGAGCTCAAGCATAGCAGCACAGTAGCCATGTTACAGATGGATCGGCGGTTCAGCACAGTAGGTGGTGACAACTGTCACAGAATTATACTGAAATTGGGACAAAAATCTCCCGGTGCAGTGCAATCAGCTGTCCTTCAAAACCCAGCCAATCTTAGTGGGATGGAAGCCATATGCGGCAGAGTGTTGGAGCATCTCCAGCAGAATTTACACTGTGACCTATCCCGCATCCTGTACTTGACAGTTCTCTTGGCAGTTATTGCAATGTGGTTTTGGGAGCTCTTCTTCCCCAGGCACCATTATTCATGCAATTCCAGCATTGTCAGTGCTTTGCTACAAGTTTGCAATGCATGGTTTCCATCCCACTGGGATTATCCCAATTTTGAGGGATGGACCCTCTCTATCTCTCAGCTGATTCTACTGAAACTGGAGATTCTGTCCCAGCTTCAAATCAATCGTGTTAAATCTGGTCATCTCTTAACCAGGCTGAACCTCTTCCCGCTCTGTAGCAGAGCTTATTGGAGCAGCACAACTTCACTTTCTCTGACTTCCAGGTGGCTCACCAGCCTGTCAGCTACTTATTCTTAAGTGATGTCCACTCCTGGTTGGAACCGCTGTGTGATGCTCAACTAGGAGCATCCTGGCATCAATCAGATCAGATTCTCTTTGGGGAAATCTTAGTCCTGCTAGCAAAAGGCAGAGGAACAGGATACTCTTTCATAGTGAAAGGACACTTTAAAACCCAAACTTTACTAGCAATTCAAATCGCTCACTTTGACTAGCAATCAGTAGGTTATATAATTCTGCACATTTTTTTGGTATCATGCTAGTCTATATTTCTTTTTAGCAACTAGTGCAAAGCATAACTGTCATTCAGAAAATTGCCTAATGTATGGCACTATTTGCTAATACTATAATTTGCTGATCCAAGTGCTTAATTGTTGCTGAATATTCTTTTTTTAACTTTCTAGTGATATCTGGAATGTAGGAAAGCATTCATTTATACAGAGCTAGGGCATTTCATTCAGTATTGTCTGATGTTCCTTTTCTCCAATCTTTGCAACAGGTTTTACACAGTCTGGTACCAGACCCTATCATTGCCTCAGTTTCCCTTTCTTGGATATTCAGATACTTAACATCCCTTCTCCTGGTCCAGTTTATCAACGCGTCAGAATTCAAACATCAGCTGAAATCAAAACAAGCCTCTCCACCATTTCACAGATTCATCAGCCTCTTGCAAGACACATTTCCCAAAACCTACTGTCCAGCATTTTCTCTAGTTCCATCAGGCTTCTGCTCTCATTCCTCGCTCCAGGTAGCTCCCCACAGGCCTCTCCATCTGGCTGGGCTGGAGAGTCCCTTCCCCAGTCCTCTCCGATGGTGAATCTCCTACAGGTCTTTCAATAAAAATATGCCAAAAGCTCTCGTGCCACCAACTAAGGCTATGTCTACACTAAAAACCTTATAGCAGCACACCTCTCCCACCAGCATAATTAAACCACGCTCAACGAGCAGCAGCAGCGATGTTGGCAGCAGATGCCGACATAGCACGGTGCACATACCACTTATGCCAGCAAAACTTATTCAGGGGGCTCTTTTTTTTTCCACTCCCCTGCATGACATAAGTTTTGCCAACATAAGTGGTAGTGTAGAAATGGCCTAAGCCAGGGGTCAGCAACCTATGGCACGCATGCCAAAGATGGCATGAACCCAGGTCGGCAGCGGACTGAGCGGGGCTGGCGGCTGGGGCCCCGACAGGAAGTAGCGTGCCATTAAAAATCCTGCCTGCCCCGGCCCGCTCTTCTTCGCTCCCCCCACCCCCGCAGGGGCAGGGTGAAGAAGTTTGGTCCTGCTGGCTACTGCTGCATGGCAGGCAAGCTCCCACCTCCCCTGCCTCTTCCCCCAGTGTGCTGGGTTCCTGCCCCTCCTCCTCTCCCTCCCTGCAGCCGATCAGCTGGTGGCCCTTGCCTGGGAGCGGGAGCCGCAGCAGCTCACAAGCCGCAGCAGCTCACTGCTCCAGGGAGGAGGCGGAGAAAAGGCGGGGACAGGGCCTTGGTGAATGGAATCAGGGCATACCCCTCCAGCCCCCTGCCGTGAGCTGCTCTGGGCAGAGGGCTGGGAGCACCCCCACGACCTTAGCCCACACCCCCAGCCCTCTGCCCTGACGCCTGCACCCCCCCTCACACACTCCCATCCCTCTGCCCTGACCCCTGCACCCCCACACAGACACCCCCGGCCCTCTGCCCTGACCCCTGCATCCCCTTCACACACACCCAGCCTCCTCCACTGACCCCTGCACCCCTCACAACCCCAGCCCTGACTCCAGCACCCCCCCACATACCCAGCCCCCCCACACCCAATGCCCTGACTCCTGCACCCCCCACATTCCCACCCCCACCGTGACCACCAAACGGGAGCTCCTGCACCGCCCCCCCACATTCCCACCTGCACCCCTCGCACCAAATGGGAGCTGCCCAGGTAAGCACTCCACACCCAAACCTCCTACCCCAATGAGCCCCCTCTCTCATTCTAGCTCCTGGCCAGACCCTACACCCCAACCCCCAGCCTGCTCCTTCACCCCCAGCCCTGGGCTCGGTGCACTCCCACCCTCCGCTCAGTGCAGAGAGAGAGAGGAAGAGAATTGGCTAGAACCAGGGGCAGGGCTGGGATCCCAGACCGGCTGCGGGCTGAGCAGGGCTGGCAGACGGGACTCTGGCTGGCAGGAGCCGGCGAACGGAACCCCCGACCGGCAGCGGGCTGAGGGGCAGCGGGCTGAGCCGCTCAGCCCACTGCTGGTCTGGGGTCCCGGCCGCCGGCCCCACTCAGCCCACTGCCGGTCTGGGGTTCTGGCTGCCGGCCCCTTGCTAGCTGGGGTCCCGGGTGCAGGCCCCTCTCAGCCCGCTGCCAGCCTAGGTGAACGGAACCCCA
The DNA here is from genome assembly GCF_965140285.1 of Lepidochelys kempii. Classification (NCBI taxonomy): domain Eukaryota; kingdom Metazoa; phylum Chordata; order Testudines; family Cheloniidae; genus Lepidochelys; species Lepidochelys kempii. Next base: position 175,666,241 of record NC_136382.1, on the reverse strand, counting down.
GGCCAGCAACGGGCTGAGCAGGCCGGCTGTGTAAGATCAGCATTTTAATTTAATTTTAAATGAAGCTTCTTAAACATTTTGAAAACCTTGTTTACTTTACATACGACAACAGTTTAGTTATATCATATATAGACTTATAGAGCGAGGCCTTCTAAAAAACGTTAAAATGTATTATTGGCAGGCGAAACCTTAAATTAAAGTGAATAAATGAAGACTTGGCACACCACTTCTGAAAGGTTGCCGACCCCTGGCCTAAGCTAAGCAGATTCATGTTTTCCTGCCTCAAAGTCCATCACCTGGGGAGGCACCAGACAAGGCACAGTGAGGCTGAGCCCAACTCCCTTAAAGAGCCAACGCACTCTAGGACACCCTTATATCATTTCATTACCCCAGCCCCAGTGTCATACAATTATTCCAAGAACGATATCCCCCAGCTTTGTTTTCTAAGCAACGTGTTCACATTTCCAAGACAAAATTATAAAACCACAATAAAGATGCAAAAGAAATTTTAGAAGTACAAGAAGAAGAAAGACAATAGTAACTCATTACCCCTTATGGGCCAAGTCCTGCAGTCCTGACTCAGGTTCCCATTGATTTCAGCAGTGTTTGAAGAGTTGTAGGTGGGATGGCAGAGGTGATTTCAGTGGGAGTTCTCTGTGAGAGAAGACAGCAGGACTTGGACCTGAATATGCAGTATTAGTAGTAATGAATAAGAGTAAAGGGCAAAAGAATTTTATTAAAGGTCAGTCTTTATTTACTGACAGCTTTTCCTAGTAATATTTAGACACCTAAAGATAGGATTTTCAAAAGCATCTAAGTGACATAGGAGCACTAGTCCCATCAACCTCAAACAATGGAGGCGTGCACTGGTCAAAGCATTTCAGCTTTCTTGATCTGTGGAAATTCAGTATGTCAGAAGGTGATTTTGTTGGCAAATGCAGTGCAGGCGTAAGTTTGTGTTTTTCTCACAGTAAAGATGTTAATGAAGATCTGGATTTGTCTTTTTCAGCACAGATGAGAATTTTGTGTGTGAAATGTCAAACCTCTCAGGCCAAGTCTACATTACAAACTGGTCAACGCAAGATATGCATATAGCCACCGCAGTTATTATATCGTTTGTGTGCACGCGTATTTGGCTCCTTGCTTTGGCACTGTGCAGACTCACCAGGAGTGGTTGTATCGTTGCACAGTGCAGAGCACCATGGGTAGGTAGCCAAGTGTGCAACCCACCACCGTCCAGCACATTGTCTTTTGGGAAGTTTTGGCAATGCATAGAGGGGCAAAAATAGTCACACAGCAGTGACAGGGAGCAAGGTGTTAACTTCCCAGCATGCAACTGTCTCCATCCCATGTCATCTATAGCCCTTTTTAAATATCTCACAAACCCAGGCAGCCCTCCTTGCAGTCCACCATCTCTGACAGCAGCATGGAGCGTGCACAGCTCTGCACTATTATCACAAATGTTGCAAGCACAGGACACACAATCCTATGGTATTTGCAGAGCCATAAGAACTGAATCAGCATGGACAATGACGATTTTGTGGAGGACAGATTGCTGTGGGAGATAGCAAGAACCAATTCAAGGTTGTCGGTGGCGTTCACAAAGCAGCTGAAGATGGCTGAGTGCTTCTTCTGGGCCCAAGAAACAAGCACTGGTTGGTGGGATCACATTGTAATGCTGGGAATTATTATCCAATGTAATGCTTGGAATTATAAGCAACGGCTGCAGAACTTTCAGATGCACAAGGCCACATTCCTGGATCTGTGTACCAAGTGCAGGGACACCAAAACGAGAGCTGCACTGACAGCAGAGAAGTGAGGGGGGATTGCACTGTGGAAACTTGCAACGCACAGGACCATGACTCTCGGCAATATGCAGGAAATGGATGCTGTATGTTTAGGTAAAATGCAAGATAATGGATGGATCTGTAACAACGGGGTTCCCAAACGATGGTGGAGTTGCCAAGTGTTCAGGAACGTGCCCAATGGGGAGCTGTGGGGGCGGCGCTTGCAGGCGTGGGCAGCACACAGAGTCCCCTGGCCCCTCCGTCTAGGGGCTGCAGGGACATGCTGGCCGCTTCCAGGAGCTGCACAGAGCCAGGGCAGGCAGGGAATTAGCCCTGCTGCACCCCCAGCCAGAGTCCTCACCCCCTCCCATACCACAACACCCTGCTCCAGCCCAGTGAAAATGATTGAGGGTGTGGGAGAGCAAGTGACGGCAGGAGGAGGCGGATGGAGTGAGTGGGAGCTGGGCCTCAGAGAAGGGGCGGGGCAGGGGCAGGGCCTCAGGGCAGGGATGTTCAGTTTTGAGAGATTAGAAAGTTGGCAACCCTAAGCACTAATATCCCTATTTTGGCACCAGACCACCTTGCCACAGAGAATATCAACAGAAAGAGCTAGTTTTCTATCATTATGCAAGAGTTCATGGATCACCAGGGATGCTTCGCCAACATCAGTATTGGCTAGTCAGGGAAGATGCATGACTCTTGCATCTTTAAGAACACGGGACTATTCAGAAAGCTACAAGAAAGGACCTTCTTTCCTGACTGGCAGATTACCATTGGTAATGTTGTCAACAGTGACCCTGGGTGACCCATCCTATCCCTTACTCCTCTTGCTCATGAAGCCATACACCAGCCACCTCAACAGCACCAAGAAAAGATTCAACTACTGGCTCAGCTGGTACAGAATGACAGTTGAATGTTGTTTTGCTAGAGTGAAGGGGCACTGGTGTTGTTTAAGCACAAGTTTGGATCTCAGTGAAAAAAACATCCCAATGGTTGTAGCTACCTCTTGTGTCCTGCATAATTTCTGTGAAGCAAAGAGGGAAAAGCTGCTGCCAGAATGGAGGGTGGAGGTGGAGCAGCTGTCTGCTGAGTTTGAACAGACAGACACAACGGCTATTAGAAGAGCAAAACACAGAGCTATACAGCTCAGGGAGGCTTTGAAAGAGCCCTTTAACAGTAAGCCACAGTAATGCGTTGTGGTGTACTGTGCTCTACCTTGCCCTGCTGTTTTGGAGCTTGCTAGGAATTGTGTGGTGCTTGGTATACATCTATGAACACAACTGGCAATGCACCTATTAATTTTGAAGTCCTGGGTGCTTTCTGAACTGCTATTCACTCTGCAGCATATGCTGTGAACTAATAAAGATTTATTATTTTCCAAATAATAGAATGTTATTAAGTAGCAAAACCAATCTGTACCATTTAAAAGCAAATACATTAAAAACTTAATATATTAATGGAACAGAACTTACCAATGGGAAAGAGCATTCAAGTCCATTTTACTTACATATACAGCATCAATGGATTTCACAGAGCAGTGTATGTGAAGCTGTGGCTGTCCTTAATGTCCCCCCAATGTGGAGTGGTAGGGGTAAGATTGTGGCCCCTGGTGCCACGTGGAACACTGTGGTGTGTATAGGGAGGTGCTGTAATGGAGTTTTCCATGGACTGCAAACAGAGGCGAGCCTGGGATTGTTGAACCTTCAGGTCCACAAGAGTCTGCAGCATCTGCGTTGGCTGCCAGAGAAGCCCCCATTCTGTCCTGGTGAATCTACCTCTCCTTTTCCTGCTGGGACTCCTGGGTCTGTCTCCTGTCCACTCTTTCCTTCTCCAGGCTGTCTGCAGTGTTCACCCTCCAAGCCCTTTGCTCACAGTCTGATGCAGCACTGGCTTGCAGGATCTCATTGAACATGTCACCTGAGTCCTCTTCTTTCTCCTCCTTAGCTGGCTCATGCATTCCAAGGGTGTGGAGGGGGAACCCCTCAAGGCCTCATTGGCAGCAGCTGCAAATAAAACACACAGAGGTATCACGGTCAGTATAGTCACAATTGAAAGTGAACGTTAAGATTCAGAACTCCCCTTCCTTGCTCCCCTAAGATTTTAAACAAGCCTATTGACACTTCTGCTTCGGAGTACTTGTGCATCTGCTATCCGCAGCACCAGCCATTAGGAGTATGGCTCACTGGCAGTGAGGCAGGAATTACTCAGTTGCATGAAATTATGAGTTTAGGGCAATGGCACTGAACACTGGTACCATCTTCCACAGGCGGTGGTGATTTTAGCTGATATCTCACTTCTGAGTGTAACAAAGGCAGAGAGAGCAGTTCCTGCTGGCATCCTAAATAGGCACATATGCTGCTGGCCTCTTTACTGCAATGGTGCCTGCCGAAGTTATTGCTGAGTGGGATGGGAAACCGTCCTACCACAGAGGAAGACATAAGGCTGCCATCCCTCAAAACTTCAGGAGAGGACTGCAGAGTATCTCCATGAAAGTTTCATCACGATCTCTCAGGAAGATTCAAGGGACATCCTTGTGTACATGAACTAACTGCTCTCCATTACCCCCCTTGCCTAACTCTAGAGGGGAATGAAAAGCAGATAATAAGCTACCTCTCTTTGATGTACCTTTACCTCTCACAGTACAAGTAATTGAATGAAAAATGATAGCTGTGTCCTGCTAAGTTGGGGGCACCATCAATGTAATGGGAAATAAATTTACACACTTACCTGAGGTTCCTTCTCCTGCACTGGGCTCACCCATGCTCGACTGCCGGGACCGACTAGACTGCTGTGGAGTCTCAAATAGGTCCTGGCTCATAGCTTAGCTGGACACCCCTCCCAGTCACATCTTCTTCCTCTTCCTCCTGCAGCTCCTCTTTGCTGTTCTTGCAAGGGACCTGTGACTTTGGTTCCTCAGATTTCTCCTCGGTGGTTTGCGGGGTGGTAGTGGGGTCTCCAAGTATGTCATGCAGCTCTTTGCAAAAGCAGCAGGTCTGTGACTCGACATGGGATTGACATTTTGCCTCCTGGGCCTTCTAGCATGCCTGCCTCAGTTCCTTCACTTTCACGTGGCACTGCTGCTGGTCCCCATCGTACTCCTTCACCTATAATCCCCGTGCAATCTGCTCGTAGATATTGACGTTTCTGTGCCTGGTTCAGAGCTGTGCCCGTAAAACCCCTTCTCCCCATAGGCCCAGGAGATCCAATATCTCCTGCCTACTCCAAGCTGAAGCATGGCTGGAATGTGTAGTCCGCAGTTCACCTGGGCAGTTGCTCACCACAATGGAGAGCAGCTAGATGAGCTCACCAACCTGGACAGTCAGGGATAGACATTTCAAAAATTTTAAAGGGGAGAAGTGGGTTCCGGTCTCTGTGACCCCTGGACAGTGGAGTTCACAATTGTGACTTGAGCAATCAGTGTCGAGCATAGTGCAACAGCTGGATCAACACAAGTAATGCAGCATCTACACTTGTGCTGTGTCAACCTCAGTACATTGACCATGGCTGAAAGCCACTCGGGGAGGTAGTGTTTGTCATTGTAAAAGGACACTTACATTGGTGGGAAACATTTAAGTGTAGACAGATGAATAATTAGGTCGACGCAAGGCAGCTTATGTTGACCTAACTTTGTAGTGTAGACCAGGCCATAGTAGAGAAGAATCTCTATGTAACAGCTGAAATTCTACTAACAATTAGGACGCTCATTGAAGAATTGAGTATTATACACATTTCAGCAATTTAAGGCTATAAAATAAGAAGAAAATTAATCACTAGCAAGATGTAAATAAAAAAATCTCAGTTAAATAAAACACAATTACATTCTTTCTCTAGAATCATAATTTGTATCCACTCACTTCATCCATATAACTGGTACTTTGCAAGCAACACTAGTACTGCACATTTCTTTGGCTTCTCATCAATGTACCTCAGTCCTGATCTGGAAGCAACACCTTTCAGAGTGAAAATGGAGTTCAGCCTCAATGGCATATTCAAATGTTGCTGAAACTAACACAGGTTCCCAATTAGCGATGGTTGTTTTGTGATGTAGATGCCTGTCAAACAGGACCAGAAGCTACTAATTGATTTCAACAAACAGTCAACAGATGACATTGATTTACAGCAGCTGATGATCTGGCTCTGAATACACAGATAAGAAGCAAAGCTTCTAAATAGAAAATCCTGGGCTTCTCCAACTTCATATTCTGTGCAGGTAAGATCAATGGATAGAGAAGAACAGAAGAGGGAAGATGCATAGCGATCATACTCCTCTAGTGTGTTGCCAACATTCATCATCCGGTCTACATCAGGCATACGAACAAATTAAAATGTAGAGTGACCTATACTGAAACGATTACAATTCACTTCCCTGTCCACTGGTTATAATAGAACTCCTAGACCTGCCAGCTGTGGTAAGTTATCACACAAAAAGCAAAAGGCACCTGACTGTAAAAAGCAGAAAACCACAGGCAGGCACCTGAGCAACCTTTACAATTAATTCAGCATACAGTGTATAGTAGGTGACGAGCTGTATCCTACTATTTTCAGTAGATATTGCTACTGGTCATATCCAGTATTCCTCCTCATATATTTTTGTATTCCTCATACATTTTCATTAGATAACTAGGCCCAACAACTCCTGTGTGAGCTCAGCACTTTGAAAATCAGGGCTCTCTCATTTAAGCGCCTAACTTTAGGCAGTATCCCTTAAAGCCTTCACACATACTCATTGCAGCCCCAAAGTATGGACCTGACCTTGCAATCACTTACTACCATAAGTAATCTCATTCCAAGTGTTTTTGCAGGACCATAACCTATATTTAGGTAAACTGTTACACTTTTCCAAATTCCATTTTTCATAACTGCTGACTGACGAGGCATTCAGTTTCTGTTCAATTCATAATCAGCCTATTTTATGCAGTGATGCCACACAGTCACATGAGTGTCATCACAGTCATTTACTAAAGGAAATGTGATGCTTCCAGTACTAGTTTTGCTATCACTGAATAAATCAGGTAAATAAGCAGGGCTATTTTAAAAGAATATGCTTCATTTTTAGATCTTGGGAATCAGCAACGATGGGGAAATGAAGTATGGAAAAAAGCACATGACAACCAAACAGAAGCTCACAAAAGCGTGGGGGGGTGTAGGTGGTACACCTACAGGTGGTAGGTGTATATATATATATGGCACACCACATATTTTTTTCCTGAATGTGCAGGATCTTCTTAAGACAGTACAAAATGAAGTCCAGTACATTACTCTAGCTTTATGATATTCTGTGATGCAAAAGAAGGCCATTGTTAAAAGTTGGGATGTCCTGGTTGAACACATGCATTCTAGTTATGCAGCCTGCAAAAGGATTAATTTCTCACGAGGGCCCAATTTCAGTGACTTCAAGAAGAGATTTTCTCATGCAAAGAGTTGGGCCTACTGGGCAAGATCCTTAGCTAGTGTAACCAGCATAGATCCAGTGACGTCAACAGTGCTATGTTGATTTATATCACCTCACGATCCGGCCACATATCTGGCAGATAAACTAGTATCCAATGTCCCGACTACTAGCAATCTGAACATAAGCACTACTAATTCTAGTTCATAAAGTTACAGTCATGAGCCTTGTTATAAAAATAATTTTCTTGCCCACTTTAAAACTTACTAATTTACATGTGACTATATTATTAAAGTACAAACTTCATACATGTTAAACCTTGGTTAAATAGATCAAGACATGTCTATTATAACTTTATGAATGACACTTCACCTAAATTGAATCACACTTAACTAATACTTTCATGTTATTTTTGACAGAATTTTTTCCATGTGATTTCCTAACTTATTGCTCCATATTTCCCAAATGTAAAGCTTTCAACATCTTCCTGAGTATCCTTTGCCCCATTCCGAGTACTTTATTCAGCTACAGAGACGCTTGTAATATTAACTATCTAGGACTCTCTTTAAAACTGCAATGTAGCCATTAACAAGTAAAATCTGCAAAACTGACACTTTGTGCTGTGTCTGTATTGATGCATCACTGTAAAAAGCAGCCATCTTTCTAATTGTCACTGTTCTGTTTTCAGAAATCAACACAAGCATCCGCATACATGCACAAGCATTTTTTTAAAAAAGACAGCATTTAATCCTTTAAAAATCTGCCATCTGTTAGTATCTAGACAATTGTGTTGAAATAAGACACCACTTTGAAAATGTGCCATGAGGTACACATGTACAGGTAGACTGCACTGGGTCAGTAAATAATGTTACAAATTAATTTTTGTGACTGCTAAGTATTCCTAGGGATAAAAGAAAATTGCTTGTTGCGTGTTTAATGGAGTCTTCCTAATGCAAAAGTCGCTATCATGATACTAAGCTTTGTACTTGTGTATCATGTTAGTGCTTCCACTGTAACCATAGGGTCCATCTACATCACAGCCATAATAGTGAAAAAAATATGTAGCATCTTCCTGAAAAACTCATCTTTAAAAAAAACATTAGGGATAGCATAATAAACAAAATCAACCACAGTAGGTGAGCTGACTCTATACAGGAGAGATTCCCCCTGCGCGAAAACAAGGCAGTATATTCCTTTACAGATACATATTGGACAGCGATGTCCACTTTGCATTTTGGACCTTTGATAATAATTACAAGGTCAGTAATTTCCCCTTAAAACTAGTATGGATATTTTGAAAAACCAAAAAAAAACCCCAAATGTTCTCATAAAAATACAGTTTAGAACTGTATGTATTATAAGATAATGCACATGAATGCATGAGAGCTGTTAATATGTTGACAGGTTTCAGAGTAGCAGCCGTGTTAGTCTGTATTCGCAAAAAGAAAAGGAGTACTTGTGGAACCTTAGAGACCAACCAATTTATTTGAGCATAAGCTTTCGTGAGCTACAGCTCACTTGACAAGAACTGTTATCAATACATTATTATTTTGACAAATTTATTTTATTATAAAGGTCTAGTTTAGGAAGGAGTATTGCATTAGACTGGATGGTGTAAGGTAAAAGATGGTAGCAATGTGATTTAATTTAATATGATCAGCAGGTACATGTTACCCAGTTGTAACTACCAGGATTACTGTGTTAATGGGCAGACCTTAGAACTGCTAAGCATAGTTTCCAAGAGTGTTCATTAGACTATATTTATTAGATACTGCAGGCATTAAGGAGAAATGGGCTACTCCAATTTCTGTTCTTTAATTTCTGAAAAATAGCAAGAGTACCAGAAAAAGTAGCGGCCTTCAATTACAGACCTAAAATGAGGAATTTATTTCTCATATTTAACATATGAGCCTCATCTCTAACATTATTAAAGGTCCAGATATATTAGTGCATAATTACAGTGCACAAGTACATTTGTTTGATTGATGGTGTTTTAGGTCACATACATTTTCCTTTTAGGGTAAGAATCATATGGCACCTTCATTTCACATAACATTTCTTTTTTCTAGGCTTTAATCTTCAAATTTTGCTGAAGTTCTTAATGAATGTGTTGTTTTTATTTTTATTTTGTTTAGAGATGGCACTAAGTGTAGGCTTAATCTAAGCCTCTAGTAGCCCAGTGAAAACATATGAAGAAACAGTTTGTTGTCCTAAAAGCAAGTTTGTTGGCTGTCCCTACCTATTAACAAGAGAAATAATCACTTGCAGTATAATAATAATTATGCCATATTCTGCCCTATACTGATCAAAGTCAGTAAAGCAAGATTCATTAGATGATTTTGGAAAAGACAAACGCTGGATCCTGCCAGTATTCAGCCCCACCCTTCAAAATTCTAATACTTAAATAGAGAACAGGTGTATCTGCTCCTGCTGCACCAATAAAATTCAGACCATGAGACATCACAGCATGAGGGCAATGCAAAAATGCACATCCAGCACCTGAATTCTGCTGGAACAGCCAATTTTTGGCCATGACTACCCTACTCTCAACTCTACTGCATCAATGGAAAACAAATGTAGACACTCCTCTTACTCCCAAAAAATCAGGACCTCAATGCATCTCAGAACAACAGCACCACAAATTCCTGGATTCACTACCGGGATCCTGACAGATCTTGTCAGTTTTGGGGCCCAAATTGCTAAATTCCATTGCCTAATTAAAGAACATGTTTAGATGCTCCTATAGCACCTTAAAAATCTGAACCCTGATATGCCCAGCACAATAGCACTGCCAAAATTCATATTTGGCATCTGAATCATTCAAGGTCCTGCCAAATTTGGGCCACAAACTTAGAATTTGTACCATCAAAATAAAAAATAAGTCTTGCTTCTACTCTTCCACCAAAAAATGTGGAATGAATCTTGGTCTGATATTCTCATTGATTTCAGTGGGGCCAGGATTTGATTGCTGGTTTCAGATACAAGATAGCTGCAAAAGCCTTTCCAAATGACCTACGTTTGGGCTGCATAATACCCAGTTTTAGCACCTAAACTTGGTAAATAAGCAACTCTGATAGCCCACCAGAATAATACAGACCCCAAGCATCATGGTGCAACATATTTAGCAGAAGTTATGCTTGGCTTTATAGACTCATTTAAAGCTATAAAGGTTCATTTTAATATTAAAAGAAAAAATATACAGCTCTCATTCAGTTCTTAGTCAATCAGTATAAATAGGGCCTGATTGTCATTTACACGAAGGCCCCTTTCCTTCATGCTGACATCTCTTTACATCCACTTTAAGGCTCCTTTACACAGCCACTGAGATGTAAAGGTGCCCTTCCATGTAAATTAGAATCAGGCCCATGATCTGCCAACTATTTTCTAGACTGGGCTCTGGTGTTTTGTTGTTATTCCATCTGCTAAACAAATAATGTCCAGATTTGGATTCTTCATCAAGAATAAATAAACATGTAGGTGCACATTTCACAACATTATGGCTGGCCATGTATGGAACATCCCAGATCAGAGGACTTTTTCTATGCTTTCTTGTGAACATTATTGTTAACATTGTTTACAATACATATAGCCAACTTTGTTGCTGTTTCAGTGATATGTGTGTGTTTTATATAGTTGTGAAATGCACATCCCCAAATGGTTTTTTGTTTGCAGTGCAACTGAACTACAATATGCTGGGATGCTGGATTCAAGATTTTGTAGCGCTGTGGGGTTTAGGCACATCAAATCTGGATATTTAAGAGGCAGCTAAACATGTGGCTTAGTTAAGCAGTGGAATTGCACAGACTAGGACCAAAAATTGGCAGAAATTAGCTACCAAAGTACCTGCAATACAATTGCATTGGAATGCATCGAGATCCAGATTTTTGGTGTCAGAAGAATATCTATGTTTGTTTTCTATTGATGCCGTGAAGCTGGGGGTTGGGGATCAAAAACTGTGTGGTTCCAAGTATCAGATCTGGATTTCGGTGGTGCTTTCATGCCAGGAAATATCATGGTCTGGATCCTGTTGCTGCAACAAGAGCATGTATACTTGTTCTCAATTTAAGCATTAGAATTTGGGAGGTGTGAGCCAAATTCTGGCTCCATCAAGATCTAGGTTTTGGATCTGGGGTTTTGCTGCATTGTTACTCCTGGATGCAGTGGGGGTCTGTCTTGTTTGTTTTGTTTTTTGTTACAATAGGAGCAACTAGACTTGTTCCCCATTTAGACAGTGACATTTGGGAGGCTGGATCCAGTAGGATCCAGCTTTTACCCAGACACAATGATTCCCCCCCTCCAAAAAAAAAAAATTGTGAAACACATCTCAGAGGAGGGAGATATGCGTAACACTGCCTGAGTGTAACAAAGCCTGGAAAGGCTTCAGAGCCATTTCATGCCATTGCAACCTAGCTCTGCAATGAAGGTGTTGCATCGCCAGCAGTGCCTTACAAAACCATATGAATTTGCAGTGCAAACACTTACCCAGTCCTCAAAGTGGCGGCTCCCATTCTGCAGCAAGTCCTCAAACTGTATAGTGCAGTTAGCCACAAAATCATCGTACCCGATGGGGGCATCGTGGAAAACAGCCATCTCAATCTTCCTGCCATTGCAAACGTCAGTGACAAACTCATCATTCCAGGCAGGGCTGTTAGTCTTTTGCTTGGTCGAGGTCTGCCCGATCCTGGAATCGTCCACGTTGAGGGCGATGTAAGGGTCCAACAAAAAGGTCTGTGGTCTGGGACCCACCGCATGCCTCAGAGACCAAGGTGTGGGTTTCAGATTCACCGCCTCGCAGATCTTGATTTTCAGCAAGCCATTAAAAACCACCATGGTTGGATGGCTTCACTTTTCCTGGGATTAAGCACACTCGCTCACACGCACAGGGAGGGAGGTAGGGAGAGCTCACCAATAAATAGGAGAGCAGGTCTGCGGGGGGAGGGGGGGAAGCAGAGCACAACGTGGGGGCTCCCTTCTTGCTGCTGCTGCTATCTTTGATTATTTAGCCTTTGCTCTTGCGACACCCCGTGAATACATACAATGATCTTGCCTGTGTTTCTAACGGAAAACAAGGGAGGAAGGGAGGGAAGCAGGGGGGACGGCCGTGTTTGCAGAACCCCCCCCCCCACAATACAATCAAAATCCGAGCATAATAAACCCTCGGGGTGGGCAACAGACTTTCCCCTTCACCTAGATCATAATCCTGGATCAGTCTTTGCAAAGGAGGCAGAGCCGCGATCCGAGGCTCTTGCTCACGCTAGTACTGTCTGTGGGCAGCAACACACACAAACCCGAAACACCACGCCAAACAACCAGCCCTGCCTACTTCACAGCCTCTGCTCAGAAAACACACACCCGGGGACCTTACATCCGCATAGGATCGGGGAGCCTCCTCGCCTTCTCCTCCTCCTCCTCCTCCTCCAAGGCCAAGGATCCAGGGGAACGAATCCAATGCATGAGGGGAGTCTGCTCCGGATCAGGCTCTTCGGAGATTTAAAAAGGCACAGGGTGACCACCGCCTTCTGGATGGTTAGCCCTGCGGGCTCGCGTCGGTGCTGGGCTGAGTCGCAGCAGCACCCCCCCCACCTCTCCCCCTCTCGCTCTCTCTAATGCAGGAAATGCGCAAAAGACGTCAGTGTGTGTGTGTGTGTGTGTGTGTGAATAGAAAGTTTTGCCTGTTGGGGGAGCAATACGGTAAAAGTGAGCATGAAACAGCTACAAGCGAGTCAAGAAACCACGGCTCGGGTCGTGACTCTTTCAGACTCAATGAGCGCTGCCCTCCCTGCGTGCATATTCATGAGGTGATTTGTTCAAGGGTGGGGGACTGGGGGCTTTCTTCCTTCCCCCCCCGCGCCCCCCACTCTGCTAAAGATAAAAGTTGGGATTCAGTGTGGGGGGGAAACATCCCTGCTCATCTGCCTGGGAAGTTTTAAACAGCACCCCCGTTTTATTTCAGTCCTTTATCACTGAAATCCTGCCCCCCCCCCGATTAAACATTGCAAACATCCAGCCGCCCCCGCAACAGCCTTTCAAGCGGCCCTGCGGTACTGTTGTTGTTTGTTGTTTATTGTTTATTCTCGCGCTGCTGTGGACGATCTCAAGACGTTACTGGTATTTCCTAGCCTGCAAGTCTCTCGCCAGAAGTGTGTTTGTGACAGCATACGGCGCGGGCAAAGAAAAAAAGATGTCAACGCCTAACGTAAATATTCCTTCCCGAGGAATGTCCACTGCGGCTGCTTGTTGTTGGTTTCTTTACTTTCTGTCTTTCTTCTCTGCAACAACACAATCCCCCCGGGATCCCTTCAGGACTTTCCAATCCGCGATAAATTGTTGTTGACAAATGCAAGCTCCGGTTTTTGGACTCCTTTTCCCTTGTAATCGCTTTGATCCTCGCCGGCTGCCAACATTAACCCTCAGCGCCCCGCCGCAAGCCAGCGAGGCGGACTGCGTCTGCTTTCTGCGGGCGCATCCTCTCTCCCCGCCCATTGGGCAGCGGCCGCGGCATCGGCCCCCTGACGTCATTCCAGGGGCAGAGCTTTTGGCTGCTTTAGGAAGAATTTCCCCTCCGACTCCAGGCGCTGGGAAGTGAACTGGGAGCCAAAGGGAAACCGTCCTCCAAGGCAGAGCCGAGATTTGATTTGCGAGGAAAGGGACCTGGAGTCGCCTCCTCCTGGGTGAGGAGATTTCTTTGGAACAAAAGACAGTGCAAAGGACCCAGGAGATTTTATCTGCAAAGACAATTCCCCTGACTGGTTTGCCTGCAAAACTTTGATAAGTAACACGGCCTGGGTAAAAAGAAAGTGGTTTTGCCACCATTCCTAGGACTGTAATCAAATATACCAGCCAAAACCACACACTTAAGCTATAAACTTCATATCCCTTTGTCATGAATCAGTCGCTTTTTCTGCTGTTGATCATCTCATATTTCAGTGTGCATATGCCAACTTCAACAGAATTCACAGAACATTTAGTAAGTGTTTAACTATTTTGTCATTGGCTGTCCTCCAGTGAATACTGGAAATAATACCAGTGAGAAATACCTACTCAACCTGGAGGTTATTAAGTGCAAAAAAAAAAAAAAAAACACACCCTACTACAACACTATGAGTGAGATTCTATCAAATCTATCTGTCATCTAGGGATTTATACCATTCTCATCAGCATGGTATTTGAGAATTTTACAATAAAACAGGAGAGTCTTTCTCTTCTGCCACATGATTGTAGAGAAGTCTGGGATCCATCATGTTACCCAGTCTTTCTATTGTGAGCATTATTACTGATTTTGTGTTATTAATTTATTATCATTGTTTTGTTGTGGAAAAGCTGAAGGCAAAGAGATGGATCCTGCCCTTCACCCTAAAGGTGGTAAAGATTTGAGTTCATTCTGCTCTCCCGAGCAAAAGAGTTCCCGTTTATGAGCTGGCTGCCAAGGAAGTTCTGTCTCCAGAGTCTAAATCTCTGTCTCATGAGTCTAAATCTAGTTGGGGACAGCTCCACTGTTAACAGGACAACAGTCATGAAGGGTCCTGATATTGGATATTTCAGGCAGCTTAGATCCAGTCAATGGAGAGCTTTAAAGATTCGCACTATGGTCTTGGTCTGAATCTGACATTCACTGGGGAGCCAATATAATGACCAGAACAGAGAATAATGTATTTCCACAGCAGAGTATTGTTTAGCAGGCAGGCTGACATATTCTGGACCTGATGGGATAGCTTCAAGATTTGTGCATTAGTTCCCACATATAGGGTATTGCACTAAAAGCCTGAAGGTTATGAAAGCATGACTGTTAGTACTGTGTGTGTTCTTCTGGCAAGCCACAAATAGGAGAAAGCATTTCTGGTGCACATTGCTACTTCATCTCCCAATAACAGAAGTGCAGAAGGACCCCAGTACTAGTCACAATCTCTGGGCAGACTCCCTGAATGGGGAGCAAAGATATGGTGAAACTTATATGAAATGCCTTCCTCAATTACCCAGCATTACATCTGTCTTGTCCAATTTCAGACAGCTGTACCGCAGTTGCACCTCTGATTTCACTGAGGTAGTGTAGTCACTGGGAGATTTCACACGCACGAAAGTCAAGAAATACAAAATTAAGACTCCTCCAAAATTGTAACTTGGCCCACCTGGGCACACATATCATTTTGTATTACATGATATGGTGTTAATTTTAATGCCTCAGAAAGAGATTTTTGAGTCCATTAAATGGCCCTCATTGGAGTTTTTGTGTCATGTGCCTGAGGTGTGGTTACTGTGGGAAACACTTTGAATTTCCTGGCACTGAGGTAATGTAAAAGCTGAAGTCTTATATTGCAACAATGTATTTTTCCATTTAATTCCTTTTTATTTTTTTAAAAGATAACTACAATTACATTCTGAATGCACAATGTAAGACTCAAATAAGCACAACGTATGCAGTGGCTTTTAATATCCTTGCATGTCCATGAGATCACACATGAAAATGAATGCATATTTTCAATGTATTATAAGTCTAATGACTGAAATAAACACATGTGCATTTATTTCAGTGGGTGGATATCCAGCTTTGTGTACACACAATATATTTGGACACACACATACCATACATCTGGTTTTATATAGCTATATATACACAGGTATGTTGTGTGTGCAAATATCTGACTATCTGCATCTATAGCCAAGTCCTCTTCTCTAATTTTAGTCAATGTGAGTTTTGCTGTGCACTCAGTGGGACCAAGATCTTGCTGCAAGGGGGCAGCTTGCATTGAGTAAGGACTAAAGAGCTCAGTAAGGATTGCAGAATACATTATGTTGTATTTGTTCATTTATCAGATGTTTCCAAATTTTGTTCAACAAAAGCAGAAATTTCTCATTATGGATCATGTACATGCAAGACTGAACTTTTCAAAGTAAAACAGCTGTTGATTTACCCACAAGACACCTGAACCATTGTCCTAAAGTTCAGTTAAAACAGGTGAAAGAACCTGCTTCTGATATTCCCCCCACAAATTCATCAGTAGGAGAAAAATCAGCCCAATTGTCTCAAATAGTGTAGTTGTCAATAATGGTAAGTAGTTTGACACTTTTCATCCTGAATGGTTTTTAAGCGCTTAATTTCTGGCTTGATTTTAGCCTGTTCCTTTATCATGATATTTGATCCTCTAAGAGCTTAGAGGCAAATGCTGTTCCTCCTATTCCACATGAATGGGGAAGGCCAAAACTACATGGAAAATGCCCCATTTCTGCTGCAGAGAGGCGGCACGGGGACCCAGCATCCTTTTGTATATCATAGTGCAAATCTCCACAGTGGTTCTCGGCCATTCACTGCAGAGGGGCATGCTGAAGGGCTGGGGTCCCGGCCAATCGATGGTTCCGCAAGCCTCAGTGCCATCCAGAGAGAGGAGCAATGTCCCATGACTGATTCATGATGGGATAGATCACTTGATGAGTCCCTGTTCTGTTCATTCCCTCTGAAGCACCTAGTCTTGGCCACTGTCGGAAGACAGGATACTGGGCTAGACGGACCTTTGGTCTGATCCAGTATGACTGTTCCTATCCTTCTCATACCCAGTCATGGTGTCCATGGCCAGGTGTCTATGGCCAGGTCTATGGAATGGTGTCTATGTAGCTGCTGCAGGCAAAGCCCTTTTGCTCAGGCTTTGCTCATGAGACCAAAATTTGGCCCTCAGACACAGCTATAGCACACAAATACTCAAAAACTGTATCCAAGATGGCAAACAGTATTTACTGTTACCATTCAGATTCTTGTTAACTAGCTTAAACTCGTTAGCTATTTTTTTAAAAGATAAATTAAACAAAAAGAGATTACTTTGGAGGGGGGAATCAGCACCAAGGAAATATGGGTAAAATATTATAGAAGCAGTAACACTCTTGGAAGAGAGCTATTATTATTTCGGGAGGATTTGTGAGTTTTACCATAATTTTATATGTTATTACAGTTTAGGGCACCAAATCTGCAAACACTTATGCACACAGATTAATAGATTCCACAGCCAGAAGGGACCATTGTAATAATCTAGTCTGACCTCCTGTATAACACAGGCCACAGAACTTCCCCAAAATAATTAACAGCTTTGTATCAGGACTACTCATCTGCTAAAGCTACTCACAAGCTGAAGTGTCTGCAGGATTAGAATCTTGATTCCCTGATTAATGTTACATCTGTGCATGTAACTACATATCAGACTATTGATAATTTGGGTATTCTGCAAAAATCAGGGGGTGGGGAACAGATCGTAGTAATACAATAAAAATCTGGATATTTATTTGCATAGTGAGCTTTAAAAGAGAGAATACGAAACTTGTAATCAGATTGCAATAATGTAAGAAAAACATGTAGTCATGTCCAAAGAACGGCCCTTGAGCATAGCATTTTGCTTCTCCATGTGCCCCAGCCTGCTTTCCCTCCTTGAGTTACAGTAACAGTGAAATGAGAACTAGCAAACTGCAGGCAGCATTTGTTACCTTGAATCAGCCCCTGACCTTTGCATGGCCCACGAATCCCAAATGGGCTCTGTGGATAAATAGCACTATCTGGTGGAGGGAGTGTGCAAAGTCTTGTCTCGACTTTTAATGAGCTTATGTAGTCAGTTAAGAATCACTTCTGCTGCTGCTGTGCTCCTGGTCCAGAATTGCTGGAAGTTTTTAGGAGGAGTTTTTCCACACCCATGGCCACCAGTGAGCTACATAGGGAAACATGCCTGGCAGAGTTTTCCATAGCTAATGTCAATGCTAATTGCAAGGATTTCCTGGGAATTGTTACTGAAATTCTTACTGAAACTTTTGTGAAATATTTCAGGGCTCTTCTGTTATGGCAGTTTGAGAGAAGGGTGGTTAAATGATACACTGAAACATACACACACATGCAGAGCAAGATCCACTCTCACGCTGTTGGAGAAGCTTTAAGAACCACCTTCATGTCAGAGATAGATCCAAAACTGGAACCCTGGCTATAAACCTCCTGAACCTTGGCTATAAACCTCCTTAACTTTGAGCTCTGACTTCAGATCCAAACAGTGGTCAATCCTGCAAAGAGTTATGGATGTGAATAACTTTACTTCTGTGAGTCAGTTCAGTGGAGCTGCTTGTGTGAGTAAAGTTCGAGTGCGTCATGTACATAAATGTTTGCAGGATTGGGTCAATGGAAGCTGCTGGGTGCCCAGAACTTTTGAAAATCAGATCTCTTACTTTAGGTGCCTAACTTCAGCCACCTATTTCTGAAAATCTTGCTCAGATCCTCCTCTCCCCAGAGCATTCTCACTTTCCTCCTGCTGTAGAAGATTTATGGGAAATGCAGATATCTAATTTCCCTTCAACAAGAAAAAAAATCAGCTGTCTCTAGCTCAAACCTTCATCTCTCCTGCTATAGCATTTCCTATCACCAGCCAACTCCCCATTAAGGAATTCCTGCACTGCAAAACATTTACCTGGGAGAAGTTAGCTAAGGGATTCCTAACGTCCCCTCTGAAATGTCTTAAGGATGCAGAACTTTCTCCTGTTTGTGGTTAATGTTCTCCAAGTCTTAGTAGTTATGTTTAATTATATTTTTGGCCCTGTACATTTAAGAGTTGATTTTAAATCAGGTGCATCAGTTAGTGGAATCTCATTGGGAAGAAGTATGTCTTAGACTTGACCTGTCACATGGATCTTTTCCGCCTCCACATAATCTACCATAGTTCTCCTAGTTTGCTGCATTCTCTGTGGGTGTAAAGTTCACGTCATATAGAATCATAGGACTAGAAGGGACCTCAAGAGGTCATCTAGTCCAGTCCCTTGCACTCGTGGCAGCACTAAGTATTATCTAGACCAGCCCTGACAGGTGTTGTCTAACCTGCTCTTAAAAATCTCCAATGATGGAGATTCCACAGCCTCCCTAGGCAATTTATTCCAGTGCTTAACCCTGACAGTTAGGAATTTTTTCCTAATGTCCAACCTAAACCTCCCTTGCTGCAATTTAAACCCATTGCTTCTTGTCTTATTCTCAGAGGTTAAGAACAATATTTCTCCCTCCTCCTTGTAACAACCATTTATGTACTTGAAAAATGTTATGTCCCTGCTCAGTCTTCTCTTTTCTAGATTAAACAAACCCAATTTTTTCAATCCTTCCTCAGAGGTCATGTTTTCTAGACCTTTAATCATTTTTGTTGCTCTTCTTTGGACTCTCTCCAATTTGTCCACATCTTTCCTGAAATGTGGCACCCAGAACTGGACACAATACTCTAGTTGAGGTCTAATCAGCACAGAGTAGAGCAGAAGAATTACTTCTCGTGTCTTGCTTACAACACCCCTGCTAATATATCCCAGAATGAAGTTCGCTTGTTTTGCAACAGTGTTACACTGTTGACTCATATTTAGCTTGTGGTCCACTATGACCCCCAGACCTCTTTCCACAGTACTTCTTCCTAGGCAGTCATTTCCCATTTTGTATGTGTGCAACTGATTGTTCCTGCCTAAGTGGAGTACTTTGTATCATTTGTGCTTATTGAATTTCATCCTGTTTACTTCAGACCATTTCTCCACTTTGTCCAGATCATTTTGAATTATAATCCTGTCCTTGGATTAGGTTGCTTTATTATTTGCTCCATTATCTTTCCAGATACAGAAGTTAAGTGGACTGGTCTGTAATTCCCCAGGTTGTCCTTATTTCCTTTTTTTAGATGAGTACTATATTTGTCCTTTTCCAGTCTTTCGGAATCTCTCTCATCTTCCATGACTTTTCAAAGATAATCGCTAATGGCTCAGATGTCTCCTCAGTCAGCTCCTTGAGTATTCTAGGATGCATTTCATCAGGCCTGATGACTTGAAGATATCTAACTTGTCTAAGTCATTTTTAACTTGTTCTTTCCCTATTTTAGCCTCTGATCTTGCCTCATTTTCACTGGCATTCACTATGTTAGACGTCCAATCACCACCAACCTTCTTGGTGAAAATCGAAACAAAGAAGTCATTAAGCACCTCTGCCATTTCCACATTTTCTATTATTGTTTTTCCTCCCTCACTGAGTAACAGGCCTACAGCATCCTGTGATCAAGGAAGCCGAAGCCCTCCTGGCAACACCATTTTTGCAGCCAGGCATTCACGTCCAGGATGCATCTGTCTCTGCCTGGGCCCCTACCCTTGACCAGAAAGATCGAAGAGAACAGCACCTGTGCTCCCAACTCCTTCACCCTTACTCCCAGAGCCCTGTAGTCACTTCTGATCTGCTGAGGGTTATACCTCACAGTATCATTAGTGCCCACATGGATAAGTAGCATGAGGTAGTAGTCAGAGAGCTGGATGATCCTCGACAATCCCTCTGTAATATCTCGGATACGGGCCCCTGGCAGGCAGCATAGCTCCCAGGATACCATGTCAGGGCGACAGATGGGTATCTCCATCCTCCTCAAAAGAGAGTCACCAACCACTACTACTCTAAGTTTCCGCCTGGGAGTGGTGGCTGCCATCCTCCCAGCCTTGGAGATACATGGCTTCTCCTTCTCCACCTTGAGAGGTGATTGCTCATTGCTCGTTGCCAGGGCAGCATATCGGTTTTTCATCACTATGGTGGGTGCATTGGGAGTACGGGTGGAGCACTGCCTGCTCCCAGAAGTAATCAGCAGCCAGTGTCCTCCCTGTGACTGAGCCATATCCTCCTCCCACGGTAGTGTGACAGCAGTCCTCTGTAGCTGGATAACCTCCTCAGCCTTGGATGTCTCCATATGAATACTCTCAAGCAATTCCTCATGGGCACGGATGCTCCTCAGTCCAGCCGCCTCTGCCTGTAGCTCTGGATCATTGCTATTCTGAACATGGAACTGCTGGAGAAAGATTGCTTGTGAAGGTAAAACCAGTTCTGTTTCATACCAATCACACTTCATTTATCAGCTGTCATTTGGAGAATGTGCAATAATTGTTGGGGCAGGGAAGCTTCCTATGCACTGACATTACATGGGACACTAATGTGCATGACATAATAGGAGGTCTGATGATACTGAGCCCAGGGCTACACTGTGCCCATCAGGCACAGCCTTTGACAGGGGGTGGGCGGTGGGGAGGGCCGAGCAGCCACCGCACTCCAGGGAAACACACTCCTGCCCTAACATGGTTAAAGCACTGTTCCATTTTTTTCGTGTGGATGGAAGTTTCCAGTGTGGATGGAAGTTTGACTTGAAGGTCATGGACAGTTCAGCAATGGTTAAGCATTAACATACTTTTCTTCATGGAGGAAGGGGAGAACATGCTGACTGCTGCACTGCCTGAATATATGGTAGTGGCACGATGGGACTGGCCATTGAGAAAGTGTTAGGGAAATGTATCTTGAGAAAATCATTAGCTTATGGACTGACAGGGAGGTCTTTTCCCAAACTCTGGGACCTAAAGGGCCTCTGTTGGCAAAAATAGAATAATAAACATTTTACAACTGAATAAACATGACTTTAGCATTCACATAAGGAGTGAAGACAAGAAGAATCAAAATGGTGGTAACTGGCTGTTAGTTTTTTGGGGAGGGCTTTCCTTCTTCTTTGAGGATTTTGTAATGGACTCTTCCCTTATTCTTCTTTAATTCCCATCCATATCCTCAAAAGTATTTGATCTTCTATCCAGGCAAAGAGAGCAGTATGGTGCCCCTTTCTGAGCCATCAGTGTCACTCATAGATGCTGAGAAAGCCTCATTGGGAGTGACATCAAGAATTCCTTCTACCAGAGTATTCTCAGCCTCTTCTAACCTAGGAATGACAGAGTGAAAGACAAAGGATCTGATCCCCCTGTGAAATAGGTACATTGCCACTTATATAAGTCCTTTCATTCTAGGATCTAGCAGTGCCGTACCAGGGTGGGTAAGTGTTTTATTGGAACTGGCTAGAAAATAGTTTTGAGGAAAACAAAATGTTTTTAATTATTTACATTTTCAGCAGAAAATTTTGACTTTTAATAGAAAAGAAACAAAAATCCCCAAACTGAAAGGTTTTCAGTAAAGCTGTTGATTAATCGCAGTTAACTCTGGGATTAACGCAAAACAAATTAATCATGATTAAAAAAACTAATTGCGATTAATCACAGTTTTGATCGCACTCTAAGTACTAATTGTTGTTACCTTTTCTTGAGTATTCCATTCCTTTGCAACAAACAAGAAACGCTCTACACATGTTTCAGCATAATGTCTCTCTTCAGTCTGCATTACTGTTAAAGCAAATGACTGCAGTGTCCATGCAGAATCAGTCAGGTGTGCCATGACTCCAAGATAGCTGTGATTACCCAAGGATGTCCAGTGATCACCAGGCAAAGCAGTAGCTAGTGCATTTTTCAGAAGCTCCAACTTCATAGTCTTCTCGTTGTGATATAGGTCATGTATCTGTGATATAATGGTTCCTCAGGAGGGCAAGGTGCATGACTGATCGGAAGATGCAATTTGAATAACATCTTTTAACCCTCTGTCATTTACAATGTTGAGTGGTCTGCAGTTCATAGCTATCCACTTTGCAGTAGCACTGGTTAAACTGTTGTACTTTGTTTGATCCATGGGCTTGTAGCGATACTGCAATGCTGTGAGCATACTGTGTCACGGCTGGCGGGATTCATTTGCTGTTGGTGGGTTATCTGTAGCACAAGAACTGGAGGCGAAAGCATGTTTAGCGTGTAGGTGTTACTGCAGGCTTGAAATACTTCGATGGTATTAGAACTTGGCCTTGCATTAGCTACATATAACCGTCTTTTTATCCAGTACGATAAAAAAAGTGATTAATAGCAACTAATTTTTTTTAATCGTTTGATAGCCCTACTTATCAAACTCAATCTTGAAACAAGTTCAGTTTTTTGCCCCACTACTCCCTTGGAAGGCTGTTCCAGAACTTTACTTCTCTGACGGTTAGGAACTTTCATCTAACTTCAAGCCTAAACGTGTTGGTGGCCAGTTTATATCCATTTGTTCTTGTACTACCACTGACCCTTAATTTAAATAGCTCCTCTCTCTCCCTGATGTTTATCTCTCAGGTGTATTTATAGAGAGCAATCATATCTCCCTTCATCCTTCATTTTGTTAGGCTAAACAAGCCAAGATCCTTAAGTCTCCCATTGTAAGGCAGTTTCTCCATTCCTCTGATCATCCTAGCAGCCCTTCTCTGAACCTGTTTCAGTTTGAAATCATCTTTGTTAAACATGGGATAGAAGAATTGCACCCAGCATTCCAGATGAGGTCTCACCATTGCCTTGTACAATGGCAATAACACTTCCCTATCTCTTCTGGAAATACCTCACTTGATGCATCCTAGGATTAAATTAGTCTTTTTCACAGGTGCATTGCATTGGCAGCTCATAGTCAACCAATACACCCAAGTCTTCGTCCTCCTCTGTCACTTCCAACTGATAAATCCCCATAACTTTCACTTTGCACTAGGGCTGTCAATTAAGGATTAATTCACAGCATGATTAACACGTTACTCGCACTCGAGAGGCAGTGAGGCACAAGAGATTGCACTATAGTACTTTTATGAGGTGAATTGAAATACTCTCTTTTGTTTATCTTTTTCACAGTGCAATTATTTGTAATAAAAAATAGAAAAGCTGGACATGCACAAGTCCATGGGTCCGGATGCAATGCATCCAATGGTGCTGAAGGAGTTGGCTGATGTGATTGCAGGGCCATCGGCTATTATCTTTGAAAACTTTATGGCGATCAGGGGAGGTCTTGGACGATTGGAAAAAGGCAAATATAGCGCCCATCTTTAAAAAAGGGAAAAAGGAGAATCCAGGGGAACTACAGGCCGATCAGCCTCACCTCAGTCCCTGGAAAAATCATGGAGCAGGTCCCCAGGCCCTCTGGACCTTTTCGTCAGGCCCCTGTCCCGTGAGCCCTCCCAGTCCCCTCCCTTCCACAATCTGAGCTGGCTGCGTGCCCTGCAGCCGGTTCGCTTTCGAACTGCACCAAGGAAACAACTATACATGCTCATGCTCCACACTTTTCACTTCCTCACCCTCGTGTCTCTCCCTGATACCAAATGGCAAGACTATCTGCCACCTGTGGAGGTTGAGGAACCCTGGTGGGTCAGCCTCTATTCCACCCTCGTCCCATGGCCCTCTGGGGATATTGGTTGGCGTCTGCTCCATGGAGCTGTAAGCACAGGCATGTACCTGGCTCGGTTCACCCCCATACCCGACGCCTTTTGCGGCATGTGGGAGAACCTGGTGCTCACTTATCTCGAATGTGCCAGGTTGAAGCCCCTATTCCGGCTCCTCCAGAACCTCCTGTTGAGGTTCTGGCTGCACTTTTCCCCATACCTGTTTACATTCGCACACCCTTTCCGGGGCCTCAAGAAGTTGCGAGACCTCCTCATCAACCTCCTCCTGGCCCTGGCCAAAGTGGCCATTTTCAACACCAGGAGGAGGACGCTAGGAGAGAGGGTGCTCTGCAACTGTGGGGCCTATTTCCGCTCCTCCCTGGTCTCACGCATCCAGGCAGAGTTCCCCCCGCTGGTGTCTGCTGGCTCCCTAGACAGCTTTGAGGAGCAGTTGGCGCTGTCCAGGGTTCTCTGCTCGGTGTCCCCCTCTGGATCCCTAGTTTTGAACCTGTGACCTTCACTCCTGACTCTGTTATTCATTAGTTGTCCCCTATATTCAGTTGGTTCCCGGGTCCAGTGCTCCTTCCCGCAAGACTGGGGGAGGGGGCCTTTAGACGTGGACAGGCTTGTGCCTGCCCACCTCCCAGGAGTCCCATAAGGCCTCTAACTTTGTTTCATAATTGTACACCGTGTGGAACAAGCACTCTTTTTCCTCTACAGTGAACTGGAGCTCTTCGGTCAGCTACTCATTTTTGAACTTGAGTTCCTCCAGTTCCTTCTCTGCTACCTCCAATTCTTTCACCAGGTCCTCCTCTCTTAGGAGGGAGCTCATAAAACCTACCTGCACAATTCCCCTCCCTGTCCTAGGGTCCTGTTTTCTATCCCAACCCTTTTCTTTCGCCTCTTCCAGCTGGGGCGAAACTGTCTGGGCCTGTATGCTAGTTAGCAAACTGGGTATTTTAACCTGAGTTCCCACAGTATTCTGCTGAACCCTGAACTCTGTCTGGGTCCCTGCGGTACTCTGCTGGGCCCAGGTCTCTATTTGGGCCTCTACTGTATCCTGCTGTGTCCTCTGATCCTTTTCCCTCTGGGCCTGGGCCAATGTTTCCTACAGAGCCAAGCATTGTTCCCTCTTCCCATTGGCTTCCACCCGTACCTGGGCCAATTCCTGTTCTACCCAGACCACCTGGGTAATACCTGTCTGGAGATCTTAGCACAGGCACCTACTCCATGGGTGCTCTGGGGCTGGAGCACCCATGGGGAAAAATTGGTGGGTGCTCCCTGCCCCACCCCAGCTCACCTCCACCTCCTCCCCTGAGCATGCTGCGTCCCTGCTTCTCCCCCTAGTAGCTTGCCACCGCAAAACAGCTGTTTCATGGTGGCAAGTGCTGAGAGGGAGGGGGGAACGTGGCATGCTATGGGAAGAGGCGGGGCCAGGATTTGGGGAAGGAGTCCAATGGGGCAGGGAGGGGGTGGAGTTGGGCCGGGGACTTTAGGGAAGGGGTTAGAATGGAGGCTGGGCAGGGGATGGGAGGGGGTGGGGCAGGGGTGGAGTTGGGGCACGGCCAGGGGCAGGGTCGGGGGTGAGCACCCACTGGCTCCAGGAAAAGTTGGCACCTATCCCTCGGTCAACTCTCGTTGGCACTTCCTCAGCAGGTCCCTCACGTCTGGGATATTCTGGTCTTGCCTCTGGACTCCTTTCTGGGGTCTCCTTATCCTGGCTCCTAGCCCCTCTGCTTTCTTTCCCAGCTGGGCCTGGACCTTCTCAGTCCTGGGTCGCTGTCCTGGTCCTTCCCACATGAGAGCTGAGTAGCCCACCCAGTCTCTCCCCAATATTATGGGTCATGACAGGTCCTTGACCATGCTGACACAAAGTCGAGTTCTCTGGACCTGTACCTCCAACCCAACTTCTGCCATGGGGTAGACTCAGGTCTCCCCATGTACACAGGAGATGTGTACTGGGAGGTGTCGGTCTAGGCCAGTTGCCCTCACCTGGTTTTCCCGAACCAAGGTGTACCCACACCCTGAGTCTATCAGACCCTTAACTACAGTTCCTTCTAGCTTGATTGTCACTAACCATGGTGGGATCACCTTGACCTTCAAAGTAGACCCCCACCAATTAGTTCCACTGTAATAACAGTTCAGGTAGCCACATTCCATTACTGGGCAGTGCTTTTTAATATGCCCCGGCTGGCCACACCTGTAGCAGACTACCGGGTCTCCTAGTGCCTTCCCACTACTACCTCCCGTAGGCTGCAGGGCTCCCTAGACCCCTTGCTGTTGTGTTGCTTCCCCTGAGCCTATAATACTTGGGGTCTTTCCCCCTTGCAAGCCTTCTGGGTGAACCCCTCTCAGTTTACCATGCAGCTTGGGCCCTTTCTCTCCTTCAGCCTCAAAGTAGGCCTCAGCTCACTCGACTGCTTCTCCCACTGAGTCTGGTTAGAAACGCCTTACCCAGCTCAGTGCCCCTCCTGGTAGGACTTTCAGGAATTGCTCTAGGACCACCTGATCCTGGGTTTCTCCACCAAGGTGGTCTCTGAGCAAATCCAGAATGCTGGCAGGTCTCATAATTTCTGGGCAACTACCTGTAGTTGTTGCCTTACGGGAACAATTCCATCTGGAATTTCTGCCTGTATACCTCTCGAATCAGCCCTACCCGATCCAAAATGGCTGCCCAGTAAGCCGCCTGTGCCTCACCCATCAGGAATAGTGCTATGAGGGCTGCCCAAGTTGCCTCTTTCTAGTCTGCTGCCTTGAGGTCCGGAGAAAGGCCTTGAGGTCATCATGTGATCCAAGCTTTGCCAGGTCTGGACCCAACCGACCACTAGTTCCATCCCCTATTGGGTTCTCAGGTTTGTTGTGACCCAACCGCCTCTCTATCCACTCCTGCTGTTTGGAGTGGATCTCTTGCCACCATTGCTGTGCCACAAACTTGGCCTCCTGTTCCTTCTGCAGGTTCTCCATTAATTGCATCAGCAGGGTCTGGGTGCGCTGCTGCTGCTCTTGCTGCTGCTGCACCACGACTACATGCTGCTGTTGGCCTGCCACTAACAGGCGGATCATCTCCTCCATAATTGTGCTCCTTGTTAATCAGGTTCCAGATCCCCACTTCTGGTACCAAATGTAATGGGGTCGGCACCCACCTCTTGCGAGGACCCCCCTCTGGTTGTGTGTGTCCGCAATCTTTAAACCAGTCCAGCCCTGGTATGGGGATGTATCCCCTGGGCTTTCTCCTTGGAGATGCTATCTTCCTGTTGCCCTCCCCAGGCTCAGTTCCTACTCAGTGTCCCTGCAGCCAGCCAGGAGCTCCTTCATTGCTCCCCTGGTTCCTGATAGCAAACTGTCTTTGGCTCAGTCCTAGCAGCCAGCTCCCCCAGTACCTGCCCTCACTTAGCTGTCTGTTGTGCTGCAGTTCCCTCAGGCATACAGTCATTTCTTATCCAGCTTCCAGGAGCAACTAACTGCTGCTGTATTCTGCAGCTCCTTTTATATGGTCCTCCTGGCCCCTGATTGGCCGTTCCAGCAGCCCCTCTGATTGATTGCTTCCTTTCACCCACTCTAGGCCACTTGGAGGACCTCTGTACTGCTCCTTTCCTGGGATGGATGTGGCAGAACCCTGAGGTCTCCAGCAGGGGGCCATTGGGCCTAGTCCACCCCATCACATCCCCATTTTACAGATGGCAAAATGAAGGCAAAATGAGCCTAAGCTCCACCTTTTTAGAAGTAGCTCAGTTTTCTAGGTGTCCAACTTCTGACGCTAAGGGCCTGACATGAAAGGCCTTTAGACACTAAGCTCTTGATTTGCAAAGGTATTGAGAATGGGAACCCACAGCAGTAAGACCATTACTAGAATACCATTCCCGGATATGGTGCCCCCACTTCAAAAAGGCTGTTGAAAAATTTAAAAAGGTTTAGAAAAGAGCTACAATGATGTGAGGTTTGGAAAACATGCTTCACAGTGAGAGATTGAAGAAGCTCAATCTATTAGGTTTATTGAAGAGAAGGTTAGAGGTGACCTGCTCCCTATCTACAAGTATCTACACTGGGAATAGACTTCTGATAGCAAAGGGGGTTCTTTAATCTAGCAGCAAAAGACATAATGAGATCCAATGGTTGGGAGCCGAAACTAGACAAATTCAGACTAGAAAAAAAGTGGTGTTTGCAGTGTTGTTGTAGCCGTATCGGTCCCACGATATTAGAGAGACAAGCTGGGTGAGGTCGTATCTTTTATTGGAGCCACTTCTGTTGGTGAGAGAGACAAGCTTTGGAGCTTTCTGTGTAAACTCAAAGCTTGTCTCTCTCACCAACAGAAGTCGCTCCCATAAAAGATATAACCTCCCCACTCTCTCCTTGTCTCTAATATCCTGGGATCAACACGGCTACAACAACACTGTGTAGAAATAAAGTGCACATTTTTAACAGAGACGTAATTAACCATTGGAGTAATTTACCAAGGGATGTGCTGGATTATTTATCCCTTGAAGTCTTTAAGTCATGACTATAAATCTTTCTAAAAGATCGGCTATAGCTCAAAGAGAAGTTGTGGACTTGATGCAGAAATATAGCCTGTGTTATGCAGTGGCTCAGACTACGTTATTATAATACAGATCTATGAACTTTTGAATTTCAGGCCAGTTTTGTTTAGGAGCCTAAATATATGGATTATTAAATGTCTAACTTTGGGCATCCATGTTTGAAAATCTGTACTACATATGTAAAGTTGGGTACCAAAATTAGAGAGCACTTTTTGAAACGTGGCACACAGTGAGTCAGCAGCAAAGCCAATAAGACTGTTCTAATTTCGAGTTACACAGAGGGAAATCCTCCTTCCTCTGTCAAACCCAAGTAAACTGGCTTGATCCATGGGACTGCACAGTCACGAGGAGACAAAATCCTCCTCTCTAGGCCATAGATTAGAATGTGACCATTCCAGAGCCATTACCTCAGCCAGTAGGGTTTGCAGTCTGTGTGCCTTCCTTCTGCATAGAGGACTGACTGGTCGATCTCTGTAGTCAGCGTTCCACCAGGCCCTATGGCACCCTGTCACTAAATCCCTTGTCTACGATGGCATGGACAGTGCCTAGTACAATGGGCCCTTAGGGCTTACTGCAGACCTAATATTAATATCAGGGAAGGGGACCCTCCAGAGTTAGGCTCCACGAGAAGAAGGTGGCTCTAATGCCTTCTGTGAGCTCCAGACCCAGGTGCCAACTTTCTTCTTTCTGGGTGGGTGCTCCCAACCCTGCTCTGCCCTGAGACCCCACCCACACTCTGCCCCTTCCCCAAGGCCCCACTCTTGCTCCGCCTCCTCCCGCCCCCACTCTGACCATCCCCCCCAGCTCCTCCTCCAGGGGTGCCATTTCAGATATTTTTCGGGGCAGGAGGGCAACTTTAACTGTGATTCCAGGGGCTACTTAGGCACTTGACAACTCTAGGTTTTTGCCAGATAACTTAGCAATTGGCTGACAGGAGCACTGTATCTAATTCCTATATAAAAGAAAGAAAATTAAATAAATATTAGGTCCACTCAGCTCTAATACTAACATGTTCTGACATCTTGTGGCAAGTCACCTAAGGGACACTGGTTAGGTTTAAAATTTTAATGTATATTCTTACTTTGTTACTAACTCTGTGCAGAGAGAGAACCCGTCAGGACTCTTGGGTTCTATCTCAGCTCTGTGAAGGGACTGGGGTCTAGTGGGTTACAGAGGGGGGGCATCTGAATTCTATATAAGTACATCAGAATGGCCATAGTGGGTAAATCAATGGTCCATCTAGCCCAGTATTCTGTCTTCCAATAGTGGCCAATACCAGGTGCTTCAGAGGGAATGAACAGAACAGGTAATCATCAAGTGATTCATCCCCTGTCAACCACTCCCAGCTTCTAGCAAACAGAGACTAGGGACATGCCTTTCCCGACATGGTCTTGGATCGCTGCCCACCCTGGCTAATAGCCATTGATGGACACATCATCCATGAACTTGTCTAGTTCTTACTGGAATCCTGTTATAGTTTTTGACTTCACAACATCCTCTGGCGAAGAGTTCCACAAGTTGACTGTGAAGAAATACTTTTATTTTGTTTTTTTTAAATCTAGTGCCTATTAATTTCATTGGGTGACCCCTAGTTTCTTGTGTTATGTGAAGGGGTAAATAACACTTCCTTATTCAATTTTTCCATACCATTCATGATTTTGTAGACCTCTATCATATTCCTCCTTAGTCATGTCTTTTCCAAGCTGAAAAAATGCACATGGCAAAATATGCACATGGAAAAAAGTTCCAGTCCCAGTCTTTTTAATCTCTCCTCATATGGAATCTGTTCCATACCCCAAATCATTTCTGTTGCCCTTCTCTATACTTTTTCCAAATCCAATGTATCTTTTTTGAAATGGGGTGACCAAATCTGCACGCAGTGTTCAATATGTGGGCGTACCATGGATACATATAAAAGCAATATGATAGTTTCTGTCATATTATCTATCCCTTTCCTAATGATTCCCAATATTCTGTTAGCTTTTTTGATTGCCACTTCACATTGAGGAGATGTTTTCAGAGAACTATCCACAATGACTCCAAGATCTCTTTCTTGATGGGTAACAGCTAATTTAGACCCCATCATTTTGTATATATAGTTGGGATTATATTTTGCCATGTGCATTACTTTGCATTTATCAACATTGAATTTCATCTGCCATTTTGTTGCCCCCTCACCCAGTTTAGTGAAATCCCTTTGTAACTCTTTGCAATCAGCTTTGGACTTAACTAGCTTGAGTAATTTTGTATCATCTGCAAAGTTAGACAACTCACTGTTTACCCCTTTTTTTTAGATCATTTATGAATACGTTGAACAGCACTGGTCCCAGGACAGACCCCCGGGGAACACCACTAGTTACCTCTCAACATTCTCACCATTTATTCCTGCCCTTTGCTTCCTATCTTTTAACTGGAGTGGCTGGCAATGCTTTCAGGATCATCTAACCATCCTTAATTTAATTTAATGACAAGCCTTTTGTTATTAATCACCCTGCCTCTGTTTATAAACAAACTCCCTGCCCCAAAGGCAGAAGCTGGGAGCAGCACAGAACTCATCACATATCACACTCAAGCTGTGTTGCAGTTAAGAGCTCAGGCTAGGGCTTGTGCTGTGAGCAGACCTCAGCTACGAAACTAGAGGCACCTAGAGTCCTTCCTGTTCTCCCCAAATGCCACCACTGACTCCGCCTGCCACTGAGTAGCTCATTGGCGGAGCCTACTGAACAGCTAATTGGCGGGTGGTTGGGGGTGTTAAGCATCCACTATTTTTTTTGGAGCACTCACAGAGTTGGCGCCTATGGCTTCAGGAATCTCATGTCTTCCTTCCCCTTGGTGGAAATGCCCTGAATCTGTTACATCTAGGGCCCTTTGTGGAGCAGAAAAGAAATAATGCAAGGATGGTAATATGAAAGAGAAGGATGGAAAATATATTAATATTTGTGCTTCTACATTACTTTATGACAGGTTTCAGAGTAACAGCCATGTTAGTCTGTATTCGCAAAAAGAAAAGGAGTACTTATGGCACCTTAGAGACTAACCAATTTATTTGAGCATAAGCTTTCGTGAGCAACAGCTCACTTCATCAGATGCATACTGTGGAAAATACAGAAGATGTTTTTATACACACAAAGCATGAAAAAATGGGTGTTTATCACTACAAAAGGTTTTCTCTCCCCCCACCCTACTCTCCTGCTGGTAATAGCTTATCTAAAGTGATAACTCTCCTTACAATGTGTATGATAATCAAGGTGGGCCATTTCCAGCACAAATCCAGGGTTTAACAGGAACGTCTGAGGAACAGAAATGGCCCACCTTGATTATCATACACATTGTAAGGAGAGTGGTCACTTTAGATAAGCTATTACCAGCAGGAGAGTGAGTTTGTGTGTGCGGGGGGTGTGTGTGTGTGAGAAAACCTGGATTTGAGCTGGAAATGGCCCAACTTGATTATCATACACAAGCTATTACCAGCAGGAGAGTGGGGTGGGAGGAGGTATTTTTTCATGCTTTGTGTGTATATAATAAGATCTTCTAAACTTTCCACAGTATGCATCCGATGAAGTGAGCTGTAGCTCACGAAAGCTTATGCTCAAATAAACTGGTTAGTCTCTAAGGTGCCACAAGTACTCCTTCAGGTTAGCTGTGACATTATCGGGGATAGTGTTCTTGATGGCTTGTAGTCCATCTTTGTGTGGAATATTGGTGTAGAGGGCTTCTACATCCATAGTGGCCAGGATGGTGTCATCAGGAAGATCACCGATGGATTGTAGTTTCCTGAGGAAGTCAGTGGTGTCTCGAAGGTAGCTGGGAGTGCTGGTAGCGTAGGGCCTGAGGAGGGAATCTACATAGCCAGACAATCCTGCTGTCAGGGTGCCAATGCCTGAGATGATGGGGCGCCCAGGATTTCCAGGTTTATGGATCTTGGGTAGTAGATAGAATATTCCAGGTCGGGGTTCCAGGGGTGTGTCTGTGCAGATTTGATCTTGTGCTTTTTCAGGGAGTTTCTTGAACAAATGCTGTAGTTTCTTTTGGTAACTCTCAGTGGGATCAGAGGGTAACGGCTTGTAGAAAGTGGTGTTGGAGAGCTGCCGAGCAGCCTCTTGTTCATATTCCGACCTATTCATGATGACAACAGCACCTCCTTTGTCAGCCTTTTGGATGGCATTGTGTTCTGCACGGCTGAGGTTGTGGGGCAAGTGATGCTGCTTTTCCACAATTTCAGCCCGTGCATGTTGGCGGAAGCACTCTATGTAGAAGTCCAGTCTGCTGTCTCGACCTTCAGGAGGAGTCCACTTAGAATCCTTCTTTTTGTAGTGTTGGTAGGGAGGTCTCTGTGGATTAGTATGTTGTTCAGAGGTGTGTTGGAAATATTCCTTGAGTCGGAGACGTCGAAAATAGGATTTTAGGTCACCACAGAACTGTATCATGTTCGTGGGGGTGGTGGGGCAGAAACCAGTCGGAGAACACTTCAATCTCTCTGGTCACTCGATTTCTGATCTCAAAGTGACTATCCTTCAACAAAAAAACTTCGAAAACAGACTCCAACGAGAGACTGCTGAATTGGAATTAATTTGCAAATTGGATACAATTAACTTAGGCTTGAATAGAGACTGGGAATGGTTGAGTTATTATAAAAAGTAACCTATTTCCCCTTGTTTATTCCTCCCCCCCCCCCGGCCCCCACTGTTCCTCAGACGTTCTTGTTAAACCCTGGATTTGTGCTGGAAATGGCCCACCTTGATTATCATACACATTGTAAGGAGAGTGATCACTTTAGATAAGCTATTACCAGCAGGAGAGTAGAGTGGGGGGAGAGAAAACCTTTTGTAGTGATAAACACCCATTTTTTCATGCTTTGTGTGTATAAAAACATCTTCTGTATTTTCCACAGTATGCATCCGATGAAGTGAGCTGTAGCTCACGAAAGCTTATGCTCAAATAAATTGGTTAGTCTCTAAGGTGCCACAAGTCCTCCTTTTCTTTTTACATTACTTTATGTTCCCTTTTTAGGTGCCACAATTAGAACACTGTCCTAGTCGTGCTTCATAAAATAAAGAACATTTGCATTAATTCAGTCAGTAACTTCTTCATTCTGATTTCTTCCTGTTAGACTGGTTCTAATCTAATATGCTTAGTTATGATGAAATTTGACTACCATTATATCATTCCTTCCAGAGCAACACAATGTCCGTTTTTCTAGTTATCTCTGTTCTGGTTTGTATTCACACTTAATTTGGAATTTTCATACTGTACTTAATATCCTGAATACAGATGTTAGGACTTTATGCCAACAATGAGACATTAGGTAAATGCATATTTATAAACTATAAAAAGCTAAGAGTTCAAATAATGTACATCTCCCTTTAATATAAATATAGTTTAGAGAAGCTCTCATATCGTGCTCAGAAAAATCTAGCAAGCCATTATATGCAACTAGTAGAAAATCACAAATTAGGTGGGGAGGAACCAGGGTCGTAGAACAATCACGTTAAAAGCTATAAGATGGTTATATGTTTATGTATATATAATATGTGTTTATTATGGCGAGGGAACTACTATACACTATCATTAGAGTTCCATCTTTCATTCTCCCCTTCATTCCCCCACTCTTTCCCTCTACCCCATTGCTGAGTGTGCATTAACAACATAACCTTTTTTCAGTAGGAAGCTTTTTGCCTGGTTAATTCAACAATGGCAGAAGATAGAAACATCACACCTTGGTTCTAGGGCTCTTAAAATCTCATTGAGATCTAAGAAATGGCCCATATTTAAAGAAAAACACTTTAGAGTAAAGTTATGAGATTTTAATGAGACATTTGGCACAACAGAATTTTGCTGGTTTTGCTGGGGATTTGTTTTTTATTCTTAGCAATCTAAAGAGATAGAGGCCAACATTTTGAAACTTATTTAGGTACCTACATGTAAATAGTCTGACTTCCGGAGATGATGTGGCCACAGCTGCCATTTTACTTAACACCTTCAAAAATCAGGGCACTTTTATGTAGGTGTCTAAATATGGATTTTGGTGCCTACCTTTGGGCACCATGTCTGGAGATTTTGGCCAGTGTTTGAGGTGATGTGACAAGATAGTCTGCCCCCTTAAGGGTAGTGGTGCCTAGTGGTCCGACCCCTCCCCACATCACATGGTGTCCTTTTAAAATTTTGAAAGGCCCAATACACAAACAAGGATTGAAAGGGAGGAAATCTTGTCTTTAAAGGTTCAGGACCAGGATCCTTGCAGGGGGCTAAATTACAACCCAGCTCCAAAGAGGAGAGCTGGCAAACCCTGGCTTAAGGAGAGAGGTAATAACTGCCTCAATATCCAGCTCCAGGGATTTGGCTCCTGTTTAAGGAAAGACAGAGACTGAAAGGTAACCCAGAAGGACTCCAACATAGGAATTGTTACTTCAAACATGGGAATTGAACTCAAATGACTCAGGTAGAGGGCTGAGCTCTATGAACCCTGGGAAAGACAGAAAAACCTAGGGAGGAGAAAACTGAGGCAGGGAGTGACTGCAGTGCCACTCTCAGACAGCAGGGGGTGCAACAGTGCTGTCATGCCCTGTGACAGATGAGTTTAAATAGTTTTAATTATTTAGAAAGTTAGGCCCTGCTCCCACAGTTGAATCCATTCAGTTAGACAGCTGCCTCTGTGCAAATCTTTATTTATTGCAGGTGTGGCATTGTGCTAATTTGTGGACACTCGGCATATATCTCAGAAAACAGTCAGGAGGATCAGAGGTGGATTAGGGGTTTGTGGAGCCCTGGGCTAGAGCAAGTGGGGGCCCCTTCCCACCCCTTTATGCCTGCAGTCCCCCCGCCTTTCCCTGCTGGTGCTCCTGCTGGGGAAATGGGGTTAGGGGGCGGAGGCTTATCTTGCCCTGTTCCGCCCACTCAGCACTCCTGCCAGGGAGCTGGGTTGGGGTGCAGGCGCTTCCCCAGCTCCCTGGCAGAAGTGCCGGGAGGGTATAGCGGGGCAAGCCCCCGACCCTGCTCCACTGCAGGAGTGCCAGGCGGGTGGAGCTGGGCAACCCCCTGTGCCCGACCCCACTCCCATGCAGGAGTGCTGGATGGGCGGGCAGAGTGGGTCAGGGCACAGGGTTGCCCCTTTTTCAGGCCCCCCCCAATTGGTCAGGGCCCCTGGGCACAGGCCCCATTGGCCCAGTGGCTAATCTGCCACTGAGGAGGAAGTAGGCTACAGAGAAGCATGAAGGCAAAAAGGGAGAGGGGTTGTCTGGATAAGATAATTCTATTTTATCCATTAAAATGTTGATGTAATAGTTAAACAAAACCATTTAACTGAAACGTGAGACTCCCTGCTTCTTTGGGACTATGTGTCTAGTGACCAGAGATGGCTTTGTTGATAATACTTGAGAAACGTGGCAAGCCCCAATTTATTGCTACTCATGCCTTTCAACCTGAGTGCAATTTATCTCTGTGCCTAGTACAAGATGTAGCTGGATTCCTTCTTGTTCTGTGACATTCTCAGTGGACTGCATAGGGCAGATAAGATGATGGAAGCAACATTACTGCACAGTCTGGGATACCCTCCACATAGGATTTCCCCTAATTTAATAGGCGGGGAAAGTAATTTGAACAGACAAATGTGGCCTTTGGTGCTTATTTTATTCTACAAGAAGGTAACATGTCATAGCTGGTTTGGGGTTATAAATCCTGATTAGGCAGTACACATAAGCATCTCTATTCAGCCAAGCACTTAAGAATGTGTTACATCCCATTGTATATGCCTTAGTCCTTTGCTGAATTGGGTCCTTAGTTTGAAATTGATGAGTCCGGGGGGCTTCAATTAAAGACTACTGGATCTAGAAGGCCTGGGTTAAAGATTTTTGCGTTAAACAGGCACCAAGCCAATATAAGGGACTGGGGCATAAGGGGTCTGGCCTAGCAATCACAGCCAGGCTGATGTCTGCTCACCAGCAGTTGCCAAGCAGGAGCTGGAGGAATTGCAAGAGCCAGCTCCAGTAAGCAAGAGTGAGGTTTAGGATTGCCAGCCCTCCAGGATTGTTCTGAAGTCTCCAGGAATTAAAGATTAATCTTTAATTAAAGATTATGTCATGTGATAAAACCTCCAGGAATATGTCCAACCAAAATTGGCAACCTAGTCAGGCTGGGGTTGGAGACCAGCAATCCGAGGAAGCACCAGACTAGAACCAGGAGGCAGGTGGCGGAGTCAGGTTGAGGCTGGAGTCAGAGACCAGAGATAGTGCCATGCTAGAATCAGGCTGGAGTCAGAGGCCGTCAATCAAGCAAAGTCTGGCATTGCAGCAGACCAAAGTCTGTGTGGCTGCCCAGACAACTTCCTGGGCCAACCCCTGGGATTAAATAGGGCGCTATTTAGAGGGCTGCAGGGTACCATCACTCTGGGTCTCTTGGGTGGTAAGTCCTGTGGGGCTTACTCTCCACAGTGCTCACGAGCTGTGCCTCTACATAGTGCCTCCTGGCACTGTGGGAATATCAGCTGTCCCATGCTCTGTAGACCTGGTCTCTAGGTCCCAGGTTTTACATCCCAGCTCCTTATAGCCAAGAGGCTCCACATCAAGGCCTTTGCAAATGCCACAGATGAATAATTCACATTAAAGGGGAGGGGAATTCCATTGTGAAAACTGACAT
The DNA here is from genome assembly GCF_965140285.1 of Lepidochelys kempii. Classification (NCBI taxonomy): domain Eukaryota; kingdom Metazoa; phylum Chordata; order Testudines; family Cheloniidae; genus Lepidochelys; species Lepidochelys kempii. The sequence continues at coordinate 175,628,866 of NC_136382.1, read as the reverse complement.
TAATACACTGCTAAGGCTGAGAAACCGTGAACTCAGAAGATGCAGACTTCAAGGAGACTTGAGCACATGCTTACATTTAAGCATTTGTTTAAGTGCTTTCCTGGACAGGAATGCTTTCTGGGTTCTGAGTGTCAAGACATTGTCTCTCTTGCAGCCAGCTGTCCAAGGTCCCCAACAACTTTCTTTCTGCCCCACAAGAAGTCTTTTCAAAGCTCTCCTGAGGGGCCAGGCCAAGGACAATCCTCCTTCCACAAAGGGCCTTTCCCAACACCTCACAGGAAATAGTACAAATATTAAATTTGAAATAAAGGACACTTAAAATGATGCAGCATAAATTTCTTTTAGTGTGTTTAATGATTCATGGAATTATAGGACAAAAGCAGATGTTACAAAATTAAGATATCAGATTGTGTTACATATGGAAAGTGGATATTGGCATAAAAGGCCACATTTTTGAAAGGATGGCCTCCTTTTTTATGATCAAAGTTTGCATTAGGGGCCATTATAAACAGCCTGTTTTCCTTTCACAGTGAAGCATTTAGTGCTGTATTATGAAGCTGGGGGTATAAGTCCATAGAGTGTATTAGAACGAATATAAATAGCAAAGTGAAGAATAAACCCAAAGTTAAATTCAGCTTTGATGTAACTCCATTTTACAAGAGGGCTGGATTTGGCTAAATGGACTAAGTCAATGGGAGCAGGAGCAGGTTTAGAGAAACTAGAACAGTTTAGAAAATTACATCTTTTTACGGTGTTATAACTTAGTGGGGAAGCTGTACAGTATGCATGATGCTTAGGCTAGTAAAATATTTCCTGGAAATACAGATTCTAATCCCAGGAGTACTGATCAACTGCACAGCCTTCTCAGATAGTTAAAATGAGTTTTATACTGATTACTAATTAATGCCTAGTCCTATAACAGCTTATGCATGTGCTTAGTTTCACAGATGTGAATAGTCCATATGATTTCTGTGGGCATGTGCACACATGCAATATTGAGCAGGTGCATGAAGGACTGTGGCTCAATATTTTTGATACTCATTTATTTTATTTGTATTGTACACCCTGGAGATTGCAGCTCTGGAAATGGGCCTATTAATTAAGACAGTCAGGAAACAGATTTTAAAAGACTCTAAAAAGAACTGTAACATAACACAGAACAATTCAAACTACCCGTAGTTCTCGTAAAAGATCATTGTAAGGATACCTGTTGACTGAGTTAATGTCTCATTTTGTGATATAACATTAATCTGAGCTTCTGACTGCTCTGTCTTGAGTCTGAAGGACCCATGGCACTTTTTGTAAAAGCAGGCTTTGCCTTCATGTTCTTGGCAGAAGTTCTCTCTTCTGACCCCTCTCCCCTTTTCAACAATATCCTTGTGTGCTGTGTACTTAGGGTCTGTCTTTCACCCTCAGAGATGGCATGTCTGAGTGCTGTATATTTTACTTTGTGAAACACTTTGTAATCCTCAACAACAAAAGGTGTTGCGTTCAACTGAACTATTTCTGTAATTCAGGGCTGTAGATCTGAATCAGCAGAGAGGAAGTTTGATAGAAGCATAGGGCTTGCAAACTCTTGTGTAGGTGTCCTCTGTGGCTCCTCAGCACATGCACACTTCACAAAAGATGAGTGGGATGCTTAATTTTTCTAGACGTAGGAATAAAATAAAATCCAGTTTATGAGCAAATAACTTCTCCAGTTTACAGAACTGTATGGATTATTGACACAAATTTCACTACAAGTGTATTGCTTCTTTTACTGACTACACAGGGGAACTACAAATTGTCCAGTATTTCAACACCATTTCCCCAAAAAGATTGCCAGTACATTCTTAAAGGGGGAACTGCTGCAACACTGAGATTTTCATGAGTGCCTAATGGAGTGAGGAGTCAACTTACATATTGGGTGCCTCCCTCCATTACCCACCTCTGCAAATTCCAGCTTTCAAATATTAGTAACAGTGCATCAGTATAAATGCACAACTATATATTCAGTGGAGTGATAGTTGCAATCCTCTTATTCTTCACCAGTAAAGGATGAAGTAGGGAGCTGAAATGAGAATTTAGCAGTTTACTTATGCTAATGGAAGAGCATGCCACTGAGGCCATGTCTATTTTGTCGATATAAATTATGTCGCTCAGGAGTGTGAAAAAAACACACCTGAGTGACATAAGTTACAACAACACAAGTGCCGGTGTGGACAGCGCTATGTGTTATATACCACAACACATAGCTATGTTGATAGCTATGTGTTGTTCTTCTCTCACCGACATAGCTACCGGCGGTCATGGAGGTGCTTTTATTATGTCGACAGGAGAGCTCTTGCCCGTCGGCACGGAGCGGCTACACGAGTGATCTTACAGTGGCGCAGCTGCGTTGGTACAGCCGTGCTGCTGTAAGCTCTCTAGTGTAGACATGGCCTGGAAGGTAAGGAAGTGTAAAATGTCAGCCATCTTTCACATGAAGCCTCTCCTGGCAGTGGAGAACTATGAATGTGAAGTTTGTAGGCTGCTGTGTAACTGGGTGGGTGTCAATACATGCATTTAATAGAAGGTAAAAGTTAGGGCTTGTCTACACCTACAGTTCTGCAGCAGCGCAGCTGCAGCTTGTCTGGTGAAGACGCTCAATGCTAGTGGGAGAGAGCATTAGAATTTATGAAATTTGGGGTCAGAGTACATTATATTCTGTGCTATAGTACAAGCTATGGGGACACAAGAAACAAAACTGTCCTTCCAATGGCCCATTGTTATAATTAAAACTGAGTTTGAGGACAATTGCTCCTGAACCTAATAACAACATTCTCCAATTCTCAGTGTAGATGGTACATTTAATGTGTTCCGTGAGCCATGGTGTGACATCCAAGGGCTTAGTCTGGTTACAAAAATATGGTTAGGGTCTTGTTTATACTTCAAACGGGAGCTATGCTGCGACTAGGTTTGCTGAATTGACTATAATGGCCATTAGGATGACCAATGTGTCTGCACTGTGTCTAACTGTTTTCAATCCATTTTTGAACACAATCACAGCCTGCCATGCTAGTGACATATTTTGTGTCCATGGCTAATGTGATTAAAGCCTGTTACAACCATAATCAGAAACCATTGCTACAACCTATCTGGGTGGGCTTTTATATCACAGTGTAACACTATCTCCCTGGGTTGGCCAGGGGCAGCAGGAATTAAACCCATGATCCCTGGATCTAAAAATCATAAGCCTCTACTGGCTGAGCTAAAAGAGCCAGTTCTGTTAACCGCCTGTGACAAACAGGGTGATCAATTTCTATGCACAACTCCACTGCAGACAATGGAAGTACAGGTCTGAATTTGACCCATAACATGGAAGCTTAAGTGGTTCTACTTTTGATCTTTAGGGTTTTTGGATGTTTCTACACACGTAAAATCCCAACTTAAACTAAAAATTGTTTTCTTATTTTTATAAGAGATTCCTCTCTCAAATGGAAAGAGGAAATAAAAACTAAGAAATAAAGGAAATCATTCACTAGTTTCTAATTCTCTGAATACATTTTGGCACCGCATACAGTCTTCTTGGTTTCAAAATTACCCACTAGTTGCCTGGCTAATGGTACAAGCATTCACAAACACGTTTTTTGGTGTATATGACGGGTGCAATCTGTAATACTGCTGAGCCCTCTGTCCCTCCAGTCTGGGCTCCCTCTCACACTGTGATGCTGTGACAAGCTGCAAACCCCTACAGATACTGCACTTACACAGCCATCCACAGACAGGGACACACCCAGCTGAGTTACATGAATGCTTTTGCCAGCCACTCATGAACCAACAATAGAGAGGCTCCAGCCAGTACCCCATTGGTCCCCAGCCTAGGACTCCAGAGCTGTACTGTCTTCCCCTGGTCAGAAGCTTTACCAGTGTAAGTTTATTACCCAGTCTGCCCCTCCCTCAATGTGGAAAGGACATGCACCAGCTCTTGTTCCTGAGCAGATTTCCCATGCACTTCAAGTAAAACCCACTGTTTTAGGTAAAATATAAAACAGATTTATTAACTACAGAAAAGTAGATTTAAAGTGATTATAAGTAGTAAGCATACCGATCAAAGTTGGTTACCTAAGAAATAAAAAATAAAATTCCAATCTGAGTTCTATAAACTAGACAGGATTTAACGCAGTGTCTCACCCTGATGCCATAATTCTTTAATACACAAGCTGGGCTTCTCCTTTCCAACTTGGGACAACCTCCTCAGTTCGGTTTTTGTTCTCCAGATGTGTTTCCAGGTGTTGAGCTTGGGGGTGGGGGAGGAGGAGTGAGGACAAATTATGATGTCACTTTCCCTCCTTTATATGTTCCTCCAGCTTGCTGGAAAGATCTTTCATTATGACATGAGTCAAGCAGCCTCCATTGTTTACGTGCGCTCTCTGAGACGTCTCCATTGTATACTGTTTTTGGAGTGTGTATTCCCCTTAATGGGCCACCGTCAGTGTCTGGCTGTCCCATTGTTGTACCTGAAAGGCTGATTGTGAGTGTTTCCAACCTTACAACATATTTCAGTAACACACATAACTTTACATTTGATAGCACATATAATCCAAAAGGATACTAATGTTCAAGAGATCAAGACTTTCAAAATGATACCTCAGGAATACTTTGTACAAAATATATCATAATCATATCACCATGGTAAATATGGGGGTGCCGGTAGGGATGTAAATAGGGTTTAAAAATAGTAACCGTTTAACCTATTAAAATTCTATTGGTTAAACCAGGGGTCGGCAACCTGCGGCTATGGAGCCACATGCGCCTCTTTGGCTGCCCCCTTGCGGGGAGCTGTTTTTTGAGGGGGTGCGAGGTGGAGGCTCTGGCCGGGAGGTGCTTACCGCAGGTGGCTCCGGGCTGGCGGCACAACAGGGCTCTGGCCCCACGGTGCTCCCAGAAGCGGCTGGCTGCTGGCACAACGCTGTGTGCCCTTGTGGGGAGGGGGGGCAGTGAGTCTCCGTGCACTGCCTGTGCCCACAAGCACCACCCCCACAACTCCCATTGGCTGGGAACCGCCTGCGGTAAGCGCTTCCCAGACAGAGCCTGCACCTCGTACCCACTCCCATACCCTAACCCCCTGACCCAGGTCAGAACCCCCTTCTGCACCCAAATTCCCTCCCAGACCCCGGACCCTCTCCTGCACCTCAATTCCCTGCCCCAGCCCAGAGCCCCCTCCTGTTTATATTCAAATTCAAATGGCAGAAGTTGCATTAAAAGTATTGGTGAATAGTAAAAACTTTAATATGTTAAATTATTATTAGCTGATAAATTCTAAATTTATTCTAAATTTCTAAATTCTAAATCTAATGATAAATTCTACAGGTAACTTTGTGTGTGATGTGGCTCTTGAAATATTTTGGTCAAAGACAAAAACAAAAAAATGGCTCTTTTTCTTTGAAAGGTTGCCAACCCCTGGGTTCAACGGTTAACTATTAAGGATTTCTGCTGGCCCCATGCCTGGGACTTCACTGCTGGCCCAGGATCCTGGCTGCCAGCCCTGCGCCCAGGGTCCCGGCTGCCAACCCCATGCCTGGGGTCCCGGCTGCTGGCCCTGTGCCTGGAACTCTGCTTCCAGCCTGGGATCCTGGCTACCAGCTCCACACCCTGCAGAGGGGTCCCGCCTGAGTCCTGGGTATGGGGTGGCAGCGAAGTTTAACCATTAATTGAAACCGATAAACTGATGCCTATCGCTTAACCAGTTAAACTTTTACATCCCTAGGTGCCAGGGTGTTGCTTTGGGGTACAGAGTGTCACAGTGTATAAATAACAATTGTGTTGATGAGTAAAAAGCAAATGGCAAGCACAAAAGTGCATTCAGTACTTACGTACTGACTAAAGTTGGTTGAAAGTTTTCCAACACAACAGTTGTCTGTTGGAAAATGCTGATTCTACAAAACTGTAACATTTCACAGTAACTTACTGATTTAATTGGAATTTGACATGAAGGTATCAAAATACTTCATTTTGATTAAATGAAAATGTTTAGATAAAGTAGGAATGTTTAATTTTGACCATGGTTTTAAGTTTTGTTATAATTTAACACAAGTCTAAATGAAATGTTCCAACCTTATCTAAACAAAACCATCGGAACTTATCAAAATAAAAAGTTTCAACCTTGTAGAAACATACTTCAGAACTTTTGTTTCACAGTAAATATCAATATTTTGACTTTTTTGCAATTTTAAATGAAAACAAGTTTTGAAATGCTGAAATTTCTCATTATATTAAAATTACGTTTTCAAACCAGTTCTAGTTCTGACAGTGAAAAGCTTTCCAGCCTAAAAGATGGCACTTACAGCTATTAAGGTACTTAAGAACATAAGAATGGCCATACTGGGTCAGACCAATGGTCCATCGGGTCCAGTATCTTGTCTTCTGATAGTGGCCAATGCTGGGTACTTCACAGGAAATGAACAGAATAGGGCAATCATCAAGTGATCCATCCCCTGTCATCCACTCCCAGCTTCTGACAATCAGAGGCTAGGGACACCCAGAGCATGAGGTTGCATCCCTGACCATCTTGGCTAATAGACATTAATAGCCATGGACCTATCCTCCATGAACTTATCTAATTATTTTCTGAACACAGTTCTAGTTCTGGTCTTCACAAGATCCCCAGGCAATGAGTTCCACAGGTTGACTATGTGATGTTTGAAGAAGTACTTCCTTTTGTTTGTTTTAAACATTCTGCCTATTTTTCATTGGGTGGCCCCTGGTTCTTCAGTTCTGTGAAGGAGTAAATAACCTTCCTTATTCACTTTATCCACACTATTCATGATTTTGTAGACCTCTGTCATATTCTCCCTTAAGTCATCTCTTTTCCAAGTTGAAAAGTCCCAGTCTTTTAAATTTCTCCTCATATGGAAACTGTTCCATACCCTTGTTCACTTTTTTGCCCTTCTCTATACCTTTTCCAATTCCAATATATCTTTTTTGAGATAGAGTGACCAGAACTGCACACAGTATTCAAGGTGTGGACGTACCATGGATTTATATAGTGGTATTATGATATTTTCTATCTTATTATCTATCCATTTTTTAATGGTTCCTAACATTCTGTTAGATTTTTGACTACCGCTGCACAATGAGCAGATGTTTTCAGAGGACTATCCACAATGGCTCCATGATCTCTTTCTTGTGTGATAACAGCTAATTTAGACCCCATCATTTTGTATGTATAGTTGGAATTATGTTTTCCAATATATACTACTTTGCATTTATCAACATTGAATTTCATTTGCCATTTTGTTGCCCAGTCACCCCGTTTTGTGAGATCTCCTTGTAATTCTTTGCAGTCAGTTTTGGACTTAACTATCTTGAGTAATTTTGTGTTATCTGCAAATTTTGTCACTATTTACCCCTTTTTCCAGATCATTTATGAATATGTTGAACAGCACTGGTCCAGTACAGATTCCTATTTACCTCTCTCCATTCTGAAAATGGATCATTTATTTCTACCCTGTTTCCTGTCTTTTTACCAGTTACTGATCCATGAGAGGACCTTCCCTCTTATCCCATGACTGCTTAGTTTACTTAACAGCCTTTGGTGAGGGACCTTGTCAAAGGCTTTCTGAAAGTCCAAGTACACTATATCCACTGGATCACCCTTGTCCATGCTTCTTGACCCCTCAAAGAATTCTAGTAGATTGGTGAAGCATGATTTCCTTTTACAAAAGCCATGTTGACTCTTCCCCAACAAATCATATTCACCTATGTGTCTGATAATTCTGTTCTTTATTATAGTTTAAACCAATTTGCCTGGTACTGAAGGTAGGCTTACCAGCCTGTAATTGCCAGGATTGCCTATGGAACCTTTTTTTAAAAAAATGTCACATTAGCTATCCTCCAGTCATCTGGTACAGGAGCTGATTTAACAGAGTAGAACACAAAGGTTTCTACTGAGAGTCATGACCTAAATGCCTTCTTCCACAGTCCCCAAATGCTGAAACAAAAGATAAATTAACAGACGAAGACAAAGGTATATTATTTCTTTCATCTGAACAACAGCCCTTCTTATAGGAGATCTGATTTATCTGTGACTTCCCCATTGCCTACCCAGAGAATAGAGAGGTACATCTCTTTGGGAAAATGTATAGGGTAACAAGGCCTTTGTCAAGCAAATACATTATCATAACTCTGCTTGTTTGCATACATCCCTGCTGTAGGCCTTTTATTGTTTCCCCAATAGTAGCTTTGGGTGGGGTGCTTGGGTTCCGGTTAGGTTTTCCTCAAAGAACTGGTACAGTCCATTAAATATAGTTTAAAAAAGCATACATTCATAAAGTTGTCAGAAGGGTGCTTATTTTAGAAATGTCTGATCAGCTGTTTATTCAGACTATACATTGTGAATGGGCTGAGTCTGTCTCTATCCCATCTGAACAGAACACACAAAATCTGAGCAAGTATCCAAACTCACACCTCTTTCTTATGGTTAGGCTCTATTGGTAACCCAGAAACAAAAACACAACCTAAACCTCAGCCTAAGTTGCTGCTACCTCCCTGGGTTTGGTTGTCCCTAGGGTTTCCTTCCAGGACTTGCCCAACTTCTCTTTCTCAACCCTTATAATTAGAATGGAGTTACAGAGCTACAGCTGCTACAAGGAGCTAGCAGAATTTCAGCAGCAATTTTGCAGGATTTTAAATACCTGCTAACAGGGTGAGTCAACAGAGGAGCTTTGCTACTCTGATGGATGCAGTTGTATACTTAAGGGGATATGCCATCACTCAGTCAACTCCAGTGGTTCGGGTGCTATCCTTGGACTTGGGAGATGCAGGATCAATTTCCTGCTCTGTCATAGGCTTCCTGTGTGACCTTGGGCAAGTCACTTAGCCTCTGTGTGCCTGGGTTCCCCATTTGTAAAATGGGGATAACACTTTCCTACTTCACATGGGTTTTGAGGATAAATAATTGTGGGGCACTCAGATATGACAGCAACCGGGGCAAGATTAACCCTTTAGACAGGGTGTGGACACGAGTAGAGGTTTAACACTGCTGTCTGACTAGAGCGATGAACTCACATTTGTGGTGTAATTAACACTGTACTGGAACATTTATTTAAAAAAAAACAGTGCAGTGTTAGGAGGGTTGAAAAATGGAAAGTAACAGTCTTCATTGTTCACTGAATTATCTCTCCAAAAGTCTCCATTTGTCGTTGACTTTCTCCCCTTCTGCATCACCCAGTTATTATTTGTATTACCATAGCACATAGGAGCCCTAGTCATGAACCAAGACCCCAGTGTGTTAGGTGCTGTACAAACAAACACAAAACAAAAAGAGGGCCCCTGCCCCAAAGAGCAGGGATACTAAGAATAAGACAAGAGACAGCAGAGGGATACAGACAGACCAATGGGGGAGTACAAGAGAACAAGGAGACAATATTGGTCAGCACGACAGGTCAGTCTTAGCCTACTAGCATTTTTGTGTGTGGGCACCACAGACAAAGAGAGCTTTTAAGGACAGTTTTGAAGGAGGAGAAGGTAGATTTGTGGATGTTTACAGGGAGCTCATCCCAAGCATGAGGGGGGCTTGGGAGAAAGCACAAACGTGCTTGTTTGAAAGTTTAACAAATGGGGGATGGAGGCTAGCGTTGACATCTCAATAGTGAATGAGAGGTGATAGGTAGGGTGGGAATAGGCCATGAAGGGCCTTGAAAGTGAAGACACATGGCTTGTGTTTGATACAATAGAGGGAGAGGGAGCTAGTGGAGCAATGTTTGTTTTTTAAAGATGGAAGACACTAAAGCATGTTTGTATCGTGAGGGAAAAGAGTGAGAAGTTAAGGAGAAGAGTAAGGGAAATGAGAGTAGGTGTGAGGGCAATCAGGATTTAGGATGGGGTCACTGGCACAGGTGGAGAGGTTAGAGGAGAAGAGCCGATGAGAAATATGTGCATCTGTTGTAGGGGAGAAGGAGGAGAGACTTGTAGGTGGAGACTTGTAGAAGGGAAGGCATGAGAAAGGTCACATCATATTTTCATAGAATCATAGAATATCAGGGTTGGAAGGGACCTCAGGAGGTCATCTAGTCCAACCCCCTGCTCAAAGCAGGACCAAACCCCAACTAAATCATCCCAGCCAGGGGTTTGTCAAGCTGGGCCTTAAAAACCTCTAAGGATGGAGATTCCACCAGCTCCCTAGGTAACGCATTCCAGTGCTTCACCACCCTCCTAGTGAAATAGTGTTTTCTAATATCCAACCTAGACCCCCCTCCCCCTCACTGCAACTTGAGACCATTGCTTCTTGTTCTGTCATCACTGAGAACAGCCGAGCTCCATCCTCTTTGGAACCCCCCTTCAGGTAGTTGAAGGCTGCTATCAAATCCCCCCTCACTCTTTTCTTCTGCAGCCTAAACAAGCCCAGTTCCCTGAGCCTCTCCTTGTAAGTCATGTGCCCCAGCCCCTGATCATTTCAGCTGTCTTTTGGAAGACAATTGGTGAGATCCTGTGCCGAGAGAGAAGTGGACGAAAGAGATAGGGAGGGTTTGGGGGGTGAATCAGAAGTGACAAGAAGATGGCTGGGATTGAGAATATGGGATTCAATTATATTGGAAAAGTAGAGCTGTTTAGCTAGAAAGATGGCAAAATTGAAGGAGAGAACAAGTTTGCAGTGGAGGAAGTCAGCCTGGTCATAGAAAGCAGGAGTTGGGAGTGAACCAGGGCTGGGCGTTGGCAGCTCAGAACTTTTCATGAAGGGAACATGATAGAAAGGACTGGAGAACACTTGTGTATCCTATCTTTGGACAATTCTTTTAATCTTAGATAACTTCTGGGTTTATCTGGTATATGATACTGCTCCATCAGGGTCTTCTCTCTATACCTATTGATAACTTACTCATGTTAATGGGATTACAAAATTTTAAATGATTTTGAAAAAGATTATTTAATAATTTAGTCTCTGACAATGCCTCCTGTGGGTATCACATGGGGCAGAAGATCCTCTACTTCCTGGAGGTGAAGAGAGAAGGAGGGCCAGCCTGAACTCCTCTCTACTGATCACCTCCAGGACCCAGCAGTCCATACCCCCTCGGAGTCACACCCTTCTCCCACAATGTAGTAGCTCCTGTAGCTCAAGTGGTAGTGATCTGTGCTAGAGTACTGCAGATTAGGGTTCAAATACCCCTAGTGAGAATTACAGGTGATTGTTAATATTGCACATAGTTTATGTTTATCCTTAAACTAGGAAATTGCATACAAAAAACTAAGTTAAAAGAATGTTATTTAGGTTGCAAAGTCAAGAACTTGAAAGTTAGGAAATGCCAGAATTCAGCTTGCCCATGAAACCTATGCCTTGTGATAGTCTTAAATAATTATATAACCATATACTATTTTTTCAGCAGGATGCTTGTGTTACTTAGTATTTTGGATGGATGCACAGCAGGGCAAAATTAAGATTGTGTGGGCAGGTGTAAATCTGACTTTTCTTAACTTTTTTATACTTGACATTGTAAATAACATTCTTTTAATGCATGTGTAAGCAGAGTCTGAATGAGCTCTCCCCTGACATCTAGTGGTGAGCTGGTGGAAAAAGACTTCAGAAGCTGATCTCGTTTGCATGGACACACCCTCCCTACCTAGATGCTCAGCAGGATGGGATTGCTTGCCCAGAATGATAACTTGTGGCTGATGTTGGATCCTCAATCTCCTTCTTATTGGGGCAGGAGTAATAAAGCGTTGTTATCCTTGTTGTGTGAACCGAGGGCAGCAGAACTGTACCTGGCATACCCTGATGGAGGGACTCACCCTCAACTGAATGGCACTTGCTAGGCAGGGGACATGGGTTCCAAAGCCCAATGAGTTGAGAGAGAGAGAGGGTGGGGATTTTAGGTATTGTTTGTGCTTTCCTCTTTTCATGGTATAATAAAAGAGCTAATTTAGATTCAGGTTTCAGAGTAACAGCCGTGTTAGTCTGTATTTGCAAAAAGAAAAGGAGTACTTGTGGCACCCTAGAGACTAACCAATTTATTTGAGCATAAGCTTTCGTGAGCTACAGCTCACTTCATCGGATGCATACCGTGGAAACTGCAGCAGACTTTATATATACACAGAGAATATGAAACAATACCTCCTAACTTCAAATCCAGACTCCAGTGAGAAACTGCTGAATTGGAATTCATTTGCAAATTGGATACTATTAATTTAGGCTTAAATAGAGACTGGGAGTGGCTAAGTCATTATGCAAGGTAGCCTATTTCCTCTTGTTTTTTCCTCCCTCCCCCCCCCCCAGATGTTCTGGTTTAACTTGGATTTAAACTTGGAGAGTGGTCAGTTTGGATGAGCTATTACCAGCAGGAGAGTGAGTTTGTGTGTGTATGGGGGTGGGGGGGATGTGAGAAAACCTGGATTTGTGCTGGAAATGGCCCACCTTAATTATCATGCACATTGTAGGGAGAATGGTCACTTTGGATGAGCTATTACCAGCAGGATAGTGAGTTTGTGTGTGTGGTTTCTGGGAGGGGGGTGAGAGAACCTGGATTTGTGCAGGAAATGGCCCAACTTGATTATCATGCACATTGTGTAAAGAGTTGTCACTTTGGATGGGCTATCACCAGCAGGAGAGTGAATTTGTGTGGGGGGGTGGAGGGTGAGAAAACCTGGATTTGTGCTGGAAAGGGCCCAACCTGATGATCACTTTAGATAAGCTATTACCAGCAGGACAGTGGGGGGGGAGGTATTGTTTCATATTCTCTGTGTATATATAAAGTCTGCTGCAGTTTCCACGGTATGCATCCGATGAAGTGAGCTGTAGCTCACGAAAGCTCATGCTCAGATAAATTGGTTAGTTTCTAAGGTGCCACAAGTACTCCTTTTAATTTAGATTCAGTTAACAGTCTTGTTACATATCTAGGTGGAAGTATTAGACCTACTTTGGGACAGTGTCTCTATTACAGAAGACTGCCCAGTGTGCACCAGTAATGAGGCTCCCCTACTAACATCTGAAATCACTGAGAGCTGTGTTAAGAGTGGGGCCCTGAAGACATCTTGGTAGGTGGCGAGCCAGGTAGCTGGTGGAGAAATGCAGCAAGTGGCCAGCAGGGTGGTGGGTGGAGAGGTGTGGCAAGTGGCCAGCAAGGAGGCTGGTGAAGAGGGCCAGAGCAGAGCTGAGGCTTGTGGCAATTGCCCATTGGGGTGATGAGCAAGTGCCCGAGCAGTGGTTGTGTAAGGTGCCTCCTTACCTCCTCTCCACACAGGGTAGGAGGTGAACTCTGTGGATGAACCTCTGAACTCTGGGGCTGCATTGGCCAAGGACAGCAACTGTGAGCGTGGTACAGAGGAGGGACGGGTACATTAAAGGGACTTTTGGGTTGCTGGACTTAAGAACCTGAGGGGAAAAGGACACTGCCCAACTTACTTGGGGGTGAGTCTTTTGCTCATGGTTTATGTTTATGAACCCCAATTGTGGTGTTTTCCCAAATTAATGCTGAGTTACTTCCATCCTTTAATTTAAAGTGTTTGCTACACTCAGGGTATGTCTTCACTACCTGCCAGATTGGCGGGCAGTGATCGATCCAGTGGGGATCCATTTATCGCGTCTAGTCTATATGCGATAAATTGATCCCCGAGCACTCTCCCATCGACTCCTGTACTACAGTACTGTGAGAGGCGCAGGCAGAGTCGACGAGGGAGCATCAGCAGTCGACTCACTGCGGTGAAAACACCACAGTAAGTCGATCTAAGTATGTCGACTTCAGCTCCGTTATTCACGTAGCTGAAGTTGCGTAACTTAGATCCATTTCCCCCCCCCCCCCAGTATAGACCAGGGCTCAGACTCTGTGCTTACGAGAGGGGAATTATTGCCTCTTAGAGGTGGCCAGGTCACTGGGTGAGGGCTCAAGCTGGGTTTGTTTTGTATTGTTGAAAAGGAACCGCTAGACACTGAACCTGGCCCTTGTTGCTGCTGGCTCCACCTGGCAGAAGGTTTACACATGCAGTAGCCATGTTGGTCCCAGGATATTAGCGAAACAAGGTGTGTGAAGTATTATCTTTTACTATCTTGTTTTTTTAACATAGCTTTTAAAAATGTGATATGCACATATATTTGAAGAAAAACATGTACATAGATTGTATCTAGCAGGTGAACAATAGTTTTACTGTGCTTAACATATTTAAACCCAGACACTTGAAAGCATCTCTACTCAGGACAGCATTTAAGCATGTGTTTAACTTTAATCTTATTATTATGTCCTATTGAAGTCAATGGAACCACTTGTGTTTTAAATTAGGCATGTGCTCAAGCACCTTGCTTAATCTGGGTCTGAATGCTGTCCTGAACAGAGATGAATTTAAGCACCAATTTAAGTGCTTTCCTCAATTGGGGCACTAATAATTTATTAATATTATGGCCTGAATCAATGGGAATTTTGCCAGTGATTTCAGTGGTGTCAAGCCTAACCCTTGAAAGAAGAAAGTTAGCAATAACACAGAACAAACATTCTATCTGGGACAACAAAAAACTATTTTAGTTTGTGTTTATGCTGCCTTGCACTAGAAAGGAAAATTCTACATATTTATGAGAAAAAAACCCAAAATGAGTAGAAAGAACAGGAGTACTTGTGGCACCTTAGAGACTAACCAATTTATTTGAGCATAAGCTTTCGTGAGCTACAGCTCACTTCATCGGATGCATTCAGTGGAAATGTCTGTATTTTCCACTGAATGCATCCGATGAAGTGAGCTGTAGCTCACGGAAGCTTATGCTCAAATAAATTGGTTAGTCTCTAAGGCGCCACAAGTACTCCTTTTCTTTTTGAGAATACAGACTAACACGGCTGCTACTCTGAAACCTGTCAAAATGAGTAGATCAGTTTTAATTCAAACTGTTCTGAGCACTTCCAGATTTTAGACTTTTTACCTCATCTTACTACTGATGGGTACTTTCAATTGAATATCGGAATAATTGTTAAACACATTTTAAAGGCTTAAAGTGATGTCTGTCTTAATCTCTTGCAGCAGGGGTCACTGTAAACAAATATTAGAGAACCTGGCAGAATGGAATACATTTGCTAGAGCAGATATTACTGAGTAAAGATAAGCTGCAGTGCCAAACGGTGCTAGTGTGGAAAAAAGCCCCAACATTTTCATAAAGATAACTTTCCTAAAATCAGTGGTATAGACTTAGCTCATTCTTACAAGAATGGTGACCTAATTTCAAACTATTAATAGAAGTGAGGGAAGTTGGCTCTGTGATATGTACTCAGACACAGGAATTCTAATGCAGTGCTTCAAAGGAACTGGATGACACATAAGTTATTTTTGCCTCATCCAAAACTTTCATTGCAAATACTTTAAAAAATTAAGCAGATCAAATGTTTACATATATTTAATGTTACTTAAACTCACATAACCTCTGAGCATACTTATGTAGTGTGTTGAGGCATAAAGGATGGCTTCAATGGAGCTGCACTGATATAATTGAGAGCAGAGTTTGACCTTAAAGGGCCAAATAAAGGGATCAGAGTCTCAACTAGTGTAAATTAGCATATTCAAATGTTTTACACTAGCTGAGGTTCTGTCCCAGAATTCCTAACATGAATTTTTGCAAATTACATTAATTAGTTAAACTACAATAGGTTTGTCTTTGTCAGCAGGTATTTCCCTAATGCTGGGTTCTTACACAATTGCTACTTAAGTCTTTATGTGGTCAAAACTAGCACTGAAGTCAGGCCCTGATCTTGCAAACACTTACCCACTTGATTACCTTTAAACATCTGAGCAATTAAGTTCTTTGGATCAGATCCTCAACTTGTGTAAAGTTGTAGCTCTCTTGAAGTGAATTTACACCAGCTCAGGATCTAGCTATGGAAATATTTGATGTGTATAAAGTTAAGTGTGTGCATATGTGTCTGCAGGTTTGGAGTCCAAAACTAAACTATGAAGGTCAGGTGAGCTTCATGGAAAGAGAGTGCCTGTGTTGAGTACTCAGTTTAAATTAATTTCAGATGGTTAAACACATTTATTATTAATACTTAATATTAAAAATATGAATAATTCAAGTTTATTACACCTCAGTTATATTTAAGAAGTTATCATTCCTGGATTTGGCTGGCTGGTAGTTATGACCACAAGTTACAAATATTTATGATACAAAACAGAAGCCCTTTTACGGTAGTGGGAGCTTGCAAGGAGGTTTCAACGTAATATCCTTTTTGCCACATTGTTGTTGCTATGACTATAGCAAACCAGCACCCATAAAATTTTCCACATGTGGTGAACTCCATAACATTTTGATCAAATGTTAAACAATAGATATAAATGAAAAAGGGACTGAAATTTAGCAGTCATCACAGTGAAATATATATCATAATACTTTTAAGATAGTATTTCCAGTGTTAAAGTGAAAATATTTATTGTCATAAGGAAGAATAATAGAAGTCCTGGTTTGCATGATGTGGAGCAACATAAACTTGCATGAAGACTATAGAGCTAAATACTCTTCTCTACTTCCACAAGGAGAAAGGAGGGATATGTATTTATTTATACGGTTTTCTATGCCCCCCACCATCATGGTATCAAGAACATAAGAATGGCCATACTGGGTCAGACCAAAGGTCCATCCAGTCCACTATCCTGCCTGCTGACAGTGGCCAATGCCAGGTGCTCTAGAGGGAGTGAACCTAACAGGTAATGATCAAGTGATCTCTCTCCTGCCATTATCTCCACCCTCTGACAAACGGAGGCTAGGGACACCGTTCCTTACCAATCCTGGCTAATAGCCATTAATGGACTTAACCTCCATGAAATTATCTCTTTCTTTTTTAAACCCTGTTATAGTCCTAGCCTTCACAACCTCCTCAGGCAAGGAGTTCCACAGGTTGACTGTGCGCTGTGTGAAGAAGAACTTCCTTTTATTTGTTTTAAACTTGCTGCCCATTAATTTCATTTGGTGGCCCCTAGTTCTTATATTATGGGAACAAGTAAATAACTTTTCCTTATTCACTTTCTCCGCACCACTCATGATTTTATATACCTCTATCATATACCCCCTTAGTCTCCTCTTTTCCAAGCTGAAAAGTCCTAGCCTCTTTAATCTCCCCTCATATGGGACCCGTTCCAAACCCCTAATCATTTTAGTTGCCCTTCTCTGAACCTTTTCTAACACTAGTATATCTTTTTTAGAGATGAGGAGACCACATCTGTATGCAGTATTCAAGATGTGGGCATACCATGGATTTATATAAGGGCAATAAAATATTCTCCGTCTTATTCTCTATCCCTTTTTAAATGATTCCTAACATCCTGTTTGCTTTTTTGACTGCCGCTGCACACTGCATGGACGTCTTCAGAGAACTATCTACATGACTCCAAGATCTCTTAGTTGTAGCTAAATTAGCCAAATTAAATTAAAGCAAAATTAAATCTGACCATCTCACAAATATTAATTTATCCTGACAGCACCCCAGTGAGGTAAGGAAGTATGATTATCCCCATTTTACAGAGAAGGAAGTCAGGCACAGAATGAATAAGGGCCTAAACCAAAGCCCCCTGAAGTCAATTGAAAGACCCTCAGTGATTTTCAAGGTGAGATAGGCCAAGAACTGAACCCAGGGCTTCCTGCAACTCCACCCTTTGACAGTGCCTTAATCCCAGACCATTGTTCCTTTCATAAAACAGTGGATCTTGCTGGTTGTGGATGGAGAAGGAGGAGTGCTGGCTCTGCAGCATATTGGACTCTGTTCTTCGGCCCACACAAGACCTTCTGTGCATGCTGCTCCTCTTCTGGAGGTGGGATGTGGTGGTAGCAGGGCACAGACATATTCCATGAAGCGTCCTCAGTTTAGGATTAGAGTTTGAGCTCTACAATGCAGCTAGAAGATGGGGCTCTGCTAGCTTCTGGATGTCCTAAGATCTACAGGGAAGTCCTGCACAGGCCATGGCATTTGCAGAAGACTTGAGTGAGAGGAAGACGATTGGGTAAAGAAGAAGGATAGCCCAGTGGTTCAGGTGCTAGCTGAAGAGCTGGGTTCACTTCCCTACTCTCCCACAGTCTTCCTGTGTCACCTTGGACAAGTCAGTTAGGCCTAGATTCACAAAAGTATTTAGGCTGCTAACCTCCATTTAAATTAATGAACCTCCGTCCTCTATCTGTGGAATGGGGATAATAGATTTCCCTACCTCACAGAGGTGCTATGAAGATAAACACATTAAAGCTTGTGAAGTACTCAGGCATTAAGTTATTGGGAGCCATATAAGTACTGTATGCCCCTGTTTGGCCTGAGTGCCTCATCATAGTTCAGGGCCCTGGGGGATGTTCTAGTTAAGAGTAGAAATAGATGATGGAGGCTGATATTTTCTTTGGTGCAGGCTTGTTTATTTACAAGGCATGTACAAAGTTCTGCTCCTCCGAATCCAGGAGGAACCAAGAACAAAAGGAGCAGTTACTTAGCTTACAGATCCAATCCCTTTTTAGACAACACTATTCCCCAAAGCTCTCTCCATAGCCATTACCCAGAGTCATACACTGCCCTCACAGGCTACTGCTTGGCTTTCTTGCTTTTTGCTACTGCCTCTCTCTCTCTGTTCTGTGTGTTCTCAGTTTCCTTCACACACACCTGACCATAATACCCCACGGAATCCTCTGTGGATTAGGGCCATGGTGCTAGTTTCTGGAAACCCCCTTCCCATGGGGATCTGGGCCATGCTGCTAGTTTCTGGAAAGATTCTATATTTTATGCCTGGTTTTAGATATGGCCCCTTAAGTGTTTCTTACAACTATCTTAAGTGAAGGGTGAGTGCACACTCAATCTCAAAGATGTTTTGGTCCAAGCAATTGCTAGTACCTCTGAGCATAACAGTGCTTTAGACAGATGTTCGTATTTGTACAGAAGCCTACCAATTCTGCACTATTCCCTCTCCTTAACAGCTCCAGTGGCGGTGTAGCATCCTCAAGAATTGTGTTCACAATGATTCCCAACACATGCCTTGGCAAAGAAACTTTTTCTGGGGTGGGGGGCTGATATAATGGAAGAGGTATTCATGTAAGTTAATGCCTTTTTAATACATTTCTTAAAGTACTTAGTATCCTCTTTGCATGGAATCACATTACTTATTAAACAAAACAGCTACTAAACAACTACAGATAAACAGCTTCTACTCTTGGGGGAATTCTGCTCCACTGTGAATGCGCATAATTCATGTCCCCTGCAGATTTCTTTGCTTCCCTGCAGAAAAATGACTTTCTCACAGGGAAGCAAAGGGAAGCTGAAAGACCAGCCATGCACCACTCCGTAGCTGTACAGGTACATTGTTTCAGGCACCCAGAGCAGCTGGCAGAGAGGTAAATCACCACAGGTCTGGGGACACATTAGCCAGTAGCTCCTACCCTGAGTCAGGATCAGCTGCTAGTTCCAGCTGGGTTGGAGGCAGGAGAGGACGGGACTTCCTCTTCCCTTGCAAGGAGTGGCTGTGTCAGACATACTCCTAGAAACCTCCCCCAGCTTCAGGAAGCTCAGCATCCTCCACTGCTTCCTGCACCCATCACTCCTCAGCTGCGGGGGGAGGGGTCATTGTGCAGGGAGCTGCTCCCCCATCCGTCCAACCCCCATGCATCCAGACCTCCCATACCCAGATATCCCTGCTAAGCCTCACCCTGTACACTCAGAACCCCCCTAGCCCTGCATACCCGAACCTCACCCCACTGAGCCTCAACCCCTGTATCCAGACCCCTGCCTCCAGACCCCCATCCCTGCATCCAGATCACCCCCACTGAACTCCCTGCATTCAAACTCCCTGCGACCCTGATGGGCCCCACTTCCCTGCACCCCGCTGATCCCCCACATCTGACCCCCATGCCACTTACCCCCAATTAGCTGCACCCAGACCTGCACGCCACCAAGCCCCACTCCCCCAGCATCCAGACCCCCCAGCTGAGGCCCAAACACTTTCACCTGGAAGACCCTGTACCTGGAACCCCCCTAACGAGCCTCTGTGTATCTAGATTCCCCCAAACCTAGACCCCCCACTGAGCTACCTGCACCCAGAGTGTCCCACACAGAATCCTCTTACCTCACACCTGGATCCCCCCACACCAAGCCCCATCCACATTTGAATCCTGCCTGGTTGAGCCTGCCTGTCCCACACCTGGTGCACCTGGCGCAGAGGGTGAGGGTCCCAGGGTGTTTCTGGGGCAGGCTCGGGCCTTGTGCTGTGTCAGGGTAGGGTGCAGCCTCATCACTGAGTCCGTGTCCCCAGGGTTCGGGGTGGGGAGGCTCCAGGGTGATCTCCCACCTTCAAGCAGCCAGTGGCCTGTGCTCCCCATTGCTATGCTGTAGCCTCTGCATTTATTTATTGGCAAATAAAACTTGCAGAATTTTAAAATATCGTGCACCGAATTTTTAATTTTTGGGCGCAGAATGCCCTCAGGAATAAGCTTCCCCACAGCTTGAGTTCCAGCTTTGTCTGTGTTGCTTAGGCGGGACTAAAGCTGTACAGCACACAGAGACATCTAGTGGTTGAATGCAAATCTGAATCTTTCAGACATTGATTAGGCTAAGACAGGGTGGGCAATAATTTTCACAGGGGGGCCATGCCACGAATTTTGGTAAGTCATCACGGGCCGCACATTTCTACTATATTAATGGAGGGGGTGCAGGGTCTGGGAGGGTGTTTGGGTGCAGGAGGGAGCTCTGGGCTGGTGCAGAGTGTTGGAGTGCAGAAGAGCGTGAGGGGTGTGGGATCTGGGAGGGAGTTTGGTGCAGGAGTGGGCTCCAGGCTGGGGCAAGGGGTTGGGGTGCAGGAGGCGGTGCAAGGTGCAGGTTCTGGCCAGGAGGCCCTCACAACAGGTGGCTCCTGGCCGGCGGCGCAGCAGGGCTCAGGCAGGCTGCCTGCTTGCTATGGCCCCACGCCGTTCCCGGAAGTGGCCGGCTGCTACTTTCACGTCTCTGTGCACACCTTGGGGGAGAGGGGGTAGCGTGTATCCATGCGCTGCCCGCACCCGCAAGCACAGTTTCCGGCCGAAGGGAGCTGTGAGGACAGTGCTGGGGGCAGCGCAGTGTGTTGAGCCACCTTCCCCCCCAGCCAGGGGCACACAGAGACATGCCAGCAGCTGCCGGAAGTGGCATGGGGCCCATGGCGGGCAGGCAGCCTGCCTGAGTGCCCTCCTGAGCCGTGGGACTTTTAGTGGCCCAGAGAGGGGGAGGCCAAAAAGCCTGGCAGGCCGGACAGAAATATTAGATGAGCTGGATCCAGCCCGTGGCCGTATTTTGCCCACTCCTGGGCTAAGGTATGAATAAGGCTCTGCCAGCCCTGTCTATGCTGAGCCATGCTTTGCATGAACTGTATAACTACAAATAAACACATTACACTCTTGAAGTAAATAATAGTGGGGTTAGCAGGGGCATGAAGGGCTATAAAAGGAGGGTGCCAACTACTGGAATACGCTTGTTTGGGACGGGGATTGCACCTGATACATAAAGACAGCATGGACGGGGAAGGACTGGACAGGAGCTGGACTGGACCACGGTGAAAGCGCTAAAGGGGACCGGAGTTGGTGAAGCAGGTGTCCAGGCTTTGCGTTCAAGCGGAACTTTGCCTTCAAAGAAGATGTCCGGCAGAGCTACCCCTCGAGCGACCGCTCCTTGCAGCCCAGTCCCGGCGAGCTGCTCCCGCGGCAGGCGGTGTCGGGGGCGCAACAGCCCGGAACGGCGGGCGGGGCGGGGCGGGTAAGAACTCAGCGCCCAGCCCGAGCCGGGGCTCCCGGGAACCAAACCCAGGGCGGCGCCGGCAGCCGGGCCACGCTCGGCCCGGCCGCGGATTGGCGCCGGGCTTGTTCCTTCCGGGGCCGCTCGGCCGCCGCTTCCTGCTCCTCCCCTTGCGCGGCTGGACTAGGCCCGGCAGCCGCGGCCTGGTTGGCGGCCCTTTCAAACCCAGCCCCGGCTCCAGCCGCCGCCAGCAGCCGCAGCAGCAAGGGGGACCGGTGCGTGAGGCGGTGCCGGGAGAGGGCAGAGGGGAGCGGGCTGGCGCCGGCGCCGGGCGGCCAGGAAGGGTCCGACGCAGCGGGGTGGGCTGGAGGCGGCTGCTGGCCTCTCAGCCCGGTGACTGCAGAGGGGACGAAGCTCTCCGGTGGAAACGAGTGGGGGCTCCGCGCTGCCGCTCACCCTGCCGCCGCGCACCCCGCCCGCAGCCGCCGCGGCCAGGGGAGCCCGCAGGCTGCGCTGTCTCCGGCTTGCGGGGCGCAGAGCGCCGGCGGCTGGGAGGGGAGCGGGCAGCCCCCGCTGTGCCGCCTGCAGGAGGGAAGGGGGCACCTCGGCGTGGGGGGTGGTTAAGGGGAGTGTTGATTAACACGGCCTGGCCCCCCCACCCCATCACACGACCGCGAAAAATCTGTTCTGGACCCTGGGCCAGCCGGAAGCACGTTCTGCTGAAGGGGGAACGGTTGCTATTTACCCGCCATCACACACTGAACAATAATGGAAAATGAATTTTGTTCTTGGCATGACAAGCGGTGCAGGGGTTACCAACCCGCAAAAAGACACACTGCTCTGTTATCTCTGAGTGAAATGCAAGCCACTGAATTAAACTAATTGGAAGGGGATTTTAGTGCATAGACCTGGGTTCTATACCTGACTCTGCTACTTGTCTGCTGGATGACCTTGAGGAAATAATTTTCTTCTCTCTCTCTGCCTCAGTTTCCCCATCTGTTAAATGGGAATGCTGATATTGACCTCCTTTGTAAAGTGCTTTGAGATCTATGGACCAAAAGTGCTATATACAACCTAGGTGGTCGTGGTGGTAAATATTTGTCCAGGTTTGGACTTCATTGTGTTTGAGGTATTATCCTCTGTCCACTTTTCAGTTGTTATCATCCTTCTTCTCATTCAGTGACAGGTTGCTACATAGTATGGGGCTATATCTCACCTGTCACATGGAGGAGTGGGGTCATGGGGGGTGGGTTAGGGGAGTACTTATTACAGAGTTCACTGCCCTGATGATGCACAGCTAAGAATCTGTTCTCACTCCTGGCCTAGCCAGGAGTACTTTCTGATGATGATTTATTGGTGTAGCAACAATTGCTGTTTAACCCCAGCCATGCATATAACAACAGTAGTGCAAAGTGAATTTTATTATTGGCATGACCAGTTGTGCATGCTCTTTGCTCACAGCTACTGGGAGCAAATTGGGGATGGGAGGAGCACGTTCTATGTCACACTGGCATTTTTCCCTTCCAGCTGTGCTTCCTTCCAGCTCCTGGGAACCCTTGTCTCTCCCCCTCCAGACTGCTTTGGGTGCTCTTTAGCTGTTCACCCCACCCTGTATGTCTGTCCTGTCCTCGTCAGCTGTGTAACCCTCATCTTTCTCTCTCTCCCTCCAGTTGGTACTGGGGCCCTTCAGATTTCTACTTCTCATGTTGCCCCCAAGCACCTTTGACTTGTTTTCTCCAGTGGCGTTTGCGTACCCTGGCTATCGACTCCACCAGCTTTTGTGTGCAAAGTTGCTGGCAGTTTTGCAGGATCTGGCCCTAGGAGGACTCTGGTAAGTTCATCCACCCCCCTCCCCCGAATTCTAATTTTTAATGGTCCAAAAATGGAATGGCCAGGAAAACCTGACAGCATTGATATCAGAACAAAGTTTTCCAGCAGCAGTAGTGTGAGTCGTGTTTTCTGCTTGTTGTTGGCTGTGTGGTCCTCACACCTCTTGAGTTTCTCTTCCCACAGCTTCTTCCCACGCTGACTCTAGAATGCAATGCAGTTGCCTTAAAATGATGAAAATAAATGGCAGCAACTATACATATTGTGTAGAGCTGGACTATTTTGTTGGTATTAACAATGTGGTAAAAAATTACTCCCCCCCCACCCCCCCTGCAGAATCCATGTTTTTTTTTTTCCAGATATTGTAACAACCTACTACTCAGCTCTTGCTGTGTTGGTTAAAGTTTGTTTTGGGGCTGTCTTGGGCAAACTTAAAACTCCTCTCAAAGCCCAGTCACTAAATGTTGCTATTATTAATATTCTGTTGACTTCCCTCAGGGCTGTCCTTACCATGAGGCGAACTGAGGCGGCCGCCTCAGGTGCCAGACTGGGCCGGGGGGGCCCCCACTAGGACCCAGAGTGCAGAAAATTGTGTCTGCTGCTGGTGCATATGTGTTCTCTCTGCTCTAGATGCACAGAGATGGTGGAATGCTGTGCTGGAAGGCACAAGAGACATAACATGCAGGCAGGAGAAAAGGTGAGAGGGAATAACAGAAAGCAGCAGGAGCTGCAGGCAGAGAGAGGAGGAGGAGCCTCTTATGTACCTCTTTAGCACCCCTAGGAGCCTGGACTGATTAACACCAGCTTCTCAGGGAGCTTCCTGTTTCCTGCTGCTTCCCTGAACCCACTTGAGGAGAACAGGCAGTAAACTGAAGTAGTAGGAGCCAGTTAGGCCCTTAAGACGCTGATATCTTCCCTCACTCAGGCTCTGCTACCAGTCTGCTTATTTGTCCCCTTCAAATGAGTGTTGAGAGCCACTATAGCTGGGACAGAACAGCAGTCATGAGTGAAAGAAGAAAACGCCCCTCTGGGGGAGTATTCAGAAAAAGAAAGAAAGCAAAGGAAGCTTTTCTATCTAAGCAGGAAGGAGCTCTCTTGAGATACATAGACACAAATGTTCATGGTGAGCCTTCCAGCCCCGGTGAGGATGTGAGTGGTGAGGAGATGCCTGATCTTCCAGTTAGTCAGAGTGCAGGTGACCTGGCAGCTACTGCAGCATCCATATCTCCATCTCAAATGGATGTAACCGTGCATATTCCTGAAGAAAAGTGTAGATTGGAGAAGAGTGTGGTGGAGGCGCAAGAAACAGCTACTGCTGAGTTTAGTTCCTTAAGTCTAGATGATCCAGGACTGTGGACCCACTTGAGCAGTAGCCTGAGGGACTTCCTTGTACTACGTGGCTACAGCATGTGAAAAACTTCATGTCCCCCAAAGTCAATGAACATAGAAGTTTCCATCCAATACGTTACTGGCATGAAATCCCCAATGGTGACAAAGTTGAAGAGGCCATGGCTTCAAGTACTCATAAAAACCCAGAATGCTGCATACTGTTTTTGTTGCAAACTCTTCCAGTCTAATATTCCAGCGACATTGGGTTCTACAGGAAAAAAGGACCGGAAAAATCTGGCTAGAAATCTGGCATGCCATGAGAAAGCAGCAGATCACCAGAGAGCATTCCATAGGTGGAAAGAGTTTGAGATGAGACTAAGGTTAAAGGCCACGATAGATGATCAGCATCAAGAGAAGATTGCATCAGAGTCTCTTTACTGGCAAAATGTTCTGAAAAGGCTCATTGCCATTGTGAGAATGCTTGCTACCCAAAACCTAGCACTGCGTGGCACTTCAGATCAGCCATATGTGCCAAACAATGGAAACTTCCTTAAAATTGTGGAGCTGATGGCTGAGTTTGATGCTGTACTCCAGGAGCATCTAAGAAGAGTCACCACACAAGAAATGTGTACACACCACTACTTTGGAAAAACAATTCAAAATGAGATCATACAGTTTCTGGCAACAAAAGTCAAACAGAAGATTGTGGCAGATCTGAAGTCAGCAAGATATTACTCTGTTATTCTGGACTGCACACCTGACATCAGCCATACGGAACAAATGACTTTAATGGTGCATTTTGTAACAACAACAGAACCGAGTGAAAATGTCCCTGCAATGGTGACTGTCAGAGAGCATTTTCTAGAATGTATTGACATTGATAATACTACAGGAGCTGGTATGACAAATGTGCTTCTTAAAAAGCTGGAAGATACGGGAATTGCGATATCTGGCATGAGAGGTCAGGGCCGTGATAGTGGTGCCAACATGAGAGGAAAGAACAGAGGAGTGCAGACACGGATCCGAGAGTTAAACTCTCGAGGTTTTTTTGTCCCGTGCAGTTCTCATTCATTGAACTTGGTGGTCAGTGATGCAGCATCAGCTTCTAGTGAGGCTGCTGAATTTTTTGATGTAATTCAAAGAATCTATGTATTTTTTTTTCTGCATCAACTCATTGATGGCAAATTTTGAAGCAACATCTGGGAACATCCTCTCTGACACTGAATCCACTGAGTGCTCCAGGATGGGAAAGTCAAGTGGAGGCGATAAAGCCTATCAAACACCAAACTGGGAAGATAGATGATGCCACAGTTGCCGTTATGGAGGATAATGCTATGAGAGGAACTGTTCGTGGGAGAACAGTGGCAGAGGGAAATGGAATCACCGGAAACATACATAACTTCAAATTTCTTTGTGGCTTAGTGTTGTGGCATGACATACTGTTTGAAATAAATGTTGTAAGCAAGAGACTCCAAGGTGTTGACCTTGATATATCTGGAGCAATGGAACAACTGGACAAAGCAAAGTCATACCTACAGTCTTATCGGTCAGATGAGGGATTTCAAAATGTTCTGAAGAGTGCACAGAAGTTAGCAGAGGAACTTCACACTGAAGCTATTTTCCCACCCATTCAAGAATAGAAGTGTCACCGAAGATTACGAGGCACGGGATAATCCCATAAGAGACCCCAAACAACAATTCAAAGTTGAATTCTTTAACCAGGTGCTCTAGATTGTGCAATACAGTCAGCTGAAGAACGTTTCATGCAGCTCATGGAACACAGCAATATATTTGGGATGTTGTATGATATCCAAAACTCCTCACTTTACCTGAAGAAGACCTACACCAGCAATGCAGGGCACTAGAGACAGTGTTGACACATGATGACATGCGCGATATTGATGCTCTATGCTCCACAATGACACAGGAGAGGCTGGTCGGCCTTGCAACCATCTCAGTAGAGCATGAGCTGGCCAAGACTGTGGACCTTCAGCAGGAAGCAGTTCAAATCTTTGCAACCAAGAAGGCACAGAAAGCACCACTTTGATTATTCAAACAGATAAAAGTGCTAGTGTTTACTATGCAGACAAGAACATTTTCTGTTCAGGTGTTTGAAAGTTAACTTAAGAGTTACTTAAAATTTTTGAACAAGGCATTTTAAGTTGTTAGTTCTCCTTTATTGGGGTAGGTAGCAGAGCAGTACCATGAGAGGAGTAGAACAGGAAGAAGGAAGAATTGAGACCTTTCGAAGTTTTGGCCCAAGCGAGGGGGCATGGGGGCATCATTTGAGCTTCCCGCCTCAGGTGCTAAAATGTTGTGGTCCGGCCCTGCCTTCCCTGCTGTACAGGCAGGATGACTGGTGAATTCCGTTCGTTGAGGATTAGCAAAGACTTGGGAGCTTCCTGCATAGGCAGACCTGCAAAATAGTGTCCTTTGTAGGGAAAATATACTTTTGGATTAGTTGGAAGACAGTTTTAAAACATCTCCCTCTTTGCTGGTGAAGGATTTTGGTATGATTGTTTCAATGAGAAAAAATATCATTCTCCTTGGTTTTTGAAGTGTCATGGTTTCAAACTGAGACAGCCCAGCCAAGTGAATAGAGCTTGTAAGGTGCAAAATCGAATTACTACTGACAGAGTTTCTTTGTTTTTTCCCCTTTAAAATTTCCTGGGAAATTAAATGCCAAAACATATGCATCATCAAGGTTATGAGATCGAGGACTCAACAGTCATGAAATTTCAAAATATAAGGTTGCGGTAGTTAAATTAACTTGACCATGTTGCAGAAATGTAATACTTTCCATAACTCCTAACTCTGGTTAAATGTGAACCTTAGTGTATTACTGTTTATTAGAGTATACCATATAAAATATACAGGATGTTAACACTGCAAGGGCAACCTTTGGGTTTGAAATTCTTGACTATATTGTACTAGATAACAAGACTTAGCGTTGCATTAATGCTAGCTTTTTGCATTTAATCATTTCTAAACAAATGTAAGTTTAGCCACTAGAAGTTGCTTTTTCACCATTCAACAAGCAACTGACTGACACGGGGAGCATTTCCTTTCCGTTCACACGTGACTGACTTGGCTGTAGTCCTGCCACATGTCAAAAAATATTTTCTTAACCATTTTGGAGTCACAGAATTGTAGGCATGGAAGGGACCTCGAGGGGTCCTCCAGTCCAGACCCTTGGACTCAAGGTAGGACAAAGTATTATCTAGACCATCCCTGACAGGTGTTTGTCTAGCCTGCTCTTAAAAATCTCCAATGATGAAGATACCACAACCTCCCTAGGCAATTTATTCCAGTGCTTAACCACCCTGACAGGAAATTTTTACTAATGTCCAACCTAAACTGCCCTTGCTGCAATTTAAGCCCATTGCTTCTTGTCCTATCCTCAGAGGTTAAGGAGAATAATTTTTCTCCCTTCTCCTTGTAACAACCTTGTACATACTTAAAAACAGTTATCATGTCCCCTCTTAGTCTTCTACAGACTAAAGAAATCCAATGTTTTCAATCTTCCCTCATAGGTCAGTGTGGAGTAGAGCGGAAGAATTACGTCTTATGTCTTGCTTACAACACTCCTGCTAGTACATCCCCAAATTGTATTCGCATTCTTTTGTGATGGTGTTGCGCTATCTGTGTAATATAAAGAGGCCCCCAAAGGCCAGTCCTGTTTATGGTCTACACGCCTTCCTTCACGCCTCTTCTTCTGCACCCCAGCCCTATCTGTGAGTGTTTGTGTGCGCATGTTTAGGGGAGAAAATCTGCGTTCAGTTTTCAGGCCATAAACTGATCTCCAGGTGCGCAATCACGTCTTCTCAGTATGCTTTGCATGAACTGAGTTAAGACATCATCGATCATAAGTAGTTATGAAGGACTAAAAGAATGCGCCACTGTCTGTTGTATTCCATAGATTTGAATTCCAGCATTTATCTGTATGCATTTCAGCTATATTCATTGTGTTATGTACTGCTGTATTGAATGGAGGAGGGATTGGGTGGAGCAGCATGGCAGAGCGGTGACTGTGATATGAAGAGACGTGTATGAGTACCTTGAGAGATCAAGTATGCTTCATGGTAGTGCTGTGTATTGTAGGCTATGTTCGCAGAGGTGAACACAAGTGTCTTCTTATCATTGGGATTGTCAGCAGTCTGGTGACACGTGTCTGGTCTCCAGTGCTTAGTGAGGGTAAGTGAAGAAAATATCTCAGAAGAAATGCTCTGGGCAAGCATGAAGGAGTGGTAACATTTTGCAAGTCTAGTGTGGTTTGTGTAGATTAGGCTCAGTGTTTGAGTGTAGGCCGTGTGTAGGTCGCAGCTGTTTGCTATACCTGACTTAAACCCAGTGTAACTCACATCAGGTCGGTGTGGTACTATGTACCCCTCTGCAGATGGGTTGGCCGCACAGGTTGATGAACATTTGCAGACTTGGATTAAAGAGATGAGTCTTTCAGTTCAGGCAGTAGAGGCTCATTGAAAAAAATGCAGAGTTCCAGGTTCAATCCTTGTTGCTGATGACCTCTTCCCCAGGGCGTGGCGCTACACTAAGTTTTGCCTTAGTAAAGAGAGGATGTTAAAATTTGTCTTCCAAGTGTTCATGTGCTCTGTTCCACAAATGTTCTGTAACATCTTTGAGAGTAGAATGCTAGTACGTGTGTTGTTGGTGTGCTGGGGGCAGGATTGATTTTGCGTTGTGGGGGTGGCAAGTGACTTTATTCTTTCACTTCCTCGTTTTCAGAAGTTTAAATTTAGCTCATCTGGAAGGTCTTGAGGCATCAGTGAGGAGCCTTAAATCTGCATTAACAAAGTTTTGGCAGATTTAATCTACTTCGTTTTAAAAAGGTTCAAGGCTAAATCATTTTTAACATCTGTGTTCTAGATTAGGTAGAGATTTAGCTACCGATTCTCCTCTCACTTATAGATGAATCAAACAGAATTCAGTCGAAACTGAATTGTACCCTTATTAAACTAGTATAAGAGGCAAATCTGATCCATAGACTAACGCACAGTTGGGGGATGGTAAAACTTTAAAGTGGAATTTAGCAAAATCAAAAAAGTGAAAATAGTTTTGTTCCATCTCTTTTAGTGTCATTAACTTCTTAAATGAGTTGTACAGGCAAAATTATTTTCTTGTGTCTAAAATGTATGGATTATGGCATTTCAGATTAAATGGTGTAAAAATTCAGATTTTTGTAAAAGTATGTCTTTTTCACCCTTTCAGTATGTCTGGGAATAGCAAGAGAGAGAAGGTGGGTGAGGTAATATCTTTTATTGAACAAACTTGTGTTAGAGAGAGAGAGACAAGCTTTTGAGCCACATAGAGCTAGTTCTTCTTCAAACCTGGGAAAGGTACTCCAAGCATCACAGCTACATGCAAGGTGGAACACATTGTTCAGCATAAGTACTTAGCACATATTCTAAGGGACCGTTCAAGGTCGAGTGGCCCATTAACACCTCTGCAATCAAAAGACAAACAGAGGGGGTTAATGGGTTACAGATTGCTGTAATAAGCCATACATCCAGTAGCTCTGTTCAGTCCATGACTTTTCGTGTCTAGCAGAGTTATGAATTTAAGCTCCCACGCTCATCTTTTGAAAGTGTTGGGCAGGTTTCCTTTGAGGATGAGAACTGATAGGTCAGACACAGAGTGATTTCTCTGTGAAAAGAACAGGAGGACTTGTGGCACCTTAGAGACTAACACATTTATTTGAGCATAAGCTTTCGTAAGCTACAGCTCACTTCATTGCAAAAGCTTATGCTCAAATAAATAGATTAGTCTCTAAGGTGCCACAAGTACTCCTTTTCTTTTTGTGGATACAGACTAACACGGCTGCTACTCTGAAATCTGTGAAAAGTGTTCACCCACAGGTGATAGGGTATTTTTGGTCTTTTAAAATTTTCCTGTCTGAGTTTATTGGAGAGTGTAGTGATTGTCCGGATTCATGCACATAGTTGTTGTTGGGGCATTTAGTGCCCTGGATGAGGTACACCACATGTTGTGATAGGCATGTGTAAGATCCGTAGATCTTGAAAGTTTGTGTTGTGAGGTGTGTTGATCATTGTAGCAGTGGAGATATGTCTGTAGGTTTTGCATCTGTTTTTGCATCTGCTTTGAGTTGGTGTGTCCTGGATTGTGAGGAACTTGTTTCTGATGATGAGCTTGGCGTGGTTGGGGGATTATTTGAAGGCCAGAAGAGGGAGTTTAGGAAAGATTTATTTCAGGATGGGATCTTCATTGAGTATGGGTTGTAGTTGTTTGCTGATACCCCCTCTGGGTTCCAGTGTGGGGTGGTAGGTGATAACTAGGGATGTGTAGTCAGAGAGGGTTTTATTTCTGTATTGAAGCAGGGTTTCTCGGGGTATTTGGGTGGCCGGTTGCATGATGCAATCTATTTCTCTGGTGGAGTGTCCTTTTTTGTTGAAGTCCGCTTTAAGTGACTTAAGGTGCACATCCCAGACTTCCTCCTTGGAGCATATTCAATGGTATCTGAGTGCCTGGCTATAGATAACAGATTTCTTGGGGTCTTTGGGGTGGTTGCTGGATCTATGTAGGTGTGATGATCCATGGACTTCTGGTATATAATAGTCTGTAGAGTTCCATTTTTTAAGCTGATTGTGGCGTCCAGGAAGTTGATGCTAGTGAGGGAGTGTTCCAGAGAGAGTTGAATGGACAAGTGGTGGTTGTTGAAGTTGTGGTGGAAATCTATGAGGGAGTTTAAGCTGTCAGTTCAGAGGAATGAAAATATCATCTATGCTAAACAATCTCTTCCACTTTGCATTTAGCTGTGATGTTTGGAGTACTTTCCCCAGACCTGAAGAAGAGCTCTGTGTGTTCAAAAGTTTCTCTCTCTCCAACAGAAGTTGGTCCAATAAAAGATATTACCTCACCCACCTTGTCTCTCTAATATCCTGGGACTGACAAGGTTGCATCTACACTGGGAATAGCAAAGCATTTACTTTTTTTAATACTAGTCAAAAGAGTAATATTCTGTGAGGCAGATACGATGTCATGATATTGCAATGTAGCATCATTGTATCATGCTGTGATTAGGGAGATTTCCTTGGAGGGGGATGAAAGTATTTTTTGTCCTGTGTTTTATAAACACCAGCAGACTGACCAGCTGAGCTGGCAATGTAGAGAGCAGAGTGGCAATCCATGCACTTCATCCCACCATGTACTCCTGTGCCTGCCCTGCCCCAGCCCCCACTAGGGCTATTGCATGCTGACATCATTCCTGCCCTGCCTTCAGATTTCCAGTCAAGCTCATCATGAAAGAGTGTCTAGCATCTACTTATAGGTAAGGGAAAACTTGATGCACAAAAGGTTTTAAACAGAGTCCTGAATAAAATGAACCCAGTCAGAGCCAAGTATCTGTGGAAGGCAGTGCTTTGGGTTTGGTGGTTAAGCATTTGAATGGCAGCTTTTAACTATTGTTAAAGGGCCTCTGTCTTCTCAGTGGCACATTTCCTGAAGGTGGGGGAATACAGCATCTCTCTGACTGTTGCTATGGATGTCTGAATCTGGAGAAACCTGGGCTGGAAAATGGGGTATGCAGTCTTGGATTGGAGATGGGGGAGATGAGGTACACCAGCTTTCTTTCTCTGGATAGAGCAGCGCAAGGTTGTTACACAGACCAAGTTGCTCAGAGAAGGAGATTGCGTTGGAAAACATTACGTGTCTCACTTCCTCCTCTGTAACTAAGCTGAGTTACACTACCTTTCTGGGTCCTGTAAAATATTCAGAGGAGATATTGCTATGTGAACTGTTTCTTCTGTTTTCATCTGATTCTTTCTCAATTTTTATTTTTTTAAGGAATCTACTGTTGTGTGGGTGTTTCACACATTCTGTCCTTAAGTAAAAGAGCAAAATACTTTCACCTTGAAGGGGAGATATGGAAGCATAGGCGCCGACTCGTTGGGTCTCCAGGTGCTTAGCACTCACTGGCAATAGAGCTGCAGCCCCAGCCAGGGATCAATAGTTCCTAAGCAACCCCTCCCCTGCTGATCAGCTAGTAGACAGCTGTGTTCATCACGTAGCAGCTGTTCAACTTTTGTGGCCCCTGGGCTTGCTGCTGCAGAGGCTGACCCAGCCCTGCTTCAGCCCCCTGTGGGGGGTAGGGCCCGTCCTCCAGAAGCCTTAGGGAGCTGCTCCACTGCTCCAGCCAGGGGTAGGTGTGGGTGAGCAGGGAGCGCAGGCTGGGCTCCCTCTGCTCTGTGGAAGACCAGCCTGATCAGCAGCGGTGAGACCCTGCTTACCTGGGTCACCCTGCCTTATACTACTTTTTACACATACTTGGGGCTCAAACTACAGCTCTGATCCTGATATTACTCTCTCGGGATCAATCGTGTGGATAATTTTCACCACCCACTTCCCTTTTGGGGAAGCAATAATTAAAAAGCTATTGACGGACTGGGGTAGAATTTATGTTGCAAATTTAGGTCATTTGATCAAGAGGTTCCCAATATATGTCCTCCCATTGCATTATGAGCTTCTTTTAATTTTCAAAGTACTCTAAAATCCACATACAAAATGAGATTATCTAGGACAGGGGTAGGCAACCTATGGCATGCGTGATTTTCAGTGGCACTCACGCTGCCTGGGTCGTGATCACCAGTCTGGGGGGCTCTGCATTTTAATTTTAAATGAAGCTTCTTAAACATTTTAAAAACCTTATTTACTTTACATACAACAATAGTTTAGTTATATATTATAGACTTATAGAAAGAGACCTTCTAAAAATGTTAAAATGTATTATTGGCATGGGAAACCTTAAATTAGAGTGAATAAATGAAGACTCGGCACACCACTTCTGAAAGGTTGCCGACCCCTGATCTAGGATATTGGTATGCCACAACAGGGGCAATGGTGCAAGTTTGGAATAATTTGGTTCAGGCGTTCCTCAGATACTGTCCCCAGCCCCCCAGAGAAGAAAATTTTAATGTTCCAGTTGCTCTAAAACTGACATGCATAGTGAGATTACCTTGAACAATGGTATTCCACAACTGAAACTGAGGTAGAGGGGAATTCCCATTGAGATGATTGGGTCATTTCACACCACCCAGAGCTAATGTGTTAGACTGTTTATCTCTTTCAAGTGTCCTAATTCATCTGAGCACACCCCACTGAGGTGAATGGGCTATTCCACACACCAACAGTACTCCTGTACTGCAGAGGGCTGTGCAGAGCCCCTGCCTTTACACTAGCTCCCTGAAGTAGATACAACGTCTGGGGGTTCCTGCTATTCCTCTTGCTTATTCCAGCTGGTAGATGTGCTCCTCACAGCCGATCAGTTACCATCCTCCTTTCTTCCCATGGCCCTTCCAGCCCTACCTGGTGCACGGTGAAGCCAGGAGGAGGGCAGAACTGGTAGCTAAAGTGGCCGATCATTCCCCTCCCACAGGTGTCCTCCCATCATCCCCCCCTCCCTAACACCTCTTCCTCAAGAAACAAGGGAAATTAACTGCCCAAAAACATGGTTAATTCAGGTCTTGACACTGCAGTGCCTTTGCCAGTATAAAGAAAAGGAGTACTTGTAGCACCTTAGAGACTAACAAATTTATTTGAGCAAAAGCTTTCGTGAGCTACAGCTCACTTCATCAGATGCATTCAGTGGAAAATACAGCGGGGAGATTTATATACATAGAGAACATGAAACAATGGGTGTTACCATACACACTGTAACGAGAGTGATCACTTAAGGTGAGCTATTAAGCAGGAGAGCAGGGAGGGGGGTGTGGTGGGGGAACTTTTGTAGTGAGAATCAAGGTGGGCCATTTCCAGCAGTTGACAAGAATGTCTGAGGAACAGTGGGGGGTGGAGGGGGTGGGGAATAAACATGGGGAAATAGTTTTACTTTGTGTAATGACCCATCCACTCCCAGTCTTTATTCAAGCCTAAGTTAATTATATCCAGTTTGCAAATTAATTCCAATTCAGCAGTCTCTCGTTCGAGTCTGTTTTTGAAGTTTTTTTTGTTGAAGAATTGCAACTTTTAGGTCTGTAATCGAGTGACCAAAGAGATTGAAGTGTTCTCTGACTGGTTTTTTAATGTTATAATTCTTGACGTCTGATTTGTGTCCATTTATTCTTTTACGTGGAGACTGTCCAGTTTGCCCAATGTACATGGCAGAGGGGCATTGCTGGCACATGACGGCCAGTATAGTTATGCCAGCTAGACTCACCCCTGCTTAGTACGCTCTTCAGCTCAAGCAGTGTGTTTCAGGTTCCTGCTGGCACTGCCAGTCTGACGTGCCTTCTCTAGCTTGTCAGATTGGGTTTATATCTGCTAGTGAACCACAGCGCCACTCATTAGACTGATTCCTAGGCTGGTGAACCACCTGTGGTTCATTAATTTTATACCAGTGTAACTCCACTGATTTCATTGGGGCTGTTCCTGATTTACACTTGTACAAGTGAGGAGAGAATCAGTCATAGGCACCGACTCTGTCAGTGCTCCAGGGCTCAAGCACCGATGGAAAAATATAGTGGGGGTGGTCAACACCCACTCGCCACAGCTGTCAGCTGGGCTGCCATTCAGCTGTTCGGCAGCTGGCGTGGGGCCTCGGGGGAAAGGGTGGAGCAGGGACAGGAAGAGGGAGAGCGAGGGTGGGGCCTTAAGGGAGGGGTGGAATGGGGCGGGGCTTTGGGGCAGAGTCGGGGTGGAGCACCCACCAGGAAAAATAAAAGTCAGCACCTATGTATGGAGGGTAAAGCACGGTGTCTGGTGCCTAAACCCCAATGTGTAGTCTCTGCCCACAGGGCATGCACAGCGGGGTTCTCTCCTCGTGAAGTGTGTTACAAAAGGCTATGGTGGACCCACACCAGGGGAGACACTGCAGGATCAAGGCGGAGGTGTAAATTAGAAGAGCTGTGACTCTCTCGTCCTCTGCATGAGTCTTTGAAGGAACCTTCCCATATATAGAATCAGATCCCTAAGGTAGTAAGGAAGGAAAAGGAAAGAGAGTAGTGGACATTTTTCTCATTTACCCTCCAATGTACATCTCCTTAATACCAAAAGCAACCCATGCTTTCCCTCATGCCTCCCGTGACAGATGTTGTGGTGTTTCACTTTGAAAATCTGGTTACCTTTGTTGTGATGTTGCCTTATGGCTAGGGTGACCATGTGTCCCGTTTTGGCCAGGACAGTCCCTTTTTTAAGCCTTGACCCAGCCATTCCGACTTTTTTGGCAGAACTGGGCATTTGTCCCATTTGATCATCAGTTGGCAAGAGCAAACTGGACAAATGCACGGTTTTGCCAAAAATTGGTGTGCAATCCCTAGCAGGGCATGGAGGAATGTGTGGGGGTGGGGGGGGAGCGAGCAGCAATGCCAGCCTCACATAGGAGGGAGGGCTCAGGAAAGTAGCTTGGATCGCTCCGTGCACAGGGGTTAGAAGGGAGCCTCAGGCTGGCGCCGCGTGGATGGGTGGCAGCAGGGCCTTGTGTGTGGGGAGTGAGGGGGGCCTCAGGCTGGCCTCGCGTGGGTGGGTGGCAGCAGAGGCTTGTGTGTGGGGAGTGAGGGGGGCCTCCGGCTGGCCCCGTGTGGGTGGGCGGTGGGAGGGCTGTGAACTAGCCTGTGGGCTGTCCTGTGTTCCCTTTGGGAAAATATGGTCATCCTACTTATGGCAATTACAACAGTGGGATTTTTTCCTGTACACAGTCAAGTTTGGGTTTGATTAACATTCTGTAAGCTAGACTTACAAGACACTGGAGGGACCCATCCAAATAAGAGCAGAACTTGGGATAGGCAGCAAACCATGAACTGCTCTGTCAAGCAATCAACATGACCAGCATTTCAGATACCCCAGCTTTGGAGTTTCTACAGTTGATGTGTGATTGTGCCTTGAATCTTCCTGTCTCACTTTTATTATCTTCCTGGAAATTATAATTTTTCATACAGACTTAGGGCATGTCGACACTACAGTCTTAAATTGACCTATGTTAGGTCAACTTATGGCCACCACAGTAATTACTGTGGTGGCTGATGTCCACACTACCCTCCTTCTGTCAGTGGTGCACATCCTCCCTACTGGCTGAAGAGGAGCTGTGTGGAGGGCTGAGAGCAAGTTTTGGTTCAAGGCTTTGTTTAAGATGGCCCTTTTCACCCACTGTCTTCTTGCAAGATGGTGAATGACTTGTCTACACTGGCAAGTTTCTGTGCAGTAAAGCAGCTTTTTGCACTCAAACTGCAGACATGTGCACGCTGCCAAGCCACTTTGTGTACAGAAACTCCTCAGTTGCAGCACTGCAAAAAAACCACCTCGGCGAGAGTCGTAAGGCTATTTGTGCAGAGGCTCCAGCGCTCAATGCCAGGGTAGAAATTTCATTGCTTTCTGCGCTGTAATTGGCCTCTGGAGCTGTCCCATAATGCCTCAACTGACCGCTCTGCTCATGGTTTTGAACTTGGCTGTCCTGGAGACATGCACCCCTCCCCTTTCAAAGCACCATTTCTGTCAGCCGTTGGGTGCCGTCCTGATCTGCTCCGAGACACAAAGCAAACCATTAATGTGGAATGCTTGTGCTGTTGAACACAGAGGCAGGTCTGTGTGTGTGTGTGAGAGAGAGGGAGAGAGAGAGCCCAGGGAGGAAGATGGGGGCTGATGTTGGGGTTTCCCCCTGCCTCAGGACTGGTTGCTTTCTGCCGCTCTCTGAACTTACAAGACAGTATGCTGACACACTCTGTCCTCCAAAACACACTGTCTCTCTCCCCCCTCCATATGTGCGCGCACACTCCTGTCACACACACTCCCCCTTCAGTTGAAAGCAGCTGGCAATGTAGTAGGATGCCCATGGAACAATGGGATTGGGAAATGTGCGTCATGTGACGCTGTGCCTGCCCCATGAGGCATTGCAAACTCTTCCCAAAGCATCCTGTGGCCAGTTGCACAGTGGGATAGCTACCACAATGCACTGCTGTCTTTGCCATTGCAAGAGCTGCTAATGTGGATGCCCTCCAGCATCACAAGGAGCACAGTGTGGACATGCCACAGCGGTTTAATTCCAGTGTTTTAATAAAAGTGGTATAACTTGTGGCTCAGAAACTTGCTAGTGTAGACATACCCTTAGTCAGGATCTCTCCCAGGGGCCTAAAGGTGCTGGTGCCTTTGTCATCTTAGGTGAAAGAGAGACAACTTGGGGTTCTTTGCCACTTTCTTTTATAGTCCAGTGAACCTTTGAAGTGGATTCCTTTGCAGGTTACCCTTCAAACTAAAGTTTATTCAAGCAGTAAAGACGGAGACATGGAGTCTGGTGGTGAAGGAGGCTTCATGTTCCTTTTATTTTCCCCACTTCTGTTTGCTGAAATTCAAACTGTTCTTTCTATTTCCTACCATCTCCTCCTCTTGCTGTTTCAAGGACCTGTTTGCTACTTATATGTAAATTGAGGTAAACATATTTTCCCTTGTTGAGGATAGGCTTGTTTATCAGCTTTTGCCTAGGCAGGGCTTTCTGATTTTGAACTTGTGCTAATAATGTCATACAGGGGGAATTCATAACTTTTCATATACTACTGCTACATATATTTCACCATGATATTGTTGACTGAGGTGTTAGTTTTCAAATGATACCTCACAAGGCATATTTCATACAAAGATTATTACAATAGTGTGTAGGCGATGAATACACTTCTGTTTGGTCCACACTAAGCAGAGAAAGCATTTTAAACTGGATTAGTCTGAATCCTTTATTCAAATGTCCAGGTAACAGGAATTTTTTTATAGTGTAGATGAAGATGTATGTGTAGTTGGTTCCACGGTGACTGACCGAAATCTAAAAATGTGCCGCCTTGCCTTCTGCTTTGCTAAATTCTTGGTGGCTCTGCTCCGCCAGCTGTGCTCTGTACTGCACTCTGGGAGGAGTTCACTCTTCGACGGTCACGCTTTTCCCAGCTGCTGTATTAGAATTGGTTATCATTTGTATTACAGTAGAAACTAGGAATGCCAGTTAAGGATTAGGCCCTCGTTGTGCTATGCAGTACAGAAAAGTAGCTAAGAGACAGTTTCTGCTCCAGAGATCTTACGTACTATTGGAACATTACCACCCTTGGGTGGTATTCACAAGGAAAGTGACATGCAAAGCCAATTTTCACTTTAAACATCCAGTGGGGAAAAATGAATCAGAGGACTTGGGGAGGAGTTAGAAACCTCAGCCAGAAGCTGAGAGACAGACACAGGTTGTAGTCCAAGTCCAGTGCTGGGGTACCATGACGAAATTGGGCTTGAGGGAAGTGCTAAGTTTATCTAAGGGTATGTCTACACAGTGCCAGCAGTTATAGCGCTGCTCAGAGAGCACAGAAGGGAAAACGCTGTTGTGTGTTCACACTGTGAGCTGCCTGCGCAATAGTGTGTTCACACTTGCGGAACTTGCAGCGATACTTGGAGTGGTGCACTCTGGTCACCTCTTTCTCTTGTGCCAGTAAGAGTTGTAGGAAGGCGGAAGGGGTTGTGGGGCATCCTGGGTCCTCTCCCAATGCCCCGTGATGCATTGCTTCACATCCCAGCAATCCCTGTGCTTGCGTCTGCATTTGGTGCCATCTTTCAACGGTTTGTGTACTGCGTGCTCTGCCTCTTCAGTCTGCAGGAATGGATCCCAAACTGTTGACCAGTATGCTGCCCGATCTGACTAACACGTCTTGAGTGGCAGTGGTATTATTCCTTAAACTACAAAGACAAGAGGAGTGCGACATTGATCTCGCCACGTGTAGTAGCTACGACACGAGATTGCTTGTGGCATTCACAGAGGTGCTGACCACACTTTTGGGCTCTGGAAACAAGCACTGAGTGGTGGGATCACATCGTCATGCACGTCTGGGATGACGAGCAGTGGCTGCAGAACGTTTGGATGGTGAAAGCCACGTTAATGGAACTATGTGATGAGCTCGCCCCAGCCCTGAGGCGCAAGGATATGAGAATGAGAGCTGCCCTGCCAATGGAGAACCGTGTGGCGATGGCACTGTGGAAGCTGGCTACTCCAGACTGCTACTGATCAGTCGCTGACCAGTTCGGAGTGGGAAAGTCAACTGTTGGACTTGTGTTGATGGAAGCGTGCAGGGCCATCAATTGCATCCTGCTCCAAAAGACCGTGACTCTGGGAAATACGCGTGACGTTATGGATGGCTTTGCACAAATGGGCTTCCCTAACTGCGGAGGGGTGATAGATGGCATGCAAATGCCAATTCTGGCACCAGACCACCTAGCCACCCAGTATATTAATGGGAAGGGGTATTTCTCAATGGTTCTTCAGGCTCTTGAAGGTCACCATGGGTGTTTCACAGACGTTAATGCAGGCTGGTCCAGAGAGGTCCATGATGCATACATCTTTCGGAATACTGACCTGTTCAGGAAGCTGCAAGCAGGGACTTTCTTCACGGACCAGAAGATCACTGTAGGGGAAGTCAAAATGGCCGTTGTGATCCTGGGAGACCCCGCCTACCCCTTAATGCCGTGGCTTTGAAAGCCATACACAGGGCACTTTGACAGCAGTAAGGAGCAGTTCAACAACAGGCTGAGCAAGTGCAGAATGACTGTTGAGTGTGCTTTTGGCCATTTAAAGGCCCACTGGCACTGCCTATATGGGAAGCTGGACCTGGACGATGTCAATATTCCTATGCGTATAACTGCGTGCTGTACGCTCCATAATATTTGTGAAGGGAAGGGTGAAAGCTTCACTCAGGGCTGGACTGCTGAGGCTCAGCGCCTGGAGGCTGAATTTGAACAGCCAGAGACCAGGGCTATTAGAGGGGTGCAGTGCCGAACCATAAGGATCAGGGATGCCTTGAGGCAGCAATTTGAAGCTGAAAGCCACTAATATTTGTTGCTGTGCTCGGGAGTGCAGTGCTTGTAATGGTAGGAGGTGATTGTAATTGGTGCAGACGAAGCAATATGAAGGTTTAAGATAGTTGTCTGATGCTTTGCAGGCTCTGTTTGCTTTCAATTAATAGAATAAAGATTTGCTTTCAAACCAACATAATTCTTTTATTAAAAAGCAACTGGAGGAGGGAGACAAACAAAAATACACATCCGCACCGAGGAGGTTGGGGGCGGGGAAGGTTCCAGGAGGAGGTGGGGGATGGTTAAAGATTTCTGTATGTCCAGGGGTCATATCCAACCTTCTCCTTTGGAGTACAGCGCAGCGGGTACTGGACTTCAGCAGGGCTAAATTACAGGGGGATGGGTGTTGAGTGCCGTGGGTACTGGGAGTCCACAGGGCTGGACTGTGACGGGGCAGGAGTGGAATGCTGCGGGTACAGACTGGAGCCAGGAGGCTGACAAGAGTGCGTTGGCGGTGTCTGGGGGGCGCAAGGGAGAGAGTTTTGCGACTGCAGCTGCAGGGGAGGGCGGGCGCGGAGCTGCTCTGTTTGCAGTGCTAGTAGCACCTGGAGTGTGTCTGGTTGGCGCTCCGTAACTTTTAAGAGCCGCTCCGTGGCTTCATTCTGGCGTGCCGCGTTCTCCTTTTGGTCCCTCTTCTCGCTGTCCCGCCACTCCTTCAATTCCTGCTTTTTGGCCGCGGAGTGCATCATAACCTCACACAGAAAGTCCTCCTTAGTTCTTCATGGCTGCTTTCTAATTCTGCACAGCCATTCGGCCGGCGATAACAAAGAGGGAGGCTGGGCTCCCAAGGTCATCTCTGTGAAGCCAAAACGCAACCGTTTACAGAAGCAGTACTGTTTGCAACAGACTGACCACTGATTCAGTGATTTAAAGAACAGCCACTATTCACACACCTGTCACTAACTGGCTGATCCCAGGGAAGCACACATGAGCCGCAAGACCACCAAAATGGTGAGTAGCCCCAGGGGCAGGGTAAATCAGTGTTCCCGGACCCTACTGTACACTGGGCACATGGCTCTTGGTGAGAGCCAGCACTGTAGCGGGGGCCTGATAATCATTCCTGTCCTCACATTTTCCCCAGGCTGTGTTCATTATGGAAGATACCGCGCTGCTGAGGGTGAGCAGGGAATCAAGGGAGGGTCTTCTCCAAGCCTGCGGTTTCTGCCCTAGCCCCTATGCAACTCAGCTGTGTGCAACAATGGTTCCCCTGCCTCCCCCTCGCTCCCTCCTGTGACGGCAGAGTGGCGCGGGAAAGTTACCATTGATGGGGCAAGAAACAGCAGCTCTGCCAAAGAACCTGCGGCAGTGCATTGCCCAGTATCTCCATGAGAGTTTCCTGGAGATCTGAGGCAGATTCCAATAAAGTGAGGGAGTCGATCAGCACCCTGTTCCATCGCTCAGACTAGGCATATGGTGGTGTGCGCATCATACAGACACAAGCCTGGTTTCTGCAACCCTCCTGCCCCCAACAACTCGCTTCAGCAGTTCCCAAAATCAAATCCACTTACCATGGGCCTCCTCTCTTGTTTGCGCTTTGCCAAGATCTGACAGCTGTGACTGGATAGCCTCCGCCGGGGTAGAGAAGAGCTCTTGGCTGCATGCGTCTCTGACCTCCGATTCATCCTCTGCCTCTGGGTCCCCCTCCACATCCTCATCCAAGATTTCCTCCTCCTGGCTCAGTCCAATCTCAACTGGCATTCGAGCCACCAAAGTATCCACAGTGGCCTTCGCAGTGGAGGTGGGGTTGTCACTGGGTATCGCGTCCAGCTGTTTGTAGAACCGGCAGCTTGTGGGCGCAGCACCGGAGTGGTGGTTTGCCTCCCATGCTTTGTGGTAGGTGTTACACAGCTCCTTCACTTTGACCCTGCACTGCAGTGTGTCCCTATCATGGCTCCTTTCTGTCATGCATCATGAAATCTGTCCGTAGGTATCATAATTCCTGTGGCTGGAGCGCAGCGGGGACTGGACAGCCTCCTCTCCCCAAATGCTGACGAGATCCAGCAGCTCGGCATTGCTGCAAGCGGGAGATCGCCTCGGGCGTGGAGCAAGCCTGG
Organism: Lepidochelys kempii; assembly: GCF_965140285.1. Lineage (NCBI taxonomy): Eukaryota > Metazoa > Chordata > Testudines > Cheloniidae > Lepidochelys > Lepidochelys kempii. The sequence goes on along the minus strand of NC_136382.1, from coordinate 175,586,187 downwards.
CCACCCGGAAAGATGTGCTAAGACCACTGCATGTGTCACTGAGCCAACAGGAAGGGGACCTCCAAAATTCCAAAGGACTTTACGGGGTGGGGATGACGGTTGGTCACCTGAGGGCAGGGCAGTAGAGTTCAAACCGATAATCAGAGAGGTGAGAACAGGCATTGTGGGACACCTTCTGGAGGCCAGTCACAGCGCTGTAATCCAGCAGGTGTTTACACTGGCACCGCAGCGCTGTAGCCCCGGTGCAGAAAGCTGTGTGCCTCTCGTCAGGGTGGTTTTTTTTAAAGTGCTACAACTGCGCAGTTTCTGCGTGCTAAGTGGCTTGGCAGTGTGTGCACCCCGGGAGTTACACTGCAGAAAGCTGCTTCACTGTGCAGAAACTTGCCAGTGTAGACAAGGCCTAAGACAATATGCGTGTGGGCCTTTTTTATTGTGTTAGCCTTTTTTCTCTCTTTGGTGTTGTTTTGAAGAAGCTGGCTGAAGTCGTGGTATTTTCATGCTGTTCACAGGCTCCTGAAGGGAAGTCTATATATAGCAGGGGCAAAACCCGTTGGACCTGCTGAGGAAGCATGGTTGGTAAATGGGGATGCTGTAACCTGGAGACCCAGTCTAAAAGTGGGGTGAACCATAGGAGTCGGACTTGAAAGAAGTGTAGGTGTGGGCCTGTCTCTTGAAAGGGGTGCCACGGAAAGACCGAGAGAGAGAGGTGAAAGGTTCAACTCACCCTGAACCATTACACTAAGATGTCCCGATTTTCAAGAAATTAACTTCACAAACTTTAATAATGTTCTTTCAATGTAGTTATTTTGCAGAAGCTACAAAATTGAAACAAAATATCTTTTTCATATGTCTTTTGTAAAAACAATAAATATCTGATTCATGCAGGAGTCTGGCACAGTGACCTTTCAGCTTTAAAGATCAGAGGAAAGGGGAGAAAGAAGTGACTGCATGAAGGAGCAAGAGTATCAGAGAGAGAAAACCGCTAGCAGTGCAGCTTGTGGAGGACTGTAGAGTAACTTAGACAGCTAAAAGGTGAGTAGTGTCCTGTGTGTTCCGTGCAGATTTATAGCCTCCTTTAAGAGAGCAACATTCCCCCATTCACGTGAATGGGATTTCTGCCTTAAGAAATGATCTATTATTGACAAATGTTTTCTGCAGTGGGAACCAGTTCTGAGTGCAATTTAACTGCTGGTGCTGGTTGACGTAGGGCTCAGTCATGTCTTCTGCAATGGTGCTGGAAAATGGTTTTGTCCTATCAACACTAGCAGTCTAGTACCAGTTCATGGGGGAAAGCTACTGAAAGCTATTGTTGGTAGTAGGTCAAGTTCATAGTGTCTGGGTGGGGTTGATTTAAAGGGCTATGTTTGCAAAGGGACACAGTTACCTGGTTCACGTGTGAAAATGTGTGGTTTTCAGGGCACTTACCCTGCTTTGGAAAAACTGCCCAAACACCAAGGAACAAATTGATTTTGGGCGGGGCGGGGGCGGGGCTGCTATGCTCCTGACATGGTATCTGAGACCTTTAATGCAGGAAGGTGCTGTCTTATAATTCTGAGATACAAACTCCACCTGTCTGCTTACAATGATACGGAACAATCAGTTTAAAAAAAATCTGACCAATCCAAGCACATTTGTTGCGGAGTTGTACCCACTGCTTGCAGAACAGAAACACAGAGACAACTTCAATGTCCTGTTGTTGGCAGGGATAGATATAACATGTTGATAGGTAAAGCCATGTAAAAAGTAAGACCTAGTCATCCTAGAGGGCAAAAGCCAGTTTTAAGAGCCCATTCAATTAGCAGGACATCTAGATGTTAAGAAGGGCGATTCAGATTCACGTTACCACTGGTCTGTGCACATGTAAGGCTGACAACTTCAAAAGCCATGGGGGAATAATGGGTAACTTAGCCATTTCCCTGGGAATGCAAGGAATGGATCCTGCAGAGGGGTTTCCCAAGCCACCAGAGATGAGCTAATCAAAGTGCTTAACTGATGGTCAAGGCTCAATCCTCTGTGATGTCATAAGAGAGGATATTTGAACCCAAACACAGCTGAACAGAGGAGAGGGAAGAGTTATGTGGAGGCTTGCCAGATTTTCTTACAGAAATTGTATATAGGCAATTCTCTGTAAGTACATGATTTCAGGATCTTATCTACTATTAATTCAATAACATCTTGAAAAGAATTGTTCTTGCTTTGGTAATTGTTTTATACAATATATTTGCAAACAGTTACTTTTTAAACATTGTTTTTATTTGTGGTATCCAAATTCAAAGATGGGATGCAACTTGTCTCTGAGGGAAGTGTGTGTACGTCTAACAACTCACCATTGTTGTATGGAATATATGTAGCTGTGTGTCTCTGAAAATTAACCCACATTCTTGGAATTTAAACCTAGTTTCTGGGTTGATCAGAGAGGGTGTTTGTAATCCAGGGCCTGTGGGCTAATTATTTGGAATTGCTGTCTATGTACACGTTGGATTTGGGGAAGTCTGGCATGTCTTGTTGTTAACATGCCATAAGGTTGGTGAAATGACATCCATTTTGTTAGGGCTGGTCCACACACAAGCTTGCACTGAAACAACAAATCAGTTTTCATTCACGCGTTATAACAAAAGTGTGGATTAAAACAGGCTGTTGTTTTGGTGCAAGTTTGTGGATCATTTTATTTCGGAATAGAAGTATCTTATTTTGACTTAAATTGGTTAAAAAAAATGGCATAGGTTTGTGTCTAAATTGACTGCATTGGCTGTATGTAATTTTCCCCACAGCAAAGTGTTGTGGGATTATATTGATTTGATGCTGTGGTCTAAGTTCTTTAACATATAGGAGTATATTCTGATCATATTACATGCAGACTTGTGTGCCAATTTCCCACACTGGGAAAGGAGAATGTACTCCATAGGGTACAATTCTGATAAGCTAGATGAGAGAGAATATTTTTATAATTGATTGTTGTTGGTTTTCCCCCCGACCTCTCTTCCTTTCAGATGACAACTCTACCAAGGATTGCAAAATCTAAAGCAAAACCACTGATATCAGAAGAAGATGATGAGTTACCCTCCTTTCTTAAATCGTAAGATTAATTTTCCATTCAAATTTTTTGGTCTACAGAACATATTTTTTACAATCCTGTTTGGTTTCAGTAATGCATATTGTTGCATATAATTTGCTTCAAGTATGAGGTTGGGAGCTCATTCTGGTGCAGTATAAGTGAGACAGAGGGTGTTCTCAAGATCCCTGGTCAGAGAAGATAAAGGATTAATATAAAAAAGGGATTAATTTACAAAACACCCCTTCCCCCACCTGCATATTTAACACACACGATGAAAATAACAAATGTCAAAATGTGTGTGTTAGGTCTTATCTACACTTGCAAGTTAAAGTGTGTTAAATCAGCCCCAGGCACCCTAACTCCTGAGGTGTCCACACTGGCAAGGCACTTAGAGCGCCTGGACTCTGTGGCTGGAGCGCTGCTGGTAATCCATCTCCACGAGAAGCATAGGGCTTGCTGCACCCTGGCTGGAGCGCTGAGGTGTCAGTGTACATGATATGTTGCATTACTGCACTGTGATTAGCCTCCAGAACCGTCCTATAATCCTTTGAAGTCAAGGGGCCCCACTCTCGTCATGGTTTTGAACTCGGCTACAGGCATGCTAATATCCCTTTCAAAGCTCCATTTCTGACAGCCGGCATACTTATCTGCTCTGGGACACAAAGCAAACCGTTACTGTGGAATGCTCCTGCTGCAGAGGCAGGGTGTGTGTGTGTGAGTGAGAGAGAGAGAGGTGGAGGGTGGGAGCTGATGTTGGGGTTTCCCCCTTTCCCCTGCCGCTGTCTGAACTTACAAGACAGCATGCTGACACACACTCTGCCCCCCAAAACATACTGTCTCTCCCCCCACATATACACAACACACTCACTGTCACACTCCATCGTGCCATTTGAAAAGCAGCTGGCAATCTAGTACTGTAGGATTCTAGTACTCTAGAACAATGGGATTGGGAAACGCATCATCTGATGCTGGGCCTGCCCCATTAGGCATTGCAAACCCTTTCCAAAGCATGCAGCAGCCACTTGCACATTGGGATAGCTACCACAATGCACTGCTCTCTCTGGCCTTGCAAGAGCTACTAATGTGGTCACGCTACTGCGCTTGCAGCTGACAGTGTGAATACACGGCAGCGCTTTCCCTGCTGCTATCTCCGAGGGCTGGTTTAACTCCCAGCGTTCTACATCTGCAAGTGTAGCCAAGCCCTTAGACTAAAGACTAACTACTAAAGTCCCCAAAACAAAACCAACCATGTACAAACCCTTGTGTACCACTTTAGCAACGCCAGAGGTCTGCCTGGAGTAGCTCTAGATCCTGCACTTCGCTCCGGCCACTAACTGCAGTAGGATAAAAGGCTTTACTTATAGGCTCTGCATCCCTTCCTGCTCATCTTCCCTGGCCATTTCCCTTTACTTCAGAAAACAGCTCCATCTACACTTAAAACTTGTACTGAAAAAAATCACCCTCCATAGCGACATAGTTATGCTGACAACAACCCCATTGTAATGCAGCTGTGTTAACAAAAGAGTGCTGCTGTTGATGTAGTTAATGTTTGGGGAGGTGGTGTTCCCACACTGGTCTGTGCTTAGGGGACTGTATCCGTCTAGGCTCTGTAGAATAGATATAGCCTTACAGATGTTTTTCCTCTTGCAATGTTTACTTTTGTTTCAGCTCCTCTGAATCAGAGGAGGAAGAGGAGGAGTGGGAACCAAAAAGCAAAGTGGCAAGTAAACGTAGGCTGCCAAAAAAACCTGAGTCAAAACCTAAAAAGGCTGCTGCTCCACGGTCAACTGTGGTTAGGAAAAGGACCAGGAAGACAGCAGTAAAAGAGGAGCCGGTAGGTATCTGTAAGCAGGACACACAAAACTACTAAAGCTGTCAAATGCAATGGCCAAAACTTTCCTACTGAGAGTTGTAGGTGCTCAACACCTCTGAGAATTAGGCCATATATCTCTTTATAGCCATGAGGTTTTATATATGAATAAAAAAACAAAAACCCCTATCTACCTCGTCCCCTCCTTTAGAGGAAATTAAACAGTACTGAAATGTCATTTTGTTGTACTGAGTTTGCATTCTCTTCCAGCTTTTCCCAACTCTGGTGCTCCAGGTAAATTCTTAGCAGAACGGAAAGGATAGAAATGCTGTACGTGTTATATTACCATGAGTTAGTGTTGGTTCCATAGTGCAGCTGGCAGAATATTTTTCAGTAAATCTTTACCCAGCAGCAGTGAAGCCAGTTCCGTTTGAAGACCTAATGAATATGTTTGAATGACTTTCCTTGTGTCTTTCATCAAATATTTGATGCTAAAATATAAGAGTAGGGCCACGAAATGCTCAAGATTAGAAAAAATTGCAGGGAGGATATTCATCACGAGGGAAGCGACTCTGTTTGTAACTTACCCTAATGTGCTTAGGTATTCCAGGGTGCATGTCCTATGTATAAGATCCCCCTGTGTTTGACGCTCCCTTTCTTACTGTGTTTGCCAGCCTTTGAGAAGTCCATTCCTGGATCCCAAAGAAGAACTTTGATGGAAAAACTGGGGCACAAACCAGTTGTGACTTGCCCAAGGCTTCTCAACAGCTTAGTGTAAGGGATGGAATTGGAACTCAGGGGGTGCTTTCTAGTTCCAAGCTCAGTCTGTTAGAGCACTTAATTATATATACACAATGTAGGCAGTGAAACCCGTGGCCTACATTCTCTCCATAGGTAACCCTCTGTTTTAAGAGAGCAGTTTAAAAATAATTCCAAGATTTCTAGAGTTACTTTGATCTTCAAAGCCCATCTCTACTAGGCTGCAGTTTTTGTTATCTTTTTGCTGGTCCTTTGAAGGTGTGCTTAAGACAAGGTGCACTGAATTAGGGGCCTGATTTTAAAATGCTGAACACCAACTGTGAGGCTCTGAGCACCTCTCAGTATAGGGCCATAACTTGGGGAAATGATGTCTACCATCAAGTTCTCCATGTGACAACTCTTACATTAAAGCTGTTATGTTTTTATTGGATTAATTCATGATATTCAGTGTTTAATTTACTTTGATGGTTTATTTGGCAGAATGTATCTTTGCCTATTGCTGCTGATGAAGACAGTAAAGATGGACTGAAACTTTTACATCCTAAAGAAGAGACAGACCCCAAACCAAAAACTAGAACTAAAAAGCCAAAAATGCCTCAGGGAACAAAAATAAATGTTATTCAAGGAAAGATGGATAACCTAGATAGTGATGAAATACCCTCAACAAGTGCGCCTTTGATGGAAAATGAAGTAAAGCAGGAGAAATATGAAGAAGATTTTACATTTGATGAACCCCCTTTAAAAAGGATAAAATTGACAACACTTCCTCAAGGAAAACCAGTAAAACATCCTGGAAGCACCAAGCACCAAGAGGAATTAGAAATGAACTGGGACATTGTGCAGGTATGACATCTCTTCCATTTCTTTATAGCAGTCCACTAAAACTATACTGTAGTGTACAGAAATAGGACTAACTTGGGCTGTGGTACACAGTCGTGATTCCTATTGACTTCAATAAGAGCTGTTGACACATTCCAGGAAGTAGCATGGGACTCTTAAATAAATAGTGCTTGAGTTACTTTATTTACTAGTTTGTTCTTAGATTAAACATAGGCCATGACAAGCTACACAGATGAAAGTTATAGTTCACTATAAAATGCCTCTGAATAACCAGTTTTACAAATTTCCATTCAGATGTCATTCTGACATTTGTCACTTGTAGACAAACTTTGAATTAAAGATTATGTAGCGATTTACAGAACAATCTCACTTTCTTCCTCTTTATCTCCATTAGAGCTTGAGGGAGTTGCAATTCAAAGACTGTAGCACCCTGCAGCTATGGAAATCTTGAAAATTTAGGATTTTTTTGTTTGCAGACTTTATAGTAATTTCTCAAATGTAAGTTTTAAGTATGATAAATCATGGCCCATTTGTTTTGGAGATAGACTTCAGCATATATATCAGCCAGAATGGAACCTTCATCCAGATAGACTTAAAACAATAATGTCAAATAGTGTGAGAACATCTTCATGCATCTCAGTATAATATTAACTTTGAAGCCTAATCATGACCATTTAAATGCAGGTGTTGAGGAAATAGCCAGTTAATGCCCTCGTTCTACGAGGTTGTATGTAGCTATGGAACACTGGGACATGATTGGAATAGAGCAGCACATTTTAGCGTACTCATGCTACTGTACTGTACAGCTTGCTACTACATTAAAAATATTAGAATAGATTATCAAAATTCTCTCCCTGACTTTCTTGAAATTCTGCTGACTTCTAAAGGGAAGAAATTCCTGTAAATATTGTGGGCAAACTCCTTGAAGTTCTCCCATGTTCTTGTTTATTACCTAAGCCTGTGTGTGCATTATGCTGTTGGTTATAAACTAGGTACTCAGTAAGGTACAGAAGATATTTTATGTAGCTTCAAATGTGATTTGTATTATCACAGGTGAGCATGTGTGTGTTTGTATAGTCATATAGAGTAAAATTTTCAGAGGCTTCTAAGTCACTTGGGGCGTTGTCTACACATACAAGTTGTGCCACTTTAACTATCCAAGGACAGTTAAAGTGATGCAAACTACTGTAGGGTAGATGCAGTTATACTGGCATAAAGGGCACTTATCCCAGAAGAGCTTATTCCCATATACTGACTCTAGGGATTGTACTGGTATAACTATATCAATAGAAAAAAGAAAAGGAGTACTTTTGGCACCTTAGAGACTAACAAATTTATTTGAGCATAAGCTTTTGTGAGCTACAGCTCACTTCATCGGATGCATGCAGTGGAAAATACAGTGGGGCAATTTTATATACACAGAGAACATCAAACAATGGGTGTTACCATACACACTGTAACAAGAGTGATCAGGTAAGGTGAGCTATTACCAGCAGGAAAGGAAAAAAACCTTTTGTAGTGATGATCAAGGTGGGCCATTTCCAGCTGTTGACAAGAACGCGTGAGGAACAGTATGGGGGGGAAATAAACATGGGGAAATAGTTTTACTTTGTGTAATGACCCATCCACTCCCAGTCTTTATTCAAGCCTAAATTAATGGTGTCCAGTTCGCAAATTAATTCCAATTCAGCAGTCCAATCAGACGTCAAGAATTATAACATTCAAAAACTGATCGGAGAACACTTCAATCTCTCTGGTCACTCTATTATAGATCTAAAAGTGGCAATTCTTCAACAAAAAAACTTCAAAAACAGACTCCAACGAGAGACTGCTGAATTGGAATTAATTTGTAAACTGGATATAATTAACTTAGGCTTGAATAAAGACTGGGAGTGGATGGGTCATTACACAAAGTAAAACTATTTCCCCATGTTTGTTTTTCCCCACTACTGTTCCTCACACATTCTTGTCAACTGCTGGAAATGGCCCACCTTGATTATCACTACAAAATGTTTTTTTATTTTTTTTTTAATTTTCTCTCCTGCTGGTAATAGCTCACCTTACCTGATCACTCTCTTTACAGTGTGTATGGTAACACCCATTGTTTCATTTTCTCTTTGTATATAAAATCGCCCCACTGTATTTTCCACTGCATGCATCCGATGAAGTGAGCTGTAGCTCACAAAAGCTTATGCTCAAATAAATTTGTTAGTCTCTAAGGTGCCACAAGTCCTCCTTTTCTTTTTGCAGATACAGATTAACATGGCTGCTACTCTGAAATATATCAATAGAAAAATCTACCCTTCACTGAATTATATCAGTATATCAGTACAAAATCTGTGTGTAGATCAGGCCTTAGGATACTTGGAAAATTCTGCTTGTATTTAATTATTGAGACTTCAGTAAAATGAGCTTGATGGCATCATCTTGGTTCCCAGTGGACAAAGTCTGCAATTTTTTTTTTAAATATAGGGTTCTACAATGCCAGTTTTTTTTTTTTTCCAAAACAACCTACTGCAGCTATTTTTAATATTTGGGTGGTTTTTTTGTGGTGATTATTCTGTTAGAAAATTGGCCTAATATTGAAAATTGCATATTTTGGTTAGGATTGATGGCGTTCTCACCTCAGTTCAGTTTTAGTGCCCTGGAGACTGAAGTCTTCTGTTTATCCACAGAGCAGCTATACACTGACAGAGGGAGTATAATCTTCACCATACCACTGTATCAATGTACCTTAGCCACCCACATGGCTGAGGATATTCCAGGGTACATTCAGCCCTTGGTTTCTACTAAGACTGATAGCAAAGGTGCCTATAATATGATTATGGTTTTTGCGATATTGACCCTTGCATGTAAGGAAAGAGCCTGAGATTATCAAAGTCACATCATACATGGAGCAGTCTTTAATAATGACTTTCTGGTCACCACTGATCTAGTATAACAGGATTGTGGCCACCTGGTGCTTCATGTTTATCCTATCCCCCTTGTGTCCCCCCCACAGTGGCCACTTTATTTCATGATCATTATATGCCAGAACTCATTCTTTTGTCTTAAGTACAAATTCAAGTACCTGTAGCAGTATTATAGTATATGACACATGCTTTTGCAAGCCTGGCATTCCATCCAGCAGAGGGCAGTGTTGTGCACAAACAGCACTCTATCCTGGCTGGATATGAAACCAAAGTGAAGATACTAAGCCAATTTACCAGCTTTAAAAATAGTTATTTGTTTTCTTGTGGCAGGTCCTGTCAGAAAGAACAAATATTGAACCATGGGTATGTGCAAACATAATTTGCCTTTTCCGTGATGAAAACACAATTCCATTCATTGCCCGGTATCGAAAAGAACTTGTCAATAATCTGGAAGCTGACGCCTTGCGAGAAGTACAGCAAACACTGGAAGAACTACGGTAAGTAATCTAGTGGGGGGAGTGTGGGTGTGTGTGAGGGAAAGGAGTTAAACGATGACCTGCTGCCAGGTCTGTGTTCCTTGTGTGCTTGGTTACAATTTGGAACTCTGCGTGTATGATGTCTAAAAGAGCAATAGTATAATTCCCAGTAGGATATGTTGTGAAGGTGGTGAGTATGCATCCGTAATGCAAGGGGGGGAAATCCCGACTAGAATGTTCCCATTTAAAAGAAAGAACACAAAGTTCTTAAAGCCAAAATACTCAAAGTTAAAGACAGGGGTATACTTGATGCTCCCCTGCCTTTCACTTTGTTTCAGAAGGAAAAAAAAGAGAGTTAGGTTACTGATTGCTCAGTGAGTTATTTTAAATATGTTTTTTTACCCCTGAAGTATGTAGCCCTGAATCAGAAATAAGCTCCACCCCTTGTGTTGTCATCTGAACATCTGGAAAAGAAGCCTTGGGCTCTTTTTTGGTAGCAGCAGGTGTCCGTCCAGCAGCCCCTCATGTAGGGTCAGGCGAGTAGCACATGGGACCTTAGAGTTCATAGAGGGCATGGAAGGCAGCCCCAAAATATTACAGGCCAGGAGCCAGTAACACATACCGGCACTTAGCAGAGATGGAGGAAGTGAGTGCAAGGAGCAAGCTGCTATATTTATAAGTAGGCAAGGAGGACAGGGAGTCACTCCCCTTCTTCCCCCAGTGCACATGCACACAGTCTGTCTGGGCCTGTGGAGACACAACAACCCTCTCCAAATAATACAGTAGGGGAGTGGGGAGCACTTATTTGGTCAAGCAGAGAAAGCTGCTGCTGAAGCAGCCCACAGCTCTCTGTTAGTTCAGACTCCACCATAGAGGCACTCGGGGCTGCCATAGTTCCTACTTGATGCAGTGGTTAGCGTGTCTTTTGAAAATATGTTTGATGTGCTCTAGGTGGGCAAGGAACAGACGTAATGGTTCTATGTGCTGAGATTTCCCCCTTCCAGGCCTGGCTGTTGTTGGAGTAGGGGATCCCCCCAGATAGGTGAGAATGCCTGGGACAGGAAAGGGGGTTCAGGGAGGGCACGCAGTATTATGTGTGCCATTGTCCTCCACTGTCAGACCAACTCAAGTGTTTTGTAATGATTTCACTTCCTAGTGGCTGCTGGACCGTAAGACGTCCCTAATACTCTCTGCTACTGTAGAGATGGATCCTGAGAGGTGCTGAGCATCTGCAGCTCCTGTTGACTTGAGCAAGAGTTCCAGGTGCTCATCACCCTGGGATTTAGCTCCCAGGTAGTTAATAGAAATTCTTATTTAGATGAAGTGTCAGAGTTGCTGCACTTGGATCACAAGGTGGCAGTGTTACAAGGAACATCAAAGCATAAAATACTTAGCTTGACACCCTTTGCTTGGTTTCTAGATCCTCCCCCCAACTATTGCAAGCTTTGTTGATTGTTGAACAAATATTAAAATGGGAGCGAAATTATTAGGATTTCTACAACGTTAGTCAGAGTGGGTTCCTTGAGGCTGATATAAGGTGTAGTCTTCCATGGCTTCTGAGGCCAAACACACTGCCTCAACAACATGCTGTCATGAGATCCAGTGGGTTGGACCACATTTAGTGATAATCTTTTTCATCTGATTTGAAATGTGATTATTTATTAACATAAATCCCATGTATTGTAGTACTGTTGCAAAGAAGACACATGTAACAATACAGAAGATAAAGAAAGAAGGAAAGCTATCGGGAAGTCTATTAACAGCCTTATTAAACTGCAAAACTTTGGATGAATTGGACCATGTGGTTAGTGTCTCTTTTTTTAAATATGTTCGTAAAATTTTATCTTGCACAATTAAAGAAGAGGTATTGAAAAACTGTAGCTCTGACTAGTGCTGTGAGAATAACTGATTTGTGGTTCACTGGCCATTCTGAAAAATGGGGAAAGAATAGTTTAGGATTGAACAAAACATTTTGTTTATTTTTTTGAGCTTTTTTGTGTTTTGTAAATAAACTGAAGTATATTTTGAAATAAAAAGTCATTTTGAATCAAAAAATTGAAACCTTTCATTTAGAGGAGGTCAAGACAAAATGTTTTGCTTTTGGGGGGTATTTTTGACTGAAACAATTTGGTGAATTTGACACACATTTACAAATGTTCCGGTTGACCCAAAATATGTTGCCTAGCTTAGATTTGGCAGAAATGTTGATCTCTGCCTTTTTAAATAACAATACATTTTACAACTATTCTTTTCCCTCCCCAGTCTGCACCATATAAAACTGGAAGTAAAGGCACCAAAGCTCAAAGGGCCAAACAACTGGGATTAGAACCTGCGGCCATATCTCTCATTGAAAACCCAGTAGAACTCAGTCTGTTTTCTTACATTAAGCCTAATGTCAAAGGTAAGTACTCAGTTCCTGTATGCAGTAATGGGAATTAGAACATACCTTAAATAAAGAACAGCTTTATTTATGAGTTGTCCTTATACTATTGAAAGTTAGTATGAGAATATCTTACATTGCTTAGAGACTTCAGCGATAGATGCAATAGAAAAAGCCAAGTTGAAAATCAGTCATCTGTTGTCTAAAAAAATGAGCACCTGTTACAGGGACTGTGGCATGAGGAAATATAGGGTGAATTTCATTGCAGCACAGAGGGCCTGTCTAAGGTTCCAACCCCACTTAAACCCTTGCCAGTGTTATAAAGGATCTTGTGCAGGAATCTGCACTGAGGCAAATTTCATCCACCAAGGCACATCCTAAAAATGTCTGTGTTTTGGTGATTGGGAGTGAGTGGGAACCCTTTAAGTGCTGGGTGGATATTGATGGTGCTGGAGAGAAGGCAGTCTGGTATCGGAATGGGTGCTCTAACTACTACTTGTGTCACATTTATATTCTGCAGAATTGATTCTGTCTTTGAAAATGCGATTATTTGTAGTGAACAGTTTGACAATAAACCACCAGGATTGTTAGTGACTGTTCTATGGTGTATGCGCATCTTCTTTTCCATGTCACCTTTTTTACCATGCATATGCTGAAACTGCTTGTTGATACTGACTCTTACTCATCCCACATTATAAACAGCAATCAAAATATAAAGATTAACTAAAATGGTAAAGTTAAATTGGTCCAAATTTAGTATTGTGAATCTATTGGCAAAGTTTCTGATTGATTAAATGTCACATTTTAGAGTGCTGCAATATTTCGTAAAGCAAGATGTTGCAAGCATTGCTGTGTGCTGTACTGCCGGATAACTGATTGTGCTGGGAGAGTGGCAGTGCCGAAGGGAAGTGTTTGTAATGAAAGCGGGGATGAATTATCAGGAGTACCAATGGTTGCATTCAAAAGGGACTGTCACTTATTGGAGTAGCATGAATCATTGTCATTTTTCACATTTGGAATGAACAAACCTTTTTTCAATATTCTGCTAGAAATAGAGAATCGGAGCTTGCATTTATATTATGCCTTTCATCCTAAAGGACCATGAGGCATTTTACAAACGACATACAGATATGAATCGGGTATCAGGGGTGACAGCCAGGTTGACAGCCTGCATGCAGTATGAGAGGAGAATAAATTGTGTTTGATCTCATGGGACTGAGCTCCTAGTCATGCAAAAAAGGTCCCAGGCGACTCTGGCTTATGGCTTTTAATTTCTCAGTTGGTATTTTTAGAATATTCCTAATAATATGTTATCTATTAAAAAAAGAACAAACTCTGAATTAAAAATATGTTGTTTAGGTTGCAAAGTCGAGCATTCAAAATTATGAAATGCCAGAATTTAGGCTGTCTGCAGTCTTCATTCTGCTCCTTTGTGCATATGTGTTCTAATATAATTGTGAAGTACATGATCACATACAATTTTTAACACAGGACTCCTTCCTCCAGCAGGGCTCAGGCTAGATGGGGCTCACTCAGCGGATAGCTCTTCAATATTTCTCTTACCCTCATCATCCAATGTGCAGATGTATCCTTCATTTACTGCACCCCATCCAAATTCTGCAGTGGATACGGAATTATTCATTTCCTCACATGCTTTTCTATGGTGCCAGTCACTGTAGTGTCTGAGCACCTCACAAACATGAATGAATGTTTAATAGGCAAGATTTGCATCCTTTTTTTGTAAATGGGAAACTGACACACAGAGATTAAGGGCAAAGTTTACCACTATTTTGATTTGCTCAATAACTTGCTGCTTGTTCTGTTAATTTAGATAGAATAAAAGAACCCAAAGAGTAAAAGGTGTTAACATGACACTGAAACTGTCCAACATTAAACAGTTTTAAACAAGATTTGGCATTTTGTATACAGAAACCTTAGCATGCTTATTACCATGGTCAACGCACCCTTAAGAATTCTTTTAACCTTTTATTAAAGATGCAGAAAAAGAAGGAAAAATGATTAAACCACTTTACATTTAAAGGAACTCCTCCCACGCCTACCCGCCCTTGTTTGTCTTCTCAATGGTAATAACTGTGCTTTTGGAAAGGAGAGAAGAAGTTAGTTGAGGTGGGCTGGAGCTATCGGTGGTGGTGGTGTTGCTGAAGTCCAGTTCTGTTGTCTAGAAAACAAGACAAACACATACACAAGGGAAAAGAAGAGAACAGCAAAGATTAAAAAATGCAGCTTCTGTCTTGGTGTTGACGTTCACTTGCAACCTCGCTGCTGAAAAACACAGGCACAGCACATGGTCTTTTCAGTCACTCTGCAACCTGGTAAACTTGTATTAGCATTAGGCTGTTTAGGGCATTGCATTTAGCTGCCTTTCTGGTCATAGGCTTACAGCAGTGTTGCAAAATATACAGTCTTGGCCAGCTAATTCAGACTTCTATTAGAAGGCAAAGGAGAGGGAGAGGGCAAAAGTGTATGATATGTTGGGGAAGAGTCAACACAGCTTTTGTAAAGGGAAGTCATGACTCACCAATCTACTAGAATTCTTTGAGTGAGTCAGCGAACATGTGGACAAGAGTGATCCAGTGGATCTAATGTACTTGGACTTTCAGAAAGCCTTTGACAAAATCTTTCCTTGAAGACTCCTAAACAAACTAAGCTGTCAAAGGAGAAGAGGGAAGGACCTCTCGTGGATCAGTAACTAGTTAAAAGACAGGAAACAAAGGTTAGGAATAAATGGTCAGTTTTCAGAATGGAGAGAGGTAAATAACAGTGTCCCTCTGGTATCTGTACTGAAACCAGTACATAATCATAAATGATCTGAAAAAAGGGTTAAAGAGTGAGGTGGCAAAATTTGCAGATGTTACAAAATTACTCAAGATGTCCAAAGCAGATTACAAAGAGTTAGAAAGGGCTCTCCCAAAACTAGGTGACTGAATAACAAAATGGCAAATGAAATTCAGTGTTGCCCATTGGAAAACATAATCCCAGCCATGCATGCAAAATGATGTTACCATTCAAGAAAGAGATCTTGAGTCCTCGTGGATAGTTCTCTGAAAACATCCACCCAATGTGCAGTGGCAGTCAAAAAAGCTAACAGAATATTAGGAACAATTAGGAAAGGTATAGATAATAAAACAGGAAATATCATAATGCAACTATATAAATCCATGGTACACCAACACCTTGAATACTGCATGCTGTTCTGGTCACTCCATCTCGAAAAAGATATATTAGAAATGGAAAAGGTACAGGGAACCTTAGACCTTAGACCTCCATCCCGTGCTTTGTTGCACATTGGGCTACCCACATTTGTGATCCTTGCCTGTAAATTGTCCTTCTCTCCAAATCTTCCCATTTCATGTTGAGGGGCTTGATGTTGTTCAGAGCTATTTGTTTCCATGTTATTCGCAGTCTTCCTCTCTTCTTGCATTTTCTGGCTTCCATTCAAGGGCAGTATTTGGTAAGCGTTCTTTTTCCATTCTCAGCACATTCTTTCTTTTTAAGCGCTTTAACTTCAATTTGATGTTTGCTTTCAGCGAATAGTGATCACTCCCTATATCTGCTCCTCTGAATACTCTTGTGTCTAACACTGATATAGTCAATCTCATTTTGTGTTTGGCCATCTGGTGAAATCCATGTTTTTTTGTGTATGTTTTTATGTTGGAAGAAAGAATTGCAGATGCTAAGATTGTTTTCGGCACAAAATTCAAGAAGTCTTGTGCCATTGTCTGTGGGCCGATGACTATTTCCCAACCTCGTCTTTCATTTCTGATCTGGACATTAAAATCTCCCATAAACAGGACAAGATCATGGTCTGGTATTTCTTTCATTACATTGTTCAATTCTGTATATAATCTCTTTGTCCTCTTCAGCTGCATCATTTGTTGGAGCATATGCCTGGACTATGGTGAGCTTGATGTGCAGAGAGTGGACTCTAGCTGCCAGTAGCTTATCTGATATTGGCTGCCAATTCACATGTGATTTCTTTGCAGAGCTATTCATGATGATTCCTACACCTCTCTTATGTTTGGTTCCACCTGAATATAACATTGTTTTTTCTCCAGATGTTATCATACCTTGATCTTTTTCTCTAACTTTATGAAGTCCTAGGATGTCAATTTTATATTGATCCATTTCTTTGATTACATGTGCTAATTTTCCTGCACTATTTAGAGTTCGTACAGTCCAGGTAGCTATGGATGTACTCTTTTTGGCCATCAGAATTTGGACCATCGAGTGGGTGACTTCCTGATGGACTTGATCACTCACTGTCATGTGCGCATCTGAACGCTTTCCATCCTCCTCAGGCCATGATTTTTGTTTTATGTGAGTAGTTTCTGTAGCTAGACCTTTTTCTTTTTTTTTTAATGGTGAGTGGAAGCCACCACATCAACCAACACTCCTCCTTTTTGATCTGGGCTTGGGACTGGCATTGATGGAGTTGGTACAGGGAAGGGCAACAAAAATGATTAAGGGTATGGAACAACTTAATGCGTGAGGAAAGATTAAAGAGATGGGGACTATTCAGCTTGGAAAAGAGGAAATTAAGGGGCGATATGATGGAGATCTAGCAAATCATGAATGGTGTGGAGAAAGAGAATAAGGAAGTGTTATATACTCCTTCACATAGAACACAAAGAACTAGGAGTTACCCAATGAAATTAATAGGCAGCATGTTTAAAACAAACAAAAGGAAGTATTTCTTCACACAATGCACAGTCAACCTGTGGAACTCATTACCAGGGGATGTTGTGACGGCCAAAACTATAACTGGGTTCAAAAAGAATTAGATAAGTTCATGGAGGATAGGTCCATCAATGACTCTTGTAGCCAAGATGGTCAGGGATGCAACCCCATTCTCTGGTGTCTGAAAGCCTCTGACTTCAGATGCTTGGACTGGATGACAGGGGATGGATCACTTGATTGCCCTGTTCTGTTCATTGCCTTTGAAGCATGTGGCATTGGCCACTGTTGGAAGACAGGATATTGGCTAGATGGACCATTGGTCTGATCCAGTATGTCCATTCTTATGTTCTTGTGGATGGGAAGGAGAAGAAATAAGGTAGGGAAGGAAATTAACGGATTTGGTGGTGAGGGACGAGAGGTTTCCCTTCCCAGGTGATGGTTGGGATTTAGCAGAAGCCAGTGGAGGTGGCAATGTCATCAGGGTTTCTCCCTCTGGTCCAGTCTGATCAGAATATGCCTTCGGATCGGGATGAAGAAGGTACGGAGTCCCAGAAGACAGTGGGGTGGCAACCATGATGGTGAAGCATGCTCCTTCCACTTTTTCAGTCAGCCAGCATCACAGTAGCCTCCTCCCTTGTTGTCTGTCTTTTATTATGTATCCCTGTCAAGGTTCCTCCCCCACTCTGAACTCTAGGGTACAGATGTGGGGACCTGCATAAAAAACCTCCTAAGCTTATCTTTACCAGCTTAGGTCAAAACTTCCCCAAGGTACAAAATATTCCACCCGTTGTCCTTGGACCGGCCGCTACCACCTCCAAAC
Source organism: Lepidochelys kempii (assembly GCF_965140285.1). Classification (NCBI taxonomy): domain Eukaryota; kingdom Metazoa; phylum Chordata; order Testudines; family Cheloniidae; genus Lepidochelys; species Lepidochelys kempii. The sequence continues at coordinate 175,568,437 of NC_136382.1, read as the reverse complement.
TAATACTGGTTACTGGGGAAGAGCTGTTTGGACGCGTCCTTCCCCCCAAAATACTTCCCAAAACCTTGCACCCCACTTCCTGGACAAGGTTTGGTAAAAAGCCTCACCAATTTGCCTAGGTGACTACAGACCCAGACCCTTGGATCTTAAGAACAATGAACAATCCTCCCAACACTTGCACCCCCCCTTTCCTGGGAAATGTTGGATAAAAAGCCTCACCAATTTGCATAGGTGACCACAGACCCAACCCTTGGATCTGAGAACAATGAAAAAGCATTCAGTTTCTTACAAGAAGACTTTTAATAAAAATAGAAGTAAATAGAAATGAAGAAATCCCCCCTGTAAAATCAGGATGGTAGATATATTACAGGGTAATTAGATTCAAAAACATAGAGAACCCCTCTAGGCAAAACCTTAAGTTACAAAAAAGATACACAGACAGAAATAGTTATTCTATTCAGCACAATTCTTTTCTCAGCCATTTAAAGAAATCATAATCTAACACATACCTAGCTAGATTACTTACTAAAAGTTCTAAGACTCCATTCCTGGTCTATCCCCGGCAGAAAACCAGCATAAAGACAGACACAGACCCTTTGTTTCTCTCCCTCCTCCCAGCTTTTGAAAGTATCTTGTCTCCTCATTGGTCATTTTGGTCAGGTGCCAGCGAGGTTACCTTTAGCTTCTTAACCCTTTACAGGTGAGAGGAGCTTTCCCCTGGCCAGGAGGGATTTCAAAGGGGTTTACCCTTCCCTTTATATTTATGACAATCCCAAAAAGCAGTGATGTGTGGAACAACCCCTACTCTCATTACTTGATCCACCAGTTAGGCCTAATTTCTGAAACACCAATTTTGATTGGTTGATTTCCAGTCTCTCTCTGTTCTTGTGTACCAGGCATGATCTTAGCACAGTCCTTGAATTATATCAGTAGGCCCTTTCTTTTGACTAATTTGGTCTTCCTTTTGCACTTTTTCCTGTTGACTTTGTGATTGTTATAGTTTATTTATTTTATGTATTTTTCTCAGTTTTCACAGCTGAGCTTACAATTATGGTAAATGTATAGGGCCAGTTATTCCAGCTTGCCCAATTTGAGAAACCTAGGTTTTTCAGAGTACGAAGCATTTTTATAGCTTTCTGTCTGTTCAGAGCCCTGTGCAGATGTTAAGAGATTGAATACCCATTTTACATGTGAAGAAACTTAGGGCTTGTCTGTACTACGGGCTGGATCGACAGGCAGCAGTTGATCCAGCGGGGGTCAATTTATCGTGTCTAGTATAGATGGGAGAGCATCTCCTGTCGACACACTGCAGTGAAGACACCGCAGTAAGTAGATCTAAGTAAGTTGTCTTCAGCTACGTTATTCATATGGCTGAAGTTGTGTAACTTAGATTGATTTCTCCCTCCTCCCACCCCGTAGTGTAGACCAGCCCTGAAACAGATTTGCATAAGGCTGCATGTTGTCTCTGGAGAGCCAGGTTTAGAAGGTGAGACCTTCTAGTTCCTCCAGGCCATGCCGCCTTACTGGCAGAGATCCTGAGCACTCATAACTTCTGCAGTCTTCAGGACTGCAAGTGCCCCATCACTTCTTAAAATGAGACCTCATGTCAAGTTGGGCATTCCAAAAATGAAGGATATACAATTGTTGGCCCTGGCCAAAATTTTGGTTTAGTAAACTTGACCAGTATCATATAGAAAATCTGGCAGAGCCAGGGATAGAACAGAGTTCCCCTGCTCATGTGGACCTCCCTTAACCAGAAGACAAATTGTGCCTCTGTCTTCCTGTGCCTTTCAGTTCTCATTCACTGAGCAAGAATTCTATAGGAAGAGGTAGCATTCGATCATATTATTAGAGGCTAGGTCATGGTGCATATGCATGAGTGCATAGAATTAAGGTTGCTTTGGCAGCCTTAGTTCTGGTATTTCCTAATCTGGAGTGCTTGACCTTCACGTTCGTTGAAGCTTTTTTCTGTGTAACTCTCTCTACTTTTTATTTTAAAAAGAAAAAAAGGCAAGAACAAATTCTGTAATGTGTAACTGTGGTGCCTCATCCCATGCACCAGCAGCAGAGCTTAAATTCTAAAATTTCAGCACTGCAGCACAGACTTCTAGTATTTGAAGTAAAGGATTAACTGTAATAAACTTGGTTGCAGGATTAGGCTGTTACCTTTGTGGACCAATCACTGGAGGGTGTAACACTCTGGAACAGTGCTTTACATATATGTAAATAGTCTGTTTTACGATCAGCAGATTTAGGCACGTAGATTTGGCAGATTCTTTTGAGAAGTAGTGCAGCTAAATGGTGTTAAACTTGAGTGTGCAGTATTGAAGATATGAGTTTTTGCTTGGCTTGATTGCTCTCGGTGGGACATGAAGCCTTGCAGAGTTGTGAGGGACAGTATTGGTTTAACAGGTGAGTCTAGAATTCATGAAGTGTATCAGAAGCAGGAAACCTGCAAAACAATTGGTGGGTCTGCTGGATTATCGGGGATTAAAAGGAGCAATTAAGGAAGATAAAGACATTGCTGAGATGTGAAATTATTTCTTTACGTCCCTCTTCACCTCTGAGCTTGTTCAGGGGATTTCTAACCTGGACGTGCTCCTTTCTGGTAATAAAGAGGAGGTACTTTGAGTCTGTGGTGTCAGAAAAAGAGGCTGAGGAGCAAACTGATAATTTACAAAGCAAATTAGTCACCAGGTCAGAAGGTACGTCTAAGAGTTCTGAAGAAGCTGAAATGGCTGAGCTACTAACAAAAATATTGCAATCTCTCATTAAAAACAGCCAGTGTTCCACACAATTGGGGTGTAGCAAACATTTTTGTACCTATATTTTAAAAAAAAAGGCTATAGGAATAATCCTTGGAATAACAGACCCTCTAAGACTTACATCTGTACTGAGCAAAATGGTTGAAATAATTAAAAACAGAACAAAAAAGCATCGGGAAGATCAGGCAGCCTTAATACAGGGATTGCAATGTGCTCCCCATGTAATACTGAAGTTTGTAGCATTTTGTGGAAAAGTACTCAGGATTGCAACAACGTAGTATGCTTTAAAAAAGTGACATGGTAGGTAGTGGAAGCGTGTGATCCTCTCTTTTGCTTACTTATCTTGCGTGAACTCTCTTAATCTGTATACAAATATCTAACTTTATTATTTCTAATGTATAATAAATGTGAAGCCCAAGCAAGTGCTTTTAGAATAAGGTATTGATGTTTGATATCCTTCTCTCAGTTAACATTGCCTTTTTTTACAGTAACATAGTTAATAATCTGATATTAATTTTAGATGTTTTGGAAGTGATGGCCAGATGATATTTGCTAATTCCATCAATTTGGTTTTTTTACTGCAACAGTCCAGATTGTTCTAGTATCTTGTATTTATTTCCTTTCCGCTTGTATGTATTTAGGGATATGTTTTATTACTGATGTGATTACTTAGTTATGTTCGGGTTTTTAGATTCTTTATAATAATTAACAGTATGTTTTCATTTAAGGACTTACAACCATTCAGGAAGTAGAGGCTGGAGTACAACACATCCTTGCTGACATGTTTGCTAAAGATAAGGATACACTGGATTTCATCAGGGTACTGTAAGTTTCAAAGTTTCATGGTCAGTCACTTATTTTGCAGGTTATATGGCCAAATTCTGTCTCTTTGTGTTTGGCCAGAGAATTTGCCCCACGCAAATGCTGGGAAAGAAGTATTGTTGGCTTATCCCTCTCTCTGCATACACACAGTCCTTAGTCCTGTGCCTGGCAAATTTATTCAGGACCAGAATAGAAGAAATCTGTTGTGATCAGGACAGGATATTTAATCTCCCAAAGCCTGGATTTAGAATGTCTCTCACCAGCTTCAGTCATGATAGCCCCGTGAATTGTTCTCCCTCTCAGTTTTAGGGGGATTGAAAATTGGAAAGAAAATTTTCCATCCCTTGCAGCTTCCTCACATTGCAGCTTTTCAAGTGCTTGCCAGTAAGTAGTATGCATACAGATTAGGCCCTCAGGGCCAACCTGAGACCTAGTGTAATCAGGTGCAACCCCTTTTACTTCAGTTGCGCTCACTTAGGCCAGGGCTTGATGCAGCCTATAAAGGTTAATGGCGAATTTTCTATGGTTTAATTCTTAAAGCATAGTATCAGTATAATTAAAACAGTGTGAAGATAATAGTCTCCTGCTTTAATATAAATGCCAAAGCAAAGCAGAGAGATTTATTTTCAAAGCAGGAGACGTTGATCTTTGACTACATTTGAGTAGAATGAATTTATTTTTGTTATACCAAATGCTGACTTAGATTTAATTGCTTTATCTGATGAATATCGATGCAGTAGAGTGACAGTTACTCTTGCAGTGTTGTTATTACTCTCTTGCATTCTGGTTGGAATAGAAAACAGATTTAGTGCAACTGTTATCAATATGGAGCAATTTATCCAGAAAAAGTAATTTTTTTTAGCAGTATACCTCATTGTGAATTGGGTAGGATCTGACTGGCTGATGATATAGATGGGGCCATATCAAATTCACTGCCATGAAAAACATGTCTTAGACCGTGAAATCTGGTCTCCCCGGTAAAATCTGATCTTTTGTGTACTTTTATCCTATACTCTACAGATTTCACCGGGGAGACCAGCATTTCTCAAACTGGGGGTCCTGACCCAAAAGGGGGCTGGGGGGGTCACAAAGTTATTGTAGGGGGTCACAATATTGCCATCCTTAATTCTGTGCTGCCTTCAGGGTTGGGTGGCTGGAGAGCAGCAGCTGCTGGCCAGGCACCCAGCTCTGAAAGCAGCGCCCTGTCAGCACCAGTTCAGAGGTAAAGGTGACAATACCATACCATGCCACCCTTACTTCTGTGCTGCTGCCTTCAGAGCTGGGTATCTGGAAAGTGGCAGCTGTGGACTGAGGGCCCAGCTCTGAAGGTAGCAAAGTGGCAATACCGTGACCCCCCCGCCAACCTCGCGACCATCCTCCCCTCACAGCCCCTTTTTGGGTCAGGACCCCTACAGTTACAACACCATGAAATTTCAGATTTAAATATCTGAAATAATGAAATTTACGATTTTTAAAATGCTATGGCTGTGAAATTGACCAAAATGGACAGTGAATTTGATAGGGCCCTAATTATAAACCACAAAAGACAGACAAATAGCAACCTGTCCTTTATAAATGAGAGAATGGAATGCAGCAGTGTGGCGGATCTTTAACATTTCATTTTGAAGGCTGCTTTGCGTGAGAGAGATGCTCTTGTGGGCTAGCCACCCCGTTCTTTTACTACTTTGTTCTCAAAATATGTAGTTCTGCAGATAACAGAAAATTCTTAATGGAACACTGATGTCCTACACACTCATATTTTGAGAAACACTGTTCTATTGTATCAGTCTAAACTACAAATTAAGAATTGTTGCCATGGAACATTTTCTTTTTTTAAAGGGTATCCTAAAATTTAGCTGTCTAGCACATATTCCATCTACTATTATAAAGCCATAAATCCCACTGGAGCAGGGTATGCAAAGAAGCAAGTGATTACTGAGTTTGGTTAAATGCTAAAGTGAAATTTAGAGAGACGAGGTGGGTGAGGTAATATCTTTTATTGGACCTCCTCTCTAATATACTGGGACCAACCTGGCTATAACAATACTGCATACAAAGTGAAATGTAGGCATTTGCGAAACAGTTTATATCCTTGCAGCGTTCTGCAACCTCTGAACTCTATCTGTATGAAATGACAGGAGAAATAAACATACCTGAAAGCTTTTTCCTTTTGTATTTGAACTTTATAATAACATTATGTGCAGTGAGGTTAGAATGAATAATTGATTTAGGACTGTTTTAAAACAAACAGTTGTTTAAGGGAGTGGTCTATGTTGAAAAGAGGAATTATAATTTAACACACAGTGTTAACAGGATCGTTTTTTGCATGGTAAATTGGAATGACATTTTAAAAAATATTATAAAAAACAGTTTCGTTTGGTTGCACCAAACGTGGACAGGTTATAACTTTCATAACTGGTTTTTAAATACCATTTTAAAACTGGAGTCTGGATAGAAATCGTTAAAGACTAAGGGTAACATTTTCAAAAGCACCTAATTGACTTTCAGTGAGACTTAGGCTCCCAAGTGCCTAAGGGCTTGCCTACTTGGGGAAATTATCCAGCATAGCCATTCCGGAATAGCTACTCCAGTGTTATTTAGCTACTGGATATAACACCTTGATGTAAACACTCTCTTCCGGCATATTTTAGATAGTATGTTCACATGAGGAGCTGTTCCAAAATAGCTATTCCTAAAGTGGGGAGCCTTCCTAAACCTTCAAAAATGGCTAGTCTCCAGGCTTAAAAAACCTTTGGGACCAGCCAGTTTCATAAGAATTAAAACTTGCTTCTCATCCACAATACTGTCATCTCTTGGCTAGTGAAAACCCACCAAACTGCAATGTAAAAGGAGCCTTTGGGCTCCCCACTTGGATCACTCTTGAGAAGGATAAGGCTCAGCTTTTCTGAGCTCTCCTTGAAATTGTTTTGCTGGCCGTATATTAACTATGTCTTATTATTTCATTCTCATTCCTAAGACATATTATGCAATTCTCCTTATGATGATTATGACATAAAATGCAATTGAAAACAATATTCTCAGCTATTTATTTCTTTAGGATTTTGTGTTTTAACACAAACTCCAGTTACACTATTAAAGGCTTCATGTCATATCGCCCAATTAACTTACTCTTCTTTGTATTTAGATGTCAGCAAAGGTACATATGTATCCAGTCAGCCTTGGCAAAAGTGTCATCAAAAAATGTAAATGAGAAAGATGTTAACAAATTTCAACTGTACCAGAATTTTTCTTGCAATATTAAGAACATTCAGCATCACCAGGTACGCATTATAAATATGCTATTGATTTTCTTTATAATGGTAACTGACAGCATTTATGCATCTCCTAGAAAAATATGCTACCATATGTATTTCCTTTAAAAATTGAGTTTACCCATTTTTTTTATTTCACTGTTCAGTCACCTCAGTTAATGAAAGACTCTCGTTTCTTGGAAAAGTAACTTGGAAGGTTAAACCACATGTTAAAAAATTAAGTGGGAATTGAATACTCAGGAGTGTTTGTCTAATTGAAGTGTCTAATTAAAGCAAATGTATTTAAAGAGTTGGCAGGAGAGTGCTCAATACCAGTGAGATCCATTTGCTGAAGGATAATATGGCACATGCTCTGTTTTTTCAAGAAGCAGGTACCAAGCATTTGGAGGAAAAGGGGGAAGGTTAAGTAGTTTATCCTGACAAGGATAAGAAAGAATATAGGTTACTTTACTAGTTTTTCACTAAGAGCTCTAGCTGGATTTAAAAAACTGTGAAATAGAATTAAACACACTTTTTTCTTGGTAGTTCATTGGTCATGTCTTCTTCTGTTGTTTGCTGCAACACTGAGTGGCTCATCCACATGGGCAAAGAGTGCTCTGAGCTGCTCAGCATTACACCTGTCAGTTGAAATTGGTGCAAAGCAGCAAGAAAAGGTTAGATAATTGTAGTTAAAGGTGACCTGCAAATATAGTACCTAAAAAAAAAAAAAAGTATTCAGCAATTTCACTTGTGCTGAATGCTTCAAATAACAAGGTTAAGGGAAACATTCAGCATATAACATACTGAAGACATAGGTGATATTTTTCTTGTTTGGCAGGTGATCAGTCTTCTGATCTGTGAGGTCTCTCTGATAGTCTTGAATGATAACTATAGAGCTGTAGGACTTCAAAAGGGAATATGGAAAGAAAGCAATTTCGGCACTGGAGCGGCGCTTTCTCCATTGATGTGCAATGTCTTACACGCCCATCAGTACATATGCTACTCCAAATTCTTAATCTCAGAAAGAGAGATGCGCACTTCAGGTATTGCTCTGAATATTCTAAGTGTAGAGAATTCTGCCCTGATGGGGTGACAGGCAACATGTGTACCTTCTGGCCACTGTTGTATTATTTAAACGAAGAACCTTCGTTAATCCACAGGAAGTGTCTAGATTTGTAGATGGCTGTTTCTGCTTCTGCTCTTGAATAACATTTCTTTATTTCAGTCACACTGTCTTCATGGGCTTGTCCTGTTGCCATTTTAAAAAGCCATGTGAGGTTTTGCCTGCTAAAGTTGATTTTGACTTTTGGTTTGAATTCTCCTGTGTGTTTTAAAGTGGATTTGTCATGCTGAATACTTGCCAGAGAGGTACTGAGGTTTGAAATTAGTTCACTTGTAATAATACAAAGATTACATTATTTCTAGCAATCTGGGTATTGGGGAAAGGATGAAATTATTACTAATAGTTTTAATATCCAAACCCTTGGTGTAAATGTGTAAGAGGTCCCTGCTATGCTCTTTTTATTAAGTGTCAATGTTTATAGCATTTTATCATATTTTTACAGTAATTGATCTGCAGAGGTTTACATTAATGAAGTCTGAAGAGCTCAATTAGCTCAAGCCTAGACTATCATTTTTATGGTATTTCTTGTAAATCATTCATATTCTATCATAAAATACTGTGGTGTGACCAGTTTGTAAATCCCTATCGGAGATTGTTTTTCATTTGAAAAAAGAAAACTTCAACCATTGCAAACTGATCAGTTTCTCCATTACTGAAGTGGAGGCAGAAATAGATTGCTGTTAAAATGCGTAATAAAGATATAAGATCACACAATGTGTCCTAACAGGGCTCACTGAGTTATTAAGAATAAATCAACATCTATCCACGTTTCATCACATTGAAATCATGCAAATTAGAGAGAGAAAAACCCTGTTACCTTTTTTCGACTAGCCCCACTTCAGGATTATTTCCCTAACACGTTTTCTAGTGCTTTGTCTTAATCTTATTTTAAATGCCACAAGTGTTCTATAGTCTCCATCACAGTTTCATAGAACACTAAAATGATCAATGCATGTTTGTGTGATGACTCCATCTCGGTCATGGCATGAGATTGAACCCGGAAAGGACCTCCAGAGCTGAAAGCATGAGCCTCTACAGTTTAAGTTAAAGAACCAGGTCCTGTAGCTGGGAAGGGTTAGAAACTGATGCCCTCTGGTGACTCCGCATAGAGGGGGACAAAGAACACACTAAAGTGTGTGTTTTGTTTGCACAGTATGTGATTTCAAAATGCATAGGTGCTAACTATTACTTTCTCAGTGTCTGGAGTCTTTTTCTGAGAGCAGTATTATGTTAGACTCATGAGTCAGGCCCACCAGAATCATGAGATTGGCTTGAAAACCCCATTAAAATCCTGAAAATCAAGTAATTAAATACATTTGAGTGCTTCTTATTTCCCTTCTGCTTTTTGAGCCACATTTGCAAGCTTTTCTCTACAAAAACAAAGGCTCCAAATTTACTTTAAAAAAGTGAAATTGAGATTTATATGAATGGTTTTTAAAATATTCTTCTATAATGTTGTAAATGTGAAAATCGTGCTAGGGCGTGAGAACCAGAACACTTAATTGCCTAATTTTTTTTTTTAAAAGTGACTGACTAGTTTATTTTCATTGTCCAAACTGAGTGAAGAGTGAAAAATTAATTTAACATCATAAATGGTGAAAAAGTAAATTTAAACTTTTAAAGAATTCTTGCAGCTTCAGTAATCTAAGGGTTTTTTAAAATGCACATTTTATGTTGTGTTCCTCTTGAAAAGTAGAAGGATCTCTTGGGAAATTGTCCAGGATTTTGTTTCTCTCTCCTTTTTGAAGATTAAACAACAAAAACCAACAACAACAACAAAGGAGTGTGCCTCTATTGCTTTTGCAAAACTAGGAGCCTTTTTCTATCTTGATCAGCCTATAAACTTTTCTTCAGTCCCCATCTCCAGTGAATCCATGACCAACTTCCTTTGATTCATCATTCGCTTATGTCCTCACTGGACCTTACTTTTGTTGCCTTCTCGCCAACTCTACTCTACTGAATCTTTGTCATACTTCCTGAAAAGTCTGTGTTGTTTGCATTGTGGCAGTGCCTAAGGGCCCAGCCGGGGTTAGGTCCCATTGTGCTAGGCACTGTACAAACATAATTAAGTGACAAGTCTGTGACCTATGGAGTTTACAACCTAGATCTTCTGTTTTTAAAAATACAAAATACCTACAAAATACCTTCTCTCTTGTCATACTCTCTTCCTAATTTCAAAACACCTTTCTCTTTCTAACCTTGTTTGCTAGGAAAAAAAAATCTTTGTTTTTTGTTTTTTCACCTAGTATTTTATTTCTCTTTCAACTTGGCCCTCAGTTTCTGAAAATCTTGGTCATTCCCCACCCTGAATTTATTTCCTACCTAATCCTTGCAACCCTGAAAGCTATGTGGTCGCACTTTCACTTGTGGTGCACTTCTTCCCTCCAAATCAGTGAGAGTCACTTCCTCTTTAAAGAATGTCTTTTCTCCTGTACCTATTATGACTTTCAGTAAAGAATGTTGTGATCTTCCATATTAAGGAGGCCATATATAATGTGCACTGAAGAGGGGATAGATAAACTCATTAGAAGAAATCCTCTTTTTCAGTCCATTGTTTTTTAAGAAGCTTGTCTGTAAATGATGTGGGGAACCTGGAAACTTTAGGAAGAATCTGTGAAATTAAAAAAAAAAAAAAAAAAAAATTCCCTACATAAAAATTACACTGAGAATGCTAAGCACTCAAGTTAGGCAATACTCATAGATAAAGTTCTGTGAACAACCTTAATTCTGCCCTGTGTTCACATAGGTTACAAGATCTTGAATTACATTCACATGCTATTTGTCACATAATAGAATAAGTTGTTTATTCTTTGACAAAAATTCATTTTGTATCTGTTTGCCATTCAGAATCATGTATCTAATAAAATCATGTATATAAAAGTACACAGTAAGTTGTTCTTGTTCTAGATTTGTAGTGTGAGTAACACTGTACAGTAAAAGCTGTGTTATCTGGTACTTTACCAGCCAGAAAGCTCTATAAACCGGCATTTCTGATCTTCATTGAAAGTCTGATTTAGAGTCCAGTTGGCATGGACCTGGCTCTGTGTGGCTTCCCGGAAGTGGCAACATGGTCCTGCTGCTCCTAGGTGGAGGAATGTCCATGAGGGGTTTGGAGTGCGGGAGGGGGTTCAGGGCTGGAGGTTGGGGCGTGGGAGGGAGTGCCAGATCTGGGTGGTGCTCACTTCGGGTAGCTCCCCGCAAGCAGCGACCTATCCCTGCTGCTCCTAGTTGGAGGCGCTGCTAGGCAGCTCTGCATGCTGCCCCTGCTCTGCCCTGACTGCTGGCTCCACAGCTCCCATTGGCCAGGAATCACAGCCAATGGGAGCTGTGGGGGTGGTGCCTGTGGGCAGAGGCAGTGCGCAGAGCTGCTTAGCCAAGCTTCTGCCTAGGAGCAGCAGAGACAGGTTGCTGCTTGTGGGGAGCTGCCCGAGGTGAGTGCCACCCAGATCTGGCACTCCATTCCCACGCCCCTGTCCCAAGCCTCCTCCTGCACCCAAACTCCGTCCCAGAGCAAGCGCTCCACGCCCCCCAATCCTCAGCCCTGCGCCCAAACTCTCTCCCTCTTAGTTAACTGGAATTTTTCACTTACTGGCACTCCTCCTCCCCTCCCCCCCCCCCCCTTGCCCCAACATGCTGGATAAAAAAGCTTTTACTGTACTAGTGAAAACTTTAATTGCATCAAAGGAAGGATATGAACTGAACTGGATGGAGAAAAAAGATAATTCCTGATTGCTGAATAAAACAAATAAATTAAAATATAGGTCTTGATAAATAACTAAACAATGTCATCTTCATTGTATGTATATCTTTACCTTTCTTGAGGGTGCCTCCTGTCTAGAAGATTTTGCTGTACATTAAAGATAGTAGTTACGTACCTTTTTTTCTCTAAGGGTATGTCTACACAACAACTAGATGCCAGCCGCGGGTGTCTAGTTGCCGAGTAGACATACCCTAAGAGGAAAGAGGTTAACATGTACTGCCCTTTTAGGATGCCAGCTGTTCAGGTAGGGGACTTATATATTACAGCACTTAGCATATTTTAGTCACTGCCACAATATAAATAATAGACTGAACCTCCACCACAACATCTTGACATTGTCTGACTTGCTGTAAACATACTAGTGCTTATGCATTAATCTCTTTGGTTCTTCTTTTCTATACCATGTGGCAGGAAGACATAATTGGGTGTGGGGGGGGAGGGGAAGACCGATATGTAAAATACCATGGTTTAGGCATAATAGCTTCAGTACCATTTTTAAAAGTGTGATTCAAAAGAGATATTTAAAGTTACTGAAAGATGTAAATGGAATATATTAATTCAAGACTGCTGCTGCTTATTTTAAGGCTCTCTGATAAATATGTGATCAGAAAGTTCTGTGAAATAATACACAAGATGTTATGTATTCAATAGCTAGAACTGAGTCTGGTGTATCCTTGTGTCACTGGATTAAATCCCTGCTCCTGTTTTGTTATTAGAAGTTTTTTTCCCCCATCACTAGTCTGATAGTGTAACTCCTATCCATTGGATCCATTCCAGTCTGTTAATACAGACATGATTTAGGGTGGAGAAAAATGTAGTTTATGTCTATTGTAGCTGTTTGTGGAATCTGCCGCCAAAATTGAATACATTCATTGCATTACGTGGGGAAATTGATTAACTGCTCACCATATTTAATTGAGGCCCTTTTCAATTTATATTTTTTTTCTGCAGACACTCATCATTTAGAACAGACTAAATTGAGTGTTAAATTATAAAGTTGGTAAAAACATTTGCTAGTGAGAGAGAACTCTTTTTTTGCTAAGTTCCAATTCAGAGCATTTTTACTGCCTAGTTATAAGCCCTTGTAAATAAAGTGTTTTAATTAAAACACTGACCCTTTTATTATAATGTTGTGAATGGTGGCACTATAATTCTATATCAGATACAGTATGTTGTTTATCCTGAACATCATTTTGATTTCACTTTGGCTTGACATTAACTTTGTCTTTTTATATATAAATAAAATTGGGATAAACATGAAAGTATTTGATTTGTTAAAAATGTGTCTTTCTAATTTCTGCATGAAAACGTTTGCTTTGGCAGTCAAGGTACCCGATGCTATAATACTTCACATGCAATTTTTATTATTAGCTTTTTTTGTTCAATTATATGTCAGGCCTGGTATGTCACAAGCACAGTAAAGCTGAGGAATATAAATTGGTACTATGTCCTGGAGTCATTTTAAACCATCGTATTTAACATATGTGACATGTCTGAGTTAGCTAGTGATTGAATTAAAGTTCATGATTGACACAGAATGCTCTGTTGTGACAGTATTTATGGCCTGTAATACACAGCAACATGTGCAGCAATACAGGAATATTAACTTTTGACAGCTTTTTTTAATGGAATCTACATTTTCTAATGTTTAAGGAGTATGTGGTGGTGGAGTTTAACTTAGTAGAAAAAAAGGAAATAAAACTGAAGCATAAAAACCAGTGTTCTCTTCTATGCAGTTGCTTGCAAATTGCATGCTTTACATTTATTAAATTCCTTATTCCGAGGTTGCGTTGTCTAAAAGATATCAGTATAGGGCTTGATGCAAACAGAAGGACTCCCATTGACTTAAATGGGATTTATCCTAGGTTCATAGGGACAAACTTCCAGTAATTACCTCTTGAATTGTGATCCCAGATTTGCATGTTAGTCACAGATGCCCATAAAAAACGCAGAATGTGTATTGAAATAGAATTGAAATAGATTTTTTCTTTCCAGACTTGCTAGTTCATTAGTGTAAGTGCTGCTTTTGTGCACAGATTCTTTCTCTTGTGAGCACAGATGATTGTGTCTTCAATATGTGCAGTGATTTAAAGGCTGGTATATTAATGTTAATTTGAAAATGAGGTCCAAAATGTATTAAGGTTTCCTAGGGGTGAGTAATGAAAAGTTCAACTTTTAGAAATCAAACTGATTACCTTTCTTGTCACACATTCTGCTACAAACGGACTGATTTTAATTTGGGTTGCTGTCAGTACAAATAGGGAAACCAGGAGCATAAATGTAGCTCTGTCTCTTCTGTAGTCTCCTGTTTTGATTTGAATCACTTTCCATTTTGTTTAGTGAAAGTTTGAACTGAGGTTGTACGAGGGCAACACCTCAGTGGATCAATCAGTGAATTAACAACTGGCTAATTTCCTGTTAGTTTTTTTTTTTAAATATATTGTGTGTGTGTGTGTGTGTAAAATATATGTATACATACATGTACATGTGTGTGTGTAATATATAATATATATATATATATAAAATAAAAGGGAAACTGGATTCTCAAAATGAAATTGGGATTTTTTACTCTGGTGAAACAATATACTGTATTCTGCTATGGCGTGATTTTATCTAAGTTAAATTTTGGATGTTATCTAGACAAACCAATATTTTGTGAACTGTTTTACTATATAAGCAACATGACTTACTCCAGAATGTCAAGCAAATGTGTATACAAATGTTGACTTGATAAGTTTATCTTTTGGGTATTTTGTGAGTCATCTGTCTTTGCCATTTATGTTTGCACTCAGATTCTGGCCATTAACCGAGGGGAAAATCTGAAGATCCTGACAGTGAAGGTCAACGTTCCTGACGGGGTGAAGAATGAATTCTGTAGGTGGTGTGTCAATGAAAGGTCTGTGTGTGTGTGTGTGTGTGTGTATATATATATATATATATTCTTACTGAAATCATATTTTTCTATAAGCAGCTTCATACTAAAATGCACCTCACATATCATGTTACATTAAGAAAATAGTTTTAAACAAATGTTTAACTTATTAGATGAGTTTAAATTTGTGAACAGCTAGATCTCATTCTGTATTTCCACCTACTGCAGACTTCTTATTATTCTGAGGAGGAGAAGGAGGATGTTTTTGGATATATCTTGAGAATTCTGGCAGCATTCTTTAAGCACCTCAAATTCTAAAATATTTGAAGGTTTACTTTGTAATGCATTTTGAAATTTTTACAATATGCCCTTTGTACAGGGACATGTGGTAGAAGAACACTTAGGATAAAATATTTGTGTATTTTGAAGCTCTGAAACATCTGGCACCAGCCACTATCAAAAGACACTATATAGGTTTAGATGGACTGTTGATCTGACCCATTATGGCTTTTCTTATATTATAGTCGTATGTATTGATTATACTGTCTAAAAGTCTATCTTCATTCATTAAAAATCTTGTGCCAAAAATATGAAAGAACATTCTTATTTCTAATGAAAAATACCCTCTTTAAAATAAAGGAAGTGTAACTACTCCAAAGTCACTATATAATTTGATACTTTGGAATGCATTCTGTATACTTTCAGGACTGTCATTTATTGATATTGTTTCTTAAATATTACTTTTAATTACCCCCAAACCTAAATATGATCTGTTTCCCCATAATTCTCATCACAGATGTCCTAACAACTGACTGTGTGCTGTTTATATAGGCTAGTGGTTAAAGCAGAGAATTGAGAGCCCGGACTCAGGTTCTATTTCCGTTTCTTATTGAGTCTCTGTATAACTTCAGACATGTTATTTTCTTAAGATAACTTGTCTGTTGTGAGGCTTGTTTAACGTTTGCCAAATGCTCTGAGAATCTGTGGTGAAAGATGTGCTATAAGTCCTAGTTACAGTAATGTTTTCTCCAGTGCTTCGCTATTTCTAGGTCTTGGTTCCTTCCCTTCCCAGCTTCCTTCCCTTCAGTGTCAACTGGAGCCCAGCTATCTGCTTTGCAAAATTCTCCTGACCTTATTTGTTTATCTTGCTTGCATACACAAAATATCTGGGCTGGGTTTTTCCAAGGATCCAAAGGGTGTTAGGTACCCAGTTCCCATTGTGAAGGATCCTTGGAAATCCTCATCTTGATGTGTAAAATTTAGTTAATGTGAAATAGTGCACAGACAGGAAGAAAGACCTTGCTAATGTCTGAATACATAAAAAGGGTAAAAAGAAAAGGAGTACTTGTGGCACCTTAGCAAGTGAGCTGTAGCTCACGAAAGCTCATGCTCAAATAAATTGGTTAGTCTCTAAGGTGCCACAAGTACTCCTTTTCTTTTTGCGAATACAGACTAACACGGCTGTTACTCTGAAACCTGTCATAAAAAGGGTAACATACTATGGTATGAAATTTAAATTATACACCACAGAAAGTGTGTCAGTGTTTAAAAGTGGTTTGCTCTCTTAGTATAGTGTTTCTTAATGGTAAGGTCCTTGGGCTTTTCCGAGCTGTTATGATTCTTGATCACAGTTTAAAAATCCATTTTAGTTCTTACATATGCTACAGACCAAAATTGTTTCCCAGTGTGGTATTGTCTACAGCAGAGATTCCCAAACTGTGGGGCATGCCCCAGGCCAGCCCCCACATAGAGTGGGGAGAGAGCGCCACCCAGATATGCTTCTGGCCCCTATCCCAGCTGCTGGCCCTGCGCCCTGGGTCCCGGCTACCAGCCTCAGCTCCGCCCCTGCTCTCACCTGTGGCTCCAGCCTCAGCCCCCTTAGCCCTGTCCGCATCCTCCCCTCCCAGAACTATGTTGCTGGTCCTGGGGGGCAGGGGGTAGACAGGTAAGAGAGGGTGTGAGGTAAAAAGTTTGGGGATCACTGGTCTACAGTGTGGAGAGAAAATATCTGTAACTGTCTTAAAAAGCTGCATCTACAATAGAATTCAGCAACAGCATGAGTGAGTCACTGTCAGTGGGACATTTTGTGCTGCTACAGGAATGACAGTTTAAAATGTAAATTTAGATATTTTTGTCAGTCTTCCAGTGCTAAGAGGAATAATGACCTCAGAAATTGAACATTCGACTCAAGTCAATATGTGGTCTTTCTTACGTTTTTCTAATTAAGGGCCAAATTATTTTCTCTCACACAAAAACATTCCATAGGAGACAATTCCAGTGGATTTTGATGCATGAAAATCTATGCTAGATTCTACACTTTCCCAGTGGATCTACGAGTGCACATCTGATCACCAGAAGAGTTTTCTAATGTTACTGAACATTAGGCCATCGTTGGCCAGCCATCTTCAGTCTTGAGCTGGTTTGAACAGGAGGATGAGAATAAATACACTCCCTGGTACCACAAATTCTAAACAGGTTGATCTTAGCTCCTCATTCGTCTCATGTACAAATGAAATACCATATAGCTTACTGCATTAGACCCAGGCGTAGGTCTTTTTGGACTGCTCTGAGGTAGGGATTCTAATGTATACAGTGCACCAGGTCTGCTTCTGTGATTTGCAGCACAGTCAGTATTCTCTGTGCTACCTTGCTTCATCCCATATAATTGATTTGTGTAAATTGGAGGCAGTCCTCTTTGATGATACTATTACAAAAGCTTTTTTCCCCATTATCATTTCTTTCATATACAGTCACACTTGTACATCGAAATTCATCAGCAGTTCAAATAAGGATACATCTCATTTCTTACCCAGTACTTTAAATCGGTGCTTTAAATACTGTATATCTTTGGGGACAGATTTTAGATGCTGCTTCAACTTCTTGTCACCTTGCTAACATATACAAAGGAGACTGTCATATAATATACAGTAGAACCTTAATTTTATGAACATCAGTCTTACGAGTGACCAGTTATATGAACCATTTTTCCTTACAGAAAACAAATGAAAAAAAAGCACATAACAAAAGTGAAAGTAAGAAAAACAAGTTGACATCTTATCTCATTCTGATGCCTTCAGGGCACTGGATATTGCTTTGCTGTGGTTTGAAGGACAAGAAGAGAACAAAGCAGTGCACCAAACTGCAATTAATGCAACATATCTACTGTAATGTTGAGATGTTGATTTTACAAACTCCTCAGTCCCCAATCATTTTAATAGGGGTTCTACTGTAGTGTTATTCTGAGGTAGGTCACTGCAAATCCCAAAGCTTTTTTTCTTATTCTTTTGCCTCCTAGGATTTGAAGAGAGATGTCAGTGCCCTATATCCATATTACTTACCTATTCACTTGCTTCTCATCACTGTAGTGTCTGAGTGCCTTCCAATTACTTATGGAGAGAACATCTGAACACTTGTGGCAAAACCAAACCTAGAACCCAAATATCCAGAGAGCGGAAAGTGCCCTCTCCACAAAACAATGCTATTTCCTACCTGATAAATTAGTAGTTAATACACTACCCTTTAATTTGTTCTCCTGAGGCAGTCTTCAAAGATAACATGCCATTGAGAGGAAAAGGGGAATTAGAGGGTGATAGGCCTCTTTGAAGACTCTATAACCACTAACGTGGTGTAAATCAGAAGGGCTGGAGACTGGAAACTGAAGATTATATTGAAACTCACTGGGATGAGCACCCACCGCTAGAACTGCCATTGTGGTTGGGCCAAATTCTAGAAAATGGCTGGTTTAGCCTGTCCAGAATTGCCCCCTGCAGTACTCCCGACTCTGTATCTAACCCCCTCTTATGCAGCAGGACCACACTGATCACTGAGGGGGAGGATGGATTTGCACTGAAGTTACTCTGTAAAAACAGAATCACTTGGCTTGAGGGGACAGTGGATTTTATTTTTTTCATAGAATCATAGAATATCAGGGTTGGAAGGGACCCCAGAAGGTCATCTAGTCCAACCCCCTGCTCGAAGCAGGACCAATTCCCAGTTAAATCATCCCAGCCAGGGCTTTGTCAAGCCTGACCTTAAAAACCTCTAAGGAAGGAGATTCTACCACCTCCCTAGGTAACGCATTCCAGTGTTTCACCACCCTCATAGCGAAACCCTCCTCTCAGGATGAAATTCTCAAATCCCACATAAGGCCAGAGTTATCATGCATTAAATAGCTGTTCTTGTGGGTGACTTCCACCTTCCATGTATAATTAGCTAAATTCTCAGGAAAACAGATTATACTGCTGTCTTTTTGACTTGGGGTCTAGAAAACCAGCTGTGTTCTTTTTGGATCAGTCATTGTCACTGGTAATGAAGATTCCTCAGTTGAACTTTAACAATTCTGTTGATGATGAGTGTGCCCAAATAGAACCCAGCTCACTCTCCCACAGCTGTTATTTGTTATGTAGGCCTAACAGGAGTGCAGATATTTTTACCTTATTCCCTAGGGTAAGCAGATGCGCTCAGAGAAGACCTGTTGAGTAAGAAGATGCTATTTTCATAACAACTTAAAGTATTTTAGACATTAATTCATTCTTCATTAAATATTCCAGAAAAAAACACTTCGCGGAGTAGAGATTAATTAGGTTCAAATTATCATTCAAGAGCTATCTAGAGGTCCTTTAGCTCCATTCCAGTGTTAAGCTTTGTTTCCCTCTCTGCCCCCACAAGTAACGGAATATGTGTGTGGGTTAAAAAACATGCTATTTATTCACAGGCTGTTTTTTGAATACGTCTTCTGGATGTTTTTAGTTTCATGATGAATTGTAGAATGTGGTTCTGTAATATTTATAGGACTTCTCACTGAATATCACAAAATCATGTTATTAGTCATTGGTAAGTAGCATGCAGTCAAAAATATCTGCTGTGATGAGCTATTTGTGGATAAGAAATCTACTAATCAGCCTTAACAAGAGAGAGAGGGAACCTGATGTCTGCTGTCCAAATGCGTTACTATCTCCATCAGTATAGTCAGTTTTACCACCTGTACAAACTTCTGGTAATAGAATTGGGTAGCAATGAGAGCAAAGGAAATCCTGCACCTGTTTTATGTGTATACCAAAAAATCCTCTCTGCAACAAAGTATAACAAAATTGTTGCCAAAAATTGTTAGTACAATGTTAAGGTCATGTGGCTAAGCACTCAAAAGTAATGAAATGGTAAAACAAGGTCCTTAGGTAATCTTTAACTCCCCATGTATGTATTTATCAAGGTATGGTGTTCAATTAGATGATCAGATACTACTTCTCAAATATAAATACATAAAAAGAGAATCTGTTTCAGGAGATAATTCCTTAAACAACTGAAGAGTTGTCTGGGCTATTTCAGAGAAGTTTGGGAGTCTTATTTCAGTGCAGTACAGACAAGATTAATACTCTATTTTTAAAAAAATAGCATAATTTTCAACTGCGCTCACACCTGGACAGATTTTCAAATGGCCACAACTCTCTCATGTTGTTAAGAACAACTTTCTGAAATGTACCCAAATGTTTCCAGATAGAGCCCTGCCAAGTCCCTCATACCCGCTCAGTGGACAACTTTAATTCTCTTGTATCTGGTAGGTAATTGCATGGGTCCTTGCTAATAATGTTGCTCAGAAAATAGCTTGGTGAGAAACAAAACCTTGGATCTGATCACACCTGAATTTTGGGGAAGCTTGAAATTCAGATCTGACTTCTGTGGCTTGGGTTGATGTCTTGTAGCAAATCATAGCAGGGCCTTGTCTATCCATACAGTTGCATTACAGTAGAAAAGGTACAAGATAAGCATGGCTTACAAAATTCTGGGAGATTATTTTTGAATGAGATTTTGCTAGTCTCTGGAATTTGGTGTGTAATTTAAGCATATCATTAACAGAACAAAAAGAAAATGCATGTACTGGGTATGTTTGCTTTTTTGCTGTTCCAAAACAGACAGACACTATTTTCACTTATAGAGATGTTAAGAAAATGTTTTATCTCAATTTTGTATTTGTTCTCCGTTCGCTGTCTGTAGTTCAGCACTTCAACTTTTATTTGACCTCCGTTGCCTTCCTTAACTAGCTGCCCTCTATTCACATCCATAACGCAGTAGTGGCATCCGCAGGAAATGCTTTGTCACATTTGAGGAAGTTGGGAATTGTAAATGAGGTGCATATAATGGAAATGTAAAACTGATTTATTCATACATTTGGGATGAAGTTTGACTGGTTCTTTTTTCTTTTCAGCCCAAGTGGGAGGGAAATTTTAATTTATTTTTGTAGTATTTTCTTTAAAATGAAGACAATCTGAAATACCAGTTCACTAAAAGTCCATAGTCCCCTCACCTTTTCTGACAGTAAAAGCATGTGCCAAGTTACAGTGCCTTCTTCCATTCACGACTGAAGATATAACTTTATAGCAGCATTGGTGCAGTAATACTGGCATTTACAGAACATTATGCTGAAGCAGTCCATATTAGAAAATGGTTTTGGTCTTTATTTTCTCTCTCTCTAACTATGGAAGCTGCTTCTTTCTTATCTTGAGGGGATCTTCCATACTGAGGCTAGGGCAAGAAATAATCAGCTTAGTTTGCAGCAAGGAATTTTAGGAACAACTTTCTAACTATCAGGATAGTTAGTCACTGGAACAGAGAGGTTTGTGAATCCCCGCTATTGAAGGTTTTCAAGAACAGATTAAAAAGAAAAGGAGTACTTGTGGTGCCTTAGAGACTAACAAATAACAGAACGCCACTAGGCATCCCCTTCAGCCCCCAACTAAAACCTCTCCAAAGCATCATCAAGGATCTACAACCTATCCTGAAGGACAACCCATCACTCTCACAGATCTTGGGAGACAGGCGAGTGCTTTCCTACAGACAGCCCCCGAACCTGAAGCAAATACTCACCAGCAATCACACACCACACAACAAAAACACTAACCCAGGAACCTATCCTTGCAACAAAGCCCGTTGCCAACTGTGTCCACATATCTATTCAGGGGACACCATCGTAGGGCATAATCACATCAGCCACACTATCCAAGGCTCGTTCACCTGCGCATTTACCAATGTGATATATGCCATCATGTGCCAGCAATGCCCCTCTACCATGTACATTGGTCAAACTGGACAGTCTCTACGTAAAAGAATAAATGGACTCAAATCAGACGTCAAGAATTATAACATTCAAAAACTAGTCGGAGAACACTTCAATCTCTCTGGTCACTCCATTACAGACCTAAAAGTGGCAATTCTTCAACAAAAAAACTTCAAAAACAGACTCCAACGAGAGACTGCTGAATTGGAATTAATTTGCAAACTGGACACCATTAACTTAGGCTTAAATAAAGACTGGGAGTGGATGTGTCATTACACAAAGTAAAACTATTTCCCCGTGTTTATTTTTCCCCCCCATACTGTTCCTCACGCGTTCTTGTCAACAGCTAGAAATGGCCCACCTTGATTATCACTACAAAAGTTTTTTTTTCTCTCCTGCTGGTAATAGCTCACCTTACCTGATTACTCTTGTTACAGTGTGTATGGTAACACCTATTGTTTCATGTTCTCTGTGTATATAAATTTGTTAGCCTCTAAGGTGTCACAAGTACTCCTTTTCTTTTTGCGGATACAGACTAACACGTCTGCTACTCTGAAAAGAACAGATTAGACAAACGCCTGTCAGGGATGGTCTAGGTATCCTTGTTCTGCCTCAATGCAGGGAGGCTGGACTAAATAACCTCTTGAAGCTCTACATTTATGATTCTGTGTGGTGGAAGTGTTTAATGCTGCCCTTTTTGTTTTTTTGTACAGGTGGAGACCAAAACGCTATGCAAAACCAGAGTTAATGAAGATATTGCATAATTCGGTGGAAGATTCATATAAACGTCTTATTTATCCTCTCCTCTGTAGAGAATTCAGGTAAACACTGCACTGTTTGTTTTCACAAAACCTGGTACCATGTAGGATTTAGTGTGTATCATTCAGCCAAGTAAAAATTAATAATGTTCAGTTTAGCCTGAACTAATCCAAAAGAGATGAATTATCAATCTCAATTCTCAAAATTCAGTTTGCAACCGCATTCAGGTTAATCTAGCTCAGGGGTGGCCAACCTGTGGCTCCAGAGCACATGCGGCTCTTCAGAAGTTAATAGACGGCTCCTTGTATAGGCACCGACTCCAGGGCTGGAGCTACAGGCACCAACTTTCCAATGTGCCGGGGGGTGCTCACTGCTCAACCCCTGGCTCTGCCACAGGCCCTACCCCCACTCCACCCCTCCTTGCCCGCTCCCCTGTGCCCTTGCTCCTCCCCTTCCCTTCCCCCCCGCAAGAGCCTCCTGTACACCATGATACAGCTGATTGGGGAGGGAGGGGACGGTGCTGATTGGCATGGCTGCTGGTGGGTTGGAGGCATTGGGAGCGGGGTAGGGGAGCTCATGCGGGGCTGCTGATGTATTACTGTGGCTCTTTGGCAATGTACATTTGTAAATTCTGGCTCCTTCTCAGGCTGGCCTAGGTAAACAAGTAGTCTAAGCAGAAAGAGAATTTTTGACTTACATTATATTGTTTATATTACTAAGACACACTTTATTGTGACATGCACTATCAGACGTTTTTAATAATCTGTAATCTTAATTTTTTTTTAAATTGACATTCTATAGACATTTTATTCCTATTAATTTTAATTGGAGAAAAAGTATTTAAAATGGTCAGTAACTCAACTTCGGGAGGGAAAAAAGAACCCTATTTCATATGTTGGCTATACTTTTCATCATATTTTTACCTAACAAGTACAGTTTAGAGTTTACATTACAATACTATAATCGGATCATTATCATCATCTTAACAATAAACCTTTGTCTCTGAAATTGTCCTAGACATCTGTTGTTTCCATTACACAATTGCCATTGCAATAATGCTGTCACCGACATTGTTCTGACTCCATTTCACGTACCTGTCTGAAAGAAACTGACAAAATAATTGCTCTTGTTGGAAGTGGCCCTTATATTTGTCATCTCCACTACATGATAAATGTAGTAGTCATAATGTTGATTTGATACTGTACTATGGATTTTGTGATGGCTCTGTAAAATAGTCTTATTTTCACTGACACTGTAATAGCTGTGTCATGAGATGAAGTGTCACATGCAAGCTATATCATTCTGTTTAAATAAACAGGAAATTTAAAAGTCAAAATTTAGTAGTATTTGAGTCTATTTTGCCATTGGTGGGTGGGAGTTAACTACATAAGTAGGCTCCAGTGTGACTGACTTAAGTCCCTGAAGATCACTTCATAGTTAGGCTGCCATGTTGGGCTTAATTTGCATCATTCCTTGCTACAGAATCTAATGCGTGAATGGGGCCTTCTCTGGCCTTGGATTTTACCCATTGGTACAGCCCCTTGTGCAGATGGAGAAATCCATGGTTTGCCTTGCCTTTCCCCGTGTACACTATGGCGTTGTGTCACTGCAGCATTTGTGGGCTGGCCACCTATAACTGTAATCAGGACACATGCCCCAGCCCTGAGTCCCCTCCTGCACACAAACTCCCTCCCAGAGCCCGCACCCCCTCCCGTACCCCAGTCCCCTGCCCCAACCTGGAACCCCCTCCTGTACTCCAAACCCCTCATCCCCAGCCCCACCCCAGAGCTCTCCCCCCCTCCCCCCCCACCAACCCTCTCCCGTGCCCTGAAACCCTCATTTCTGGCCCCACCCCAGAGCCCCCTCCTACACCCTGAACCCCTCAGCCAAATCCTCCTGCCCGGAGCCCCCTCCTACACCCCATACCTCTCATCCCCGGCCCCACCTCAGAGCTCGCACCTCCAGCCAGAGCCCTCACCCCTGCCCGCACCCCAGCCCACTGCCTCAGCCCGGTGAAAATGAGCAAGTGAGCGAGGGTGAGCAATGGAGGGAGGAGGGATGGAGTAAGCAGGGGTGGGGCTTCAGGGCAGGGGGTGGGGCAAGGCAAGGGTAACTGGTTTTCTGCAATCAGAAAATTGGCAACCCTACCCAATGGGGATTTCTGGGGTCTGTTCCCAACTTTGACACTGATTCACTCTGTGACCTTGGGTGAATCATTTAACTTTTTGTGTTTGTTTCCTCATGTGTAAAATGGGATTAATAGTACTCAAAGGGTTTCTTATGACGCTTGGTTATATCAGGGCAAGTTCTAGTCTGAGATGCCCACTTGGACTCTCATTATAGTAAATGGATGGCACATGAAAGCGTATCTGAAGGCTAAATTTGCATTTAAAGGTTTGTAAAGCGATACGTGTAAAGCTTTAAAAGTGGACTTGTGAATTTGCTTGGTAACTGCAAGCTGGTATGACAGAATTTCACATATCCTATGATCGAGAGCTGAGGTGGGAAAAGGATTGAGGTATTCCCCTGAAAGCATAATTGGCCACATTCACTTGTCTGTGTCTCCTTCCCACAACTCCCTAGACTACTTCTGGCTTTTGAGAGAGCGGGAAACTATGTCCCTTTTCCCTCCTAGATATGTGAGGGCTTTTCATTTAGCTTATCTCCCACTCTTCTTTGAAAGTGTAGGTAGGGGTGAGGTTGAGATGACACTAGATCCAGTTCTCAAGGTCATCTTGCTGCACTTCAACTTTCATCTGAGCTGACCATGTTTTGTGGTGGGTTTTTTGGTCAACCGGGCTTATAGAAGGTGTCGTGGTCCATTCCTCTTCTCCCTGAACCTCCTTCAAATTAGACTTCAAGTTAAGGATGCTACAGTAAATATAATCCTTATACAAAATATATGACAAAACTATTGGTTAGTTGTGGTAACTGTCACAGATACTCCATAACTCTTACAGTTAATACATTAGTAGGGCCCTACCAATTCATATGCAAAATGTGTCACGGACTGTGAAATCGGGTCTCCCTCGTGGTATCTGGTCTTTTGTGTGCTTTTACCCTATACTATACAGATTTCATGGGGGAGACCAGTGTTTCTCAAATTGGGGATCCTGAGCCAAAAGGGAGTTGTAGAGCGGTCATGGTATTGCCACCCTTACTTCTGTGCTGCTGCTGGCGGGGGGCTGCCATCAGAGCTGGGCATGTGGCCAACAGCCGCCGCTCTGCGGTCACTCAGCTCTGAAGGCAGAGCCCTGCCACCAACAGCACAGAAGTAAGAGTGGCAATACCATACCGCACCACCCCTCTGCGCTGCTGCCTTCGGAGCTGGGCGGCCAGAGAGTGGGGGGTGCTGAGTGAGGGCCCAGCTCTGCAGGCAGCAGCGCAGAAGTAAGGGGGGCAATACCAGACCATGCCATGCTTACTTCTGCGCTGCTGCTGGTGGCGGCTCTGCCTTCAGAGCTGGGTTCTGGGCCAGCAGGCACCGCTCTCCGGCTGCCCAGCTCTGAAGGCAGCACCGCCGCCAGCAGCAACGCAGAAGTAAGGGTAGCAGTATTGCAACCTCCGCCCCCCAAAACAATAACCTTGTTTCCCTGCCTTCCCCCCCTCCCCGGCCCCAAAAAAAACCCAACCAAAAACAACCAACCTCCTTTTCGGGTCAGGACCCCCTACAATTACAACACCGTGAAATTTCAGGTTCAAATAGCTGAAATCATGACATTTACTATTTTAAAAATACTATGACCATGAAATTGACCAAAATGGACCGTGAATTTGGTAGGGCCCTATACATTAGGTTAAGAATAATATTGATGTGAAAATCCACTTTGAGTTGCAAAAACAGCCATAACACACACACTCCAGATAAGTTTGAGTAACAGCCGTGTTAGTCTGTATTCGCAAAAAGAAAAGGAGTACTTGTGGCACCTTAGAGACTAACCAATTTATTTGAGCATAAGCTTCCATGAGCTACAGCTCACTTCATCGGGTGCATACTGTGGAAAATACAGAAGATGTTTTTATACACACAAACCATGAAAAAATGGGTGTTTATCACTACAAAAGGTTTTCTCTCCCCCCACCCCACTCTCCTGCTGGTAATAGCTTATGTAAAGTGATCACTCTCCTTACAATGTGTATGATAATCAAGGTGGGCCATTTCCAGCACAAATCCAGGGTTTAACAAGAACGTCTGAGGAACGGGAGGAGGGGAGGAATAAACAAGGGGAAATAGGTTACTTTTTATAATGAATCAACCATTCCCGGTCTCTATTCAAGCTTAAGTTAATTGTATCCAATTTGCAAATTAATTCCAATTCAGCAGTCTCTCGTTGGAGTCTGTTTTCAAAGTTTTTTTGTTGAAGGATAGTCATTTTGAGATCAGAAATCGAGTGACCAGAGAGATTGAAGTGTTCTCCGACTGGTTTATGAATGTTATAATTCTTGACATCTGATTTGTGTCTATTTATTCTTTTACATAGAGACTGTCCAGTTTGCCCAATGTACGTGGCAGAGGGGCATTGCTGGCACATGATGGCATATATCACATTGGTAAATGTGCAGGTGAACGAGCCTCTGATAGCGTGGCTGATGTGATTATGCCCTATGATGGTGTCCCCTGAATAGATATGTGGGCACAGTTGGCACCGGGCTTTGTTGCAAGGATAGGTTCCTGGGTTAATGGTTCTGTTTTGTGGTATGTGGTTGCTGGTGAGTATTTGCTTCAGGTTGGGGGGCTGTCTGTAGGCAAGGACTGGCCTGTCTCCCAAGATTTGTGAGAGTGTTGGGTCGTCCTTCAGGATAGGTTGTAGATCCTTGATAATGCGTTGGAAGGGTTTTAGTTGGGGGCTGAAGGTGACGGCTAGTGGCGTTCTGTTATTTTCTTTGTTAGGCCTGTCCTGTAGTAGGTGACTTCTGGGAACTCTTCTGGCTCTATCAATCTGTTTCTTCACTTCCGCAGGTGGGTATTGTAGTTGTAAGAATGCTTGATAGAGATCTTGTAGGTGTTTGTGTCTGTCTGAGGGGTTGGAGCAAATGCGGTTGTATCGCAGAGCTTGGCTGTAGACGATGGATCGTGTGGTGTGGTCAGGGTGAAAGCTGGAGTTATGTAGGTAGGAATAGCGGTCAGTAGGTTTCCGATATAGGGTGGTGTTTGTGTGACCATCATTTATTAGCACTGGAGTGTCCGGGAAGTGGATCTCTTGTGTGCACTGGACCAGGCTGAGGTTGATGGTGGGATGGAAATTGTTGAAATCATGGTGCAAGTAGAGTAGGGGCGTTAGGGGACGAGAGCTGAGGAAGAGTTGTTCTAAGTCAGTCATAAAAATGTTGGCATACTGTGGGTCCATGCAGGTACCCATAGCAGTGCCGCTGATTGGAAGGTATACATTGTCCCCAAATGTAAAATATTTATGGGTAAGGACAAAGTCACAAAGTTCAGCCACCAGGTTAGCAGTGACATTATCGGGGATAGTGTTCTTGATGGCTTGTAGTCCATCTTTGTGTGGAATGTTGGTGTAGAGGGCTTCTACATCCATAGTGGCCAGGATGGTGTCATCAGGAAGATCACCGATGGATTGTAGTTTCCTGAGGAAGTCAGTGGTGTCTCGAAGGTAGCTGGGAGTGCTGGTAGCCTAGGGCCTGAAGAGGGAATCTACATAGCCAGACAATCCTGCTGTCAGGTTGCCAATGCCTGAGATGATGGGGCGCCCAGGATTTCCAGGTTTATGGATCTTGGGTAGTAGATAGAATATTCCAGGTCGGGGTTCCAGGGGTGTGTCTGTGCGGATTTGATCTTGTGCTTTTTCAGGGAGTTTCTTGAACAAATGCTGGAGTTTCTTTCGGTAACTCTCAGTGGGATCAGAGGGTAATGGCTTGTAGAAAGCGGTGTTGGAGAGCTGCCGAGCAGCCTCTTGTTCATATTCCGACCTATTCATGGTGACAACAGCACCTCCTTTGTCAGCCTTTTTGATTATGATGTCAGAGTTGTTTCTGAGGTTGTGGGTGGCATTGTGTTCTGCACGGCTGAGGTTGTGGGGCAAGTGATGCTGCTTTTCCACAATTTCAGCCCGTGCACGTTGGCGGAAGCACTCTATGTAGAAGTCCAGTCTGCTGTCTCGAACTTCAGGAGGAGTCCACCTAGAATCCTTCTTTTTGTAGTGTTGGTAGGGAGGTCTCTGTGGATTAGTATGTTTTTCAGAGGTGTGTTGGAAATATTCCTTGAGTCGGAGATGTCGAAAATAGGATTCTAGGTCACCACAGAACTGTATCATGTTCGTGGGGGTAGAGGGGCAGAAGGAGAGGCCCCGAGATAGGACAGCTGCTTCTGCTGGGCTAAGAGTATAGTTGGGTAGGTTAACAATATTGCTGGGTGGGTTGAGGGAACCATTGCTGTGGCCCCTTGTGGCATATAGTAGTTTAGAAAGTTTAGTGTCCTTTTTCTTTTGTAGAGAAGCAAAGTGTGTGTTGTAAATGGCTTGTCTAGTTTTAGTAAAGTCCAGCCATGAGGAAGTTTGTGTGGAAGGTTGGTTTTTTATGAGAGTATCCATTTTTGAGAGCTCATTCTTTATCTTTCCCCGTTTGCTGTAGAGGATGTTGATCAGTTGGTTCCGCAGTTTCTTTGAGAGCGTGTGGCACAAGCTGTCAGCATAATCTGTGTGGTATGTAGATTGTAATGGATTTTTTACCTTCTGTCCTTTTGGTACGATGTCCATCCATTTGCATTTGGAAAGGAAGATGACGTCTGCCTGTATCTGTACAAGTTTTTTTTCATGCAATTGATAGATTTCCGCTCCATACGGCTAAATGCAGTGCCTTGCATAATGACAGGTTTCAGAGTAACAGCTGTGTTAGTCTGTATTCGCAAAAAGAAAAGGAGGACTTGTGGCACCTTAGAGACTAACAAATTTATTTGAGCATAAGCTTTCGTGAGCTACAGCTCACTTCATTGGATGCATACGCATAAACTTTCAAACTCTTTTATCATACACTGCCTACTTTTTTTTGTGTGTGTCTTTAATTTTTTGGGTGCACAACTGAAACAGTCAAAAATGTTTTGATTTTTAGATCAGGCCTCTTGAAGCTTGTCAAATTGGGTATCCAAAACCAATAGTCACATTTTGAAAATTTAGGCCTCTCATAACTAGGGAGCCAGTGTCCCTCTGGAAAATATCTGCTTTGCAGTGCTCCTGCTTCTATGCATCTAAATTGTTTTACTGGTCACTGTCAGTTACTTTGCAGACAAGATTGCTCCAATTCATTTGACTGGCAGTTTGTATGGTAGATTTCTGGATTGATGGGATAAATGCAGTAACTGGTCTGCTACCTCCCTTAGGTGTTACGTCACTGGCACCGTACAAAGGTGCTGAGGAAGCGACACACTGTGACCTGAATCCTCTTAGCTATTAAAATAAAGTAGAGAGGTTTATTTGACCATTGTTGGTCAAAACAGTGAACATCATCTTGTGGGGATGTCATGTGCCAGCTTCCTTCTAATGTGCGAGAGCAGTTGCCATTCACAACCTGCTCTAAAACAAAATTCACTCTTCAGAGTCAAAATTTGTCCCTTTCCTGGAGTTTCCTGGAACTTTATTAATAAGTTGGTGGCCTGTGATATAGAGAAGGTCAGACTAGATGATCTGGTGGTTCCTTCTGGCCTTAAACTCTATGACTCTGAGCCAATAATACAATGACAGTTCTTAAATCAAGCCTTTTCCCAGGCTTGGCTCTAGTGTTCTCAGGCTGTTCAACCCACACCTTAGGCTCACTCTCATGTTCCTTATGTCTGGGTGGGATAATGAGCCACCAGCCTCTGTGCTTCAGTAGAAAAACCCTGGCCTTAACTACAATGTGGTTTTTAACAAAGACCCTAACAATGGAAAAGAACAACATCCAATTATTTAAGGGATACTGTTAAGAAATTTGGTTATAGTTTATACTGGGAGCAATAGTCTTTAATAACCTGGCTCTTTCCACTCATTTTTTAAACCAAGTACCCCCCCCCCCCACGTATGTGACTTTTGTGTGGTCTAACGAAAGTTATGTACTATATTAACTACTCAGAAGTAGCTGTTTGTTAAATAGGGATTATGTATGCATTACAATGGCTTGCAACAACAGTTTAGCTCTGCTCAGTCACATGAAATCATGGATACTTTTGCAATGCTGTGGAATAGATTTAATAGTCTTAAAGTAGTGTGGAGTACATACAGGAATACACTTTTTTCACCAAACCAGCACTTCCAAAGAAATCTTCATCAAACATTATAATGTGAAGTTTGTTGCAACAGTGGGTTAGTGCAGTTTTTTGTTTTGCTTTTTAAAATAAAACAAACTCTGGATCAGGTTAAGTCTGAGTTTAGGTCTTAAGTGAAATACTTTGTTTGTTCCTGAGTGGATGTTTGTCCATATGTTACTGTTTGGGAAAATTTGACATAATTGGCCGTTTCCAATGAGGAAAGGCCTGGAACTGGAATAATATGGGATTAGTACTGAAACTGAACTCCTGTGGGGAAGAATGTACAGCACCTGCCAATAGTATTCTTGGCTTGAGACAGTGAGCAATCAGTTTCTCACTTTTGTGACCACTTAACTCCTCTCCTTTTTTTTTTATCCTCTCTCTCTTCTCATCAGAAGTTTTTCTTTGGAGTCTTGCACAGGGCTGCTAAAGTACTTTAAAACCTCCTTTTAGTATTAACATCTCCAACTTTTTTTTTATTAATAAGTGTTGGAGCAGAAAGTTTCTAAGAGTGTATTGAGACTTTTACTCCTAGTGATGAGGAGGAGAGAACTTGCCAGCACGACAGTTACCTTATTTATTATTTCATTTCCTGCCTTCTACTTTCTTTCCTGTCAGGTACCATGATTGCTCAGACCTGGTATAATAATGTCCAGCAATGCTTTTGGCACTTCAGAATACTTTTTATTTTGTTGCAGTCCTGCCTGGAATAATTTCATAGGGATTCAACACAAGTGATGAGATGAGGAAATCTTTTTTTAAAGGTGTACTCCTTTCCTAATTTTCCATGGTCTCTCAAAAAGTGCTGAAGCTCTTTCCCTCACTGTTTTTTCCTATACATCTCATTTCACACCTGAAGTTCTCACAGGAAATATTGCTTGTGCTTTGCATATGGAAGCTGGAGTTTGGAAATGGAGTCCAAACTTCAGAACCCTTATCTTCCCGCTGTGACTCCAGATGTCCGTAGGCCAAGATTAGGGTAATTGCCCTTATTAAAATACTTCTCTTGGCAATCTGATGACTGAATGCAATTTTGAGTTTCAAATGCAGAAGAAAATTAAAGGAATCTCCATATTCTTTATATTTGTTGTTACTATAATCATCCTAGTAAATTTGAAATATGTTAAATCATTTGTTAAATTATTTTATTTTTCATAAAATGGCAAATGAGGATATTTATTTTCAAAATAATCAATGATCTTATGTTTAAGAGGGACCCCCCCACACCCACAAACCTTATTAATAAGAATGACCAGAAATTAGAACAACACAAAGCTAGGCATTTTATCATTTTTGATGCAGTCAGTGGTGCCCTGAGAACATAAAGGGAAAATAAATGTCAGGCTACCTGGGACAGTTTCATAAAGGATTAAATGACTATCCAAAATTTTAAAATTGAGGGCTGGCAGTCGGGGTGGTGGGTCATATCACTGATCCACATGTTGAATGAGAAGCAGGTAAAGAGAAAAAGAAAGGTCTATATTTGAAATTAAAAATACAGGATATTAAGTAATAGAAAGGACATACGTTATAGTCTCCACACACCTGGCACTTTCAGTACCATTTCCTGTTACTATAAAAGTGTCTTAAATCCGAGCCAACTTTAAACATGTTTCCATAAAATGTACAAAACTAATAACATGTGGCTAGGGGTAAATCCAATTCCTGCACAGGTCCCTGTTGTAGTAGAATGGGTAGATTGAGCTGCATGTGGGGAGTGGATGTCCTGTGGGTGATATAGAACCCGCTTTCTGGAGATAGAGGAAAGCCAGGGCCAGAGGATCTTCCGTTGTGCAGATTCTCCAGTCTTCACGCCCACACACCATGGCAGAGGCAGCGACTGCTTCTGCTGTTGGGTTCAGTGGCAGCTGCTATAGCTCAGCCACTCTGCTACCTGAGGGTGATTCCTTCTTCTACTCAATGGAGGCCAGAACACAGTCTTTGATGTACCTTTTGAAATGCCAGGGCAGCCTAGGGAATGTATGTAAATTTTGTGTACTTTTCATAATCTCCCTTTTGATGGAGGAAGGCCAGATGGCTATAGGAAAGTAGTGGGAGACAGATATATTAGCCCCAGGCTAAACAAATCCCTGTTACCAGCAAGCAAATAGCAGTTGCTCCAGGTCAATTAAGACACCTGGGGCCAATTAAGATCCTTCCAGAAAGCAGGGAAGACAGCTAGGTTGATTGGGACACCTGAAGCCAATCGGGGCTGGCTGAAACTAGTTAAAAAACCAGTTATTCAGGTGGGGGTGTGTGTGTCAGGATCTGTAGGAGGAAGCCACGCTGCTGGAGAAATGGAGCAGTACAAACCCTATCAGGCACAAAGGAAGGAGGCCCTGCGGTAAGGGTGATGAAGATATTGAGGAAGTGGGGGCGGCTGTGGGGAAGTGGTCCAAGGAATCGTACTCGTCCTGTTTCCAAAAAGTCAGCTACCAAGAGCTGCTACTATCAGAGTCCCTGGCCTGGAGTAGAGGGCGGGCCCGGGCTCCCCACTCTCCTCCCTGGCTAATCACTGAGACTGGGAGACAACAGAGACACTGCAAGGGAGGGTAGCTTCTCCTCACCACCCTTGCTGGCTATGATGAAAATGGCTCAGTAGGCTGTGACCCTTGCCTCTAGAGAGAGAATGGCTATGTGGAGGGTCGCAGTGAGCCTCTGAGGCTAACGTAATCTGCCAGGAAGCAAGCGTGGGACCTACTGAGACAAGGTCGGAGCTTTGTCACACCCTTTAGATAATATCTATGCTAATTTTGTGTTCTTCATACAGAGACAATTCCAGAGGGATTTTCTTTCTTTTGCATGAAGGATGCCTTTCCATAGAAATGCTTTGCAAAGGATGTGTGAAGGGAAACATGTGGGTGGCTATGTCTTTCTGAGTGTTGAAGGGACATCACCAACTTGCAATCTAGTCTGTTTTTCAAAAATTGGAGTTAAAAGTAGTTTCACATTCTACATATGTCCATGAGTCCGGGTGCTAGTAGTTGTGGTTTTAGTCATATTTTCCTATTTTTTAAAAATGTCTGTTCTCCTCATCGTTGCTCTGTGTAAAGAGGCTCACAAACTGGGAACAGACTGGCTCTTTGGGAAGCAATTGATCTGACTATACATAAAATTACTATCAAATGCACAAAATTAATTGATGTGTAAATGAGAAAGTTTATATATTTTCATAGAGAATTAATTGTATAGAAAAACTACAAAGAATTATTTTCCATTTATGGTAATCTTAGGTGGTGTTTCAGTGGTACATTAATGTGCAGAAAAGGGTTCCTTTTTGACTGACCAAGAAGACATACATTCCTGGGGGAAAAAGTGTGGGTACTTTTAAAATTATATGCAGGCTTATAGTGTTAGTTACTATATGACTCATCATGACTTCCTTAATTATCCTAGGTTTCAGAGGAACAGCCGTGTTAGTCTGTATTCGCAAAAAGAAAAGGAGTACTTGTGGCACCTTAGAGACTAACCAATTTATTTGAGCATGAGCTTTCGTGAGCTACAGCTGATGAAGTGAGCTGTAGCTCACGAAAGCTCATGCTCAAATAAATTGGTTAGTCTCTAAGGTGCCACAAGTACTCCTTTTCTTTTAATTATCCTAATAACTGATCACATTATAAGATGGTGCATGGATGTGTTCACGTGGAAAGAGAGAGGAAACCACTGAATACTAAAGATTCTTTGTTTAATAAACTTTTTTTATTCTGTAATAAGTGTAAACAATTAAGACATTTTGTTATCAGACATTCTCTTCTTGGCTGCTGTTGACATACAAGGCACATACTTTGCATACTTACACCTAGCAAAAGTACACATTTGTCTCAGATAAACAAGGATATTTGTAATAAGTGGTGCTAAAGTTACAGAACTCATTCCTTGGTCTTCAGTGGTATATTTCTTTTTTCTATCAAAGGTCATGGAAGAGGAAGAAAAAAGAGAATGTTTTGTATCTATGAATTTCTGCTTTGCCTGCAACCACACAAGCAAATGTTAAAACACATCAACTACACTATTATTATTTTGCATCTGAAATTGTTTATCAAATCACCAGTTTCAAATACAGTTGTGAAATACTGTAACTCATAAACCAGACTGGCTATCTAGTGAATTATAGTAATTTAGCAATTACATATAGAAACGACTTATCAGGCCATCTAGTCCATTTCAAGCTTACTTGCTTAAACCAGTTCTGCTGGGTGGTAATTTTCTCAGTAACTAGGAAATTATCCCAGTCTCTGTAGGTTTACATTAGAAGCTGAATTCAGCATAGGTGTTTCTCAAGGCCGGGCTGATGAGGATCAGAATACCATTCCCCTGCGAGTAGAAACTCAGCTTTGAGTAGAGACTACTGTCTGTTCAAAAATTTAATAGTGGATGTGTAAAAATAAGGCAGAAAGGAGTCTGTGCACTTTACACAACTTCTGGGTAACTGTAACTGCAAGCCAGTTACTGAGGCTACTTTCTTAGGACTACAGCCAATTTTTCATATAGTATCCCTGTTAAAGTAAATGTACCCAAAACTCAAGGAGATCCAGTGGACAGTAATGAAGAAATAATCAGAAATGCTCCAAAAAGCATGTACTTTGAACCAACTAAGAAACGTGTCTGAAAACTAACAGGGGAAAAAACCCCTCTTTTTTGCTTTCTATCCTCTAAGATCAAAGTTAACATCTGATGCAGAGAAAGAATCTATAATGATGTTTGGAAGAAATCTTCGACAGTTGCTTCTGATGAGCCCTGTGAGAGGACGTACTATGATGGGAGTTGATCCTGGGTACAAACATGGCTGCAAGCTGGCTATCATTTCACCAACCAGTAAGTTTAAATTCCACATTTTCCATCAGCTTTTAAAACACTGTTTAACTTTTGGAATTCACTGAATTATAGTAAAAGCTAGTTGTTATACAATATACTTATGGAGGGTATCTAATTTCTGTTATGATTTAGTCTTTCATGTTTGCATGTTATTTACCCTGCAAATTCCTTTAGTAGCATGGCATTAAATGTTATGGGCCTGAGTCTCCATTCCCTTGTCTAGTCATTTTCACCTGTGCAAGGTGGGAATGAACAGTTTTGCACTCTCATCACACAGTTGTAAATAATTAAAACAGGGCAGTTAGGATTTGAATCCGTAATGTGTTACAGCTTAAAATGGAATTAGCATTTGAATACAGTAACTCTCCACTTAACGTCCTCTCGCTTAACGTTGTTTCGATCTTACATCTCTGCTCCATTACAGAACATGCTCCATTTAAAGTTGTACAATGCTCCGCTATAACGTTGTTTGGCTGCCTGCTTTGTCCACAGCTGGCAGCCCCCTTATCAGCTCCCCTATGCCCCTACCCCAGCACCTCCCGCCCGCCAGCGGACCCTGCCTTTCCCCTGCTCCCCCCGCGTCCTGTCCGTGGCAATCAGCTGGTTTGCGGCGTTCAGGGGGAAGGGGGGAGGAGCAGGGAAGCCGTGTGCGGACTAAAGGGGGAGAAGGTGGGGGGGGAGGAGAAGAGGCGGGTTAAGGCTGGCTTGCAAATCCTGAGTGGTGGTGATCCTGACAGGGAACGCAGCTCCAAAGTGATCAGGGGAGTTGGTCATCTAATGACTTGCCATAAAGAAATTTACCAAGGAAAAAAAAGGAAAGCAAAACAACAGTCTCTAGATGTGTTTTTGTGAGTT
The DNA here is from genome assembly GCF_965140285.1 of Lepidochelys kempii. Classification (NCBI taxonomy): domain Eukaryota; kingdom Metazoa; phylum Chordata; order Testudines; family Cheloniidae; genus Lepidochelys; species Lepidochelys kempii. Next base: position 175,532,128 of record NC_136382.1, on the reverse strand, counting down.
CAGAAAGTTCAGCAAGAGGAGCAGCCGGACAATCCCCCCTTTTCCACTCTCTGACTCCACCACCTCAACCAAGCTTCATACTCAGCAATGACTGTAGTATTAAATTGCTTGTTTAAAATTGTTTAAAATGTATATAATGCCTTTTGTCTGGCAATTTTTACTCCCCCATTTACATTAATTCTTATGGGGAAATTGGATTCACTTAACATAGTTTTGCTTAAAGTTGCATTTTTCAGGAACATAACTACAATATTAAGTATTAAGTGAGGAGTTACTGTACTTCATAATTTTTTTCCTACACAAATAACCTGTTTACACACTTGGAAATTGACTTCTTCTCTGCTTGTTTTTCTTTAATATTGCATATTTTAAAGTAAACTGGCACTTACGGAAGGTGCAGGACCCAGCAGCTCTGGAGATCTGAAGCTGCACCTGTTCACCAGAGAACTTTTAGGGAGCTGCAGGGCAAATCTCCCTAATGTGCCTTAATTTGGTCTGGAGGTTTACCCCTGTAAGGATGTGAAAAGGTTTGTCACTTTCTCCTCCCATCCTGTTCTTGCCTTTTCTGCTGAGACCTCAAAAAAGAGGTATCAGGTGTGATGGCATGTGTTTTGTCATGTAGGTACTTGTCCACCTCTGTAGTTAATAAAAGTTGTTCATAGTGTTTTTCATACATTTGCTAACTACCCAGTCAGTTCCTAATGATTCTGGCCTTGTTTACAGAGTTCCTTATGGTTTGGAGCAGAGTATTTATAATACATTTTGTTTGATGCATAGGAAGTCGTTGGTCTAAAATGCCTAAGTTCCATTTTCAAAAGTCACTGAGGAACCTAAAGCCATGTCTATAAATGCAGCACGTCTGGTAAAGACGCTGTGTGCTGACAGGAGAGAGCTCTTCTGTTGGCATAAAAAAGCCACCTTTGAGAGAAGCTCTCCCACCGACATAGTGCTGTGAACACGAGCGCTTATGCTGGTGTACCTTATGTCAGTCACGGGGGTGGAATATTCACACCCCTGACTGACAAAACGTTTTGCTGACTTAGGCTGTAGTATAGAAATAGAAGTCTAAATCCCATTGACTTTCAGTGAGTCTTAGGCTAAGTCACTTACACATAATAAAAATTTACTCATTGTCCTATTGCCTTGTAATGTTTGTGCTTCTCTGTTGATGGACAGAAAAACATTTCCAAATAAAGTCTATCTTTCTATGGTTTATTTAGCCTTCTTTTCCCTACCCCTTCTGCATTGGTTACGTATTCAGCAGTTGAAATATAGTAAAAATGGTGAGAGAGCCAGGGTCTTTCCTATCTTTGATCACAGCAAATCTGTATCTCTCCTCAACATGTCAAATTGATACTTTACAATATGTATCTTTCTTTTTAAAAAAAACAAAACAAAACCCCAAAACAAGCAAACAAAACAAAAAAACTCTGCCTTCTGTAACTCCTTGATGTCCATAATGTGTGCATCTGGAAACTATACCAGTATTTTGTCAATTCTTCAGTGAAATAAAACATTGAGCCACACCACCTGTGGTTTGGATAAAATGTGAAGTATGCTGCTTTTTATTATAATCAAACAGTCTGTTAAGGGAAACCAGCTCGTAAAACTTGTGGATGTTTATGCATTTTACAGTCTTTGTTTAAAAAAAAAAAAAAACCAATTATGGATCACAGGAAATAGGCCTTTTTTGCAAGCCAGTGACACTTGATTTAAAAACAAGTATGCTGTTCTTCACAGGCATAATTCTTTCTTTTCTTTTCATCATAAATTTTTGTGAAAATGGAAATTACGTTTTCCAATTTTTTTTTTTTTGCTAGACTTGTTTTGGGGAAGCAGTAGTGGCTTTGGTGTTGAATTAACCCCATATTGCCCAAAGACAAGGCTCAAATCATGTATTAGTTTTTATAATGCCTTCAGATTTATTCTCTTCATGTTGTTTTATATCTCAATGAGTTTTCTTATTAGTTGTCTGATTTTTAAGAGTTAGACTTACGTTTCCTAGATTTTCTGTATAAAGTTTCCTGAATCACTGATGGCCTTTCAAAGTACCCAGTCCAGCATTCTCTCTAATTTAATCCCTTTCACAGCACATAGTACAGGGAATAGACTCGCACACACTGTATATTCAAATATGGCTGCTGTATTTAAGTACAGTGACGTATAACTAACTGAAAAAAAGGCATAATTAATTGGGATGGCCATTTTATATGCATATCTCCTAGAGAACTTACTATTTAGCTTGGTAGTGAATAGTAGTGACTCCTTAACTGGGACAGCATTTACAGAAATTCTGCCAAAAGGGGGGACATGTTTGACCAGTGCAAAGCTAGCTGTATTGCTTAACTAGGTGTTAAAGAGTCTTTAAATCCTCATTTTGGGCCAGTAGTTGCCAAATGAAAATGAAAAGATGCAGAAAACTTGGTTATAACATAAAACAAAAACATTATGGATACTTTTCATTTTTTTAAAAAGGGGAAGGTCAACTGCAGAAATAAGAATACGTTGTTTGTGTCTTTTAAGTGCTTTACAAATATTTACTGTTCTCGTAAGACTTTTGTGAAATAAGTAAATAAGTGTTATTAGCAAGAGTTGATAAAAACGAAAGGAGCCCAGATCCACCAAAATGTTAGCCTGAACAATTACCGTTGGATTTATCCTCCCAGCACCTTTGTGATTAGAAAATCAGTTTTAATCTTATTTTACAGATGGGGAGCCGAGGCACTTGTCACTAAGTGACTTGCCTATGGTCACAGAGGAAATCTGTGGCCAAACCTGGAATCATTCTAGTCCAGGGCCCTCGACAATAACTAGCCTTCCACCCGTACATCGCTCAGCACAGAGCAGATGGGGGGCTGGTGAGATAGAGAAATTCATGAACTCTGATGTCTGTTGCTGTGCTGGGAGGAGTAAATCATTGTGATCAGTGTTCTATTAGTTCTTCCTAATCTGGGTGAGAGAAGCAGCATTCAAAGAATTAACAGTGTCTGCGTTCGTTTATTTGGAGGGGTAACATGTTTTATGGGGATGTGATTTCTAGGGCGCGCTGATGTGCGGTACATGAATTGGTCTGTGTAGACCCTGCTGGTGTGCACTAAAGGTTCCCTAGTGTGCTTTAACTTAGTGCTGTTTTAAACAGCATGACGATGAGGCACATGAACAAGGTCTAAATCAGGGGTCGGCAACCTTTCAGAAGTGGTGTCCCGAGTCTTCATTTATTCACTCTAATTTAAGGTTTCACATGCCAGCAAAACATTTTAATGTTTTTAGAAGGTCTCTTTCTATAAGTCTATAACATATAACTAGACTGTTGTTGTATGTAAAGTAAATAAGGTTTTTAAAATGTTTAAGAAGCTTCATTTAAAGTTAAATTAAAATGCAGATCTTATCAGTTTAGTGTGATCCTTGCCCTGGCTTTTCCTTGCGAATTTTCCAATGTCTGGCATGTATTTGGATACTTTAAGCTGCACACAGGCTTCTGAGTGATCCAGTTGTTAACCGGCTTTGAGAGGGACAGAGGACAGATTTCCTGTGTGAAAATACCTGTTCACACAGGTATGTGGATCCAAATGCTGAAAGCATTGCAAACGCAATTTTTTCAAACAGTTAAATTGCACTGGCAGGGACATCCAGCAGGTCAGAACAGAGGCCCCATGATCTCTCTTGGTAGTTTCAAGTGCATTCCGGAGATCTCCAAACTTTGATGCCCACAATTCTGAACTTTTTAACTGAATGAGCTGCATTTCGAAATCTTCAACACCCATCCACTGAAATACAGACAAATCCAAGTCACTTTCGTTGAACTTTTCAGGTTTAATTAGAAAAGAAAGCACTGGGCCAAATCGCTGGAAATCTTGAAATCTGTCAGAAAATTCTGATTTCAGTTCTTGCATGTACATTCTAATCTCAAAATCAAACGCAGCGCGCTGTTCCGCGTGGCGTGCAAGTGATGTAAGCAGCAAATCAGGACTTAAAAATATCCCAGCACAGTGGCGCTGGAACAGTTTTTAATGTGAAGGTGCTGAGCTGCGCCCCCTCTTGACCCTGTCTGCACCCCTTACTGTCCCAAGCTGGGGCCAGTGGGCCAGCTGGGGGCAGCTGCAGAACCCTGGGCTGGCAGCCGGGATTCCAGGCCGGCAGCAGAGGCCCCCCCGGACCAATGGCTGGGGGGGCCTCTGGTGGCCCGGACCCGGGCAGTGTGAGTGCCACTGAAAATCAGCTTGCGTGCTGCAGGTTTACTACCCCTGGTCTAAATGGACCAGTTAGAATGCTTTAGAAATCCAACCCCCATAGAGCACATTACCCCACTGTCTAAACAAGACCTCAGTCTCTGGATATGTGCTGTAGTAGACACACTGAAATCTGCAGTGGTAACAATGTGGGGCCTGTCTTCACAAATGCAAGGATATGTTGTTAATCTGTCCATTAATATTATCCCCACTTTGCAGGGAGGTACAGTGACTTGCCAAAGCCGACAGAAGGAGTTTCTGTTGGAGCTGGAATTAGAATTTAGGCATTCTGGCTTCTAGGTCTGTCCTCAGACCGCTAGATCACACCTCTCTCTAAGCAGATCTTTAAAATGTACAGATTACAACAATAAACCCTTCCTGCCCCATGGAACCATTTTTTCTAATCACAAAAATATTTGCTGAATAGAAGCAGTGATGCTGTTTGGTGCTGGCGGTTTGTTATGTGGACACGTTTACTAGGAGCTAGGCAAAGTCTATCAACTCGTTTCATTCTGGCAGTGAACTCAGTTGTACACAATATGTAAGAAAATGGTGGATAATTATTGAAATGTTTTTCTTGTGAATCAGCCCTTCACCTAGGTAGTTCAGCAGGAAATACTGTTTGGATTTTTCTATTTCTAACTGAATGGTTTTGCCTTTCCTCATTCTAGGTCAGATACTCCATACTGATGTTGTCTACTTGCATTCTGGACAAGGATTCCGTGAAGGTGAAAAGATAAGGAGACTTCTTCTGCATTACAAGTATGATGATGAAGCTTTCATTAAACTATAAATAGGATAAATATCTACATTATGTCAAAATTGGATATACAAGCAGGATGCCCAGAGATTTAGTGGAATTTCTGCTTTCATTGCTGACGGCTGAATATTGCTCAATTTATATTCATGTTTTAAAATATTGTATGTATTAGATGCTTTTGAAATCAAGCAGTGAATATAATTAGTTTACAAATTAGATGCTATGGAAATGTATTTACAAAGGTGTGCCAATTCATCTTATTCCTAGTGTGCAGCACCCATGCTAGTCTATTTTGGGAGCCTTTATGAACAGCTATTGCCACTTATATTACATTTTGGGATACTTTTGGGTGGTGGGACATTGTTCACTAGGGATTAGGAGTTTGATGTTAAACACTCATGTTGATAGCCTGGGATTATTGGTAGCTTTGGCCCTTACTGTACTATTTTGGAGGCAGTTCCATCCAGTGTTATTCCATTGAGTGAGCTTCCAAAATGAGTTTTTCTTTATTTTAGCTTCTGTTTAATTGAATAGAAGCCATTTTGCACGGGGAAGGATTTTCCTGTCTGTGCAATAAAATGATTTTACATGAAGACAACCAAGGAGAGTCATGAGTGATGTACTACAGCCCTTGTGTTTCCTGTAGTTAGGATTGCTGTTCATTTCTGTAAGAGATATGCGAAAATTATTGCTCTCACCACTCACATCATCACAATGCACTCAAACCTTCAGACAATCAGTCCCTCCCCCCATACATGCCTCAAGCCCTTGAAAAGTCTTACTGCTAGAGCCAATTAAAAGTTGCTTTGCTGTTGTACTTGCAACTAAGGGGATGGAATTCTCTGTTGCAGGGTACTACCTACTTTGTAGTTACTGTAGCCAGGCACATTTTTGTAATACGTCACAGTGTTTGCGTTGTGCAGCTTAACTCTTGGCTAATCAGCCTAGTTCATGCTGAGGTGCTGATGTCTACAGGGTTCGAAGATCTTCCTATGTGTGGAAGATGGCGGCATGTTCTTGCTGAGTACAGCCTTACCTATTACATAAAATAAAATTGCTACACATCCCTAATGATGCAGGAAAACTGAATGTTTGTCCTTTATCTCCTTTAAAGCTGCAGCACTGTTGTGATAGGCAATGGGACTGCCTGCAGGGAGACAGAAGCTTACTTTGCTGACTTAATTATGAAAAAGTACTTTGCACCCTTGGATGTTGTATATTGGTAAGATTGCTTCCTTTGCTTGATGTTTTGTTTTCCTTTTCAGCACATTTCAATTTCAGTAGGTGCTTTTAAATGCGTTTTTTTAAAAGGTAGTTCCTCTGCATTCTTCTCCATCTTTTACTGTCATTATATCAGGCTTGGCCCACCCTTCTGGCCGTAGAGAAGTGGACTTGGCTCCCTTTGGAGCATGTAACCCACTCATGGGTTGTCTGGAGAAGTTCACGAGAGCATCATTCAACACATTTCCTCTCCTTGAGGATAAGTGTGCTTCCTCCATCGCAGTCCCCAAGTCTTGCCAGCCCAAGGAACTCGGCCCTCAGCTGAGGACCTGTGTCCCATATCCTCTGTATTTGCTACGGCAATGGTAGGTTGCTGATTGCTTGGCTGGGTCACTGGAATGCAAATTTAAATACTGGTATCATCTGTCTATGCTATGGAAAGCTTGCTGATCCTTTGGGTATTAAGTTGTCTGGAAAAAGTCCTTTGTTAATGCACAGCAAGGGTAATGAAGGATTCATCTTGCCCAAAACTCAATTTTTGACCATTAGATTTCAGAATTCAAACAGAACTGTTTGAAAAGCCTCTGTTTGGGTTTTGATGTGAATGGTAAGTTTGTCTGCTGCTTCTCTTTCTCTGACTAGAGGACAGAGCCTCTTGGTTTCCCTCGTGGAAATATAGGAAGGAGTCCTCTTGATCCTCTACCCACTATTATTTAATCATCTCAAAGGATTTTTTAAAATCTTGCATTTAAGCGTTTGCATTGAAAGTAAAAAGCAACCATTTTTGTTCCTCCATCGAAATGTTAAGATGGATACAGTAAAAAGAAGTTCTAAGTTTTCCAAAAAGGGATTGCTTTTCTCTCTTTGGACTTTTGTCATCTTCTGTGTGTTTAATGTTTTTTGTCAAATCCATAGATTGAAAAGAGATCTGACAGAAATTTTCAATAAATGCATTTTTCCTAAGAAATTATGTTGTCATGTAAGTCCATTTGTTCTTTGTTTTCCACACTGGTATAAATTTGTGATGAGAACCAATAATTAATCTGATTTTATTTCAAAAGGCACTCTAGGGGTCCTGTTTAAATTTTTTAATGTTTGTTTTCAAATCGGAAGCTCATGCAAGGCTGCAGAAGCTTTTTATTGACTCTAGCCCAAAAGCAGGGGCTTTGTGTAGTTCGGTTAGTATGGAAGACAGTATGGAAGACTTGGTTAGTATGGAAGACTTGGAAAAAAGGCATATTGTAAAATTTTATTGTCATTCATTTAGATAAAATTTGAAAGCCAGTTATTGAAATATCAGTGCTTTATTGGAAGAAGCAATCGTAACTTGTTTGAATGGTCATTTGTCAGTTTTTTTTTCAGTTCTCTGTGCTACAGAATGCAAATATCTGTTTGTTAAAGTTCGTACAACAAGATTTTTTAATTTTATTTTATAACAGGTTTTGTGGACGTTTTTCTTATCATGCTTTGCTTTTTTTTGTGTGTGTGTTTTTTTACATTTATTTTATTGGTAGAATAGGAATGTAAAGAGAACTTCCAAAATATTTAGCCCTGTCAGTTTCTTGGGCTGAACTTTGTGGCGCTACTGTAATGGAATATTTTAAAAATAAAAATATTAGGAACTGGTAAAATGCATGTGGAAATAGGAATTTTTGAGAACATTTTTCAACCCAAAGTATCAAGTAGGTAGATTTCTCTAATAACAGTATATGGAGACAGATTTTTCTCAAGTTTCAAGAACTATAATATGTTTTAATGAGTAATCTATCTTTTTTGACAAAACTAGTTGTAAAACTCCTAGTGAAATATAAACTTTTAGATAGCTGAAATAAAAAGTTAGCATAATTAAAGTACTATTTAGTATCACTGTCACTGTTTATTAATTTATGTTGTGCTAGTATTTGCAGGTCCTAACTGGGATTTAGGGCTCCATTGTACTAGGTGCACACTTAAGGAAAAGATGGTCTCTGCTTTGGTGAGCTTGTTTAGGGAACTAAGGTGGCACCAATAATAATGCTAAAAGGAATAATAGGTGGAATAATTTTGATCGCAGTAAACCTATTCAGAATATTGGATGCTATTAGCCACATAGCTGTCACTATTTAAATATTTCCAGATAAGCTGAGCCTGGGGTCTTAGTGTCTGTCCCCCACTTCTGGCCTCCTTGACTGACTATCTTTTCTGGAGGTTGAACTTTCATCTTGCTCTTCTGTCTGGCTGCTGTTTCTCCCTGCTCAGAGGTGTGTGTGTGTGCATGCACAGGAAGCCTGCTGCTTACTCTTGGAAGCAGTTGTTCGATGCAGGAAGTATTTTTTTTCTTCACGAGATAGTTCAGCCAGCTGCCAGGGACTGAGGATGGCTAATACCCAGGACAGAATTAAAAAACCTGAGCAGTCCTGGCCAAAGGGGACAGTTGGCAAGTATAGCTGACTATTTGAGCAATTACCAAGGCCACTGATGTACTTCTTGAGGGACATTGTGAAGCATGAGTCAGAAGAGTGAGTACTGTCAGTAACCTGAATAATGTTTTGATGGTCCCAGAATGAACACTCCTTCGTGTCTTATTACATTTCCAGCAAAGCTTCACTAATTTAGAGTAGGGCTGTCAAGCGATTAAAAAAAAAAAGTAATTGCGTGATTAATCGCACTGTTAAACAATAATAGAATACCATTTATTTAAATATTTTGGGATATTTTCTACATTTTCAAATATATTGATTTCAATTACAACACAATACAAATTGTACACTGCTCACTTTATATTTATTTTTTATTACAAATATTTGTGCTATAAAAAACTAAAAATAGTATTTTTCAGTTCACCTCATACAAGTTGTCAAGGTTCCTTCCCCACTCTGAACTCTAGGGTACAGATGTGGGGACCTGCATGAAAGACCCCCTAAGCTTATTCTTACCGGCTTAGGTTAAAAACTTCCTCAGGGTACAAACTTTGCCTGGTCCTTGAACCCTATGCTGCCACCACCAAGCGTGTTAAACAAAGAACAGGGAAAGAGCCTGCTTGGAGACATCTTGCCCCCAAAATATCCCCCCAAGCCCTACCGCCCTTTCCTGGGGAAGCCTTGATAAAAATCCTCACCAATTTGTACAGGTGAGCACAGACTCAAACCCTTGGATTTTAAGAACAATGAAAAAGCCATTAGGTTCTTAAAAGAAGAATTTGAATTAAAGAAAAAGTAAAAGAATCACCTCTGTTAATTCAGGATGGTAAATACCTTACAAGGTAATCCGATTCAAAACATAGAGAATCCCTCTAGGCAAAACCTTAAGTTACAAAAAGACACAAAAACAGGAATATACATTCCATTCAGCAGAGCCTATTTTACCAACCATTAAACCAAAGGAAATCTAATGCATTTCTAGCTAGGTTACTTACTAACTTTTTGCAGGAGTTCTGAGCTGCATTCCTGATCTGTTCCCGGCAAAAGCATCACACAGACAGATCCTTTGTCCCCCGTCCCCATCCCCCCTCTCCAGCTTTGAAAGTATCTTGTCTCCTCATTGGTCATTTTGGTTGGGTGCCAGCCAGGTTAGCTGCGCTTCTTAACCCTTTACAGGTGAAAAGGTTTTGCCTCTGGCCAGGAGGGATTTTATAGCACTGTATACAGAAAGGTGGTAACCCTTCCCTTTATATTTATGACACAAGTACTGTAGTTCAGTCTCTTTGTCATAAAAGTTGAACTTACAAATGTAGAATTATGTACAAAAAAAGCTGCATTCAAAAATAAAACAGTGTAAAACTTTAGAGCCTACAAGTCCACTCAGTCCTACTTGTTGTTCAGTCAGTCACTCAGACAAACAAGTTTGTTTACATTTGCAGGAGATAATGCTGCCCACGTCTTATTTACAATGTTACCTGAAAGTGAGAACAGGTGTTCTCATGGCACTGTTGTAGCCGGTATCACAAGATATTTACGTGCCAGATCTGTTAAAGATTCATATGTCTCTTTATGTTTCAACCACCATTCCAAAGGACATGCAACCAGGCTAATGAGGGTTTCTGCTCAATAATGATTCAAAGTAGTGCAGACTGATGCATGTTCAATTTCATCATCTGAATCAGATGCCACCAGCAGAAGCTTGATTTTCTTTTTTGGTGGTTCGGGTTCTGTAGTTTCCGCGTCGGAGTGTTGCTCTTTTAAGACTTCTGAAAGCAAGCGCCACAGGCTACATCCTTCTCAGATTTTGGAAGGCACTTCAGATTCTTAAACCTTGGGTTGAATGCTGTAGCTACCTTTAGAAATCGCACATTGGTACCTTCTTTGCGTTTTGTGAAATCTGTAGTGAAAGTGTTCTTGAAACAAACATGTGCTGGGTCATCATCCGAGACTGCTATAACATGAAATATATGGCAGAATGCGGGTAAAACAGAGCAGGAGACGTACTGTTCTCCCCCAAAGAGTTCATTCTCAAATTTAATTAACGCATTATTCTTTTAACGAGCGTCGTCAGCATGGAAATGTCCTCTGGAATGGTGGCCGAAGCATGAAGAGGTTTGTGAATGTTGTTCTCACTTTCAGGTGACATTTTAAAGAAGAAGCCGGCATCATTATCTCCCTTAAATGTAAACAAATTTGTTTGTCTTAGTGATTGGCTGAACAAGAAGTAGGACTGAGTGGACTTGTAGGTTCTAAAGTTTTACATTGTTTTGTTTTTGAATGCAGTTATGTAACAAAAAAAATCTACATTTGTAAGTTTCACTTTCACGATGAAGAGATTGCTTTATAGTATTGTATGAGGTGAACTGAAAAATACAATTTCTTTTGTTTTTTTTACAGTGCAAATATTTGTAATAAAAATAATATAAAGTGAGCGCTGTACACTTTGTATTCTGTGTTGTAATAAAAATATATTTGAAAATGTAGAAAAACATCGTAATATATTGCATTCATTTCAGTTGGAATTTTATTGTTTAACAGTTCAATTAAAATTGCAATTAATTGTTTTAATTGCGATACATTTTTTGAGTTAACTGCGTGACTTAACTGTGATTAATCGACAGCCCTAATTTAGAGATAAGGTTGCTCAAGTGCGTTTCTTCATGATAATGAAAACGCAAGGGCCTTTTCTACACACAGTCTGAGTACAGCTGCGTAGTTAAACGTGCCATCCCCTGGTGAGAGACACTCTTGTTTGGATACCTTGTATCAATTCTGCTACTACTAAGGAATCAATTTAAGTAAAATTGAAACAGTACATTCTTAATCTGAGACAAGAGTGTCCACCCTGGGGCATTGCACAGGTTGAACTAAATCAGTTTACAAACCAGTTGAGTGAAACCAGTGCTAAAAGTTGTAGCAGAAAACATAAATTAAGGCAACGTTCACACCCAACTCAGTAATACCAGTCTCCAAGCATTAGTTCTTCAGCACTGCTCAAGTACACCAACACTCTACTACCTTGCCTAGGTGTTCGCTTTCAGTTCAACCGTACTGTTGCCTTCAATGCGCATACTTCAAAGCTGTGTCAATCATACTGGAACCCAGAAGCCCCCCCGCCCCCCCCCCCTTTTTTTTTTTATAGAGAGGCCAGTATGTTCACTGGCCCTTCAGAGGAGGCTAGCTTGCTGAACAGTTTAGCAGTACTTAAAGAGCAGATTTGGGAGCTCTTGCAAATCTTCCAAATCAGCTTCTTAGTATCTCAGCTGTTGCAGAACATGTGGGCTTGGAGGAGGGATAGGAAACAGTTGGGGTGGAACTGCAGGATTTGGCTTCATTTGTATTTAAAGCCTGTGAAATACATTTTTAAAAATATCACTAATGGAGGGGTTAGAGAGCAGAGGTGATTTTTTTTACCATTACTCCCTCTCATTTCCTTTTTTCTCCTACCTATCGTGAAACTAGCATGATACAATTTCAGACAATGAGAGTTATACAATAAGGAAAGTATGTGAGTAATTGTGTGTACTAAAATTTATACGCAATTGAATGTCTAACTTCTGTGTACAGCTACTATCACTGCATGTGCAGTCCTGCTTATGTTGTGTACTAGCGGCTAGTTACACATCCAGCTAATTACTTGCATTTTTGAATTATTGCTGCTGGGCATCCATTTTTGCTCACACACTTTGAAATTCTGGTCCTCCGTTTCCAAAGCCATATATAGTCATTTCAGAATTGCACGTAGAGAGATCTTGGGTAAAATCCTGATCCCACTGAGGTCAATGGGAATTTTACCATTGACTTCAATGAGGACAGGATTTCACCCTTTGTTTGTAGTTGGTGTACGAGAATGAAATGACTGGGCAGTTCTAAATCTTTATATAATTTGTATATTTTAGTTTATTTTAGACATATCTTGAAGGATACCAGTCAATTTTGTCTTCCAATAGAGCTATGACAAAGACAAAATATTTTATTTGATCAGCTATTTATAAACATTGCTGATACCAGTAAGTATAATAAAATATGAGCTATTAAAATACAAGGCCTTCAACAATAACAGTTATATATTCATAGAATCATAGAATATTAGGCTTGGAAGGGACCTCAGGAGGTCATCTAGTCCAACCCCCTGCTCAAAGCAGGACCAATTAATCCAACTAAATCCAACCCAACTAAATCATCCCAGCCAGGGCTTTGTCAAGCCTGACCTTAAAAACCTCTACGGAAGGAGATTCCACCACCTCCCTAAGTAACCCATTCTAGTGCTTAACCACCCTCCTAGTGAAAATGTTTTTCCTAATATCCAACCTAAACCTCCCTCACTGCAACTTGATACCATTACTCCTTGTTCTGTCATCTGCTACCACTGAGAACAGCGTAGATCCATCCTCTTTGGAACCCCCTTTCAGGTAGTTGAAAGCAGCTATCAAATCCCCCCTCATTCTTCTCTTCTGCAGACTAAGCAGAGAGTTTTACTGAAATACTCAAGTTTTGCAAAATAAAGTTTTTATTCAAAAATGAAATCACTGAAGACTGCAGTAAGAAATGAGGCATATGGAGTGTGTGTGTGTGTGTGTGTGGCTTTAAAATCTCTCTGAACAAAGTTTGACAGTTTTTGATTTAAAACAAATATTTTTCACTACTTTTATAACCAGCACACTTTCTATACCTAAGTCCAACCAAAATAATTGCAGGACTTCTCTTTTTTTAATGTAGTTTCTCTTGTAGACCGATGTTTATTGGTTTAGATTAGGACTGGACTAGAGCCCAGAGACAGTCATATCTGGTCTTTAGGTTTTTTGTTACAAATCAGCTTTTGTTGCCAGGCCCAGTAAATATTCTTGATTATTTTTGTTAGTTTTATTGTGAGTTCTTGCCAAAGATACAATGTATTATACCCAAAACAGATGTTCTGTTTAGACAAATGTATATTTGTTTTAACAGAACCCAAAATGAAAATGAAACAACAGCGTGTTCAGCATTAACATGACAGCTAACGAACTTCAGGATTTCATGGGCCTTTTTAAGTTAAATTAAAAATCTTTGGGAAATGCATCTGCAGAGCACTGGGACCGGTTTTCTTTGGCCTGCTGTCAGTTCTAGGAGTCTGTGAAGTGACAACTGTTTGAGTGACAGATGAGCTATGCTAGAGTAGAGCAATATAAACAGCTTTATAATGTTTTTAAAAATAAATTTTAAAAAGCACAATTTTTCTTTCTGCCTAAATGGTCTTATGCTAAGAATACAAGCATATTGAAGTGCATTCACGATAAATTATTTCAGCTCACACTTAACACTAGTTTATAGCATGCACATTAGATTACTGGTAGATAAAACATCATCAGCCAATTAAGAACGTAACCCATATACTTTAAGTGTTTTTTGTTTATTATCTATTTGGCTTGTTGTCATTTGTATTGTTTCTGTTATCCTTGACTTTAAACAGTTTGTCCTTTTCCCTTACCTTTGACAAAATCTTTTTCTGGCTTTTCAGGCATTTGAAGCATTGATCTTATTGATGATCTACTAGTATTTATATTCAAACACTACTATATTGTAGCAAGTCAAGCAAAATCCATAAAATCTTGTACGCTCATTTCTAATGCATTTTATTTCTTTGCTTTAATGTTTTAAATACTTAGGAATTTTCTGCTGAGGTAGAATAGGAGTTTCATAACTTTGAAGTTGGTTCTTAATGGTGAAAAATGGATTTGAAAATATTTGTTCAAGAGGAATTTAAGTTCATTTGTATTTTTATAGGTGTCTGTACAAACTGTAAATTCCCCTTTTGATTTTAATCTGTGTTTTACGTTGCTGAATATCTGTTCTACTCTGTAGACTTGAACAAATGCCACTTTCAAGTTCTCTGTGCCTCTACATTTCTAATGTTACACCCAACTTAATTCCTATTGCTTTTCTGCTTCATAGAACTCTCAGTTTGAAGGGAGTCTAGCGTTCAGGTTCACATTATGATAATTAGGTTTCAAGGCGATGCAGGGGGATTAAGATGTCTGACATCTAGTTGCAGAATAAAGTTCAGAGCCACTTGTAAAACTTGTTTGATTGGTTAACAGAAGTATTCAGTGCTTGTGCCAGCATTAGTCCGTATTTCATCAGGTATCCTCAGTACTGTAACTCTAGATGTGACCTTGGGACTTGATTTACCTCAGCTCAGTTTTCTTTAATAATGTGCCATGAAAGAGGTACATGAAAGATAGCTAACATCAAAGCACCTTTTAAAGTAAAATGGTTGATATGAATCCCTTGGTATTTAACACTGTCTGTCAAATGTTTCAGCTGGCTTGCATCCTTTTACAAGCTATTGCTTGCTGCATTAAAGCAGTTGTTTCAAGTCTGTTGAGGATACTGAAAGGAGAGGTGGAGGAAGTGGAAAATTTTACTCATATTTCTTTCAAATTGTACTTTCTTCAGGTTATTTTGATCTGTTAGACAGTATAACATTGGTGACACATGTATGCAACCACACATTAGATGCCTATATAGGAGGCAGAAAATAGTTTCCAAAGCTGTTGCAAAAGGAATAAATGTTCTACAAAGACAGCATGTAAGTGTCTGAACTGAAAAACAAACTGTTTTTAACCATTTAGCTGCTTGGGTTTTGCTAAGTCTTAAACGCAGACACGCAAAATTCTAAACAACAAATAATATTTTGAATGGTGACAAGGGGTGTGTGTGTGTGTGTGTGTGTGTGTGTGTAGGGGAAATAGGACACAATTTTTAGAAAATTATATAATGTTCTCCATCCAAACTGTCTTCCAGCCCTTGCTTAAAGGGTGTTAACCCTTTCATTGTGGTCACTGGGAGCAGTTGAAGCACAACTGATAATCATGAGCACTTCACAGGAACAACCATATAATATGTTATATTTCCAGATGCTGACAGAATTTCTGACGTCACATCAGCAGGCAGTAGTTTCATTGTAATCCTGTTTTAATGAATGCTAACTTTTAGCTGTGTTTATATTTGGGACCATCCTGTAAGTGAGAATTTGACTTCTCGGTGAAGAGAGTGATTTTCTACAACTTTTCTTGCACTATATATATATATATATATATATATATAGTGCAAGAAAAGTTGTAGAAAATAAATATATATGTGTGTCTCAAATCACATATGATTTGAGATGGACACACACACACACACACACACACACACTCTTGATTAAACTGTCAGCCATAATCAGCAGGCCTCAAGATGAGGTTCTGAGCTTCATGTGACATAAGCCTGCTTAAGTCACATGAAGTGTAAGTATAGAAGTGTGGTGAGCCCAAATTGCAAATCCGCAGATGTTTCCCATCTTTGCAGATTGAAGATCGGATGCAGATGCAAATTTTTGATCCGCTCAGGACACTAGAGCAGCAGTTCTTGACGGGGAGGGGGGAAGAGCAGGGGAGGTTCAGGGGGTCTGCCCGTGGGGCTGAAGCTCTGAGTCCTGGTGCCCCCCAAGAGAGAGCCAGGGCTCAGAGCTTTAGCTCCGGGAGGGTGGAGGAGGAGTGTTGGGGCTCAGGGCTTCTACCCTGAGTGGCCGTGGCCCCCCAGAAACCGGCTCCTGGCCCCCCAGGGGGCCACGGACACCTGGTTAAGAACTGCTGCTCTATAAGGTGCTGGTGCAGATATGGATCCATCTAAAAGTGTGGATCATGGGTCAGATACAATTTAATTACTGTGGATGCTTATCAGATGGGGATCCAAATTTTTGTATCCACACAGGCCTCATCCAAGAGTGAATCTCAGAAGGCACTTTGAAACTCTGAACCTGACCATGTAGAAAAGGCAAGGTTTTCTTGTCCTGATTATGTGAGTATGCTAGATGAAATCTCTATTCACCCGTCTGAAGAAGAGCAGGCAAGTGAAAAAAAAATTGCACAGGCTCCGGAAAACCACCAGCTGAGCTGGCATACTAGGAGATGTGAATTCTGGCCTTCCCTAGAATGAATGTGGGGATTTTTAAATATAAACTTTTAGAGGGGTGTTTACTGAAGTTGTGAAATGGGTTTTACAGCAATGTGGAAGGAAGCAGGATTTTTTTGGAAAAACCTTGTATCTTTTGGAATTAGAATGAAGTCCAGTCAGGAACTTTTTAATAGATGTAAAGAGAGTGAATGATTGATTGCTAATGTCTCTTAATTTAGAAACAAAGAGGTCCTGTCTACATCAATCTGAGAACCAAACATCATAAAAAATAAATACAACACGTAACGAGTAAAAAGAGGTCTACAGCTAAATATAATTCTTAACTTTTCCAGATCATCAGAGGGAATTATCTGATGTGAATGTAGAACAATTCATAGAAGACCCATTAAAAAGATACTCCTATAAAAAGATACTCCCCCTTTATTTTTACTTTTGAAAAGAAAATCATGCTAACAATGATAAAATATAAAGCCAAGATCAAAAATATTTATCGTACATAAATCTCATCAGATTTTATAAAGATCTTATAAACACACAAGGAAAAAGTTGAATTTGTGCAAAACTAGAAAAGATTTTAAGCAGGGTGGATTTGATTTAAATCAAATTGATTTAAATCACTAGTCAGGAAGACTTGATTTAATCATGGATTTCTACATAAAAGTGCTTTGTTGTTGGTTGTTATAACCTTAATACATATTCTTCACAACTCAGAGATAGAGGTAGGTTTCATTTTTAGAAGGTACACACTATACATTTTTAAAGTGATTTATTTTGAAAACTCTTCAGATTAGTTTTACAGCTATATCAGAAAATGAATGATAGGTTATTTCATTTACCAAAGGTAATTGAAGCAGATATTTATGAAGTCATTAGGAGGTGAACTGTCTCCAGTTCAACAGGTTAATCATTAATATTTGGAGGATTTTCTTGCAATGCTGTATTAGGAGGAGTAGATCACCAGACAAACATTTAAATGGTTTTATTTAACTAAAACAACGTTATGTATTCTGGATTTTTTTCTTCAACAGCAAGCATATAATATTTTAACAAAACAAGCATATGAATTTTTGAATTTGGTTAAACATTAAAGTTTTTTAAAATCAGGTTTGTTTTTGTTAAAATTGTTTAACTAAAATAGTTAAATGAAATATTTAAAAAAAACAAAAATTAAATCGACTATGTCAGCCAGGTCAACATGAGAAACTTAAAATATTGGCTTCTGCAGCTAACTCTGTCGTCTTCACCTTCATTTTCCTGTTTGTTCATAATCTGGAAAAGAAAAACAAGCTTTCCTGCTTTTTCAGGTCCGAAACGATTTCTCAATTTGGAATGAATTAGTCCAAGGAAAAAAATATCCTTTCTACACTGGCAGAAGAAGCTACTGCTGTTAAAACTGAGATTATCGCTTCAACAGTCTCTGAATCCAAGTGCTTAAGTGACTTGTACCAGTTCACTGGTGTGACTTTCTTTAAAACATCATCAGCAAACATATATTTCTTGAATGGTTCTTATTCCCAAACTGGGTCTCTTTTACGGCCTGCTGCCATTATAGGTTTTCCCTTCTAGTGAGAGAATGGTACGGTAGATCTCAAATCAATGAAGGCTACACTCAGAAAGATCTCAAGACATCCGGAATATTCTGCTTAAACAGTTTCACGTTTGTTTCTACTGCCTGTCCCTCCCTTCTTACATTTATCTCCAGACTTCTCCTTGTCCAGATCTGTTCGGCCCCTAACAATCTTCTATTTATTGAACTTCTTGAAACTTTGCACTTTTACAGAGAGGTAAGGGATTGGCTCTGCGTACACAAATTTGCAGAGGGACAATAGGGTTGAGATCTGTTATTTCTCACCTCTATATATTTATTTATTTTAAAACATTTTTGCTGTTCACAAGCATGTTATCTCTGGACACACAAATCCACAGTTTGAAAACTGCAAAACTAAGCATCTCTGATGGTGTCTTCTAGGCTGAGCACTGAGTCCCATTGGGTAGATAGAAAGATTAACATAAATAATCTATACAGAAGTCCCTGGAACCCCATAAGATTGGGTCCCTAATCCGTGAACTATTGGAACTCATTTACAAAACTTTTCTTAAACATTACATGAATATATTACCTTATACTATAGAATTAGAATTTATAATCCCTATTCCATGATGAGATACATTATAACTCAAAGATATCTTAATTAAAGCTATCTGTAGATAGTTTTTCCCCTCAAAAAGCATTTTGTCAAAATAATCCGATTTAAATAAAACAATCCAATATTTTTGATTTAAAAAAAAAAATCATGGGATTTTTATCCACCCTGATTTTAAGCCTGTATATTACCAAGCATACAACAGTGAATTCAAGGGCAATTATTCATACATTTTTACAATGAAATACATTGATATCAAAGCCAGTCTCAAAAATCAGATAACTATTATTCAAATATCTCTGTTTTAGAAACTGAGTGTCTATGTTCAGAAAGATATTGGATTACAAATCTGGGGGACCAAAAGGCCTTCCCATCTAATCACTGATACATTTGTATTGTATGGTATTATCTACAGAGTAACCAGTTGTAGGAAAAAGTATGGGTTTGTTCAGAAAATATTTGATACCACAGAAAAGTAAGTAATTAAAACCCCATATTGACTACCGCATCATGAGGAAAAAAAGCATTTAGATACCAAAATGATGGGCACTTTATACATATAATAACAGAAAGGAGTAAGGTTGGGGAAAGCAAATGAGAGAAATATTTACAAATAAAAGAACAAAAAAAAAATTGCAAGTGACGGAGATTTCTTAGTGATAGGCTAGGAAAGATGCTAAAGATAGTGCTTGCTGTTTAGCACACCACAAGTGTGTCAATCAGATCTCATGAGATTGGTTGGAATGATGGTCAGAGCTTTGGAAGGCATACACTGAGCAAGATTATATATGTGAGCAAACTGCAGCAACTAACTCCAGAAAGCTTGGAGAATCAGTCTAAAACCCCGAAGTACCAGTAAAATGCATTAAACAAAGAATTGTTGAAAAGCTCTGCACAAAACAGAAGGCAGCTAGTTATTCTATCCATAAAAATGTGTTTAATCCATAGGTAGCCATCATTTAAAATTATATGGTATTCTATTGTGCTGTCCGCTAGTGTTTCAATGCTTTTAGTTTGTCAACATAATTTACTGTCCTCAGGATTTTCTGTGTTGGCAATAGCAATCTCTCTAGCCTGAAACCTGGCATTCAAAGTCTTATCATAGAAGACAATGATTGTTATTGAATTTGAAGAAAATTGATTTGCTAGCTCTTAAATTGCTACATTGTAAAAATGAAACAAAATTAGCCTATTTAGATCTCTCTCTCTTTTTTTTTTTTTTTTAAGGTTCCATAGATTAAGGACCAGTTTGGTTTTTTTATAATAAAACGATTTAGTCTGTTGGTTCATAATATAGCTACGTCCAATAGAGCTTTTATATTCTGTCTAATCAATAGTCTACTTTTCATTCAATGTGTAAAGGCAGACTTACATGAGTTACTACGTTGAATTGCTATGGGACAACTAAACATAAGTCAGTGTTATAAATTAATGTTTTTGCTACAGTCAATTGTTAAAAACACATTAAACAGTTCTTAAATAATTGCTGACAAAATAGACTATTGATAATTTATTTATTTGTTGGAGCTTTAACGAGATTTTTCTATCTAAAAGCCTCTGCTATTGGACTTAATCTAATTGTATTTTTTGGGACTCTGTTGGTAAAGTATTGGGTGGGGGGATGACTTAGGATACACAATGTTTACCACCATCAGGGTGTATGATTGCAGCCTTGTCCTGTTGACTAGCAGTAATCACAGCCAGTCTGTGCTACTTGGATAATACTTATATGGCCACATATCGGCTGTTCATTCCAGTAGTACCTAGGGGCCTCAACCAGCTGAGGACTCTGTATTGCTAGAAATAGAATAAAAGGCAGCGTTGCCCCATAGAGCTTATAATGGACAACAAAGAGGTGAAATAGGCAGGATAGGAGCACAAACTGGCAACCCACAAAAGCACTTCTTGTTCGAGTGCTTGTTCATGTCAATTCCAAGTTGGGGTGGGTGTGTGTGTGCGCTTGTGTGCGCGCGTGCCGTGTGCACAGTCGTTGGAAGGTTGTTCCCCTAGTGGCACCCATCGGGTCGGTTGTGGAGCCCCCTGAAGTCCCGCCTTCATGGCGGTGAAGATAGGTCCCTGCCGACCCGCCGCCTCTTCAGTTCCTTTTTACCGCCAGTGACGGTCATTGGAGCAGCTCTTCTCTTGCTATGACAAACAATCCCCAACTGGACTCTTTCTGGTTATATCTGTAAATAGTTTAAAACTTAGTATTAGTTCAAGTAGTTCTTAGTTAGATAAGTTGCAATTGGGGGTTCTCCCCCCACACGTTTCCCTTCACGGGGACCGGGGAATGTCTCAGTCTCAAGGGTTAAAGCCATGTGGGTCCTGTCTGAAGCATATGCCAAAGGGAGACCACACAACTCCTGTTTCAAGTGTTTGAGGGAAGCCCGTCAGACTGAAGTGCAAAATCTGTAGAGGCTTCTGCCCAAGGACTAAGAAGAAGAGGGACTTTAGACTGCAACTATTCCTCATGGAGTCAGCCCTTTGTCCCCAGCCTGCACTAGCGGCATCTGACCCCAAGCCCAGCACTTTGGTGCGGTGCGCGCTGGCCTCAGCAAGAGAGGCTGCGGTGCCGAGAAAGGACTCTAGCTCCAGGGACCTTCGGCACCGCCAGTCCCCAGCACCAAAGACCTCCTATTGTGCGAGTGCCCGGCACTGTTCCCATTCGCTGGTGCCACACAAAAGAAAGAAGACTGACGGAGGTCGCTCTCCCACTAAAGCAGTGGAATGAGGATGCACCAGTGGAGTGCATCTTGTGCCAGGAAACCCTGTTCTGGCTCCAGCTCAGCCAGTACCGTTGACTCTGGCCTCACAGGGAGGTACGTTGAGTCTGGTTCTAGTAGACTTCCTGTTGCAGGAGTCTCGGGAGGAAGAGTTAGACCTTCCCTCTGCACCGGACACCTTTGTGGCGGCTAGGGACCTCTAGGAGCAAGCTGGCGATGATGTGGCACTGCTCGCCCTCACGTTAGCTCCGCTCCCTGGCACCATCTCGCTCTGCGCCACCCTGGTGGCAAGGATCGGACTCCTCGTCAGATTTGGAGGCTCAGGGCACTGCTCCAGACAACAGGAAGGGCAGCCATTGCCTATGATGTCATGGCCACCACAGTGTCAGGCACTAGCCCAATGGCCCTTATGGACCCCATGGGCCTGCCACCAACCCCAAGGGTCCAGATCCTTGTCAGTGTTTTTGGAGGCATGTGTCCCTCCATCATCAACATCTGCAGCCTGGTAACCTCCGCGGGGACAAGAGATGGGCACGGAGGCCAGCACTGAGACCGCACTGGGTTGGTACTGAGGTGGGCCTGGGCCCAAAGACCAGCACCGCTCCTGGCACCATTCAGGGTTTTTCGGCACAGGGGGATCCCTGCGAGCCAGAGGGGCAGGAAGACCCTCATCCTCCTCTGAAGTGGTGGCAGGCACATCTACCATGCTGCCGGCCATGAACAACAGAGCCCATCAGGAGTTGATCAGACGGGTCACTCAGAATTTGGGCATGCAGGCAGAGGAGGTGTTGAAGGAGACTGACCCCATGGTTGACATTTTGGTGCCTGAAGGTCCCTCGAGGGTGGCTTTGCCCCTCATTAAGACCATCCACAACACTACTAAAGCACTGTGGCAAACACCCGCCACTCTTTCGCCCCCCATGGCAAAAGGGGTGGAAAGGAAGTATTTTGTGCCTTCCAAAGTGTATGAGTACCTGTTCGCTCACCCTCAGATAGGCACTCTGGTGGTGGAGGCTGCTGACTAAAAGGAAAGGCAGGGACAACCGGGATCAACATCTAAATCCAAGGGGGCAGAGAAGCTGGACCTCTTTGGTAGGAAGCTATATTCTGTGAGGGGCTCCAGCTTTAAATTGCCAAACAGCAGGCTGTCCATAGCCACTATAGTTTTAATTCTTGGAACACATCCAGATTTCAAGAGCTACTTCCATCAGACTCCCACTTGGAGTTTGCTGCAGTCCTGAAGGAATCAGGGTTGTTGTGAGGACCTCCTTACCAGGTGTCCTTGGATTCAGCGGACTCAGCAACCAATACAATGGCAACAGCCATAGCCATAAGAAGGAGCTCATGGCTTCAGGTGTCAGGAATCCTGCAGACCATTCAGGACTTGCCTTTTGACTGCAAAGGACTCTTTTCAGAGCAAACAGACACTAAGCTCCACAGCCTAAAGGACTCAAGGGCAACTCTGAATTCCCTGGGGCTTCATATACCAGCCACCCAAAGAAAGCATTTTAAACTGCAGCCTGCTCCCTGATTGTACCCAGCTTCTCCTAGGCAGGACTATAGCAGGAAGCAGGAGTAACAGACAGAGACCTTCTCAGTCCTCCTCTAACCAGGGCCAGGGTTTAGCAAAGCAGCCCCTAGCCTCCAAGCCAAACTTTTCAAGGTGTGCCTGGGGTCGACGCACCAGTTCAGATCCCGGATCCTTCCCCTCCCTTTGTGAATCATCTATCTCATTTCTACCATGCCTAGGCACAAATCACCTCAGATCAATGGGTCTTGAGCATGGTAGAATTGGGATATTCTTTCCAATTCTGTTCCTCCCACCTTCCCACCCTCATTCCCCGTCCCTCTTCAGGGACCCTTCTCAGAGACTCAGAGACTTTAAGGTCAGAAGGGTCCATTGTGATAGTCTTGTTCTCATGAGCAACTTCTCATGCAGGAGGTGCAAATGCTCCTACAACTCAGGGAGGAAGAGGAGGACCCTTTAGAATTTGGGGCAGAGGGTTCTATTCCCAATATTTCCTAATCCCGAAGCCCAAAGGTGGGCTCAGACCTGTTCTAGATCTGCGAAACCTCAACAAATTCATAAAGATGATACAGTTCTTCATGGTCTCCCTGGCTTCCAATATCACCTCCCTGGATCCGGGGGACTGATACACCACCCTTGACTTGAAGGATGCGTATTTTCACATGTCCATAGTCCCGTCCCACAGACGGTTCCTCCACTTCGTGGTTGTCAACACCCACTATCAGTTTATGGTTCTTACCCTTCGGGCTTGGGTGTTCACCAAGTGGATGTCAGTCGTGGCAGCCTTCCTGCGGAAACAGCAGGTGCAAGTATTCCCGTATCTCGATGACTGGCTAATCAAAGGCCACTCCAGAACCTCATACTGAATGTAGCAAAGTTGACCTAACTCAGAGAATAGAGTGCATCAGAGCTCTCCTGGACTCTGCTCAAGCCAGGGCATTCCTTCCAGAAACTTGCTTTCTCAAGATGGGCACCATCATAGAGGACCTCAGGTGATACCCTGCCACTACAGCATGAAATTGCCTGAAGCTACTTGGCCATACCGCCGCTTGTACATATGTAGTACAGCATGCCAGGCTGCAGCGCTCTCCTCTTCAGGCTTGGCTAGCCTCTGTATACAGGGTGAATCGAAATCGCCTAGACTAATTTATCACACTTACTCCCCCAGTTATCGAGTTCCTCAGGTGATGGCTCAACCCGCAAGCGGTGTGTGCAGGAGTGCCCTTCTCCGGGCCCCAACCCTCACTGTCTCTAGTAATAGATGAATGAAGCCATTCTGAAAATCAACACAACTATTCATTGCAATTGCGGAGAATATGAAGGGACTCCCAGTCTTGTCCCAAAGGATCTCTTCTTCGATCACACCCTGTATCCAGGCATGCTATGACTTGGCAAAGATACCTGCCCCCAGCACTGACAGCACACTCTACAGGGGTGCAGGCATCCTCAGCAGTGTTCCTGGCACAAGCTCCTATCCAAGACATCTGGAGGGCAGTGCTGTGGTCGTCGATCCACACCTTTTACATCGCACTGCGCCATTACACAGCAGGCCAGAGATGATGCATTTTTCGGCAGAGCAATGCTACAATCAGCGATTCCCTGAACTCTGACCCCACCTCCAGGGAATTGCTTGGGAGTCACCTACTTGGAATCAACATGAGCAAGCACTCGAAGAATTAAAAACGGTTACCTACCTCTTGTAACTGTTCTTCGAGATGTGTTGCTCATGTCCATTCCATGACCCATCCGGCTCCCCTCTGTGGGAGTATCCGGCAAGAAGGAACTGAAGAGGCAGCGGGTTGGCAGGGACCTATATACACCGCCATAAAGGTGTGATTCCAGGGGGCTCTACAGCTGACCTGACATGTACCGCTAGGGAAAAACTTTCCGATGGCAGACTGTGCACGTGGCTCCTGCACACCTACTTGGAATGGACGTGAGCAGCACATATCGAAGAACAGCTATGAGAGGTAGGTAACCGTTTTTCATTTTCCCCCAGAAGGCACGTCCACTCACTAACAATGAAAAGTGTTATCTCTACTCTTTGCTTGGGTTTAGCTTTGGGAGGCATTTCATTTGGGAGGCATTTGCTCAAAAAGCGATGTTTAGCTTTGCGAGGCATTTCACAAATGGCAGCCTTCGAGCACATGCTTCTGCTCAGCTACATGACTATGAACAGAAGGGTAGCACTGGTCATTTTTTACTTGGTGTTTGCTGTTTGAGGAGCTGAATACATTTCTATATATATAATGAATCACATTTTCAGCTGGTCTCAGTCACATCCTTCAGTTTTGTGCTTTCAGAAATGGGCATGGTTGTGTTTACCATGTAGTAAAAGTTTCACATGCAACAATTTTTGTGCAAGAACAGGAATTTTTTGTCCTTTCTCCTCTATCTTCTTGTTTAAATGCCTGTTTGAATGTACAAAATGGTTGCACACTCTTATCTGTAGTATTAAAACAGGGGACCATTGCTGAAAAATGTGGCTCGTTATATTTCTCCTTGCCACAGTGACCATACAACGCTGCACATGCTGGCCCAAAGTGTGAAATAGCAGTCCAGAGAAACAAATTTTGGTCTCCTATATGCTAGTGCTGCTGCCAAATCACCAAAATCTTTAAGAAACCAAGAAGTATTTATTTTTTTAATGTTACGTTTGTAAATGAGGACAATCTCAGAGTGCCTCTTTGTAAATCAAGAGACATTTGTGGTATTTCACATCCTTCTCATGTTTAGAGAAACCAGCAAGACTTTTAAGAGTTGTTTTGGCCTGGTAACCATGACAAAGGAAGGTGAATTCTTCATTTTTTAGGCTGCCATCCATGAGTAATCTCCTTTGCTCCAGTGTGATCACTTGTGGAACATGTTCCTACTTAATTTAAATAAAAGTGTCAGACTCTGGCTGCAGATGTACAAAGTATTTAATACTGATAATATCCAAATTAAAGTGACCTAAATACAAGATGTATCCTTTCATTTGAGCAGTGCAAAAACTGAGCCTTCATTATGTCCTTGACCTGGCTGTGTGTTTGGGCTTTTTCTTCAAGCAGACAAACTGCCAGAGCATAATGGACGGTAAGCATTTTTCACTTATGTCAGATATGTTTTTACTTACTTTGAGATTCTGCCAAACTTCGTATCTATTCATTTGTGAAACCATGTTTGGATTTCTGTGTTCCAGCTCCTACTGGGCTACCTCTGTTGTTGCGGGATGTTTGTTAGATAGGCTTTCTTTTCATTTAATAGATTTTTAAACTGTGCAATTATAGTTGGTATTGATAGCAGCAATGTTTAAGTTGTCTGACGCTTTCCGTTATAGCCCTTCATTTTTAAGTTGCTTATAACTGACAAAATTTAACCTCGTGGGCTGAAAATTCTCATCTGGGTCTTTGCCTCAGGCAGAATTTGTTTCAAATGATTGAGAAAAAATGGTTCAGCCATTTTCAAGAATGAAATTAATGTTGGGGGAGGTGGAAATGCTGTTTTGTCAATTTTGAAAAAGTCTCCCCTCTGCCCTGCCCCCCCCCCCTTTTTTTTTTGGATCTGATACCATAGTGGTTTGGAAAAGAAAGCTGAAATTTTTCAACACCGCCCTGTGTTCAGATTTGGTCAAGATATAAGCCTCAGGAAATTACCATTTTCACATTCACAGTATGGTTTGCACAGCTGTTAGCAAACTCTCTTAGTACCATGAGCTCAACTGTATAAGCCTTAGAGAGGGAGAGAGGAAAATTACTTATACATTTGAGAAACTTCTAAAAATTACCATTAAAATAATCACTTCAAGTTCTGATAGCTTGAGATCTTCCAGGACTAAGAAGCAAGTGCTGCGTGTCCCCCTAGAAAGCTGAGACTTTCCAGTGGCATAAAACTCCTATTCCTAACCCTAACTGAGTATTGTCCATGCTGCCCCTCAGGTCAGTGTATTTTTGTATGATATTTAAACTGAGAAGTGTCTTTGTCAGTTGGTTGGACTTATTCCTGGAGGTTTCATCACATGACATAGTCTTTAATTTAACAATTAATCTTTAATTCTTGGAGACTCCAGCACAATCCTGGAGGGTTGGCAACCTTACTTGTCAGGACTCTCATAACTTTCTTACTAGGAAAGTGTGGGTGGAGAGGGGGGAGGAGAGGCGTTCTTACAGGCTCCACGAATGACACTGAAAGCAGCCATCGCAACAGAAGTTGTTCAGTGTATATCTGATGCCCTCAGGACATGAGAGAGAGAGAAATAGACATGGTGTGCGTCTCAAAGGCCACTGTGTGGGTTATTCCAGTTTGAAAAGGGATTAGCACTAGATGTCTGTGCTGTCCAAAGTTTGTAATTGAAGGTGACTGTTGAGAATAATTCCTTGTCAGACCTGGATTGTAGCAATGTAGTAAGTGGAGGGAATGTCATTTGTCATCGTCTGAGACTTGAAGGCAAGAAACACATTGAGAGCAGATACTGAAAAGCGCTAGCAGTGTCGAACATCAAATTCAGTTGCAGGACCTTCCAGCGGGAGCTTCTATAGAATAGAGCATAAATAGCCAACAAAAATCTGTGCAGGCTCTTGTGGTAAGAAATTAAAATGTTTGTAAGAGATATTAATTCACTGAAGATGAAATAAAACAAGTATTGTGAACAGAGTACAAGCATAAAGAAGGTTTTTGCAAAGCTGTTTGACCTCATTCTGATGATTTACTTTTTGGTTACATTTCAGTTACTTTTTGTTAAAAAGCAGTACAAATGATTTTTTTCATAGTTGAGAGTGAAATATACAAAATATAAGGAATACAGAGTTGAGACAGTATTATGTGTTATGGTAGGTACTAGGGCTGTCAAGTGATTAAAAAATTAATTACGCGATTAATTGCAGTGTTAAACAATAATAGAATACTATTTATTTAAATATTTTTGGATGTTTTCTACATTTTTAAATGTACTGATTTCAATTACAACACAACACAGAGTGCTCACTTTATATTTATTTTTTATTACAAATATTTGTGCTGTAAAAAAAACCAAAAAAACCCAATATTTTTCAATTCACCTCATACAAGTATTCTAGTGCAATCTCTTTATCATGAAAGTTGAATATACAAATGTAGAATTATGTACAAAAGATAACTGCATTCAAAAATAAAACAATATAATGTAATAAAACAATATAACGTTTAGAGCCTACAAGTCCACTCAGTCCTACTTCTTGTTCAGCCAGTCACTCAGACAAACAAGTTTGTTTACATTTGCGGGAGATAATGCTGTCCGCTTCTTGTTTACATTGTCACCTGAAAGCAAGAACAGGTGTTCTCATGTCGTTGTAGCTGGCACAAGATATTTATGTGCTAGATGCGCCAAAGATTCATATGTCCCGTCATGCTTCAACCATCATTCCAAAGGACATATGTCCATGCTGATGGTGGGTTCTGCTCGATAACGATCCAAAGCAGTGCAGACCGACGCATGTTCACTTTCATCATCTGAGTTCGATGCTACCAGCAGAAGGTTGATTTTCTTTTTTTGGTGGTTCGGGTTCTGTGTTGCTCTTTTAGGACTTCTGAAAGCATGCTCCACACCTCGTCCTTCTCAGATTTTGGAAGGCACTTCAGATTCTTAAACCTTGGGTTGAGTGCTGCATCTGTCTTTAGAAATCTCACATTGGTACCTTCTTTGTGTTTTGTGAAATCTGCAGTGAAAGTGTTCTTCAAGTGGACATGTGCTGGGTCATCATCCGAGATTGCCATAACATGAAATATATAGCAGAATGCGGGTAAAACAGAGCAGGAGAGGTACTAATTCCCCCCCCCCCCCAGTCAAACTTTAATTAACGAATTATTTTTTTTTTGAAAGTCTTCAGCATGGAAGTATGTCCTTTGGAATGGTGGCCGAAGCATGAAAGTGCATACGATTGTTTAGCATATCTGGCATGTAAATACCTTGTAATGCCAGCTACAAAAGTGCAATGCGAGCGCCTGTTCTCACGTTCAGGTGACATTGTAAATAAGAAGCCAGCAGCATTATCTCCCGTAGATGTAAACAATTTTGTTTGTCTTAGGGATTGGCTGAACAAGAGGTAGAGCTGAGTGGACTTGTAGGCTCTAATGTTTAACATTGGTTTTTTGAGTGCAGTTATGTAACAAAAAAAAATCTACATTTGTAAGTTGCACTTTCGCAATAAAGAGATTGCATTTTGGAACTTGTATGAGGAGAATTGAAAAATACTATTTCCTTTGTTTATCATTTTTACAGTGCAAGTATTTGTAATAAAAATAATATAAAGAGAGCACTATATACTTTGTATTCTGTTGTAATTGAAAACAATGTATTTGAAAATGTAGAAAAACATCCAAAATATTTAATAAATTTCAATTGGTATTCTATTGTTTAGCAGTGTGAGTAAAACTGCGAATAATCACAATTTTTTAAAGTTACTCATGTGAGTTAACTGCGATTAATCGACAGCCCTAGTAAGTACATATATTTTCTTCTACAAGTTATATCAATAATTTTTTTAACCAGTTCATCCCATTTGGGTTATCTTCCCTCATATAGTTCAATTGTTAACCAAAATCTTATTTACATTTTAGACAAATTTGTTAGTTTATAAAATAATTTATAAAGTAAATATAGAATTCAATTCAACTGTTTAAGCATAATAAGACTTACTGTGGAAACTTCTTTCCATTTTGCTAAATAAGATTAAAAGAAAATAAGAAAGAGGGGTGACTTGATCAGTGTCTAAATATCTTCATGGGCAGAAATATCTGATCCCAGTGGACTCTTTAACATATTGGAGAAAGATGTAACAAGAATCAATGGCAGAGAGGTAAAGCCAGACAAATTCAAATAAGAAATATGGCACACATTTTTAACAGCGAGGGTGATTAATCATTAGAACAAACTTCCAAGGGATGTGTTAAACACAAGATGTTGGGTCAGTTCACAGAGATAACTGGGTGAAATTCTATGGCCTGTGTTATGTAGGAAGTGTCATTAAATGATCTAATGGTCTCTTACCTTAAAATCTATGAGAATATAAACTGCTCTGACAGCATTCCTTTAAGCAACACATTATGGATTTTGAATTTACATTTGGTTTGGCATTTAAGGGAATAAAATCATAGGAGCAATGACCCATTTTTTTGTGATGCTGATGAACATAAGATCCAGTGTGTAAATACAGCTATTTAGTAATAATATTAAGACAGTTGTGCAGGGAAAGCCCCTGGTGGGCCGGGCCGGTTTGTTTACCTGCCGCGTCCTCAGGTTCGGCCGATCGCGGCTCCCAGTGGCCGCGATTCACTGCTCCAGGCTAATGGGAGCTGCTGGAAGCGGCGGCCAGTACGTCCCTCGGCCTGTGCTGCTTCCAGCAGCTCCCTTTGGCCTGGAGCAGCGAACCGGGGCCACTGGGAGCAGCAATCGGCCGAACCTGCGGATGAGGCAGGTAAACAAACTGGCCCGGCCCACCGGGGGCTTTCCCTGCACAAGTGGTGGAGCAAGTTTGGGAACCACTGTATTAAGATATTAACTTATTATTTACATTCTCTCTATCCGAAGATAACAGTGACTCTGGGCAAGTGACTCTGGAGGCTGGCTCTCTGTGACAGCAAGATACTTAAAAAAGAACTCTGGAAACTTGAAAGTTAGAACAGTTCTTAAAAAAAAAATTATTTTGATTGTCTCTCAACCACATTTTCATTTTTTTCCAGTGTTTCTCTCCCTTGCTGCTGTGTGAAAGGCTCTCACAGTCAGTTTAATCTGTTTCAGGGTCCTGTCCTGCTCTCAGTAAAGTAAAAGGCAAAATGCCCATTCAATTCATTTGTAGTGATCAGACCCTAAGTGAGCTGACACAGACAATGCTGTCAAGTATGCTGTGTAAGTAAACTAGGGAGCGTTGGGACAAATGAGGGAATTTTACTCTCATCCCTTTTGCTTGGATGTTTCTGTTCTTGGGTCTTACTGCTTAGTAGAGAAGAAGGTAAAGATAGAAGTTTGTTAATCATGTCCCTTTACCCATTCTCTGAATCAGTTATATGGAGGATTTTCTATTCCTTGGAACACCTATTAAATCCTAAAAGCAAATTTGAGTAATGGTTTAATATCACAGTAGTTTGTAGCTGCATGAAATATATCAGTTGTATCTCATTCCTTTTTTATGAGGTTATCAAACATCTCTCTATTCAAACAGCTCAATTTTCACTTGTACACTTCTACATAAACAAATAATTTTAAAGTATCAACTCATCCATATGCAACTATGGTTATTGCTAATATTAAATCGACTCTTCAAATAAAATATCTCTCAGAACTAATTGCCATATTTCATTTTAAAACTCTTCAGTAGGTAAAGCAACCTTCCTGTTAATCAGTGGTTGCTCATTACTTTTGGGTAGGTTACACTGGAGTTAACATTTTGATAAAATGTTTTCTGACATTTGAACTTGATGGGAAATATTCCAGGGAAACAATTTAGACATGCTTTCACTGGATTATTCTCTTGTCAGGATTATGATATTCTACTGTAGCAAATGTACTTTGGAGTAAGTTTTCAGTGAGATCACTGATGCAGTGAAAATTTATTTGTTGGTCCTGGTTTGTTTCTCTTTATAACATAGTCACACCTCAAGCATATTTTGTCACATTTTGTGAAATGTTTTTTCTGGAAGTTAGTGTATCACATTGAGGTAGATCAGACTCGGGTATTCTTGCATTCCTTGTGTTAGAAAAGTGATAATCATTTTAATATTGGAGAAAATGTTACATCTACTGGAGTATTCTA
This sequence comes from Lepidochelys kempii, assembly GCF_965140285.1. Taxonomy (NCBI): domain Eukaryota; kingdom Metazoa; phylum Chordata; order Testudines; family Cheloniidae; genus Lepidochelys; species Lepidochelys kempii. The sequence goes on along the minus strand of NC_136382.1, from coordinate 175,500,421 downwards.
AGGAAAAAAGTAAATTTAAAGGGACATTGTCAGATTGAATGTTTGAAACTGACTAACTTCAATGAGCAGATAGTATACCCTTTTAATATGTCTTGAGTTTGAAAGATTTATTTTTTAAAAGACATGCTTAATAAGGATGCTTTTTTTTCTTTTCTATGGTGTTTAGAAATTAATTTTGAACAGGTCCACAGATAACATTTCTAAAAATTTTCTGATCCACTTCACTGTGCCCTTCTCTTTACCTCTCTCTGTATGTATGTGTTGCTGCCTTTTCAGTCTTCGCAGCTATTACTGCTAATACCTTTTTGCAGGTCCTGGAGAAGGGTATGCATCAGACAGGAAGTATAGATGACTATCAACAGCAAAATGGGGGGAAGATAAGAGTCTTTGATACAGTAATTATTTAGGGGTTACTTGTGGCAATAGGAAGTACAACTTTTCTGATGGTGAGAGGATTTCAAATATCATGCCTCTTTAACTGATCAATAGGAAGAGGATAGGATGATTACACTTTAATTCTCAGTAGCTGAAGTTTTAAAGCCTTTGCTATTAAGAGTTTCTTGTAACTTTTAACAAATAAAATATGTAGTAAATGTATATGTATGTTGTAATAATTCATTAAAAAGATTTTAATTTCTGATTCAAAGTAGACAATAAAATGTTAATTATGATTGCTTTTCAGTCCACCTCTAACACTTGGAAAGCACTAGGAAAAAGCTAATCTACCATTTACTTAGGGCTTTTCTACACTTACAACACTTCAATGCTAAGTGAAGATGCTACTATGCTGATGGGAGAGCTTCTGGTGCCACTGAGAGGCACTAGCTATGTCAGTGGGAGAAGCCCACCCCACACCCCGAGTGATGCAATTATACTGACATAAGTTTGTAGTGTAGATCAGGGCTAAGTGTTAGGTCTAAAATATTAAATATTTGCACTCATTACAAAGAAGATGCTTTAATTTTTAAAACAGATCTCCTGTTTAAGATCTCATAGCAGTAATAGAATATATAAAGGGAGTGTAAGATTGCATCTGCTATACATTTGAAAAGCACATTTGTTAATCAGTTTCTACTGTATCTGCCTGTCAAGACGCAAGTTTGGGATTCCTTGTTTACTTGCAACAGTTGATACCACCAAATCCTGTAAGCCAGGAGAGTTTTCCATGATGGGGATGTTATCAGCAATAGTAGAAGAAATGCAGAAGTATGGATCTGTGAAACTTGCTGGTTTCGTTTCACAATTTTTAGTGAACCCAAATCAAAGGACTCCATTTTGCAGGTTTTAGTAATTTTAAGCTTCATTTGCAGTTTTCTGGGGCTTGTCTGGCTTCAGGGTTTGATTCAAAAGGTATACACATCCCTAAACAGAGCCTTAGCTCACTAGCTTTCAGGTAATTAGAAAAAAATGATTTTCAAATACTTTGTATGTAAAATGTGCGTGTATTATTAGAACCAGATTCTCCTCTCACGTGTACCAGAATAATTCAAGAGTACCAATTCTGTTGAAGTATATTGAGAATCAGGCCCTTAATATTGAAACCTTTATATGCATTCTATTAATGATTTGGGATCCAAGCAGTATGGAAAAATATTTTTCAAAGCTTTGAAGTTCACCTGGAAATGTATGGCTCTCTTGGGGGGCATGCTGTATTTTCCATTGATGTTTGCACTCTCATCTAGCCATAGTGGTGGATGGAAGACACCAGGAGCTTTCATGTGCTCTTTACACCTAGTGTTAACACCAGACAGTGTTCGCTCTTACAGTTCCTGAACACCAGAATCAGTTTCCCGGTCCAGTAGAAAGCACTCAACTATACACTTAATTTTAACCAGATGAGTTTTCTAGTGTAGACATCATTGATACTCTTTCTGTACTTATGTCAGAGAGGGGGCCAAGAGAGTCTAATGCCACTGATGGCATGAGGCTCCCTAATGGGGCCATCGGGGTGAGCAAAGGTCATTGGCTTTGCCATACTAGCCAGCAGTACTGAGCTGGTGCTTGGGGGTATAGATGCTGTGCTCTATTAAAGGGTGTCACAGGCTCCTCTCTGGCATGTGCTTCCCTCAAACTACTTGGAGGCAATGCCTGTAGGTTTGTCCTGGGGGAATTCTGAGCCACTATGCATGCACAGAATTTATGTCCCCCGCAGATTTCTATGCTTCCCGCAGAAAAATTACTTTCTGATGGTAAAGCAAAGGGAAGCCACAAGAGCAGTCGTGTGACCCTTCCCAGCAGTATGTTTCAGGTGTCCAGAGCAACCGGCAGACAGGTAAATCACTGGGGGGTAGGAGGCAGGACTGGGGAAGACCTGGATGGTGGCTCCTGCCCTGCGCTGGGCTCGGCTGGTAGTCACAGCTGGGCTGGGGAGGCTGGGACTTCCTCTTCCCATGCATAGCATCCGGAACCAGGTCAGACCCACCCCCAGATTTCTCCCCCGGCTACAGGAAGCTCTGCAAACTCCTCTTCTCACCCTCCCCCCTGCCACTTCCTGCACCCATCGCTCATCAGCTGCAGGGGGAGGGATCCCTGTACAGGGAGCTGCTCCCCCTTCTGCCCAACCCCTGTGCATACAGACCCCCTCATACCCAGACCCTCCCGATGAGCCCCACTCCCACTCCCCCTGCACCTGGACCACCCTGACGAGCCACCCGGATCCCCACCCCACTGAGCCCCAACCAGCTGCACCTGGATCCCCACTGAGCTCCACTCCCCCAGATCTGGACCCCCCACTGAGTGGGTGAGTGGTAGGAGTGGGTGTGTGTCCTGGAACATTTTTTGAAGTGTGGTTGTTTTTTTTTTGTTTTTTTTTGCTTTCCAGTTAAAAATGAGTTATAAACTTCATTCTTTGCGTGGGCTTATTCCTCAGTGAGGGTGCGTGCCTTTGTCATGCTTGAAAAAGACTGGTTCATAGCACTTTGTTTTCATTGCTGCTTTCATTTTAAATAATGGGTAACTCCTTTTAATTGTGAACCAAATGCCTTGAAACACATCAAAGGCATATTTAAAAAAACAAAAGCTATATATGGCTGTGATTAAAAACCTTCACTCACCTTCTGGCTTTGCATCTGCAAATAAATGCTGGTGCATTTTACAACACTTGGAAGCCTATCTACTGTATTTGCAGGCCCCAAAGGGTAATTAGACATCTATGTGCTATAAAACACACTGGCCAATATCTTTCACAAACTGTGGTGTAAAAATTTCTTTTCAAAATCAGGCTGTGTTTTGTATTATCTGAAGACCAAAAACACTTCAATTTTGTAATGGATTTCCTATATTTCTTCATATTTGCATAACTCAAAAATGGCTAACTTACACTTAAAAAACCACCCACATACACACTTAAACAAAGCCTAGGAACTAAGCATAGCTTTATGACCGTAGATTTTACTCCAGAAACATTTTTAAGAGAGTTTATTAAGGGATGAAAATAGGTGTTTAAAATTAAATCTCTTTCAGCCTACGTTTTTGCCAATTGTAGCGATATAATTCAGGGAAAGCCTACAATGTGGATTCCTCGAAATCTTAAGGAACAAATTATTATTTTTTTTAAACTCATTAAATCCAGGCATTTTTACTAGTTAAATCCAGGGGTTTTTTTTAAGAGTTATCTATTTTTTTTCTTCTGGTTGCTTTTTTAGCAAAACTTCTGCAATTTACAAAATTAATTGGTGTCAGATTTTTATTTTTTTTACTGCTGATATTTTTAGAGAAATATTGACTTAATGAAAGTTCACTGTGCATAGATTCTGTTTGTGTGCACTTCTGTGTATAACTCAAAATAAGAATTTATCCTTTGTTTTATATGGTGGGAGGATGAAACAATGGTAGGAGTTAGGTTGCTTGATATGTAGCCCGCTTTTGTATGGAGATGTATTGGATTAAGATCAGCATCTGTTACTGCAGACACCCAGCAGATGTGCATGATATCAGCAAAAAACAATATTTAAAACAATGACAGTGAGGAGCACTAGAGAAGACATGAAAGAAGCCTGGAGGCCTAAAAGTAGAAAAAATTATAATTTAAGAGTAAAGCACCAAATCTGTATCTGTGGCTCTACAGACATGTAAGTAAGTCTCCCTGCATTTAGATGCATTCCTCAGAAAAGTAACTTAAGAAAAAATATATTTAATCCTTAAACTCATCAGTCAGAATTTTGCTTTGAAGGTTGTGGTGATTTGGCTGTTACTTCAGCTTTGTGTACATGTTTGAACTTTAAAATGCAATATTCTAAATTGATGTGAATTTAACTTGAAATTCTGAGCCTGATGCTGCTAATCATTTTGCCATCATACTGAACATTAAACATATATACTGGATTGTTCCCTTTTTTTTGTTTTCATGTAACACCTGGCTCTTGACTTACATCCTGTTAATTTCTCGCTGTTTAGTAAATTATACCCGGCAATTTTCTCTGCTGTAGGTAAAATCTTTTTTATCCCATGATGCTTTATTCTCTTAATTGATTTATGTGCTTCACCTCTGAAAAACACTAGCTGTTGCCTCATCACATCACTTCTTTCCAATAAACAGCAGCAATTCATTTGACAGACAAAATGGGATACATTTTTATGCTGAGCAATATAAACATGGAATATCCACAAGTAGGAGGCTCTAAAAGCCATGTCAGAGTGGTTAGTCTGCCCTCTTCTTCTAATTTTTCTATATTAAATGAAGCCCAGGAAATTTAAACTCCAAACTGAGATTAAGAACAGGGAGCAATATCTGATTATTAGCAAAGATATTGAGGCAGTCACTCAGAAAGGATACCAATGTGTGAATTTAATAAAGTTTCCACACAGGACTATTTGCTTTATTCAGCCTTGATCAGAAGTATTTTGAGTCAGAGGATAAAAGCAGGAGGTGGTTAACCTATGAAATGGAAAAGGAAGAATTTTCCAGATGTATCCTACCTATAAGAGAGGCAAGAGATATCAAGATCAGCACTAGAAAAATTAACCACACCTTTTACCATGTTCTATAAGCTTTTCCTCCTACCCATGACCCAAAGAAGGTTTCCCAGTTTCTCTATAATATCTTCATTCAACTAAAGATCATGGAGAAGCCCTAAACTCTGTGATCTCCTGCAAGAATCCTAAAACTGCTAATAATTTTTAGGTTAATTTCTTTTTAGATTAACTGATTATTTTTGATGTGTTTAGAATATGGATAAGTGCATTTTTTTTTAAAAAAAAGCCCCTCTATAAATAAATATTAAATCTGACCATTAACACACTGCATTCCCCTGGTGCTTGTCTTCTCTTGACCAGAGACTGTCAATATTCTAACTGGTTGGGTAGCTTTTATGATATGGGAATCTAGATGGAATCTTGTTTGGGCCCTGATCCTGAAAATACCTGTGAATGGGTTTCCCTTTGTGGAAAGTCCCAGATTCTCCACAGAAAAAACACTAGAAAGTATCCTCTGGTATTTTATATATTAAATAAGGCAAAAAGATAAGGAGATCTTGCTGGATACCATCAGGAGATCAAATTATTGTAAAAAAGTAGTATAAAGCCTGAATCAGAAAAGCAATGCTGCAGGGCAGTATTTCTTAAGAATCAAGGCTATAGAATCCACACCAAAATCCTTGTTGGGCTCCTTCCAGAATATTTAGCATGAGTGTTAAAGAAAATGACAATTGCTGGAGGTGCAACTCCCCAAGAGGCACGTTGATCCATATGTTGTGGTCTTGTCCAGTTATTGCTGCACTCAGTGGACTAAGTCTTCATGAGAATTAACATGACATTAAGCACCAACCTCTTGTCCAGTATAAGTAGGTACATTTTAGCCACTACATTCATACTATCTGAATTATCCAGCCTCCAAACAAAAACAGTTCCTCAGGGCACCTGTGACAACTAAAAAGCATATTCTTACAGCTTGTCTGGATAAGTTCACTCCCTGTATACAACACTGGTTGAATGCACGGTTGGATCTGACTGAATTTGAGTTCCTCTGTGAAATGCAATTAACAAATTAATTAGCTCTTATTCTAAATAAACAAAGATGGATGTCTTGCACAACATATCAAAATGAAGAGGTTTTTGGGCAGGCTTCTTTTTCTTCCTGAACATATGGAAAGGCCAGCATGGGCTCCATCTACTTTACTTTATGCTGTTTGGGTGCTCAAGGCTCCATCTGGCCCCTCGCTCTAATTCTCTTCTGGACTTTATTATTTTATTTATTTATTTTAATTTTTATTGCTATAGGAACTATATGCATCTTATGCCAGGCAGCAAGGATATAGAGCCCCACGAGAAAATCATGACTAATAATGGCAGTGGAGACTTAGAAAGTTTTAAGTTACCAGTGCAACATATCCAAATGCTATCTGGCATGTGAGTGAAGGATTTCAAACTTGAATCCTTACACGTACCTTTTGCAGGAAGGATGCTATACAGAATACAGGCTCTAATCTGAAAGTCCTTGCTAATGCAAGTAGGCCTATTAAATTTTAAATCGTTACCCTGCTCTTCATGCCCCTAGCAGGCATATTTCTGAGTAGAGAAGGGACAAGGGGACACCAGGGTTGCCTCTGTTCTTGGGTAGGGGAAACTGGGAAGAGTTGACTGCAGCACACAAACTACTTCTTATGGGCAAACTTTTTTTCATTTCTCCTTGAGCTGTTACTGATCATATCAGATGGGAACCACTGGGTATGTTTGCAATAATCCAGTTTTTTTTCTGACTTGTTCATAAATTACGGTTATTTACATGAGTAAGGACTATTCAGTACAGCCGCTCACTTGAGTAAGGGCTGTTTATGCCAGGGAAGATTTGCAGGGGTCGAGCCATACAGTATTGCATGGAAGTGAGTTATGCTGTTGCAAGGCCATTTGTAATGGACAACTCTCTCCAACAGCAATAGTAATAAAAACAGTCAAGTTAACAAAGGTTCCTTTCCTGCTCCTGAACTGTAAGAATATACTTGCCATTTGTCATTCAGGGTTGGCCCAGGATGGTTTGCGGCTAGCTATTTGAGAGAGCAACTCTCTCCCTATGTGTGATACCACTCCAGTTGACATCACCATAGCTGATGGTGCTTGGGCTGGGATCACCCTGGTTTAATTGAGAAAGAGCTGCTGGCAGGACGTGGTTAGTGATAGGTCTTCTGCTCTGAAACTTGCCTCTCTTGTTCTGTTGACTTCTACAAGGCCCATCTTCTGTACCAGGTTTTTGTGAACTGGGAAGAACAGTGATAGGCATATGGATGGGATTCCTTAGTCTGGAAGGGTGTTGATAGAGTCATTAGGTAAATTGATTAACTGAAGGGAAGAATCTAATAATTTTTTGGTTAATTTCTTTTTAGATTAACTGATTATTTTTGATGTGTTTAGAATATGGATAAGTGCATTTTTTTTAAAAAAAGCCCCTCTATAAATAAATATTAAATCTGACCATTAACACACTGCATTCCCCTGGTGCTTGTCTTCTCTTGACCAGAGACTGTCAATATTCTAACTGGTTGGGTAGCTTTTATGATATGGGAATCTAGATGGAATCTTGTTTGGGCCCTGATCCTGAAAATACCTGTGAATGTATTGTTTCCCTTGTCAAACACGAATTGTCCTAGTGAAGTCATTGGGACTATTCAGTTGCACGAAGCTAAGCATGTATGAAGGTTTTGCAGCAGCAGGGCCTTGAATTGTAAAATTAATACAAGGTGTATCAGGCTTTGGAGGTGTCATGTTTTGAAATGGAGTTAACATAAGAACGGCCATACTTGGTCAGACCAAAGGTCCATCAAGCCCAGTTTCCTGTCCTCTGACAGTGGCCAATGGCAGATGCTCCAAAGGGAATGAACAGACAGGTTATCATCAAGTGATCTATACCCTGTCACCCAATCTCAGCTTCTGGCAAACAGAGGCTAGGGACACCATTCCTGCCCATCCTGGCTAATAGCCATTGATGGACCTATCCTCCATGAATCTATCTAGCTCCCTTTTGAACTCCGCTATAGTACTGGCCTTCACAACACCCTCTGGCAAGGAGTTCCAGAGGTTGACAGTACATTTCGTGAAAAAATACTTCCTTGTGTTTGTTTTAAACCTGTTACCTATTAATTTCATTTGGTGGCCCCTTGTTCTTGTATTATGAGAAGGAGTAAATAACACTTCCTTATTTACTTTCTCTATATCACTCATGGTTTTATAGACCTCTATCATATCGCCCTCCCTTAGTCGCCTCTTTTCCAAGCTGAGAAGTCCCAGTCTTATTAATCTCTCCTCATATGGAAGCCGTTCTATACCCCTAATAATTTTTGTTGCCCTTTTCTGAACCTTTTCCAATTCCAGTATATATTTTTTGAGATGGGCGACCACATCTGCACGCAGTATTCAAGGTGTGGGCATACCATGGATTTATATAGAGGCAATATGATATTTTCTGTCTTATTATCTATCCCTTTCTTGATGATTTCCAACATTCTGTTCACTTTTTTGACTGCTGCTGCACATTGAATGGATGATTTCAGAGAACTATTCACAGTGACTCCAAGATCTCTTTCTTTAGTGGTAACAGCTAATTTAGACCCCCTCATTGTATATGTATAGTTAGGATTACGTTTTCCAATGTGCATTACTTTGCATTTATCAACATTAAATTTCATCTGCCATTTTGTTGCCCAGTCACCCAATTTTGTGAGATCCTTTTGTAGCTCTTCGCAGTCTGCCTGGTACTTAACTATCTTGAGTAGTTTTGTATCATCTGCAAATTTTGCCACCTCACTGTTTACCCCTTTTTCCAGATCGTGTATGAATATGCTAAATAGGACTGGGCCCAGTACAGATCCCTGGGAGACACCACTATTTACCTCTCTCCATTCTGAAAACTGACCATTTATTCCTACCCTTTGTTTCCTATCTTTTAACCAGTTACCAATCCATGAGAGAACCTTCCCTCTTACCCCATGAGTTCTTATTTTGTTTAAGAGCCTTTGGTGAGGGACCTTGTCAAAGGCTTTCTGAAAAGCTAAATACATCATATCCACTGGATCTCCTTTGTCCGCATGCTTGTTGACCCCCTCAAAGAATTCTAGTAGATTGGTGAGGCATGATTTCCCTTTACAAAAACCATGTTGACTATTTCCCAACAAATTATGTTCATCTATGTGTCTGACAATTTTGTTCTTTATGATAGTTTCAACCAATTTGTACTGAATTTTTAGGCCTTTATTCATAACATCAACCCTGAGGCCCTTTGAGTATCTCTCTTGCTCTCTTCCAATTAAAATTGCTGAATAATATTAATTGACTATTTAATCAGTAATTTTTTCAGAGCACTTTTAAATGTGTGAATACATGTTCTATTGTGTGAATGTTCATACGTACTGTTTGGAAGGGACATTTTTTTTTTAAGGACCTATTGTGTATTTTAATGGCTAATGCCAAATTAAATTTACAAAGCTGAAGAAGTTAGAAGTTGAAACTTTGCTCTGATTCCATTCTTTACTTACCTTACTTGTTTTGGTAAGGCAGTGTATGATAGTATTAGCCCATGTTACCTTTCCAGTGCCTAGGCAAAATAAGTGGAGGGGATTGAAAGAAAAATGGCTAAAATTCCATCTCTAAAATTCTGCTTTATTACAGTATTTAACTGTGAAAGTAAAAGCCAAATAGATGTATGGCTTTAGTTGGATGATTAACTTGAAGGTAGAGTTTAGATATGAAAGCTCATATTTATATAAGTATTTGCAACAGAGAGAGGTGCTTCAAGTCAAACTGCCTTATGAGCGATGACAGAACCTGTTTTCACAAACTGTCAATAAAAAACAATAAGGGCACATGCAGGTAACTGTCACCTTTAGGCTCGAGAGGTGCCATACTAGGTCTTCGCTTTTCGCTACTGACTTGGGATGTTTATTTCTCCTGGGGTGAATCCATAGCACCAGCTTTGTTCTGATAACAGCATCTGGCACTAGATTGATTTAACAGACTATGAGGTTTGCTCTTTTCAGATATGCACTCGTACAGCAGCTACTGTGTAGCTCTGACATGGCCACACGCTGCTGTTGTTTTTTCTGCCTCCTAGCACCACGTGTGAAGCTAAAACTCTTTGACACCTGCCATTTGGACCCTTTTCGTACTGAAAAATGTCATCGTTTTCAGACAAGATGAAGACAGATATCTGATCGTTCTTCTCTTTACAGGAATGTGCTGAGGGCATGGTTCATAGATGAATGAATAGAGGATTCCAGTGTCATAATTTTACAGTTTGCTACATTAGTTTAGTAAGCTAGAGGTCTTACCTAAATTACGGATTCTTAGCCTTACATCAAAATGGGAAGGAATTAATAATCTTATTTAACTCTAATATTAAGGAATATTTATTTAATCTATTTAATTCTGATGGTAGGAAATAAAAACTTTTCATACAACCTTCTCACTTGTTGTTTTTAGTATTGTGCAAAAAATTCTTGCACTGTTTTTCAAATAGGAATGCTAATTGAAAAAATAAGATGAGAAAATCTGGTACTAGTTACTTTGTTTTGTAAAGTAACCATTGAAAGATTTTATCTAGGAAACTTTCAAATTCCTCAAAATCAGAAGTTTAGCAGAGGTGTGCTATATTCTCCAAACTTTCATGTGTTGTTTTAGGAAAACCTGTTTGCTAATGCAGGTGTCACAAGTGTCACCCATGTTGTTGAAACCCATTCTGTATTAACAAAGAAGAGATCAGGTTGCATATCTCAGAACAAAATTGCTCAAATACTTAAAATATCTTTTTTTATTACATTTAAGTACTTACAGGATGCTCTCAGAATGCAAAATCAACATTTTGGCTTCACTCTCAGGTGCAGGCCAGCAAGAGTCTGAAATGATGTGCTTTTCAAAAAATGTTTTAATGTCATCCTGCCAATTTGGAGGGGAGTGGAGGCACCCTTTTAAGAGAATTATTTCACTAATTGCATTTTGCGGGATGCTAATTTTGCAGTATCTGTATGTCATGCACGCACAGAGGTTTGACTGCAAACCTTTGTAGCTGAACTCCTCCTGACTTTCTTGGTTTCCTCTTAATTTATTGTAAATATTTCAACAACATTAAAGAATGTGAGAAAATTCTTAAATATCTCCAATATTTGAGGTCTGAGTTATTCTAAAAGGTCCCAAGATTAACAAAATAAATAAAATTAGGCATAAATGATATACACCTCAATTTGAAATTCCTTTAAGCGTAATGCTTCCACTCATTCTATATATGCACATCCAAGTGCTGTTGCAGGGCATAGCTTAAAAACCCCTTAACAAGGATGTCAGAAAACTGCAAGACAGACATACTCTCCGACTGAATGTTATTTTTAGATTTGCCACCTCAAGTGATTTGAGGATTTGATCCAAATTCATATTCGGGTTTAACTACCAAATACAGTCCTGGTGTAAACATGCCCCACTCCATTGGCTTCTGGGCCTCCCTATGCTTGGGCTGAATTAGGCTCTAGAAAGACAGGTTGTCTCTCCAGTATGTCACCAGCCTGACCTGGAGTTTAGTTTGGGGGGTGTGTGTATTGCATATAATAGTACATTTATTTTGTTTGCCAGATGTTAACTCTGTTTTCAAGAGGAAATTCAAAAGAAGTTGCCTTTATTTGAAAGGGCATGTTTGTTTCAAAATTAGATGGCTAAATAGTAAAATTTATATTGATTTTGAGTAACTGTGTTTTGAGTAATTCAGTTTTAAATTGTTCATACGACTTAATGCCAGGTGGGTGTTGTGTAGATGTTGTGCTTTCCCCACCTTTCTCAATAACTAATTGTTTATGTGAAAAGAGAGGCTGGCATGTTTTTTTTTTTCTTGCATATTCTGGGCTCAGATAATTTACTTTACTTTATATCTACCATGATGCTTCTGTTTGTAGTGAAAGCTTCCAATTACATGCTGTTTTAGGAGAATTCATAAACATATCAAGCAAGAATTGATCAGCTTTCAAATTCTCTCTATTTTCCTGTTAAAACTTGTTGATAACATTTATCAAGGAATTCACTGAAATCAGTCGTCTCTTCGTAGGCACGCAGAATGAATATATTTTGAAACTGTAACATTCTTTTCTCTAATGCAGCATAATTTTTTTTATTATATTTGTTAATATATTTAGTATATTTGTTAATTAATATTTACAGGGTTTAATATACAGAATGTTCAAAGATGTTGATCGATCTCAAGCTGCAGATTTAAATCTGGATGAAGAAAATATTGGAGTAGCCTGAAAGTGCCTTCTCCTCATAGGGAGGGCTGTTTATTTTCAAGCATTAAAAGGAGTGAGTGAGTGAGCGACAGGGGGTTATTTTAAAACATTTTGCTCTCTGTTTCAAATATGCTTTTAAAATTACAACACAAACTTGAGTGTCTGAAAGCAGTTATCACAAGGGCAGAGGTACATTTAGAAAAACATTAGCAAGTTTAGCGTTCTGAAGAGTAGACAGAGACTTCAGTTCCCAACCCCTAGCCAAAGGAGGTTGAGCATGTCAGATGAAGGTCATATGTCTGTAGTCTCTAGAGCCTGAGAAGGGAGCCTGATGAGTGCATTGTACTGACTGCAGACTCTGCCAGTTAATGGAGTGGCACGTTGACTTTGTCAGGAGATGAAGTGCTTTAGCAGTCTAAGGCAAGCAAGGTCAAGTAAGGAGGGAGGCAGACATTAGATATAGCAGCATGTGCATACACATTCCATTTGTACATGAAGATGATGCAGACCTGAAATTGCTGAAATAATTTTGACTGGAAAATGTAGGTTATGAGGGAGGGACCACTCAGGCATTACTTGTGCACCCAAAGCTTTCTGTAAAGCCAGGAAATGATTTAGATTTGCAAACAATGCAGGGGTAGTCCATTTTGGCCTTAATGATATTTTTACAAAAGGCGAACACTCTGGGCCATATCCTGCTCTGTTACATTAGCAGTAATTCAGACTAATTCCAGTTACTTCACTGGAGTCCCTGCAAGTTTGCATGTTTGTAAAGGAGGCCAGAATCTCGGCTCTTTATGTGCAACACATGAATGCTTTTGCTCTTTAAAAGGAAAATACACACTATCGTTAAACCATTTAAAAAGACTGTTGGAATTTGCAAAACAAAGTGAGGGGTTTGTGAGGGTGACAATATTGATTATTCAGGACCTTCCAGTTAACAAGTTGTAACAATAAGATGAAAGTTTATAGTTGCTTCATTATTGTACAAAACAAAGAATGGGAAAATTGAGTTTTAGAAGTGGCAGTGAATATATATTTGAACTGTGAATTTATTTTACAAAAATAGTATTCGGCCACAGTCTTGCAATTTGGGAAAACTTAGACCTCTGCATCTGAGCAGAGCCCTGTTGACTTCAATGTGTGGGCACATAGGGACAGTCCAGGATTTGTATTTTTCAGGATCATGCCCTTCATTAGCTTGAAAGATTTATTTTTGCAGCTTTTAGAAAGTCTGTCTGAGATCACTCTTTATTAACAATTGTAACATTATACACTGATTAGGTGAGCAAGATAACTTCTGTGACGAAGTGGGAATGTTCTTAATGTTTTCTCTGAATACTGTGTGGATGACTCAGTTTCCCCTATGCAGTTCTTAAGTATCTAGGTGGTGGGATAAGGGTGTATGATTGTTGCAGAGCCCTAGAGGGCAGGTGTGTGCAGGGGTCTGCACAGAAAATGACCAACACCCTGTCTGCTGGCAACTGATGGCCTGGGCCCCTCCTCTGCAAAGGTGCCAACTGAAGGTGTTGGAGAGCAAAGAGATCAGGTGACCTCCTGGCCCGGAAAAGAGACAAAGGCTGGAGGAGGAGCTGGGGGGAGACTGCTGGAGAGAGTTTTTCAGTTTAGAGCTGGCTGGGGAAATGGAGGGAGGGCCAGTTGGGGCTCTGGCCTCTCTGCCCTCCATGGTGAAATGGAGGAGGGCCAGATGGGGCTCTGGCCTCCCTGCTCCCGCCCCCCCCCCCCCCGATGGACCTGACTGAGGGGTCCTGGTCTCTGTACCTACAAGCTCCATTTTAGACAATGTTCCAGTCGTCTAATAAACCTTCTGTTTTACTGGCTGGCTGAGAGTCACGTCTGACTGCGGAATCGGGGTGCAGGACCCTCTGGCTTCCCCAGGAGCCCCACCTGTGTGGACTCGCTGTGGGAAGTTCACGGTGGGGCAGGGGATGCTAAATGCTCCAAGGTCAGATCCAGGAAGGTCGAAACTGGGTAAGCTTCTTGCCCAGGAGATAGTATGCTCACAGAGAGGAGGCTTCCCCAGAGTCCTGACTGGCTTTGTAGGGAGTAGTTCCAGAGCATCACCAGGTGACTCCGTGAAAACTTCCTGCAGTGTGGTATCAGGTGGCTAAAGTATCTTGCAGCAAAGAATAAAAATATTAACATTACTTAAAATCTTTTGCTATAAGGGGAAGAATAGAGAAACCATTAGCCCCAAAATTATGGCAAAAGATACCTAATAATATTAATGTAGCCCTATATGTTATACCCAGAACCCAAGCCAATATATGTACAAATAATCTCAAAATGGTCAGAGTAATTTTTAAGAATTGTTATAGTGGATGGTTCTGTAAAATCAGACTTGTGTTGAAACACACCATAGTATAATTTTTAGTATTTGGAATATAAACTGACAAATGACGTGAGGAAAGAACTGTCTGTAGATATGTTTCAGAGTAACAGCTGTGTTAGTCTGTATTCGCAAAAAGAAAAGGAGTACTTGTGGCACCTTAGAGACTAACCAATTTATTTGAGCATAAGCTTTCATGAGCTACAGCTCACTTCATCGAATGCATACTGTGGAAAGTGTAGAAGATCTTTTTATACACATAAAGCATGAAAAAATACCTCCTCCCACCCCACTCTCCTGCTGGTAATAGCTTATCTCAAGTGATCACTCTCCTTACAATGTGTATGATAATCAAGGTGGGCCATTTCCAGCACAAATCCAGGGTTTAACAAGAACGTCTGGGGGGGGGGGGCGGGGGAGAGGTAGGAAAAAACAAGGGGAAATAGGCTACCTTGCATAATGACTTAGCTACTCCCAGTCTCTATTCAAGCCTAAGTTAATTGTATACAATTTGCAAATAATTCCAATTCAACAGTTTCTCTCTGGAGTCTGGACTTGAAGTTTTTTTGTTGTAATATAGCAACTTTCATGTCTGTAATTGCGTGACCAGAGAGATTGAAGTGTTCTCCAACTGGCTTATGAATGTTATAATTCTTGACATCTGATTTGTGTCCATTTATTCCTTTACGTAGAGACTGTCCAGTTTGACCAATGTACATGGCAGAGGGGCATTGCTGGCACATGATGGCATATATCACATTGGTGGATGTGCAGGTGAACGAGCCTCTGATAATGTGGCTGATGTTATTAGGCCCTGTGATGGTGTCCCCTGAATAGATATGTGGGCACAGTTGGCACGGGCTTTGTTGCAAGGATAGGTTCCTGGGTTAGTGGTTCTGTTGTGTGGTATGTGGTTGCTGGTGAGTACTTGCTTCAGTTGGGGGGCTGTCTGTAGGCAAGGACTGGCCTGTCTCCCAAGATTTGTGAGAGTGTTGGGTCATCCTTCAGGATAGGTTGTAGATCCTTGATAATGCGTTGGAAGGGTTTTAGTTGGGGGCTGAAGGTGACGGCTAGTGGCGTTCTGTTATTTTCTTTTGTTATGCCTGTCCTGTAGTAGGTGACTTCTGGGAACTCTTCTGGCTCTATCAATCTGTTTCTTCACTTCCACAGGTGGGTATTGTACTTGTAAGAATGTAACCTATTTCCCCTTGTTTTTTCCTACATCCTCCCCCCCCCCCCGATGTTCTTGTTAAACCCTGGATTTGTGCTGGAAATGGCCCACCTTGATTATCATACACATTGTAAGGAGAGTGATCACTTGAGATAAGCTATTACCAGCAGGAGAGTGGGGTGGGAGGAGGTATTTTTTCATGCTTTATGTGTATAAAAAGATCTTCTACACTTCCCACAGTATGCATCTGATGAAGTGAGCTGTAGCTCACGAAAGCTTATGCTCAAATAAATTGGTTAGTCTCTAAGGTGCCACAAGTACTCCTTTTCTTTTTGTCTGTAGATATGTAGAGATCAAGATAATAACCAGTTAACAGAGCTCCACCAAAGAATTAAATCTGCACTGTGTTTCGATTTACGATTCCTTCAGGTGGTAAATGATAATCCTTTCTGGCTCTGAGGCCAAGGATGCTGCAGCTGTATTTTCCAAAGAAATAAAGTGAATCCGTACATGTTCATGGGACGTTCAAAGAATTCTGTTTGGTGTAGTGGGGCTTTACCCTCAGGTTACCTTCTGGTGGATTTAAGAAAGCATATCGATACATTATCTTTCATCAAATCATTCAGTCCTTGACACTTGTTTGATTCTGATAACTTTCCAATCTGATAGACTGTGGTGGTGGTTGTTGAAGTGTTTGAACACTGATTGGTCAGTTTCCCTAGTAATAATGATGGGTGATGCATCATTTCTACATTCTGCAGGTTTTGCACATCTGTTGTTGCTTGCATTCTTTATATTGACAATGAATGATCTGAATCACATCTATTGAGTCGAATGCTACCTTTTACAGTAAATTTTTCCTGTAATGGTGCTAGTGAATACATAGATGGATACAAATACTTACAAGTTAATGCATCACTTTGAATTATAATTATTGTGAGGAGAATTTCAGGTACTGTGTCTGCTCTGACAATGAGTTAAATGAAGAGGTTGGTCAGTCAAGGGTTTTTTTTTATGGCTGTTTGTAGCTTAACTGAGCTGAGGTATCTGAGGATTCTTACTGCATATTATTTATGTGTGTTTTGAAGCTGCTGGACACAAATACGTAGGAAAAAGAATCTTAATTTAAAAGACTGATATTTATTACAGGTTTCAGAGTAGCAGCCGTGTTAGTCTGTATTGGCAAAAAGAAAAGGAGTACTTTGTGGCACCTTAGAGACTAACCAATTTATTTGAGCATAAGCTTTCGTGAGCTACAGCTCACTTCATCAGATGCATCCGATGAAGTGAGCTGTAGCTCACAAACGCTTATGCTCAAATAAATTGGTTAGTTTCTGAGGTGCCACAAGTACTCCTTTTCTTTTTGTTAATATTTATTACTTTGTCTCATTTATTTTGCAGATGTAATTTTGCTTGTGCAAATAATTTCTCCTGCATTTTTGCACACATTTAGATGTCAGATTATCTGATCATAGTCAGCTAACTCGTTTTTAGATATCTGTATCAACAGTCACATTTGATGATGCGAAGCTATAGATTGTCTTGAGGTCTGTTTCCAAATTTAGCCTTCAGTGTGTGATGCAAGTTTATTACTATTTCTTTTTCTACATTTTTATTTCTGTTGAATTATAATATACTCTGTTCTCCGTTCTCTCATTCTAATGCTGTATATGGACGCTGCTGCATCTCTCCTCCCACCTGTACTCAAGGATTCTCATATGAGGAACTCATAATCTGGTTCTGTTTTCTTGTTTGTGTATTTATTTATTTCTCTGCATGTGTTATTTTTGGCTAAGGGAAGTACCTGCTGAAGCGGATCAGGAAGTGATCGCATCATCACTTCCTTTGTTATATTCTCTTAAAGGAGGGCACATATCACCCTTCCATACTACCCATGCATATTCAAGACGTTGCACCAGATGTCAATGGGATTGTACAGGTGTGACTGAGGACAGGATTTGGACTGTGACTTTGGCCTGACAAGTGACCTTCTAATGCAGCACAAAAAAAGAAAGATTTAATATAAGTAATCTTTTGCTGTGCAGTATGTAACAGTTAATGAAAACAGAATGAAAAATAAACAGCATGTAGTTTCAAATTTAACAGTAAAAGCTGGATAAAAACCTTTTCTTCTATAAAACAAGATAAATGCAGGCTTTAAAATATTCATGATGCTGAAATGTCCTAAATCTACACACTATTAAAATGCTGAATAATAATTTGATATTTTAGTTTGATTGAAGCACAGACCTAAAATTTTGTATGTTTCCAGGCTAAATTACACTTGTCTTTGTATTATTCAACAAACACATGTTAATAGATTTTTCTTGCACAACATGTCTTTATTTTCCTTTTCTGCTTGGGCAATATCACTGGCCTGAGAGACAGTGAATTTATTATTTGAATTTAATTTCACAGTCTCTCTGACTTAACAGTCTGCTTCTATCCTTTCTGGATTTTCCATTCCTGGAGTTCCATTATTTTTGTGTCCTGTATAATTAAACCACTTCTTAGCTAGTAACATTACTCAATCAATGTGGTTTCAGCTCTTTGCAGAGGTCTCGCCTGCTGCTGCTGCCAGAAGATAAATGAAGAACTTATGTGATAGTTTAATAGTTTCCCAGACAGTCTCAGAAGTGTAATAATTAATCATTATACTTTTTGATTTTAAAAATTAAATTATGCAACCTTCAGCATCAAAACATTGTTTTGTGACCACATCATTTTTACTCAAAGGCAAAACTACTATTGACTATATTGGGGCAAGGATTTCAAATGTATAAAGGCATCTTTTTGATTCTGGCGTTCTTTGTCCCGTTATTGTTTTATAAGTAGTAATATTTTTATAAGGCAAATACAAGGAATTGTATTTATGCACAGAAGCTCTGCCACATCAGTGTGAGACGATCGTTGCAATTAGGATGGGAAAATCCTTCTTTGAGGCTGAATATACAGATGTCCCCCTTATTTTATAGATTATGAATCCAGTATTGCATTTGATCTTAGGCAAAAGACTAGAGTGTAATACAGTGTTAATAAACGTAATTGAGATTTGTGGAAGTATTATAAAGTGATATCAATTTTTGTCAATTCTAAAAGTATAAATACAGATATGTATTATTTTGACATGTATGGTATGGACGGTTAAGCATATTGGGTAAAATTTTGAAAAGTGCCTAAGTCCTATTGCCTTTCAATGAGATTTAGCCATCTACGTCACTTAAGTGCTTTTGAAAACTTTACTGTCTATATGCACAAATGTGGGTGAAGTAGTAATTAAGTAGAAGAGCTATATGATAAAATAATTTTGAGTTTGGAGCAAATTTAACTTTGGATTCATATGTGTTAATTTCCCCCTATTCCTTTTATTTCCTTGAAAATTAACAAGAAGAGAAAATGTGAGTGTTGTAGTAGAATATTTTTATTAGACCTCTAAGTGAAATGTGTCCATCATTTTTGTGAAAGTGACCAGTACAATTATGTCTGCCAGAGTTAGATAGGCTTTCCCATTTATTTAGAATGTAGTAAGCAATGTCTCTAACAAAAGAAATAGAACACCACTAGGTGGTGCTAGTGCAATACATTTAAAGAGCAATCCTGGTTGTAACATTTAAAATGCATCTTTTTTAATATCACAGATGAGACCTGACCACCACACAAGGCTTTATGTACTAAGCAATAAGCAATAATAGTGGTGTAGTTAATAAACATAATGTGAAGGATTATGTAGTGGGTAATTTGTGTCCAAGTGAGCTGCAGATGTGTATATTTAGTAACTTTAAAAAGTTGAGTAGGGATATGGAAAAAATCTCTAGGATGGATTATTGGCAGTGGGCAGGCATATTCTATAAACTTTAGGCATCTTTTTGTTGATGCAACCATTAGGAAGCAGTATATTGTGATAGTACATATAAGGCCTGCCACTTTCCACACTCTGGGTATCCTTGGCTACTGTTTGTTATTTATATATTATTTATTACAATGTATTAGTTATCAATATGCAATTATTTTCTATTGATTATATAGTTGCTATTTTTTACTGTCCAAAAATGGTGGGTATTCATAAATGCCCAGGAAAAAATGATATCCTGTTGTTTTGTCCATTATTTTTAAGCAAAATACAAAAATAAAAAAATTTAATTAAAAAAATAATTAAAAAAAACCCAACAAACCCAAATATTAGACAGTGCAGCTTTTAATAATGGGTAAAATAAAATTTAAAAATTGGCCTGTTTTAAAAGTGATTTGAAAGTCCATCTTATGTAGCATTTAGGCTCTTCTGAAAATTTTACCAATTACCCCTTTTTTCTTGAAAAATTTTGTGAAACATAAGCTTCCTCTGGTGGACATAAGAGTTAAAAAACGATATGGATCAAATTCAGCAGAGAGTAAGCAAATATGATTCCTGCTGAAGTCTCCAGGAATTATACCTGCTTATGCCAGGTCTGAATTTGACCCTAGATGCTCTGAGGAATGTAAAGATATACACTTGCTATTGGACAGCAGAGCAATTAACTTAAACTGGGATAAAAAGCCAAACAAAACTCTTTTGCTTGCTATAGTAGTACTTTTGTGATCAAGATAAAGTATATTAAGGTGTATATGTTAGCCTCACTTGGGTGACCACTTTGCTGCAACTAAAACCAAACAAAATAAAACCAAATGGGTACTAATAAGTCTGGTTCATCTATTCTCAATCAAGGTTTTACAATCATGTTTTGGAATTGCTTTTCTGGATAATTTGTTTTGTGTCTGGATTTTCCAGTCTCAGTTATGAATGCCAGTTGTCTGGGGTGTTTTTGTGTTGGGTGGAAGCTCAGCTGCCTTTGGAATCTCAGACCCTGGGTGCCCAATGGGGATCACTGCATGCATACGAAAACATCTTTGTGCATGCAAATCTCATAAAAATGATATGTGCTTTACCTGAGTGCATTCCATTTTTTTTCTACTTAAAAACATGTTGTAGGACATTTCAGTTTTCTGTGAATGGAGTATAAAATTCCTTATGCTTCAGAAAAGCAAATGTGCTCTTTCAGTTGTTGTTTCCTAAGTTTTACTTTTGTTTACTCTTTAGTTTGTGAATTTTTGAACCATCTAACTTAAAACTAGGAGTGATTTTTTTCCCAAGTGCACATTGGAACCACAGTGAGTTCACCTGGACTAGTAAAATAACATTTTGAGGTGTATCAATAAACCATTAAGTGTCCTTGAATTCCTAGTCAAGTCACTTTTAGTTCTTTCACTGTACAGCATGTTGAAAGAGACCAGGTAATAAACTATGTGCAGTAATGAATCTTATGGTACGCTGCATCATGGTAAAATGTGTGCAAAACATGTGTTTTGTCTCGGGATACATACGTAGGAATGTATTAAATGTAGACATTATATACACGCTTTATTCTGGATCTGTTAAAGAACAGCAACTGAAGAGAAGTTAGTTTAAAGCTGTTGATGTATGAGGTTTTTGGGAAGCCTTTTTTTTTTCCACGAAGAAAGAGAGCTTGCTAGATGCTATAGTTAAAGTATATTGTTTAAATTGTTCATGTTCTATTGTATGTTTTTTGAGCCTACCAGTTAATCAGAAATATCAATTAGATAAGACTTCTGTCAAAGTCTTCATTTTTCAACAGTTTTTTTATGAGATGACCATTACTCAGAATTTAGTATCTCTGATTTTGTCAGTTGTTCCCTATTATGGATGTTAGCTGGGCTGCATTGCATATGCAGTGCATACTCAAGCAATGTCTGTAATGAGTCTTTAGAAAAATGTGTAAATGGTTTCATTTTCCTTACCTTATTCAGACCAATGGCCAAATTCTCCTCTGTTACATCAGTAAATCCGAAGTCAGTAGCGTCATCCTGGATTTACACTAGTATAACTGAGTACAGAATCTGGTCCTCTGTATTTTTTTTGTAAGATCCAACCTGTTCGTTGAAAAAAATGAACCATTTATTAGAGGCTCCAGCAACTGTACGTTCTGACCCATGTGTAATAAACACTTTACACTGTTCCAGTTTTGTTTGAATAGAAAATATTAAAGCAAAAGTGTGACAGTTTTCTATCAGTCCTATATATCTATACAGGGGAGAAAACCTTACTGTCCACAGCAACATTGTGATTTGTATCTTTATATTGTCAAAATCTTTTAGCAATGAATGAGGAAATGTATTTTATATGCTTTCTGTGCTGATCTTTCCCTTAGCCTTTGCAATTTGGTATTAGTAATTTAACGTTACTTCTGTAAGTGTGGCTCTGATAGCTTGTGGGGGAGATAGCAGTGAAAAAACAAAATGGAATAGTAAAAGTATGTCTAAAATGGGTAGCACTTTGTTACAGTATTATATACTGGTACGGTGTCTTAAATATCAAGGATGAAATCCTGGTCCCATTGAAGTCAATGGAGTTTACAGTGGTGCCAAGATTTCACCCTAAACGTACTTCTGAGCATATATTGCTCTATATGTATTTGCTTTGTATTGTTTATCCTGGATGAAATCAGGGATGCTATTTTTATTATTTGAAATTGTGATATAATTTGAAGCGGTTTTTGATCATCATTACTAAATTAGACTGACAATTGACAACTGTAGTTTACAGTTACTTATCGTTGCCAACACACTGGTAGGATACTAAACTTTGTATATCTCAAAGTATATAGAAGTTCAGTTGCACTGAATAGTCTAAGGAGTTTACTTTGGATGAATCTGTGTTATATACAAGGCTATGATTTAGTCACGGCTATTTTTAGTAAAAGTCATGGACAGGTCACGGGCAATAAAAAGACATGGCCCGTAACCTGTCCATGACTTGTACTATAAATACCCCTAACTAAATCCTAGGTGCTAGTGGGGGGAGCACTCCGGCAGACACTGCTGCTGCTCCTTGGGGCCGGGAGGAAGGGACATGCTCCGGCGGACGCTGCTGTTCCATGGGGAGGTGGTAGTCCTGGGCCTCACTGCTGCTCCTGGGGGATTGGGGGCGGCCCAGGGCCCTGGTGCTGCTCCTGGACTGCTGCTCTGGGGCAGCACCCAGGTTCCAGCTGCCTCGAGCTGCCCGACAGCAGCTGGTGTGGCTGGTCCCGGGACCGCCCAAGCAGCTTGGGCAGCCCTGGGGTCAGCCACCCTGGCCGCTGCAGAAGTCATGGAGGTTCCAGAAAGTCACAGAATTCGTGACTTCCGTGACCTCTGTGAAAGACTCGTAGCCTTAGTTATATATGCTATTCTAAATGTGTGTACAGAAGATAAGTAGTCCAATTAAATTACCAGCTAGTATTTTTTGTTTGGGGAAATCTGACTTTCTGATTGGTCACAAATGAATAGTGTCTCGCCCATTTTTCAACATCACAGAGTTCTGTAGAGGTTGGCGTGATGGGCAGTGTGTCCTCAGAGGCCCACCACTGAAAGAGCAGAGGTGTTACAGGCCAGGCAATGAGTAGGCGCACTTGCAGAACTGGAAGTGCTTTCACAGTATCTGTACTGTTGTCTCACTTTGGCCAATGATATTTGTCCTTCACTTTTATTAGCCTTCAGTTCATCCAGAATGTTTTAAAAATGTGTTTTAAAAATTTCTAAAAATACAAAAAAAATCACTTCTTAATTAAGTGAAGTCTTGTCTATCTCAAGTTGATTTTGTTTTTAACTATTTACTATTCTGTTTCGTAGCATTGTCAGTGAAGCGGGAGCATCTATCTACAGTGTTAGTCCAGAAGCTTCTAAAGAGATGCCAGACCTAGATCCTAACCTAAGAAGTGCAGGTATGAAATCTAAGTAATAGTTTTATTATTCATATAATTCAGTTGGTATTATATGTAATATTCAGTACAGTAATAAAAAGAGGCCCATAAGTACAAGGGGAGGAGATAGACTGAAGAAAGCGCTTTTGACCTGTGACTCTTTACTTTTGGTTGTTTGGTTTCTTAGTTGTAATGTTGGATTAACCTTATCTAGTATGGAGTTTGGAATGTGTTCGAAGAACTGGATATCTGACTATCCATCTGACCACACTGCCTTCTATCTAGCCCTGTTAAGGCTCTGAGCTGACGTGTCTCATGAATATGTTGGGTCTTGTGGACTTCTGGGGCTAAACAAGATCCAGAAAATTGCCTAAACCTTTGCCTGAACAACAGGATGTTTGCACTCTTCTATGAACTAACCCTCATCTTTCTCACTTCTCACACACGTGCATATATGTACGTATGTGTCTATAATTTATATTTTGCCCAGAATGTGGTCACTTTTTAGTGTGCTCTTCCAGTAACGGCACATGGTCTTTTAAGTAGAAATAGTTTGTTTTAGAGATGTAAAAATGATTACTACAGTGCAAATGCCACTGTAGTGTAAAGTAGGCCAGGTGCATACTCAGCTCATTGGAGCCACTGATGGTATTAAAATGTGTGTTGTTTGATTATGGGATACTTTGCCAAGGTATAACTTCCACTGATTGCGGTGGGACCAGTATTTAAAATGCAGATTCCAGCTCTTCAGGGGACAGAGATACAGGGGCAGAATGAGGTTGTTTTTAAGGCCGTCAAGCGATTAAAAACATTAATCACAATTAATCGTGCAGTTAAACAATAGAATACAATTTATTTAAATCTCTTTGGATGTTTTCTACATTTTCAAATATATTGATTTCAGTTACAACACAATACAAAGTGTATGGTGCTCACTTTATATTTATTTTTGATTACAAGTATTTACACTGAAAAAACCCCAAAATCAATAGTATTTTTCAATTGACCTAATACAAGTACTGTAGTACAATCTCTTTATCATGAAAGTTGAAGTTACAAATGTAGAATTATGTACAAAAAATAACTGCATTCAAAATAAAACAATGTAAAACTTTAGAGCCTACAAGTCCACTCAGACCTACTTCAGCCAGTCGCTCAGACAAATAAGTTTGTTTACATTTGCAGGAGACAATGCTGCCTGCTTCTTGTTTACAATGTCACCTGAAAGTGAGAACAGGCGTTCACATAGCACTGTTGTAGTCGGCGTCACAAGATACTGACATGCCAGATGCACTAAAGATTCATATGTCCCTTCATGCTTCAACCACCATTCCAGAAGACATGCGTCCATGCTGTCGATGGGTTTTGCTTGATAACGATCCAAAGCAGGGCCCATGTTCATTTTTATCATCTGAGTCAGATGCCACCAGCAGAAGGTGGATTTTCTTTTTTGGTGGTTCGGGTTCTGTAGTTTCCGCATCGGAGTGTTGCTCTTAAGACTTCTGAAGCATGCTCCACACCTCATCCCTCTTAGATTTTGGACAGGACTTCAGATTCTTAAACCTTGGGTCGAGAGCTGTAGCTATTTTTAGAAATGTCACATTGGTACCTTCTTTGCGTTTTGTCAAATCGTCTGTGAAAATGTTCTTAAAACGACCATGTGCTTTATTGTCATCCGAGACTGCTATAACATGAAATATATAGCAGAATGCGTGTAAAACGGCAGGAGACGTACAATTCTCCCCCAAGGAGTTCAGTCACAAATTTAATTAACACATTTTTTTTTAACGAGCATCATCAGCATGGAAGCATGTCCTCTGGAATGGTGGCTGAAGCATGAAGGGGCATACAAATGTTTAGCACAGAGGTGGGCAAACTACGGCCCACGGACCACATCCGGCCCGTGTGACCCTCCTGCCCGGTCCTTGAGCTCCTGGCCGGGGAGGCTCGCCCCCGGCCCCTCCCCCGCAGCCTCAGCATGCTGCTGTTGCAGACCTGACTGGCCTGACCCGGTGCTCTGCACGGTTCAGCTGTAGTGCCGCCAGCCACCGGTGCTCCAGGCAGCGCGGTCAGGGGACGGGGGGTTGGATAGAGGGCAGGGGAGTTCAGGGGTGTGGTCAGGGGTCGGTGGTGTGGATAGGGGTCGGGGCGGTCAGAGGGCGGAGAACAGGGGGGTTGGATGGGTCAGGAGTCCTGGGGGGGCCGTCAGGGGACGAGAAGCTGGAGGGGGGTCGGATAGGAGGTAGGAGCCGGGTCACCCCTGTCTGTTTGGGGAGAGACCCTCCCCTAACCGGTCCTCCATACAATTTTGGAAACCTGATGTGGCCCTCAGGCCAAAAATTTTTCTTGCCCCTGGTTTACATATCTAGCTTGTAAATACTTTGCAATGCCGGATACAAAACTGCCATGTGAACACCTGTTCTCACTTTTAGTTGACATTATAAATAAGAAGCAGGCAGCGTTATCTCCTGTAAATGTAAATAAATTTGTCTGTGTGATTGGCTGAACAAGAAATAGGCCTGAGTGGACTTGTAGGCACTAAAGATTTACATTGTTTTGTTTCTGAGTGCAGTTATGTAACAAAAAAGAAGCTACATTTGTAAGTTACACTTTCACAATAAAGAGATTGCACAACAGTACTTGTATGAGGTGAATTGGATAAGACTATTTCTTTTATCATTTTTTACAATGCAAATATTTGTAATAAAAAATAATAATATAAAGTGAGCACCTTTGTATTCTGTGTTGTAATAGAAATCAATATATTTGAAAATGTAGAAAAAATCCAAAAATATTTTAATAAATTTCAGTTGGTATTCTATTGTTTATCAGTGCGATTAATCACAATTAATTTGTTTGAGTTAATCACATGAGTTAACTGCGATTAATCGACAGCCCTAGTTGTTTTCTATGACTCTGTGTTTCCATTTTCATAATTTGTAAATTCTTCTTCTAGTGCTTGCTCATATTGATTCCATTCCAGGTCTGCGTGCACCCACATGCGCGTTCGTCGGAGATTTTTGCATTAGTAGTGGTAGCCGTAGGGTCGGCTGTGGTGCCCCCTTGAGTGCTGCGCTCATGCGTCGGTATATTAGGTGCCGCTAGCCCTACACCCTCTCAGTTTTTTCTTACCACCCGTGATGGCTAGTTGGAGCACCTCCTCCCTGCCTACCAAGGGCTGGCGGTTTCATCTCTACTGTAGTCGATCCTTAGGCCTTGTAAATAGTTTGTTTATAGTAGTTAGTGTTTAAGTAGTTGTTAAGTAGTGTAGTTAGAAGTTAGAGTCCCAAAGGACTTAGGGTATGGCTACACTTGCAGATGTAGAGCGTTTTGAGTTACACCAGCCTTCGTAGAGCACAGTAGGGAAAACCCTGCAGTCTGTCCACACTGACAGCTTCAAGCACACTGGCATGGCCACATTTGCGGCACTTGCAGTGGCATTATGGGCAGCTATCCCAGCATTCAAGTGGCTGCAACGTGCTTTTCAGATGGGAGGTGGAGTGTGACAAGGAGTGTGTTGTGTGTATGTGGGAGGAGAGAGAGTGGTTTTTTGTGGGGCTGAGAGCATGTCAGCCTGCTGTCTTGTAAGTTCAGACAGCAGCAGACCCCTCTTTACCCCCCCCCCCGCCTCTCTCTCACGCACACAGCATTCCACACGAATGGCTGCTTTGTCTCGGAGCAGATAAGCAGCCGGCTGTCAGAAATGGCACTTTCAAAGGGCGTTTCCGCATTCCTACAGCTGATTCCAACCAATGACAAGAGTGGCCAATTGACTTAAGGTGATTATGGGACGTTTCTGGAGGCTGATCAGAGCTCAGTAAAGCAACATCTTGTTCACACTGGTGCTGTGGTGCTCCAGCGAGGGCGCAACAAACGTTATTCCACTCACCGAGGTGGAGTACCAGCAGCGCTGTAGCCGCGGCGTCAGAGCGCTCTACGTGCCTTGCCAGCGTGGACGGGTAGTGAGCTAGTGCGCCTGGGGCTCCTTTATTGCGCTGTAGCTTGCAAGTGTAGCCAAGCCCTCTGCCCCAGGTGGGGCATACCCCGGTCTCAGGTTTTAAGCCCTGCTCTGCCTGTAGCAGGTCTACGCCTGTTAGAGACTGCCGTAGCAGCTGCCTGAAATGCCTGGGGGAATGGCATATGAAGGTCAAGTGTCGCATCTGTAAGAACTTTTGATCCAGGACTCAGAAAGAGCACGACATCCATCTGAGGGCCTTCCTCGTGGAGGCTGCTCTCTGGCAGTCTTCTGAGCCTTCCCAGCTGTACTCTACACCTAGCACTTCGGCTTCAATGCATAACGCACCCTCAGCATCGGGCAAGGGTATTGCTCCGGCACGGAGAGGGAATTCAGCCCCTTGCCGAGGCAGGACCAGTGCGATTGGGCACCTGAGGCTGGGCCGACCTCTGTGATGCAGCCTTGGCAACACGGCCAGTGGCCAGCACAGTGGCCTTACTGGAGTGTGTGGGACATGCTTCTGATGCCAATGCCCCCTTTGCACCATTTGTTGACTGCCTCCTCAGAGCAGCAGCTGACGGCACTGGTGACACCCAGGCTCAGTGGGCAAAGTGCACTCAGAGGTCGGGATAGAGGAATGAGTGTCCACCCCAAAACTCCCTTCCCCTCAGGCGATGTTGCTCAGGGGCCTCCCCTGATAGTCCAGCTCTCATCCTCATCCCCAGACGAGGTGGAGGCATGGCCCTTGAGTGCCAGCCTGCCGGATGACTTCAAAGAGCACCAGGCCCTGCTTTGACTGGTGACCAAGAACTTGGGCCTGGAGGTAGAGGAGATGGCTGAACAGGCAGACACCATGTTCAGTGTGCTCTCAGCATCTACCCCTGCCCGTGTTGCACTATGAGTGCATGTTGGGGTCTTAAAAATAGCTGAGACCCTCTGGCAAACCCCATCATCCATCCCTCCCATCTCCAAGAGTAATTTGTCGCAGTCAAGGGGTTCGAGTACTTATATACCCACCTGCCTCCAAGCTCGTTGGCCATCTCTGCGACCAATGAAAAGAACAAACGGGTACAGAAGTTCAACCACCAAAAATAAAGAGGCCAAGAGGCTGGACCTTTTTGGGAGGAAGGTTTATTCAACGGCCAGCCTTCAGTTCCAGTTGGTGAGCTACCAGGCTCTGTTGTTCAGCTACAACTTCAACTTATGGGATTCCCTCCGTAAGTTGAAAGAGTCCCTGCCTCAGGACTTGGCCCAGGAGTTCGGTACCTGATGGAGGAGGGTACTGCAGCAGCGAGGTGCTCCCTCCAAATGGTGTGGGATGTGGCCAACTTGGCGGCAAGGGTGGTTGCATTGGTGGTGGTCACGAGGCTCAGCTCTTGGCTTGTCCCTGGAAAGGCAGGCCTCAATTCAAGATCTCTTGTCTGATGGGAATGGTCTCTTTGCAGAGTAGACTGATGCAAGGCTACATGTCCTAAAGTACACTTGGGCCACCCCTTGCTCACTGGATCTGCATACTCTACAATCGGCGAGGAAGCAGTTCCAGCTGCTGCCAAGGCCTCGACAGGGATCTGCAAGAAGAAGGAATAGAGACACAAGCTTTCTTCAGGTTTTAAAAAAATGTTTAGGAACAGCTTAGTTAAAGGTAGGCTATGTGAAGCTTATGAGATGTTCAAGGATAGAACACTCCATGCCTCCCCAAATGGATTCTTCCTCCTTCCTCCTCCCCCCCCGCATGGAGAAGAGTTGCATTGTGTAGTATATAAAGTTGATTTATTACACTAGCAGTCGTTAGACTATTACCTGGGCCCTTGCCTCCCCAGGCCACCCCCTTGCCTCTTAGTGGGTATGTCTACATTGCAAGAAAACACCTGTGGCTGCCCTGTGTCAGCTGATATGGGTTCATGGGGCTCTGGCTGCAGGGCTATAAAATTGCAGTGTAGATTCTCAGGCTGTGGGACCCTCCCCGTTGTGGAGTCCGAGAGCCCGCGCTCCAGCCCGAGACAGATGTCTACACAGCAGTTTTATAACTCAGCAGCCCGAGCCCCAGGAGCCTGAGTCAGCTGACACAGGGCAGCTGCAGGTGTTTTATTGCAGAGAAGCCATACCCAATGTGGCTCTCCCCTTCCTGTATGCTAATTTACTCCTTTGTGACTAATTCCTTCAATGGCCATGCACAGTGTGTAAACACCATGTCAGGGTAGAGATGGACTGCACAGTGAACATGGAAACGTCTTGTTGTTTGTAAATGATGCCACCAATAATTTGTCCCTACTCCAAAACGTCTCCAAATTACTATTGTTACGGAAAGGCACCTGTCACCACCAAGACCAACGATTAATAAATATTTGGAGTTAATAAAAAAAAACAAAAATTAGGAAAATGTTCCAGAAGGAAAATTCCTCGTTTTTTAAACTCTCTTGATCTCCAAAACACACCTGATTTTTCTGATGCTTTCAAGAAAAAATGGCGTCCTGTGAAATATCAGGCAATTTGCCTTAGTTTTGATAAAGCTAGTGGGTCAAAAGCAGGTGTGTTAATAGATGACTAGCTTCAATGTTAATTATGTAGAGAATTGCATCTCTCTATAATATATAGAAATCGCTTCACCCACCCATTAAAATGCAGCCATCTCTGCTTTGAAAAGCAGCACTTCTTCTACAGTCCCCAGGAATGCTACATGTCAGTTTAGGCTAAAAAGTGAAGAATATTGATTGTATCCACTTGAAACTGCAGTGGGATATCAAGGTTTATGGAAGTCAGTGCCCTAAATACTTGTTTATAAATGTGAGAATACAGCCTTTTAAAATCTAACTGACTCTTTTCTTGAGGTTTTTTTTTTTTTTAAATCTATGATATATTTCCCTACACTATGCAAACAAAGACATGGACAACATTAGCATTAAATGGCTAACTTTCAAGAGAACCACAGCATAATATAAGCGTCGTATTGAAAAAGAATCAGAGTATCTGATAAAACTACATTTGCTACTTTTTCCCTCTGAATGCATCTTCCTCTTGTGATCTTGGATTTCTTTCGTTTGGTATTGGTGGACATCTGATAATATGGTGTCAAAGATAACTTTTTTTTAATTGTTATGTTACATCATGTTAGGTTTTCTGAATACAAAATAGAGTTTAGTACATTAAAAGAAGCTGACAGCTGCATGATGAAGTGTGACATTTATAGTTAAGATAAAACGTACTGCAGACATATTATGTGAGATAGCTGTGATCTTAACACAGTTTGCCACTTTAACATTTCTCTCAATACAAAGTAGATAGCAGTGGTAATTTTTTTGAAATACAGGGAGTAGACCTGTGTCTGCCCATGAGCTATATGAATGTAAAAAATATAAAATAGTGCATTTTAAAGGAGAATTCACTTTCACATCTTGTGTTTTATTAAGCACACTGATGGTATTGCTAAACAACCACTGCTTGTCTAAATTTATCTTTATTCTCACTCAGTTCTGACTTCCCACTTAAAAATGTAACACAGCTATCCTTACTGAAAATGTTTATTATTCATTTCTTATAAATGAATAAATGGATAAGTGTTCACTTAGCCAAAACACTACTACATTTGGCATTAATTGGCAATCTCAATAAGTGGGTCAAGAACTGAATTCTTGTTCTATCGGCCTTTGAACTTGTTGTTAAGATTATTAAGAACGTCGTGGCGAAGCTCTTTTGGTGTGGGATTTGGCTTGAGCATGATAGAAAATGAGCTATTATCTCTTCCAGTAGCCTCATATCCATCCAGAACAAGGGGTTGATGTGTGCCAAAATAGATCTCTGCAACCTGCACAGAAGAGGGTTGTGGGTAAATGAGGATATATGCTATACCCACCTCGGGGAGTTTATTCGGCTCTGTGGGGGTCCATAGGCAGATAAATGGTATCAAAAACTGCTAACAAGCCTAAAATGATCAGCATGGACTCCATTGCTGGAATCACTTGCTGAAGTGATCTGGTCTGTGCTACCACCAGTATGCAGAAGCCAGGCCATTTTATTGACTGTGGGGTTTGTTTGTTTGTTTGTTTTTTTTGTCAGGGAACACAGGCAGTGTAGGGTCTTTTCTCTTCTCGTTCCTGGCTGATATGGTAAGTTTTAATAAGGGCATGTTGACTGAATCTCAGACTTGACAGGATGGAGGCGATCGTGGTGGGTTGGATGAAACATCTTGAGGGTATGATACGCCTCCTGTCTTTCCTCAGTATTGAATGGGTTCACATACCCTTTCATCAAGGTGTTTGCAATGTAGCGATACTTCTGGATCCCTGAAATGTCAGATGCATTTTATAGTCAAATCACCTGTTTTCACGGTGATTGTGAGTGTACTTCCTGTGTCTTTATTAGTTATTTATTCTCTTATGACCTTCAGAGTGGATTACTGAAATGCACTCCGTATGGGATTAACCTTGGGGGACACTTGGAAGCTAAACCTGAATGTTACTGTGTGTTTTCCTAGAAGAACTACAGATGCCATATTACATCAATTTTCTGAGAAACCGTACTGGTTTCTTTCTTGTTTCTGGGTGTAATTTAGGTTGTTGACCCTGATCCACTGCTCTCTTCGTGGTTTAGGTCCTGGTTACCTGGGAGCCTGCCTCTCTGACCATGTACTGCTATTGCAACTAAAGGCATCTGAGGTTTTCTATCTGACCATCTCTAGATTTCAGTGTCTGGGGCTGGAGGTACAGCAACCTCAGAGGAGGGCTCTTGGCTCTGGAACTTCCTGTTTCCGTTAGCCCATTAAAGTCAGAGTCTGTTGACCTTTAGGGCACCATGTAAGATCCATCTCACGTCTTTGATTTTGGCCTGAGGGGCTGATTTATAAAAGCGATAGATCATTTAACGAGGGATGGACATCTCCACTGTTGACACTGACCATCAACTATTCTTTTGTTTGTGCATAAATAATACCATGTGATTGCACAGTGTCTCTGGTTTAACCCATTTTACACTTTTTACTATCTTCCAGTGCAATAATTTTTCTGCACAATCTGGAGTTCAGAAATGTGACTTGCATACTCCTTAGGCAAACCCCTAACCAAGCTTTCAAAATGGTGTCATCTCTTATAGTAGGTTTCCTTTGAATTTTATGGCTGGAATGGGCAGCTAAGCTTCGTGTTCTGGTAGTACTACTTAAAACCTGGTAAACTTCAAAATCAATAACACATAACACATCTACATCATGAAGTAGTGGCACATCAAGATGGCATACAAACTCAGTTTGTCGTTTTACTTTGTTATGAAGTACAACTATTTGGCTTACTGTGAAACAGGGATTTGTCTAGTTCCTGGACCGTTGAAAATCTTGTTAGCTACACACCACCCGGCATTGATTTTTTTGGTGGTGGTTGTTTGGGGTGGGGGCACTGAGGAGAGGATGTATATTATGATTGTCACAGATAAAAATGTCTATGCTGAGTGGTCCCTGGCTGGCTGTGTAATATAGAAAGCAGTTGATCAAGTAGAATATTTGTTTCAGCTACTGTGCTTAACCAAAGCGGGGGAAACCCTGATGAAATTAACGTTTTATAATAACTTTAAGAAACAACAGTGCTGCTGAGTCCTGGAGATAAATTGTGGCATGAAGGTTGAGAGAGAGAGAATTGCTGCTGTGAAGTAAGATTATGTAGCAGCTCTGATTGTGTGTTGGGGAACGGTAATGCTAATTTAGGAATGCTTCAATTTCAGGATATTACATTTCATTTGAAGTTTTTATCGTACTGATAAAATGTCTTTCTTTGCAATCACTTTACTTCCTGATTTCTTAACAACTTAAAATCAAAATAAAGAATGTGGTGTGCTCCATTGCACCAATTTATGCAAGTAATATAGACAAGCCATAGTATGAAGATTTCTTTAGACATGGGTAGGATAGGAAAGGGCACTTACCGTTTACAGACAAGGACATCTATACTACCCCCTGTCAGAAGATATCACCATACTAACGCTTGTCTGTACTACTTAGTGTGGTGAAGCACTAAGTTAATGTTACGCTTAGTACAATGAAAAACTTTTTAATGTTGTATTTACCTGCTTAAGCAAGATCAGTGCATTTTGATTTCCATATTACAGTGCATAAAAGAAACACCCATCTTTGTCTCAGCCTGTCAGGGCTTGGGATCCTGTGTTTGACTTCATAGTTGTGTCTCCCAGTTAGCAGGAGAGTGAGCTGCCAATATGTAAATAAGCTAAAGTTACATTTTGCACAGGCATTCCATACCAAGAGGGTGAAAATGTGTGTTGTATTCTATTTGCAGATATGATATTGAAAAGGCACTGCTTTAAAGAATGATTTCTGAGGATAAAGAGTGTCTCGGAGAGCAAAAGGTCAGCTAACGCAGCTTGGCTTAGCATTGTCAAATCCCATCTGCTTGTCTTCTCTCCACAGGGCAGAATACATTGGATTATTGTACGCTCAAAGTTCAGCAAACCATTTGCACTTTCCCTTGCAAGAGAAAACCTTATAGGCTTGTTGGGACTTTGAGACTGTCATGCTACAGGGGCTAGTACCCTTGGGTGCTGTTAAAGATAGAGATGTACAGTTCAGAGCTGTCATAGTGCCCAACAAATAGAAGGTAAAGATAGGAGACAATATAATTTCTTCTGACTTTATCTTGAGGAAAGTAAAACCTTTTGATGCTTAGATGTGTGGGACATAGTGCCTTGATGTCTACTTGAGCTAATTTCTTCATTTTCTTAAAAGAGCACCACTCCCCTTCGGCTTCTGAAAAGAGGTCATTTTTCAAAAACTTTATCATACAAAAGTCTTATGGTTAAACCTTCCACAATGCTTTAGAGTCTGTAAATAGCAATGGTGGCTCACAGAGAGCAGGTGTGAGTTACACAGGTTTAGAGACATAGAATAAGGGGAAATCAACTGTATATATTATAAACTATTTTGACTTAAGTACACAGCATCAGCTGTTTTTGGAGCGTATGAAAGTAATTATAATGCAGAACAAAATAAAATTGTATTGTATTGCCTCTTGCATGCAAACTATATTATCAAGAAGATTTATAGAGTTTAATAATCCACTTGATTATAGTAGAGTTGGAGAAAATACATGATATCTTTTTCCATCTGAAATTTGACATAAGTTGGAGGGTCTTTGGGCAGGGAGGTTCAAGAAAGCTGCTCCTGATGTCAGGAATTCCACACTGTAGAGGGACACAGAGGCGATCCAATTTAGATGAGCAGAGGCGGAAGGTAAGGAGGTAGAGCTGCAGGTCCCTAGCATTAGCTGAAGCATGGCTGTTGGAGGTTTATATAAATAAAATTGAACTTGATTCTGCAGTGAGTGGGAATCCTAAGAATTATACCTATAATGCACACACATTCTACTTCAATACTGAGCAATATGATAGTGTTTGTTTGAAATGCCCTACAGTATTTTCATTATATGAAAAGCTTGTAGGAATATAAGGGTTTTTTTAATTGCTGTTGAATGGCTTTGTGCTTTTTAGTGGGAATGACCAGTTGAGACAATATGACAAATGGATTCATTTGATCTGCAACTTTAGATACAGAGTGTTTGTCAGTCTTTACTTCCTTGTCACTGTGGATGAAATCCCATATTGTTGGGTTTTGTGCAGGCATGGTTGTGTGTGAAAGGAGATGGCAATAATTCCCAAGGTTCCAGGCATGGCTGTAGGGCTCCAGTATAACCCCCCCACCCCCACCCCAAGGTTTGCACTGGCATTATTAGCCTTTGAGCAGAGGACCTTAGCTGTTTTGAGCAGCATAGTCAGGAGCCCACTTGTATGTCAGCCTGTCTGTTCTGCCCATGCTGCCTCCATAGCCTCACCACTGGACTTAAAAGAGCAGGGCCCTGCACCATTCTGCCTGGGCTAGGTGAATATTGCCTTGTCTGCTTGTTGTTTGGCTCAGCATTTCCATCAATGCGAGATATTTCTGTATGTTCCTCTCATCAGCAACATGCCATGTTGTTGTAGGCTAACCTTTGTGGCTGAATGGACACCTATATATATTTTTTTAATGGTATGGTGCTCAGGTTTAACTTAAAGTACCTGTCTTCTACCTTGTTGGCATTTGTTTCGGAGCATGCCTACGCGTTTCTCATATCCCTGAGTGACTCAGAATTTAGTAGGCCACTTCCACTGGCCCTTTCCTTTTGGGCTGTGTTTTTCATGGGATAATCCCATCACACCCTTCAGTCATCTGGGAATGCTGGAAATGGCCTTCTGCAAAAGTGCAACGTTACTGCAGACTGTTGCAAAACAAGCTTCCACTAGTGTGAAGGAATCAAGGAAGTAGCATCCTTCCCTTCCTGCACATACCTCTCCCCCTGGAGGCTCTCTCTCTCATTTCTGTGATGTTTCCAGCCCTTGCCAGCTGAATGAGCAATAGAGGCAAGGCTACTCTTGAACTTGGGTTTTGTATGTGGCAGTGTGCTATACTATTCACTGAACCCTCAAGACTACTTACTGTTTCTTAATATATAGCATAAGACACTCTGGTCACCTGGAAAAGATTAATATTTTATTGTTGACATCAGCTAATAACTTTCTTAAATACACAACATTATGAAAATTTTACTTTTTAGTTATAATGGTAATAAATTAATGCTGGCGTGATGCAATTAAAATTAATGCCAGTTTAATTGTAAAATATACACTGGCAATTTTTTTCTTTTAAGTTGCCTGTTTGAACAGATGAGGGAAGAAAAACGTTTTTGAATTAGCACCATCTAATGAGACTCTTCAAGGAATGAGTAACAGTCAGTCATGTCAGGCTTCAATTAAAAAAAAACCCAGCCAATGCTGTTTCATCCCCATCTCACCCTGAATAAAAATGGTGATATCTTATAAAATATCAATTCAGAAATGCGTAATACTCAGGCAGAGGAAGTTTGTTTATTGAATGTCTATTTCTGAGTAAAATGTTACTTTCCAATAAGTCCTATTTTATTTTTCACTCTTAACTTGTGTAAGGATTTATTGTTTTTTATATATAAACTATATGTAAGCATTTTTTTAAAAATTTTTTTTCATTCATGATGTCTTTAGAGATTTCTGTATTGTGTTAGAAGATTGTCATTCATTATTTCATTAATCTTAAGAAAATAATAGGTTATCAGTTTGATGGAGTTAAAACTAAACTAAAATATAACTTTTTAAAACAAAAACCTGCCAGCTTGCCACCAAAGAATTTTGGATGAGATACAGCTGTTACATATTTAAAGTTACATATTTAAAACCCACTGAGAATATATATTAGAATTCAAAACTGTGTCACAAATCCTGGCCTACTTGGAAAGAATGCTTAATGAAAAGACTACTGTACATTTTACTGTATCCCTTACTAAGAGGGTGAAATTCAGGTCAACAGGATAGAAAGCTTCTAGGACTCAGGAAACCTGCAAAATCGAT
The DNA here is from genome assembly GCF_965140285.1 of Lepidochelys kempii. Lineage (NCBI taxonomy): Eukaryota > Metazoa > Chordata > Testudines > Cheloniidae > Lepidochelys > Lepidochelys kempii. Next base: position 175,463,619 of record NC_136382.1, on the reverse strand, counting down.
CACTGAGTAAACATTATTGCAGATCCTTATGAAGAGTAACTGATCTTGAACATAATAATAAGCTTTATAAAAAAGATTTAAATATGTTAGAATGTTCCTATACCTATCATTGGGTGATATATTGGTAGTAATTACTGATGAAATTGCTGGTTGGTCTTTTAATTATCTTAGTATCTTTTAAATTGAGTTCACATTTAAAATTTTAATCTAGGTTTAAAACTAAGAAAGTTGATTTATTTTTATTTTTTTGGTTACTTGGATGTTTTTGTAGTAGCATGTTTCACCAAGAACAAAATACTGAGGTTTTAAAATAAAAATACAGAATGTTCTAATTTATGACAAAATTTAAGTTGAAAACAATCATAGCCTAATAGTTTGTGGTTGCCATACATTTATTGATATAGGCACTTCTAAAAACCCATTGCCTTTGCATCTGGAAGCCTCATATTCTATAACAACTTAAACAAATGTTCCCACTCATAGAGGATGGCCAAATCATCATAGTTATTGCCTGGGACACATTTTTAGCCCTATATAAAGACACATGTTTAAAGGAATGTAATCAACCTAAAACTCCCATTTCTGGCTGAAAATGTTTTATTTCTTATTATTACAAGCAATGCTTATGGTCACTGAAAATGAAAGAAATCAGAGAGAAATATTTTTCTCCCTCTCGCAGTTTGTGTTCTCTTAGTGTATTTGGCAGTACTCTGTGTACAGTCAGTTTCATGGCTTCCCCATCTATAGTCAGTCAGTTTCCCTGTTGTCTGTGTGGATCTTGCACAGCAACTCAGGAAAGAAAATAATAAAAACCACAAAATAAGTAAAACCACAAAAATTGGCAAGTAGGTACAGAGGCAGGTATACTGGCCATGAAACTTCTTTTAGTTGTTTTTCTTTTGAAATTGACTAGATTCTTGTTGGTGTGCCTTTAAACAGGGTGCATTTATGCCACTCCTTGTATGCCATCATATTCTAATTCTGGCTGGCAACGAGGGGAGGCAGGTAGCATAATTAAGGGCCCTCAGTGAAGAATGTCCCACCACTGACTTTTCTTGGACCTGACAGCTGAAACATCCCAGTCACTGTTAACTGCCATAATGGAAAAATATAGCTTTCTTCTACTCTCAGAGCCAAATCCTTCAATTTTCACTCAATAGAGGTTTTTCCTGAAATACTTGAAGATTTGGCTGAGCAGTAGGAAGTGAAAGTTATCACATTTCTGATCTATGGGAACAATACATATTGCTTGCGATGGCAAATATTAGCAAAAAGGAAGTTTTAGGGAATGTGAGGCCTGGATAAAAGAAGTTAAAACATTGCCTTTAATTTGGTCTAAAGATGGGAATTGTCAGAAGGTGAACTCTCCTCGTGTGTCTTTGTGTAACTGGATGATAAAGGATTATTTTAATGCCTTGTGGACCTAGAGGTGAGGTGATACGATTAGCCTGAGTTGTGCAAGCAACTACTGTGCAAGCTTTTTCCCCACAGCATTGTCAGTGCACCTCAGTGGAGACTGGCAAAAATGCTAAACTATGTGGTGGGTGAGTCACGTCAAATATCCAGTATGTAGTGGATTGAGACCATGAGACTGTTGTTACATCACCATCTTGCAAAGTGCTATAAGATATCTGAATAATAAGATAGCATTTCAACATCTATATCTTCTCTGTATCTTATCTCAGACTTTCAGAGGTGAAAAGGATGTACGTTAAACCCAGTGTGCAACCTAGCCCCTCTTCTCCCCTTAAGCTCTTAAATTTTATATTGCTTTCCTGCATGGCAGCAGAATATATTACTGTAAGTTCAAATGTTGCAATGAATATTTTATTCATAACTGGCAACTTTGAAGACGTCTTGCATCAGCCTGTATTCAGTTCGCGTGATTATATTTTCTGATGAATGAAAAACAGCGCAATGTTGAAGTTACAATGCTATTTAAAATCAAAGAGTAAAAAGGTTTCATGTTTTATTTCAAAAAGTTTTCTTCACATAGTTTTACTTCAGTTAGACCAGTGGTTCCCAAAGTTTAACAACCCGTGAACCCCTTTCACTAAAATTTCAAGTCTCTTGAACCCCTCTCCTAAAAATGAATATTTCCATGGATTTTCTCCCTTACCTCAGCATAAATGATAAAAGCAGTGATCTTGGAAATATAAAATTTGTTTTTATGACATGCTTGTTTATTATTATTTATCATTACAGTATTTTTATTACATTATGCAAACAGCAACAGTCTTCCAAGATCTCCCTTTTGTCGCTTGTATCACTTCTGATTAAGCCTGTTATAAGACAAGGCTCCTATCAGAGGTGCCAGTAGAAAAAAGGAGTGCGGGGGCACCTCCAGAAAAGTTGGGGGGCCCACGGAAAAAAGGGGAGGGATCCGTGTGGGGGGGGTATACTGATGCAGGGATGGCATGTGACACTTGTCGCTCCCCCATACTGGCGCCTCTGGCTCCTATGTTTCATCAAGGAGTTTCAGATGGGAAACAGCATCAAGGTATTTAAGAAGCCAACTCAAAGAGTTCCTCCTACACAAGCATTCAGGTCTTGAGCACTCCAGGCAAACAATGCAGGTTACAACAAAGCTTAAACTTGTTCTTCATAATAATTTAAAAACAACCTAGCAGCCTATTTAATTTTAAAAACAGCAAAAAATATCTACTTCCCTTTCCATTTTGTAAAAGAAGTCGTGAAGTTTAAATCTCCTCAGTGTGACAGATATGCTTGCTTTGATCTGCTTAGCTCTTGGAAGTCCCCAAGGCTCCAGGCTGCTGGCTTCGTGCTGCCCAGGGTCCCTATGGACAGCTCTGTCTGCCATTAGGGAATTTTTTCCCAAGAACCCCCCATAACATTTCATGAACCCCCAGGGGTTCACGAACCCCAGTTTGGGAACCACTGAGTTAGACTAATGTATTTTAACAATGGTATTTCAAATCTCCTGTTTGACCTGGCTGACATTTTAAGAGAAAATTGATTTATTTTATTTTATTTTGCTGCATGTCCATCAGAGAGTGTCATTTATATTTTCTGAGCAAAAATGAAATATCCTTTAGTAACTTCAGATATGGAGAATGAGGTGCCATATAAGTGTTCTAAAAATGCATGGTTTTTATTCACTCCTAGAATGCACACGTAAAACCGCTTCATCATTGCTGGTAATTAAACTATACTGCTTCATATTTTTTTAAAATAAAGTTTGTGATTTGCTTTTGAATGGGGAATGAGACTCCCCTCCCCCAACTGCTTCTGTTTTACCTTCTGTGGCCCTGGTGGTCCATATGGGCAGACCTTGCACCCATGGAAAGCCCTGTTGACTTTGCAGAGTCCGCACGTGTGGATTGGATTGCAGGATTGGGGCCTTAAATTGCTGCCCCCCTTAAAGGATCAGTGTCATGGAAATCCATTACTCTGACATCTGTATATAGACACTTTAGACACAATTCTTGTGTTTGGGTAGGAGAGTCAGTACATGCCACGTGAGGGTGTGGGTCTTCATACACTTTTCATAGTATACCTTCTATTTTATTTCTCAGTTAGAAAAATTCTGGGGAAGAGCTGAGGCTTTTCTCATGGAGATTTTCACAATTCTATGCTATTGTGGCATTAGGCGTTGTGTCCTCTCCATTTTCTTCTTCAGGCTGTATAATCTATTCGTTGGTCTTTGTCCTCCACTTTTCCCATGATTCCCACAAAGGCCCCAATCCAGGAAAACACTTAAGCATCTATGTAACTTTTAAGCATGTGAATAGTTTCTTTGATTCCCATGTATGGATGTGCTTAAGTGCTTTGTTGGATCAGGGCCTACCTCCAGGGCAGAAACCCTGCAGAGACATGCTAGTACTATTATCAGCCAAGCTTTTATAAAAATGAAGATTCCAAGATTTATAAAATGAGGTTAAAATTGGGTCCTGGGACAAATTTTAAAAAAACTCTTGTCCTTCCTCTAGCTGCGACTATCCTGTGTCCATTTGTTTATTTTATATAGGTATAATTAGATGGATGATAGACCGTGGCAAATTTTTGCTCTCAGATTATTTGCTCTCTAAAAGCACACTCATGCAAATTTATTCCATATTGATTAGTTTTTCTGTGGTTGGGAAACACTTATATTGAACAGTTGTATAGAAATTGAGCGGTCTTCCTTAAACTTGACGTGTTGAAAGACTTACACTATATCGATGTGTGTACACAATAGTATAAAATAGTTAAAAGTAAATCTTTTCTATTTTGCAACAAAGTCATTTTGATTTTTGTTATTTTTAGTTTTTATGCTCCGGTGAAGCTCTACTAACTTTAAAGCCTGTTAGTGATCTGTATGTAGCACAGGCACTTCAATTGGTAATTATATGAGTGATTATTATAGGAAAGCATTTCTGTTGTAATCTAGAGCACTTGCACTGATTAACCTTTTGTGATTTTGACAAGAGCCTTTGAATTCATATGTGAGAGTCTTTGAATTCACAAATTCTGGGGTAGAGAAGCAGGCAGATCAGATGTCACCAGTACTGAGCTTTCTAAGTCTACCCTGGAAGCTGCCATTTTCAGCTTATGTTAAAACTATAATAATAAAGGATGTGAAAAGTATTACATGACCGAGCAGTGAACTTAATGTTAACTGTACATCTTATTTTTTATCAAAGGGCGGGTGATACAAATCTTTGAAAGTGAAGTACCTGATGCACATTCAGTTGGTATATTTTGTGTCTGTGGTTTTGAGGAGTCTTCCATAAAAGGGAAACAAGTAGGCATTAAGTTTGCTATATTGGCTTTAAGCATCATTGTGTAATAAAGTTCTTTTCAGAAACTTCATGAATTATTTGTCAGCCTACAATAATGGTAGTTGCCATTTAAAGATGTGTGTAAAATTTTTTGTGCTCCTGTAAACTGTTAATTTGAACATTCACATAATTCACTGTTTTTCTATTATGCCAGTAAATGTACCATTGGAGAAAAAAGATATTAATGACCCAAATATAATTTTAAGCCATAGCTCTTGGAGTGTGCCCAGATCAGCTGTGGACAGCTTCTGGGGTGGCTTATAAAAGACCCCAGCCTTCTCCTGTCCTGCCTTCCTTCTCCTCTTTTTACATCCACAGCAGGTGAAGCACCCACAGCCTCTCCGAGGGCTGTCCTTCAAACCCTCTGCCATGTGATACCGCAGCTGAAATCTACTCTTGTACCGTTTTCCCACCACCCCCTTTGATCTTTGCTTCAATCACCAGTCTTCCTCCTCCTCCTCCTCCTTCCTGTGTCTATCAGGCTCTTTCTGTTCATTCATCTTCTCTTCCCTCCCTTCCTACCCTGTTACCCCACCACCCTGACCCTCATCCACCAAAAAGAGACCACGGATTTTATCCTGACCATTTGCTTGTATCTCTTCCCCCCTCCCCCCACCCGCCCCCGCCTTTTGTTTCTTTGTCTGTTTAGTTTGTCACCTCTTTGGGACAAGAAGTATCGATTTCTATGTATTTGTACAGTGCTTAGCAGAATAACCAGCTGTCCCCAATTGGGGCCCTGAGACCCCATCTGAGTAAAAATAACAGTCATTACATTATAACAAATTCGTTAATTTGTCATAAAAACAAAAACCCTAGTTTGAAAATATTTTCTAGGTTTATATTATTACAATCTTTTTGGTTTCACGATGGAAAACAAAATATATTTGCTTCCTTATGGCAAGTACGCTACAGGATTTATTTATAACCACAAATCAGGACTGATTCTCTAGTGCATTAAACTGCTTTGTGCTGCGCTGGTGGTGCAGCTTAATACCAGCTTACCTGGCTCCTGAAGGGTCTACTTTGCATCGAGCGAATCTTTGGTTGTTGTGACTACTATATGACCCACCTCTTGGCTGTTGGCACAGGGAGAGTGTCCGGAGCCTCCCGGTGACCCTGTGATCCCTGACTGTCAGACCAGCCTCTTGGTGGGGATGGAGGGAAAGGCGCTAGTCACCATTGTAAATTCAGCCTTCATGGCCTGTAGAGGGCTTCAGATGCAGACAGGCCTGGTTACTGATCACTGCACATGACTGGCTGATACCCATTTAACTAACATGCTGAGTCCTACTAGGCAATTCTGTTCAGCCTTTCATTTCTTCAAATTCTCTGTGTATTATGGTTGGCCCCCTGATGAATTATTTTGATATTTTATCAGGAGGTGCTTTGCTGTATCTGACTGGCTCATTGTCTGGTTCTGCATAGTGTACTATCAGGAACCATGGGGTTTAGTCTTGAGAAGGAATTTTGTGCTGGTAACCCACCCAATTCCAGCCTCCCATAGGTAGGTTTTCCCTACATGCATATTTCTGCCATTCTTGAAGGCCCGGATCTGCACTTTGATATCCATGGAACATCTTGCATCTTGGTATTCCACGTCACGATTTCTGTAGCTAGGCAGGGACAACTTACCAACAAGGGATAGTACAGGGGAGCAGCTAAATCAAGCAACCTATCTCCTCTGAGCAGTCATGCTGGGGAGAAGAGGGAGCTTACACATTTTAACATCATCGGGCTAGAATTTTCTGTTTGCTGTGGATGTGAGGGAGCAATGCCTGTTTAGTTAGCCCAAGAGTCAGATTTTGCAAGTAGATGCCAACCCTGAGAGCTCAGTATGCGAGGGGCTGGCTTCAACAACAACTCTTAGGTTCCAGCAATGGACCGGGTGTCCAGGTTACATATGGATAGAGGTTGAGTTTGGTAAGATCTTCCTGGGTACAATTAGTTATTTCATAAAAGTGGCAGCCAGTTTTGTCCTCTGTATATCTCTTTGATTTTTGCAGCCTGGCATTCTCAATCAAGAATCTGTACTAAATCAAATTAACTGACATGCTAGGTAAAATTTTCGAGAGCACCAAAGTTCCAGGTTAAGCCTAATCTAATTGAAAGTCAGTGGGGCTTGGACTGTTAAGTGACTTAGGCTCTTTTGAAAATACTCTGGGTGGTTTTTAGGTTGACAGTTGCTGTATAAACTTATCCTGATACTGATACCCAGTACATTTTCAAAGTGATCATTTAGAATTTAATTAATAGATAATTCAACTTCAGATGTACAGAGTACAATGAGACTTTTATGTTGTGGAGAACTAATGTAACGAATCAGAGTTAAATTTTCACTTTATGAGAAATATCTACAAACATCAATAATGTCATTTAAATTTCTACAACTCAGATTCAGAAGAAATTTCAGAATTTAGTTACAGAAAACGTCATAGTCTCATTTTTAGTATGAAATCATTGTAACATAAAAATAAACTTTTCATCTGTATATGTAATTATCTCAGACTAATTGAAACTGGATTCAAAAGCCAGCTAGCTAATAGGCCTATGAAAATGAACATTGAGATGCAGCGGTATGTGTTCATTTTAGGCCTTTGAATTCTTAAAAATAAAAGTTCAGTAAGTATAGATTTCCGCTTATATTTCTAACAGTGAGGAAAAGATTGAGGAAAAAAATGTGTCTTGATGATAACTTTGTGGTGCTTTCATTTGTAATAAAACATTTGATCTCAGTTAAGGCATTCACATGGTTTTTTTCCAGGCAAAAAAAGAGAGATTAAATATCTACAACATTGAAAAATACCAACAAAAGTAATTATGCAGTGCTGCTCTTTACATAAAACCACAGTTGTTTTCTACTTCTATTTTTCAGTTTCCATAGCTAGACGTGTACAAGACCCATTAGCTGAGCTAGTGAAAATTGAGCCCAAGCACATTGGAGTTGGAATGTATCAGGTAAGATAATGCAGATCATTTAATCTAGTAATTCAACATGATATAGTGCAACACAAAAACACTGCTTTGTAATTAAGTGTCAACTAGTTATGTGTCTACTTTAAAATATTTGTGTAGAATTGGTGGTTTGGTACTCAATATTTGTCGTATGGGTTTTTTTTATTTTCTGACTTTAACAATTGTGATTTAGATTTAGAAATGGCTATAGCCAGATTTATAGTCTGTTTAAAACATCAGATCAAACTGGTAACCTGATCTGTAATGATGTGATCTCTTTCACATCATTACAGCAGTGGGTTTTTATTTCCTTTTGTAAAATAGTATGAGATATTGATCCTCCATTTAGAAGCCATTGGTTGGCACCATTATATACATTCTTTCTTCCCTCAGTGTTTGTAATAAAAACATTGATTTCAGATTTTCTTTCATTTCCTAAAGCTGCACTGTAAAATGTTTAACAATTCTCATAGAGTTTTGTGGTTTTCTTGAGGTTATTGGGGGGTGGGGAGGGACAATAGTTTTAAATAGTTTAAAATCTTTAATGTTATTGAGAAGTAGTTTAGTGGCTGTCATTTTATTGCATCTGCATGTCTGTCTTACACAGACACATACTGTAAATGCTACATATAATACAAATAAATAAGTATAGCCCTCAATTGAGGAAACCACTTAAGCACTTGTTTAAATCCCAGTGACTTGAATAGAGAAATGCCAAAAGTGTAAGGAAAGTTAAACACGTGCTTAAGTGCTCTCTTAAACAGAGGTGCTTTCATGAATCCAGAAGATGGAGCAGAAGTAAAAGCTGAAAGGTTAGAAGAAATAAAACATACTGTATTTCACGATATAGTCCAGAGGTCACGTAGCTATACATCCAGGTAAGTTCATGAATGTCAACGGAGTGGAATTGTGGTCACGGGATAACGGTCTCCTGTATGGTTTAAAGTGCTGTGTCAAAGCCAAATCTTCAGTAAAAAGATAATGTCCGCACCATGTGACTGAGCAGGGCTGGCAAACCCTGGCAGAAATCTGGGGAGGTAAGCGACTTCCCATGCACTGCCCACTGCGTGAACCTGAGAACAGTACCCCTCAGGGACAAGGTGACAGGGAAGAGACCTGCTGGGAAGAAGCCTGGGGAAAAACAGTAGCAGCTAATTTAGGGAGTTAAAGGGAGCAGTGCATGACTGCTGTTCACAGAGTCCCTGAGTTGGCGCCCAGAGTAGTGAGCGGACCTGGGTCCCGCCTCTGAGGAAATGGCCTAAGCCATGAGATGAGGTTAAGAAATATGTATCCAGTGACATGTATTATTGCAAAAGACTTTTGGTCAACATTTCTAGTGAAGGTTGCTCACTTGCCATTGTTGAGTAGCTGCATTCTGAAGGCCACAGGCTAGTGAACTGATATTAATTAAATTGGAAAAGATGGGGATCAGTATGAAAATTGAAAGGTGGATAAGGAATTGGTTAAAGGAGAGACTACAGCAGGTCATACTGAAAGGTGAACTGTCAGGCTGGAGGGAGGTGACCAGTGGAGTTCCTCATAGATTGGTTTTGGGACCAATCTTATTTAATCTTTTTATTACTGACCTTGGCACAAAAAGTGGGTGTGTGCTAATAAAGTTTGTGCATGATACAAAGCTGGGAGGTATTGGTAATTTAGAGAAGGATCGGGATATCATACAGGAGGATCTGGATGACCTTGTAAACTGGAGTAATAGTAATAGGATGAAATTTAATAGTGAGAAGTGTAAGGTCATGCATTTAGGGATTAATAACAAGAATTTTAGTTATAAGCTCGTGACGCATCAATTCGAAGTAACGGAGGAGGAGAAGGACCTTGGAGTATTGGTTGACCACAGGATGACTATGAGCTGCCAATGTGATATGGCCGTGAAAAAAGCTAATGCGGTCTTGGGATGCATCAGGCGAGGTATTTCCAGCAGAGATAAGGAGGTGTTAGTACCGTTATACAAGGCACTGGTGAGACCTCACCTGGAATACTGTGTGCAGTTCTGGTCTCCCATGTTTAAGAAGGATGAATTCAAACTGGAACAGGTACGGAGAAGGGCTACTAGGATGATCCGAGGAATAGAAAACCTGTCTTATGAAAGGAGACTCAAGGAGCTTGGCTTGTTTAACCTACCCAATAGAAGGCTGAGGGGAGATATGATTGCTCTCTCTAAATATATCAGAGGGATAAATACTGGAGAGGGAGAGGAATTATTTAAGCTCAGTACCAATGTGGACACAAGAACAAATGGATATAAACTGGCCATCAGGAAGTTTAGAGTTGAAATTAGATGAAGGTTTCTAACCATCAGAGGAGTGAAGTTCTGGAACAGCCTTCCAAGGGAAGCGGTGGGGGCAAAAGACCTATCTGGCTTCAAGATTAAACTTGATAAGTTTATAGGGGAGAAGGTATGAAGGGATAACATGATTTTGGCAATTAATTAATCTTTAACTGTTCATGGTAAATAGGCCCAATGGCCTGTGATGGAATGTTAAATGGGGTGGGATCTGAGTTACTACAGAGAATTCTTTCCTGGGTATCTGGCTGGTGAATCTTGCCTACATGCTCAGGGTTCAGCTGATCGCCATATTTGGAGTTGGGAAGGAATTTTCCTCCAGGGCAGATTGGCAGAGGCCCTGGGGGTTTTTCGCCTTCGTCTGCAGCATGGGGCACGGGTCACTTGCTGGAGGATTCTCTGCACCTTGAAGTCTTTAAACCATGATTTGAGGACTTCAATAGCTCAGACATAGGTGAGAGGTTTATTGCAGGAGTGGGTGGGTGAGATTCAGTGGCCTGCATTGTGCAGGAGGTCAGACTAGATGATCATAATGGTCCCTTCTGACCTTACTATCTATGAATCTTACTAATTGGAGAACAAGTTAAAAACTACTTTTATAGCTAAAGTGTACTATAATTCTAGGAATCACTGGGATCCTGATTGACTGTTTTTTTAATGTAATAAATATAGTAAAGCTCCTTCTTGTGAATTGGTTGGTTGATATCAATTCTGTTCGTTATAATCTTACATGAAGTGCAAATTAAAAGCATCCATTTCTTATGCAATGTAAAGTTTCTTTCCGATAGTTGCTTTATTTTTGCTGTTGATTAATAGGAAAAGAAGTTTAGTAATCCTATTTAAATAAGTGTGCATGTTCACCTGCACTTTTGATACTGTGCCTTATTGGTTTAAAGAGATGAATTGATCATTCTATGATGATGTATCATGTAAGATGTATATAAATGTCATTTGAATCTATTATAAAATTCTAAAAACTATGCCTCAAGGCGATGTGACCTAAAAGTGTGTGTACACTGTCAACTTGGAAAATCACAGTTCATCTTAAAATGTTGTTTCAATTATTGTTGTAAGTAACCTTAGGAGGAGAAGGTACTTTTCCTCTTTTTAATTTTGCTGTGTGCATTGGACAGCACTTAGTGGATAGTAAGCTTCATGGAGTTGCTGGCCTCAGCTGCATTTCTGTGGTGCACTGCTCTCTGAGGATCCCATCTGCACACTCACCCAAGGCTCTTCAAGAAGGTGCTTATAATTACAGCAGCAGCAAAGCAGGTGTTTGCGCAGGGAGAAAGGAGAAGGGCTGATGTGCAGCATGTTTTGTTTTGTTGCTCTTGGGACCATCTAAAGACCCTTAAACACAGTAAAAGAGTAAATACTCTCTTTTTATTTGTTTAAATAAAAAGTCAGACTATACTACTAGAGACTTGAAGGTGGCTATATTAGAAAAAATTGCAATTCTAAAAAAAGTCAAATTGACAGCATGTGGTAAATTTAAACATGAGGTGAATTTATAGATCTCACATCACAGCACCTAAAAGGTATCTGCTACCACCATCATAAATGTTGTGCAGTAAGCCCACTGCAGTACTTCTGAAGATTTAAAATCTTAGCTTGTGTTCTAAATGCTTATTTAAAACTTTAGAAGAAGGGGATTTCAAAATAGCAACTGCAGTTCAGGCAGGACACTGCAAGTTTTTCCACTGGTCCTTTGCATTTAAGTCACACTGTGGTGCAAATAATACTTGTAGATACATAAACCTCCTGTCAGAAGATTTTAAGTGAAAATATCAGCCCATAAGCTATAAGATGCTTGTTCATTGGAAAAAAAGGAATTTTGAGTTACCTGAGCATACTGTGACACTTTTGAAAACAAATTGTACTACCATGTTTCAAAGTTTTGCTGTCCTTTGGGCAACAGATCTCTTTGGGGGGGGGGGAGAGAATATTAAGCTATTATGACTTGTCTTCCTTTGGTGAAAAGTTATTTGTTTACATCTTAGCAGTTAGAGATGGAAAAACATCTATTGGATCATTGAGTGATGTAGGATATAGTCCCTCAATAAAGAATGTATCTGATGCGGAACTGACTCTTATCCGAAATAATTTTAAGGGTTATTTTATATTTGCCTGTTCTTTTACTAATTTCTAGGATGAAATATAACAGCATATGTAAAGGTAATGGACTTCTGACAAAACACATTATTTTATTCACCCACTATACCAATAAATCTATAATAGACTCTCTATATGACCACACTCCAAAATGAGCTCTCTAGTGTGTCCAGAAAGTTAACAAATCCAAGGTTTTATTCCCTTGGCATGGAGGAAGAACAGCTGCTAGAGGAGGGAGATCATAGATGAAAGTTAAGAATTTTCATGCACATTTTTCAAAATTGAGAATATTAGCAGGTTGGTCCCTCAGTGTGATTTCCAGGGGCAGGCCAACCCTAGGCCCAAGCTTATGCGTGTGTGCCACACCACTGTGTCACTCTGCTTTTTTTTCACCCCTTCCTCCACTAATTGGCTGGCTGTTTTTGTTTGCTTGTTTTTTGTTTTGCTCAGCCACTTGTGGTGGTGTGGCAAAAATGTGTTCTGCCTATGGCCAACCCTGGAGATTTCTCCCAGTTAAATCCTGACCAAGGCTTCCTTATCTGGGTGCCTAAATTTAGAGTTCTAAGCCCATGGTTAGGTTCCTAAATCTGAGCACGATTTTTAAAAATGCTGAGGACTCAGTAACTCCCACTGAAGAGAAAGGGAGTTGCTAGACATTAATACCTTTAAAACAATCAGGCTACTCATACAGGCATAATCAATGTATGGCACACCGTGAAGAACAAATCCACACTGTAGGGCATAGGTAATTCAGACTCTGAAGATGATGAATTTCCTCACTTAAGCAAATTCTGTGTCTGATGAGTAGTCACTTTCCGACCACTTTCCTCTCAGAGATGTCCTAGCAAAAATTTTCAAGCACTATCTCCAAAATTAGGCCCACATATTTTGTGAATACTACTCATGTAACTGTATTATTGATGGAGCTGGTAGCAGCACCTATCATTAAGGTTGTCCAACACTTTCCATTATAAAACCCTAATTTCAGTTGCATATAACTTTGCAAAACTTTAGAAATTTGGGCTGAAATTTTACTTGCCCGACTTTCTGCCTTAGGCTGAATTGTTTGGGGAAACTGTAGCCAGAACAGTACATGTGTTTTTGAGAAGGAGGCTAAAGAAAGGTATGTTTTGCAATGTTAAAACCATTATTGCAGCCTTCTTTCTGAAATGCTCTAATGTCCATATACTTTGTAGCAGGAACTTGTAATTAGGTAGTGAGGGACCTTTGTGTCAAGGCTGTCTTCGTGAAAATCTTCCCAACTTTAGCCAAGTTATAAGCCATTGAAAATTTGCAGTTTTCATGTGCTCAGTAGAGACTTGCTAGAGCTTTACAGCAAAAAATATGTGAAAATTGTACCCTCACTGAACACGCTTAAACCTCTCTCAGATTCTCCTGCTTACCAAACTGCACATATATGCTCCCCACATGGTGACTGAGCATGCTCCAACCCAGGGCTGTGGGACTCAGGACTTTCCTAGCTCTCAGCTGCTCTGGGATGGGATGGGGCTGGGCACCAGAACTGAAAGCAGTGAGCCTGTTTCTCCTCTGTTCCTGATGACTCCCCAGCTGGCACCCAGGCAACCTGGAAGGGGAAAGCACCTGGTTTGAATGCAGAGGGACAAAAGCTGAAGCAGGGAAGAGGGGAAAGGAGTAGATTGGGACAAGGAGTCTGGAGAGACTGGGACTGTTTGGGCAAGGAGACTGGGAGTGGGAGCATGGGGTGTGGGAAGAGGAGGCTGGGACTGTTTGGACAAGGAGGTTAGGACTAGGCTGACAGAGGAAGACTGGGCCTAGGAGGCAGTGAGTGAAATGGTGTGGGGGCAACTGAGATCAGACAAGAGGCTGTAGACCAGGTGAGCAAAGAGATTGGGGAAAGGAGTCACAGTGGGGACTAAGATTGCACAAGAAGCCCAGGGAAAGAGACTGGGATTGGGAGCCAGTCAGGACGGGGCGGGAGGTAGACAGATGGAATGAGGAGTCAGCAGTAGGGAAATGGGACTGGCTGGACAAGGAGACTGGGGCTGGGATGAGAAGAGTTAGAATCCAGAGGGTGAGAGGTAAGTTCTTGAAAAGGCATTAAGTGATCCATGTATTACTTAAGATATCATCTGTGTCTATAGAAAATAGATTGTTGAGACCAGTTGTTGGCAAAGGCAACCTATTAAATCGCCACCTAACAAGGACCAGCAAGAAGAGAACAAGAAGAAAGAGGCTTTACAGCTACAAACTGGGTTGTTTGACCACAAAGTCTTTAAGCATATGCTTACTGTATTTGCTTTGAGACAAGTTTCATTTTACTGAGCTATGAATCCTTCTCTTTTTACACCATCCGAAGGTGATGTGGCTCAGAAGGTGTTTATCTAAAATTAAAGGAAAATGGCAGGGATTTGACCCAATAATGTAGATCGGTGGGGGCTAAACACAATAGCATTAAGTGGTGAATAGGGAAAGGTAGGCACCATCTGACCACATAGTTTCAGCTATTCCTCTATCTGCCTGATGACCAGGTGTGAATGAAAGGTGAGCTTTAAGAACAAGGTCTCCAAGTAGCCAGCCCTTATTTCATCTGTTGACACTGTGGTGCTCTCTCATATTAATTGCCAGGAGGGTACCAAAGCAGAATGTTAGACAGGCAAGTGTTTTCTTAGAATAGACAGAGAAAAGGAAAAATCTCACAGCCATAACAGCAACTTACCTGGCATGACCCCTGTTTGCAGGCAGACTGCTTAGTTGTCAAACCATAAGTTCTGGGGGGTGGTCTCTGAACAAGATGTACTCAATTTCAGTTTGCATGATCTGCAAGAGACCTTAAGTGTATAATTTTGTACCTCCACAGAAAGGCAAGCTGCCAAAATTCTGCACCAGATTCAGAGCTTTCTGTATGCTGGTAACGGATGCATTTCACACCAGCTGGCCAGTGGCCCTTACATATGCCTTTCCTCTTCTTTCTGCTTATCCTAAAGATCCTATGAACAGTGAAGACAGATGGAGGAATGTTCCTTCTTGTAATTTCTGAGTGGCCTGGCATGCCATTGTACGTGGTACTCAGCTGACAATTCCATCACCTATGCTCCCCATTCTCATGCCCCAACTTATAGATCTGTTGTTTCAAAGCCAGTTCATTGCACTTCCCCTGAAAACATATTAAAGGCTGACATGATTCTGGACATTTGTCTCCCTTCTAAACTTGTCGTCTGATAGGGAAAGGGCTTGGCATTCCTGAGATGTCATTAGACCTACACTCCTACCTTGAATTAATAGTCTGACTGCATTTATCCTATATTTGGACTGCTTCTAGTTCATTTGTTGCTAAATGGACTGGATCATGCACCTGTGACATTCCCCAGGGTATAACCTGGACTGCTGAACTGCTATGTCCCCTCGCTCTATAGCCAGAGGTGCCTTTTACACGCTTTGCTGTGAACAGCCACCTTTCCCGGTTCTGCTCATACACAGCCACTAGCATGTAAAAGCACTCCCAGCTGAATATAAAACTGCTCTCCAAACCACTCATGAATTACATACAGGGCAACACCTGCATATTCCTAGCCCCAGCCTTCTCCCCCAGAAACATGTGTCTTGTACTGTTCAGTACCTCCCTGGACAGTACAAGCTCATAGTAAGTTTGTTATTTCAACAAGGCAAAATGATTGTGCACTAGCTTTGTTGCCTCAAGTGAACTTTTCCAAACACTTGAATCCAAACATGAAGTGGGTTAGATAAAACAATAGAACAAGTTTATTAACAACAATAAGGCTGATTTTAAATGAATACAGGTGATAAGGCATAAAGTCAGAATTGGTTACAAAAGAAATAAAAAGATAAAATTGCAAGCTAATCCCTAAATTTTATCAAGCAAGTGAACCTAAAAGCAAAAAGGTTTGTCTCACTAAAAGCTGCAGTACATTTCACAGTCTGTCTCCTTCCAGCCTGTGACCCATGGCTTAGACCTGTGCTCAAGTCTCTCCACTGTCTAAGTCTCTCCACTAGTCAGCTGCAATGTTGGTTCAAGGTTCTAGTCTTCAAAGCAATTAGCGGATGAAGCGCCGGTTACATTTAAAACTGAATTTTGATCTGCGGCCATTGAACAGTTTTAAGGGTTTAAAAATCCTTTCATAATATAATCCTTGTGTTCCACACTACAACATCTTTCCTGTTTAGCATATTTGGAAAGTTATCTCTTATACATGAACATTCCATAAGAATGTATAATTCTCAAACCTGCAAAAGGAGAGCATGCTTGATTCCAGATGTAACTGGAAATTTTGTGTCAAATAAAATTTGCGAATGATGTTCTTAGCAGGTTCCTTAAGGGAAAATAGTTGAGCTAATTCCTGTTGTAGTTCCCATGTATTGCTGGAGGGTCGTGATCAAATGAGGGTTTTATGAAGCATAATTGGAATGCCGAATAGTAAGAGTTTAAAATATGGTAATGCTGTTTCTTCCCCTCTTGTCCTCTTCTCCTCCCATTTTTCCTCTGATTTTATTGATTTTGCATTTTAATATTTATCTAAGACCTTTACCATTCCAAATGAAATTGGATATCATACAGTCTAGCTTGTTTTAAAATACAGTTTGACATAGAGAGAGATTTGGGACCATTTTTTTGAAACTTAAGGGAGCACTGTTTCACTAAGATTTGCTTCCTCTTTAATTGGTAGTGGGAGATATATTCTCCAATGTCCTGTCCAAATTATTGTCGTATGGCTGTTGACCTATTTTTAAAATCTCTGGATCCAGTCTTATAGAACTTAGTGACTACAGTAAGTAGTTCCATTGAAGCTACAGCAGGTTCTCAGTTGGTTGCCTTCTGGAAAGTGGGAGGTCTTCTCTTTCCCCTGGAAGATGGATGGATGATTTTCTTTCCCATTTGTTCTCTTTGCCTACGGACTTTGTGCTCAGTCACTAGGGACTCAGATAGCCATGCAGGCACCTCTCAACATTGATCCTTGTTCATATGTCTTTTCTCCCTCTGGCCCTAGGCCTGAAAGATAGGGAGGGTCAGAAGAGACAGAAATGTGCAGGTTGTACTGGGAGAGTGGCTCATTGCCCTTTCCTATAAGTATATGGAATTGCACACAGCAATTTCTTTTTAAATAAAATCCCAAACCAGACACAGCAGCAGTGTTGCCACCTGTTTCTGTGGCTCTCCAGTGGTGGCTCTAGTAATAGTGTGTGCATTTGAAGGGTTCATTGTACTGGCTACTAAGTGAACTTCAGGTTTTTGGCTAAATAGCGTCACCTAGAATTTCACCACTGTTTTAAATTCCTTCGTGAAAGCTTTTGGTGCGAGATAGATTGATTAGAGCTTCAATGCTTACAATATGTAGACATTAAATACAGGTTGGAGGTATTTAGAAGGTTGATTCTGAAAAGACATGACTAGAAAGTCTACTATAAATGTGTAAGGTATTCGCCAAAAATTCAGACTTTATTTTAGGTTCCTGTGTTTAAATCATTAATAATTTCCATACACATTTCCTATCCTTGTGTTTTCATTAGTAGTATAGAGTGAAGTGCATTGCTTGATACTCTGCATCTGAAAAGCCACATTTTTCTCTGTGTTGAGGACTTTTATTACATTTATTCATTGTGGATTAATTGGATCATAGGATATTTGGATAGTAAGGTTCAATAGAGGAGCTTGGATGTCATAAGAGAATCACTCTCAAAGAGTTTTTGAGATGTGATATGCAAATGAGTGATTTTTAAATCTCCGAGGGATAACTATGTCATAACAACCTTAACCTCCACATTTGCTTTATTACTTTTATTAAAACAAATCTGTAAGGGGGTGCTATGTGTATTTTTGTGATGAAGGAAATGAGATGGCTTATTTATTATGTGGAAAGTGCTTTCAACTAAGAACTGAGTGATTCACTGAAACGTTGTGGAAATGCACAGTTCAGCAGGAATGAGTGTTCCATGGTTTGATTTCAGCTTTTAACACTCAAGTGTGCAGCTTGTCTATAAAATGGTTATTCATTTCCCCTCTCTAAATTAATAGACAAGTATATATACCATCAAGATTATTAGGCATGGAATGGATCACTCATGTTCAGAGTGTTGTTTTTATGATTTAATTTGTTGTCCTAAGTCTTGATTGAAAGGGCTATCTGAAGAGAATGCATGCCAAAAACCTAGAGGTCTAAGGATACCAATGCTCCATATTGTAAGTACTTCTCATCAGTCATACATTTATTAGAAGGATGTGTGCAACACGACTTCCCTTTTGCAAGTCATATCTAAAGGCAGGACATAAAAATAAATATTATAATGTATGCCTTAGGTTAAACCATTAAAGATGTGACAGTCTAGTGAAATGCTAGAACCATATGATACTATGAGAGAAACTTTATAGCACAGCATTTAAAGAAACTTCCCTGCCTACAGTCCACATGGTCCACTTTGCAGGGTTCAGTGCCCTTGTTGTATACCAGCAATCTGCAACCTAAAGGCCAGAAAGGTTGTTATTCCTCAGCTTCTGCCATAGTTAGTGTCATCTTTGATTATATGAAACCGCTCAAAGCTGAGAGAAAAGAACATATGAGCAGGGCATAGTGAATGGCATTTCACAAGATATGCTTTGTTTGACCCCCTTCCCACTAAGGAAAATTGAAGCCTGTCCCACCAATAGTGTCTGCCTTAAAAGAATCAAAGTACCTTTATTCTCAGTGTCAAGCATAGCCAAGTGTTTTCCTGGATGAAAATTACATTGGCAAAGAACACTTCCATAGATTACTAGAAGGAATAATAACCCTAACATTCATGTGAGAGGCAAGCCGGAAATAATCCTCTAAGTTTATTGGGCACAAAATCTTTTGGAAGTGGGAGATTGTGGTGTGATCTAACTGCTCTTGGCCATTGGAGGCAGGAAAAACCCAGGTCATGTTAATAGGCAGAAGGCACTTGACTAGTGTGGGAAGGGGTGGATTTTATTCAGGCATCACAGCATCAAATCATGGAATCCTGTGTATTGAAGATTGAGGAAGACTTTTAGGTTGTATAATCCATCCATTTGCTAGTTGCAGGTTTGTTAACTAAATCATATGGTGGGAAAGGCATGAGCTCTGTGAGAAAAGCAGGCAAAGATCCTACAAGTTCCTGGTTGGCAAACTTTTGCTGGGGAGTTGTATGCTCTTCGTTTCTGAATGACAAAAAACCCCAGCCATGTGCTGAAGCAGGTCTGGAGGCTTAACAGCATTTAAACCAATCCTCAACAGCAGTTCTTCTGGCTGAAAGGGGGTTCACGTCTTTCACTGCTGTAGCTTTGGCAGTCTGATCAGTGAAGCCTGCCTTTTTGGGGCTGGCAGCGAGAACACCAGTCTGCTGCTGCTCTGATTCCCTACCTCGTTGGCAAACTTCAACTAGCATTATAGCATTGTGCTTGCTGCCTTCTATGGCTGGTGGTATGGGAAGTGGCCACTGAACTGTCTACCTTGGAGCTGCAGATTAACTGAGGTGTTAGGTACTGCAGAAAGGCACTAGTAGCACATTGGAATGGGTTTGGCAAAACTTCAGACTGGCTTTTGCTTTAGGGCCCAGGCTGAAACTTGGAAAGATCCTTCCTTGGTCCCTGAGGTACCTGACCTCTGTTAAGTGGAGCTTGCTGTTGTGATGCTGTTGCTTATAGGGAAGCTCTCAAGAAGGAAGAACAATGATGGGAATGATGCTGGTGGTGGTTGTAAGTAGGGCTGTCGAGCAATTAAAAAAAGTAATTGCCATTAATTACGCGATTAAAAAATTAATCATGATTAATTGCACTGTTTAATAATAGAATACCATTTATTTAAATATTTCTGGATGTTTTCTACGTTTTCAAATATATTGATTTCAATTACAGCACAATACAAAGTGTACAGTGCTCACTTTATATTTATTTTTTATTACAAATATTTGCACTATAAAAAACAAAAGAAATAGTATTTGTCAGTTCACGTAATACAAGTACGGTAGTGCAATCTCTTTATTATGAAAGTTGAACTTACAAATGTAGAATTTTGTACAAAAATAACTGCATTCAAAAATAAAACAATGTAAAACTTTAGAACCTACAAGTCCACTCAGTCTTACTTCAGCCAATTGGTCAGATAAACAAGTTTGGTTACAATTTGCAGGAGATAATGCTTGTTTACAGTGTCACCTGAAAGTGAGAACAGGTGTTTGTATGGCATTGTTGTAGCCAGGGTCGCAAGATAGTTAGGTGCCAGATGCGCTAAAGATTCATATGTCCCTTCATGCTTCAACCACCATTCCAGAAGACATGCGTCCTTGCTGATGACGGGTTCTGCTCGATAACGATCCAAAGCAGTGCAGACCGATGCATGTTAATTTTCATCATCTGAGTCAGATGCCACCAGCAGAAGGTTGATTTTCTTTTTTGGTGGTTCGAGTTCTGTAGTTTCCGCATCGGAGTGTTGCGTTTTTAAGACTTCTGAAAGCAAGCACCACACTATATCCCTCTCAGATTTTGGAAGGCACTTCAGATTCTTAAACCTTGGGTCGAGTGCTGTATCTGTCCTTAGAAATCTCACATTTGTACCTTCTTTGCATTTTGTCAAATTTGCTATGACAGTGTTCTGAAAACGAACATGTGCTGGGTCATCATCTGAGACTGCTATAACGTGAAATATATGGCAGAATGTGGGTAAAATAGAACAGGAGACATACAATTCTCCCCCAAGGAGTTCAGTCACAAATTTAATTAATGCATTATTTTTTTAACAAGCATCATGAGCATGGAAGCATGTCCTCTGGAATGGTGGCCGAAGCATGAAGGGGCATATGAATGTTTAGCATATCTGGCACGTAAAACCTTGCAACACTGGCTGCAAAAGTGCCATGCGAACACCTGTTCTCACTTTCAGGTGACATTGTAAGCAGTATCTCTCGTAAATGTAAACAAACTTGTTTGTCTTAGCAATTGGCTGAACAAGAAGTAGGACTGAGTGGACTTGTAGGCTCTAAAGTTTTGCATTGTTTTGTTTTTGAGTGCAGTTATGTAACAAAAAAATCTACATTTGTAGATATACTTTCACGATAAAGAGATTGCACTACATGGGAGCTATTTTATCTTCAAAGCTGTAGCAGCTGCCAAGTGGCTTTGCATCCTGGGTGGAGAATTCCTTTCCCCTTTCTTAAGTCCTCTGAAAAATGCCTGCCACAAGCCCATGTACTCTGGCTTAGTTCAGAGTACAGGTTTTGGCTGTGTGAAAGTAGTGATTTTGATAATAAAAACAAGACATGAATAATGTAAATGATTCTTGTCTTAGTATTTCTGTGGTATAATATATATGTTTACTAACATCTTCAACTCCGAAGATAGGGTAATAATACTGCTCAACAGGATCAGATACTGTTTCTTCGAGAGCTGAAGGAAATCAGCCCATGTGAACTTCAAGAACAGTGCATGAGCCTAATGCTACCATCGCATCTATGCCTGTTACTCATGAGGCTGCCAATAAACTGCATTGCTGTCATAGACGCATAAAAAAGCATAGACAGGATTTGAAAACACTGTTTTTATTCTTTCACAGGTATTCCAAGCTGAATTAGCTACATTTAAAAATAAATATTTAAATGTCAATAGTGTCCCCCTTAACACTGCTGTCTATTGTTATTACAATGTGTGTGTTTTTAGGTAACTTCTAAGATTTAAAATACATCAGGACACTCTGGGAAAAAAATAAACTTTTTTAGCACATTAAGGTGAGATAATTTAGTTATAGCCTGTCAATAGGAAACAGCTGTTTGTTATTGATGGGTTTCTCCTACTCCGCCTTAATCAAGCTGTTTCTAATTGTATGATTTACCAAATCTCAGTTTTCAGAAATTTAGTAGAAAGGCAGCTTTTGTCATACTATGTCAAAGCATCCTAGATGTGGTTAAAAATACTTTATAATATGATTTCTAACTATATAGTTAATAGTTCATAGGGAGTAGGTGTAAAGCGTCTATATTTCTAAAACTCTCCTTAGAGGCAGTTGAATTTCAGAAATAGAGCCTATTATGTCCAATACACCCTCCATGCCAATCTGGTTAATTTTTCACTGTTTGATCTTCCTTTCCATAAATGTGCTTGGGCAGAGCTAGTTCAGACAGCAGGCTAGATTAGTTATGATCCAATAGGGTGGATTTAACTTCTTGAAAGACACCATTCTGATGTTGAAGCCAAGTATTAACAGGAACAAAATTGAGTTATAGAGCTGTGAGTTTTTAGGTGACTTGGCTTTTATATTCACTGGATTGGTAACATTCTGAGTGAACAAAATGCAAAACAGAAAAAAAGATTTATAAAGTTTACCATTAGAAAGACAACTTATTCAAATAAAATCAAAACAGTTTCCTAAATGCATGTATGTTGTTGTTCCATTGAGTTTCATGTTTATAAACAGAAGTGTTAAAAACCTTAGTAAAAGATGTGATCCTTTACCAATGGAAAATTGCTGAACAGCTTTCATACGTGTATTTAAAATGTAGTTTAAAGTTTCAGCCTCTCTTGAAAATACTGGAGCTGTTCTTTGTTTTCCTGGCTTCACACGTCAATTTGTATATTGCTTTGATTTTTTTTTTTTAAGTATAAAGATATTTCATTTTTGTAAAGGACTGTTGGGTAGTTACAATTTAGTTTGGGGCACCACCAGTGTCAAGTTGATATCTGAAAACAGTAATGAGTTCATTTTCTCTTCTTTAAAAAGACACCATAAATAACATTTAAAGTTATATGGGTATTTTAAGCCATTTAAAGGTTTATTAAATGCAAATATTAATGTTCATGGATATTATATAAGGTATATGCATTTAGTTTGTTTGAACTGAAATTTATAAAATATTATTTTTGGCACAGTTTGAGTAACTAGCAAAGTATGGAATACGGGGATGAATGTTCCATATGTTCGGCTGTACATATACATTTCACTAGTTATTGTTAACTGAAAAGTGCTCTTTAGTTGATATTGTGAATAATTCAGTTATAAAAGAGCATATTTTGTTTATAATAATTTATATTCATAATATTTTGATTATATGAGTGATTTTCCTCCTTCTCTCCTCCAAAATAAGATGACTATAAATGAGTATCATGCTTTCTCCCAAGACTTCTGCAGTTAAAGGTTATTTGTTATTCAGCAGTTGTCACTGAAGCTTACAGAGTCTTGTTGCATTTTCTAATAGAGACATTATTACGTTATACAAGATTCCTTTGTTTTGTAATTTGTTGCATTTTAGATTTTATCTGGCTAATAGCATTTTTTGCAAATGGTTTTTAAAAGAACACTGTTATAGAAACTAAAATTATGTTTCATTAGGCAAAGATTAATATCTGTGACCTTTATTTTTGGATCAGCAACATAAATATACACTTTTTTCTATGTCAGTCATTGTCTTAGATTTCATCTTTGTTCTGCTTTCCATTACATACCATGAATTATATGAAATTAATTTAATCGCTATTCCAAACAGAAATTAAATGTGCTCTAATCCAGAGTTACGTTGTTTGCTTTTACAACTGTAAGTCATAAGTAATTAATTTTCCTTGGAAAATTAATTCACTTACCATTCCCAGTAGCATCATATGTTGACACAGGGTTATAGATAGTTTAATATTTTTCTTCAGCATGTTGGCCTCAACTTTGGAAGACCTTATATCAAAAACAAATTCAAATTTACTCAACTGTATATAATGCAGGGTTATTTAAAATGAATGTTGTCTTTATTGCTGTCATCCAGATGATAATGACTCTAAAATTATGTTTGAACTTTTCAAAACCTTAAGCCTTTGGATAGATGTGAGACATTTTTTAAAAAGTTGACTATCTGGCTCATTTTAAACTTGAATACCATGACCACTAGAACTCCGTCAGGGAGCAGGTTAACTGTATGTTCACAAGGCCTTTCACCTACACCTATGGACAAAACCATTCTTAAACAAACCTTAACTTGTCTGAGCCTGTTAAAGATGACTAATTATTCCTGTTGTTCCTTCTTCTAAATGAACTTGATCCCACTTAATCTCATTCTGTTTTCTGTGTTATGATATAGATATGAATTTGAGATGGAAATTTATTGCAGTGCAGGTCTTAAGTAGTACATAGGGACTTGTTCACCCCGGTACAAAGGGCCGTCACATCACTCTTACTTTCCAGTAATGGTATCATGGAGAGGCAAAGTAGGCCAAAAATCTTCCAGAATGACAGGGTTTTTTCCCTTCCCCTTGTTAGAACCCCAACATCCTTATTTCTTGGGAATTCAAAAACGATAAGTGAACGACATTAAATTTTTCATAGAGTTTGCCAGGAGGATGTTAGCTAGGAGAACTATTTTCCTTTAGGTTTGTACAGTTCCATAAAATATACAGTGTTTGTTACTTAAGTTTATTTTTGTTTATTTAAGTCTCCAGTGTGACAGTCCAGTGGTGGCAATGTTACAGTTCAAATAAGCGAGGCTTATTTTATAAATGTTCCTTTGTGGATTGGTGGCTGCATTTTGCATGAGCGCAGGGGGTCAGTACCAACGGCCTACAATTTAGGCTTTTTGGAGGGAGCAGGAGGAGGAGGAGGCAGAAATTGACATTTCATTGCCATGTAAATTTACTACTACATCAGGTAGAAAAATGTTGTTTTCGCAGTCAAGGGGAAAAAATCAACAAGGGCCATATTGACAGTATATAATAGTGTGATGTAGACTTAATTTTTCTACGTACTGCACGTCTGTATTTTTATAGGAGATATTTTATTTTATATATTTTTCATTGAAACAGACATTTTTGTAGAAGCTAAAGATTAGAAAAGCTTAACCCATCATAGAGTTAGTGTCCAGAAAAGAACCCTATTACATACACAGGTAATGCTTGGACTCTGCATATTTGTGTACATCATGCATATATTTATGCATGAAATATTCACGGTAGTGATGAATGTATTGACAGAGCTCTCTATTAAATCCTGTAACTTTCATGGAGAAACTAAGAAAGGTCCATTGTATTGAGATTGGACTCGAATGGGATATTTTAAATGAATTTATAGATCTGACACTTGACCAGTTCTTAGTAATTTGCCTGTTGGTTCACAAGTTTTTTTCACTGGTATTTCAAAGGGATTCATTATATAATTTTACATCTTTAAATATCATGCAGAAAAGATATTCATGCAGCGAATAGAATTTGGCTATGTAACTCGCATTAACAATAATGAGAATACTGAAGCCAACTGCTGCCCATCACACTGAATGTTTTACCCCCTAGACATATGCCATCTTGACTAAGTGCATGTATGTTCAGTTTTAAACTGAAGATCTATTCTTGTTGAACAAATGAGTACCTTATGCAGGCATGCTGCATGTCCCAGATGAGAATGAAGGGGAACGAGAAGGGAGAACCAGCTGTACCCCTTTTCATATGTACTGTTTATAAAAGAGTTTGTGCTGATTATGCATAGCAACACATGCTGCCACAAGATATCAGCATTCTTATTCCAGTTACCCTATTGGATCACTGTTATCTATATGCTTCATATCAAATTGTATTGGATATAAAATAACTTGGGGAAAGAAAAATACCAACCAAAAGCTATTGCTTTTTCTGATGTATTTCTTGGCAGTTTACAGAATTTGTTTCTGTTTGGAATATTCCCAGATGTATTCATTTTATGCTGCTGCTGATGATTGTCTAAATGTGCAAGAAAAATGAAGTTGGAATAGTTGTTAAAAAAAATCTGCAAAGACTTTCCTTTGAAATTTGAATTTTAAATCTCAATGTAGTTTTGGATTAGATAGTGTAGAGTTGGCACTAATTCTGAAATAAACATCTGAACTATAAGCTACAGTAGGAAAAAACATAAGAAACATGAAGAAATACATACAGTGTCTCTTAATAGAAGTGTTTGGCTCTGTGGAGGCCACCAAGAAGTCTACAGTGATTGACATGCATTCTGGTAGAGTATTTTTTTCCTGTGGCAGTGTTGAAGTCAGTCAAAGTGCATAGACAAAGCTGAGTGAATACCAGTTTCCCCAGTACAGGGGCTATTTTTTCAGGAAGTCTAACTCAAACCAGATGTTTTGCCTAGACCTAGAGTTTGTTGCTGCCAAGCATCTCATCAGAGGTCAGAGTTCTGGGCTCAGGGCCCTGCTAGAATTCTTTCACAAATTGCTATTCAGTGAGGTTTTAATCCTAATGGAAAGAATAATGTGCTTGTAAAATCTGCAGTTATTACAAACACAGTATACATATTGTGGACTTCAAATGACTACATATTTCACTCCCATAAACAGGGAATGTAGATGAATGCAGTGTGTAATAGCTTTGGACGTTCAAACTGAAACCAAGTATATAGTTTATACGACTGTTAACCATTTGCATTCTTAACACCCCTGTAAAAGGAACAGTAATCTTGACTAACAATTGGCAACTCACCCCCTCACCCCCACTACCTCCCCCTTTACTTGAGGCAGTTTCCTGAAATAAGTAGAAAATCCTTATGTTTTTGAGATTTTGAAAAACTGCTCACTAAGCCAATAGGGTTGGCTGTTTGATTTTGGTTTGGTTTTGCAACTCTTAATTTAAATTAGTATCAGGAGCAATGTTTGATGACCTAGCTACAGTCTGCCCAGTCATCTATTCATACGGCTAAATCTTAATCTCAACAGTTTCTCACTGGACAGTATGTACTATTCTGTAATTTACTTAGAAATTGCTTCTAAATTTGAGTTTTATCTTTAGTTAAAGCAAGGGCTGGTAACAATCTTACCTGTCTTTCTTTATGGCTTGTTTTTGGTAGTGTGGTGTATTCTTATTTTATGCAGGGTAAGCTTCTACTGTGATTATGCTGAACCTGATTATGTATAGGAAAATTTTCCATGTAGTTGCAGCTGTACCTGCATGAAACTAGAGAACACACAACTCAATAAGAGATAAGGATAGCAATTAGAACATGGCTCTTAGAATTAATATGCCTGTAGTCGAAAAACATTGCATAGCGTCTGAAATTAGAATACGCAAAGTCTTTTTTTAGGCAAGTTAAATTTGATTCTTCAACTCTTACTTATGTGGTGTAGTACTTTAATCTGTCATTAGCCACCCTGAACTCAAAGGGATTACTCATGTGAGTAAGTACTATTCTATGTGAGTAAAGCTTACAGAATCGGACTCAAGCTCACTGAAAACTATAGGAAAGGGTGGAACTTTTATCTAAGCTTTTTGAACTTTATCTTATTTAAATATTGAATTTAATGCTGTGTTTCATCTAAAACTACCCATGTGAGTTTTAAGTTATTTTAAAAGTATTTTTATGGAAAAATTAAGAGTTTCCCAAAACTGTTTTAGTTGATGACTTGTCACACCTGTTACCCAGTCCTTGTAGTAATCACAGTTGGGTGATAATCATACTGGAAAGGGGATTAGTATGCATGAGGCAATATGTCTGCGGTAATGTCATAAACATTGAGACATGCTGATGTGTTCATCTGCCACAGGATATTTTTCTACTAAGAAAACACTAAGCCATGGCATAAATGTTACTGCTCGGCAACAGGTGTTTTACCTACCAAAAATCCAGGAAATTTCCCTGGTGGACAAACATGTTGTTATGGCATTGAGTATAGAATTTTCTGAACAGAGTGCAACATAACTATGATGGCTACAAATTAAACAGAAAAGGATTCTATTGAAGTTTATATTATGAATAGAAAATTGTTTTTGAGACTCCTACTGTGGTCAGTACAGTTTTGTGAATAACTGAATCTCTTGGTTTGGTGGCAGAACCAAAAACTAGGGGAAAAAAATCTTTTTGGGTCAACTGATATGAAAAGTTTTCTAATTTTTCAGCAAATCACAAAAGTTACAAATGAAAAAAACGTTGAACAAATGTTTTGTTTGGCCTGAAAAAAAATGTTTCTTGTTGTTCTTTAGGGTTTTTTAAAAAAAAATCTTTTAAAAATAAAATTGAAACAAAATTCACAACGAGGTCATTAGTAATAGAAAAATCAAAATGTTTCATTTAGAAAATGTCAATTAATTGTTTCATATTTTTTCTGAAATTTTTTGTTTGTTTTTTGCCTGAAAGAATTTGGCATATTCAACACAAATTCACAGTATTCCCGATTATACTTTTTTTTTAACAACAAAAAAAGGCTTTGTCTGAAAAATATCATGCAGCTGAGGTAGTCAGACATTCTTCAAACTGAAAAAATAAAGTTTTGTTCTTGTTAAACTACATTATTCCACAGTTTAGAAAGGAACTCCTGGTCAAAATGTCATTTCTAGCCTTATTTTCATTATAACATGCATTTAGATAAATAATATTTTCTCTTAGATTTATTGTGCAAAGATCACTTAGGTTTGGAATTGCAAACATGAGTCAAAGGTTTTGAGCTATGTGAATGTATAGATTCTTATCAGTTCTCGCTTTATTATATGACCTGCTAGTAGTTCTGTGTTTTGATTAGCTGAGGATATTGACCTAGCTTAAAAATTAAACAAATTAAAGGTATATTGTTTTTGTTTTAAGTAAGGTAATGTTACTGTAAATTGATGTACAGAGGCATAAAAGAGAAAATATTAAGCATAGGCTAGAATTAATTCAGTGCACCATCGATTTATGGAGTATAAAGGCTGATCTACTTGGTCCCACAGTTTGAACTGGGGGGGTGTAAATTGCAACACGCATCAAAGTGCTGTGCAGTAACTGCCCCATGTGGATGTTGCTGGAGTGAACTAAAAAGTACCTAGTTCATATTAATGTAGTCCTGTTTGAAGAGCAGGTTTGTACTCAGCCCGGATCAGCCAGGCCTCGACAGCTGCTACCTGTGCTACGGCAGCGACATTGCTATTTGTGCACACATTAGCTCGACTGCTAGTGTGAGTATGTGTACGTGAGTAGGGGAATCACACTCCTAGCTCATAGTGTAGGCATAGCTTAATACTACAATCTCATTAGAGAAACTTTTTCATATTAACGAGTTTCCATTTACCAATAATTCTGTCATTTGTAACTTGAATCATTCATCACCCTTGCAAATGGTTCTTTCAAGACGTTATTTGCAATTTTGTCTGGTGTTTTTGTCCTTGATGTTGTGAAAATGGCCGTCTACTGTTACAGGAATGAAAAGAGATCCCATTCAAACATCTTTTGTGTTTCCACTTTCAGTGGAAAATGTTTTTCAAACCTGCAGCTGGTTATTTCTGCAGGAGTTCCCACTTATATTCAGTTTTGATTGACATTTTGAAATGGCAGCTTTTCATGAAAAGCTGTTAACTTGTAGAATTTGGTTATGGTACTAAGACAGACTGACTTTGTTCTACTGTTGGGGCCTGTCCAACCTAAACAGAACCCTGCATCTGAATTTAATAGTGCTACTCAGCCCAGAGAGAGATTTTTTTTTGCATTTGTGCGTCTGATGTGTTTTTAAACCTGACCTGATAGATATTCATCCTGAGATCTTTTCTGTTATGTAATTGCTTTAATTGGCATTCTCTCTCTCTTTCTCTCTCCCTCTCCATCTCAATCAGCAGGTCATGTTCTATTGTTTGAGTGATGGAATAGGTCTGTTTTATGTGGTGAAATTAAACGGAAAATTTATTTTTACAATGAATGTACCCAATACACAGGCCTGTCTTAGTTAAAATTTAAAAATAACTGTCTGTAGTTTTTATTACTTTTTTCAATTCTTGAGGTGGTGAAAAAAACAGATTGTGGTCTTAACAAATCATCCTAACGCTGATTACATTTTAATATCAAGTTGAAAACAGAGAAAGTGGTGAATAACATAATTCTCTCCTAATCTTTGCCAAGCTTCTCTTTTATAATGCGCCAGATAGTTGAAAATCAGAAAGCATAAGAAGGGATATATCCAAAACCAGGGCTCCCCACTGCATTTATTACCAGGCTTCAAAATATAAAAAATGTTCAAATGCATTAACTGAAAGGAGTAATAGTATTTTTAACATCTCATACACGTGATCTTTTTTACTTAAGGGAACTAAAAAAAATAAGCAAAAAGAAACCCAAGGTTCCTGCATCCACCACTGAAGAATAATAGCGCTTTACTGAAGAGTTAGAGGAAACTCTACAAATGTTAGTTTTTGTATTTATATCAACACACTCTCCTTTTCCCAGAAAGTTTAACTTTATAGCCCCTGAACGTTAATGTTGTTTGATAAATGAGCGTTTGAACCCTGGTTTAATGGAGGTGCACAGCATATTTGTGCCAGATGGTCACTAGTGCCACTGTATGCTTTTGTGCAGCTATTTGATCAGAAAATCACTGTTCTCTTTACAATGGACAGAAAAAGAGATGTTTCAGAATTTCTTACGGGCTAATTTCTTTCATGTAAGCCTCTGTATCAACCTGCTACTGCAGGCATTTCTGGGTTTAGATATTCCCACCTAACCCCTACTCTGCTGGGTGGTGTTCATTGCGTCTCTCCATACCCTTGAAAATGTCTTAGTTTTCTCCTTTTGGGGCTCTGTGTTACCTTTTTCATCCTGCTGGCCAGAGAGATCTAAATAGGAGGCCATTTTGAGTCATTTACCACCGCTCCCGAATCAGCTAGATAGTGGTGATGTTTGAGTTCCAAGAGAAGACTGCAGTGTGTCCAGCCCTTGTGCAAATCAGAAATAAAATAGGATTAAAAAAAACAGTTAAATGTCTTAAATATTAAGAAGCAAAGCATAACTTCTGATTTATGTTTGTGCTCTGAAGTAAAGACCATCAATAATTTCTCAGTCGTTTACATCTCTGTTCTTTGGTTTAATATATGGTTGCACGAGCAGCTTGTCTATATCCTTTAAAATTCTAAAAATATTCATAAAGGTGTAAATAGTATATGACTGACACTTAATTAGCTGCAGTGTAGTTGTATTTAGAATGCCAAAGGCAATAATTTTAAACATTTCCTATATCTGTTCCCCCCCCCCTTTTTTTAACAAGTCAGTCTCTTTATACAGTTATAATACACAAATAATACTGAAATGACAATCTTACAGTGTGCTAATATTTTAAGTCAGGTGTATTATTTCATTTTAGATCTGTCTTTTTGAAATAAAATTGGAAGTTGTTTGAAACTTTTCTTAAAAACCATTCAGATTAAATGAATAAAAATATCTTCTCAGAGCTATAATTTGTGTAGACTAAATTTTAATATGCATTTTTAGGAACAATTGGAAAACATAAATTTTTGATGTTTCAACATATATGTAGTGTCTTAATTTTAATTTTTAAATTTATCCATCACCTTTGGTTGGGGGTGTTTTCACAATGCTTAAATCAGTGCAAGACTAACTGGAGTCAACACCAAAATGTGTTGTTAAAAGATAAGTATAAATCACTATTATCCCTCAGACATAAGTATGGGCAGAATAGATTGTCTTTACAGTTGTACACTAAAGATCAAGCAACTGGATGAAGTCCTGGCATAATTAAAATCAATGGCAGAACTCCAAATTGACTTATATGGAGCCAAGATTTGACCCACTGTTAGGGTGACCGGACGGCAAGTGTGAAACATTGGGACAGGAGGGGGGCGGGTAATAGGTGCCTATATAAGACAAAGCCCTGAATATCGGGACTGTCCCAATAAAATCAGGACATCTGGCTCTGTCAAACCAAAAGGGAAAGTAAATTTCATTGTCAAAGGCCCTCCACTTAAAACACTGCATGCGAGTGTATAGGGATAAGGCTAAACTCTCTTGTAGCTATGACCCAAACAATAAAAATATTGCATAGTAACCTTCTCTTTGAGTTTCTTGTTTAGTGATCGTATATGAAATCTTCAATATTTTGACAAACAGGGAAATAATTTGGATAAAAACAACATTAAACTGGGCTTAAGGCATCTAAGTATCTTAAGGTAAAAACATTAAAAGGATGTTCTAATTAGGATTGCAAGCCCAGGGATTTCTGAGTGAAGGCTAAAAGTAAAAGAAATCCAAACATAGTAAGGTATGCAAACTTAATTCTACCCATTTAATTTATATCTACAAATATTATTATGCACTATTCATAATGGCTTCACTGCAGAGCAGAGTTAAGGCTGTCTGGGTACCTTAACAATGCATTTCCATACCTTAACATATTTGGGCTACTAACAGATGGGCTACTAATCTGAAGCATTTCTCATGTCCTTTAAAACTCTTCCAGTCTATTTTTTCCCCCCTCTGCCTTAATAGTACATTTGTCCTTTTAGTTCATAAAACTTACTGCTTGGCTGCCAAATTCAACCTCATTACAAATTGAGCTATAATTGAGAAAGATGTATGAATATTGTTGTCATTTGCCCCCATCAAAGCTTTCAGTCTCTTCAGTGAAAGTG
The DNA here is from genome assembly GCF_965140285.1 of Lepidochelys kempii. Taxonomy (NCBI): domain Eukaryota; kingdom Metazoa; phylum Chordata; order Testudines; family Cheloniidae; genus Lepidochelys; species Lepidochelys kempii. Next base: position 175,431,164 of record NC_136382.1, on the reverse strand, counting down.
TCAGCACAAGGATGATGCCCCATAATAATAATGAAATGGCATTTTAAATTTTTTTCCTATGGATATTCTAAGGTGACCCACAAACCCTCTCCCTGTTGAAATGACATCCCATGTAAAGCTTTACGACTGAGTAATGATTTCTGTCACTCTGTGAGTTTGTACTACTATTGCCAGGAATCATTTAAGTTTTTGGAACTTGTTTCCAGCAAGGCACAACTTCTTTTTCACTCAGTCCAATCTGATGTCCAAGAACATGATAACTTTACAACCCTCTGTCTTTCCTTAAACTGAACAGGCTCCAAAATCAGTAATAAGATGTCAGTAGTTCTTGCTTTGCCCCAAATATTTGGCAATCCCACAAACAAGAATTATCCCCAATAAATGATGCATTGATATTTACCCTGACTGTTTTTATCAACAGCCATTGAAAAATGGATTGAATGTTTCAAGAAACTGAACATTCCGTAAGTACATATTTATCATAGAAATGTAGGGCTGGAAAGGATCTCAAGAAGTCATCAACACCAGCCTCCTGCATTATGGCAGGACCAAGTAAACCTAGACCATCCCACAGGTGTTTGTCTAACCTGTTTTTAGAAACTTCCAATGATGGGAAGCCTATTCCAGAGTTTAACAACCTTTACCTAGTTTTAACTACCTAGTTTTTCCTAATATCCAACCTAAATCTCCCTTGCTGCAGATTAAGTCCATTACTTCTTGTTGTACCTTCAATGGATATGGAGAACAATTTATCACAGTCCTCTTTATAACAGCCCTTAAAATATTTGAAGACTGTTATCAAGCTCCCCCTCAGTCCACTTTTCTCAGGACTAAACATGCCAATTTTTGTAACCTTTCCTTATAGGTCAGGTTATCTAAACCTTTTATCATTTTGTTGCTCTCCTCTGGACTATCCAATTTGTCCAAATCTTTTGCAAAGTTTGGTGCCCAGAGTGGGGGACAGTATTCCAGCTGAGGCCTCATCAGTGCTGACAAACTGCCACAAGCTCTTTAGATTTCAAGTGCTGGAGTGGAAAAGACAATGAAGCAACTAAATAAAACTGCAGTTGGAGCCTTTAAGTGGAAGTCTGTGGATAACACAAGTCCACATTTTGATGTCTGTTCCCACAGTAAAAAGCTGTCTAGTTGTAAAAATGTAACACAAAAAAATCTAATTTTAACAGTAGATTTTTTACAGGTTTCCATAAACATAAAACTAAACATCAGTGAGTTCAGGTGCCAGAATTTTACAGTTACATAACAGATTAGGACCATCAATTGAGAAAAGGGTTAGTATTTTTCATATCCGGTATGCTGTGTGCCTTTTTCATCTTGCACGCTCATCCACCAGATGATTTACTAATGGGGTAAATATGTAGAATCCAATTGGTTTGCAGTTTTGAGGAAATGTGTCTGCCATTTATGACTGAGCAAATTAGAATTATTTCAGTGCGTCAAATGGAAGTCTAAGATTAGCCTTCAAAGAAAGATTGTCTTCACTGTAATTCCCCTCATGAGGGGTGAGAAGGAGAAAACGGATGGATCCTGTAAGCAAAAGTATATGGGATTAAGACTTTTACTGCCATACCAGGTTGCTGTTTTTAATGACTTCCAAAAAAAATCTTCTATTATCCCTTTTTAGGTAAAATTGAGATTATTATGACACTTTTTTTTTCTTCAATTTAAACCTATTTTTTCCTGAGACTTCTATAAGAACATTGTAAATTCAATCGCATCATGTCTGACTTCATGTTATCACATGGACAACTGTGTCAAAATGGAAAATATGTTAATTCTCATGTCTTCAGTTGGAGCGTGAGCGGAGGGGCGGGAGATTCTTTGTATCAATATCTGTAGAGTAAAAAGGTGAGGGACTGCACTTAGGAGCTGTAAATGATGATTTTTTTTAAAAAAAATAAGATCCTACAATAAATAGTTCTCTGTGTGTCTTAGGAAGGAGATGAAATTTCCTGTGTGAAGTCTGAGGCAAGGTGTTATAATTTTTTACTTCTTGGCCTCTTTCTATTGTTTTGAGATAACTGAGAACAGAAGTCAAAATGCCTTGCACTTTAAGTGTTTGCAGCTATACTTCATAAATTTCACATTTAGTCCTAAATATTTACACAGATAACGTCACTTACTTATTATATTCATCACTTCTTTAGAAAAATTTGTTTAGCAATGAAGAGTCGTTTAGTATCCATCTATAACCCCTGTCATTTTGATCATGATCTCCATCCACCACCCTGAAGTATCAGGCTCTGTGATAGAACACCTAGACTGAAACAAGGCTAACGCTAATGTATTGCTTTTTGGATCCAAAAAACGTGTGGTTTTGCCCTACATCTCTTGTACACAACTTACTACCTCAAAGTCTGTCTAAATTAAGAACCTTCTTGACTAAAATAATTATGGAAACATTGTTCCCATTTGTTCATATCTATAAGGTAGTCTGATTTTCACTGCTAGCAGAGTTGAGTAGGCATGAGGGTTTGGGAACAGCTGTAGGAGACATTTATATGCTCTAGCAGCCAGATCTTTAATTGCACAGTGCTATTAAATAGTGACTCTTTCTCTCCCACTCCCCTCCTCCTCCTCCCCCCCCACCCCCACGACTGCAAACATTAAATCCAGAAGCCCAAGTGGATAGCCTGGTTCCAACTTAATTGCACTTGTTGTCTGCAAATAATTCATGAAAGAGGAAAATGCAACATACAGTTTATCACTGAACTGGTTATCTGAGCACTTGCTTTGGAATAAGGGTGAAATAGGTTCTGTAAAAGACAGACTTTTTTCTCTCCATTCTTGTCAGGTAGGCAATTGTTTGTTTTTGGGCTTGGGAGTATGTGAGGGTTATTCCATAAAGAAGATATTTAAGGTAAGCGTTAACTTATTTTCTATATTGTTCTGTGGGACTTATCAGATCAAAATTATAGCTATGTTTCTTGTGAACTTAGTACATAAAACATTTGAGGAAGTGCTTTGGCTTCTAGACTCCAGAGGCTGCAGCCATTTAAATGGAATACATAGAATCTGAGTGTCTTTGTACCACAGGTAATTTTCTTTCTGCCACTGAAGCTTCAGGAGAAATAGTGCTTTTAATGTTCCTCAAAGGCGTTAAGAGCGGTGGAGAAGCCTCTGCCCTGTTCTGCAGCTGAAGACTGAGTCTGTCTAGCCTATTTATGTTAGGAACTGGAGGAACAAAATTGTTAGCTAGAGACTGATTTTTAAGAACAAAACAGACACTGAGCCACAGTCATCGAATGAATACCTGAAAGATACTTCATGGTGCTACACAGTCAAAAGTTGTATACAGAGAGAAAAGACTGAAGATCCCATTGAGTAACTGGGTACGCTGTTTCAGCTTACATGGAACAAAAGAACTTGAGCCGACTGATCTGGATAGGGAAGCCCTATCCACTCAGTAATAAATGAAAAACCTTGATCTGTATATATTTGTAATCCCGCTGAAACCTCACAACTCTGTTTACAACCTTGTCTTTACTAAAATGGTCTGTAGGCCCAAGACGACCCAACAAGCACAGAGAATCAATACAGCATTTGCTCTTTGTTAATGAAAAGGAGGCACAAATTATAGTGTTAATTATATGACACACTATTCCATGATTTAAAAAGTCACATGCACATTTTTTGAAACTGGTAACAATGGCTCAATATTAAGCTCTTTTAATCTCTAATGCTAATTGTTATCCACGTTCTAACCTATCATCTACAATGTTTTTATTTTCAGATTGCCTTGCTTAGCACATTTTTGAATGAATAATTAAAACAAGAAAAGAAAATGAAACAGAAATGGGGAGAGCCCTATACTAAATAGATTACTTAAAGTAAATTTCTTATGTGCCATTTGGGTTATTAATGCTTAAAATATTAATACCCCAAATGGCACATAAGGAATTTATTTTAAGTGATCTATTTAGCATAGGCCTCTCCCCATTTCTGTTTCATTTTCTTAAGCATTTCAAATAAGTATTAAAACATTAAAATGCATGATTTGGCTTAAACCACCCAACACATGCACAGCCATTTTAAAACATGTAAAATGTAAAGCATTATCGAATGACCATTTTAAATTCACTGAAATTGCAAGAATTGCAAGTATGGTATTTAAACTTCCTGAGAAGTTTTCTGTGTTTGAAAACTAGCAAGCTGGAACTTGACTGATGAGTGTCAGCAGTTTTCTTTCAATTCTGATCTGTGTCTGTTATGACACGATATTGTCTATAATAGTAAAAATGAAGAAAGCTTAGGTGGTCTTTCCTTAGAGATGTAACGAATCCTGATCTTTTGAAAGCATTATATTTGTGTCTATCTGAATAAGAAGGGTGCATTAAGAAGAGTCTCTTACCTAGCCGAGAAATGTGCCCAAAGATAGAGGATGTTAGTGTTACACTCTGTGATACGCAATTTGAACATACTGTTGTTAAAACACCTAAGTACAGTTTTTAAGCTGTACACTAAATGCTTTTGGTCAAATAGTGATTACTACGATTACTATTCTATGATATAAGTTGAATTTTTTTTTTTAACAAGTTATGTTTTTGTGGTAGTGGGGACCCCAGGCGCCCAAGTGTCAACAATGCCACTTCTTTTGTTTAGGGCTGCTATTTCCTATCAGTGTTCCCAGATCACCACCCCTTAAAAGCAAAACAAAATGCCAACAAAATGCACACACAGCTGATTTCTGGCATTTTCCCTCTAGCTGGGGAAGGAAAAAAATGCTCAAGCTCATGTGAAGCCACCATTATTGCTGTTTCGTTGGCTGACTGTAAGAGGGTGCTGAAGATCTGTGTTGTCATCAGTAAATTCTCTACATGCTGGACCTTTGCACAGTTATGAATTTCTCCCCAATGAAGATTTGTAACAAATTAAAAAATATGCTGTATTTTATATTACGTATAAAACAATGCAAAAATTATGAAACCCACAGTAAATCAGATGATCCCCATTTCTCAGCTCCACTCATTCTCCTCAGGTCCCATTTCTGTTCAGCTGTAATTTTCTTTAATGTAAATATGTATTTTACCCATCAGAAACAAATCTTCCGTTTTTTGCCATATCTAGTAAGGACTGATTTCACGTGGCAAGAATAATATAGTCTGTAGACAAAGTGATAAAATAATCTTATCTATGTGCCAATCCTTGAAGTGGTACAGACACCCTTTATTTTCCCATTTAACTTTCTCTTTTATGAAATTATATGTAGTGATTAAATATATTTCATGTTCTGTTGTCATTTTTGTTTAAGAACAGAAATCTAGGCCGATATATGGATCTTGATTAAGGATGACATGTAACCCATTTCCTGCAAAATGAAAACCAAAACTCAAATCTTTATTCAAGTTTGGATAAGTCCTTTCCCCCATTCAGTTCCACTCTCTGCTAGGAGGGCAGCCTCTTCCCCACAGCTTTTAAAATGGGTAATTAACAGTTCTAATGGTCACTGAAAATTTGTCATTGCAGTAGCTACATGTACTTTTAACAGACATTCCCAGAGCTCATGGTACGTCCCACTATACATGTGGGAAGAAAAAACATTTTTTGTAGGTTTGGATAAGCACCAAAGTTGAACTTCTGAACTCTTCCGGGTGTGCCCATCATTAGCCTAGCATAGATGCTTGACATTGGTCACTAAAATATAAGAATCATCAGTAATAAAGATACACTGGGCTATAACTGTGTAATGCCAGATGACCAACTCCTATTTTCTAGATGTAACTCTAAATTTTGTGGCTTTCCTTGTACTGTATTTGTTTTCACTTCCATAGCAAAGCTTTTATTTTTGCCTGCTACTATTATTACTGTTTTAATTCTCCTCAGTTATCCAATGTATTTGCTCAAAAATGCAAAACACCTGCTAGCGCCTAATATAATGTGGTCCTGATCTGATTCCAGCTTCTATGTGCTACTAAAATACAGATTCCAAATAATAATTTGGAACATCAAGTAATAAGGAAACATTTCTATATTTAATAATTATTGTATTAAATATATGCAGTAAACAAACATTTACTAAAACACCGAGGTTAGACATACTATACTAATCACCTGACTAGATTCACCACACATCAAGTCTCCTAAAAATCTTCAGTAATGTTAGTTGTTAGCTAAAAATTGTGAGTGAAATCTTGGCCCCATAGATGTCAATGGGAGTTTTGCCATTGATTACAATTAAACCAAGTTTTGATTCTCCATTGCCCATCACATCGACCAATCATTTACACCTATTTAAAGAAAGTGTAAACTGGGTATAAGCTCTACTAAATCAAAATTTTCTGCTCCTCTCTAAATCAGTGATAGCATTCTGTACTCATTTTATATGGGAGGGGGAGCGGGAGGGTTAAATAACACAAGCTACAAGACAATGAAGTATCAGGACTGTGAGCTGTAGCTCACGAAAGCTTATGCTCAAATAAATTGGTTAGTCTCTAAGGTGCCACAAGTCCTCCTTTTCTTTATTCACAGATAGTTTAATAAAAACAGAAGCTACAAAGGCAGCATAACTACATTCTGAGTTGAGTGTCTTCAGAATTTAAAATGTATAGCATAAATCTGTTTTTAAAATGATAGTTTCTAGTTTTTTCTTATTTTCATGTTTATATATCTCATTTTCCAACTAGATAATTTTCTGAACTTCATGGGGGAGGAAAAAATTTGTCTATACGATATGTCTCAAGTTTGTGTAAAGTTAATTTTTTTATAGCTAAATTATGAATCCCTGAAAATAGGGGTTTACAGTGGAAACAGACATTTATTCTAGAATGACTGATGCGCTAATATGTGTCGGTATGAATATTATGTTTATACATATAGTATTTAAATATTTTCATTAAGCTAAAATAAATCAGGAATTATGCATTTATGATGATTTAGGTATCTGCATCTTTTTTCTCTGCCTCTTTGTTCACCTGTATCCACTAGAGGACACCTTAAACACACATTGTACACAAAGTAAGAGCAGAATGAGTGTCTTGTTATACAAGGGAAATATGTGTTTTTCTATTTTGGAATGTGTAAAGAATTTAAACATATGTTTTTATTTGAATCTCTGCAGGAAACTGTTTGAAAGACAGAATCGGTGTCTACTATTAGTATGAATGAGTTGAGGTAGAACATCACTGAGCTGCCTTCTCTTTAGCAATCCATTACTGGATATGAATTTTCATTTAGTAATTTCCCATGTCTTCAGTAGAAATAAGGGATATGTTGTGATGCCACAGATCACAAGTTTATATTCAGCACTTATCAGGGAATGGCTGTGATGTCATAGCTTTTTTTTCCTGTCTAACTAATGAGATCCTTTTTGTTAAAAATGTTAAAAAAAAGAGTGCTCAGCTATCAAGCAATAAGCAGGCACTGTGTTCTCCTCTATGCAGTTCTGCCAATGCATATTGATTCTCATTTCCTACAGCACTCTTGCTATCTGGATTCTGCACCTACATGGATCAGATACTGCCCATTGTGATATATTGTTCCCAACTGTCTGCTGGTTTTGAGAAGTAGTGAGACTTGAGTTAAAACATCATATTCATCTTCACTGGTGATCTAAACTACATAATCTACACAGCTTTTATTTCAGTGCACAGCAAATCTTAAAAAGAAAAGGTATACATTTCCTTTTCCAGTGCTGAAGTTTCTTTTACAGATTAATTATTTATGCTTTTGGTTAAATATAACTTACTCACATGTACAATGAATGGTGCTGAAATTAGTTCCAGTTATCAAAGTTGTAAATGACACAATGAGTTCTTATGTGCTGTGTTTGGAGAATCTGAGAAACAGTGGTACTGAGCACACTATTCTGTTTTTTCTAATGTTTCCTGGTTTTCTGTTAGCTTTCAGTCTTTCATGGGTCATTCAACACACTACCTTGGATAACTTTTTTGAGTTGCCATGTGCCAATCAAAATGAAGTGGATGCTTTCTAGCAAGCAGAGAAAAGAAGCTCTCTTTATTTTGAATTGGCTGCATTTTCTGTGGAAAACATTCTTGCATTTCTTTTAATTCCTAACCCTGTTTTGGCCTTTAGCTATAGGAGGTGAAGGGGGAGTGAGGGGGATGAGTGGCTGATAAAACAAAGGGGGGACCCAAATGAAACCAATACAGTGAGCTATGAACCGTAAGTAGAAACTATGTTTAAGTATGGGCAATATGAACATTTTTGTGCTAAAGAAGAAACTCATCTAAAATCTGCCCTCTCCAATGGCTTCTGAAGCTGTATTCACATTACATAACATTAATTTTTCTTCTGATTTAATCAAATAACCACTATCGTGATTAACAGCTGGTTTGGAGGAAAACATCAGGACTGTGATTGTTTGGCATATGAGCTTTGTAATGGAAGTATTGATGTATAATTGCGTTTAATATTGACATGACTAGAGCAGTATTTTGATAGTCTATGGTACAATAAATTACAAAGTATTTTTGAATAGTGACCTAGAGAAAACCAGTTAGCATGAGTAGCTGCCTGTATTTAGAAATCTCATTAGTGTAGGACCTAACAAATATGCAGCAACAGTACAAAACTGACACTTTTTGTAAAGTTTCCTTAAGTTGTTGTGTGTAGCATTTTCTTTTTCATTAGGAATGATAATTTTGTTATATTACATTGCCTAATTTATTAGAGATGGATGAGGGAAATTCTACCCCATCTTTAGTGGAGCTGTGAGGATCTCATATTTTCCTCTTGCTTTTCCAAACATGCACTAAACTTCCCACCCCTGCCAAGGGCTCATCATGCTTATGACGGGTCTAGGTGGAACTCTTCCCTTGAAAACACACAACTGCTGCTCCTTAATCTTCCACAGTGGGTCATATTCTGAGACTAAATTGAGCAGTAAAGTATCACTAGGCTCATCTGGCCTTTGTGATCTTCCACCTACATTCCTCCAAAGCAATTTTTTATCCCGTCCTTTCTCAGAACATAATCTTCCTTGTTGGCTGTAGTGACTCAGTGTGGGGGCCCTCCCACTCCGGGTCCTCAGGAGGCCACCCCGCCTCACTATGTCACTGATATGTTGGCTGCCATGGGGAACGAAGCGGTCTCCATTTGCAGCTGGGGCTCAGGCCTGTGCTCAGGCTGGGCAGGAAACAAACAGTCAATTGGCCCCAGGCCTTGGATCAAGGCAGGGCAAGAAAGAGTCTGAGGCTTGGGCTTCCGGCCCTAGCAGTGACAAAGCAGTTTGTCACTGGGTCAGTGGGGGATCCACACCGCAACATGTTGACTCACCCACTGTCAGTGTTGCGGCCACACAGGGGTCTGCTACCCCGGGCTACTTCCACACTCCCCTTCTTGGTATACGTGTTGCTGTGAGGAGGGGTCCAGGTTGATGGTGGCTTCCGGGACTGCAAGCAAGTCTTTGGGGGTCTGGTCCGTCGGTGGTCCGGGCCAGTCGTCTTCTCCCCCCGGGGTCAGGTCCGATGGCGCTCCGGGCCAGCTGTTTGCTTCCTCCAGGTCTGAGTCAGCTGGTGGTCCAGGCCAGTCCTCTGCTCCCTAGGCACCCTCTGACGCTTCCCAGATCGGGAGGCCACAGAGGGTGTCTGGTCTCTCTGGTGGCTGCCTCCCTACTGAGCTTTCTGGGCTGCCTTTTATACTTCCTGCCCCTCCCACCACTTCCTGAGGGAGGGGCAACTAGGCCCTGGTTCTGCCCACCAGGGCTTAGACTGGGGGCCCTCCCACTCTGGGTCCTTGGGAGATGACCCCGCCTCACTACACCCTCCTTCAGCAAAGTTCTGGAGGGCAATTCCCTGACCGGACTTTCTGTTTTGGAGCCAATCAGATCCCAAGGTTCCTGGTTTAATCTCCCTCTGATGTTACAAGGCATTCCCTGCCAGGGTTAATTGCATGCCATGTTAATGACACAAAGAAAGAGTACTATTGGAAATGAAATCCCAGCCTCCTACCTGGCAGTCAGAATCATCGTCATGGAAGACACACATCTCTCTCTTGATTCTCCTCCCATAGAAGTCAATGGGAATTCTGCTGTTGATTTAAATCAAAATCAGATTGTGCCCCTGATGTGGCCTCATAGTATGCATTGGAGAATATTGATATTTGTTCTATATTTGCTTTGGGATATATTGTAGTTACTGCTAGTTTAATTGCATCAAGGCAGAGGTCGTAGCTTTGGATATCAGATTTATAAATAATGGGATTTAAATCGTGTAACAAGTCAGCAGTGCTATTGCTCCTGTTGGGACATACTTATTATGAGTAAGATGAATTCAACACACACAGAGATAACTGCTAAGTATCTGCAGGGTCAAATGTTGTTTCTTTAAATAAAGACTGGTGCATTTTAGTTTTGTTTGGTCAAATTTTTTGATTGAAGAAAACAGAAATCCATTTCTCCTTCTGGGGCAGTGGCTCTCAACCTTTCCAGACTACTGTACCCCTTTTAGGAGTCTGATTTGTCTTGCATACCCCAAGTTTCACTTTACTTAAAAACTACTTGCTTACAATATCGGACATAAAAATACAAAAGTGTCACAGAACACTGCTACTGAAACATTGCTTACTTTTTCATTTTTACCATACAATTATAATATCAACGGAAATATAAATATTGTAGTTACATTTCAGTGTACCATATATAGAGCAGTATAAACAAGTTATTGTATGAAATTTTAGTTCGTACTGACTTTGCTAGTGCATTTTGTGTGGCCTGTTGTAAAACTAGACAAATATCTAGATGAGTTGATATACCCACTGAGAGACCTCTGCATACCCCCTCGGTTACATGTACCCCTGGGTTTAGATCCACTGCTCTGGTGTATTTCAGTAATATGTTGCTATTAAAAATAAACAGAATCTTGATTTTAAAAGACAAGAAATGAGTCAGAGTTAAATACATAGCATAACAAAATATCTCCATTTAGAAAAACCACAAAAAAATCTTCAAAAGAAAGACTTGAAGTTAGGCTCTTTTATCAAACATCAGAGGGATAAGCTTGTGTTCTTAGAATCTAATTGAAAGGGATTTTCCAAAGGGACGCAAGAGATTAAAATATCCAACCTGAACTTTCAAGCACTTCTACCTGAGGTATAAAATGTATTTTTTTTAAACAAAATCTGCACATGAAAGGGAGCTAGTTGTTAAAGTATTGTGTATTCCATTAGTCCTGCCATACTTAAGACTTGATATTTTGATTATAAACCTTACTTTTCTTGGTTTCATATCTCACACATTTGAATTGCAGCCGGTTGCATACCGGTCATCAGAGTAGTTTAGAATCTGCCCCCCCGCCTTTTTTTTTTTAATACCGAAGCTGATTTTTCAGAAATTAAGGTGTATTTAATTTTAGACAGTGCAATGAAAAAGTTTTAATTTTATTTTAGGATGTGCTGCCTCCCCCAATTTTCAGAGGAAAAAACAACACATACTTAAAATAAATGCTATTCAGAGTTATTCAGTAGTGCTAGGCTGTATCTTTTTTCTTAATTCAAAAAGTGCTATTTTTCATGAGGCAAATTGGCCAGTCTGACTTGGCAATATTAAATTTCATAAACACATATTTGAATGACAGGTAGCAAGGTAACAATGTTTTACGAGGTGCTAGGAATGTTTCATTACATACCTGAAGAAAGAAACAAAGGATTTCCACTCACTTTTTAGCTTGCTGGAGCTTTACTTTAGAATCAAAGGATAACTGATGTTTAAGTTGTTCAGAAAACAAAACAGATTTCCTCTCTACACACAGCTCTACCTATTCAGGGTTAATGTTGATCTGGTTGTACCATTGCTATTCCAGGCCTGGGTCCAGAGCCCAAAAACCTCACTACACAATATTGAGAACCCTCGTCCAGCCCCTCTCTATGACCGTGTTAATCACCTCATTAGGTCATGTCTGCATTTAGTTTGTAAGCTCCTCAGGGTAGGGATAATTTCTTTTTAACTGTATTGTGAGGGGCCTAGCTAGACTCTGGGGCACTGTAAAATAATAGGAATGCCTGGGTAGGTCAATTGATTTCTACTAGTGTGCATATATGTAAAATGTCAGTGTTCATTTTTAAAATCTTTACTGCACATTTGTGTGTCACAGTACAGTTTTTAGACTCTGTTTGAACCTCTCTTCAACAGATCCATGATTGTCCTGAATTGTTCCCAAATAAAGGTTTTGCAATGGACTTGGATGAGGTTACCAAATTCGTTTTTAGTTGTGACCTATTTGCTGTTTGGTCTTAGGCTTAGAGCGGTAGTTCATTTCCTCACCCAGGCTCCAGTAGAGGAGGTTTTTTGGCACGTGATTGTGAACCTATTGTTTAATGCGTTTAGTCAAGTAAAGTTAGCAAACATGTTTGTCCAGATCCTCAGCTCGTGTAAATTGACTTCAGTGGAGTTGCAATAGTTTAAACAAGCTGAGGATCTGGCTAACTGGAATTTAAAACTGTGTAATTTGTCTTTAGGTTGCCATTGGGCTATATTTCAAGTCCAGATCTAATTTAAATAGTGAATAAATACAAAGGGAACCTTCTTATTCAACAGACTACACTGTGTATGTTCAGTCATACCTTTAACGCCACATTTTTGTGACTTTAGTCACAGAAATAAGGTTTTACTAGTCTCTATTCCTCTTAACCCTACGGAAACAATAGAGTTGAGAGAGTTCGAGCTAGATTCTCTCCTATCCTGTACCTCAGAATTGTTTACTAAATTCCAGTGGAAGTGTCATGTTTTGTCTTCACTTACTCATGTGTTAGCAATGCTATAGTAGAATCTGGATTGCAGAATCTTTATTGCTGTGATTTATTATTTAGACTGTGTTAATCCCAACAGTGTACTTGGGGGTTTCCAAACACAGAGAGAGACACAATCACTGTCCTATAGATCACACCATCTAAAAACAGAAGGACAGACAAAGGATGATAGGATGTAATACTAAAGCAAAATGATCAGTGGGTGATACACATCTTATTAATTAGTTCTTTGTTGTTTTGTGATTTAGAGGTTGGGTTTTTTTGCTTTTTATTTTTTTAAGTTAAACAAAGTACATTGCCCTCTCCTAATCATTGTGATGCAGGAAAACAAAACAAAAAAAGCCATGTTGACTTTCAGATCCTAAGATGAATTTTCAGGGTGGCTGTTTGAGTACAGAAATATTTTTAAACTTAGCAAATTTGACATGGAACTAATCAAGAGACAATAACTGGAACCCTGAAATCTGTAGTCCTTTTTCAGAGTAGAACCACACTTCAAAGTGAGACATAAGTGTAAACTAAATTTATGAGCTGTTGGTTATAAAACTCTAGATTGAAAGTGTAATTTTAGTACTAGAACTTCCTTTGATGTTAATTACAGTTTGTATGATTTTTATTTTTACCATATCAGTTTCAACTTGTCATCAGATAATCAAATTTTATACATCAGTACTTCCTGGTTCACTGACTGTATCCTAGAATATAAATACCAGACATCGCATTGCAACTCATGGTATTTGTGATAACACAGAGTAATATATTATGAGATACCTTCTGTTTAAAAAGTAGTCCTGCAACAAAATCAGCAGGTAACACTTTCTAGCACTGTTCCGAGAAGCATGCTGGCCTTGTGTTTAAGGAATTGGGCTGGGAACAGGAGATCTGGATTCCATTCCCCATTCTGTCACTGATTCCTTGAGTATCTTTACGTAGCATTTGAGAGGTGTGATTGCAGCACATGCAGGTTGTACCTGAACAATGATAGTGAAGCCACTCGAGTATGGAACCAGGATCCTGGACAGGCAGCACTGGTGCATGCAGCCGCCTGTGTTTCCAGTTTCACTGCTGTTGTCACTCGAGCAGGTATGTCTACATGTGCTGCAGTCACACCTCCCGAATGCAGGGTAGACATACCACCTGTGTGACCGTGGGGATCTCGCTTTATCTCTGTGAGTCTTGGTTTCCCATCTGTGAAACGGACAATAATCCTTTCTTCATTAAAGGGAGGTTAATTGGCTTGTGATGTACAAGAGGTCAGACTAGATGATCATAATGGTCCTTTCTGGCTTTAAATATATGACTCTAACTCTGAAAGCTGCAAGAGAAAATATAACTCTTTCCTAACCCTATCTAACCTATGCTGTAGTTGCTCAGTAACTTCATCAGGCCTTGTTATTGTGAGTTTAAAGAGACACTGTCAATTTAAAAATCCAAATTTTAATAATGGGTTTTCAAAATCCATTCAACTTGAACCCGAAGTGGTTTATTTAGGTGGTAAATGTTCCCAGGCTGGTATTTGAAATTGAACCAGAGAGTATGCTCAGACCCATTAAGCACGGCTGGGAGGAGCACTCCTGTAGTGCTAAGTCCCTCAGGCTGAGCTCCTAGTGCAGAGGCTCTACTGACCTTGCTGCCTCAGGGTTCTGTATTGCAGAAGAGAGGAAGTGGGTGCAGTCCCCGTTGACCTGGCTGAGGGTGGGCATGGAGCATTTGGAAGTGAAGAGCAGTGCCAGGTGCCTGGCTGCCCCCATTTTCAGAGTATGTGTATGTGAAGTTGGATACCGAGCATACACATCCTTCTCCCCTCACCCGCCTGGCTGTGTAAAGGAGCACCCAGGTCGTAGCCTCAGCCCCTGTCACAGGAGATGAAGGCTGCCCTGCTGTTTGCGTACTCCACCCCCACCCCACAGGGCAACTTATCTTTCTGATTAAGATGCTTTGAGCATGAGGACCAATGTGTGGTGTTAAGGGAGGTCAGTGCATGGGGGGAAAGCACCAGGCATGGGTTGTAACATGGAAGGCCTTTGTGTAGTGTTGGGATGGGAAGGGCTCCCAGAGGGTGGTGGTAATGCCTGTGAGATATTGGCAGAGTTAGCATTGTGTATGAATCAGGTGAGGAGTGTTCATTTAGGAGGATGGACTGGGGAGTCAGGTGATGTATGGGTTTGCTGTCTGGGTGGGGAGGTAGTTGTCAAACAAAGTGTGGTGTGACTCAAATTTTGACAATAAACAGGTGAAGCATAGTTTGAAAACAGTGATACCACTCTCCATAAAATGAGATTAAAAATCTGATACATTTAATCATATGCACATAGATTGGAGGTGTTGCCCTCCTCACTTATGCTGTTCTTCTTCGAATGCTTGCTCATGTCAATTCCATTCTCAGTGTGTGCACGCCCACGTACGTGGTCATTGGAGATTTTTGCCTTAGCAGTATCTGTAGGGCCAGCTCTGGCGCCCCCTTGAGTGCCACAGTCCTGTGTCGGTATATCAGGTGCTGCCAGCCCTACACCCTCTCAGTTCCTTCTTACATCCCATGGTGGTTAGTCAGAGCGCCTTTCCTTGAATAGCAAGGGCTATTGGTATCATCTCTTCTGACTTCAAGCCTTAGGGCTTTGTAAATAGTTTATAGTAGTTACTGTTAAGTAGTTAAGTGTAGTTACGAGTTAGAAGTTAGAGTCCCAGGGGGGACTTTGCCCCAGGCAGGGTGTGCTCCTGTCTCCGGGGTTTAAGCCCTGTGCGGACTGTAACAGGCCTATTCCTGTTAGTGACCCCTCCCCCTCCCCCCCCACCGCAGCTGCCTCAAGTACTTGGGAGAATCACATGTGAAGGACAAGTGTCGTATTTGTAAAAATTTTCGACCCAGGACTCAGAAAGAGTGGGATATTTGTTTCCAGCTCGCCTCATGGAGGCTACCCTTCGTCCGGCTTCCGAGCCTTCCCACCAAGACTAGTCTAGTACAGCGGACCCTTGCTAGAGCGCGGATTCACATATAGCGCGGTTGCGAAGATGGATCCCAAATTTAAATATTTAAATTGGGACCCATGGTAACGCGGCCCCTGCTATAACGCAGTACTGCTCATGGATCCCAAACCCCGCATTCTAGCGAGGGTCCAGTGTACCTCAGCCTCCGTGTGCAATGCACCCCTGGCAATGGTGCCCAGAAAGAAAATGAAGAAACGCAGCTCCCTGGCACTGGGCAAGGAAGGCCATGGGGCATCGGGCAAAGGACTCACTTTGGGCCACCCTGCCACTCCAGAGCCACGTGGACGTGCCTCCCCGATCAGGGCCCTTAGCTGCTTAAAGGATCCACAACTGTCTCCCGGGAGCGGCAGGAGACCCAAACTTCTGGTGGCACCAATGCCTTCCCAAGCTCCCCTGGTGCCAAAAGAGCAGAGGTCTCTGCCTGCAACGCTGATCCTCCCACTCCAAACACCAGTCTCCGGTGGCTACGATCAGCAGGCAGACAGGTGTCAACGACCCTGCCATGGTCACCAGAAGAGGATTCCTCCAGCCTAGAAGGGCAGTTCAGTCCCTCGCCAAGACCCCACCGGTGCAAATGGGCAACTGAGGCCACATCAATGTCTATGGTGCCGGCTTTGCAGCATGGCCAGCGCAGTGGCCTTATCGGAGAGGGTGGGGCATGCCGGTGATGACGATGTCTCCTTCGCACCGCTCATCTGCCTATAATCAGCATGGACGCATGTCCCCTGGAATGGTGGTTGACACATGAAGGGATATAAAAATCTTTAGCGCATCTGGCACATAAATACCTTGCGATGCCGGTTACAACAGTGCCATGAGAACACCTGTTCTCACTTTGAGTGGACTTGCAGGCTCTAAATTTTACATTTTTTTAATGGAGGTTTTTTTGTACATAATTCTACATTTGTAAGTTCAATTTTCATGATAAAGAGATTGCACGACAGTACTTGTATGAGGTGAATTGAAAAATACTATTTCTTTTGTTTTTTACAGTGCGAATACTTGTATTAAAAATAAATATAAAGTGACCAGTATACAGTTTGTATTCTGTGTTGTAATTGAAATCAATATATGTGAAAATATAGAAAACATCTAAAAATATTTAAATAAATGGTATTCTATTATTAACAGCGCGATTAATTGCGGTTAATTTTTTTAATCGCTTGACAGCCCAACTAATTTTTTAAAATTAGTCACTTTGTTAGAAACATAAATTGACATCTCTTCTATTGCATTCAAAATATGTCTCACAGTGTGGGTGAGAAGACTTTCCAATGCCGTTGGAGGAAGCAATGCCAGTCAGAGGCTGTGTCTCCAGAAGAGTTTGCTGCAGTTCACAACTGGCCACCTTCCACAAGCCTGATTTTCTCCGAGTTAGGGATGGCCTGTAACTAAGGCTGCAAGTTTGTCACTGATTCCGTGACTTCCGCAGCGGCTGGTGTGGCTGCCCCAGGGGCTGCCTGAGCAGGCAGCCCCCGGGCCAGCCACACTGGCCACTGCTGGGGCAGTCTCAAGCCACCACTCGCCCCTCCCCCCCAGCAGCAGTGGGAGTTTGGGTGTGGGAGGGGGCTCAGGGTTGGGGCACGGGAGTGGGTGAGGGGTCTGGGCAGCACTTGGGGAGCGCCCAAGAAGCAGCAACTTGTCCCTCCCTCAGCTCCTAGGCGGAGGCACCATCAGACAGCCAATGGGAGCTGTGGAGCCATTGCTCTGGGCAGAGGAAGTGTGCAAAGCTGTCTGTATGCGCCTCCGCCTAGGAGCTGAGGGAGGGACATGTCTACATTTCCGGGGAATAGCGTGGAGCCAGGTAGGGAGTCTGCCAGCCCTGTCAAAAAAAAAAACCCTCCCCCACACCAGCAGCAGCAGGGGTTCTGGGCCATGCGCCGCCGCCACCCCCCACCCCCTTGCACCAGCGGAGGCCTTGAGCTGCTCCCCCCAGAGCACCTGCGCCGCCCCTCCCCCCAGGGCATCTGCAGCACCTCCGGGCCATCTCCCCCTGCAAGATTTAGTCAGGGGTATATAGAACAAGTGATGGACAAGTTGTGAATTTTTGTTTACTGCCCGTGATCTGTCCATGATTTTTACTAAAAATACCCATGACTAAAACGTAGCCTTACCTATAACTAAGGTTTTAGTCATTCTGTCCGTAGAAGAGGGGCAGCCCTACAATTTGCTTATCTATATCCATCACATTCACACTCACTTTCTATGCATCCGTTCACTCCCATGTATGCTGTAGATACCCATTCTAAGTGGTTCATCTGTAGTATATTGAGGTATTAAAGAGGAGCTAGTGCGTGTCTTTTTCTTTTTATTGGTAGTTGTAGAGCTATTTAAGTAGGTGTTAAGCTGTACACAGTTAGCGGACAAAGCTGAGGCATGGTTACAAATAAAATTATTGGGCCTTCTGCAAGAGAAATATGTCCTGACACCTTTAAAGGGGTTTCTCATTTCTTTCTTCTCTCACTTTGCTCACCAACATATTTTAAAATATGGATCTCAGCCACAAGTCAAACATACAACCTTGGGTATAAAGGTAATGTGGTATGGGTGATGGTAAGCATTATCGAGGAACTAATAGTGGTTCCATAGTGAAGGTTGCAGTGGGATTTTGCCTTTGACAGCCCTTAATTCTTAAATTCTAATACGAAGCTGAAACACACCGACTTGTTTTTTAAAAAGTGATAAATGCAAAGCACACTTTGAGAGGCCTATGAATTTTTAGTCATTGGCAATTGTTCCTGGAAAAAGAAATCAAATAAAACACTTCACAGAATTTTTTAATGTTTGCTCTCACTCGCTAAATTTGTTCTCCATTTAACAAACAAGCTACAACAGGCACCAAAGTTCCCCTTTGAAGCCAGAAGACCATGAGTTCAAGTTTCACCTCTTCTGTTGGTGGAGGTAATTCTGTGCACTTTACAATCCTTGCTATTGATCAAGGCTTCAGATTCCATCCCCCCTGTGTTACCGATGATGTAACTGAGTACTGTGTCTGAAATGTCATGTAATACTTCTAGCAGAGCTGGAGATCGAAACCAGGACACTGTGGCCAAATCAAGTTTCATCCACACAGACATACAGCATCTCAGAAAGATTAGGCCAAATGTGGGTGGTTACATTCCCTGTTGTTTGGGGCTACTTCTGTATATGCAGCTCTACAAATTACTCCCGAGGGGATTCTTTGCCATTAACGTTCTGTGCAGAATTTCCTTTTTCCTGCAGAATTGGTGCTACAGAGCTGCTGGTCACCACTAGAAGCTACTGGACCCAGCAGATCCCAGCTCACAAATACAGGACACTGCCGATGGGGAGGGGGCACTGGAGGGTTCTGGACAGCCGCAGTTCCTGGCACGCCCTGAAGGAAGGAGTTGGCATGCAGGAAACTGTGTACAAGCCCAAGAACCACTATCCGACTGTTTCTCCCTCTGGATCCGTGGACTCTGTGAGGGAGGGTATGCAGATGTCTGGCTCAGGGAGCGCTCCATGGCTGGGCTCTGGAGGAGAGAGTGTGTAGGCGTCTGTCATATGAGTGTTCCTTTGATCTGCTTATATCATGTTAGTTTATTAATACATTTGTGGCGATCAGTGTACATTACAATATGATTAGCTCTAATAAGGAGGGCGACATTGGGACAGAGTTTGGTTATGATATTAACTATTATTTAATGAATGACAAATATGACTAGATGGAGCCTGATGCTGGTGGCATGTCATATTTAATTATAATAACTTTAAAAGAGCTGAATGGCTTGGAAGATAAAATATAGTACTGGACAAAATATCTGGGATCTTGGCTTGAATCCAAGATGATGTCCTAAATAAATGCATCACAAAACCACTACAGATCAACTCAGATTTATATGAGTGACTTATAAGAACCCTAGAGCAAAGGCAACATTGTGATTAAATTAGCTCGTACATTTAGAAAGGATTCTCCCTTCAGGTCAAACTTCTAAGCATTGGTGGGCTCATGGAGAAGTTCACATTGTTGTGGATTGAAGTAAAACTTCAGTATCTAGAGTTTCATAACTTTTTATCTTTAAAAAGTATGACTAATTAAAACAAAGAAAAAATATGCAAACAAATGAAAAGCTAGAGGAATTTTCAGTAGTGCTACTGTAGTGAAGGATCTGCTAATCTTCTGAATATAGCCATTTACAATTAGACGTATTTTATTGATGCAGGGTTGAAATTTAGCCTTTGTGTTTTCAGACCTAATGTAATATCTGGTTTACTCTTATAGGGTAATGAATAGTAAGCTGTTCTATAACAACATGAAGATTAGCTGTCAAAAAAGGAAAATTTGACAGGCACTTACTATATACTTACCGCACTGCAGTGTGCACAAATGTGGCATTCTTGTGTGCAGATATGTCCAATTATTATCCAGAGATATTAATTTGAAAATTTTGTCCTACCTGTCTTTTTAATAACAATTTTTAAATCAGATTTTAGAGTAAGGGGGTAACTGTCAGACTAACCAAAACTATATTTATAGGTATATATGATAAAATACAATGTTAATTCTATTTTTTAACTGTTTTGTGTGTGTGTTTCATTAAATTTTGATTTTAAATAAGACAGGAAAACAGTGCAGTAAAAAAATGGTTTAATATGACAGGGAATAGAATATACTGCATATTCTAGGAATTTGGCGCACAATAGAGTTCTTGCAAAGAGCTATTGAGGAACATTAATAAAAATCAATGGGCTAAGGTAACTCTACAATAGAAAAAGTGGTATTAAATTAGAGGTCCCTGTATTGTTGTTTCTTATGTTGACAGTATACTAGCAAATGTTTTATTAAATTGCCATTGTCTGCAGTTCTCATTTATCTCGTTTATGCATGTTCCAATATTTCAGTAACCCTATATCTGTATTTTTGTGTCTCAGCATGACGTCTCACAGACTTTGCTCAAAGCAACTTTGGACAGTGTGGTTGAGGAGTGTGTCAGCTTTGTAGGAGTAGATATTAACATCTGCTCAGAAATACTATTAAGGTGGGTTGAATACTTTCCTATTCCAGTAATTACATGGCTTTGGATCACAGAGTCTGTGTTTAGTCTTCCATCCGACTCAAACTCAGCTGGAGCAAATGGCTCTTGTGTTAAACTTCCAATTACATGAAAATGACATATTAAGACAGTATTTCACTGGAGTATTAAGGGTCAGCTTTTTGAAAGAGGAGATGTGGTTCTGCAAGGTAAAACCATTCGTCTGAGGGAGACAAATATTTTCAAAGTCATAACTTGTAGCATAAAACAAACACAGCAATCAAATATAACATGGCATAATAAATATGATATTAATATTGCAAAGGAAGGGATTTCCAAATGTTTGTTCTGTCTGTCAGAAGATGGCTTTACAGATTATAGCAAGTAAAGCTGGTTGAAAAACAGAAAATTCTGGAAAATTTTCATGAAAAATGTACCCCTTTTTCACTGTAAACATTTTAAAAAATTATACTAGCTCTATAATGTACTGGAAAATGTTATGTTTTTTGTGGAAGATTTTGTGAAAGTGTATCTAATTGTCTTTGTTGAAAAATCAAAATTCAGAAATTTTCAACCATCTAGTCCAATGGACTGTGAAAAATAAACAGTGGGAGGAGTTCATGCCCATAACCATAGAAATGTAGGACTGGAACAAGTCCAGTCCCCTGCCCTGAGGCAGGACTAAGTATTCTCTTCTAGACCAGTGCTACTCAAAGTGGTGGTCCGCGGACCGGTGCCGGTCCGCGAGTCATCGGCTGCTGGTTTGTGCGCACATTGGAAAAAGAAATTGCCTGTCCCCCACATCAGATAGCTTGAGAAGCACTGTTCTAGACCATCCCTGACACGTGTTTGTCTAACCTGTTCTTAAAAACATGTAATGACAGACACTCCACAGCCTTCCTAGGCAATTTACTCCAGTGCTTAACTACCCTTACAGTTAAGAAGTTTTTCCTAATGTCCCTTGCTACAACTTAAGCCCATTACTTCTTGTCGTGTCCTCAGTGATTAAGGAGAACAATTTATCACCCTCCTCTTTATAACAACCTTTTATGTACTTGAAGACTATCATCATGTTGTCCTGTCTCTTCTTCTCCCTCCCCCCCCCCCCCCATACGCTCTTCGGCTTCTGTGGACTTACCTACACGGCTCTACAGAGATGCAAGTTGTAGAGTGCATTAGTATGTTGCATTCTGTTTCAAACAGGACTACATTAACACACACTAGGTACCTTGTAGTTCAAGCCAGCAGGGTCTACATGGGGCAGCCAGAGCACAAATGCTCTGCAGTTCACACCCTTTATAGCGCACACTGAGGCACTGTGTCGAAAAGCAGTGAGTATCCCTGAGACCTAAGTTGTAGAAAACAGTGCATCCCAGACAGGCTGATTACAAGCATTGCTTACTGCTCAGGTGTGTGTTATGTTAAATGTATTTATCATCACCTGTTGTATTTACAAGGCACGTTATATCTCTGCAGGCCGTTAGAAGTTAGATATGTTCTCTGAGGCCTACTAAAGATCAGTGGAAATTTTATGAGCTGTGTATTTGAGGTATATACCGTTGTCCTCAAGAAGAGCTGTTGAAGCCAATGTGAAATGAGAGTACGTCAGAGTGCATTGTGGAACTTTCAGTGAACTGTTGCAGGTTCCCTGTTTTGAGATAGTATGCAATAAGTTAGTTCATTGGAGAGTCTAACACCCTGACTTGCCATGCACTATCCACTGCCTAGTCAAGAGCTTAAAATCATGATCTACTTCTTAACATTTCTAAGAATGACTTGCCAAAATTTCCATTCTTAATTAGTAGTATTTTTACTTTGTGAGTTGTTACGTTTCAAATTCTCCTTATAATTCTGATATTTCAGCAATGCTGAGTTTGTCAATCTATTCCAACTTTTGTTGCATGAAGGATGAGACTGTTTTGGGGAAATTTTTCTTCTCTTTGCTATTTTGTGTCTTTCGCATCAATTTCAGGTGCTATTTCTTTAGGAACAACTATCAGTGACACTCCATGAAGAATTCTCTGCTTCCATTCACTTAGAACCTGAATGCAGATTTGGGTCTGATCCTGCAGAAATATCCTCCCACACAGACCCTTATACCCAGATAGTCCAGAGTCTTGTTGGCTTCAGTGGGATCCTTTTGCAGGATCATGTGAAGATGGATCCTTCAGCCTTTGGTCTTGCACTACTTTTGCAAACAGTTTAGTGTATTGACATTTGAGTTATCTGGCCCAGATTTCCTGGAGCAGTTTGTATTCTTGCTTTTAATTTGTATCTGCACTAGTCATTATTTATTTGTAACTAATATATTTTGAAAACTTTGCTTCTCAGACATATTGCAGGACTGAATGCTAATAGGGCTAAAAATATAATTGAATGGCGAGAAAAGAACGGACCATTTATAAGTCGGGAACAGCTCAAGGAAGTTAAAGGACTGGGTCCAAAATCCTTTCAACAGTGCGCTGGATTCATCAGGTTTAACCAAGAATACATAAGAACCTTTTGCAGGTAATTACTAAGGTGTGAATTAAACTCAGTAACAACCATGCATTCAAAAGCCCATTCCTTCTCAAAGCAGCAACCAAGCAGAGCTGACTGAGTGTCTAATGGGTTTGTTGACTATAGCTAAGGCTAAGATTTTGTCATGAATATTTTTAGTAAAAGTCATGGACAGGTCCCGGGCAATAAAGAAAAATTCACGGAAACCCATGACCTGTCCCTGACTTTTACTAAAAATATCCATGACAAAATGGGAAGCGGCTGGGCAGCTGCAGAGTGGCTGGGCGAGCCAAGGCCCCGACCACCTGTGGGGACTCAGAGCTCCAGGGTCCCCCTGCTCCTCGCCGTGGCGGGAAGTTGCAGGGTCCTCCTTCCCCGGCGACAGAGAGCTGCAGGAATCCCCCTGCTTCTGCCACAGTGGGGAGCTGCCAGGAATCCCTCTGCCCCACTGCGGCGGCCGGGGAGCTGCCGGGGAACCCCCTGCTCTGCCCTGGCTGGGGGGAGCTGTGGGGATCGCCCTGCCGTGGCTGGCAGGGAGCTGTGAGTACCCCCATTGTCCATGGCGGCTTGGGGGCCCATTGCCTCAGGCAGTGGGTGACGTACCACACAGCTCTTTTCCACTACGGTGACGGCAGGGCCCTTCAGTTCCCAGCCACCAGGACTGAAGTCACAGAGGTCTTTGGAAGTCACGGATTCTGTGACCTCCGTGACAAAATGGTAGCCTTAGCGATAGCGCATTATTGTGAATTAGGATTCCTGGATTTTACTCCTTGTTCTGCCACTGACTCATTGGTGACCTTGGGCAAATTCATCTGTAAGATACTGATAACTCACAGGGGTGTCTTTAATGCATAATTGTTTATAAATTACATCAATATTCTTGGAAGGCAGGTGCTGTGGAAGTGCAATGATGGGTGGTAGTCAGTGTGAGAATCCAGGATCTTCATTCTCAGACATTTTTAATCTTGTCATCTGGGCAGGAAAGATTGTTTAGATTGTCCGTTCTTTGGGGCAAGTACTGTCATTTTTTAATACTGGTATGCAGTACCTCACATGCACGATGGGGCCCCAATCCCATTGGTGCCGCTACTGCAGTACCAATTATTAATAATAAAAATGATGTTAACAGAGAAGACAGGCATATGTCAATATTTTGTCAAACAGCGCAGTAGTGGAGTGTTAAGAGCATTGTGTATTATATTTTCCTAACGGAGGCCGGGAGCCTAATCCTGATATCAGATAAACAGATGCCTATCAATGCAAGTCTTGCAAAATCAGGTGCTGCATTGAAAGACCTGAGTCAAAATTAGGCCCTGACTGCTGTGCTTCTGCAACATTTCTGGTGGGCCCAACCAATAAAAGATATGCTGTAGTGGATCAGAAGCCAGTACGTTATTTTTGTTTTCTCTGTCACTAGGCCATCAGCATTAGAGCTTTATTTGTGCTAGTTCCCATGTTTTATATTTGGCAAATTAACAAAAACATAGCAGTTCTCACTTAAAATATTGATTTGAAAAAAGTTTAACAGTCTAAACTTCTTTCTGGGATTCAAGAGCTTGAATCACTCCACTGATGGAAACCAATGTGTGAGTGGTGGAGGGCCCAGAGCTGTTCCACACTGCCACAACGGTGGGCAGCGCTGGGCAGGTCGTGGTCTGGGTACAAAGATATGAGATGAGCAATTCATATCTAGGGAGACTTCACTCTGAGAAATCAGATGATGCCCTAATCATCATAATTTAAAGCTGCCCTCACTTGGTGGAATCGCCAGGGAAGGGTGGCAGTGACAAAAGCATAGCTCACATAAGGGCAAGTCTCTTTTCTTGTCTTCCTCCCGGCACAGGATGTAGCTGCACCACTCAGGCAGATGGTGTGTCCAGTTAGTACTCCCTTTACCAGTAGGGACAATCAAGGCCTAGAGCTATTTGTGACTTTGCAGCTTGTTCAATATCTGAATAGTTCTTAAAAATCTCTAGAAATAATTGATTGAACTTACTTCATTGAGAATGTAGGATATAACTAGTATATTTCATAAATGCATTATAAAATGCCTAGTGACTATTCTGAAGTGGTAATAATTTTAACCATAAGTTTTTGTAGTGTTCCAAACATTTTCAAACTACTTTATTTTGGCCTGGGGTTTCCCGGGGTTTCCCAGGTTTTGTCTTAGTTCTGGTTTGAGCAAAAACTTGTCAGCTAGTTGAGTGAAAAAATATTTTTAACCATCTGATCTCACTGCTCAGATAACTCATAATCATCTGACACCTAAACACTTCTGATTTGGATTGTTCTGTAGATTTCACTGAGACAAAAAAAGTAAAACCATAAAGGTATAAAGTTCCAAAATAGATAAATCTGCAAAACTTTTCAATTTCAGACATTTTCAGGCTCCATTAAAGATAGCTGTTAAGACACTCAAGTCCAGTCCATTTTCAAAAGTGGTAGAGTTACTAAAGCCTGCAAGCTGCACAGGAACTTAATAGGTTAGTCAAAAATGACTCTGTTAAGGACATCTCTGTTGTAGCTGTTGTGGGTAAGGACCCTGTAGAGCTGATAAGCTCTGCATGGAAGAGACGTACAGGAATCTTTTAGCATAAGCCTAGGGTCAAGGAATTTACAAGTACTTAAATAGCTCTGGATTATTTTCCCCTTTAAAAACAAAACAAACAAAAAGTGGAGAATGAAATAGAAAAATCTCATACCAGTGCAGCTGTGATGGGTTGGATCACAGAAAACCCCTTGGGAACTGCTAACTGATGTGTTGAGTTGAGACAACTTCTGAGTCATTTTCCCTGCCAGTTTGGGACTTGAGAACACTGCCTGGTTTGAGCCAGACACACTAGCCTGCTGCTAACCCAGGTCCAGATCTGAACAATGACCCACAAACTGCAGGCTTAACTGAAAATAGCTTAAGAAGTGTTCCTGTCTCTAACACTCAGATGCCCAGTTCCCAGTGGGGTTCAAACCCCAAATAAATCTGTTTTACCCTGTGTAAGCTTATACAGGATCAACTCATAAATTGTTCGCCCTCTATAACACTGATAGAGAGATATGCACAGCTGTTCTCCCCCCCTCCGCCCCCTGCCCCGGTATTAATACATACTCTGGGTTAATTAATAAGTAAAAAGTGTTTTTATTAAATACAAAAAGTAGGATTTAAGTGGTTCCAAGTAGTAACAGACAGAACAAAGTAAATTACCAAACAAAATAAAGTAAAACACACAAGTCTATGCCTAATACAGTAAGAAAGTGATTATAGATGAAACCTCACCCTCAGAGGTGTTCCAGTAAGCTTCTTTTACAGATTAGCCTCCTTCTAGTCTGGGTCCAGCAATCACTCACACCCCCGTGGTTACTGTCCTTTGTTCCAGTTTCTTTCAGGTATCCTTTGGGGATGGAGAGACTATCTCTTGAGCCAGCTGAAGACAAAGTGGAGGGGTGTCCCAGGGGTTTAAATAGACTTTCTCCTGTGGGTGGACATCCCTCCCTCTCCCTGTGTAGAGTCCCAGCTACAAGATAGAGTTTTTTATGACTCAGAACTTACAGGTAGTAGCCATGGTTCACATGCTACCTTGAACGTCCTCAAGTAGACTTCTTATGTGGATTGGAGCCATCCAAGATCCATTGTCCATTAAGTGTTTCTTGATTGGGCACTTAACTTGCAAATTCCTTTCTAAAGAAGCTGCCCAAATGCCTTACTAAGCTACTTAAAATCAAACAAGTTCACAGTCAATATTCATAACTTTGAATACAAAAATGATACATGCATACAAATAGGATGAATATATTCAGCAGATCATAACCTTTGCCGAGGTATGTTACATGGCGTATGTAGCATAAAACATATTCCAGTTATGTCTATTTACATTCATAAGCATATTTCCATAAAGCATTATGGGGTGCAACGTCACAGCAACATTCAAGATTAAATATCAACTATTGAAAAGTCTGGAATGTTTTAACAAAACAGAACAAAATAAGTTACCCCATAACATTAACTTACCCATATTGTATCTATCTAGTATTTTCTGTTGCTGTTTTTCTTTTAAAATGAGCACTTTCACTGACCACATCACTAGCAGTGGTACATCATTAATACATTTCACTGTGAAACCGCAAAATTGATCAATGCGGTAACTAAATATTATCTGAAAACATCATCAGCTTATAGAAAAATTCATTTTTGTGTTTACTTGCACTTGTCTAGTTAGAAATGTATGAATAACATTATACTAATAGCGCTTAAGTGCAAATTCTACATACACATTTTCCCTTCTTTAAAAAAGGTTTAAGGAAGTTCATGCAATATTTGGAGAAGGTTATACTTACTTTATTAAGACAGTGTTAGGGTAGGTCACATGAAAACTACAATTAAGATACATTAATATGACTTTATGGGTGAGATTGTCATCCCTGCTCCATCCCTTTTACACCAGGTAATGGGGCCAGAGCAGCATAAAGCGTTTCTAGAAGCCCAAGATCTGGCTGAGAAAGAAGTTCCTGGCAGAGAAACTGAGACAGACAGCTCTATGCTGTTCTCAGAGGACCTCCTTACAAGCCATAGCATAGGGACCATGGCTGCGGGGTGGGAGGATGTGATTGGCAGGGCTACAGCATGTAGCTCTGCAGACATTCTGGGTAGCACTTCTCCCACAGGGCTGTCTAAATTACACCAGGGGAGCTCTGACCCTGGAGCAGCCGAGGATTGGAAGGGCACAAACATGGCTTAAGGCCACTGCAGGCTCCCCACCCCCATACCTTGGCCTGCTCCTCACAATATCACCCTAGGTGTATTTCTCTGGGAGATAGACTTCTAAACAGTAATATATAACTATAGTGTCTGGCTCCAAAGGATGACAAAAATATTCTATTTAATTTATAGTATATGGATGCTCCCACTTCTGCAGTGCTTTCCATCTGCAAATCTGAAAGTTTTATAAATATTAATGAAGTAGTCCTCACAGCACCCTGTGAAGTAGGGAAATAGAACTGCCCCCATTTTACAGACTGAGAAACTGTGTGTCACATGACTTGCCCAAAGGTACACAGTCTGTGGCAAAACTGGAAGTCAATTGTCTTGTGCTTAGCACCAAGATTTATTTCTAAGTAAGTCCTCTACTCTAATTTAACATGTTAAATCAGTGTGGTTTTGTTTGTTTCATTTGTTGCTATTTTCTATTGCCTGTAACCCCTGCATTGTTCAGCAGTTGGATGCAACAGAGAGAGACACTTCCCATAACTTTTTAAGTGGATTTGTGAATGTGCTGCTGTGCCATTTTAATACTTCTTAACAAAGGCTCGTATGTTCACGTTCTGAATAGTTTATATTGAGTATCGTATTATGCTTTTACTCTCTCCCTCCCATGAGAAGGAGCCAGAACACAATCTTATTTTGTAATTTTAAAAAAATGAATGATTAAGGGCTGAATCTTTATGGAATGAACAAATTGCAAAAGCTGATCACTGTCTGTGTGTGTGGGCACTTGTAAGGGTGTTCATATACCAAGAACTGTGTCTCTTTGAATTTTGACAGCACTCAGCAAACTAAGCTTGCAGCAGAAGGTCATGCACTTATGGCTAAAGCAGATGTTCAAGTCATAAGCGAGAAACAGGGCAAAAAAAAGAGGAATCCAGCAGCAAACACTGTAGTATGGCCAAATCCTTTGGACCAAACTTGTATCCACCCAGAGTCATATGACGTTGCAAAAAGGTAAGCAATGGCAGAGTTTCTGAGCTGTTTATGAAATTAGTCTTTTAAACAGTGAGCTATGATTTTTCTTACATAATGGAGAAATTTCTTAGTTTTGGGGACCCAAAATACATGTGTTAATGTATGTGTGCATTAATCTCACCCTTCCCCAAAAGAGGGAGTTCTCATGTGAGTGAAGGACTTGGAATCTATTTTGTTTGTCCTTTTATAGGTTTTCTCATTTTTCAAAAAAGGGCTACTTTCAGAAAATTAAATAGTGTGTTTTTGTAATTTTATTTCAGTGAGGAAAATGTGTTCCAAAGTTTACCTAGAACACACACAGTGCACTAGTGAACTTAAGGTACCCTTATAGTGTATCTTTGGACATACCGACTATTACAATACTAGCGAATTTTCTTCCCACTAGCCCTGTCACCTTTTCTTCCAAGTGTGACTCTCATCACCTTGCCACCAATGCTGAGCCCCTTCCTGTCCATTTGCCAGCTCCATTATGCCACACCCCATAACATTCAGGTTCTCTGCTTGATCAAGTGCAGAAGCAAACTGCTGATTGTTCTGTAAATCTGAAAAATTGTCTCTTTGTCCCAGCCCCATCTTGTATATTATGGGAATAAATAAAAAAGGCAGTGTTTGCATTTTCTGTAACCTAATTTTTTGTGCAGTATTATTTCCCTTCCATTTTTCTCCATACATTTAAATTCTCCTGCAATGCCACCAGGTGATGATAGTAGTAGGTGTAGAATTCTTTTCAGCAAATCTGTGGGAGTTAAGTTAGGTGTTACTGCAGCTGGATGTCACCACTTTATACCTGGCAAACACATTTCAGTGTCTCTGATTGTGCCCAGCCTCGCTTGGCATTATCTCAGTGGAACCTTCAGCACCTTACTATTCATGAGAGCAAAGAGGGGCCGTTTGTTAGTAATAAATCTGGTTTCAGAGAAGTTTACACTGTAATCCAGAAGCCCTCATTTCAGGTAAGTGTAACTTGTGCTTAGCAAAGTAAACTAACAGAAAAAGTGTCTAGTTAATAATGAATTTATTATAGATTCTGGTCTCCATACAGTCTTTGCTTAAAGGTAATTGAACCATGGTTTTCTTTATTCTTAAAAGTAGTTCAAATCATGCTATGGTACTAAAGAATCACGAATTGCAAATTAATACAGTGTGTTAATTTGTTGGCTAGTCTAAGCATAAGAGCAATTTCCTTCTAAATAAAACAGACTTTGTTCAATAAAGATTGACCATTAAAATAAATGTGTATATGTTTGCGTATGTGTATACACACATTTGTGAATGTGTCATTATCATTAGCCTTTAACATTAAATTCTGATCTTGCCAGGTGCTAAGTAAGATGTCTATATTAAATTCCAAATACTTGGAAGTTTTAGCATGGGACCTTTTGCTGAGAGAGGAAAATGTTTTTTTCTTGCAGGTTACAAAAAACAGTAATTCAGAGACCATGTGTGCCTCCCTTGTTAGGGGGCAAAGCAGCTGGTAAATGCTTACTTAAGATGTAATCTCCTCTATCATCACCCTATGGTTGAAATTAGACTCTGCCTGTCCTCATGAGAAAACATTATCTCCTCCTATAAACTAAGTAGTGCCTATTTATTTTTTAAATTGAACAGGTACTTTTCGTAAACTATACTGGAATTAATTTAAGTGGCAGTTAAATGTTTCGGGGTTCTTGTGAACTCTTTGATTTCACTGTGTCCAGAGGAACAAGTTTGTGTTTTCTATGTTGTTAAGTAGGATGGTTACATTCAAAAAATAAAAACATTTAAAGTTAGATAATTTTAGATAAGATCATATTCCATATTTAAAGTAATGTTGTAATACTCTAATAAGTACTTGGCACTTCTATAATATCTTACTAGAAGGTCACAATCAATGCACACTTTGTAGCTTCCGTAGGCCGAGTGCATTGCAGACACTAGGGGTTCCTTGGATTACTTCATTCTCCTCCTGTGCATGACCTTCCCATCCCATTCTATTTCAGGGACTCCTTGTAACCCCCATCCCATCCCCTCCCTCCTGCCATGAGCTCCATCTATGTCCCCTTCCCCAGTACTAGGGTCCCCCATTCTCCCTATATGTCAGGGACTCTTTGTGTCCCCCATTTCCCCTTGCCCCCCATACTGCAGTCCCCATTCTCCCTTTTCTAGGGGTTCTGTGTGTGTCCCCCGTTCTCCCTCTCAGTTTTTCTGATTTTTCACCAAAATCGATAGGATTCTGGCCATTGATGAGTAGAAGAACGTTCCCTGAAATTTTGGAATGAATCAGCTGCAATGTCGAAAAGTTATCATGTTACAGAGAAACAATGAGAAATGTCCCTGAGTTGACTGTTAGACCTCATTTCACTTGGCAAATCACAACATCTCAAAACATTAAAGAGATTTTGTTAGATTTAAAAATAAGTATTGTTAAAAGTAATACTGTACATTTAAAAATGAAATAATTTTTAAACTCTAATTACCTGTCTGCATTCATGCTGTTTATTTTCGTTTTACATTTCATTCAGTTTGAAAACTGAACAGAGACTACTTAGTTTCACTTTTGCCTATAGTCAATTTCACTTTCTGGTTCTCCTGTTAATAGTATAATTAAGACCCATGTCACCTATTTAAATTTGAGAGGAATATAGAAGGAACACTTCTGGAAACAGAAGTACAGCCATTTTTTGTGTGGAATAAAACAGTTATGTAATAGTATGCTGCACCACCATAAACCAAAGAAAGACAGAAAATAAAGAATAGTAGATCTTTATTCTTATTTACATCAAGGCCCCTTTATACTGTTCTTGCTGTGGAAAGTGGAGTGTAGGAATTTTAGTATAAATAAGAATCTTAATCACCATATCCAGTTGAAATTCCAGAGGGATTACCTGATTTAGAATTTGGCTGGGACCCCAGGGTTAGCACATCTTATAAAAAGTGTCATGGAGTCTTTAATTGACAGAAGTGGTAAGGACCTTAGTTTGATATCTGATCCATAGGCTAGTGCTTGCTAACATCATATGAGGTACTGTCTTTGCAGTTATTCAGAGGAAAGACTGCCACCTACTGAATCACCAGCTCCTCTTTTTTCTTTATCTGTATTTTGAAAGATTGTAAAGAAAACAGCACTTTAAAAATAGCTTATAACCTGTGTAATTAATTAGAATTCATAAAACAGCTTTTCTAGACTCATTCTGGTTTGTTGGGTAAATATGGTTTAAGGATAAAATTCTACTAATACTTCACACTTCAACATTGGTTAAGTATATGGGACCTGATCAATGCCCCTTGATGTCAATAGAAATGGTCTCACTGACTTGAGTGAGCTCTGGATCACACGGAGGACATAATTCTTCATTGCTGAATCTATGTTCATGAAAAAGCAACTGAAAGATTATGGACTAAATTTTATGTGCATTACTGATATGAGTAGCCCTGTTGACGTCAATCAAAGTAATTGCCTGGAAACTAATTTTGTTTTTAAAGATGTTGATCGTTTCAAAAAATTTTGGAATTCTGCTATAGATCAAAAACATTTTCATGGTTAATTTTTGTATGATAAATTCCAAATGTGCGCCAGAGCCTTTGAGAACATTGGATGAGGATTAAAATGAGTGGTTTAATTTGTCTATAAAACTGAAATTCATTTCACCGCAACTGTATTTTTCCCCAGTAGAATTGAGTAAGGTTTTTTTTCCCATATGCAGCTAGAGATCAATCTTGTTGTTCGGCAGAACAACCTGCAAGAGTAATGGGGTGCTTCTGGGAATTTTGCCACGAAGTAAACAAAGCAGCAGTGTCATAAGACTTCTCACAGTCTGTAAGATAAACATACTTATTCTGAGTATTCTATTATTAAATGGAATCCAACAGTTCTTTTCACTGTACTGGCAAATGCTGGGACACTGTGCCAAGTACCTGAAGTTCTACCTCCTTCCTCTAGTGACGCGTCCCCCTGATAGAATCGGAACCGTGCAAACCAGGGAGGTAATTGAAAGAACACAGAGACAAATGTTCAGTGGCAGAAAGTGGAGACTGGGAAGTCCAGCTTTCTGCTGCTGCCTCCCTCCCTGGAAAGAGCAATTTTCTGTTACCATCTCCCAGGGCATCATCTCCTGCCCTTAGCTCTGGCTCCTTAGTGGGTGAAATTCAGTTATATAAAAGCTGTGATACTGCCCATTAGCTGTTGATTTCTACTCTGTAACAGGCATTGGCTGTTGAGTCTACTCTTGTAACAGTCATCCCTAGCCCTTGCCTCAGCAAATTTAAAAGATGTGATCTAAACATAAATAATCACATCTTAAAATAACACCCAGCTGAGGCCCAATTCAGCAAAGCATTTAACTTCACACACTTCATTTCAATGAGACTTAAGTATGTGCGTAATATTAAGCATATGATTACGTTTATTGTTGAATCCAAACCTGAGTGTTGATAACAAAAAGCATTATAGATGCACAAAATATGGTTGAGGCATAAATCTTTAGTTTAAGCAATCTTGCAAATACATTTAAAAGAAAAATCTCTGTGTGTAGCCAACCACATTAAATAACATCCGCTTATACTAGCCAAAGTCTTGCAATTGTACAATTTGCAAAAGGAGATTCCCACTTGCATAATGCTAAACCACATATTTAAACCCCTTCTATAAACAGATGCATAAGATTCCTAAATTGTCAATCTCACTGAAATATAACCTGCATGCCAGATGTTGCAGTTTGTGTACATCATATACATATGCTGGTTGCTGCTCTTTAAAAATGAGTATAGTTAAGATTCTGTAATAGGTACTTTTGTAAAAGTCAGGGACAGGTTGTGGACAATAAACAAAAATTCACGGAAGCTTGCGACCTGTCCCTGACTTTTACTAAAAATACCGAGGGGGGTACAAACAGAGCAGTGCCAGAGCTTGCAGCTGTTCCAGCCCTGCTGCTGCTCTAGCGGTCCTGGGGCTGGCCGCCGGTCAGCTGTTCGGTCCTGGGGTTGGCCGCCAGTCAGTTGTTCCAGAGCCGCGTCCCCTGCTCCCCTCCCACTATCCCTCCCCGCCCCCGCTCCTCCGGCAGCCCTGGGGCTGGCCGCTGATAAGCTGTCTGGCGGCTCCGGGGTTGACAGCTGCTCAGAAGAAGTCATGGAGGTCCCAGAAATTCATGGAATCTGTGACTTCAATGACAGAATAGTATCCTTATCAATGAGTATTTTCCATGGGATACATATATAATATTTTTTAAAAGTTTACATTGAGTGATTAGAAACTAGAAGTGAGCTGTAGCTCACGAAAGCCTATGCTCAAAGAAATTGGTTAGTCTCCAAGGTGCCACAAATACTCCTTTTCTTTTTGCGAATACAGACTAACATGGCTGCTACTCTGAAACTTTTCCTTCTAAAGTCTCAGATTATAGGCATATGACTGTTACCTGGTTCTAACTTCTTGAGGACTTACTAAATGTTTCCTTGATTTTTCTAGCAGCTCTTTTAGAGTATGTCTTCAGAAACTGAATACCTTGTACATGCTGTATTAATTGTATGGAGGAGGATGTGCCACTGTAAGCTGGTATTCAAAAAATAGTCTTTTCAGAAACTTAAAACACGGTCCCAGCTTTTCAGAAAAATATGCTGCCTATGATGGGCTTAGGCAGAAATTTCTTTGGTTTAAGATCTAGGAGGCCATTTCTTTATCTTTTCTTTTTTTTAATTCAGAATATTTGAACATATTTTGATGTTCGATTAGAATGCATCACAAAGCAAGGCTTTGACAGCGTGGAAACCGTGAACAAAAAATGTTTTGATAATCTGTATAACATATTAAATCATCGTTAAAATGTTTTCCAGTTATTTTACAGCAGTTGTACAGATTTTGAGTTAAGAATACTTAATGCCATAAATCAATTATATCAGCACCGTTTGTGCTGTTATTAGTAAAGATTACCTCAGTATTTCCATTATGAAACCCCCCTATTTTTCAGGGGTTTCTAAATCAGCCGTAAAATTGGTTCTGGTTTGAAACTTGGCAAGCAGAGTCTCCACTTGGGAACAGCTTTTTTTAACCGAATTTTAAAACAACAACAAAATCCTCCTTGGCCTTTAACGCAATAAAATATTTCAGAAAAAGAAAATTAGTGGTTTTAAATTTTGGACTTCTGTACCTCAAAATCATTGTTTAAAAATGGATGTTTTTATAGGTCATTTTTCAAAGTAACAGCCGTGTTAGTCTGTATTCGCAAAAAGAAAAGGAGTACTTGTGGCACCTTAGAGACTAACCAATTTATTTGAGCATAACTCTCCTG
The DNA here is from genome assembly GCF_965140285.1 of Lepidochelys kempii. NCBI lineage: Eukaryota > Metazoa > Chordata > Testudines > Cheloniidae > Lepidochelys > Lepidochelys kempii. The sequence goes on along the minus strand of NC_136382.1, from coordinate 175,395,975 downwards.
TTGGTAATAGCTGGAAATGGCCCACCTTGATTATCATACACATTGTAAGGAGAGTGATAACTTTAGATAAGCTATTACCAATAGGAGAGTGGGTTTGTGGAGGGGGTGGGGAGAAAACCTGGATTTGTGCTGGAAATGGCCCAACTTGATTATCATACACATTGTAAGGAGAGTGATCACTTTAGATAAGCTATTACCAGCAGGAGAGAGGGGTGGGGGGAGAGAAAACCTTTTGTAGTGGTAAACACCCATTTTTTCACGGTTTGTATGTATAAAAAGATCTTCTGTATTTTCCACAGTATGCATCCAATGAAGTGAGCTGTAGCTCACGAAAGCTTATGCTCAAATAAATTGGTTAGTCTCTAAGGTGCCACAAGTACTCCTTTTCTTTTTGCGAATACAAACTAACACAGCTGTTACTCTGAAACCTGAATAATTTGGGTAGGAGTAGTGGATAAGAATTACTGGCTTATTTTATTTAAAAATAAACAATGTCATATGGTAACTTTTAAATACAGTAATTTTTTTGTAAAATATTTTTTTCATGCAAAAAGGAATAGCCCTTGCCCAGAACCACCCCTTACAATTTCTTTGTACAATGTGTAGTACATTTTGCATAGTACTGTAGTAAAAAGGTTTTTCAAATTAAACTAGAAGGAATCTTGTGACTTTCCAAATTCTGCAGTGAATGTGCTCTCAGTTGTTTAAGGAGAAAAATAAGGTCCCGTTCCCCCCCAGGACTCCATTTGGATTCAATAATATAACGCGCACAGTCCTGAAACCCTTCTATCAGAATAAGTCTCCTATGTTTAGGAATTTAAAAATTCAGATTATGATGCAGAGTATGCACTTTATGATAAGTGGTGCTACCCTTAAGGTACAGACTTTCAAGCCAATATTTTCAAAAATAGAAGACTAATATCTCCTTATTTAGGCACCTAAATAAGTCTCTTGATTTTCAAAAGTGCTGAGTGCCCAATGGCTACAAGTGGCCCCAATTCAACAAAGTACTTAAGCACTTGCTGAAGAAGGACCATTCAACATATTGGGAAATGCTGTATTTGATTCTCAGCACTTCTGTAAATCAGGTTGCTCATTTAGTAGCCCGGTTATAGAGACCCTATTTTTGAAAATGTTGGCCTCAACATATATAATTTAAAATATATATTTTTACATCATACATATACTTTACAAGTCTTATTATTGAGGTATTGGACTTTATGTGCCATATAAGCTAAACATTCATATGCCCCTTCATACTTCAGCCTCCATTCCAGAGGACATGCTTCCATGCTGAAGACGCTTGTTAAAAAAAAAAATGTGTTAATTAAATTTGTGACTGCACTCCTTGGGGCAGACTTGTATGTCCCCTGCTCTGTTTTACCTGCATTCTGCCATATATTTCATGTTATAGTGGTCTCCGATGATGACCCAGCACATGTTGTTCATTTTAAGAACACTTTCACTGCAGCTTTCACAAAACGCAAAGAAGGTACCAATGTTAGATTTCTTAAGATAACTACAGCACTCGACCCAAGGTTTAAGAATCTGAAGTGCCTTCCAAAATCTGAGAGGGCTAAGGGGTGGAGCATGCTTTCAGAAGTCTTAAAAGAGCAACACTCCAATGCGGAACCTACAGAACCCGAACCACCAAAAAGATAATCAACCTTCTGCTGGTGGCATCTGACCCAGATGATGAAAATGAACATGCGTCAGTCCTCTCTGCTTTGGATCATTATCAAGCAGAACCCATCGTCAGCATGGATGCATGTCCTCTGGAATGGTGGCTGAAGCATGAAGGGATATATGAATCTTTAGCACAGCTGGCAAGTAAATATCTTGCGACGCCAGCTCCAACAGGGCCATGAGAATGCCTGATCTCGCTTTCAGGTGAAGTAAACAAGAAGAAGGCAGCATTATCTCCTGCAAATGTAAACAAACTTGTTTGTCTGAGCGATTGGCTGAACAAGAAGTAGGACTGACTGGACTTGCTGGCTCTAAAGTTTTATATTGTTTTATTTTAGAATGGAGTTATTTTTGTACATAATTCTACATTTGTAAGTTCAACTTTCATGATAAAGAGATTACACTATAGTCCTTGTATTAGGTGAATTGAAAAATACTATTACTCTTGGTTTTTTTACAGTGCAAATACTTTTAATCAGAAGAAAATATAAAGTGAGCACTGTACACTTTGTATTCTGTGTTGTATTTGAAAATATAGAAGGCATCCAAAAATATTTAAATAATTGTATTCTTCTATTGTTTAACAGTGCAATTAATCGCTTTAATCGCTTGACAGCCGTAATAAATCTATTGATATAAATATCAAGACCTGTTAAATATTCATACAAGTGTGTTTGTCTAACCCATTTATATATTTTCATATATGTTTGGAAATTAATTTTGGACTTGGCAACCAACTTCGCTTAGAGTAGTACACAAATACTACATGACATTTATATAATCCAATTCAGTAGTTGAAATATTGAGGATTTATATTGTTGTGTTGTTTTTTAGCAACGCTACAAAAATCTTTAATTTGCTTTATAAATTAAAAATGCATTTTTTTACCTGAAACTATTACTAAATATTTATAACTGTTTGGTCCATATAGTTTAACTCTTGTTTGGTACTGGCATATATATACATTCTATCTAACTTTGCACATGCTAATACAAAGTTTTGTTTTAGAAGTGATAGTGTTGCATCACCATTAATTCATATGTGCACTATGACCAGGTTTAATGGGATATCGTGTTGCTTTCATGTAATGAACCCAGTACTCTCAGCTCTTAAATCGTGTTGCTGGAAATGATAACATAAAACAGAATGACTGTGACTAAAACCCTTATGTAGCTTTAAGAACTACTGTTTCTTCTTGTTTAAAAATAGTTTTTAAATGCACTGCAACTCTCCGTTGGAAATAATTGTTGCTTTTTCTAATGATCTTTGAATTCTGTTCAAAAATTTGCGTTTTCTTTAAGCACTGCAAGGTCTGTGTTATAATTTTATGCAGATGTGTATGTTAAAAGAACATGATGTGCTTATTTGTTACATCTATGCTACATTTTTACTTGATCTGAGTAAGGTGGATGAAATTATGTATTAAATAAAAACATCAGTGACTTAGCCATGACTATTTTCTGCATGTTCTGTCACATCCCAAAGGCTGCTGTAGAAATGAAAGCTTGCTGTAGAACTTGGAGTCGTATGCGCTAACCTCCTGCAGTTTTGATTTTTTTTTTTTTTAAACAAGATTCTGGTAGCTTTACCTCAGTTGACATTCCTTTATATGAAAAGGATTCATCATTAACTCAAACATTCAGTATCTGAGGACAGGGAGGCAATATGTCCTACTTTATAAGATTGATCAAAGAATCTCACCTTTTGCATATCAATTTTTGTGGAACTTTTTAAACATTATTGGATTTTTAGAGAGAGATGATAGCTGCTGCTAAACTATATCAACTACTAATTAGAACTTGTTACTTTACTCATGCATACACAAGAAAATACTTAGAGGAGGGGAGATTTGTTTATTATGGGGTCTATAATTTGCTTTCTTGCAGCACTGGAACTGTCAATTACAAACTTGTTAAAATTATGATTTCAAAGATAGTATCGTCCAGATTAAGTGTTTAACATAACTAAAACCATAGTAAGGGAAGTTGCTTGTCACACAGTCTATTCTTATTTTTTCTAACCATATCATAATCTTTCTTTTCTGACTATAGCTTTTCTGACCTTGCAGTAACCCTAAGAAAGTTTTCTAAATAAGAGAGCATTTAACTTTGTTCTTAAGCAATGACATTTAAAAATATTGATGATCAATACAATGCATTACTGCTGAGCGAGAGCTTTGTCCTTTATATTGATTTTTGTTCAAAATGCCCTCAAGGCACACATGTTTGAGTGAAAAATGATATATGAAATATATAACCAGATTAAATAGTCTCTTTTTAAAAATTACATCAGTAATTACGATAATCACTAGGTAACTTTACATGGAAATATTTTAGCATCTAGTTTCTCATCAGGACCTAAAGGATTGAGAATCTCTAAAATAAGAATTTTATTGTTTCTATTGAAGGTGCTTATATTTTTTGGTGTTGGGCATTTTTATAATACTGCGAAGATTCTAGTTTTGTCATAGCTGTCAGTATTATGAGCTGTTAATGAAAGGAATTTAGGCAAAGACAAGTTCCTCTGAAAAGACCCCCAGTTCAGGAATGTACTGAAGCAGATGTGTAACTTTAAGAACATGAATATCTCTATCTAAGTCAGTGGTAAGTCTCATGCTTAAAGTTAGGCATCTGCTTAAGTACCTTCCTAAACTGGAACCAAATTGCTGTTCATCACCTTAACTGTATTACATTATTCAGGTAACTGATTGGTAATTTAGGACCTGACTCCTACCATCGTCACTCATATGAGTAAGCCTTATTCATTCAAGTAGTCCATTATCTTCAACGGGATTCCAAAACCGAAAATTACTTGTGTGAATAAAGATTTAAGGATCAGGCTCCTGGTCTTACTCAGAGTCCTATTTCTTACTAACTGTTTTTCTTCCCCAAAATCTGCACACAATACTGTACATCCTGATTACATTATCTACACATTTGAAAGATCTGAACATAATTTTTTGTACATCTGTGAACATTCCATGTGGTTACATTTATTAACAGTGAAATGTACCCTGTTATCGATTTACAATATAAATGCACTTCTATGAAATTTAATGGTGAAAAAATGTTACTTGAAGGTACTCAGGCTGAATTTCCATTTGTGGTAAAATAAAGCCAAGTGCACGAATGTCAGCAGACTTGTTTATAGGTCTGCTTTGTGAAGCATATATTATTTAGAACGTTGAGTCAGGAGGCTGGCTGTTTGTAGGGATTGTCATGTTACATCTGCCATGTCAGTCAAAGCTCAGGCAGCTGTTGCCTGCCACTGGTGTTCTGGTGTGGCATTGTCCATCTTTCAGCACTTAACAGTCAGCAGCTCTCTCTCAGCTGTGCTGTGCAGAGCACACTGCACAGACCTACATAAATTTTCAGTATTGTCTATACAGCCCCATTAATGTTCTTTGCAGGTAGAGGGAGAATAGTACATGTCCTTTATCATCTTAGTAGAGCTGCTGCTTTTGGATAACAATTACAGTCAGTTTAAGGTAATATGCTTACGTGAACAACAATAATGATGTTGATAAAAATTGCATTTGCTTTGTTACTTTACTTTGTTATCCAACCAGTTAAAATGCTTAAGAAATAGTAAAGCAACACCAAAAGTTGAAATCTGTTCAGTTAAAAAAAATTAATGAGGATTCAGGGGCCAATGCCTGTCACTGAATTCTTGTGCTGGTTTTAGTGGGTTTTTAGCCACATTTTCAAATTTATTTTTTTTGTAATGCTTTTCTCTCCCTTGTTACTGTGTGAAAGAGCCACAATAACAGGGGAAGCTGATTGACACTGACTACAGGCAGGACACTGTGAAATTGACTATACTCAAAGGAAAAAATAACCTGAAAAACAGAGAAAATAACTTTATCTAATAATTTTCAGATGTTATAATCGTAGGTTTTACTTAAATCTAGAAAAAAAACATTTAGGATTATAATTTATAAACCTACCATATCCCTTTGCTTAAGCTACCTCTATGAGGTAGGGGACATTATCCACATTTCAGCTGAGAGAGAGACACTGGCTGAATTGACCATGTCACATAGTAAATCAGTAGAAGAATTGGGAATAGAATTCATCAATCTTGATTCCCTGTTCTGGGGAGTTCTGGCCTCATTAAAGTCAATGGGAGTTTAGCCACTGACTTCAACTAGGCCATTTTACCTTTATTAATATTCCTTTGTTTTCATTTTCTGAAAAAGAAAAGAAGTCGCTCCCAAGATTAATATCAGTTTAAGATTTGCAACATTGTATAGTAATTAGATTGGCATATATTTATCTCTTCAACCCCCCTCTGAAAATGGTGTAGCTATACCATGAGCACAAAAGCATGCAGTAATGGCAATTGAACAGAGGGCACATTCAGTTGCATCATTAGAAGTGCAGTGTCTTTGGTTTCAAGGGAGGAAGTCAGTGATTCACACATTAGCTTATCTTAATGGCAGAAAACTAGACATAACATACAAAGATAGGCCACGTAAGAGGAGGGCTATCCATTATATTGTCAGGTAGACCCCCTCAGGTAGAAGAAATCTAATACTTCATGCTGAACAAAATACTTATCTCAATTGTGCCTTTAAGGCACAGCCCTGCATTGGGAGCAAAGTGGAGGTGTACAGCTGCAGGGGAGTGCCAGAATGCATTGTCCCAGAGATACAGGAAGAAAGACAAGATGCAAGGGATGTGGTTTAATTAGGCCACAACTTTATTAACTTACTTCATCTGGGAACTATACGGCAATAATTCATACAGTGCTGGTCATGATTCCATCCTTAATCTTTTCTACCTATTGTAGGACTGCCATCAGTCCCCCCACTCTCCACAGCTGGTCCCTGGCGCCCGCACCTTGTTAAGGGGCTGAGGAAAGGCGATTGTCTTCTCACTGTACCAGATGTTAGGAGCCCAAACCTGTTCCCCAGCTTCTTTAGGGTATGCCTTTCCCTAACTTCACTTCCAGTTCCTATGGAATAAGTACCAGCACTGAACACCTGCTAAGTTGTGACAACTAAAACCTTGCTTCCTGACTTACCCCAAGGTCCCTGAGCTGCTGTGTGGAAGGCCAAAAAAAACCCCACCCCAACCATCCAGCCCTGGTCAATCTGGCAGTGGGGGAAAAATTCCTTTCCAGTCCCAAAAAAGGTGACTACCACTATGCCAGCAGCAGACCAAAAACCGCAGGGATAGGTGGTGCTCATCTGGGTGTGAGGGGAGACAGAGTTTATATACCTTCTCACAGGTGTTCAGGGCCAGTGGCTTACCTGAGCCATACCGGCCTGCCCACCAGCTCAGGTGATGCCTTCCCATCCAGCTCCAAAGGGGAATGGAACCATTAAAAGAGCCACTACCTTTCTTTTCCCCTCCAGTCCAGACAACCCACACCACCACCAGTTACCTTGTCTTGGGGCTGTGGGGGTGGAATGCATCCGACAGTTCCCTGTTGTGCAGGGGATGTGTGGGTTACTACACCACTTTGTGGAGTGCAGCATATTTCCATTCTTCCCCCATCCTATGTGCAGGTTCTGTTCTACAGGCTGGTGCAGAGCTGTGGGATAGGGCCACGAACCCTGCGGGGGGAGAGTGGAGGGAGCAGACCCCTGTGATTCCTAGAGCACAAGGACTGCAGTTGTGCCTGGCTGCTATGGAGAACATGCAAGAGCAGAGGAAGTCTTCATGTTCCTTCCAATTGCCCTACTGTGCACCTTCATGAAGGACAGGCATAATCAAACCCCATGTGAATACTGAACGAGTAGAGAGTTCTCTTTGGTGAAAAAAGTCTATTTACAGAACACCAAGACTAAGCAATTAAGAGGCATCTGTGGTGAACAGCTTTAAGAAAAGGACTGATAGCTTCATTTAATAAACATAATATTGCATTGTTTTTCATAATAGAAAAAGTATTTAAAGACCGCTCGTTTTGAATTTCTCATCCTTTTATTGATATTGAGGATATTTAGCCATTGTCACTGCTAAAATAAATGTTTGTAAGACACAGCATAAAAATGTATGCTTTGTTTGTGAGCATATTCTTCAGCTAATTTCCTTCAGTATCTAGGCGTATAAACTAACAATGCTCTTGTGCATTGTGTATGTCTCTACTATAGAATTCAAAACCCAAGAACTATGGTCAGGGTGTTTATATCTTTATTGAATATAATATATTTACTTTCAGTTTTAAATAATTAAGCCAACGTATGCAGTTTCTTGATTTGGTGGACTAAGAAATACATCAGTCAAATAGTGACCCTTGTGTGACTTTATTCTGTTAGTATCTGAACACTTAATTATAATTGGCCAACTTTTATGTGTAGCTTATGGACGACAGATTATGTTGTAAAGCTTTTTCATCCTCTTCTTTAAATTACGAAATTCAGAACCAGAGAAGATTCTTTGTCCTTCTGTAAGATTTGCAAATATTATCTTATCTTCACTGTATTTTCATTTTAATTGAATTAATTAGAAGTCACATTAAAAGAATTACAAAATGATGAAATTTTTACTTTTTGATGGAATGTTCATGGTAAGTTGCATTTTTTTCTGTAAATATTTAATTAATTTAGGGATAAAATCATCATGAATATAGGAAATCCTTTTGGAAATAATAGGGTTCATGGATAGCAAGTCCTAAAGTTAAGCCTGAGAAGCGGATTCTATTCTGAACCTTCTATTCAGTCCTTCATATCCTTCAGAAAAAGTTATTTTAGACTCAAACTTTACATGCTTGGCCTCAGTGTGAAGGTGAATGGAGAAGTGCAGAATGTTTGAGTTATGCTAAGGTGAAAGAGAGAAGCTTTTTTTACTGTTACTTTTTAAAAATAAGATGTTTTTGTGCATGTAAGAGCTCAAAAATAGTTTGAACTTTAAACTTGGCAAGATTTCAATCCTCACTGAGGACTATATAAATATCTCTTATGATCTTACAGGTTATTGTCTTTTTTGTTTTAATTCTCAAGGTTTTTAACTTTCATTGGAGGAAATCCAAATGATATAGGAAAACCTGATATGCAACAAAAAGTAAATGCTGTAATTCAAAAAGAAGGAATAGAAGGAGCAGCAAAAACACTAAATACAACAGTACATACACTGCAAATAATCATTGATGGTCTGACTCAACCGGAAGGCTTTGATTTCCGAACAGGTAAAAACTGAATGCCTTGCTTTATAAAGGTAGTTTTGTTGTAGTCCGGAATTTAGAATGTTCTGGGTTTCATTTTTAAACTACATGTTTTCTAAACTGGCAGTAGATTTAGTGGATGTGTAGGTCAGCTGACTCCCTCCCTTTATCCTGTCGAACAGAGAAGAATGTACTACAGCATGCAGTCAGTCAGATAGTATTTGCTGGCTCGGTAATTAAGGAGTGTGAATCCTGTCTTAAATCATGACCTTCTGAGCCATCGGAAGGTGGGCTGCAAGGCTTTTAACAGATAAGACAGTTGTAATATGTTGACTGCACTGATTAAATCTATTGATGGCTATTGTGGGAGAAGCATGAGACGACTAAAAACACTAGTAATAAAGATCTATGGAATAGTAATGTAAGATTCTGATTTATTGGAAGTTTGGGTCACACACTCCTCGAAGAAAAGTTTTATTGGGGTACATGGCTCATGACTCACACTGGTTAGATCTTCATAGCAGTGCAAAACAGTTTAGGGTGCGGGAGAGTGAGGAAGGAGTAGGAAAGGAGAGGGATATATCAGGAGGTGCAGTTGTTCAATGAACCTTACAGTGGATATGCTCTATCCTCTCACAATTGCAAGAGATAAAGGTAGGCAAGAAAAATACAGGCATGTAATAATAAATAGTAGACTGATGCTTAAAGAGAAAAATACATTTCCACTCTCTCAACCTTCATTGTTTTGCTTCATTGCTTCATTATAGTTATTTATAAATGCAGCCCACTAATGATTCTGGAAACCCATTTCCTATCATGTAGTAATTTAATTCTAGACCTCTAATGTCTAATTTTCAGTGAAATGGACTATCTAGCAATAAACATAAAAATACATTGTGTTAGTCAACACCAAAATAAATGACTGTTCTTAATGCAAACATTCAAATTTGAATGCACCAGTGGTAGTATAATGGCGGAAGATTTTTGGAACAATCTGTTGTAGACAATGCCTATGCCTGGAAACTGTGCTAGTAGCAATCGTGCTCAGAAATGGTTTTCTTAATACATACAGGGATTTTGTTTGTTTTGAACTGAACTAACCCATTGTTAAAATGTTTTGAACTGAACTAGCCTATTGTTAAAAATGTATGCCTTAAGAACATAAGAATGGCCATACTGGGTCACACAGGTGGTCCATCAAGCCTAGTATCCTGTCTTCTGACAATAGCGGATGCGTCACAAGGAATGAGCAGAATAGGGCAATTTATCAAGTGATCCATCCCCTGTCCTACGCTTCCAGCTTCTGGCAGTAAGCTGTTTAGGGACACATGGGGAGCGTGTGCTTGTGTTTCTGACCATCTTGGCTAATAGCCATTGATGGACCTATCCTTCATGAACTTACCTAAATTTTTTTAACCCAGGTTAAACCCAGGTTTCACAGCATCCCATGGCAATCAATTTCACAGGTTGACTGTGCGTTGTGTGAAAAAGTACTTTCTATTGATTTCATTGAGTGACCCTTGGTTCTTGTGTTATGTGAAGGGTATATAACACTTCCCTATTCTCTTTATCTACACCATTCATGATTTTACAGACCTCTATCACATCCCCCCTTAGTCGTCTCTTTTCTAAGTTGAACAGTCCCCGTTTTTTTAACTTCTTCTCATACAGAAGCTGTTCCATTTCCTTAATAATTTTTGTTGTCCTTTTCTGTACTTTTTCCAATTCTAACCTATCTTTTTTTGAGATGGAGCGACCAGAACTGCATTCAGTATTCAAGGTGTGGGCGTAACATGGATTTATATAGTGGCATTATGATATTTTCTGTCTTATTATCTATCCCTTTCCTAATGGTTCCTAACCTTCTATTAGCTTTTTTGACTGTCACTGCATATTGAGCAGATGTTTTCAGAGAACTATTCATGATGACACCAAGATCTCTTTCTTGAATGGTAAAAGCTAATTTAGACCTCAACATTTTGTATATATACTTGGGATTATGTTTTCCAATGTGCATTACTTTCAATTTTTAACATTGAACTTAATCTGCTGTTTTGTTGCACAGTCACCCAGTTTTATGAGATCCTTTTGTAACTCTTTGCAGTCAGCTTTGGACTTAATTATTTTGAGTAGTTTTGTATCATTTGCAAACTTTGCCTTCTCACTGTTTACCCCTTGTACCAGATTATTTATCAATATGTTGAACAGCACCAGTCCCAGTACAGATCCTTGGGGAAATCCACTCTTTACCTCTCGCCACTGTGAAAACTGACCATTTATTCCTACCCTTGTTTACTATCTTTTAACCAGTTACTGTTCCATGAGAGGACCTTCCCTTTTATCCCATGACAACTTACTCTGCTTAAAAGCCTTTGGTGAGGGAGCTTGTCAAAGGCTTTCGGATAGTCCAAGCACACTATTTCCACTGGATCACCCTTGTCCACAAGTTTGTTGACCTCAAAAAATTCTGCTATATTAGTGAGGCATGATTTTCCTTTACAAAAACTCTTCCCCAAAATATTGCGTTCATCTATGTGTCTGATAACTCTGTTCTACATTTTCAACTAATTTGCCTGGTACTGAAGTTAGGCTTAGTGATCTGTAATTACCAGGATTGCCTCTGGAGCCTTTTGTAAAAATCAGCCTTACATTAGCTATCTGACAGTCACCTGGTCCTGGAGGCTTGCTACTGTTTAATTTTGCTCCCCATGTAGGTACTTATAGACAGTGATCAAGTCACGCCTTAACCTTCTCTTTGTTAAGCTAAATAAACTGAGCTCCTTGAGTCTTGCACTATGAGACATGTTTTCTAATCCTTCTCATTGCTCTTCCCTGAATTCTCTCCAATTTATCAACATCCTTTTTGAGTTGTGGGTGCCAGAACGGGACACAATATTCCAGAAATGGTCACACCAGTGGCAAATGTAGAGGTAAAATAAGCTATCTGCTCCTTCTCAAGATTCCCCTTATTATGCATTGAAGGATTGCATTTGCCCTTTTGGCCACAGCATCACACTAGGAGTTCATGTTCAGTTGATTATCCATTATGATCCCCAAATCTTTTTCAGAGTCACTGCTTCCCAGGATAGAATTCCCTGTCTTGTAAGTATGGCCAGTATTCCTAGATGTATATATTTACATTTAGCCATATTAAAAAGCTGGATTGCTATTGCCAGTTTACCAAGCAATTCAGATTTCTCTGTGTCAGTGAGCTGTCCTCTTCACTATTCACCATTCTCCCAATTTTTATGTCATCAGCAAACTATCTGTGATGATTTTGTTTTCTTCCAGGTCATTAACAAAAATGTTAAACAGTATGGGGCCAACAACCAATCCCTATGGGACGCCACTAGAAACGTACCCGTTAATTGATTATTCCCTGTTTAAAGTTACATTTTGAGATCTATCTGTTAACCATTTTTAATCCATTTAATATGTGCCATGTTAATTTTTTATCTTTCTAGTTTTTTTAATAAAAATGTCATGCAATACCAAATCAAACGCTTTACAGAAGTTTAAGTATATGACATCAATACTATTATCTTTATCTACCAAACTTGTAATCCCATCAGAAAAGATCACATTAATTTGACTGAATCTGTTTTCCATAAACCATTGTTGATTCATTAACTTCATCACCCTCCTTTAATACCTGATTAATCAAGTCCCATATCTGTCTCTCCATTATCTTGCCTGGGATCAATGTCAGACTGAGAGGCCTATAGTTACCCAGATCATCCCGTTTACCCTTTTTAAATATTAGCACAGCATTAGCTTTCTTAAAGTCTTCTGGAACTTCCCTATTGTTCAAAGTCTTTTTGAAAATCAATATTTACAGTCCAGGTTGCTCCTCAGCCAGCTCTTTTAAAATTCTTGGATGCAAGGTATCTGGACCGGCTGATTTAAAAATGTCTCACTTCAGTATCTACTGTTTAACATCCTCCTGAGAGGCTACTGGAATGGAAAGAGTGTTAAATGATATAACTACATCATTTATTTCTTTTCTGCATTATTATTAATACTCCTACCATTTCCATTTAATAATGGATCAGCAACATTGTTAGGATTCCTTTTGTTCCTGATATACATTAAAAACTCCTTCTTCTTTTCCTTACCTCTGCTGGCCATAGATTTCTCCTTGTCTCTCTGCTTCCTTAATCAATTTTCAACAATTCCTAGCTTCTGATTTATATTCATTACTATTAACTTCCCATTTCCTCAGTTTGTTATATCTTGTTCCTTGTAGTTTAGTTTTCTAAAGTGCTCCCCTCAGTTTGAATTGAAATACTCTGTTGTTGGCTGCTTAATGCTTCTCAATGAGTTTAACGGACTGTGAAACAGGAAAAACTATTTGGGGATGGGAACTAGAAAGATGATTTAAAAAATATCTATTTTTAAATGTTCTAGTAACCAAGGTACTCCCCGGGGAGTAAATATCAGAGTTTTGCACAAAGGAGCTAACTTAGAGCAGCAGTTAAATGGCTGTTCAGGTAACAGTGGACAATCTGCAGACCTGGGTCATGCCAGGCTGGAACAAAAAGCAGCATTTTAAACATTAAATGGTTCCCATGGCTTCTCCCAGTCTCATCCCTGCCAGTGACCTGAGCAGCTATTTAGTTTCTTTTTGCATTGAAATACCTCTGCGCAGTGTAATATTACAAAAGGATTAACTGATTTGGAGTCAAGTAATTAGGTGCATTCCTTCAGTGGAAACTTCAATGTCATTCAGGGTCTACTGATGCCACCACCAATCTGGGTAATACCTTAGGGCCTGATCCAAATGCACAGCAGTCGCACAGACTCCCATTCAGTGAGCTTTGGCTTTAGGCCTTGAACTTGTGTTTTATTTTTTAAAAGACAAAGGGGAAAACAAGTTAAAATCCCAGTCTAACTTTTGTGAAATTTAGAATCTCTCTGGTAAATTGAGTATATTACTTCTGCTAAACTAACAAGCTTAGTGCATCAGGAAGAGGAAAGACAGCTGTAGGGGAGGGCAGAAGGGCAGGTATCAAGGCTGGCACAAAAGGAAAGAGGTTTTGGTGAGGGATCAACAATTGAGAAGTAAGTAATAGGAGAAAAAAAAAGTCCTATCCATTCCCACATACTCTACTATATAGGCTTGAATACCAACATTGTGCATTTAAAAGTATATGTGTTTGCTTCTCCACTCTCATCAGTGCAAATGAGGAGTGACTCCCTTGAAGTTAGTGGAATTACACTGATGTCAAACTGGTATAAATGAGTAGAGAGCATATAGGGCCATCTCTGAGGCATGGGGGTATGAATAAGCTATTTGAGTGACTTTCCTTTTGCTTAGTGGTATCACCAGACTACCTCAACTGAGTACTCACTTTACTATGTACAATTATGTACACTAAAATATAACCGTGTGTATGATTATAAATCTGTGCTAAGAATCACCTGTAAGAGAAAACCCTTCTCCCAGGCAAATGCTTACAGGGCTTTCAGTACACTATGTAGCCATTAGTTAAAAACCCTATCAGGCAATCAATTTTTGTTGGTCTCTTGCGGTAGCCTCTTGCCATAGGTTTCACTATACCTGGTTCTCCATATAGTATAAACTGTTTTAAGTGACCAGCCAAGGGGTTAGCAAAATAGAAGAAAATCCATTGCCTGGTAGAGGTGATGCTTATATGAAAGCCAAATGAAAATGTATTGGAAATCCTGGAGCTACTTTCAGTTACCTTCGAGACTAATTTCAGAGTAACAGCCGTGTTAGTCTGTATTCGCAAAAAGAAAAGGAGTACTTGTGGCACGTTAGAGACTAACCAATTTATTTGAGCATAAGCTTTCGTGAGCTACAGCTCACTTCATCGGATGCTCACGAAAACTTATGCTCTAATAAATTTGTTAGTCTCTAAGATGCCACAAGTCCGCCTTTTCTTTTTATGGATACAGACTAACACAGCTGCTACTCTGAAAACTTTCAGTTAGTTTCCGAAAGTAGGAGGCTGCCTATTAGAGGTGATCCACAGCACAAGTTTAATTGTACTGTTGTCTTTCCAGTATCTTATTTCAGAAACTTGATTTTCATCTCTTGTTTTTTATGACAGATTTTGAGAAACCTGATTTCAAGAGAAGCATAGTTTGTCTTGAAGACTTGAGCATTGGCACTGTTCTGACTGGAAAAGTAGAGAATGCTACTCTCTTTGGAGTTTTTGTTGATATTGGTGTTGGTAAGTCAGGATTGATTCCAATTCGGAACATAACAGAAACAAAACTTTCTAAAGCCAAGAAGAGAAGAAGTCTTGGGTTGGGCCCTGGAGAAAGAGTGGAAGTTAAAGTACTCAATATTGATATCCCTCGATCAAGGATAACGTTGGACCTTCTTCGTGTTTTATGAGTTTTTCACCGCTGATAAGACTTTTATTTCTTTTTAAAAGGTTAAATGTTGTCACCAAGATTCTAAAGGTTGCAGTTCAAGCATTTACTGAGTATACTGGAAATGAAGGATTAATTCAACTTTTGAAATCTTCAGTTTCACTTTTTAATTCCAGAAGCTTTTCCAGAACTCTGTAAGCTCCCTCCCCTTAACAGTCACTTTTACACCGGCCCTGAAGTGGCTTTCACTCTCTTCTTAGGACAAACACCTTCTTTTTGCAGAATAAGTGATTTCTCAATGCGCTGCCAGACAGATCTCTACCTGTTTTCTCCTGTGCAAGATTTGCTCTCTCAATCCACCTTTGGTCTGTGCTGCTCCAGCAGACTCAGCCATGTTCTTTCATACATAAAAACACCACTTGATTGGTCTGTTTCCATGCTGTTTTCTTAAGGAGACTTAAAAGTGGACCTTTGTGGTAGCTAAAATAGAAGCTTAAAAATGCCCTCTGCTTAGACTAAAATCTGGATATAATGGTAATAGTATTATTGGATCTGAAATTTGCTGTTTTTATTTGAGCTACCGTGTAAAGTTGTTGGTTTTTTTTTATTGCTCGGGCAATTATTATATTAATTAACACAGTGAGGTACCTCTAATTTGCTCAAAAAGTTGCAAAAGCATTTTGGTTTACTTTTTTATGTACCTGTACATAATAAAAATCTTTCTGACCTATTTTTTTCAGTATACTGATTACATAAACTATCTGCACAATCCCAGGGCAATCCCTGTCCCTTCCCAACAGCCACTGTTTGTGCACTGAGACAACATTCCGCTCTAGGAAGAATAATTGTGAGGATGCGCTTGTCAGAGCATCATGTCACTTAACTGTAATTGTTTTTTCACTAGCTGAAGCTTCGGATGATAATGTCAGCAGAAGCTATGGGAATAGAGCAGGGGTCTCAAACATGCGGCCCGCGGGGTTATTTTCTGCTGCCCGCTAGCTCCCTGCAGTGCCCCTGTCCCCCCAGTATTTACCTAGAGCAGCTCCGGCACGGTGCGCACCGGGGGCAGGGCAGGCTCCCTCCCTGCCTGCCCTGCCCCTGCGCCGCTCTAGGAAGCGGCCGGGACCTGGGGGAGGGGGAGCACAGGGGTTTGTGTGTTGCTCTGGCCGCTCCTCCAGGTACCTCCCCCGAAGCTCCCATTGGCCACGGTTCCCCGTTCCCAGCCTGCCCCTGGTGTGTACTGGACTGGACCCACTCCGAACCTCTCCTGCACCCAAACTCCCTGCCCTGAGCCCCCTCCTGCACCCTACACCCCTCCTGCACCCTGACCCACCCTGCACTCTGACCCCCTGCCCTGAGCCCCCTGATGCATCCTGCACCCCTCCTGCACCTCAACCTCCTGCCCTGAGCCCCTGACACACCCTGCACCTCTCCTGCACCCCCTGGGAAGAGGTGGGGCAGGTGCGGGGCCTCACGGAAGGGTGGAGTTGGGACGGGGCCAGGACAGCGGTGGGGGGTCAGTGCTGCCCTTGGGCCAATGTACTAGTCCTCATGTGGCCCACGTGATCATTTGAATTTGAGACCCCTGGAATAGCGAGTGCTCAGTACTTCATCGAGGTGTTCAGAACCTGGTAGGATCAGGTCAGTCATAGATTCCAAGGCCAGAAGGGACCATTGTGATTTCCTGTATAACACAGGCCATAGAACTTCCCCAAAATAATTCCTAGCGCAGATCTCTCCGAAAAACATCCAATCTTGATTTAAAAATTGCCAGTGATGGAGAGTCCACCACAGCCCTTGGTACATTGTTCCTTGAAATGTCTGCTCAGAAAAAATACATAATGAAAACTAAATGACAAAGATAAAGTCTCTGGTTGTCTGATATCAACTGATCTTAATGAGGTTAGAGATTGGGAACCATGATGTAGGAGGGTAATCAATGAGCCATTCATTTAATCTATACTCTCTTCCCTGTCCCATTTTAATTTTCTGGCTGAAGTGAGTCATAATGAGTTGGATTTAACTAGTACAGAGCACATTGCAAACAGTTGTTTTTTTTTTAATGGAAATGGACTCCCAAATGAACTGGGATGACTGCCAAGACAATCTGTTCCACAGGAAGAGAGGTATAAATTACCTCCGAACTCTTCACATATAGGATAGTTCTTCAGATAAAGGTTGAGGTCATGATTAGCTGCATGGTGTGAAAAAACTAACTTTGAAGCTATCAGCACTGTAGATTAATAGAGGACCTGGTTTTACTGGTCACTCATTCTTTCACAATGAAGGGAAACTTGCACCTGAAAACATAAAATTAGTTTAAAAAACCCCCACAACACACATCCATTGAAAAAGAGGACAGATGAGTTCTTTGTAATTTATGCAAGGCAATAAATTATTGCTCTAAATTAGGGCTGTCAATTAATCACAGTTAACTCAAAAAAATTAACCGCAATGAAAAAAATTAATCGTGATAAATCGCACTTATAACAATAGAATACCAATTGAAATTTATTAAATATTTTTGGATGTTTTTCTACATTTTCAATATTGATTCCAATTACAACACAGAATACAAAGTGCACAATGCTCACTTTATATTATTATTTTTATTACAAATATATGTACTGTAAAAATGATAAAAGAAATAGTATTTTTCAATTCACCTCATAGAAGTACTGAAGTACAATCTCTTTATTGTGAAAGTGTAACTTACAAAGGCAGATATTTTTTTTTTGGTTACATAACTACACTCAACAACAAAACAGTGTAAAACTTTAGAGCCTACAAGTCCACTCAGTCCTACTTCTTATTCTGCCAATTGCTAAGACAAACAAGTTTGTTTATATTGCAAGGAGATACTGCTGCCTGCTTCTTATTTACAATGTCACCAGAAAGTGAGAACATGCGTTCACATGGCACTTTTGTAGCCAGCATTGCAAGATATTTATATGCCAGATGTGCTAAAGATTCATATGTCCCTTCATGCTTCGGCCACCATTCCAGAGGACATGCTTCCATGCTGATGATGCTCATTAAAAAAATAATGTGTCAATAAAATTTGTGACTATACTCCTTGGGGGGAGAATTGTATGTCTCCTGCTCTGTTTTACCCACATTCTGCCATATATTTCATGTTATAGCAGTCTCAGATGATGACCCAGCACGCTTGTTTTAAGAACACTTTCACAGCAGATTTGACTAAACGCGAAGAAGGTAGCAATGTTAGATTTCTAAAAAAAGCAACAGCATTTGACCCAAGGCTTAAGAATCAGAAATGCCTTCCAAAATCTAAGAGGGACGTGGTGTGGAGCATGTTTTTAGAAGTCTTAAAAGAGCAACACTGTGATGCTATAACTACAGAACCCAAACCACCAAAAAAGAAAATCAACCTTCTGCTGGTGGCATCTGACTCAGATGATGAAAATGAACATGCATCAGTCCACACTGCTTTGGATCGTTATCAGGCAGAACCTATCATCAGCATGGAAGCATGTTCTCTGGAATGGTGGCTGAAGCATGAAGGGACACATGACTCTTTAGCACATCTGGCATGTAAATGTCGTGCAACACCAGCTACAACAGTGACATGTGAATGCCTGTTCTCACTTTCAGCTGACATCGTAAACAAGAAGCAGGCAGCATTATCTCCTGCAAATTGTAACCAAACTTGTTTGTCTGAGTGATTGGCTGACCAAGAAGTAGGACTGAGTGGACTTGTAGGCTCTAAAGTTTTCCATTGCTTTATTTTTAATGCAGTGGGGGTTTTTTTTGTTTTTTTTTTTTTACATAATTCTATATTTATAAGTTCAACTTTCATGGTAAAGAGATTGCACTGCAGTACTTGTATGAGGTGAATTGAAAAATACAATTTTTTTTGTTTTTTACAGTGTAAATATTTGTAATAAAATAAATATAAAGTGAGCACTGTACACTTTGTATTCTGTATTGTAATTGAAATTAATATATTTGAAAATGTAGTAAACATCCAAAAATATTTCAAATAAATGGTATTCTGTTGTTGTTTAACAGCGCAATTAATCATGATTATTTTTTTAAATCTCTTGACAGCCTTAATCTAAATGCTTCAAAACTGTGTACAGAAAGTTTCTAAAGTACTAATAATTATTGGCATCAAATTCAGTAAAATCTAACATTCTGAAATGACTCCTGAAGAAAGACAAAGAGCTCTGTGACTCACATTTAGAAAGAATGCTATTTAAGGAATTGAGCAAAAAAATTAACCCTGGAGATGTATGAATGTATACCACCCTTATCAGGAGAAGGAGAGTAAAAAACACCTAGATAGTTCAGTGAAAGTTTGTTACTTAAATGTTAGTTCTCCCAAACTGTTGTGTGGATCTCTGAATACAGTCTAATACTGTCAGACAACTAGGGCTCCTCCCTTAGAAAAGTCTTGCTCAATTTCCATACTTTATAAGATAAAATTTTGTAAAGCAAGATGTTTGTAATAAAATGCAAAGATTCCATTTTTGTAGGTCATCTTGCCATTACAAAGGCTAGAGAAAATGAATTAATGAAAGTTAGTTCATGTTCCAGTGGATTCATTTGAAGATGAAAAGAAGCATTGGATATATGCATATGTAGATATGATTTTTAAATATATTTCTAATCAATCTTGCAAAATATTCGTGACAATTTACCAGCCCAGACACTCTATATTTACCCACTCTTGCCATGACTAGAAAATAAACACATTTAACTTGCCCAAGAAACATTACTTGCTACATGCATGTGAGTGAATAGAACAGTGCAAGGTTGGGCTAACCTAACCCTTCTATCTTTCTAACTGGATATTTTCCACTGTAGAGTGCCATGCCACTGTGGAGCAGTATTAAAAGGTGACTGGATAAATATTTTTGGAATCTATTCTTCAAGGGAAAAAAGCGAGAGAAACCTTAATGTGGTGTTGCATGAAAAAAAGAGTTTATCAGCATGCGATGGCCACACTGCTCAGAAGTGATTAGTTATGCAGGTTATCTCAAGCTGGCATGCAGGGCAATGGGATAACAGAGTTAAGGTTGTAATATTTTTATCTATGGAAAAACTGTTATGATTCGGGGCATAATCTTGCTCACCCTGGGTCTCATGGTGGTGTCACAAGGGTGTTGGAGTCCATGTCTTGTGGTGGAAAGAAGGATGAAAACTTTCTCTGATAGGTTAAATTAACTGTGGGAAAGAGAGACTGAGACTTCTTGGAGGAGTAGAATTCCAGGGCAAGTCCTAAGAAAATGAGTTAGTGAGCTGAAAAGCAGGTAAGTTGGTCAGAAGTGTGTGATAAACTTTAATCATGTGATAAACTTGTCACATAGATATCATCTCCGCTGATTTTTTTGTGGGTGTGTATACATATATGTGCACAACACCACAAAAATGCATGTTAACTTTGGGTTGAGGTTGCTAGACTACATATACCACCAGTGCAAACCAAGGAAATACACAAAGTCATTGATCGTACGTGTAAACTCCTTTAATCAGTTCTCCTGCTCAGACCCAAATACGTCCCTTTCACAGCTCACATATGTTGACACTCCTCCTCAGCAAATAACATGGACAGTTCTACGAGGCTAATCTGTCTCTGACCCCTTTGAGTTAGGCATTCATTTGTCCAGTTCTCACAAATACCCACCTTTCCGTCTGATATTGAATTGGTGCCTTTTCTTCACTACTGATTTGCCTTCACAAACAATGTCTACAAAGCCAAGTTGCCTGTAAAGATTTTCTGGATTTCTGTTTTAATACAGAATGTATTATTGCAAGTTGTAAGGGCCTGACATTTCTTTCCTCCACCAAAGTATTTTTAAGTTCAAACTACAAATGTCAATAGTTATCACCAAGTGCGAAGCGATATGTGATGCACAAGTCTTTGTGCTAGTGGTGGAAGAGGA
This sequence comes from Lepidochelys kempii, assembly GCF_965140285.1. Taxonomy (NCBI): domain Eukaryota; kingdom Metazoa; phylum Chordata; order Testudines; family Cheloniidae; genus Lepidochelys; species Lepidochelys kempii. Next base: position 175,374,931 of record NC_136382.1, on the reverse strand, counting down.
TATCAAGAGATGGCACTTGTGTTGTATAGTCTTTCCATGTATGTCTGTCTTGGATCCATCTCCCTTTGAAGTGGGCTTGTAAGTGGGCAAAACTCCCATCTTAACGGTTGATCACAAATGTGAATGGGCAACAGTCATGTAATGAACATCAAACATCTTTGTTAATGGCAAGATTCCTAACCACAAATGTCCAAACAGCTGTTGGCACAGAGATTATGAACTATTTAAGAGAATGTGGCATCATTTAATCTCCCAGCTCTGTGCTGTATTAACTTCCAAAACTAAAAAAATAACTTCTGTGGCCATACAGGGGGTATTTTGGAGGTTCTGAAATCATTGTTGGATGGGGAAGGAGAGTGCGTCCTTCTAAAAGTCTTACTACATTTTGTCTGTCCAAGTCAGAGTCCTGGTCAAAATGCTGCAAAAGTCAACAGTTTGAAACCCTGTTTTTCAGACTTCTTCAGGCCTTTGACCTGTTCATATAATACTTCTGCTTCTGAATAAGCCTTGTTAATGTGAAAGTGCTTTACGGGACACTCGCTAGTGATTCTGTCTATCATTGTTGATAGGGTAAATGCAAAAAAACCCCAAGCCCCCAAAAAACTAGTTCAAAGCAGAAGAGAATATTCGTTTGGCCTGAAATTTACACTTTCAAACACTGACAAATATTACTATTTGCTTCTATCTGTATATGGAGGTCTATTTTAAGTCAGAATTTTATATAGAACCAATCCCTGTAGTAGCTAATCACTTTTCTTCTTCGAGTGCTTGCTCATGTCAATTGCATTTTAGGTGTGCCCATGAGCACAGTTGTCAGAGATTTCTGCCTTAGAGGTATCTGTAGGGCTGTTTGTGGTGCCCCCTGGAGTGCCCGCCGGCCCTGCGCCCTCTCAGTTCCTTCTTACCGCCCGTGACAGTTGGTTGGAGCACCTTGCCTTGCAAGAGCAGCAGCAGTTATCCATTGACTGGTTTATTGGTTGTTGTACATAGTTTCATAGATAGTTAGTTGATAGTGTTAGTCAAGAGGGGACTTTGCCCCACTCCCTGGTTCAAGCTATGTGCGTCATGCAGCAAGCCGATGCCAATCAGTGATCCGCACGACAGCTGTCTTAAGTGTCTGGTTGAAGGCCATAGGAAAGACAGGTGCTGCATCTGTAAGAACTTTCACTAACGGACCCAGAAAGAGCAGGCTACCCAATTGAGGGCGTTATTAATGGAGGTGGCTCTTCGTCTGGTGTCAGAACCCTCCACCACGTCACCCATGCCCTGCACTTCGGCCTTGCACCATTCTGTTTCACCTGCGCTGAAGAAGAGGCTGAAGAAAAGAAGACCCCCCCCCTCAGCACTGAAAGAGAGAGGGGCCTCGGGCATAGGACCTGTGTCAGGCCATGCGCCCACTATGGAGCTTCATAAGGGTACTGCAGAGGTTGGGCCCACCAGCTCCACCAAGGACCCTCCCCCAACTCTGGGCAGCGGCAGGGGTTCCCAGCCAGTTATGAGGCCTTTGGTACTCAAAGAGGTCCCACCGGCTAAGGGACAAGGCCGACCGGCCCTGCAGGTGCCATGCCAGGTGACCAATATGGCTCCGCTTGTAGCACTGAAAGGGAAAGCCACCAGGTGCTGCAGCATAGACTGATGGGACCCCCTGGGGACCCAGCACTGCAGCCAAGGTTGCTAGCCAGAAGGCCTAGATCTCTCACAAGATCCCCTCCTACTAGGCAAGGGACTCTGGACTCGTAGCGCCGCTCTCTGTACCACCAATACCGACAGCATTCTGGCCATAGGTCGCCTAGATGCCAAACACCCTCTCCCAGAAGGTCTCCTTGTCATTGGTCTCTATCCCAGAGGGCTTGTTCGGGATCTCGGTGTCTTTCGTGCTCGCCCCAGTACCGTTCCTCCAACAGGCAGTGCTACTTCCCGTCCACCCGTTGATTGCCTACTAGGGTTGGTAGGCAGACCCAGGCCACAATAGTCCCGCTGTGGTCACCAGAGGGACAGTGGTCAGGGTCAGACTGTGATTTTAGCCCATCGCCTAGACAGGGCAACTCCCCTCCGATGCGGGAAAGTAAAGTGGCTCCAGCCAAGGTGCCGATGCAGCAGGGGCCTCGACACCCACCTCCCCCCCACCCTCTATTGGCCATACTGGAACCCGGGGGGGGCGGGGTGCTGGTAATGCTGGTTCAGTACTCCCAGCCCTCCCTGGCTGCATAGGACAAACCAACCAAGGTACAGCCATTGCCACAATCGGAACAAGGTACCAAGGAGGAAGCAGAGCCCATGCACCATACCTCAGCACCCAGAGAACCCTCCCCTGACAAGGGAGGAGATGACGCCATCCCTCAGGTGACACAGTCATCCTCTTCATCCCCGGATGAGGCAGTGGCTGAACCCTCCCACACCAGCAGTCCCCTGGTCGATTTTAAGGAGCACCAGGCCCTCCTAAAACGAGTGGCTGAAAATCTTGATCTGCAGATTTAGGTCACTGAGGAGGCAGATGACCTCTTCAATGTCATCTCGACCACCGCACTGACAAAAATTGCATTGCCCGTCCACCCAGGGGGTGCTCAAAATAGCCAAATCGGTGTGGCAAACCCCCTCATCTATTCTGCCAATCTCAAGGAAAGCAGAAAAGAAATACTATGTCCCTGCAAAGGTCTTTGAGTATCTGTATACTCATCCCCCCGTGGCATCATTGGTCGTGTCTGTGGTGAACAAAAGGGACATGCAGGGCCACCCCAGCGGAATGCCAAAAAATAAGGAGGCCAAAAGACTCTACTTATTCAGCAGGAAAGTTTATTCGACGGCCAGCTTCAAGTTATATGGAACGTTATAACATTAATATGTGGGACTCACTTAATAAGTTCACCGAGGCCCTCCCACAGGATCGTGCCAGGAGTTCGCCACATTGGTGAGCGAAGGCACGGTGGTGGCCCAGGGAGTGTTTCAGATGTCCTGGGATGGGACAGACTCGGCTGCCAGGGTGATCCTGTTGGCAGTGGCCATGAGACGTAGCTCCTGATTGCAGACTTCTGGCCTGTCCCAGGAGATGCAGCCCACAATCCAGGACTTGCCATTGAGGGTTCAGGACTCTTTTATGAGCTAATTGACTCTAGCTTCCATGGGCTCAAGTCAGGGAGGCCAGAAGCAGTCATTTTGAGGGTGTGCTCGAGGATGGTGCCCAAGCCAATGTACTGGATCCAAACCTTCCTTTCCTCAACCACCTCCACCCCTTTTGGTTGGCCTGGTCCCATGTCACCTCAGACCACTGGGTGCTAGATACGGTTTCTTTGGGTTACACCCTGCAGTTTATAGCCAACCATCCCTCCCACCCACCTTCCTCGTCCCTCTTCAGGGATCCTTCTCAGAGAAACTCCTTGTTCAGGAGGTTGAAAACCTTCTGCACCTGGGGGCAGTAGAAAAGATTCCTCGGAACATGGAAGAAAGAGGATTCTACTTCCGCTACTTCCTAATTCCGAAGGCAAAAAGGGGTCTCAGACCCATCCTAGACCTGCGTCGCCTCAACAAGTCTCTCAAGGAGTTAAAGTTTTTTGCATGGTCTCCCTGACCTCCATCATCCCCTCCCTGGATCCGGGAGACTGGTATGCCACCCTTGATTTAAAAGATGCATACTTCCATATTTCCGTCTTCCTCTGCTTCATATTGGGCCAGTGCCATTTCCAGTTCATGGTGATGCCTTTGGTCTCTCGTCAGCCCTGAGAGTATTCACAAAGTGTATAGCCCCAGTGGCCGCTTACCTGAGATGTCGGGGGGGTCCAAATATACCCATACCTCGATGACTGGTTGATAAGGGGCCAGTCTCCACATCAGGTGCGGAGACATCTCTACCTGGTTTGTTCCACTTGTTGCGACCTGGGGTTCATAATAAATGAGAAAAAGTCAACCATAACCCCAGTACAACTAATAGAATTAATCGGCGCGGTCCTCAATTCCACTCGGGCCTGGGCCCTCCTCCCTGAGACTCATTCCCAGCCATGGCAGACCTCATCACAGACTGGTGGGCCCACCCGCTCACCACCATCCACACATACCTGAGACTGTTGGGTCACATGGCAGCATGTACTGATATGGTTAGGCATGCATGACTCCGCCTCAGACCTCTTCAGGCATGGCTGGTGTCAGTCTGTGTCCCCAACTGGCACAGCATGGACCGGGTGGTCAGGATTCCGGACAGCGAACTGTCCCTCGTCTGGTGTCAAGATCCCACATCAGTGTTGGAAGGAGTTCCCTTTGTGATGTCTCAGACCTGGGCTAGGAAGCCCACCTGGGCACTCTTGGAACTCAAGGTTGTTGGTCCAGTTGCAATCATTCCCTGCATATCAATGTCATGGAACTCAGAGTGGTTCGGCTTGCCTGCCAAGCCTTTCAACCTCATATACAATACAGGTTATGGGTCCTGATGGACAACACAGCTACAGTCTTCTATATCAACAGGCAGGCCGGAGCCAGGTCATCTGGCCTTTATTTGTAAACTAACCTGGTGTCTGAAGTAGATCACCACCTGACCAAAGAGTACATCAATCCAGGGAAAACCATGTGGGGGGAAGGTATGCATTTTTATGGCTATTCAACACTGTATTATCATGCTCAATAGCAATCACATGTCCCACACACACACACCCCTTATCTTCATTGACAAAACCATCTGCATCCTAGGGACCTGCTTGGAATTCCCATTGCTACTGGATATCCAAATAGTTACAGCTGCTAAAGTCACTTTCCACCTTTGAGCACTGATCACACAGGTTGATGAGAGCATGCTTTGTCAAGGAGTGCCCCAACCCATTGAATACTGGATTAAGTTCAAGGTCCTGAAAATTATCTTCAGAGCATTCAGTGAGTTGTATGTAGTCTTATCATTGGGGCCAGCTCTTTAATAATAGCCAGAGCCCTCTACCCATTCATGTAAAGGAAAGGGGAAAAGGGAAACAATCTACGTTTAGATTTCCGCACTGGAGTTTAGTATTTGTCAGGTGCTAATACACACATTGATGAGGACAACATAGATAGAAACAAGCCGTGCTGATGCTTATTCTATTAGCGCAACAAATAAAATCACTGAACCCATGTTTGCAAACAAAACCATCAAAGTTGACTAATTTAGTGTTTACTCTTCCTTTGTTCTCTGATTCAGCTTGAGTGGTTTTTCTTTATTTTATCCAGATTCTATTTTCCTATATCGTCCTAAAAAAATAGCTTTCTCTTTGTATTCTGGTGAGGAAGAGACTTTCAGCCTCTGTAGAGACCTGCCTAACAAGAATAAGTATTTTACCCCTAGCTTTTCTTCCTGGCTTAATGTCTGGAAATAGGATTGTACAATTATCTTCAAAATCAATTTCCTTCTTAAGTTTTGTGACTTTCAGGTTTCTGACATCAGTGTAATATGATTTTCCACCGTCTTTGTGATCCAAAAAAGAATTCTATCCCTGTTTTTTTTCCCCCCAATAAAAATCAGGTACTCTTTCATAGTGAGGTCCAAGCTGTGAGATAAAATCCCACCACCTCTGATGTTCACTCTTATACAGAGTTTCCAGCCTTTAAACTTTCCTTGCTGTTACTGATTTCACTTAAAAGCTGCACTCTACAGTCCTTGAGTGGGAGGGTTAAATAAAAGACTTCAGGGCTCACTAAATCTCTTACCTCTTAGCCAGGAGTTGTAGATTCCACATAAGACTCCAACTCATTGTTTGATCTTAGCTGCCAATCTACCTTCAGCGTCCCTCTTCAGTCAAAGATTGCTGAAATTTGCATTCTTCTTCCTTCAGTATGAAGAGCCACAAGAAGAACTTCTAAACATTTCCCATGCTTCAGAAGTTAGAAGAGAGAAATACTTTGGCCAAGCAAGATGGCACTTGTAGTCCTGGCTGTGATGATACAAATCAAGAATTTAAAAGAAGCCATTTGTTTTGGTTTTATTCTTTCCCCGAGGCAGATTTAGACAGCTTATATCAATTTTCCAGAAGCTTGTCATCCTCAGGGATGATTTAGTATGCAGTTAAACATAATAAAATCAACAGGAAAACAAATAAAATAGAATTTTCATGAGGAGCACACAGTTGGAGCAGCCAGTCCATATGGCACAGGGACATGACAATTTCTTTCAGGCTTTGTATTTTACGTGGGGCACATGTACTAAAAAATATTATCCAATGAATGCAAATTTGCATGGTGATGTACGGTAAGGTGGGTACAGTAAGGAAAACATTGATACAATGTCTAAAGGGCTTAGGCTGATGAGCATTTGGAAGATAGTAGGTGGTGGAGATGCTCACTCCTATCGGGATTGTTTAGTCTGTTTGAGTGTAGTGCTTTATTTGTGTGTGTGGCTATTTCTCTTGAGTTATTAATTCAGCAAGCCACCCTCCCACACACAAAAATGGTCAAAGTTTTATTTTCTCCTTATGCTACAGATTGCTTTATTGTTCTAGTTGACTGTACATTATTAAATGAAAACTGTTTTAATATGTGATCAGTTAAGCTGGAATTCCTGTCCTGCATTCCATCTGCTATGGGGCACCCTCTTATCTCATCATCAGTCATGTTTCTAGTAAAGACTCTGCCTTTATTTGTGGTTGAGCAGTGGATTTTTTTGGTATGAGACTCACAATGAGGTATATGGAGTAAAGTCATTATTTTATGTTGTTTAAAATCAGCAGAGTAAGTGTGTTTGTGGGTCTTTTTAGAAACTGAATGTGAGTGACATCTTAGGAAAGTATTTTTACCCCCATATTAAATAGTCTGGCAGAAAAAGGAAACCACCATACACTTCAGACCATATATCACACTGTCACTCTGCCCTTGTGTGTGTGTGGAGGGGTAGGTGGTGCTGGAAAGCTGGTCAGACCCTGGAGACAGTGTTACAGTGTTGGTGTATGCTGACTGTGCTAGTAGTGAAGTCCATGGCCCTGATTCTCCATCACGCTTTCACCTTGTGTTGTCGTTTACATCAGTGCAAAGTGGGTATGAGATGGTCACATTTCTCCTTTGCATTGCAGTCGTGTAAATATCCTGCACCTTGTGTGGTCAGTGGAGGAATAGGCCCCTTGTCCTTAGATGGAGGAGCACAGGGAAATACTGATAGAGGGCTTAACTTCTCATTTCCTTGCTTTTGTAATAGGTATAGTGTGAGTAACTAGACTGAACTGATACACAGTGTAATGTTTTTGTGTATGAACTTGCAACTGCCATTTGTAACACAGATGCACCATTTATAGACATAATATTAGATCATGGGCTGCTCCTGGATGCGCAGATTGTAACCGTGGCCAAGAACACTTTTACCCACCTGCGCCTGGTGCGAAAAGTAGGATCTTCTCTCTGAAGCAGGCCTTACCACGGTTATCCAGGTCCCTGTCACCTGGAGACACCGCAGGGTCCTCTGCCAGGGGATATGTACTGAGTCAAGCTGCAGCTAGCGCAGAATGTGGTTACCTGCTTACTATGTGAAGTTTCACACCAGGAGCACATCACACAAGTGAAACCTGGGAAATGGCCTCTCCCTCTGCCATGCTGTGCCATTGAGATCAGCAGAGGCAGTCAAGCTGAAGCCCCCTCAGTACAAACAGGAGCAAATTGCCAGAAGGATGTTCTGAGTGGCCCTTCATGTTGGAGTTGGTTCTACCTTCAGCTGGTCCAAGGTAACCCAAATGTGTTCACCGTCAGGGCATGCTGCAAGGCCTCTATGTATTCCCTGGCCATTGGGCAAGGGGCCGGCTGGCGGAAGTTGTTAACTAGGTCTCCTGTGATGGTGTATTGTTTATATTGTTGGATGCAGATGAGATGGGAGGCCACCCAGGGTGACACTGCTGTGGAAGTTAATTATGGAAGGGTGCCCAGAGCACGGCATGGGCACCTTTTTATGTGTTGTAAGCCTAAATAAATAAATTAAAAGTATTAAAATGGAAAAAATTGTGGCTGACAGCTGGAAATTCTCCTGGAGACGTGCGTGCTACAGCAGCTGTTATCAGAAGTGGAATGGGTTGCTGGAGCCAGAGCGTCCCTCCCTATTCCTTCCTCTTTTCCATGACTGTTGCAATGCTGGCACAGAACAATGGCTCCTCTCTTCAGCCATTGTAGTTGGATGCTGCTCAGAGGAGCCTGAGCTCTCCCTGCGTGTAGACCTGTGCAGGGCCAGCCGCAATCTAGCCCTTCCTGCAGGCCAGAACAAAAGTACCATACCCACCTCTGTTTGGTCGGAGCACCTCTTTCCCTTGCCTAGCAAGTGGTTAGCGGTTTCTCCTTTGATGCGTGCATTAGTGCTTTGTAAATAGTTTTGTTGACAGTAGTTATTTAGTGAAGTAGTTAGTAAGTTAAGGTCCTGGTGAGAACTTTGCCCCAGGCAGGGCATGCCCCAGTCTCCAGGTTTTAAGTCCAGTGTTGACTGTAACAGGCCTATGCCTGTGAGTGGCCCCCATAGCAGCTGGCTGAAGTGCTTGGGAGAATCACATGTAAAAGAGAAGTGTCGCATCTGTAAGAACTTTCATCCGAGAACACAAAAGGAACGTGACATCAGTTTGAGGCCCTCCTCATGGAGGCTGCTCGCTGCCCAGCCTTGGAGCCGTCCTGGCCGGACTTGACTCCCAGTACTTCGGCCTTGATGCGCAGTGCACCTCCGGCACCAGGTTATACCTGGCACCACTCCCCTTGTCTAGTGCCTAAGAAAAAATCGAAGAAGCGTGATCTGGCACCGAGCATGAAAGACCCAAGGGGCAACAGGTAAAAGACCCTGACTGGGCCACCCACATGCCACAGAACAACATGGCGGTGCCCCCCCAAGGGATCCACAATTGACTCCAGGAAGTGGTAGGGGTCCCAGACACTTGGCGGAGCCACCACCTTCGCAGGCCCTCCCAGCACCCAGAGAGCAAAGGCCTCTCCTAGCGCAGCTGGCACCGCATGTTGCAAAGACCCCAGTAAAAGCTCCCTATAAGGGCAAGCCAGCCGTAGCAACCTCCCAGAGAGTGAGCGAATGGCTCTGGTCCCTGGAGACAAGGCAGCACTCTCTGTTGCCACGCCCCAGATCCCCACGTCAACCCAGGTTGTCAGTTTGCCGCTTCAGATCACCTGCACCATGCTCCTGGTCTCCACCCTCTTGATGAGGTTGACCCAGAGGGAGATGCTGGTCACCATATGGCCAGCACCGGTTATCCTCCCGCCAACTGTCTCCTCAAAGTAGGTCGCCAACACCTAGACCGTGCGAACATTCCCCAAAGTGGTACTGATCCCCACGCACCCGGTACTGATGTGCATATTCAAGGCATCATTCTCCTACAGTGATGGTTAGCCGCCAGACTCAGGCATCGACAGCCCCACCGTGTTCACCGGAAGGGGATTTCTCTGGCCTGGGAAGCAAGTTCAGCCCCTCACGGAGGCAGCACCCATGCAACAGGGCACCTGAAGCGGCATCCACCTGTGCGATACCGTCCTGGCAGTAGGGCAAAATGGCCCTACTCGAGTGCCTGAGGCATGCCGTTTATGCTGATGCCTCCTTTCCACCAATCATTGGTCACCGCTTCAGAAAAGCAACAGATGGCACCGGCAGCAGGATTGGTGCGCAAAATGCAATTGGATGCTGGGGTTGAGGAACAAGTGCCCACCCCAAAACCTCCTTCCCCCATGGGGGATGAAGCCCCGGGTCCTTTCCCAGTGGTCCAGTCATCCTCATCTTCTCCAATTGAGGTTGTTGTGGGGTCCTCCCATGTTAGCCCACGGGATAATTTTAAGGAGCACAACGTCCTGTTCTGAAGGATGGCCACAAACTTAACCCTAGAGGTGGCGGTGATGGTGGAACAATCGGGTACCTTGTTTAATGTGCTCTGTGAATCAACCCCCGTATATGTCGTGCTCCCGGTGGCACAATGTGGTCCTAAAGATTGCCAAAGCCCTCTGGCAATCCCACCCACCTGCAAGAGGGCTGAAAACAAGTATTTTGTCCCAGCCAAGGGGTTTGAATACTTGTACACCCACCCTCCCTTGGGGTGGTTGGTTGTTTCAGCAGCCAACAAGGAAGACAGACAGAGGCAATCCAGTTCTACCCCCAAAAATAAAGAAGCCATGAGGCTGGATCTTTTTGAAAGGAAAATTTATTCCACGGCCAGCCTTCAATTCAGGGTTGCAAGCCACCAGGCTCTTTTGGGGAGATATAACTTTAACTTATGGGACTCCCTCAGTAAGTTCAAGAACTCCCTGCCCCGCAACTCGGCCCAAGAACTCAGGGCCCTTCTTGAGGAGGGTACTATAGCGGCATGATGCTCCCTCCAAATGGAGTGGGACGTAGCTGATTCGGCAGCCAGGGTGGTCACTTCAGCAGTGGTCATGAGGCGCAGTTCCTGGCTTCAGCCTGCGGGCCTATCACAGGAGATGCAGTCCTCAATCTAGGGCCTCATGTTTGATGGGGTTGGACTCTTTGCAGAGCAGATGGATGCGAGACTGCATGGGCGGAAGGACACTCAGGCCACCCTCCTCTTTCTGAGTCTGCATATGCCTCAGTTGGCGAGGAAGTAGTGCCAGCCACCCCCTACCGCCAAGGCCTTGGCACCCTCATAGAATCATAGAATATCAGGGTTGGAAGGGACCTCAGGATGACATCTAGTTCAACCCCTTTTCAAAGCAGGATCAATCCCCAATTTTTGCCCCAATCCCTAAATGGCCCCCTCAAGGATTGAACTCATAACCCTGGGTTTAGCAGGCCAATGCTCAAACCACTGAGCTATCCCTCCCCCTGGTCTTCAAGGAGAAGGGATAGGGACGCGAGTTTTAGTCATTGCTGCCCTTCCTCCTCCTGCTCACCTGCCCAACCCAGCCCAGCGAAACATCACGGGGGCCAGAAGCACTTGTTTTGAGGGTGTCCTTGAGAGCGACACCCCAGTCAACCCCCCTGGATACGCCCCATTCTTTCCTCAACCCAGCTTGAGAGGTGTCTTGTTTGAAGAATCTTGTCTCTTTATGAAAAGGAAGTAGGGGGTTGAGGGGTCTTTTGGAAAACCTTGCTCTTCAATTTGAGAATCTTATCTGCATAGTAAACAATATCCTAATGCATTGAGTCCTCATTAAAGAGAACCAGACTGAGACATTGTTGTGTGTCATTTCAGGCTAAGATGCATTTCAATATTTTCATGATATCGAGTCACTTGGCAGATTGGTATATACCAGTGGTGCAGAGTATAGAATAATTAGCCATTCAGGGTTGTTTCTCATAACTTAAAGGAGATCAAAGCTTTGCCATTTATAATAATGTGGGACAAAACGTCCTTAAAGATAGCAAGCTAGCTTTGCATTGGTAATAAATAATTTCAGCATTTCACAGTGCTTCAGATATAGGGGCAGATTATTTAGCTTCTTATCTGACAATAATGTAAACTGTAATCACAGCTGAAAACAATTATTCATTATACCAATCATGGAGCAAAACTAAAAGTATAAATATCATGCCATCTTTGTTCTATTATCATTTCATTTCTGTTTGTAAACAAAGTGTCTTCATATGCCAATCCATTTTTGTATATTTTTGACTGATTGCTGGCAAGGTAAATATTTCTAGAAATGGACATGCAACAAACAGACCATCAGGAGTTCTGAAACTTTTTTTTTTTTGGTGGTTTTAAAAGTAGGATGTTTGTGGTGAGTTCAGTCAACAGATCCTTGTCCTATGATTAAACTATGCGATCTTTGTTCTGTTCAGGGTCTATTCTACTGAGGGTGCAGATTTATTGATTTATATTAATGCAGAATACATAAAAGGGTTAACTTTCTTTCTTTTCTTTGAATGAGTCACTTATTTAGACAGTTAATTACATGAAATTGCACCTTAACATCATCCATTCCTAACTCTCTGGGTGACTTTTCTGAAACTTTTTTTTTAATATTCCCAATAGTTTCAGTGTTGCTTGTAAAATTCCAGCTGTTGCACGCAACCCATAACAGCACCCTAAGGAAGAAAAATTCATCTTACCAGGAAAACCAAAACAAAAAACAGTCCCATGACACACAAATGCATAAGGATGTTTGAGGTTATGCCGTGGCTTTTTCTATATCCTATAGAAACTTCTTTTTAAAGGCACACGTTAGGTAGCAGCACTTTGCTCAAAATAAATGTTCAAATAGCTGTTGTCAAATAGAATAGGAAAATTTTAGTCAGTAAAATGTTATCAGTGGAACAGAGATTGCTCTGCTTCTCATGCCTGGTATACATTGCTTTGTCCAACAAACTTGCCCCAGCAGGCTTTCAATTGTGGTCTCTCTAAAGACCCTCCCAGCTGCAAGAACTGATTGACGGACTCTGTAGGCAGATGCACTTGCCAGACTCCAATAAAGACAGGCCTTGGGAAAATATAAGGCAATTATTGATGGGCAACAATCCACTAATCAGACAATTTCAAAATTAATCCCATATTCCCTTACTGTATTAGCTCTCTTACTTGTTTGTATTTATACAGCAAATTCATGACTTCAGTGAATACTCTCCCCTCCAGCCCAATTATGTCTCTCTGAGGGTATTAAATTAAAAAAGAAGAAATATTGAAAGTGGCTTGCAATTAGTTTCTTTAAAGGGGTGTAGGCACTTTCAGGCTGTGATTCATAATGTAATGTATGATAATAAAAGTAAACAACATTTTTTCATAATCTTAGGAGGACAAGTATTCTTAATATGCCTTGTTATAAAATGGTCCATTTATAATGAGAAGGAAAAAGTGATTTGATTTTGGAGTTTAATTACATTTTCATAAAATTCTTCTCAAGTATCTGACAAGCCCACAGTGTCTCAAAATAACATAAATAATTTTTACTGCATTTCAATCTGTCTTTTCTTTCCACCATTTATTGTGATCACTTTATAAAAATAGAACCACATTCAGTTTGATAATAAACTGACTCTTAGAAAAGGACTGATCTGAAAAGATAAATTTTCCACATAAAATGCAATGTAAAGTAAACGTTGTATTGTGACAGTTTTATTGTAAATAAATGTACCTACAGTATTCTTGCTTTTTTACAGTTAATTTCATATTCCCAAAACGTAGGATTCTGTTTTCTTTTTTTCCTGCAAAATTGCTTCTGCAGATCTCTGATTGCAGACTTTCTTTCATTACCTAAATTGAGAAAAACCAAAGGTAGATACAATGTTAGCAAAATGACACTGCTCACTGTCTTTGGTACTATATTGAAGACTGGCACATGGTAGGAACATAAATAAAACCCTTTCATGGTCATACTACACACTTTTTTCATATAGTAGTGTAGTGTATATAGTGATTGTTATCATCATGTTTTGGGTAGCATTCAAAAGACCAGAGCATATCTAATCGGAGGTGAATCTGTAAATTCAATTTACACATGGATTGGAGAGCAGAGGCCGAAATACCAAAAATTGTAAGCGGTTTAGGGAAAGCATTTCAAGTTCCGGTTAAAGCACTAGCCTAGGACTTTGGAGACCCAGGTTCAAGCTCTTCTCTGCCAAAAACTTCCAGTGTGACCTCGGTCAAGTCACTTAGGGCCAGATTTTTAAAGGACATCAAAGATGTAGATAGGTGCCTCATGGGATTTTCAAAAGCATTTAGGTGCCTAACTCCCATAGTTTGGCACCTTGGCCCTTTGAAAGATCCCACTAGGTGTCTATCTGCATCTTTCGGTGCTTATATACTTATAAAAATCTGGCTCTTACCACCTCTTGTGTGGTGGTATCATCCCCATCTGTAAAACGTAAAAATCTCACGGGGTGTTATGAGAATAAATACATTAAAGACTGGTTTCAGAGTAACAGCCGTGTTAGTCTGTATTCGCAAAAAGAAAAGGAGGACTTGTGGCACCTTAGAGACTAACCAATTTATTAGAGCATAAGCTTTCGTGAGCTACAGCTCACTTCTTCAGTGAGCTGTAGCTCACGAAAGCTTATGCTCTAATAAATTGGTTAGTCTCTAAGGTGCCACAAGTCCTCCTTTTCTTTTTACATTAAAGACTGTGGATAATGTCTACACAGCAAAGAAAATCCTGTGGATAGCCCATGCCAGCTGACTTGGGCGCCCAGAACTCCGGCAGGGGTGCTGGAAAAATTTGTACAGTGAGGGTGCTGAGAGCCATTGAACCCAGTATATGATAGAAATCACTTCAATTCAGGGGGTGTCGCAGCACCCCTAGTTCCAGCACCTATGGCTGTGGGGCGGTTTCATTGCTGTGTCGACTTTCAGGCTTGGGCTTGAATCTGAGCTCTGGGACCGCCCCCCCCGGCCTTGCAGGGTCCTAGAACTTGGGCTGCAGCTTGGGCCCGGACTTCTATGCAGCAATGAAGCAGTGCCATCGAGCACCGTGAACCTGAGTCAGCTGTCATAGGCCAGCTGCAGATTTTTCTTTGCTGTATAGACATACCCTGTGAGGCACTCAGATACTGGGGAACATGTAAGCATCTAACAAAGATAGATCCTGATTTAAATACTGAAAGCACATTTCAAATTCATATAATTATGCATAGGTAGTAGATCTCTGAGTAAAATATGCATATAATTTACATTGTAAGGTAGAAGCACCTAAAGGCCAACCAGATTGGAGTCACATTGTGCTAGGCACAGGCGCCAACTTTCCAAAGTGCCAGCGGGTGCTTGACCCCTGGCACTGTCCCAGGCCCCGCCCCCACTCCACCCCTTCCCCCAAGACCGCACGCCTGCCCTGTCTCTTCCCACCCCTTCTCACCCAGTTCCACCCCCTCCCCTGAGTGTGTTGAGTCCTCATTCCTTCCCCTCCCTCCCAGCTTCCTGGATGCCACGAAACAGCTGTTCATGGCGGGCAGGAGGCGCAGGGAGGGAGGGGCAGGTGCTGATGCACAGGGCCTGCCGGCAGGTGGGAAACACTGGGGGGGGGGGATGGGAGGAGCCGATAGGAGGGCTGTTGGTGCTGAGCACCCACCATTTTTTCCCCATGGTGTTCCTGTCCCAGAGCACCCATGGAGTCGGTGCCTATGGTGCTAGATGCTGTACAAACACATTTAATTAATTTAAATGTACTTTTGCCATTTCCTAAATATTTTTATCAAGACATGTAGAGGAGGAAAGGATATTCTGTACCTACATGTTCCATAGAATCTCTATGGATAGTAATTCCATGCTCTAATAAGAATATAACAGTAGGGATCTATTATCAACCACCTGACCAGGACAGAGATAGTGACGATGCAATACTAAGGGAAATTAGAGAGGCTATCAAAATGAAGAACTCAATAATAGTGGGGGATTTCGCTTATCCCCATATTGCCTGGGTACATGTCACCTCAAGATGAAATGCAGAGACAAAATTTCTCGATACTTTAAATGACTGCTTCTTGGAGCAGCTGGTACAGGAACCCACAAGAGGAGAGGCAAATATCAATCTAGTCCTGCGTGGAGCCCAGGATTGGTCCAAGAAGTAATAAAACAGGACTGCTTGGAAATAGTGACCATAATATAATAACATTTAACATTCCTGTGGTGGGAAGAACACCTCAACAGCCCAACACTGTGGCATTTAATTTCAGAAAGGGGAACTATGCAAAAATGAGGAGGTTAGTTAAACAGAAATTAAAAGGTACAGTGACTAGAGTTTCGGAGTAACAGCCGTGTTAGTCTGTATTCGCAAAAAGAAAAGGAGTACTTGTGGCACCTTAGAGACTAACCAATTTATTTGAGCATAAGCTTTTGTGAGCTACAGCTCACTTCATCGGATGCATACTGTGGAAAATACAGAAGATGTTTGTTTTTATATATACAAATCATGAAAAAATGGGTGTTTATCACTACAAAAGGTTTTCTCTCCCCCACCCCACTCTCCTGCTGGTAATAGCTTATGTAAAGTGATCACTCTCCTTACAATGTGTATGATAATCAAGGTGGGCCATTTCCAGCACAAATCCAGGTTTTCTCATTGTAAGGAGAGTGATCACTTTAGATAAGCTATTACCAACAGGAGAGTGGGTTTGTTGGGGGAGGGGAGGTGGGAGAGAGGTCACTAGATCATTACCTGTTAGGTTCACTCCCTGTGGGGCACCTGGCATTGGCCACTGTCGGTAGACAGGATACTGGGCTGGATGGACCTTTGATCTGACTCAGTATGGCCATTCTTATGTTCTTATGTTCACTTGGATGAAAACCCTAATGTCTTTATTCCTCAAATGGTGTTGATTGTAGGTGGATAATCTAGGGAAAATTGACTATGACTACATATATTAAAGGCTGCAAGTGACTTTCTGGGACCTCTGTGACTTCTGCAGCCTGCCAGTGTGCCTGACCCCAGGGCCGCCAGTCACACTAGCCCCCACACCCCCAGCAGTAGTCATCCCCACCAGTGGCAACTGCGGTGGTCCTGGGCCACTCCCCTCTGGCAGTGGCAGTCCCGGACCATCTCCCCTCCCAGCACCAGCAGGTGCCCCCAGAGCCCGCTGGAACACCCAGGGGTATATAGTACAAATCATGGACAGGTCACTGGGCCATGAATTTTTGTTTATTGCCCGTGACCTATCCATGACTTTTACTAAAAATACCCAAGACTAAATCTCAGCCTTACATATAATACAATCCTGCATATCTGAAGGGTTTCAGGGATGTCCAAAATATTGTGATAATTGGTGAGGGAAATAACCACGGTTTGACTAAATGTGTTTGTAATAATAATATTTAATTTATTTTGCCCCTTCATAAAAATCACAAGATAACAACAACTATTTCTAAACTAAATAACAACTAAACAACTAAATAACTTGTAACAATATAATTTTCAAATTAAAAAAGTGGTAAATGATTCCATAAGGGTATGTACACACAATAGATATTAATAATAATCTCATAATGTGTATGTGCATATATATATATGTTATATGTTCCTTTTTTATTTTGAACAAAACAGAATCTGCATGAACAATATACTGTAACAGGACAGGACAGGTGGCTACAGGAGAGTGATAGGAGGTAGATACATTAGCCCTAGATTAAGCAGGTCCCTTTTCCCTGAGTAAGATAATGGGCTGTTCCAGAACAATCAGGAAGTTGTTGGAACCAATTATGGCAGGCAAGCTAATTAGGACATCAGTCAAGAAGCTATTAGAATCAATTAGGACAGGCAGGCTAATCAGGGCACCTGGTTTAAAAAGGACCTCACTTCAGTTAGTGAGGTGCGTACGAGGAGCTGGGAGCAAGAGGCACACAAGGAGCTGAGAGTGGGAAGGTGTGCAGCTGAAGGACTGAGGAGTACAGGTGTCATCAGGCATCAAGAGGAAGGTCCTGTGGTGAGGACAAAGAAGATGTTGGGAGGAGGCCATGGGGAAGTAGCCCAGGGAGTTGTAGCTGTCACACAGCTGTTACAAGAGACACTGTAGACAGCTACAATCCACATGGCCCTGGGCTGGAACCCAGAGTAGAGGTTGGGCCCGGGTTCCCCCCATCCTCCCAACTCCCTATTTGATACAGGAGGAGTTGACCTGGACTGAGGGTCCTACCAGAGGGGAAGGTCCCTGGCATGTCCCCCGACCCACTAGGTGGGTCAGCAGAGACTGCGGGGATTGTTCTCCTCCCTTTCCCCATGCTGGGCAGTGATGAGGTTAGCTGAGTGAATGGAAGTTTTGAGCCACTAGCAAAAGTGGCCAAACTGAGGGCTGCCATGAATCTCAGAGGTGAGCAAATCTGCCAATAAGCGCAGGACCCACCAAGGCAGAGGAGAAACTTTGTCACAATACATTTCAGATTCTTGTAAATCAGTATTAAATAATTGATTGGTCCACATAGATAACTAAAGTGTGGAAGTAACTAAATCCAAAGTAAATAATCTGTTTCCTGATAATAAATTACTTTAAAATCTGCCCAAGATTCTCCTGATAAGGCTACAGTCACTTATAGAAGGAAACTGATGTAACAGACTTGCACACATTTTTCTGATCTGGTACTACTGACATTGGAAGCTGTAGCATAGACAGGGCTAAGGTGACTCTTTGGTAAAAATGCATAAGTTTTGTCTGTATGACAGCTTCCAGCAGTGGAGCTGTACCAGTGTGGAAAAACTCTTATAGCTTTTCCTAATGTGGACAAGGCCCAGGACTGGACCACTGGCTGAATTGGGGCAATATAATTTTTATTTGATATATTACTAGAGTTATTAACACCAACTAGCTCTTTAAACAAAACAAAACCGATAAATATCAACAACAAAAGTGCAAAATAATTTGACTTTCATTTTAACTGAACTAAATAAAGAGTTGATTACCAGAGGATTAACACCTCCACATGTAACAAAAAATGCATTCTGTCAGTAGGAAGCTCCATAAGGTAACAACCTCCCGCAATTTGGAAATATCTCACTTTAGCACAGGAGGACAGCACATGGACAGTGGGAGTATGGCAAAGAGAAATGTCCTGCAAAAATCCCTCCCGCACTGAAGGACGCAGTTTGGAAAAAATACATCTACACCAAACTGCCCAGAAGACACCTTTAAAAATGCATCAACAAGTGAAATAGGTTTTACATGAAGCAAAGAAATGTATAGAGAAAATAAAATCAAAGCTGAGTACAGTTCTGGTCTAGAGAATCTGCTTTCTTTTTAAGTGAATTTACTGTTCATGAAAGGTACTGGATTGACGTGTCTTAAGGCTAACGTCCTTCTATATAAGAAGAGAATGGTCTGGTACATCTTGAGCAAGTTTCCAAACACTGCCTCTCCAGTCTGCATCAGCCTAACCTGTTTGTCTCTAATTAGGTGCACAGTTCAGTTTCTGTGCCCATTCACCTCCTCATAGCTGTTGAGATAGGGCACCATTTATAGCGCCAGGTCTTTCTTTGTTTGTTTTTAGGTGGGCAACTGTCCACTAGGAAATGGATTCAGATGATGAACTCATTTTACATAGGCCACTGAACTGCCACCAGCTGGTAACCTTCAGTTACAATTGACCTGAACTGAATTAGAACCAGTCATCAAGAAGTGAACATTGGTGTTACCAATCCCCTGAATCATTTGTCTTTTACTCATTATTTCTTAAGCACCAGCAATAAGCTTAGCAAGGCACAATAAACAGAAATAGAAAGAGTCTTCATAGGGATAATGTAAAGAATAAAGTCCCAGCACTCTCAGTTGCAGTGAATAGCTCACATTTTTATACACTTTGAAATGAGAGAGTATGACTCTCTAGTTGAAAGGATGCAGAATCAATGTACTCCCGTCTGGATTATTACATTCAATTTAGGCCATATGAACTCCTGTGCTGAAGGTATACATCTAAGAAAATGGTTGTGAATTGAGCGTGACTTGCATGAAAGAGCAAGTTGCACCTATGCTCTCTCAAAGCATCTGCTTTTAGTTAAGATCACAGTTGGTTTACTAGACAGCATATGAGGCCCCCAGTCTCTCCTCTGTATCACCCAGCACTCAAATGCTTAATATAGTAGCAATTTTATTATGGAGCTGTGCTTGAGATTCCATTGCTGAGGTTGCAACCAGGTTATTTTATAAGCACTGCATTTAATCTGCTCCGCTGTAGCTTCCACTAAGAAGACTGCCTCGAAAATGGCAAGATTTACTCTGAAGCTTATTTCCAAATGTTTAAATTCTTCGACATTTTTAATTGTAGTGTTCCTTGATCCACATCTCTTTCAGCTTTAATGTTAACTATCAGCCTTCCACTTAAAGATAGAGACTTTTTTGTCTTTTAATAATATGAAAAACTCTGGGTAGCTAGTGTGCTGTGATCCTGATTTTTACTCTAATTATAATTGTCTCATTGTTATTTCTCTGTTGTATCCTTCTGTTGTCTCTCTTAATGCTCTGATTGTAAACCTATTGGAGCAGGGATCATCTTTTTGTTGTATGTGAGACTTAGGGCAGGTCTACACTACTGGGCTCAGTTGACCTAAGTTACGCAACTCCAGCTACGTGAATAATGTCACTGGAGTTGACGTATCTTAGGTTGACTTATTGCAGTGTCTACACCGCACTGGGTTGAGGGGAGAAACTCTGCCCTCGACTTACCTTTTGCTTCTCGTTCTGGTGGAGTCAACGGCGTCAATTTAGGAGAGCGATCGGCAGTCAATTTAGGAGGTCTTCACTAGATCCGCCAAGTTGACCCCTCGTGGATCGATTGCCGCAGCGTCGGTCCGTGCTAAGTGGAGACAAGCCCTGAGACTTCTATGTATGTGCATACAGCACCTAGCACATTGGGGGCCTTATAGAATGTAAATTAATAATAATTGGTACATATTTAAATATTTCATAACATAAGACACAATTCATAACT
The DNA here is from genome assembly GCF_965140285.1 of Lepidochelys kempii. Taxonomy (NCBI): domain Eukaryota; kingdom Metazoa; phylum Chordata; order Testudines; family Cheloniidae; genus Lepidochelys; species Lepidochelys kempii. The sequence goes on along the minus strand of NC_136382.1, from coordinate 175,354,679 downwards.
TCTATGAGATTCACACCAATAGAGCCGGTAGAAATTTTCCAAATTTCAATTCTAACAAACATTTTAATTGAAATCTCAACTTTTGACAAAAACACTAAGCAACTCTTCACAATCTGCGAGAAGGACGGTTTGATCAGTTATAAAACTGATGACAAAAAGCTTTATATGATATTTTAATATTTTTTTCTATTTTCTTTACAATTCTATACACCACATTTTTGTGAGAATTCCAACCTCACTCAGGTGCACTTAAATGGAGGGTAAAATTTTCAAAAGCATCTCAGTGATTTAGGAGCAAGAATCCTATTTTTGGTGAGATTTTCAGTGGGAGTTAGGCTTCTAAATACCTGTCACTTTTGAAAATGGGACTTAAGCTTCTAAGTTAGGTAGATGCTTTTGAAAATATTACCCAGGCTCTTTAATATCCAGGTTCTTCAGCCAGAGGTGCCTTGGTTGCTGCTGTACCTTAGGGGCAGATCAGCTGGAAACATTGATGCAGGGACAAATCTGCAGGAAGTGGAACATGCACAGTTGTGGTGCACTGGGCATCCTTGGACTTACAAAGATGATCAAGAACTCAGGAGCAGAGGGAAGATGTGAATCTTGTAGGACTGGGAGAAAGAATCTGGGAAAGGAAGGTAAGTCTGGAAGGAAAAGTAGGATGGAATGGGAGGCACAAAGAGGTGGGAGAGAAATTAGGACTTCTTTGAGCCTTAAGTATCCTCTGTTGTCCTCTTTCTACTTAAAGAGGGAGTCATGGTTTTTACAGCACATGTGTCTTAGCCTGTCTGATGTGACTGTGAATATTTTCATTACTGTTATTCTGCAAAATTCTTGGAGTCAATATTTTCCCATAGATTAATTATTCTTGGAGTAAACTCAAATACTCTTTCCCCTAAAGTATAGACTCATACAAACTTTGAGGTGAACTTTGTTCTCTCCTTTATGTTCAGGGAAGACCCTGGCTTCAGTGGGACCAATATGGTTTCATTTCGTGGAGAATGAGATGGATCTGAGGAATCTCTGTAAAGTGACACCCTAAGTGCTCAAAGCAGAATCTGAAGGGGCTGCCAGTATAGAGGTAGGACACTGGGTCTAAGATTATTCAAGGATCTAGATTGCATAATGGAAGGTAAGTACTGAAGGAGCTCAGAAGCTGCAATACTAGGTGCAAGGTTCTGTGACACTTCTCCCCTGTAGAACCCCCTCGTTTCAAGGTGGCTTGAGCTCAGTATAGAAGCAGAAGGATTTGATTATTTCTACCTATACAAAATAAGTTAAATATCAAACCACTGGAAATTGCTTCATTATTTTAGCAGGTATTCGCTGGTTGGCATTGAATTGAGTTGCATATAAAATCATATCCTACTACCATTAACTTATTAGCTAATTGATTTATTTGAGGCCATCCTTGCCAAATCACATTGGTGAGCCACATTTCATCAAACATGGGAAGTCTTCTAACTGATTCCCTGACAGAAGAACCACCTGCAGACCACGAGCTATTCCCTCTATACAACTAACGGCACAGAGTACCATCACTATACTATATGCTGTGTATAATTATCAACTCAGAAATATCTTTTTAGGTCTTTGTCTCTTGGATGCAGCACAATAAATTCTGCCTGGTTGGTTTTTGATTCATGGGTTTTGCAGTTGTACACTTAGTGCTGAATGCAGTAAAATTCATTTAACTTGGTGTGACATTGTTTAGTAAATTCATGCAAAATGTATCAGTTAAAAAATCACTCACATTACATGCAAATTTTAATAAAATGAAATCCCTTAGCAGTCAAAGGAATTAACTCATATATGATAGGAAATACCAAGGCAGACCTTCCTATTTTTATGAAACTATGAATAATATAAGTATCCAATTGATAAAATTTTATTAAAGCTGACAGCCCTTAAGTGATCTAAGTGGTAAATATTGAAATGAAGTTTCAGCAACACCACAGTACCAAGGGAGGCCTAAGGCAGTAATAAGAATTAAACAATGATTTAATGTTGTTCCTTGGGGGTAAGGATTGTTGTTTTAATGGAGAGCAAAAGCTCACTTCCTTTCTAAATAATTAAACTGTGATTTAAGAAATTGATCTAAGGTAGTTGTAGTGGTTTGTTAAGTCCGAAAGAGATAAATGAAGGCAGAGTATCCCGGGGCAATGGGAAGTGAGGTGAGAGCAGTGAAGAGATAGTTTTGCCGGATGGATTCATGACATTTGTCCCTTGGGAGTGGGAAAGCTGGCAATGAGCATATTTTATCTTTTATTTGTAATGTAAACAGACTTGTGCCGCCTGAGGCTGGGTAATAGCTAATGAGCAGGGGGTTTCCAGGGGGTGCAGATTTTATTAGCACACTTTATAAAAAAAAAATCAGAGAAATTAAAAATGTGGTGTCTTCTAGATAATCTGATAATCAGAGATTCTACAGGGACTCTATCTACCTAAGCACTGTAAGACGAGTGAGTGTATTAACATATTTTGTTCAATTACTGTAGCCAGCTTTATGGCTTGCTCACCTTTCTAGCAGAGAGAGAGAGAGAGAGAGAGAATTTCACATGCTAATTGGGGATTTGGGTGTTTTAAGAATTCAAGGTTTTTTAATGCGTTTCAAATCTGTCACTTGAGCACAGACAGCGGGTTACTTAGCCAGCATTTTTCTCATAATGTATGCCTTTTATCTGATTGTCTGCCTTTCTTAAGGTGACAGATAGAATGGTGATGGGTATAGTACAAAAGAAAGACCGAAAAGAAGAAAAAAATGTGTCTTTGTCTAAATAGATAATTGCTGAGGTAACATATGAAGATAATGGAGAATTTACTTGAGGTTAACCTGGTACTCTTGGTGTAGAAATAAAGCAATAGAAATACAAGCTCTTGCTGATACTCATAACACCTGAGTTTTTTTCAGGAGTTAAAGTCCATTTATGGGCCAAGAAGAGCCAATAATTGTCCAACCTGTCCACTGACAGCACCACACTCCTGACTGAGCACAGTATGATACTAGAAAGATGGGAAGAACATTTTGCCACTCTTCTCAATTGTGAGTTGAGCGCAAATGATCAAATAGTAGACTGAATCGAGCAAAGTCCAGTTCGATTTGAACTTGAAGATCTACCAACTTTGGAGGAGGCTATGAATGCACTTACGGAAATGGCATATGGGAAGACAGCTGGAGCCAACGAAATCCCAGCTGAAGTGCTGAAACACAATGGTCCTATGCTTCACAAAGCTTTGCTAGACCTATTTACTTTCTGTTGGGAAAACAAGATTTTACCCCAGGATTTGAAAGATGCCAAAATTGTGACTATCTACAAGTGCACAGGGGACAGACACGACTGCAATTATCATGGCATTTCACTCCCCTCCATTGCTGGGAGGACCCTTGGTAAGCTGTTGCTGAAAAGGCTTCAGGTTATCCCAGATGATGTACTCCCTGAACCCCAGTGTGATTTTCGTTCATCACACAGCACTGCCGACATATTTACCTTATGCCAGTTACAGGAGAAAGCTGCTGAACAACAAATGCCCTGTACGTTGCCTTTGCTGACTCTCTCAGACACTCTGCTCTCTGGTGTCTTCTTGCAAAGTTTGGCAGCCTAGACAAACTAATCAACCCTATACGCTGCTTCCATGACAACATGCAGGCCCATGTATCAGTGGGTGCTGACTCATCTGATCCCTTTCCTGTAGCTCAGGGAGTTAATCAGGGCTGTGTGCTTGCCTCTCCATTGTTTACTTGGTTTTGGCTGGAGTGCTAGAAGTCACTGCACATACTACCACTGCAGGTGTCGATTGGATGGCGGACCTCTAAACCTCCACTGACTCAAGGCCAAAAGCAAATCCCAGCAAAGTGAAGTAAAGGACCTAGTGTATACCAACGACTCAGCGTTCGTCATCCTTTCCCGGAATGACCGGCAATGTTTACTGAATTCCTTTGCCCATGCTGTATCCCTTTTTGGCCTCTGTATTAATATAAAGAAAACAGAAATCCTGTACCAACCATCTCCTGGCAGAAATCCATCACTTCCATTACCACCAGAAATAAAATTGAACTGCTGCCAATTAAACAATGTCAAGTCCTTCTGCTACCTAGCTAGCATGGTTACTGATGACACCAGCATTGACAGAGACCTTTTAGCACTCTTAAAGTCAGCTGCTTTAGCTTTCGGACAGCTACAAAAAAAGACTATGGACAAGACGGGGGAGTCAGTGTGTCCATAAAATGCCAAGTTTACAGAACTGTTGTGCTGCCTTGTCTTCTGTACTCGCTAGAGACCTGTCCCCTTTATCATCACCATATCCAAAAACTTAACTGTCTGCAAGAACACCACTTATGCAGCATAAAGGGAATCAAATGGCCTGACAAAATCATCAGCAATGAAGTACTAGGGCTGGCAGCCATGCTAAGCATGGAAGCAAGGCTAGTGCGGAGGCAAATGACCTGGGATGGATAACAATCAACTAACAGAGTTCGGTACCACGAATTTGAAAAAGGCCATAGGAAGACAGTCCCAAACTCTGCTACAACGGTTGCATCAAGTGGCACATACAGTCTGCCAGGCTGGACTTAATGACTTGGGAGGATAACGTCCCATGACATGTGAGCTTAGCACTCCGCTACACAGGAAGCAGAATGAGCAACAGAATATCGTCATGCCACTTTGGCCAACAGTAGGAGGGAACATAGAGACCAGTTTGCTGTGGCATGTCTCCTTGAACCCTACTTGTGGAAACTGATTTCCAGTGGTAGACATACTCTAATACAAGTGATAATCATTTTATATATATATAAAAAACCTGGTACAAAATGACATGGGTTCCAAATATTTGGTGGGGAGCTTTCCACTGACCACTTATTTATTTGTATAGTTTATACAATACACCTATCAATCTCTCTACAAACAAAACTATACTACTCCTCTAAATTTACATCAAATCCTGTGAAATATTTAAAATCTTCTTTACTCATTACGACTGTGTTCAATCCACACCCTCAGAAAGAGCCTGAATGTGAATGGACAGGCCTTACTGTGTGCTGAGAATGTCATCACATTTGGGCCACATCATACGTGGGCCACATCATACCAAAGGAGGGAAGTGAATTATAGGATTATAGGTCATTGAGGACACTCTGTCCATCTAAAGCTAGCATACCACAACTAATATTCTTAGGATTATCTCAATATTTGGGGCACAGTCTCTGAGGTAAACTGAGTACAAACCATGAATGGTATAAGTCTTTATAGTGTCAATTTGATTTTTATTTCTTTCAGATGCCAACAATTTCCAACAATAAAAGAAAGGGAACACCAAATGTGTGGAGTTGTAGGACACTTTGGGATTAAAATGACAGAGGTGTCTTGAAACAAGGGATACTTCACAGAAATGTGTCTTTGTGAGTGTTTTACTCCAACCTCTCCTCCAAGATAAAAGGCAGATGGTCATGAGGGTTGGATATCACTGGCTGATATGCATGATGGACCTTTGGCCACCTGTTCCTTTCTCTACTAATTAAATGGCAAAATTGGAGTGCAACTGCATCAATAACTAAGAATATAGAAAATGATTGGCTAGTCTGCACTTCCATGCAAACTTTTTTTATTCAGCTCTATTTTGGAAACATTTTAATTTTAAAAGAATTTCCCATAGCCACCCTGATGTGGGAGCAACCTCATTAATCCCTGCCCCTGATGCTGGCTGAGATAAGGCATGGTGCATGGTTCAGACAATTATTATGATTGCTTATTATTTATTAATGGTAGCCCCCACTGTGTTTTGAGAACTTTCTAAATTCTATTCTGTGCTATATAGGTTCTTATACTGTGCTCATCACCGTAGTAACAGAGTGCCTTCTATTCCTACATTAAGTAATGTGACTGACTACACATCCTATCGTATGTTGTTTGTTCTTGTATCCACCCCTCCTCCCCCAGAGGAGAAGTGTGTGCTGTGGAGTGCTTTGTTTTGGTAGGGCTTTTGTATACACACATGTTGTCATGTTTATTAGAGAAGGCAAGATCAAAAAAGTGTGTCTTATGCATGGAGCAGAAGGTGGTGATGTTTGTGTTGGTCATTCCACAGTTTCAGACCAGCCCCGAGAAAGCTTTGCTTCTCACACAGATAAGATCTATATTTATGGTTGAGGGATTCATTGTGCCAGAGGAGCATAGTTGTCAACCACAGTCTTTATCACAGAGCTCTAGGGGGTCTAGCCCAGGTCTAGGCCCTGGAGCACCTTGAAGATAAAAACTGAAGGCCTTGAACTTGATTTGATATTATGGGAAGCCAGAGTAGAGAACTGAGGACAGGTCCGATGTTCTTATAGTAGCTTGTGTTGCTGAGGACACATGCTGCAGGGTTCTGTACTGGTATGAGTTTCCTCAGGACTGATGGCTTCATGCCCAAGTATATCACATTGCTGTAATCCAGGCCTTGTCTACACTACAGGGAAAAGTCGATCTAAGCTACGCAATTGGAGTTACGTGAATAGCGTGACTCAAGTCAACGTAGCTTAGATCTCTTTTCCACGGGATCCTCACTATGCAATGTTGATGGAAGATGCTCTCCCATCGACTCCCCTTACTCTTCTCGATCTGGTGGAGTACAGGAGTCGACCCGCTAAATCGATCGCCGATGCATCGACTGCTGTGCGTCGATCCCCCGGTAAGTGTAGACAAGCCCAGTCAAGAGGATACAAAGATATGAATAAGTGAGGCCAGATCACATCCACCAGAATGGGATGAAGTGTCCTAGCCAACTGGAGATGATAGAATGTATCATGGACGCTGCTAAGTGAGAGCTCAGCATCAGCAAGGAATCCAAGAGTACTCTTAGACTAGATTTCTAGACTGCATTGCTCTTTTGTGGGGATGTGACTTCAAGCAAAGACAACTCTACTTTACCTGCAAACTCTTCAATATACTTTCCTCTCCCCATCCACATCACCTCTTTTTTACTTGGGCTCATTCTTCATTCATGAGCTGATCCATCTTGGTTGTAGTGGTATGGTTCTGTGTGGTGAGGGATTGGTAGAGATGTGTGTCATCTGTATATTGCTGGCCCTTGAGTCCATACTGGTCACCAACCAGTCGATCCTAGAGGATCTCCCAGTCGATTGAGATCTCTGGCGGCGCAGCAGGGCTGCTGCTAAGGCAGGCTTCCTGCCTGCCCCAGCCCCACACCACGCCAGGAAGCAGCCAGCGCCATCCTGGGGGTGGGGGGGGCAAGGGTCTCCCTCCGCGCGCTGCTCCTGCCTGCAAGCACCACCTTTGCAGCTCCCATTGGCTGGGAATGGGGAGCTGTGGCCAATGGGAGCTGCGGGGGTGGTGCTTGCAGAGAGAGGCAACGTGTGGAGCCACATGCCCCCTGCCCTCCCCCCCAGTGGCCGCAGGGGTGCGTTGGCCCCTTCCGGGAGCAGCTTGGGGCCAGGACAGGCAAGGAGCCTGCCTTAGCAGTAGCCATGCTGCATGACTGACCGGGAGCTGCCGAAGGTAAGTGCTGCCTGGTGGGAGGCTGCACCCCAGCCCTGAGTCCCCTCCCAGAGCCAGCACCCCCTATCCCTCCTGCACCCCAACACTCCATCCCAGCCTGGAGCCCCATCCTGCACCCAAACACCCTCCCAGAGCGTGCACCCCTCACCCCGTCCTGTAGCCCAACCCCCTGCCCCAGGCTCAACCCAGAGCCCCCTCACACACTGTGAACCCCTTGGCCCCAGCCCAGAGACCACACCCCCTCCCAAACCCCAACCCCCTACCCCAGCCTGGTGAAAGTGAGTGAGGGTGGGGGATGGAGTGAGTGGGGTGGGGCTTTGGGGAAGGGGCGGGGTAGATCCTGGTTGCCCTTAAATTCAAAAAGTGATCTTGGGAGTAAAAAGGTTGGAGATCCCTGCTTTAGTGGCTGCATGTCGATGTTGAATAGGACTGGAGAGAGAACTGATCCTTGTGGGACTCCAAAAGTGAGGGTTCTAGTGAGGAGCCAAACACTGAAGGAGTATGGGCCCTGCTCCAAAGAGCTCAAAATCCAAGGACAGGGTATTAGAGAGACAAAGTGGGTGAGGTAGTATCTTTTATTGGACCAACTTCTGTTGATGAGAGAGAAGCTTACACAGACCCGAGGAAGAGCTCCGTGCAAGCTCGAAAGTTTGTTTCTCTCATCAGCAGAAGTTGGTCCAGTAAAAGATACTGTCTCTCCAGTCCAGTCTGGGACGGACCCTAAGATAGAACCAAGCTCCAGGACCTATCTACTGCACCATGCTGCAAATGACTACACAACAAATCTGGTGTATTTCTTGTTTTGACCCACTCCATCTATCTTTTACATCTTTGGCTGGCAGCAGATGGTGCAGAAGGACTGCAAGCCATCCACATCTCATGGCTGCTCGGCAGAAGATGGTACAATAGGACTGCTAGCCATCCTCATCTCTTGCCTGCCCGGCAGAAGATGGTACAATAGGACTGCTAGCAATCCGTATCACCTGCCTGCTCACCATAAGATGGTTCAATAGGACTGACTGCAGGACTAAAGAGAATGACCTGGTCAAGTCACTTCTAATGTAGTCCCTGAACCCATGTCTGGCCAGGAGCACCTCGGACATGACGATGACGGCTACCAGTCCTATTGTACCGTCTGCTGCCACAAGGCAAGGGGTTGCTGCTGCTGTGTAGCAATGCAGTACCGCGTCTGCCAGCACCCAGGAGACATACGGTGACGGTTACCTGAGCGGGCTCCATGCTTGCCGTGGTATGGCGTCTGCACAGGTAACTCAGGAAAAAAGGCACGAAACAATTGTCTGCTGCTGCTGCTTTCACAGAGGGAAGGAGGGAACGGGGGCCTGACGATATGTACCCAGAACCACCCGCGACAATGTTTTAGCCCCATCAGGCATTGGGATCTCAACCCAGAATTCCAATGGACAGCGGAGACTGCGGGAACTGTGGGATAGCTACCCACAGTGCAACACTCCGGAAGTCGACGCTAGCCTCGGTACTGTGGAAGCACTCCGCTGAGTCTATGCACTTAGAGCATTTTCTGTGGGGACACACACACTCGAATATATAAAACCGATTTCTAAAAAAACGACTTCTATAAATTCGACCTAATTTCGTAGTGTAGACATACCCTAAGAGAAACCAAAATCAGGTCCTTGGTCTTCTGCAAAGGGAACAATCCAAGTCATTTCTAGCATCCACCAATGTGTGCAGGGCATTAGAGGACTGATTAAAGGGTTCTGGGATGGCAGTCACTGTGAGGGAAAGGGATTTAAGAAGGGTATTCGAGGAGAATAAATCTCTATAGGAGATGATGTTCATTTAATACACATGCAGACACACACCCTGCTAATAATGTCAGAGGTTGATGAGTTAACTTTAAGAGGAAGGATTGCCTTGTGATTATGGATCTGGATTGGCACTCAGGAGATCTGGGTTCAGCCTTTGGCTCTGCCTCAGACTTCCTGAGTGACTTTGAGCAAGTCACTTAATCTTTCTGTCCCTCAGTTTCCCATGTACAAAATGGGGATAATATTACTTCTTTTCTAATTCCCCTTTTGTGTGTCTTGTCTATTTAGATTATAAACTTTCCAAGGCAGAGACTGCAATAGAGGTCCCAATGTGGGTTGTAATATGCTTTTAAATAATGATAAATGAATGCAAAATGTTTTGTTATTGTATCTTTAAAATGCATCTTGGACACGGTCAGGTTTCTTACAACAGCTCTTCTGTGGCAAACTTTGTTATTTTTCAATTTAAATATAGCAAAATCTTCAGCTGCATGAAATTGCGAAAAAGTCACAGTTCATCATGCTGCAAAGTATGAACAATCATCACACAGGTGAAAAACACATTAAAGAAAAATAAAACTTCAAACAGTTTTTAAGTAGTTCACTTTTATGTTTTAATAGCTCTTTAGGAGCCTGTAAATATAAAGTCAATTGGATTTCAGACTTGTTTCCATAGTTATAGTACACATAGGGAGTATTCAATAAAACAAATCTTTTATTTAGTTCCTGACAGGTAATTAAACTGTGCCTATGCATTTGCTTGTCATCTATGGTAGGAAGTAGTAACAACGTTTTTTAACGGCAGAAGCCATTCACTAATATATCATTACTTAATTTCATCTTCTAGGCTGCAACAGAATTGCTAACTGAAGTCTTTATTTAGTGGAAAGTTTGAATCACATTTGGCATTCTAGACCTGAAATTTCTTTTTTCCTACAACAGTTTGTTCTGAGCTTCAAAGACATTGAGTCCCATTTACACATTTTTCAGAGTAATGTACTATGGGGAAAAGCCAAAGAGAAAGAAAAACAGCAACTGGCAACGGCTAGCTTAAAAAAAGAAAAGCCTGCTAAATCAGCTTTCTTTGAAAACTTGAATATCCTTCCATAAAAAAAAAAGATGTTCTTGACTTTTTCATTCATTTAAAGAGGAGATAGAGAAAGACAGAGATTTTTCATATTTTCTAGCATTTTTGTTTTAAAAATCTCTGGTAGTTTTTGTAATTAGATTTCTATATTTATACAGTTTCATAACTGATTGAATATGATAGTCTCACTAATATGAAATCTAGTACTCTCAGAAAATGGGAACTGGGAATATTAACTCAATGTTAGTGACATCTAACTTTATTGCTCACCTGCTACCTGCATCTGTAGCCATAAGTTCACCAGCTTCCTGCACTTGAGCACTGGGGTGAAATGTGTTGGCTGCCACATGTCGGGTGTCGTGACTGGCCAATGGCAGTGATGCTAGGGAGAAATCCATCAGGTTTGGGAATGGCTGAGCCAACAATCAGCTGTCTTAGAGTGTGTCTGCACTGCAATTAGACACCAGCAGCTGGCCTGTGCCAGCTGACTTGAGCTCATGGGGATCAGGTGGCAGGGCTGTATAATTGCAGTGTAGACTTCTTGGCATGGGGTAGAGAGAGTGGTCTAGAACTCTGCGAGGTGGGAGCATCCCAGAGCTCGGACTGCAGCTTGAGTCCAGAAGTCTATGCTGCAATTAAACAGCCCAGTAGCCTGAGCCCCATGAGCCCAAGTGTAGATACCCTTTGATGCTGGCTAGTTGTGAAAGGTTATTGGACTGAGAAAATGGTGGCCAAGCTAGAAAAGAGGCTCATAGGCTCCCTGTCTGTGCTTGCCTCCCATGTGCATGCAGGAAAAGTCATTTTAAGGAAGTGCTCATAGAGCCTTACATTAAATGGCAATTGTCTGCATAAGGATTATGTTAGACTGTTATCAGCTGTCTGTTAACTTTCCCTTGTGTTGCTGTATCTCCCTGTGTCTATCTTGACCTGTTGGCTGTGATTGGTTATATACATTGGTGATTTTTCTGTCTTGTTCTTGTGTGATTCCAGGTGCCTGTTGTTGTTACTGCATTTGTTTGCACTTTTTGGTGGCTTAATGTATTTTGCCTCTTCAGCCAGTGCTGGCAGGTATCTCTTGTCGATTAAGCAGGGAATTCAGTGGTGAGTCTAGCTGGTAATGTGGAAGTTGGATCTTAAAGTCAATAGTATCTGCATAAGCCCTCACCACTTTCAGCAAACGGAACCCTCAGAAGTTGGGAGATGGCTGACTAGTCTTTGAGAGGAAGGGTTGTGAAATCCTAAATAGATAACCAGATTCCAGTAAAAAGAAAAGGAGGACTTGTGGCACCTTAGAGACTAACACATTTATTTGAGCATAAGCTTTCGTGAGCTACAGCTCACTTCATCGGATGCATTCCAGTAGAATGCTTTTGATAGTATGGAGACTGTAGATGGGGGGCCTCCTGGCTTCAGAGCGTTGTAAAAGGAGGATATTGTCTTCCAGATGGCAGAGTGGGATCCTATGCAGGGGACAGTAATGTCTGCAACGGGGTATTGATATCTAACTGGCAAGGTTTGCTGGGTTAGCATGTTGGTTATCTCAGCTCTGTTTCGTAAAGGAATTAGTTACTACAATTATTTTGCACACAAACGCATTCCTGCCCCTTTCTGAGGGTTGGCACTCAGCACAAGGCTTATGCTGTATGAGTATTAAAATATCATAGCTGTGGTACCGAGTTGTACGCACTTCTGGTATAAGACAACCTCTCATTTCTTCTTTAGTTTTTGGGTCAGAAACACAGTTTCCCCTTTTATTGTCCTTTAAAAATAGGCTCAGAGAAATTATTACTGAAACTGGTGTAATCGCCACAGAATGATAAGATTTGCAGTGTTGCTGATGGGCTGAGCTCGGCCAATAAAAATCTAGAAAGCAGCCTAGGCTGCAGGGATTTATGAGGTCTTGGCATGCTGAGGCGTAACTGTTTCTGTGAATGGCCATTTTATCCAAAAGAAAAATTACAGAGTCATGTTGCACAAGATGTTTGCAAGGGGGGGAAAAAAGTCTTCGTTTCTGGATTTCTCTTGGCTCTGCCTATGGTCAGAGCTAATTACACTGAGCTGTTCATCTGTTTATTATTGTAACATTATATTTAGGGTGCATATAAATACAGTTCCTTTCAGATTAAGCCCAATAACTGCTTTAGAACGGCCTTTTATCTATTGCTGTTACTGTTCTAACCCACTTATTGCATTTGCAGATACTTGAGCAAATTTATGTGTTTTATAAACCTAACAGAATGCCTTGTGCACTGATTGATGGGAAATCAGTTGTTCAGTTGCCAGGCAATGATTGATTCTCCAACACAGCTGTTCCAGCTGTGCTACAGATGCTATTTTTCTCAGATATTATAGCTGGTGTTGTAAGCCATTGAATGTGATCCTTACTTGTAATGATCTCTGCGAAATCAGTTGTTTCAGCATTTAATGACTATTTGGTTACCATCTCCAGGTTTGCTTCACACTGTTAACTAATAAACTTGCCATTAGCAGCTTCCACTTTGAGATCACGTTATCTAGTGTTCACTTCACTTATGTCACAGACTGCAAATTAACTCTTCACAAAATGTTGCACACAGCCAGATGACACCAGTGAGGACACCAGACCTCAGAATGGTTGTCATGTTCTAGCCCTTTATTTTAAGCCTTGCCCGCCCTTGTCTGATTGATTAAATAATAGATAAAAGTGTAACTCAACAGAAAATTTGAAGGCCTGCTTTTGATTTGGGGAAATTGTGTTTGATTGCCTGGCAGTTCTTTCAGATGACCTTCATCTAGTCACAGGTTGTGATTTGGGTATGCTATCTATTTCCAAAGTAACATCAAATATTAAAGTCAAGCAACATCAATAATTCATACTTCTATGGCACTGAGGATCTCAGTGAGACAGAATCATTTGGCTTCACTAAAATTAAAAGCTCTACTCGGCTTAGGAGACAAATAAAAGTTTATGCCTTTTTAATGCTTTTCTTATGACAGGTGCAATTAAACTTAAACTCATGTTTTGTCTAAAGAGCTGTAGCTGGTAAGTGTTTCTGCAAATTGTATATTAGCCTCCTATTCACAGCAAGATAATATGTCCACGTGCTAGACTACAGGGGAGAGTTGGCAGGCTGTTTTTCCCGAAATCAGAAAGACTTCTCAACACTTGATTTAAAAATAAAAAATAAACTAGTGGAGAGACACCAACATTACATCTCGTAGACAATAACTGAAAGGCAGTTTGGTCTGGTGAACAGGGTATTTGACTAGGGATCAGGAACCTCGGTTCTATTCCTTACTTTGCCTCTGATCTGCTGAGTTATGCTGGGTAAGTCACTTCACCTCTCTGGTGTCTCTCTTTCCACCCTTTTTCTGTCTTGTCTATTTAGATTGTAAACTCCTTGGGAAAGAGATCGTCTCTTACTATACGTATCTACAGTGCGTAGTGCATTGCGCCCCAGAAGCCCTGCTGTAATACAAATAGTAGATTATAATATATTAATAAGGCTAATGAACTTTGTTTCAATACCAGACAGCCTCCTAAAGTGTAACATTCTCCTTGATTTTTGCTTTTTAAAAATTATCTTGACATCTCCTTCATTTGGTCTTGTCTCTGATTAAGTTAATTTTTAGAAGGTATAAAATATTAGGAGCCTTGAAACTCTTGTAATCTTCTGTTATGTAAATATTTGTTTGTTTTACACAGTGCCAGGAGATAAGATAAGATTAAGATAAGCGATAAAATTTTGAGCTATACGGAGTTTTCCTCCAGGTCCTGAAGAAGAGCTCTGTATAGCTTGAAAGCTTCTTTTTCTTTCTCACCAACAGAAGTTGGTCCAATAAAAAATATTACCTCACCCAACTTCTCTCTCTAATATCCTGGAATCAACATGGCTACAACTCTGCAAACATGAATTCTAACTGTGATTTTGAGAAAATTGTCTGGGTAAAGACTATGTTCCAAATATCCTTTCAAAACTGAATGAGGCATGGATTGTCTCAGTCTCCTATTTGAGTCAGTGAGTGCTGATCTCTGTCATAGGACAGCAGTGTTGGCCTTTTGTAACTTTGACCCATTTCAGATGACTAGGGTCAAAAAATAAAAATCAGTCTTTTACCAGCACTCGTGTGTGCACACTTGTCAAAAGAAAACTAAATCTTTGGCAATAATGGAGCAAATGAAGCCACCTGAATCCCTTAGTCTGGGCAGGAACCTTGCAGAGAAGTGGAGGAGGTGGCCGTAGTGCTTCCAGATTTTGCTGAAAGTAAACAGTATTGCAATGAAATCAGGGATGGTGAAATTCACCCACTGCTGCATGTAGCAGGCACAGGGGCATCAAAGACCTGCAATATATCCTAGTGGGAGCATGAAGGGGACTGCAAACTGATAGGTAAGTCATTCAAAAATGTCAAGAACACTTGGATCCGTGCAAGAACCTCACTTGGGAAACACACTGGGTATACATCTCCCCTGTGTGTAGCACGGAAGGGGAAGCATAGGAAGGGGACACTGTTAGGCAGTCACTTAGGGTTCTTTGATCCTGCTCCAGGCATCAGTTAGAGCAGCTTCTGGATTCTTCTGGCACAGGAGCTCTCTCCATCAGATTTTCAACACTGAAGAATCTGCTCCAAGGAGAATTCTCCACTGGCCATTTATGAAGTATCATAGAATTGTAGAATATCAGGGTTGGAAGGGACCTCAGGAGGTCATCTAGTCCAACCCCTGGCTCAAAAAGCAGGACCAATCCCCAATTTTTGCCCCGGATCCCTAAATGGCCCCCTCACGGATTGAACTCACAACCCTAGGTTTAGCAGGCCAATGTTTAAACCACTGAGCTATCCCTCCCCCCTCAAAAGAAATCTGGCTTTTTTCTTTAGAAGAGACTAGCAAGCAGGGAAGACCATTGGCCATTATGTTACTGACCTGTGTAATATACTTAGCCATGTGGATATGAACAGTTAACAACTGGATTAATTCTAACCCAAATTACTTGCGGAGTAGCTGATTAGCCTAACCACATCAAAGCAGATTATTGCAAGAAATAGAGTTAACTTTCCTGAGGTCCTTAGTTTCACTCAGTCAGTCCTCAGATAAAGGTCCTGTTGATGTCAACGGGGACTAGCCTTGAATGAGGGCTATCTCTGACTCTTAGTTGTATTTATTTATTTATTTTCTTCTGGGTGGGAAGGTTAGCATTGCTGCTCATTGCGGGTAATTATAAGTGGATGTTTTTGTGATTAATAGATTTTGAAGTCAGAAGGGATCATTATATTTATCTAGTCTGAGTGCCTACATACAGTACAGACCATAAAATTCCACTCCGTAATTCCTGCATGAATCCCAGTGACTTGTAGCTAAACTAGAGCATACCATTTAGAAAGACATCCACTCTTGATTTAAAGACTTCAAGTCAATAATCTACCATAGACCTTGATAAATTGTTCCAATGGTCAATTACTCACACTGTTAAAAATGTGCACCTTATTTCGAGTTTGAATTTGTCTAGTTTACAGCTGGTAGAACTTGTTTTGCCTCTACCAGGTAGATTAAAGACCCCTTTACTGTCTTCTGTCTATGTACATATTCAAAGACCATGATCACGTCAGCTCTTAATCTTCTGTTCAATAAGATAAATAGATTGAGCTCCATAAATATCTGGCTGTGAGACAGGTTTTCCAATTCTTGACTTATTCCTGTAGCTCTTTTCTGAAGACTTTCCAATTTTTCAACATCCTTTTTGAAATGTTGATGCCAGAATGGAACACAGTATCCAGTAATGATCTCACCAGTGTCATATATGGATGTAATATTACATCCCCACTCCTACTCAGTATTTCCCTGCTTATACATCCAAGGATGACGTTAGCCCTCTGTGACTCCAAGGACCCTGTATTCACACCCTAAACACCATTGTAATAACCTTTGTACAAAACGTGTTCTATGAGGTATTATTTGAAAACTAACAACTCACTGATCATTAATATTCTTGTGTGATATGTGTGGATGGTGTGTGTTAAGAGTTATGGATATATGTTGGAATTATGACTAAAATGTATAAACCAGACATATCAGGGGGAGTTGGTGAACGGGTCTGCCTTAGACAAAGGAATGTGTATTTGATTCTCTGAACAGCCCTGTTTTCAGGCAGACAATGATGGTCCATTTTTTACATGTTAGGTAAACAAAGCTATTATGCTAACAAGTGGGGGAAGAAAAAGAGTATGGAGCGTCTTTCACCACCAAACTCTACATCACCTTTCTCACAGCTTGAATGAACTTTACTTTGATGGGTGACCAGCGGAAGAATCCATTGCAAATGTTCACTGGTCTATAAAGACAGGGAGACTGACCCTCAAGTGATAAGCAATCAAATTAACTGCTTGTATACAATATTACTGTATTATAAAAGAATATAGAGTAAGATATTTTCTGGAAGCTAATGACACACTGGGGGGTCAATACCATTGTGAAATGTATGTATTAAAGTATATGAGGAAATATGGGTACTTAATGATTTTATGCTTTAAAGTCTATGGCCAAACAGAGAGAAACAGTTTCCCTTCCAAACAAGAGAGAAGGCAGCTATTTACTTGTCTCCTATGTTAATTAATTGTGGAGGATTCAAAACAACGGACGCACCATTTACATACAGGGGGATGGGAAGCCCACAGGAATGGGAAACAACATGAGGTCATCCTACCTCTGGAAGATATAAGCAAAGACAGAAGTGATCTTTGGCATCCATCACTAGACAGACACAAGGGAAAGCTGAGAAAGATGGGTCCTTCAACCAAGTGGGGGTGCGGGAGAAGGACAAAAGTCTCTGGAACCTAAATATAGGTGAGAAATCTGATTAGGTAGAGATCTTTCACCCAGGAAGGGAAGGGAAGCCAGCCCTTGTGCTTCTGTGGAAAATCCTGACTGAGAGAAAGTCAGCCAGGGCAGGAAAAAAAGGAACACTGTCAGAGAAACCATCTTGAACAAAGCCTGAATCTTGCTCAATGAAGTTTTAGACTTTAGAGACAGGTTTTCACTTTTATTTGCTTGTCACCTTTTCTAACTTTACTCCTTTTACTTGGCATCTCTTAACCTATGTCCTATGGTTAATAAATTTGTTTTGTTTTTTACTATCAACCAACTGAGAGCTGTGTTTAAATGGAAGGATGTACTTATCCAGGTTAAGTTAATAAGATGTGATGTGCTTTTGTGTCTTTAGAGGAACAAACGTAACTTATTATTTCTCTGAACTGTCCAGGGAAGGGCTGGACATTGTAAAGTACACAGTTTTGGGGAAATTTGGGACTAGGAGTATGGTGGGGTCACCTTTCTGATTGCAACCGAGGCTGGTGGAAGCCAGAGTGGGGCTGTAGACAGGCTGCTGGAGTGAGAGTTGCTGAACCAGGGCTGGCTGCATACACACAGACATTCAGGATGTGACATGCATGCTTGTAGACTGGTAAGGAGCATTCCAGGCTGGGAGTTACAGTAGCAAAGCATTTTGAGGCACCCAGGAATTTAAGGCAAGTGGTGATACAACCCTTGACCGTCTGGTCTGGTCTGGACTGCACCCAGAACTCCGTAACACCTCTTAGGTATGTCATCACATGGGAGTTCATATTTAGTTGGCTATCCATCCTGATCTGTAAGTCCTTTTCAGAATCAATGCCTTCCAAGATACAGTCCACTAATCTGTCAATCTAATTTACATTCTTTATTCCTAGAAGAATGACCTTTCATTTGGTTGTATTAAAACTCATTACTCTTATCTTAGTAAGTGCATAGGTGACCTTCCTCACCATTATTTACCACTCTACCCATCATTGTGTCAAATCTATAAGCAAGGACTTTATATTTTCCTCTGGATCACAATGGGTCCAGAAGTCACAACAGAAGGAAACATTATAAATTATGGAATAAATAAAATTTCAATATTTGTGCATCTGCTTTTTAATTTTTAAAAAAGGCTTTCAATTTTTTTAAAGCAAACTACCCAAATGCCAGGACACAAATTTATTTTTGGATAAAATAAGCACAGGACTCAGGCTGCCTCTCCCACGTCTCCTCGGCCTTTTGGGATTTGTAATATCAGAGATGTGTAGTGATTGCTGAGGAAATTGCTCTAAGTGATATTGGAGAAATTCCCCTTCATTTGAGTAATAAAGGTTGCATATGTTTTATGAGAATAGCACCCCTGCTGTACAGAGAGCTACTGTTATCCATCACTTTAAATCAAGAAATCATTTGACACGTTTATTTCCTGAACAGGAAGTGTTCTGTCAGATCAGTTGGAAGCCCTGAAATTTGTACATGAGAAGATGAAAGTAGAAAGAACACACATTGCTGTTTTACTGGGCCAGTTCCATTTTCATAGGGCAGGCCACTCTACCAATGGGATGTTGAAGTGGTATCTCTTTCTTGCCTTTCAAACTATTTTTGAGTGGGTTGTACAGATAAGAAATATATTAAAATGGAGTGAGGGACTTTAGTGTTTCAAAGGACTCTAGATCTACTAAATTATGTTATAAAAGTAGATCCAACGTATAGTTTTCAAATTTTACATAGTTTCAAAATATTTTTTGCTGATAAAAACATCTTTAAAGGGAGAGAAGAGCTTCCATACTATTTTAATCAGGTCATTATACATTATAAAAAAAAGTGTATACGAATCATATGTGAATTATACATGGATAGATGGGCAAAAAACAATCCAAAAGTTTAAGAAGAGTCTTAAGCAGAGACCTATTTAGAATGGTCAATTGCACTTTATTTCACAATAAACATTATGTCTAGATTGCATCTATTTAATGGGCCTCAACCCATATTACTAATTGTGTGTGGAGTAAGGCTAACAAAATATTCCAAGGTTAGGCAGCTTTGGCGTCAATATTAGTAATATAAAATCTACACTGGAGATGTTTAAGCTTTGAATGCCAGCTGCATTTTTATTGGCCGTCTGCAACTTCAAAGGCTTTCCTGCTCTAAGGCTAGACAGGTACCATAGGCTGCCCTGGAATCTGCTTTTGCTGACTTATTGATTCTTAATGTGGCTTTTATTTATAAGCCTGTGGATTTGTTTTCGGTGTAAAATTGGCTTGTATTTTCTTCACTTCAATTGAATGTTTATGACTTACATATTTATTACCAATATTAATAATTTGAGTTTTTGCTGTCTTTGTCTATATTAATTGTTTCAGCTATAAGTGAGATCCATCTGTTTAAATAACAGACTCTTGAAATTGTGTTTTGTTTTAAGAAAAGGAGTACTTGTGGCACCTTAGAGACTAACCAATTTATTTGAGCATGAGCTTTCGTGAGCTACAGCTCACTTCATCGGATGTAGCTCACGAAAGCTCATGCTCAAATAAATTGGTTAGTCTCTAAGGTGCCACAAGTACTCCTTTTCTTTTTGCGAATACAGACTAACACGGCTGTTACTCTGAAACCTGTTTTGTTTTAGTTTCCAATATAAAGCTGATCTGGTTACAAGCAGACTGCATAAAAAGCTTTGCCTAAACTGGATCACAGAAGTATCCCCCTCCCCCAATATTTGAACATTATTCTGAGGTTTCAAGCATTTGAGCCCAGACTTGGCATACACTTAAGTATGTACATAATTTTACACACGTGAGTAGCCCTACTGACATCAATGGAACTGCTCATATGAATGAAGTTATACATATGCCTAAGCGTTTGCAGATTGGTTCCATGGTTTACAAATCTCCATCAAATTCTGAAATTACAGATGAAAGAAAGCCTGATGAGCTTTACCTTTAGTACCTCTGCTTTCTGCCATAGGATGTATATGGTTCCTCATGCCAAGTCACACACCAGTATATGGTCCTTCACACCAGTATGAAGCATTAGACTGAGGCTACTACAATTTTAACCACTTTGTTACTATGGATCATACCTAGTGGAGAGGACAACTCTCCTCATAATAAGGCCAGATGTGTCCTGGCCTTCCATGCATTTGAGTGGACATTCCATAAAAAGAAACTGCTAGAATCTGTGCGTTTTTAAGTAGCAGTAGTGGGGTCTAGGTGCAGCATTCACCTCAGTCCCTGCCAATCAGGAGATCTGATATCCTTTATTCCAAACAGTTGTAGAGTTAACTCTGAAATTATCCGCTGCATTTATGAAATGTCATGCATAGTGCTTGGCCAAAGAGCTGTAAAATAATGAAACATAGCAACATTTCAACTTATTCTGGCTAAGTTCTGATCTCAGTTACATCAGGATAAATCCGGAATAACTCCACTGAACTCTGAGTAAGTGCTCTTGTAACTGAAATCAGAATCTGTCTCCTAAATTCTGCTGATGGTGGACCTGGGGAGAGGGGCAGGGAAGGGGAGAAAAAATGTCTATCAGTTGATCACTAAAGAGGGTGAACCCACTTCATTTTTAAATGGCCACTATAAAGAAACAGCATGCAGTGATCCAGACAAAACTAAGTCCCTGGCCATTACCATCAAGTAGCCTCCAGCTCCTGATTACGACAACCTTGGTATTAACCTGACTGGATGGGACACTGAGCAGGTGGCTGTCAAATACATGAGGAGTCATAAACGGTGCTGGAAGATATTGGAAAGATGTGGACACTTGTATAGCAGCTGCTGCTGCTGTGTTTCAGGCCCTTCAGTGGTCTCTGTAGGGACATCATGACACCAAGCTTGCCCTGAAGCTGTGAATCTGCAGAACCACACTTACACCAGCTGTGTTATAGGCACGTGAAACAGGGGCTGAGGAATGCTGGAGAACACTGGATTGACATTTTTGATTCTCATCATCTTTGTCAGCTGATTCATGTCACATGGCAGGACAAGTTCAGAAATGAGACTGTTCAAAGCCAAACCCAGCAATCGCCTCCATCATCACTGGTTCAGTTTCATCAGCTTTGTTGGTATGGGTATATTATAAGGGAAGACAGCAAATTCAGAAACGTGTGTATCAAGGAATGCTGCCACACAGCCAGCGATCACATGGTCACCAAAAGCTTTGGTGGAGTGGTAAGATTGCCAGCGATGGACATCAAAGGAAGATACAACCAGATCACATTAAGGACAGATCAATCCGAGTGGCACTTGATCTTCAAGGTGGCCACCTCCCTTTGGGATTTGCCATGATGATGACTGTCATGATAAAAATCACCTATACTTATAAAATGTCCTCAGAAGGACATTTGTTGCCAACATTTTATTGTTAAATTGACTTCAATGGGGGCTCAGAATGGGCAAAGAACAATACAGGATCGGGGCTTATGGCCCCAATGGTGCACAGCTCTTGTGGCACTGGGGCCTCAGCATGTAAGCTCTTTGTGGCAGAGACCAACTTTTCCTCTGGGTTTCTTTTGGTTCAGCATCTAACATCAATGGGGCCCCGGATCTGGGGTGGGGCCTCTAGATCCTCTTCTAATGCAACTAATAATAACAAGAGCATGGAAAGTAGGAAATAAATTAAAAATCTAGTTTCCTTGGTTTTGCCTCACTTACTGAAAACTAGTTATCTTCTGTTTATAGTTAGCTTCATTTTCTCATTCCTAAGCCTACAGTCCTGATCCAAAGCCCACTGCAGTCAATGAGAGGCTTTCCAGTGACTTCCTTGTTATATTTGGGTTTCCAGCACTATGAGAGAGTTTTAAATTTTACAAAAAGAAAAGGAGTAACAAATTTATTTGAGCATAAGCTTTCGTGAACTACAGCTCACTTCATCGGAAGTGAGCTGTAGCTCACGAAAGCTTATGCTCAAATTGGTTAGTCTCTAAGGTGCCACAAGTCCTCCTTTTCTTTTTGCGAATACAGACTAACACGGCTGTTACTCTGCAACCTTAAATTTTACAGAAACTATTGTTATTAAAATAAAAAACAAAGACACTGTGGCCCATTGAGCTCATTGTCTTAAGTATGTTTCAGTAGGAATACTTATGAATAAAATTACACATGTGCATAAGTATTTCCAGAATCAGGGCCCAGTTTATGAAAACATTTCTGTTTGTTAAATATTGTGTATTTTTAAAAAGCACATTTTTTGTTTAAACAGCAGGATCGTCTTTCTCCAATTCAGAGTATGAGCACTAATAAAGATACCCTCCCTAGACCATTTGGTATATTCAGTTAGAAATGAACATAGCCCTTAACAAACTAAGGGGGAGTTAACTTTTAGCTAATCCAACAGTTTGATTGCAGAAGTACAGAATACTTACCTGCTTATCAGAATATTTGCTATTCTTAAGTACCTACTTTTAAGATTTTGGAATTAAAATGTGTAGCGAAAGTTTACATGAATAGAGAGAACATCTCCACTTTTCACATAGGTAAATTTTTCTCGTCATAATTATATTTCAGTGCTGTAGCTGGATTATAAAAGGCTGAACATCCTTTCAACCCCAAACCATTTTTAACATTCATTTTAAGCCATGTAAGGAAATTCACAAGCCTTCGGATAAAATCAGTCACAAATCAGTAAGTCAGCATGGCAGAGAGATTTCAGGGCAGTCTACCTGTCTAGGCATTAGAGCAGGAAAAGTCTTTGAAGTTCACAGACTGCCAATAAAAATGCAGCTGGCATTCAAAGTTTAAATGGCTCCAGCATTTAGTTTTTACATTGCTAATGCTTAAGCCAAATTGACAAATCTTCAAATGTTCTCTTGCATACTGTGCCACTTCCACAGTAAAAGTGCACTGCTTGTACGATTGACTCCCATCATCTTCCTTTCATTGTGACTAAAAACTCATTGTGAGGGCACTCAGATAATTCAGGGCTCCTGACAAATGTGAGAGCCTTGCGCAGTGGCTATGATGACAAGATCTTCCAGCAGTTCATGATTCCTGTCTGCCAGATACACAATCAGCTGAAGAATTCCAGAAGCTCTGCCTATCCTCAAGCTAGAGGATTAGCTCATCAAGGATGACATGGAGCACATGCTGACATCTCAGAAGTGGCAACCACTTGAAAAATGTTTTTGGAAGATAAACATATTGGTTATATAAAGTCCTTTCCCCGCCCTGGCTGCTACCAGACTGCTTTATTTCCTCAGCAGTGCTGCGTGGTCCAGAGCAGGGGTTTTCAACCTTTTTCTTTCTGAGGCCCCCCCACATGCTATAAAAACTCCACGGCCCACCTGTGCCACAAGAACTGGTTTTCTGCACGTAAAAGCCAGGGCCGGCATTAAAGGCAGCAAGCCGGGCAATTGCCTTGGGCCCCATGCCACAGCTACATTGCTCAGGCTTTGCATGCAGTCCCGGGGGTTTCAGTGCCATGCGGTGGGGCTTGGGCTTTCTGCCCTGGGCCCCAGCAAGTCTAATGCTGGCCCTGCTTGGCAGCTCCCCTGAAACCTGGTTGTGGCCCCGATTGAGAACCACTGGTCCAGGGAATATGGCAGAGGGCTGGGCATCAGGAAGGAGATGGGTTCTATTCCCAGCTCTGGCCTGCTGTATTGCCTTAGAGAAGCCACTTCACCTTTTGGTGCTTCTGTGTCTTTCTTGTATATTTAGATTGCAAGCTCTTTGGGAGCAGGGAACTCTCTCTTGCCATGAGTTTGTATGGCACCTAGTACAATGAGGCTCTGCTCTTGGTTAGACACTAGTGTAATACAAATAATAGTAATGGCTGAATTATTCATGAATGGTGAAGCACAAGAACCAATAAAATCTTTGTGCCACAGGACACCATCAGGTGCTTTTCATGTGCCATATTTTGACAGAAAATCTGTACAGTAAAACCTGTATGAGAAACTTCCCTCATTCTGAGCAATCGCGTGTGTTGAGAGAGCACCAAAGTATCCCTAAATCTACCAGCCCTAATATATCTTGGGTCAAGGTGCTGAATATGGCCTAGGCTAGGCTTCGTGGGAAATAAAGTGAAACGTTTTATGGCTGGTGGCTTAAAAAAATAATTGCAATTGTTAGTAGCTGCTCAGAGGTTTTGAATGTTAGAAGTAGCCTGGGTGGAGATGGAATACTGAGCAGAGTGCAGGTGAGGTGGTGGTCAAAAGTACATGAGGCTTTGCAGTTTTTCAGATGG
The DNA here is from genome assembly GCF_965140285.1 of Lepidochelys kempii. NCBI lineage: Eukaryota > Metazoa > Chordata > Testudines > Cheloniidae > Lepidochelys > Lepidochelys kempii. The sequence continues at coordinate 175,330,313 of NC_136382.1, read as the reverse complement.
GGACCCCTGTGTGTGCATGCAAGTATTGTAGATGGTAACACACTACCAAAATGGTCTGTGAAAAATGTTACTAATTTCCCACCTCCTTTTCATTCAAATTTCAGACCCTTTGAATTTTCCCACCCCATTATAGAGCTGGTCAAAACATGTTGTTAAAAAAATCAGTGAAAATGTGTGCTATTTTTTTTCCTGTTTTTTCATCAATATTTTGAACTTCTTGAAATTTTCCAGCTAGCGCTCCTTCTCAGAGAGACAGAAAGTGTATTGGGAGTTGCGTGTGCTCACCACCTCTCAGAATCAGGCCATAATGAAGTCCATTCCAGATAAACACTCCTACATTTATTTTTGGTGGCCATATTTTACCTCCTATGAGGTTTAAATCCCACCTGGTTATGTATATAATTTTGACTAGTACTGAAAAACAATTTTAAAAAGGCAAGCACTGCTATTTACAAAATAAATGCTTTCCTGTGCTGCCAAAACCTTGCTGTTCAGCATAAATGCCTCAAGCATTCATTGGATTAGGAGTGTAGAAAAGCAAACGTGTTCAAATCTTAAACACATCATAATTTTAAGCATCCACAAGTGTTTAAGAAGTGTTACTGGGAATGAGCGCATACATCCATTCACTAGTTAAATATCTTAACCTGTTTCTTTTCTAAACATATGGGCAGGGGAACAGAACACATTTAAAATGTTAAAGACATTGACATGTTTACAATGTGTTGCAAGAAAGTGTTTAACTTCTTGTGCTCCAAAGCTAAACACTTTGGAATTAGAGGGTTTATTAATTCTGTATTTATTCAGTCTGACTTACTGATGCTTATTGGTCAAAGTTTGAATGGATTCTGAAAAGGCCGGAAGGCACACAAATAAGGAGATAGTTTTGGTTTTGGAACTGTAGGAGTGAAGTTTGTTAGTGGCTTGTAGTGAAATATGTGTTTCCATGAGCAAAGAATTTAAGAAAGATTGGTCTTAAATTTATGAACTGTGCTACCTCTAATTCATGTAAGATTTAACGACGATCATTAGTTCAAATGAGAGTTCAAATTAGAATTCATTGAAAAGGTAGATTTAAGGCACGTGAAATAAATCTTTACAAATAAATCAACTTCTGCATGAAACATGCTAACTAGAGGGCCTCTCGAATCACAAATAGTAAGTATAAGAAATCTGACATAGATGGAGTAGTTCTGTCAATATAACGGACAAGGAGAGAATATACCCACCATTTATTGCCTTAGGTGGGATTTTCAGAAGAGCTCAATGTTGGCATAACTGCTTCATGGGAGCAAAGTTAGTCTAGTGCTGAGCACTCTGGAAAGTATCATCTTATGCAGACAGTTTTACCAGCATTTTGTTTTTACAGGCTAGAGAATGGAGTCTGTGCTGTCTCATCTTTGTTCCTTTGAGAACTAATCATGGGTCAGGTGCCCAAAATTACTTAACATTGATCCCAAACCCCTTTACACTTGACATTTCATACAACCTATTCTCCGATTATCATGAAGCTAAATTTGCGCTTCCGTGACGCTTACTATGGGTCCAGTGCAACTCCATTTAAGTTAGTGGGAAAAAATGAGAGATGAATCCAAGCCCTAACCTGCTATTTGGAAGGTAGCTTATATTGCTGATGCAGGGGAGCTCTCTCATGAATGTTCACACCCAGGGATCTGAGTAACACCACCACTGCAGCAGATCAGAGGGAAACCTACAAAATTGCTAATGTCTGCTCCTAATAGCTTGCTGCTTGATGGCTGCCACCATGCCAGCTAGTTGTATTGTTATATTTTTGTGTCTGGAAGCTCTGTGCACTGAAGGCAGATTATTATTGATTGCAATTTTGCTGTGCTCCACACAACTGGCTGTTGTATTTTTCAGATTTGATGTTTAGCTGCAATAGTCACTAGTTAATGGGAAGTGGATGAGGTTTACATTTTGTTCAGCTGGGTTTGTTCTTTATGGTTTAATTTATCTAATCAGTCCAATGTTTTCTACACAGAGTACTTGCCTGCAGGCAGTCAGCACATTTGTGTTGCATCCTTTGGTATCACCAGGGACTGCCATGGGTTTCTGAGGTGCTTACTGCAATAGAATCTGAGTTTCTTGGCAGCTAAGGGTGTATATGAAATACTGTCTAGGATTCTGGCAATGTTTTCCCTTCATACTCTGTTCAGGTATTTTGTTGGCACATAAGTGACAGCAGGTGCAAATCAATGTAAAGAACCATGTGGCAAATTTCTCGTTCAGTGGCAGGTTTTCAGGAACAAAAGGTGTCTTTGGCTGGCCTAATTAAGATGCTAAACTCATCCATCATGGCCTTGTATCTTTTATGGAAAGGGCCTACGAAATCTGAGTGGGAATCTCAACTTCCAAACAGGTGGGTATGAATATGGAAAGCCAAGAGGCTGATAAATGCATCAATTATGATTAATAATGGCATTGTTCGGAGCTGGGAATAACAAACTAGTTGTCTATCAGCAGCATTAACACCTATGTATGGAGAGTTAATATAGACATGATTGTCTTCAAAATTCATCTGGCTAGTGACATTAAAACACTGCCAGAAGCAGAAGTCTTAATGATGATGAACTTTTTTGTCGTTCCAGATTTTCATGTTTTTCTAAAACTGTGTGTAACTGTGTGAGATATTTTTGCAAGTCAAAGGTGGATTATGTGAGCAGACAGGGGCGTGAACAGGAACACTCTGAAGTGAATTATCCATAGGATGGTGCAGAATCTGCCATGAAATTTCATAGACTCACAAGACCAAATGGGTAGAGTCACAGGGTTGGAGGGGATAAACAGTAGAGCACCTGGATAGTACAGATCAGACTACATAAGGAAAAAGAGAGTGGAGAGGCACTCCCTGAAGCTTTAACATTTGCAAACAACAACAACAAAAGCACAAACCGCTACTATACCATAACCAAGTTACAACAGAAATGCGGGGCTGACAAGAACAGTTATATAATATACTGAACTGGCTGACATTTTTGAATGAAAATATATTTGCCCAAAATTGGAAATGTTCTCTAAAATTTTTCTCCTTTTTCTCCCCAGCAAGACTAGAAATAAAAACAGTTTAGTCATTTTTTTATTTTTAGATTTTTAGTATATCTTTCCCCGTTTCTTCCCCCACTGGCAAAAAGAAAAAATAATGAAGAGAAAGTGGGGAAAAGGCAAAAAAAGGGGGAAATATTTTTTAAAAATTGAGAAAAAGGGAAGGGAAAAAAGGAAAAAATTAAAAAATGAATATTTTTGATGTTTTCTTGACTTTTCAAATAACATAAAAAACCCATTCCTTTCCCAAACCTGAGGAATGGAAGTGATTCTAAGATCTTCTGTTGATTTTATTTTATTTCCATTTGTCAAACGGCTGTAATAATATATTGATCAGTATGCTCTGGGAAAGATCTTACTTGTACAATTGGCCACTGGCATTATTTAGGCATTTGGGAAGCCAAAAAGGTCTGGTATTATTAAAGGTCTAGTATTAAAGTTTCTGGGTGCAATCCTGGCTCCATTGACATCAATGGCATAACTCCCATTGATTAAAAATAGGGTCAGGATTTCATCCTCGATGTTTTATGTTGCTGGTGTGCAGTGTTTAACTCTCCCAAACTTGTGTTCTTTAGTTAATTGCCAGTCTATTTTTCATCTGCAGCTACAACTCAAATGGATATATTATGTTTTTAAAAAGCCAAACAAAACCTCCACACCTTGAGATTCCTTCTTTAAATCTTTCCACTTTTGAGTGGTTCTATAGTGCACTATGCAGGATACAGTGTGTCTTTCTGCTGTTACTAGTTTGGATCCACAACAACCAAAGTATGGCTAATCCGGCCCCCCCTCCCCTGGAAATCAAAGGAACATGTAAGTATAGTTTCATAGAATATAAGGCCAGTTGGGAACATTTGTCTGATCTGCTAAAAATCTCAGGGCCTAATAACATCAGCCATGCTATCAGAGGCTCGTTCACCTGCACATCCACCATCATGTGCCAGCAATGCCCCTCTGCCATGTACATTGGTCAAACTGGACAGTCTCTACATAAAAGAATAAATGGACACAAAGCAGATGTCAAGAATTATAACATTCATAAACCAGTCGGAGAACACTTCAATCTCTCTGGTCACGCGATTACAGACATGAAAGTTGCTATATTACAACAAAAAAACTTCAAAACCAGACTCCAGCGAGAGACTGTTGAATTGGAATTCATTTCCAAATTGGATACAATTAACTTAGGCTTGAATAGAGACTGGGAGAGGCTAAGTCATTATGCAAGGTAGCCTATTTACCTTGCATAATGACTTAGCCATTAACCTATTAACCTATGCAAGGCTCCTGCCTCATACTGAGAATGAGGGGTGATCAGCAGGTTATCTCAAGTGCTTATATACGAATGCACAAAGCCTTGGAAACAAGCAGGGAGAACTGGAGGTCCTGGTGATGTCAAGGAATTATGACTTGATTGGAATAACAGAGACTTGGTGGGATAACTCACATGACTGGAGTACTGTCGTGGATGGTTATAAACTGTTCAGGAAGGACAGGCAGGGCAGAAAAGGTGGGGGAGTAGCACTGTATGTAAGGGAGCAGTATGATTGCTCAGAGCTCCAGTACGAAACTGCAGAAAAACCTGAGTGTCTCTGGATTAAGTTTAGAAGTGTGAGCAACAGGAGTGATGTAGTGGTGGGAGTCTGCTATAGACCACTGGACCAGGGGGATGAGGTGGATGAGGCTTTCTTCCGGCAGTTCACAGAAGCTACTAGATCGCACGCCCTGGTTCTCATGGGTGACTTTAATTTTCCTGATATCTGCTGGGAGAGCAATACAGCGGTGCATAGACAATCCAGGAAGTTTTTGGAAAGCGTAGGGGACAATTTCCTGGTGCAAGTGCTAGAGGAGCCAACTAGTGGGGGAGCTTTTCTTGACCTGCTGCTCACAAACCGGGAAGAATTAGTGGGGGAAGCAAAAGTGGATGGGAATCTGGGAGGCAGTGACCATGAGTTGGTTGAGTTCAGGATCCTGACACAGGGAAGAAAGGTAAGCAGCAGGATACGGACCCTGGACTTCAGGAAAGCAGACTTCGACTCCCTCAGGGAACGGATGGCCAGGATCCCCTGGGGGACTAACATGAAGGGGAAAGGAGTCCAGGAGAGCTGGCTGTATTTCAAGGAATCCCTGTTGAGGTTACAGGGACAAACCATCCCGATGTGTCGAAAGAATAATAAATATGGCAGGCGACCAGCTTGTCTTAACGGTGAAATCCTAGCGGATCTTAAGCATAAAAAAGAAGCTTACAAGAAGTGGAAGGTTGGACATATGACCAGGGAAGAGTATAAAAATATTGCTCAGGCATGTAGGAATGAAATCAGGAGGGCCAAATCGCACCTGGAGCTGCAGCTAGCAAGAGATGTCAAGAGTAACAAGAAGGGTTTCTTCAGGTATGTTGGCAACAAGAAGAAAGCCAAGGAAAGTGTGGGCCCCTTAATGAATGAGGGAGGCAACCTAGTGACAGAGAATGTGGAAAAAGCTAATGTACTCAATGCTTTTTTTGCCTCTGTCTTCATGAACAAGGTCAGCTCCCAGACTGCTGCACTGGGCATCACAACATGGGGAATAGATGGCCAGCCCTCTGTGGAGAAAGAGGTGGTTAGGGACTATTTAGAAAAGCTGGACGTGCACAAGTCCATGGGGCTGGACGAGTTGCATCCGAGAGTGCTAAAGGAATTGGCGGCTGTGATTGCAGAGCCATTGGCCATTATCTTTGAAAACTCGTGGCGAACGGGGGAAGTCCTGGATGACTGGAAAAAGGCTAATGTAGTGCCAATCTTTAAAAAAGGGAAGAAGGAGGATCCTGGGAACTACAGGCCAGTCAGCCTCACCTCAGTCCCCGGAAAAATCATGGAGCAGGTCCTCAAAGAATCAATTCTGAAGCACTTACATGAGAGGAAAGTGATCAGGAACAGTGAGCATGGATTCACCAAGGGAAGGTCATGCCTGACTAATCTAATCGCCTTCTATGATGAGATTACTAGTTCTGTGGATGAAGGGAAAGCAGTGGATGTATTGTTTCTTGACTTTAGCAAAGTTTTTGACATGGTCTCCCACAGTATTCTTGTCAGCAAGTTAAAGAAGTATGGGCTGGATGAATGCACTATAAGGTGGGTAGAAAGTTGGCTAGATTGTCGGGCTCAACGGGTAGTGATCAATGGCTCCATGTCTAGTTGGCAGCCGGTGTCAAGTGGAGTGCCCAGGGGTCGGTCCTGGGGCTGGTTTTGTTCAATATCTTCATAAATGATCTGGAGGATGGTGTGGATTGCACTCTCAGCAAATTTGCGGATATACTAAACTGGGAGGAGTGGTAGATATGCTGGAGGGCAGGGATAGGATACAGAGGGACCTAGACAAATTGGAGGATTGGGCCAAAAGAAATCTGATGAGGTTCAATAAGGATAAGTGCAGGGTCCTGCACTTAGGACGGAAGAACCCAATGCACAGCTACAGACTAGGGACTGAATGGCTAGGCAGCAGTTCTGCGGAAAAGGACCTAGGGGTGACAGTGGATGAGAAGCTGGATATGAGTCAGCAGTGTGCCCTTGTTGCCAAGAAGGCCAATAGCATTTTGGGATGTATAAGTAGGGGCATAGCGAGCAGATCGAGGGACGTGATCGTCCCCCTCTATTCGACATTGGTGAGGCCTCGTCTGGAGTACTGTGTCCAGTTTTGGGCCCCACACTACAAGAAGGATGTGGATAAATTGGAGAGAGTCCAGCGAAGGGCAACAAAAATGATTAGGGGTCTGGAACACATGACTTATGAGGAGAGACTGAGGGAACTGGGATTGTTTAGTCTGCAGAAGAGAAGAATGAGGGGAGGATTTGATAGCTGCTTTCAACTACCTGAAAGCAGGTTGCAAAGAGGATGGATCTAGATTGTTCTCAGTGGTAGCAGATGACAGAACAAGGAGTAATGGTCTCAAGTTGCAGTGGGGGAGGTTTAGGTTGGATATTAGGAAAAACTTTTTCACTAGGAGGGTGGTGAAACACTGGAATGCATTACCTAGGGAGGTGGTAGAATCTCCTTCCTTAGAAGTTTTTAAGGTCAGGCTTGACAAAGCCCTGGCTGGGATGATTTAATTGGGGATTGGTCCTGCTTTGAGCAGGGGGTTGGACTAGATGACCTCCTGAGGTCCCTTCCAACCCTGATATTCTATGATTCTATTTCCCCTTGTTTTTTCCTATTCCCCCCCCCCAAAGACATTCTTGTTAAACCCTGGATTTGTGCTGGAAATGGCCCACCTTGATTATCATACACATTGTAAGGAGAGTGATCACTTTAGATAAGCTATTACCAGCAGGAGAATGGGGTGGGGGGAGAGAAAACCTTTTGTAGTGGTAAACACCCATTTTTTCATGCTTTGTGTGTATAAAAAGATTTTCTGTACTTTCCACAGTATGCATCCGATGAAGTGAGCTGTAGCTCATGAAAGCTTATGCTCAAATAAATTGGTTAGTCTCTAAGGTGCCACAAGTACTCCTTTTCCTTTTGCGAATACAGACTAACACGGCTGTTACTCTGAAACCTGATCTTAAAAGAAGAATTTTAATTAAAGAAAAAGTAAAAGAATCACCTCTGTAAAATCAGGATGGTAAATACCTTACAGGGTAATCCGATTCAAAACATAGAGAATCGCTCTAGGCAAAACCTTAAGTTACAAAAAGACACAAAAACAGGAATATACATTCCATTCAGCACAGCTTATTTACCAGCCATTTAAACAAAACAGAATCTAACGCATATCTAACTAGATTGCTTACTAACAAGTTCTAATACTCCATTCCTGTTCTGTTTCCGGCAAAAGCATTACACAGACAGACAGACCCTTTGTCCCCCCCCCCCCCCCCCCCCGCCTCCAGCTTTGAAAGTAACTTGTCTCCTTATTGGTCATTTTGGTCAGGTGCCAGCAAGGTTATCTTAGCTTCTTAACCCTTTACAGGTGAAAGGGTTTTGCCTCTGGCCAGGAGGGATTTTATAGCTTTGTATACAGAAAGGTAGTTACCCTTCCCTTTATATTTATGACAAGCTCTAAATACTTTTCAGAGTCATTGCATTCCTTCAGTCTATAGGCATGGGCTTCATTCCTTGCTACTTTAGATGTATAACTTTGCATTTGGCTGTATTAAAACACATTTGGTATGAATGGTCCCAGACTGAAGTGGTCAGATTGCTTTCCCTAATCTTTGTCATCTACAGTTTTATCAGTGATTTCATATTTACTTCCAGATTATTGATGAAAATGTTGTGTTGGACCTAGACCAATCCCTGTAGAACCTTTCTAGAAACACATTGGACAATACTCATGGGATATTTGTAGGGGTGATATATTAGAGCACCAGCCTAGGACTTTGGAGACCCCGCTTTGCCACAGACTTGCTGTCTGACCTTGGGCAAGTCACTTAGTCTCTCTGTGTCTACATTTTCCATCTGTAAATGGGAATAACAGCAGTTTCCTACCTCACAGGCAAGTTGAGAAAATAAATACATTGAAGATTGTGAGGTATGCAGCTACTACGGTGATGTGGGGCCATATAAATACATAAGGTAGATGGAGAACCATGATGTCCGAGCTCATGGCTAGTTCTGGCTTACTGACAATTGTCAATGTATAAAAGTGGCTTCTTCACATTGGACAGCATTTTAATTACCTCACAGGATTTCACTGTTGAGAGAATTTCCCCAAGAAGAAATGTCAGGCTTTTTTTCATTCAGTTACCAGATCACTTTGTCCTCAGGGGACATTCCCTGGGTGGTCCTATGTTTGCTGTCATTGCTGTTGCCTGGTCTCTGATAGCTCATAGCACAGGCTGGTTCTAATGTGTGTCTTACTGTTGTGCTGTGCCCAGGTTGTCTCTTGTGCTATGTGTGTGGGGTGTATAAGAGTTTTGTTCCTTCCATGTAATTTTGTTTTTCTTGTCCACATCTGCTTTGCCATATTGCTGGTGCCATCTGTGTTAGGCAGACACTGGCATGCACTTTGCTTTGTTTTCTTTCATGATACCAGTACTGTGTTTTCCCCTAGGTCCCTGACCTCCTTATTTGCTCATAGAAGTGATGGAATATGTTTGTTCAGGCAACTGTGCACACTGCCATTGCCAATGTGCTTGGTCTGATTGCCACTGCTGAGGCTACATCTTAGGGACACCTCCCATATCATGGTGTTGGCTGTCCTCAGTGAAGGCAACCACTCCCATGACAATTTACTTTGTTTGTCAGCACTTGCAGATATGCTGATAGTACTGAGGAGAGCTGGCTTTGTGTGTGTTTCAAGGCCACTTTATTGGCTGGCGGACTGTATCTTGGACGAAGGGTGAGGATATCTACCTTCACTTCCATTACTTGCTTAATTACTCTTGCACCTATATACACCATCTGCTTTTCCCCATATCCCTATTTTGGCTTTATACTCCCCATTTATAGCCCTCTCTGGACTAACTGCCTTTCTATTCGATTTACATCACAGCAGGACACTTCATCATTTCATGTTACATGTTTCTACAGTTACAACATTTATGTGTGATTCAAACTCACCCAAGTATTCAAAGCAACTTTTTTACACCAGCACAGGATTGGGCCCTAAGCATAGCAATACAACAGATTCAATAATTCATGGTGGTTCATTCTTTCAGTAATTCTCTAATGTGAATACCACCTCAGTTAATACAGATGAAAAAAATGTATTAAATGTGTTTATTAGGGAGCAAAACCATGCAGTGCATATATAATCTTTTTCTGCTTTCTTACATGTATTTGGCTTTTTAACTGCTCATCTTGCTTTCAGGCACCTTCACGTAACTTGACTGCCTTAATTACCATATTTACAGTAGAAACTTGATGCTGGACCAATTGCACACTCATTTTTCAAATAAATACAAATGTATTTGTAACGGATTTCCCCTGGAGACTCTTGAAAAACTACTGTGAGTAACAATTCTTACTCTTTCATTAAGTTATTACTTTTTTGGTTGCCTGCAAACTTTTTCTCATTCAAAGTTATCATGTTTTAAACAAATTATTCTCTGTCTTCTGCCTCCATGTGCGCACAAAGCATTCTGTGTTCCATTCTTTCTTCTAAATTAAAATGGTTTTAGACCTTTATTTCTGGATAGCACTTTTATTATTTGAAAGCAATGACCCTAAATTTGAACTTCCAGAATGTAGCAGGACACTTAACCCAGGACATCTCTGAAACTGATGATCAGCTGAATGAAATAGTGTCAAATGAAATGAACGAAACATTGTAGGATGAAGTAAAGACACTACTTGCATCACGGGAGTTCATGCCTTCTTGAAACTACAGGAAAAGCTCCATCAGTGCAAGTGGCAGGTTTTCCTGTCCACACTAGTAGTTATACTGGTACAGCTACACTGATGGTTGTAAGTGGGAAAAAAATCCCCAGTCTAGGCAAAGCCTAATTACATTTATGCAAATGTCTGCATATTATAAATCTACTGGGTTTTTGCCCAAGGATGTTGTCAGGTACAGGATAGAAGTCAAAGACGGAGGCGGGGGAGGGAGGGCGTGGTGAAATTAAGGGGGGAACTAGAGAAAGTAAAGGGATGTGTGGAATTTGAGTGGGAATGGGAGAAGGCAGGAGAGGGAGAAGGATAGGGTGAGCTCTATGGAAGAAAATGGAAGTCAACAGAGGCAGGGAGAGAAACCCAAAGATGGGAATAAGGGAAACTTGAGGCATGAAGGCAGCTGAAAGGCAAAAAGTGAGGCAGCGGGAAACTGGGTGGGAGCCAATGGTGGGAGCAGAGGAAATTGCTGGATTTTGAGAGGAGATGGCTGAGTTCAGAGGGGTGGAACTGATGGGGAAGGACGAGGGATATGCAGTGTTGTTGGAACCCTCATAAGGATAGCAAGGATAGAGGTATCTGTATCATCATTTGTCCCCACCAAGTTCAGGGGCAAAATTACAAGGGGGCTAAGTCAGAATCTGCCAGGATAGGGTGCTATTGTCTTGATGAAAGTGTGCGTCTGAGGTATTAAAAAGCAATGAGGAGCAGAGCAGTGTGAATAACCAATTTTTGGTTTGGTGGCTGAATCAAAAAAATTGGGGAAAAAATCATTTTAGGTTGACTGAAAACAAAAACAATTTTTGATTTTGTTTGGCAAACCAAAAAAGTTGATTTTTTTTTTGTTTTGAGTTGAATGAAACATCTCATGGGACCTGAGACTAAACGTTTCGTTTTGTTTTAGATTATTTCACTTTTTTTAAAAAAAATTGAAGTTAAATTCAAAAATAAAAGTCATTTCAACTCAAAAAATCAAAACATATCATTTTGACTTTCTGGGTTGTTCCCCCCCCCCCAACAACTGGACAAAATTGACAAAAAATGTGAATTTTTTTGCTGGGAAAAGAAGTTTCATCCTAAAACTTTTGCCTCTGCCTAGTGAGTGGTCTATGTGACCTTGCAGGCTGCAGATTGAAACAAACTATAATGTCTGTTTAGGGTTATAATACAGCTATCAGTACAGACACTTACCTGTCAAATGGGACTGTTACCAAAATGAAAACTACTTGCATTTGTGAAGACAGCTAGCATGATGCAAGTAATGAAATGCTTGGGACATGTTACAGCTCAGACCAAGCAATGAATGTTGCCTTTTTCTATTTGTAATTGCTCCAAATCATTAAAACTACCAAGGAGCCAATCTTGAGAGGTGCTGAGTACCTATTGCAAATGTGTTCAGCAGCACCATCAACTCACTTTGAGCTTGGAGTGGAGGGTTCTGAGTACCTGGCAGGATCAGGTCCATAACAGCTAACAAAAGCTGAAATCATATTTTAAAAGAAGAATGAAAAGTACACTTAGATCTTAAGAATAAAATGTTCTTGATTATTTGCACAGAGGCTATTCATCCATTTTAAAAAATGCACTCAGATTTTTCTTATCCATAATATTCCTCTATAATATTTTTATCACTTCTCCACATGAACACTAAGTTTACAAAAAAGTAAAATAATTATTATTTATTATTTGTATTATCATAGCACCTAAGAACCCCCATCATTGATAGATTCATCCCTATCACAGAGAGATCATGGATGGAAAGATCACCATTAATTTTATTAATTAATATATTCTATATATGGATTTCAACACAATCAATTAATACAATTCCAGGGGTGGGATGTTTTTTAATGAAGTGAAAATAAAAAATATTTGTCTAGTATGCAAAATCAACATCTGCCAAGCGGAATGCTGAATGCTCAATATCTAGTTGATCTGAGGTTTTTGTTTAATCTTTTACTGTAAATACATTAAGAAAACCAATGCAATTCTATGACAAAAAACAACTCCCCCCACCCCCAATCATTATTTCAGTGATGCAAGTGAAAAAGCAAGGTTCCATTGAATAGAAACTAATAATCTGACCCCAGGCCTCCTTCCAGATCCCTTTTTCTTTTTGAAAAGCCAGGTGCTCTGACCATATTTTACCTTTTCTGCAGCACTCAGTCCCAGCTAGATTAATTGGTGATCCTGGCTCACCCGAGACGATATGTTGAGTATTTCCTTCTCTGCTGACCGTGTCATCTGGTGTGTTTGTGCAGCCCTGCTGTGGCTTGGTCAGATGCTGCATAAATAAACTCTCTTTCCCTGTTCTCATTTCCCCCTCATCTTTGAATGGAACCTCTAACTTTATTAGAACTCTATAATGGAACTGTACATACCACAGTACAGTTTGTTATTGGATTATAAAGATGCCATTTGACAAATGTCCTCCTTTTAAAATAAACATATTTCCTTTACATTTTCCACACTGGTCCCCAAGAAATCCAGTGCACAGCTATTATTCCAAGAAAATTTTCTAATTCATTGACATAATCTCTTAAGGAATTTAAATCAATTGGTAGAGTAAGTACAGAGACAGTAAAGTAGAAGAAACTAACCATATTTTTAAAACAAAAGAAAACCTTGGGACTGGAAAACAGTTGGTGGCTTGTTGCCATTTTTAAAGGGAAGAATATGGGTCAGTGTTCATGCTTCAGGAGAGATTGGATAGATACTGTATGTTAGGAGGAAGTATGCATATAAAGGATTTTCCATAGTTATAAACTCAGCATAGAAAGCAAAGTTATTTAACCCTACAGCAGTGCAACTTCAGCTGCTTGAGGAAACTCTAAACCACCAACGCTGGTCATACAAGTTGACTTGTCATGTTCTTTCTTTTTAAATGATTAAAAAATACCAAAGAAGGAGAGATTGTCAGCTTATTTAGAGTAAAGTCATTATCTTAGCAATTTTTCCCTCCACTTCAGGCTCCTTCCTGTCTCTGAGCAGGTTTAGTAATGTTTTTAAATTTAAGAAACTGATTGTGACCAATGGCTCCTATGCATTGCAAACTGCTCTCTGTGTATTGCCTTAGAAGGAAACCAGTGTATAGAAAGAGTAAATTTAGCACTGTGGGGAGGGCGTTATTTTGGTAGAAATGGGTTTATTCTGGAAAGTTATTGTTTCTTTGGGTGTCAGCTGATTTTTTTAAAAATGTCAAATCTTTTGTTTCTTCGGTGAATATAAAGATGATGAGGGGGCCAGCTTCATGACACTAGAGATGAAGCCCTCTATCTACAGTACAGGTACAGCCTGAACAACAGAGGCAAGATTCGCCACACTGACCCATCATTTGTTTCAGTCCTCTCTGTCTGTATGATTTTCCATGCAGTCTCAGCTGGCTGTTAGTTTGAGATTCTCTCTTGCATTATGGGAGTAAGAGGAAGATCACTAATGTTGCCTAGAAACTACAGTCCTTAGTCTGATAGATCCCATGACAACTGATACCATGGTGTGAGAGATCCCATGGTGATTTACTTACACTGCAGGTTTTTTGGCTATGATTCAAGTTTCTCCAAGCAATTTACTGAAATTACTTGCCTAGGCTGCCCCCAACTCCTTAAACTTGTTTTCTCTTCTCCCTAAGAATCTTGTTTTTTATAGGACAATCTCATCTACCTCTGCTGAGTTCCTAGCAGCTTCAGAGCCACCTCCTGGGTAGTGATTGATTAGCATGACACATTTTTTCAGTTTGTCCTTATATCCTACTCTCAGCTTTGGTGCACCCTCATTCTGGGTTTGGTGTGAATATGGGTCAGAATTTTGCCTCTTTGCTTCTCCTTTTAGTTCTCTCAGTATTATTTGATGCTATTTTCAGAGATTAAGATCTCCCGCCACTTCTCTGAGCTCCAATAGAATTAAGCTGTCTTGATGGCTTATGACAACCCTGAATTGCTGATTATGTTACTCGTATATTTAGTGATCTCCACTGGTTTCCAGGGGAGAAATGAAGTGATTTAAAGATCCTGGTCCTGAATGTGCACCATTAAAATTGATGGGAGTACTGTCATTGACTTCAGTGTGCACAGGATCAGGTCCCTGATTTTGAACTGTACAACACTGCATGCTGTATTGCATCTGGGAGACAAACTCAGTCCCTCACCTGTGCATTGGACTATTTGGTCCACTTGTATGAAACAAGGGCCTAGTTCAAAGCACATTGGAGTCAAGGGAGTCTATCCATTGACTCCAATGGTCTTTGGATGGGCCTCAAGTGAGTCTCTGTATCTTCACACAGTATTTGGATCTCTATATTTTATTTGCTTACTATGCTTCTGTTTACCGAATACTGTTCCTCTCATCATTCACTGTTCTGAGCTGTTGTCTAAGCTTATGGCTCGTTGTGCTATTTGGTTGCCTTCCTTTATAATCATCTTATTTATTCTCTTATTGAGTGTTTTGGGGAGTAATAAGAATGAGGAGTACTTGTGGCACCTTAGAGACTAACAAATTTATTTGAGCATAAGTTAAAAACCCACTTCATCGGATGCATGCAGTGGAAAATACAGTAGGAAGATATATATATATACACAGAGAACGTGAAAAAATGGGTGTTGCCATACACACTATAACAAGAGTGATCAATTAAGGTGAGTTATTAACAGCAGGAGAAAAAAACCTTTTGTAGTGATAATCAGGATGGCCCATTTCCAACAGTTGACGAGAAGGTGTGAGTAACAGTGCGGGGGGGGGGGGGCAAGAGAATAAGCATGGGGAAATAGTTTTACTTTGTGTAATGACACATCCACTCCCAGTCTTTAGTCAAGCCTAATTTAATGGTGTCCAGTTTGCAAATTAATTCCAATTCAGCAGTCTCTCATTGGAGTCTGTTTTTGAAGTTTTTTTGTTGAAGAATTGCCACTTTTAGGTCTGTAATCGAGTGACCAGAAAGACTGAAGTGTTCTCCGTCTGGTTTTTGAATATTATAATTCTTGACGTATGATTTGTGTCCATTTATTCTTTTACGTAGAGACTGTCTGGTTTGGCCAATGTACATGGCAGAGGGGCATTGCTGACACATGATGGCATATATCACATTGGTAGATGTGCAGGTGAACGAGCCTCTGATAGTGTGGCTGATGTGATTAGGTCCTATGATGGTGTCCCCTGAATAGACACGTGGACAGAGTTGGCAATGAGCTTTGTTGCAAGGATAGGTAGTCCTGGGTTAGTATTTTTGTCCTGTAGTAGGTAACTTCTGGGTACTCTTCTGGCTCTGTCAATCTGTTTCTTCACTTCAGCAGGTGGGATTTGTAGTTGTAAGAATGCTTGATAGAGATCTTGTAGGTGTTTATCCGAGGGGTTGGAGCAAATGCGGTTGTATCTTAGAGCTTGGCTGTAGACAATGGATCGTGTGGTGTGGTCTGGAAGAAAGCTGGAGGCACATAGGTAGGTATAGCGGTCAGTAGGTTTCTGGTATAGGGTGGTGTTTATGTGACCATTGCTTATTAGCACTGTAGTGTCCAGGAAGCGGATCTCTTGTGTGGACTGGTCCAGGCTGAGGTTGATGGTGGGATGGAAATTGTTGAAATCATGGTGGAATTCCTCAAGGGCTTCTTTTCCATGGGTCCAGATAATGATGATGTCATCAATGTAGCGCAAATAGAGTAGGGGCATTAGGGGACGAGAGCTGAGGAAGCGTTGTTCTAAGTCAGCCATAAAAATGTTGGCATAGTATGGGGCCATGCAGGTACCCATAGCAGTGCCGCTGACTTGAAGGTATATATTGTCCCCAAATGTGAAATAGTTATGGGTGAGGACAAAGTCACAAAGTTCAGCCACCAAGTTTGCCATGACATTTCGGGGATACTGTTCCTGTTGGCTTGTAGTCCATCTTTGTGTGGAATGTTGGTGTTGAGGGCTTCTACATCCCTAGTGGCCAGGATGGTGTTTTCAGGAAGATCACCAATGGATTGTGGTTTCCTCAGGAAGTCAGTGGTGTCTCGAAGATAGCTGGGAGCACTGGGAGCGTAGGGCCTGAGTAATGTTATTCACAGATTCTAAGGCCAGAATGGACCATTCTGAAATGGGATAATTGAGTCTGAGCTCCTGCATAAACATAGGCCATAGAACTTCCCCAAAATAATTCCTGTTTAAATGAGAGCATATATTTTAGAAAATCATCTAATCTTTATTTTAAAATGGTCAGTGATGAGAATCTCCCACAACCTTTAGTCAATTGTTCCACTTAAATTGCTGTGAAAGAAATGTCTGTATACCACTGGCGAGAGCTAGCAATACTATGAGCATGTTCTATGCAATCTTGTTCACACAGCTTTGCTTATACTTCTCGATTCAGACCTGCCAAGCACATATCTTTGTTATTTTAGAGTAAAGTAGAAACTAGAGCACCTAATGCTTACAATGGAATGTTTGCTATTTTTAAAGATTAATGTCTATTCCCATCTATTGATGGTACATTTTTAAGCTACATGGCACATGTATTTTCGAATCAGAAAGATTAAATGAGAAAGTCTGTACAGAAAACTATAATAAAACCTTAATTTTTTTCTTCACTGGAAGATCACAGGCTAAACAGGCTGTTTTACTGCTCAGCATCTGATTCAGATTCTTACCACCCTTGGAGGATAACTTTTTAAACTAAAATGTTGTCTTAAAAATAACCCCACTGACTTCATACTGACAGAAACATCCTCTTACATGAACCAGGCTTTTTTGGGAAGGAAAGATCAGAAGTGTTTTTGAAAAGGCTTCCTGGAAGAAGCTAATCAGTATAAAAGGGGGAAGTGGTCAGCAGCATCTGTGTAAAGTTTTGAGGAAAAACTGAAATAATTCAGGCAAGTAATGAATGAGGTATTTTACGGAAACAGGAAAGCACAATATTTTTCTCAGCTGACTTTGAAATATCTTGGGATCAATATTTTACTTTTTCCCTGGGTGATTTAAAGAGAAAATGGGTATAAACTATATTTTTTAAAAATGTCTTTGTATAGTCACTTCAGTTAACTTTACTGATCTTATTCAGAATAAGTGCATCTGTGTTATGTATCCCTTTATTCGTTCTGTGGATGTGGAATCCTATAGCTTTTGGTTTGCCTTTCTCTGTGAACTTTTTTAAATGGTGAGCCATAGCTACTAAAGCAACTGCAATTTTATTAACCATGCAGGCATCTCTGTCATCACAATCCATTCCTATGCTTGAGTTATGGCTGTAAGAGGTCCCCCTTTGATCTCTGCTTGGGGAAGAGAGAGAAGGCAGGAGGGCAAAGAGAAAAAGAAACAGAAAGAGGAGAATAATTTTAAAAAAAGCAGAGTAGAAAGAGTAGAGTGAGAGCTGCCAAGAAAAAGAGAGAGTGAGTGACAGGAAGAAATTAAAGGTGCTGAGATTTATAAATAATGTGATTATTTTGGTCAACTTTTTTGGTAAGTGCAGTGAAATAGGGCCTTGGACCAGGAGTCAGGAAACTTGTGTTCTGTTCCTGCCACTGACCTACTGAGTGACCTTGAGCAAGTCACTTAATCTTTCTGGGTACGTCTACACAGTGAACGGCAGCAAGTTTCTGAGCCTGGGTTGACAGATGTGGGCTTGCAGGACTCATTCTACAATGCTAAAAATAGGTGTGTAGAAGTTGCAGCTTGGGCTGGGGCTCGGGCTCTGAAGCCTAGGGAAGGGGCTTGGCTTCAAAGCCTAAGCTCGAGCCTGAGTCACAACATCTACACAGCTGTTTTTAGTGCAGTAGCACGAGCCCCTCAAACCTGAGTCTGTTGACCCAGGCTTGGAGACTCACTGCTGCGGATTGTGTAGATGTACCCTCTGTTACTGTAATTCCCCTCCCACTTTTTGTCTGTCTTGTCTATCCAGATCAGGGATCTCAAACTCAAATCACCACGAGGGCCACATTAGGACTAGTACATAGGCCTGACGGCCGCATCACTGACACCTTTTCATACAAATATACAAAAGCCCTGCAACCTGTGCCCCGCCCCCGCCCCCGCCCCCACTCCACCCCTTCCATGAGGCCCCACCTCTCCCCACCCCTTCCTGCCCTTATTCCAATCCCTTCCCCAAATCCCTGCCCTGGCCCCACCTTTTCCCCTGAGCACACCACATCCCTGCTCCTCCCCCTCCCTCCTGGAAACTCCTAGGAGCTGCCAAACAGCTGTTTGGTGGTGGGAAGTGCTGGGAGATAGGCGGAAGAGTGGGGACATGGTGTGCTCGGGGGGGCGGAGGCGGAGAGGTGGGGGGTGAGGGGAGCTTTGGTGGGCCGCAGGAAATAACTCTGTGGGCCGCGTGTTTGAGACCTCTGATCTAGATTATAAACTCTTTGGGACAGGGATGTCTCTCATTATGTGTACCTGCAATACCCAGCACACTGTGGCACTGATCTCTAGGCCTCTAGGGACTACCATAATACAAATAATAATAATAATAATAATAGTAATAGTAATATTGGTTGTCCTAATGTCCTGGAAATATTTTTTTTTAAACTCTGGGCATCGTTTCCTAGTCTTGTTTGTAGGATTCTAAAGACACTTCCGCTTTTATTCCATTTTCAGGACCAAAAACATGAATGGTGCAAGTGCTTAATAAGGTATTATCAAAAGCCAATTGCTGTAAATTGAAATATTTTCCGTTGACTTTTGGACCAATTTAGAAATTGCTCCTTTGGAGTTAATCTTTCTATTCCAAACCCAAGAATCCGCATATCTAAGAAAAAATTCTTTACCTTGCTGGAGTGGATAAATTTCATAAATCCTTGTGCCACAAATTCTCTCACAAATTGTCAATAGTCTTGTTTTTTTATCAGTGTAGTTACTAAGCTCACCTCGAATAGGTCACAGGATTTAACTTTGCTGTTTGGAATGTGGTGTGATTTTTACAATCACATCCCATCCTTTTCGTGCAGTAATTGAAAAATACCCAGAGTCATATTTTTATAATAATCATGGAATTATAGATTCCGTTATGCACTTAAGGGGGCATTTCTCCATCATCGCCCCCCCCCCCCCCGCACACACACACTGACAGGCAAAGTGTTTATTCTAGCTTCATAAACTAGAATAGGCAGCTCAGAAGAGAGGTGAAAAACAGCAACAGTTTGTCATAGATAATACAATTTATTTAGTATATTGTCTTTAATATTAGATTATTAGCAAACGTGCAACTGATATCAAACTCAAGGAAACTCTGTACATTAAAACATAGCAGGGGTTTTCAGCCTTATATTAACATACTGAAAACGTCTTATAAAATCCAACCAAAAGAAACAAACAAGACTAAGTTTATAGATAACATACAGACTGAAAATATCTCACAGTTATCCTTTTATTGTGATGAAGATTGTTTGCTGAAAGGGCTCACAGGCTATCTATCTATCTATCTATCTATCTATCTATCTATCTATCTATCTATCTATCTATGAAAATTCTACTATTTTAAAAAGAAACTATTACTTCTAGAAGATAAGCCATAATTTGCTTAAAAGTTAAATATCCAGGTTTGGTAACCCTCAGCTCCTATACATCATTCTGGCAGCATGTAGCTCTAGTGGGCCAAGGATGAAGGAGGTTATAATGGCCAGCTTTGGGAGAATGAATGAACCTGAGGAAACTCAGGCAGTCAGATTGGATTGTTTCACTAGAGTTGTTTTTCCCAGTCTGAGGGTAGGTGGACAGAGTGGACATAGGGCAGGGGAGAAGAGCTGGGGTGAGGGGCAATGAATGCTGCATGGCCCTTCCTTCCAGCTGCAAGTTGCATGTATTATGATTCTTTATCTTAGAGAAAAATCACAGCATTACTGACCAGGGGTGTGTGTCAGTGTGGACTGGGGTGGGTAGTTGTAATATAAGATATGTAGCCATACTGTAACTAGAATTGTTTTCAACCTGAGTCACATTTTTACAATTTGAAATGGATTTAGTTGTGTGTTACCTTGCTGAGACCCCATTGAATCTAAGTATTGAGACTTAATAACGAAGTGCGTATGTATGTAACTGTGAGTTTTAGTGGTCATGTTTGCCTTGCCTTGAGTATCTACAGATTGATGACTAAATTCCCAAGTATTCATTGTACTCACTACAATGCCTAGGCTGGGTTTTCAAGGAGCTGCCTATTCTTTGGTTGTTCCAAAATCTAAGTCTGGAACCTGGAGGGAATTTCCTCAGGTTGTCCCAGAGCAATTGTTCTTCCAAGGGAAAAGAGAATGACTGACCTGAAAACAACACGTACTTTATGCAAAAAACCCAGCATTCCATGGCCTGATTCTGATCTTCCACCAGTTTTACACATTGACTTCAGTGGAGTTATTCACACTGGAAGATCAGAATCAAGCTTTTTCCGAGTGAGGCCTTCAAGCTTAAATGGGAGAGGGGGAGATTAAATACTTTGAATCTGGCCCTTAAACTTTGATTTTTAAATTGTTTCAGCAGAGGAAGTAGCAATGTTTCTGTCTCCGGAATTATCAGTAAGCATATAAATCTAGATGTCAGTTCATTTTATTCAAAGAAGCTTTGAGATTTAGGGGAAAATATGTTGAACGTATGTATGGTTGGCTGCAGACCTTGTTTTCTTCCCTGTATACCTGCAGGTCTTTGCTTTAGTCTTCTGTTATTGCATATGTTTCTGGTCTACAGACAATCTTTCACAAGAATCTGCAACATGCTCTTTAATAGAGAGCCATGGGAAACACCTGCCTTCTACAGTTGCCAGGTTTTTTATACAGTCTTCATTGCTTTGTGCTTATCTCATTTATAATTATATAAAAAGATTCTGGCAGCTGTCATCAAATAATAAAAGTGCAACAGCTAATACCTTTTATGTCCATACTCTTAGTATGGCAGTGATTTCATACTGTGCCTTTACATACATTCATTATTTTTAATTATAGATATCTTTACTATCATAAAAATGAATTGTATTGAATGGTAAATGAACAACAGATGAGTGCATACACCTCTAGGCACAATATCTGTATTTAATATCTATCTCAAGACATAATTTTATTATTTTAAATTGCCATTTTATTTTTCATCCAGAATGTTTTCACTCAACTTGAGCCTGATCCTGGACAACTGAAATCAGTAGCAAAGCTCCCATTGACTACCATGGTGTAGGATCAAATTTTGTGTATTAATAGGAGAGAGGAATTAAAGGCCAACAGAAAACAAAATACACACATCTGTACCAGACTGTTCATTTTTCCAGGCAGCATTAAGACCCACACTATTAACATGTAAAATACGATTTATCCAGTGTTTCATGTGAGAAAACTGGGAGTAGGAATTGAAATATATGACAATGTATATGTTAAAGGATGGGCAGGGAGTGAGATCCAAATGAGCATCTTGTAGGGCAAGAAGGGATGACTTGCACCACCTGTCAGAAGTTGGAGAAAAGGTTGAGATTGCCTCATATTGAAATGGGGATTTTCTCCATTCGGAGTGTTAGCTGTAAATGCTGTTTTCCACCCCCACTGGGGAGAGTAACGGGGTCTTTCCATTGTCATAAGATGATTCTTTATGCACAGTATAAGGAAAGGGCTATAAAGAAAGAACCCCTCTTGCTCCTAGACCCCAAAACTATTGCTGTGTAATCAGAATGCTGATAACCATAGTGGCACTATCAGGTGCTGCTATGATGGGGGTGGGGTGCATAGTATAACTTAATGACTTAAATTTGAGGAGAGTGAGATGAGGTGAGAGTCTAGAGGAAAATAACTTTTGGTAAGATACTGCCTCTTTGAGCTGGAATAGGAAAATTACTTTACAAATAAGGGGAAATGCAAGGAGATGGGAGTGGGAGGTAAGGTATGGCATATAAAATTAGTAATTTCTAGTAAAAAGAGATTTCCTGCATTTCATCATGACTCCCCACCCTATGACTACTTCGATATTAGCATAGCTTGGCATATAAAGTGCTTCCATAGAGGGAGCCCTCCAGATGACCGTTTGCATTCTCCTGTAGCTTATTCCACATCTAGCCATTCCAAGGTGTTTTCCAACTTAAATTAAGCCAAAAATTCAGCCTTTTACAGGGAACTTTTGCTGAACAAATCTGCTTTCAGAACCAAAACATAACTGGAGTGAAATCTCTCTCAATATAATATGCAAGAGCATTCCACACAGTTGGAAAAGGGGAAGAAACAACATAATTTCAAACGGGAAGCTACTGAATAATCCACCAAGGACTATAACCTTCTAATAACTACGGATGTCAAGTTATACTCTACAGAGAAATGGTATCACTGACATAAAAAAGAGTGAAATTATGAAACACCTAGTGTGAGGAATAAAATATTAATACAGCACCAGTCTGTCATCTGGTTATGTGTTGTAAAGTGTGATGATATGATTGTTAAAAGACATGTTTGAATGTACTGTAGAAGCAACCCTAAGGTGAATACAGAGAAATTGGTGGGACGCGATGAGCCTTCAGCAATAATAGTTAATAAAAAAGCTATTTAAATGTGCAGCAAATCAGGCGGCCACATTTCAGAACTGTTTCATCAGGGGAGGGGAGAGATATGGGGAGAGCTGTGGTCTTAAAACATTGTGCTCTCACTGCACAAAGGAGAAAGAAATTAGATCAGTGATCTTGCTGAAGCAAGCTGCCACTTGCTAGCACTCCTTGTAGGAGGGACACAATCATGAAACATGCTACTGCATGACTGGCCTATCTGGTGTTTGTTAGACTCCTCTTATGGGAGAAAGCACCATCAGGAACTAATTTGTCCATCTGTGTGTGTGTGTACAAGTGTGTATGTATTTATATTTATTACTTGTATTGTGGTGGTGGCCCTGATTGAGGTGCTATATAGTGTAAAAAATTTTTCTTAGAGACAGTCCCTGCCCTGATCTAGGTTACAATAGAACAGAACAGAGCCAAACGAACAATGGGAGGGTAATGTGGAGAGGTAGAGATGAGGTAACCATAAAACAAGGATCTCTTAGCACAATAATTGATATTAGTCATGGCTCGTTACTTGCTTAGCTGTATAAAAAGTATGTTATGTAGAGAGCTGGTTGAAATCTTTTGACCAAAGCTTTTTTCTGGAAAAAAAATAAATAAAAAATGCAGGTTTTATGACACTAAAACATTTTACAAATTCGTGTCAGTTTTGCTGGATCATTGTTTAGGGAGAAAAAAGTTCTGAAAAAAAATCACAGTTTTCTTTCAACATTTTTGAAACAAAACGTTTTGAAATTTTTTTAGATCAAAATAACTTTTCATTTTGAAATTTCTTTTGATTTTATTTTAAAAATTCCAGTACATTTTAAAATGCTTGAAATCAAAATGAAACATTTAGTTCAATCCAAAATGATTTTTTCTGACTTCTTAATTTTCTGATGAAAATTTGAAAATTTTAATTTTTGGCCCAACCCAAACCATTTATTTGCACTTTTTTGAAATTGTCAGTGAAATGAAAATTCCATTATTTATCCACCTCTGGTTATACACTGTACATAAGTGTATATGTCATATGTCTATAAGTTTTATGTCAGTGATACCATTTCTCTGTAGAGTATAATTTGACACCTGTAGTTATTAGAAAGGAGGAGTAATACATACGGAAGTAAAAGGTTATTGCAAGATTGACTTTCATTATATTATCTGTGTTTTACCCAATGCTAGTGTTACCCACCCAATGTGCAGGTGGGGAGATGTGGTTGAAGCAATAAAGGAAGTACAGCATGTACCTTCCCAGTAAAAACATCATGGCACATCTAAAAACTGTGCCTTTGTGCATACCTGGGAAATCCTTCACTAGCTACCTGTATTTGGCTCCCCAAATCCTAGTAAGCCCCAACTAAAGCAAAAGTGTTCTATTGTATAAATTTCTCTTTAACATTAACAATGCTCACCTCGCATTGTTACACCTTACAATTGAACTCCTGTTGGCAGGGACCAGCTGCCTGATTCTCTATTGCTGTGTACTTTATTAGTCTAAAGTGGGTATGAATTCTACTTTGCATTCACTGCATGACTACATAAGGTGTGTGGCAACAAAGAATCTGACCCCAAGTCTTTGTATTTATCTTTAAATCCGATAAATAGTAATAAAGTTTGGAATTTATTGCATGGCTGTAGTGCACAGATTATAGAAAGTTGCAGCATACAGCAGAGATGATCTAATGCGTGACAGGACATGATGCTCAGGGACATGGTTAATGGGGAGGAGTGACATTATTATGGAGGCACTCTGACCCTTTTAGTTAGTAGTGTCCCAGAGCTTGGGATCCAGTTGTTCTTCTAGACCTGGGGCCTCTCTTTGGCAGCATGGTCCACATTTCTCCCTGAGTAGTTTACATTTCTTCAGCCAGGCAGTAATACATGGCAGGACTTTTCTTCATTGAAATCCATTCAGTATTGCAAAGAGTTTTGTCATGCCAATTAATTGAGTTGATGCAGCCTTTCAGCAGGATAGCAATGATCTAAAATGCAGAATTAGTTTAATATCTTATGACAGAATTAATGTTAGCACTTTTCTATTCCCAGTGGCAAGAAGGAGCCTGCAGCGGCTGTGCTACTGCCAACTATATCTGCACCTCAGGGGTGCGAGCCACTCTTCTCTACAGCTAGAAAAATAACAGATTCACTGTGATCCTTGAACAAAATGAAATAATTAATTCCTAGCCATATCATGGAGCCAGCAAAAGGCAACACCCGCAACCGAAGAGGCCTGAACATTTTTGCAAAACCTTTCTTTGAAGAGATATTTTTAGAGGAGCTTGATGAGGTCTGGGGAGCTTATAAGAGGGGGAGATACAGTGCAATAAAAAATGGAGAGCGATCTCAAATAGAAGCCAATTCTTTTTTAGAACGAAGAGGGTTTTTTTTCATTTTGATTAATTACTTGGCAGCAAAAGTTGGACATTAATGGTGGAAAGTCCATTGAGGAAATGAGCTCACTGGGAATCACTGATGCAAAGCAAAAGGTTTAGTGTAATGGCCAAAGGAGCCAACTTCCTTTTAAATGTTTGTAATTCCGTGTGTGTGGAGTTAGGACTGGGGAACAGTGTTGGACCGATGGCCTTTGAGATTAAAGGACCCTCTCTGTCCCCAATACATGTTTAGCACTCGAACCAGCAGTGCAAGATCAAACCCTTTAATAAATAGAAAGTATTATTTCCATTTATGTTAATATGTTTCAATATGAAATACATTCTGGTCTCAGTGAGCGTACGTTTGTCATCAAGGCAAATAGGAATAGAAGGCAATAGGAAGAAAAGCTTTGCACACTTAGATGCAAATCTTCCCTAAAGCGTATGCAAAAATTTTGTGCAAAAGGTAATTGATTTCAGTCTTTTCTATGAAAGACCTTTCCATGTTGTCTATATGACCACCATGAGAGTAAAGTGATAAACAATTACTGATAATAAATTAACGACTCCTAGCTGATTTAACCTGCAATATTTTAATTCTTAATAGTCTAGATGATTAATTACCAAGCTTAAGAAAATCAATTGAAATATTTGTAAAATTGTTGGCTGGTAAGTTTCTTCGTGGCAAAATACCCGCACTAATTTGGCTAATGGTGAACAACTCCTGGCAACCTGTTGACACTGTTGAATGGCTCAACAATTAGCAACAGCTTTGGGCATTTACTGGAAGGATGACTGAGCTAGGCCCAGAATCCTCAGAGGACAGCCTGTTATCCCTGCAAAGCATGGGGCTTCACGGTTCATCTGCTGTGCCTGAGGGAGGGAGGAGGGAGCCATCTCTGAGCCATCCCTCTCCCCTAGCCTGACAATGACACCTACTCTGTGGGGTTGCACTGAGTGGGGAGGGAACAATTGTTTTTTCACTGCCAGGCAGGATTTCTGCCTCTGGCATTCCTGTACCGCTGGCTCATGCCCATTGTGTCTGGAACCGAACCCATTAGTGTTGCAGTAACCATCAAGGGGCTTCTAACTCAAAATGAAGAGTAGTGTCCATTGAATTGAACACCATAAGTGCATTACTTCCTGTTACACTTCTGGCATTCTGAAATGTTGGGAATCAGATAGGATCAAATAAAGCGGTATTATTTATTTAACAGTTGTATTACAATAGCAACCAGAGGTCTAATCACAATCGGACTCCAATTGTGGTAGGCAATGCACAAGCCTATATGTCCCTAAGGACTTGCAGTCTAATAAGACATGGAACACAGGAATGGTGGGAGGAGAGGGATATAGCCAATATAAGCATTTGATGTTGGATTCTCTATCCACAGTACAGGCAAAGCAATGCCTCCCTCCAACTGTGCAGCTATCATGCTGTTTGCATTCATTTTGCTGCAAGCTGTTCATGAGAACACATATACCTAGACACTTGCAAAAGAGAAGCCTGTTAAAAACATGTAATGGTCTGTGCACCCATTGCTATGACTGGAGCTGCTGTGAACTGTTCTCCAGAGATTCCTCCTCTAGGACAGTCTTGGAAAAAGCTCAGGAGATTTCTTCCACCTCCTGATAAGGTTTTGGATGAAAAGCAAGTTTGAAAATGGCTAATATTTGTTTTTTGGTATTTGGGTGCATTACCTGAGAGTGAGATCAGTTATCAATAGAGAGAAAATTTGTGTGTGCAGAGAAACAGAGGCACATTTAAGATGTTAGGGCTTTTTTATTGGGGGATTTCTCCATTGATTTTAGACAAGGTTCATAAGTTTGGCAAGTAGGATTTTTTGTTGTTTCTGAGTGATCTGGGTCGCTGGATACTCGTGTTTTTTTAAACTCTCTCGTGTAATTAAAGAAAACTGCCAGAATTGCTTTGCCCAAAATGTGATCATCTTTTCAAAATCCATATTATTCTTCATATAAGTTTTTCCACTCAAAACTGAGGGTTTTTTTCAATTATGAAAAATCCCTTGACCATGTCCTTTTGAAATACATTTATAATTATAGCTTATTTGAAAAACTACAGTGGAGGCCAGAGCCCCCAGCCAAGATCTGGCCACATTGTGCAAGTCACTCTACAGATCCTACAATCTAAATTTTTTTATGCATGAATAAATACCACATCCTGGACTGATTCTGATGATGGAATCATGATCAACTGAACTATTAGATTAATCCATGGTACAGGAGAGAATTTACATAGCTGTATTTTCTTTCAGTACATATTTCCCCAATATTAAAGACTTAAAAAATTAAAAGACTCTAGAAATAAAATCTTAAGAGATGATATCACAAGTTAATTATACCCTTAATTTCCATCACATTAGATGTCATACCTGTCAATACTTCTAAAACTGAAGGTAGGAGTCAGCTGCTCAGACTTTAATGTTCCAACGCCTAAACCTGCTCCACATTCACCTTCAGTGTCAAGTTAAGAGGTACAATATCTCACTATTAATGTCATCTCTTTCCTATTTCTATTAGCTCTAATGATGGATCAACCACCATCTTAGTTGTCATTCTGGTATAAATATTACTATTGAGAGTATATAGGAATGGGGATTATTGAAAAGAAAGAGACAATCCAGCTTTCACAGTTTTAAGGAAGCTATATATTCAATGCAGAATCTCTTAGGGGCCATTTTGTGGATCATTTGTGCCAACAAGACACTTTTTTGGAGGAGTGGGGGGCATATTCCTTCTTGATACTCTTCTAGCAGACTCATTCCTTTCTGAAGCATGTTTCAGAAGGCTTTGTCATATGTATGTACATATTTCTGCATTCTGCGTTCTTTCAGAAGTCCGGTTTCTTTAACAGGTAGTTCTGTAAGTGGTCTTCTCTGTATCCGTATTTGCTTACTCTAGTATTACTCATCACTGCTTTGTAAAAGCATTAATGGGATTGGATAAAATAAGACTTTTGTCAAAACTGTGCATTTGGACTGGACTTAAAGAAAAACTTTAATGGAATATAAAATACCTTCTAATCATTTGATCCAATGTAAAACCTAACTAATTCACGATGAATTACAGTATTTCTTTAGTTCATCAGACAGATGATATTGGGACAGGAAGGGCTACAGATAGAGTCAGGGAGCAACTGGAGATTTCCAGTGCTCATTAAAAAAAAGTTTGTGTTTTTTTGGCATTTCCGGCAGACTCTCAAGACTTCTAGGCCTGGTTGGGTAGAAAAGAGGGAACCAAGGACAGTTTGGTTTATGCTGCAGCTTCCTGTGTTTCTGACTGTAATTGTCATCTTCCTATCTTTATGTCAGATTTATCATCAAATTATTTAGGATTTAAATGATAACTCCCAGGAATTATGTAGATGCTCAATTCATACCAGTGTAGATTTTTAAATATTTTTAGGAATAACTAATATATTGGTTGGTAAAAGCTCCTTGTTTCACTTGCATATTCTAACTAAGGTGCAATAGTACCAATCATTGAAGATTTTCTTCATGCTTCTAGGGCTAGTATCATTATTAGAAAGTTTTTGATGTGAGCCTTTTTTCTCAAAAATTTCCCACGGTCACTACCCATATGTACAATTCCAACAATGGTAGCAATGGTGGGAATGCTAGTTTAAACAAGGCACTGGTGCCAGCCAGCGTTCCAGCCGCTGTACGGGGTGGGAGGGATAGCTCAGTGGTTTGAGCATTGGCCTGCTAAACCCAGGGTTGTGAGTTCAATCCTTGAGGGGGCCATTTAGGGATTTGGGTCAAAAATTGGGGATTGGTCCTGCTTTGAGCAGGGGGTTGGACTAGATAGCCTCCTGAGGTCCCTTCCAACCCTGATATTGTATTGTGTGGACTTGCTCTGAGCAGATTTAGATGGCAAGGTACTTTAAATGCCAGTAGACACCAAGTTCCCTGTGTACGCTAGTGCTCCCTACATTTCTACCAGTGGTGCAGCTGTATTGGTGGCAAAAACAGTGGGATATTTAGTGTAAAAAAAATAAAGTTAGTGTACACAGAGCCTTAAATAAATCAGGTGACCTCACTGCATAGACTTAGCAAAATCCAAGTACTATAAAGAAAAAAGAGTAAGGGCTATTTTTTTTTCCTGATTGTAAGCCATATCCATTTGTGCTCCCAAATTCCACATTGGCATCTGTAAATAAGCTAGTTATGTGCATACGCTGATACTTAGGTGTGCAATTACTTAGTAGGCATACAGAAATGTCCACTTTGGGGCGCATGCTGAGGGATCCCATGGAAAACAACTGCCCCTAGAAGTTTCTGTATGATGTTCACTGTGTCTCATTTATATAAAACATTAGAAAGAATACAATATTTTGAGGAGGTCTTCTACATGTAAATGTGTATGTTTTTATATATGCAACAACATGTACATACATACAGTTCATAAGCATCTGTTTTCTGAAGGTGATCCAAGGTATCAATCAGCTGAATTACTGCAATAAAACCTGTCTTTTAATGAAACAAAAGTGAGATGTGAAAATAAAAGGTAACCTCATTTTAAATGTTTATAGAAGATAAAGGTTTAACCACAAGTCTTTCATCAAATGGAAGACAGTAGAAAAAAAAGGTTTAGAAAATGCCCTTTGGCTGCTCTTTACTGTGTGGTGAAACCTCACAGTATCTCACCTCATATACTACATGGGCCCTAAAGGCAGCTGGAAATGTTTAGAAATATGTCTATTTTGCTATGAGGCTGCCTCTTTATCTGTTATATCCAACAATGTTTCAGGGAAGGGAGATATTTGGTTAAATGAAAAGCCCAGAGACTAATGTGTGAGATGGTAAATGGTGCTCAAGGGTATACAGCAGCCTAAACGGTGCCCTCTGTTAAAAGAATCAGCCACCTGACTGCTCATTAGTTAGCAGTAAATAATGAGAAATAGCTTGAGGTGGGAGCCCAGAAGTGCAGATGTCCCAAAATATTCACCCAGTTTGTGGTGTAATGAGATCTGTAGTGTCATAAGGTAAAATACACTTAATCCCTCTTATGAGTGAAATAAAGCATTTTACCATCTTTACATAGTCTAGTAATTTTGAATAATCTTTTCAGTGGGGCTATCAAAAACATAAATATATGAGGACAGTGAGATCAATCAACAATTACACACTTTTTCTCTTCCAGTACCATTATGTACTCCTAAGGCATTTAAGAATAGATGCCAACTCCCCAAACTGCCCCCCCCCCCCAGATTCTCACCAGCTCAGAAAGTTTGAAGGGGCACTGCATTTTTGAATCTGAAACATGCCATATTTGAATTTTGCAGCTGGCCTCTATCACTCGAACAGAATTGAACCAAAACCCCAGAGTTATGTTGGAATTACTCTAAACACCTATAGAGTTTAATACGGAATTATATAATTTCTATAGCTTTCCCCACCATCCTAGAGAATTCTATGGCAGAAATATAATTTTCTACTAAATTTGATAGGACGGCAATACTGTTTGTACAATCATCATCCATGGTCATGAGGCATTGTGGATATTTTTTCTAAAGGCTCTAAGTCCCTTAAATACCTAAGTCCCATTGACTTTCAATGACACTTAGGCTCCTAAGTACCTGAGTCAGTTTTGAAAATGGGGCTTAGGCTCCTAAGTTATTTGGGTGCTTTTTAAAATTTTACTCTTTGTCCTCTTCTTAGAGGTGGAAGGTTTTTTCATCTCTTTGGGATAATCTCTGTATAATTCCCGAATGGTCTGAGACCACTGGATTGTGTTAAAGAAGATTTACTAACAATCGAACGGGAAAGTCAGACAACACAAAAGAAATGGACTGTGCTACATATTTAGTGTAAACCTCTGCAAAGGGCCAGGCATAATCCATGTTTTTCTTGAGACTCCATCCTGTCTGTTCTAGCTTGTCACTTTCTCCCTGACCCTTTGGCAGGGCAATGTAGCTCAGACCCAGCCTCTAGTCTGCAGGTAGGTTTCACTCCTTTCTCGTATCAGATGTCTCATGTCATTCTCTCTGCTCAGCTCACATCACTGTTATACTTTTGGATTACTTTGATGCATCTGGCTTAATTTCATACCAGACATCCCCTACAAAGGCATGTATCCAGGTGTCTCTGCTCTAGTTGGTCTCTCATGCCATGGCCATTGCATGTTTTTCGAAGTCATTCACTACTCTAATCACTGCCCTTGGGTAAACAGGCTTAGGTTCCTGTTTTTTTTTTGCATGTAACCTACTTACAAAGTATCTCCCCTCCTCCTTGACCTATCTGCCCTTTGTTCTAGCCTATTGAAAAGCAAAGCATAGACACTTGTCTTAGCTGAAGACGTTTCTCTGAGTCTAGCCCTTCTTCTGCCTTCTTATATTCCTGCTCCATAGCAAAAATGTATTACTGACAAATTAAAGCTGAGCTCTCACCATTTCAAAAACCTAGAGAAGGGTTATTATTTTCTGTTCAACTCTGTTTGTTCCATAAAATTCAAATTCAAAATTTGGATCTAGATACAGATATAGACTCAGGTTCATTCTCATGTTATGGTCCTTTTATCCCCTGTTGGCAATTTCAGCAGAGGTTCCAGAGGCAAAAATGTCAAACATGACTGCCAAAATTTAGTTGAACTGATTTCAGAGATGCTGTGTAGTTCCAAGTGCCCCCGTTGGCTTCAATGGGAGTTGGCAAGAGCTCTGAAATTAATGAGATAACAGGTGCTGGATATGTACCAGGATCTTGTCTTTATTTGGGGTTCCACAAGAGTCACTCCCTGCCTCTCTGTTCTTGTCTACCAATCTCCTCTCTGGGATACTTATAGGGCCTCCATCACTGTAGTATCTGAGCCCCTCAGAACCTTTAATGTATTTAGCCTCACAACACCCTTGTGGGGCAGGGAAGTACAGTCAACCCCGTTTTACATAAGGGAGAACTGAGGCATAGAGAGACTAAGTAATTTTCCCCTGATCACAAAGAAGCCTGTAGCAGAGCAGGGAATTGAACATTGGTCTCCTGAATCCCAGGCTTGTGCCCAGGATGATCCTTCCTCTCTTGGTGCTGATATTTAGATTCCTTCATATGGATTCCTGTGGAACATGTGTAGTTGGAAGGTTTTGTCTAGACTGGGCATGGGGAATGAAGCTTCCTTTGAATCCTTCAGGCTAGCCCTTCAGGCCAGGGTTGAATACACATTGGCAGGACCTTGTGGGGCAGGTTACTGGGCCTACTGCCTCACTATACTTGTTATGAGGATATATAGAGGACTTCATTTTCCAGGGAAGTTAATTTAACAACTTTTACAACTATTAAATTCTCATATTCTCTCTCTTTCATACACACACACACACAGAAATTAATAAAGGCATGTAACTGGAGAGAGAAGCGGGAAATCAACCTCAATAAACTCTCCATAAAATCCACAAATTAAGGACAAGTACATCATGAAAGCATATTAGGCAAGGAACTATAAATTTCTGCAAATTGATTGTCAAATATAATCAAAACATACTATATTATATATTAAGTTGAAATAAATACCACAAACCTACCCCGGACTATAAAGATTTAAGATTAGCCCTTCGTACCATATATACCTGAGGTACAAATAAAGCAAATAAGAAGGTAAAAAATGGTTTGTGTCATAATGTGGTGAATAGAACTACAAATCTCGTGCCTCAAATTTTATCCAGAAACCAGCTGGAAGCATGAAGCATTTTTATGGAATGAACACATCACCAGTTAAGAGTTGAGGGCTCACTCTGCATTAGATGAAGCTTCTGAGAGGCCTTGAAGGATAACCCAAGAAGAGCACATTTCTGTCTGGAGGTGTTAAAGGCATAGATGACTGTGGTGTGAGGTCTGTGTCAGATAGAAAAAGTACTAATGCCTGATCCATTTGAAAATGATAAAAGTTTGTCAGCTGGGAATCTGAGCTTCTCTGGATCTAGTAACACCCTGAGATTGTCTCCATCCTCCAGTAAACTCTTTTTAAAGGGCCTGATAACATATAAAATGTATGCCCATATTTCTGTGGTATGGACTGCCCCAGCAACACTGAGGGATTGGCAGAAAATGGATTTCTGTAGGCTTCCGGGTTGCTGCAGACGCTTTCAGTTTTTCCCTCCAGGAAATTTTCCTTTTGAAGTAAGTGGGAGTTCTGCCTCAGTAAGGACTGTACAATTGGGCACATGGTTTTATGTTCACAGTATATACAGAAAGAAATAGCAAGTAGCAAGATACCCCTATTTCATTTCTTAGAATTCAGAATGATAACACACAAGAACCCTGAAGCAAAGACAGAGAAAACAGGCTGCTCCTTAAGGCAGTGAAGGACAGCTTACCTCATCTTACTTTAAGATGGCTCTTTCCACAGTGATTTGCATGTTTTGCTACAGAACCATCTTTCCTTCAAGCAGGACCTGGAGACCATACACTCCCTGGCTCTTAAAACAATACCTTTCAATTTCAATGCAGCCCTCAACACCCCCCACACAAGGTGCTTAGTGTCTTCTGTGAGCAATGGGAATTGAGGGCGCTCTGCACCTTGTAGGAGCAGGTCTGCAGCTTGGAGAAGTCATCAGTGTCTGGTAAATGTGGATTAACAATTAAAAAGCCATTGATCAGTTAAACTACAGGAAATTTTTAAGCCAAAAAATTCTTTATTTTCATCTCCAAAATTAATATGCAAACATGTATCCCAAAAGGTAACCAGAAACATGGTCTGTAATCAACCAGTGTGAAATTGTTTCTATTTGTAATTTAAAATGGCCTGACTGAAATTGCCAGCACTTAGGCTGAAAGCCAGATTCTCCTTTATTTAATATATACTCAGGACCAGTTTCCTAGGGTGCCTTCCTGTCTGTATTATTAATATGATATAGGCCTATGGTTTCCGGTATCATATATTTGGAATTTCTTTTCTCAGATCCTGTGCAACTGAACATAATCCTTCAGCAGGAAAGCTGTTTAAAAGTTACGGCATCAAGCCTCCTATTTGGAGCCATTTAGCTTAAAATAAGGAATGCATGATGTCGTGACCTGCAGCATTGTTCCTGAGCCAGTGTGTCTACATTATGAAGGACACTTCTGGGGTAGCCAGCGTAAGGGAGGCAGTGACTAAATTCATGCTGACAAAAAGGTACAGATGTACAATAACAAGGCCAAGGCAAACAGTAGAATCACTCTGCTAAAGATGTTGGGGAACTCTCTCAGAACCTAGTCTGCACAAATTCACTGTGGGTCAAATTCTGGTCCTACCAAAGTCAGTGGATGTTTTTGCCCATTGGCTCCATGGGAACTACAATTTGGAACTACAAGCAGAGGTTCACTTTAACCTGGGATTTAAATTTGCACAATGCACTGCAAATGAAAGCACTTGGGAGGGGATTTAGAGTTCACTTCAGTATAAATGAATTTCACTCTAAGTTCACTCCAGGAGGGTTTCAGTATACAAAAAACAGACGCATACTGTGTAAATTCCCAAATAATTAATTGAAAATATCAGACAGACATCATTCACCTAAGGCCTGTGTTGCACAATATTTCCTTCTGTCAGTAACTTTTTGCCAAAGCCCTTCAGGTGAAGATAGACTTGAGAAGCGTCCTGAAGCGTCTTGAAACCTGATACTTCCTTTCTGGCAGGGTTAGAGTCATATTGTCAATATCATGTCAATGTGAAATGGAAACAGCCCTGTTTACAAAATTAACAAATGGACTTCAAGTTAAACATTGGGTAATTTGTGATACGGATTTTTTTTTTTTTTTGCACTGGCCAGTCTCAAGGGATTACTTGCAGGTGAACATTCTGTTGTTCTTTCTGGATTGATTTACTTTAATTTCATGTCATTTTAAATGGCTTTTCTTGAGAAAATATGCTTGCAAGATCATTTTGTTAATTTCCTAGGAGTGCTGTGTGTTAATCTTTTCCCTATGCTGCTTTCACTATTCTTAGATCATGTATAAAGTTTTGTTGCCTAAAATTAATTATTCCAGTTGGAAATATAAAACTGAATTTTGCATATAATATGTGTCATATCTCATTTTGTTCTGAGTGTGCCATAGTGAACTGGTACCCAGTCTGAATCTCATGTTAATAGGCTCATTAAACACGTGACTTATAAAACAAGGCCTGATCCTGCACAGAATTATTCTCATGATTAGCTTTATGCATTATGAGTAGTTCCTTTAACTTTAGAGAGACTACTCACAGCAAGTAAAGTGAAGCACGTGTAAATCTTTACCGCATAGGGGCCTAAACCATTAAAAATAAAACTGCAAATCAGGGAGGAAAAAAAGCTGGGGCTGTAACTAGGAGAAAACTTTACATGGCCCTGCAAGGGGTTGTAGAGGCTTCTTGCAGGTCCCTATTCACCTGCACAAGGACCATTCGTAATCTGGTCCTTAGCCTCTGTTCCTGCAAAAAGCACAATGCAGGTAGATCCCTGCAGTTGCACAGACCCCCACTGCAGTCAGTGAGGCTCCACTTTGGGTACAGCAGTCTGGGGCAGTAGTGTTTATCAGCACTATTAATTTGTTTGAAGCAGACAGACAACATACTGTTTTTAATAAACCAGGTGATACCTGGTGAGCTGAGAGTACATTGCTTGTTTCAACAAGTAGCAAATATGAAGCTGAAGGATAAGAGAGTAGATATCCAGAACTAAAGTAAATTGCTTTTACTTTTCACTAAAGAAACACGTGAATGCTAATGAGACTCCCTGCAACTATCTTAAAATATCCATGTCTTGTCTGGTTAAAAGAAGTAATTTGCTTCCAAGGTTTTTATAAGGAAGAAGCTGGTTTTTTGTGTATTATTGTGGTTATCAAGCATTTGTCACTTGTTTTCTTTTTAAGTGTATATCACAAGTTTTAAAAGGCAGATCTATCAACATCTAATATATCTTCAAAACATCATGTATTGTGTAGAAAACTGATCTGCCAGACACGCTTGTTGTGTACACACATTTTGTTATTAAATGTGTTCACACATGAATTTTGGCAGGATTCCTTCACAGCTATCCTGAACTTTTCCTGACACCTCAGATGGCACGTAATATATCTGAGGTGCAATGCTTGTTAAAGCGTAAAAGCTTTCATTCTGAGCCTAAAATTTCCTTTTATAATTATTGTTCAGTAAACAACATGACCTAATATTCACACCAAAACCCAGAGATACATGCTGCAGGTGCTTCAGTCTGTTTGGCTGCTTTTTGAGAATCCCGCTTTTTAATGTGCTAAAATTCTATTCTATTTTGTAAAAGTTCTTATCCTGCCTTCCTCACTGTAATATCTGAGCAACGTGATTTACATCTGTTTCAGGTGGTTGGTGTCAGTTCTATCTGTCTCATTAATGATAACACTCAGACTGTGCATCAGTTCTTAGAGGATCACAAGTAGTTGCAGTACATATGTTTAAAGCGTGAAGTTGTAGTGTTTGGCATTGAAGTGTGTGTTATGCTAATTCATCCAGGAGAGTTGTTCTTTTGACACAAGTAGATATTGTTTTAGTCCAATAGATAATTTGCATATGTAGCACCTTAAAAAACCTTGCAAGGTGAGTACTCGCCAACCTATTTTGCCAGAAGGGTCAACTGAGATACAAAGAGTCTTAGTGTAGTGCCAAAGGCCTCACAGAAAATGAATTCCAGAAATAGGAATAGTACCCCAAAATCCCTATCTCCCAGTCCCCTGCTGTGATCATCAGATATCTTTAAAGGCTCAGAAACCACCTTTGTTTTCTTATTCATGACGTTTCTATAGAAACCTTAATATCATGCATGAATTTTAATCTAAATTATATTAACTAACAACAATATAACCATCATAAATAGACTAGAACTCAGTGCCATCTTTCGAAAGCAATAGAAATTCCTGGCTACTTCCACTGTTTATTTTTTTTAAACAAGAAAGTCTTTGCTACTTCAGTCACTACAGCATAATCATGTATATTACCATATGCAAGTTACTAGTCTCATCAGCCCTCACTAAGTGCAGTGCTTCAAGCTGAATGCCTTTCTAAAAGAGTTTTCTTTTTGTCTTCCTTAAATCCAGAGTTTGTTAGCACAGCCATATCAGCTTCCAGTCCCCTCCCATAGCCTCTCAGAGCATGTACAAATGGTGAAAGGTGATAAGAGATGCAGCTCCCCTTCAGGCTGTGAAGCAGAGAAACTTAATGATAGATTTACTATGGAGACAAGTATGAACTTTTGGAAACTATATTTAAACTTCAGGCTCCTTTTTAAATTGCGGTTTAGAGAACACTATTTAATAATGAAAAATCCATGGTGCCTTCAGAGAAGAGTCCAAAACAAGCCCCCCTTATATGTGAGTTGTGGAAAAGTTTCCAATCCAGATTGTAAACTGCGGCTGACTTTATTTTTGTCCTTTGTACAACCCTGAGCACATTGTTAGTGTTTAAAAATAAAATAAATAATAATCATCCAAAGTTTGGAACTGGTTTCTCTCTCTTTCTGTCTCTTTCTTTCTCTAGTGAATGGAATCAAAATCCCAAATAACCCTAGACATGGGGAATAGTTTATATTTGGATCTGAACTTTACAACTTGCGCCCATCTCTAGTACTATCCTGTTGCCACAACATAAGCTCATTTATTGATGCATTATTTCCAAACATTAACACTAACTCTTGATACAACATGCTGAGGGTCACTCATTGCCAGTTGTTATCTTGTTTAAAAACAGACAAATGACTTTCCTACTTCTTACCATGCAGTCACGTAACTACTTTATTTACTTCTGTCATATTAAATGGAATTACTTCTAACTCTAAAGATCACACATTACAAATATAAGAAAGCTAGGAAAGACTGAAAGGTTATTATTTCTCTTGAAAGTTCCTGTGTACTGAAACCAATCAGACGAGACTGCCTGCTGCAAATTGTAGTGTGACAGCTTCACTCAACTTCTAGACTTGTCAACTCATTGGGCAGTCTGACAGTTCTCAGGTAATAAAGTAAACAAGGGATTTGGAGCGCCAAAGATGGAATGCTTAAATTCATTCCTAATATTTCTCCTATTCATAACATGTCATTGAGTCCATGAAACTATTAAAGCAGCAAGTCTCAGCTCCTTAAGCATCCCAGAATTGTGAGCTAAGGCTTTGGAGAACACCTATCAGCTCACCTCAGTAAAGTGATATCTAGGCCTGATGCAGTCCAAGTCCATTTCTGGTATAGTAGAAACACAGGGCATCACTTTTCAGATGTCATTTCATCTTGCAAACTCTATGTACCAGACTCATTGAGAAGGGCAGCCCAATTTTAGAGCAGCGGAGAAAAACTGAACTTCTGTGTAACATTCTGGTTTTGAGCCAGCCACCACCAAAAATAATGACAATTAACGACCACAGTTTCAAATAAGTTCACTGACAATGCCACAAAATTTGCAGACACATTTGTTGGTGTGCACAAAATTTCCCATGAAGAATCACTAATTTTAATGGGAGCTGCTGAGCATTCAGGATTTTAGAAAATGATTTTCAGAAGTCATTATTATCTTCGGGTGCCTCAGCAAAGAGGGCCCAACTTGAAACACCTTATTGGGCCTTGGTTTTGAGAAAGTGCTGAGGACACAACCTCTGATAATGAGGCCTTTTTAAGGAATGCCCCCCCCCCCCAGCTGAGCACCCAAAAATCACTAGTCATACTTCAGAACATCTTGGCATAACCTTAATTTGGTTTTTGAAAATCTTCAGCTGAAGGTTAACATTTTTTACCGGAGAATGATTTGCTAGCATGTACGCGGTATGTATAAATACGTTTGTGTATATAGCACACCACTTTTATCACAATTTTAGCCGACATACAGATTTTAAATAACCTTAGAAAATCTTTATGCATGTTTTGAATCTGGTATTCCCTGCACACCCATTGAAATTTAAGAATTTCTGCTCTGATTTAATACACCTAGAAGTGAGTCCCTTTTTATTTGTGTGGCATGTACATAGTAATAAATTACTTGTCCTTATTTAAAATGACTAATGGTCTGTTGGCCTTTTAGGATGTAATTTAAAAGTCATTTGTCTCAGTGAGAATAACTAAAAATATACTTCCTCTTGAGCCAATGCCCATTTTTTTTTTTAAAAAAAAGAAATCCACTCACTGTCCTGTGCTTATTATGCTCGATTTGAAACGGATATTTTCTAGCTACTCTAGCTGCAACAATACTCTGCTGAAACAAAATTATTTATGCATTTTTTTCAAAACAAGCTACTTGCCCAGATTCTCAGTTGGTGTAAATCAGTTCAGCTCTATTGGCTTCAAAGTAGCGATGCCAGTTTACACAAGCTGAGGTCCTGGCTCACTAGGTTTAATGTTAAATATCTTCATTTAAATCAGTATTACCACTTATTAATTCACATTTTAAATTGAACCAGGAACAGATGCATTTCGCTTCCTACTTGTTCCTTGGTGAACCAATTCAAGGCTTTGAACCACGTGAGGAAAGGAAATCTTTATTGAATGCTAACTAACAGCTGGTTTTCTCACTGCTGGAATCAATTAATTTCATTGTATAGCAGTATACTTGATGACTTCAATATATGGAAATTAGGAAAACTAGGCTCACTCTTTAAATCTGGAAATTTCAGATGATATAGAATTCCCATATACATTTAAAAATGCTGTACTATGATGAAGTGTTTAAAATTGTACATCTAAAACTCTATTGTGTGACATTTGTTGCTTAAGTATTTGTTTTGTACCTCCTAATAGTAAAGACTGATTATATATGACTTTATATCACAGCTGGATTTATTTACTCCAAAGTGTAAGGACAGTAAATGTTGCAGGTCAGCAGCATTCAGCATTTGGTACTTGGGGCCTCATCCTACAGCACTCAAACAAGGAGTTCTATTGACTTCAGTGGGACTAACATACAAGTAAGGATTATGCACATCAGTAGTGGCTGTAGTTTGTGCCCTTTAGTGGTACGCTGAAAGTTTACTTACCCTTAATTGTATTTTCTGTCTTAACTGCCTCCCACTGATCCCACCATGGAATAACCGCTCCGGCAAACACATCAGCTGGTAGAAAGGCAAGGAAAGCTTCTACACATGTCTCTACAGCCTGGCTACTAGTATGTCTGAATAACGCCAGACAAAGAGTGATGTGTGCGAGTCTCGCAGGTCCTTGGAGCAGCAAGGGAACGGGCTAGATTGTCATGAAGCTGTGAAACTGCAACTCTACTAACAGCTAGACTTTTATCACCAGCAGTCATCCAGACTCCTGCAATCTCATGAATAATACATTGTGGGTTAATTTTCTTCTTTATCTTTATTTGCTTGGCAGTGGCATAGTTATTAATTTTTTTTAAAAGGCTGAGCTGTGTTCGTAAGATTTATTTAAGGTGAGCTGGGGTGTGTGTACATATGGATAGATATATGCATGTGAATGTATATACATAGAGAGAGAAGGAAGCAGTACTGGTCTCAGGAACATGTGAAGAAGGCATTCACATGTGATGTCCTCTTGACCATGGTGCCCCTTGGTGTGCAATGCACCGGGGCGGAGAGTAGTGGCAATAATGGACCCCTATATATACTTAAGACACATAAATACAATCCAGTTCATGTAGGGTATTTCCCCACAGTCACGTTTGTGAGTGAAGATGTAACAAGTATAGAAATAGCTCCAGTGCCATCGGTTACCGTAAAAACAGAATGGAAAAGAAATTTTTGCTGATTTTCTTATTGCCAAATTTGGTCGGGAAGGAGGGAATCTAATTGTTCTGTTTCTTTTAAATTATGTCAGATTAACTTGTTGGAAAAATCTGTGATGTTTATGTTTGGACCTTCTGCTTAGGCTGAAATGAATCAATAAGCAAGCACTGATAAACAACAGAGCTCCGACTATAATAGGCATTGAGTTGTGCTTTACCATACTGGATTCATGCCAGCACAAGATTTCCATACTTTGGGGAGACATTTATAATCAGCCTGGCATCTGAGACGTCTTAGATTTGTGGTTCTACAGATTTGTTAATTTAAGACTGTTAGTGTTTGGTTTAACTTTTTAAAAATAAAAAAACTTTGAAGAAAAGAAAATTTCTGCCTAAGACTATTTGTTTTGGAATCCCTGAAAAGGATCCTCATGACAATATAATTAAACAATAAGACATGACAGCCAGTCGTTTCTCGGTTGTTATTCCGTGCTTAAGGTGGCATTATAGGCACCAGGCTGAAGGGTGAGTGGCTTTAATCACCCAGTAAGTGCAATAATCCTTTTGAAATGCATTGTCTGGAGAGACTTATTGAAATGGAATTTAAAAACACTATTAAGAGAAACAGACAGACTGGTATGTGTACTGAGCATTAATATCAACATGGCTGTAATGTCACTGACGGCCATTCAAGATTCCATAATTAAAAACACCTCCAAAGGCTGGTTTTAAAAGGAAGCAAAGTATCTTGAGTGGTTTTGCTTATGTTGTTTTCTATTAAATATTTGTTCTTGCACATTCCTTGGGTTAGCAACCTATTATTGATGGATACAACCGCTAATGGCAAACAATAATATCACTGCATGCACTTCCATCGATGACTCTTTCTACAATGTAGATCATTAATCAGTGATCAACAATTCTAGTCCACTCAAATATCCTTTATC
Organism: Lepidochelys kempii; assembly: GCF_965140285.1. Classification (NCBI taxonomy): domain Eukaryota; kingdom Metazoa; phylum Chordata; order Testudines; family Cheloniidae; genus Lepidochelys; species Lepidochelys kempii. The sequence goes on along the minus strand of NC_136382.1, from coordinate 175,288,521 downwards.
TTGTCTTTTGCTGCCTAATGGGATAGCTTTTCTAAAGAATGATGCCTTTATATAACTTACGGAAATCAGTAAACTCACCACTCATTGTGGTTTTTATTTCTGTCTCAGCCAACAGAGCAGAGAACTGAACCATGGTCCTTGAGCAACAAGATATAGATCCCAGGCTGCTAAACCACTTCACTGGCCTAGTAAAATATTTTAGTTGGTATTAAAAGAAAGGCATGAAATGTGGTTGTTTTTATATGAAATGGTTTATGCAGGGTTATAATTCTCAAAAACATAATTGGGTGAGTTTTCTTTTAATGTTCTAAGCAGTTTTGTCCTAATATGCCACTTAAGTAGATAAAATTGTTGCCAACATAAATTTTGGTAACATATTTTTCCTATTTATAGGATTGAAAATATTAAATTTTTGGCTCCTTTATGTGTATTCATACATTAACATCATGTTCAAAATGTAAATATCTGAGACAGAAAAATACTTGCTAGGAGTCAAAATTATATTTACCTTATACTTCAGTACACTAGTCATCTTTTCAGAATCCCCCCCATCTCTGAATTTATTTGGGGTTCCCAAATTGTATCATGTTGATGAAAAGCTTCATCTCTTGCTTGAACACCCATTTGACTGAAGAAATGTCATGTCCCACTTTCCGTTTAGATAATTAGGATTTGACTGTCTCTATTTTTGGTAATTATGGCCCAGATTGTGAGCCCCTTACTCACACTGGAACACAGTACTCTCATGAGCATTCCCAGTGAATTCTATTGAAGCCATTGACAACAATGGGTCATGTGAGCAACTTGCACACTAAATTGAGCAAGGATTTCACAATTACAATCTACATAATGTAATACAAAGGCCAAACTATCTTTCCCTACCATGATTTACATGTAACCACATATTTTTCTATTAAAAAGGGTGGATTAGAAATTAAATGTAAAAGTATGATTTATAAAAATTAGACATTAGTGAAAAATGTTAACAAAGGTAATACAAAATAACCTTCCCCCCCCCCCCAAAAGAATAATGTGACAGTGGTATTGCTTTTGGTCTTTCAAAGGAAAAAAATCCCCCTCCTAAACTGATAATTTGCTCTTCTCTGAATAATAATTGATAAATTGGTCTTTTGTGTTTTATGCAGTTCAGAAAAGCCTACTCTGAGGAGAGAATTAAATGAAATCCCCTAAAGTTTCACAAGGGACAGGATAGTTCAGTCTTGAAAAAAAGCCATTATTATTGTAGTAATAGGATATGCCTAAAATTTGTTCTTGAGTCTTATTTTCTTTACTGCAGGTAGAGAGAGTTTTTCTGTAGTGCTCCATACAGTTGTTCTGGAATGGAATGGTAAGCTGTGTAAGTCTTAATAATAAAGAAAAAGAGTTTTTCCTGTAAAGGCAGGACCATGCCAAAATAAATAGGCTCTGTAGCAAATGGTAAAGATGGACAGCGCTTTAAATGGTGCCACATATATTTATAAAATAACCTTTTTGAGGTATATATAGTCAATATAAGTGTTTCACTGAAACAGCTCATATACTGTAGGCCGCCTATAAATGCCTATTGTAGAATCTAGAGATTAAAAATTAACATGCTGTAACAGCAAAGGCTAATTTCTTAATGAAAATAATGTTACTGAAAATAATGAAAGTCATTTATGCCTGAAACATGCAGATGAAAATTGCATGGTCCAGAGATTAAAAGGTTTAAGTAGGAAATAATACTTTTCTTGTCATTGGTCTTTAGTGGCAGAATGAGTGCAACAGCTGGAAGGCATATGCATAGTGTTTACTGGAGCAATTCTTACACTTTCAGACAGAAGGAAATCCTGTGCAGGATTGGAAAGTAGAGAGAGTTGTCACCAGGGAATAGGCTGTCTGTGTGTCTCTGTGAAATAGAAGCTGTGCGGGCCACAGACCCTGCAGTGGGCACTTCCTGCTCCACTTTCTGTAGCAGTTCAAGATTTCTTTTTTTCTTTTCTTTCTTTATTTATTTGGGGTTGGGGTTTTTTTTTGTTGGAAGATGTCAAATCTAGCCATATTATCTGCAGAAATGCTGACGAGGCTCAGGATTTACTTTGTATCAGACTTCAAAAATCATACTAATTCTGTTTTTTTGGCAAAAGGAGAATCTGGAACTTTTTCCTTCTCTCAGGTTGCATAGATTGATCTTTCCAGGCTAATAAGACATCTGATATTACTTGTTCTCTCTCTCTCTCTCTTTTTTTTTTTTTTTTTTTGCAACTGTAGCTTTCTAACTACTGCAAAATGTGTTTAGAATAGCAGCAAATCTGTGCACATAGAAGTTGGTAACATGGGAAGCATTTGATTGTTTGCTGGTGATATAGTGGTGCTCGGTACTTACATCTACTAATTAATAAGAAAACACATTCATTATCCAAATATGTTTTAAAAACTGAAATTAATGAAGTGTTTATGTGACAGATACGTGGGAGGGATTTCAAATATAATCACCATCAATCTAGCTACAGCCAAAATAAATTCTATGAAAAGTAAAACAAACTGTTGCATAGACAAAGTAGGCCTTAGGGGACTCACACAATGATCTGTTTTCTTATTTAGCTGTGTATAATATTTCTGTTCATTTCTAGTCCAGATAGAATCTTAGTATGTATAGCATTGCTGCTGAAGCTGAGAAGAATCAACACTCAAAGAGAAAAAGAAGAGGTTGCATATTTACATTTTAATTTCAAATAAACTAACCATGCCCAAATGCATTGATAAGTATGGTGCAGCAGTAAAGGTTAGCATTAAATTTAATATCCTTACTGCCAAAATGATGACTTTCTTAGAGGAAGAACGTGAATATGTTGGGGTATGTATTCTCAAAACTCCAAATGCAGTTGTCACTTCTAATAAAGCTTTGATTAGATCCAAATTTTGGGGGAAATTACTGTATTCTTTCATTTATTGTGAAGAAATGTCAAATATAATCATATGCCAAGTAGACAGCCAACATGAGGACTTAGGCCCTGATTCAAAAAAGCACATGAACATGTGTGTAAGTCCCAATGAACTCTATAGATTTAAGCACATGCTTAAAGTTAAGCACATACTTAAGTGATCTCCAAAGGCTCTGAAGTCAGTGATTTCCAACAACAAAAGCCCGTTATATACATCATAGAGTAGGAAGAATTTAGATTTTGGTTAGTGCACCTCCATTGAAAGTATAATGATACCCTTTGGCCACCTTCTTGGAATCCTTCTGCAAATACTTTGACTCCGATATCTACTGTGGGACTGATCCTGCAGGAAAACACCCACTGACTTCAGTCGAATTTTTGCCTAAGTAAGGACTTCAGGATAGTGCTGTGTGTGTAATCATAATCTTTTAATCACCAATTTGAATATATAGAGCTGCCAACTGTTCTGCTTTTACATTGTTGCCCTAGCTTCGCTTATTGGCATCCAGTTATTGCAGTGGGATCATGTGGCTGTCATTCAAATAGATGAAAATCTCTGGCACTGAAAATATATCCAGGGGTATCTGTTTTTTAAAGGAAATTCACCCTTTCCTTTTATTTCATAGTTTCTTGATCAGATAAAGCCCATCTTGTGCTAACTTTTAAGTAAAATATGCTAGATTCTGACCCAACAATAACAAAAATCAAATCAATGCACTGCCAAGCATCATAAGCTTTTATAATGTATTCAGACAGTGTGATGATATTAGTAGAGAGGCAGATATCTAGTTCTGGTGTACAAAGCAAACCACAGAGTGGAAAATGAGAAGTACTGGGTTTACCAACTTCTGAATAAAATGGAAGAAAGAAGCCCTATCAAAATTATCCATATGTAATGTAAGGATTGTTATCCTAATGGTACACGTTGGAAATTGAGCTTCAGAGAAGTTAAGTGACTTGTCCCAGGTGACTCAGTACGCCTGTGGCACAGTTGGGAATAGAACCCAGTTTTCCATCTTCTGTTCCTCTGCTGTTATTACTAGAATTTGCCTCCATAATCTATAATGTGTAGTGTATCTTTATATATAAATGTGTGTGTATATATAAAGAAAATAATCTATGGCCAGCTAGTGAAAACATTGTACAGTTTTTCTACTATGACTGTATCAAATGGCAATATTTCATGGCTCATATGTCATAATCATGAAATGTACATTTATAAAGTGAGAAAACTAGGCCCAATTCTACAATATTTTAACCAAAGGATTGTACTATGCAATGGAATAAAAGCCAGCAGTAATGACTGGCTATTGTCTTCTGATGCCATATTTACACCAATTATATCTGCCACTACTATTACCTTAAAATCAAGCTTTATGTTTAAAAAAGTCTAATCAACTTTTTTCTCTTCTATTTCATTTGTTTTTGTAACAGTGTTAATTATTCGAGTCAAGTAGTTATTAATATTCATTATTTGATGTGTTACATTAGCACTAAGTGGCCCTATTCAGGATCAGGATATGTTGTATGTATTTCTTTTTTAAATGTTATGATACCCTTCAGCTATATTGTAACCCAGCTGTGGCCCCTTAGGACATTGTGTTTGTGATTACGCTGCACCTCACAGCTATTTGGAACTTCACAGTTGTAGTGGGGATATAACTCACTTTCTGCTGCTCCAAAACCACTAATTCCCACTAGCTGAGCTAAAAGAAACTGTCCAGTTGCTGTTAGCAGTTTAAAATCTATTTTACACTATTGAATAATTTCTGATTCCATTCAGCCTAGGACAATACCACTTAAACACACTAGCGATTTCTTTATGGTTTAACAAAATGGAGCACAGGAAAATAGTGAAGGAGGCTATACATACAGCTCAAGGAGGGACTTTTTAAAATATTCAGTAACATAGGCCTAACTCTGTTACCACTAAAGTCAATGGAAGTCTTACCACTGACTTCAAGAGGAGCAGATTTACCGTTGACTTAGACTGCAGTGAAGACAAAGACAAACTTCGAGTTGGGCAATCACGAGTTAGTCATCTGCCTTTAGCCTAACTCGATAGAACAAAGTCACACAAGTTGAGTTCTGTGCACCTGTTGTTATGCCCCACATCTACACTGGCACCCTATCTAATCAGGAGATACATCAAGATTGCTGGGTACTTATCTCATGTTTCATAGCATAACAACTCTCTGCGCTTTTGCAGGGCATTGTGGGACAACTTATTTGTCCCATCTGGGAGTTATAGGCAGAAATGCTCTAGGCCTGGGAAATTAATTTCCTGGCAGACCCAAGCTGGTTTGCTGTTACCTTCTTGTGCTGTAAGGTATGGATATTGCTCATCTTAACACCAGGCACTGACAGCTGCTGGTGTTTCTGGAGGCAACATTTCTTAGGCATGCCTCTGCCAAAACTGCCACCAAGAGACAGTGGTGGTGTTTCAGAAGCAGCTTTTTGCCTAAATAAGGCCACAGCTGTGGCTTGCTGTTACAAGCAGAAGGAGAAAAGATCAGCAGCATGCAGATGTGGAGCATGGACCCACTTGCTGCAGTCTTTTATGGCAGATACCCTTTGTGCAGACCACTGTATCTGGACCAGGACCACAAGCGCAGAGAGATGGAACTAACTGTGATGGAAATATGTGATGACCAGCAGTGGGCCCAGAACTTTTGTATGAAGAGAGCAATATTCCTGGAGCTCTCTGTGGCCCTTTGAGCACCAGAACAGTCAGATGAAAGAGAGGCAATAATAGTCCAGGAGCAATTCTATTCTTATTATTACTCTATTGAAGCCCAGGGTGGTGACATTGGGAAATATCCCTTAAATCAGTGGTTCTCAAACTTTTTTTTTCATGGACCACTTGAAAATTGCTGAGGGTCTCGGCGGACCGCTTAATGATCTTTCCAAATGTTGTTTGTACCATTATCAAACTACTGTAAAGCACTTTGGATAAAAGTGCTATATAAAAAAACTTAATAATTAATTTTTTTTGTTCTACAAATCATAGAATCATAGATTATTTTTCTACAAATAAAAGCACATGACTCATATTTTAATATTGGTAGTCTTACCTTTCTAATGCGATGGATGTGCCCTCTCTCCCCCGCTGTGGCAGCCCCTGAGCTGAGGCTGGGAAGGAGGGGAGTCTCTCCCTGGCAGCTGCAGCCCTGGAGCTGGGGAAAGTCGCCTCTTTCTCTGGCCGCCACAGCCCTGCACATCCCAAATTCCCACCACCCCTTCTTCTCACCCCACTGCCCCCTCCCAACTATCCCCTATTTCTCCCAAGGCCACCACCTCACCTTACATGTGCATCTTCTCCAGGGTCCAGGCACCTAATTAGTGGAACAGTGCCTGCGCGGCTCCACTAATTAAGTGGGTGGCCCCTTCAGTCTTTCACGTGCGACCTCCCAGGTGCGCATCCTAGAGGGAACTATCGCGGACCACCTGAATGGAGCTTGCGGACCACCAGTGGTCCATGGACCACCGTTTGAGGACCTCTGCCTTAAATAAATTGCAGGGTTTGAACGGCTGGGGTTCCCAAACTCTGCAGGTGCTACTGATAGCATGCATACATTCATCCTATGCCTGCCATCTGAAGCAAGTGAGTAGGTTAACAGGAAAGGACACTGTTCTGTCATCATGCAGGCCCTTGTGGACCAGTGTGGCAGATTCATGAACACCTCCATTGGATGCACTGCCAGAGTGCATGATACCATGGTGTTCAGAGACCTGGCCTATTTAAGTGCACGTGAGCTGGTACTTTATTTCCTCCTAGCAATAGTCATCAATGGAGTGCCCATGCCAGTGGGATTTTAGCTAAACCTCCCTACTCTCTATTGCCCTAGGTGAAAGCTTATCCTGATTTTCACCAACTTAGCAGGAGGCAGTACAGCTACACTCTGAGCAGGTGAAATGTACTTTTGGACAAATGAAGACAAGATGGCATTCCTTATGGACTTGTTTGGACTGTAGTGTGTTTAAAGCCATTACAGATAATAGAAGTACATTGTATACTTCACAAAATATATGAAGATAAGTGAGGATATTTTGGGGAAGAATGGATTAAAGGCACCGAATCTTGGGAGTCTGCTTGTAGACAACCTCCTAGTACATCTCTTGATGGTGGGGCAAGGTCCATTACAGCAAAAATCATTAGGGATGCCTTGTACAGTCATGGTCTCAAGCTGCATGGGAAGTCCATAAGGGATGATTAATTACGATGCTGCATTTTGGGCCAGGGAAATGAAATGAAATGTAAGTTCATCATGTCTGAGTTTTTCCATTAAATAAATAGGGTGGGCATCCTTTGTTGCAATTATCAATTACAGCTCCAGACTTCAGTTTGTTACCAAATAAAGCTTTATTGATGGTAAACCTATTTTGGTAGTCCAGTTGAAAGGGTGTGCAAAACAGCAAGAAGGTGCATACAGGGATATAGCCGTGATAAACATTCCAAACATCAAGAGCAAAATACACTGGAAATGTTGATGTGCAATGTTACCCTCATGATGTATGTTCCATTAACTGGATCTGTTCTCTGTCCCCTGCATAGCAATAGGAATGGAATGTAGCTAGTGTGTGGTTCCCTGGTTCATTGATTGCCTTTGGCCCCAGCCAGAGCTGTCCTTCAGTAGGAGGACCATGGTAGTATGGACACAAAATGATGGCACCAGGAATTGGTGGCAGGGTGATTTGGGTAAGAGAGTTTTGAGCCAACAGGATCATGATCCTGAGATGTCCCTCTGAAATGCCATGTCTTGCTCCCTCATCTGATGATCATAGTGAAGATATCCTGCCAGCGTCTCCCTTTCATCTTCCATCTCCTCCAAATCCCAGTTTTCCTTCCTTCATTTTGCAGCCATCTCGAGGTCCTTCTGCCAATTCCCAGGTGCCATTCTGTAGAGCCTGTAGCAGTCCTTATGCATCACCAGCAGCAGATCATCCCTGGTCCTCCATGACTCGCCCTTTAGATTCTGTAGCCTTTGGCTCATAGAGAGCAGTCTCTTTCACATCCACCTTCTGCCCCTCCCGGTGAGTCTGAGGCTGGTTTGGAGTTTCCTGACAAAGACAAAAGAAGTTTGTGAATGTCCTTGAGCCCTAGAATGGCTTCATACCCTTTCTATGCAGCCAGAAAAATAAATGGTCACTTTGATCTGAAAGCCATTCTTTTCACTGCCTTGCTGTGATAGCTGGATTCAGCCGGGTTCCAGGCCTGGTTCAAGCACATTCTCAGGGAAAGAACAGTGAGTTACTAGAACCTTCTCATTCCCCAGGAAATTTAACTTTACTAAGGAACATTTTTGAGAGGTCAGGGGAGGCAGCCAGTCTCAGTGAAGCAGAGCAGAATTGATATCTTCAAACTTATTCCAGGCCATTATGTCCTTAGATAATGATGTCCTGTTGGAGGTCCCAGACTGGAGAGAGCAGTTATTCCAGGCTACAGAGGGGAGATCTTCTGGTTATGCAAGGCAACTCTTTCTGTGTGTTGTCCCAGATTTAAAAAAAAAGACTAGAAAGGGATTGTGAGTTACAGCAGAGGCAGAAGGAGACTTGCCTAACCCAGAAATTGCATAGATCTCATGGGATTTCTATTGTGTGAACCATGCTACTTATTACTTGTCAAGAATGGAGCAAAATAAGCTCTACAATCAACTGGCAGCTACACTAGAGAGATGCTGATGCCAAATGGTGCCTTAACACACTGTCCAGCCCTGAGTTGGGTGTTTGTATGGTGCCTTTAAGGATTGTGTTCCCACAAGCTATATTTTGCCAGGGCTGCTGCTGTGATGCTTTTAACATTTAAGCCTTTTGCATTCATGCAATGCTTTTCTATTACATCTGTTGCCAGTCACTGTAAGATGCTCTTTTGCATTTCTTTTTCCCTGCTTGATCTCCCATATTGGATAGTGTGGTTGGCCGGGAGGAAGGGGGAGAGCTGGGAATGTAATGGCGCTGCATCTGCCCATAACTGAAGTGAGAGCCATGTTGAAAATCTAATCACTTATCTCATTATGTCCCTTATAATAATAATAATGTCTATGCATCTTACCTGGCTGTGTCCCCTTCCAGTTCTTCCATGAGGGGGCTCTTCCATCCTGCTGTGCTCACCAGACCCAGAGCACCAAGTTGATCCTGTGATTCCGGATTGAAGTTCTCTCTGAGCTACCTGTTCACAGCCAGAAATGGGCTACATGTCCTTGCAGACCTCTACATTGTGAACCCATGCCTGTTGAAGCTCCACAGATAGGTCCAGGCTGTTGGTCAGCATGTGATCCAGATTCTCATTAAACATTCTCCCCAAACTGGTGTCCAGTCTGGCTGATCTCATGATTGCCCAGCAATTTCTAAGCATCCTACTGCAGACGTTCCTCTTCTGAGTCCTGAAGTGATGGCTGTTGTTCACTTCAGCTGAAACTCGACAAAGGCCTTGACATTGGCCTCTGGCCAAGTGGCTGCACCCTGTTGTGTGTGCTTCTTGCTGGGTTTTCTTCTCACTGCTGAATTAAAGACTGGAATGACTGAAGCTGAAGGAACTGCAGCGTGGGACTGAGGATATTGCAAAGAACCATACGAAGGTAGGTCTCATCCAGTCAGGGGACAGAGCGCAAGTAGATGGCAAGATCAGACACAGGATTGCATGTCCTAGGGGCTTCTGGGAAGGGTTTGGCAAACTATGATCTATAGATTGTTGTGAGTGGTTGTGGCCATGCATTTCCACTGCAGACACCTCATGTTAGCGTCAATAAAGCAAGACAAGCTAACTCCTGATCTGCCCTATACGTCAGAGCATGGAGGCCCACGACTCAGGGGTGCTGGTGACACCACAGAGCACTGTGTTAACAAGAAAATGTGTGATTCACAACAAGCTAAACCTTTTGTGAAGATAAGGCCTCTAATGGGAGCTGGTTTACCATAAACTTCCATGGGCACAGAGCTAGGTCAGTGATGAGTCCTTTTAAAAATCTCGTCCTCTGTGTTTTGATGAAAATGCTTTATCTCAGGATTACCATCACATTGTTAAAATCTTTTCTGCATGTCTAGCCTCATAGCTTTTCCACATGGTAGCAATAATATTAATACTAAGCATTTAGCATTTTTCAAAACACTGTACAAACATTAATTAATATCCTCCTCTCCTACCCTCTCTCCACAGCATAGGTGTCTGTGAGCTATGGACATGCATTTACCTCAACAGCTTTGATGATATTAAAACTAACACATTAAAGTTGTTTTTGTGTTAATATATAATTTTATTAAAGAGAGAAGACCCTGGGGGCAACTGTCATAGTGGAACATTTCACCTGAAGGAAATCTAAGCTCTTCACTGTCCAGTAATTAATGTCTTTCTCTGGCATTTTAAGATCAGCAAAAGAAAAACTCATTCAGCAAATTAAAGGGGCTGGGGAACCCTACCACTGGTTTTAACTGGTAAGGGGGTACCAAATACTTTGTCAGTATTTGATTCTGTTGAGGTGATAGTGTGTGCTAAGATCCTGGTGAGTTAATTTGCTATTCTTTCGTTAGTTTGTTTCTTTTAACCTACCTTAGGCATTTTTAGGGTATGTCTACACTACGGAATAAGGTCGAATTTATAGAAGTCGGTTTTTTAGAAATCGGTTTTATATATTCGAGTGTGTGTGTCCCCACAGAAAATGCTCTAAGTGCATTAAGTGCATTAACTCGGCGGAGCGCTTTCACAGTACCGAGGCTAGAGTCGCCTTCCGGAGCGTTGCACTGTAGGTAGCTATCCCACAGTTCCCGCAGTCTCCGCTGCCCATTGGAATTCTGGGTTGAGATCCCAATGCCTGATGGGGCTAAAACATTGTCGCGGGTGGTTCTGGGTACATATCGTCAGGCCCCCGTTCCCTCCCTCCCTCCGTGAAAGCAAGGGCAGACAATCATTTCGCGCCTTTTTTCCTGAGTTACCTGTGCAGACGCCATACCACGGCAAGCATGGAGCCCGCTCAGGTAACCGTCACCCTATGTCTCCTGGGTGCTGGCAGACGCGGTACGGCTTTGCTGCACAGTAGCAGCAACCCATTGCCTTCTGGCAGCAGACGGTGCAATACGACTGGTAGTCGTCCTCGTCGTGTCCGAGGTGCTCCTGGCCACGTCGGCTGGGAGTGCCTGGGCAGACACGGGCGCAGGGACTAAATTTGGAGTGACTTGACCAGGTCATTCTCTTTAGTCCTGCAGTCAGTCCTATTGAACCATCTTATGGTGAGCGGGCAGGCGATACGGACTGCTAGCAGTCGTACTATACCATCTTCTGCCAGGCAGGCAAGAGATGAGGATTGCTAGTAGTCGTATTGTACCATCTTCTGCCAGGCAGGCAAGAGATGAGGATGGCTAGCAGTCGTACTGTACCATCTTCTGCCAAGCAGCCATGAGATGTGGATGGCATGCAGTCCTTCTGCACCGTCTGCTGCCAGCCAAAGATGTAAAAGATAGATGGAGTGGGTCAAAACAAGAAATAGACCAGATTTGTTTTGTACTCATTTGCCTCCTCCCCTGTCTAGGGGACTCATTCCTCTAGGTCACACTGCAGTCACTCACAGAGAAGGTGCAGCGAGGCAAATCTAGCCATGTATCAATCAGAGGCCAGGCTAACCTCCTTGTTCCAATAAGAACGATAACTTAGGTGCACCATTTCTTATTGGAACCCTCCGTGAAGTCCTGCCTGAAATACTCCTTGATGTACAGACACCCCCTTTGTTGATTTTAGCTCCCTGAAGCCAACCCTGTAAGCCGTGTCATCAGTCGCCCCTCCCTCCGTCAGCAACGGCAGACAATCGTTCCGCGCCTTTTTTCTGTGCGGACGCCATACCAAGGCAAGCATGGAGGCCGCTCAGCTCACTTTGGCAATTAGGAGCACATTAAACACCACACGCATTATCCAGCAGTATATGCAGCACCAGAACCTGGCAAAGCGATACCGGGCAAGGAGGCGACGTCAGCGCGGTCACGTGAGTGATCAGGACATGGACACAGATTTCTCTGAAAGCATGGGCCCTGCCAATGCATGCATCATGGTGCTAATGGGGCAGGTTCATGCTGTGGAACGCCGATTCTGGGCTCGGGAAACAAGCACAGACTGGTGGGACCGCATAGTGTTGCAGGTCTGGGACGATTCCCAGTGGCTGCGAAACTTTCGCATGCGTAAGGGCACTTTCATGGAACTTTGTGACCTGCTTTCCCCTGCCCTGAGGCGCATGAATACCAAGATGAGAGCAGCCCTCACAGTTGAGAAGCGAGTGGCGATAGCCCTGTGGAAGCTTGCAACGCCAGACAGCTACCGGTCAGTTGGGAATCAATTTGGAGTGGGCAAATCTACTGTGGGGGCTGCTGTGATGCAAGTAGCCCACGCAATCAAAGATCTGCTGATATCAAGGGTAGTGACCCTGGGAAATGTGCAGGTCATAGTGGATGGCTTTGCTGCAATGGGATTCCCTAACTGTGGTGGGGCTATAGACGGAACCCATATCCCTATCTTGGCACCGGAGCACCAAGCCGCCGAGTACATAAACCGCAAGGGGTACTTTTCGATACTGCTGCAAGCTCTGGTGGATCACAAGGGACGTTTCACCAACATCAACGTGGGATGGCCGGGAAAGGTGCATGATGCTCGCATCTTCAGGAACTCTGGTCTGTTTCAAAAGCTGCAGGAAGGGACTTTATTCCCAGACCAGAAAATAACTGTTGGGGATGTTGAAATGCCTATATGTATCCTTGGGGACCCAGCCTACCCCTTAATGCCATGGCTCATGAAGCCGTACACAGGCAGCCTGGACAGTAGTCAGGAGCTGTTCAAGTACAGGCTGAGCAAGTGCAGAATGGTGGTAGAATGTGCATTTGGACGTTTAAAGGCGCGCTGGCGCAGTTTACTGACTCGCTTAGACCTCAGCGAAACCAATATTCCCACTGTTATTACTGCTTGCTGTGCGCTCCACAATATCTGTGAGAGTAAGGGGGAGACGTTTATGGCGGGGTGGGAGGTTGAGGCAAATCGCCTGGCTGCTGGTTACGCGCAGCCAGACACCAGGGCGGTTAGAAGAGCACAGGAGGGCGCGGTACGCATCAGAGAAGCTTTGAAAACCAGTTTCATGACTGGCCAGGCTACGGTGTGAAAGTTCTGTTTGTTTCTCCTTGATGAAATCCCCCACCCCTTGGTTCACTCTACTTCCCTGTAAGCTAACCACCCGCCCCTCCTCCCTTCAATCACCGCTTGCAGAGGCAATAAAGTCATTGTTGCTTCACATTCATGCATTCTTTATTCATTCATCACACAAATAGGGGGATGACTACCAAGGTAGCCCAGGAGGCGTGGTGGAGGAGGGAAGGAAAATGCCACACAGCACTTTAAGCACAGCACTTTAAAAGTTCACAACTTTAAAATTTATTGAATGACAGCCTTTTTTTTTTTGGGCAATCCTCTGTGGTGGAGTGGCTGGTTGGCCGGAGGCCCCCCAACCGCGTTCTTGGGCATCTGGGTGTGGAGGCTATGGAACTTGGGGAGGAGGGCGGTTGGTTACAGAGGGGCAGCAGTGGCAGTCTGTGCTCCAGATGCCTTTGCTGCAGCTCAACCATACACTGGAGCATACTGGTTTGGTCCTGCAGCAGCCTCAGCATTGAATCCTGCCTCCTCTCATCACGCTGCCGCCACATTTGAGCTTCAGCCCTGTCTTCAGCCCGCCACTTACTCTCTTCAGCCCGCCACCTCTCCTCCCGGTCATTTTGTGCTTTCCTGCACTCTGACATTATTTGCCTCCATGCATTCGTCTGTGCTCTGTCAGTGTGGGAGGACAGCATGAGCTCGGAGAACATTTCATCGCGAGTGCGTTTTTTTTTCTTTCTAAGCTTCACTAGCCTCTGGGAAGGAGAAGATCCTGTGATCATTGAAACACATGCAGCTGGTGGAGAAAAAAAAAAGGGACAGTGGTATTTAAAAAGACACATTTTATAAAACAGTGGCTACACTCTTTCAGGGTAAACCTTGCTGTTAACATTACATACATAGCACATGTGCTTTTGTTACAAGGTCGCATTTTGCCTCCTCCCACCGCGTGACTACCCCCTCAACCTTCCCCCCTCCCTGTGGCTAACAGCGGGGAACATTTCTGTTTAGCCACAGGCAAACAGCCCAGCAGGAATGGGCTCCTCTGAGTGTCCCCTGAAGAAAAGCACTCTATTTCAACCAGGTGACCATGAATTATATCTCACTCTCCTGAGGATAACACTGAGAGATAAAGAACGGATGTTGTTTGAATGCCAGCAAACATACACTGCAATGCTTTGTTCTACAATGATTTCCGAGTACGTGTTACTGGCCTGGAGTGATAAAGTGTCCTACCATGAAGGACGCAATAAGGCTGCCCTCCCCAGAAACCTTTTGCAAAGGCTTTAGGACTACATCTAGGAGAACCGCAAATGCCAGGGCAAAGTAATCCTTTCACATGCTTGCTTTTAAACCATGTATAGTATTTTAAAAGGTACACTCACCAGAGGTCCCTTCTCCGCCTGCTGGGTCCAGGAGGCAGCCTTGGGTGGGTTCGGGGGGTACTGGCTCCAGGTCTAGGGTGAGAAACAGTTCCTGGCTGTCGGGAAAACCGGTTTCTCCGCTTGCTTGCTGTGAGCTATCTACAACCTCCTCCTCATCATCATCTTCTTCGTCCCCAAAACCTGCTTCCGTATTGCCTCCATCTCCATTGAAGGAGTCAAACAACACGGCTGGGGTAGTGGTGGCTGAACCCCCTAAAATGGCATGCAGCTCATCATAGAAGCGGCATGTTTGGGGCTCTGACCCAGAGCGGCTGTTCGCCTCTCTGGTTTTCTGGTAGGCTTGCCTCAGCTCCTTCAGTTTCACGTGGCACTGCTTCGGGTCCCTGTTATGGCCTCTGTCCTTCATGCCCTAGGAGATTTTCACAAAGGTTTTGGCATTTCGAAAACTGGGACGGAGTTCTGATAGCACGGATTCCTCTCCCCAAACAGCGATCAGATCCCGTACCTCCCGTTCGGTCCATGCTGGAGCTCTTTTGCGATTCTGAGACTCCATCATGGTCACCTGTGCTGATGAGCTCTGCATGGTCACCTGCAGCTTGCCACGCTGGCCAAACAGGAAATGAGATTCAAAAGTTCGCGGTTCTTTTCCTGTCTACCTGGCCAGTGCATCTGAGTTGAGAGTGCTGTCCAGAGCGGTCATAATGGAGCACTCTGGGATAGCTCCCGGAGGCCAATACCATCCAATTGTGTCCACAGTACCCCAAATTCGAGCCGGCAACGTCGATTTAAGCGCTAATCCACTTGTCAGGGGTGGAGTAAGGAAATCGATTTTAAGAGCCCTTTAAGTCGAAATAAAGGGCTTCATTGTGTGGACGGGTGCAGGTTTACATCGATTTAACGCTGCTAAATTCGACCTAAAGTCCTAGTGTAGACCAGGGCTAATACTCCCATCTAAGAAAAAGGCACAAAAAGCAGTGTGTTAGTAAAACTGGTTCAAAATGGAAAAGAAGTCGTATCAACATGGTGAATACTGTAATGATCATTATCAATTTACAACCGTAGAAACTAGACAGCTTCTGCCTTGCAGTCAGCACTCGGAAGCTCTGTCTTTTTTTTCTTTCAAAAACCGTTTTAAAGTACACCAAAGAAATAAATGGCAAGATATCGCTTATCAGCTGAATTACATTTTTAAGATATTTAGTAAGATCTTTATAAATGCTTTTTCTGTGTGTGTGCATTCGCTCCTTTTTTCAGTGTAAACATTAACAATCTTCATTCATTTAGGAGGAAAAAATGCAGCTCATTTGTATATAGCCACGATTTTGATGTATGGCTCCAGATGTTGGTAGGGAAGCTATATTATACGTTTGGAGGTTTTCCTATAGAGAGTCTCTTAAACCTCAGATATCAGCACTGAGTAGGCTAAAAGACATAGTATGGGGTGCATGAGAGATGTGTTTGACACAATAGGGTCAGAAAAGTTAAAGACACGTTCTTTGTTGGCAATTTTGGCAGAAATACTAAAACACAATGTGGGAACTGCAAACCTTATGACATTTAGTAAAATGTGAAAGGCTTCACTTTTATAATATATGACTTGATGTCATGTATATGAGTTGGTAGCTTTTGCACAATATATAATGAATCTCACTTTTTTTTTTTTGCTGAAATTTGAAAAGATTTTCCCAGTATAAATAATAGATTTTTGGAAGTGCAACATAAATTTTAAACCCCCTATTGTAGGAGTGTAGGAAAAAATGCACTTCACAACTTTCACCTCAGTGTCATGATTCTTTACATAAACGTAAATCATTTTGAGCAATAAAAGTGCCGACACCAAATTTGTGTAGAACATAGGGAATTCTCGAACCAAAGTGAATGATATGGAAATGAGATTGACAATAAGGAATAATTTTTTTAATGGTGAGAGTATTTAGCCATTGGAACAATTTACCAAGGGTTGTGGTGGATCCTCCATCACTGACAATTTTAAAATCAAGATTGGATATTTTTTTCAAAGATCTGCTCTAAAAATTATTTTGGAGAAGTTGTATGGCCTATGTTATACAGGAGATCACACTAGATGATCACCAGATGATCCCTTGTGGCCTTGAAATCTATGATATCCCTTGAAATGAGGGATATTTGAGAGGTATGCAAAAATATGGGAACTGGAATTACTCCTTCTGGACAGCCTGACTAGCATTTGCAATTCAGTGACGACTTCCTATTATTTACCTATGTTTTATATTTGTTGCACTGATGTAAGCTGCAGCTAATATAACATTACTTGTTCTTTCTGCTGCTTTGAGAGAGTCTCCTTGGCACATAGCACTGGAATGGAGGGCTGTGTCTTGGAAGCTGCAGTGGCATTTCAGAATCAAACTCCCTCTAAGCCTGTCTATGTAATATTCTTCCTGGGGCTGCCCAGGGATAGTGGGCAGGTAAGTGCTCAGAGTCCATTGTGTCACTGGAGAAGCCCATGTAGTTGAGAACAGATGGTGACAGCATAGAGATAGGGAATGAACCTGTGAAGGCAGCAGGAGAAGATAATGAGACACCCTGTATGCTGCAACACAGAAGGGAAGAAGTAAACTAGGCTTCATACCTCCCCTGCATGTACTGAAGCTAAGGTAGAACTGAAAGGTGTTGTGAGATGAGCAAACAGAACCAATTTAAGGCTGAGACTCCTATGAAGTGGAATTTCCAAACCCATTAAATGGCCATCAGTGCGGCTGCATGTCATGTTCTAATTAAGCAGATTTCCTAACTGAGTTTACTATGTTACACAGCACTTTGCCAATTAAAAATAAAGACTTTTAACTCTTGGCTTAGCTTTCATAGTTTGTCAGCCAAAGATCCCCAGTTCAGATAACAGGTAAACTCAGCTCAGCCTGCATCACTCAGGTAGCCTCTTACCTGTCCTCATGGCTGTGTAGAAGAGAATGGAGTCACATACACATATTCATATGCTGGCATGCAGGATGCTTTTGCAACCTGTGGCAAATTGAGACCAGTTTGAAATATACAAGCTTAATGTTAACTGAAGTCTCAGTTAAGCTTCAATTTGTCATCCTGAAGCTTTTACTTCCCAAAACAATCAAGTTCCAGAAGTAAAAACATATATTTATAATTTTTTCTTTTAATCCCTCATTGAAGAGATGACCAGCTTACAAAAACACTTGAAAGTGACAGAAATTGGCCCCAGGGTCAGCACTGTGAAGCTGGCAAACTGTCCAGAAGATATTTGTAGATGCAACTACCTCTGTTGGACAAAACACTTTATGAAAGATAGTGAAAGAAGCAATGAGAGTAAAGTGAACAGTGTAATAAAAATAAGGTTCTGTTGATTAAAATGAATTTTGGATCCACATTCTTGATCTGGTGCTTCTGAGTATATCAGGCAAAGGCAACAAATATCTAATATGGAACCTCTGACAAAGCTATCAGAGGTTCCCTGAGAAAGGAACTCTCAGTAGTAAGGTTATTAGGCAAAGTACCACCAACTTGGCTGATAGTATCCTGCTCAAGTAACTTTGCACTAGGCAGGCTTGATGAGATTCTGTTGAAGCTATTCCACATAATAGACAGCGTCCAAATGTAATGCCTGGGGAAAGCGCCCTAACAGTTTATAGGCCTCCAATGGGTTGAAAAACACAAATATAAACTTTAGAACAAAGTAACAGTACAAAAAATCCTGCACTTGGGGAAACAGTCTTCATGCTGAGTGCAGGCTTTAGTCACCTCCAGGAAGTGGCCTGACTTTCTCCTCAAAGTCCTCAAAGGCGTTATATTGGGTTTTAGCTCCCTTTTGGGTTAGCAGCAGAGACTGGAGATTGTAGAGGATGAGCTGAGAATTCGAGCCGAGTCCTCCATTCAGTTACCCAACCTGTCTCCCACACTTTAGAGCTATAGCTCCTTATTCTTTTACTTCATATGTATATTTTTTACTTTGGGGAAATGTCCCTGACACTTGAACTTGAATCACTTTAAAGGTCTCTGGTGACCTTTCCTATGTCAAGGTTCCTTCCCCACTCTGAACTCTAGGGTACAGATGTGGGGACCTGCATGAAAGCCTCCTAAGCTTACTTTTACCAGCTTAGGTTAAAACTTCCCCAAGGTACAAAATTATTTTACCTTTGGATTTCTACTGCCACCACCAAACTTTATCTGGGTTTACTGGGAAACGTAGTTTGGACACGTCTTTCCCCCCAAAATCCTCCCAAACCTTGCACCCCACTTCCTGGGGAAGGTTTGGTAAAAATCCTCACCAATTTGCATAGGTGACCACAGACCCAAACCCTTGGATCTTAGAACAATGAAAAAGCATTCAGTTTTCTTACAAGAAGACTTTTAATAGAAGTAAAGGAATCACTTCTGTAAAATCAGGATGGTAGATACCTTACAGGGTAATTAGATTCAAAACATAGAGAATCCCTCTAGGCAAAAGCTTAAGTTACAAAAAAGACACACAGACAGGAATAGTCATTCTATTCAGCACAGCTCTTTTCTCAGCCATTTAAAGAAATCATAATCTAACACATACCTAGCTAGATTACTTACTAAAAGTTCTAAGACTCCATTCCTGTTCTGTCCCCAGCAAAAGCATCATACAGACAGACACAGTCCCTTTGTTTTTCTCCCTCCTCCCAGCTTTTGAAAGTATCTTGTCTCCTCATTGGTCATTTTGGTCAGGTGCCAGCGAGGTTACCTTTAGCTTCTTAACCCTTTACAGGTAAGAGGATTTTTCCTCTGGCCAGGAGGGATTTTAAAGGGGGTTTACCCTTCCCTTTACATTTATGACACCTAGCCTCATCTGATTAATTCCTGAATATGAGGGCTCTCTTTGTTATGGCAATTGGAGCCAAAACCAACGCTTCAGTCAGAAGAATTTGAGGGTCATTTAGTCCTGGAAGCTGTGCTGCATGTGGGACTGTATTTCCATAAGTCCCCTTAGCTCTACTGTGAAAGACTGGCAAGGCTCACAAATATATGATCCACAGGGGTTGTAATTAGGTGATCATTAGTGCTGGCTGCTAAACATATTTTTTTATTGAAAATAAAATATTGGGCCAGATCCTCAGCTGATGAAAATCAGCATAGCTTCAGTGGAGTTATGCTGAATTACACCAGCTGAGAATATGGCTTCTTGTATGTTTACAGTGTGTTTGTATAAATATAAATCATACATTGCTGTAACATCTATTAAAAGCCTGAAGACTTTATTCTGCGGATATGTTCAGGGAACCCTAATAGTTCTCAGTTTAGTAATTAGAGCAGGCCTAAGATTGCTGATGCCCAGCTGGGCTGTGGGCCCTATAGTCTGAGCTAAGTAGACAAGTATCCCATGAAAATACCATTATACTATCTCACTCTCTTCTTTCTGTGAGAACATGTGATTGAATTCATTATTAACACTGAGCTGATCTAGTTAACTTGATTGACACTAAGTGATTTCAGTCTATGCTGGACAGTATTTGGCATTACAGTGAAAATGCCAACAGCCAAGCTAAAAGGCTATTTCCCCCTCAGTAAATATATATGGAATCTATTCACAAAACAGTCAAGCACCTTGACATAGACCACAAAAAGAAAAAAATATTGTTAGTTGAGAGCTTGGAAAATAATAGCCACTCTGTGATGTTATAAATTCAGGGAATGGGGTGGGTTTACATATGCACTAAGTTCTGAATAATTAATTTTCGCTCAGGCACATGAATGGAAGAAGAATTGAGAAAATGTGTTTTGAGATATAACTGGGAGTTTTTCTTTGGAAATAGACCTTATTTAAATATTTGGCAATGCAAATCATTCACAACATGCCCATCAGTGATCACCCTCAACATTGAATTAACAACTCAAATCAATTCTCAGGTGTTCATGGTGTTTACCTGTCTTGTGCACTGAAGAGCATAGTATCCATTTAACAAAAACTGCCTTGGAACATCCTGCACAAACCAGATCCTAAGAACGGCCATACTGAGTCAGACCAATGGTCCATCTAGCCCAGTTGCCCTGTCCTCCAACAGTGGCCAGTGCCAGGTGCTTCAGAGGGAATGAGCAGAACAGGGCAATTATCGAGTAATATATCCCCTGTCAACTATTCCCAGCTTCTGGCAGTCAGAGGCTAGGGACCACCCAGAGCACGGAGTTGCATCCCTGACTATCTTGGCTGATACCCATTGATGGGCCTATCCTCCGTGAACTTATTTAAGTCTTATCTAATAGTTTTGGCCTTCACAACAAATGAGTTCCACGGGTTCTTACTGCTGCCTTTAATTTCATTGGGTGACCCCTGGTTCTTGTGTTAAGGATTAAATAAAACTTCCTGATTCACTTTCTCCACACCATTCATGATTTTATAGACCTCTATCATATCCCCCACCCCTTAGTCATTTCTTTTCCAAGATGAATAATCCCATTCTTCTAAATCTCTCCTCATATGGAAGCTGTTCCATTCCCTTAATAATTTTTGTTGTCCTTCTCTGTACCTCTTTCAATTCTAATATATCTTTTTTGAGATGGGTCAACTTGAACTTGAAAGGGGTGGGCCTGGTACCCTGGATTTATATAGTGGCATTATGATATTTTCTATCTTATTATCTTTCCTAACATTCTGTTCATTTTTTTGGATGCCACTGCACATTGAGTGGATATTTCAGAGAACTATCCACAATGACTCCAAGATCTCTTTCTTGAATGGTAACAGCTAATTTAGATCTCATCATTTTGTATGTACAACTGGGATTATGATTTATAATGTGCATTACCTTGCATTTGTCAACATTGACTTTCATCATCCAGTTTTGTGAAATCCCTTTGTAACTTCTTCACAGTCTGCTTTGAACTTAACTGTGCATTGTTGCAAATTTTGCCATCTCACTGTTTACCCCTTTTCCCAGATCATTTATGAATATGTTGAACAGCAGTGGTCCCAGTACAAATCTTTGGGGGACACCACTACTTACTTCTCTCCATTGAGAAAACTGTCCATTTATTTCTACCCTCTGTTTCCTGCCTTTTATCCAGTTACTGATCCATGACTGCTTACTTTGTTTAAGAGCTTTTGGTGAGGGACCTCCTGGTCAGAGGGTTTCTGACAGACCAAGTATACTATATTGACTGGATCACTCTTGTCCACATGCTTGTTGACACCCTCAAAGAATTCTAATGGATTGGTGAAGCATGATTGCCCTTTACAAAAGCCATGTAGACTCTTCCTCAACAAATCATGTTAATCTATGTGTCTGATAATTCTGTTCTTCACTATAGTTTCAACCAATTTGCCTGGTACTGAAGTTAGGCTTACTGACTTGTAATTGCCAGAATCACTTCTGGAGCCTTTTTAAAAATTGGTGTCACATTAGCTATCCTCTGGTCATCTGGTACAGACGCTGATTAAAGTGATAGGTTACATACCACAGTTAGTAGTTCTGTAATTTCATATTTGAGTTCCTTCAGAACTCTTGCGTGAATACCATCTGGTCCAGGGGACTTATTAGTGTTTAATTTATCCATTTGTTCCAACACCTCATTTATTGACACCTCAATCTGGGACTGGTCCTCAGATTTGTTACCTAAAAAGAATGGCTCAGGTATGGGGGAATCTCTCACATCCTCTCCAGTGAAGACTGATGCAAAGAATTCATTTCGCTTCTCCGCAATGGCCTTACCTTCCTTGAGTGCTCCTTAGCACCTCAATTGTCCGGTGGCCCCACTGATTGTTTGGCAGTCTTCCTGCTTCTGATGTGCAGTTTTTGTAGTTAGTTTTTGAGTCTTTTGCTAGTTGCTCTTCAAATTCTTTTTCAGCCTGCTTAATTATACTTTTACAGTTGACTTGCCAGAGTTTATGCCTCTTTCTATTTTCCTCAGTAGGATTTGACTTCCAATTTTTAAAGGATGCCTTTTGGTCTCTAACCACTACTTTTACTTTGTGGTTTAGCCTTGGTGGCATTTTTCTGGTCCTCTTACTATGTTTTTTAGGATTATGCCATGCCAAGTTACAACACTGAAACGGTCTCCTGCAGAAGATCCTCGTAAAGCTGAAATGGGAGAGTGGTCTGTGGAAATGAGAGGAGTAAGGAAGGAGCAAGAATACTACATATGATATCCTGGCAAAATAATGTGATTCCCTGCAGGGAAGCCCTCTGTGTGTGGAACTCCAATATGCAGAGGGTTTGTCATAAGTTATTACTACAGTGAGTAGCAGACACTTAGGCATAGATTCTGACATCCTTGTGTTGAACAGCACCTTAGTCAGCAAGCAGTCCACCTGATATCATTGGGGATATCTGTGGAGTAAGGTGCTACTCAATTTGAGTAGCAGTGACAGAATCTGGTTTAAACTAAGGATAGCACGTGCTACCTGCAAACAGTGAGGGACTAGCCTTTATTTTAGCCTAAAAAGCTAAAATGGTTCTAAATGCCCTGGTGTTTGAGGGTTGCATTACTACATAAAGCTGCTCTAGGCATTACTCTTTTGGCCTTGCAAGAAGCTGGCCACATTGTTCGGCTCTCTTTAATCGGCATTATTCACCACAGTATTGCCAAACCCAAGCATTCAAGAATCATGGTCAGACCCCCAAGAATCAAGAGACTGACTTAAAAATCAAGAGGTTTTTTTTTAAGTCCATAATTTTGGCTACACTTTTGGTTTTTAGAGGGAAGCATCACACACCCCAACTAGTGTGTGATCAAGTCATGTTCAGAATTCAGCTTCCAAGTGCATCCAAAGAGAGGGCTTCACTTGGCTGCTCTAATTGGGTGGCATCACTTACCTTCTCCCTTTGGGCTGAGGATCCGTCATCCTCATCTTCTGTTCTTCTTTCACCTCCTTTTCCATCTTCCCAGTCCTCCTTTCCTTCCCTGTATCCCTTCCGGTCCCAACCAGTCTCCACCCCATTCGCGAGCTCCCTCTACATTTCCTCACAGTTTCCTGACTCTCACTTGCTTCCCTACGTTGCATATTTCCCCTCTCATTCCCCTCAGTCTACGCCTTATGCCTCTCCTTCATTCCCCCGCTCCCGTGTCCTTCCTGCCCTGTCTACATTCCCCTCAAATATCCCTCTCACTGCCCATCTCCTCACCAGTTCGTGCCTAGTTTTCAAATCATAGAGCCCACGAGGTGGCACTCCTCAATGAATGCAACCTGGCCCCAGGATTGGGGGTGTGCGGGGATGGGAGGATGATAAGATCAGCTTGCTCCCCATCTGCTTCAATTCAAGCTGCACTCACAGCAGGTCTGATGATCTGGCCCACTATTACTGGCAGGTTTCATTCTTTGGGACATGGCAGTAAAAACTGAAGTTTGCATTACCAAAAAAGAGGGGGTGGGGGTGAAATTCAAACTGGATTATGAAACTTTGTTTCATAGCAGGGATTTCAAATGGTTTGATGTTTTGCAACTAACGCCTCCCTGGCTGAAAGTGAGAATCTATCTTGTTATGATAGCAGCAGCATTTGCCTCTGGGTTTTTTTGGAAGCAGATTCAGTTCCTTGAATTTGATTTTCATTGGGTCTTTCAGTGGGAGCTGGAGGCTGAGCAGGATGGAGATGTTCTGGGAGTTGTGGTCTTTTTATCCCTAGTCCATATTAGTTCCAGGAAATAGACAAAACTGTCTGGAAAAAAAGTTTGTAGGGAATGAAGAAAATGTCACTGAAAGTTTCACTGATAGAGAGAGAGAAACTCAATTTCCAGGCTTAACCTGGCTCTCTGTTTCCTTGTAATAAGAAACCATTTTAACATAGGCAGCTTATAAATAGTCTCCTCTTTGAATGTGGAAAATATTGCACACATTGTGTAATGCATATGCTATATAAAAAAAAGTCTCTCTTGGCTGGGGGTTGCAAAGCTGCTTCATTAGTTCACCAGGCAAAGCCATGAGACGCTGGGCCCACTCCACCAACACTAGCGTTGCTTGGTAAATTAATTTAGTCTTTGGCATGGGTACATGTTTACTTAAGGCGATAATTGTTAGCTTCTAGTGGTTGGATGGAAAACATCACATTTGATACTCAGTTTATGACCTCCTGCGCAGAGCCCCAAGGGTAAGCTGAAACTGAAGGTGGGAGAATATAAAGAACTGTAGGTAATGCATGTAGACCAATGGCTTGAACTAAGCTTCTTTAGCATAAGCCAGAGCTGTAGAGCCTACAGACTAATATCCTGATTCTACAAAGTCCTTGAGAGGATCACACCCTAAAATTCTAGCTTTATCAGCAATGTCACCCTGTAAATGAATTTATTAGGCAAAAGGGGTTAATGGATTTGGTTTGCTCTGGGACTAAGTATAACAGTCATCAGAAATTAATCTCTATTTTCCTCTCAGTCAGAGTTTGCTGCATAGACTGTCAGTGGCAATTGCAAGGGCTATTCTATGGTCATGTACAATTTTCCTTTTCTTTTTATGAAAAAATGACTTTTTGTTTCTGCATTACTGGCTCTTTCTACCCTTCAGCAATTTTGTCCCCTTGCCTAGGTCTTTATTTTGTGGATGACTCAAATTGTCTCTCTGCATCTTTCTCATCTGCCTCCTGGTTTAGTTGCTTCCGACCCTCATAAATGCTGTCATTGCCTAGTTCTTCATGGCCCATGTAAGCTTTAACTAGATGAACTATATTATGGAATCATGGTGCTATTGCTGTGAATGAGAAGGAACTTTTAAAATAAGCCATGTTCTGATGGGAATACAACTTTTTGAACAAAATGACTCTTTGGTTTAAAATTTTTCATGTTTATTTTCAGCTCAGTGTTAATTTGTTTTTTTTTTCTGAAAAGTTTGTAAAATTCTGTTTTTTGAGTTATCCCTGTAGGAACAAAACAGTATTCCTTCTGTGTTCATAATATTTTCAGATGCTTTTTTATTATATAAAGGCCCTTAGCCTTCATCAGAACTGAACAGCTTACAGCAAGTTGATTTAGAAATACTGGAAATACCAGTGTTTGAAAGTTGTATCATAAGAAATGTAATAAACTTTTTTATCCATACACCAAGATATGACGCCCCAGCTATATCTGCAATGAACCTGGGTATAAAAGAGTTCTGTCCAGTGTTAGCTATAACTATGACTTGTTCCCCCTATTGTCATGTATTTGTGACTCCCACCCCTCTAGCTGTTTCCTGCCTGTATCCCCAAGAAATCTGAAGGTGGAGATGAAGATTGACTTCAAGTGTAGGAAGGTAGCTAGAGAATCCTGTCTCTCCTATGGCCCACTGAAGCTGGAGTCAGATTGGAGAAAGTAGAGATGCCTTGTGGGTCAGATAGGTGAACGTGGTAAGCTGTCATGGGATAAGAGGGAAGGTTCTCTCATGGATTGGTAATAGATTAAAAGATAGGAAACAAAGGGTAGGAATAAATGGTCAGTTTTAAGAATGGAGAGAGGTAAATAGTGGTGTCCCCCAGGTGATCTGTACTGGGCCCAGTCCTATTTAACATATTCATAAACTATCTGGAAAAAGGGGTAAACAGTGAGGTGGCAACATTTGCAGATGATACAAAACTACTCAAGATAGTTAAGTACCAGGCAGACTGCGAAGAGCTACGAAAGGATCTCACAAAACTGGGTGACTGGGCAACAAAATGGCAGGTGAAATTTCATGTTGATAAATGCAAAGTAATGCGCATTGGAAAACATAATCCTAACTATACATATACAATGATGGGGTCTAAATTAGCTGTTACCACTCAAGAAAGAGATCTTGGAGTCATTGTGAATAGTTCTCTGAAATCATGCACTCAATGTGCAGCGGCAGTCAAAAAAGCGAACAGAATGTTGGGAATCATCAAGAAAGGGATAGATAATAAGACAGAAAATATCATATTGCCTCTATATAAATCCATGGTACCCCCACACCTTGAATACTGCGTGCAGATGTGGTCGCCCCATCTCAAAAATATATATATTGGAATTGGAAAAGGTTCAGAAAAGGGCAACAAAAATTATTAGGGGTATAGAACAGCTTCCGTATGAGGTGAGATTAATAAGACTGGGACTTTTCAGCTTGGAAAAGAGGTGACTAAGTGGGGGATATGATAGAGGTCTATAAAATCATGAGTGGTATAGAGAAAGTAAATAAGGAAGTGTTATTTACTCCTTCTCATAATACAAGAACAAGGGGCCACCAAATGAAATTAATAGGTAGCAGGTTTAAAACAAACACAAGAAAATATTTTTTCACGCAATGCACTGTCAACCTCTGAAGCTCCTTGCCAGAGGGTGTTGTGAAGGCCAATGCTTTAACGGGGTTCAAAAGGGAGCTAGACAGATTCATGGAAGATAGGTCCATCAATGGCTATTAACCAGGATTTTCAGGTTCCTAGCCTCTGTTTGCCAGAATCTGGGATTGGGTGACAGGGGATGGATCACTTGATGATAACCTGTCTGTTCATTCCCTTTGGGCCACCTGCCATTGGCCACTGTCAGAGAACAGAATACTGGGCTTGATGGACTTTTGGTCTGATCCAGTATGGCCATTCTTATGTTCTTAATGTTCCTCTAGAAGAAAGGGCACCAATGCAGTATATAGGTCATATGGGATTAAGAGTGCAGCTGGTTCACTATGTAACAAACACAGCCACATTTAACAAAGTCTGTTGTGTGTTATTTCAGTATGTGAACTTTATATGCCGTTGCTGCGCCACCTGACAACAGCTTCTTCAGCAGAATAAAAGGCCCTAAGGCCACCATGTTGACACTCATCAACAACATGCGCCACTGACCGATATAGGTCATAATGACAAAGTGGGTCGTCACATAGACCCCATGTGAAGAGGTTGGTTGCATATGTTCCTTAGGCAATTCAGAATCTGTTCAACAGAGTCCAAAGGTCAAATCCTGGTGGATCAGTGACATGGAAACCATTCCAAATGTCTTTACCTGACCACTCATTGCTCCATAGCACTGCTGCTGACAGATTCAGACCTGGATTGGCATGTAGCTTTTCCACCGGTCTAGCTATAGAATCTACGCAATGAATGTGTGGAGGGACTATGTTGCTCAGAATGGGTAGTCATAGGATAGGAGTGTGGCACAGGGTTCCTGTGATAAGCATGGTCGAGTTTAATTGGATGTTGACCAATTTAGTATAAGGCGAAAGACACCATGCAGTGGCACAATATTCCCCTGAGGGGAATACACAATGCCACAGCTGATGTGGGAAGTGTCTGTGAGCCTGTGTCCCACGTTAAACCGGCTAAGATTATACTTTGGTATATGGTCTGACTGGTCCTGACTTTGGTAGCAGTCTTTTTTAAATGGTTGTGGAAAGTCAAAGAGCAGTCCAGTGTGACACCAAAGTAGACCAGTTTTGCCTCGTGTTTCAGTCATTTTCCATTGAGGAAGACCTCTAACTTACTTTTAGTGCTTGCTTTAGGAAGGTGAAAGACTCTCGATACTATGTTGGTCATACTGGGTTGGAGGCACTAGCTGCTACAGTAGGCTGCCATCTTGGCTAGGTTGGCATTCAAGGTGTTCTCCAATTTGGTGAAAGAGCGCAAGTGGGTACCGCAGCAGGCGTCATCTGCATAGATAAACTCAGACACAGTGCACACTGGTTAAAGCATAAAAGAAATTTGCATAAAAATTCCACAAATGCCCAAGTGGAATGAGTTATGGTTCTGGAAGCTATACAGTTCAACTTCTTGAATCTTGTGCATTCAGGCCCAAATTTTCAGGAAAAAAATACACATGATTACATGTCCAACACCAGGCATGTGTATTCATTTACCGTGATTGTGTGTGCAATTGACTAATAATGGGCCAATTAAATGTGTAACTAATAATTTGCATGTATATTTTCTGCAACTGAATACACAGGTATTTGCATATAGATTATTATGAAACTCTAACCCTTATTCTCAGCCATAATATTTGTAATACGGTGACTTGCTCTTTTAAGGGCCAGGATGTCTGGGACCAATTAGCCTTGTTCAGTTCGCCCTGCCCCACCATACCTGTGCTGGGTGTTGGACAGAGGAAAAGGAATGCTAGCAGCCGGGGGTTGACTGAGGAGGAGAGATGACAAACTGCTTTTACCTGTGGCAAGAAGCTTGGTTGACGGTCAGGAGTAGTTTGATAACTGTGGCTGGCCTGAGTCCTTTGTAGAAGAGTGTGCCTGGATTGGATTGCTGGGTTGAGAAGAAGTCAGGTTCAGGTTCATGGGCACTGGGAAACATTTTTGCCACCAGGGGGCCCACCTGCAAGGAAGGGTCTGGAGATTCTTTTGCTTTGTTGTTGTTTTGGACTTGGACTTCTTTTGGAAGGGGTTGCATGCTTTAAAGTAGCTTGGCTAGAAGGCCAAGTCACCTCTATGGCCAGCATAGGCTAAAAATTGTTGTGGGAAAACTGAGGTAGAAGTGCTGCCATACCAGCCCTCCCCACAATGGAGTGCTCCAGCCTGGTGAGTTTTGTACAATATTGTATCTGCCTAGCCTTTTGCATTGAATATTGTAATAAACTAGCCAGTACATTACAATTTCTGTATCAGTACATCAGTACTCCTCTGCTACTAAAGGCCAGGGTAACATATAATTGCTATCACCTCAGAAATAGGTGGGATTTTCAAAATGCTCAATACTGGCTCCCACTGCCTGACCCCCCTCCCCCCACAGAAGTCAGTAATAAAACTCCCATTAACTTTAGTGGGAACACAGTTGGTGTATCACAGAGCTTATGACAATCTCATCCTACAGCTACACAATCCTTTGTATATCTTGGGTGGAAACTGGGCCTTATGGAAATCACTTTTTCAGTAGGGCCAGGAATTCACCCCTGCTGTTTAAAGGATGTTTAATGTTGCACAGTTTTTATTATCTGTATTGCTTTATTATGATTTATGTTTACACTAATGCCACTTTCAAGTCTCCTGCCAGAAGAGCAAATACTGTCACTGCAGCTCCTGCTTCAAAATCAAAAACTGGCTTTGGCTGAGCAGCACATAGCTTGCAATACTGCATTGGTTCAACTGTTTTCAGTACTGTAATACTATACATGTGGTGGGCCAAGCCCTACAGCCTTTTCACAAATAAGCAGTACCATGGACTTCAATAAGCTCAAACTCAATTTTAGTGTGAAAATACCTGTCTTTGAGAGAGGTTTTTCCATTGGCCTGATCTACACTTAATAATGTAGGTTGACATAGCTGTGGATGTGGAAAAATCCATTACATTGACCCAACTGCAAATAGGTTGATGGAAGAATGCTTCTGTCAACCTAGCTACCATTGCTTGGAGCAGTGAAGCTACTACAGCGATGGAAAAACCCCTTCTATCGCTGTAGTCTGCGTCTACACTATGGGGTTACAGTTGCATAGCTACAGTGGTGTAGCTATGTTGCTGTAGTGCCCACAGTGTAGATGTGGTCATTGTTTCTGTTAATTACAAAAGGGCTGCCATATTCACATGTAATTTGTACTATTCCCCAGCCAGTTCTCATTGTCACAATATCAATTTATTTGTCAGAATTTTCTCTTCGCTCTCC
The DNA here is from genome assembly GCF_965140285.1 of Lepidochelys kempii. Lineage (NCBI taxonomy): Eukaryota > Metazoa > Chordata > Testudines > Cheloniidae > Lepidochelys > Lepidochelys kempii. Next base: position 175,258,617 of record NC_136382.1, on the reverse strand, counting down.
CGGTATTTTTTGCATTATTTGACTTGTTTCCACAATTTGCCTCACTTATATTTCATGTGGGTCACATTTCTCAGTATTTATTTAGTTTTCAAAGTTCAACTTCATAGCACCTTGCCTTTGCTTCTCTTTCTTGCTTTCACTAACAACTTGTGTAGGAATGGCAGTACGTTGACCACACATTTATGGAGGACAGAAACCCAGCAGAAGCTTATGGTAATGACTCCCTGTTTGTCAGGTGAGTGCCAAAGCAGTTTGTCATTAGTCTAAATTTCTCTGAGACCAACTAGAAACGCATGGGAATCTCAGAACTACTATACTGTGCTATATGCAGTATTATCATGAGGTGTGATAGTCTGACATTTGTTAGTACAAGAAAATAGACATTAATCAAGAAAGAAGCATTTTAGTCTGGGCTTAACATTCTTGGATTTTATGAATTGTCATATTCATGAATATATAGTTATCCATCCATTAATCTCCATTATATACCTCCATGTGTGTCTTCCAAATTATGTACATTACATGATCTGTATATATTTACAAAAATCTCTATGGAGCTATTAGGATTTGTATATTGAGGCTCCATAATGTTAGCTTTACTTTGCTTTTTTGGGGGGGGAGGGGAGGATACAATGTTCTATAGCATTATTGTTCATTCTCTGTTTTGCTGAGTTGTCTTCTTATCTTCCCCTTTCTGTCTCTCCCTGATGTTGTGCTGGTGGTGAGCCTAATGCTAAGGTCTAAAAAATCTGACCACCTTGTATATGCTTTAACTGCATGGGAGACTGAGTGATTGCTGGTGAAATCTCTCTTGACGTTTTGGTCAACTGAACTGATGCTTGAGCGTCCGGGATACAGCTATGCCACCGCTGTAAAAAGTCTGCTTTACTTGCAAACTAATTGAAGTTAAAAGCATATACACAAAAAAGGAGACTGTAGATTCCATAATGTAGCCCCTTTCCAGTGGGACAGCTGTGTTAAAAGAATGAGAAAAGGGGTTGTTTGGATCAGGACTGATGCTATTAATCAAATGGGAAAAGAAAAATCTTTTAAGCAGTTTCCTTCCAAATAACCAAACAGCAAAGAAACTTCCTATTTCAGTGTTATATAAACAATAATACACAGAATGTAATTACAGCTTGATTTTAGTGTTGCAGTATTGAGTGTAAAGTAACATTTACACAAACACAGCCATGTTTGTTTCCTCTACCTTTTGTCTAAGTTTACATTTTATTCCGATGGCATCTTGTGTGAAGAGTTGTATGAAATGCTCACAGTGAAATCAAATCCATGAGAAATCCTGTTGATTTGGGGGTTTCCTACACAGCTTGAAATACAGCCCAGGTTATTTGAAAGGCTTGCGAGGGTTCCAAAATCTTTCATGTGAATGATGATGGCGGTGGCTGTTTTTATATTGCACTAGTATAGGCCTTAACACAGTCATATCTCCATGACTTGGGATTCAATATACAAGTGCACCAAAATCATGAAAAATGGGTCGTGCTATAATTGTCTGATATGGGGCTATGTAAGTAGCCCAAGTCCTTACCTCCATGTGGAACTCCTAGCAGAACTGGAGCACAAGAATGTATGCTCTGTGATGCAGGGGCTCTTTTTATTACATGTCTGTACAGTGCTGTGATGGGATATACCAGACCCTGTGAGGCCCCCTGCTGGAGGCCTCGTGGCCCTGCCATACCCACCCCCAAAAAAGGTAGTAGAGAGGTCATCCAAGCTGCCTAGAGTGGTTGTGTGGGAGACAGCTAATCGGGGTCCCGCAGCCTTGTGTAAGAAGAGCTGCAGGGCCAGAGGCAGTTCAGTTCTGTGCCGGAGCTGTAGGAGGCTGGATGGTGTGTGGCTGGCTGATGGAGCTGCAGAACCCCAGACAAGGCAGTGCTGCCAGAAGCTGGGGAGAGCGAAAAGGAGCCCTGAGCTGGTTGCTGGAACTCCATTAGGACAAGGCCCTGAGGTAAGGGTGAAGATATTGCAGGGCTGTGGGGAAGTGACCCAGGGAATTAGAGAAGCCGTGCAATATAGATAAAGAGACAGAGCAGATGGCTGCTCTCTAAAGGGTCCCTGGGCTGGGACCTGGAGTAGTGGGTGGGCCCGTGTCCGTCCCCAACCCCCCATTGGCCTGGCCTGGACATTGAGGCACCCCAGAGGGTGCCACTATAGTGGCCCAGCTGGAGAGCTGTAGCCAGGAAGCCCAAGAGGGCAAAGACATTGTCTCCAGGGAGGGAGCCCTGGGGCACTACTCTTATCCCAGAGCAGGGACAACCTGAGAGAGAGAGTAGGCACACGTATTGAGCCAAGGGGACGCTCACGATGGGTGAGTGCATCCTGTCCTAGCACAACTGGGCTCCTGAAATACAAATAACAAATATCAACAGCAAAGTTTCAACTGAGTTTTGCTGAGGGATTTTGGATTTGTTGGGCTGGACCCACATGAATTGAAACAGAAGGAAATTCTAGAACAACCCCCCATGCAAAGTGAAACAGCTGGAGTTTTGCACAGCTCTTTTCCTGTGATTGGTGAGTTCAGATTTAGCTATGACAGCTTTAATGGAACATTTGTATATGCAGACTTGATCCAGTGAAGCCATTTGCCAGTGTGCAGTGTATGTAAAAAAACTTCTTCGGACAGGTTCAACAGTATTCTTTGGCACTGGACCTTTTTGTAAATCATGTCTCTTGCATTTAATATGTATGTGAAAGCTGTTTGTGTGTTAGTGTTTGTGAGCGGCCAATTTCAAATGGTTGGCGATTACAGTTTGGGTTAAACATTCAAAAGTTCAGGTGCTTATTCCAAGCTTCTCCAAATATCTTGAGTTGGCAAAACCAGGATGGAAACAGCATGATGGAAATAACACATTGCCTTAAAATGGGGCCAGTCTAACAGTCCCTTCTTTTCCTTCTATTTCTTCTTCTTTCCTTCTTCTGTGCTTCTCACTATTCTGGAGTTCCCAGTGTGCTGGACCACAACCCTGTCCTCATTCATAGCCCTTCTGATGATGCACTTCTCCTGCAAAGTCCACAAATGCTAATCCGTGTCTAGTCTGTTTACGTTCTTATGCCACTCCCACCACTTCTTTGGTTTAAGTCTAATGTATTAGGTGCTTTTGTTATTTGAAGGCAAGGTTGAAAGGGATATTATACTTGGAGTGAAAAGTAGTGTGGTTTGGGGAGGTTCTTAGATCCTGCAGGAGTTCATTTATCAGTCCTGAACTGGCCCCTAAGAAAGCTGTCTCCTGCTAAAATAAGTTTTATCTCACACTAGACAATTCTGTTGTTCCTGCTAGAATACACCAAGCAAATGTCCTCTCTGTTCCAACATTATTTTGATGCTAAAATGGGAGAGAGAAATAGCAAATTGAATTAACAACTCTCATTGTCATTGGTCTCTGGCTTTCTTATCAGATTTTTTTTGGTACTTTTGTCTAACAGTCAAGCTGAAAATAGTGCAAGAAGAGCCTCTTTGGTGGTGTTTTGGTGCTTCTACCTGCAGCCCTAAATAATAGAACAATAATTTAATCAAACTTTTTAAAGCCCCAATAAATAGTCAGTTCAGAATTTTATACAAGTTTATACAGAATTTTATACAAGTTTACATACCATAAGTATTAGGGATGGGCCTGAATCAAACCCCAGATCTGAACATATCCAAACTTTAGGTTATTTGAAACCCACATCCAAAGCTCAATCTTGCAGCAATCTCCAAGTCCTATAATGGGCTAAATCAAACATTGCTGAGCCTTGGGGGAAGGGATAGCTCAGTGGTTTGAGCATTGGCCTGCTAAACCCAGGGTTGTGAGTTCAATCCTTGAGGGGGCCATTTGGGATCTGGGGGCAAAAAGTGGGGATTTTGAGCAGGGGGTTGGACTAGATGACCTCCTGAGGTCCCTTCCAACCTTGGTATTCTATGATCCTTCACTTCAGGTCTTTGAAATCTGGCCCTGAATATTTCAGTCTGACCCATGTCTGTTAAGTAATGGATTATGGCTCACTTTTCTGCCCTGCTTTCTTCCTTAATAACCAGTGGAGGGCATAAAGTCGTGGTTGGGTTTGTCCTGCTGATTATTTTCTAGTTCTTTAGGAATATCCCAATCTTCCTGCCTATCCCATGAAAGAGTTGCTGTCAGCTGTGATTGAGCTCCTTCATCTTTAGTGCTGAGTGCAAGAACTGTTTGCATCCTCTTTGGCGCTCCAGCATTTCAAACAGGAATTGACAGCGCTCAGGGACATCATCCACTGGCACTTCAGTGTCCTTGTGAACTAAAAAAATTTAAAAAAAAATTATTTTCCTTAAAAACATTGTGAGAACCCAGAGTTCTGATTGTTGACCACCAAGAGCAGAGTCAGCAAAGAAAGGACAACCATTTTCTTTTAGAAGAGGAAACAGCATAAGTATCCCAAGTAATAACAATGGCAATGCCCATTTTCTTCATTGAAACTCTTCATTCTATGAGAGCTTTTTTTTTAAATAGCCACAAGTTTCATGAATAAAATTACACACCAGAAGTACATGATTAGGAAGATTGTCCCTGCTCTAACTTTTTTTTCTCTCTGTGTGAGCCCTAGCCTATATGAATAACTGTGATGGGTGATGACATGCCAAGTTCTTTTCCTGAATTGCACTTAAATGTTTCTGGAACCATTTCTGTGAAAGAAAAGGTCAGACTGCACCTTTCCTTGGAATCTCATGAGCTATTTTGATAAATAAACTATGTATAACCACAAAAAACCTGACCATCAGACAGACTAATTTAGGCATGAATATATACCAAGTATTCCACTTTCATCAAGTGATGCAGTATGTAACAAGACTACTGAACTGAAATGCTTATTACAGAAAGCTGAGTATTTGTAATAAACACAGTAAATTGCTTGCAAAATGCATATTTAAAGAGGGGATTACAAATAATAGCAACATTTGATAGGCTCTAGTGTCCTCTTCATTTATACAGTCATGCAGGGATGGTGGTTCCTACTCTGTTTTAGACTCCCAGGGCCAGATCCTGAGCTTTTAAAATTGGCATAGCTCCGTTGAAGTCAGTGGAGATATGTTGATTTACAGAAACTGAGAATTTGGCATCCAAGTTCTATAAGGGATGAATGTTGCTTATTTATTCAACATTTTTGTTCTCTCTGTAAAAGACTAACATTCAAAGAGTATTGTGACAGGGTACAGGGGAACTACTTGTTCCTCAGAGAACAGGGCTTGACCTCAGCTGAATTTCCCCCTCCCCTTATACAAGCGCTCATTGGAAAGACTGTAAAACTGGCTACTTGTGAGACAAAGGAGAGAGAATGCTCTTGGGATTATAGGGCTGCACACCCAGAGGTAATAGAATTTGCTTTAGCCCTGAGTTGGGCATTTTTGTGTTTCCCTTGTTGCTTCTATTAACTTATATTGCTTTCTTGTCATAAACATCATCCCTTGAGAAGAAGACCTGGCTGGTGGTTACTTCTGTATTATTTTCTGCTGAGTCATTGTACAGGACCACTACTGGGGATACTGTTAAATACATCAGCCTTGTTTCTGTCATATTCTCCCCAAAAGGGAAAAGAACAAGACTCCATGAAGTTGAACCAAGGACTTTCTGTTGCTAATTGAGTTTACCTGGAGGAGGCTCAATTTGATGGTGACAGGCGGCAGTATAAAACCCTACAGTAGAGAGATTCTGACCTGCATTGCTGGATCATGCACTGGATCTCTTGGAATTAATTACGAAGTTTTTGTTTGCTTGGTGAGACCATCTACAGTTAAAGGAAGAGAATTTCAATGCCACTTACAGAATGTGAATAATTTGCTCTGTGGGGGAGGTAGAAGAATTAAAATCTTGGGTGAGATTCTCTAAGAGGTGCCCGCATTGAACTCACAGCCCAGAAGAGGTGGGACTATGGTGTACCCTTCTATCTGGGGCTGCTCCAGTACTTGGATTGGTCCCTGGCATGTCATAGAGAACCCCTGAGCCTGTCCAAGTCATAGCAGCCTTTTTGGGCTGATCTGTGGACCACACTGGTGCCCAGAATCTCCACAATGCTGTGGAAATTCCCTTGCATTCCCGTCCTACCCTCAGCCCTGACTCCTACACTGAGGCTTGCAAGGAAGTCCTTGGGAGGATTTACAGCTGTCTTCTGCAGTGCCTATGCCTGGGGAATCCTCCCTCAGACACATATGGGGCTTGTAGGGCCTCTTCGCCCAGCTCTGGCTCTTTTATCTGATGTAAAGGGGTGGGAGCGAGTGTGAGAATTTCACCTCTTGTTAAGGAGAATTGGAGGTATCTTCCCTGGGAATCTTTTTGTTAACATACCTGCCACTTTGTGCAATCTGGTGCATTTCAAAGACAAATTATTTGCACTTCAGAAGTACCTTTATGAGCCACAAAGGTTAAAAATCATCTCTAGCAGAGATGATTTAACAATATATCAGAAAGGGAGGTGAACTCCATCAGACACAGGGAAATCCCTCCTTAAGTCTGAAAGCTGGTCTCCACCGAATGCTTATGATTCAACAGGAATGTAAAAGTTCCAGGGGGAGACAGAATTTTCAGTATTCCAGTGGGCCAGTTTACTGCTGCACTCCAATTTGCTGTGACAGCCCTTTACTAAGTTAGTAAAGAAAATAAATACTTTTAAGAAACTACTGCTGATCCAAGAGATGAAACTGAGAAGCTGATAATAGTGAACAGTTATGAAATGCATATGATTGTAATGTAGAATGTTGGCAGGCGACATGCATAAGAAAACAGGACATTCCTGGTACACCAGGTAATCCTTTGCTGTACATACGCTGCTGAAAAAAAGCATTCTCATACTCATTTCAAGTATGTCCCTTCAGGTATTAGCAATGATACAATTTTAGGAGCATGTTATCATATTTGGGATTATGTATTTGTTCACCCTGAGTTATACCAGACTAGTTCCTATGAAATGCTTATGGAATGAACCTATATCTTCTGTGTTTTCATTGGTATCATTTAAATTTAAAGAGGGGCTGGAACTAGAATCCTCAATGCAAATACCTCTGAGCAGTGGGTGGTTTAAATCTGGACCCTGACCTGAGTGTGAATTTCATCGTTAGGGCCTGTCCCAATAATGAATTGAATCGAACACTCTTGAAATTTCCAGGAAGGATTAAGAATCTGGACTTGAACCTGGATCTGAGTCTGTGTTTTGGGACTATAGCTGATATATTTTGGTTTGTTACAAATGACAACATTTAAGCAGCTCTCTCACATTTAATATATTTGACAATAATTAGAGACGAATGAAACTCAGAAAGTTGAGGGGAATAAAATTAATCTTGGAGAGGTATCCAAAGGTACTTTTCTGAATTATTCATACTTTTATGGGCTCCCAACCACTCTGATTCATTTCTCCAAAGCCCTGGCAACACTGTCAAATGTAAAATGCAAGCTAGAGCTTATGTGGATGAGAACTCAGCAGACAAGTTGCTTTTATGCGGAATTGTCTTTTTAGCTGAACAAAGCAAGGCCCTACATTCCACTTGATGGAAATTGTATCTTAAACTTCCATTTATTCATGTATGTTTGAATATCCCATCTCCAAAGATCACACCAATAAAAAAACAAAAATAAAAGTAGTCATTTCTGTAGTCTTGTGAGCCTCTGAGTACAGACAGGTTTCAGAGTAGCAGGCGTGTTAGTCTGTATCCGTAAAAAGAAAAGGAGTACTTGTGGCATCTTAGAGACTAACAAATTTATTAGAGCATAAGCTTTCATGAGCTACAGCTCACTTCATCGGATGCATACAGTGGAAGATATAGTGGGGAGATTTTATATACACAGAGAACATGAAACAATGGGTGTTACCATACAGACTTTAACAAGAGTGATCAGGAAAAGTGAGCTATTACCAGCAGGAGAGTGGGCAGGGGGGCTAATCACATCAGCCACACTATCAGAGGCTCTTTCACCTGAACATCTAGCAAGGTGATATATGCCATTGTGTGCAAGCAATGCCCCTCTGCCATGTATATTGGTCAAACTGGACAGTCTCTACGTAAAAGAATAAATGGATACAAATCAGACGTCAAGAATTATAACATTCAAAAAACAGTTGGAGAACACTTCAATCTCTTTGGTCACTCGATTAGAGACCTAAAAAGTGGCAATTCTTCAGCAAAAAAACTTCAAAAACAGACTCCAACAAGAGACTACTGAATTGGAATTAATTTGCAAACTGGATCCAAGTAATTTAGGCTTGAATAAAGACTGGGAGTGGATGTGTCATTACACAAAGTAAAACTATTTCCCTGTGTTTATTTCCCCTCCTACTGTTCTTGTCAACTGCTGGAAATGGCCCACCTTGATTATCACTACAAAAGGTCCCCCTCCCACTTGCTCTCCTGCTGGTAATAGCTCACCTTTCCTGATCACTCATGTTACAGTCTGTATGGTAACACCCATTGTTTCATGTTCTCTGTGTATATAAAATCTCCCCACTATATTTTCCACTGTATGCATCTGATGAAGTGAGCTGTAGCTCACGAAAGCTTACGCTTTCATCAAGTACGACCTCCTGCATATCGCAGGCCACAGAACCTCGCACACCCACTCCTGTCATTAGCCATTTCCTCTGGCTGAGTTACTGAAGTCCTCAAGACTTCCTTTAAAGACTTCAAGTTACAGAGAATCCACCATTTACTCTAGTTCAAACCAGTAATTGACCCATACCACACACTGCAGAGGACAGTAACTCCCACCCCAGGATCTCTGCCAGTCTGACCTGAGGGAAGATTCCTTCCCAAATCCAAATATGGTGAGACCTACCAGCCAGACACCTGGGAAAGAATTCACTTTAACTCTGAGCCCTCCCTTTCTGCAGTCCCATCTCCAGCCAGTGGAGATACTTTCTAAAATCAGTCACAGATGGGCCATATGCAATTGTAGGTAACCTCAGCATTACATCCCCTCTATAAAGTTATCAAGCTTTTTTTTGAAAGAAGTTAGGTTTTTTTGGCTCCACTACTCCCTTTGGAAGGCTGTTCCAGAACTTCGCTCCTATGATGGTTAGAAATCTTCATCTATTTTAAGCCTAAATTTGTTGATGGCCAATTTATTCTTGTCCCAACATTGGCCCTTATCTTAAATAACTTTTCTCTCTCTCTCTCTCTCTCTCTCTCTCTCTCTCTGGTATTTATCTCTCTGATGTATTTATAGACAGCAGTTGTATCTCTCCATCATCCTTCATTTTGTTAGGCTAAACAAGCCAAGCTCCTTAATTCTCTTCTTGTAAGGTAGGTTCTCCATTCCTCTGATCATCCTGGTAGCCCTTCTCTGCAACTGTTCCAGTTTGAATTCATTTTTCTTAAACAGGACAGAACAGAATTGCACACAATATTCCAGCTGACGTTTCACCAGTGCCTTGTACAATGGTAATAACACTTCCCTGTCTCTACTGGAAATATCTCACCTGACACTTCCTAGAATTGCATTAGCCTTTTTCACAGCCACATCACACTGGCAGCTCATAGTCATCCTGTGATTCATCAGTACATGCAGGTCTTTCTCCTCCTGTATCACTTCCAACAGATAAGTCCTCAGGTTATAGCAAAAATTCTTGTTAGTCCCTAAGTGCATGACCTTGTACTTTGCACTATTAAACTTCATCCCATTTCTATTACTGCAGTTTTCAAGGTTGTCCAAATCTTCTTCTATGATATTACAGTCTTCCTCGGTATTGTGTCCAACTTTGTGTCATCCACAATTTTATTACCACACTCCCACTTTTTGTGCCAAGGTCATTATGAAAATGTTAAATAAGATTGGTCCCAAGACCAATCCTTGAGGAGCTCCGCTAGTAATCTCCCTCTAGCCTGGCATTGCACGACCCATTGTATTCTCCCTTTTTAACCAGTTTCCTACTCACCTTTTGATTCTCAAATTAATCCCCATCTTCTCCAATTTCACTAATAATTTTCCATGTGAAACTGTCAAATGCTTTACTGAAATCCTGGTAGATTAGATCTACCGCATTTCCTTTGTCTAGAAAATCAGTTATCTTCATAAAGGCTTTCTCTGCACTGGCGCTTTGTTGTTAAAACTTTTGTCACTCAGGGGTATGAAAAAACACCCCCCCCCGCCCCGAACGATAAAAGTTTTAACAATGAAAAGCAGCGATGTGGACAGTGCTTCGTCAGTGAGAGCCACGCTCCTGGCCATGAAGCTACCGCCCCTCATTGGAGGTGGTTTTATTTTGTCGCCAGGAGAGCTCTCTCCTGGCGATAAAAGGCGGCTACCCAGAGCATCTTACAGCGGCGCAGCAGGAGTGGCATGGCCACGCCATTTTAAGGTGCACAGTGTAAATATAGCTAAAGAAAGACATTAGGTTGGTCTGGCAGGATCTACCTTTAATAAAACTATGTTGTGTTTTATCCCAATTACCATTTACCTCTATTTCTTTAATTACTCTCTCTTTCAAAATTTGTTCTAAGACCTGGCATACAATTGAGGTCAATGGGCCTGTAGTTTTCCAGATCACTTTCCCCCCCTTTCTTAAATATTTGCAATTCTACTATATTTGCAATTCTGTAGTCCTAGGGTACAATCCCTGACTTTATGGATTCATTAAATTCACTATTGGACTTGCAATTTCATGTGGCGGTTCCTTCAATATTCTTGGATGGAAATTCTCCAGGGCCCCCTAGTGTGGTCCCATTAGTTGTTTCAGTTTGGCTTCCCCCTCTGATGTGGTAATTTCTATTTCCATATTCTTGTTCAAAAGTCCCCATATTAAAAAGTGAGGCAAAGTATTCATTTAGGTTTTGGGCCATATCTAGATTATTTTTAGTCTCCACCCTGTGCTTATGGTTCACTTCCTTTCTTGTTTTCTTTTTATTTATATTGCTAAAGAACCTTTTACTATTGGTTTTGATTACCTTTGCAAGGTCCAGCTCTGGTTGTTTTTTGGCAGTTCTTACTTTGTCCCTACACTTTTTGACCTCTAGGAGTTGGCTCTCCTTGCTGATCCATCCCTTCTTCCCTTCCTTGTAGGCTTTCTACTCTCTCTTAATAATCTGTTTCAGATGCCAGTTCATCCAGTTTGGTCTGCATCCCTTCCCTATGAACTTTTCCCCCTGCTTGGGGCACAGGCTCTAGATAGTTTCTGTAACTTTGATCCTCCACATTCAGATCCTTGCATTCTTCAGACCACTCCACTTCCCCAATTTACTTAATTTTTTTAAGTTTGCCCTTTTGTAAACAAGAACCCTAGTTGCAGACCTACTTTTATTTATCCTTCCATTTAGTTTAAACTGAATTAACTCATGATCACTTGAAACAAGGTTGCCCTTGACCACCAGTTCTTCTATGAGGTCCTTGCTACTTATTAATTCTGTATCTAAAATGGTATTACCTCTTGTTAGTTCAGTAACTATTTGGCAACGAAATCTGTTGGCTACCACATCCAGGAATGTCTTGACACTACCCTACCAAAATTAGTAGCATTTGTCCTCCAATGAATACCTGGGAAATTAAAGTCTCCCATAATCACACAATTCCCAGTAGTATTTATTTAACTAAAAATATTAAAGAGGTCTCTATCCATAACCAGACCAGATTCCGGGGATCTGTAGCAGACCCCAAGTGCTATCCCTGTGGATCATCTATTATCATTCTTCCCCAAAGTGATTTGAACCAAACAGATTCAATTTCATCACTTCTAATTTCTTTACAGTCACCTCATCACTAAAATATAATGCTACTTCACAACATTTATCTTTGCTTCCATCTTTCATCACCTGAATACTACATACCCTTCAACACCTGTACTTCAGCCATGACTACTATTCTACCAGGTTTCCATTATCCCTATAATATCTGGTTTTACTTCCTGCACCAGTAGTTCTAGGTTCTCCATTTTGTTACCCATTCTCCTTGTGTTGGTGTGCAGACATATTAGTTATTTCTGTATGGCCTTACCCATGTTCCTCCTCAGATTAGGTGCAGTCATTTTACTGCCAGGATCACCCTCCTGACTGCTACTTGGTACTGACACTGCAGTAGAACTTCAGAGTTATGAACACCTTGGGAATGGAGGTTGTTCGTAACTCTGACGTATTCGTAACTCTGAATGAAACATTATGGTTGTTTTTTCCTAAAGTTTACAACTGAACATTGACTTGATACAGCTTTGAAACTTTACTATGTAGAAGAAAAATGCTGCTTTCCCTTTATTTTTAGTAGTTTATGTTTAACACAGTACTGTACTGTATTTGCTTTTTTTTTTTTTGGTCTCTGCTGCTGCCTGATTGTGTACTTCTGGTTCCAAATGAGGAGTGTGGTTGACTGGTCAGTTCATAACTCTGAGATTCTACTGTATCTGTCCTCTTGTTGTACATTCTCCTATCCTAGCTATACAGCTAGGGTAGGAGAATGTACAACCTTCCTTTCTCCATTACGGTATCCTCTTTTACTTTTCCTCTTGCTCAATATTAGAATCAGGCATGGAGAATACATGAGCATCTTCCAACCAGTGTTCCCTCTAATTTTTCCCACACATGTGTGGAATTAATTTTGTTATGTGCACCAATATGGAGGAGATGTGTGATACATCACTCCATATTGGTGCACATAACAAAATTCATGTGGGGGGGTGGGTGAGGGGTTTGGAGTGTGGGAAGGGGGTCAGGGTTGGGGCAGAGGGTTGGAGTGCAGGGGGGTAAGGGCTCCATCTGGGGGTGCAGGCTCTGGGGTGGGGCTGGGGATGAGGGGTTTGGGGTGCAGGCTGCCCTGGGGCTACGGCGGGGAGAGAGGACTCCCCCCCAGCTCCCTCTCCCTGCAGCAGCAGCACCTGGGCTTGTGGGGAGTGTAGGAGCAGGATTTTATAATTGTACTGTAAGAATAGAGGTACTAATGTATGTCTTGATTTCATTTTACCAGCCACCCTTTTTGAATAGCAGAAAGGAATGATCCTCCGGGACGTTGGTAGGAATGCATCTGACAGACTGCCAGTGTCTGTACTGATGTTAAGGCAGGGACAGACCAGAACAATCCTTATGACTGATTATGGTCACCCTTTTGTTTTAGGATAAGTTATAATGTCTACTATGGATTCCTATATGTATTACAAATTAGGCACTCTAGTTAAATATACATTTATTTATTTTGAGGTTTAGTAAGTAAAAGACAGGATTTTGTATTGTGTCTATGTTAAGGAGATTCAGAGTAAACTGACACTGTTTGTATTCTTAAAGGTCTCTGTAAAAAGACTGCTTTTTGTGAATGAGGAATGTATGCATCAGGACAAGGTAAGGTGTGAAGGCCATTGTTATAGCCAGATTGTCAAGGAAAAAGGAGTAAAGAGACTTAATGACACCAGAAAATCATCAACGCTCATCCATAATGAAGGAAGGGCAAACTGACGACCCTGAGGTGAAGGCTGGCACCCCTAAAGACAGGACAATTGATTAAACAGGAACCAGAACAGGATGACCCTCTTGGAGGTGTATTGGAATGTTTACATCAAAAGATACACCAGTTAAGAAGTAACCAGTTACAAACTGACACAGCAAAATCCATAGACTTCAACAGAGAAAAAAGACAATAAGAACAGGGTACTTGGCCATGGGACTTTTGGGTTCATCTTGCCACACTACAGGAGCATTGGATCGCAACTGACAGCGTCCTGCTCCCCTCAGTGACCAATCTGGCTGACCACTAGATTGATCCACACTCTGGACTGGAAACTATAAACATCAACTGGCAGGAGTGTGTGTGTGTGTGAGAGAGAGAGAGAGAGAGATTGAAAAGCATATGCTAACTGTTGTATTCTCAATAAATGCAGCACGCTGCCTTTTTCCCTGTGTGCTTCTTATAAGTATAACAGGAGATGTGCCTCTCCTCCCCAGCTGCGGCAGGTCCGGGGCTGGGTTGGGGCAGGCAGGGAGAAGCGGCAGGTCCGGGTCTGGGGAAAGAGGCGTCTCTCCCCTCTGCAGCCTGAGCGCGTGCACGGCACTTAATAGGCTGCTGTGGGGCTGTGCAGCTTAGAGGGAAATGAGCTCCCAACCATCTCCCCCGAATTCCTAGTTAAAAGTTCTTTTAATGAGTTGTGCCAACATCCATCTCAGAAGTCTATTACTCTCTCTACTCAGGTGGAGTCCATCCCTTGAGAACAGTCCTCTGTCCGTGACTGTCTCCCACGGGTCAAACATCCCAAAGCTCCCTTATAGCCCCATTGCCTGAGCCAACCAATGATCATCATAACCTTGTCTTGCCTTTGCTCTCCTCCTGTAGGGACAGGTAGAATCCCACTGAAGGTCACCTGAGCATCCATTTCTTAAAGCTTCTTCACCAGCCTGGAATAGTCTTTCTTGATGTGTCCCAGTGAGAATCTAGCAGCATCATTTGTTCCCCCATGAAGGACAATCAGTAGATTCTTTTCTGCTCCCATTAGGATCCTCTTCAGCCTCAGGTCCGCATCCTGTATCTTAGCTTCTAACAGACAACACACCTTTCTGTTCTCTGATTCAGCTCTGGTGACAGGCCTGTCCTTGTTAGTAGGGAGTCCCCAGTCGCATATACCTGTCTCTTCCTAGTGTTGGTGTGATCTTCCAGTCTTGTTCTTTCTGGCTGCATGTCTTCTTGTCTTCTGTTTTCACTGGCAATCTTCTGAGAGTCATTCTCTTTCCTCCTGGGGGGCTCTGAACTCTGGCTATCTTCATTGTCTCTAATCCTCTACTTACAGGACTAGCTGCTCTTCCTTGCTCTCCCATATTCTGTTAGTGCCTGCTTCTCCCCTACATTTTCCAACTTAGCTAGCCTGGTCCTCAGCTCTATTTCTCCTTCACTTGCTGGTCTCTTTCTCTGCCTTGTTCTCATAGTTAAATGCTTCCACAGTCCACTTTCTTCATCCAGATGTATATCCTCACAGTACTCTTGTTCAGCATGCATCTGCAAGTCTTGAGGTTTATCTTCAGCCTCCTCTCTCCTTCCCTCCATCATCTGCTCAAATCCCCTTAGAAACTCAACCATATCATCTCCAAACCTTGGATCTTCTCTTCCGTTAGTTCTGTCAGGCTGCAGTTCATACAAATGAAGCACCTTTCAGGTACCCTCTCCAGAATAATCTATATCCCACAGCTTCCACATGCAGCAATCTTCATTGTCTCTTCCATTCTTTGGGTCTCCGTAGCTATCGTAGCTTTCCCTCCTAAAACTCCTGTCAGGAAGAAGAAAACGAAGCACCACACACCCCTTCCTCCAAACTTCCCTTACGAACTCCCACTCAAACTCTCCTGTTTTCAGTTTTGTTGGCTGGTCTTGTGCCACTGCTTCTCCACTTTGATTTCATTTTTTTCCAGAGAATAATGGGGTTTTCTACCTTAACGTAATTCACTGGTTTTAAATTAATTAATTTTTTTTTGCTGTTCTACATGTTGTAAGCCATGGTAACAGGACAGTCGCTTTCACACACTAAAATGGCCTTAAGTGCCATGCAAGTACAGAATTGTAAAATGTGCCCAATAGCTATCTTCTCTTAAATGTAGAGGGAGCCTCCTCCAATCAAGAAGCTTTGCTGCCCCTCTACTGGCTGCCCCTCAAAGTTTCAGATAAGGGCAGTTGGATCGTCTACACTTTATGTAAATCAGATTCAGCACTCAGGCTTATGGTAAGGTTTCTGGTGTGGCCCTTATTTGAGCATATCAGTGGGCTCCATGGCCTTAAACAAACGGGATATACCAACCTCCTGCATTTTGCCTTTAGGAGCTCTTCTGACATGCTTTTTTGACATATGCATCAAGCAGGCTGGGGGAATATTTGGAATGCTCTTCCTTTGCCTGGTAGATTAGAAGCTGACAGTAAATTTAGAGCTGGGTATAACAAAGTGCCTTGGAGTCCCCTGTCTTTTTCTCCCCAGTTTAGCTCACTGTTGTTCTCTGTGTGACTTTCTTTTTCTCTCTCAAGGAAGGAGGAAAGGGAAATGAGGCAAAATAAAAGTTTAAAAAATACTGTGTATTATACTATTTTCATTTTATTCTTGCTATTGGGGACTTTGTCACTGGGGACATATCATTCTCTGTCTCTTTCTGCCCAGCAGGGGAATACAAATAAGCCATAAGAAAATACGCTTTTTCTACAAAATATTATTGTAGGCCTCATTTGATCAAGGATTCTGTTGCTGTGACATGCTTCCTTGGGCTCTCTCTGGAGACGAGGAAAAAAAATTGTAGTATATCATAGTATTTTAGTTGGAAATGAACCATCGGGGGGATGTAGGTGACGTGAAAGTTGCCCACCTCAGGTGTTCAGACTCCTGTTACTTTACCTCTGATAGAAACCCACCAGACATCACCACAAAGCAAGAAATGAGGAGCAAATGCTGGTTGTGCTGCATCTGAAGCTACTGATTGCTGGGAAATTGTTTGGGGGAAAGAGCAAGCTGTTAGTTTTACTATTAGATTCTTTCTATGAGGAAGGTTAGGAGCAGCAACTTAGTCAATGCCGTGTATGTGTATGAGAACTAGAGGGAGGGCAGACAGGTTCTGTGGGTCAGTCCTAGGATTGGCACACTGGACAAATGCTCAGTTGCTCAACACAGCCCAGTGTGGGCCTTTGTCCCTTCTCACACATGCGTCCTCCTTCTCACCTGTTTTCAAGGATCTAGTGCTACCACCAGTGTAAGATTACACAAACCTTGGGATTCTTGGACCTGAATGAATGCCGACTGGTATTAATGGGATTCCACCCATTGACTTCAGTGAGCTTTGGATCACGCTTCTGGACCACAAGGACTACTATTGTCCCCTTCACAGGAATGGATGTTCGAGGGAAAGATCTTCACATTCTAGCTGCTTGTGCACCTGGGCTGAACAGGACACACTCTAGCCATATATTTTTATGTGGTTTTATAGCAAAAACCTTGAAGACTTTGTAGCAAGGAGGATTCTATGCTGTCAGTGAAACATTTCACCCCCCTCTTTCTTGATATTAGCAGTGCAGCATTGTTTGAAGTGACTCTGTCCTCTTGCTTGTGTCTTCTTCCTTTCTTCTTATACCGAACTAACAAAGAACTTCCATCAACGTGCGCATCATGAATGAAGTTTGATTCCACACACACTCTGACCTGCAACTTGTTGGAGACTGAAGAATCCAAGGAATGTAATAGAAGCAATATTACTTGAGCAACTGTTTCAAAGGAAAGCAGTAGGTAACACAGTATGTAAACTCCCCTGGGCAATTGATAATCTAGTTAGAACCAGATTATTGTAATCTGAATAACAGAGACTATGCGCTTTCTTCATCTGTTTCCTTGCCTGACAATTTAATCACAAATATACTTTGGGGAAAAGAGTCTAACACACTTTTCCACTTCATCAAATATTTTGAACTGCTATCCTATCAGCCATTGTTAATAATTTCCAGATTATGAGTAAGTAGCCTCTTTTTCTTTTTCTGTTGATAAGTTCAAAATGGGTTTAAAAAGTAAAAAGCCTCTACCCAAAGCATCAAACTTCAATATGGTAAATGGGGAAACAACTCAGTGGCATAAATCTGTGGAATTTTTGGCAAGGCAACAAATTTAAAAGAAGCACAGGGCATGGGCAAATTTGCAGGTCTAATGTGTGTCTGAACACTTATGCCATAATGTGTATAACTCTTATTTTATCCAAATCTCAACTGACATACATCTGTAAGCTACCAGTAACTTGTAAGGGTAAGAACCAGAAAGTCAGTTCTGCTCTAGTCAGTTCCGGAAAGCCAGAGGCGTTCATACCTATGAACACATAGGAAAAACTGAGCATGTGTTAGAAATTCTAGAACAGAAACAAATACAAAACCAAATTGGTTAGTTCTGTTATGGGCTTTGCTATAATAATTATACAGAATCAATGCTAACTCATAAAAAGGCAGGGCATAATCCACATCACCACCACATTCCCAACGTTTAACTATCAATGCTCTTACATCCCAAATATTAAAAGACTGGCCTTTCTCCTCCCTGGCTTGCTGCTTTCTGTCTTCAAGCTCGCTGGGGTCCACTCCTGGAGGAGGGAAGCCACAGATCCCTGGCTACTGCCACTGCCCAAGCAGAACCTCCTTCCCTGAGGTGAAAAGGGGGCTTCTTTTCTCTTTCCATCAGAGGGATGGCAGTGATGGGCCTGGGAGGAGGGATGAGTGTCAGCTGTGGTTCAGGAGACCCCTCTTCTTTCAACCAGCCTAACTGAAGATGTCAGGGTGGTGCTCTTAAACTGGGAGCTGTGGCCCTAATCTTCCTTGACTGCTCAAAGAGCAGGAGAATGTGAGCTATAATGGCAGCTGGGGTCCTCCACTCCAAGCCTATTCTGCAGCAGCCAGGGCCGCCTCTTCTCTTTAGCCATAGAATCATAGAATATCAGGGTTGGAAGGGCCCTCAGGAGGTCATCTAGTCCAACCCGCTGCTCAAAGCAGGACCAATCCCCAACTAAATCATCCCAGCTAGGGCTTTGTCAAGCCTGACCTTAAAAAAACCTCTAAGGAAGGAGATTCCACCCCCCCCCCCAGGTAACGCATTCCAGTGCTTCACCACCCTCCTAGTGAAAAAGTTTTTCCTAATATCCAACCTAAACCTCCCCCACTGCAACTTGAGACCATTACTCCTTGTTCTGTCATCTGCTACCACTGAGAACAATCTAGATCCATCCTCTTTGCAACCTGCTTTCAGGTAGTTGAAAGCAGCTATCAAATCCTCCCTCATTCTTCTCTTCTGCAGACTAAACAATCCCAGTTCCCTCAGCCTCTCCTCATAAGGCATGTGTTCCAGTCCCCTAATAATTTTTGTTGCCCTCTGCTGGACGTTTTCCAATTTTTCCACATCCTTCTTGTAGTGTGGGGCCCAAAACTGGACACACTACTCCAGATGAGGCCTCACCAAAGTTGAATAGAGGGGAAAGATCATGTCCCTTGATCTGCTGGCAATGCCCCTACTTATATAGGTCAAAATGCCGTTAGCCTTCTTGGCAACAAGGGCACACTGTTGACTCATATCCAGCTTCTCGTCCACCATAACCCCAACATCCTTTTCTACAGAACTGTTGCCTAGCCATTCGGTCCCTAGTCTGTAGTGGTGCATGGGACTCTTCCGTCCTAAGTGCAGGACTCTGCACTTGTCCTTGTTGAACCTCATCAGATTTCTTTTGGCCCAATCCTCTAATTTGTCTAGGTCCCTCTGTATCCTATCCTTACCCTCCAGCATATCTACCACTCCTCCCAGTTTAGTGTCATCTGCAGCCTTGCTGAGGGTGCAGTCCACGCCATCCTCTAGATCATTAATGAAGATATTGAACAAAACCGGCCCCAGGACTGACCCTTGGGGCACTCCGCTTGATATCAGCTACCAACTAGACATGGAGCCATTGATCACTACTTTTGAGCCTGACGATCTAGCCAGCTTTCTATCCACCTTATAGTCCATTCACCCAGTCCATACTTCTTTAACTTGCTGGCAAGAATACTGTGGGAGACCATATCAAAAGCTTTGCTAAAGTCAAGGAATAACACGTCCACTGCTTTCCCCTAATCCACAGAGCCAGTTATCTCATCATAGAAGGCAATTAGATTAGTCAGGCATGACTTGCCCTTGGTGAATCCATGCTGACTGTTCCTGATCACTTTCCTCTCCTCTAAGTGCTTCAGAACTGTGGTAGCCACTGGCGTCCATTTCCAGATATATTCCCTGTCCTGAGAAGATTTCTGCTTGAGGGTGATGAGACGTTGGGGCCAGATAGTCTCTTCCTACTCAGGTGTGGGTTAGGGTTAGCAATCTCACAGCTGCTGATTTCACCTGAGCTCCTCTCTCCTGAATAATGAGCTGCCTCTGTGCAGCATCCACTTCTTATGCTGTCCAGCATACCTGACCTCAATCAGCACATACTCAAGCGATTCCCTGCACTTGTGCCCTAGTCATAGGCCTATTGAGTCTAGTGGTTAGTCTGGTGCTGCTTTCACTCCTAATTTAAGCCATCAAGAGTTTTGACATTTATTTCAATTGAGGCTGAAACAGGCCCATAGAGCAGAAATTGAACCCCCAAGAACCCAAGTCACTCATGTTAGTATACCAACATGTGCTAGCAAAAAGCATAGGGGAGCCTTCTAAAATTGCTTAGTAGAGCTGTATTCATAGTCTTGTATTTAAGTTATTTACAATATGGGGACTGTATGGCTGAGGTGATTGGTAATGGGATGAAGACCCTTTCACCTCTGGGCCACTTATTTAAATACAATCCCGGTCAGTAATAACTTGTCAGAAGTTCACAAGCTTTGAGTGTCCTGTTGATCTCAGTCCTGTTCCTAATAGAAAAGTGTTCACATCCAAAACTGGTATCCGTGTTGGCATTTTCCTCAGAGATGCTAAGGACTAAATGGGCATCCATTATTATTTATTTATTATTTCTGTAGTGCCATACATAAACATGGGGTAAGCTTTTTCAAAGGTATTTAGATGCCTAAAGCTGCAGCTAGGTGCCTAGTAGGGATTTTCTAAAGCACTTAAGCAGGTTAGGCACCCAATTCCCACTGATGGGGCTTAGGAGCCTAACTTGCTTAGATGCTTTTGAAAATCCCATGAGACATCTAAATACCTTTGAAAATCTGGCCCATGGTACTTTGTAGGCAAATAAAAGATGAGTCTCTTGGCTCAACAAGCTTACCAGACAATTTGAGACAAAATGCAAGAAGGTTATAGACAAATATCAGCAGCTGAGAGGTATGGGGATAGGAGGACATGCTTTAAGTACAACCTTTTCATAAGAACAGCCATACTGGGTCAGATCAATGGTCCATCTAGCCCAGTATTCTGTCTTCCGACATTGGCCAATACCAGGTGCACCAGAGGGAATGAACAGAACAGGTAATCATCAAGTGATCCATCCCCGTCGCCCATTCCCAGCTTCTGGCAAACAGAGGCTAGGGACACTTCAGGGCATGCTTTTGCATACCTGTCCATCCTGGCTAATAGCCACTGATGGACCTATTCTCAATGAACTTATCTAGTTCTTTTTTGAACCCTGTGATAGTCTTGCCCTTCACAACATCCTCTGGCAAAGAGTTCTACAGGTTGACTGTGTGTTGTGTGAAGAAATACTTCCTTTTGTTCGTTTTAAACCTGCCGCCTATTAATTTCATTTGATGACCCCTTGTTCTTGTGTTATGAAAATGAGTAAATAACACTTCCTTATTTGCTTTCTCCACAACATTCATGATTTAATAGACCTCTATCATGTCCCCCCTTAGTCATCTCTTTTACAAGCTGAAAAGTCCCAGTCTTATGAATCACTCCTCATACGGAAGCTGTTCCATACCCCTAATAAGTTTTGTTGCCCTTTTCTGTACCTTTTCCAATTCCAAAATATCTTTTTTTTTTAGATGGGGCGAACAATCTGTATTCAAGATTTATATGGAGGCATGGAATTATATAGAGGCAATATTATATTTTCTGTCTTATTATCTGTCCCTTTCTCTAATGATTCCCGACATTCTGTTAGCTTTTTTGACTGCCGCTGCACAGTGAGTGAATGTTTTCGGAGAACTATCCACAATGACTCCAAGATCTCTTTCTTGAGTGGTAACAGCTAATTTAGACCCCATCATTTTATATGTATAATTGGGATTATATTTTCCAATGTGCATTACTTTGCTTTATGAACACTGAATTTCATTTGCCATTTTGTTGCCCAGTCATCCAGTTTTGTGAGATCCCTTTCTTACTCTTAATAGTCTGCTTTGGACTTAACTATCTTGAGTCATTTTGTATCATCTGCAAATGTTGCCACCTCACTGTTTACCCCTTTTTCCGGATCATTTATGAATATGTTGAACAGTACTGGTCCCACTGACCATTTATTCCTACCCTTTGTTTCCAATCTTTTAACCAGATCCTGGAGAGAACCTTCCTTCTTATCCCACACCTGCTTACTTTGCTTAAGAGCTTTTGGTGAGGAACCTGGCCAAAGGCTTTCTGAAAATTTAAGTACACTGTATCCACTGGATCACCCTCGTCCACATGCTTGTTGACCCCCTTAAAGAATTCTAGTAGATTGGTAAGGCATGATTTCCGTTTACAAAAATCATGTTGACTCTTCTCCAACAAATCGTGTTTATCTCTGTATCTGATAATTCTGTTCTTTACTATAGTTTCAACCAATTTCAATAACAGATGTGATCTCTGTCAGTCAAGGTTGATCTAGATTGACAGGAGACTGTGGAGAAGCTTGCACCCCTACTGCAGTGCTTTACCTGTTGTGTGGATAAATAGGCAGCTGCAGTCTTCAGAGCCTGTCAGTCTAAGGCTTCTCACTGACACTAAATTCACTTAAAAATATTAAAAGAAGATAAACATTGTCATCTTAATCTTAAGGTGGTAAAAGTGTCATTCTGTTTTGATGAATGACACCTGGAATATTGTGTTCAACTCTGGGTGCCACACAACCCAAAAGATATTGACAAATCTGAATGAGTTCAGAGAATAGCAACAAAATTAATTATGGGACCTGGTAAGATTAAAAGACAACATGTGGTGTGTGTGTGTGTGTGTAATAACTGCCTATAAATATTAGAAGGTTGTAGACACCATGGATGGAGAAGAATTATTTAGTGTGACGTGTGGGCTTATTATGAGAAATGACATGAAATTAAGGCAGGGGAAATTTGGACTGGCAATAAGCGGGAGGAGAGAGTGGTTTGTGGAATAGTTTCCCGAGAGAAGTGGGATTTTTAAAACTAGGCTAGAAAAATGCATTGTGGAGAACAATATTTCACTGGCATGCAAGTGGGCTGGAGGTACTAATAGATCTTTCCCGTCTCTGTCATCTATAACTTATATCAGCCATCTATGATAAAAAAAATTAAAGCTGAAGTACAAGTAGATTTTTCAAATTGATAATTTCTAAACCTGTTACATAGCAGTCTAGTGTGTCATTATACAAGTTGACTAGGGATTTCATAGACCACTGATAAATTAATGGGAGGCTAGGTACAAAATTAGGACTTGGAAAATTTTGCATTGAAAACCACGTTAGTGTGTTTCGACAACTAATGTACAAAAGACATACAATAGTTTGCTTCTTTCGGGTGTGACAGACTAGCAAGTAGAGATGAGTGATTGACTAAGTTGTATTGTGGGGTTTGGGGATCTTGGTTAATATTCACCCGAGATGGTCCTAAGGCTGAAATCACCAATCTTATTTCACATGTCTAGGCATCAGGCTGGAAGGAAGTGTGGTCTCTAAAGTAAAGACCTCCACTTTATTTAGTAAGCCATATAAAGTTCTTGTGTAACATGAGTAATAATATCACATTACCTACACTGTAACTAACAAATTACCAAGATTGATCTTATAAATCCTTAGAGAGAATGACAATTTACTACCCCCCTTGGAACATTTGTCTACTCCAAATTGCAGATGCCAGCATAAAAGTAGGAAAATTACTGTAAATACCCCCCAATTCATTACTGCAAAAGTTATTCTTTATTAACATAGTTATTGTATATTACAGTAATTTAACAAAGGGCACTAATAAATGTAGACAGCTACTCGGAGAAATGGAAGTGTTAACTTGCTTGACAGCTGTTAGGGAGAAATAAACTGTGATTTCCAATATGCAGCTTAATCTCGCCTCATTTTAACCTCAGCACATTTTAGAATCTGACAGTAATGTCTCATAGATTAGAAAGGAAACGACAAAGTCTGCTATATTCTTGCTTCTACTTTTAAAATGGATTTGTTTCAGAGTCATGTGGTGGAAAGATGATTTGGTTTTATATTTTCCTTTTTGCTAGGGTAGAAACCAATATTAATACAATAGTGTTTGAGACTATGTGCTCTTGCAGTGTGGGCCCAAAAGTTAAGCTCAAAAGTCTCAGCTGGGTCCAAAACTCAAGATCAAAACAGAACACTGTGGGTAAAAAGGAACATTAGCAACCAAAATAAATCTTTTGTACAGGTGTGTGTGTAGGTGTCCAAAGAGTCCTTGGATCTCCGTGATCCAAGGTTGGAATTTGTAACCTAGCATTATATGTACAACCATATAAAATATTCACGGAACTAAGAGATGTAGTTGCAGAGTGAGAATCAACACAATATGCCATCCCATACCCTTAAGTTCTTCAGTGGCTTCTGTTTTGCCATCTTCCATCTGCACTGCTGAACACTAAGAGGTCTGTTTGGTCCCATTCCAGTTCTGAACATAAGGAGTTAAATTTTCAGAAGAGCTTAGTACTTAGTGTATTGAGCTCTTTTGAATATCTGGCCAATTATTTTGGTACCTACATAGAATTGAGCTGTTTTGAAAATCTGGTCCTTAGAAGTGAAGTCCATTCTGATGGATGATCAAAGCAATGAGCAATGGGCAGATGTCCCTGCCACAAAGGTTATTATGAGTATCCAAATGGTACATTTAGAGGTGAGATTAAATACTTTCATTTGAATTTATATCTGAGCAGCTTAAATATTGTAATGGTCAAAGGAGATGAGCAGTGTATTCAGACTGAGACAGTGGTCTCTCTCAAGCTAAACCTCATGAATCTGATGGATCTAATGTATTTTGAGCAAGAGCTTTGTAAGCAGAATTTTTGTTTGGAGACAGTTCTTTCTTTTAATAGATTCAGAGTAATAGAGCTGATTGACAACGTTCTCACCAAAGTTGGACAAATGTACTCTGCTTGTTGATGCAACTTCAAATGCTCTTTACTGGCATTTTTGGAGATAATTCCTCTGATCAGGTGGTAGGAACAGTGATGGATGCTCCTTGTATGTCTGCACGAGACACTAGAGAGAGACTCTTCTATTGTTGCTCTTTCCCAAGAAGAATTAGCTTCCTTGCTTGAACTCAAGCATCAGTATTAGTAGTAATGCACCTTTCTTGCTTTTGGGGACAAGGGAGGAGTAATTTATTATAGACCTTGAAAGGGAGGGGCATAGCTTACTTCTCTCATGTACCCAGCCAGCTCTGCCAGTGCTCCATCCGTTCTCTGCTTCTTTCCACCCATTTGCTTCCTGCGGGGGAGGTGGCGCTATCCAGAGAATAACTCTTGTGCTCTACATAGGAGCTGGACTCAAGATCCAAGTATCCTTAATGTGGTCATGTGTAAGAATCAGTGGAACTCAAACCTGAGTTGGTGGAGCCATCAGGCAACAGACACCTCCATATTGCCACTCTGTGACAGCTGCTAACTGGCTGTGAGCCACAAATCACAGCAGACATACACTATGGGAAGCTCTGCCTCAAAGACTGGGTTGGTAGCTGCCTTGCAGGCTCCTAATTGGCCCCTTGACTCCATATAAGCTCACAAGGTGTACCAGGAAGTGTCCAGGCAACAATGTGGATCCCCAGCGAGCCGCCACAACCTGCTCTGCTTCTCTGCTTCTGAACTCCCGGCAGTGACTTTGGCTTTGACTCGGATTCTGACCTGGTTCCAGACCTGGAACTCGGACACAAGTTCTGACCTCTGGTACTAACCTCAGCCCAGAAATCTGACCTCGAGTTGCCTAAGCCTCAACCCCCACCCAAAGAACCTGGTAGTTTCTATGGATCACCCCTAGCGCATGCTGAAGGCTGGCCTTTTAAGAACATAGAGACAGCAGATCATCCCTTATTTGGCATGTCTCAAAGGAATCCAGAAACACCTGAATGGGTTGACTGTCCTCTGGAGGAATTCCCCACGTCGAGAGTACAAGTTGCAGCTCCCATCGGAGAACCAGACCCTGTGGGTGCAGATTACTCAGCTACACAAAGAAAATGCTACACTGCAGACTTATCTGGTACCATATGCCGCCAAGAACCAGTCCCTGCAGAAGGAGACTACCCCGTTCTGAGGCAAGAATACTGCACTCCAGACATGTGCCATGTTCCTGGATGTGAGACAGCTGTTATGCTCTCTAAATGCTTCAACGGGGACTGCCAAAAATTCATTGGGTTTTTTAATCAACGTTGTGGGCAATTCCTGCTCCATCTCTGATCCTACCCCACTGATCAAGCTAAGGTAGGATTTGTAGCTAGCCTCTTAACGGGAGAGGTGCTAGGTTGGGCCTCATTCCTGCTAGAACAAGGAAGCCCAATGCAGACGAACTGGGATGGTTTCCTTCAGGTGTCTTCTGTAATTTTCAACAATCCCACCACATTTTCTCAGCCAAGTTTGCCCTGTGAAAACTCCAGCGGGCCAGAATTGGTTGTCTCCTATGCCACCCACTTCAGATTACTTGTGTCTGACACCAGATGGAACGTGATGGCCCAGCTCTTGAGGAAGTTAGACAAAGTAGCTTATGTGGAAATCCCAACCCACTTGGATGCCTTTGTTGACCTTGCCATATGCATTGACAACAGACTGCATGAGCAATGCGAAGAAAGGAAGGGGTCAGTGCCACATCCAAGACAATAGTCCTCAGTAATGGCTGGTCCCAGAATTCATGCAACTTGATGTAACCCACTGCTGTGAGACTCCCGAGGAAAGAAAACACCATCACTGCCACAGTTTGTGTTTCTATGGTGGGGAACCTGGCCACACACTCACTGGTTACCTGTCACAGGTCCCAGTCCAGAAAAATTTGGGAAGTGACTGAGCCCAGAACCAATAAAGGGGGCCATTCTGGGGGCCCCAAGCCATTCATCCCCTTACTGAAACATGCCTGAGGCATGGTGAGCCATCATTACACCTCCAAGTTCAGGTCCACCTCCAAATTCCAGGCGAGCCTCAGTGAGTTCCTCTGCAGTGGGCACATGTGGACTTTGGAGCTGCAGACAGATTCATGGACACAAATGCCGCAGGAGTCTTGAGCATCTCAGTCAGGGGTAGCGGAGCCTTCCCAAAAGTGGAGGGGCCAGGGGCTCCCGCCCCCCCTGTGGCCCCTTCTGCTCCTTCCATCCGAGGCCCCGCCCCTGGCCAAGCAGGAAGCAGAAGGGTGCCAGGAGCCACAGACATTCCACCTACCCTGGGTAGGGAGGAGGGGCAAGAGCAGCCTCCAGCCTGTATCCCCGCCTCGTGGGGCCCCCACCCAGGGCAGATGGGGGCTTTGTAGTTTCCCACAGCTGCCTGCATGGCTCTCCCTGACCAGGTTCCAGCTGGGGGATGGGGCCTGAGAGCCGTAGCCCAGACATGGTAAGAGCTGCGTGGCTGGGCAGCTGTTGGGAGCCACAGACTCTCCACCTGCCCTGGGTTGGGGGCTCAGTGGGCCGCCTGTCCACTTTCGAAAAGTGGGAGGGCCATGGTCCCCAGGCCTCTCCGGTTCCAGTGCCCTTGATCCCAGTGCAGCCAAAAGTGACTCCTGACCTCTTAGAGACTTGTTCCTCTCCTTGGACCTGATGACACAGGAGACTGTCTTTGGAAGTTGTTATCCAGAGCCACCAAGAAATCTGAATTTTTCAGGAAGTCCACTCACCAGGTTGTCCCATAATCCTTGGTGTCTCCTGCTTGGCAACCCATAACCCCTATGTTTTGTGGAGGGAATAGAAAATCATAGAATCATAGAATATCAGGGTTGGAAGGGACCTCAGGAGGTCATCTAGTCCAACCCCCTGCTCGAAGCAGGACCAATTCCCAGTTAAATCATCCCAGCCAGGGCTTTGTCAAGCCTGACCTTAAAAACCTCTAAGGAAGGAGATTCTACCACCTCCCTAGATAACGCATTCCAGTGTTTCACCACCCTCTTAGTGAAAAAGTTTTTCCTAATATCCAATCTAAACCTCCCCCACTGCAACTTGAGACCATTACTCCTCGTTCTGTCATCTGCTACCATTGAGAACAGTCTAGAGCCATCCTCTTTGGAACCCCCTTTCAGGTAGTTGAAAGCAGCTATCAAATCCCCCCTCATTCTTCTCTTCTGCAGGCTAAACAATCCCAGCTCCCTCAGCCTCTCCTCATAGCTAAACAATCCCAGCTCCCTCAGCCTCCCCCTTGATACATCAAGAAGCTGCAATACTTCCTGGGGTTTGTAACATTTATAGAAGTTTCATTCCTGGATTTTTGAGCTAGATGACCCTCTTGACAGCACTTCTACTCAAGGACACCTCCTTCACCTGGTCCCTGGTGACACAACAGGCATTTGATCAGCTCAAGATGGCCTTCACTAGCATGCTACTCCTGAGGCAGCCCTTTGTCATCGAGACTGATGTCTCCAAAGCTGCTCTTGGGATCATAATGTCCCAAGGATATGGCCCCCAACAGCATCTCCTCTCTTGTGCCTACTACTCATGGAAACTTACTTCAACAAAAAGGAATTATGAAATCTTAGGTAAAGAACTTCTAGAGATCAAGACCACCTTCAAAGAGTGGTGCCATTACCTGAAAGGGGCCGGCACCCAATATAGGTGTACACCGATCATACAGAATCTAGAATACCTTCCCAATTATAAGGTGCTAAACTAAGACAGATCTGCTAGGCTCTGCTCTTCGCAAATTTTAACTTCACCATCACCTACCACGCTGGAGCCCAAAACAATGCTCCTGATACCCTGTCCAAAAAGGGGATTTCCTTACCAGTCAACAGCCCTCTTGCACAAAGATGCCATGCATTTGCAAGCCCCTCAATTTCCTGGATGTCACCATTTCTCAAGATCTCACATGTTTCATCTGCTCAGTGGTGGGGGAGGAGCCCCCTTCCCAAGGAAATTGAAGTAGGAAGCAAGGGGCAACATCAAATATGGGACAGATTACTCCGTACCAGGAGGTCACATGTATGTCCCACCAAGATGCCCCCACTGCAGGTACTGAGACTGAGCCATGACTCCCCACTAGCAGGCCACTTCGTACACCTCAAAGCCTTTCACCTGATTGCCCACTTCTTCTGATGGCCCTAGATGTAAACAATGGTGCACTTCTACTTAGATTCTTGAGAGGTATGTGTTTACAACAAGATGAGGATGAGACCCCTTGGCACTCTAATATCTGCAGAAAACCTAGCTAGACCTTAGGCAGCCATCACTCTGTTTTTTGTAGTGGAGCTCCCTGTATCTGATGGATATATTATCAATCTCATCATGGTCAATCAGTTAACTAAAATGGCCCACTTCATTCCCATTGCACACCTGCCCACTACAGAAGAGGCGGCTCAACTCCTGGTGATGCACATCATCCATCTCCATGGACTCCATGAACACATCACATCTGAATGAGGTCTTCAGTTTTTGTTGTGGTTTTAGCATGAAACCCTGTGGCTGCTCAACACCCACGCCTACAGGTCCTCCACCTATCACCCACAAACCAATGGACAAACTGAGAGAGTGAATCAGGTCTTAGAGCAGTTTCTGTGGTGCTTTACAAATTATTACCAGAACATCTGGTTGGCTGTCTTACCCCAGGCAAATTTGCCTGCAGTAACACCGACCATGTCTCTACTCGGCAAAGTCCATGCTACACAACTTTGGGTTCCATCCCCATCTCCACCTGGCCATACCTGCTATCTCCACAAACCCCACAGCCACCATCTTGGTACAGTAGATCCACAGAGTCAAGGAAGAGTTTAAGATACATCTTCAAAATACCAAGAGGGATTGCAAGCAATACACTGACTGCCAGTGCCAGAAAGGCCTCATATTTGCAGTTGGACAAAAGGTCTGGCTCTCAGCAGAACACCTCCATGAAGATCAGGATTGTCTCAAATTGCACTACCAATACATAGGCTTGTACCCAATCAGCCAGTGATCAATCCAGTGACTGTAAGGCTCCAGCTGTCTCGATCTGTCATAGTACACCCGGTGTTCCAAGTATTGCTGCTGAAGGCACACGTCAACAGCTTCTTTGCTCCCCAACAACAACCACTGCTCCCTCCAGCATGAGTCCAGAATTATGATGAATATGAGATCTATGAGATTAGGGATTCTAAAATCAAACATGGTTCCCTCCAAACCTCATTGATTGGGAAGGTTACGGCCCCAAGGAGCGCTCTTGGGAATGGGCTCCCTGGGTCCATGTTCCTGACCTCGTAGCAGCCTTTCATACAGTCCACCCAATGAGGCTCCTTTCTCAGTTCTAATAGTAATATGCATATAGGGACAAATGCAAGTTCTATTGAAATCAATGGCAATATTCCCAGTGACTTCAATGAGGGCAGAATTTGACGACAAGAGCTTTTAGGTGCTCTAGCAGCCTTTGGTGTGTGTGTGTGTGTGTGTGTATACACATAACACAGAACAGAATGAGCTAGGGCTTTCTGTTTTAGCACACAAGGCAACATTGTTTTCTAAAAATGTACGTGATTTAACAAAATGTTAAGTAGGTTCAGGTTTTATAGACCTCAGCAAGAAGATGTTAATAATTGTGTTTTTCTTGAGAGTCATATATTCGCAAGTTCAGATCGAGAGACATTTTCCAAACTTAGACACCTGTGAATTTGTCATTTCACCCTGCTCTGACAATGTTGTCACTGATAATGTAATAAGAGAAAAGATTTTGAGAGGTAAAGCACACATTTACTTGGTTTTTAAGCTTCAATAGTTTTTGGCGGCTGTGTGATCTTGTTAAACTCAAGAGATGCAATGCACAGTTGTTTTCAAAATTTGCTGACAGATGCTTTTTGGAATGGCACCCAGTGAGCTGTGAAACTCATGCACTCAAGTATTTGTCCACTTGTCCCTATCTCATGTGTTATGGAAATATGTTAAACTTGCTCTGTTGCAAGGAGCTTTTTTAAGTTGGATGAATTGTTTTTGGTGCAACATTGACCATACTGCAAAATATTTTCAAGGTAGTCAAACTCTGGTGCCACAATGGCCAGGAGTTGTCTGAAATTGGCAGAACTTTGCTTTGTCTGTTTGATGGATTCTTTTTCAAGGTTAACTGTTTGTTTGGCATGGAGGATGTGAATGTTAAGTTCATTTTGGAAGAGAATAATGGGATAAATTTTATGGATGCAGCAGGCCCAGGCTTGCTCTGCAAGCGAATCAGAGTGGTCGTTATGACCACACACGAAATTGGATGATAAAATTGAAGCTGATATTGCACTTGCTTCATTATGATTTATTCTGTCATCTATCTACCAGATCTCTACTTCCTTTCTTTTATTGGCAGTGCATCTAGTCCTTGTGGCTGAAGCCCATGTGCCAAGATGTCTTTCCAGTTTTTTATGTCATGGCTCTTGCAGCTGAAGCAACTAGCATTAAATATAGGTCTCGTGTGAATGTGGAAACAGGTACAGATGGTGTCTCCAATGGACCAGCATCCTGATAAACTTGTGGCTTCTTCCTTTCTTCCTTCCTTCCTTCCTTCCGACCTAGGGGAGGAACTCCTCTCTTTTTGTTTCTGTGGTAGCTAGGTTTTATTCTATCTCAGTCACTTTCTTTTTGTTCTGCCTCTTTTTTTCACTCCTTGCCTGCACTGGAAGAGCCAACAAATTCTTCCTCTGAGATTGAAATATTAGATTCTGGATGTATCTGTTACTACAGATATATACACATTGCATATATGCTTTTGTGGTTTGTGTCTTTTCATGCCACTGACTCATAATTATACTTCCCTGAGTGGACTGAAAAATTCTCTCTGATTTTTCAAGGCCTACTTGAAAATATGACCAGCAACAGAGGCAATAATGAGTCTCACTAAGGTTTCAGTTTCATGCTGTTTGACGGTTTTAGCCTTGAATAGGAGTTGAGGTCTGGGAGCAGTTGTACTACAGGGGGAAGCATACTTTAAAATGGTGAAGTTTGCTCCTCTCATAATACCAGTCCGGCTCCACCAGACATTGTCCTGTCCCTAGCCAGCCCTTTCAGGCTGACTAAGAGGATTGATGGTCTGGTGGTTTGGGTGCTGGCCTGGAGCTCAGAAGACTCAAGTCCTTACTCTACCATAAATTCCTTGTGTGACTTTAGACAAATCTCATACTCTATCTGTCCTCAATTCCACATCCCTAAAATAGGGATGAAACTTCCCTACTTCACAAGGGTGTTCTGAGAATAAATGCATTAAAATTGTGAGGTGCTCAGTTACTGTGGCAATGGAGACCATAGAAATACCCAAGATAGACTTCTTGTTCTCCAGGGGGAATTAGGCAGGCATTACAATTGTGCCCAGCTCTTGCATATGGGCTGTAAGGGGAGTGACTTCTTATATCCTTCCTTTATAGAGAGGACTTAGGCAAATTCTTCCCACTACTCAGCAAGGACAAAACAAAATGTTGACTGGTTTATGCTTCAGGATAGATGGTGTTGGGAACACCTAAGGCAATGGAATAAGATACCAAAAGGGGTGATGGAATCATAAAATTGGAGGTTTTTCAGTACTAGTCTAGACAGCCCTTTATTAGGTATGGTTTAGAAATAATTAAATTAGTCCTCTCGCAAAGTAGGGGAATGTACTACATTGCCTCTTTCCTACCAAAATGGTTCTGTTATTCATGTACATTTCAGTTCTTCTCTTATTGTGTCTCTTGTCAGACTTGCACAAGACCATTTTGTTGCCTTTCAAATCACCACCCATCTCACAAAGATGAAAACTCTTTAGGTAACATCTTCACTAAGGAGGAGAAAGCTATTTGTATTTTTACAGCACTCTTTCATGGTGTGCCCTGTTACAGCTTCCCTATCAGCATTTTTTGAGCTAATATCTAAGCAAATCCTATGAAATTAAATGCAAGATTGAAGTACAAAAAAGCAATTGTCATCAGGAAAGGCATTCAAAAGCCATTAAATGAGACAGTTGAGCCTCTCCGCCTCCCCTTGTAGCTGGACATGAAGAGAGAAATAAAGAGAAACACACAATGCTGGCATGCAGTTTTATTAAGTGAGATGTGATGCTCTAGAATGTCTCCAACAAGCAGTATATTGCCCAAACTCTAGTGAAAATCCCTCTGGTAACAGTGCGTTAGCGTTCCTTCATGGCCCATCCCCCGCATGCATTTTAAAATTGTTTTTTTCCCCTTTTGACTCCAGTGGAACTGGATTTCACCTCTGTGACCGAATCTGAGTGTGTTCGTATTTTTTTGGTATTGTCTCTGCCATGTGCACTCATGATAACAGGATGAAAGGCCAGCTTTAAGATTTCTGAGCTTTTTCAGACCATTATTTTTGTGCCAGTTCTCTTAGTGGAGAAAGAAAAGTTCTGATTAACCAATATAAAATTCAGTGACAAAGAACATCTCATTTCAGACATTAAATTATCCACCTGGAGTATATCTTAGTGGTAGCAGTGGGGTAGGGGTTTTTTGTGGGTGCATGTGTCTCTTTTGTATATATCTTGCATATGTGTGGGCTCAGACATAAGGGGACTTGATACTTTAACTTCCACTTCCACTTGTTTCAACTCCATTAACTTCAGTGATGTTCCTCCTACTTTACATTGATGTAGGCAAGAGGAAACTCAGGCTAGACAGTACTGGGGTCTTAGCTGAAGGGGACAGAGTTAATGATGAAGGTGACAAGGTCAGTCTCAAACTTCATTGACCGTGTTGTTGCTTTAGTGTATTCTGCTGGGTGATGTCTGGCGCAGTGGTACTGGCTGGAGACAGAGAAGTTTGCCTGCTCTTCTGCTCAGGGAGGAATGTGAGATGCTATTTAAAGCTTCTGTTGAAGGATGGAGCTTCTCAGAAGTTATAGTAGTCTGTAAAAGTCACCAAGAAAACTCAGGTGATTCCTCTGCCTACTCAGATTGTGGTAAACCCAGAAGTGGTGAAAAATAGGTGCTCTTGGGGAAATGACTCAAAGTGTATGTGTAAATTTAGTTACTAATTCATTTAATAAAAAGAAATGCTATTCTACATTAACATGTAGTAATCTTGGCTACCATAGGAAGCCATTGAGACAAACGTGGCTGGATTAGATAATTTTATACTCATTAATAACATTTGCAGTTATGCCTGCTAAAACAGGAGTGACCAAACTCATGTCTTAGGGCATCAGCTGGTCATTCCAGGAAGTGAGATGGAATCCGCAGGCATAACTCCCTGCACATGTACATGGCTGTATGCATAATGGATGGATTCTCATCTTCCTCTGCCATATTAGGCAGAGACCATTGCTGGAGATGAGATACTGGACTTGACAAAGCAAGAGTCTCATGTTTTGTCATGGCAAACTCTCCATTGCCAATAAACCTTCGCTTGGCAATTTATTTTTCTCAGTAATAATAGCCTCTTTAAATAATATACATCCCAGTGTATCATGCAGAACAGTTGTCTCCCATTGCCAGCCCCTTCAACTGGGTGGACTGCATGAGTGTATGTCTGTAAGAAATTGTGGGTAGATATCTCAGACAGAAAAAAAAATTGTACTTTAAATTGACAAATCAGTCCAAACCACGAAGGTTATAACTCTTTTTTTTTTATTTCTTCATCAAGCAGAACAGTAAAACAGACCTGTTATTGGCAGTTCATTAGTTGTGAGACGAGGGAGTATGTACCATGACATCAGAGTACTGCTTGACCCAAATCTATCATTTAGTCAGAGATCCTTATGCTTAGCTCTTTCCAACTGCCTATAAGACATACTAGCATAGCACACTGCAGCATAAATAAGATACAGATTTTGTACTTTTTGATGTATTTAGCACATTTTTGTTACTTCCTTTAATACCGCAGACCTTACATTCTTCAAGCATTAGGGGAACAAAAGGCTAACATGAGCAAAAAAGTATTCAATAGAAAGTATCATTCTGTTCACCTACTTAGCATTTAAAACTCAAACCTTTTGGGGGAAAGAAGAAGAGGGAATGAATACCACAGCTGAGTAACTTCAGATATAAAAAGTTCCTTCATTAAATCAGTTGTTCTTTAATTCATAATAGAACTTAAGTAAAGAATGACTTATAGGCAGCTGTTTCTAATATTGAGTCCCCACCACACATGAAAGGAACATTATTCTTACAGCAGCCTCTCTACCCTTGGGTGTTATCAGCCGAACATGTTTTGAACCCACCTAATGCATTTGAGGTAGCTTAGGTTTATTTTTCTTTCAATAAAATAAATGGTTTTGTAATTAAATTTCTGCACTGACTGTGCTTAATGGCTACATTGACAAGTGCTAATGTATGGGAAGAGAATGAGTTTGAAATGAAACATGCTGTTTTCCAATCTGCAAGCAATTTTGCACTAGGGCAATCAAAATCTTGTGCCAGTGAAACATTTTCATTAATCTGCTAACTTAACGCACACTGCCCACTCAGCAGCGCAAGGACACTTTTTAAAAAAAAAAAAAAAAACAACAAAAATATCATGAAGTGAGCTGTTGTTTGAAACCATTTTGTGGTCTCTGGCAGCAGGGCCTGTGGAAATTCGCTGACTTTACACCATGAAATGTTGCAGCTGTCTCAGAAGGGACTGGCTGCTTCTATGTTTCAGTCCTTGGCAATAACTCAGTTTTCAAATCTGTCTCTTTTTTCCCCTTAGCTAAATTTATTTTTGAATAAATCTTCTCATAGAAAATTGAGAGCAGCTATTACATATTTGGACTTCATTTATGAAACCACTTCAAATCATCAAGAAGTGCATCAATCCAGCCCTTATGTTTACAATACTTTCATGATTGGAAAGCTAAACAATCCTGTATTTCCCCCATTATCTTAATTTAGGTAGCACTAAATTTCAACATAAATGTGATTTTCTTTTTAATTGCAAGACAAATAAAAAGCTGCGGAAACTTGCTTTTGTCTAACTTGTTATAAACCTTGTGTTGAATGCGGCCACTAGAGGGTTGACTTAACAACAGCTGCACATCACAAACAGAAGCCTGTTGCCGTGCTCTTTGTCAGTAAAAGGCTTAGTGAAAACAAGATGATTCTTTAACACCTTGGGCCAGGCACTTAATGTGTTCCTAAATAGGCTAAAGAAGCAGGGAGGTTTAAAGGTCTTAAACAGCTACTCAGGCAGTATTGTTTCTCTCCCCCGCCCCCCCAAGCCAATATTGCTTGTGACAACCCAAAATAAATGAATAACTGGACAGTCTTTAGCAGTACACGCAGCAAGTCAGTAGAAGTCCAGGTTCATAGCGTAAAGGCGATCATGCAGTTTCCTCACTTCTTTCGCCACGTGCTGCTTCATTGGGGATAGATCATTGTCCAAAATTTTGGCCCTATTTTCATGTGTGCTGCTTGGCGTAAGAAAGCTAAAATGGAACCCCTCTTTTAAATATAATAATGGAGATGAAATACTGTCCAAAGCAGTGTTCCCTCATCCAACAGGAAATTGTACATCAGGGGATGGAATGCTACAGGGTGGGATGTCGCCAACAAAATGTCATGCAATGAAAGGTGTGTGATGAAATGACGAGGATCAACCAAAACGGGTGATGTTATAGCTCGTAATAATTATTCTCCCGAGGCTGCACTGTTCATGCTAAACAAAGAGAAGTTTTAAAATTGAGAGTTATAGTTTGTGTCAGAATCCATTATTTGAGGACTATAACCAGGGGTAAGTACAGTATGTGAACTTATTGCATCTATTCTGCTTAAAACACAGATAGGTTCAGACTCACAGGCTAATCTCTCTTTTATTGTGTCTCTGAAGTAGTATTTATGCTGTTTGCTACAAAAACTGGCATGGCAAATGTATTATTTTGTGTTACATTAGCACTGAGAGTCTCAACTGATATTAGGGCCTCCTTGTACTCGGCACTGTACTTGCACATAGTTAGAAACAGTCTCCAGGAGAGATTTTCAAAGGCCCAAAGGCAGCAAGGCACCCATCTCCCATTGAAAATTAAGTCCTGTTTATACTGTAGAAAGTCTCATAAATAGACAAATGGTGGGCAGGCAAACAAAGGCATGGAGAGCTGAAGTGACTTACCTGAGGTAATTCGACAGATCAGTAGCATAGCCAGGAATAGAGTGCAGGTCTTTGAAGTCCCGGTCCAGTGCCCTATCTGCTGGACTCTATTGATGGAATGATGGACTAAGCAGACAAAACATTTACATAGCTTAATGGATCAGAGGTGCTGCAATAATTTATTGTAAGGAAAGTTTCAAAATTAAAATCAAATTGCACATATGATTATCTATATGTACAGATCCACAGATCTGCTGATATTTTGAGATTACATATGCAGATCTTCAGAGGGGCAGAAAAGAGTGATGAGTTATTTTTGTACTGGTAAAGTTTATCAGAGTATTATGTACTGTAGAGGCATAAAGAGCACCACAGGTCATTTTGTGGCTTGGTGCTTGTGGAAGTGAAAAGAGGGAGAGTAGTTTAATTATAAAAAAAACAAATATTTCATTTCACACCCACATCCCATATAATTACTGTGTAAATGGTGGTTTTGTGATATTTGAACTTGTTACTTTTAGAAATCACAGTTAGATGTAAATAAATTTTGTAGTTTAGCTCCTGGTATAGTTAATGTAATAGATCGTGTTGGTAGTGTGTTATCTATAGTACGAATATTGTAAGTTTACAATAGTAGCTCGGATGTTTAGAGGGAGGGGGCAGGCAGATAGGGATGGGGTAGTAGTTCCAAGCATTAGAATGCAGACTTGATCTGGATCCGGGACAGTTATCCAACAGCAAGGGAATGCAACATGTCGTTGCTGATTGCCATCTGCATGCTGTGGCAGAGGCAAGCATAAGATGGATACTATGGACTTACGAAGGACCTTAGAGAAACCCCATTCTGAAGTATCTGCAGAGACTAGAAGGGAGTGGCATCAGGATAGAGTTGGTTAAAGCCCATCAGGTGCAGCAGACACATGTGACCCGGCAGCAAGCTGTTGAGGAGGGCAAGGATGCACTGGGTGTGATGGCAAAGAAACTAAGTTGGTTCTTCATGATCCTAGGTAGTGGGAAAGGGCTATGGCTTAAGGAGAATGAGAGCTAGAGAGGGTGCTTATGGTTGTGCAGGGAAGGTGGAAGGAATTACAGTTTCTCCATGAGAGGTAGAACCTTCAGACTGCTTCAGAACATGTGTCTGCTGCCCCTGCTGCAACCATGGAGGGGCAGCCACCCCCTCTTCTTTCTGGAACCAGGAAGACTGGGTTGCATTAGGGTCCTCCATGGCGGCAGAATCTATGGTCATGGTATTTCCCAAACATCATATTTGCTCCACTTCCAATCAGCTCGGCACTCCTGTGTTAAAATTAAGCATTAACCCCCTCCTCTCCTTATTCAAAAAAATTTAAAGATAGCATTCTAAGCAATGTAGGATGTATTTCAGCCAATGCTTGGAACTGCTCTGTATATACAGTGTGGAGTTTACATATAACCAGTGCAATTGTTTCAATATCATCTTTCAACGAGGCATGATTTATGGGCAAAGCACAAGCAGCTGTGAGTTCTGGGGGTGTGGCAACACCCCCTGGCTTGAAGTAGTAATAACAACCAAATACATGGTTTCTGCTTTCAGCACCCCCCACTATAAAAAACTGTCCCAATGCCCCTGCAAGCATCCTGTAGCAGTATTTTCGTATCCTAAACATTTAGGCTTGTAGATGATAATACTGTCAGCATGGTCAGTCCAGGGTCCATTGTTAATTGGTCTATATAGCAGTATCCAGGGAGACACCAGTACAGCACAAAGAATACCGTCAGTTTGTAAATGCACAATTTTTCCGTGTCCCAGATGAAAGCGAGGGGTTGTATTTTAGTGGCAAAGTACTTTTGTTTGGCCTTAATTATTGTCCTTGATGCAAATGGAATTGTTCTCTTAGACTTAATTTTATTGTCCTGAGTAAGTGCTGCATCTAGAACACAAGTATAAAGCATCTATTCGACAATGGTAAGCAAAGCAGGATTGCGCAAAGTAAGTAACTTTTACCAATGGAATTCTTTAACTGATTCAAAACAAGCCTGAGTTGCAGTTGTCCAGGAAAAAAACCTAATGTTACTATGTAATAACATCTACAGGGGTTCCACAACTGTTGCATAGTTTGAAATAAACTTGACGTATCATGAGGTAAGTCCCAGAAAAGAAAATAGTGGTCACATCTGCTGGTCTGGGCACCTGAGTGACTGCTGCAGTGTGGTCTGGGTCAGGGCTTATGATTCTCTCTGAGATCACAGGCCCCAAAAAAGAAAGTTTTGTCTGTCTAGTGTGGCACTCGGAAAAATTTGGTTTCATACCAGGCTTATCCATACATCCAAGCATAGCTCAAGCTTATCCGTACATCCAAGCATGCTGTGCTGGTGTCTGTCTGGATACTGTTTATATAGACCAATTAACAATGGACTGACCTTTCAAGATATGTGATGTCATTTTCTAACACTGGGTAAAGATGGAAATACATAAAACGAAAATCAAAGTAGTCCCCCATAGGTTGTGAAATGTATAGGTGCTATCCTTATGAAGTAGTACCAGATAACATTCACTCTGTGATTCCAGTGGTGAGTGTCACAGCTCTAAGAACATTCCTCTGTGTGGCAATAATGGCTGTTATATACAACTGCATCATTAGGCTCATGAAAATCCACTGCCCTTTTCTTGGTAATTACCAGTTGAAGTTCTAAATTCTTGTTATGATTCTAGTATTTTGAAACTGCTAAGTTTATTGCACGGGGACCCACATCTTTCCTCCGTTTTACTCCATACACTAACTAGCTGTACAGCCTTGTATTTTAGACTCATTGCAGTCTGCCCATTTAAACTGCTCCTGTATAATGGTGGAAATCTATCCATCAATCATCTTTTGCTTTAAAGAGCAACAGAAAAGTCCAGTTACAGAATAGGATTGTGGGTTTTTACAGCATACCTGGAGAGATTTGCAGATACATAATTGTCATAGTTCAATACCGTATCAAGGTTTGCTTTCTTCAAATAAATCACAAAATGGAGGTTAGGTTGTCTGAGTTTTAAAACATTGTAGTTAAGTAGATTCCAGCAGAAATGATTGAACCAAACCAAGATCATCATCTCAGTGGAGAGTGGCTGCCCAGCAGAGGTGAAAATGTCAACAAAAGAGAACGGTTTATGGACAGGCAATGGTGAACTATAATTAGCTATACTCAGAACAGAAACATCAGAAATAGTGACATCATAGACTAGATTTCAGCTGTGGGATCTATAGCATACTTTAGAGGACAGTCCTGCTTTATTGTTGTAGTGAAACCGGGCAGGTTTTTTTTTTGCTTTGTTTTGTTTGCAGTCTACCTTGCGTAGTTGGATACCGTAATGTGTAGCACTGATCCACAAGAGAAACACGACATATATATGACTATAGTTATAGTGAAGAGTACTTACCTCCATGGTACTTACTAAAGTGTTAAAGGTACTTGCTTTGCCACAATCTTGTCCACCACTTTTATGCTAGTCTCAAGGTTGCACTGTTAGTGAATTACTTTCTTTGACATGGTCTGTAATTTCCTTAGTAATTTATTTTACTCTCTACCATATCGTATCAGCTGTCATAATGAACTTCTTAATTCCTCACAACTCCAAAAACATTTCCTCGGTGCTTGGCAAGCAATAGAGAAAGCCAGAGTGAGCTTTTGGGCCTTGTGAGGCCAGCAGTCACAGGCACCCAAAATGAGGTAACTAGAATATAAAGGAAAATTTAAGCTTTTTTTTTAATTATTAAATCGATGTCACCTGTAGCTGGGGTTGACTAGAACAAGAACTGAGCTCCACTTCTGCAGCAGGAGAGTGGGAGCTCAACATATTGCTCTCTCGCCCTCCCCATTCATTTATATGCATAGACTTAGGCCATGTCTACACTATGGGCTAAATCGGCACTGCTGTGATGTAGCAGTGTCGATTTAGAAGGTCTGGTGAAGACACGCTAAGTTGATGGGAGAGCATTCTCCCCTCAGTGTCTGTACTCTATCTCCCCCAGAGGCAGAAGCTATGTCAATGGGAGAGCGTCTCCTGCCAGTGGCGGATTAATGATTTTGCTGCACCTCGGCCCTGAAATAATTGCTGCCCCCATATGAACTTGTTTTTAGTTTTTTTACAAATTCATGCCATCATTGGTGGCTTCAATATGCGCTATGATTGGTAGAATCGCGGCATCCATAGACGCTGACTCCGTGGGTGCTCCAGCCCTGGAGCACCCACGGAGAAAAATTGGTGGGTGCAGAGCACCTACTGGCAGCTTCCCCCCAACTCACCTCCACTCTGACTCTGCCTCCTACCCTGAGCACGCTGCCTGGTCCTGCTTCTCCCTGCTTCCTGCCAGCGTTTGTGCGTGAAACAGCTTCGGGCGGCTGGGAGGGAGGTGGGAAGAGGGGGGGAATGCCGAGCGCTCAGGGGAAGAGGCAGGGCCAGGGCGGGGATTTGGGGAAGGGGACCAACAGGGGCAGGGTGAGGGTGGAGTTGGGGCAGGGACTTTGCAGAAGGAGTTGGAATGGGGATGGGGGCGGGAAAGGGGTGGAGTTGGGGTGGGGCTGGGGGGGCGCGAGCACCCACCAGCACTGGGGGAAGTTGGTGCCTCTGGCTGCTGTTATAAATTTGCTGCCCCTGCAAACTTGCCACCCCAGACCTAGGCCTAGGTCTAGGTGATAATACGCTGCTGTCTCCTGCTGTACGTCAACCTAAATTGCCTTGACTTCAGTTATGTAACTTAAGTAACTGAAATAGCGAAACGTACTTCGACTTACCTTCTTAGTGTAGACCATTCCTTAGAGGACTTGAAAGAACATTTAGAATCATCAGCTGAGCATCCCTTCATTTTTATATAGCCATACCCATGAGACACAAATTAGTGGCAACAGGTTATGACACAGGGCAATGTCCCAGTGACTTGTCCTGGGTTACCTTCTCAAACAAACCTGGCATAATTTCAAAATACGCCAAGAACAGCAGCCTGAAATGGCTAGCAGGTATTCTGATAGAACAAGAGAAACATTGTAAAAAGGTTCTACAGATGGTTTGTTGGCCCCAAAAAGTTCTAACCAACTACTGCTGTGGGAAGGAGTTGCTGTGGGAATTCAGACAAAGTTTGATTTCAAGTACTTTTATGGTTCAGACTGAACAACTCACACTGCATTAACATTAGAGCCTTTTCTCTCACCTGTTCTCTCTTTTCTTCCTTTCCCTTCATTGCTAGATATATAGAAGTAAGAGACAAGAGGGAGAATGAAGCCCAATTCCAAGGTGAACTAACTAGGATCTACTTCCTTATAGTTTTGGCTCTTCTCTACTCTTTCTGCTTCTTATTCATACCATCAGATTATATATTTCCCTTGAATTCCTTCAAACAGTAATTTCACTCTGGTCAGCAATCTGTCATCTGGACACAGCAATCTGTGTCCCGTGGCTGACAATTTCTAGACCATACTTAATGCATTTACGGATATATTTCCTTCCACACAATAGCAGGGTAATTATTGTATATTAAAATATAGCAATTTTACTACAACAACAACAAAAGTTTTTTCTTGGCCTTTTGATGAGGATCAAATGTAGTATCAAATCAATATCTGTCCTTTATCAGGTGAAAATGAGCCCAATCAAAACACCCAATATTGGAACCCAGATCTGGATCTGAAATTTGCAAATTGTCCCTGCCATCATAATAAATTGAACCAAAACTGGAATCATATATCCCAGAGTTTGGAGTACATGCAAACTGGATCCAAATCTATATTTGGTAACTAGAGCCTACCTTAAAAAGCAAGAGATGATATCCTGCCTTTTAAGAACAATGGACAGCATGACCTAATAAGACTCTTGCATCTCAAGCTACTATGATTCTGTGCGGGACTTTATATAGCCATCATATTTTATATGCTGTCATAGGGTATGCCTCCTCTCCTGCCTTCTTCCCGCAGAAACTGCAGATTCTTGTGGTTGTACATTCACTGTGTCCTTTTAAGTTCCCTTTACCCTTTTCACAACAATGTTAACCTAGCTTTTTGTCCCTCTCCCCAGGGCCTGAGGAGAACAGAGATCTCCCTACTCTGAGCTTCTTTATGGTTAGGCTCAGCTAACTCTGTTCTTCCCTCTCTCTCCTCCCTCTGGCACTTCCTTCCTGCCTCTTTATCAGCCTTGGGCTGATGGGGTAATTGGCTCAGCCGGCCATCCTGATTGACTAATTACTCACCTCAGCTTTCTCCAGGGGAACTAATTAATATCTGAATGATCAGAATACATGCTCACCTGTTTGCATTCTGCACTCTGTCACATATACACTTTGGAGCTAATATACAGAAAATTACATTTTGGGGGATATTGTGAAAATCTTACTACTGTAAATTTAATTGCACTGGGCTAAGAGTAAATGTTTGTATATCCGTTTCCAAGTAATGTTAAACCCAGTGTCCTTTAAGACATTTCCCACAGCATTAAACGAGGTATGATGGAGGATAAAGAGACGTCAGACAGTCTTCATGGACATAATTTAAATCTTTCAGCCACAGAACAAAGAATCAAAAATAATCAAAATGGGTATAAGTGGCAGTTCTCCGACT
The DNA here is from genome assembly GCF_965140285.1 of Lepidochelys kempii. NCBI lineage: Eukaryota > Metazoa > Chordata > Testudines > Cheloniidae > Lepidochelys > Lepidochelys kempii. Next base: position 175,215,368 of record NC_136382.1, on the reverse strand, counting down.
GCTCATAGAATTCTATAAGCAGTCGGAGAACTGCCACTTATATTTCATAATCCATCCATTTCCATTGCCTTGGTATATATTATATTTTGGATTGTGCTGTGACTCAAGCACATCAAAAGAAGGATATGGAAATTAACTGATGCTGAGAAATTGATTGGCAGCAAACATAACACATGATTCTCTCAAGGATTTGACATGTCAATTGAAGGGAAAGCTTTTACACTGAGATGACATCAATCATAATTTGCTTCTTATTGAATATTGACCTACATACTAATTTTTTGTTATCAGAACAAGTAATGCCTGCTGTCAGTTATTTTGGGGCATATGCTTTGATCCCCATGCTTTGATCATTTTGAGAAAAATGGTAGCTTGCTTGGAAGATATAATAATTATGCAGTATTGATGAGGTTTGGGGCAGCAAATGGGCTATTATAAATTTGCTTATGTACTTCCTGGAAAAAATGAATATTTTTTTAATTTAGAGCAACTTCCCCAAATTATACAAAAGCTCTTCAAGGAAATTCAAGCTACACTATAAATAAATAAACATGCTGGGGCTAAGATTTTCAAAATTAGGAGACTGAAATTTGGCTCTTGAATCCATATTGAGGCATGTAATTAAATAGCCTCATTTTCAAAATTGCTGTGTTTCCAGACACTCCCATTGAAGTCAATGGGAGCTTAACATTTCTGAAATCAGGCCACTTATTTAGGTGCCTAATTGTAGATTTAGGAGCCAAACCGTGAGACACTTATCTTTGAAAATCTTAGCTTCAGAATGCATTGCTATTTTTAAAATGTTCAAGTTCAGTGTATGACAGTCTAGTATATCATACCTGATATCATATCCGATTATGCCAAAAATTTTGGGGTTATTGGTATCCAACATTTTGGTTTAGGCTCTAGAATACATACGCTATTCATATATTTCTAGCATATATACGCTGTACACAGGAGTGCAGCTGCCAATCCTGTAGTGTTTGAGGCGGTGTGTTTATGCATGTACATGTGTGAGTTGAGTGATGGTGTGTGCATATATTTGGGTGCAGCAGTGAGTAGTGAATGTGTTGGCGGAGGGGTAGCGTTCTGGCAAACTGAGGGGATTCCTGACTGTTTTTTGTGGGGTATTCAAAACTTAATTCTTGTGCTCTTTATACTCTCCCTCCCCCCCCCATCCCAGTTGGGTCCTGGCAAAAGGCTGAAGGAGAGTTTGGGATTGAGTCATTCAGACTGGGAGGCTAACTGGTGGTGAGGACAGATGGGGTTGATTGGACCCAGAGAAGATTTCATGTGGGTATTTTGTCCTTCTAAGCAATTCTCACATGTCATCTCAAAATGGGTAGTACTATCTGTGAAAGGAAACCATCAGGAAACCTGCTGCGGACAAAGTGAGACATCAGGGGAAATGTAGCAGGGGTTGGAGATGAAAGGACAGTCCACAATGGACTATAACTGAGGGTGAGGATGGAGGGCACCTTTGGCCATGGAAATAGGTTGGCATGGACTAGGGTGGACATTTTGGGCGAGTTGCAGAGATGGTTTGAGCTCAATCAATCAATTTACTCTAATTGTGAGCTCAACTGTGAAAAGTGAGTGAAAGTTCATTAAGTGTCACAATAACTCATAAAAATAAATGTTGCTAGGAAAAGGTGCAAAATGGAGACAGACTGAATTAATGCAAAAAGAAAAGGTTTTTCAATAACTGTGTTAAGATCATGCTTGGCAAACAAGAAAAGTTGGGGACTGAAAATCCATGAACCAAAATCGATGTGTCAGAAATTAGGCCTAATTAGTGAGCAAAATAATGAGTGGATGGCTATTCCATCATGCCCTTTTGGGGGTCTTAAAAAAAAAGAAAGAAAAAGCTTAAAAAGAAAAAAACTTTTGGGGAAAAGTAATAGAGGAAAAGTGAAGGGGTACAGTGGCGGATTGAAGGACGAGAGAAGAAAAAGAAGAGAGCTTCACCATCATGCAACTGCTGCTACATCCACTGTCTCCTGGGACATCGAGATCCAGTTTGATGCCATTGTGCCTTCTGTGTCCTCACCCTGAGAGAGATCCAGGCCAGAGAGAGGGACCCAGATGACACGACCAACTGCGCCTGCTTCAGGTAAATCGCGAACACCAACTGGGATGTGAGGCTTTGTCTCCCTCCGCATGGGTACATTTCCTTCCTCACCTTATATCTTTTTTCCCATCTCTCTCCTTTTTCCTTCTGTCTAATAAGAGTCTGGCTTAGCCAGCCACAATTGTATATTTTGTAACACTGCAGTAAGCCTGTGACCGTAATGCAATGTCCTGAACAGCCCAATGCTGGTACAAGTTCACCAGGTCTCAGAGTGGCTGATAAGACCATCTACTGTGCCTGTGTTTTTTCCAGCAGCAAGATTACAAGTGAGAGACAGCCTGGAGACAGAAGGTACATTTTCTAGATTTGCTCTTTCTTCCCCCACCTCCACCTCCCCAGCCACCTTTTTGTGTTAGTCTTGTTTTGTCTTCTACCAACACCACCAACAACAATAGCTCCAGCCTATCTCAACTAACTTCTCCTTTCCCCAGAATGGACAGCTCTTCCCATCTTTAATACCATCGAAAAAGTTGTCAAACAGTGAGTTTTTTCCTTATAAAAACTTTTTCCAGCAAGAGGGAAAGGGAACAAGGAATGTGGTTAAAATGAAAGCCTGACCTAAAGATTGGAAATGTAAAGTATTAACTGTTTTACTTTCTTTTTATCTTCAATAAAAGGGTAAAAAGGAATTTTAATAGCATTTGCCATGGTACTAGGCAGGCTGAGGTCTTTGTACACCAAAGACCTTGTATACCCCAAACCTTGTTTAAAACTGTTTAATGCTGGACAGTGACAGGGTCAGGTTGATATCATTGACTATTTGGGCCATATATTCCATCTCAATTGATACAACAGGGGGTTGCTTGAGTTTGTTGTTGCGGGCTCATTCACAAATCATTATGTCCCAGGCTAAATTATTGAAGTTTGCAGTCATCACAGAGCAGTGAAAAGATATGTTTCTCAGAATGGGAAATAAGTTGTAGACATTCACCTAAGAAAATCATCTAACCAGAAAGCAATTGGATCAAGACTGTGTGACAGGAACTTCGGGGGGGGAGGGGAAGGGAAGATGTATATCCCATGAGGCTATCCCCAGGGGCTACATTTTAATATAAACCCCATCATTTTGTATGTTAGAATATTTAACTACAAATAATCCTATGACCTAAATGTAAAAAAATGAAAGGAGGGAAACTTTTTTTTTTTTGCAGCAATTAGTTCCATTCCACTGTGGATCTTTTAAAATGTAAAACCTCTGTTAATAAATATTAAACATGATCATTTTTAAACAGTATAGTTACTTTGGTTTATTTATTAAGGGGATACTTCTATTTAATTTAGGTCAAAAAACTTAGTTTTTGTTTAGAATGGTTGAAACTGCTAGAAATGGCATTGTTCTAGTACAATATTCACTCCATTTCCCTGCTAGTGCACGGTTGTTCCCTATAGTACGTTTTCTAGTGTTTTATGTTAAAATTTCCCACCACTTTCATTGGAACGTATTTCTATAACACAGTAGAAGATCTCATAGCTATGAAGTTGCTGTTATCCATATATATGTTTCCCTTTCTGATGATCTGATTACGTGTAGATATAGGTGTTATATAGATGTATTATAATATGCTACAATGTTCTAAATTATATATTTAGGCTGTAATATACTGCAATAAATAAATCATCTCCCTTTTTGCTGCTGCTGCTTTTCAAATATATGTACATTTAAACTCCTCACCCCTTTCTTAATTATTGTTTATGGAAACACAAGGGTGAAGGCCTGCATCAAGTGAAGTCAATGGCACTTTTACCATTGACTCCAATGGGGCCAGGATTTCACCCTGTCTGTTTAGTTCTTTTAATCATTCCATGTAAGTCAAACCACCCACTGACCTAACCAAGTGTATTCTTCTCTAACCTTCCTTCAATTTGTCAACATCTCTCTGGAAATATGGGGCCGGAGAATGGAACATAATATTTCAGTTTGGGATCACATCAGAGCTCTAAAAAAGGACTATTCCTGGCTTTCCCACTTCATGATCAATGAACTTTGGATTCACCAGATAAAGGATAACATCCCTAACCTCACTCATAGCTGAGATTTCTTTGCTCCTGATCTGCCCATTACTAAGAATGGGTCCAGGCCTGCATTCCTTGCATACCCCAACCTTCCATTGACTTCAGGAGGCATGTGAAGTGTATAAAGGATTTGCCCCATTAACTTTAAAATTTAACTAACAACAATTAGTTAATGTTTGCAAATGGTTTCGAAGATGAAAAACTCTACATAAGTGTGAAATAGTAATTTATTATTATTATTTTATTTTATTAGTGGCCTCTGGCTTTGGATATTTTGTCCCCATCTTAATAACATTTCTGTCTCTTAGGCAATATGTTACTGCTATAGCCTTCAAAACCAGTCACTATTTATAATATACATACTGTATATTACAATCATTAATTTTTTCAGCATTTTATGAGGTGTGCCTATTAAATGAAATGGTGTGTCTGGCACTGGCAAATCTCATGTGTATTTGTTTTTTTCATATTTCCTTTCTTTTGGCAGATCCAGGCAAAGGGAGTAAGTTTCTGTGGGCTGTGCATGCTTTTCCAGCCTTTTTCAGGATTTGTCACATCTCCTGGAAGGCCTTATAACTTACAAAACACAAATTTATATCCCAGCTATTTGCCAAGTCTTGTCAAACTCTAACATTTTTGTTGGCAACTATTGCATTTCCCAGCTGAAAGGGAGTAACTTAGATCATCTAGTCACAATGCAGTCTTTGGACACCTTTTGATAGCTAATGTGTCTATTCTGATGCATATTTTAATCTCTGCCGGCATGGCTGCCCACTACTTTTGATGTCCTCAGTCACTGAATCTTTTGTAAAGCAGACATTCTGCTTCATCAGCTAATTTTAGAGTTACACACATCTGCTTTTGTGGTTCCATTTCTCTCTGAAGAATAATAATCTGAAAAAAAAAGTTAAAAAATTAAATAAATTTAATGCTTTTTGGTTCTTTGAAATACATTTTCTGACTTTTTTCATCCCGAAAGGGAGACCTACTCAATGCGCTAATCACATATTAATTTTGAGAAAAATTTCTACTTTCAAAGATGGTAGTATTTCATCCTTGCTTTTTAATTGAGGCCTGTCCAATTTAGCCCATAGGCACCCAGCTTTCTTTGGCTTGTAAATAGGTGGGACAGGAACAGTTTTGAATATATCCACAAATAACTTTCTGTTACTGTTTAATTCAAAGAGCTCTGGGTGAGAGAACTTTAGCTAATCTTCAACTACTTATAGATGAAATCCATTTTTTTCCAGTAAGTAGTATTAATTCTGGAGGGGAAAAAAGAGGATATGGGATTTCCTCAGGTAGGATCTGTGAAGACAATATTTATTGTTTTCAGTTGCTGGCTAAAATATAAGAGAGAAGTGTTAATATTAGTCAGCATAACAGATGTCAAATCCCTAAATCTGCTCATGCCATATGCTATTTGTTATGAGTCATTTTGGATGCCTTCCATCCTAGTACCAATGTTCACTAGAAGCATCAATCTCTAGCAGGAAGAGTACATAGTAGCATGTGTGGAAGAACCGCTGGAAGGGTCTGCCTATCTCTTCTGCTAATTCAAAATAGGATGATGTGATATATATAAATTCCTGCTCTCACATCATCCACTTTTGAATTCACTGAAGACATGGACAGACCCTGACACCAGTCATTCATATATATATATAATTTGTGCCATGTTAGGTCCTAGGTTATCCATTATATCGGTAAATAAAGTGTCTGCTGTTTTTAAGTCATCTTTATAAATTATTTGTGACATCTTAGAATAACAATAGTGTGTGACCTTGCTCTATCACAAAACACTCTTTACCCTTTACCCTTTACTTTCATGCTATGTTGTTTAAATTTGTTCAAAGTATGGTTCTTCCGCTGCTCGCTCGCTCTCTCTCGCTCGCTCTCTCTTTTTATTTATTTTTTACTGTGAGGATTAGGGTGAGTAAATGTCCAGTTTTGGTCACTTAAAAAAAATTTAGTTAATTTTGGACATTTAGGGACCCCTGATGGACTCTGTCTTTTTTCTTCCTGTTTGGTACCTCCTAATATGGTAGTTTTATATATTAGCACCAGAGCATCTGCATGAAGAGAAAGGAGGAACTGCTGCTACTTCAGTGAAGGTAAACTGCCAGAGATCCAGAGTGAGGGACAAAGAGAAGAGCTATCAGAGTCCTTGCTTTCCACAAAGGAGTTCCTTTTCAATCTTGCTTAATTGACAGATGTTACCCCAGGTCTTGGTCCATTCAGGCTTTTGGTAAAAAGAATTAACCTATTAGGTGCAATGAAAATATTCACAACATGAGCATTTGTGGAAAACTTCTTTAAGTGTTAAAAATCAGGAGGTTTAATTTGAAAATGAACAGCTGCTTTACTGATCAAGCACCGTCTTATTTATTATGAGTACTGCACTGCATCTCTCTCTGTTCCCAATCAATCTGGTGTTCAACTGAAAATATGTTATTTATATTTTTTCAATGTGAATTAGCAATTGACATATGCAGCAAATAAATTAGTAAATACTTCCCCACCTTTCTCACTATGACAATTCAGGAGGCATTGGAATTCTAAGACAGGCATATGGCTCCAGTTGTCTCTGAATTCTCAGGATTCTGACAGAAGACGTTTCAGAGTAACAGCCGTGTTAGTCTGTATTCGCAAAAAGAAAAGGAGTACTTGTGGCACCTTAGAGACTAACCAATTTAATTGAGCATAAGCTTTCGTGAGCTACAGCTCACTTCATCGGAAGGAAATTCTTGTGCAACAGAGAGGAAATGGGAAGTGATTTGCTTAAAAGGATTTCACACTTCTCTCCAGGAGAGTGGCCAAAATCCTGATCAGTTTTGGAGAGCAAATCTCAAGTGATATTTTTACTTACCTTAACTGTTCCTCGATTTCATTGCAATCTCCAATGGAACTGGGCCACATATGGTGTTTCTCTGCGGCAAATTCCCTGGTATTCCTTTACCCAGTCCCCACGGGCTGTGGTGCATTGTGTTGCAATCCAATCCTGCAAGGTGCCAAGCAATTTATGAAAAGTTCTAAGCATCCCAATGACATCAATATGAGGTGATGATGCGCAGCCCCTTACAGAAGACACTCAGCATCTTGCAGAATTAGGCCTTTAGAGCTTTTAGGCCTCAGTCCTGCAGTACATTCTTAACTTTATTCATGTGAGTAGTGCCAATATGTCAATAGAACCCTTCATGTGCTTAAACTTAGGCACATGCTTTAGTACCTTTCTGAACTGGGACCTTGATGCAGATTAGCCTTACATCTGTAGTACACAAGAAAATAGTTCAATCTTGAGAAGTTTACAAGGATTTTCTTAGCACTCAGATTATAAAGAAAGTTGTTTGACATTTAATTTGAAATAGAGACATCTGTGCCAAACTAAGTGAGGTTAGGAAATATTCTACCTCAGTATTCTCTCTGTGTGTGTGGTAGGTTTGAAATATTTATTTTGGTGCCTAACATGCTAGAGATTGAACCTTATGCATCCCTCTTGCACAGCACTGTAAGTCCAACAAAAGAAAACCTTCCTGTTAAATTCACAACCTCTTTAAATTGGTATTATTTAGAAGGTGGATTTGTAGTAAGTTAAAAATAGGAGCCTGACACTAGGCTCCTAAATCTATACGCAGTCACCTAAATAGTTGGGTAGATTGTCAAATCTGCTGAGCACAAAGCAGCTCCTATTAACCTTAGTAAAAACTTTTGAGTGCCCAGCGCTTTTGCAAATCTGGATACCTATTTAGGTGTCTACATAGGGCTTTAGGAGAATGGTGTCAGGCTCCTATTTTTAAATTTTTATAAATCTGTCTCTCAAATGTAACCACGTGTTTAGATGTTTCTATATGTATTATCGTATGCCTTTCTTTAGGTTCCTGTTCTTGCAAATCTTGGTCAGGATGTTTAGTGTGGGTGCAACCATGCTGACACTGCCTCTTTGTCCCCATCGAGTGGCTCAAGAGCATGTTTAGAGGATTATATATCTGCTGCAATCTTCATGCTTCCAGACCTGGTGGTTTCGCTCAAACTGCAGATACTTTTGCCTTTAGATTCAGAGATCAAAGGATGAATCCTTGCAGGCCAGAGGTGTTGTTACATGGGCTCTAATACAAACAAGAGAAAAGTCATGTAAAGAATCCTGATGTTATTCTCAAATACTTTGACTCTTCTTCCAGTTTCACCAGTAGTCGTCTTTTCTACCTTCTGAAAATTCAGTTCAAAATTTTGTGGTCACAGATGAACCAATGTAACTTGTTAGGACAAATGTTTCTCAGCTGATGGTGATGGTTCTTAATTACTCAGATCTTTTTCTTTTCTTTTCTTTTCTTTTCTTTTCTTTTCTTTTCTTTTCTTTTCTTTTCTTTTCTTTTCTTTTCTTTTAAATTTAGACTGTCTCTTTAATCCAACAGAAACAATCCCTTAAGATGAAGATGCAGATTGAAGGGTCTTGCAAGTTCACTAGTACAGCTAAACTATGGTCTTTCTGGCTTATTGTTGCCAAGAGCACAAGCCAAGTTATTGAGATGGACCAAGTTTTATTACTTCTGTTTTTGCTATTCTGCCTTATTCTTGAGACAAGTGGGAAAATTGTGTCTGAAACCTATCTTAGGTGTTGGGCTTCTAGATAGTACATCTTTAATGAATGTTGGCTTGTTTCCACTGCTGTATACTGCTGAATGGGCCTCATCTCATTAGACACTACTTTGAAATCCATAATTATAAGCCAGGTTGTGATGGGTCATATATCCATGTAAAAAGGAGTAGCCACCATTGCAATACAGTTGTTAACTATGCGGAAAATGACTTAATTCAAAATTAGTAGTTGAATATTGTCAGTTTGACGTTTTTCGACCTTTCCTGTCCAAGGTTTGAAAAGGGGCAATTTCTGTGTTTCTGGGACATTAATTTTTCTGGGTTGACTTTGGGCCAGTAACCTGAAATACTAACATAATCCATATGTCTCACTAATGAAGGTCATATGAAAAGTATGAAAGCTCTAGTGCAAGTCCATTTTTACTGCTCCATTTGGTAAATTGCAAGATTCTTAACACTGAGCCCTGATGCAACTGGGACCATGTTAAACTAAATGAGTGGTATATGTTCTGTATGTAGGGCTGACGCTCATTATTGTTTGTTCTTCTTTAAATGTATAATTTTCCCCTTTGCTTTTTAGTTTACCTTTACTTTGAATTCAAGTTTTCAGTTTTGTTAAAATACACACAGTAAAACAATTCTTCTCCTTTTTTTATTGGGAAAACAGTAATACCCATATGATAGCAGGTGGGGAAGAAAAAGGGAGAGAGAAAGAAAATAAAAAACCACAATCAAAGGGAGTTAGTACAACTTATTGAAATAGTTAGTCTTTCCTTGGGCTGTGGGGAAAGGGAAAGGAACAGGACCTTTTACAATATCTTGAAGAAAAAAAATCTGCAACAATTCCTCTTTTTTTTTTTTTTTACCAAGCATATATGCCATGGTGCGAAAGAAAAGAAAGAGCGGTGAGAGTTTTTGCAGTAAATATTTATTTTTTGTAGCCATAGTTCCTCTGAATAAGCCCCAGAGAATATCAAAATTAAGGTATTTAAACCTATCATTTTTGATATTTCAGTATAAAATTACTTAGCAAGCACAGTATTTTAATGCTAATAATTTCCCCCCTTATTATGAACATTTTGTTAGCATTATCATGGGGACATTTTTAACATATAAAAATAAAATATTTATCGCCTGATTGTGAGTGGTAATAAATATTTAAATTATGGTGGCATCCAAAGGCCACAGTTTGGACTGGGGTCCTATTTTTCTGGGAGCTACACAAATCTGAAGACTACTTTACTAAAAGCATAGTATTTAGATTACTTTAAATAGTGAGAGGCCTCACCTAATAGCTGCTTTACAGTCAATGGAGACTCTATGTGTATATACAGTTCTTCATAGGGGCTAGAAATGAGAGAAATGTGTTTCTTTAAAATGTACATGGTCAGGTCCCCATGTTTTATTTTTGATGGGAGACTCGGGACTGGACCCAAAACCCATTAACATCAATAGAAAAACTCTTAATGACTTGGGCTTTGGCTCAGGCCCACAGTGAGAAGCAGTTATCAAAAGTGTCACCAGATTTCAAAATTAAAGGAAGGGCCTAATCCAGATGATGTCAGCAGGAGTTTAGCCATTGTTTTCAGTAGGAGGAGGATCAGACCCTAGACTAGTATGATGATGATATTAAGTAGCTTTCTGGGTGAATTTTTAGGGTAATGTATTCAGGTTTTCTACTATTTTAAAAATTAAGTTTTATGTCTTGCATAAGTTAAAACCATTATTCACTGTTACGGCATATCTAGCAATACATTATCAAGCTCCCCTCTGCCAAAAGGCTACCTGAATTTACAGTTGTAGAATATTTCAGCTTTCAACTGCTACCAGTCCTCAAAATATAAGCAATAACTACATATGGATTTGTTTAACAAATTTAGAAATAAAAGATTAATTGCTGGCAAATACTACATTTTCAATTATTTTCCCCATAAAAAATAGAATTCCAGATAAATAAAGTACCACAGTCCCACAGGTATCTGTAAAGATACAGTGGTTTTAGAAACATCATAAAAATACATTTTTAAAAAACACCGTAACCGTTTATATTGAAAACAAGATTCCAAGCCCCAAAGTGCTGCATCAAATGTTTTCACATTGGTCTGGTTTAAGGTAATGTTTAAACATTCTGCAGCAGATTTCCATGACAAATAAATTATTTAGTGCTACTTAGATCAGAACATTGTATTTTGGCTCTAAATCTCTTACCCTTTTTCCTATTAAATGAACCCAGTTTTTCATGCTGATTTAGAAATTGGACATATTTCTTATGTCAAACTGTATGACACTTGTTTAATCAGGTCCTGAAATACCAGCTAATTTGGGGTGAGAGGTGAGGGATCCACAGTTGAAATGGTGACTCTAATTATTTTTTCAAATGTGTGTTTTAATATTAAACTTGTCGTTTTCAGCCTTCGTGCTGACTCAGCGCTAGTTTTATTTCCCGAATTACTAAAACAACTTTCCTATCTGAGTAACAGGGGACCCATGATTAACTGGTAGAGAACACAGTGAAACAGAAAGAGGCCCTTTTCCTTCTTCTATTATTAAAAAATAAACTGGTAAAAGTTCATAAAACAGTCCTGCGGAACTTCTGGGATACAGAAACAGTTGTAGTAAATCTCATATTTCACAGCTGGATTGTACACAACCATGATTAATTTGGGTTGCATCTTGAATGTATAGCTTATGTTTTGTTTTATTTTTACACATTTAACCAATGCTGCAAAACAATAGTTAGAGGGATCACTTTTTATTTGCTTAACCTACTTCACACGTGTCACAATCAATCATTTACTGGGACAGACATCTTCTTACTCATACACTGTGGAAAGATGACATACTGCATGTGTCAACTTTCATTTGGTTCGCAGCATTTAAGGACAGTCCTTTCCCATTCCCAATGTGTTTGAGATTGTCAGGTAATGAGATAAATACTCAGATATGTAGATAGACCAGCTTTGCAAAACTCTATTAATCCAATTCTATTCATCTATTGCCCAAAATGGGTCTATGGATTTTTTGTTTGTGTGTTTGTTTTAGGTAGAAGTAAAATATCTTTTCCACCCCCATTATCAGTATTATCCTGGTAGAAAGCAGCTGAGTAGATTTTGTTCCTGGACTGATATACTTTCATGAAAATGTTGCTGAGATCAATTATATTTATCATCATATCTGCCTCTATACAATAGATAGATATCTGTTTGTATACCTGCACATTCTCACACTGTGTATGTGTGTGTGTGTATATATATATATATATATATATACATATATATATATATATATGTGTGTGTGTGTATATATATAAAGGGCCAAATCCTGTGAGCCTCGAAAGCAAAGGCATCACTTTGCACAGTGCCCTAACCTACACCCCTATACCATGGCTCTAAGCTTGGATCTCCAGGGCACTCTGCTCCCTTGGCAGTCAAATGAGGAGTATGAAATAGCCATATATTCCTGTGTAGGAATGGTATGGCAGCCCGAACTCTGCAATAACATCATAGAGTTTAAGGCAAGAAGGGACCACTAGTTCATCTAGTCTGACCTGTATGTCATAGGCCATTGACATCACCTAGCACCTGTGTACTAAACCCAACGATTGAACTGAAACCAAAGTAAATGAGATCCACAGAAGACTAGACTATTATGTGCCACAGAATAGGAGGGTCCAAGGTGCACCAGTGCCTGAGGCCCCTAGAATGGCAGGAAAACGACTAAATCATATATACCCAGATAATCCTGGCACCAACAACCTTTAGAGAAAGGTGACCCGCCCCCCTCAAGCTCCTGCCAATATGAACCTGGGGAAAATTCCTTCCTGACTCCATGTATTGTGATCACTTAGACCCTCAGCATGTGAGCAGGAACCAGGGAGTCAACCACCTGTGAGAATGCTCAGTACCACCTCAGCCCTGGTCCACCCTTCCCCATGTCTCATCTCCAGCCATAGCGATTCCTGAAGCTACAGAGGAAGGAGATATAAAAACCTGTCAGAATACACTGTGGGGGGGGGGGGGGCGGCGGGAGGTGGGGAATCCCTTCCTGATCCCTGCTGGTGACTGGCTGACACCCTGAAGCATAAGCATAGAACACAGTAAGCACAGAGCAGCTTGATTGGTGGTAAAATCATATAGCCTCCCATTCCTGAGCAAACTGAGAAGCTAATCAAAAGCTATCTTTATCCCTACCTAGATACTGCCAAAATCTTGGCTCCCTCCCAGTCAGGTTTCAGACAAGGATATGAAACAAGAGCTGCACTGTTGGATGATCTCTTGGCCACGGACAAGAGCCATAAATCCATATTCATATTACTGGACACCTCATTTGATATAGAGAATCATAGATTCCTGTTGTCCCATCTCAAGTTAATGGGACTGTACTGTGTCCTCAGACAAAATACTCCAGAGTCTTGGTCCTCAATACATCCTCAGTCCTTCACTACTTCTGGATACCTGAATAGCCCTGGCCACAGAAAATACCTTTATTGTCTACAGTGGGCAACAAGACTGTACCCACACCTGTTGTGTTCAGACATAGCCACAGGAAAAAAGCTTGATTGTTTTAGTTCTCTGTAGCTAGGTATGAAACTGACACTGTTAAAAAAGCAACAGTTCAGAACACAGCAGCCCATATGTTCAGTGACACAGGCTGCTGTTAACCTGCCACTCCAGTGCACTGTTCCCTCCACTGTTTCCCTGTGGAAGACCCAATCAAATTCAAGATTTTGGACCTCAATCCCATAACTCTCCAAGTGATTTTCCCATGTTATCTGTTTTCTTGTCTCAACCTGTGCATGAATATGACCTTCCACAACTGCTATATAACACTAGAACGGTTAACCTTAAGAGTAACATTTGTGAGTACAGGAAATAAGGCTTCGCCAGAGAGAGTAGACTATGGGGGACCCTGGAGTTTACCTTGACCTCCTAACTCATCTGAAAACTAAAAACTGCCTTGCCTTTTCTAGGAATTTACCACATGCTAGTTAACTCAGGTTTACTAACTCATTTTAAGAATTCATCTTTTTTCCCCTGTGAAGACAAGGCCTCAGAGTTGCAGAGGGTCCCCCAAGTTGGAGAAGTTGAGACTCACTTGCTGGTTCCTTTTGTTGGCAGGAGGCATTAGTGGAGTATTGAAATTCAGGGAAGATGACTGCCATGTTCGCCAAACTCTTCTGTGGATCTCTATGTCAGACATAAACTGCCACCTGCCAGTATACACTACTATCCTTTGAGAAGGGCAATGTCACAAATATAATTCTGGTCATATGACTAACTTATAACCAGTCACGTTGGTTTAAAAAAGTGAGGGTTAGGGCTCTGGACTGAGAATCGGGAGATCTGAGTTCACTTCCTAGTTTTGCCACAGGCTTTGCATGCACAAAAGGAGTTAGGCATCTAAGTCCCAGTTTAGCATCACTTCATTGCATAAAACTGAACTCTGTAGTGCCCAGACTCACTTGGTACTTACATTTTTTGCTGTAAAAGTTGTCTGGGTTCCTATGTTTCTGTGTCTGGGCATATGTACTGTTGCCTCCCTCGAAGCATCTGGATGCCTCTCCCACCTAAGCACCAGAGCAATTCACAAACCAGAGGAAGTTAGGTGTTTGGCTACCAAGAGTATGTGTGGAGCCCAATGCAATAGGTGCTCTCTGAGCATGCCTACTGGCTCGGGCCCCTCAGGTGAGTTCACACACAGCAGCATGTGTGGGCAGGGAGCACCTCCTTCATAACTTAGCCCAGTGGTTAGGGTACCGACCTGCAATGTGGGAGCCCCCTGGTTCAAGTCCTCCCTCCAACTGAGGGGGTGAAGGGATTTGAACAGGGATACTCTGATGTGGGGTCCCTCAATCTCTCCTGCGGAAGCTGTTCCCCTGTGGAAAAATAATTAAAGCCATAATTATGAGGGAGGTCCTATTCCTCTTCCTCTTTCTTCCCTCATTACCCACCCATAGGGTTTTTGCTAAAATGGTGTAGGCACTGACTCCAGGAGGGGGTTCACAGCTGAGAACTGTAGGCAGAGATAGGTGCTTCCCAGCAGCCTAGCCTTATTTCTTTGAGAAGGGTTGGGCTTAGCGCATGCATCTCTCATCAGCATTTCCATTAGCTAGTTTTGGTGCCTAACATGCTGGGTTTTGTGACTCACAGTCTCAGGTGCCTCTTCTAATTCATTTTTTGGAGAGCCTAGGTGCATAACTCAAACTTTGTGAATCTCAGTGATTTTCTAGGTATTTAAAAGTTAGTCACTGCAATGCTCAGGATCACAATGACTAACTCCTTTTTTGTGAATTCAAGCCTTAATCTTTCAGTGCCTCAGTTCCCTATATGTAAAATAGGGATAGAGTCTTCTTTCTTCCACTTTCGTCTATTTTGTTCAGTTAGACTGTAAGCTCTTTGGGGCAGGGACTGTTTCTTACTATGTCTATGTACAGTGCCTAGTGAAATGGGGCCCCGATCGTGAGATGCTATTATAATACAATTCAATAAAGTGTGCATTTTGGATTTTTTAAATTATTTGAGCAAATACACATTTTTTGTAACATATTCACGAGATGTGGTTCTGCAAAATTGCCTTCATATTCTGAGAGTCTAGGTTGATTATGCATTTACATGATATCTTAATAGCAGTTTAGTTTGAAAATATTTGGATGTTGTAAACCAGGATATTATGTTCATTTTCTAGTAAGTGTCTCCAGCACTCTGGTGTCCCTAATCAATGTAAATATTGTTTAAGATGAACATAGCAGTTGGCATACCATCGAGCACAGACCACCAGCAGAGCATTAAATAAGTACAGATGTGAATGCCAGGATAGAAATGAAGACATTCCTGAAGTGTAAGTATGTTACTTATAAAGTATCTATGTCTAGGAATTGGTCATGAAAAGGAAAAAATAGCAAATGAAAGTGCTGAATAAAGTAGTTATGCTGAGATATTGCACATTTGCTAAGATATCTAAGTGGAAGAGTACAATTGTTTGGTATGTTTTAGCTCTTATTTAGCCTTTTAGACTTAATTTAATCTTGTATTAATTTTTGTTATGATTTTTAAAAGGTTAAGCATTTCAGTTACCACTACTGTCCCAGGGAGAGCAGATTGCATTTTTAATTTTTGATCATTTCTAAAGAACCATGACTCCTACTTGTTAGCTAGTTTAACGTCTTGAAATCTCCACTTTTCTCCAAAAGTAAACAGATGTAATGATTATCACTGACCCTGAAGACTCAGCTTGTTCGTTATTGGTATTGCTAGACTCATTGTTCTATGTGCAGGCTGAATCGGAGATTATGGGTGGGATTTTCAAAAGTACCTAATTGGTTTAAGAGCACAGCCCCATTGACTTTCAGCGGCAGTTGTACTCCAAAGTAACATAGTCACTATTACAATGAGGAATCCAGTGGCATCTTAAAGACTAACAGATTTATTTGGACATAAGCTTTCGTGGGTAAAAAACCCACTTCTTCAGATGCATCCATCTATCTGAAGAAGTGGCCATGCATCTGAAGAAGTGGGTGTTTTGCCCATGAAAGCTTATGCCCAAATAAATCTGTTATTCTTTAAGGTGCTACCGGACTCCTCGTTGTTTTTGTGGATACAGACTAACACGGCTACCCTCTGATACTTAATAGTCACTATTGAAAATCCTGCACTCTATATTAACTTGTTGAAGGTGCTCAGCATCCGTATTCATACTTTCGGAAGAGATCAGCTCCCATTTAGGTACCTAAAAGAAGTAGCCAGACTTTCAAAATGCTCAGTATCCTGCAGCTCTGATATCTTTTAAATATCTGGTTACTTCACTTAGATACCTAAATAAGAGCTAAGTTCTTTTGGTAATTTGTTGAGGTGCTTAAATGGGAATTGATTGGTGCTGAACTCTTGAAAATCTGTTGTAAAAATATAGGTTTGGGCTATAGAAAGGTCCATATAGCGGACAAGCTTAAAACAAGTCCCAGTGTTTGATAGTCAAGTTGAAAAATGATAGTTGTTAATGAAGATCTGACAATAAAAATTCACTATATAATTGATGCTAATCCTTTTAGCTATTAATGGAATGAAATGTATTTGAACTAGTATTTTAGATTAATTTCTATAGCCAACGATGATTTAGAAGTGAACTGGTTAAACTGCAATAGATTGGAATAGGTCAGAAGACTTTATTGTTAAATATTTTCTATTGTAGAGTAAAATCAACAACATTAGCAACATTATCAAAAGTAATTAATATAAATAAATATTTAAATGGTATAGTAAATATAATTATTGCTATCAGAATTAAATCAATATCTGTTTTTAAATTTATACTGTACTTAATTTAATTTAGAAACTATATGTTTTTTCAGTCTCAGTCTCAGTATAGGAGAGTCAGTACATGACAGCTTCGAAACAGACTGGTGTAAAAGGCACCATATTTTCCAAAATGATGTTCCTTTTAAGAACATTATATATTAAACTGATATTTCAAGGTTGAGTTTTTAAAGAACAATTAGAACTATATAGAGTGTGAATGAAAATAAATAATTACCTAATTCCCACTTTACGCTATATCCAGAGTCTGTTACTGCTTGTGGGTGATTATATTGTTTTTATTAGTGTCCAGTACTTCATTTAAAGTATGACCCAGTCACCTTACTGAAAGAAGAAAAAGGAGAATAAAAAAAATTACTGATTTAAGATATTATTTTGTATTTGACTAAGAGCCCAATCCTGCTAATGTTGAAAGCAGGATTGAGCTCTAAAAATGGCCATAATTAAAAAATTAAGCCCCTTTTTCTTCAGAATTTATGCTTTTGATTGACTGTATGTGTGTAAACAATCCCTCTACTATCAATTATATGGATTGATCTCAGTGGGACTAGTCATGCACATAAATGTTTCAGGATCGGGTTGTAATTTTGCTCAATATTTAATCTATGGAAAGGGTTACTTGCTGTTGGCATTATTGAAAAAAATGCTCACATTGTCACCTAAACTGAGAGCTGAGAATTTGCAATGAATTCTTTTCATGAAGTAATTTACTACACATACCAATAAACATTTTAAAAACTGACCAAATACAGTTAAGTATTTTCACAATGCAATTTTACAATGATGAAGAATTTGTTGTGGTCTATTAAATACATAATGCCAGCTTGAAACTTATTCCTGATAGCTAGCTCCTGCATATAATAGATCACCAAAGAAGTTATTAGGATTCATCAGGAGAATAATCCACATTTTATACGTTTCTGAATCTTTCTTTTTACATGATAAAGTGTTAAAAATATTGTGGTTAAAATGGACCAAGAAAGAGAAATTAATAATTTTTATGTACGAATCTATGATTTTGTCACCAGATAAAAATGAAGGAAATGCATAACTTTCTAGTTGCTGATATGCTCAGAAACTCTCAAACACTAAAATGAAAGTTTAAGGACTAGTTTAGAAATGAGTACATATATATAATCTTTTAAGTGTGTATCTACCTCTGTTAATCAACAAGCAGAGTATTAGCGCTGATAGAGGGGAAAAAAGCTATTATCTCAAAGGAACTGCCGGAGCTGAAACAAAAGAATAATAAAATAATAATAATAAATGGGGTTATTTTCCACATTTCTGACAGCAGATGAAAAGTTCTGTGTTGTAGTCACTAACTGGAGCAGCAATGTCATTACTTTGAATAGGTTTATTTAATACTCTGATTTACTGGACCCATAAAATGTAAGAGTAGAAGTGGTTTCTAATGTGGTCTGATCATGTCACTATCACATACACGCTGGCTCTTCCCTGAGCGTTAACATCTCTATGCCTCGTTATCCCTACTTTACAGTTAGGTGGACTAATGCTGCCTGCTTGAGTGAAGACTACTTGGGTAAGACGGTGCAGAATCGGCCCCCAAATTAATGGCTTTTGGTTTGGGTTTGTTTTTTTCAAGTTGTTCCCTAATGAACATGTTTATGAAGCGCAACCAGGGGGAAATTCTATTTTGCCAAATGTCTCTGTGAGAGTGACTGGCCAGTCCCAGCTCTGACACCCACTGCTCTTTCGAACATCTTTTTGGAGAAGTTTACAAAAAAGGGCATGAGTAGCTTCCCCCAAATGGGAATGGGTTGGGAGGGCTAACCTGCAGTGCTGTTCTCTGTAGTGTGTGTGGCACTCTGCCTCAGGGTGTATGTCTACACTGGAATCACAGGGTACAAGTGCACCTCGAGTAGACATATCCAAGCTAGCTTTAATCTAGCTAGCTTGGGTCTTGAAATGCCAGTGAATCTGTGGCAGTGTGTGCTTCAGCATAGGCTAGCCCTGTGAGTAATTCTGGGTGGACCTGTACAGCCCATGCTGATTACTGTGTAGACCTATCACAATGACAGAATGCCTACCAGGGATGCATGCCCACTATTATCTCCTCCATGGCTTCGGCCTACTTTTCCCTCTGGCAAGCTCTGCTGACTGTTGTGAGTGGCAGAATGGACCATGGCTTTGTCTACTCTCTGCCCTCTGACACACAACCCTTAGGGAACAGCCACTGTGCTGCCCTGAGCACGAGGAGTAGACTTCTGTCTGACCCTAACCTGGACCATCCAGTAGTGGGAGAAAGGCTTCCTGCACTTTGCACCCTGCATAAGGGCAAGGCAGAATCTTGTCCCATCGAAGTCAATGATGAAATTCTCATTCTCAGAAGGACTGGAACTGCCTTAAGTGCAGTTTTTTCAACCTCTCCCAGAAGGCAGAACTGGCCCACATGTCCTTATGGCACAGGACCAGCTGATATAGTAAAGGGACATGGTAGGAAAGTTAGGAAATCTAAATTAACTAAAGATATGAATTTTAAGTGGATTGAACTGCACTAAACCCCTTTGTGGCCACTTTCATTTAAAATTAAAGTGGTCTTGATTGTGTTTAATTTAATCAGTTTGAAATGAAAACTTCAAAGTGCCTAAATTTCTTAGGGGCCTGAATTCCAGAGTTAAACACATAAGTCACTTTTGAAGTCAGCACTTAGGTTCTTAAGTCATTTAGCTGCTTTTGAAATTTTTACCCCCATAGTTATATAAATTTCCCAGGTAGTTTAGGAAGATTGCATATCATATCAGCAATAACTGTTTATAACCTTTTAACAGTAGTCAAATGATAATTTATAATAAACTAGGGTTGTCAAGTGATTTAAAAAATTAATCGGGATTAATCGTGTGATTAAAAAGATTGATCATGTGATTAATCGCTTTGTTAAACAATAACAGAATACCATTAATTTAAATATTTTTGAATGTTTTCTACATTTTCTACATTTTCAAATATATTGATTTCAGTTACATCACAGAATACAAAGTGCACAGTGCTCACTTTATATTTATTTATTAGAAATATTTGCAATGAAAAAACAAAAGAAATAGTATTTTTCAGTTCACCTAATACAAGTACTGTATACTTTATATTTATTTATTAGAAATATTTGCAATGAAAAAACAAAAGAAATAGTATTTTTCAGTTCACCTAATACAAGTACTGTAGTGCAATCTCTTTGTCATGAAAGTTGAACTTTCAAATGTAGAATTATGCACAAAAATAATTCCATTCAAAAATAAAACAATGTAAAACTTTAGAGCCTACAAGTCCACTCAGTCCTACTTTTTTTTCAGCCAATCTCTCAGACAACCAAATTTGTTTTCATTTCCAGGAGATAATGCTGCTTGTTTCTTGTTTACAATGTCATCTGAAAGAAGAAGCGGGCAGCGATATCTCCCGTAAATGTAAACAAACTTGTTTTTCTTAGCATTTGGCTGAACAAGAAGTAGGACTGAATGGACATGTAGGCTCTAAAGTTTTACATTGTTTTGTTTTTGAGTTATGTAACAAAAAAAATCTACATTTGTAAGGTGCACTTTCATGATAAAGAGGTTGCACTACAGTACTTGTATGAGGAGAATTGAAAAATACTATTTCTTTTGTTTATCATTGTTAAAGTGCAAATATTTGTAATTAAAAATAACATAAAGTGAGCACTGTACACTTTAACTTCTGTGTTGTAATTAAAATCAATATATTTGAAAATGTATAAAAACATCCAAAGTATTTAATTAATTTCAATTGGTATTCTGTTTAACAGTGCAATTAAAACTGCGATAAATTGCGATTTTTTTAATTGCAATTATTTTTTTGAGTTAATCGTGTGAGTTAACTGCAATTAATCAATAGCCCTATAATAAACATCTGATTTTATATAGATAAAAATGGTAGAAAAAAAGTACAAGTGGATGATTTTATAAAATGGCCAAATAGCCAATTATAAATAAAATTATTCGTAGACTGTTTTACTGTCTGTATTTGTATATTATTAATCGTCTCTTGTGTGTTTAGCAGTAAAATTAGATACTAGAAATTAACAAACTGTGCTTAAATACCATGGTAACAGGCACCACAGAAATACCAAAGATAGATGAAAGATAAGTGAAATGGATATTCATGGCTCCATTCATTATAATACTGATTTCTAAAGAGGAAAATAGCAAATGATTTTAAAGGGCCAGAATTAACTTAGAAACAACATCTGTCTGAAAATAATGTACTTTTTATGGATCTGACTCTGCTTTCACTTAGGGCTTGATCCTGTGAGCGGCTGAGCATTTTGACCCCAGCCCAGCAAAGTACTTTAGCTTTAAGCACATATGTAGTCCCACTGAAGTCTCACTGCCACCAATGTAAACTGGTAGTGACTTTGCTGAAGTCACTGCAGTTATACTGGTGTAAAACTGATATTGGGCAGATACCTTTGTGAATCTGATCATAAATCCTTATTTTTACAATTAGCACCTAAAATAACCTCAATTAAAAGGGATTAGACAAAAAAATATTTCCTCCTTTTCCTTCTGTTTATTTTCTTTATGCATTTGGCATGGCTTTGTATAGAGTCTGTTCCTCCTGTATGGTCAGGATCTAATCCTGCAAATATTTAGGCACATGAGTAATTTGACTTCCAAGAGTAGTTCTATTGAATTGAATGGAACATTTACAGCAGCATGGTTACTCACATGGGTGAGTCCTTGCAGGATTGGACCCTTGGGCACTTCCTGTGCCATTTACCCATGTTTCACACAGCAATAAGGATGAGATAAACATGCTTATTTGAGTCAGGGCTGGAGATTTGGGCTATAGCCAGTGACCATTACAAGTTTTGGTTTTTTTTTTTATGACAAAGGACGTTTACACAAGAGTGAAGCCATATGAAAAACTGAATTAAATATTGTTAAATCATTTTTTAAAATGTTCCTACCAGGATCTTCCGTTGCATTTTATGTCCGTTGTGTCTTTTAAAATGTAGGGCCTGATTCCTCAGCCAAAATTCTTATTGATGTCAGTGGAAGTGTTGTGTGTGTAGTGCACTGTAGGTTCATAGAAAGAATTTGTAAATTCATTGGCAAAGCTGGCTCATTTGGAGTTCTTCTTTTATATTCTACTTTTATGCATTTTATGTTACCTCTTGTTTCTCTTTCTGTGCATTTAACGATAGTTAACAAAAAATGCCTTAACTAACATAGGTTTATTAATTGGAGAATTTAATGTATTCTTCTTGCTATTCATCTGAAATTAATTAAGTGTGTAGAATTACAAGGTGGGTGTACCACAGGCAGCAGTCCAGGCTCAAGTTAATCAAAAGAGCACATGTTGAATGCATACAATTTAGTTAAGGTTAATCCAGTGAAGATGATCCCTCACTGGTCCTAATTACCCTAGGTGATAGATTGCAGAATGAGAAAATAGGAAGGAAGGGAAATTCTGTCCTCCTGGCCTACCAGGATTTTCTAATTTAATTTAGTAGGCTATGCACAAAAGAAAACAGTTTCAATTTAAAGAAAAGACCACACTCTTAGGATGCTTATCTGAAACAAGTACAAGAAACTTAAATTTAAAAAGTCAGACCAGAACGTTTAGAGTGATTAAGCTAAAGCTAGTCAGTGCGTCTTTATCTACTTACATACCAACAAACCAAGAACGTCATGAATCTGTCAGTACTTTACAATTATTATCACTCTTTATTAATTAATTAATAGCTCAAGGCATGTTTCAAAATATCAAATTATCACTATAGTAGGATTTCAATTATTATGGGGTGCCATCAAAATAAAAGAGATAACTTGCTATTAAAACAAATAGGATTGTTCATTGTGTTGTATTAATTAATGCATTTTCATTTAATTTTGTCAACCTCAAAGTAAGCTAAACTAGTAAACTAGGATCCTTTTGTGTGCTATATTTTATATTCATTGGCACTGTGAGTTATTTTTTTCTCCTTCCTTGTTCTTTGTTCCAACTTTTCAAGTGTTTTATGAAAAGCTTTTGTTTTCTCCATGCACATACATATAAAACTTGTCAAATAATTTGCCTTATTTTTCAGGTTAGTGATATATTTCTGCTCAAGTGGGGTATCTGTTTCTGATTTATTAACATTTGATCCCCTGGTTTCCTGCCATTGATCAAGACAAATACTCAGCTCAGCTGATGAGTTTTATATGAAATCTGATATTTCAGGAAGAGAGAGAAAAGTCAGTACCATTTTTAATATTTTTTATTTCAAGTTTTCCACGACTATGACAAACACACAAGGCACCTAGCAAAGTCAGGCACTATTTATTTTTACCACATTTCTCTGGGATAAAACTTTTGGGAAGTAAAACATGTATTTATCACTAGACCAGATGTTTGCTCAGTGTCATTCACATCCTGTAAACTGTATATACATTTACACCCTATCGCCAAAACATGGCTTCACCCTACTACTGACCGTCTGTCTGCCATTCAATCTCTAGTTAAGTCACGGTCAATAAGGTCAACTCTTTGGCAACATCTGTATTTGATCAGCTCACACAAAATGGGGGCCTTCCTAATCCTTGACTACCCTGGAGTATTTTAAGAGGCAGCACATTACAATAGTTGATTCACTGCTACTGCAGGCCCTGCACTTGGAAGATTTTTCCTTCTCTGAGGAACTGAAATGCCAAGATTGAAGTCCTCTCTAACAAAGTATAGCTCTAAAATGAGCAGGTTTAGCAGTTGCATAGCCCCTAAACTGAGAAAGAATGGTCACCAATTTCCCTTTCTCTGCACCCTACTCCAGTACATGGATTTGTTATATTTTATATTTTGATCCTGTTGTGGGCATTTATTATATGTTTTAAGCATGTTTATGTTATTGCAAAAGGAAGAAATAAAACGTGAGAACCATTTAAACACTATTTTGGTTAATTTTGTCACTTGTTTTTTTATGGCATTCTCACTTTCTGTAATACACAGTGGCTTTAGCACATCCCTGCAGCATTATCAGACAAGATGAATATAGTTCTTTTCTCACAACAAATTTAAACATTCGGGGTGAAATCCTGGTGCCACTGAAGTTAAGGGGAGTTTTGCCATTGACTTCAATGGAGTCAAGATTTCATCCTCTGTCACTAGCCTGTTATTTTAACACTGATGATATCGTGAGGTGCAAGATTAGATATCTGATTCTAATCTCACTTGTGCTGGTGTAACCTCATTGGTCAAGGAGATCAGAATCTGGCCTCTTACTTCTAGGGATGGGATGCTGGGAGGTGTCCAGTTTTTAACTATTCAATGAAATAGCCTATAACTATTGGCAAATATTGATAATCTGATTAAGCATTGCCCTCTGGATCTCATGGGATTATGTTGTGACAGTGTGAGATTTGGAGTCAACTACAGATGTGCATTTACCAATAAATAGGGCTGCCAGACCATGGAATACATTGTTGATTTGCATAGTTGTCTGCAACATTGCAAAAAGCCAGTCATTAATGAAAACTGACACTGAGGTTCTGGTGATTGACAAAAGACTGTGAAACTAGATAACACCCTAGATGGGTGCCCAGGGATGGGGGTGAAGGAGTGTGACTGCCTCCCCTCTTCCAGCAACAAGCTTTAGAATGGAGCAGTGTGACGGGGTCTGCTTACCCCACCCTAGTCCAGACAGGGTTAAGCCCATATTATTGACAGCAGAAGTCCCGCCGTCCCAGATGCTCTAGCAATATAAAGGGAGGAAGCCCAGCTCATTCTGGGCTAGAGGCCGCAGGGGAAAGACCTGTCTGGGAAGCTCCTGCAGAGGTGCAGCCACAGCCCCTGACTGCACTGGGAATCAGAGCCTCCCTGGGCCCGCTTGAACTCCGGCAACTGGAGGAGCCACCGGAGGTGACTGGCCCAGCTGACCACAGAGAACCCGAAGTCTTATGGGAGACCCCAACACAGACACTGGTAGGAAGTGACCCAGGGAGGGTGATGGAGTGGTACCTCCCACCCGGGAAACCTCAGCATGTTTCGGTAGGACCCCACCCCCTGCTGAATCAGTGTCAAGTTGCTACGCCACTGTTAGGGCCCTGGGTCAGGGCCCTGTGGAATTGGGAGGGCCTGGGCCCCCCTACTGGGGCTGCCACAGCCCTTGGTGGGTGCCCCACCCTGTAAACTCTGGCTTCTAGGCCGCGCTGCCCTGCACCTATGGGCGGCTCTACAAACTCTGGCCTCTAGGCCGCGCTGCACCTGAGGGTGATGCTATAGACTCTGGCTGCTAGGCTGCACTGCCCTGACCCTAGGGGCATAAACTGTCACAAGCAGTTTGAAAAATGGAGATGAGATGAGCAGCTTATGAGACCATATAACTTCGTTAGTTTTCCAGAACTGTAGTGATGAGAGGGATGATCTTTCAGGGTTTTTGTGGTGCTGAGCCAGATTCAACCATGCTGCTGCAGGAAAATGTACATTTTTGTAAAAAAAATCATTCTTGTTTTTGTTTTGTTAAAATTTCACAAACAATTCATTGAAAAATCAGAATTCAGAAAATTTTGTCTATTTCTACTCAAAAGTACTGGTAAGAACTCGAGGAGAAACTTACATATGCTTTGAGGAAGGGACATCTGTGTAGAACCAAAAAATAATTTTTTTGCATGACTTGAATCTTATAAAAGCCCTGAGTGACTTTCAGAAGTAGCTTCTACATTCTACATACGTCATGCTTCTACATTTGCCAGGTCTATTCATAAACAGAAAATCAGCAAACAAATTGAATATTGCAGAATGATGCAATGGGATATCTGAACTACATTAGTTTTCCTGAGCGGGGGTAGGGGGCTTGAGAGACACAGCAAAAGATATTGTTGAGATCTCATCTCTGTCTCTAAGACTGACAGTAATCTAAGACAGTCATAGACTGTGTGTCTAGTAGCTATTATTGTTAGTGTCCTGTATTAACTGTATCTTGGTTCTCCCCCTGCCCCACATTCCTTCACCACTCTAGCCTTTCCCCCTTAACAGAACTCTGAAGGCAATTTACAGTACATATTATTACATACATTCTGAATGTCTTCATCAGAAATATCTGGAAATCTTTCCATTATGCCTATAAGTTTCAGAAATATAACAGTTTGTTCCTTTAAACTAACCCTGTAATAGGAAGAAGAAGTTAGAGATCCAGAAAAAAATATTATTCACTTCTGATTAGCCAGTCAGGAAGCAAAGATTTGCATGTGTTTCCTGATTGCCTCCTCAGAGGAAGGAGAAAATCGCTTCGGTAAAATCGCTTTTACCAAACTGGCCTCAAGCGACTCCCTTTGAAGCCAATGGGAGTCTTTCCATTTACTTCAATAAGAGCTGCATTCAAACCCTCGTCAGTTCTACTCACTGCATATGTGATCAGGTTCTGTAATCATGCTCCAGCACTCAGTATACATCACATCTGTATGTGGACTATGGAAACTTCATGACTGATTTCAGTATTTTTTTATAAAACTGCAAAAAATAGTGGATTAAGTGATTGTGGCAGACATAACATATTTGGAATTTATTATTAAAGTATTGATGCATCATCTCATGCAATTTCATTCTGCAAATACATTCCAGTTGGCTAGGTTGAGAACTAGTTTACATGAACTGAAAACTAACTGAAAGACACTAAAGAAATTGGCAGGGTGTCAAGTTGGGGGTGGGTGTCTAGGGTTGTTTCAGGGATCAATTTTATTTAACATTCATTAATACCAAGAAGAGGGAGTAAATACATTAGATTGTAAACTCTTTGCATCAAGAGACCATATCTTTCTATGTGCGTATACCGTACCTAGCACAGATAGGTTAATTACTATTTGTATTGTGGTTGTGATTGGGGCTCCACTTTGCTCAGCACTGTACACACACATAATTACAAGAGAGTCTCTTCCCCAAGGAGTTTACAATCCAATGCAGCTCTGATCCTGACTAGGGCAATGGACTATTATTGCAATATAAATATTAACTGAAATCAATATAATAATTGAAAGTGTTGTGTAACCTTAATAATAATTACTGAAACTCACAGGTGATACTAAAGGTCCTATCCCAGAAACCCTTGTTCACATAAATTAGGAAGACAGAGAAATAATAAAAGAGGAAGTACAGGGATTAAGAATATGGAGCTAGAAAATAACCATGACATTCATGGGAAAATATAACCCAGTACACCAGGAGAAATATAATCTGAAACATAGATATTCTCTGGGAAGGAAAATCCTTGAAAGCAGCAATGCTGAAAGAGATCTCAAGGTCAAAGTGGACATGAATTTTCAATATGTTATGGTTGAAAGAATAGCCAGTGCAATTGTGCTATACTTGTAGAGGCATGTCATGGGACATGATGGTCACAGTCCTCATTTATGTAACTCTGATATGACCACATCTGGAATTGACCACACTTATAACTAGCACAATATTGAAAATTGGGAGAGTTCAGAGAAAGACCAAAACAGTGCTGAGGTCAGTGAATGGATTGACTTTTAGAGCAAAGATGAAAGGAAATAAACACATATAACTTGGCTAAATAATGACTAAAGGCCTGATCCTTCTGTCATTGAAATGAATTGCAAAACTCACATTGGCTTCAGTGACACAGTATTTGATCCTAAGAGGAGACTAACTGGATACATATAAGCACTAACAAGGGGGAGAATCGGTGGTAGAAGGGAGCATCACTAGGAGTTTTGAATGAAAGTATAAGTAGAACATTTAGTATTGTTAAAAATTCCTGACTCTGATCTATGCTACTAATTTGTGGACTAGACCAGTGGGTTTCAAACTTCGGGTTGTGATCCAGTACTGGGTTGCAGAATGCAAGGCACTGCGTTGCCTTGCTCAGCACCCAGGGACGCTGGCGGCTGGCCAGTAAAAACTAGTAATCCCTAGTCCCTGGAAGCAGCCAGCAGCAGGTCCGTCTCCTAGACAGGGGGACTATGGGGCTCCACGCGCTGCTTCCGCCCCGAGCACCGGCTCCACACACCCATTGGCCAGGAATGGGCCAATGGGAGCTAGGAGGTGGTGCCTGTGGGCAAGAGCTCCACAGAGCCACTTGCGCACCTCCGCCTAGGAGCCATACTTGCTGTTGGCTGCTTCCGGGGTGCAGCGCGGTCCGCGGTGCCAGGACAGGCGGGAAGCCTGCCTCTGCACTCCAGCTGCACCGCTGACTTGGAGCTGCTGGAGGTAAGCCTGCACCCCAACCCCGTGCCCCAATCCCCTGCCCCAGCCCTGAGCCCCTGCAAACCCGGAGCCCCCTGCTGCAGCCCAAACCCCTCATCTGCAGCCCCACCCCAGAGCCCTGACCCTCCTCCCATGCCCCAGCCCAGGGCCCCCTCCCACATCCCAAACCTCTCATCCCAGCTCCATTGGGTCACGGGCATCAACAATTTTCTTCAACTGGGTCACCAGAAAAGAAGTTCGAAAACTACTGGACTAGACTCTCAAAAGAAGGGATTGAAGCTCTATTGCTTGGTGCATACAAAATTAGACAGAAAAAAATAACTCTAAAAAAACCTTCACTGTGCGGAACAGTCCTGCATGGGCAGAGAATTGGGCTAGAGGCTGAACCTATTACTATCAAGCAGAGTTTACCATTGCCTTCACTTGGAGCAGGGCCAGGTCCCAAATGAAGTAATAAGTCATTTCCATCTCCGACTGTTGTCATTCTTTTATTTAATCACGATCTATGATTTTCTTGTTCAAAAACAACCTTTAAAAATGATACAATGTTACCTTTAGGTTTTCATCTTAATACTCATCTGTCCTGGATATAGAGTCTTTCACTATAGTTCATATGAGTATGCATACGCATTTAGATACAGCAGGAAAATCAGAAACCTTCCAGAATGATTTCTCTGTATTCTTCTTTTTTTATAGAAGGCTCACTTTTGGCTGCTGCTTTGGAAGTCGCTCCTAGAGGCCCAGTCAGGGCTCCGTTGTACCAGCCAAACAAAAAAAAGGTCCCTGGCCGAAAAAGCTTCCAATTTAAGTAGATCCCACTTGATCCAAAATAGCCAGAATGTGGAATGGAAGCCTCCTCTGTTTTTTAGAGGAGAAATGACCAGGATGGGAGTAATGAATTTTATTCAGGGAGACTTTCTGTGGTTAGTGTACTGTGGACATCTAAGGAATGACAATACTCAGAGTCAGAGCTCTTTGAGCATACCTTCTCTCATTTTTATTATTCCAACTAACCAAATACAAATAAATGATCACTAGGGAACTTTTCATCCATATTTTGAGCCAAGTTCTTGAGTCCAGCCAACCTGTGCTGAGTGAAAGGAAAGAAAGGGTGCAGAAAATAAACTCCTGTTTGCAATTCCCACCTCCTGTGACAGTCCACCCACTGCCTTGATATACCAGTGAAAGTTAGAGCAGTCATGAAGCTGCTCTAACTTTCACCAGCTCTCATAGAATCATAGAATATCAGGATTGGAAGGGACCTCAGGAGGTTATCTAGTCCAACCCCCTGCTCAAAGCAGGACCAATTCCCAATTTTTGCCTCACATCCCTAAATGGCCCCCTCAGGGATTGAACTCACAACCCTGGGTTTAGCAGGCCAATGCTCAAACCACTGAGCTATCCCTCCCCTCTCTGCTGCTCATAGCTGCTATTCCAGCAGCTGAGGATTGCTGGGGCACAAGAATGCCTGCCCATGGACTCTTTGGCTTGGATACACTCCCTGAGCTGGGGACAGAGAGGGTACACATTTTCATGGAGTTGGTTAAGCCAGGGATAAGACTGCTTTGGACTACTGGAGCAGTACAAACAGCTGGAGCAGGGCTGAGGATCTGGCCCTTAGACTCTTGCTGTGGAGAAGCATGCAGTGTTTTCAAACACAATTGTTTTGCAATACCAGAATATCTGCTTTTGAAGCATTTTGTCAGAGAACCTAAAAAACCCTATTCAGGATTAGGCATTTAGCTACTACACACAAATGAATTTGAAATTATCTTGGGGATTTGTCACTAACCAAAGCCCACAGAGAAAATGAAATTAACAGTTAATATTTTCCGAAGTGTTTTAGGTGAACGTGACTAAGGAGATCTGAAAGGAAAATTTTATGAAGTTACAATTTAAAAGCCTGATGTGTATTAAAAATTCTCCATCTAGATGAGTGGATGGTGTTTGCAATTTCAAGAAGAATATAAGATATCATTAGAATCCAGGGAAGTTAATAGAGTTCAGAAGAAGGCTACATACTTCAAGTCACCAGGGTATGACAGGATAAATTATTGTGGGTTGATTGTTGTTTTATTACCATTAATAAAAGAAGTTAACAGTTTGGAGCCAAGTTGCTGTGTGAAAAGTTCTTATGTAAAGCCAAGTTATTAAGGTAATGAAATAATATACTGTACTGTAGATGGCCAATTATCTATTACCACAAGCAATAAAAAGTAGGTAGTTAAGCTTTAATGGGCTCAATTTCTTTTTAGGTTTTTAGTCTTGCTTTGCTTTCTGCTTTCTTGTGTGTTCGTCTCTAGATCAGTTGAAATAACTCTTTGTGCCAGGTGCTTCCTCCAGTCAAATGCAAATATGTACAGCCATGGATTTGACTGAGAGTAGAATGTGGCACAAGGTCAGTAAATAAAGGTACTTCCCAGTTTAGTCCCTCTTTCCTCATGGACAAACAAAACCTTCTTAGGTGTTAAGCATCAAATTCAAAGCTATACATGATGTGTTTTTGGTTTTTTTGGGGGGGGGGGGGAGGCGAGTGGGTGCTGTTCATCTGACAAAAAGCAGTACACGGAGAGATGATTAGTCAGATATCATCAGTATCTACCCAAGCTGTGGATGCTGAGATTCTCTGACAAAGTTTCCTGCTGAATTATCACAATTAAATAACTAATAAAACAAAAATAGTTTGCACTAGATCCACCAGTTTTAATCTCTACCTTGAGAGATCACATTTCTTTCTGCCAAGCAACAGTATTTAACCACAGTCAGTGAAATCCCACTTGTTACCGCTGCACCAGAGAAACCTTAGCTCAGATTGTTCATTTTTGTTGCTCTGCGGGCTCAGTGAGAATCCTAACCAGCTATCGGGCTGGCAGTTCAGGAAAGCAGTTTAAGAGAAATCTCAACAGGAGACTCTCACATTGACCTTGTTTTGCTGAGCTGGTGCATGCCCTGGAAGAAGAACATAAGAAAAGGAATAAGAGGAATTATACAGTTCTTTACGGTTTCCAAAGCACTGTTCAAGCATAAACTAATTACTCATCAGAAATGCCCCTGTGAGGTAGATGAGTGTTATGAGAATGAGCAGCATTAAGTTTTCTCTGCTTCTGCTATCAGATGATATTACAGCTCACTGATCAGTGAGCGTTATATATCCCCCTCCATGCCCAATCCACAAAGGATATGGTCTGTTACAACGCTCTCTCTCTTTGTTTCAGAGTAGCAGCCGTGTTAGTCTGTATTTGCAAAAGAAAAGGAGGACTTGTGGCAGCTTAGAGACTAACACATTTATTTGAGCATGAGCTTTCGTGAGCTACAGCTCACTTTATTGGATGCATTCACGGAACGCTGTAGCTCACAAAAGCTTATGCTCAAATAAATGTGTTAGTCTCTAAGGTGCCACAAGTCCTCCTTCTCTCTCTTTGTGTCCTTTAATAGCATTAGATGGAGTCCTGTGGTGAGAGAGAGTGAATTGTAAAAGGAGGTGAAGAGTTTGTACATTTCAGCAACTGTGTGGTTGTCAGAGAACGGTGCGTGTGTTAACAAGGTGTATTGGGGCATTGTGGAAAGGGGGCAGAGTTAAGTTTGCGTGGGCAACCTTGACTCTGTGCTTTCTGGTTTTCAGAAGTTTGAGTTTTGCTCAACTCAACATTCTGC
Organism: Lepidochelys kempii; assembly: GCF_965140285.1. Classification (NCBI taxonomy): domain Eukaryota; kingdom Metazoa; phylum Chordata; order Testudines; family Cheloniidae; genus Lepidochelys; species Lepidochelys kempii. Next base: position 175,183,493 of record NC_136382.1, on the reverse strand, counting down.
GAGGGAACAACATACCACCCAGCAATCTTAACTCTGTTTTTTTGCCGCTGAATTGTAGTTTGAGCTCTGTTTCATACGGACTTCTGAGTCTCTCTCTGTGGCTATGTTACAGGTGTGAGCTATATGTTTATGCTTTAAAGACTTCTAAAACATGTATTACCTAAATATAAAATGGTTCAAAGTGTTAGGAATATGTGATTACAGAAAATATGTTGCTGTTTGTTTGTTTTACTCTGTGTTAGGCCAGGCCTTGAAGTCCATGTACCGTAAAGGAGCAGAACAGTTTAAACTACATGGCACACTGTTATTAGGCTACTGAATCAAGGTGCTCAACCATGCTAAACTATGTCTGAGACATTTTAGTTTGAGCCCTGATTAATACAGACCCCTGAGCATAGGTGACATGTAGGGGGGGCATATGGGGTCTGCTGGGCCTAACAGGGGGAGGGGAAGGAGAAGGACTCCCTTCTCCCACTGTGCCTGCCCCCCAGCACACTCAGCCCTGTCCCTGGCAGCCAGGCCCGGGTGGGGAATGGAAGGGGTGGGACTAGCCGCTTCTCACGCTGGCCACTCTGGGTTGCTGTTCTGTGCAGCGGGAGAGAGAGCCTGGCTGGGGGGCAGCCCACCCCCTCCACTCCCTGATGGGTCATGGCTGCCAGGCTCGCTTGGCTCTTGTCCCCGACAGCCAGGCCCAGGTGGGAAGCAGAGGGGGCAGGGCAGGCCGCCACCCCAGACAGGCTCTCTCTCAGGCAGCCACTGCGCTGTACAGAACAGCGACCCAGAGCGTCCAGCTTCAGCCGGCGTGAGAAGCGGCTCCATCCCACTCCCTGCCCAGGCCTGGCTGCCAGGGAGAGCAGTTGAGTGTGCCAGGGGAGAGACGCAGTGGGAGAAGGACAGAACCTCCCCTTCCTCCACAAATAACTCTGGTGGGGTGGGGAGAGCTCGGCGGCCCCGGGCTGGGTGCAGGCCAGGAGGTTGCTGGGCAGAGGAGACACGTGGGGTGGTCACGTGTCCTGCCCCTTTAGATTGTCCCCCCAGTATAGGAGGCATGAGTCATCTATGCCCCGGAGTCTGTCTCTGCTCTGCATTTCAGGTGTGTGCTATCTGAGGTAATAAACAATTCTATGCCTTCAGAGGACAGAACCTTTTTGAAGTGTTTTACAGCTCCTTGTCCATCTTCAGTTCCCTGTAGCCTCCAAAGGAGCAAATCACAACTCCCCTTTTCAAGGAAGGATTTAAGGGTAAGTATTTTTATTCCAATTTTGTAGATGTGGAAGAGGTCTTGGATAGGTTAAGTGACTTGGCCAAGATCATATAGCTAATAAGGGCAGAGCTGGGAACAAGATCACCAGCCCTTCTGTCTGATGGATCAAATGTCTCATATCAATAGCTCTCAACCATTTCTCATATCATTACCCCATGTTACAACAGAGAAGAGTTTCAGGACCCCCCAGTTAGCCATAAAGAAAGGAGAGAGTAATCATTTTCCCTCTTTGGGTGTTGAAACCCCTAGTCAAGGACAGTTGTCTAATGTTAAATTTAGGGCTTGAATACCTCCACAGCAGTCTTGAGTTGGTGTCATCTTTGTTCCTTTTGTATCTGAACTGTGTGAAATGGAAAGGAGTGTGTACCTCAGTAGGTGGGTGATTTGTATTCATGTCTTAAGCATTTTAGTCAGAGCCCCAAATGTATCATATTCCAGAACATTGTGACAAATGTCGGTAGGTGATCAGCTTATTAGTGGTTTGATCAAAGTATCAATCTTCAGATTTTATTGAATGCTAGACAAGATTGTGGCCTTGATGATTAGGTTGGCTGAGTTGTTCTGTCCTCTTAAATGCTTGCTTTCCTTTGACTCAGTTTTATCAGTTTCTCTTTCCTGTGCAAATCCTGCCTGTCAGATGAGAAGTGTATTTTATTTGTTTGTTATTTTCCTGCGCATTAGTTCTTGAGCCACAGCATTTCTTAGTATGCTTCTTGGTATGTCCCCTGAGGTTTCTTTGAGAAAAGCCTACAGCTTCATACTATGTGCTGAAATAACCGACTTTTCAAAGATTACATGGGGGTTATGTTTTGTATTAATAGGATCAGAAGAAGCAACCTCCTAATGAATTAGAATTCATGTTTTATCTGAAAATATTGTGCACACTGAAAGCTCTCTAATAGCATGCTAAATTATAAAAACATTAATTAGGTAATTAGATAAAGGGACATTAATCCTTCAGGCTTGTGTAATGCACCCTTTCATGTCCCCTGTTTAATGGCTTTAGGTCTGTCCTGCATTTTCTTTTCTCAAAGCACAGAATTCTTTAAATAGCTAATGCAGGTACTATGCTGTATTTCTACTTGTGGTGCTTTACTGTAGGAGAATGATGTTTCAGTTCATTAGAAGTCACTAGAAGAACCAGTTTCCAGGGCATGACAACCTTCCATTTGAAGGGCAAGAGGTCAACTCAAGAAGGAGCAGTTTCAAAAGGTAATTTTCATACCAAAAGCAAGACAAGTGTGTCCCATGAGAGAGTGAGGGGGAACGTCACAAAGAGAGAGTTCCTGTGCCATGTGACAAGGGATTAAAACATTCCAAAGTGTGTATGAATTGGGTGTATTGATGGCTCACCAGAACCCAGTTCGATGTTCTTAACTAATGCTAACATTTATTAAGCATAGACAGATTCACTAAGGAGTGAAAATAATCATACAGCAGTCTGTGTTCTTCATTATTTGTTGTCTCCAGTTTAATTCATTAAACCCGGGGCAAACTAGAACACTAGTTGCAACAATAGATCATCATTTTCCCAAACAATTCTAGCCAACAGGAGTTCACATAGACTCCATCTTAGCACATGTACACACACATTGTATTCATTAATGTTCTCTTTGCTGGATTGCAGTATTGTACAAGGCACATACGATGCATATAATAGATTTATCAGAGGATCCAATTAGGAATAGCAGGCATGGATTGAACAAAGAATAATTTAAAAAAAATTTATGACTTCTTTTTGTATCTCTGGTGCTACTCCACTTTACAGCTATCATCATTATTGGAAGGAAAGTGGAGGATGGGGAGAGATGGTACTTCATTAATGCAGTCAGAGCATGCAGCCCATTCCCTGTCTGAGTTTATAAAATCTGATTTAAAAAGAAAAATGATTGCAGATATTTCACCCTGGTCTTGGCCATATAGGTAGTACAAATCTAAGAGTGTCATGAGTTGAAGAAGCAGTGAACTATGTTGTGGCACAAAGGTGTGTTAAACTCTGATGAGGATGGTATTGAACATAATAGAAAGAAGGATGATTTCCTAAATTTTGATTGTACAAAGAAGGCATCTTCTCAGGAATGCCTACTTACTCTTTAATGAAGTCTGAAAACTTTTTAATGTAATATATATAACAGCGGTACAATGTTTCAAGATGTGGTTAAAAACAAAAAGGTCCGATTACAGATATTCACATCTATCATGAGCAGATGAGTATACAACCATGTTTCCTAGTGAGTATATTGTATTACAATGAAACATCCTAACACTGGGTCACTGAGGACCTAGTAAAGGCTACTACAGCAATCCAGAAAACTGGATCAAGAAGTTTGTCGGAAAAATATGGGAAAGTAATCTTAGACAACAGTTGCATTCACTATAAAAACATAGGAGACATTTATGCTGCATGCTGTACATAATATTCTAAAATGTCTGGCAATTCATTTCAGTTTAGTTAATCTTCAGGAAGTCTGGGTGTTCATGCCAAAGTTTATTTGAACAGATCCCCACTTCTTTGGTCTGTATTTTGGTCCAAAATCTCACGAGAACAGACTCTCTCATGAAATTTTTTTTGTCAGAACCTGTTTTGCTTCTGATCTCTGCTCTTCCAGTCAGGAAGTGCCTTCTCCATCAGTCAGTTATTGCTGGAAGGAATCTTCCTCTTTTAGTCCAAACTCTAATATTGCCTGGTAATATTCAGCAGACATCTATCTAGCTGTAACCTGCCAATGAACTCCTACTGGTATAATACATTAACAATTTCCCAGCAGATTTTAATTTACTGTAGCATTGCCTAGCCTAATCCACACACAGCACATTGTAATGCAAATGGAATGGTTAAATAGATCACACTTCTCTTCTCCATCTCAATTTTTGTCTAATGTATCATTACAGTTCACTCTGTAAACTGTTGAAGCCATCTTCATTCAACTGTAACCTAAAGAGACTAGATGTCTATCAGCCTAAATCAAAACAGTTCTTGATTAATCACAACCTCTTGACCTAATGAGTGATAGCTGTGTTAAAAATGTTGTCATTATCTAAATGGAGTACTGAAAAGTCCTGCAGATCCTAAGCAAATTGACTCTCTTCTATTTATAAACAATACTGGAAGATGAACTCCTGGGTTTATGTTGGAAGAGGGACATCATTCATTTTTATCCAACATACCTGCTTTTAGTGATATTACCCACACATGTGGGTTTTAGAAAATGTTAACAACTGAAGTGGTTTATATGCTTTTAAGACTAATTTTAAGGTTTATGTGTACATTCATTACACTGGAGTTGGATGCTCAATACCTGGCTAAAATACACAGTATTAATAGTGTGCACTAAAACCCTACTTAGGACTTTATGTTGAATGCTAAACATCATTAGCACTAGAGATGAAATTCTGGTTTTCCAGTATTTGTATACATCTTATTTACTGTAGCTCAGTGCATTTCTCCTGTACATAGCACATGCATCTCTCTGTATGCATATGACTAAGTGATGAATCTTTAAAAGTCCTTTTTTGAAGATATTACTGGTCTTTTGATCGATAATCTGGTCACATGCAAGTGAAAATGCTGCTGTAAAAACAATCAAATTATGTACAGATTTTCTCCTGTTGCTTTTCAAATATTGGCTCTTCCTTTACCACATATTTGTACATTTAGTTCTAATGAAGCCTAGGGAGCTAAAAGGCCTGGATTACACACGTCTGTAATGCTTTACAATTTCTCTTCCCATACAGATCTATGTTTGTTATGGTATACTTCTTAATCTTTGCAAGTATGGTAGTTGTTAATGGTATAAAAGAAAAAATGCATGTACAATCAACTCTTGTGCATAAAACAGCACAATGGTCAAAGGTTTCTCTTTTGGAAACTATTTTATGTAACTAAATTATGTCCCATAGTAAAGTGGACTAAAAGTTCCATTGTATACATGTAAATTATTGTTACTTACAAAATAACAGTAGGAGAGAAGAAAAGCAGTTTATATATGAAAGGGCTGGAACTTGAGGCCCTTATTCACTTGTGCAGTCATGTGAAAAAACCAACTGATGTCAGTAAGGCCATGAGCCTGCAAATACTTATGTGTGATGGCTGCCATCCTGGCTGATACCAGGGATTGTACTGGAAACCTCCAGAGCTAAAGAGCAAAGTCTCCCTAGCTGGGACTGTAAAGAACTTATATTGTCTGTGGATTGGGCACGGGGGGGGGGGGCACATAACATACACTCAACTTAATTTTTAAGCATGGTTAGCAATGTGGAGCAGTAGTATTGACTCCTTTGATACTCAGATGCTTAAAGTTACGTGCATAAGTGTTTGCAGGATTGGGACCTTAGAGTGTGGATGTCTCAGGGCAGGGATCTTGGGCCTGATTCCCCCTTCTCACACACCACTGTAAATCGGGAATAACTCCCCATGAGGTCAGTGGAGTAGTGCTGGTGTAAAATCACTGTGAGAGGAGAATCAGGTCCCTTGTCAGGCACCCGTGACGCTGGACACAAATGTGCTTAATTTTCCAGAAATTGAAACAGTAACAGTAGAGGGAACCCAGCTCAGATGAGTAAGCAGGATACACTTCTAAGCACCAATTCCAGCTATTTTTAACAACAAATAAATAGGGAACTCAGTTCAACACAGGCAGCATTACTTTGCAATTTATACAGTTGATAACACAGTCTGAAACAGACTTTGGCAGCATTACAGAGGAAATCTGTACAGAATGACGAACTGTTTTCAACCAGCGTTTCCTCTAAGATCAGGGAAGCATGTCTTCATTTCCACTTCTTTTTCCTTGATCATACATGTTTTCTAAGGCCAATGCAAGGAAAATACCTCTCTTTATACTCTTGACCCTTCTGTAATATCACTAGAGACACTGGGCAACTGCTAGATTTAACACATTTTTATTTGTACTGATCTTGCATAGAAAAACTTCAGTTTGCTGCAAGATTTTTATTTCTGAAGTAACTTATTCTGTTCTACCATGGTAATAGCATGACCACATATCTTAGATCCTAATGATACTAATCCCGCATTCTGACACTATGATATTACACCATACTGTGTAATAGTATATAACAGTGTAAGACAGCTAATTAACAAGCAAGTGCCTATTCAGAAATGGACTGAACCACTCTGACCTTGTGATAGCTATTACATTCCCTGACCAATAAAGCAGCAAAAGAATTTTCTTCCATATTTATAACTCTCTCCTGGGGATCAGATTTTGTGCTGCCCGTCTCCCAACGAGGCGTTAAGCCACCTTTGTACCTTGCAGATTCAGAGCCATTCCCAATAGTTGCTCTAAATTATGGCAGCCTCGTTTGGCTGACTGTGAGCTGCTCTGCAGCCCCTGATTGCCAGAGGGCAGAGTTCTTCAGCTACTCCACCATACCTCTATGTTGTGGGTGTGGAAAGGAGAATGAAGTATCAAATATACCAGCTCCATGCTGTCCTGCCCCCTTTACAGGCCCTGTGTCCTGGTTGAGTAATGGGCCCCGAGTCTGGCCTAATGACTTCTGTGTTATAGGCTCTGATTCTGTACCCACAAAGGTACTTGAGCATGTATCTAACTTTAAGCAATGTAATGGGAGGGAGTACTCAAGTGCTTAAAGTTCAGCACACGTTTAAATACCTTCCTAAACCAGGGCCATAGCAGCAGCAATTCAACTTTAGGGATTGAAATTTGTTCCCCTCATTTTTGAAGGCAAAAATCCAGATTGTGCCTTTTCTCATCTTAGTCCTAGAGTACGAAATGGCATCAGCAGAACAGGTTGGGTCAGTAACACCTGTCTGATTTTTCAGAACCAGTGAATTTTTTTATTTTTTAATAGTATTGCAATACCAAACTAAGGCTGGATCAACACGTTGGATAAAATAATGAATAACTTGAACTGTTGCCCAAAACATCGTCTGAATGATATCCAGTTTTTTAAAAAATGCACAAAGTTGTTGGGTTTTTTGTAATGTTTTTGCTAGTTCTCTTGCTCCTCTGGTCTTCCTGCTTTCATTCAGGTACAGAATCAAAATAAAATAAATATCACATATATGTGTCTCTGTGTGTGTACCATTCACATGGTATTTCCTCCCCAGTCAAATCCTGAAAATAATAGGGATGTCATAGGAAAGCTGACTCGTTGATTATGAGGCTGATTTCCCAACTGAGGAAAATTGGGAGAGACATGGCCTTATTGTCCATCTTTTTATTAGATTGACACCATACCTAGAAAGTAAAGTACTTGTGAATAGCAAGCTCTGTGATCACAGGACAACAGAGGAGGCACCTGTAGTTATATTATGACTCATCTACTAGCCTCTCAGAAGTAACCATGTCTGGCCCTGTTCTTGCAAGGAGCTCTGTGCAAACAGATCTCTGCACTCATGTGGCTTCCCATAGGGCTTTCATGGATCAGGGCTGTAGCCAAAAAGAGTTTATACAGCCCTTCTTGGTTTATTTGTTCTCTTTAAAGTAAAAGAAGGGTGTGTGCTTGTGATCCTTGACCAAATAGAACAAAATTCCTCTATTTAAGAGACCAAGTCAGGTAACATTTTATAATGTATTTTTAAAGGAGTTTACAAACTAACTTGTACATTTTTAAAATAAACAAAATTACATGTAGAAACTTGCATATCTGTCAGCTTTGGGATACTCACCAGCTAGAAGTCAAATTGTCCTAGTTTGTAAAGAAAGTGTAGGGAGTTGCAAATGGCCCTTATTAATTTCAAGCAAGTAGCTGAATACCAGTGTTGTTAGCTATTTCACTGTTATCATAACATGCAAGAAAGTAGAAGAATAATGATATTATGAGGATCTACACAGTCTATTCTGTATGGCATCACATTTTGCACCATGAGGGGGTGGAGATAGGGTTGTGGGTGGAATTTGGGAGAATACCACCACTTTTTTTTTCTTATCTTACCCAGAAACTAATCTGAGAGAAAAGAGAGGATACTTCCCTTGTACTACCCTGATCCAGATGTCCCATACTTCACTTTTGGGCATGCTATTTTTGGAGCTAGGGCTTCAGCACTAAAATATAGCAGAGAGGGAGTTGTTATTGGTGTAACTTGCCCTGCTATAAAACAGAAGTAAATCCACTGAATCAAGTCCATATTCTCTTTATAGAAGTAGAGTTGAGATGATGTCTTAGCATTGTGATTCAGCTGGCAAAAGGGGAACATCAGGTGTAGACTGTGGGGGTGGGGAAATAATCATGTTTTCTATTACCCATACATCTCACATTTCAGGCTTTAATTTTTGGAAGTAAAATAATTTTGGCCTCACACACAGTATCTGTTTCTGGAACTTATTATCTACTTTGTTAAGTTCAGACAGCATTCAGATAAGGATAATTTAATTAGACATCTTTGTAATCATACATGCATACTTACTGCCACAGCAGGGGATCCCTTTTTCAAAACAAAACCCTTGACATTGCTTCAGGCAGCTTGTTTTTCCTGAAAAATTTCACATGGTGTGTGCGCGCACGTCTGTGTATGTGTGTGTGTATTCATGTCTATCCTTTTTCGTAGCGTTTGCAATGCTTTGGGCTCTCCCTTTGAAGATTTTCATGTTGTTTGGGAATGTCCCATCTGAAAAATTTCTTGTTCTTAGATGGTGTCTCCTGTGAATAAATACTTACATAACTTACAGTGACGTCCCACTTTGAAGATATTCATGTCATCAGGGGGTTGCTTTGGAACTAAGGAATGTCTTGAAGTTGGGAATTAGTTCCCCTGAGATTATACTACATACATTCAAATGATGTCTCTTTGAAACTATTCACAACACAGAGGTGTTCTAATTCTGATGGCTTTCCATGGCTCCTACCAATTCACACTGCCTTTGCGGTCATATTTGCCCTCTGAAAACCCAAGCAGAAGAGCATATTTAGAATACTTACATTCAAAATAGTTCAAGAAAATGTTTAGTGGGAAATTTTCAACAGGAAATTGCCTAATTCTCATTTGTGTTGGTCCTTAGTATGTCCTTATATGCTTTCATATTTGCAGATTTTGGTAGTTTAGGTATACATGACAAATTCAGATTTCCTGCTTTTAGAACCAGATTGTCATGTTGTTGATTAATTGAATTAATTAAGAAAAATGAAAATTGCATGATCCAAATACCCCTGAACTTTGGAGAGCTTGAGAATTGGACCCAAAGCCAAATTCAACTTTTGCAATTAGCCCCTATCTTTGAAATCGCCAAAAATTACCACCCGAGATCCAAGCTAATTAATCAATGACATGACTTGCAGCCATTTCAGGCTTCAATCAACATCTAGTTTAAAAGCAAATATATTGCATAGTGGACTGCATAAAGGCAATTGTAAAGAAATGAAATAACTAATTCCTGAGAAAAGGGTTTACGTAAGAGGCACAAATGAAAATAATTAGATTTGGTCACAGTGACCACAAGCTTGATCATTATATGTGCATCACACAAGTAACTAGCTTATGGGTGGGACAATATGAATCTTTCTATGGCAAATACTGCCTATGTGGGTATTACAAATCACTCACTTTGGCAACAATTATATTAAATGTGTGCAAATAAAATCTGAAAGAAAACCCCCTTGTGTCAGCATATTTCTGTTATATTCTCTCTCACTCACTCACATACAAACAAAATCTGTGTGGGAATGTTCTACACCAGCCTCATGGGCTCAGTCAGGATAGACAGGATTATACTGTGTTCATTTTCATGGCTTCACTTGTTAAAAAAATATACAAAAAAGTAGAAACATATCCTTAAAACGTACATATCCAAAATCACTATCAAAAGAGATGATGTCTCACCAAAGTTAGCTCAAGACATATACATTTACAATTTACTAATTCACACTATTGACTGGGAGACCCTTTGGGAATTACTGTATTTTGTGAATTAGCATGTAAGCGAGCAAACACTTTGGAAGAACAAATATGATGTATTAGTAAACATATTCTGATCATTTTTTTCAGTTTAGTTCTAATTGTTTGTGCTATTACCTCACAGTATACTGATAAATGTACTAAATAGCTTGCAAAAGTCATCGGGCAAAAATGAAAGGTGCTGAGCATCTGCGGGTTTCAGTAAGAGTTGCAGGAGCTCAGGACTTGACAAGATAGTTTAGTAATATGAGGCCTCCTTACAACTCTTGGTGATTAAATATTTGCTTAGAGTTGAGGAGGGGCTGCCTGTTGGTTTTTCTGATTAAAGTATGCACCTTAAGGGATTGTAGATTAGTGAGGTTCTACTGTGCTGAGATTATCAGGACAAAGTTTATTAAACACCATAATATTAGAAAAAAGGTACATCCAGAGTTTGGGGGTGGAAAAGAAAACACAGAGATTCTGGCCTGTAACTCTAATTGCTACATCTCTGGACAAAATTCCATATTATTTGGATTCTGTGAGTGAAATTCTGGCCCCATTGAAATCAATGACAAAACTGATTTCAATGGGCCAAGATTTCACCCAGTGAGCCTAATTTTGTCCTCAGTTGAACCTTGGTCCTGCCCCTGTTTAAATCAATGCCAAAATCCAACTGTGCACAATTCTTGGCATAGATGAATACAGCAGGGGGAGAGTGGCTCTAAGTCAACTTTTTGGTCCTCTGACCCTGGGCCAGCCAGGGGCCTTGCTTAAAACAGCCTTGGGGTTGCTCTAACTTTTGGTAGTTGCAGCCAGTTGGTGTGCTTGTTGAGCACATCAGGCAGAGCACTGAGCCCCTCTGTTCCTTGGCCTGCCTGATTGATTTTCAAATGGTCTTTTTGTCTCTTGCAGCCCTTAATGCTAAGGAAGTTGACTTCCTTCGCTAGTCTCATGGAGTGTCTGTGTTTTGAGACCATTAGACTTACTGGGAGTCCACAACTGTGCTTTTGGATAGTGGGTACCTAAGCCTTTGCAGTAATAGCCCTGAGAGGGTGGTGCACACTTACCCTAGACACCCATCTTAGTCTGTCCCACTACATTTTGTAACAGACAACTGAAAACTCTACTCACTGAGAGGTGCGTTCTGTTCTAGTCTCTCTCGGCCCCTGTATAGACCCTGACATTCCATTGCTTGGCTTTTTAATATGTTGTCTGGTTTTACACAACCTACAATTATGGTTTTTTTGTACCTATATTTTCTAAAACATGGTTCTAAAACATCCTGATCATCTCAGCAAGGTTCCTATTTAACATTAATCTATAATTTTTGAAAGCATTTATCACCATGTCGTATCACCTCATACTACTACAGCTACACTGTGTGGGCCTTTTGGCCCAAAATCTGAGAGGTGTTTTAAGATCTTGGTTTTTACATGTATCTTTCACTAAGTAGAAGCAACATATCTACATATTTATTCCTAAAAACAAGATAAAGTTAAGAATATTCACTTTAAAAAGAGACCTAAAACACTAGAGGTTTCAGAGTAGCAGCCGTGTTAGTCTGTATTCGCAAAAGTACTCCTTTTCTTTTTGCTAAAACACTAGTCTCTTCTACACACAATTTGAACTGTTTGCCAAGGACTGTGGTAAATTCTCCATCACTTAGATTCTTTACATCTAGATTGGATGTATTTCTAAAAGATATGCCTCAGTTCAATCACAAGTTATTGGGTTAGATATAGGAATGACTGAGTAAGGTTCTATGGCATGTGTTACACAGGAGGTCAGACTAGATGATCATAATGGCTCCTTCTGACATGAAAATCTACAGATGTCTGAATACATTTGTAGTTAAGACACATTATCATAAAAAGCTGGCCAGAGTCAATCATAAACTAAGGAGATGAACAAGGTTTTAAGGTGAATTAAAGGACGTAGTGGTTTGGAGAGAAGAGGGAAAAGGTTCTAGATGTATAATGATGGTGATAATGGAGAAAGATATACTTTCCAACTATGGAGCTGTGTGTAGGAGGTCTAAGAGGTAATGTATACAAGTTTTGAATTGGATTTTAGATGGAAAGGAAGTCATTGAAGGTGATGGAGGGTGACGATTTTAGTTTTTTCCTTCCTGGAAGAAGAAAGTAGGCTCCCTTATCCATTTACTACTCTATCCTCCCACTGAAATTTAGAAAATAAAGATTTAGGAAAAAGAAGAAATTGCAGTTGTGGAGAAACAGTGATTAAAAGCAAGAATAAGATGCAGGATCACCTCTACATTAACCACTTTCAAACTGGTATAACTCTGTTGATCTCACTGAAATTATATATGTGTAAAACTAGATTCCAGAGCGCACAGTGGCAGAATGCAGAGGTAGTCTTATGGATAATACAATTCTCAAGTTATTGCTACAGATTCCAGATGGCAATTAAATTTTGGAACAGAATAACAGGGCTACAGGTTGTCCATCAGAAACCAACATTTAATGGAAGGATTTAAATGGAAACTTGAATTTCTATTAAAGTAAGTATGAATTCTGGCAGCAATCATAACAGAACCTTATTCTCAAGCTAGTGTAAATTGGCAGAATTCCATTGTAACCAGTGGAGCTACACCAGTTCACACTGGCTGAGCATCTGACCCATTTTTATTGATTAATACAATAACCACCTTCCCAGGCCAAAGAGTCCAGTATTACAGAAGTGGTGGTCATACAGTTGGCAGACTTGTAGACAAGAAAAAGGAGGAAGACAAAATGCAATTTGCAAGAAAGAGTTACTTCAAAATTCAGTCCTTGGGAGCAAAGCTGATTTTTGCTTTCAGGAGTAGGTCATAGGCATAGGACAAAGAAGACTCTTCTTTTGAACTTCTTCCTAACTTGTGTTCAGTCTCTTTCCTCAGAGAAAAAGTTAATGAGCACTAAATTTAATAAACTCTATTCTGTTCTGGTTCTTTCCATACACGCATCATGATGATATCAGATTGCCTTCCAGTCACTAAGCAACATGACTAGCATCTGTTGTGTGTGATTCTTGCCTTCTCTTTTTCTCTCCACTTGAGGAAAATTATCTATAGATTTTTTTAAGTAATTTCTTTTAATTTTTTGTTATGTGCTTTTATTAGAGAAAGCAAGAAGAATTCCTTTCATTTTGCACTTGGAATAGAATTTGATGAGATTTGTCATGGTTCTTAGCTCTTAAAGTTCATTCCACAGCCTTGGACCAGCCCCCAAGAAAGCTCTGTCTCCTGCAGGAACCTCTTGAAACTTTAAGAGGGGACGAGGTAGTGAAGAAGAAGGGCTTGTCTTCATGCACAGCCCTACAGCTGTGCCGCTGTACCTCTTTAGTGTAGACACTACTACACCAATGGGAGAGCTTCTCCCATAGGCATAGTTAATCCAGCTCCCCAAGAGGTGGTAGCCGTATCGATGGGAGAAGCTTTCCCGTCAACACAGCATTGTCTACATGGGCGGTTATATCAGTATAACTACGTGTCTCAGGCATGTGGATTTTTCACAACCCTGAGCAACGTAGTTATACCGATATAGATCTGTAGTGTAGGCCTGGCTGAAGAGATGAAGATTCCAGTATGGAGCAGAGTTACTCAAGGTGCACAAGCACCAGCTCAAAAAACAGATATAAGAGAGTGGCAGGGTGAATGAAAATTTCAGTAGCCAATGAATAAAGAGCCAGATTCTGCCAGTTCTACCCCACCTCGCTCCATGAAACTGGAACTGCTTGAGTAGTAAAGTGGTACTCAGCATGTGTAAAGGTGACAGAATTAGGCCCTAAGCACATTACAGTAAATAAGCTGTTTATTACAAAAGTAGAACTTCTTATTTTTATTAACTCTTCTAACAGTTTTTCCTGTTATTTCTCCTGATTCTTCCTGCAGATTTCCTGTAAAGCTTATACTTTAGGTGAAGGCAAAAAGTACTCAGTCTCAGATTAGGCACATTTCATATGCTTGTCTTAAGTATTGGGCAGAGGCCAAAGATAGGGAATTCTAGGAGACTGGGGGCTGTGCTCCTTCAAAAAAGATCTGGGATATTTCATTAATGTTGTTGCTTGGTAGTTCATGGACAAAAGCTCAAGCAGCTTTTCGTTAAATGATTGCTGTGTAATGTGAAAATAAGGTAAGCAGGTAGGATAATCTTGTACAGATCTGAAAAGAAATCCCATACGCATGTATGTTGCAGTAGGATGTGAAAGCCTGTGAGATAAATCATAAAAGGCAAGCCAAACATGAGGATGAGCTCTGCCGTGGTATGCTCCCAGCCAAGGCCACCAAGGATTTTTTTCTCCCTCCAGCTGGTGCAGGAAACCTGTACGAAAGGAACTGGTAGCTGGACCCAAGGCAAAAGCAGCTGATGGTATAATCCCTATTGTGATTGATACCAGTTGAGACCACTCTTTCTCCCCTAGTGGCATTAGGGGGCTGGGAATGTCAACTAATGACAAATTTATTCCCTTAGTTGCATCAAGGATACTGGATGTAGGCAACTGGTGGCTCACTTCCCCTTCAGTGACATTCATATACTGCTATCGTCAGGGGTGTTTCATGGAGAGTAGGACTCAAGAACTTCTCTTAATAAGATTTACCAGAATAAAGGAATAAAACTGCAGTTTCATTCCAGCATAATCCAAGCCTACCAAAGCTAGTTGTCCATGACATTTTCTCAAAGTGGCACTTTTCATATCAAATATGTGAAAGCATGGGAGATTATCTCCTTCAGCAAGAAGATTACCTCTGACAGCAAGATGAACAGACTTTGCATTATTTGTGTAACCCAAGTGTCATTGACAGCAACAACGGCCAGGTTCAAAAAGCTAGGGAATCTCTTTTAAAACTAACAAGCAACTCTAGCTCAAGCCAAGCTCAGAATTTCTGGGATGACTACGTACCTTAACAGGCATTATCTCACCTGTGTATGAAACAAGGCAAACTTTGTGAGGGGAAAAGGGAACAAAGAATCAAGAAAACACAGCAATAATATATCTATATGTATGATAAGGAAAATACTCCTGCACAGTAACTTTGACAGAAGGCTGTTATCTTGGTTCCCGACTTGACTGTGTGGATGTCCCATAGCCAAATGCCCTTGTACCGCCTCGCTTCAGCATTTGCTAAATTTCAGTTTGGTGTCAGTGTGTAGTGCAGTCTCCTAGTGCTGAGATACACTCAGGCAGGCTTCTCTCCAGTCCCTTGGGAAGTGCTCCCTGGTCCTGCCCAGAAGCTCTGTCACTGAACCCAGCTGTAGTGATTTCAACTTTAGTTAATGGCTGGGGCCTCTCACCAGAGTGTCCTCTTTCTGCTGCTGCCTGCATTAGTGAAGAGCCCTCTCTGCACTTTACCCCGTCAAGGAGTCACCTCTGTATTATCTCCATCTGAAGGGCTGCCTCTGCATCATTTCTCATCAGAACAGGATCTTCAGTGGAGAAGAATCAGTAGCATATAGGACCTTTAAACCCACTCGTTGCCACAAGATAGGAGCCCCTTTCCTCTCCCTCCACTGTGAATTCTGTTCCACAACCCAACCAATTCTAAATTTGTGAGCAGTTATGGTGGCTACCAATGTGTCACTGAGGGATTTCTGTGTAGAAAGGTTATGTAAAAGTAGTTCTCTCTGTAGCCATACTGTTCTCTATTCACCAATAGATGGGGCAGAGAGCTTCTGTCCATCTGGAGTTATGAGTAGGATGAAGCAGCTCTGTGACCATTTCCCCCTGTTCTCCAACAGATGGGAGAAGAGAGCTCCTTCCCTTCTAGAGCTTCAAGCCACAGGGCTTACATTTGTGTAAAATTTATTTTTATTTCATTGTTGTTTGAATTGTGGTAGAGCCTAGGAGTCCCAGCCATAGACCAGGACTAGGTGCTAGTGCTTTAGTGCACGGTGTTTTGAAATCTCCAGGGCCTCAGAGGAGAATTTAGGAAAAGTTATATTTAGTAATTTAGGATGATTGAATAATTCCTTGAAATATTCACATCAAAATCAGGGTAGATACTAGTGTGGGTCATATTTGCACTTACCAGTTTGCCATAAGATATTTCCATATAAACTTTTATGGCTAGTAGATCTGAAAAATAAATTTTTGTTATAGCCTGATGTCAAGCAGACATCACAGAGATTAATCTAAACAAAAACAGTGGTGACGTGTAGCTTTATTTTATGTACCTTCATTAAACAGTAGTTATTCATTTTAGGCTGAAGGGGACAATATACATTTTCTTCAGGTCTGCATTACTGCAAACACAGAACCTGATACATAAAAATATAAAATTTGCAAATTGGTCAGAAACTACTGCCAAATTGCAATCAAGCAGTCAAAAGAACATGACATACCCAATTGGGCATATGTAATGACAGACAAAGAAATGTTTCCATGTACAGAAATACACTTCATCTGTGATGATACTAGAGTTTTGCAAACTGTGTTGTGTTCAGCTTGCAAAGGGAGTCAGGAACAGAGCCCTGTGGTTTGGTTCTGACAGGGCTAGAAAGTGAACCAATCTCTGGGGGTTGCTTGGAAGTCTGACTCTGATTCCCCTCACCAGCTGGCTTCTCCTTATAATCCCAAGACATCCCTATCCCACAACAGCCACTGGAACCTTGCCTTGTCACTTTGGTATCTTCAAGGGGGAAGGAGTCTCTCTTACTTGAGGACGGGTGCAGCTGCTGAGGGCAAAGAGAAGGCGACTGGCTGAATAGAAAAGAGGACTCACACCTCGCAACTCTAGCCTTGAAACAGTAAAGCACTGGAGCGTGTGCTTAACTTTGAATTCAGTGGGACTACTCATGTGATTAAAATTAAGAATGTGCTTAAGTGCTTTGCTGAATCAGGGCTGATGTGAACAACCTCAGCGTGTCTTCACCGAACTGTTGAAAACATGGGCAGAAGTTTGTGAAAGTAGGTTGAATGTGAATCAAGACATGCAGATATCACAGTGATGGGAACTCTAGAAATGCTGATGTATGTACCTTTATGGTCTGGGTTATGTATTCTGCACAGTTCTCTGATACTTCACTCTTTAATTAGAGCTCGCTATTCAATTTTTGATATATTAGATGGACTATGAGTTTTCATTTATTTTATTAAGCATATTTTCAAATCTCTGACAGCTTTCTGGTACAAAATAAGCTGAGCAATGGTTTGTAAAATGAGAACTTACCATATAGTGAAGTAGACACAAAATGTGTCCCAAAGACCACATTTCCTAACCCAGCCCCGAGAACAGCTTGCAAAATTGCATACATACAACTGTGAGCATTCTTTATCTGCTTTTGCCTGCATAAATGGACACTTGGCATGCACTAGGGGAACAATTAGATGTGCAATAACCTGGTGCGCATTTACAAACACAAATGGCTATGTTTGTGCAACTGTGTTGCTTGTGCAAAGAGTTTTAGTGAGCTATCAGAAAAAGTTTAAAGGCCTATAAGAAAAAGCTGGCATATAAAACGCAGAGAAATGTTTTGTACAATACTGGGCTCTTTGGAGTCAAGTATAGTAGTGTAATGTATTAAAACATCAGTTATGTATGCAATTTAAAATATGTTTATTATTTGGAATTAATGCAGCCTTAGGCATATTTGGTTAGCATATGGAGATCTGTATAGATTTTAAATTAATCACCATAGGATTATGATTTAATATAAACACATACAATGAGTCATGTATTACAAAAATATTATTTAATATATTGGGATCTTAAAGCATTTATCAAGTTTATTATCATTAAAATATTAACAATCTTTCATCTGCTGGTCTCAAAGAATGCTCTGGATATTAATTAATTAACCCTTATTGGTATCCTTGTGAATTAACTTTTTATTTATGATACTTAACTCTTTTTAAAATCATTTTTATCCATTGTTTTCAAAGCATCGCATAACAGAGAGTAAGTAGTATTATCTCCATTTTACAGATAGTGAAGCTAAGGTACAGAGTGGTAAAGTGACCTGCCTAAAGTTTATAACCAGTCCATGTCAGAGCTGGACATAGAGCCCAGGTCTCCTGACTCCTAATTCAGTATCCTACTCACAGAATGCTTATGCCACTTTTGTAAAGGGTTAAATAGAGGCACAAGTGGGTTAAAGAACTGAGCTTGCCAGCCTTTCAAGAGTGTTAGTTTTGAGTTCTAAATGCAGAATGACTCCTGGCTTCTAAATGATATGCCCAAGATCATGCAGAGAGTCAATGGCAGCAATGAGAATAGGATCCTAATGTCTTGAAACCCAGTCCTCTACACTAAGCAAATAATGAATGGGACAAAGGTGAGGTACATTGTATATTTATAAAGAGAATATAAGTGATTTTAGTTACTACAAGTTTTCCAATGATTTTTAGAAATACCAGCATGGAACATGAAACATGTTTAGGGAATCCAAGGATTGTGTGAGGCCAGCAGCCATAGTGACACTCACCAAAGCTGGCAGGGGAAGGGGTCTGAGGTCATACAATTGCCTTTGCATAAGCCTAAGGCACGATGTTTCTCAGAGCCCCAATAGGGTGGGGTAGTTAAAGCCTTCACTGAGCCAGGAGTGAGACCTGTCTTTCATACCAGAACAGGAAATTTGGCCTGCAAAGGGCACAGGATCTTTGTTTCAGCCATGTACAGTTGCAGAAATGAACAACACTTACCCAGACATTGTAAAAGCTGTAATATGCACATGGAATAATATTAACAAAAAGAAGCCAGCACATGGTCAATAACTGTAAAAAATAAAGTGGGGGAGAAATCAAGAGCAAGGTAAACACAGTGACCATGACAGAGTGTAATCTCATCTAAATTACTCCCACTTCACTTTCCTTTCTGACTTTTTGCGACCATATTAAAAAATGCCAATAATTCTGTCTCTCAGACTTTACAAATTACCAAGTTTGAATCCCATCAGTAGACCAGAGACAGTGTTTTTGTAGGTCCCAAATTTGGCACCCATAGCTCATTTGTGTAGCACCTTACTCCATGAGTCATCCTAGTGCCTTCAATGGAATTGCTCATGAAGTCAGGTGCTACTCCAAAAGCATGATCTTGCTGCCTTTGAACATAAGGACAAAGCTCCCACTGGGTACAGTCCTGAAATGAGTAAGAATGGCAGATTTGGGCCTGTGACAGGCAAGGTCCAGACACCCCAAGGGGAGAACAGGGGGTCTGCACCCCAAAGAGTAAGCAATATATAATGTTATTATGTATAAAAATATGTCAAGTATAGTCTTTTATGAAAGTGTGTAATCTTCTGAACTTAATTGGGAGATTGGTGTACATGTTATGGTTATGAATATATGCATGTACATATGTGTAGAACATGTAATCGGAATGCTGTCCATGAAACATTGGATCTCTTCTAGGACAGAGGGCATGCTGGGAAATTGTTCAGAGGAATTGGTAACTTGTATTAGAAAGGGAAATTTAGATAATATAGAAGTGTAAAGCCTGAGATTGCATCTTTATGTTTATTTTCTGTATGTTTGCTTTTCCTTACTATTTCATCCTTGAATCTGAGTTTTCTATTTGAGGAACTTTTTGTTTGCTTTTACCCCAAGCAGGTCTCCATTGTGCAAACTTGTGTGTGTCAAAGTGAACTGATAACTGGGGTCAGGTTTCAATCCCTTCGGGGTGATGAACCAGAGGGGAAAAGTCTGAGTGTCTGGTAGTTAAGAATTTGGGGAGATGGATTTGGGGGGGACTTGGGACTGGCAGGGTTGTTGAGGTCACACTGCAAGGAGTAACTAGGCTGGTGGAAGCTAGGGCAAGGCCGGATGCTTGTAGCCTGGCTACTGAAGTTAGAGCTCTGAGCCATAGCATTAAGGCACCCAAAATTACAAAGCAGCCGGTGATAGAACCCCATACTTCTTTGGGTGATCCACAAAAACATCACAGGCCCTTTGAAATCACCAGTGTAGTAACAAAAGTATGGTCTGTAGCCCCTGGATTTTGATCCTAAAAAGTGTTGAGCACCTTCAACTCCTTAGTTCTTTACAGGATCAGACCTAGGTTCTTTCTAAGGGATATTCATTCTATTATAATAAGTAAGAGTGCAGTGACCCTTAAATGTCATAATCTCATATTACATTTAATCAGTCTTAATGAAAGTAAAGAAAGTTTAAAGAATTTTTGTGGACAGTGCTTGTTCATGCGAGTTGTAGCTTTCATTAGATTACCTGAGATGGATAGAATAAAATGTTTCAGTATTTGATATGCTGATTTTTGCTAACCGCAAACCCGGCTGTTTCAGACCCAAAATAAAGGTTTCTGATCATCAGGATAAAAAATGAACTGAAATTCTAGATGCCACACTCTTCATATTTGGAATCCAAGTTGGAACCCTGCCAAGTTGTATGATTCTGTATTGGAAATAGTTTTAAAGTCATAGACCACATTTAAAAGGATGTAAGAGTGAAAATCTAATCCATGAGGGTCAGAGAATACTGTGATTAAGTGCACTGGCCTTTCAAAGTTGGAGACCAGAGTTCAAATTCTAATTTAGGTCACCAATGAAAATGTATGTGGTCATCTCATTCTCATCAAACTAATGAAAAATGGCCAAAAAAACACCCTGGCAAAAAATCTTGTAGGCTTATAGTCAAAGTAGAACAGTATTAAAAAGGTTAAATAATGAGGGACAGGATGGCTCACAAAATGGTAATGAGGTATAATGCTTTTTCACTTCTAGACTGCCATTTCATATACAGTTGAAGTCAAATTAGTTTGGTAGCCTCAATACAGTTCCCTGTAGACAAGGGTCTGTAGTACAAAAGCCACCACAACAATTTACATTATCTGGCCACTTGGCTGGTAATTTGAATGGGACATAGAAAACAGAAATGTCATCTCGCTTCCAGAGAGAGCCAACTGCTGTTCACAGCGTTTGAGCATAAATCCGGAGTAACTGAATTGACTTCATTGAAGTTGTGCCTGATTTACAGCTGTGGAACTGAGGGCGGCATTTGGCCCATTTCTTCCAGAGCTAGGTTAAGGTTCATTGGTACAGTAGCCTGTGGAAGTATGTATTGCTGCTGTTCGTGCCATACCTGTTCTGAGGCTAGAGAGAAGACATCCTACCTCAGTCTCCATGGCAGCCACGCAAACAAAAGTGACACACACAAAATATAACACATTAGGATTAGGACCTAGGGCCCTGGTTGTCCTATGGCTTGTGATCCTTAGGGTAAAAAATAAGAATGAATTGAATCCAAGCTGTTATATGTAGCCATTTTTCTAAATTACCTTCCTAAAATACTGACATATACTAGCAGAGAGAGGGATAATTTTAGTCCCTGGCCACATGTTTGCTGAAGCTGAGATTTAAAGAGAATTAGAGAGAAGACCTGCATGTCTAATATTAAAGGAGAGACTGTTAGTGTAATGCCAACAGACACCTGTCACCATCGGGGAGGTTCAAACCTGGGACTTCTGGAGCTAAATGCATGAGCCTCTACTGCATGCTTACATGCCTCTACTGCATGATCTGAGCCAGTGCTGAGCAGAGACTCATCAATCTCTAGAGGGTCTAGGTGCCACTAGAGGGGGACAGAGCACCACACTAACCAGGCATGGGTTACATTAATATAATGAAAAAAATTGCTCAAAAATAGTTTATCCATGTGAAAATATAGCCGTGGGAATGTTGCCAAACCAGTCAGACCTATCTTGTTCAAGTACTGGTCACATATGTTAAAGTTGCCTGCAAGAAGCTTGAATTTGCATGTTGAATTTTCACAATTTAAAAAAAGTTTGAAGAAAAATAAAAGGGTAAGTTGTTCATTTAAAAAAATTTCCAGCAACTGGTTATAATACCCCAGCAAGGACCATCTTTTACTATGTAATTATGCAGTGTTTAGAATAACAACCCCACAAGCAGGCTGGATACTATCATACAGATACCTTTAGTAATATTACCTCAGAAAGCCTCTGTTGCAATTCTGGTTGAGTCTTTGGTGTCCATGGTGTGAATTCTTGTAGCAGGTAGATTTTTTTTTAATGCGTCTTACAAATGGGAGAGTGTTCCACAGAATCTATAGTGTTCTATTAGGTTATAGTCCAAAGAAGAAAATTGACTGGAGGAAGGCCTCATTGATAACACAATTACTATTAGCAGCCATATGTGTGATAGCTCATTTTTGGAAAAGGACAGATTCCCAACATTAATAAATGGAGAAATAAAATACGGGCAGTCCTTTCGACGGAAAAAATGACACACATCCTTACATTAGGATCAAATAGATTTTGTAATATATGACTGCCATTTTTGAGAAAATACAAATAAGTCTTTAAGGTAACAAATATAGGTTAGAAATAAGATGTATTCATATTTTTTTAAAGTTCATGTATGTTAATAATGACAAAATAAGTTTAATACTAACAATCATTAAACAGGGGGGAAATTTTACCTTGGCCCAGTTGGCACTTACTTTTGTCAATTGTCTCTCCAGCCTGATCTGGAATGGATTTGTATGTTCAGGAGAAGGTAAACTAGGCCCCTATACAGAGAAATGTTTTCATTCTTTAGATGTCAAGGAAGGCTTAAATTTCATTTGGATGGAACAAAATTCTTTAGGCAAATTAAAGCTCTGCTTGTTTGTTATACAGGTTCCATTCAGGGCAAGAAAGAATGAAAGGCTACCCATACACTCTGATTAAGAGACAGTATAGGGCAGCCCTTTGGGAGTGCTGGAGAACAGTTACATACACACATTAAGGGTCACTTATTAGACAGAGCCATGACTGAGTACAGAGATTCCCAAACTGTGGCCAGTGGATCAGTGGTGGTCCCAAAAGCACTTGCTAATCACCGGTACATCATCATATGATGCTCTTCTCCTTGTTTCCAATTGCTAAATTGCATTAAAAGAAGAAGAAAAAATAGTTGTACTTTCCTGATGTTACTTATAATGTAAGCATTTGCAGGAGTTACCAGGGGGATGTCAAGTGATTATGGATGGGTGGGAAGGTGGTTTATGCAATTATGAATTGGAGGGTAGGTGTTCCATATGCATATCTAGTTTTGAGATATAGGCCACTATGGAAATATTTGAGAACCCCCATTTAGTGCTTTGAGCACAAGACTAGGAAGCAAGAATACTTGCATTTTGATACTGTCTCTGAGAATGACATGTCCAAGGCCACAGAGGGAGTCACTTTACTTCAGTTTCCTCACCTTTAAAATGGGAATAATCCTATTTGCCTACTTTTCAGGAATTACTGAGGATTAATTAATATGTGTAAAATACATTGAAGATAAATTGTTCTGTCCTATGGAAGTGTTGTATATTATTATTCATCAAGGGGAATAGTTGTCTTATAGGCAGAGGTTACATCTATCTAGTGGGCACTTGAATATCTGCTTCATATGTCTAAGGATTGTTCTATGCTTCAAAATTAGATTGACCAGGCTATGTTGTTCAGAGCTGTGAAAAATTTCACACTCTGAGCATCATAATTAGGTTGATCTGTAGATGTGGCTAGTTCCATCAACCTAGCTACCACCTCTCAGAAAGAGTAATCCCTTCCACCAGTGTAGGAAGCTTTGTCACTGTAGCCACTGTCGTGTAGTTCCATTATAGCTTGGACTTGCTCTCCACTTGTTGAAGTGTCTTTTGGGAAATAAAGTATCAAATAAAACCCACCTATTGGCCAGATTTCTTTGCTGGTCCAGGTACTAGGTCATCCACTGGTATAAATCCATGTAGCTCCATTGACTTCAGTGGAGGTATTCTGATGTTCACTAGCTAGTGATCTGGCCCTATGGGCACAGTTCCACTAACTTCAGTGCAGTTTTTCCCCTTTACACCAGCAGAGAAAGTGGCTTACATTTTTACTGCTAGCTTTGTAATTTAAGAGCAAAGTATCCAGAGGGGTAAAAAAGGGTGGTCTACTTTTAATTCTGCTTATCAACTTCATCTTCCCTGACCCCTCCCATACTTGTTGTTTAAATTCATATGTTGAAATTAGTGTGTAATTGCATCCGATGAAGTGAGCTGTAGCTCACGAAAGCTTATGCTCAAATAAATTGGTTAGTCTCTAAGGTGCCACAAGTCCTCCTTTTCTTTTTGTGTAAAAAAAGTTGTTTAAGACGTTTCTCACTGATCTGAAGGGACTGGAGCATTGTCTTATATTATCTTATTATTGTCTTTTTGTCTCCATCTAAATTGGTTGGACATTTAGAATAAGCGGTCTGTAGGATGAGGATACATTAGTGCACATACCATATTATTGTTGCTGGTCCATAGAAATATAGAAATAATTGCCAGTGAATAATTTATTAGACAAATTTCTCCTCTTTTTCTGTTATGTGACTATTCTATGAGCAACTAACATAATATTTATTATCAATTATTTGGCTAATAATTTTTGCAAATAATTATTGGTCTGCAGATTGTTGGCAAGCAAATCATTGCTGATAATCAAAATCTGAAATACACAGGTTAATTTTGATTGGACGCATATGTCACAAGTATTTTTTCTGTTCTCTGTTGGCTAAGCATAACCTGTTTTCTGGTGTAAATGTTTACGTTTAAGAATTCAGAAAACATTTTCTGCCAATATTCTTCAAAATTTGCTTAATATGTGGTGTTTCCACAAACTTTCTTGCCAGTAAGTAAATGCAGTCACTGGAATGGTTGTTTAAAAAGAACACAAAGAGAAATAAATCAATTCATAGAAAACTTATTTAAAAATGTGAACAAACATTCCGAGACCTCTTTTATTTTTCCTCCTCCACTAATTGCCCAGTTCTTCTTTCAGAATAAAACAGTGGTTAACTCTGATTGCATACAGGGAAACAACACCAGGATCCTGCTGATTCTCTTCACATTTCCTGGATATGTAATTTCATGCATAGAGAAGAAAAATTGCGTGAAATGTTGTATGTGATATTGTCAGTCAGCAGGAAACCTGAAAAGAGATATCAAGATTAGGCTGTGAAAACTGACAGTATTGGAGCAGTACATTTTTATATGATAGATAGAGCTGTAGGGCGCAGGTCATTCCAGCCTTCAAGGGGCAAACTTTGTGTTACTGATATCCCCAGGGCTGCAAAGTCTAAGTACTGAGCTTTGAAAGCTGACAGGCAATTTGCTAATGCAGCTTTCTGACAACAAGAGGAGGGAGCATAAATTTTAGGGTCACAATGCAAAATGCAATATATCTTTAACTGATCTCTCTCTATATATTATGTAAACATATTGTATTTTGAATTGTGAATCCATAAAACTTATAAAATACAATAAAACTGAGGGGGTTTTGTATAAACGTCAAAGGCCTTAATGTGATTCTAAATCAGAAAGTTTGATTAGTAAAAACCAATACTGCCATAAATATCAAATTTATGTTTGATCAAATATTGCTATGTGAATTTTTTAAACAGACAGTATTTTAGATTGCTACTTTTATGAGTCAGTTTGTGTGTCTTGGAAACTAGTTAGTAGGAAATTAATAGAAGTAAATAGAAACTATCACTTAAACAAATTTTTCATAATTTCTTTCTAATTTAGTGAGCGAAGTTTAGGTACTTGAGTAGTCCTATTGTAGTATTTATTTCCTTTGCTGTTACTATCTGTGATTTTACAAGTATTTTTCCCCTTTGGGGCCCAGCTTCCCCTTCCTTGTCTAGACCCTACACTGAACCTTCCATTCTATCCTTATAACATCAAGATCTGTCTTCATGGGGATGGTTGTGTTGCCTCAAAATTAGAGTTTTGATTAATCTGAAATTTTTTTTTAATTTTCCATCATGGAGAATTTCAACATATTCACATTTCATTCTGATTCCAAACAAAGCCAAATTTTAAAATGTCAAAATCCTTCAAAAAAATTGAATTGTTGCCCACGGTCAGATGTAGAGTCCAATCCAATATTTGTAATACTACCAAAGATGGTGATGTCTTAAGCTTCTTTGATGTCTTGTTCCATAAGTATTCTTATAGTTCTACATTTCCCTTTAATATTTAATCTACACTTACCCTGCTATAGCTCACTACATTTTCTTCAGTACTTAGTGAGACTAGTAGCATAAAATTAATATAATAAGAAGAATGTATCCTTTTAATTATTATCACGTCAATTTACAAATCTGTGTACTATCCTACATCCCCTCCATTTTCTTCTGTCTAACCTGAATAACCCTTGTTCTTTCTATCTCCTCTTAAGTTTTATTTTCCAAATCATTTCTCATTTTTGTTGTTCTTTTGAGTTCTCCCATTAGTGTGTGTGTGTGTGTGTGTGTTTGTTTAAATGTGGTATTCATAACAGCATGCAGTGCTCCAAATGAGGCTTATGGAGGTAAGTAGAGCAGAATAATTACCTTGTTTCTTTTACACGTAACATTTCTATTAATACAACTCAATACACAGCATTTGTCTTATTTTGCCATAGTGTTGCATTGTTGGTTCATATTCACTTTATTAGCCATGTAAATCCCCAGATCCCTCTCTGTGGTAGTATGCTATTACTATTTATTATTTGTATTACAGTAGCACCCAAGGGCCAAAATCAAAGTGTTAGACACTGTTCAGATACATAGCATTTCTGCTTAGCCAATATTCTCTAGTTCTGTTCTTATTGTATTTGATTACTGGTTTCTCACAAGAATTATGGTATTTTAAATTTGTATTAATTGAATCTCATATTGATTTTAGCCTATTCTCCAATGTATCAATGTATCATTTTTCAGTCCTCTCTTCCAAAATACATATGTTCACTCCTCTCAGCTTCATACTGTATACAAATTTAGCACGGATGATAAACTCTGGGAGAGGATGCTCATTATTTTTGTAACTGTGGTAACAATAAAAAGAAAAATCTGAATTATTATTATTTATTTATAATGCAGCAGTGTCCAAGAGCCCAGTTAGGATTGTGGTCCCACAAGGCCAAGAGCTATGCAAACACAAAAGATGTGAATACTATGATTTATGGTTAAATCAGGCACAGCATTTGAAAGTTTTTATCTGTAC
Source organism: Lepidochelys kempii (assembly GCF_965140285.1). Lineage (NCBI taxonomy): Eukaryota > Metazoa > Chordata > Testudines > Cheloniidae > Lepidochelys > Lepidochelys kempii. Next base: position 175,156,419 of record NC_136382.1, on the reverse strand, counting down.
AAACATCCCTCTTTTAGGCTCATGGGATCATGGTCATGATAGATACAACTGCATTTAAATATAGATGTTGCTAGCTGTGTTCTCGCACTGTTTCCCTGAGCAATGAGAAGAGGGTTGTTGTTTTTCTGCGATATGTCCTTAGATAGTCTGTAGCATTGTTTTATAATGTGGACCTTAGACAAAATAATCTTGTTCAACACAAGATAGGGAGAACATGTTAGAACCTTCCCAGCCACATCTCTGTTTAAATGTGATTGTAGCAATCCTGGTTCTGATTCCATGGTTGTCCAGGACACAGAACCTGTAAATCCCTCAAATGGGATAGTCAGTCCCTGCCTGAAATATCACTGTGCTCTTGTTTTCTCATAATGTACCATATGCAAGAAAATCAATGCCACAGGTATTAAATTATATACAGTTTTCGTCCAAAACAAGTCTGGGGCTTGAGTTCAGAGAGTCAGTTCAGAGGCTTTGAAATGTTTTTGTCTGTGTGGCTTTTGACAAATGGCATTAAAATCTACCTGATTTCATTGGCAGTAGCCTGACACCAGGTATGTGAGGTGGCTTTCAATCTCACCCACATAAACATGTTTTGGACTTTCACTCAGTTCTTCTTCTATTGTCTAATGGGTGTGAAAATGTGTATTTTCACCTCTAAAACCTCAAGTTTTAACTTCCTGGATCTAAGGGACGCACAGAGAAAGGCAGTTATCCGGCCTAGCTCACCCTTGTGGGAGGAAGCAAGTGTAATTTGCTATCCTACACCTGTGGAATTAGTACATCTCCCTCCCTAGCAATTTGTACACAGAGAATCAGGGGTTGTGGACAACTTGTTGTGACACTGCACCCACAGCTGGATAGGACTTCCCATGGCCGTGGTTTTTCAGGAATTTGGCCCATTCGTTTTAAGAGTCAGATGAACCAGTGACATATACATACCAGCTAAGTATTGCCAACCTCAAATGTTCAAAAATCATGGACACCGCTCTCCTCACCAAAATAATCAGATTGGCTTAAAATTAATGAATTCATGAGATTTTTTTAAAGATATCTTTTAGGTTGTTTTTATTTGCCTTCTGGTGTTTGAACCTTTAAGGTTTCCCTTCCCAAGTTTTTCTTTGCAACTTTTTCTTTAGAGGAAAGCTGAGATTCTTCCACTACCATAGTATTTAAGTATCTCACAGTCATAAATGTATTTATCCTCACAACACCCATGTGCTAGGGAAGTGATGTGATATCCCCATTTACGGAAAGGGATCTGAGGCACAGCAAGTATGTGGTAGAGTAGGGAACTGATCTTTGGTCCCTGCTTGTACCCTAACCACTGGACCATCCTTCCTCTCATTGTTGAGATTTATACGCCAACACTGATTGTCAGTAACTCACCATTAACACTGACATATTCAATGTTTCCCCTAAATGGTGGCCAATGTTCTCTCTGAAAAACGAAGTAAAAGGAATTTACTGTATATGAAAAGCCTCAAAACACTGCAGTGAAATATTTGAAATGTTCATTACACTACAAACTATTAAAATGCATGAGCACAGGAACTTTAAGGCCTTCTTCCTGGACTGAAGAAAATCTGAAATTGTTCTAGAAATAATGCACATTTGAAGACATAAGCCTACCTTGAATGATTTGATCAACTACAGTTCACAGAGCTACAAATCTTTTACAACTACTGTTCCAGCATTAGTCTACATTTACATACAGACCGATTATTCAGAAGGTAGTACTCGAAGCAACTAACTTTGCTTATACTTAAACAATTGACCAATAAACTACCCAATTAAAACTATATTAACTAGGATATATTATCCCACTCATTTTCAAGAGTCAACAATCCGAGTACTAGGCGAATAATGATTTAAAATTCAACATACTCTGTAAAACTGGTGGAGTTTTGTTCCTGTCTACCTCCTTCTCAATTCATTCAGTGTGAATGGCAGATTCCTACATAGTGTCAAGTTTCAGATCACCATGGAAACAAACTAGGAGGCAGTTTCATTAATCATTTAGAGCACAAGAAGTCTAGGTCAGTCTGATTGCAGCATATAGAGTATCATCCTAGCGCCACATGGGACTCAGTTGATTTGAATTAAAAAAGATTAAGCTGCCCCTACGACGCCCAGCATCATCAGTTTAAGGTCTCATGTAACAGTGGTCTCTGGAGCCACATGGATTAGGAGACTGAAGCTATGCATTTATTTTTCAGGACTCAGTGAAACATTAGAGGAGTGCAGGTGTCTGAGGGAGAAAAGGACAAAGATCACATATAGTTTTTTTTATACTTGTTGCTGTTCTTTTGAAACTGGAAACAATAACTCAGTTTTATTTCTCCAGTGACAGTTACCACTCTTTCTGGCCATGAAATGGTACATTTGTTACCAAATGTTTACAACGGGGTATGAAATATTTGTGTGAATCTGTGAACCCTAATTTTAGTGCAGAGCTGCAAGTTGCACATAGAAGGGCTTACATGAATGCTGACATTTAAAAAAAATTTTTTTTTTTTTGCCTAGTGGGGTAAAAAATGCATCAAATGAGTACAGATGACATTTTAGTTTTACTTGAATGAAGATTTATATCTCCCAGGAAACTGACTTACAGGCAGCAACAAATCAACATGACTATGAAATAGTTGTATATGTGTACCACAAAATAAGCCCCCCTCCAAAGTACTCGCCTTATTTATGGGTCTCTCCAGTACTTCAAAGAACTTCAGTAACTTAGTCCAGACTGTTTTATTGCTTCATGGAACTAAGACATTTCAAGGGAAAAGTTGTAGGTTACAGTATATTAGGAACTCTCTCTCTCTTGGGCGGTTAGGAATCCCTTGATGCTATATGAACTGTTGATCTAAAGCTTATTATAGTCTGACTTCCTACAGTATAATTCTTAAATCTTTTAAGTTTTACAGTTTTGTCTTAAATCCCAAGTGCTAACCCTAACACAGAATTATTTTTCTTAGTTGTGGAATAACATCTGCGATTAGCCATAATTAGGCTTCATTTAAAGACAATTATCTTGATTTGCAAGTGTGGTTTATGATTTCAAATTAATTGTTTATTTGAATTTTTAATAATCTGCTTTACACAGCAGTAACTATTCATAACAGAGGGAAAACAAGACAGGTCTGGATTGAAGTATCCTCACAATCTCCTTAGAACTGCTAGGATTGTACCTATAAGTACTGGTGTGTCAAAGAACTGCCCTATACCACAGGTATAGCCTCAAGAAGGTGAGATAGTACTTCTGGGAACACACAGACTCAATCAATACATATTTTTGAAGTCCAGTGTATTTCAAGGTGTACCATTTTCAATTATTAGTCCTTCCCAAAATAGAGTAAAAGTGGCTATGCTTAGAGGACAGTTTTAGATTTTCCAAGTACTGTGCAAATTAACTAAATATTCCTATAACATCCTTGTGGGTAGATAAGTAAGCATTATCCTCATTTTCCACAAGGAGAAACTGATACACAGTGAGCTTAAGTGAATTTCCTTGAGGCCACAAAGACAGAACCTGGATTAGCATTCAGGAGCTCCTGTCTTCTTGCTCAGTGCTCAGATCACGAGGCTCAACTGACACCTTTTTGTCCAATGCCCTTGATGGGATGGACAATGCAGGAATAAAAATACACATGGAAAACCATGAAGGGTTGCACAAAACAATCTGTATTGGTTAATATTTATTTATTGAAACCTTGTTGATCTGCATGCCGAATAAGAAAACATGGTTCTTGCCCCAAGAACTCTTCTTTGGGCAAGGACAAAGCACATGAGGCACAAGTCATGTCTCAGTATTTCAGTGTCAGTAATTCAGAGTTGTGAACACACAAACAGGCAACCCAAGATTTCCAACCAGTGCCAGGATCTAGGTTTGGCTAATGGACTTCTCTCTGCCTCCTTCAACTCTGAGGACTATGCTGCATCTGTCCCGGTCATTTGTTCTCACTAGGTTTGATATTTATGCTCCTTTGTAAGTGCTCTTTCTTTAGGTTCTAGCATAAATGATCCTTTCTCATATACACCTCTCTAGGTCCCCCAGAGCCCGTAATAAGAGTCTGGAATAGGACTTTCTCCTCTTGCCACTCATATTAAGAACAGAATAGGCTTCCTAGGGAAGTCATAATCACAACTGTACTGCCATAGCAACAAAGCTTGCCCCTCAGAGGACAGAAAAGTTTGGCTGCTTTCATCTGGGCCAGGAGCCAGTCTCCAAAGGGAACCTGACCATAGCAGCAGATTGTTATGAGTCATATCTTCAATGTGTAATTTTATAACACTCATATGTTTTTTAATCATCTTTGCAGTCACTTGTGATTTAACTGCTAATCTTCTCCCTAGCACACAGTTTAAGTATATTAGCTATGTGCAAGAAGGTTTACAGGGTGAAGGGAGGGACTCCTCAGGTTTGCACTTGCCCTAGTATCTATCTACTGTACAAATATCTTTCCATAAGGGGTTGGTGAATCTGGGCATTTGCACCTGGCCAGTCTGCAGCCTCCTTGTATGCTAGGGAAGAAGGATCTCTTGTGCTGTGCTGTGTGTAGGTGGTGAATGAATGAAAATTCAGAAATTTTCATGGGCTCCACAAATTATGCTTCCTCCCTACTCCCATGGAATGGCTCTAGTTCTGTTGAGTGCATAGCCTTATGCAGCCAGGTAGATAGGACAGGATTTTCCTCATAAGGACCAGTTAGAAAGTTCAATTGCCTTTTGATTTGTCTTGGCTTCTATTTCCTCTAGATCTTTAGGTTATAGTAAAGGTCATCAGAAGAGTCATTACTGCTTAAAGTGGAGTTCTGTTTTGAAAAGTGAATGTAAAATATTCTTATCAGATCAGCTGGCTGTTTGTGAAACATCTATTGACTTCAGTGGCATAAATATGTTTTTGCTGCCCTTTTATTCCTTTTAGCATTACAGAGCCAATAACCAAGCGGAAATGAGCTGGATTCTATGCCTCTTTGTGAATCATTAACAGAATTGTTTAATAGGCTCCAATTAGTCACATTTGAGCAAAACCACGGATAGTAATATGATTGCACTGGTGCTGCTGAAGCAATAATTTGAAGACAGTGGGGTTCCAGGAATGTCACTGGGACCCTGAATTGTCCTGCATATCCTTTATAAATGGAGATATTGCACAAGGATGGAGCCCAGCCTGACTTTCAGGTTAAGTTTGAAGAGCTTGGAAGTTAGAAAGAAAATAAGTTTCTTTGTAAATGGAACAAATTTGACACAGACATTATTGAGAGGCAATAAATATGCAAATGTCATTTTATAGTGTCATTTCGGAGAGCAGCCATTGTATCTAGTCACATGTCTCTATAATCATATTACATAAGAGGTATGTTATTATACACACTTTATTCATATTACACAAGAGTTAATACAGTTGATATAGAGACAACACATTTCAAATCTACATGATACACAAAATACTGAAAAGGATGAAATTGGAAGGTCTTAGGTCTTCCAGTGCTCACCACCTCCCAACAAAACATTGCAGTAGTAGGAAATTTTATTGTGAGAAATATGCCCACTTGATCCTATTAGATGAATAGCTAGGAATACATAACAGGACAGGTGTGTAGCAAATATCTCTGTCCCTACATTATTTGGTGCAAGACTCCATCACTTTTTCCATATCTATAATATAGATGTAGGTAGATGTGGGCTGAAATGGATATGTTTTCTACTCAATATAAATTCTAAAAGACTGGGTGCTACATTCTTGGATGCCATCATTCTTTGAACTCCTTCCCCCACAAAGGGGTTTCCATACACAACAGCAGATCTTCAAGCAATACTGACTGGATAGTATCCTTTGCAAGTGGGACTTTCCAGGAATTACATAAAAACATGTCAGCCTCCATTGACTTGGGCTGGCCACAAATAGATCAAGTATTTCAGAAAATCCGTGGGTTCCATCATATCCCTTGTTCGCTATGTTACTACTTTCACGTAACTACTGACCTGAACCAAAATTCCCATCTGAACACCTCTGATGTGCTGGGTACTTCAAATTCAGATCTAAATTCATACTTTGTGATTCAGGCCTAGATCTAGTACCTAGTAATAAGTATTTCTTGTGAATTTGTATTTCATTAGTACTAAGAGTATTTGGATATTTGTCACAAAATGTCTGGAACGTGATGAAAATGAGAGTTGCTGACTCCTTGTTGCTTATAAAATTCCCCAGGCACTTGATATCCTGGTCAAATTCCAACATGGCTAATTATATTGTGCTTCCCTAAAATTCTGCCATACTTTCTCTTCACTTTCTATGTTGAATTGTTGTGCACAATAGAATGTCTATGGGCTGTTTAAAGGCTATCACCTTCCACATCTGAGGTAGCTGTATTTAAGTGATGGTTAAATTAGTTGTCAGCTCATAAAGCTTGCTGGTCACTTTCAAATCATCTTATGAAAACTGCTGTTATTATCACATATGTGGTTTGAGGCTAATCTGCTGCAAAAGATGGGCATAGGGAGTCAAGTCATCAAAGGTATGTTAACACTGCTACCACAGATTGATGGTAATGACCAAATAAACAAAATCCATCATACTTGGTTATCTGTTCTTTTGCCTGAAAAATGTGCAAGTCTGGATTACTATATTTTGACTATGATCTGTTAAAGTCTCTTGTGACAATAAACTAATTCAAGATGTTATAGTAAATCATTCTTATACCGATGAATCCTCTTGAAGACTGCAGGATAATTTTTCTTCCTACCAATTTTATCAGGTATCAACTTGGTGGCTGCACTTCAGTTTATATAGCATCTCAAGACACTTCATAAATGATAGCTTATTAATGGCTTATTATTGCAATAGCATTCAGGCATATGAAATAATGGAAAAACAAATGAGACTACATTTTTGATGGTGAAATGAAAGATTGGGAATGTAAAGGAATATCCCAACTGTTGTAAAATTGGATCTTATGTGTCTTTTGTATATAGCCTATTTTCATGGAAATGATCACACGATGGGTCACAGCAAGGATGTAGCCATCTTGTTTACAAATAAATATTTTCAAAAAAAGAGCACATTCTATGAACTAGCTTGTGTAAATGTGTTCACTGTTTCCCCTATCCCTACATGAGGAATCTCATCTATTTCTTTATCTTGTCTATAGCACCTATCGCCATAGTATCTTAGCTCTGAACCGATATTTTAGATCCACAAAAAGTTGCCCATAGGGACTTTAGAGAGCATTCTGCTCTTCATTTCTGCCAGGTTCCAGTTCTTCTAGGTTGTTCTCTCTCTAAGTGATGTGTACTTTCCTGCTTATGTGCCCATAGTTGCCCTCTAACAGGGGTGCCAGCAGAACCATTCTGAGCATTAGACATGTGCACACATTATAAACATTATATATGAAATGAGTTGTTCTTATTCCAGTTCTAAATCGACAGGTGTTCATATCACAGTTAGCAACCTTCAGAGAAAAGGATAAGGATGTAGAACCTTAAATATCGTCTGTCTCTAAAGAGCTTCTCTGGCACAAGGTGGAGACATATTAATGGGGTAGTGTGAGGTGAGAAAGATGACCGCACTGGATGTTTCCAGTATGTACTGTTCTTTCACTTGGATAAATAAAGCCTATAAGTTTCAGTAATGTCAACAGACCCTATATTAAGTTTACAGCTTAATAAAATGCAAAGACATAGGGTTCTAAATCTCAGTGAAAGCCCATATTCAATCCTATGCCATTACCATCTTTGGGAAATTTGTCTTTTGATGTGTGTCAATATTGATTAATATACATACAGGACAATGGGCCTGTTCAGTTAACTTAGTTTCTTCCCCTGGTCATAGAGGGGCTTAAATGATACAGATACAGAGGTGGATTTGCCATGAAACAAACAGTGCGGTGGCATGGGGCCACCAATGACAGGGGACCCCCAAAATGCACGACAAAGGTCATTTGACAACCTGCCCGAGTCCCAGCCAGCAGCGCAGTAGGGCTCAGGCAGGCAGGCTGCCTGCATTCCGTGGCTGGTGACCCCACACCGCTCCCAGAAGTGGCCAGCTGCTGGCATGTCTGTGTGTGCCCCTGGTGGGAGTGAGGCAGCTCCATCTGCTGCGTGGGGCGGGGGCAGTGCATGGAGATGCTGTCCCAAGGAGTGTGCTGATCACTTTGGGAGCCATGCCGCCCAAGGTAAGCACCAGCGCCCCCGACCCCTGCCACACCACAACCCCCTACCCCAGCCCAGAACCCACAGTCAAACTTCCTCTCAGAGCCTGCATTACTCATCCCCTCCGACACCTCAACCCAACCCCCTGCCCCAGCCCAGAGCCCACACCCAAACCTCCTCCCAGAGCCCACATTCCTCACCCCCTCCCACACCCCAGCCCAGAGCCCACACCCAAACTCCCTCCTAGAGCCCAACCCCGCACTCCCTCCTGCATCCCAACCCCATGCCCCAATTAAGGTACCTCGCTTTATTTTCATTTACTTCCTATTACTTATAATGTAGGAGGAAGATGAAAAAAAAAAGAATTTAAAAAGGCAGGGGGGGAGATAAGAGAATGTTCTTTTTCTTGGCTGGGTCCCAAAAGGGAGGTGGGGCACAAAAATAAGCTGTGTACAGGGCCCCACTAACTCTAAATCTGCCACTATACAGTGTGACAAAGCTCTGTCCTTGTCTCTGTGGGTCCCACGTTTTCTGGCAGATTTTGCTAGCCTCAGAGGCTCATTGTGACCCTCCACGTAACCCTTCTCTCTCTAGAGACAAGGGTCACAGTCTACTGAGCCATTTTCATCATAAGCTAGCAAGGGAGGTGAGGAGAAGCCAACCTCCCTTGCACAGTCTCTGTTGTCTCCCAGTCTCAGTGATTAATGCGGGGGGGGGCCAAAAGGGGGGTCCAGGCCCACCCTCTACTCCAGGCTCCAGCCCAGGGACCCTAATAGTATCAGCTATGGCAGCTGACCTTTTAGAAACATGACACGTACAATTCCCTGGCTACTTCCCCACAGCAGCCCCCACTTCCTCAAGCTCCACTTCACCCTTACCTCAGGGCCTCCTTCCTTGTGCCCAATATGGTGTGTACTGCTCAGTCTCTCCAACAGCACAACTTCCTCCCACAGCTCCTGACATCTATACCCACCTGACTAACTGGGAGGCTTTTAACTAGTTTCAGCCAGTCCCTGATTGGCTTCAGGTGTCCCAATCAACCTAGCGTTCTCCCTGCCTTCTGGAAAGTTCTTAATTGGCCCCAGGTGTCTTAATTGACCTGGAGCAGCTGCCATTTAACTTATCCTGGTACCAGGGATTTGTTTAGCTTGGAGCTAATATATCTATCTCCCCTACTTTTCTATAGCCATCTGGCCTTGCCCCGTCACAACAGATATAAATCAAAAGTGTAAACTGTTTATTTTTGGCAGTTTAGAGCAATAGCTCTGGAGCCTTAAAATTAAATCTAACCTACTGGGGAAATTGCACTGAATGACATTGAGTTCCTGTAAAAAAAGACATTCCCTTCCTAAAAGGACAACTGGAATTTTATGACTTCAGGACAGTAATGGGAACAATGAAGTGGGGTCTTCTTGTGCATGGAAGAGTTCTTAGATTGGAGTGATCACTGTGTTGTTATCCCTTATGTATTTATTTATTATATTAATGAATTCAACAGTTTTGCTGGGAAAAGAAAACACTTACTGGGCTTAGTGGGTCTGGATACAGCTTAGACACACAATACACAGAAACATAGGAAATACCTGATCAGACCTAGGTTCCATCTAGTAAGTGCCCTGTCTCCAAGAGTGATCGTTACCAGATGCTTCATAGGAAGGTGCAAGAAACCCTATAAGGTACAATTATGTAATAACCGGCCTATAGGAGAAGTTCCTTCCTAACCTGGGCCCCAACTGGACAAGCTGTTCTGTATGGGCGGAACCCTGCACACACCCAGAGCCCCCTGAAGTATCATTCAGAGCAACTTGCAGGTTTGGAGCCCTGGTAAATTAACAGTTGGTTTGTGCATGAGGGTTCATATCCTCATTTTTTTCATTCTATCTACTATAACTGTGGGTGCTCTTGTTATCCTTATAAATATCTAATCCTTTTTGAATCCCGCTAAGCTTTTGATCATTCCTCAGCTCATCTGGAAAATTGATAATTGTCACAGTTTGACTCCTAGTGAAACATTTATCTCTAGTGAGACACTGTTCCAATTATCACCTGATATTTCCATTGCGTAATGGAAAACATGAATGCATCTGATACTAGACTAATGAGCTTATGAGTAAATTTGGCTGTTTGAAAACATTGTTATAAATAATAATAATAATGCAGTCAATAACTGTAGAAGTTAAGGTACATTGTGCAGTATATTACTAAAAGTTTAAAACAATTGCTTTAAAGAGGATATGTGCATCCATCCAATTCCTAAATTATGGAACAAGAATCAGGGTTTCAAGTGAGACATTTTTAGCAAGAACCTCTATTGTGTAGTGTGGCTGTGGTATTTTTTCCACCTTTATATTATAAAATTTCTTGAGCTAGTGTTCTAGCAAAGCTGAAAATCAATATGGAGCACCCTTTCTATTACTGTATTGCAGATGTCTTACAGGCATGGAAGAGTGGAACATGGATTAGTTTTCAGTTTCATCGTATTATTCTTCTACAGTTTGTGAGTGGCTTGTATAATCAGAAATGTGTTAAAGCAACAGACTACTTAATAATTCTGCATGTGACATAAGACTACACTTGACTATATGAAGTAATTCCAAAGAAATTAAGAGGGAAAATTTAGACTTAGCATTAGGAGAAATTTCCTGACAATAAAGGGAAGTGGTGAGAGAGCTATTGGATAGGATATTTTAAAAAAGGCTGGACAAAACATTAGAAAATATCTTGTAGGTATAACTTTTTCATTGTCATGGAGTGGATGACCTGTCTGGTTTCTGTCATCTCTGTCTTCTATGATTCTTTTATTTACTATTCTTAGTCTGTGAAATGTACTTACCTTGAAGACAAATGCCATTAGACTCTCACTTTAGCTCAAGAAGACATGGTGGGATCTTAAACTGGTGTCCATTGATCACTTCTTTGTCTTTTACTCTATAAAATTCTTTACATTAGAATGTGCTGTGTCTAACCCTGTGCAGATTCATCTGTGTACTTATGATGTGCAGAAATAATTTCATGACGGGTATACTGCAGAATACATCACAGTGATGCATTGTCAGATTTTAACAAAGGTCTCTCTGGATGTTTAGATTCAGATTTGAACTTTCACAGCATTCTGTGTTCAAAGATTTGGGATTTTAGTTTTGCTCTTTAAAAGGGGGCCATCTACGAAGCTTGTAATTTCCCAAAAATGAGGGGTTTTGGTTTGGCTTAGCAGTATTTATTTATTGTATTTTTCTATTTGTTAGTTTAACAGACAGGTTGCCTGTGAAGCTCAGATCTGAGCTTCAAAGTTTGGGAAAGGTTTGGTTCTGAAGTTCTCTTCTGAGGCCCTCTGTGGACAGCAACTGTTCATGCCAACATCTAAAAATGCATTTTGTCATTACTCAACAATATTAATCATCACCATAAAACCAATAAAATCCCTCTCTGATTATTTTAAAGTATAAGCTGGTCACATGCGCTTGGCACTTTCTTGATTTAGATCTTATCTTTTCAGACACCAATCCATTTCCTTTAGTAGCATTATATGCTTTGATATGTTCTAAGGCTCTACTTGGAGATCTGGAACTAGATCCTCAGCTTGTGTGAATCAGCATAGCCAAGGAGCTATGCCAGAATTCAGTGAAGTTATGCTAATTTACACCCAGCTATTTTGTACCTTTTTGTTCCAGTAAAATTCTGAAGATTCTCAAAAGAAACTGTATTGAAAGCTTCTCATGTCTGGTATGAGCATTGCTATCGTATGCACTGTAAGGTTATTAGAAGATAACATTGTATTGTAATTGAATTCAAGACGGTAAATATCTAAACCAAACTTGAAGTACCTTCTGTTTTGCAAAGACTTGAACTGTAAACAGATTCCAAGGTATTTGCCATTTGAGCATCCTGTTTTTTCTTCCTGCTCATATCTAGAACTTCCAGCCTGAGATGATGCAATCATTTTGCCTTTTCACTTTAAAATACAAATGAATACTGAGTTTAGACATACAAAGTCTTATTCCTTTAAAAACCATTTGCAGCGCTACTGTGCAAATAGGAAGAACTCAGTCTACTGTAATTTAAGTCTCAAGTCTTTAGTACAGTAAAAGTCCCATTGAAGTGAATGGGCCAAACCCTAGGGTACTTTAGCAGATATAGACCCAAAGTAATGAAAAAATGGTGTGTTGGTTGTACAAGGTGTCATATTCATAGATTCATATTCATAGATTCCAAAGCCAAAAGGGAGGAATGTGATCATCTAGTCTGACTTCCTGTATAGCACAGGCCATAGAATGCAGATCTTTTAGAAAAACATCCAATCTTGATTTTAAAATTGTCAGTGATGAAGACTCCACTAGTGATGAAGACTCTTGGTAAATTGTTAATTACTCTCACTGTTAAAAATTTGCACCTTAATTCCAACCTGAATTTGTCTAGCTTCAACTTCCAGTCATTGGATCATGTTATGCCTTACTCTGCTAGATTGAAGAGTCCTTTATTAAATATTTGTTCCCCTGTAGGTACTTATAGACTGTAATCAAGTCACCTCTTAACCTGCTATTTGTTAAGCTAAATAGATTGAACTGCTTGAGTCTATCACTATAAGACATCATTTCTAATCCTTTGATCATTCTCAGGGCTCTTCTCTGAGCACTCTCCCGTTTTTCAACATCCTTCTTAAATTGTGGGCCCCAGAACAGCACACAATATTCCAGCAGCACTCGTACCAGTGCCAAATACAGAGGTAAAATAACCTCTCAACCGCTACTTGATATTCTCCTGTTTATGCCTCCCAGTACTGTATTGGCCCTTTAGGCCATAGCAGCACACTGGGAGCTCACATTCAGCTGATTATCCATCACCACCACCAAGTTTTTTTCAGAGTCACTGCTTCCCAGGACAGAGTCCAACATTGTGTAAGTATGGCTTACATTCTTCATTCCTAGATGGAGACATTTATATTTAGCCATGTTAAAATGCAGGTTGTTTGCTTGCACCCAGTTTACCAAGCAATCCAGATCACTCTGGATCAGTGACCTGTCCTCTCTATTATTTACCACTTCCCCAATTCTTGTGTCATCTGCACACTTTATCAGTGATGATTTTATATTTTCTTCCAAATCATTAATAAAAATGTTAAATAGCATAGGGCCAACAACCAGTCCCTGCTGAACTGTTATAGCCACTTAGGGTATGCAGGGAGCACATCACACAAGGTCTGATCTCAACAACTTTGCCTTTATTAACTTACAAAATGGCCCTCACAGACCACCTTGGAATACATGTTTAGGAAACTAACCTAAAATAACTATCATGAACCCGCAGAATAAAACAGTGATCCCAGTAGAAACACACCTTATTGATGATGATTCCCTGTTTATAATTACATTTTGAGACCTATCAGTTAGACAGCTTTTAATCCATTTAATCTGTGCCATGTTAATTTTATATCTTTCTAGTCTTTTAATGAAAATGTCATGCAGTACCAAGTCAAATGCCTTACAGAAGTCCAAGTATATTACATCAACATGATTACCTGTGTCAGCCAAACTTGTAATATCAAAAAGTTGTTTGCCAGGAGCTATTTTCCATAAATCCATATTGATTGGTATTAATTATATTACCCTCCTTTAATTCTTTATTAATCAAGTCCTATATTAGCTGCTCCATTATCCAACCTGGGATTGAAGTCAGACTGACAGGCCCATATTTACCAGGTCATCCCCTTTACCATTTTAAAATATTGGCACATTAGCTTTCTTCCAGTCTTCTGGAATTTCCCCAGTGTTCTGACTTATTGAAAATCAACATTAACAGTCCAGCAAGCTCCTCAGTCAGATCTTTTAAAACTCTTGAAAGCAAGTTATCCAGACTGCTGATTTTAAAATGTCTGACTTTAGTAGCTAATGTTTAATATCCTCTTGAGATACTAGTGGAATGGAAAGAGTGTTGTTATATGATCTGACTACATCATTTGCTTTTTCCCAAATACAGAACAAAAATGTTTATTGAAGATTTCTACCTTTTCTGCATCATTACTGATAATTCTACCATTTCCATTTAGTAATGGAACAATACCATTGTTGGGATTCTTTTTTGTTCCTAATATACTTTAAAAACCCATTGTTGTCCTTAACTCTGCTGGTCATAGAGTTCTTCTTTTGTCTCTTTGCTTCCCTAATCAATTTCCTGTAATTCCTAGCTTTTGATTTGTATTAATTACTGTCAACTTCCCTTTCTTCCACTTGTTATATATTAGTTCTTTATTCTTTATAGCTGCTTTCACTTCCCCGCTAAGCCAGGTCAATTTTTTAACAAATATGGCCTTTCTCGGGTGTGGTCTTTGGGGCATCTAGTAAAGTGTTCTTAACAATTCCCCACAATTGTTCACATCTTTCTGATTAAATTCTTTCTCCAAGCTGATCTGTCTCATAATTGTTTTCAGCTTTGTGAAATTAGCCCTTTTAAAGCACCAAGTATATACATCACTGGTCTGGACTTTATTCTGTTTGCACATGATAAATGTGATCAAGTCATAATCATTTGTACCTAAGTTATCATTATTTTTTAGTTCTGTGATTAGTTTCCCTTTATCTGTCAAGAAGAGGTCTAATGTGGAATTCCGCCCTTGTTGGATGCAACACTTTTTCAGTTAGGAAATTGTCATCTATAATGTTTAGAAATTCCAAGGATGTTTTAATACTGGCAGCAGAAGACCTCCAGTATATGTCACTCAAACAGAAGTCCCCCCTGACCTGTAGCTTTTTCCCCTGAACATTATAAATAGGTGTGTAAGGAGGTGGTCATCTGTACTCTAGTGTGATTTGGTGGTTTGTAGTGGATATCCCATCTTGTGTTTATCTGTTAGGACTTTGATCCATAAGGATTCAAGATCATTTTCTTCCATGTTATCAGTGTCTTGGAAACAGGTAATGCCATTTTTGACAGAGTGCAATTTCACATTTGAGTTCCTTCAGAACTCTTGGATGAATACCATCTGGTCCTGGTGACTTATTACTGTCTAATTTATCAATTTGTTCCAAAACCTCCTCTAATAACACTTGAATCTGGGACAGTTCCTCAGATTTGTCACCTAAAAAGAATGGCTTAGGTTTTGGAATCTCCCTCACATCCTCAACTGTGAAGACCGACGCAAAGAATTCATTTAGTTTCTCTACAATGGTCTTATTGTCCTTGAATGTTCCTTTAGCATCTCGATCGTCTAGTGGCCCCACTGGTTGTTTACCAGGCTTCCTGCTTCTGATGTTCCTTTAAAAAAATTGCTATTATTTTTTGAGTCTTTGTCTACCTGTTCTGCATGTTCTTTTTTGCCCTTCCTAATTATATTTTTACACTTCATTTGCCAGAGTTTATGCTCCTTTCTATTTTCCTCACTAGGATTTAACTTCCACTTTTTAAAGGATGCCTTTTTGCCTCTCACTGATTCTTTTACTTTGTTGTTTAGCCATGATGGCTCTTTTTTTGTTCTCTTACTATGTTTTTTAATTTGGGGTATACATTTAAGTTGAGCCTCTATTATGGTGTCTTTAAAAAGTTTCCATGCAGCTTGCAGGGATTTTACTTTTGGTGCTGTGCCTTTTAATTTCTGTTTAACTAACCTCCTCATTTTTGTGTAGTTCCCCTTTCTGAAATTAAATGCTACAGTGTTGGGTCACTGTAGTGTTTCCCCCACCACAGGGATGTTAAATTTAATTATATTATGGTCACTGTTGCCAAGCGGTCCAGCTATATTCACCTCTTGGACCTCATCCTATGTCCACTTAGGACTAAGTCAAGAATTGCCTCTCCTCTTGTGGGTTCCAGGACTAGCTGCTCCAAGAAGCAGCCATTTAAGGTGTCAAGAAACTTTATCTCTGCATCCTGTCCTGAGGTGAGATGTACCCAGTCAATATGGGGATAGTTAAAATCCCCCATCATTATTGAGTTTTTTATTTAATAGCCTCTCTAATCTCCCTGAGCATTTCACAGTCACTATAACCATCCTGGTCAGGTGGTCAGTAATATATCCCTACTGCTATATTCTTATTATTTGAGCATGGAATTACTATCCATAGAGATTCTATGCTACAGATTGGTTCATTTAAGATTTTTACTTCATTTGGTTCTACGCTTTCTTTTACATATAGTGACACTCTCGCACCAGCATGACCTATTTTGTCCTTCCAATATATTTTATACCCTGGTATTACTGTGTTCCACTGATTATCCTCATTCCACCAAGTTTCTGTGATGCCTATTATATCAATATCTTCATTTAATATGAGGCAATCTTTTTTTGAGGCAATCTTTAATATGAGGCAATCACCCATCTTATTATTTAGACTTCTAACATTAGTCTATAAGCACTTTAAAAACTTGTCACTTTTTAGCTGTCTCCCATTACATGATGTAAGTGAAGGATACTTTTTTTAGTTTGACTGTTTCTCAACAGATCCTACCTGTATTTTATCTTCAATACTCTCCTGCTTATTAGGACATAGAGAATCTCCATTAGTAGATCCTCCCTAAGGGATGTCTCTGTCCAAACCACATGCTCCTCCGCACCTGTCAGCTTTCCCCCAGCCCTTAGTTTAAAAACTGCTCTACGACCTTTAAGTGCCAGCTATCTGGTTCCATTTTGGTTTAGGTGGAACCCATCTTTCCTGTGTAGGCTCCCCTTCCCCAAAAGATTCCCCAGTTCCTAATAAATCTAAACGCCTCCTCCCTACACCATTGTTTCATCCATGCATTGAGACCCTGCAGTTCTGCCTGTCTAACTGGCCCTGTGCATGGAACTGGAAGCATTTCAGAGAATGCTACCATAGCGGTCCTGGACTGCAATCTCTTACCTAGCAGCCTAATTTTGGCCTCTAGGACATCTATGGTGGCATCTATTGTCTAGCTGTGTTTGTTGAGGCTGAGGATTCTACACCATGGATTGCATGGAGCAAACCCAGTTTACCCAGGGTTTGCTCAGGTTCACAGCATTTGGCTCTGTGGGTGCTTTGCCTATTGAAGACTGCAGAGTTTGTACCAATGGCAGTTTGACTTAAGTAAAGCCTGCCAATGTGGCCCTTGAGGGTAAGATTTTTCAAAAGAGCTCAGCATTGGCCAAACCGCTCCCACCAAAGTCAATCAATGGGAGTTTTACCATTAATATCAGTGGAAGCAGAGTTAAGCCACTGCTGAGTGCTTTTGAAAATCCACTCTCTATGCTCCAGAGGAGCGGTGGGAGGCTCTGCAAGGCATATCAGAGGCAGGAATTTTTATCATATATGGGCACGAGGGCTTAGCTTATAGAATACTTTGTCTAAACCAGGTCCAATACCATGCCTACAAAATTAGTAAGCACATTTTGGGCAAGTATTAGCAAGTATTTGGGCAAGCATTATCTGCAGATTGTTCATCGCAGCATTAAGGCCTATATAAAATATGTTCTTTGTTCTGGAGATTAGTTTTCACTTCTGCTTGGGCAGAGCTTCGGTTTACACATTTGTCTGACAAATGTCACAGTATTTCTCCTGAATGAGTCTGTCCTTTCACCCAAGGGAGGAAACTCCCACAAAGTTTAATCTGTTGACCTTAGCAAGGAGTAAAATAACAACTGAGACTGTCTTGGATAATGAGTGTGAGGAGTGCTTCCAGGATAACAAGTATTTATTATCACTCCTCTCGGCAGCCTAGTTGGCTATTGTATTTTAAAGCACCACTTATACCTCATGATAAATATTGAAAAGACCTTTTCTGTTGATGTCTTTGAAGTCTGGCCAGTCTTACGTGAGCTCTCTATATAGATACAATAGACTAACTGAACAGTAGATACTCTTTTCCTGGCCCAGTGACTATCCATAGTTACTCATAACTGCAAGTCATAGTCATTCGTAATGAAAATGAATAGTCCTTGGGCCAGCAGAAGAGTGAGAATGACTTCATAACCTGGTGGTTTAATACTCACCTGGAATGTAGGAGACCCAAATTCAAATCTTTGCCATTATGGCTGTTTAATTATTTATACAGAGTAGAAAAATATCCATGGAAGAGACTGAGAAAGACACACACTTGAGTATCCCAGTGACTAGGACACTCTCCTCGTATGTAGGAGACCCATATTCAAATCCCTTCTCCACAGCAGGCAGAGGGGGCAATTAAACTGGGGTCTCCTGCATCCCAGGAGAGTATTTTACTCACTGTGCTAAAGGTGATAATGGAGATGGTCCTCCTGCTTCTCTCCCTGCACAATAAAGTCTATGATTCTATGCCTGATGTTTTGTGAATCTTGTCCTTTGTTTTTGTAAAATGCCCAACTTACACTACAATGTTAGGTCAGATTGAAATGAAATATTGCATGTTGACCTTTCTGAAGCATTTCAGTTTTTTCAGCTTGGTCAAAATTATTTGGCGAACTCAACACAAATTCACAAGTAGTTTCAGGTCAACCAAAACTGCATTTTTCAGCAAATAAACTATTTGCCAAAACTTTTTGCCTTGCTCAAGTCATAATCAAAGTATAACCAATAGCCCCAGAATAAGGTCTCTATCCAGCAAACCTTTAGTCATGAAAGTAGGGAGGACACATCAAAGGGACAATTCATATAAATTAAAGTCTGCAGGCTTAAGCCCTGAATTTGCATTTTGAGTAGCTGAATAGCAGAGCTTGGCAAATACTTCAAAACTATTACTGTGAATATTCCAGGGTTTCTTGCTCCTTCCCCAGAAGCAGTTGGTGTTGGTCACGGTGGAACAGTGGATTCTGGGCTAGACGGCTGGGCTGGTATGTCATTTCTTTTGTAGCTTGTGGCCAGTCAGCTCTACCATAGTGACATCACGTTCCCCCCGCCCCCCCCCCCCACTCCTTGGGAAGGCTTTGCATTCCCTGGACTTTATGAGGAATCCATTCCTCTGCTTGATGACTGTGTCTGGCCCATGCAGAGGGGGCTCAAGTGGGGAGGAATGCTCCTTTCCCTCCTCCCTGTACTTCACTCTCCCCACTGCAGCAGCTCAAGGGCCAGACACCATCTAGCCTTTTATTCTTACAGTGATTTTTGTGTTATCATTGTCTGGATTAAAAAGAGTGATTTGTAAAGTTTTTGTTTTACCTTTGATCTTAGAAAACAAGAGTAGCTTGAAACAGAGCCAGATACATTAAACACCAGGCCATGTTTTTAATAGTATTTTCTACTTGGTGTCAGAACTTAAATCAACAAGATATGAACAGTATTCTTCTTGTTATCACATCTGATTGTGTCATCACATTTGCTAATATTTCCTAGTTTAAAAAAGTATATTGGTGACTATTGTGTAGCTCGCATCATAACTAAATATGTTAGGCCTGACATTAGGGGCAGTTCCAAGGCTTATTGAAGCCAATAGAAAGCCTCCCTTTGACTTTGGATATTAGATCAGGCCCTTAGTTCCAGAATAGAAGACACACAAAATGGGAAATGGTCTGGCCAAGAGGTTTCCAGGCTTTGCTCTCTCCATCTGTGCAGTGCTCTGCAATGGCTCTTTCTGTGCCACTAAGGACAATGGGGTTTGGAACCCAATGTGCCCATTTTGGGGGGGGGGGGGAATTTTCTATATTTTAGGTTTTAAAATGATACTTTTTATCGGTCTGGTGAACAAAGTGCTGGAGACAAGTAAACCAAACTTTGAGACATTTTTATTGCTCTACAGCTGAAAAATAACTTATTTATACCCTTTTTAAAAGAAGGGGTTGCCCTCAGGTTGGCAATTTCGATGTCAAGTTTCAGCCAAATGTGATTAAAAGCAGGCAGATATGAATCTCTACATATTGTAGCTTATCATGGAAAAGCTAACTGAGAGAGCATCACACGCATAACATTGTAATGAAAGAAGATGAAAAGATACATCAGATGTTGCTCTGATGATACATACTGCATGCGATAACTAACTGTAGGTACACTCCTGTGTCTGAACGTCTAGCCCAATGTTTGCGAGCCAGCTATCTTTCACGCGTGAGCAATATATAGTAAACATTTTAGAAGTTTATAAATTGGTTTAAATAGACAATTTGGTTTATAATAGAAGACTCGTATGAACAGATCTGAAAACAAGCTGACATGCTGAGAGGTAATGAATTTGGTTTGCTTCAAGGCCTAATGCCTCATTCTGGTGTAAATCAGGAGTAATTCTGAAATCAGTGGTATTGCATCAGTGTAAAACTGGTGCAGTATAAGTAAAATCACAACCTTTTTTCTGTCACCTCCCCTCTGCCGGATAAGGAACAGCTGCTTTGATGAAAATAGGGATTGCACATTGGAGACATTATTTTAAAATGGCAACAGATATTGGAGAGGATGATTGCTTTTTTAAATTAAATGTAAGTGTCTCCATCCTGAGCTAGATCAAGCTTACACTCAGTGCAGATCACAGGAAGGAAAGGCAACAAATACATCCCCCAAACGTTAGCCTTACTGGGGGGCTGTGTGATTTAGCATGCTAAGTCGTACTGGCTTGAGTAGACTCCTAAGCCCCAGTCTACAGGCCAAGGATCAGACAGGTTCTATGCATTCTCTCCCTGACCCTCCTGCCCACAGCCAGCATTCTCTTCCCTCTCCCGACATGTCCCATTATGATTTTTAAAAAATAATGGACAGTGAGCTGAATATTTGACCATCCACTAGTATTTCCACTTTGCATGGGCATTTGTACCTGAAAACTCTATTGGACTGAGAATGTTTTGATTTTTAAAGACTCCATTGTATCTAAGATATTGTGACACATTTTCATCTGTTTGCACTTTACCCAGCCAATTGTACATTTTGGCCTTGATCTTGTGCAGGTCAGGTTTGAAATGATGCATGTGCAAGTGTATGGTGACTGAAGGGGAACCTCAACTCGAATTCATGATATCATGGCTGTGTGGCCATCAAGTTACTCTTCCTTTCCCTACCGGGAAGTGGATGGTGAAGTGTCTCATTAGCATGGTGATTAAATCATTGTCTCCTCAGACATGCCCATTCTCCAGTCAAGTCCTGCTCTTCTTTAACGTATCACACTTGTGAGTAAGGAAACAGGATGAGACCTGCTACCATTCAGTACAGGCCTCGGAGTATCACCTTACCGGTTCCCATCTTCAGCCTCCACTTGTGCTGAAAAGCAACACCTTGTGCATTTTAGCACAAATCACATAAGCACTTGTAGGTTCAGGAACCACATGTTCAGGATTTTTGTGCCTTATACTTCTTTCTTTAATAAATAGCGTGTTCTGCAGAGACTTGGGAGACTTTCTCCACGAAAAGCAAAGGTTTAGAATGAATATAGTGTATGTTTATCTCATGACAAAAGAAAAGCTGATATGATCCCTTGCTGGAAGTGATATTCCTATGGCTGAACTGTTTACAGGGAGAAATGCACGACAACTTTTCTGGATGATGTTCATCATCTTCACAGACGTTAAAGCCTGTCCATGCACCTGCTGCAGCTAAAATTGCTACTGAAAGGGCACAACAGATGGTATTAAATCCTCTGAATGTTGTGATAACCCTGCTCAAACAATTCAAGAGGTTTTAGACAATATTTCAGAGACGGTACACACCAGATGACCCTGAAAAAGAAAATATAAAGGAGTCATGATGAATTACTCTTAGAGCCAGGGTATCCAGATAAATTAGTAATTCACACGCATCAGAGAAAAACAAATCATAAGAGATTTGCTGTTACTGACTTCCCAGTCGCTAATGAAAAAGTGTGTGGAAACTGTCTGTGTTTTTAGCACAGCTGCAGAGGGAAAACATGCAACATTTAACTGATGCAACATTATGGCTGACATATAAAACGTTTAAAACCATGCCAACAACATTTCAACACATGTACTTGTAGGAAATCATGAGAATTGATGGATAATGCCATTTGCTTTTGCCTGGTACCTTTAAATGCTCAACCTTGCTATGAAAGTTGGTTCAATACTTGAATAATGTTGCTCCAGAAGAAAGATGCATCTGAACGCCCACATCTGTGATAATGATTTTGAAAAAGCTGCCATATTTGCAATCAAAGAATTTACACCTGTTAAGAGCAGAGCTCGCTCTTTTGTTTCAGTCAAATTTGTTGGCATAGAGTTCAAAGCACTGGATTAGCAACTCTATCAGGAAGTGAATACAGTTTAAAGCTATAGTATCTGTCTTCATTAGCTTTTGTTATCTAAAATATTTCAAATGCTTTTGATAACATAAGGTGCCACATACCTGCAGAGGTTCACGATTTTGAACAGCAGTTTGACAACTATGTGGCTAGAGATATAAAATGAATTTACCCGCATCTTCAACTGAACATTTTCCCTCTGCAGCTGTGGTAAAAACACAGTTCACATAGTTTCCACGCACTCGAAATGCAATTGAAGTCATGTAGCATCAACGGAAAGGGCTGAGGGCCAGATTTTCAAAGGTACTCAGGTGGCTCAGGATGCAGATAGGTACCTAATGTGGTTTTCAAAAGCACCCGAGCATTAGGCACCTAAACTCTGTTGAAATCTGATTCTCTTTAATCCTAATCCCCATTGAAATCTTGAACCTTTTAACTCCTATCTGCCTCATTAGGCACCTAAATACCTTTGAGCATTTGCCTCTAAGTAGATGGTAGTATTGGGAGATTATTACACAACTTGCAAAAGGAATATGAGTAGAGCTACAGGTGGAAACAGTTGTGAGAAGGTAACATTGCAGAGAATTTCAGTATTATGAGTACAAGTTATTGGCTATCACAAAGGACCAGCAAAATCAGTCCACAATGGAATGTTTCAGGCCTGTTTCATATAACATCATAGACTCATAGGCTTTAAGGTCAGAAGAGACCATCATGATTATCTAGTCTGACCTCCTGTACATTACATGATTTCATATTGTCATATGTAATAAAACTACTCCAAATCTCACACAGGACCAAATCCTGCAGTCTTCATTTGAGCAAAACTCTCACTGACTTTGTTGTAAATTTGGATTAGATCCTTAGCTGATGGGTGAGCAAAGGAGGCTCTATAACACCTTTGTGTTCCCCTCCTCCTGGGGCCAGCCTTAACTAAGGGCAGCCCCATTCTTTTGGCACTTGGGGACTGCCACATCTTCTTTTCTTCAGCCATGCCCCTATGCCAGGGACTGGGAAGAAGCAATAACATCTCTAAATTCCCTGAGGTTCTCTCTTGTGAACTTGAGGCTGCTTTGCCCTTACTATCATCTGAATTTGATCATGCTGACACCAGAACAATTAATGCTCCATTTTCTGTAGATACCGGGCTCTATGCTCAGTGCAGCTGAAGCAGAGGGAAAGCAAAGGTGGCTCTAATCTGTTTATGCCTTGACCTTACACTAGCTGTGGGCTGAGCTGCCCCATGGTGAATTTAGAACAGTCATCGGCTGCTCTAGCTTATGCAGGTCCCAAGGGATCATTTAATTGGCTTGGATCAGTGGAGTGCAATGGCACATCACTCTCCAGTTCCTCCCTCTCCCCACCCTGGAATGCTCCCTTTGTAATATATGGAATACTAGTTTGTGCCTTTAGAGCTCCTGTACTTTATATACCCTGTCTTCTGACCTTTTACAAAGAAATACCAGTGTAGAAACAGAATGAACAGTGTCCTGTACCAGATTTGGTGTGATGTCCACTATTGAGCTCTTCCCAGCCTTTGCAAGCAGGCATCGATACCATGTCCTCCCCACTTCCAGGTGGCCATAGTATGCCCCCATGCCAAGATGGGTGGGGGGAATGCGTGGCGCACAGCTGGCTGTAATGGCTTTTCAACATCTGAGGATTCCCCCACATTGGAAGAATCCTCACCAGCAGCTTTAGAGCTAATAGACTCATAGAATTTAAGGCCAGAAAGGACCATCATAATCATCTAGTCTGACCTCTTGCACATTGCAGTCCACAGAACTTCACCCAACCACTCCTGTAATAGACCCCTAACCTCTGGCTGAACTACTGAGGTCCTCAGATCAAGATTTAAAGACTTGAAGTTATAAAGAATCCACCATTTACACTAGTTCAGTGGTTCTCAAACTGTGGGTCAGGACCCCAAAGTGGGTTGTGACCCCATTTTAATGGTGTCACCAGCGCTGGCTTAGACTTGCTGGGGCCCAGGGCCAAAGCCAAAGCCCAAGCCCCACCACCCACGGTCGAAGCCTGAGGGTTTCAACCCTATGTGTTGGGACTCAGGTTACAGGCCCCCGACCTGGAGCTGAAGACCGGGGTTTCAGCTTTGCCACCCTACCCGCCCAGGGCAGTGGGACTAGGGTGGGCTCAGGCTTCAGTCCCCTGTCCTGAGGTCGTGTAGTCATTTTTATTGTCAGAAGAGGGTCACAGTGCAATGAAGTCTGAGAACCCCTACACTAGTTTAGACCTGCAAGTGACCTGTAGCCCATGGTGCAGAGGAAGGGGAAAAACTCCCAGAGTCTCTGTCAATCTGATATGGTGGTCAGTTAGATCCTGAGCACATGGACAAGACCCAACAGTCAGTCACCTAGGAAAGAATTCTCTGTAGTAACTAGAGCCTTCCCCATCTACTGTCCCATTACTGGCCACTGGAGCTATTTGCTGCTAGCAGTCTCGTCATATAATACCCTTCATAAACTTAGCAAGCTCAGTCTTGAAAAATTTAGGTTTTTGTCCCCACTGCTCCCCTTGGAAGTTCCAGAACTTCACTCCCCTGATTGTTAGAAACCTTTGTCTAATTTCAAGCCTAAACTTGTTGGTGGACAATTTATATCCATTTGTTTTTGTGTCCACAATGGTGCTTAACTTTAATAACTCCTCTCCCGCCTTCGTATTTATCACTCTGATGTATTTATAGAGAGCAATCATATCTCCCCTCAGCCTTGTTTTGGTTAGATTAAACAAGCCAAGCTCTTTCAGGTAGGTTTTCCATAGCCCTTCTCTGCAACTGTTCCAGTTTGAATTAATGTTTCTTAAACATGGGAGACCAGAACTGCACACAGTATTCCAGATGAGGTCTCACCGGTGCCTTGTACAATGGTACTTACACACCTCCCTGTCTCTACTGGAAATACCTCTCCTGATGCATCCTAGGACTGCATTAGCTTTTTTTCAGAGCAGCATCACATTGGCATTTCATAGTCAACCAATACACCCAGGTCTTTCTCTTCCTCTATCACTTCCAACGGATAAGTCCCCAGTTTATAGCAAAAATTATTTTTGTTAGTCCATAAGTGCATGATCTTATGCTTTGCACTATTAAATTTCATCCCATTTCTATTATTCCAGTTTTCAAGGTCATCCAGATCTTCTTGTATGATATTCCAGGATTCCTCTGTATTGGGAATATCTCCCAATTTTGTGTCATCCACAATTTTATTAGCACACTCCCACTTTTAGTGCTAAGGTCAGTAAGAGATATGTTAAATAAAATTGGTCCCAAGACTGATCCCCGAGGAATTCCACAAGTAACCTCCCTCCAACCTGACAGTTCACCTTTCAGTATGATCTGCTGTAGTCTCCCCTTTAACCAGATCCTTATCCACCTTTCAATTCTCATATTAATCCCCTCTTCTCCAATTTAACTAATTATTTCCCAGGTGGAACTGTATCAAATGCCTTACTGAAATCCAGGTAGACTAGATCTACTGCATTTCCTTTGTCTAAAAAATCATTTATCTTCTCAAAGAAGGAGATCAGGTTGGTCTGGCGCAATCTACCTATTGTAAAACCATGTTGTATTTTATTCCAGTTACTGTTTACCTCTATGTCCTTAACTACTTTCTCTTTCAAAATTTGTTCCAAGACCTTGCATACAATTGAGGTCAAACTAACAGGCGTGTATTTTCCCAGATCAGTTTTTTTTCCCTTTATTAGCAATTCTCCAGTCATAGAATATGACCCCCAAGTTTACAGATTCATTAAAAATCCTTGCTATTGGACTTGCAATTTCATGTGCCAGTTCTGTTAATAGTCTTGGATGGAGAATATTTGATTTTTATCTGATAATCCCATTAAACTGTTAGAGATTGATTTCCACCTCAGATGTGGTAATTTCTGTTTCCATATCCTCATTCACATTAGCCACCCTGCCATTACGCCACCGCTCCAGCTCTTCGTTAGCCTTATTAAAAACTAGGCAAGGTATTTGTTTAGGTGTTGGGCCATTCCTACATTATCTTTTATCTCCACCCCTTCTTCAGTGCTTAGCGGTCCCACTTCTTCTTTTCTTGTTTTCTTTTTATTTATATATAACCTTTTACTATTTGTTTTAATTTCCTTTGCAAGGTCCAACTCTGTTTGGCTTTTGGCAGTTCTCACTTTTCCCCTTCACTTTCTGAACTCCAGTAGGTAGATTTCCTTGCTGATACATCCCATCTTCCATTCCTTGTAGGCTTTCTGCATTCTCTTAATCCCATTTGAGATGCCTGCTCATCCATCTTGGTCTGCAACCCTTCCCTATGAACTTCTTCTCCCTTCCTTGGGATGCAGGCTTCAGATTGTTTCTGAAACTTTGACTTAAAGTAATTCCAAGCCTCCTCCACATTCAGATCCTTGAGTTCTTTGGTCCAGTCCACTTCCCTAACTAATTCCTTAATTTTTTTAAAGTTTGCCCTTTTGAAATCAAGGACTCTAGTTGCAAATCTATTTTGGTTTATCCCTCCATTTAGTTTAAACTGAATTAACTCATGATCACCTGAACCAAGGTTGTCCCCTACAGCCAGTTCTTCTACTCACCAATACCAAATCTAAAATGGCATCACCTCCTGTTGGTTCATCAACTGTTTGTCAGCTATCCCATTTAGGAAAATCTGGGCCCTACTATTATTAGTAGCACTTGTCCTCCAATCTATATTTGGGAAGTTAAAATCTCCTATAATCACACAAATCCCAGGAGTATTTATTTCATTAAAAACATTAAAGAGGTCTCTATCCATATCCAGATCAGATCCTGGAGGTCTATAACATACCCCAAACACTTTCCCAGGGTAACCACTAGTAGCTTTCTTCCCCAAAGTGATTTTGGCCCAAACAGACTCTGTCTTATCCATTCCATCACTTCTAATTTCTTTACAGTCTACCTCATCCTTAATATACAATGCTACGCCACCACCTTTGCCTTTATTTCTCTTTCCTTAACAGCACAGACCCTTCAATACCTGTACTCCAGTCATGATGACTCTTCCACCATGTTTCTCTTATCCCTGTCATACCTGGTTTCACTTCCTACACCAGTACTAGTTCCTCCATTTTGTTGCCCCGAGCTGGTTTTAAGTCCCTGAATGCTGCTTTGGCAATGCGAAGGGAACTTCCCATGGGGCTGAATATCTGTCCCTTACTATTTATAAAGTACACATTGTATTTTAAATGGTTGTTCTGTGCTTGCTGCTCCATTATAATATAAATATCTTTGAACATTAATTAATTTTAATTTTAAACTGCTGCTGTTGTCACCAGTTTAATTATTTCTAACACATTGCAAGTGAAGAGATACCTGAGAAGGTGCAGAGATATGGAAAGTTTATTTTCATGTATTTATGGCTGATATTTTTTTTAATTTACCTGTGAACCAATTTCGTAGCAAATTTCCTGTGTTCACAATTTCCTGTGAACTTGCAGCACCCACTAAATAGCCACATGACTATGCTGTGTTCCAACAGTTTGGAAGTTCAATTTTTGTCCTTTGAGCAATTTGACAGCTTGAACAAACAACCACAACCTGGTATTAGAAACCTCTTCTCCTTTAAATAAAGCTCAGCTATCATGTGGTATGTGGATTGTTTTGACTGCTAAACAATTCCAAATGCAAAACCCACTCATCACAAATGTGTTGAAAGAATATATTCCAATAGCGCAGCATACTCTTCTGAATATAGTAAAGCAGCAGTCTTCAATCAACTATGATCTCTTTCCAGAAACAGAAAATGAAATTGTAAGTGCCATATGCATTCCTGAATGATTTATCCACATTCAAAGAACTAAGTTTTTGTGACTGATTATAATTGGACATTTGAACAGCTACGGATAATAGGTTCTGTTTGCATTTCAGTGTGATATATAAAAATGTTCCATGCTATGGCCTTCTATTTACACATCTGTTCAGCACTTGCCTACAATTACTTAGTTAGTTTTTATTATTGCACTTGTCACCATATTAATGTAGCTGTACATTTAAATTGATTGTAATTGCAAATTTCCTGAAAAGCTTGGTTTCTGCAAGTATTTAATTAAACTGATATCCTAAATTTAAAATAATTATGTAACTATACTCCAGTAAAATAATACATGCAAGTCTCTATCCATGTAGAAATCGGGTGTTTTGCTTAATTCATACAATATGTGGATTAATATTGTACAATTAAGGGTCAATTTCTACTAGAAACAGAGGGATAATTAACTTCACTATTTAGAAACCTGACATTTTTCAATTAAGCAAGCAATTCATCATAAACTACATAAATCAGGTTATCAAGGAATATCTTAATAATACTTATAATAAATAGATATAATGAAAAATAGGTCTGTTTCCTCTTGTGGTATGGTTCGGGTTGTGTCAGTGGTTTCCATGTAAAACCTTTCCTTTCTAGGTCAACAGTTCAAATCTAGCACAGATAAAGTAGCAACAGAAAGTTATTGCCATCTGATAGCTGTTTGGAGGCCTGTGAAGTGAGTGACCAGTTTCATCCAGTTCCTAGTAAGCAGTTGTCTGCATCATACAAATAAACACCACTGCAACTGATACTGAATGGCACCTTTATAGGTAGTCTCAAAGGAGAGGGCAAAGACATAATGGACTGAACTTTCTCATCTTTTGAGATGATCCATCTAGCTCAGAGCTGTGGCATATGTGCAACGTAATGTAAAGCTGTTAGTATAGCTGGCCAGGAAAGTGAATTTAGAAGTTTTGCCAGAAACTGTCATCCCAATTCAGGCTGCAAAGCCGAAACCTCAGATTTCTGTGGAAGTAAAATTCTGCAATATTCCATTTCAGAAAGACTGAAGTGTCCCCACTGCAGGAATATTTTTGGGTTTCCGGAGCAAAAAATATGTTCCCCAGGAGACTGAGCACCCTAGCTCAACAGCAACCTAGCAGATGAGCTAAGGAGGAGCCTGGGAGCTTAAGAGCTGGTGCTTCCAGGCTTTCAGCTCCTCAGTATCCTGCCAGGTCAGCTACTGAGAAGCCTGGAGAAGTGTGTGGGTAGGTGAACTGGCAGGAAACCAGGCAGGTCTGTCAGAAATCTGCCTGATTTCCTGTGAAATATTTTGCTTTTGATGCATCAGTATTGTCCTATGGAAAAACATGGTGTCAGAAATTTGCTTGAGCACCTTTCCCAAATACTAATGTCACTAAATATATATTCTCTGAACTGCAAAATTATGATCTGGATTTTGAACCTGCATAGTTTGATTATACTAAGATATAGCCTTTTGATTTGGCCCATTATAGAGATAGAAGTCAGGTGTGAAGTCCAGCTTCAGGTTCATTTCCAAATCTCTCAAAGTTCAGGGGTGTTTCTGGGATTTTGGTTTGAACCCATCTCTAAAATCTATAAAATCATGGTGGTGTCTGGTGGTACAAAGTTTTTATGTCTTGAGTTTGAGATAACACAAGCAGGTAGTGGTGCCCTATTCAGTGTATGGCTGGAATCACAACTCTGACCTTAATACCAGTGTAGCTGCATGCTACTGCTATAATGATCAACAGAAAAATAGTTTAAGAACATAAGAGCGGCCATACTGGGTGTGACCAAAGGTCCATCTAGCCCAATATCCTGTCTTCTGACCGTGGCCAATGCCAGGTGCCCCAGAGGGAATGAACATAATAGGTTTCAGAGTAACAGCCGTGTTAGTCTGTATCCGCAGAAAGAAAAGGAGGACTTGTGGCACCTTAGAGACTAACCAATTTATTTGAGCATAAGCTTTCGTGAGCTACAGCTCACTTCATCGGATGCATCCGATGAAGTGAGCTGTAGCTCACGACAGCTTATGCTCAAATAAATTGGTTAGTCTCTAAGGTGCCACAAGTCCTCCTTTTCTTTTTGCGAATACAGACTAACACGGCTGCTACTCTGAAACCTGTCATTATGCAAGGCACTGCATTTAGCCGTATGGAGTGGAAATCTATCAACTGCATGAAAAAACTTGTACAGGTACAGACAGACATCATCTTCCTTTCCAAATGCAAACAGATGGACATCGTACCAAAAGGACTGAAGGTAAAAAATCCATTACAATCTACATACCACACAGACTATGCTGACAGCTTGTGCCACACGCTCTCAAAGAAACTGCGGAATCACCTGATCAACATCCTCTACAGCAAACGGGGAAAGATAAAGAATGAGCTCTCAAAAATGGATACTCTCATAAAAAAACAACCTTCCACACAAACTTCCTCGTGGCTGGACTTTACTAAAACTAGACAAGCCATTTACAACACACACTTTGCTTCTCTACAAAAGAAAAAGAACACTAAACTATCTAAACTACTACATGCCACAAGGGGCCACAGCAATGGTTCCCTCAACCCACCCAGCAATATTGTTGAACATAACAGGTAATCACCAAGTGATCCATCCCCTGTCGCCCATTCCCAGCTTCTGGCAAACAGAGGCTAGGGACACCATCCCTGACCATCCTGGCTAATAGCCATCGGTGGACCTATCCTCCGTGAACTTATGTAGTTATTTTTTTAACTCTGTTATAGTCTTGGCCTTCACAACATCCTCTGGCAAGGAGTTCCACAGGTTGACTGTGGGTTGTGTGAAAAAATATTTCCTTTTGTTTGTTGTAAACTTGTTTAAATTGTCATGTAAATTATCATCATTAGGCTTCAGAGCTGATACCCACTGAACTTATTATTGTCAGTTATTTAGGCCTTGATCTATATGGGAAGACCCCTGCACCTGCATAGAGCCTCTATTAAGTAATGGGGCTTCATGCTAGCACTGTGAATATCATTGCAGGATCAGAGCCTTAGTGTTTAAAAACATTTCTGCAGCACCATAGATGTGTACACAGAGGTTAAAGTGTGGGGAAGGGAAGAAATGCAACTTCTCTTCTTATCCCTGACATGGGTAACCAGTGCACCTCTTTGACCTGTGCGGTGAGAACACCCCCTCCGGTTTCTAGACATTTTAACCCCTGTGTGTATGGTAGACTGTAGAGTGGTTCAGAATTTTTCATTCTAACCTATTTCAACAACAACAAGCACAAATTTTGGTTTTTTTTCAAAACGTTCTGGTTTTTAATGAAAAAATTGAAAACTGAGCATCTTTTGATGTTTTCGTTATCAAATTTTCTCCTTTCCCTCCAATTTTTTCAGTGGTAAAAAAGAAAAAAGGAGGGGAAGGAAGAAAAAGGTAAAAATTAGGTAAGGAAAAAATTAAGAGAGAAGGAAGAACCAAGAACTGAAAACTCACAAGCTGAAGGTTTGGGGGATTTTCAGTTTTCAATTTTTTTCAGCATAAAATAAGCAAATTTCAACATTTTTCATGGCGTACTCTTAGCATTTTTCAACCAGCTCTAAAGTATGGCACGTTACAGTTGAGGACACATGGTCTCAGCCCTGAAGAGTTCATAAGCTAAAGATTATAGGAAGACATAAAATTATGTAATTGAGATTGTTTGGGTAGGCACATATAACACACTGGCAAAGTCATTGATGTTTCCATCCTAGTGGCTAGCCTTCTTTCCCCCTCAGCTCTCTGTGGCATTTCCTCACATGAAGTCTCTGCAGCACTACCCTGACACCAAGGAGCAAACCAGCCATCCTCTTAGCCTATCTTGAGCTGCATTTGACCCTGTTATGATCACCATCCACATGTACTTTGCAAATCCATGTAGGCGTTCTAAGCCCATGACCACACCTCCGAACCCTCCAAACTGTGCTATCTCTCCCCAAGAGTATAGCGACGTGCCTCAGTTACCTTTCTGAAAATCCAGAGTCACTTAAGGATATGTCTACACTGCAAAGAAAAATCCAAAGCACCAAGTCTCAGAGCCCAGGTCAATTGACTCAGGCTTGCAGGGCTCAGGCTGCAGAATAAAAATAGCAGTGTAGTGATTTGACCTTGGGCTGGAGCCAGCTTTGAGACCCCTCCCCCTTGCTGAGTTTCAGAGCTCAGATTCCAGCATGTGCCCAAACATCAACACTATTTTTACTCCCTCAGCCCAAGTCCCGTGAACCAAAGTTAGTTGACCTAGGCTTTGAGACTCAGCGCCGTGGGTCTTTTATTGCAGCGTAGATATACCCTCAGTTCCCTTTATGCTCCCCATTAGGCACATAACACATTGTTTACTCACCTGTTCAGCTCAGAATGTCTGATCCCTAGTTGTTACATTTGAAAAAAAAAACTTGCATTGCCTTTTTGTACAACCAATAACAAATATTTTTTATACGCACATTGTTACCAAATAGTCGAGTTGAGTTGGATGGCCAAATTTTCACAGTTTGGCTGGGAATGCATATCAAATATGTACGCCTTGAAATGAGGTGGGGATTTTCACATATGCCTCATGAATATTTTTTCTGGCATCCCAGTCCACATATTCGAACTATGATAATTTTTCCTATTTCTGTGCTGCCATATTCTTGGCAGATATCATAGTGTAAACAGTGGTGTAGTTAATCAATCCAGTCCCACTGCAGAGAGAATGCAGGGAAACCTTTGTCATTGTAGAAAACTAGCAGTGATCAAGAACCCTTCCTTCACTTTCTGCTGTTGAGAACTGTTTGGAAACTGAATGAATTCGGAAATTATTGTTATAAACATTGCCAAGCTGTCTGGAGCGGCTCACGAACTTGGGTGCCAACTTCAGGAGCAGACTGTTACAAACCAGGGCACAAACCCCAAACTGGGTGTATGTTCTATAATTAGATTCCACCAAACACATATCTAGTGTTAACTCCTTAACATGGAGTAACAGACAGTCCTCTGGGGCACTCTGGTCTATATTGCTACCCAGGCAAACCTGCCTTTATGATAGATGGTCCCTTACACAAAAAAGTCACAATATTCAGGTTACTCCCAGTCCCAAAGGACCAGTCACTTACCCTATGTCAATTGTACCTTAGATTTCTCACCAAAGACAATGCTTGTAGACGAGTTTATTAGCTCAAAAAAAAAATAAATGAGAGTGATTTATAAAGTTAAGGCAAGTAAACATACACACAAAAATGAGTTACAATCTTAGGTTTCAAAAAGTAATAGAAGCTGCTGTAATGTGCAAGATCTATATGTCCTTTAGGGATAACCCAAGATAAGCATCTTGGGGATCCCTTGCTTATGCTTAGAAATATTGCCCTTTCCAGAATAGTAATACAGATCCTTCTGGTCAGGAATTTTTTGTTCCCTTCCCACAGACTTCAAAATGTAAAGGGACAAGGGTCTGTGCATGGCCCCTATTCATGAATGTCAGGGGAGCAATAAACAAAGTCTTTTGTCCACTGATTTCCACAATGGTTCATCTATAGACCTTTTTTTGGTGGGCTGGAAATGACACCTCTTGTGGTAAACTAGTATTGTGGTAATGCTTACTGTGGGGCTTCCAGTTCAATAGCAAACACTTGTATAATTACTAAGCAAACACTTAAATATGACCTTATAATATGGGATGCAGAGATTATAAGTGATCTTAATGCATGCAGCAACTCACAAGCATTTCCTAAAGTCCAAACACATTCTTATAAACTTAATGTCTAGTTTTAAAATGCTAGTACACAGGTGAGCCAGACGGGTTTCCAGCTACACATTTGTCAGTGTTCAGTGAAGCCCAAGGGCCTGTGCATGAGCTGGCACCTGGTCTGCCAGTGTCTACAAGCTGAAGCCCTCATTCAGGAAAGCATTGTTATCCAGGAAAGCACTTCAGCACCTACTTAACCTTAAGCACATTCGTAAAATAAAGCACATGCTTAAATGCTTTCCTGATTTGGGCTGTATGGGAGGTATTCATAAAGGGTTGCTTCCACAGGATGACATCCCCTTCCACACTGCCAAAAGAGCTCTTGTCAAGAACCAGAAAAGGACAGAAGGATTTGTGTAAGGAAAGCGAAGAATCCCATTGCCTTCTTCTGCGATACAGACCATAGAAGTGTAACATGGCTGTCATCTGTGGGTGGGAATAGTGGATCCACATCTTGTCTGTCATTCCAAGTTCAAGCTATTGAGGGCTATAGATAATTTCTTTTGCTGCTTTCATGCTTTCACTCAGCATTGCCAGAAAAGCATGATAGCTCATTGTAGCCCATACTTCAATCAACTCTTATATCAGTCAAATGCTCTCTCTCTGATCAGGTGATCACAAATACTGAAAACTGATGTTATGTTATGTGGAGCTGTATATCATAGAAATGTAAGACTGGAAGGAACCTCGATAGGTTATCTAGGCAGGACTAAGTATTATCTATGCTACATATCACTGGAATAAGTATCTGTGTGAGTAGCAGTGATCTCTAAGTATACTGTGTCCATATCTGTGTCTCAGTCTCTCTTTTGAGTCCTCATCTGGAGTCTATATAAGGTTTTTACAGGATAGATAATTCTGTAAGTTCTCATTTTTTCATGCTAACTTCTTCTCTAGAGCATCCCTGATAGATAAGGAATATTATGCACTGAAATAATTCAACCTCATGTACTTGGGATAGTCACAGATTGAGTTTTGTTCAATTATATGAAAATGGCAATATGCCAATTTCATACAACTTTAGACAGTCAGGTTTCAGAGTAACAGCCGTGTTAGTCTGTATTCGCAAAAAGAAAAGGAGTACTTGTGGCACCTTAGAGACTAACCAATTTATTTGAGCATGAGCTTTCGTGAGCTACAGCTCACTTCATCGGATGAAGTGAGCTGTTATTTGAGCATGAGCTTTCGTGAGCTACAGCTCACTTCATCGGATGAAGTGAGCTGTAGCTCATGAAAGCTCATGCTCAAATAAATTGGTTAGTCTCTAAGGTGCCACAAGTACTCCTTTTCTTTTTTTTTTTTAGACAGTCAGAATCAAATGGTGTGTCCAGTTTAAAATAATACTAAAATATGGCCCTTCATTGTGCTAAGGTAAGGAACGATCCTCTTTCAGCACTATTGCTTCCTTATTCGTGCAAGAAAGAAAAATTAGTGATTAGAACAAGTATGTTCTATCAGTGAGAAATTCACATTCCGTATCTTTCCAACATAAATAAAACATGTCTTTTTGCAAATAACACGTTCATGCACTTTCTTTACAAATAAGGCTAATGACTTGTGTAACTATGATCAGAATACCAAAAACATTATGGTCTAGACCATACAGCCTAATCAAGCTCTTCTCAGTGCAAGGCCGAAACATGGGGGTGAGGGGGAAGGGTGGAGGGGCAAAGGTAGCATTACACCACCTTTGCCATTCCTCAACTCTGGGGCTTGTTCAGAGCCTGTTTGGACCCTGGTGCAACTAAGAACAATTTCAGGGCTGCTCAGATTGTACTGGTTGCCCCTGGTCCAGCAGCTGAGGATTGCTGGAGCGCAGTGTTTCTCCTGCTACATCCCATTCCTCCCGCCAAAGCCACTACACTGAGAGCCAATTAAGCAAACTTTATGGCCCCTTTGTGATAATCTAGTGTGGCTGAAAAGCTAACACTATGATCTTTTTAAAAATATCCTAGTAAAATTTATTAAAAAGACAAGAGACATGTTGTGTTACTGTGTTGCTTTTTGATAGATAACTCTCTTTTGCATTAAGACAATTATTTGTTGGAGTAATCCAAATGCAAAGAGTCAAAGGGCACAGTTTTGGTAGGTAGTGTGCTGGACTGGAAATGCAGTCCATGCACTTCCTTTTTAAAGAAGGTGTGTTCTAGTACTGTGAAATCTTGAAGAGTCTTGGCAAGCAACCTTTCTGTTTTTTTCCCTTTGGGGGAAGGCCTCCATAAACACAAACCCAAAGAGAGCTTAATTAAAATTAACAGAGAACTAAAAAGTGAAGGGAAAACAGGCCAGC
Source organism: Lepidochelys kempii (assembly GCF_965140285.1). Taxonomy (NCBI): domain Eukaryota; kingdom Metazoa; phylum Chordata; order Testudines; family Cheloniidae; genus Lepidochelys; species Lepidochelys kempii. The sequence continues at coordinate 175,120,370 of NC_136382.1, read as the reverse complement.
ATAAAAATAGGAATGCTAACTCTAGAAAATATATGATTTTGCTGAATGGTCTCGGAACCCATTTTTTAAAATAGTAAAGTCTTGCAAAGTCTTCAGAGTGTAATACTTGAAAAAGGTTGTGATTTTGTGATAAAATAATTAGTTTTACTTTTTTTCAGTGGTGAAATCAGTAGCCAGTACATAACCCAAGTTTCTCCCCTTCATTTCTTATTCAAACACTCTCAAAAATCAGAACCATGTGGCTAATGTTCAGATGAGGTGATGATGGTGCAATGATATACCAGCTAACCTCCCTTACCACAGCTGTAGCAGTTGCTCATGTGGTTTGGTGCAAATCAGAAAAGAAGAACCCATTGCTTGTTTTTTCACAAGATTATGGGCTACCGTGAAGGGAGAAAAAGAATCTAACCTATCTTTAAAAATCAGTTTAATATAAACTGTGACTACAAACACTAATTATAACATTAATTATAATTTTACGGTTCTCGCACAGAAGGCAGGGTTAAAATTATTTGGGTGCCTTTGTGCATTTCTATATCTTAACTGGTTTGATATAAACTTAACTGGTTTAACCTTAATCCTGAATTTCCTGGGTTTGCAATGCTTGTTTTGTGGCTAATTGCAACATCCCTGTAATGTTTTTACATTAAGCTACTGATACGTACTCTTCTTAACCTTAATTCCTGATGAATGTAGCTTTTATCAGGAATACTTACTGCAGTCTGCCTGTCAGAGAGAATTTCTGGTGAAAAGCTCATGGCAACTCTTATTGACTCTGTTTCCATTTCTAAAATCTTCAGAGAAACAGGTGTTTAAAGTAATACATTCTAGACACAACTTTGTGGAGAGAGCAATAAACCGTCAGCAATTTATTCACAACAGAAAACATACTTATGGCCAAATCCTGCTGTATGTTTGCAGGGGTGCACTAGAAATGCTTAAAAGGACATAAGGAGCCAGTTTCTCCCACCTTTTAGTCAAAGAGTCCAATATAGCAGCTGGCTGAATTTCCAATGTAGTGCTTTCTTAAGTGCTCTGGGGTATCCAGCTAGCAACCTGGCCACAAATAAGAGTAATATGCTGTTTTAGGGACATGTCCAGGGTCCTTGGCTCCCTTTAACAGCAAGCACTGGGAGAGAGGCACATGCATCACTGGGAGAGTGCATTGCGACTATGTCCCTGTGAGCCATATCCTGGTAGGATAATTCCAGCAGCCTCTTTCAGCTGCTACTGCTCCACCCCTCCCCACTCCCCATATGGCTCAGTAAGGGCAGAGCTTTGCCCTCATGAGGCAGATTTATAATGCATTTGTACACCATTTAGACAGGGGCCCAACCTGTCTGTGGCCATTACATGCTGCCACAATAGAAATTTTTATTATTATTATTTATAATAATAATAATCATATTCTGCATGTTTGGAAGATTATTGAGATTATATCTAATTATTTGCCTTGACTTGTGATTTTAGAGAGGTAATTGTCAAAAATCCCTTGGTATTGTATTTAACTGCAATACATCCATAAAATACTTAGACAGATTTCAAATTATACATGGAACAGTTTTAAAAGAGTTAAATTTGAATTCCTATATGCTACGTTATATGAACATTTATAATTTGTCCTCAAATTATTCTTATCTTCTGATCACTGCAGCCATAACAAAAAACAGGGTGTGGGGTTTGGTTTTGTTCTGGTGTATAATTGGAGATTTCAGAGTTTATTAAAGGAGCCGGGCTGACAGCTTTGTAGACTTAAGTTTAGCCTCTCTATGTCCATAGACAGGTACATCAAGGGGCTTGACAGTGCAACCTTGCCCACATATCTTAACCAATGTGCCTCAGCCTTAAACTAGCGGCACCACCTCTGATGGTGAGAAGATTGTTTAGTTTCTATGCCCATTTAGGGCCTGATTTTGCACCATTGAAGTCAATTGGAATTTGGGCATTTACTTCAATAGGTGCAGGATCCAGTCCTTAATCCTTGGCCTCGCTAGTGAGACTGCCTTCAAAACTGAGCACTGTTTTTCCATGAGTTGTCTGAGGCCTCTTGTCTAAGGATGAAATTCACCCTATACAGAGGTCCTGCATAAGGTCTATGCACCACTTAAGTCCCACTTAAGCCCTCAAAATACATATGCATAGACCTTCTCTGCCGGGGTAACTTTTATCCTAAAAACTGGACCGAGGCATGTAGGCTACTGCTCAGCCACCAATTATTAACCATTTTTGATCACTGTTAACCTGGCTTGATTCAAACCAATAACCTGGAGGTGAAAAGCTCCTGATATCATTAGGCATTCCCAGAGAGAGCTAGCCCCTCAAGCAAAAGAAACTTTGCCACTGTTGAGTTTTTGTGCAGGCAGTGTACTTAACATGGGTTCTACTGCAATCCACAAGCCTTGTTAGTACTTAGAAACATTATTTGTATGAGAAATGCCAGACCTAGCAATGTGGTGATATAATGTACCAATAAAGCAGATTTTCTGAAATGTTCAATAGGAAAGAATTTTTATTTAATGTATTTTTCTTAAAGGCAAAGACACTGTATCACCCATAATAAATCATTCTTGACATTCATTAATGACTCTGTTATCCATTTCCACCATTTCTGTTTCTAAACTATGGAAACAAGCTTTGCAGATTAGTATTAGGCAGCTGAACACTGCACTTTTCAACCTGTGAGTCCAAAGGATTTTGTTCCATTTCCAAAAAACTAAAAATAGTTTTCTAGCAACAAAATACAAGAGGCCGGATTTTTATAATAAACTTTAAACATACACACACACTTTCCTTCCTGATTTTCTATGTGTGTGTCAAAGTTAATCATCAATGTTGTGGCACTTAGTACTTTTTGCTCCAGAAATGACTGCCAAATGAATGGTTTATACTGGAATATCTCATTATTTATACAAGTATGCTACAATATGAACATTTAATTTAGTCCTCATTCCAAACCCATGACAAGTCTTTTTGACACCTTTAAGAAATGTTTCACATATGGCAAGATGCAGCATTTCTAAACTGTAAAAGAAAAATATACAAGACAAATTAAAACAGATTTTAATCACTCAAAGGAAACACTTGAAGTTGAGTTTGTGATAATACATCTTAGCCACTTAATGTGACCAGTTTCTTAAAAAGTGTAACAATTTTAATAATGGATAACTGTTTAGGGAGAATAGGTGATATAGAAGTTTAGGGTATTGGCTCTTTTTGGCTTTTTGTATACCTGGGCTAAAATTTTGCATGCGTTAGTGGAAATTACTTTCTGGGTGTGCTAAGTGGAAGCTTTCATCCCAGCCCATAGGAGATGTTCAGGTATATCACAAAGCAGCAGCAGAATTGGTCATGAGGAGAGCCCTGGAACAGTAGTGGGTGTTGTAAGACAGGTGCCTGGGCACACCTGCTCTCCCTAAGCTTGGCTGTTGGCATTTTTAACTTCTCATTTCATGAAGACAAAATTTTCCTGTTCCTCCAACATCCCACAAAAAATTGAAGCTCTGGCTAAAGTACATCAGTGTCATAAGATATTTGAATTAAATCATACTAGTTTTGAAACACAGCTGCATGGAACGTAACTCCACAGATCTGGTTTACTAATTATGCTAGGGATGTTTTAAGTATATGGTTTCAAAGTAAACCAGACACTTTGAGCATTTTTATACTAAGAGCAGGTCCAAATCAGGAAGTCTGGCTCTGGAACAGTATCTGCACTGCCGAGAGTATGGCGTGTTCATACTCAGTGTTCTGGTTTAGCCCATTCTGAGTTTGATCCTGCAGGTCTTTATGCAAGGAGTGCAAAGTTGCGCTCCAGTGCAAGTGCAAGAGGAGGCTACCCATGGGCACAAGTAGGGGTAAGCATTAGGCAAAGTCCTCCATATGGAGTGGTCATAAGTCTAAAAACCTCTGCATGACTCTCCTGTAGTATAAGGAGAGGTGGAGTGTGGGTGGAGAACCAGCGTGTCTGAGAAATAGATTTAAATGCAATACTCAGCATGCAAATGAGGCTCACAATTACATGATTCCCCTCTTTGGCCATACCCCTGCAACTAGGCCAGAAACCTTACAGCACAACTCTCATTAATGCAGGATTGTGTTCCCCTGCACACCCTATCCAATGCATGGTAGCACTTAGAGCACCAGTCAGGGCCTCATTGTACTAGATACTGTACATCTGTCCCAAAGAGCTTGCAATCTAAGTAAGTGCCGGCATAAGCATGTGAAACTCCACTAAGGCCAAGGGAGTTGCTTATACAAGGTCTGGTATTGTAAGAACATAAGAACGGCCATATTGGGTCAGACCAATGATCCATTTAACCGAGTATCTTGTGTTCCGACAGTGGCCATTACCAGATGCTTCAGAGGGAATGAACAGAACATGGCAATCATCAAGTGATCTCAATCATACAGGCCGAGCATCTGGCAGTCAGAGGCTCAGGGACACCCAGAGCATGGGGTTGCATCCCTTACCATCCTGGTTAATAGCCTTTGATGGACCTATCCTCCATGAACGTATATAATTCTTTTTTGAATCCAGTTTTACTTTTGGTCTTCACAACATCCCCTGGCAATGAGTTTCAGAGGTTGGCTCTGCATTATTTGAAGAAGTACTTCCTTTTGTTTGTTTTAAATCTTCTGCCTATTAATTTCATTGGGTGACCCCTAGTTCTTGTGGTTATGTGAAGGGGTAAATAACACTTCCCTGTTCACGTTCTCCACACCATTCATGATTTTATAGACCTCTGTCATATCCCCCCTTAGTCGCCTCTTTTCCAAGCTGAATAATCCCAGGCTTTTTTATCTCTCCTCATGTGGAATCTGTTCCCTTAATAATTTTTGTTGCTCTTCTTGGTATCTTTTCCATTTCTAATTAGGGTGATCATGTTTTCCAAAGGGAAAATGGGACACTGCCTGGGGCTAGCCTGAGGGCCCCCGCTCCAGCCCATGCCACTCACCCGCCCAACTCGCATGGGGCCACTCCAGCCCAAGCTGCTCACCCAAGCCCTCTGTCATAAATATAAAGGGAAGGGTAACCACCTTTCTGTCCACAGTGCTATAAAATCCCTCCTGGCCAGAGGCAAAACACTGTCACCTGTAAAGGGTTAAGAAGCTCAGCTAACCTGGCTGGCACCTGACCCAAATGACCAATGAGGAGACAAGATACTTTCAAAGCTCGGGGGGAGGGGGGTGTACAAAGGGTCTGTCTGTCTGTGTGATGCTTTTGCCAGGAACACATCAGGAATGCAGCTCAGAACTCCTGTAAAAAGTTAGTAAGTAATCTAGCTAGAAATGCATTAGATTTTCTTTTGTTAAATGGCTGGTAAAATCACTGTGCTGAATGGAATGTATATTCCTGTTTTTGTGTCTTTTTGTAACTTAAGGTTTTGCCTAGAGGGATTCTCTATGTTTTGAATCTGATTACCCTGTAAGGTATTTACCATCCTGATTTTACAGAGGTGATTCTTTTATCTTTTCTTTAATTAAAATTCTTCTTTTAAGAACCTGATTGTTTTTTCATTGTTCTTAAGATCCAAGGGTTTGGGTCTGTGTTCACCTGTACAAATTAGTGAGGATTTTTATCAAGCCTTCCCCAGGAAAGGGCGGGTAGGGCTTGGGGGGATATTTTGGGGGGAAGACATCTCCAAGTGGGCTCTTTCCCTGTTCTTTGTTTAACATGCTTGTTGGTGGCAGCATAGGGTCCAAGAACAAGGTAAATTTTGTACCTTGAGGAAGTTTTTAACCTAAGCTTGTAAGAATAAGCTTAGGGGGTCTTTCATGCAGGTCCCCACATCTGTACCCTAGAGTTCAGAGTTGGGAAGGAACCTTGACACCCTTCTTTCTCCCGCATGTTCCTTCCTGCCCCACTAGGGGTTGCACCCCACTTTTTTTGGCAAAACTGGACATTTGTCCCATTTGTTCTTGCCAGCCGATCATCAGTTGGCAAAAGCAAATGGGACAAATGTTCAGTTTTGCCAAAAAAATCGGGCTGGCCAGTACAGGGCTTAGAAAAGGGACTATCCTGACCAAAATGGGACACATGGTGTTCCTATTTCTGATGTATCTTTTTTGAGGCAGTGCAACCAGAACCATGTGCAGTATTCAAAGTATGGACATACCATGGTTTCATATAGTGGCATTATGGTGTCACTGTCTTATTATTTATTCCTTTCCTAATGGTTCCAAACATTCTGTTAGCTTTTTTGACTGCCACTGCACATTAAGTTGATGTTTTCAGAGAACCGTCCACAATGACTCCAAGATCTCTTTCTTGAGTGGTAACAGCTCATTTTTGGCCCTATCATTTTGTATGAATAATTGTGATTTCGTTTTCCAGTGTGCATTACTTTGCATTTATCAACATTGAATTTCATCTGCCATTTTGTTGCCCAGTCACCCAATTTTGTGAGATCCCCTTGTAACTCTTTGCAGTCTGCTTTGGATTTAACTATCTTGAGTAATTTTGAATCATTTCCAAATTTTGCCACCTCACTGTTTACCATTTTTTCAAAATCATTTATGAATATGTTGAACAACACTGGTCCCCATAATACAGATCCCTGGAGGGCACCACTATTTACCTCTCTCCATTCTGAAAACTGCCCATTTATTTCTAGCCTTTGTTTCCTGTTTTTTAACCAGTTACTGATCCATGAGAGAACCTTCCCTCTTATCCCATGACTGCTTACTTTGCTTAAGAGCCTTTGGTGACGGACCTTGTCAAAGGTTTTCTGAAAGTCCAAGTACATGGTACCTTTGCAAGATACAAAGAAAGACTGTCCCATCTGAGCCACAAGAAAGAAAGTCATGTACTGATTCACTAATACCATTTCCTACTGCACCTTGGTGTTCTTTGGAGGTCACCCCATCCAGATACTGGCCAAGCCTGACCCTGCTTAGCTCAAATAAATGATGAAAACAGAAGATGAAGATATAATACCTCTACATTGCTAAGTGCAACTGATTGATTAACTGAAACTGCTTTGATAACGATTTAATAATTTCTAGAAATGGCAAAGGAGCATAGCTAATAATACTAGAAATCACATTGTGTCTGATTTATAAATACCTGGGACAATCTAAACATATTTTCCAATAAACCTTTTTAAAATATACTAATCTTCTGGTTTTAACATTTATTCCTATGAATTCAATGTAAATATCACAGATTCATTTTTGAGCATAACTTCAACAGGTTTACAGAAAACACAGGAGAAATGGAAGGGCACGTTGATTAAAAATGAAGTTTGGTGAAATACTTTCAGAAATTCCACAAGAAAGATTTAACATGAAAATACTGTTGTGCAGAAAGTTAGCAAGAATCAACAATGGAATAGTGTAGTTGCCAACTAAAAACACAAGCTTTTTGTTTAGAACTGGATGGTGAAATATAGAAGCTTAATGAGGATCACACTTTTTAAATCTTTCAACAACAAAATACAGAAGAGATTTAGTATATTTTCATTTCAGAGCACTCTGTGTGCAATCTTAAGATAAAGGAGGCTATCTGATTGTGTTTGTACCTGTGCTAAATGTCATTGTTAGATATTACTGTTTTGTTTCATCAGCTAGATGAATTTACACAGAGACATTGATGGGATACCTGCATTTGAAAATAACACTGTCAAATTAGTAGATAGAAAGAGAATATTATGGGAGATAAACTATCTGATGAAAGATTTAGATTCTAAATCACTTGCCTTTTCTTTCATTAAATGTTGGGTAGGCTCTTTTCATTTTTTATTTTGAATGAACATTCACTGAGTCCATTAGTATTGTAGCTTTATAATAAACTAGTTGGCTGTGGATTTTAATGAGTTTTCTTGGAAAAATTTAAACAAAGCCATTTTCATTTTTAACCTCTATTCCCTTCATCCAATACGACACTTTGCACCAACCTCCTACTCCGCCTTCCACTTCCCCACTTCCTGCTACTGAGCTGGGAGAAAGAACTGCAAGTGACATTTGATATTTGCCATCCTTCCCCACAGTAATTCAGGAAAGAAGAGAGTAAACATATCCTTGTGTTTGCCTTTATATTGACTTCAACAGAGTTTCATCTATTTACACCAGTTGAGGGTCTGGCCTTGACTTTCAAACACTAGTAAGGAGCATCTATCTCATTATGAAGAGTATTTTTCCCAGAAAATTGAGGAAAACAACATACTATTGCTTTGTAAATATGTCAGATTACAATGCAAATTAAAAGGGTGGAGCACTTTCTAAGTATCCACATGGTCTAGTCTCTTCTTGTGCTCAATCACCCTTTCCAGGAACTTCTTTAGCGACCTGATATGGCAGTCCATAGTTTGAGGAAAGTAACACATGGAGTATAAAAAGCTGTTGCTGGAATTCATCAAAAGCAGCTTCCATAATCTGTTTCACTGTAAAAATGTTAGTGTTTAAATATGCCAAGTGAGTTTTAGAATTGATACCTGCAACAAATGCGCAGCACATGGAGTATTAAATTTGCTTCTTCAAACATCCATAGTTTAGCTTCAGAGAATACATATAAATAGAAAATCCAGGCATCAACTGCCCAGGTTAAAGAGGCATGGCCTTTTTCTGCGTCACATAAAACAAATGGGCTTGGCAGCTTTCCCTTGCTCTGTTTTGTTTGTGAGGTTGGCCAGCAGTCAGAGAAGGCCCGAAGGTAACATGATCAGTCAGTGGTCATCTGCCCATGAAAAAATAAATTTTGTCTGAATGAAATGAGTAGAAGGGGATGTAAGGCAAATATATTACTGTGAGACGTTCTATGGCCTGTGTAATGCAGAAGGTCAGACAAGATGATCATAATGGTCCCCTCTGGCTTTAAAATCTATGAATATAGGAAAGTCAGGCAGAAGTACCAACAACCCGCTGAAAATCCACTGTGTAAGGATTTGTAAGCTATGGAGTTTAGATATGGCTTTGAATTTCTGGTTGGGGTCAATTATAAAGCATAGATCCAAAAGTTCCAGGGTGTTTGGACTGGTGTCTCGATTCAGGGTGATCTTTGGTATTATTGAGTGGTCAAGAGACTGAATCTTTTTCTGAGAAGTTATAATTAAAATTTTGATCTGCCATAAGGAGAGAAAAGTGAAGGCGATATAAATTCCTGTACCTTAGTTCCCAAGCAGCCTTTGGCTTATTTCAGCTGGCAGTTGCACCTCACTGAGGCAGGGATATACAGGAGGGGGGTGCCCTCCAAACTGAGCCTGATCCTGCAGGGCCCTCAGAGTTTAAATTTCCTGTGGAAATCATTTGCCTTTTCATGGTCAGAAGGCTTCCACAATCAGCTTCTTTTGAGAAAAGGATTGATACCAATAAGAACAAAAATGTCAACAGAGTCTTCTTCCCTGGCAGAGAGATCCTGGCCAGTGAATATGGACACAGAGTTCATAAATGATCACAAGGAATGGAATTCTTTGGCACTCTCATCAAGACCAGTGTGTTATTCCGAGAGAGAAATGGGCTCACATTTTTTCACATTTGGATGTGAGTACTTGGTACTCAACATTTGGGAAGTGAGAGCCATTATCATGTGGGAAGTCGACTCATAGGGAGTATTATTTTGTACACCTTGATATACTTTAATTTTCTACTGGGTAAATAAAGCTGCTTTCTTCGTCTGCCAAAAACAGTGTGATATCAAATTAATGTAAAAGGGATATGTCTGTGTGGTAGAAAAGGAATTAAGAAAGAACAAACGTTACTCTAAGGAACTAACTCCCGTGAAGATGGCCAATGCCAGGCTTATGATGCCCCACTTACATCCTACTGAAGCCCTGTTTTGTGGTGGATAGGCCTTGTGCTGGCCCTCTGCACAAGGGCGAATTTTACACCAAATGTATAAAATAAGCTGATTCTTCAATGAAAGTATTTCAAGAAGTCTAGCCAATATTTATTCAGCTGATAACCCCCATGGATACCAATGGGGGGCCGTACCTATGTAAGGAAGAATAGCATTTTATTAGGAAGCCTTCCTCTAGTCTCTGTTCTCTGGCTCAAAGTGTTCAATAACTTCCCAGCTAGATAATGTATTTTTCTTCTCCTCTGTATGTTTCATCATTTGATAAATATGGGTCCTACTCTTCACTCCAGCATGAGTCCTGCTGACTTCATTCCCAAGTAGAGGTACAGGACCAGGCCATATTTAGCAAACGATAATATAAAGCCCAGAAAAATAGATATAGGCGAGGAAGTCCAAATTAACTGGCTGAGACATTGTTGACTTCAATGGCAGTTTTGCAAGGAGTGAAGGCTTGCGCACTTGTAACTGTGTACCTTAGTCCTCAGTTTCAAGTTTCTCTGTGATTTTGACCTCCTTCTCCCCACTGTATTCTAAAATAATTCACTCAAAAATCACTTAGGATAAATTGTCTTGAACACTATCTTATATATTAGACGCAATCAGGTCTAAAAGTGTTCCCAGCTATTGCTTGTCTTCAGTTGACACCTATACTAAAGCAATGCAAGGAAACTTCCAGTTTTAATTTATATTTGAGCTCTGTTGTGTCTCTGTAACAAAACTGTGAAATCTAAATTGTCAAACCCACTGACTTTAGACTTCTGGCATGATATCAGTTAATATTGGATAGCACCACTCATAAAGCTCAATCCTTCATGAACAAGAAACACTATTACTCATTGTTATGGCTAATTTGTATGATTTTATGATATTGTTTATTATTAAAATAGCACCATAGTTATGGAAGGTACACTGAAGACAAATGAAAGTCATAGGATGAAATCCTAGCCGCACTGAAGTCAGTGGGACTTTTGCCACTGATTTCAGTGGGGCCAAAATGTCATTCATGGCCTGTCTCAAAGAGCTTCTGGCCCCAATCCTGCAATATGATCCATGTGGGTGGACTCTTATGTCTGTGCAGAGTAATCAAAGGGATTCCACAGGGATCCACCCACATGGATCAGATTGCAGGATGAGGGCCTAAAATTAGATGTGATACAACAAATGTTAACCTGATATGGGGGTTTGGAAGAAGGGAAAGGCCATGGAAATCTACAGTAAGGTCATATGGATCCTTTGATTTGTTATGCATGCAACAGGATGGTCCTGCTGGTTGTTATAGAAATCTATTTTATCTCCACTTTGTACACAAATGTAAACTTTTTAGAAGGAAATATTGAGAGTCCTCTACTTAATACAGATTTCATATAACTGTAAATTCTTTGCACATACTTTTAACTTATATGTGCAAATTTAACTTACATGTGCAAAAACCGTGTACGGGCTTTGGAGGCCAGGGTGGCAGAACTGGAGGAGCTAAGGTGTTACCCAGGGTTCTTTCAACCCGAAGCTCTTGGTAACTTTTGCTCTGTGCAAGGTGGTGTCAGAAATAAATCAGGGGAGATATGGCCGTCCGACTGATAGATGACTGGCACAAACAGGACAACACAAGAGTGCTTTCACTTAAAACTAAACTTTACTTAGTCTCAACCACTTACACACATCTGCAACAGATTACTAAAACACCCCCCAGAGCTGAGTGTGGCTCTCGAGTGACACAGCAGCAGGCATCCGGTGGCCAAATCTTCCCTCTGCTGGTGGGGACTGCAAGATGTATCCAGAGGGAGAGTCCAGGAAGAGTCCAACTACCTCAAACTTTTTCCCCTTTTTTATACATTAGTAATAGAATGATATGTCCCTTAAAGAAAACTTGTTAAGTAAGCAGTTTCAATGGTCAAGCAAGAGGTTCCTTCTAATTATCGATTAACCAGGTTTGGGTTTTTCCAGACTTTGCAGCCTTGAGGCCCCAATAGACATTCCTGGGACACATCCTGCTCTTCTAAAATGCATGTATCAGCCACTTCAACACAATTCTTGTCAGGAAGGATGCAGGGTCAAGCTGCCCTTTCTGTGGCACCCAAGACCCCTTCCCCTGCTGACTTGGCCAATCTACTGCCTGCTGAGTTGGCTGCTTTTAGCAATAAGCCAAAGTGGTTTCAGGCACTTTACTGGTTTGCTGACATCTCCCCGTACAAAGGGAGGCAGAGAGGAATGTTGATGAGGCTTTCCGGGACACTGTAAATTTGTCCCACCTCCAGTCAGACAGCCCCTGCACTGTTAAGGAGGATGAAAGGCCCAGAGAAGGAGATCAGTCAACAGGAGCACAGGGAAACCTTCCCATAGTTGGGACCCTCCTTCCAGATGATGTTGGGGTATCTTCTCACACTGAGGTTACCTCTCCGGGGGAGGGAACTCCAGTCATTAGGAAAAGGCAGGTGTTAGTAATGGGAGAGTCGATCATTAGAAACATAGATAGCTGGGTTTGTGATGACCAGGAGAACCGTATGGTGACTTGCCTGCCTGGTGCAAAGGTTGCAGATCTCTCGAGGCATCTAGACAGAATTATGTGTAGTGCTGGGGAGGAGCTGGTGGTCGTGGTACATGGAGGTACCAATGACATAGGGAAGGGAAGGAGAGACGTCTTGGAGGCCAAATTTAGGCTGCTAGGAAAGAGACTGAAATCTAGGACCTCTATAATGGCATTCTCAGAAATGCTTCCAGTTCCAAGCACAGGGCCAGGTAGGCAAGCAGAGCTTCAGAGTCTCAATGCATGGATGAGACAATGGTGTAGAGAGGAGGGGTTTAGATTTATTAGGAATTGGGGAAACTTTTGCGATAGGGGGAGCCTCTACAGGAAGGATGGGCTCCACCTAAACCAAAGTGGATCCAGACTGCTGGCACTTAACATTAAAAAGGTTGCAGAGCAGTTTTTAAACTAGGAGACGGGGGAAAGCCGATTGCTGCAGAGGAGCACGTGAATCAGACAGAGACTTCTCTTAGAGGAAAGTCTATTAATAGAGATTTTCTAGATTTTAGTCAGGGGGAGAGGATGGAAGAGAATAAAGTATGGGCCAGTTCAGACAAGAAACAGTCACATACAGAATCTGACACATCAGAAAAGGGCAGACAAATAAACAGTGACAAGTTTTTAAAGTGCTTGTACACAAATGCTAGAAGTTTAAATAATAAGATGGGTGAACTAGAGTGCCTCGTGTTAAAGGAGGATATTGATATAATAGGTATCACAGAAACCTGGTGGAATGAGGACAATCAATGGGACACAATCATTCCGGGGTACAAAATATATCTGAAGGACAGAACAGGTCGTGTGGCAGGAGGAGTGGCACTATATGTGAAAGAAAATGTAGAATCAAGTGAAATAAAAATCTTAAATGAATCCACATGTTCAATAGAATCTCTATGGATAGTAAATTCCATGCTCTAATAAGAATATAACAGTAGGGATCTACAGTGAAAGTGATGATGAAATGCTAAGGGAGGTTAGAGTGGTTATCAAAATAAAGAACTCAATGACAGTTGGGGATTTCAATTATCCCCACATTGCCTGGGTACATGTCACCCCAGAATGAAATGCAGAGACAAAATTTCTCGATACTTTAAATGGCTGCTTCTTGGAGCAGCTGGTACAGGAACCCACAAGGGGAGAGGCAACTCTCGATCTAGTCCTGAGTGGAGCGCAGGATCTGGTCCAAGAGGTAACCGGACCACTTGGAAATAGTGACCATAATATAATAACATTTAACATTTAACATTCCTGTGGTGGGAAGAACACCTCAAGAGCCCAACACTGTGGCATTTAATTTCAGAAAGGGGAACTATGCAAAAATGAGGAGGTTATTTAAACAGAAATTAAAAGGTACAGTGACTAGATGCATGGACACTTTTCAAAGACACCATAATAGAGGCTTAACTTAAATGTATACCCCAAATTAAAAAACACAGTAATAGAACTAAAAAAGAGTCACTGTGGCTTAAAAATCATGTAAAAGAAGCAGTGAGAGATAAAAAGGCATCTTTTAAAAAGTGGAAGTCAGATCCTAGTGAGGTAAATAGAAAGGAGCACAAACACTGCCAAATTAAAGTGTAGAAATATAATAAGAAAAACCAAAAAGGAGTTTGAAGAACAGCTAGCCAAAAACTCAAAAGGTAATAACAAAATGTTTTTTAAGTACATCAGAAGCAGGAAGCCTGCTAAACAACCAGTGGGGCCCCTGGACGATCGAGATACAAAAGGAGCACTTAAAGATGATAAAGTCATCACAGAGAAACTAAATGAATTCTTTGCTTCAGTCTTCATGGCTGAGGATATTAGGGAGATTCACAAACCTGAGCCATCTTTTGTAGGTGACAAATCTGATGAATTGTCACAGATTGAAGTGTCACTAGAGGAGGTTTTGGAATTAATTGAGCATCTTAACAGTAACAAGTCACCGGGACCAGATGGCATTCACCCAAGAGTTCTGAAAGAACTCAAATGTGAAACTGCGGAACTATTAACTATGGTTTCAGAGTAGCAGCCGTGTTAGTCTGTATCCGCAAAAAGAACAGGCATGCTTGTGGCACCTTAGAGACTAACAAATTTATTTGAGCATAAGCTTTCGTCGGCTACAGCCCACTTCATTGGATGCATAGAATGGAACGTATAGTAAAAAGATGTATATATATATACATACAGAGAACATGAAAAGGTGGAGTACGAGGCTAATTAATTAAGATGCACTGTTATCAGCAGGAGAAAAAAACTTTTGCAGTGATAATCAAGATGGCCCATTTAGACAGTTGACAAGAAGGTGTGTGGATACTTAATATGGGGCAATAGATTCAATATGTGTAATGACCCAGCCACCCCCAGTCTCTGGTCAAACCCAAGTTAATGGTATCTAGTTTGCATATTAATTCAAGCTCAGCAGTTTCTCATTGGAGTCTGTTTTTGGAGCTTTTCTGTTGCAGAATTGCCACCTTTAAATCTCCTACCAGTTTTTGAATGTTATGATTCCTGATGTCAGATTTGTGTCCATTTATTCTTTTGCGTAGAGACTGTCCAGTTTGGCCAATATACATGGCACAGGGGCATTGCTGGCACATGATGGCATATATCACATTTGGTCTGACCCAGTATGGCCATTCTTATGTTCTTAATCTATATTTTTACAAAATGTCTCTGTTGAATGAAGAATTGTGCTGGCTACAGATTATTTCACAGACAAAAACCACACATCTGTGTGTTAGCATCTGGGTAAGATCTGACTGGCGCATGTTTGGCTGTGGGGGGAAAAAAATCCCGTTTGTTGGGTGGGGGGCGTGTAAGGCAATAGATCAAAACTTTGCATTACATACTATTATTCAGCAGCAGTGAATTGGCCATCATCACCACGCAGTGCACAAGAACTAGCTGTTTATTTAGCATATGGAGTGAAAAATGCTGGCTTCAGCAAACCCTTTATATACTGACTATCCTAATATTGCCACTTCTCTGATGGCTTGAATGATGCTTCTTTCATGTCCAAAGTGACTGAGCAAGGGACATATATCAGGTCTTTATCTGTCAAAATAAGGAAATTAAAAAGAAGATGAATGGATCTGCTGGGGTAGAAGGTCACTTAATTCTGTCACTAGCTCAACACCACTGGACTCTTGAGGAAGAATCGTATAGAAGAGAAATAAACATGGGACAAAATCTTGCACTGTCTGGGCACTCTTAGGATACTGTAAGAAAATGATCAGACATAAACTGAGAGGGAAATGTTCATTTTATTGTCCTCAAGAAATTGATTTGTTCAATAGACGTTAATACTAATAATTAATTAATACGACTTGTCTGCCTAAAATGCCTGCTTGGTATTGAAAGCAAAACTGTTTGTGCAACTGTTCAAGAACAGTTCATCCTTGTGAAAATATTACCCCTGTAATGCTGCCAAGATCAGTGTCTGTGTAGCTTATCTGCCACAAAATGTGCCAGCTGCTTAATTTAAAGATGCCTGAGGGAGGTTTTGACTCGAGTACTATCAAAAGAATTCTAAGTTTTACTTTCATAAGTTCCCCGTGCTTGTTCTTTCATGCCAAATCCTCTGTTTCCCCCACCTCCCATCTTCTCTGCTATCTTGGAACTTATGTATCCTTCTCCAGTTCCAACTTGCCTCAGGTCTTGATCCAAAGCCCATTAAATCAATGGGATTCTCTTCACTGACTTCAGTGGGCTTTGGGTCAGGCCTAGCTTCACAGCTAGAATTTTTGGCAGAGGAGGCTAGCTTCTGGAATCCCACCTCTTCCCTTTTTCATTCCTCCACAATCATACTTAAAGGTGATCTGTGTGATTTTCCTTCCAGGTGAAGAAGACTAGACAAATTCCTTCTTAGGCTCATGACTGATGGCTAGCGCAGAGTGGTAGCAAGGAAAACAAGGGTAATGCACATTGATTGATTTTGTGTTAGGGTGAGGCTTTGCTCAACTTTCTTCATACTGTACTTTGCAGGGGTTTTAATTTGTCCATGAGCAGAGCCCTTAAGATGAAGGATTAGTGCTTCTATGGACTCCATTACTGTTATCTGAGTGCCTCACAATCTTTAAAGTATTTATCCTCACCAGGTAAGGCTAGGGGAATACTATAATCTCCAATTTACAGATGGGGAACTGAAGCCCACATTGACTAAGTGACTTGCCCGGGGTTACATAGGGAATTTGTAGTGGAGTGGGAAACTGAACCCTATCTCCCAAATCCCATTCTCTACACCATTATCTCTCTCCTCTCTTCTCAGTCCCCTTGGGCCAAATCCTAGCCCATGATTTGGCCTCTTCACAGCACCCTGAGATCTCTGGAGCATAGAGATGTTTTATAAAGTAAATTCACGCTCCTTCCCACCTTGAGGAAGTTTTGGCACAGCTGAGTATTTCAGAGATTTTTAAGGCCAGAGGGATCATTATGATCCTCTTGGTCTGATCTCCTGCATAACACAGGATCACTGTCTATTTTAATCTTAACTCCCTCTTTTAAGATGCTGCTGCTCAACTGTGTATATTTTCAACTTTTTAATGACTCCTTCCTGTCTACTCTTTCTGTCTGTCTTGACCATGTAAATTCATGACTTCATCTCAGCTTCCATTAGCTAAGTGTCTCAAAGAAGCCCTGCTCTAGGGCAAGAGAACCATCCTCAGACACAGCTCTCTCTTCTTGGCTCAACCCCCCCAATTTGCATCTTCAATCTAGAACTTTGGCATCATATTTGAACCTGAACTTTCTTCTCTCTCCTTCCTCTCCTGCACATGTTAATGCACCTACAATGCCACAGCCTCCATGTAGGCTACTTGCTCAGCTCTGCCTTTGCCTTCATTTCCTCTCACCTTGAATATAGCAACTTTCGTCTCTATGATCTCTAAGTCCTTGTTCCCCATAATCCTTCAACATGTGTCGAATGCTGCTGCCTGCCTACTTCTTCCCACTTACAAATAAATATGAACATGTTGCCCTTATCTATAAACAACTGTATTAATTTCAGGATGCAGGTCAAAATTACCCTCTTGCTTTGTAAAATTCTTCATGGACTCCCTCTTACTCTTGCTCATGGTCACAGCATCTATACTTTCTTTACAGGAGTGAATAGAACTTCACATCTGAGTAATTACTCAGGATCAATGTTTGCAGTCTGTTGTATTATTGTGCTGTATGTTATTCTGTAACTTTGCTCTTTGTTTGGGATCAGTTTGGAACGAAAGAATCAATCTCAGTTTTTTCCCCAGAAACTCAAACTGAATGAAAGCTGATTGATTAAAAGTTCACTATTTATTTTTAATCATAAACCTCTTTGAGATTGGATGGGAATGCACCCTTCAATTAACATAACTGTCAGGATAAATTAATCACCAGCCCCCTACCAAAGAAAAATGGGGGTTGTGGACCCATGCGGGAGTTTTGGACTGAGTGGGTGGAGGGGTTTTGCAGAGGGGTGGGATGTGCGCACGTCCATGTGTGTTCTGCCTTCAGACACACAAAGTACATTGCATTCACACATAGGGAGGGAGACAGGCAAAAAATGAGAAAACCAAGCAGCAGCCTGTAAGCACAGTATGACTCTGAAAAAAAGCTAGAGAGAGAGCTTATGAATCTGGTGCTGGCTAAAGAGGGGTGAAGCTCTAAGCTAAGAAACTGCTCCTTTTGTTCTTGGATCCTCCTGTGTATGGATATAAATTGGGGGGCATGGCCTCCCTCCCAGATGAATGGAGGGACAGCTGCGACTGCCCCCTGGTGGGCAGAGCCAGGACACCCACACCATCCCCACCAGAAGAAGAAGGGCGGGACAGAAATCAGAAGCATAAAAAGCCAGCCCTCCAGCTCAGTTGGAGAGGGGCCACCAGAAGAGAAGGATGTCTCTCGCCCGCTGCTGGAGCTGGGACCCAACAGCAACCGCTGCAGCACGTGACATGTGGCGGGACTGCCAGAGCTGCTGGTTGCTGGAGACACTAAGTTGTTGCTGAAGCTGCTGTTAGCTATTTATCCCAGTGAGACCAGTGAGACAGGACCCAGATACTCCCCCTCAAACGGAAGTGTAGGAAGTAGCCCAGGGGAGGCAAATATAGTTCTGCTGTGTTGCTGAGGGGGGAGGTATAGCTCAGTGGTTTGAGCATTGGCCTGCTAAACCCAGGGTTGTGAGTTCAAACCTTGAGGGGGCCATTTAGGGATCTGGGGCAAAAATTGGGGATTAGTGCTGCTTTGAGCAGGGGGTTGGATTAGATGACCTCCTGAGGTCCCTTCCAACTCTGATATTCTATGATTCTATGATGGACAGCTGGCCAGTGTGTTGCACACAGATTTCCCCAGTGGCAGACCACTCTGCCACTGCTCTGGGCTGGGATGTGGTACATTCAGATGTGCCCGTGTCCCCCTGCCACTCCACCTCTGGGTGGCAGTCTCCACACCATAGACCAACAGGCCTGCATTTGTCCGAGGTCCCCCAGAACCAGGACCCCTGACCGTTTGCTACCTTGCCCTGTCTGAGGGCCTGGGCTCCTAGACTTTGCTGCCTTGTCCTGTTTGAGAGCCTGGCATATAGACTTACTATTGCTCTGTCCTGACTACGGTCCAGAGCTTCCTGACTTTGCTGCTCTGCCCTATCTGAGGGCCTGAGCTAATAGACTTGTTACTGCGCTGTCCTGAACACTGGCCAGAGCCTCCTAACTGCTTCTTGCCCCGCCCTGCCTGAGGGCTGGGGCTTATAGACATTGCTGCTCTATCCTGATTGTAGGCTGGAGCCCTCTAACTGTTTGGTGCCCCGCCTGGCCAGAGGACCGGGGCTCCTAGACTCAGTATGTGTTACCCTGCTGAGACCCAGATGCTAATTCCCCCCTGAACTGTGCTCTTCTGGAGGACTTGTAGCAAGGGAACGTGGCCTCCCTCCCAGACGGACAGAGGGACAGCCGTGACTACCTTACAATGGAGAAGCAGGACTTTGAACATGCCTTGTAAATAAACAAGCTTACATCAAAGAAAATACCAGCCTCCATCAATTTCTACCCCCAACTGGAACATCCCCAGGGTCCTGAACTTTGACTAGCCAATTAGGTCCAAAAGGAGCAACAATATGCTCCTCGGCACTTCCTCTCCACTTCTAGAAGGGACCAGAAGTGGAAGCACTAAATACTAGGAAACTTAATACTACTTCCCACCTCTCCAGTGCTGACAGCCCAAGATTTAAAGCATTTTGGAAATAATGAATCCTCACAAAACCCCTTTGAGGTCAGTAAGTATTATCCTTATTTTACAGGTGGGAAAACTGAGGGCGTGGCTATATGACGAGTTAGTGTGCAGCGGGCTGAGGTGTTAATCTACAACGCTACAGTGTGTTATGCACTAACTGCCCATGTGGAACCTGCTGTTTTCCCGAAAAGTCCCTAGAATGCTTTGACATGCCATGCACTGGGGAACTTCTAGCATGCAGCAACAGGATCCACATGGACAGCTAGTGCATGGCACATTGTAGTGCTGTAGAAGTTCCCCAGTGCACAGTACGTCAAAGTGGACTAGGGACTTTTAGTGCACGGCAGCAGGATCCACATGGACAGTTTGTGAGTGGCACACTGGAGCACTTCAGAGATAGATTTACACTCCAACTTGCTGCTCACTAACTCATTGTACAGACAAGCCCTTAGTCAAGGGAGATTAGTGACTTACTTCAGGTCACTCAGCTGTTAGCTCTTGGGAAAGCATGGGAGGTAGTTTGAGATTGTAGCATGAGCACATTAGCTAGATTTTCTGCTAAAATAACCTACGGTGAAATAATTAATGGTGTTCATATGTATATAGTTAATATATTAATATTTATTCTTTATGTTTCAATGTTATCAAACCACTACTGAGAACAGGGTTACAACCTGGGACTAAAAGAAAAAAAAAGGTGAAAGGTGAAAATTGTAGTTGTTATCTATTAAATGTGTATAAATTCCATAGTTTTCCTAGGTAATAAACATCAATAAACCCTAAACATCAAGACCTCAATTGTAGCTGATTCAAGAATATCAGCTTCAGAAAGATGTGGGGGAGAGGGTCAAATGAAGGAGACAAACTCAACCTAAGAAAGAGGGAACTGAAGCAATTTGTGCTTATTCACAAAGGGAAAATATACAATATTGTCAAAAATTTCACAAACTGCAAATGTCGAAATAGAAAGTGGATCAGCTCTGAACTATTACATGCTTTCATGCATCTTTTCTCTAAATCTTAGTCAGATAATTGTAGTGCATGACAATTAAACTGCATAAACATCCCCTAACTTTCTTAAAGAAATCCATTTTCATGTTAAATCTAAAATCTTTCTAATCTTGAATAAGCAGAAGACTTTTTCTTATTAAGTTTTTCTCAAGTTCTTTTATACATAGTATGGGGGGGTTAATCATTGTGATTTAATCATTTTTGATCTCTGATGGACAAATTATAAAAAGTGTTCAGAAAGAAGAAAAAGAGCTGAAGGGTGAAACGAGACTTGATATGTAGTGTTCTTGTGCATTGGGGAAGGGGTTTGTTTTGTATTTTAATTTTTCTCAGTCCTATAGAATTTTAATGGCTTGCATGTTTGTGGAAATACTAAACCCAGAATTCTGCATCACAATTTATGAAGACTCAGTTTACAGTGAAATGAACTATTTCCACATGTCTTCAGTGTGCTTTAGGTCCTGACCCTACAAGTACCATGTGAGTGAACTCTTGCATAGAGCTCATTGCAAGACTGGGACATGAGTTACGTTAGGACATGATCCTGCAAGATGATGAACCTCCCCAGATCTCACTTGGAATTCTATGCATGGATGGGCTGTAAGATTGACCTCCAAAAAGCCATCTTGCATCATTATAGCAAGGATAGGTGATATCAGCTCTGCGATCCTTTATGTAAGGCAGATGTTTGGATTATTTTCTTTGAACAAAAGGACACTGCTTTTTCATAATAAAGTTAAATTTAAACTCTCTGTAATGGTATTGATTGTTTTTTATGCTGTTATGACATTTAATTATTTTCTCTTGAAGAATATGGCAGAACTGGGAGGAGGGTTTGTTTTCATTATAGTGACACTCACTGACATTCAGTGCGGGATCCTCATAGGCCCCAGTCCTTTAATGGGACTCACGTAAATGGTCTTCTCCGCGCTTATTCATGCCTGGGCACCACTGCAGGATTAGAGCTAGGGTGAGCATTGCTTATTTATTTATTTTGGGCAGAGGAGGAGAAATTGCCACTGACATCCACAGGAACAGGCTGTAAGTTTCCCAGCTTCTTTCCCTTTTCCGCATCAGTCACCAGGCTGAGACAAGGTAAGTGGTAGTATCCCTGGAGATTCCAACTCTGGAGAGCTTGTGGGGCTCATCAGAAAGGGAAGTGGAAACATGCAGCATAGCAAGGCATGTAGCTCAGCATTTTGGACTGCTGAGAAACAACAGACAGAATGCACTGTACTTGCCTGCACACAGCTTGGGGCTGCCAATGTCAAAACAAGGTGGAAGTCAAAAATATTATGATGATGATGATTATTTGTATTATTATGTATTAATTATTATTATTATTTTATTTAAAGATAGCCACTTTGGTAATATTTCTTCCTTTTGAAGTGAATGAGGGGAATGAGTGTGCTCCTACCAATGTATTACCGTTAGTAATAGTATAAATGTTGATGTTTCTCATATTTGACATACACATACATAACTGTACAGAGAGATAAAAATGGCTGGTCCCTGGTAACGCAAATAAAATATCATTAGTATTATATATATAACAATATAATAATACAGGCAGATTCTGTGTGTGCAGCTGCCCACCCACCTGTACTGTAATTTATTCACAGCATTTGGTTTTCAGTTTAGATTTTCAAAGAAAATCAAACTATAACAAGTTTTGTTTACAAAGGAGGAGCCTAACTGTGGGGAGAGGGAGGAGGGAGGCGTGAATCCTGCTCAGACAGTGAGGGGTCATTTCATAGAACCATGTTACTAAAAGCCAGACTTGCAGAAATAATCGAAGTCCTTGGCAAGGAACCTGAGCCAAACCCAGCAGGGATGAAAGCAAATGCAATTCCCTTGACTCTGCTGGAGTCAGACCAGGTTTGAATAAGGCCCATATCTTCTATTTTACATCTTGGTCTCAATCTGCGCTCTCCTTTTTGCCCCTAGTATCACCTAAAGCAACATTTTAGCTATATCTCCTCTCAATATCTGATGTTAGGAAAGGGGGAAACCACCTATCTGTGGTTTCAGAGTAGCAGCCGTGTTAGTCTGTATTCGCAAAAAGAAAAGGAGTACTTGTGGCACCTTAGAGACTAACCAAGTTATTTGAACATAAGCTTTCGTGAGCTACAGCTCACTTCATCGGAGCTGTAGCTCAGGAAAGCTTATGCTCAAATAAATTGGTTAGTCTCTAAGGTGCCACAAGTCCTCCTTTTCTTTTTAACCTGTCTGTGAAATCCCACTGCTGAGAAGGCGTTGTACGACAATCCCTAGATAGTGTGCCGATTGCTGCAAGGGTACCCAAACCGGCTCTGTTATCCAGGGTATTAGGCATCATCTGCCTGTTGGCGAACCCATGGTCCTCGGTTTATTGTTTTCGTTCTGGATATGTGGCATTTTCGGCCGGGGGGAAAAAGAGTAAATAGTGCTTGCGTGACCCCTTCCTATGAAGCTGACCTGCACAAGCCCATTTTCACCATGGAATAGCGAGCCCGCCTAGTCCTGACCTTCCCTGGTAAACACAATTCAAACCACTTGGGCATGGACTTTATAATATGCTCCCCCCCGATCGACAGTGCAGGGAGTTTGAAATATAACGAGCAAGTCTTTGAAAACTGTAAGCTGCCAGGGGTTTCTAGTCCTACAGTACTCTAAAGTGAAAGCCCCAAACGCCATGAGCCAGAGATGTGGATGTTAAGAAAGAATGCCCTGAATCAGTAAGAGCAGTCAACAATCTTCCTGCTTTCCTCGTCATCTTGGAATAATCAATGGAATTAACTGAGGTCGCGGAAACAGGCTTATGGGTTAGTTGTGGGAGGCTGTGAAAATAGGGGGCAGCCATTAAAAGAAACCTGATCTCTCTTCATCAACTTGGGGGGGGGGAGAGGAAAGAGTCTTTGCTCGGGTTCTGACCAACCTTGTCTAGCTCTGATCAAGAAGATCTCTGGAAACAAGACGTTTACAAACATTGTCAGATGATCCTTGTCGCTGCTTCAGGTTGCCCGGCCTGGAGAAGCCCACCAGCACCTTCGCTTCCAAGCTCTGCTTTCCGGGCGGGTTCCTGCCAATCCCCCCAGGCAGCAAGCGGGCTTTCCTCATTTTAACCATATGCGCTGCTTCTTCTTCTTCTTTTTCTTCTTCTTCTTCTTGTCTTCTCTGTAACACGGTACACTGCTGAGAGAGACTCTCCGTCGGCCGTTTATAACCGTAGGCATTGGGTACCGAGCTAACGAGGCATGTTTCCTAGAGCTGGGCGCCTGCCTTGAACCACGGCAGGAGCTGGATGATACCCAGCCCGTAGTTACTGCTCGAGGGTGGCGGTGTTTTACTTTAGTTCGAGGGCTTTCAGCTAAGGGTGCAGAAGCACAGGGTGTGAGGGGCCCTCGCCTTGCTGGTTGTTGCCCACCAGCCTCGCGTAGGTAAAGTGTGTGGCTTTTTCCTGATTCTCTGGCGAGTCGGGCTAAAATAACAAACCGTGAACTCCGCGTGTTCCAGTGTTTCCATCTCCTCCCGAGATTGTAAAGGGGCTAATAAAAAGCTAATCGAGAATGACCACATTAACCTGGGGCGGTCGGGTTTCACGGGAGCTTACTCTGCCTTGTGTTCAGAACAGCAAGCCCGAACTCCAGGGGTCTCATTTCCTACGGGAGAGCGGAGCCACGGCAGCATGAGTTCAGGGGGGCCAGCTTAGCTGGTCGCGTTGTATCAGGCCCCACGCTTCACTAATGCATTGTGTTCAACCATCCTAGTCATCCCATCCTGCTGCTAGGCAGCGGTGCGCTGGAAAGGATCAGCTGAGCTCCTGCACCAGAAACGTGCATTCCTTGGGCTAAGGATACTGACAGTAAAATAAGGATAATAATGTACAATGGCAGTTCGCTTAAATTGGGAAAACGCCGCTCGTGGTCTCATCCTTCCGCGGACCCCCCTCCACCAAGCCCCCCAAAAGCATCCAGTTTCACATCTCCCCCCCTCCCCGATTAAACAGCCTTCTTCTTCTTTCAAGAGACGTTTGTTAGCATAATCGAGTTACCCGCTACATGTCTAAACTCCCTTGTCCCCTTAAGGAACAGAACACTGAAGCATAGCAAAAGCTTTGAATTCTTCCTGTACAGAAATAAATAAAAAACAACACGAAACAACAACCTATTGTGTTTGGTTTTATTTAGTTCCTGGCAATGATCCTCTGACATGTTTTGATTTTCCAGTGGGGTCAGGATCTCAGCTGTCCCATTCGGTGCAACCTTTAATGGCACAGACCTGCGCGGAAAAAAGACAAGTTCGAAGGCCATTCCGCTCAGTCCAAACTCCCCCTCGAATTTGACGGGCAGTCTTGCCAGAGAAAGGACTGCAGGACCGGGCCCTGATAATCTGAGAAGTGTACAAGGAGGCTTTGGAGACAGAGCAGAAATAAGGCAAATATGTTTTCCTAGGTTTTGAAGGAGGACAACTTAAGCCCAAAATTCTGGTCGAGCTCGTTCGGTTTCATAAGAAAGAAACCAAGGGTCGGACGGTAAATATTGCAAGCAATATCTTCTTATTCATTTCTAGCACGTCTCTCCCTTTGATTGTAAGGGGAATTATGCTTAACAATTGATGGCACGGTGTAGCCCTGTCCATGGAATTGATCCTTTAAAAACCTGAGTCAGAGTACCCTGAACGGAAATTATTTGGATATGTTTTCTTCCTCCTCGTACATGTAAATTACACGGTATACCTGTGGCTTTTTGCCTACACGTTCATCTAGTCCGAATATTATTAGTTTAAAAGGTTCCCAAGAGAGTTTCTTTCTATCCATACATACAAAAAGAAAGGTTATTGAGAAATATAACTAATTATATATATTATTTTCTTCACGTCTTTCTAAACGTTTGCAAACATCCAGCAAGAGAATTCTATGGTGATATCTCTATCTATAAATCTACCTACATCTATCTGTGTCTAACTATAGCTTTCTAATTGCATCTATATTATATATAGTAATATATTATTTACCTACATATTATTATATATTAGAGTAATCTACTATAGAATAGATACACTGTATATAATATAGATAATAGATGTCGAGACATATATACAGTATAAATATTTGCAGAAAAATGTATTATTGCTCGATATAGGAGATCAAGTGAATAAGTTAATGTCTTCAGAGAAAATATCAGAGGCTTGCAACTTCATAGAAATATTAGCTTCTAAAGTGAAGTGATGTAGGCATCACCGAGAAGAAAAGCTGGCATTGAAATAGCTGCAGTATTTGTAGCTCATTTTATTTGATTGCAATCATTTTATTAACACAGATCGGCTCATGTAAAATAAATGTATTCTATAAAGTGACGTAATCGGGTGCTTGAAGGCAAACTTGCTCAGGGACTGATTAGAAAAGCAGCGTATTGATCATACAGATCGTTCTACTTCATCCAGCATATCCACATTTCAGAGTGACTTGTTTACACTCTGACGGTCTAATAGAATATTTGTGTTCAATAATTATTATGCACAATTTTGTATCCTTTCTGAAAAGCACTTTTGCTAATTACACATCCAAATGTCTGGTTGGAATGAAAATGTGAAGATCTCCAAGCCATGGAGAGTCAGCGATTCAAGGAAAGAGATTTGAAATAGACTGGCTAAATCCTAACTTTTGCTACACGCATACAACCCGATGAAGTGAGCTGTAGCTCACGAAAGCTTAGGCTCAAATAAATTGGTTAGTCTCTAAGGTGCCACAAGTCCTCCTTTTCTTTTTGCGAATACAGACTAACACGGCTGTTCCTCTGTTTCCGGCTATGTGATATTTTCCCACTCTTGGTTGTGCATGTTACTTTAAAATATATTTTCATGAAAGAGCTCATTTGAGAATACAGAGGGGATTATTCTGCTCATTTGAGTCTCACAAATCATTGGGGTTTTAATTGTCTGATGGTATGGTTTTGGTATTATCTTTCTGCTGATTTCTTCCAACATAAATGAAGATTTCTGAAAACCAAACACGGTTGTGCACATTTTAAATACACGTCACTAATTTGCAATTGCGTTTAAATGCAAGCTGATACTTACCACTTAACAATAGAATTGCATTACGTTTCCACAGCTATTGGGAAATGAAATCGCATTACATCCAAAGGGCAGTCTGCTTAATGTAAAGTGAAAGTGCTTATGGAGGGTCCTGCCTGTAGTCTCTGTACTCACATTTAAGGGTGCTAAAGAAGAGAATTTCTTAGCTCTAAGTCCATACAACAGGGTTTGACATCTCCCTTCCGGCTGGGGTGAACAGCTGCTCTCTGCTCCCCATTCAAATTCAGCTGCTGTGGTTATAAGATTCAAGCAGAGGAAAGCAAAGTCAGGTATATCCTCATAAATTTGCAACAACAGAAATGGAAGGAGAGAAGACCTCTCCAGTTCTTTTACTTTTTTCCGAAAGTTTTAACTGAGGAGAAGGGGCTAAATAATACCATGTTCTTTCATTTAAAAGGCTTTCGCGCTCTGTGTGTGTAAGGGGGGCGGGGGAGAATGTGTGTTTCAGTCATAGTTCCTGTTCTGTTTTGAATAACATTTGGAAATGGATCCTACTATCTCATGATTTTACGATACAGCCTGCATTACAAGCGACACAGACATTTAGACTGAGTATGAAACCGTAACCTCTGAATTCTTTTGTTTGCCAACAAACGCAGTTTGAATCCTGCAAACATTGCCATCGTATTAATCTCAGGCTGTGGAGTGCTCAAACTAAAAAAAAAAAAAAAAAAGTTGGCGAAATGGTTCTTTTAAAATCCCATTGTCTTGTTTTAAACGGAGTTGATCTATTTTACCCTATAGATGAAGCCTATATGTTGCATTCACGTTCTGTGATTTAGCAAAATTAAAGTCGTTTGCTGTGGATTCCCTATTTACTATAACCCTCCTGAAAATATCGCACAGGTCAAAATAGACTGACTTTCCAGCTCCTGTCCACACGTATGATAGAAATAAAAGCGCAGGGGACGCAGAAAAGAGAGCGACGAACAAGGATCTAAAGCAGGAGCAGCAGGTTCCCCTCCTGACAGGGGATGTTGTTAAAATGAGTGAAGATCCCCTGCTCGCTCCGCTTCGCGTCTTCTTTCCGCTGTCGCCCCGCAGACCCAGGCGGCTGCGTGGCGTGGACCCAGGGCTCGCCGCGGGAGCCGATCCACCCCGGGGCACTGCAGGAGTTTGGCTGCACTCTGCCCGGAGCTGGTGGACTCTGTCCTTCCCCTGTGCGGCTCAAGGGCAGGTTCAGAGCCGGACCCCGCTGCCGCCCCTTCCCCCAGCGCGTTAGTTAGCCTGGCCTTTCGGCGCCGCCGGCGAGCTGCTTGTGGATGACCCGCCAGCATCGCTTTCCCAGGTCCACCCGTCAGTTTCACGGGAGGCCAATACACCAATCCCGGCGGGCCTAAAACCGGCTCCAGGCTGGCCTCCCGGCCGCCGCCACTGCTCCTGCTCCTTGGCTCATCCCGACCTGCCAGCCGGACTCCACTTCCCCTCAACGCGGAGGGGTTGGACTGAGAGATGGGGTGAGGGTTGGGGGGATGGTTCCTGGGTCTCTCCTCGGTCGTCACCTAAATCACCGAGGCAAGGGATGGGGTGGGAGCAATCTGCGTTAACCATTTGTCCTTGAGGGAGCTCACCACTGCGGAGACCACTCACACGCTCGGTTAGAGATGGCGTGGAAGGAGCTTTCCCCAACGGCCTGAAAGGGAGAACAGATTAATGGCCTTGAAAAGTGCCCGCTTTTGGTGCAATAAAGTATTGCGAGTAATAACACCCTCGGGAGATTACTCCGGCTGGAACTGAGCTGGGCCAGACAGGGAATTTTCTGCACCTTAAAAAGTGGCTTAGTTGTCAACTACTAAAATCATAGGGAAATGTGTGTGAGTGCCTGGAAGTATATAACCTACATTTATTCATGTATCTGACCAAGTTATTCTTCTACGGTGGATAATTTACATCTATTCTTAGTTCATGTATCTAAGCTCCCACAGGTAGCCAGATGTGCAAAAATATGTGAAGACTTAAGTCCATGCCCCGAAGAGTCTGCTAATGAAGACTCCCAAGGGAAATGAAGATCTGCTTTAGAAAGTGTCTTCTACCCTTAACTTTAGCACTTCTTGTGGGTACATAACACAGCCCTAGATGTATAAACATCCCCCGCTTTTAAAGTAGAAATATATACACCGAATGAAATTATAGCTGTTGTTAAGTTATCGCAAGCTGGAACTTCATTTTCAAAGTTGTTGATAGTTGACTTTGAAATATATGGTCATTCAGAGTCCAATATAATAATTTCCTCGCTCCCAGCCGCCCGGGGCTAAGTCTAATTAGTGTGTAAATGGGATCATGGTTCAAAAAAACTGGGTCGACATTGTACTTATGGGACCTTTAATATTTATAAAACTACCCACTTTAAAACAACAACAACCCCAAATCTTACTGATAAAGAACCCCCTTGTGGCAGCTGAAACCCAGCGAGAACCCAGTTTCCTCCCGATCCCAAACAGTGGATTAATTTTGCCTCAAATGTTTTACCTAACGTGAGCGATCTGTAAGAGGCGTTCAGACCTTCGCAGGAGTTTTCTTGCAAGGAGGGTTCAACGACAGAACTGCTGGGGGACATGTTGGTGCTGCAGCGCCCCCGCTGTGAGAGTCTGTGGCCAGAACGCTTTCTCTGGCGGGCCCTCCCTCCCTCTATGGGTGTTTGCTGCGTCAATCACAGCGGAAATTTCTCTCTTTCTCTCTCTCCTGCTAATATCTCAGCTCGCAGGGCCGCCTCTGAGTGGATCAGAGCAATCTGTCAACCCAGCCGGGGAGCCACCTCAAAACAGATCAGGTTACCTCTGATTGACAGCGTCACCATGGCAAATAATTTGACTAAAACTATTGTCTTCTCCTGGCAGTCCCCGGGTCAGATAACTGGACCAATCAGAGCGCGGATAATCACTTTTCATGCCAGCTTAGAATAATATTATTTAAAAAAACAGAGAGAAGAGGAGGAGAGAAAGGAGAGAGAAGAGGGGGAGCTGGACTTAACCACTATATTATGTTGAATCCTACAGTGAAGGGGGAGGGGGGGCGAAAAAAAGGGAGATCCCAACCCGGCGGAGGAGGGTGGGGGTGGGAGAGGAAAGACACCACCGCTGTGAGCGCTGCTGATACCAGACAATAGAGGCACAAAGTTACTCTCCGAACTTGGACTTACAAAAAAGTTTTCACGTTCCGTCTCCGCCTTTGATCCTGTTTACACTCAGCTGCCGATGGCTGCCGACTGCAGAGCGGAGCTGTGACTTGTGCCGGAGCGTAAGTAGCCGCTCGGGTGGGTTTATACATCCATGATTGGTGCTTCTCTCGCGGTCTCTCCGTCCAGGTCTATGCGGTCGCTTTGTACAAGTCCGATGATTTAGATCGGGGAGGGGGAAAGGCCACCATGTCGATGCTGCCCACTTTTGGATTCACCCAAGAGCAAGTGGCCTGCGTCTGCGAAGTGCTCCAGCAGGGGGGCAACATAGAAAGGCTGGGGCGGTTCCTCTGGTCCCTACCTGCCTGCGAGCACCTCCACAAGAACGAGAGCGTCCTCAAGGCCAAGGCCGTGGTGGCTTTCCACCGGGGCAACTTCCGCGAGCTCTACAAGATCCTGGAGAGCCACCAGTTCTCCGCTCACAACCACCCCAAGCTCCAGCAGCTCTGGCTCAAGGCGCACTACATCGAGGCGGAGAAGCTGCGGGGGCGACCCCTAGGGGCAGTGGGCAAGTACCGGGTCCGCAGAAAGTTCCCCCTGCCCCGCTCCATCTGGGACGGCGAGGAAACCAGCTACTGCTTTAAGGAGAAGAGCCGGAGCGTGCTGCGGGAATGGTATGCCCACAACCCCTACCCGTCCCCTCGGGAGAAGAGGGAGCTGGCCGAGGCGACCGGGCTCACCACCACCCAAGTCAGCAACTGGTTTAAAAACAGGAGGCAACGCGACCGTGCTGCCGAGGCCAAGGAAAGGTACGAGTAAGTACCCCCTTCTCGCACGGCTACTGTCTCCGGTGCTTGTCTAGCTACCCTTGTGCCCAGCCCCTTCGCAGCCTGCGGTCTGTACCCAGGCAAAAACTCCCCCCACCAAAGTCACTGCGAGCTTTTGCTTTTCTTTCCCCCGAGCAGGGACTGGGCCCTTACTTTGGGCCGCTGAGTTCTCATTTTCTCAAGTCCTGAAAAGGAGGTTCCGGGCCGAGCTGGGAAACCCAGACGATCGCTGGCCTTAAACATTGCAGGGCCCTGACTTCCCTTACGCAAAGAAGGTGTCCTTATTATTTGCTCGTTTGCACTTCGTGTCCCTTCAATTTGGGTGTGACACCGCTAACCAAAAAGACTGAGAGTTTTGATGTGGTACAATTGTTCACCGCGTTTATATCCCTTGATTTTTTATTTTATTTTTGACCCCCACGAAAAATAAGTTGTGAATGCGTTTTTAATGGTCCACTTCAGAGGATTTTAAAGGGCTAAGATGAAAACTACAATAAGGGAGAGTGAGACCAATAACACCTAGTTAGTGAAGAATACAAGGTCAGTTAAAATAAATATATTCACAAATACAGACCAGCGTGTATTCGCCCCCTCCTCCCCCCGTGGAGACCTTATTTCCAGCACATTTCATGTAGGACTTTATGTCTTTTAAACTTAAAGTATTTTGACGATCTCATGTGAGATACTTTTAACTGGCGATCAGCAGGGACATTCATCAGCCCCACATTATAGACTTAAGTGACAGGAGCCTCTTTTATTCAGCAAATGTTAATGCTCTTGAAGTTTCAAAGGAACAGTGTCTGGGGGTGCATCCACCTGAACCAGGTTCAGATAGAGGGGAAGCTTTTCATGAGGCTGAATGGGGACGAATAATGCGAAAAACTCGCTATTGCCCAGCCCTGCGCTGGCTGCTTTTCCATCCGTATGCTCATTTACAGCTCCTATATTTCAAACGGGTATCCTATTGTAAAGATAGTTCTGTGGAAGTACTGTGATTGAGATACTCCAGCCGTGAAAATACCTGGGTGAATCCTCTAAAGGTTTACATCTCACGCCGTAGGCCTTGGCATCGATATATACACCACGGTCCATGCAGCCAGTACATTAACAAAACGCACTCTGTATGTACACCCAAACATTTCCTATGTACGGGTTTTTGGAGAGTTTAAATACTTTTTTCCTCATGCGTTAGCAAAGGTTCCCTTAAATTATGACACCGGGCCCTCTCTCTGTTCATCCTTTCTGTTTACTTTTGGAGGAAGGACTAGAATCTTTTACATGTTCTCTGGAGTTTAAGAGCATCCAGATACAGTTATTCACACTCAGAAAACAATGTTAAACCTTTTTAATGGCTCTACCTTTACATTGTTACGCTTCACCTTTAGAAGCAGAGCCAAAAGGTTTAGAAAAAAAGTGTCCCCAAAATGTACTTCTTAGAAGCAGAAAATAGTGGCTTCTTTGCCGAAATGCAGCCCTGCCCCTGTAACGCTTTGCAGGGCTTTGCACCTCTGTCGGGACAAATCCGATCTCATCGACAGATTCTTCTCTCACTTGGTCCAGGGGCCATCTAACTGACTTCAGGGGAATGAAGGTGCGGGTAACGGAGAACAGAATTTGGTCTCCACACTGTAAATAGTGTTTGGTGAAATTGTTCCTAATGTCAGACACAGGCTGAGAGCAGGAAACTTGGACATAATATTTAAGGGGGCAATCTCCTATCTTGTTAATTAAAATGCAATTTGCATCCCTACACAAATGGATGCTCCGCAGGCATAAGGTGTAGGATTTTCTGGTACTTTAAATAAGTGATATTTTCTGTATTAGATGAAGAGAAGAAACTATTAATCGCCGGACAGCTGTTAATGTGTGGGTATGGGGATAGTGGGTACTGTAGGGTGTCCCCCTCCCCCAATAGTTCCTGTGCACTGTTGGAAGCTTGTCAGGGAAGCGAAATGCAGGGTTCCAAATTCACAATATCTACTTCGGTGTGTATACACAAGACATTTGAAATCGCAAGTCCATAAGGATTTGATCATTTTGGGGGTGTTGGTAATTAAAAGTCTTGAAAATCTACTGCAGATCATTCGCGGAATGGCTTAAAGGTGACTTCATTTTTAGTCTCTGTTGAATGTGCTTGGGAAATGTTAAGCACCGCATACAGCTGATTAGATTTACGCTTAGCTGTGATATTCAGTAAGGTTTGGATTCTGGGCAGATTTGCTTCATACATTTCCCCAAACTTGCTAGTGCTTTAATTTTCTTTCAAATCCCCGTAAGAGTTGGTTTTACGAGATGTCAGAAATCCTTTTATTGCTGATAGGAGGGACTCGCCTTCAAATATCCAAAGGAAATGAAGGTTACATTTATTCCTTTCATTTCTGAGGAATCAAATTTTAAAGGTCTCCAGAGACAAGTACGTTTTTTGACATAGAAAAATACACTCAACCTAACATTACACTCTCGGTGTCGGAAAACAGACCTTTCCTGAGATTGCCATTCTGTCAAGCAAATAGAGCTTTCTTTTCTAATTTTATTATTTTGGTACTAAGTGTCTCCAGTCACATTTTGCAGCCCTTGCCGAGACTAGCTTACACTGAAGGCAATCCTTTAACTTCGCCCAGTAAAACCTGAAGGATTTGGACCCTTTGCCATACATAAACTTTAAGTATAAATACACCACTGTACCAGAGGGCAGTACATAACCTACAGGGGCCTCTTCCTTGTGTATCAATACCGCATTTGGCCTCTAACTTTCAGAGTAACAAATACAAAACTTTGAAACCCATCACGAAATTCCCAGTGTTCTCTGTTGCCACGGTCATGAAGATTCTAACAGTTCTCTGTCTCTCATATACATATGTGAGATACATATTCTCTCTCTCTCTCTCTCTCTTTCTCTTTCTCTCTCTCTATGAGATAATGTTGTCTCTTTTATAAAGAGACTGTTCTTGTGGCTAAGCAGAGCAAAATTTGGCTCCCATTCATTATGTGTCAGTATATTTGCGCTCTCAGTCTAATTTCGACCAGTAAAAGAAATAGAGGAATGTAGTTACGAGGGATATTTCCTTGTAGGAAATAAGCACGTTAGTTCTGTTCGCTTGCCTTCTTTTACACATGCTTGGGATACATTTTCGGTTTTAAACTTCCGGAGGAAAAACGGAGTCGAGGTGTCGAGTTATTTTATCAAAAACAAGACTTATCCAGATGACCCAACCATTTAAGGCTGATCTGCATAGACTAATGAGAACACAATTTGAGTTTGTTTTGCCTCTTCAGGAGAAGGCGTGGATGAAATTCTGCTTGTATAAGTATTGTCTCCAGGAGTGATTTTAAAGTGAAATGCCCCCCTTTTTTCCCTTGTTCCCCCCCAAAAAAAACTATCCAAACACTTTGCAGGAGATGGATGGAGAAAATGACGTTTTGTCAAAGTGACACTTTCTGCGGGGCTAGTGGAAAACTCTGTTTACAAGCTCTGCAGACCTTAGACCTTTGTGCCAGACGAAGAGGCCTTTAAGGTTTGCAGAGTTTGTAAACGCACTGTGTGTTTCAGTTACCCTCCAGTTGTCTCCCCTGTGAGCCCACATCCTGCAGTCCCTGCAGCTGCCTATCTAGCTCCAGTGTTACTCACTGCTGTGTCCTCTCCACTCTAAGATCTCCCTCCCTTTTCTATTTCCTATAGGGAAAACAACGAGAATTCCAACTCCAACAGCCACAATCCGCTCTCAGCCTCAATGAACGGGAATAAGACAGTTTTGGGCAGCTCAGAAGACGAGAAGACGCCGTCAGGGACCCCTGATCACACTTCTTCCAGCCCAGCTTTACTGCTCAATTCGAACCCAGGCCTACAGTCGCTCCATGGCTTGGGTCACCCCCAAGGTCCTAGCGCCATTCCGGTACCCAGTGCGGACCCTATGCACCATCATAGTTTGCAGGACTCCATTCTCAACCCCATGTCCTCCAACTTGGTCGACCTTGGGTCTTAAAACTATTTACACGCTCCCCTCACCACAGCCCTTCGTGGTTTTTTTCTTTAATCTCATTTGAAACTTTTAAAGTGATGACACACTCATTAGTGGATCTGTTGTCCCTCTTTGGATGGCTGGCTGGCTGGCTGTAGCTGTTTGGAAGGTACTGTACTAGACTGTATGCAGTTCTGTTGTGACAAAGTCTTAAGGGTTGTGCAAAGCTGGTTTCAGACATATGGACTGTTCCATAGGACAGGACTTGTGATTTAAGCATAGTGCTAATATGGTTCTATGTAGTAACTATTTTTTCCAACCTTAACTTCACAGATCTCTTGGAATTTTAATTGAGCAGTCTTGTCTGTGTATGATAAGACACCTTGTATTTCGGGGGAGCGTACGGTTGCTGTTTACATGCCTCCTTGGAAGACACCCATCGCTCCCGTTATCCTATTGTGTAGTTATATATCCGTGGCAGGTGTACAATGTACATTACAACTAAGAATACAACCGTTTTAGTCAAGTTATAGCAGCAACACGCGCTCTGGGTAGACTCTGTAACTTCCTTGTAGCTGACGCTGTGCAGAGAGCCAGCTTCTTTCGCCTTGTCCGTGTGGTGCTTTCGCCATTTGTTGGGTAGGAAAGGAACTAGTGGCCCGATCCTCGCCCCCAGTTGAAGTCAATGTTAAATCATCCCATCGACCTCAAACGGGGGAAGACGTGGGCCCTAAAAAATTGCTGCTCATTTTTAGACCTAAACTACAGTATCAACCGCGAGTCACTCGACTTTAGTTTTGTTTATATTATGTGAATACGTTCTTTGGGAAATATTTCTGCTTTTATTTTATAATAAAATTTAGAAATCTAACCCAGTGTGCAGTACTTAATTTGCATCTAGGTTGCTTTCGGTTTGCCCCAGCCTCTAAAATACCAGATGAGGCCAATCGCACAGTTTTAGTGCTGCATTCTAGCTCGTGGTACCTTCTCCATCCCTATTCATTTGAACCCCATTTCTGAGTCTGAGCCTGCTGTAACTATACGAGCTGATCTGCCATTGTCTGAAGGCATTTTGTGGGTTTCGCACGGGATTTTGATAAGATTAAATGATGTACCGAAGGACCAAGTTGCTTTAATCAAAGAGAAAGGTGCCTCCCTTACAAATTACAAGTAGGGAAGTTTACGGGGCATCTCCAGCTCCCATTACTCTGAAAGCAGATCAATAATGTAGTGTCTTGGTGTGACGCTATTTTGACTAGAAGACTGGAGGCACAAAGTCTGAAATGGCAGCTTAGTCATTTTTAGTTGCAATTCTTTGACTGGGCCTTTCCAGAGCAATCGCTAGAAGATGAGCGCCAGTTTCTCTAATCTGAGTCTTGTAACCGCAAAACTCCGGAGGCGCAACCCGTACCCCTTCTCCGTTTTTCCGTCCCTTTCTCCCTGATGAGAGAAGGGTCTGTGACTACGCCCACCCCGTCCCCATCGGATGGGCACAGGAGACTTGCAGGAGAGCCAAAGTGAGAGAGTCGATTTAAATCTTGGGGTGGGGCAACATCTGATCGCTTTACGGTAATCGACTCCCCCCCCCAGTTCACTCTTATCCCCCAAGAGGGAGACTTTGGGGGTTTCCTGCAGGGCAGTGTCTCCAACATAGAGACAGCGGGGAGTCCACAACCACCAGTATCCTCTGAGCAGCCATCGTGTGGGCCTGCTCGGGCAACACTCCCAACTGATCCCCGCAGGAGCTTTGCCTGCATAAGGCGTCCTGGGCCGGGCCCTTAGGGGGGAAGCGTCCCACTACGGCTTGGTTTCTGAAGCTGGAGTATTAACAGACCCCCTCCAACACACACACACGCACACACGCACGCACACAGGCGCTCTCTCTCGCTCCCTCCCTCTCTCACACACACACACACTCGCTCTCTCTCTCTCATAGAAACACACACTCTCTCTCACACACACTCTCGTTCTCTCTCTCTCTCACACACACGCGCTCTCTCTCTCATAGAAACACACACTCTCTCTCACACACACTCTCGTTCTCTCTCTCTCACACACGCGCTCTCTCTCTCATAGAAACACACTCTCTCTCACACACACTCTCGTTCACTCTCTCTCTCTCTCACACACACACACACTCGCTCTTGCTCTCTCACACACACACTTGCTTTCTCTCTCCCTCTCTCTCACTCACACACACTCTCTCACACACACTCCCTCGTTCTCTCTCTCTCAAACACACACTTTCACTCTCTCTCTCACACACACACTCTCTCGCTCTCTCTCACACACACACTCACACACACTCTCTCTCGCTCTCTCACACACACACTTGCTTTCTCTCTCTCCCTCTCTCTCTCACACACTCTCTCTCTCACACACACTCTCGTTCTCTCTCTCTCTCACACACACACACTCGCTCTTGCTCTCTCACACACACACTCGCTCTCTCTCACACAAACACACTCGCTCTCTCACACACAGACTCTCTCACACACAGACTCTCGTTCTCTCTCTCTCCCACACACACTCTCTCGCTCTCTCTCACACACACACTCACACACACTCACGCACGCATTTTCCAACCCTTTGCGAGGAGAGGGAGCTGAAGCGGTGAGAGACTGGGGAAGGGGTGGGGGGGACTGTGAGAGGGACTGAGGGGTACAAGGCCGGCCGGAGGAGGGGGGAAAGGGGGAAGAAAAGAGGAGCGTGTAAGGAGGGGAGGGCGGCAGACGGAGGGTGAGGAGGTGGGAAAGGCGGAGCTCAGCAGAGATGGGACCCTGGGCGTAGCGGAAGGCAGAGAAGCAGACTTGGGGGTGCTCTGGGTGCAGGGAACTCCCAGGGAGTTCCCAGAAGTCTGCAGCAGCCAGACGGGAATGAGACTGGCTGGCACTTTCCCGTCGTCCTCTCCGGCCCCACAAGCCGGGAGGGATGGGGTCATTATCAGGGGGAGGCGAGAAGAATCGAAATCATTTTTATCCGGGGTCAGTATTTGGGTCTGGAGCCCTAAATCCCCTGTCCCCACCCACCTCCCACCCGGATCTGTAGCCCTGCGTATACGCTTCTCTCCGTCCCTTCCAGCCCCTGGCCAGGGGAGGGGGGTCGGGAGAGGGGGGCCTAGCTGCAGAGTAAATGGAGCCAGTCAGTATTAAAGTGCCTCTTATGCACATAGCAATCCCACGCTCCAGTGAGTCCTGCCAGGGCTGTACTCATGCTGCCCACACCTTGCAGCAGTCGCCAAACTGCTGACATAACCACAAGGCGTTTGCCCTGAATCGCGGCATTGACCGTGTTTCGCTCCGGTTTCCGGTATCCCAGTGACATCCGACAGAAAGACACGGGAGCTGAAGACATAGGTAACACAACCAGGCAAGCCGCTGAGTGTAGCACGACACGCGGAAGTTCATTCTCGAGGGCTTTTTGTGTATTGACTGCAAACATCATTTTGGATGCCTCTGTGTATGAGACGGATACCATCAGCAGTCCGTGTCAGCATCAAGTCAGATATTTTTAAGAACAAGTCAGAATTAGAGTTGCAGTGTTCACACCAGTTTTAATTAAAAGATAAGAGGCGGGTTTGGTTTCACTAAATGTTTAATAGATTTTAATGACAGAAGACATTACATTGTGGCAATCTAGTCTGACCTCCTGCACAGAATTTCAGCCAGTGATTCCTGCAGGAGACCTTCCAGTTCTCTGCTAGTGCTTGAATGTAATGGGTGGTCTATTTAAAAAAAAATCTGAAAGATTGCAAAGTGTTTTTTTTTCTTTTTGGATTGCTGCTAAAATGCATTTCTCATGAGTTCTGAAAAATAAGCCAGGAACACTATGTGGCTTTAATGGAAGAAGAAATATGTGTCGATCAGCAAAGATCTTATTCAGCTTTCAAGAGCTTACTGAAATTTCAATCAACTGACTTCAGGGGGAGTTCTGTCTGCATAATGTCCGAATAAGCTATGTTAGGGCAACACCAATTCATATATGGGGTTGTAGGTGAGGTGTCCTACAAGTACGTTTCTCTAAGGGCCCTGTCAATGGGAGTCATTTTATTGATTTCAGTGGGCGTTGGATCAGACCCTAAGGCAAATGCCCCTTCGCCAGTTATGAATCGAATTACCTTAGTATGTTTTGGATTCAGTTGGTAAACAAAATATTTTATGTCCCGTCACACACCCACACCCACACCCCCAGGACTCCTGAGACTTGGGAAGTTTGGTATAAACTTCCCGCAAATTCGTGCTCTTTGTGTTAATATACTGCACCAGGTAATTCGGTTTTCAACTGCAGAGCTCATGTGGACAATTGGATTTGTGTGCCGTCGTGTATCATCTATTTTTTATCTTATGCTGACCTACTTGTGTGCATCTGATACTCTTAGCTATGGATTTTAGTCCCTTTAAAAGAAACATGTTGCAAGAACTAACCGTTGGTCTTTCCTAAGATTACAGTAGATTCCCCAAATTATCTAAAATAATACATGCATGCATGTCAACGATTCATTCATTCATCCATTCAATTGTAAGTAGTGATAAAAACTGAGTTTGGGATCAACGAAGAAAAATGACTGGGCTAATAAAACACAACCTCAAAGCAGAAAATAAAACCCTCCGGCTTTGCCTGCTGTAGAGAAATAAGGTTATTGGGGAAAGAGGAGAGTCATGAGGAGAGCGCTTAAGGAGCCGGTAGGAAAACAGGATGGGGTTTCGGTGGTTAATAAAAGGTCATATTGCTCAGAGGAGGCAATATTTGATCAGATGAAAGTAAACGAAGGGATAAATAGAGTGAGAAAGGCCCTTTGAAATCCAGGGGCGATGAAAACTTCTGTGGATTGTGGCGAGGATCATGTGTATATACCGTGTGGGGAAGGGACTGGAGAACGAGCCATTCCGTTCAATGATAGGGAGTTAAAAGCAGAAATCTCGCTGTCAAAGAAGCTGGAGGGCAATCTGTCAGTAGGGACACACTCTTCAGCCTACATCCAGGAGAGGGGCAGGGGACGGATGATAGAGTTATGTCAAGTACGGCTCTCCGTTTAACTTCATTGGACGGTGCAACTTGAAAATCCCTACATGTTAAGACTTACTCAAGCAGACTGCACTTGCCTTTAGTAATTATGTTTTCTAAGTTAGCTCAAATCCCCAGATTTTCCACACAAAAAAAGTTTTGCAACAGATGAATATGTAGAAAGTGACGTGACTAATCCTTGATTTTAAACAGATTAGTTTATGATTCAGGAGCTTTATGTTACATGGGGCAAATCCCGTCAGAAATGTTTGCTCGCAGGCTAACAGTACAGGTTTCGGTAGGTAAATAACATGGGGGGGGGGTCCCCATCCTGCACGTTTTACCCAGGCAAAACTCCCACTGGCTGCCACAAACTGATTCGACTGGGAATTTCTCCGGAGTAAGGAATTATGTCTCACTGCACCATGCAAAATCCACAGCCGGGCTCCAGGAAATAGCAGGGGGTTAGCCCTGCCTCCACTGGCCAGGCGAACAATCCTCCCACTGGACAGCTCTAAACAAAACGTTTATCTCCCGTGGACGTTCCGCTTTGGGTGTCCCTGAGAGCAGGACTGGGCTTGTTGCCTTCAGAGCAGGGGTAGCCTGTGTTAGCACTTGGCCAGTGTGCGGAGACGCTGGTTACCAGAGAGTGAATGCTAGCGTAGTCACAGCCTCTGTCTCCTGACCACGCAGCCTGAACTCGCCACTGCAAGCCAGCCGTGTCACCGCCCTGAAATAACATGCTGGGGGCGTCACAGGGCCAAGACACCTCCCTCACTCGCCCTCATACGCTACATCGTCGTGCTCGCCCTGTAACTACATGGCCACGACATATATAAGTGAAGATTGTTTTTGCCCTCGAAATAAAATGGTACCAAACACAATGATTAGCGCAGCGTTTACAGTCTGCATGTGAGTCCACTGCATTGTGCTTTTAAAACAATCCAGGCTTGAATATTCACACCGCACAGATACATATGGTTTTATCCGCTGATAAACCCGCTTTTTACATTTGCCAGCTAGCTTTCTGAGGATTATTTTAGAGATCGTTGCAAAAGGAATTCCAGAAGCCCTCTGTTTTACCCCTTTAATCCCGAAAATAACACTGAAGGGAATATGAAATAGTAGCTTCGAGCTGTGTGGAAATAACGTTGATTGACGGTAGCGGAGCAAAACCGAGCTATCTGGTGACTCATACATATTGAACAGTCTGGCTGATCCGATCCTGCCACTTTACTCGTGCCATAGTTAGGGGTTTTGGGCTAGTGGCCCCATTGATTGGCTACTGACTAGCCTAATATGTCAAGAAGGAATGTACTAATCTTCGCTCAACCTCGGGACTATTTACGTGGATTCCAGGCGCTCTCCTCTGTTTAAATTGCTTCAGATTGCACTATCCCAGTTACACAAACATTGGGAGAAATTTAAAGCTTTCCGGGGAACGGAATTAAATACAATCTGCAAAAGATTATTTTGCTGCATTTTATCGGGTATAAATTAAGTCATTTCACAGCCATTCAGTTTAATCTAGACAGAGAAGTAATATCGCCGAGAGAAGTGCCAGGCTTGGCGTATTTCCTAAGGGATATTTCAGATGAAGCTTCATATTTCCCCCACCCCCGATTCTTTGCCTAGGAGCTTTGTTAGAAATGAAGCCATAACCTGTCCATAATACGGAATAGGAAAGAGTGAGTGAAAATATGGAATATTAAAGAGTGAGTGACAGTTCTTTAAAATGCCTGGATAGAAATGTCTATGCGAGGCACACAGTATAAAGTAAGGTTTCAGAGTAACAGCCGTGTTTGTCTGTATTCGCAAAAAGAAAAGGAGTTCTTGTGGCACCTTAGAGACTAACCAATTTATTTGAGCATAAGCTTTCGTGAGCTACAGCTCACTTCATCGGATGCATACCGTGGAATGCATCCGATGAAGTGAGCTGTAGCTCACGAAAGCTTATGCTCAAATAAATTGGTTAGTCTCTAAGGTGCCACAAGTACTCCTTTTCTTTTTGAGTATAAAGTAACCAGTCCTGAGTTGCGAAAGCTGGAGAGAAATTATTGCCGTGTCTAGGAGGAACAAGGAGAGCCTGGTATAATCTCAGCCTCTTTCCTTCAATACACCAGCCCTCGGGTATGGCATAGGAAATCCAGTCTGGGGAACATTGCTCAGAGAGCCAGGAAAACCAGTCTGCTGAAGGGAAGGGTTCAGTACTTTAGCACGCTGGGGAAGGTACTGGAGTTGACTGCGGAAGTGTAGACAGGGAAATTGAAAACTATGTCTTATATTGAGCAGCACTTTGGGCTCATAGCGCCTGTTGGGATCCCGGATGATTTGTCTATTTAAAAATTAAACAAAGGAGTTAGAATCAAAGGAGATGTTTTACTTTTCAGACATGATGAAAAAAAGCAACGTATTGTGTGGCTAGAGGGTCCGTCTTGTTTCCACTGAAGTCCACAGGAGCTTTGCCTTTACCGTCCCTGAAAACAGGAGCGGACCCTTAACCATGAATGTAACAGACGTTCTCCCTTTGAGCAGGAATCATAGAGAACCGGTGCCCTTCCCCTTCGCCAAGTCCCTCGCCCCTCCAGTAGCGGGATACACCCTTCGGATTCGAAGTTGTCAGGGTGAGAGCCGGCATGTGCGAGCTGATGTGCTGTCTTACCCACCCAGACCCCTCTTCTTCAGGGTCACCCCTCTGATTCCCGCTTCAGTCCATTGTAAGGCGAGGCTTGGAAGATGAGAGTGTAGAAATGAAGAGGTGTCCTTTTGCAACTAGTGCTTTGCAACGCCAGGTTGATCCTAGCGGGAAGCAGCGAGGGGGCCAAGGTGCCAGAGGAACCCGCTGTGGAGCACACAGGTCCAAGGACACAGCGGGCGGCGCTCCGGCGGAGAGCGGAAAGTCCTCGGGAAGATGGCAGTCACACACGTGCTTCTGGTGACCCCATTACCTGTGAAGTCCTACAGGAAATACATATTTGAAGCCGCCAGGACAAACAGACATGCCTTTTATAGACTTGCCTGTCCTGCCATGAAAAATGAAAACCGCAGGGGGTCGGGGTGCAGGAGGGGTCCGGGGTGCGGCAGGGGGCTCAGGGCAGGGGGTCGGGGTGCAGCAGGGGTGCGGGGTGCAGCAGGGGGCTCAGGGCAGGGGGTTGGGGTGCAGGGGGTTGGGGTGCAGGAGGGGTGCGGGGTGCGACAGGGGGCTCAGGGCAGGGGGTCGGGGTGCAGCAGGGGTGCGGGGTGCAGCAGGGGGCTCAGGGCAGGGGGTCGGGGTGCAGCAGGGGTGCGGGGTGCAGCAGGGGGCTCAGGGCAGGGGGTCGGGGTGCAGGAGGGGTGCGGCAGGGGGCTCAGGGCAGGGGGTTGGGGTGCAGGAGGGGTGCGGGGTGCGACAGG
The DNA here is from genome assembly GCF_965140285.1 of Lepidochelys kempii. Lineage (NCBI taxonomy): Eukaryota > Metazoa > Chordata > Testudines > Cheloniidae > Lepidochelys > Lepidochelys kempii. Next base: position 175,077,484 of record NC_136382.1, on the reverse strand, counting down.
GGGCTCAGGGCAGGGGGTTCGGCTCCAAGAGGGGTGGGGGGTCCGGTCCGGCACGCACGGGGGGCGGGGCAGGCTGCCTCCCTGCTTGCCCTGCCCCCGCGCAGCTCTGGGAAGCAGCCTGAACCTGGGGGGAGGGGCACAGGGGACTGTGTGTTGCCCTGGCCGCTCCTCCAGGTACCTCCCCCGAAGCTCCCATTGGCCGCGGTTCCCCGTTCCCAGCCAATGGGAGCTTCGGGGGAGGTACCTGGAGGAGGGGCCAGGGCAACACACACACCCCTGTGCCCCCCCACGCCGGATCCCGGCCGCTTCCCGGAGCGGCGCGGGGGCAGGGCAGGCAGGCGTGGAGCCTGCCCTGCCCACGGTGCGCGCCAGGCCGGAGCCGCTCTAGGTAAACTCGGGGGGGGCCCGCGAGGAGCTGGTGGGCCGCAGAAAATAACCCCCCGGGCCGCCTGCTTGAGACCCCAGGTCTGAGGCAAAGGTCCGAGGGAGGCACCTTGATTCCGAAGCAGTTTGGCAGTGTACAGTCAAAGTTGAAGGACTCCGCTCGGTAGGATCCCTAGGCCCAGGCCCTCCCACCTGAGCTGGACTTGGTCAGACTTGGACTCCGGCACTGACAAAGGGCCGTTTGTCATCATGATTGTTCCAGAGGCTGCAAATGATAGTCCGAGAATCAACAGTGAAAGTGAAAATCAGCCCACTTGTTGCAATTACTGTCCCTGGTGGGATTTCAAACGCGCCGAAGCGATTTAGGAACATACTCACCAGTACCTTTCGATGAGAGTTGTGTCCCCAGATCACCTGGGCGCTTTGTAAACTGCCGCCCCGCACACCATGTGGGGGGCGGGGGGCGAAGTTGGGAGGAATTTTTTGCCCTTTCAGCCTTTGCTACGTGTACAGTAGTGAGCTCAAGGTTTCGTTCGTTAAACGTTTATAGTAAAATTAACCTGGAGCATCTGTACAGGCCCATTCACAGGGAAAATGCAGTGACACATTACAAATAATCCAGCTGGGGAAAGTTTCACCGTTGTTCCCATCTGCTGAAAAACGCCATTTCCACGGTACCAGATTTTATTATAGTCCTTTGAATCCTTTCCCAGTAACAAAACTTCTATAGATTTCAATGAGAACAGGATCAGGCCCCTAATGGGAAGGTTCAATGGGAAGATATGAGAAGGTTGATCAAAGACGGATTGGGTATTGTCTTTTTAATATTCTCAGCAGGCTGTTTGCTATTGGTGTAATCAACTACACCACAGAGAGCTGAAAAATAGCGTCCACTCTGGTCGTTCGGGTGCACCTCTGAATTTAAGACCGGCGCTTCCTACAGGAATATAGTCATAACTAGCCCACCGAACCTCAGATTGTTACCCAGTACTCTTGGGTACACGCAATCTTCCTGGCAGATGAATTCTGTGTGTGTCAAGTAAACCCCATTCTGGAAAAATTCTCTGCTGTGGAAACAGCTATTTATTTATGAGGCATTGTGCATACGTATGAAATACAAGATATTTCCTGTACATCTGGTCATGAGGGGACAGCATTATTCAACATTTACTTCAACTGAAACGTGAAGCTAAAATAATCAAAACAAAAAACAACCCAAACTCGGGACGCCAAGTTTGATCGGATTCAGAACACAACCCAGGGGCATTTTAACAGGAACGTATTGTTTCTAAGCGCTTCCAACTGCTACAATGGACCGGGCAAGTTATTTTCACTGTTCATCCCGGGGTCTTCGGGTTAGACTTGCATCTAACAGCTGTTAAATGCGATAGTATGTAAACAGAAGCATATAATAATACATACCACTCAGGTAGGAGGTTGTGGCTAGTGTTTGGAAAGGGGTAAATTTTCTAAGACTAAAAACAGCATGGAATATTGTGTTTTCAAAACAAAACGACAAACAATACAGTTACGTAACTTTTACCGGGACACAAATACAATTCATTTGTGTATATACTGTTCAATTAATAGTATGACGTTGACAAGATGAATATTTAAAGTAAACTGTTTTAATCTTTCATCAGAATGTTTTAATTGTGTATTTAGAGAGCCTCTCAAATCTGTTTTAGGCGAGATTGGTGCGAAGGTGGAGAATGTACAGAACAGATTATGGGGTACTTCCTAGATTTATTTCCCTCCAAAACTCGCTTTTTAATCCTTTTCAAATAATGAAGCCTGAAGCGAATAATTCCCCCCCCCCCACGATTTAATGGACAATAACACAGCTATACGATGAGTGATTCAACTAGACACAATTCAAGAGTCTCCCTCACCCCCCTTTTACTTAACGATGGGCTTTGGGTGATGTAGCTGATGAGACGTGTTTCTCTGACAATGTCTGGAAACTTTCAGAGTTTCAGTGTAGTTGGGCACCATAGATTTCTCAATGTAATCTCAAGGATAGAAATGTGCAGAAAAATGCAAAAAACCAAAACGAAAACAACCCGCCCCCCCAAAAAACCCACACCAAACCCCAAACAAACACTTACTTCGAATCTGCATATACTTAGAAAAGGAAACCGTCAAAAATGCCGCAGTTTTCAATTATTATTCTGGGATGGGAGTATTATTTTTACCAGTCTCATAGGATATGGACATCGCACTGAACTTCGGAGTTATTTCGATTTACTCCTGTAACTATTCTAAAACAATGAGTATTCTTATTACTTTATTATATCTATTCAATGGAACTAAACAAATCCCTTGAATAAGTTAACCTGATCGCTGCTTCCCTCATCATTAGCTTCAACCCGACCTTTCTGGCTTGGGTAAAGCACTGGGATATTTCACAGCCCGTTGCTGTTTGCCTCTGCTGAATAATTTATTGCCGCAGGTCCAGAGTAATAAGGAAACACTGCCGAGACTGCAGTTGCCCCTTGAGCATGAAATCCTCTCAGAGTTTCTGCGGGTCACGCACATATGCCTCTATCGGATCAATGCTCTGGCTCTGCATCGTTCTTGGGCATCTTGCGCTGTGTTTTATTCCCCAAGCCAGCGGGCAGGAGAACAGAAAGTGAGGCGCTAACCTTCTGCTCTACTGCCCTGTGAAGGGCGAACGCTAGGACTCAGATTGGGTGGAATAGATACCCAGATGAAAGAGACAGCATGAAAAGCGTGTGGGAGCAACTGATGTTGATGGTCTTGCATTTATCTCAAGCGCTCTTGTGACATCTTAGCTGAAGGGCTTCGCCCCCTTTGGTCAAACGCCATATATTACAGCTGCCTCTATTCACCCCGATAAGGTGCAGTAGTCATGAGAGCACATGCAGGCGAGGGAAGACAGTAGGAAGGGCTCTTACCGAACATCGGTGAGCCCATGAGAAAGCAAACAGAGCGCGCCGGAGAGTGTTGGCCGCCCAGCTCAGATTGCCTTCGCTAGACACAGGTTTAGGGGAACCGGAGAGTAGATTTAGCCACCCTGGTCAAGAGAACAGCCAGAGATTAAAGGGCTACCGCAAGGCAGTTTAGGCCGAGGGGTATTTCTGTTGTGGCATGACAGAGGGAAAGATTAATATCTTAACTAATTATTGCTATTACTGTTATTGTATTACTCCCGATTAGTGTTACTGTATTACTCCCGATTAGTGTTACTCCCGATTAGTGTTACTGTATTACTCCCGATTAGTGTTACTCCCGATTAGTGTTACTGTATTACTCCCAAGCCGAAAAGGCCTCATGGGTGAGATGCAGTGTCTTATGCCGCAGTCTTCAGACACCTAGCTGTGGAAATGCCTAAAAGGGAGACGCCGTGATCACGGCAACAACTCTTTTGCTCGTGCAGCCTGTTAGTTTGCTAGAGCAGCGGTTCTCAAACTGTGGCTTAGGCCCCCAAAGTGGGTCATGGCCCCATTTTAATGGGGCCGCCAGGGCTGGCCTTAGACCGACTGGGGCCAACGCTGAAGCCAGAGCTCCACACCTGGGGGCCAAAGCCTGAGCCCCACCTCCCCCGCCCAAGCCCAAAGGCTTCAGCCCAGAGCGGTGGGGCTCAGGTTACAGGCCTCCTGCGCTGGTGCTGGGGCTTGGGCTTTGGCCCCCGGCGGCTGGGGCAGCGGTGAAGGGGCAGGCTCAGACTTCAGTCCCCCAGGGTGATGTGCTGTAGTTTTTTTGTTTGTTTTTCTCAGAAGGGGGTTGCAGTGCAATGAAGTTTGAGAAGCCCTGTGCTAGAGTGAAATCCTAGCCTCTGAAAGTCAATGGGAATTTTGCTTTGAGGACCAACCCTGCCTTGCTCCTTCAGACAACACTTTCAGTAAGTTCACTGAGGCAAAACCTCCTTAGAAATAACGGGACTACTTTTGCCTGAGTAAAGGCTTCAGTAGGCCTTGGTTCCTGAAACATGCACCCAAGAGCAGCTTACATTTGCAAGATGTGTATTATATTCTTCTTCTTAGGCACAATGACCATGTTATTAACATAGTTGCAAGATATTTTTCTTGGAGTGTTCAATGAGGGCATCTCTAAAAATGTAATGATGAGATACTTTGTTGGTTTAAGCTTAGTATGTCCTAAAATATACCATTGTGCATATGGCCTTTCTGATTTCCAGTTGGATTCGAATGAATTGCCATTTAGATTGTATCTAATGTTTGGAAGCATTTCATTGCTCGAAGAAATCTAATGCAATGAGCAGAAAGCAGGAGAATACTCTTGGCACTGGATGAATTCGGTGTGGTAATCTTTTGGTAAATTTGCAGTTTTTTATGCCAAAGCAAAGCGTCTTTGCTTCGTGTCTGCTCATATGTTAAGGAAAGCGAAGACACCATTTGAGGAATCCAGCTGGTTGCAAATCAGACATTTAATCTCTCAGCTGGAAAGATTTAATGGATCAGTATCAAGTAACAGTTCTGGAAAAGTAGCGTCCTTAAACCCCCCCCCCCCACAAAACCCTCCCCCCCAACAACCCAGAGATAAATCCTGATTGAATAATAGTAAATGAAAACCATGGATTAAAGTGACTGCAGACAGTATTTTCTTTGAAATACTCAAAAGAAGCCTTGGGAGCCAACTGACTTGACAAAACACTCGGTGTGATGTTGATATTTGCACAGATTCCAGACGCAATCTCGGGACATGTCCTACCCTTGCTTGGAAGGATTCCCCACCATTCTCCCCTTCACGCTCACCTTCTGAAACGGCTTTTGTGAGGTGTGCAGAGGAGAGAACTGACCCCATATCACTAGAGGAAAGAGGTATAGTTTTCCTCTGGGCTGGGAGCTGGAGATCAGAAATGATGTGGGCGTGAATGAACCAAACCGCGGGCACCATCCGAATGAACCTTGTCTGGGGGTGCGCTAGTCTGAAAATGCCGACATGCAAGAGCGGCATCATTTTATTCAGTTATTAAAAGAAACCCCTGTGTTGCGATGTGTGTGAACTTTTGTGGGCCGGTGGGGGAATTTGTGTGTGTGTGTGTGTAAGGATGGCAGCAGATTTGGGAAACGCGGAAATTTAGCCCCCTCCAGTGCATTTCTCCACTTTAAATAAAAGATTAGAAGCAATCCTACTCTGCACTTGGTCTAGCTGAGCTTTTCCGTTGCATTCCCCCCACCTCTCTACATTTGGAAGGCAGATGTATCGTCTGGACCTCTGGGTCCACAGAGGAATAATTTCCGCAGGCTGCGATATGTGACACTTTTCTGAACCTTGCTACTTTCCCTGAAGCTCTAGAGGTTGTAACTTTAAACGGGCTCGAGCAGTTTTGGAAAATGTACTTTCAACGAACAAAAGGGGACCTCATGCCGATAAGTGGAAAAGCACTTGAACTGGCATCCCCTGATCTCGGGCGGAGTCATTACTGTGGACGATTAAACCCCGTTCCCCCAGCTGGACAGGTGCTTCAATTCGAGAGGGCACATCGGGGGCGACAAAGCTGCCTGATGGTTCTACCATCTTTAGAGCAGCGTCCCAGGGAAAGGATGTCTGCACTAGACCTAGACCTGGTGCTTCGGCTCCGGCAGGTCTCCTCCCTGATCCTCCCAGCTGAAAAGTCTTGGCTGCTCCCTCGTTACACTCGTGTGTGCTCTTTGTCTCTCGTTGCATTTTGCCTAGTACCGGCGGTCAGTGGCACATTGAAGTCCTTCTTTCCCAGAAAGATCAGGTCACATTTGAGTCAGGCTTGGAGAAATAGCTGCCTTCTCCTGTAACATGACTTCAGGAAGAACAAAGAGGCTCCGCTGCCCTCTTAACAACAACAGGAGAAGGGGAGGGGGGGACTTTCATTTGTTTCTATTCAAAGTAAAACAGGTATGACCAGGCAAAGAGGTTCCTTCGCTTCTTCAAGGAGTATGTGGCTAATATCCATTACACACAGCCTGGTGTAACTCAACCCCACTGCAGCTCAGAGAGCTATGACTTGAAAAACGACCTCTTATTTATTTGCAGCATTGCTTTAAACCCCCACCACATACCCCAATAAATCAAAGTCCCATAGCCTCCAGGGGCCTGGGCTGTGAGTCTAAATGCGCCCGGCACAGTCCACCTCCAGCCTGTGTGTTAGGTGAGAAATTCTCCTTAGCAGTAGCTGCGGGGATCAGGGATCATCTCAATGAAAGGCTCACGTTTCCATTCCTCGGGGACTGGTCGCTTTTGGACCGTCTGCCACAACCCACGCCGGCTGCTAGTGTAACCTTTGCCAGCTGCAGTGCAGAGCTTCGCTGGAGGAAGTCTCATGGCAAATGAAACCAAACGCACCTGCAACGAAGGGATCAACAAACAAGGGAGCCTTTAGGAGGAGTTTCAGAGTGTGCATGGAGAGAGATCGTTCATGGGCAGAGTCATCTATAGTACAACATGAGCTGTCCTCATCGGTGTTAGGAAAATAAACACGGGCATCTGCACCTCTACAAGGAGCAGCTGCCCATGTACTGTGATACCCAGGGATTTATTTAAAAAAACCCCAACGCGGTTCAGGCTGAGCTCCAGAGTGGTGTATTGACCCCTAACTTAGAGCATGACTTGTAATGCACACGCCAGAGCTCCCAACGCCAAGCCAGTTTCCTACCTCTGTGGGGGAGTGACCTGAGGAACTAGCAAGAGAGTTAAGGGCATATTTGTTTCACACCTGATTTCACACTCTCTCCCTTAAACTGCACAGATCTGTGGGTGGCAGATCCCGGGGGTTCCAGCTAGGAACAACAATATTTAAAGAATGAAACAACAGAACCTTTTCACCCCCATTACAGTCTCGGCTTACAGCCCCCCTTTAAAACCCTGCTTTGCCTTGAGCCTACAAACAAACAAACAAACAACAACAACAAACAACCAACTTTACATGGGTTAGGCTGCTTGAGTGCTCAGACCAATGCCTAGCATGCTGACAAATATTGTCTCACTGTTCCCTAGCATTCCCCCATCAGTCTGTCTGTACCCATCTGTTGTCTCTTGTTTTATACTTAGGGCCTGGTCTACACTTAAAATTTATGTCAACCTAGCTTCTTTGGTCAGGGGTCAATTTTTCACACCCCTGAGTGCTGTAGCTATGTTGACCAAACCTCCAGTGTAGATTATACAGCTAGGTCAATGGGAGAATGCTTCTGTCAACCTACCTATTCTTGTTTGGGTAGGTGGTGTTCCTACATGGATGGGAAAACCTCTTACATTAGGGTAGATGGTGTCTACACTACAGGCTTATGCTGATGTCACTATGTTGCCACTATGTTGCTATGCCGGTATAGTCCCCATAGTGTAGACATCTTTAGGCTGTAAACTCTCTGGGGCAGGGACTGCTCTTTTGTTCTGTGTCTGTACAGAACCTGGCCCAATGGAGTTCTGGTCCAAGACTAGGGCTCCTAGGCCCCAAGATGATGATGATTATGATGATGGAAAGAATCACCTGAGAAAAACAGAGAATTCCTTCCAAGAAGCTGGAGTGGGACAAAGGGGTCAGTTGAGGCCTGTTAACTGGAATTCACAATCCGGAAAGCTATATTGACCTTTACTCTTAATAATGCACATTCCCAAACAGACATACTGTACTTGCATATCCAGTACATGTTTAGTTTAAGTCTGCCCATGGCCTGCCTCTCCTCTCCCCCCAATGTTAAGGCAAGAACTTTTGATTTGTCTGTTCAGCATTCAGGGGTTTTGGATGGATTACACTATAAGACATAGGCAGCTTTTCCAGATTTGCTAATAAAACCCCTATTTCCTTTTTGCCTAAATAGTCCTCCTTATAACTGGGGAGAAGAGAAAAGCTCAGCTGGATGACACGGTGTATAAACACAACATGAAATGGACTTCTTGTTTTCATTCTTGCCATTCTATTTTTAAAACTATCAGATTAGCCATTCAAAGGAGGATTTATTGCCAAGAGATTTGGTTTATTCACCTGTTTCTAGAAATTTCATTATTACAAACCTGGTTCTTTTAAACCCATTGTCAGTGTCCAACTCTTCAACAGATTCAGAAGGTCCTATTTCCTACCTGGGAAAATACAGATTTTTTTTTCATTATGTTGAAGCCACTGCAGAGACTTCACAAGAGTGTTAAGAGAGAGGAAAAGGTAGTCTTGTGGCTAAGGAACTAGACTGGCTTGGAAGATTTGACTTCAACTCTGAGCTGTGTTTTCTGTGTTTGGGCAAATCACTTCCTCACTTTGACCATGTACAAAATGGGGCTAATAATACTTTCTCCCAACCTTTGTCATTCTTATCTATTTCGGTTGTAAGCTCCGTGGGTCAGACTCTCTCTTTCTTTGTGTTTGTACAGCATCAAGTACCTTGGAGCGTCTAGATGCTACTGCCACATAAATAATAACAATAAACAACTTCTTCCTATTGGGGAATGTGCAAAAAGGTATCACTTTTCAAAGAGGATTGTTTGATGGCAGTCTGATTTGTAAGGAATGTAATGCACAACACAGAAACAAATGTAGTCAGCATAATATTAACACATTACACTTCACTTCCTGACTTCTTTTCCCATTTACACAGGGTCAGAGGAGCCCATAATTTTTCACCGTTCCTTCTGATCCATGTCACGGATTTATAGGTCTTGGAGTTCCAGTTCTTTTCTCTTTAAACTTCTCTTGACAGAGACTTTCCATCGTATCTTCCATCTTCCATGTCCTTTCTTGCTGTCCTCTTTCTTCCAGGCTTTCTTTGCTGGTTGTTCTCCCATCCTTATCACATGTCCAGCGCACTCAAACATGAGCTCTCCAGCCTGTCACCAAAAGTCCCAAGTTCATCTTGATTTCTTCCATGTGCACTTTGTCTACCCTCTGCTTGCCTGCCATTCTCCTCAGTATATTATTATCTGCTCCCTGTATTGTCTCTTCTTCTATCACCATAAGGTCTACTGTTTCTAAACCAGAGAGCAGCCAGGGACAAAGACACATAGCATACACTTTTTCTTTCAGTTTGCTACTTAATTGCCAGTCCCACTGTACTCCTGCCACCTTTTTCACTGCTGTCCATGCACAGTGAGTTCCTCTTTTCAGTTCTGCAGACAGCGGTAGTGTTTGTCCTATGGAGACCCCTGCAAAGCTCAATTCTGGAGCCCCTACCTCAGACTGGGAAGACAATGGGGACAGTGTGGGAGATGGGAAAGGTCCATAGAAGTAGAGGTAATTCCTCCCAGAGCCCATCCTGTTCCTGACTTCCTCTGCCTGTGCCCGGCTCCTGCTCCCAGCTGGGGTTCTGCTGTCCAGTCTCCACCTCTGGGTCCACCCTGGATTCCCAGCAGCTCCAGCCCCTATGCTCCCCGACCAGTCCCAGGCTGCAGCTTCCCCACACATCCCCACCCTCTGCCCAGGCCCAGCACCGGGACTTGCAGGCTCAGAGGGTGCTCTGCAAGGGAGGAAAAAGGGCTGCCTGGCAGTGGAGCGCAGGGAACAGAGTCACCAGTCAGGGCCTTGTGTTTGGCCTGCTGGTAGTCAGCTGTTCTTTCCTGCTCCCCATGGGGGCTCTGCTGTAGAGGTGTTCTGCTATCAAGTGCCAGCTGGCCCCAGGCTCCTGGCAGCTCTGGTCCTTGTGCTCCTTGCAGAGTGTCTCTGAGCTGGAGGTGGGAGAGGGGCACTCAGAGGCGGGTCAGCGTGGGAACACTGCAGCCAGGACTAGGCAAGGGAGCGCAGGTGCCTGAGCTACATGAAGTCCGGGGCGGAGTTGAAGGTGGATGATGGGGATATTCTTAGAGCAGACTCCCCAGAAGGAGCAGGTTGGAGCAGCTGATGTCCAGTGAGCCAAACAGAAGGCCCCCATGGGCTGGATCTGGTTTTCAGGGGTCTCCTTGCTGACTCAGGGACTACTGTGATTGCATGGGTTGCAGGTGCTTAATGCGGCCACTGTCTTCAGCTCTCTCTCTGATGGCACTAAGTGTACTTCCTAAGTACACCCATTCTTTCTTCTGATTCAGCTTCTCTCCTGAAACTTCAATCAATCAATATTAATACAAATATTGTAACCACTGTTTCTATCTTTAAAATGAATATTCAGGGAGATTATTCTTAAACAGAATATATACACCCTGCTCATTCCTATGCAAAGCTAACGTCAGCCTAGCACTGCTTAATATTTCCATAAGACAGGAAGAAAAAAAATGCTAACTTTGCTGACAAATATGACTACTGGCAAAGTCAGGGTTGATGGGCAAGAAATGATTTTCCCATCTTCTGAGATTTTTGAAATTTCAAAATTTTTCCCAGGCCTGAATTGGGACAAAATAATTGAAAACTCAAAAAAAAAAAATAAAATAAAATTGCAGGCTGGTCAATTAAAGATTTCATTTTGATAATTTCAAAACGTTTCATTTTAGTTGTAACCTTTTAATTTTTAAGCAGTTTTAACTGTAACTTAAATTTGGAAACAAAAAGTCATTTCAATCAGAAAAACTAAACTTTTTTGTTCTGAAAATGTCAAACTATCCCATTTTGACAATTTTGAAACTTTTTTATTTTTTTTTCAACATAGTAAATTCGATGAAACTGACCCTGTCCTGTGAGGAAATTTATATTTACTTGAATAGGCATTTTCTGATTAAAAACATTTTATTTAAAACATTCCCAACCAGCCCTAACTATTGAATCCAAAGCTGTAGTCCAAACTAAGGAAAGCTAAGTAAAATGAATGTTCCAAAATGAAAATGCACAACTAGTTAAACTAAAAATATATGTTCTTAGGGTAACATTTTCAAAAATCACTAACAGACAGGAGTTCGAGGTGCTTTTTGAAAATTTTACCCTTGATCCACCAATCCTTATAAGAGTATTCTTTTTGTTAACTGTTTGTTTTTGTTTTATAAGGATTCATACAGGTAAGCCTATATAGTTAAAATACACAGGTAAGTAAGCATGAAGGTTAAGAATACAGATTCATGATATCATTAATGATATAGCCAATGCTTGCATATATAGAGACATTAATGTAATTTACAATACATTTGACATGAATTAATATATTTTTCTTGCCTTTTGGCTAAAGCTTGATCATATTCCCATTGATCATGTTCCCATGTTCCTATCACAAGCTTGGTCATGTTCCCACTGAACTCTGTGGCAAAATTCCCACTGACTTCAAAATGGGGTCAGGATCCAGCTCTTAGGATCCATTGAAGTCAATCAGAATCTTTCCATGGAATTAGTGGGCCTTAGTTCAGGCCCATAGGACATAGATTTGTTCTTCCTCAGTAATCTGTATGTTGCACCTGCAGGGAGAGCTTGGTCTTTCAATTTTTTTCCATTTCCCTTTTCTAGGGTGCTATATAAGGAGATAATTAAAATTCCTCAATACAGTTCTGCTCCCCTAACTCAGCCCAATACTTATTTTTTATTGTTGTTATTTGTTTTGCCTAGCACCTGCAATAAACTAGGTGCTGTAACTGACTGTGGTTTTCATTGGGACTCCCATCCTTCTTCTCTCTCTCCCTTCAGAAGCTCCCTTTCCTGACTCCTTCATCAGCTGTCCTGCTTGCAAGGCAGAAGAAAAGAAGAAAAAATGTCAGTAGGAAAATGATCTGTGGAGACCCAATAGCAGCACCTTGCATGAGGTCTGGGAATGGGGAGGGGGATAGAAGGAGATCTGGAGATGTTTACATTGTGCCTCATTCCTTTCCCCTTTTGTCATCATCTCTCCCTTCTATTTTCATGTTATTTCCTATTGATTTTTATCTTGTTTAGAACATCATGTCTGTATCTCCTCTTCTCTCCCTACACATGGTTCCGCTCACTTCCCCTGGTGCACCTGTCTAACCTTCAGATACTCAAAAGGTATTTAGGAGCCCAACTCCCATTATATCTTTGAGGATCTGGGCTTTACCACCTGCTCAGCCCCTCCTCTAGGGCTCTATCAGGGCCCACTTCCCTACTCTGGTCTTGTAGGGCCTGGCTCCCATTCTCATCCCTCCCATGTCTCTCGCCTCTGTGCCTCACTTCTTTCCTGTCATTCCATCTCCGCTTTCTCAGCCCCAGGATGAGTTCTCGGCCCTTTGTTTACATGAGTGGGTGAGGGCTAAGTTGACAAATGCCAGCCTACCTGCCCCTTAGATCCACTACTAATGATTACAGAAATACTTGATATTCACCTTCCATTAGAAATTCTTTGGTGTGGGGCAGGCTATTTTGCATCACACCTTGGGCAGGTTATGGCTATCGAGCTGGCCCTGGAACAAGCTCCCAATACCTGGAGGACGATCTGGGATTATAGAGCTAGCACAGCAGCTTATACACCAACATAGCACTAACATATATATTAACGTATACATCAGCATAGCAGCTTACACAACACCACTATCCCCTTCTGCCAGCATAGGAGGCAAACCTGCAGCAAAGGAGGAAAGACTGGGGCTTCCCTGCACCCTGCCGATCCCTACATGCAGGCCTACTTGTTGGCAGCTGGTGCATGTTAGCACCTATGCACTTCAGAGCAGCCTGAGGGCTGCTCTAACTTACACCAGCGGCCTAGCCCTGCACACATCAGCCCAAGGACGAGGAATGAATGAAAGTGAGCTTTCTGACATCTTTGCATCCGTCCCTCAGACCTGTGCTGTCTGTATGCAGTTTGGTGGAATCCTAGACTCTGGCCTGGAATTGTCAAATCACATCTGTGTTTATGTACATGTTCATGGGATACCTGTTTATGTCTATCTGGAGCATTATAAAAGAATCTGCTAGGACTGTTATACAGTATAATCCTGAAATGGAATGGTCTCAGCCAATCAGAGCACTGGGATGCTGTACAGGTACTGATTCATAAATATAAACTTATTTCTCATTTTTCACTTCTTTGGACACTCATGTACTGAGGTCTTAGTTGCATAGTTATTGTACCCTAATTTCTCAATAATAAGAAGATGCAAATCCCTATACTGTGAGTAGCTAATAATGAGGATTCTTGGGCAGATTGAAAGAGTTTCCATAACTATCTGTGGATGCTTCTCAAACACTGAACAGCTGTTATGCAAATCACTCTGATCTCATTGGCTGTTGTTTTCAGAACTCACCATTCATGTGCTCACAAAACCAGCAACACTAGAGTCGGAAGCTGAGGCAGCCATATTTGCCATGGGAGTACAATGGGGAATGGTGAGTACAGAAGTCAATTACAGTATAATGTTATGAGAATGTGAAGTACTTTACAGTACAAGAATAACTAAAGAGTGTTTCCTGTTAATTTGGTAACAACTAGATCCTTCAGCCTCTGACTTTAATAGCCAAAGATATGACTATTGCTTTGTAAACAAGCAGATCACTCAGGCCTAACATTTATCAAGGTATTTCCCCCCTATAGTTTACAGGAGATATAAAAGAGAGAGAGAGGTTTATTCTGTAGAAACTTTTTTGAACCCTAACCGTAGACTAACGCACATCAATGACGGGAAACTCCGTGCAACCTATGATCATGTTGAAATGCTGAATTTGACAATACCTCTCTAGAATCCAATTTGGGAATCTAATTTTGAGTCATAAAACTCTCAGCTGTAGCCCGTTTGGGGAGAAGAGGGGAGCAGTGTATTCAGGGGTTACCACAACTTCTTCCCCACTGCAGGTAGACGTGCTTAAAGTACCCTCAATTACTGCGCTGGTTGGCTGACCTCAGCAAGAACTACACACAGTCCAGTTTGTACATCACAGACAACACTGTTAAGCCGCATAGCAACCTGTTCTGTAAGCAAGTATTATTATCCCCATTTTACAGCTGAATGCCCTGAGGTAGAGCGGTATAGTTCAACTGACTTGCCCAAAGCAACAAAGAGATCCAGCAGAACCCAGGAATCCTGACTGTTAGTCTCATAATGTAGCACTAGATAGAGCTCTCTTTAAGACAAATTTTCAGATATAATCTTTCAAGCAAATAAGCTTAACAAACTCCTTGCTGAGCCTAGAGAGATAAATTGGACTGGAATTACAGCAACCCCAGAGATATTCCAATAATACAATGGTCCAAATTTAGCCCTGGTTTAACACTATTGCTTTGGTGTCTCTTCCATCAGAGGTGATTTTGGGGTGGCTACACTGCAATTAAAAACCCACAGCTGGCCCATGCTAGCTGACTCGGGCTCATGGGGCTCAGGTTGTGGAGCTGAATGACTACAGCCCGAGCTATGGGACCTTCCCCACCTAGCAGGGTCCTAGAGCCTGGGGTCCAGCCTGAGCCCTGAAGACTACAATGGAGTTAAACAGCCATGCAGCCCCAGCCCCGCGAGCCAGAGTCAGCTAGCATGGGCCAGCCGCTGGTGTCTAATTGTGATGAAGACTATTCTTAGTCCCTTTCAGTTTAGTGAGATAGTATGAAAATGGCCCATGAAGAGCATCGCTATTAATTGAATAATTCTGCTCTCAGGTGTTGAAAAATCACAAGCATGTACTTTTAACTTTCAAAAAGAACAGTAGTACTTGTGGCATCTTAGAGACTAACAAATTTATTAGAGCATAAGCTTTTAACTTTCAGTGTCATCAGCATCTTATAGTGCAGTACATTATATTACAGAGTTTCTGTAACCTGGTATGACATAATGCAATGCATGGTAAACAAGATAATACAGCCTGATGTTTCAGAAGTACCCATCATGCTATAGAGAAGTGAGGTTTTCCAGGTAAAATTAGGTTAGTAAATAAATTATGTGTGATACAGCAACAGTGATAAAACCATGCTCAATGTAGAGGATACTGGGATCACTGAAAAGTATCTATACAGAGATTCACTTCCACATATATGTAGAAACAGGTTTAAGTTGGAACATGTCTTTGCTAATTAGTTATTTTATTGTATGAAGTTCTCGAATTCAGAAAACCCTCTGAAAGACAGTATTGCCTACATTCAAATTAGACAGAGGAAATTATTAGAGATAAGGGTTGGTAAATTATAGACTCCCAGCTGTTAGAGAAGGAAATAATGGTCCAGGGACTTCTTGTGTGACCTTGGGCAAGTTATTTAGGCCTAAATCCTCAAAGGTAATTAGGTGCCTAAATGACTTTGTGCATCCTAGACACAGAACCAGATTTTTAAAGGTGTTGAGGCACCTAAATACTTTTGAGGACCTGGGTCTCTGTGCCTTTGTTTCCATCTGTAAAGTAGGGAAGATAGCGCTTTCCTCCTCACAGGCGTGTTATGAGGATAAACCATTAAAGACTGTGAGGTGCTCAGGTACTAGAGTAGTGGGAGCCAAAATACCTTACATCAATTGGACATCCAGAGCCTCTCACTGTCCATTCAGGATTACTGTCTCCAGTGTACTCTCTAGTGAGTTGTCTGGTTTTAAATGTCCCAGGTGATGGGGCTCACATTTCACATGTCTTAATCTTTCTTCTTTTATTCATAGTTACATCTCACACAGAACCTAACTTGTGACACCCTACATCTTTCTTTCTTTTTTTCTTTCTCCTTCTTGGTGTTTATACCCATAAATATTTGTTTACTTGTCATATCTTATTCAGTTTATACATAATTAGCCCTTTGTTGCTTTCCTGTTATAAGCCCCTGGTAGTTTTGGTGCTTTTCTCTGAGATTTCATCAAGTTTGTCATTATGTTTTTGGCAATGTGGTACCCAGAACTGAATATAATATATCAGTAAAGGTAAGTCACACCACAGCTGTATAAACTATTAATTTCTCTATTCCACTATGTGATCCTGCCTCTGCAGCCCCAAATTGTATTGACCTTTTTGTACTGCAAACACATATGTAATTTGATGTCCACTATCACCTGTAAGGTCCAGAATTTTAAAGGTATTTAGGCAGTGCTGTACTCAGTGTTACAACAACCTAACTGATTTAAGAGCTTAAGTCTCATTTTCCAAAATGTTTTAGGTACTTATTAGCCAAAATTCCATTGAATGTCAGTGGGATTTTGGCTCCTAAGAGCCTAAATCCCTTTGGAAGATGAAACTTAAATCAGTTAGGCACTGCACCACTGAGTTCAACAACATCTGAATACTTTTAAAAATCTGTGCCTAAGTCTCTTTACCCATTAGTATGGGGTGAGGATTGAGAAAATATCTGCAGACAGCCCAGGGAATGTCAGTGAGAGGTCACAGGCTGACTGCAGAAAGGGCATCTTCTTCCTTCATAGGCCTGCTCTCTATATGCATTCACAGTCATAGCCATGGCCCCTATATACTATCTGCAAAGGCCTTTAGATTGGTAGAGCTAGTAAAGAGGGGGCAGGAAGTGATCAAGGAGGCCAAAATATGCAGGCTTTTGGAGAAGACACTAGGCCCAAATACTCAAAGGTGTTTAGGTGCTTAACTTCCATTGATTTCAATCGGATGTAGGTGCCCAAATACCTTTGAGGATCTGGACTTAGTATTTCTTAGGTGCTTAGGAGAATGGTTAACTTCTCCAGCTTCAGATTTCTTAGGCCTTGTCTAGGATCAAAAGTATGTTGTTAGAACATGTTGGTTAATAGGTGAAAGGGCTCCCACAGAATTCAGTAGCCTTTGGAGCAGGTCCACAATGCAGCCAAAGCAGCTTGGGTGGCAGTGGAACTGTGGTAGGCTGGCCATTCTCTTGTGGAGAAGCTAAGAGGTCAATACACTTTCTGTTTAAGTGGAGACCATCTGATCCAAATAAACTGTCAGCAGAGAGGGACTCCAGTTTATTCTCGGGTGTCACAGGGTGCTCTTAGCAGCTACCTGTCCCTTTGGAGACCAGCAGCCTGGTCACTTCAATCACCCAGGATACCAGGTGTGATTAGAGTAGGAAGGAGTTAGGTAGCTTGATTGGGTTTGGAAGGGTAGAAGAGATACTTACATCTCAAGGGAGCCTAACAAGCTAAGGAGGTAATTAGCTCACCAGCTGGAGAACCCAGGGAAGAAAGCAAGTAGCATAAAAGGCTGACCCAGGGAGTAGGAAAGGGCCTTTGTCCATCTGCTGCTATACTGTGTTGTGCCTGGAGCATAAGGAAGAAATAATAAGCACACTTGGTGAAGGTACCCTGGTGGACTGCACATGCTGCATAATTCACCCGGAGGACTTACTAGCCACGGTTTCCAGGAGCTAAAGGAGGTCCTGTTCACAAGGGACTTAAGGAGATGGAAGACGGGCAATACTTTGTTCATTTGTTATCAGGATTTAAGTAGGCTACTTTGCAGATAAAAAATATAAACACCTATAAAAACTTGAGTGGAGTAAATAAATTACGGGTAGATCTGGATATTTCAAGATGAATTTGAAATCAAAATAGTTTTCTATTTGAAGATAAGGAATGATTTAATTAACTAAGGGTTAATATACCTCATTCACAATTTTATGAGGATTGATGAAACGTCCTTGATAAGATCAATATTAATCATTTCTCTTTTGTTTTGCCCTTCCTTGATGGACTGGATCTCACCACCACTGCCAATGTGTGTTTAGTGTATTACCTTTGATCTGGTCAGAGAATATAGTCCCATCTATTTTTCTAATGTACTGATCTCAAAAGGTGTTGGCCCATTTGCCCTCCATTTTAGAGATGGAGGGTCCCTAAAAGGCCCACCTGCAGGAAACAAGTGGCCAATCCCTTTGTGTGGAGGAGTGAAAAAGAAATTGGGATCACACAAAAGGGGCTCGACTGACAACCTGTGAGACACAAAAAGGGCTCAGCTGACAACCTGTGACAACCTGTCCTCTACTTTGCCACCCACAGAACATATACAGAAACACACTGCCCCATTATGTCTCAACCATGGCCTCAAAGCATCACCTCAAGAGATGAGGGTATAGCTGGGGCCAGACAGGAGAGTGCAAAGTAGCCTGACAAAGCCTTTTTTTGAACAACTCACAAAGCAAAGGATTGAGCTGGAGAAGAATTGAGCACCCTCCATTCATGATGACAGTTAAAGATGCTCAGCACTTCATAGGATCAGCCCCAAACTGGGTATTTTAGAGTCATGGGGTAGAAAAAAGGGAGACAAAGCTGGTCCAGGGTATCTGCAGAGAGGTGTTCCGAGGCCATGGTAGGGCCATGGATTATGCTGCCTAGGAATTAAAAAAAAAAAAAGACAACCTGTTATTCTGTGCAATCTGGTGCATTCCAAAGGCAACGTCTGCCCCCACCCAAAAAACCCCAACCACAATACCTCTGCTCTTAGGTTAAAATACAAACTAGGTTCTCTCTCCACACCTACACAATTCTCTCTTCCTTTCCCTTCAAAACTTCCATTGCTCCACCCCGCATTCCATGCCATCTCTCACCCCATCAAAACAAACACACAAAAACCTCAACCTCCCCACCCCCAAAAAACCCTCTGTCACAGTTACAGGGTGAGCTGTGCCTTAATTCCTTTTAGTTCCTCTCAACTGCATCCCTTATGTGACAAGCCTGGCTTCCTGCACCTCAATCTGGGTGGAACCACATGGCCCCGCTTCTCTGAGACTGGATCTCTGGGCATCAGTCCCCCTGATTCCCAACTGTATTAATCCACAGGCCCAGCTACATTTAGCACCTGTAACCCCTTTCACTCCAGGGTCCTGTGACCAGAAAACTGATTAAAGCAATTCTAAAACAGCTCTTCAAAACAAACATGATTTATTCCTTCCCGTAAAGGTACAAAGCACAGAGAACAAAGCCACAGGGAATAAAAGTTCTATTTGCCTGGTTCTGAAGCTTTCCTTGCCTGCTTCTGATAAGTTCCCCTCAGCTCAGCTGACCACCATCTCTGGCTGGGAGAAGCCAACAGCCAGCTCAAGTCACAGCTCAGTCTTTGTCTCCGAGAGCCTCTCTGCCAACCTGTCAGCTCTCACTGATGCTTCCTGGGCAGTCTCTGGCCACTCACTCAACCCCTACCCTTTTCTAGGAAGGGTCTTCTAATGTTTGGTATCCTCCTTTTGATCCTAGGCTTAGCCTCAGGAAGAGTAAACCACTCTCAGCTTGCCTGGAGATGGGTATTCTCCAATATAGATTTTCCATTGTTTCCTCCAGGACTCTTATCTGTCTCATTGTTTTACCTTTCCTCCTTGATTCCTTTAACAACCCCTTTTGATCTAACTCCATTGCAAGAAACCCAGCATAAACACACACAAAGACATGTATCATAATCTTAAGCAGAAATACAGATATTTCCCACTTCTCCACACCATCACTCACCTCCTGCCCTTAGGAAAATTCTATTGTCAGTTTCCCCACCCCAGCCATTCCCACAAACTCCATATTTACACTCCCTCTCCCCAACTGCATCTCACTCTTTCCTTCTCTCCCACCAGCCGCACCGTGTTCATCTCCACTGTCCATCCAACCCAATTCCAAATTTTGTCCCTGAATACTCAATCCACAAATTCCACCTTGCGTGGCATCATGTACCTGACCTGAGGAGTCCAGAAAACTGTCTGGGCCTTCTTCCAGACAGGCAAAGAAGCCTGGGCTGCAGGTTACTGCTGGGCTGGGCAATCTGGCACAGCACAGGTTGCTCCTTAACTCTTTGCAGCACTATGGTTGCAAGTCCACCCTGAGCAGTGGAGCATCCAGTCTACTTCATGGATCCTGCTGGGTGGGAAGGCTTGGGGAGGAGCAAGACTGAGACAGCTTTTCAGCAAGGCCTGCCATCTGCCTGGGGACACAGGGCTGTAGGGTGAAACAATGGCCAGCACATGGCATGGTTGTGCATGACCCTGCCAGGTGATACGTATGTAGCCTACCCGAGATCCTGGACAGTGCTGGTCAGTCAATTGGAATCTTTCTATGGGCTTCAGTGGGCTTTGGATCAGACACTCAGTGCAGGGCTGTGATCAGAGTAGCCTTCCAGTGGGTCTGAAGCACTGGTCTAGTGAGCAACTATCCTGTTGTCTGGAGCTCAGCTTGGACCTGGTTATAGTTCAATCCCATGGTCCATTCTTTAGGGCTTTCTATGATGGTTCAACCATATACTTTCCTTAGAGCACTGAAATAAATACTCTGCTGCCAGTCTGGCTTAATTGGCAAAGGAAAAACTAAGAATGTTTTAAGAGTGGCCATGCAGAATCAGAGAACAGAACAATGCTTAGCAATTTCAGAGGGCTCAGCTATCCTGGCAATAAGACAGTAAAAAAAAACAAAGGGGTCAGATTTGTCTGTTGGTCTGTTGCTCGACTTCCCAGGGCTAAAAAACAAAATCAGACATGTTGCTCTTAACAGGAGGAACTGCAAAAAAAAATTCATATTTTTCTGTTTCTCCACTCAGAGATGTGCCATTCACTAAGTAAGACAATGTCCACCATAAGAAGGGTAAAATAAAGACTGTAGACTCTTAAAAGCAGTGACAGTAACTCACAATCCACCAGTACCTGTCATCTACTAAGATAACATTTTCTCCCCCATAGCAGAGAGTCCTTACAGAGTGTGGTAGCAATACACCGCGGGCTGGTTCACCATTGCCTGCACCTTGTGTAGTTATCCACACATGTGTAAAGCGGGTGCAACATGCTACCCAATCAGAAAGGTAGCTTTTCCCATTTACTTTGCTCTAGTGTAAATCATGATTCAAGGTGCAGGGCCATGGTCAATCCAACTTGATGATACTTTGTCTGGGGGGAAGGGGAAGAAAAAGAGACTAATATAAAAAAAGAAACCATAAACTAAATGCCAGGCTCTGAGACCCCTTAAATTCTGGAGGTGTGTATCCGTATCCTGGTCTGAATTATGCAGCTTGGACTCATCTGTAATGATAACAGAAAAAAGGCAAACTATGTCAAGTGGTATAGGTAACTTTGGGTTGGCTCAGAATTGGGAATGAATAGGTTATCTACATCTTCTTAGGCATAAGAATCCACTGAGCAGCCACATTACACCAATTTATTACTGGAGAGCAAGTAATTTAATCCACACTTAGAACTCCCGCTCCAGGTAGTTTGAATGTAAACATATTGAATTTATTCACATTGTGTAAACACCCTTCATTCATCTTCTTTTCAATGCACATTTTTATTCACTCTTTACATAGTGCCTTACACGCCGAACCCTCAAATACAAAGTTTTCCCCACTACTGCCTTAGGGCAAATATGGAAGCCACTGTATATGAATTTGATTTCTGCTGCTGTAATTCTGTATGTTGGTATAGTTATATTGCTAGCTTGTTTTGTTTGTTGCCTTTCCATATTTAACCAGCCCATGTCAATTTAACAACATTCAGTATCTTATTTTTCCTTCAAACAGACTGATTTTATTTTTCAGCAGTAGGTTAAATGGGAAGCAAATTACCGGAAAAGTGACTTCTGAAGCCAGTTTTAACTGCACAGTTTCTTGTACAGTCCATTTCTAGTATTTATTATAAGAGCCAACTAATCTGCTGAAGGCTATATGTTAAAAAACAACAATAAACAAATCAGCAGACTTGGCGTAGTGTTGTCTTAGTTTTCACAGTGAGGCTTTTGTGCCATGCTTCTGAATTGCCTACAATGTCTTCTGAAGGTAAAGTTGCAGCGCCATCTGCTGGTACAACATAGGTTCTATCCCCAGGGCTTTCAGAGGGAAGAGCAACAACCACTCACCAGTTCCCACTGCAGATTTTCAGACTGAATGAAAAAGGGACTAATAAGCCTTGCAGCTAAGCATATGTATATTTGGCTCTATGTCTAATAGTGTGTGTCAATATCTATTGCTGTATACCTAGGAGATCTTTCTTTGCTTGACTTACATGCTTATTTATGATGTTAACACCCCACTGTGACTTGGTATTGTAGAATGTAGGTTGGATAAGTAACACAGCAGTAGCTCTCTCTTTCTGTACTTGCTATTTTGCACAAATTAACTTTTCATAGATAAATGAGTAGTTACAGCCATGTCTCTTATAATCGTGCAATCATGTACATTGCCCAGTTCCTGGGTAAATAGTATAGAAATGACAGGTTGCAGAGTAACAGCCGTGTTAGTCTGTCTTCGCAAAAAGAAAAGGAGGACTTGTGGCACCTTAGAGACTAACCAATTTATTTGAGCATAAGCTTTCGTGAGCTACAGCTCACTTCATCGGATGCATACCGTGGAAACTGCAGCAGACATTATATACACACAGAGACCATGAACCAATACCTCCTCCCACCCCACTCTCCTGCTGGTAATAGCTTATCTAAAGTGATCATCAAGTTGGGCCATTTCCAGCACAAATCCAGGTTTTCTCACCCTCCACCCCCCCCCCCCCCACAAACTCACTCTCCTGCTGGTAATAGCTTATCCAAAGTGACCACTCTCTTCACAATGTGTATGATAATCAAGGTGGGCCATTTCCAGCACAAATCCAGGTTTTCTCACCCCCCCCACCCCCATACACACACAAACTCACTCTCCTGCTGGTAATAGCTTATCCAAAGTGACCACTCTCCCTGCAATGTGCATGGTAATCAAGGTGGGCCATTTCCAGCACAAATCCAGGCTTTCTCACCCCCCCCCCTTACGCAGGATACCATCTTGACCTAATTAGTACCTTTAATCTACAAGAAAATGGGAGTTTATGTTCTGAATCTTTATATCTTTATTCAATATAATGAGGGTCAGACCTTTTTGGACATATCCTAAAGGCATGGTGGCATGAGTCATAACTAGATAGTAAGAGACATCCCGGACGGTTTCTTGATATGCTGGAGACCAATAGAAAACAAAAGTGTTTCTACTATTTCCAGGTGCCAATAAGCTAATGAGGATTTCTCACTTCTAGAGAGATCATTAGAAAGCGAATTATTGTTGTTTTTGACACACGGAAACCTTTGCATTACCGACTCTCTTTATCTGCTGATAAAAACCATCCTTTTTTCTGGTGTAACAACAATTGATGACACTTGAAAATTCATAAACATGTAATAAAATGAATGGATCCAAAACATTCAGCATCTCTACATCTCAGATATACTAGAATGGTGCTTAGGAACATTGGTGGAGCTCTAGCTATGGAGTTCTCAAGCATATCTTAGCACAGTGGCAGTCTGACACTTGCCATGTAGTCCTAGAATGGCAGGCGCTAGACACAGGAAAAGACTGAATGTGCCTGGTTCTTATTCTACTTTCAGCAGTTTCACAGATTTGTGACTCCATCACTTCAGTGGAGTGACTCCTGATTTAAACCATTGTGAGGGAGACTTGACCCAACAATTCTTCTAGCCCATCCATGCAAGTGCAAGGCTGTTCTTTATAGCATGTTTTGTAGTACTGAGATAAATGACCTGTGGTAAGGCCATGGCTGGCCCAAGTCAGCTGACTCAGGCTCATGGGGCTTGGGCTGAAGGGCTATAAAATTGCCATGGAGACGTTTCATCTTGGGCTAGAGCCTCGGCTCTGAGACGCAGGGTCTCAGTCCCTATGATGCAGCCTGAGCCTGAATGTCTGCTCTGGGGGCTCTGAGACTTGGAGCCACTGGTTTTTTTTTTAATGGTATATGGACATACCCTAATAGTTAGAGATTGGTTTGAGCCCTAAATCCTGAGATTTAATATCCCTTCCAAAAATTGTTATTGTTCATTATGATAACTCTGAATACTCTGGAGCTCCATACAAATGTCCAATCCCTTTTTTATTCTTGTTAAGATTTATCCTTTCTAGTGCTAGTTTCTCTAACCTACTTATAAGTGTCTAAGAAAACACAAGTTCAGGTCATCTAGATACACCCACTTCACTAGCTTCCCAACGGAGTTATCTGCTGCTTCCTCCTTGTTGCGCATTAGAGTGCCTGATCCTCATCCTGTCAACCAGTTTCCATCCAATGGGTGATGGTTGACATTGCACATTGTGATTTTAAAAGCAGAAACAGATGCTGTTCATGTATATTTCATTGAGAGTACATATTATGTAAACCTAGGCAATGACTGACACAGCTTTTGAAGTTCTTTGTCCATTGATTCATGACGTGCCCTACATTTTGCCACTGTCCTCCCAGCATGCTTTAGCACAATGATCTCAATTGTTCAGGATAAAGCAGCAGCTGCTGAAATGTGGCAAATGTGACAACTGTTAAAAAATTTCACATTATCTGTTCAAGTCACATGTTCCCTGTTTCCAAATGAGTTGGTGTAGAACCCCTGTCTTTAATTATTTAAACAATCTCTTACCTGTTTAACAGATTAGGTGATAGATTTTGCTTGAGCATATTCAGTGTATCTTATCAAACCCTGTTAAGTGAGAAACATTTCTGCAGCCACTCATAAATGACAGCAGCCCTGTTCACAGACTGATTAGGTTGGGTCTATTATCAGAGCATTGGCCCCCATTTTTCTATCATTCTGATCAGATCTCTGTAGCACTTGGCAGCAGCGGCAGTGGGAAACTTTGGATTCCTCTGTTATTGTTAAGTAAGTCAATCAGATAATACAGTACTTAGCCTCCATCAGAGCAGGTGTGAAGGAAGGAGAGGCTTATTACAATTGTATTTATTTGGCTTTTCTAGAAAACCAAACAGCTGTGCAGTCTAGGTCTCCAGAAGCGTTAGGATCTTATATACTTTAAGCAATTTCTTTCTTTCTTTCTTTCTTTCTTTCTTTCTTTCTTTCTTTCTTTCTTTCTTTCTTTCTTTCTTTCTTTCTTTCTTTCTTTCTTTCTTTCTTTCTTTCTTTCTTTCAAGCATATTCTTATCATAGTTCCAGTCTCATTGCCCATGGAGTTTCATTGTAACACCTTATTTTCATAAATCCTCCTTTTAGGGCTGAAATTTTCCATGACCTGCTTAGTCTCAGCCTAGGAGTGATTTTTTTATGGCACGTCTGAGGGGAATCTCTTCAGCTATTTTTGAATTATGGGACAGTAGAGAGGCAAATCCAACCCAGATATTTTTCCATTTAAAAAACTGAAAAGAAAACTTTTTCTGGCTCATTAATAACTCAAAAATGGATAAACAAAGCCCTCTGATTTTGACATATAAATAGTGCACTGTGGGAATGAATCCCTTTGCTAAGGTACAAGTTTTCCCCTAGATGGATTATTCCCACCTAAGGACAAAGAGACTCCAACAGTTTGCATTTGTGATGTTTCCTTAGTATCTTCTACCAATGAGTGAGTGGAGGTTGCTTTCCCTCCCCTGGGTTGTAGCCTTTGAAACTACAAATACTCCAAGACCAGTATGGATCTCAGGAGCGTTTCTGTAGACCAGGGTGAAGGTCTAGTGCCTCTGCATTGCCTCCCATCCTACCTGGCCCATCTCTACCTAGGGGCAAGGAGGTCACAGTGCAGTGATGCAACATTGATTAAGTAAATGCCAGCAGGGTTAATGTGAACATATGCCCCAAATTTCCCGACAGGTTGAGGGGTAACTAAATGGAAAACAGTCTTCTTCCTCTGCACTTGAGGCATGAACTGGTACAGTCACACTGATTGCTGGCAATAAGTTGATGAATCAGGGCTAATCTCAAGTATACTTGCAGAGAAGCCGTGAGGGCCTTATAAATGAACCCAATACAACTATGGTAGATTCCAATTTACAGTAACAACAATAAACTGTATGGCAAGAACAAGCAGCATGGTGCAATGGGTAGCATGCTGGGCTGGGACTCAGGAGACCTAGGTTCTATTTCCATCTTTGCCTGGCTATACAACTTTGGGTCTAGTTTTCAGAGGTGTTAAGCACTCACAGTTCCTGCTGGATTCAGATAAGAACTAAACACTTAAGTGAGAGTTTGCAAGATCAAGTATTATACCTAGTGATCACGTTTGGACAGAGTAATGTGAAATCACACTTGGAGATGAAACAAGACAAAAATCCCATCACCCTAGATGACAAAATATAGGACCATGAAAGGCCACGTTCTCTCTCCTGTTTGCTAGTGTCTCAATTTTCATGTTTTCTTTCAGACATCATGATAGCCTGAAGAGAGCTATAAACCGGAGTAAATATTTGGTTTCTCTCTTTCAGTCTTGTGTTTGTTTTCTCTTCCCTTCTGTGGCCATCATTATTGCATCTTCATTTAAACTAGGAGGGTAGGTCACTGGGTCTCTTTAAAACTGTTGTCTGTATTACATCATGTTTTAATCAGTGGAGTATTTGACCTGAGACATGTGGTGAGAGTTTTGTAACTCTGTGCCATTCCCAGCCCAGGCCCTGGGTCTCAGACGACAGATTACTGCTGACACTGAATTACATAGGGTTGGAGTGGGACAGGGTCTGAAACAGTCAGGGACATATACCTTCACTATTTCATGTCACTATAGCTACTTCTATCACTAGCACTGTTTGAGGAAATGTGGCTCTAGGCTTTGTACAAACCCATTTCTCTAGTTTGCCACCAGAAGGATCAAATATAATCTCACTTTTCCTTAGATAATTTTCAAGCAGAACATGTGGCGATAATACAAATTGCCCTTGGATTCCATCTATCTACAGTGATTCAAGATCGTGGGCCCAATTCTGTTTGCAATGCTCATTGACTTCAGTGTGGTTACCTGGAGGGATAAAAGAAGGCAGAAGTTGGTCCACTTTCTTAAAGCAATCCACTAAAAATACCAGCTTGTTTCAAACCGGATATTTGGTATTGGAACTTACAGCAAATGCCAGAGCAGAAAGACATTTTATTTTTATCAATGTGGTCCCATACTCAGATATACTCCTCCAAATTGTATTTCAGTTTCATCAGGTTCCATTTAACGGAGGCTGGGGCTTGAGATGTCAGGGAAAATGAACAGAAAGTATTTTACTTCAACGGGCAATTCTTGCCACAGCCTTCAAGATAATAGGAAAAAAAGTATCTCATTCAGGCTGTCTCTTAAATTGGAAATCAATTGTGCGGCCTTGTTCCTCTTTCCTTGCAGTGGGTAACTTATGCAGGATGCTATGTACCAGTTCCCTTCCCCCATGAAAGTCTCACCAGTTAAGGAGGAGGGATTCGTACCGGAACATCAGGCCTTTAGTGCAGTTTGTATAATCTGTGTAACTTACATGAAGAAAAAAGCCAACCACCCTTTGTATGGTGCCAGGCTGTATGTCCAAGCCCACATTTTTTAAAAGTTTGGCTATTTAAATATACAGAACAACAAGATGTTCATTGTAGGTTAAAAGTGTTAGTACCATGTTGTTGATGGACGCTGTGGGCCATATTCATCATGGTATGTCTTCCACTGATTTCAGTGGGTTTATACTAGTGATGTATATGATCTGTTATACACATTCCAGGGCAGGAAGAGATAAATATGGAAGTGCAATGCAGCAGACAATATAAAAGATATCATAATATGATAGTTACTATCCACAGTATGTTGGATATCCCAATTACAAATTAGATAATGCAAAGTTGGCGTAATTTACCACAAATCTAACATAATTCTAAGCTTTCTGTCTCTCTATCTACCATCTGCTTACCTACCTGCTGGAGTAATAACTGAAAGCACCCCTGTAGTCTCTATAGGGACACTTCCTATTAGATGTGACAGTGCTTAGCATCTAGGTAGCATTTGTAAATTTCAAAGCAGTTTTAAAATAGGAACTAATTAATCCCCACAGCACTCCTGCACAGTATGCAAGGGCTATAGTCAGCATCCTCAATTTACAGATGGGGAAACTGAGGGAAAGAGGGGAACTGATGTCCTCTACGGATGGAGTGGGTGTCAGAACCAGGTTTAGAACTCACGAGACGTCACTGACGCCCCATCTGATGCTCAGATCCAATATAGGTTTTTTTAAAGGGAACATACCCTCAGAGTTAATCAGTAGCCTTTCCTGCTCTGCAATACCAAGCGTTGCCAGAAATGCGAGGATCAGCACAGAGTGCGACTATCCTTAAAACAGGAAACTCAACCTCAATTTTTCCCCCAGCCTCTCCCTAATTTCCATGATCTAGCTTGACCGTAAGTTACTGTGTCAATTGCCATTCTCTCCAGTGAAGCTGATCATAGTGCCTGGAGTGCTGCAATGATCACACCAGTGCCTGTGAACCTTACCAATGGTCTCTGAGCTGTCTGCTCTAATAAGAGTAAAAATAAAGTTCTTTTAATTTCCAGCAATTTTTAAATTGCAATTTCTGTTCAGTCTTCCTCGTCTGTCTCTAAATGAGCCCCTAGAAGGCAGCACTGTAGATACCAAAGCAGCAGGATCAATGGTTGTGAGGAGCTGTAATTTTTTCACAGATACCACTGCTCAGCTGCCATAGAAATATGAGTGAGCGGAAGAAAAGTCCAAGGAGCTACAGCAAAATGCCCTGAGATGCCACAAAGTTTCCTTTGACGAAGGATTGGTTTCTTTTTTCTCCAAGGATAAACCAGGCAAACTGGCAAATGATGTGTGACGCAGAAGGTCAAACTAGATGATCATAATGATCCCTTCTGGCCTTAGAATCTGAATCTATGCCACTTTTTTATAAGTGAAAGATTTGCACAGCTTTCCAAGGTTTGCTGACTATGCACAACACACTATTAAGAAGTAATAGAAATGGAGCAAACACTTCTCAGAAAACTCAATGGAAACATGAAACAGAGATGTTCACTGTGTATAGCAGATTCATAAATCAACCTGTTTGGCAGGAAGGATTTTGCCTGCTAACTGGCATCCTTGCTTGATGCTAGATGTTTCTCCTCCCTCTTACAAACATCTTAGTAAAACTGCAAGAAAGTGGATCCATGTAGTAACAGGGAACCACAATGAGAATTGTTTTCCTTGTAGTATTTTCATAGCATGAAGGATAAGGTTTCTGCTTGTTAATGTACAGTGAACACTGATCTAAAAAATCCTCTCGGGGCTTTGAAAAGATTACAAGTTTTTCAGATAAGGTCAGCCATGATTAAATGTTTTTCAGGGATACATATCCCTTACAAGGAAGATAAGGCTTTTTAGGCAATTCTACTATCACTATCAAACACTTTCAATGGCTGGTGGGGAAAAAAGCTGGCCTTGTGTTTAAGGCTCTGGCCTGGGACTTAGAAATCAACGTTCAGTTCTCAGCTCTGCCTTAGATTTCTGGTGTGCTTCACTTAATCTCTTCCATGCCTCAGTTCCCCCTTTGTGAAACAGAGATAATAATACTTCATTTGTCTTGTCTATTTAGGTTATACGCTTTTTGTGGCAGGAAGAGTCTCTTAGTAATTGTATGCACAGCATCTAGTATAATGGGGCCCTGAGCTCATTTGGGGCCCCTAGGTGCTACTGTAATATAATAATAATAATAATAATAATAATATTAATAATAACATTAATAATAAATTGATAGACAGATACATTTTTATCTGCCAGCTTGTGGAAAGATTCTTCAAGAGGAATACACTCCTGTGGCTGGACTTGCTGTATACCAACCATGCACAACAAACAGCACGGCCAGGAGAACATATTTGTTCAGCAGGCCTATCTGGTTAGCTGAAGTAGAGAGGCTAAACCAAAAATGAATAAGAACTGTACTGACTTTTTAACATGCTGCAGATCCACCTTGTGTACCTACCGCCTAGACATCCTTACCATAAAAACAATCTGCAAAGGAAGCCAATCATCAGTAGGAAGAATTGCCTTTGTTACTGTAAAAGTCAATCCACATCCAACAGGTGACAGGAATATCACTTTTTTTCCACATTGCTCTGGAAATCTCTTTTAGCTAAGCTAAATTTCAGCAGGAGGCTATCACGCTCTAGTGCAGAGTTTCTGAAAGAGGAATGCCAAGGATGTAAAATCCCTGAGAAGGGAACACCCCCATCATGTGAAGCCTTTGAAGTGACAGCAAGCATATATTTATAATTACAGACAGGGCAGTATAGTGTGTAAAAGGAATAAAGACATGCACTGTGTCCTACGGGCATGGCAGGAGATGTGACATGCGTGCATGGAGCCTTATTAAACTGCTCACTGGGGCTAAGGAAACCTGAGACCAGTGGTTCCTATCACTTTTCATGTCACAGTGCAATCCTTTTGCTTTCAGGAGTATGCCCACTTCACGTACACTATTCATATCCCTTATGTACACTACAAAACTCTAACTTACCTCAGCAGGTAACCTAAGCTCAGCTACACACCTGACATGGAAGCCAGAAAGAAAAGCAGCAATAAGATGTTTGCAAGAGGCTTGAACTCAGGCAAACAAGCCCCTTGAGGCCACTTGGAAAGACTCACAATCTTGCTGCCATTTGCCCTTTGGGCGTGGAATGAAAAGCAAGCCTGAAAAGAGCCAGAATTCATACATTTCTATTTAGAGATGTGGTTGTTTTATGTGTGTGTGAGAGACATGATTATGATCTCAAAATGAAAATAATTTATTGACGTACTTGTTTTTTCCTTGTGGATTTCGGTGAAACATGTAATTGTTTGGAGATCATCTGTGTGTGGATGCATGTTTGCAACACTTAGACCCTGATACAGCAAAGTACTTAAGCAGGTTCGTAATTGTAAGCACAGGAGTAGTCCCTTGACTTCAATGGAGGTACACAGATTTACATCAGCTAAGAATCTGATTTTAAGAGCTTAGCTCTATACAAAATGGGTAGCGACCCTACTTCCCTGTTAAAAAACGGATTGTGCAAAGCCCTTGTTAATGTCCTTCCAGGGGATTACATCCCTCCATCCCACCAGGTGACTATCAGAAAGGCCATTGAATTATATCTTCTCAGAGCCTGAGTGCTCAAAACACTGTGGTGAATAAACATTACAGTGGAGCCATTAAAACTTTGACATTTACCCCTCTGCACTCTCTACACTACCAGTGTCACTTGCAGTGATTTAGCTCCACTTAGAGTGGGCAATACTGCAAATATTGAGGTAGATTTAACTACCGCAAGCAATGCATGTTAATATTTTAAAAGGCTCGGAGTTACAGAGAATCCACCATTTACACTGGTTTGAACCTGCAAGTGACCCGCGCCCCATGCTGCAGAGGAAGGCTGAAAACCCACAGGATCTCTGCCAATCTGACCCGGGGGAAATTGCTTCCTAACACCAAATATGGCGATCAGTTAGACCCCAAGCACAAGGGTAAGACCCATCAGCCAGACACCTGGTGAAGAATTCTCTGTAGTAACTCAGAGCCCTCCCCATCTAGTGTCCCATCCATGGCTGCAGGGGATATTGCTCCTAGAAGTCACAGATCAGCTACATGCCATTGTAGGCATCCTTCTGCTTCATACATTCCTCTCTACCCATAAAGTTTAATTGACATTGCTCACTATATTTTCCCTGTCAGTTTTGATCAAGCCCATCTAAAGAAGGGATGCATGTTTAAAATATCACAGCATGAATAATTTGAATCAAATACAGGTTTTCATTAAAGCTTTGGTGTGTTATTTGTGGCTAAACTTATTTTAAATCTTCAAAACTTGCCATCATGAAGTGGGATGCCAAATCCTGGTCAGAATAATCATTGACTCTGAACTCAAATCATCCTTTCCATACTAATGTTTTTCTCTCCTATGTGTTTTGAGTGGATGTTTTTTTCAAGATTTTATAACCTGTACCATTTGTACATTTGAGTACATACAATACAGTTCATTGAATTCTCATCTGACCCAGTTTCAGCAAAATCTGAGCCTGGCTGTGACATTCTTACTCACTTTGGTGAGCAGTTACTCAGAGAGCAGTTCTATTGACATCATCCCTTTACTCACACTATGGCTAATGATTTGCATACATGTTCACCTTTCTGGGCACTGGCATCACCAACAGACCTACAGCTGAATAGTGTTTTCCACACTGTAGACTTTTTCACAACATCACCATCTGTGATGCAAGTTGGTGAGTTCCCAGCTACCTTGCTGCCTAGCCAAGTTTGCATCAGTGCATTCTGGGAAAATTGGGGCAGCTATGCTACACTGCTTCAGCAGACAATAGAGTATCAGGAGGACATTCATACAAAGCAACATCAGTAGCATATGAGCCTATGCAGTCTGGGAAGTCCCTCTGGACTCTGGGAGAACTGGGTGAAAAGAGAAGTGGCTAAATTGGTTGCATGGGTATGCTAAGTGAGTTCTGTCCACAAGAGAAAATAACAGTGCCATAAACTGGCTCTAGAAAATTACCTATGTGCTACCTTAGGCCTTTGACCAGGGGTCAACTTGGCTAACTGATGTGGTTCATAAATCAGTATGAACCAAGATGTGTGTGATCACAGACCAGGTTCAGCTAAGCATACAATTAACTGGTTAAAAGCTGTAGAATAGATAAGACTTAAATGGTATTTAACAAATCTATAGCCCTTGGAAATGTGGAAATGCACACATTCTCTAGCTGAGATTTCAGTCAATTTATATCGTGGAAATGCACATGACAAAAGTTCATTTTCATGGAATGCTTATATATTAATGTCAAATCTGCCACCTTGCTTGGACAGGTTTAACCAAATATGTCAGTCTATCAGATGTAGCACATATACCCCAACAAGACAGAAGAGTATCCATAACTAGCCTTAATCTTTGTCTGTAGTAAGTCATGGTAAATGCACTAGATCATTTGTAACACATTCATCTTCAAATCCTCTGTTATGCTACAGTATTATTATTAACGTTACCAGAGAACAAGGTGATTGTCCCTACTCCAAAGGAGCACAAGGGACACAACGAGACACTAATTGGATGAGGATTGTCCCCTAATAATAAGCATGTTCTGTTATCTCCATTTCTAGTGGTACATTGATTAGTGCTGATTGAAACATTTCTAACAAGAAGCCTTTTCACTGAAAATTTTAAAACAAATTTTTTCACAAGAAAATTGTTTACATTGACTTTTTTATTTTTTATAAAAAATGTATTGCCTTTTTCCAGTGTATTTTAAATTACTTACATCAAAAACGTGAGTGCAAACTTTCTTGAAAAGGTTATCCCAATTTTTCATTTGCTGAAAACCTGGCTTATAATTTTTTAAAAAACTGAGAAATGGTCAGTTTCCAACACAGTTTCAAAGTTCAACCCGCTTTTGAAATTTTCAAATTTTTCACAAAAATCATTTTCATTTTTCACCAGCTCTTGTCTTAACCTATTTGGATCTCATTCAATTGCTAGTTTTCAATTTTTTTAACATTCTAAAAATTTCAGGCATGAAGGTTCACTTCACTGTCATTCACCAAACACTCCAGAGATTTCATGCACCTGCCATCTGATGGCCAGGAAGCACCAAGTCCAATCAAATAGGATGATTCCAGACTGGTTGAATTTCATAAAGCTGCTTCGTTTTTAAGACTGTTCTACACTAGAGAGCTTAGAGCAGCACAGCTGTACGGATGCAGCTGCGCCGCTGTAAGATCTCTTGTGTAGCCGCTCTATGCTGATGGGAGAGAGCTCTCCCATCGCCATTATTAAACCAGCCCCAATGAGTGGTGGTAGCTATGTTGCCGGAAGAAGGTGACATAGCACTGTGCACACGAGCACTTATTTATGTCACTGGGGGGGGGGGTAGTTTTTCACACCCTTAAGCAACAAAAGTTTTGCTGATATAAGTGCTAGTGTAGACGTGGTCTTAGTTTCATTTGCTCTGATTGGTTGGTGCAGTTATGGTCTGGTTCAGGTTGTCATAGCCATGGAAGAGCCGTTCTTAAAATAATTTGCGCTTTGTGACCAGATCCTCAGCTGGTAGAAACTGGTGTAGCTCCATCTAAATGAATGGAGTTACTCCAATTTACACTAGCTGAGAATCTGGCCCAATGTGCTTATATTCATGAAGTCAGAGTAACTCATGAGGTGCCTGCCTCATTTTAGCTAATTCCTACTGCTTTTTTAAACATCACTTCTCTTCTCTTCTGATACCCCTGCCCTTCTTTGTGGGATGTCTGTGCATCTCCTGACCTGGCTGTATAACGCTAATGTGAGAATACTGCATGCTCATAAGGTAAGCAAGAGCGGCAATGTGTGTGTCTCTCCCCATGAAAAGGCCCTTTGTATTCTCCACTTGGGAGGACAGAACAAAGTAGACCCCCTACGAACATTTATTTTCCTTTAGCAGGGATTGCTGTAAAAAGAGCTCCGAATTAAATGAAATGACCTGATGTTATGTGGCTTCTACAGCTCTAAGGCCTGATCCAGCTCCAACTGAAATCAACAGAAAGACTCCCATTGAATTCAGAGGAGCTGGATGGAGCCCTTTAAGAGAATACAGTTAGATAATTTGATAATCTCTCCTCATTATACGTAGATGAGTTTGGCTGGCAGTCCCCGTATAATAAGGTTAAGTCTGGGGTCTTTAGGTACTTCAGAAAAAGTATAAGGAAAGCCAAATAAATGGGGTTGCCACATAGGGTATGTCTACATTGCAATCTGGGATGTGATGGCATCCTGAGCTAGCTTTAATCTAGCTAGTTTGGGTCCAGAGCTGTGAAGCCACAGGTGCACAGGCTTCCGCCCAGTTTGCCCACCTGTAACCCTGGCTAATTACTCACATGAGTAGCCAGCACTGAAGTGACTTCACTACTACCAACACCTGAGCTTGCTAGATTTAAGTTAGCTCAGGAATGTCTACTTGAGCTGCAACTGCATCCATGATTGCAGTATAGACATACCCATAGAGGAGCCACCGCTGGCTCAATTGTCCATTTTTGTTCATAGTCAAAGAGCAAAGCCAACATACAGATATTTTACAATATAAATACTATTAAAAGGTTCAGAAACGATTAAGCGACTTTGTATACTCTTAAACTTAATTTTTTTTTCGTGTGAGGAATTCAGTGGCTGATGATACTGGAACTTGAAACGCTCTGTTTGATCACAGACCAGGTATGGTACAGAGAGTATCAGTGCAGCTTTCTCCACACTGCCTCACCAATGTGCCTCCACCCTCTTCTGAAACGATCACATCTGCTAGTCTGATGTACTTCAGACTCCCTGGTTGTTAAAGCCCTGGCCACTCAGATGAGATAGCCAGCTACTGTAGAGCTAATTGGAGCAGTGATTTGGTGATGTGGAGCCTTGTCTGGACTGAGACCATCAATTTATTACATCTAACATCTGGCAGATGGTGAATAGCTTATGGTGTCTACTAACACAGAGACTCTTCCTGCCTCTACTAAAGTCAATGGCAAAAGCCCTTGAGTTATGAAGCCTCACATTGGGTACACTGTTGTGCAAACTTTCCTCCGCCTGAGGAATAGATCTGTATGAATTCCATGACAGATCAATAACTCTGGGCCTTTCATGAGAAAAAGGGCATTTTTGGCCGTTGCTAATTGTTTGTTTTCTGTGTTGATCCATATACCTCCTACTGTCCAAGAGTCTTGCTTGTGAGACGTAGGGCAAGGCTGATGCTCTCAGAAACATCCCCAATGAGTTTACCTTGAACATACCCTGACTAGTTTATTTCCAGATAGGATGAGATATATGCTGCTGAATATTTTTAATATTTGCTTCTTATCAGGTGAGATAATTTTGGCTATGCACGTGTTCTATGAAGCTGAAAGGCTGTCAATAGACATTATTGTAACTCTGCTATTCAGTGTTATAGCTGAAAGGAACAGACTCAGATGCATCTCAGTTTGCTGTATTCATTTCATTTTGCTATAACATTCATTGCCAACTCTCACGATTTTATCAGAAGTCTTGCGAGATCTGATGTTTTTCTTAAAGCCTCAGCACCTGGAGTCATCTGATTATATGAGAATCTCAACTAGCTGCTTTTTTAAAAAATTAGGTTTCTAGCCCTCATGGTTGTGGAGAACCGGTGGAAACATGACCCATGTGCTCCTAATAACTCAGAAACCTGAAGGTAAATAAAAAGAACCCAACTTGTATTAGTAATTTTTAAAAAAATCTCATCATTGTTAAGCCACTCTCATGATTTCTGGGACTTGATTCATGATCTTTGAAAGCTTGGGGTTGGCAATACTGTTAAGGGCCAAAGTGTTCCTGGTTCCTACATGGGTGTGCAAGGAAGAGGGAAGATGCAAGAATTCTTCCCTCTCTAGGTCACTCCCTAGCGGGGAAGAGACTCTCCTGAGCCTCTAGCTCTAGTAATGCCCACTGGAGTGAAAAGGAGGCAGAAAGAGGTCAGGACTGCAGCTAAAAGCTAAAACAGAGCCCTAGGCAACAGTGATAGCAGTAACACTTCTTTTTGTGTCTTCTTATATAAGTTCTTGCTTCTCTGTAACTAGAGGTATAGAAGTTTTGCAATCTGTTCTTTCACTTCTAAAAGTTTGGATACACAAATTCCATTTAGGTCAAAAGTATAGCTGGATTAATACTGAAGAAAAAAAATCTGTTTATTTTCATCAACCATGTTAAAATTCCTCTTTCAACAATGTTAAAGAATTCCAGTTTATCCACATCAACAATGTTGAAGGATTTTGTTCACACTGTGTTCCCTCTCTGCAATTGTTTTAGCTAACCTGCTTTATTTTATGAGTATCTGTGAAAAAATACATTTAAAACTCAATTTCTTCACTATTGGCAGAAGCCAAATTTTGAGCTGCACTCATGCTAAAGCCCCGGTCAATTCACTTGTGTATTAGTATAGATCAAAGTAACTGTTAAATGTATAAGAGTGTGTTTGGTGTTTACACTTCATGAAACTAATGGGATGTTACATGCATTGTTTTCACTTATCTGTAATCCTGTTATAATGTAATAGCAACCATTTACATTGTGTATAGCTGTGTAAATAAATAACCCATCAAGCAAAAAAGAAGCCTTGTGGAATGCTAATGAAGAACTTTAACAGAAAAGTGCTAATTTCAAAGCAAGTGGTCATTGTGTGTAATGATCAGAGGTCAAAGACACAAAATGCATTCCTTACTCTCCTTAATTAAAGGAAAAGCCGTAGTACTATGCCATTCATGCCCCCATGGGTAATGACACTATCAGCTTGTTTTCTGTGAGAAGAAGTTATAAGTATCGATTCAGGGAACAATCCTGCATCTCTGGACTGTTTGGATTCTAACAGGGCAGAATAACTGAACAAGAAGATGGAGATCCCCAGAGTTACTCTGGGTAGCCCTGAGAGACTTTTGGGGAAATGGCAAATTACTACATCTCTGCCACCATTTGGAATTACAAACTGTGACTCACCTGTATATATATTTTACCTGCTTTAACCTCTCAATCATTATCATTGCCTTTTCTTAGCTAATAAACCTTTAGTTAGTTTACTATAGAATTGGCTACCAGTGCTGTATTTGGTGTAAGATCTAGGGTACCAATTGATCTGGGGTAAGTGACTGGTCTCTTGGGACTGGTAGCAACCTGATGTGATGTCACTTTTGGTTTAAGTAACCTTTTATCACAAAGTCCAATTTGTCTGGGTGGCAAGATAGATTGGAGAGTCTGAGGCAGGGGTAGTCAATTATTTTTTGTCAAGCTCCAAATTTCATGGTTAAGGTATAGTCAAGGTCCAGACTCCAGAGAAAATAATTTTTAAAAATGATAATAATAAGTACAATACTACAAAATATTCCCAAGTCCGGTCAAAAGCATCTGGTGGTCCACATTTGGTCCACAGTCCACCTATTGACTACCCCCAGTCTAAGGGGATTGTCTGTGACTCCATGATAAGACTCCATGATGTCTGTGAGGGGAGGGCTCCTGCCTCATACTGAGAATGAGGGGCGATCAGCAGGTTATCTCAAGTGCTTATATACGAATGCACAAAGCCTTGGAAACAAGCAGGGAGAACTGGAGGTCCTGATGATGTCAAGGAATTATGACGTGATTGGAATAACAGAGACTTGGTGGGATAACTCACATGACTGGAGTACTGTCATGAATGGTTATAAACTGTTCAGGAAGGACAGGCAGGGCAGAAAAGGTGGGGGAGTAGCACTGTATGTAAGGAAGCAGTATGACTGCTCAGAGCTCCGGTACGAAACTGCAGAAAAACCTGAGTGTCTCTGGATTAAGTTTAGAAGTGTGAGCAACAAGAGTGATGTAGTGGTGGGAGTCTGCTATAGACCACTGGACCAGGGGGATGAGGTGGATGAGGCTTTCTTCTGGCAGCTCGCAGAAGCTACTAGATCGCACACCCTGGTTCTCATGGGTGACTTTAATTTTCCTGATATCTGCTGGGAGAGCAATACAGCGGTGCATAGACAATCCAGGAAGTTTTTGGAAAGCGTAGGGGACAATTTCCTGGTGCAAGTGCTAGAGGAGCCAACTAGGGGCCAGCCAAATAGATGGCCAGCCCTCTGTGGAGAAAGAGGTGGTTAGGGACTATTTAGAAAAGCTGGACGTGCACAAGTCCATGGGGCCGGACGAGTTGCATCCGAGAGTGCTAAAGGAATTGGTGGCTGTGATTGCAGAGCCATTGGCCATTATCTTTGAAAACTCGTGGCGAACGGGAGAAGTCCCGGATGACTGGAAAAAGGCTAATGTAGTGCCAATCTTTAAAAAAGGGAAGAAGGAGGATCCTGGGAACAACAGGCCAGTCAGCCTCACCTCAGTCCCCGGAAAAATCATGGAGCAGGTCCTCAAAGAATCAATCCTGAAGCACTTACATGAGAGGAAAGTGATCAGGAACAGTCAGCATGGATTCACCAAGGGAAGGTCATGCCTGACGAATCTAATCGCCTTCTATGATGAGATTACTGGTTCTGTGGATGAAGGGAAAGCAGTGGATGTATTTTTTCTTGACTTTAGCAAAGCTTTTGACACGGTCTCCCACAGTATTCTTGTCAGCAAGTTAAAGAAGTATGGGCTGGATGAATGCACTATAAGGTGGGTAGAAAGTTGGCTAGATTGTCGGGCTCAACGGGTAGTGATCAATGGCTCCATGTCTAGTTGGCAGCCAGTGTCAAGTGGAGTGCCCCAGGGTTCGGTCCTGAGGCCGGTTTTGTTCAATATCTTCATAAATGATCTGGAGGATGGTGTGGATTGCACTCTCAGCAAATTTGCAGATGATACTAAACTGGGAGGAGTGGTAGATACGCTGGAGGGCAGGGATAGGATACAGAGGAACCTAGACAAATTGGAGGATTGGGCCAAAAGAAATCTGATGAGGTTCAATAAGGATAAGTGCAGGGTCCTGCACTTAGGACGGAAGAACCCAATGCACAGCTACAGACTAGGGACCGAATGGCTAGGCAGCAGTTCTGCGGAAAAGGACCTAGGGGTGACAGTGGACGAGAAGCTGGATATGAGTCAGCAGTGTGCCCTTGTTGCCAAGAAGGCCAATGGCATTTTGGAATGTATAAGTAGGGGCATAGCGAGCAGATCGAAGGATGTGATCGTCCCCCTCTATTCGACATTGGTGAGGCCTCATCTGGAGTACTGTGCCAGTTTTGGGCCCCACACTACAAGAAGGATGTGGAGAAATTGGAGAGTGTCCAGCGAAGGGCAACAAAAATGATTAGGGGTCTGGAACACATGACTTATGAGGAGAGGCTGAGGGAACTGGGATTGTTCAGTCTGCAGAAGAGAAGAATGTGGGGGGATTTGATAGCTGCTTTCAACTACCTGAGAGGTGGTTCCAGAGAGGATGGTTCTAGACTATTCTCAGTGGTGGAAGAGGACAGGACAAGGAGTAATGGTCTCAAGTTGCAGTGGGGTAGGTTTAGGTTGGATATTAGGAAAAACTTTTTCACTAGGAGGATGGTGAAACACTGGAATGCGTTACCTAGCGAGGTGGTAGAATCTCCTTCCTTAGAAGTTTTTAAGGTCAGGCTTGACAAAGCCCTGGCTGGGATGATTTAATTGGGGATTGGTCCTGCTTTGAGCAGGGGGTTGGACTAGATGACCTCCTGAGGTCCCTTCCAACCCTGATATTCTATGATTCTATGACTGTTATACTGATCCAGGAGTTCACATTTGTCTTTGGCTTGTGAAATCTAATTATAGAACACACACGAGTGTCTGCCTGGTTTTGGACAGTCTTCCCTGAGGTAGGCACTCACAGTTGTGAGCCACTCCAGACACTGTGACATATAGTATAACCTCTGAAATGCAAACTTCAAAGTTTATGTTTCAACATGCAGTTTAAATTCATGTTGCTGTTGGTTAGTTATGTAAGACATCTAGTCAGGAACAATATCTATGAAAACAAAATGAGAAGTGAAAACTCTAAGAAATCTATGCTACACTCTGCCATTCATGACACTATTTTAAAGAAGTGAAGTATTAACAGCCACATAATAACATATTCAGTATAGTAAAATATGGTAACAATATTGCCTATTCCTTCTGCATAACATGCCTAAGATATGACCTTTCCTATCCATCCACACAACTAAATTCTTGTCCAAGCTCTCAATTACTGCAACATCTTTCTCTCTGGACTTGACACATGCCATCTTGCCGTGTTCATATCCATTCAGAATTCTGCTGCAAAGATCATTTTCCTAGACAGTCACTTTGAACGTTACCCTTTCTTTGCATCCCTCCACTGGCTCCTCCTTTTTTACTGCATCAAACACAAGCTACAAGTCTTCACTTTCAAGGTCCTTCACAGCCTATCCCTACCCGACCTATCATCCCTGATTCACTAGCGAGCTGTCCATGCTTGCTGCTGATCAGCCCATGATGGCAGCCTCCATCTCCCATTTGTTAAATTTTCAAGTACTCAGCTTTGTGCTTTCTCCCATGCTGCTTCTCATGCTTGGGAGGAGCTCCCTGAAACATCCAAAAAACAAACTCCTTATCCTCCTTCAAAACTCTCCTTTTCCGTGATGCCTACAAAAAAAAAAATGGATTAGGCTGCTGGTGTGCTGGGACAACTGCCTATCATGCAAGATTTTCTCATTGTCTCCATGTACTCTTCCATCTGTCTTTTTCCATCTGTTGTCTCTTGTCTTAGATTGTAAGTTCTTTTGAGCAGGAGCAGACTTTTTGTTCTGCATTTGTACAGAACCTAGCACAGTGGGGTCCTGGTTCATGATTAGGGCTCCTAAATGCTACCTCAATACAAATACTAATAAATAATCATCATAAATAGATAATCATATGGCATGTAGTATTTGATTTGTAAATGCAAATGCTATGTTTAAAAATAATGCATTGCTCTGGTGTCCCTGCGCTCAATGGAATGGAGTCAGAGCTGGGATCCTCTGGCTGGCATCCTGTGACTGGCATGGGGATGGTTTA
Source organism: Lepidochelys kempii (assembly GCF_965140285.1). NCBI lineage: Eukaryota > Metazoa > Chordata > Testudines > Cheloniidae > Lepidochelys > Lepidochelys kempii. The sequence goes on along the minus strand of NC_136382.1, from coordinate 175,036,245 downwards.
GCTCTAGTATAAATTAGAGAAGCCTTGAGTTTGCTCTAATTTACCTACCCCAGCTAGAACAGCCATGCCTGAAACATTTCACCAGATGAGGATTGGATACTCTGTGCTGAGGAAGTCGGAGTAGTGAGTGGCATAAAGCAGGGTATGCTGGCCACACCAGTTGAGGGAGCTCTCTGCTGCCTAAGATAGTTTCGAAAGTGCCTTTCACACTGCTGAAGCATCAAAAAGGGGACATTTTTTCAGGGCTACACTGAGCACTCTGTGACTGTGAAGATGCCTTGATCCTGTATAGTGAACTAGTGGGACTTCTTGTGGCCATGAGAGTCTCTGCCCCTGAATCTCTATACAGGACAGGGCCCTTAATCTTTACTGTTAATTCTGGCCCCACTGAAATCAATGACAAAACTCTTATTGACTTCAGGAGGGTCAGGATTTCACCCCAAGCCTTTAAAAGTGCTTTGCTAAATATCCATTATAATAGTTGACACCAGTTAAGATTGCCTATGGTAACAGATATGTCAGTCTTCCAGATAATTACAGATCACATCAGGCAGAAATGTGTATATAAACTGTCTCAGCCTAGGTGCAATTCCTTAATTGTTTAATTTGGATGAGCCATTTTGTGTATTAAGGCAGAGAATAGAAAAGGCCTAAAACATTTCCATTTTCAGGGCCTGCTCCCGCAGACTTACACGTGTGTGTAACTGCTCCTGTGAAGAGTAGTCAATTTCAGTGGGACTATTCACATGAGCAAAATTACTTACATGCATAAGTCTTTGCAGGATCCATCCCTGAATTTGTAAGGTTCCTCAGCTCCCAGAGCAATTACTTTTCACATTTTATTTTAACAACATTATCTCCCAATTCAATTAACATCATCACAATTTTCTCTTGACAATTTCATCGCAAGTCTGTGGGGACCCTATTAAAATGTCATTATATTGCAGCTGCGTTATAAGACTTTGGTGGGAATAAAATTTCAGTGCACATCTATAGAGATCTTGTTATGAAGCTGTTAGAATGTGGAATGCAAATAGCATCAATTATTGCAGCACAAGCCTGTGGAGTTCCAATCCTGATGTCATTGTGATGGGAAATTAAAAAGGGAAATTATTTCAATCCAAGTCTATGGAGATACGAGAGTGATGTGAGGAAGGGGAGAAAACTATTTCACAGTAGCTCTGTAGGCACATTGATATATATTGTGACCATGCTGGCCCCAACCCTGAAAGACCTCTACATGCAGAACCCCTTCAGCTCCCCATGCAGAGGCTTGCAAGACCATGTCCATAATTATATAGGATATTTCTAGATCACAGTAAAGAAAAGCTCCATTTCTGCAGTTCTTACTGGTGTTGAGCAAAATGGGACTACCCCTGGGTGAAGTTCATCCCTATGCAGAGGCCCATGCACCACTTAAGTCCCCCTTAAGTCCTTACTTAAGTCAAACTAGGTCCATATATTTAAATCACATTATCCACTGAAAATTAAAAGGGTAAGACCACTAAAACAAAGGGCCCTGCTTCTTGAATAAATGGGGATGGAGCTGGGCCCACAGCAGTGTATCTTAGTGGTGCTTAGGACTTGTTCTGGCTCTCTGCAAATTTTGCTCGGTGTAAGTATTACTCAAAGTGAGTGACAGTTGCAGGATATTAGGCCCTAAGGTAAGGGCTGTTATTTTCCTTGCTGAGAGCTCTGGGAATGTCTATAAACAATATGAATAACTAGAGAATGTAGGTGATTACGGTATATAAAATTTCCAAAGCATCTTCCCACATTATACCAGGGATGTACAGCTTTATATATGGAGCATGCACTTCCATTATCCACTTTATCCAGGCAAGGTTCATTATCATTAAAAAGATTCACAAGAAGTAAAATAAAATCAAAGTGTTAATGTTAAGGTTAAGAACTACAAAAGCCAGGAAAATATGCATTAATGCTCATGGATTTCTTCAGACCCTTCAGACTTAGGCATTGCCTCACACGCAATGTGGATTAGCCACTGGACCAATGGTTGCCCATACCCAGAGGCCATGGCCAATTGGGGGCCCCGGAAAAATGGACAGCCCCGACCCTGCTCCCTGGCAGGAGCACAGTGGCGTGGGAAGGGCCCCCACTTGATCTGCCCAGGCCCCACAAAAGTTTAATCCACCTCTGCCCACACGTAGTTCCCAGAGCCATCTGGTCAATGTTAGCTAGTACTGTGAAATACTGATTTCACCAATATGGGCCAAGCATGTGGGTGGCTATATTTGCTTGACTGTAATGGAGAACTATAAGAAGACACTCTTCTATGTGGAAGATCAGCCCCTCAAGAGTTGCATGCCAAGAGTCCCCTTCATAATGGATCTCCCCTTTTCCAGGCAGAAGCGACAGCCGCAGTACCATTCTCAGTCCTGAATATACCGAGGGCCCCTCCATGTGTCCAGGAATCCATACATGAGGAGGAGGTGGGGATAGGAGCTCTGTGTGCCTCTTCCTTCCCTTGCCCGCTAGCAAGCCGCAATGAATGTGTGGAAAAGTGAACGCATCTGTCATGGTTCCTCCCCCACTCTGAACTCTAGGGTACAGATGTGGGGACCTGCATGAAAAACCTCCTACGCTTATCTTTACCAGCTTAGGTCAAAACTTCCCCAAGGTACAAAATATTCCACCCGTTGTCCTTGGACTGGCCGCTACCACCACCAAAATAATACTGGTTACTGGGGAAGAGCTGTTTGGACGCGTCCTTCCCCCCAAAATACTTCCCAAAACCTTGCACCCCACTTCCTGGACAAGGTTTGATAAAAAGCCTCACCAATTTGCATAGGTGACCACAGACCCAAACCCTTGGATCTGAGAACAATGAAAAAGCATTCAGTTTTTTACAAGAAGACTTTTAATAAAAAATAGAAGTAAATAGAAATAAAGAAATCCCCCCTGTAAAATCAGGATGGTAGATATCTTACAGGGTAATTAGATTCAAAAACATAGAGAACCCCTCTAGGCAAAACCTTAAGTTACAAAAAAGATACATAGACAGAAATAGTTATTCTATTCAGCACAATTCTTTTCTCAGCCATTTAAAGAAATCATAATCTAACACATACCTAGCTAGATTACTTACTAAAAGTTCTAAGACTCCATTCCTGGTCTATCCCTGGTAAAGACCAGCATATAGACAGACACAGACCCTTTGTTTCTCTCCCTCCTCCCAGCTTTTGAAAGTATCTTGTCTCCTCATTGGTCATTTTGGTCAGGTGCCAGCGAGGTTACCTTTAGCTTCTTAACCCTTTACAGGTGAGAGGAGCTTTCCCCTGGCCAGGAGGGATTTCAAAGGGGTTTATCCTTCCCTTTATATTTATGACAGCATCCAAGGTTCATTAGCTATCACTTGGTTATCCACTGTGCCATTGAAAGAGAAGAGGTCATTGTCAGAGATGGGGATGGGGAATAATTGGCTGACGTTGCACTGCCAGGAAGCCAGAGGGGAGGGGCCTCGGAGCCAGTGTATTATATATTATTATACAATAATAATAATCATGTTTATTACAGGAGGGCCTAAGGGTCAATCAATAATAGGGCTCCACTGTAGAGGTGCAAGGCCTCCCCATCCATGGCTCTGGCCTCCTGTAGATAAACTGAGCTCCATGATGATGATGGGGCAAACTCTTTCCATTGGGGGCAAACTCTTTCTCCCCAGTGGAATGATCTAAGGAAAACTCCATGAAGGGGTTGATTTCCTCTCCCTTGGACTTATTCCCTGGGCTTCCCATGGGAGAGTTGATCTGACCCTATCTAATCTGTCTGTCTAGGTCTTTGTAATGCATTCCTCACAGAAGCCTCTCAGCACCTGCAGGGGGATGTACTAAAGCCCTGTGGTGCACTCATGGAATGCTATAATAAATAATTCTGTAAATGCCACAATGCCTTCAACACAAGGAGGCTGAGTTAAAGGAGCTGTAATTGCCTTATGTTACTTTAACATCTGTTCTGTGGGCCCAATTCCATCCTCCCCTACACATTCGCTCGAGCTCTCTGTGTTTATTGAGCGCAAACTTTTATTCCATTTTAAAGGACTGCACAGACATGGACCTCATTTGACTCAAGCAATTGCCAGGGTGATTTTTACTTAGCTCCAGCAGGATTTTGTTGTCATCTTTCATAGTTCTCTCTTCCAAAACAACTGGAAATTAGTAGCTGCACATTAGGGATGAATGTAAATGCCCTGGACGGACTCTTTTAATTGACTGAGGTATGGAAAGGAAAGATATGCTTTGTTGGGATCTTAAAATTTTCGTTCAATTATGGCCAAATATTGAGCCAGATTTTGTGGCTTGGCCATTGTCCTCGTGTGCTCTACTATTGCTTATAGAATGTGGTAAGCAGCAGGCGCTGCCGACCCACTGGGTATGTCTGCTCTGCAAAATGAAGGTGTGACGTAGCATGGGTAGGCCTACCATGTTAGCCTTAATCTAGCTAATGCTTGAGTACAGGATTGAGTACAGGATTGGGTACATGCTTGTGCATGTGCCCCATACCCAGCCTGAGAGTCCACATATGCTGTGGTGGACACGGGTATAATGCTGTGTACATGTGTATACCTGTCACCATGCCTCTGTGGGTCACAACTGAGAATACCAGATTCAGGACAAACTGCTGAGAAATAGGGCAGACACACCCCAAAACTGGTGGTTATTCTCCCATAAGATATACCCAACCAGCAACAAAAGTAAACTTCTGTTGTCACCATACTGGCTAACAAGAAGTCAGAAAAATAGTCTCCCTAAGCATTCCAGTCCTGGATTCAACACCCAGACACTAGACTTAAAGATGAGTGGTTCTTTAAAACCAGTTTCATCAAACAAAAGGTTCTTCTGATCCCCAAGGACCAGCCATATACCCAGGTCAATATACAACTCAGATCTTACCCAATAATCATGCTATTGCCAGTCCTTTAGTTTCTAAAATCTAAAGGTTTATTTATAAAAGGAAAGAAAGGTGAGAGTTCAAACTGGTTGAAGGAATCAAATACATACAACAATGGAAAATTTCTTGGATCAGGCTTGTTGTAGCCATGATGGAATAAACTGCTGGCTTGTTAAGTCTCTGGCTGCTTACAAATCCTTGAAAGGAAACCTCAGCCCCTTGGTTAGAATGCTCCCATTAGAATAAGTTCATAGTCCAGAGGTTTGGGCAGGAAAAAGGCAAAATGGAGGTGTTTCCAGGACCTTTAATTGAAGGGAAACCCATTATTCTCACTGTGGAAAATTACAGGTAACTAGATGGTGTTTGGAGTCACATGGGCAATCACATGTCCGTGCATGATTTTGCTTAATCATAGTAGAGGCCACCACAGGAAAGTCCATTAAGTGTAGATAGATGTCTCCCATGGTCCATTGTGAGTTCCTTGATGAGCCATTTAACTTGAATAGTTCCTTCACAATGTGCTGGCTAAATACCTTGTTGGTGTTACCACATGAACAAACATTTGAATACAGATACATAGTTAATATTCATAACTTCAGATACAAAAATGATGCTTGCATACACTTAGCATAATCATATTCAGCAAGTCATAACATTTCCATAGACACCTTACTTGACATACTTTGTACAAGATTTGTTGCAATTTTATAACAGTGGTAGCAACAATGATCTATGTGATCATATTGTAATCAATGTCACAGTACCTGCATCCACAACTGCTGCTGTTGTTATAAGACTTTAGTGCTTCCTTTTCAGAGATGACATCCCAGGGTTCTTTGAGTCACAGGGAGACACTCTAGGAGCAGCTTTGCTGTGTTTTGCTGGTACTGTCCCCCTCCTTCACACATTTGCTAATGACACTTCCTGATCACATGGTCACTCACTGTTATTCCCTGCAAAACGGGTTGGAAGACACTGAGCAATAGGATGATGATCTGGCTCTGCTCCTGCTCCTGGTTATTCAGTGGAGCAGGCAATTGGAGAGATACTGGATGGAATTTGGGCAGAATGTTCTGACACACTGAAGGTGGTTGACCTTGAGGATAAATGATCATTCATTCAGCTCATGTGATACAGATATGGTGAATGCCATTGAATGCACTGTTGCTTCTGGTGCAGAAGAACCAGGACAGTGTGGTGGGATTACATTGTTTTGGATACCTGCGTTGACAAGCAGTGGCTTCAGAACTTCTTAATGAGGACGCAGACCTTCATGGATCTTTGTGAAGAACTTGCACCAAACCTCGAGCACTAGAACACTTGATTTAGGGAATCCATGTGAGTTCAGAAGCCAGTTGCTATTGCCCTGTGGAAGCTGACTACACACTCTCTCTCTCTCTCTCTCTCTCTCTATGTATATATATATATATATAAAGAGAGAGAGAGAGAGGTCCATTGCAAACCACTCTGAGGTTGGAAAGTCTATTGTTGGGGTCATGGTTGTGCAGATTTGTGAGGCAATTAACATTGATTTATCCACAGGTGGTTGCCGTAACAAAAGTTCCAATAATAACAGCTGGATTTCAGAGGATGGGATTTCCAAACTGTGCAGGGGCCATTGATGTACTCATATCCCAGTACTTTGCCCACCACAAGAGGCAAGTGAATGGAAAACTTACTATTCACTCATTCTGCAAGGCTTAATGGATCACAGAGGCAGATTCATGAACACAAAAATGGGAAATACTGGAAAGGTTCATGATACCAGGGTGGTGAGGCAATCAGGATTGTACTTGGAGGGAGAAGAAGGGACTTTATGCCCTAGAAATGATATTGTTCTGTATGGTGTGTATGTGCCAACTGTTATTTTCAGGGACCCTACATACCCACTTCTGCCTTGGCTGAAAACCATACCCCAACATCAATGACTCTAAAAAAAGGGAATTCGATTACAAGCTCAGTAGCTGCAAAATGATCTTGGCATGAATGTTTGGTAGGCTGAAAGGTTGTTGGTGCTGCCTGCACACCAATCTGGGTGCCAATGTGGCAAACACTGTTTGTATAATCATCACCTGCTGCATACTCCAGAACGTTTGTGAGGGTAAAACGGAATGCTGTCATCCCAATTAGGCTCAGGAGAAGTCTGGTTTACAAACTCTGCACAGACAGCAGGATTTCATCTACACGTACACTGATCCTGGTTCCCAGCAGGCAAGGGAAATCAGGGATGTCATATGTGCATACATCTTGGCACAGCAGTAGGGCAGAGGATGACATCTGCCTGTGCCAAGGGTCAGCTTCACATCCTGTGCAGCTGCTGAAAATGCGTGAGGGAGCATTGGTACATACTTGTGGGGTGACATAGCTTTGTGAGGCTTTTGTTCCCCTGTAGCTGAAAGTCATTGCACTCATTAAAGATCATTATAATAGGGTATCTCGATTCGGTTATCTTGGGGTTGGGTTTATGCACAGCAGCGGACAAGTTGTTTTACAAGCATTGCACTATGTTTTCGGCTTCACTATTCACAGTTGTTTACGCACCTCTGTTATCGAGAGCATTCAATCTTTCTTAACATCCTTATGAAGATTTGCTTGGGAGTGGGTTATACAGCCATTCTGTTTTTTTATCATTCCTTGTCAGTGGTGCTGACTATACTTAGTGGCTGTTATACAGCACTAATTCCTACTAAGACTGAAATTGATTAAGGTTTTGGGGGGTGGGAAGAGGAGTTGTTTATCCACAGGGTAGTGATAGTTGCTGTCATTTGTCTGTATTGTTACTAGAATTGTGTTTTGATTTTCTGCATGTGAACTAAGCTATAAAGATGTTCATCTACCTCCTTTCTGTGTTTTAGATTTATGTTGCATTGAAAACCAGTAGCACATAATACTAACTGCACTATACCAGTCCCTCCTTGGGGCACTGGATATTTCTGAACACGGGGGCAAAGAGAACAGCCAGAAAAGTGTTTGCAGTATTGTGACACCAGACAGTTACACACCATTCAATTTCATGAGCTGTGAATTGTGGGTCCCAATCCTGAACCTTAAAGCATCTTCAGTTCCTCATACTTTGGAAGGAAGGGCCACACACAAGTCAAAGAAAGTATTAAAAATATGAGGTGGAATGTGTAATTGAAATATTTTTAAAAAGACAGGTCAACAGCAAGTCTTTAAAAAATTAAGTGCATGCAGCTGAGAACACTGCACAAATGTTAATGTCTCTGCACCCATCTCCTTGCCCTACTCCTGACAAGGGGGGAATGATGGGAAAATGCCTCTGAGGGAAAACTGGGAATGTCTTCTCTAAAAGTTTGGGGGACAGGCATTTGGTGGCATTCTGGGATTCCCACAGGTTCATCATTCCCCTCCTGGTTCCTCAGAGGGGGGTGTCCCCTCATAAGGGGCTTTAGCTACTGGTGAAGGGTGAGGTCTTGGGCATCCTGTATCCTCCATGTTCTCTTCCCAGTCACTCCGTGAGGTCCTTCAAACAGCAACGTCCTGAGTGGCAGCTGGAAGCGGAGGAAGTAGCGGTGGTTGCTGATGATCAGCTGGTTCTGTAGCCTCAGCATTACAGGGGTGCCATGAACTTGTTTGCCCACCAATTCATTGAGCTTCTCCACTGGGGACTGTTCCCATTCCCTGTGGTGTGCTGCCTGCTCCATGAACCAGTTCCTCAGGGTCTCCTCTTGCTGAAGTAGGGTCGCCAACTTTCTAATTTCTGAAAACTGGATCCTTGCTGCCTTGCCTCTTCCTCCCAAGGTCCTTCCCCTCATCCCACCTCTTCCCTGAGTCTCCACCCTTGTTCTGCCTCTTCCCTTGAGGCTCCACCCCTGCTCCGCCTCTTCCCCAGGCTTCCCCTTGCTCACTGCTCTCCCCCATCCCCCTTCCTTGTCGCTCAATCCTCCCTCTCTCCCCCACCAGCTGGGCTCCATCTGCTCCAGGATTGGGGCAGGAGCTGCAGCCTGATACCAGAGCCTGCCTGCCCACCCACAGGATGCAGGTAGGATGCAGCTCCAGCTGAGCAGGGAGTGGCAAGGGTTGATGACCTGGAGCCTTCCCTGCATCCTGCAGTAACCACATTTTGGTATCCAGTCAGTACATCTGACTAGACACTGTCAGGTCCCCTTTTCAACTGGACTTTCCAGTCAAAAACTGGACACCTGACAACCCTACGCTGAAGAGCCCACTCCTCCCATGCACTGATGAATTCAAACTGCTCCTGGTTTTTCCTCTCTATCCCTATGAGTAGCTGTTCCAGGGTCCTTCTCTGTCTTTCTCTGCTGTCTCTGAGGTGCTGGTTCTGGGGGAATGGTTTCCTTCCTGGGAATCAGAGGTCCTGCCAATTCACAGAGAAGGGTGGTATTATATATATTTTTTCCTTTGGAAGAAGCCAAGAAATCCCCGCATATACCATAACTTTGCTCTAGAAGGCCACAATTTTGATACTTTCAGCATTCCAGAAATTCGACTGTTAGACTATCCTTTGTTCTCAGACAACTTTTGCAGCCCATGAGGAAAGAGCAGAGGATAGTAATGGTAAGAAAATGTTCATACTGTCTCATGAGGGTGAGGTGTGGGGGAGTTCCTTCCAGAGGCTATGTTACCAGTTTAAAACTTCTTCTTTAAAAGCTGGCCAACATTTGGAGAACATAACAGTTTTCAAGGTACCAGAACGGAAAAGAACAGTGGCTTTCCAGTCTTGTGGAGGAGAACCATCAACCTATGCCAGAGAGATGTTTCTGCTAATATTCAGCCCTCTACATTTTGCTGAATGGAGGGGTTTGGTCAGCTATCAAGGTGGACCAAGTAGATTTGCACTGCCTTTAAACCTCAGGACCCAGCTGAAGTTTCTGCTACACCAGAAATTTCCTGAAGACTAAGACTATATTCTTAGCTTGTATACAGAGTTTCTATGCAAAAGGAGATGTAAACCACAAACTCTGCCCACCTCACCCCTTTGGCATTACCAGAAAGTCCTAATCCTGTGCCTGCCTAATAACAGTGAAATGGACAGGAAACAAAGAGACACAGTGAAACTTTATTTGGTCCTCTGAAGTTTTAGATCATCACCATAAGCTCCGCACCTCTCCACTACAAAGGGACACTGCACTGTGTTTATCCAACCAGCAGTCTGATCCTTTTCCCTGCCTTGTGCAGCATGGCTCAGTGTGGGGAGAGACCAGATATCAGGGACAGGGATGGTAAAAATGTTGTAATCTTCCCAGGGGGAAAGGGCTGCTGTGACTAACTTTTCCTTGGACAACTAAAGTGTTCCTTTTCCCTTCCTGATCCTAACTCCCCTCATCCTGCCCAAGTTCCACACGCCTTCCCTTTGTTAGGGGATGGTAGATCAGGGGTTTGGAGAAGCACTGAAACTAGGGAATCTTGCAAGGGACAAAAGACAGCTCTTGCTAACTTTAGACAACCAGTTAGAAGTTTCTATAACTGTCCCATCCCCAACCGGGACCTTTCCAACCTGCTCACTCCTGACCCCTGGTCCATGGACCCCAGGACCATTGCTGCCCAACTGCTGGCTGAGACATGCACAGAGACAGGGGCAGAATGATTTTTCCTTAATAATCTGTTTTTAAGAAATAGCTTTAACCAAATGCATAATAGTGGTTAATGAGAAATGAATAAAATCATTGATTTATAACTGTGTCTTCCTTGGGACCATTTTGGGGTAGAGTGGAGCTGGGGTTGGATGGAGGTGGGGAAGTTGGAGGAGTTTGGTAAGGGGATGGGCCATGACAATACTGTGGCTTCAGCATTGCAGTTCAAACACACAGCGACATAGCAATGGCAGCATGTTATTCGGGGTGGGGGGGCGGGGTGGAGTCAGTGCATAATACTTCAAATGCCCTTGATCTTAACATCAGGAATTTAGCACCAGAACAAGAGGGGATATTGGTGGGAAAGTGCTGGTCCATTGTAACTTACAAGCCTTCTGTTCCAGTTCCTGTCACAACTCAGGGGCTTCCTCAACAAGTTCCTCGGGTGCAAAATAACATGCTCCTCTGCCTCCAGTGTCATCCTTCTGGGGCATCCTCCATGGTCCCAGCTGTCTCCTCACCCTGGCTCTCATCAGCATCCCATCAGACAATGAGGTTGGCAGGGTAGAGGAGAGGATTGTGAGCCACATGACAGCACTCAGTCAAGCTCCTCGTAAAAGGGGAATGTACAACAAACCCTCCTGGACTAACTGTTGGAGTCTTTAGCCTTCCTCTATAGGAGCCTCAAGTGCTTGATGCATTCCTGGCACTGGACTGGATTCCACTCAATGCCTGCGTGGTCCAGCCTCCATGAAATTTCCTGGTACAGGTAAATGTTCCTGCCACTTTGGGTGAAGTCGTGGAGGACAGTGTATTCCAACCACATACTGACCAGCACCTGGCTGTGGTTGGCAGGCAAAGCAGCTGCTCTCAGCACCTGTTCCAATGCCATCTGTATTGATCTGCAAAGAGTTCAGCAGAAAACTGTTCTGATGTGGTCAATGCAACGTGCTACTCCTGGTGAAAAAGGGGTGACAGCAACCTTTGTAGATTAGGTAAGGGTCAGGAAGGAAAGGGTTCAATACATTGTGGGGTGGAGTATTGAAACTCGAGCCATGCCCCTTACTCTCATTTACACTGCAAACTGGCATGGATAAAGGGCTGTGACACAGATGAGACATGTATCTATCCACACCCCTCAGGGCGTGCCAGCTTACTCACCCTCAGACACATGCTTCTGGGGTTTAAGTGTTGATAACAGGGGGTTATGGCACAGCCATGAGCATGGACATGTGGACATTTCCTAGTGTAGATCAATGGTTCTCAACCAGGAGTACACGGACCCCTGGGGGTATGCAGAGGTCTTTCAGGGGGTACATCAGCTCATCTAGATATTTATAGGTTTATAACAGGCTACATAAAAAGTACTAGCGAAGTCAGTACAAACTAAAATTTCATACAGACAATGACTTGTGTATAATGCTTTATATGCTATACACTGAAATCTAAGTACTCCTGTTTCAGTCATTGGAAGTTGCAGGTACCATCAGGATTTTACCCAAGTTGTACAGCAATGCTCAGCATAGAGATACAGAGATCTTGAGAGATTCTGGTTTAGTTCTGTCGTGTTACAGTTCAATCTTATTCAGTCTCCATGAATCCGCATGACTAGGCTGCATGACGAGGGTGGAAATGGATGAAAACAGACTTGCTTGTGAGATTTCTGTCTCTTCAACTTCTGGGCTCTCAGAAATACCCTGAGAACGTCCTTTTATGTGAAATGTTGACATTTCTGATTCTGATTACCAGGGAGAAAGCAGAAGTGCATAAATAGTTCTTTCAACACTGCAGAATTTCAGAAAAAAAGTGAGCATGAAACTCGGTTTTAAAGCTGGGCAACAGTTTGGGGTGCCAGGAGCTATTTAAATCAAACAAAATTCGCCCATCCCTTAACTATGTACAGAATTTCTGTTGCAAAGGAATTAGTAGAAATGAAAAATGGGCTTGAACTAACACCCCAGATCTGAACAGCCCATGTCTCAGTCTAGATCTGGATCTGAACTTGATGTCCTTAAATACATTTAGCTCACTTGTAGCAGTAATACATTCACATACCGATGACAACCTAAAGCTATTCTAAGTTGAGTTGTGGAAAGTTGTGGGCTATGGTCATAACCCTATGATATTTTGGGATCAATGGCACTTCAGGGTGGGTGAGTAGCCCATCTGCAATCAGGCCCTGTCAGCAGAAACAACAGAAACAATGACTTGCTATGGACTAGGTCATATACTTCCTAATAGGCATTATCAGATGCAACCTCAAAAATGCAAATTTGTCATTATTTTCCTGTTAGCAACATTTGGCTTTTGTCTTGGCTGTATTTCTCATTGCTGTAAGCTGTTCTGACAAATGAAAGTCATTCTAAAACTATGTGGCTTTGTAATTATCATCTTTGGTAAATGTTTTGAAAACCCAAGAGTTGCTGTTTGCTCCCCTGTTAAGATGGAAATGCCTGCCAGAAGTTCAATTTAACTGTCAACACCTCTGTTCAAAAACTTAAATATTTTGGAGTCTGTCTTTATTGTTCCATATATTTGCATGTTCTGTTTTCTGTAGGACAGACAATGGGCTGCTAATAAGAATTTATTCCTGTTTAGTCATGTTCATGTATTTAATAGCTGATGTTGAGCTAGTTTTCATCCCACTGTGATATTATTCTTGTCGGAGACAGGATTATTGAGTTCACCAGAGGGAGCCTGGATAACTTTAAAATGTGACTTAAATATTGCTACCAACCTTTGAAATGTAAATTGGTAATATTTGGAAATATTGACAGATTAATGCTGAGTTAGGCCCCGATTCTGCAAACACTTCCATGAGCACTTGTATTTAAATATGTGAGTAGCTTCATTGAGTTCAGTGGGGGCTTCTCAAGTGCCTGAGTTAAGCATGTGCATAAGCATTTCTAGGATCAGGGCATTGGTGTGGAAATTCCAGAGCTATAGAGCACTCATACTTGTGTCAAATGAGTTCATCATGATGTGTTTTATGACAACAGTTAGCACAACATATTCCTGCCCTGTGGAATTTGGCCTGATTACATTCCTCACATGTTTTAACTCTCACTAGATATTCACTGTAATGTTCTGGTTATATAGCTATTTTTTAGAGCCTTATTCTTCCGCAGCAATAAATCTGATTCAAAACTTACCATAAGATTCCTTCTGAGAAATACTGTTGTATTCTGCAATATTTGCCCAGAACACTACAGTACAGCTGTTGCAAGATAGTGTGGTTTGGTCCATTGCAGTAAGATATTTATAGTTCTTTTTCACAAGGAAAAGTTTAGAATCGAATTACATGATGTTCCTAGTAAATCTCAGCCACATCAGTAATTAGAAATAAAACCGGGGGAGATGTAGGGACTAGTTCCCATGCATTGTTGTATGTATTCTATAGGGAGAGGGCCAGATTTTATCAGGGATCAAAACACAATAGTCTCCAGAGGACATATATCTGTGTTTTTACAGTGCCTAGCAGAAGGAGGCCCTGGTCCATGAGTGAGATTCCAAGATGCAATGATAATCATAATAATAACAACGGTGTTTGTGCATAGAATAATTGCTGGGGCCTATAACTATGATGCTCATTCCTTAGAAATGTATGCCTTTCCTTCTAATACCCCACCACAGCTCCTCCTGTGTTGGGCAGACAGAGTAGCCACCTCTCTATTACGATTTGTGGGGCCCAGAATAGCGGTAGACAAGTTCAGTCCCATGTTCTCGCTGCTGTTTTTCTAGTGTGCATCTCGACGCAGTGCTGGTCAGAATAAGACTCAGAGGCCAAACTTTTCAAACATGGGAGCCTAAAGTTAAGCACAATGGGCAACATTTTAAATATTGAATGCCTAATGTTAGGGGCCTAATTCCATATTTATGCACCTAAACAAACGGCCTGATTTTCAGAGTTGCTGAGTGCCCCACCTACCATTGAATTCCATGGATTTCTGTAGGGGATGCAGGCACTGAGCCCCTCTGAAAATCAGGTCACTTGTGTAGATGCCTAAATATGGACATTGGGGCCTAACGTTAGGACCTCAAATCTGATGATCTTGGCTTCAGTCTTTTTAGGTTTTGAGTGAAAATTCAGTTAAAACATCAACATATTAATTTTTCAAAGATGCTTCTCTTGGTTATTTTTCAGGGTTCCACCCACAAATTCTCTAATAAAAGTCACATTGTAGAATTGTATATGCCAATATAGTCCCTGGAATAAGGGGATATTAATTAGGCCACCCGTTTAACTGGTTACCACCTAATCTGTAATGCTAAAGCCCTTTACTTTTTCAAATCAAAATATTATTGATACTGAAATTTGGAAAGCTACTTTGACTTCTTTTTAAAAAATTAAAAAATGGGGGGGATGTGGTGGGGAGGGAGGGATACAGACAACAGTGCATTAATGAGAGCTCTTGTTACAGCATGGTGCATGAGCACAAACTGTTTAACATGGAAGGGAAATAATCTCTTATGTAGAACAGAGACATTGAAGCATAAATAGGGCAGATTGCATGATCGTAAGTGCAAGCAGCTGGTCAGAATAGCAGCAGCAGATTCATAAACAAAGCAGAGCTATATGGGGATAATAGACAAATTTAGTTGTAAAACTTGTATAATATGCCAACGCAGGCTAAATGATAGGGTTTCCCTATTCACCATGGTGAAATTCATCCTAGTGCTGAGAGCCCACACATGGTCCTATGTTCTATTGCAACCCATGGGCCTAATCCTTGTCCCATTGAAACTGATGGGAATTTGGTTCAAAATGCAATCTTTGTGGAGCCTCTCTTCCCAGGAGTGTATTTCACCCTACATCTGTGTTCATTCCATAATTAATAATGTCTTATTGCAGAAAGGAAAAGGAAGGAAAAAAGGAAAAAGACTTTGAACTTTAGCAAAACGCTTATTTAGGTGCCTAAATATAGGGAAATGGAGTAAATAGTCACACAATTCAGGTGTATAATAGGACTGATCTTCTGAACATGCACAGGGCTTGATTCATTAGCAATACGTTATGTCTGAGTCGACTTTTTCTCTGAAAGTTTTATAGGACTGTCAAGCAAAATGTCATGCTGCTGATCCAAAGAGAATATAGCAATGTGCAGCCCTGCAACAGCATGTAGGCTGAGGAAGTGACATGCAGACGTGTGTGCTGTGCCAAAATGTAATACAGATGCATCAAGGATCCAGTGATCAGAATATCATTAGATTTGAAATGCCCATGGGGGAGAGTATTGGAGGAAACAGCAAAGCAAGTTTTGACATTAAGAACAATGATTTGTGAACACTGTAAGGAATGTTGACTGGAATTTTGCAATGGATGGAAAATCAGCAGTAGATGAACACAAAGTGATTAGGAAATGGTTGGAGAGAGTACAGATAAAATTTTATTTTCATGATGTCCAAATGAATAAAGTGGCAACTGCGGCCAGTGCAGCTGCATGGAGATATGAAAGGCAGTTTAAAAAAAGAGTATAAACTATCCTGTAAGGGGAACCAAGCAAGAGGTTTCTGGTGATTAGAATAACTGCCTGGGAATTAGGATCCCTGGGTTCTATTCCTGCCTCTACCACTGATTTACTATATAGTCTGGAGCAACTCACCTAGGGTCAAATGCTGCACCCCTCACCCGCATCGCCCCCACTCTCACAAACACACACCTTCCTTCCAGTGGGCATGCAAGGCCTGAAATGTGGAGGAACCAGCAGACTTATGGTGCCAGAAATGTGAGCTAGCTTAAGAAAGGGCAGATCATGGGACTCTACATTGCCTGCACTGTGTGCAGTCATGCTCCATGGTGATTTTGTCTTCAGGCCTGCAGAGGGGACTTGGAAATAGGCCTGGCTAGGGTAGAAGTTGTGACCAACAGTGAATCCATGAATTACATGGATCTACACATGAAAATCCCAGCATAAAGGGCACCCCAAAGCAGCAGCCACTACTTCAGATCATAGTTAGTAGTTCCTGCCATAGGGCTACTGCACATGTTTCCCACTCCATGCCATGGAGTGTGTATTGTATGTAAGAGAGATGTCTCCTTACATAGGTTCCCCATGCAAAGCACAGTGACTGAGGCTTTTTGCAGAGGACTTAATAAACTCCACCAACACTTCCCACCAAATAACACAAGGCTCCTTGTTCTAATCTAAAAAATGACTCTGTAAAAATGATTTTGTTTAGCACTAATAGTGTCTCAGTGACTTCATATCAAATGTGCTTATCTCACAAGTTGAAAGACAGTCTTTCTAACTGCCAGCCTGGAAAACTCACTCTGGGAGCTGAGTTTCAAGCTGGGTTCTTTCTTGCTTATGCATCCTCACCTGTAATAATGAGTTTGCATGCCACATTCTGGTCTCAGTTTCACTTGTGCAAACCCCTTGTCTTCAGTGCCTGAAATGTTTTCCAACTATTCATGGTAGATGAATTTGTTGCCTTTTTCACATAATATCGAGCTAGATCCCATAGTGGCACTTCTACATTAAGGTCTTGACCCTGCCCCTATCATTACTCCAAACAATGGAAGTATTAGACATTAGAGGGGCTAACAGCAAATTCCACACACAACCGTTTTCCACTGGAAAATGCCATCTTCAAAAATATATTTTAGGAAATGCACGTGTGCTCAAGGTAAACGCCAAAGGAGAGTGATCTGACTGAAAGTTGTGCATGAGTATGTGTGTGTTCAGCCCTATACACCAGTTCCTCAACGTATTCCTTTCTGGAATATAATGTTTCAGGAACATGTGTGAGCAGCACTGTACAAGCACCTTATGCTTGTGGTCAGATATCAGCCTCCTCACATGTGTAATCAGTAGGGAGCTGTTTGTTTATACGTGATTTGTCACATTGTTCATCTACCTCTGAGAGCCAAATGTAACAGAAAGCACAGAGAGCCATCACAAATGTTAGTGACTGTTATTGGGAGAGTGGGGGGATGCTTTGGATCCATAAACCAGTAAAACGATTACACTCATCCAGACAAAGCATTTTCCTCTGTGACAGATACCATGCTGATAATATTGTTAATCTCTTTAGAAAACCAAGCATCCTTAAATGTTAGTCAAAAATATACTTTCAAAATACTCTTAATTTTAAATTTAATATTTAACCTTGTTAGAGCTTCCTTGATGCAAGACCACAACAGAATGGAAATTGCCTTACAAAATACTTTCTAAGGAGCTATCTCACAGCTTAGGTACAGCATCACAGCTGAAAAGCCAGCTTGAGACATGCCTTTCCAGTTTACTGAGAGGCATACCATGTGCCACATATTGTTGCAACCCTAACTGCAAAATGTTGTAGTACATATTGGTAAGGATATTATTGCTGGGTACATTTAATTATGCTTATAAGAATCACGCAAAGGAGATGAAAAAATTGGGGGCAAAGACTTCTTTTATATATTTTACCAACCTATTTCTATATCTATGTAGAGAGCTCTAGATATACAGGGTGATATTTTCAAAAGCAAAAGTCAACCAGACTTGTGCTCCTAAATCACTTGTGTGCTTTGGAAAATCTCACCCACAATGCGTATGTGTGTAGAATAGGTAGGTAGTTAGTATTTCCTGTGTGTATATATTGACTGAGTTATTTGTAACCTACAGTTTCAATCAAAGATTGTTTATTTCTCACACAATGATAATCACTGTTATTATGATGATCTTTTATTCCTAGTAAATAAATGGCTAGGAAGCACATGCTGGCCGAGAAACCCCTACTCAGGTACATTGGGCCAAATCCTCCAAGACCTCCATGCAGAACTCCACCCAAATTGCTCGAGACCGCCACATGGTAATGTGTGGGTGACCTTCATCCATCCACTTTATTTGTTTTCCTTCTTTAAGTGATACAATAATACCTACCTTACTGAAGTGTTGTGAGGCTTCATGTGTGTAAAATGCTTTGCGACGTCAGTGAAAGTATGCACCCTGTAAGTGCAAAATACTGTTATTAGTGTTACTATTAACTCTCGGCTTCTCTTGCTTTGAAATAAGAGTGGAGGATCCCTTTCTATGGCTCTCTCTGTCTCTGTTTCCATTTGTCTCTGTCTAGGATATAGAGGCTGAAATGTCTGCTAACAGATACAGTATACTTACCTATACTGACTCATCTACAGAACTTGTCACTCTCCATTTTTATACACTAGGTGGACTGAGGAACCAGTGAGAGAATACCCGCTGCACTTTGGGTGAGACTTTGTATGCTGGATAAAGGGACCAGAGTGACGTAAAGGGAATATAAAAGCACCAGATCTGGCCTGGGAAGATTTCTCTCATCGCCAGAACCGAGGCATACAGCCCTCTCCCCAGAATAGCATACCATCAAGAAAGCACAAAGATTCCTTAAAGCCACATAGGCCCTCCTGGGCTGTGAATTCTATACTGCACCTGTAACAGTTGTTTTTAATACAACTTCATCAACATATCAAAGGATGACACTGCCAGCTATAAACACCTGCCTGGGTTTGCACAACCTTCCCAGCGATAAACTGTTTATTGTATAGTACACTGGGAGCAGCCCACTGCTTGAGCACGATACAGCCAGACAACTAGAAGGATGTGCTCCTTACACAAAGAGCTGCAGGACATATCCTTCTTCTTCTCTTCCTTACTTCCAAATTAAACTTGAAATAGTATCAGGTGGGGCATCTCTCCTTTAATCTCTTCTCAAATCACACACCCCAAGTTATATTCAAAACCTCAGGTGCCTAATGTTAAGCCACTAAGTCTAGAGGTTCTGGGAAGTGCAGGAATTCTGCTCCCCTGGAAATCATTTTCACTGAGGTGTCTAAATATGGATTTTGGTGCCTAATTTTGTACACCCAAGTTTGAAAATATTGGCTCTAAAGTCCCTGGGCCTCAGTTTCCACATCAGCACCATGGGGATAATGAGACTTACCTACCTCCTGGGTAGGACTGTGACAGTTATTTAGCTACTGTTTGTAAGTAGGTATATAAGTCTGGAAACTCACCCAAGTGCACTCAAGCCCCTCCAGTTTATTTGGACAAATTGTTCTTTGCCAAACTTTTTCTGAAAGCTGGCAGCTATGCACAGACTCCAGCACAAATGGCCAGTCTGCACTGCAGCTGCCCCATTGCTGGGAAAGGGAGCACAACATTTCCTAAGGCAGACAGGACCATCGATCCCACCTGAAATCAAAATGTCAAAATATGGAAACGATATTAATGGAGTTAAAATGTCTCAGAACCGCTTTCCGAGATGAACAGCTGCCCAAGCCATGTGTTCCAGATGATACTGGTTCCTCATTCTGTATCGATCCAAAGGCGCATCCTTCAGTCAATGTATAGTAATTGAACAGATGATGCATCCAAAATTCAGGGCTGAAAGAAAACATGTGAAGAGTAAAATCAATGCAACAGGACACAGTGTACATGCTGCTTTGAGCTTCTTAACAGTGGGACACGCGAAATGGTAAGAAAAATGTCATCACCTGAAATGTCAGTTTCATACCTTTAATATGCCTTCAGACAGCAAGGGGAAGGAGAAAAAGCACCATGGCTGTTTAATAGCAGCCGCGACAGCTATAATGATGCTGACCCTGGCTAGATCTCCTGATATTGTTGCTTCTGCTGGTGATGACACCATGGCGACTTGCCTGTTGACTCCATATCTTTGTCTTGGTGGATATGTTCGGCTGTGCTATTTATAATTGGAAAGTTCTCCCTTCCATCCCAAGTTGAAAGATGAATGCAATGCCTTTATATAATAAATGCACATGATTAAGTTGAACATACATGTTAGCATTTACCACTGAAAGATAATGACGCCTGACATATATGTAGTGCCTTTCACAGCAGAATCTCAAAGGGCTTTCCAATTATTAATTAAATCCCACAACACCCCTCCTCGATAGATGTTCAGGTATTATTATACCCATATTTATGATAGGTACACTGGGAGAAAATTTACGGGCAACAATTTTCAAACCTGGGTGCCTATAATGTCTTGATGTTCAGAGTTGCTAAACACCTGCAGCTCCCATTGACTTCACAGGAGCAGGAATGGCTCAGTACCACTGAAAACCAGACTACTTCTTTGGAGGTGCCTAGATATGGATTTAAATATTTTAGCCTGAGTGACTTGCAGCAGCTTACAGAAAAAGGCAGGAACAGAAGCCTGATTGTCAGTGCCCTCAACTTGTAGCAACTAGACTACGTGATCTGAGGGAAAAGAAAACTTGAAAAATTACGACAATTTATCGATGTATATTTCTACCCCATTTGTACTTCCTCATGCCTTATGTTTTCTTACATGCACACACAAAAAGTGAGTGGAGGATTGGAGAAGGAAGTGTTCCACTGATAGGAGTGTTCTGCATAGTAGTGCTAATCATGCCTGTTTTTAAGGAAACAGTCACCTTTGGGCTTCCAAGGACCACCCAGATGGAAAGATGAACTCTGTTTAGGGCGGGGGGGGGGAGCTTTCAAGCTATTATTTATACATTTGGTTTGTGCATATTGGCCTATCTCCAAAGCAAAGTGTGTGGAAACATATGACCATTATTGAATTCCTGCCTAAGTCAAATTCACACTGCGTTTGCTTGCCAAGCACATGCCCTGAATGAGGTCAGATACCATATGGTAGATGGAAACAGGTTGTACTTTTACTAACACCTTTACAGAAGCAGACAGACCTTGCCAAATTAAATGACACCCAACCATAAAGAACTCTGCAGCCTACAGCCTGCTGCTCTTCTCCAGGGCCCAAAGCCAGTCCTGAGACCACTTAACCAAGAGCCCAAAAAGCTTCAATGACACAAATGACCCAATTCACTGCACCCAACCAAGGCCCTGATCCAAAGCCCATTGAAGATAATGGAAGGACTCCCGTTGACTTCATTGGACATCAGATGGGGCCCAGAGTCTGTCCTTGCACAGACACTGAGTCACCTGCAGGGAAGGCAAATATTTGCCTTAGCTGGTCAAGTTTCTCTTCTGCCAGGTGGACATTACCATCTGGAATTTCTATCCTTTTGGACACCCTACTACCTGCAGCAAGTACTATCCAGGCTGCTATTAATCCAGACAATAAATAGGTATATTAACTACAAAATAAAAATAAAAAGGCAACAAAAAGTTGGGACATTCAGGACATTACAGGAAAAGAATAAGGCTGGATTTTCAAAATACAGGAGTTAAAGGAGTTAGGTGTCTAAATCTCCTTGAAAGTCAATGGAAATTGGGTGCCTAATTCCCTTAGCATACTTTGAAAATTCCAGTCTCAATTGTTAGTCAAAGCAGACAATAACTGGAAGGTCAGGGGTGGATGAAAATGAAAGAGGCTGGGGAACAAAATAACCTTAATGAAAGCCCTATCCCCCTTCCCCCGCAATCAAAAACCCATCCAGGTTTTGTTCACCTTTGGGGGCAAAGGCTTTGACTTGGTCTTAGTTTATCCTGTTTCACCCCTTGCTATGATTTTGAATATGCTTCCTATAAAACATGACTGACTTTCCCCTTTGGAAGAGGCCTTTTGATTCTATAGGTATTTTAGGGAAACTCCTCCACAAGATAGCTGGACTTGCAGCTGCCCTCCTCAACCAGGATGTCAGCTGCACAGTCCTGGTTGACAAGGATGAATCAACCCAACAGCATCCATGACTAGGGCTGAGATTGTCAAAGATGCTTAAGGGATTAATTAGAACTGGACAGCCAAATACTTCAGGGAGCTTTGAAAAGCTCAGCCTAAGACATCAAAGTCCTTCTTGCCTCTCCCCAGCCACAGTTCTGGAATCCCAGCACACAGGAGCTCAGAGGACTGCTGAGTTCCTAGAAAACTACAGCCAGTTCTTTTCACTTGATTGGAGCTGGCTGAAATTTTGGCCCTTTCTAAAAGATGGACATTTTTGAGGAAACTTTTTAATTTTCTCAAAAATGTCAATTTTCAGTAAAATCTTTTCCTTTTGCTTTGTTTTTCAGTTGCTCTTTTACCATTTTCAGTTCTGATTGTTTTGTTTTTTCCTCCCTGTCCACTGGCTCCTTAGAGGGAGCGTATTCAGTGCAGCCCCCCGCAATGGTCCCCACTAATCATGAGAACTGAGCATCCTGATCCCCTTGGCAATTTTACAAATCTCAGCCTTAGTTGCTTACCATAGAAGATAGTCCTGCTCTATTACAGGAAGATGAGCTAATTAAGCCAGGAGAACCTTTCTAGCTCTGTCATCTGTGATGCTCAGAAATCTGAAAGCAAAATCACAAAGGGCAAACCAAGAGAATGCTGGCAGATGACATAAAAGAGAAGAATCAATTATTTCTTTTCTATGATCCACCATGAGTATGAATGCAACTTTCTAATATTTGAGGATGGAAGGAAAATATGTGGTGCACCTAGATCTACTGATTTGTCAGCCTATGAAATACCCCATGCTCCAAAAATTGCAGTAACACTGTCTAAGAAGGAAAGACTTGGTTACTAAAAGCTCGTGAATAAAGAAAAATATCCCTTCCATGCCCTCTCCCTGCCAAGATCCACCTGGCTTTTGGTCTCTAGGAGGTAGAGGGGACATTTTGGCTCACAAACACACACAGAGTTGAGAGAGTTAGGCAGCAGTTTGGGGACAGATTGTTCCCAGCTTTGTGCAGGTGAACAAGGGCTCAAGGAACCATGGTCCTGATCGCAGTCCTTGCACTCAAAGGGCACAAGAAATCAATAAGGCTAGTGGTGCCAGTGGGAGGGGAAGTAAGAGGGTAAGGCTATTGTCCTTTCCTCCATCTGCACCCACCAGCTGAACTGGCCCTGTGGTGGTTGCTTCATGCTTCCAGAGGATTACTGCATTGCTCCCAGAGGCACTGTGCACACTAGAAACACAAGGCCTCCTGGAGCTCCTTCTGGGGCAGCAGGACTCTGCCCTGCAGGCTGTGCCTTAATGCCACAGTTCAGCCCTTTCACTTTTGAGCCAACAGCCATATGCACACATAAGTGCAATAACTCCAAGGGCAAACTACACATGCAAATGTAGGCATTTGAGGGCAGCCAAAATTTATTCCCAAAATTAACAGCATGCTAAGGATGTTTTCTGTTGATGTACACCAAGTCAGGCTAAGATTTCTTTAATGCTGTAACCTTGAATTATAAAAGGATATCTTTCGCTGGATACCATCAGAATTGATGGAAACAACTACAGAAAATACAGAGGAATCAGGTATCACTTGTAAGAGAGCAGCTAGGGATGCAGTATTCCATTACACAGGATGCATTTGTACCATTTTAGCTTGCACAGATGGAAATATAGTTCAATGTTTCAACATCATTTGACTTTCACATGTTAAAATATTGATAAGTGCTGCACAGGATAATGCCCCTATGGTTTGAAGTAGTAACTGGAGCATGATGTTTATTGAAGTGAGATACAGAAGAGCCTTTAACGAGCATTTAAAATTCTGGGAATAATTCTCAACACTAGCATAGCTTATTTCTTTATTTATCTTCTCCTAATCCTTTTTCTATATTTCACAATTTGCGAGAGCATTAAAATGGATTTTATGCTGGTGATTAGCTCTAGATGTGTGCGATACAAGAACATGATAGAGGAAGATAAATGTTTCTCTTTGAGAACTAGAAATGCTGCAGTGATAGGTGGAATAACAAAGTTCAGTGGAAGGAAAACAATGTTACATGAAATAGGCATAAATAGGCCGTATAGACTCTGTATTCTAAATATTTATGGGCCTTTTATGCTGAAACAAGAACATTTGGAAACTGGAAAACACTTGATCATCCAGATTGCTCAAAACCATCTGTTTTGCATGATGCCAAAACTCCAGTTCTAAAATGCACAATAGTCTGTATACTACTTATGATTTCTAAAATAAATTAGCCCAAACAGAAGGCAAAGAAGGCCAGAAACAGTGTAACTAATGTTAATGCCACTTGAATATATTTGAAAGCCTGGGATGGGATGCAGGGAAGGGAGTTTGAATATTTTCTAAAAATGCATATTAGAGTGCTAAGATTGGCAGCCACTCAGAATCCATCTATCCAGATTGAAGCATTCAATTTAGGACAGATGTACTCTGGTCCCTTATGAAACTGTGGATTCATTTTCTGTTTCACTCTATATTTTCGTCCCAAGTGGTACATGCTTTGAAAAATCAGGAGAAATGGGTAGCTTACCAGAAATTATGCAGGTGAACAGTCTGAATATATTAAAAATCTTCAGAAGACAACCCCATGGAGAGAAAGAAACATTTTCAGGAGTGTGGACATCTACATCCTAATATGTAGCCCTACAAGGGGTCTGCTGGCCTGGTTTTCACTTAGGTGCTAGCCCCAGGGAGGTTGGTCCAATGAAAGATATGACCTCACCCACCTTGTCTCACTAATATCCTGGAACCAACAAGGCTACAGCAACACTGCATAGAACGCCAGGGAGATTCATTTTAACTACATCTTCTTTGGATTAGTCAGAGATAGATTGTGCAGCCCATTCCCCACGTGGGGAGCACTTACTCACATGAGTAGTCCCATTGATTTAAATGCTCACTATCATGAGTAAGGGTCTGCACAACCTAACCTTCAGGGTATGCTACAAAGCTTTTCCCTTTTATGTGATTGCATGGTATTAAGATGCAGGTGACGTAATCCCCTTGTAAATTCTCATTACCCAGGGTTAACCGTCTTCCGCCCCTCCCCCCTCCTCCTCCCCCCCCACCACCACAGTAACAATAAATGAATAAACAACCAAAAGCTACTGAGTGAAAAATGATATTGATTAAACAGTGTTTCTATTTGACTACAAGTGCCCTGAACTCAGATTCCAGCTCCCCTTCATTTCTGTATAGTATTTAAATAGATGTTTAAGTTCTCACAGGAATTGTTCTATGTCATCTAGATCTGTGGTGCTCTATACATGATTTTGATACAGAACTCATAATAACAGGACTGAACAATTTAGGTTGGAATGATTATATTGCAGAGCTATCAGTTTCTTTATTCTGCTAGCCACATCTCTTACATTGTAACCAGAGCTGGTCCAAAACATTGTGATTTATTGATCTACCGATTTTGACAAATTTTTGACATAAAATTATTGAAAAGCTTTGTTTCAATCAAGCTGAAGCACTTCATTTGACTTTTCTTGTTTTGATTAATTAATATAATAGTACATAATATTTGAAATGATAATGCTGAGAGCAAGCCCTTGACTTTACGGAAATGAAGCATTTCAACAAGATTGTTTTGAATTTCTGAAATGATTTTTTTTTTTCAGAAATATCGTTGGGTGGGAAGTTTCAACTTTTAGTTCCAGTTCAGGAGAAAAGGACATTTTGAAATGTCAGAATTTCTCGCAAAACAAAATTCCAAGTTTTAACCAGTTCTAATTGTGATGAACCCTGGACTTTTGCTGACTGAAAGGCAGCACTTGTATGTTAGGACCAGAAGTACCATGAACCATCTTGAAAAAAAAGTGTATTACTGTGAATTTGTGCTGCAGCAAAATGTTCAAGCTCGTGGTTATCTTTCACAGTGTCACATGCTGAACAGCACCGCTGAGCCTTTCAGGATCCCATAGACCACTCTCATCCTTTCAACATCCTTGAGTTATGGCCTCCCCTACTCCAGGTCCAACTGGGTAGTGTTAGTCATTCTCTTAAGTAAGGAGAGCTGGCTGTGGTTCCCAACACAAAGCTCATCACTACCACTCCTGACTCATCCAGATGTATAATTGGAAAATGACACAAGACACTCACACCCACCTCCTCTAAGACTGGGAGGCTGCCTCAACCGCGCTGCCTGTGCGGAGACCAAGCTTGCATCTCAGGTCCTGATCCCACCCACCCATCCATCCATTGTGTTACCCAGCAGTAACTTTCTCATATGCAGGAAGCCAATGATTCTCTCACCATCTGTTCAGCCTGTGAAGCACAGGTATTTTAGATTTCAGAGTAGCAGCTGTGTTAGTCTGTATTTGCAAAAAGAAAAGGAGGACCTGTGGCACCTTAGAGACTAACCAATTTATTTGAGCATCAACTTTTTTTAGAGCTACTCACAGGTTAAATGCACATAGCAAATATTCCCTGCAGCATATATCTGTATTGTATCATAATGCATTAGTACATTTTGCAAGTCTAAGTGAAAGTGACGATCGGGTTACAAAATGAATGTTTATGTGTCACTGCAGACTTTTATGCATTGTATTGTTAAAGCTATGTGTATAAAACAACAAATACATTCCACTGATTTTTAGACAATGATGTTAAATGCATGTAAATGAATTATACTGTCTTACAATTTGCTGGTTGAAATATGCTGGAGACAGAAGGTATTTGACATTCAAATTCAAACTGTTAACAATAAAAATAAGAAGTGAAGACACTGAGATAGTGGGGTGATCAGCACATCTCCGCCTAATCCATGTAGGCCCCAGTTTGCAAACCCTTGCTCATACTGAATAAAATTCACTCCTGTGTATTGGGCCCAGCACAAGGTCTATGCATCACTTAAATTTTAAGTCCTCAAACAAGGGCATAAGTGGCACAGAGGCCTCATGTGGGGTATGTGAATAGAAGGAGAATTTCATGAGATTTCCAGGCAATGTGTCTCAGTGAAGCTACCTGCCACAGTAGGCATGACTCACGTGAGTAAAGTATTGCCACGGGGTATGTGTTATGACATACTGTGAATAGGTATCGCTTACAGATTTCCTTTAAAAAACAACTAACATTTGTAAAGACATAAATTCAAGCACATTGTTTGTCTTAACACATCTTTAAAGAGAATTGGGGAAGGTATACAGGGGAAAGAAAGGCAGGGTAGGAGTCATCTGTACAATGTAGATTTTACTCACCTTTGTAAAGCACTTTGGAAATGCTAAGTATTACCATACCTATGTTCTATCTCTCTCTATATATATTCTCTCAGAACATCATATATGGTGCATGTATATACAGTGTATCTTTCATGTCACAAAATAATTTGTATATATTGGTGTAAATTTCAAAATAGCAGTTTTAAATGAGAGACAATAATATGAGACAATATCCCATGGAAAATGCTTCTGCTATAAATACAGCACATTAAAGAGAAAATATTCATATAACAACAATTTATGCTGCTCTTACAAAAGAAATATGCCATCTCAGGTATTTTGGGGGTGAGGTCCAGATAGATAAAGAGATATAGGGATAGGAAATATCCATAAATATTGACAAATCTGGGGTAGAAATTGGTATTGAACATTAATAACAACTTTTTCGAGGGACCAGCTGGTCCAATTCTTAGGATATTTTGTTGGTATCAGTGGGTAACAAAAGTATAATTATTTCAACATCTACCTATCCCTATTTGGGCATCTTTGCATATTTAGGCCTCAGTTCTTCAACAATTTATGTATGTGCTTAACTTTAAGCATTGTTAGTATTCCAGTGAAGAAAATTAGACTATCTCCACTTCTTACAACTAAACACATGTATTAGTCTTTTCAGGACTGTGACCTTAACGTTCTTTCAATATGATGACCGAGACCATCATATGACATGGGCACCTACTGGCAGGTCAGATACAGCAATCTATAAAACTGTTGGTTCTTACCAGTCTTAAACACTAGCCATTGTGTCAGAACAAAAATCTCTAGGGAACAAATGTCGACAGTAAACAAACTGAGATATGAATTTAAATATGAATCAAATATCACAAATGTATGCTTTGTATAGGTCACTTAGGGCATGGACAGGACAGCAGCAGCATCCCAGGAGGAAACAGGCATTCACACTTCTGTAGCCTGTGTTTAGTTCTATCGCTGGTGTTATATAGGAGGTCGGACGAGATGATCACAATGGTCCCTTCTGGCCTTGAATTCTATAAATGGATAATATTGAAGGCTTGAATCTCCGAGAATGTGTGTGTGTAAAAGTAAGATAGCTCACTTGCTCCACAAGCAGACATTTCTAGTTACCTCTTTCACACTACAAGTGAGTACACAATACACTCCCATATAATTAGCTACAGCATATCAAACTAGATCTGTTTATTGTGAAATATATTTTCTCAAAATTTTGCCTATCGTAGAAAAAATATTTCATTCCATCTTGGAGTTTTTCTCTTTGAGAAGATTCTGTGAATCTCACTGTGAAAAAATCTCACTAAAAAAATATAAACTCTTGACAAATGGGAAGCACAAGTTTTAAATTGAAATCTTATCCATCAAAAAGAAACAACTCTTACATTGACTATTCTGAGCCAGTAGCCTGGATAGAGAGAACAGTTATGAAGCAATAGTTATTGGTTAAGGCGAATAGGGACATTACGCTTTATTTAAAAAGTAGATTGATGACTCTTTGTTCGCATTTTCTGTTTGCAAGGGACGTTTTCTTCTACCCTGTGGGGAAATGGAAAATGTTTCTTTGAAGAAATAACTCAATACTATATGACCAGTAGATGGCAGCATAAACACACTGAAAATGTTTTATTGACCATCCATTTAGTCTGATAAGTGGTCCAACTTTAGATAGGTTCAATATTTGTCTTTCATATTTGGAGAGTGAAAAGTATATGCGGCAATTAGAGGGTAATGCAATATTACAGTGTAAACAAAAGAGTAAAATGACTGTGTAACCACTGAACAGTTCCACGTTTTAATTTGTTTGTCTGTCCAAACTTCTTTTGCAATTGCAAACTCATCTCTGAGGAATTTGAGCAGAGGGATGGAGCTTTGATT
The DNA here is from genome assembly GCF_965140285.1 of Lepidochelys kempii. Classification (NCBI taxonomy): domain Eukaryota; kingdom Metazoa; phylum Chordata; order Testudines; family Cheloniidae; genus Lepidochelys; species Lepidochelys kempii. Next base: position 175,007,100 of record NC_136382.1, on the reverse strand, counting down.
CCTTTGACTCCTAATGGATCATTTTTAATTTTCCCCAGTTTCCCTTCGATGTTTGTTTTTTTCACTGCTGCCTTCTATGGTAAATGGAGAAGAACGATTATTCCCCTTAGCCTCAAAACTCACAGCAATTCTCTAATGAAACAAGTGGCATTTACCTGGTCATCAAACTTCCGCAGTGTAAGGGATTCTGCCCGTTGTTATCTGGGCAACTGGAAGCCTGGGCCGATTCAAAGTCATTAAAACAAGACATGCACTCACAAGGATAGAAAGGTCAAAAAGAAGTTTGGATCTGGATTGAGTTGCAATGTGTTTCAATAATTAAGAATGTGAGACACAACAGTTACCGGAAACTGCCAAAAACATATTCACATTCTCAAAATCAGTGACTCAAGGGGGCAGCTGAGTGTCTGTCTACTGGCAAATGTATTGACATAGAAATATTTTGCCAAGCTTGACTTGGAAGAAAAGTTCGTGTGAAGTGACCTTTGCTTTCCTTTGTTTTGTGTCTCTGCACATGTTCATGATAGATAGATAGATAGATAGATAGATAGATAGATAGATAGATAGATAGATAGATAGATAGATAGATAGATAGATAGATAGATAACACACAGTCTAGCCAAAACCCAAACGGTCCCTGAATAAAACGGAGATGAATATGAAACGAGACCTGAATGCGGGCACAGATTTCAGAACTGTGAAAATATGTCACCAGAGCATCGTTTTTGGTTCAGACTGATAATCACTCCCTGCTCTCATTATAAGATCAGAAGGGCCATCTGTCCTCTCTGGATAATTTGGAGCTCAGATACAGTGAGCCCCCCTGTTAGAAAATGACCCCTCTAGCCTCTGTAACAACAATCACTTCAAGTGCCGGGCTCCGAAGGCAGCCGGGGAGGAAGGGACTGGCTCCAGATCAGTGTTGAATATATATTTGAAAACATCCAGATTAGCTTCACTTCTCAGGAGTTTTCTCTCCCCCGTCCAAGAAGTGTCTCGTGTACAGTACACGAGCCTAACGGGTGGCTTTCTTTTGCTGTGGGAGAAGTCGGCATCATATGAACAATACAACCCGGGGAGCTGTTCCTAGGAAGGATCCATATTTGCCGCCAATGAGCCATTTTCCTCTGATACACGTTAATTTTCTAAGTGAGTGACTGATTGACTCATACATAATCCGCAGCGGACAGGTGGAAGGTCCAGTGTCTCTGGAACAGGTTCTGGACCTGCAGATAAAATCCAGAGTCTCCTCGACTACAGTGACATAAGGACATAAAAGTCCGTAGCCGAGGGAAAGGCTGCATTTGCCAGGGGAGTGTCGGCTACATGTCTCCTCGAACTTTTCCCAGTGTCACACTTTCGTAGCTAGCCCCCCGTGGAGACAAACCTCGACTATTTTACGGGCAGAAGCAGACTGACTGTGCCCTTGCGAATGGGGGAAGAAGAAGAAGAAGAAGAAGAAGAAGAAGAAGAAGAAGAAGAAGAAGAAGAAGAAGAAGAAGAAGAAGAAGAAATCCTTGTAGAACGAATCCAGCGGGGATGGTTCTACTGCAGATCAATCTGTATTGTATTGCTAACAGGGAAACAATGATTACAAATCGGACCGACACTTCCAGGACATTAGCTGGGGATGGGATACTGAAAATTCACCCAATCCGTCTGCTGCCGGGGGAGGAATCCGATTTGAGCGTTGCTTCTACAGAGACCATACGCTAGAGCCCTGAGCTTTTTGGAAGGGGGTTTTATCATTCTTTGATGGTAGCGGTTTCTCCTCGTCGGCGCGACAGCGCTGTTTACATTCACTGGCGGGTTCGGTGGCATTTGAAATACATTCTGTACCATACCAGACAGGAATCCTCGTTTGTTAGGGCTAAGGGCTCGCACGCCAGAACGCCCCCGGCCCTGAAGATGCAATCAGCCTGTATCTGGTGTGAATGGCGATCCCCTGAACGCGAGGAATTCGCTGTCTGTCACTCTGCCTGAGCCCCAGAGAAGGCTCTCGTGGCACTCCCAGATGCTGGGCATCGTCCCAGCCAGCTGCGAAACCAGTCCATTCATACTGCGGTACAAGAGATCAAACACATTTCCAAACCCCTCTGCCGCCTGCACCTACTCGCGCTGAGCAGTCTGCAAACAGCAAAACAAAACAACCCCCCACTGAACGGGTCATCTCGTTACACTTTTCTGTCCCCTTTCCCCAGCTAGTGACCCAGTGGGCTCAATAACCTCCAGGGCTGAAGTGTGGAAAACACTAGGGATCTTGATGGTTTAATTAGCAGGAATCCCAAACTGGCTCCGTTTTTATTTTGCCACTAATAAAACATCCCACGTTTACCAAAACAAGCCAGCCACAGTCTGGTAACTGACCGAGGAGTGTAGTTTGCACACATTAAGAACGGTTACCCTTTCGGATGACCACGGTAATGTCGCACTTTATACCAAGCAGGTCTTTTTATTCAGTAGCAAAATCATTCCAAGTGTCGTGTTAAAAAGACAACAAAGCTATCTAATCTGATGCCTTTTTGTAATATCTCTGGATAGATAAATCCTGTGTATTTATGTGTGTGATATCTTGAGAGACAGAGAGAGATTATGTGAGTGAAATATACATAAACTAAAATACACCTAAGACTAATATATATGTATGTGAGAGAGCGCCTTTAAATCGTCTATCTAATCTATCTATCTAAATGGGGGTCTATAGCTAGCTAAGTATTTTGATATACATACATATATACATACATATCAAAATAGATAGATAGATAGATAGATAGATAGATAGATAGATAGATAGATAGATAGAGTCGTCCCCCCCTTTTAAATTGGGATAGATAGATAGATAGATAGATAGATAGATAGATAGATAGATAGATAGATAGATAGATAGATAGATAGAGTCGTCCCCCCCTTTTAAATTGGTATAGATAGATAGATAGATAGATAGATAGATAGATAGATAGATAGATAGATAGATAGAATCATTCACATAATTTTCTCTGTATTTTCCTAGCTAGTGATCTATTTTCGTGTGTGCCCGCGTGCCTGCCTGCAAACGAGTATATATGAATTAGTCGTACATATGTATGTATTTTTGCACTCACATAATCTTCCTGCGTCTATCTAGCTGGGAGGATTAGCTCTCTCTTACCTATTGAGAGTTAGAAAGAGAGAGGGATTGTAAATCTATCTCCAGACAGACAGCTGATCTGAATATGAAAACCTAGGTACCTATGTAAGGCTAATTCAGGCAGCCAGTCGGCTGTAAAGCTCTTCTTTATGGCTGTTTAGTCTCATCAACCCCAAAGTCTTTAGACAGTTTGCTCTGAGTGTCTCCATCAGGGTAAAAGCAGGAGATGACTGTGCCGCACACCCCTGCTTTTCACATCCGAAGTCTACACAGAATGACATATGTCACTGCCATTCCGGTACTTCGCTGGGAATTGGCAGCTTCCCCAACCCCGGCGCGCACACACCTTTTGTTCCAAGCAAAATAAACATTTCACAGGAGCTGCTGAACAGTGTCATGTAAAGGGGAGCAGAAATGTGAGGCCAGGTCCCCGCCTTGCCCTGCACCTCTACTGCGCTGATAGGTGTCCCAGGGAGCAGATTAGCCCTTCCCTTTGCATCGGATGCGAGGGGACCAGTGAGACAGAGAGGGGTCCCTGGGTGCAGGCGGTAGAGAGGGAGTGGAGGGGAAAGGAGAAGGGGCCCCGGGGTGCAGAAAGTGAAGAATGCCTCCGCTGACAGAGAAGAGGGGAAGAGGCCCCAGAGCGCAGGGGAATGGGGGGTAACCATCAACGCTGGGGAATTGTGGAAGGGCCCCAGGGCTCGGGAGAGTGGAGATGGGCCCCCAGGGTGCAGGGAAGTTGGGGAAGGGCTCGAGGAAGGCCGAGAATGGGGGTTGGCTCCGGGGTGCAGGACAGTGTGACAGGGCCTAGGGGCAGCGAGGAGGCTGTGGACGGATCCCAGGATTGAGGAAAGTCGGGGAGGGGAAGGGGGGAAGGCAGTCCAGAGGGGCACAAAAGAAGTGAGGGCCCCAGACGCGAGCAAGGCGCAGAGAAGTGGGGAGAGGCTCTTGGGCCAGAGGAAGTGGGGACGGGCGCCTGGCGGGGGAGAGGAGGCTCCAAGGAGCCGGACAGAAGAGGCAGGGTTCGGGGCGCCGAGAGTAAGGAGAGGAGGCTCCCGGTGCAGACACCTCGGGGGCGTGGGGGTGGGGGAATCCCCCCGAGTGCAGGGAGGACCTGGCCAGGCGCTGGGCTGGGCTCCCAAGGCAAGGCCCCCTGAGCGCAGGGCGAAGGGGCCGAGGAAAAGGCCGCAGCGATGCGCTGCGGATGGTTCACACATGCCTGCAAGGGACCTTATTTTGTGGCAGAAACTCTCTTGAGCGCAGACAATGGAGCGCGGGGAAGACAATTAGCGATTCATTGGGAGAGATGTGTCACCCAAATGTCACAGGGAAGCTAACATGACATCTGTTTTAATGGCTCCTTGCTAATAAACTCCTCTCGAAGGGCGTCTTTGTGGGGACGTCAAAGATTATTTACAGAATGAGTCAATTTCTAAATGGTTTCCTGATCGCTGGGCTGAGTCGCCGTAGGTGGTGGCGAGGACCAGAGTGGATTTAGGGGGCCAAGTCTCCCTCCTTCCGGCGAGGGGGGGTCGCTAGGGGGAGGGGGAGGAGACAGGAGGAGCCCTCGCTGTGCAGAGCAACAGAGAGAGGGGGATTAGACCTGCTCGCCGCAGATTTACAGAGCAATTCATCATCTCCAGGAGCAAGTGACCTTCTCGCACAGCTCCCAAAATCCTGACCCGAACATGGAGGCAGGCAAGCAAGGCAGCGCAGAACACAGGGGGCTTGGCTTCCTCATGCTCAGTCTCTCACCCTTTCCCCCTCCCCAGCCCCACATTAGAGCTGTGAGTGGTACAGGAGGCGAGTCCCCATGTGCGCAGCTCAGGGGTGCTCGTCCCAGTGCCTCTGTGCCCGTAGGCCGAGCTCTCTGAGCTCCCGACTCTCCGCAGCGATCCGACCGCCCATGGGCCCCCAGCAGCCTCCTCCGGCGGTTCCCCATTTGCTTTTTTGGAGGGCGTCTCGCTGCGGGTTTCTTCATTCCCCCCTTCTCTGGCTGCTTTCTCTCTCCTCCTCCAGCAGACCCGGGGCTCGGACCCTGCTCCTCTCTAACCCGCTCCGAAATGGTTGTGGGGAGCGGCCCAACTGCTCAAGGGGGGTTTCCAAGACCCTGCTGGAGCCCAGGATCACGCTTACTAGTCCCTCCTTTTTCGCCTGTTTGGACCCTGTTTGGCTCACTCCCACCCAGCTCCAATGTTCCCTTTTCATTTCTTCCCCCTCTTCCTTTGCCTAACCGCCTAACCCCTCTGCTCTACTATGTTTGCCAACTGGCATCCGGTTCATTCTCCTGGGCACCTACCAGCCCCCCGCCCCCCAGCCCGTCCGCCCAATTCCCTTCTTCTCCTTATTGGCAGTCACCATTTCGCGGAGCCTCTTGAGGGAATTTTCTTTAACTCTTTAGCTCTGCTCATTCTGCTCCTTTGGCAGCATCTAGTTCTGCTCAGCCCCTTCATCCCCCTCCTCCAGCAGCCCTCAGTCCCATGTCCTGCACTTCAAATACCTCCAATGACGATGCGGCGGGGGAAATTTCCCTTTTTTATTGGCTCACTGAGCCCACTACAGAGGGTCAGGACCTGCAGAGAAGAATCCCCCCCCCTCCCTTTTGAATCTAGGCCTTCACAATCTCAACACAAGCTTAATGGGGGACCCAAGCCGGGGACTGATTTTTTTAAGAGGGCTTAAATGGGCTTTTTCAACAGAGTACAAATCACTAGTAAACAGCTCCCTGTAGCTCCAGCGCTGACCTTCCAGATAAATTCCAACTAATATAATCATAGTCAATTTCTAAACACTCAGGGACACACAGGGGGGAAGGAAGTGGGGAACTCGATAAGTAAAGCAAACGGTGAAGACGTCGCTGGATTTTACATCTGTTTAGATACTAATTCCCGTTTTAAACCCTTGTCCATTTTTTTATAGCTAAGTGGGACACAAAAGGGAGGCAGCATCCTCCAAGTGGGGTTAAAAGAAGTTCAAGAACTCTAAGAGATTTCTATGTCTGCATGAAATAAACGACATTTTCTAACCTGTTTTCTAACCAGGAAAGTCAGATCTAGGAACAAGAAGAGCAGATTGCAGAGCTGTAACCGTCGCAGAGATGCCAGTGGGCCTATGAGAAAATGATTCCCTTAATGGAACGATAAGATTTGGATAAACTACACAATTCCTTCTTGTGAGATGACTTGCTTTCCCTGTGAATTTAGTGGAGCGAGTCTCTGCCTGTGAAAGGAACATATAGGAAGAGTATCTGGTTCATTGTCTATACCGTGTGTATAGAGTAAACACACATCTTTATATTGTGTTGTTTCACTAGGGAATTTTGGGAGCCATAGTCTCAGGCAAACACTCGGTTTACCTAACGCCCAAGTGCTCACTGCCCTAACAGGGAGCGCACTTTCCTTTCCTGCTCCTTCTCTTCACACTGCAAACAGGTTGGTAGCAAACGCAAACACACACTGGCAAGATGAAATGCCATTTTTTAGAAGTAAAAGGCCCCAGAACACCGAGCAGATTTCCACCAAATGCCACATTCCGTGTTATTTGACAAGACATGCTACAGTAAAACACATAAGTAGACAAACCGAGAGAATCCATTTGGAACAGTTAACACAGCCTGACTCGCTCACAAGCACACAGTAGGGGAAGACAATTTAATTTCACTCAAATCCATCAGGAGGATCTAATGTTCAGATTATTGCTTAGTTGGCATTAAGGGTTGCTTTTTTTAAAAAAAAAAAAAAAAAAACCCCTTGAAGCCCCTGGTCATTGGTCTATATCTTCATACTTACTTGATTTTCCTACTCTGTAATGGATGGATGGAAAATATCACTATAGGTAGCTGGCGCTTGTCAATAAATACATAGTTTAAACAGAATTGAAGCCTAAACTTGAGAGGATAGGTGGACAGATGAATAGAGCCAATCCTGTAGTCTTTACTCCTTCAAAGCTCCCATTGACTTTAATAGCAAGATAAAAACAAAACCATTTTCAGGGCTTCTTAATCTTCTTATCGAATCATATCATTCCATAGTATAATTTATAGAGAGAATGAGAATAAGTTACTTAAATGCAAGTATCCCAGGTGTCTAATACTTTCATGAACAACGAAACCACGTGGTAGTGGTAGGTCTGAAAATAACACTGCCATCATAACTTAAAGAGACAGTGGGAATGGAGGTTGGGAGGGGGGAGTTTGCAGGGAAATTCCCATTGTCCGTAAAAGTAAGTATGAATTCAGGGGACCCACTATATATATATATTGCATTTATGTAACTTATTCTCATATATATTTAACTTCCTTTCCCTTTACAAAAGCTGCGTTCTCTCTTCCCCAACATATTGTGTGAATCTATGTAGCTGGTAATTCTGTTCCGGCCACTGTAGGAAGACAGGATGCGGGGCTAGATGGACCATTGGTCTGACCCAGTATGGCCGTTCTTATGTTCTTATGCCCATGGCTATTGCATTTCAACATAAACGTTCAGGGCAAATGACTGTTAACTGTGCATGTGCAAAATGACCTAGGGGACAAAGACAGCAAAGACAGAGTAGGCTGCTAGACGTTAGAATTCTGAAGTTGTAACTAACTCTACACTAAGTAACTCCTTAGGTCTCAAGCCAATGTGAAAAAGACAGACACCTCTGTCTTGGCTCCTTGCTTAAAAGAGAATGCGTTACAGAAGGCGATATACACGTCCCTCTCCCACACACCCATCCCATTTTAAAGAACAACTCAGTGGTGAGGATCCACTTCCGTTGGCTTTGACTGAGCATAACAATTTCTCCAGAATGGCTTGAGGAGTAGGCGAAGCTAGCTCACAGAGTGGAAAATGAAATTGGTATTTTTCAGAAGCAAAACATTACCCCCTGCGCCTTTTGACCTTTGGGTGGGCAGGAAAAGTATAAATGACACCCAGTATTTCTATAAATAATATAAGAGTTACTCTCCAGTCTTTAGCGTATGCTGATCAAACACCTTTGCTGTCTGTGTTTTCATATATACCTACACTAGTCAGGTTCAGCCTGGCTGATACACTTTGTGGCAGGGAAGCTAAGGAAGCTAACATCACTAACCTGAGAACAAAGGTGTACTCTGCGGAACAACCACAAATTGTTCAGCTTTCCTGAGCTATAGAGTGAATGTGGACAGATATCACAGCACCGCTAGTGTAGGGCTGTAACAGGTCAAGAGCACAGTGGAAACAAAAAATCCCATTCAGTATTTTATTTCTTTCCACTTGTTGGGAATCTGGTAAACAAAATGCGTGTGTTATCTAAATGCACAGATAAGGCAGGAATGGCTTTCTTTAATGGTATGATTGCAATGTGAGGGGTCTGACGCTCCTCGTTAGTAATATTGGCTTTGCATGCAAAGCACAATCCCATCCCTCTAGACTGCTTAGCCAAAACAGAGCGTAAACTCTGTAATTAGTAACGTGTTCCATCATTAAAGAGCCCTGCTGAGAATTTCTATTTAATAATGGTCTTAAATGAGTTATGATGGTAAATACTCATCTGAAAATTCAACATCTAAAACCATCTACAATCTGGAAGTGCTCCAATACTGCTGTAATCTCCTGTAACACAGAAATGACTATCACATGCAACCATCGCATTAGAAAGTCTCTGTACTCTTTGGTCCACGAATATACAGTATGGATGTGTTAATTAGGTTAACTCATAAATTGTCTGCTTTACAAATATTTAGAACTAAACAATGAGGGGGGTTTAAATAGGACACCAACAAGAGGCGGAGAAAACCTGCTAGTGAGATTTGATTCTTGCAACTGGCAAATCTTTTGTTTTCAGATAAGGTGGCACGACACGATCTTGAGGCCTAAGAGTTCACCAACACAATACAATACCCCCCCAACACACTACTCCACTGGACCTGTACCGGATAACAGACAATGGAGATTTTACATAGCAACACGCTTGATTTCCATTTAAGAATTTTGTATTTATTTTTACCTTCCGAGTCAGAGAGATCTATTCCTAACGCAGTTTTTAGAAAACAAAAAACAAAAACAAAACCCACACACACACAGTGCATTCCTTTTCTGTAAAGTCCGCAAACATTCAACACTGCTTTGTTTCGCGAGACCTTTGGAGAAGACAATTATATTTAATAAGTAGTGAAACAAGACGCATGTGGCAGATAGCGAAGGAAAAAAGATTTCTGTTTCCTCATGTGAAAGTTATTCCCTCCGTCCTCTTAAAAAAGACCAAACCAGACAAAAATCTTTCAAGCCATTAGCAAACAATGTGGAATGAAAGTTTCATAGATAAAATGCGATTCCAGGTATAAATAAATAATTCAGAGATAGTTCATCCCCGTTGGGGATATAAACAAAAGTTATTTACAATAACAATAGAAAATCAGTAACTGAGGTAGTTGGGGGGTTAAGGGGAAGGGAAGACGGGGACAGAATATTTCTGTATTTACCTAAACGTCTAAACGTTTATCTTCTCTCGCACTAACCTTTCATGTTTAATGAATGAATCTGCATTGCAGGTTTTTTTCCCCTCCCTGTGCCGGCTAGTTTTAAATCTGCAAGCATCACAAAGAGGCCGTGATCCCATCTGCCTATGATTCCAAATTAAAGTTCAAACGGACGGCTTACACACTGCTGATCCTGTATCATAGCCTCTCGCGACCCTTCAATTACTATTTAATAGAATTACAGTTTTAAATCCCAATAGTCTTAAAGAATGTTTTATCACAGACTGAAGAGAGAATATACAGGCACCTTCAATGTTATTGAACTATATTGCTGACCTATTTAGATATTAAAGGGCATGTTTAATGTTCTACAAGATATTACAAGAGCTATTTTAATCTTCAGATGAGAAAGAATACATACGTGTGTGTGTGCGCGTGCATATATACACACATATATGTATTATATATGCAAATACACACACGTGTGTGTACACACGCGGACACACTGAGAGAGAGGTCAGAAATCAATACATCTACTGAACTATTAAACTATTGTATTGTTGACAAATATTGCTAGATAGATTATTCCAGGGGGAAACCAAATTTTCCTCCAGTCATTGAAAGATACACTTTAATGGTCCTTATTAAACGAACTTCTCGTGATGTTTCTGTGCGGAGAAAAGGCAAATATTTGCAGTAGAGCTAAGCCTCCCTCTAATAGCTAAATTTGAAATTAAAGTCAATCGAAATCCGGCTGTGGATATTGTAAATCTTGACTTCCAGTGTAGTTTCCCCCGGTCTTCAGACCTGTTCAACCCAGGACCTGCCATCCGGAGGGATGCTGCTGCCACTCCATCTCCATTACAGGTTAGCGATTCTAACCACACACTTCCCGATATTTACACCTAACCTTTACTTATTAATTACTCTTTTGCATTCTTCTTCTCCTGCACGTCCCTAGATGCTGGACTGCTTTGGCGCCTGCTGTCTCACAAACGTCTTAAAATAAAACTAAACAACCCCCCCCCCACACACACACACACATTCACAGCTTCAAAATCCACCTTAGCGTTATTTAATCACCAATGTGAGCCATCGCTCTAGTTGTATGGCTTGTGATTACCTTGCCAGAATGTAATATTTATCCGTATCACTGGTAATATTCCTAATGCCTTTTTCCCACCACCTTCTCTCATCCCCCCCTCCCCCTCCCCCCCCCCATCATCTGTCCTGATTTTGCAACTGGGTATTTTGTTCATTTCTTTTACCATTTGCAAACTTCTTTCTAATTGGTCTTTCTATAGGGCTGGGGGACTGCAGCTTCCCACTCCAGGCCGCGTGTCCTTTTACAAACAGGACTCCGTGGCTGTGAGGGGGGGAGGGTGCGCGCGCGCGCTCACAGAGGCGGTGTTTGTCTGTCCTTTCCCTGCACGCCGAATCCGGGCCAGTGCAATGTGGAGCTCAATAAGAAACTGCATGAATAAACACGAATAGAAAGTTGTGCTCAGCTAACCGGAGAAATCAGAGCAATACCAGGGCACCAACGTCCACAATTCTTTTCACGTTGGGCCGGGGCTATAACCTCATCTGGGTATGCTAAAGATTAAGGGCAACGGGCAAGCAGATTCAGCTTCTTCTAAAAGCCAGCTGTAACTGATCAGGGAGGGGGATCTATAGATTATCGAAAACCCGTCGTAGCCGGGAAAGGACTACGGTCAACGATGGTATCGCAGGCACACAAAGGACACGAAACAACGTTACAGGCCCCTGGCAGACATTTAGATAGCTTTTAAAACAGGGAGGGTTTTCAGGTGACTTTATTGGCTTTTCAGACAAAGACGCTGCAGACAGAGAGAGAGAGAGAGAGAGAGAGAGAGAGATTGTGGTCGCCCTCTGATGAACGTGCACACTTTATTTCACAGGACTCTCGGAAAGGTGGAGCTCACCGCAAGTCGAGATCTCTATGTATGGACACAGAAGCACATAAATAACGCGTGGATATGTCTGCCACAAAATCTAAGAATTCTTGTCACAACTAAACTGTAACCTTGTGTCTAACTTAATGCTTTTTTTTTAAAAAAAAAATCTTGCAATGCAAGACTGCCTGTGTGCGTATAATCTTTGCAAGGCGTGAGACAGAGGATTTCAATGTATAAATCTATGTTTACAAAACTCACTTTCCGTTCCCCTTTTGACTCATCCCAATAAGCTCTGGTTAACGGGAGTTCCGCCTGGCTCTCCTCGGAAGATCATATCCCCTGTGCCATGAACTGAAAGTTCCGATGAGGCACCGGTGGGCTCTGGATCTGTGAGGTCTCTGCCATCTGTCTCCTATCCTATGGCTTGCGCTTAAAATGCACTTCAGCTTCCGAGTAATTTCATTTTAACCAACAGTCAAGCTTGTCACGGATAATAAACTAATACTGTAGAGGGCTTGTCGATAATGATCGTCCAGAGGAAGTGAAGAGGTAAGTTGCCCTCCTCCCCCCACCCCCAGTTTGGAGTTTCCGATAGGCCCTATCTTACCAGGGCAGATGGATTTAGTGGGTGAGAAGGCTTAAATGCAGATTTTCATAGATTTACACCTCAATCAACCATTCAGGTTTTTAATGCAAATCCCAAAACAACATCATTTATCTATTATGGGGGCCAGGTTTGAAACAGGGTATCATAAGTGGTAACATTTTCAGATATAATACAAATAAACACAAATATATGGTTTATGTGCGTGTACGGATGCATACGTTATATACTATATCACACACACACACACACACTGCCCGAGGGAAATACTGGAGACAAATACTTTACAAATCTGTATATTTGGGCCTGCAGCCCCATTATGAAAACGAGCTGGGTTTCATGGACTCATTCCACATTACCAAGCGTCACTGTTCCGTACATTAAAAGAGGGATATTAACTTTATGGACTGAAAAAATAAAACAAAAGGAAAGAAATTGAAAATCACTCTCAGAAGTTTTAGGGAAGAAAGTTGCTGATGTAGGGAAGAAAAGTTATAAAACGTTAGCTCTGTTTTATAAACGGCCGGGAAAATATTCCTATTTAAAGGAGTAGCTGTGGGTATTCCAGGAAAACAAATGACAAACTATTGTTATGATGTTGAGCATGAAAATGAAGATTAAGACCTAGAGAAATTTGCCAAATTCATGCGTGATATTACTGTGAGTTGACGCCTAAAAATGCAGTTTCTAGGTTCTAAAACGATGAAGAAGAAACTTTCACATCTCTGAATCTTTCCAGGTATTTAATTCTGTTACAAATAGCAGAGGCATAATGAGGCTCATCAAAAAGAGAAATTAAAATATTGCACTTTTAAAAATTCACAAATAATGTCGATAGCTGCCCTGGCAATGATCTTGAGTAACTCCTAGGTGCTGTGATTTTCTCTACAAGGGCCTTTGCTCCTTGTTAACACGTATTGGGGTTGACGAAGAAAACAGTTATAAATGACTCAATTCAAACGCCAGCTGCCTGCGAAGATGCAGAGACTTTGGAGTATGGTTGCCCCATGTTAGTATTTGTCCTGCTCTTTGCATCTACAGGGGGAAGATGAAGGACTAAGAATATAATTTAATTTCCCCATGAGATATAATACGATTCTCTTTTCCCACTTATCTTCAAATCAAGGCTAGTTTTGCATAGGTCACGTTATTAAAAAAATCCTTCTATGCTGCTAAATATGCAATGAATTTAGCAAAACTAATTTTCAGCATATTATGGTATGTGCCACGTTAACAGAACGCTGGTATTATTTTATGTATGCCTGAATATTAAATATGGTGTATCTACAAAATGAGGCATATTTCAAATTATGTAAAATTCAAATGCACTTTTCATTTGAATAAAAACGGGAATGCATGTGTAAGTGTAAATGCTGAATCCATTTGAGAATTATTTGTATTATTTTTCCTTAGTAGGGGTTTGCTTTCTCAGGGAGCTGGACAGAGAAAGGGTACAGATGGGATTTTAAATTTAGGTGAGCAAATTCACTGATTTTCACTATTTGGGGGCAATTCCTAAACGCGTCTAAACAGATTCTAGCCCACTTTACGCCCTGACGTGTATGATAACAGAGCAGCAAAGTAAAGACCTTCTGATTGGAAGCCTTCCAGGTAACAAGGTACAGCTTAACAACGATGACCATAAATGATAAAGATAAACATTCTACACACTCTTTTTCTCGCTTTCTTTCCCTATAGTATTTCAAGTGATTACACATCAGTTATTGTTGCTTAGCTATTCCTTCTTTTAAAGCTTTTGGGCAACCTTCCCTAAAAATATCGATGGTAATAAACACGTTCCCAACAACTGCTTGTGCTGAAAGGAAGCTGAGTAAATATACATAGGATTTTCTGAAGGATATAAAAGATCTATAAATATATTTGCATTTCAGCTTTTTTTGAGAAAATCATCAGTAATGTTCTTTGAATTAAATTCCAAACTATAGGGCATGGGCTTTTCTTTCTCCCCGTAAAACTTCCTTTTGGAATGTCTATAGTTTTCCCTAAAATTTCAGGAGCTTCCCATTCAACTAGCCCGGACCTTCAAATAGAGGAAAAAATGCAGCCAAAACAAAGTCAAATCGGAAGTCAAAATTAGTTCTGATATGGTCAAGAAATTCCAGGCACGTTTCGCACTAATCCTAATAAGTTTCAAAATTGTATTTTCAAGTAAAAACAAGTTTAGAATTCACCTCTTGTTAATTCACGGTTGAATAATCTGCCGAGGGCTAAGCAAAACTTTAATGCAAAAGGTGATGCTGGAATACTGTTAGTCATGCAAATAAAGGCTTCTTTCAGCACATTACAATATACTTAGGATTCAAGGGGAGGAGCTGAAACCTGATTAGGGAGAGTAGTTTATAGTTTTTGTTTTCATTTAAAGCTACAAACAAATACTAAAACATCTTAAATGCTCTCTGGAGAAACCTGCTAATCCCAATAGATGGGCAAAGTGATCATTTAGGCTCAGAGTTTTTTGAAAAAATGAAAAAATGCTTGAGCCGGTGGTGTGAAAGCAGGATTGAAAGGACATCACTGTGTCTTGGAAACAGATTCGGAGCAGTGGTTATATCAGCCCAAGGGGGCCAAGTTTGCCTATCCAAACGTGAAGTTTTCTTTTCCTTCCCCTTTACAGACACTGTTCATTTCACTAAGGCAGACATTTAATGAAAAGTGATTTTATATTATTTTTAAAATTAATTTTAAATGGGCGACAAACACAGCACTTTACTTCAAAACACATAGAAATTAAAACGAAAACCAGACAAAAAAGTCAAACGCGCCTCGCTGCTACATACACACGAGTAAATTCCAGATTCCACTGGCGTGCATTGCTAACCAGCCTGAGAGCTTCAGTAGATATAAACTTGAATAATTCACCGTGGCTCACCTAACCAAGCAAAGATTAAAAAATAATTTCTCCATTAGGACGTGGGGAGTAATATATAGATACAGATATATAATTTGCAATAGACAAAAACACCAACATCGCTGAATAGATAAGAAAATGGAATACTGTATTTGATTTAGAAAGTTTGTACATATAGATAAACACGCAGTGAAGGAAACAATAGTATAAGCGTCCTACGTGGAGTTTAAGAAGAGACCCCATAGCGGCTATGAAATACTCAAAATAGCTTTTGCATAAGATAACTACAGTTGCACTCTAAGCTGTTTTCTATCGCTGAGGTCCCTTTTTAAAACCTAGCAGGTCAGATCGTGACAGCTAAGTTTGTGCAAGGAACACCGAGTCAAGGAAAATAGAAAGGAGAGGAGCGAAAGAGAGATGGAGACAGAGAGAGCGAGGAAAAAAAGAAAGAAAAGAGCAAATATCATATACAGGCATTTCTACACATATATTACAAACTGGGGGAATGACCGCATCATTAAGATATACATAATTCATATAAAATTTTGAAATAAAAATAAAAATCTGTTACAGTCATAACTATTCTTTTTCCCACATTTATAACCAGCACCCACACAGGCAGTGACAGAAGGGGAGAAAAAAAGGTGCTTACGAATAAAATGATTGTCTGCTGAACAAAAAAACAGAAGATTGCATCTTGGCTGGACCATCACTTGGACTTAAAAACAGAGAGAGAGAGCGAGAGGGAGAGAGAGAGAGAAAGAGGGAGAGAACCAACAAAAAGGCGATAAACATTTGTTATTTCCCTCTTCAAGGAGTTCCTTTTTATTTTTTTTTAATTTTTATTGTTTTTATACAAATTCGATCGGAGTTTTTGTTTGTTTCTTTGTTTTTTGTTTTTTGTTTTTGTTTCTTTACTATAGAGAATATTTTTCCCAGATACAAATTTAATCATCAGCATCATCATTATCATGCAAGTGGGTGAAATGCGTCCATGGAAAAGCGCAAAGGAGAAATCGTGCTTGTCCTAAAAAGAATGCAATTGTCATTTTTTTTTAATATAATTATTATTATTCCCCCCGCTGCAACATCAGTGTCAGTGACTGTCTGTTGAAGTTTTAGCTCCATCTCTTGGTGGCGGCGGTGGCTGTCGATGGTGTCGATGGATTCTCTTTTTGTTTGTTTGTTTGCTATTGTTTATTTGTTTGCTTGGCGTTTCTCTTGCTGAGTGTGGGTCTGTGTGTCCTGATTCTGGGGCCGTTGGTCTGTTTGGTCTGGGTCGGGGAGAGGGTGCTCGGCTGGTTGGTTTGGATTGTTTGCCGGTATCATACATCACATTCCGAGTCGCTGGAGGTTACCGAAAGGATGGAGGTCCCCGTCTCGGCTCTTTCTGTCAAACTGGAGACGCTGGTGGTAGGACTGGCCGCCGTGGACGGAGACTCGGCCGAGTTGTGTGTAGGGCAGCCGGGCTCTGCCAGCGATCGCATGCCGCTCTGTCCTATGGCCTGGTGCTGGAGCCTGCATCGCACGGGGAGACAAAACAACGACACAGTCCTTCTGAGAGAGGAAGAGCGAGCCACAGGCGGCAGCAGGCGGCAGCTCCCCGCTTCCCCCAGCCCTTGCAAACACACCTCCCCAAACAAACAACTCACCAAACAAACAGCCTCCCTCCGCAACGGGCTCCAGCCGCATCCCCCCGCTTCCCTCTCGGGCTCGGAGCCCCACGCTTGGTCACCTTCTCATCTCAGCCTGCCTGGCTTTTTCATAGCGATCTGCAACCTACAGAGCGCTATCTGCCCGGGCACCGTGTACACACATGCATATGCATGCCTGTGTACACAGGCCATCAAGGTTCAATGGGTGAAACCCCCCCCCTTCTCTCAGTCTTGTTTTGGTAAAGCTGTCGGCCGTGAACTGCATTGCCTCGGCTTCCTGTCACCGCAGCTGCAGACAGCCTCTTGCAAGTGTTTCAAAACAGATCGGAGAAAGCCCACTTCAGATATGATCGGCTGAAGCTCAGATATAAATAGAGAGGTCCCAACTTTAGAAAAGCATGGAGATGGGGAACTAATTTATTGCGCCTGAGATTTCGTTTAAAATATCTCTCTTTGTCCCCCGCCCCCCCCTCCACCGCCACTAGTCCATTTTTCCACCAGACACCAGGGTACTGTGGGCCTAATCTAAACTAAGACAATATGTGTGCGTTTATCAAACGCACAGTGGATATGGAAAGCTACAAAGAGTGCTCTGGAGCAGAAAAGAATTGCAGGTGAAACTGACCTATCTTGTCTGCTTATATCTAGATACAGAACATTTTTTAAAACGTGTAAAGAAATACACTGGTGCTCTGGAGAAGGGGTGGGGGAAGCAACATCTCCCAAGTATTTAGCGACAAATCTAGAATGCATTTTTTCTATCCCTCTAAAAGGGAGAACGCTTTAATTTAAAGTCTGCTTCCGTTTTGAAAAAAAAAACAAGAAACTAAACAAAAGACTCCAAACTGCTGTCCCTCGCAATGTCACCGCACGGGAAGGCATTTGATTTCACACAGACAAAATAAATACAACCAAATACAAATCTTCAATTGCATCATCCTATTCTGACCATTCTCCTGCGCTTGGTTATTCGGTTCTAAATATAGAGGAAATCTAATTCAAGAATAAGGGGAAAGAAGCTAAAAGTCCTGAGCTGACCAGTCATTCACAACGCATAACAAACACTCCCAGTGTTGATCAAAACGCACCCCTCAGTCACCTGATTCCCCCCCCCCCCCCGAGCATTTCTTCATTTCAATGCCCGCAAAGAGCAGAGAAATGCATATCGTTCTAAAATTTCCAGTCATTTTAAAATTGTTTAATTTTGGCGTGTTTGGTTATTTTCTCCCATTACAATTCCTGGTGTATTCTTTCCGCTGTCAACAGCGTTCAGTCAACAAAAGCATCCGTACGCAACTTCTGTTTATTTACAGTACTTAGCTGCTCTGCCTTCCAGTTGATGGAAATCAAATAGTGAAGCAGTTGCCCTTTGTATTTTTTTCAGGACTCGGAATCACCAGTACCAACAGTACAATTCAAAGGAATTGGGGGGAAGGGGGGAGGGGGAGGCAATATAAAAAAGAACAGTAAGTTCTATTTACACACTTCCAGCCATAACTCTATGCAATTTTTTTAAATCTATCTTTAAAGCCGATTGAAAGGTCTATTTTAAATTTTAAAATAACGTATAAAAACTACGTTGAGACAAAACAGGAAATAGTTGAATTTAAGGTTGGCTTTAAGTGGACACTTTAAACACAAACGCACACACACAACACACACACTGTACTATCCGCACACAAAGAGCGAATCATCCCGTGTACACCTATAAATATAAAAGCGAAAGAAAATGCGCTTCAGTGCCTCCTTGCTTTCCCCTATTTTTCCTTCCTAGGCAAATTAGTTTGTGTGTTTTTTATAATTAATACGAACAACAGGAGAGCAGCTGCCTTCTTTGCAGAAGCACACTTTGAGTTATGATGTTTGTTTAAACTGTTTAGTGCGTGTGTGTGTAGGGGGAGGGGGGAGATTCCACTAAAATGTGCCAACACAAGTGACATTTTAAAACACACACACACACACACACACTCACACACCACGCTCAGTACTGGGTGGCTCCCCGTCACTTTTACCAATCCACAAGGAAAGGAGAGAACCTTCGCTGCACTCTGGGGAGGCCGTTTGCCACCCGAACAACACCCCCACGGGTTTGGAAAGAAGGAAAGTCTTTTTTAAAAAAAAAGAATAGACTCTTGGACACCCCGGGGACGAGTGTGTGCGTGCGAATAAACTTTGTTCGGGCAAGCGGCGAAGGCTTCCTGGTGCTGGGCTTCATAACAACTCCTTTGCCGGCTGCAGCTTTGCAGCTGGAGCAAGCAGATTGGTATGCAGGACTAGGCTTGGTTCTTTATGAATTATTATTCAAGATAAACAAACAAACTCCCCCGCCGCTGGGGCCCAAATAAAGAACTCCGGCAGCACTACCAAGCCTAGCAATCAGCCCAGCCCTGCCTCTCGCTCTCCTCCCAGGGTGGGGGTGCCGTGTGCACTGACCTGTTTTTAGCAGCGGCTGCTCTGTCTCTTTGCCTTCGGTTTTTGAACCAGTTGCCTACTTGCGTGGGGGTGAGGCCGGTGGCCTGCGCCAGTTCCCTTTTCTTGCTGGGGTTGGGGTAGGGGTCTTGCAGGTACCACTCCCTGAGGAGGCTGCGAGTCCTCTCCTTGAAGCAGTGCGTCTTCTGCTCTCCATCCCAGATGGTCCTGGGCAGCGGGAACTTCTTTCTCACCCTGTATTTATCAACCGGCCCTAGCGGGCGACCCCTCAGCTTCTCGGCCTCCTGGTAATGCGCTTCGAGCCACATGGCCTGCAACTTGCCGTGGGACTCCTTGGTGAATTTGTGGTTCTCCAGGATGTGATAGAGGTCTCGGAAGTTGCCGGTGTGGAAGGCCACCACCGCCCGGGCTCTGAGGATCGACTCGTGCTTGTTGATGGCCTCGCATGCCCCTGGCGCCACGGGCAGCGACCAGAGGAACCGCCCCAGCCGCTCTATGTCTCCGGTCTCCTCCAGCGTCTCGCAGACGCTGGCCACTTGTTCCGGGGAGAAGTTGAGTGTGGGCAGCTGAAACATTGACAACTCTTCTTGGGGTGCCCTGGAGCTGCCTCCGCCGCCGGGGCTGCAGCCCGTGCCGCCGCTGCCGCTGCCGCCGCCGCCGCTGCTGGCGAGAAGTAAGGAGCGGTGATGCGGGTCGGTGGTGAAGTTTGGCAAGAAGAAATGGGTGGGATAAAGCTCTAAAGGGGACCGGAAAACCATGGGATGACCTGAGAGAGGGGGAAATAAATCAAGGAGAAAAGAAAGCAAGGCAGGCAGAAGGGAGAGAAGGACACACACACCCCGCACGCATCCACACACGCACACACACACACAGCCACATAGAGACACACACACACACACACGCACGCACGCACGCACACACACACACACACACACACACACACACACCCCAACCCAGCACCGCCACCGAGTCAAGATTCAATGATTCAACAGCAATCGCCCTAATGACAACAGCCTCATAATATCTCCCCTAAATCCACAGTGAGTGCAGCATTGAAACATTTTGTTTCGCTTTTCTATTGGTCTTCTGAGTGTCGTTGTGGCGTTGCCATAGCACCCCCTGCCAATCACTGTCAGCCCTGCCAATCATTAGTGAGTACGTAAGAAAGGTTTTTACCACTTCGCGCAAATGCACAGGGGGAAGGGAGGCAGGGTGGTTAGTGGAAAAGGTTTTTTGGTTTTTTTTTTTTTTTTTTTTATCTTTTCAACTCTTAATCTCGGCACTTCCCCTTCTCTCCGTCTCTCCCCCTCCACACCCCTCCTAAATAAGGGATCAAATAATGCGAAAAGCAGTGTGCACATATTTGTTGAATGGGATGAGCAATTAGAGGGTGGAATATTATTGTGATCCTAACGAGCCTCGTTAAAGCTAAAGGAGATATGGGGGGAAAGTAAATGGGCCAGGCTGGGATACACGTTCGGATAAAGGGCTCCTAACTGAGACAATTTACACATGATTTGCACGTAGTTTCACTTCATTCTGCCTATCTGAACACTAATAGTGCCGAGGAAGAAAAGAAAGATGAGATCATTAGACCCATCCTCATGCCGGTGACCCTCCCAGAAGCGGCACACACAGTACGTTCTGGGTTTAGCTCTGGTTCCCTCCAGAATGTCTCCCCCGCCCTTCACTTAACAGGGTACCTGCTAAAATTCAAGTTTGACGGGATCTGCAGAGTCCCCTGCAGGGATGCAGTGCTGCCGGGAGCATCCGTGCTCTCAACGGGCCCTGTCTGCGGGCTTTAACTTAGAGAAAAGCATTTCGAATAACTGGCATGTTCAACCCTCTTCTGCCTTTCTTTTCCCAGCTAAATGCCTCTCTTTCCCTTAATGCCTTCTCTTCCTCTGCTTTCTTCTCCTTTTCGCTTTTCTCTCTGGTTTTTCTTTCATTCCGTCTTTTCCCATATCCCTCTTTTTTACCCTCTCATTTGTTTCTTTCTTCTCAGCTAGCCTCTCGCGTACGTGCCAGCCACCCTTTTAACATCTGTTTCCTCCTTTACATACCGTTTCTGCCCCAAACTTTGGGGAAAAGAAAGAAACAAGTTTGACGATTAAATTAAATGTGTTGATTTTTTAAAGTGTGGGCAAAGAAAGTCTACTTGCAGTTTTAACTCCATAGTATTCCAACGGCTAGCGAGGCTCCTGGATCTTGCTCCCTTGCATCTATATTTACTATTAGGTATGTTGCTTTTAAGAAGATTTAATCAGCATCTTGAGCTGGTAACTCTTTTGTTTAGTTTCTGTAGCTATGGAAGTGTGATTTACAGAGATTTGTACGGGTCATGGACGTCTTTCCAGACTTACTGTGTATATTTAGACAGGACTTTGCTTGGTGTTAAAAAGTGTATATTTTGAATAGGTTCACACACAGTAGCAAACAATACCGACATTGTAAAGGCATGTACAACGAGTATTGAAACGCAGCATCCAGACTTCAACTAATCTGCCCTCAATAAAGCTGAAATAATTATCCTAAGCCGCCTTTCTAGAAGAAAAATCATTGAGGAATTCAAAACTTTTTTAAAGATCTTTTCTGCATTCCGATGCAGATCTAGGGGTGAGGAATGGAGCCCAAACTACTTTCAGACATCAATGGAGGGAAGAGAGGGGGAAGAGATATTACAATTAAAATGTGAAAACATAGCGTGACTTGGCCTATCCGAAGGATAATAATAATGCTGCTATGGGTGGTAGAAGTTCTTTAGCTGGACTCCGAACTGGTGGTGATCCCTTTCACAGCGCACTCCTCATGAAATAATTCCAAGTGGCAGATGAATAGGTCCAGTTGGAAGAGCTGCTGGACTGGAAGAACCTCGCTGTATTACACATTCATCACATTTTCACTAAACTGGCATCGGTGTGCTATGTTATTCATAATGAAAATAACTGGCCCTCTTAATTTTTAGTGATCTGCTTACACACTTCTGTTAACATACTTGGGGGAAACTTTCCCCCCCTCTCCCTTCCCTTTCTGGCTCATATTTCCAGTGACACAGCTAAGGAAGCAAAGAGGCGACTCAGCCCCTCTACCAATCGACTTGAAAGTATGAATTGTACAACAATATGTTTAGCCAAAGATTTTAATACAGAAAAAAATCTTTTCTTTGTAATCCTTTCCTTTTATGTAAAGGATTACAAAAAAAGGGGGGGGGGGCGATTCCTGCGAGGGGTTTCTTAATATTTGATTCAATTTTCTTAAAGCTGAAAATTAAACTACCCCAAAACTTCATTTCAAGGATCATATCAAAAAGGCCCTTCTTGTTTTCTAGTCTTTCACACAATCATATTCTGTGCACATGCTTAGACGATCCTCCTGGTACTAGGATTCCCGCTGAACTTTGCAAAGCTGCAAAAACTCACACCAGAATCTGCTTTAGCTTGTTTCAGGTATAATCCGAGACCAGCAAACTGCTTTTCTACTGAGAATTCTGTTTGCAAAAGATGTGTTCTGGAGTGAATCTCAAACCATGATCAGATTAAAAAAAAACAAACCGGACATGCCTATTAGCTAATACGAAGGTCTTAACAGAGCTCTGCATGTCTTACAGCATAAGCGATATTTCAGCCCGTGAGGTATTGCACAGTTGGATCCAACATCCTAAAATGTTTGAGGATACTGAAGCAGCTTACTCATCAAAGCGAGTTACTAGGGCACGATATACATTAGACAAATCTTGGGAATGGGACTCAGTGTTTTCTTAGCGTAGCCGGTGATTCAGTTCTCCCCTAAGCCTGTTAGGGACACATTCTCATGTCCTTAAATGTACAAGCAGATAATTGTTGGCGCTCTATCTTTGTGTGAGGAGGCCAGGGTGTAAATGGCTTTTAATGACTGCAGCTGCTGGCTGAAAACTGTCAATGGAATTGGCTAATTCAGAGCCCCCGAATCTTGCGAGCTCTCTGCATATTGCCGCTGAATCCGGACGAGCTGAACTAGTGAGTTACTGTCGAGGGGAAGAGATACGAAGCCATGATCGCCAGCAGCAAGGAAAGCAAACAAGAGGACTGGGAAAGCAAACCCCTCTCGACTCGGAAAATCCTTTCCGGATCCTGTAAGTTTCTTATTCACACACTCAAGACCCGCAGGGAAGACTCTTAGTTTTGTTCTGACCCCCCCCACCCCCAATTCCCTACTCACTTTGTGGCTTAGGCGTCCGTGGAAATGATCAGAGTGTTCTCCTTACTGATAGACATCTTTACAGTGCTGGGGAAAGCTTGGGAGCTAAACTCCATTTCAACTTAATCTTATTTTATCCCGCATGATTCATTGTTTTAGCTCATATAATGACATGTGGCTTTGCAGGGAAGAGCTGGAGAGAAATTTGTTTTCTTTTCTGATGCACCAAGAAATTAATGTCAAGTTGTGTGTGTCTCTGTTTAAGGCGCTGATGTTTCCAGCCTGCCCTGTTTCGGGGGGACCTTCTGTGGGAGAGAAAGGAGAGGTGGGCTCTTTACTTTACTGCTTGCTTTGATATGTAGTTCCCACTAGGTTCTGATTTTCTGCTGCCCAGTAAATGCCCCCCAAGCCTGACTCGAGAATGACTCATTCGGCACTCCGGAGTGTTTTGGTTCAAACAGGGGTTCGGTGCCCTATCTGTGTCTGGTCACCTTCTAGCTAGAAGGGAAGCTCTAAAATACAGTATCACGGGGCCGAGGCGGGTGAAATTAAGAGCGGGAGGGAGAGAATCAGGCAGGTAAAGGAGAAATGATCACATCCATCTACTTTTTATGAGGATTTAATTGAATTTTTGTCATTCGTAAGTGGCAAGTGCCGACAATATTGTACAGCCGCATTATTTGGAATTATCCCCCCTTTTTAAAGCCACGATTTCCCAAGATAAATGACCGCGTATTTGGTGTCTGTGTCAGGGCTGGCCCGTTCGGCTCCTGTAATTCAATCCTGTTGATGTAATGAGTGCGGTATATGTTGTGTAAAAACGTGGGCAAATCATTTTTAACGGTTTTGGTGGGTGTGAGAGGCAGGCCGGGTATTTTATTACTTGCCCGAAACAATACCAAAGCTACGAAATTAACCTCTCCCCTTCCTTTGGGTAAACACGTCCATTGGTGGAAAATATGAAATATTTATTTGGGAAGGGAATTAAGGAATGAAATTTGTTGCCGTTCCAAAGTCCAGAGTTCTTTAAGCAGCAAACTTTTTCGATTAGGCGTTTAGCTCAAAAGTGAACGTCCGTGCAGTATGTCTCCTAACGACAAACTCACATTCCTCATTTTGAAAGTGTCTGGTTAGCAGCATAAGCATACATACATCATCTGGCTTCTGTATTAAATACAACTCTTAATGATGCAGCATTATCATCAAGGGACACTTGATTGATTGATCTAGGTATGATATATGTGCTGTACATCTAAATTAAATATTAAGTGAAATACTTAGCTCTAATTAGAAAATGTAACCTAGCAATGAGAAGTAGTAGAAATAAATTACAGAGGGAGAAAAAAGCCCTCCAGCCTGTAAAATGTTACACTGATGAAAGTAGCATGTTTAATAGTCATGTGTACAGATGCTGACATATTAACAACAACCAGCAGCACTGAAATGATTGACATGTCATTAAGCCATCAGGCGGATTTTAATAATTCTGTCAAAACCAGAACATTTTAGTCAAGTTTTTTCTTTCTTTCTTATTTTTCAGTACAGTAACCCCAGGAAAACATAATTAGGTTGGGGGAGGGGGGGAAGGAGATAGGAAACCATTAAGGGTTTACCAAAAACAAACAAACAAACAAACAAACAAACAAAAAACACCATAAAAACCCAATCCTCTCTTGGAGATAAGGTTTTCGAAGAGATCTGGGTTTCTTCTTATGCGGTTGTGCCTTCAAAAGGTAAACAACGACACAGTTGCCTCAACTTTCCCCTTTAATAAAAAGTTCCTGGTGTGACAGAAAATCTGAATATTTTATCAATCTCTTTTCGTGACCCTCATTAGGTGGGCATCCTGCAAAGGCCCTGGCGTTATAAGAAAGCTGCCCAATCAGAGCATTTGCACGCCTTGTTAGCGATGGTTAATGAAGCTTCCCCATACACTGAAAGAAAGGCCCCCTCAATGTAGATTTACCTTATGTCAACTCGTTACTTCTAATGAATCGCATCAAAATTCTGCTTTGAATGGGACTGAAGCACATAGAACCTGCAGCCCCCTGGATTCAGCCCCCCCCACCCCCTTTCTCTTTCTTAAAGAAGAGTTTACACATGCCAGACAGCAGAGCTTCTGAGAGCTAGATGACAACGTGCATTTATTGGAATGGAAAAATATCTACTAGCCAATGTAATATCAAAGCAAAGTTCCCAGGGCTCCATGGATGTGGCCCCTTTAAACTAGTGCAATCAAACATTCCTTAAGAAAACATTTATTGAAATGATTCGGACACACTCTTCCTTCGCCTTCTGAAGTGCACACACACACTGCAGAATGAGGTGTATCAAATTATGGACGCTTCGCTGCTGTCAGGTATACATTTGCTCTTTGCCTGTGATTTGGAGCCCCTGCGCCCTTCCTCCCTCTGGACTAGCATTTTAAAATCAATTAGTATGTTCAATTCTTGAGGTAAATTATTCAAACAAATGTTTGGAAGACCCCAAGGGAGAATTTGGCCATGACAAAAGGTTTGATTAGCTTTATTTTCCCCAAAAGCAACAAAGGCACAGGGCTGGGAGAACAATCCACTACATCAGGGCCTGGCCAATTAAATGAAAGTCATTAGCTTCTTCCTGAAAATCCTACCTTTAAAATGAAATGGGGAGGAAGAGAATCGGGTGGGTTGTGATATTTGTAGCACCAGGACTTTTTTTAAACCTTTACCCACTAGAAATTTTTGCTCGATCTGAACGACAGAAAACCCATCATACAAATTATGACATTCACTCATTCTACTCCATTATCTGCCCGCCACACTGTCTATATATTGATTCCCATATGCTTTCCATAGCTCTCAGTGATTGAGCAAAGCCACAACAGTGCAAGACACTGCTTGAACTATACCTAACGATTGCAAGACTGTGCCTGTTGTAAACATGAAGTGTTCCCAGCTTTACCATTCAGCTGTGAACAAACAAAAAAGTAAATAAATTGGGCTAATTGTAACTCTAAAAAATGAGCTTGCAATCTGCGAAAAAAACATAGATAGATTCTCGAGAAAGATCTATTTGGAGCCCTTTCCTTTTTGTCCCCCTACTTATGTACTTCTAGCAGATTTCAAGATCCTCACCGAACTCAGCATAGATCTACAAGGAAAGATCCTTCTTCTCTCTTGTCCTAACTGTGGTGAGCAGAGCTAGCGAGCATTAGCTCACCAGTTTGTGGCCCGGTGCCTGCAGGAGGCTTTCTTCCCAGGAAGAGCCTGCCGGACCCAGGCTGTTGACGAGGGACGAGCTAAAAATGTTGTTTCTTAACTCTGCACCCCAGAAGACAAGAGTTCAAACTTTTTCGAGGATCCTCGGGAAGGTAAGGTATATATGGAACAAGATCACCCTCTGATGGTCTCATCTATAATATAACGTGCATGTGTGTATGTGTGGTATCACCTCAACTGAAAATGACTGAAGAAGAGAGAGAAGAAATAGGGACATCAACAGCATTAACCTGATTTTTAAAAATTGTTCTTAAAGGAATGCAATAGAAACGAAGACAGGTGGCTCTGAGCCCCAAGAGAGCACCTTGGCTTGTCCCTTTCCTTTTTAACTTTTCTGTCCTGAACACTGCTCTACCTTGCCAACCAATGAGTCATAGGCATCTACATGGTTAAATAAAGTATTCTCCCAGCGGCCCTCCCCCCCCCCCCCCAAAAGGAGAGAAGCCAGAGGATATGCAGGAGATAAACCTAATTCCTTTTATATACAACCCGGAAATAATCCATTCCGAGTTTGGACTGGGTTGGTGTGGTCCATAATAATGGCTTATTTTTTTAGATTTCATTTGCTTTAATTAAGACTGCCTTTAAACTCGAAATAAATAAACGATCTACTGGCCTGGTAAGACCTTCTCAAGCTAATATGTGAAACTTTAAATAACAGCAGGTACAAATTTGCCCTCCTTAAGGCTATAAATGATACAGAAATTCAAGAGCCTAAGAAGTTGGCCTTTATACAGTAACTCGAATAGGAAAACTGCACTATACATAACCAATGATTTATCTTTTTTACTAAAAGTGTCAAATTCTCCTTAATGATGGCATAGGTGAAGTTGTTTCAAACTGGCCAAAACAGGCATTATTCTTTATCATGTAAATTATATCCACTTGACCCCAAGTTAGTGGAAATGCTTATTGGTGGATCACACTGAAACTTATTTAAACCACAGAATAAAACAAATATTTGGCAAAATCCGAGGCAGCAAATTAAGATAAATAGAATTCTTCAGTTAAAAAGTGGAAGGTTTTAGGAACGTTAACTAAAATCTTTGATCATTGTGACAAACTTTAAGAATCAGGAATTTTAAAAAATATTAAACATGCTTTCTAGATGTCAAAAGAAATTAGTGTATGTAATCTCCCAGCACAAGAATAAAAGAACAAAAAACGTATGAACCATAGGAGTGTTAGATGCATAAAAGACCTCCAAGTAACAATTACTCTGATACATATTTTAAAATAGTAAAAGAAATGAAAAGATATTTAACACTCGTGTACAACAAAAATGAAGGTTTGATAAAGATGATGCCGCTTGCAGTTGCTATTTGACTGGATAAATATACTTTTGGCATGGAGTGACATGATGTTATTTTGACACAGAATGAAAGACTTACTGGAGATATAAAGACATAGATACAGATAAATACAGATATATACACTCATTCATAAATTAGTGGGTACATGTGGTATGAAATCAGAGAGTCAATGGCGTACAAATGCAAGAAAATACACCATGGGTACAACGCTGATCTGAGGTAAGTTTAATTTTTAACTGCTAGAGATTATTGGAAATCAAATAAAAATTCGACCTGCATTGACCCATTAGAGGATTTAGCAGTGAGGAGTGAGAGATTTTCCAGGGCTTTTGTCACTAATGTTTCAATGCTCTGCACTAACTTTAAGAAAGTGTCAGTAGAATAACAAATTGAGGGCATGAAAGGCCATAGAGAGAAAGCAAGCAAGGATGCTCTTGACTTCTTAGCAGTCGCTTAGAAAGGAACTCGAGCTTAATATGAGGACTCAATCAGTGGATAGCACAAAGCTGGGAAAAGGGGAAGAGAAAAGTTGGACTCAGCACGTGCAGTTTGGTCAAGTCGCTTGATTAAGCAGTGAATAAAAAACTCCAAGGCTCAGAGCCTTTCAGTGCAAAATCACCTTCTGCCTTCAACTTTTCTAAACCGACACGAAGCCGCCACTGACAAAAACTGTATTCAAGCAATAAACCTGGGGACTTGGGAGTGGCAGGGCAAGTCTTTAAAAAGAAATGTGTATTTCATTGAAGGAATAGGTGTTCTAATATCACACACACACACGTGTGTGTGTGTGTGTGTGGTTTGTATGTCTTATAAATTATGCTATATTTATGTAGCTATATCGATATATTTGCGGGTATGTATAAAAATCTATATATCTATGCATCCATATGTACACTTGTTATATACACACAGAGAGAGATCCATATACTATGTGTATGATAGATAGATAGATATGGTATAATTTAGCCATTTAATAGACCTAGAGAAGTAGATTTTCTTAGAAGATTCTGTTATCAGACTCACTCCTTCCTTAAGAAACAGCTGGTTTTAAAGCCAAGCTGTAAAGATTTTTAACAGCTTAGCGAATATCACAGATAAGAAAAATCTGGAAGATGCTATTAGGACATCAGATTTTAATGGGCTTCTTCACTGGTGAAGGGAAACTTCATTCTGTTCCCTGTACGTATAATGATGTAGACAGACTTCGATATATACTCTATTTAATCTTTCTGTGTGACAGAGCTGTTTAAGTGTATACCATGCCTACATGCTTTGTATCCAGACCAAAGGGATGCATTGTTGAAAGAAAACTATTCAAAATCTTTCATCTGATAGAAACGATCCAGCAACTGTGAGGCAGCTACAGTACAATGCTGCTGTCTACATAATAGTATCTGATAAAAATACAGCGTGTCAGTGCAACAAAAAGTTAAAAGTCTTAAACGTTTCCATCTTATATATTGTATGCAGTCAATAACATTGCAACCCTGCCTGTCCCCCCACCATTATCTGGTACATAGCACTTTAAAATCGAGGACATTGTGTTTGAAATCCCGGGTTCTAGGCACAGAGAGAGAGGGGAGCAATAGCTTTCTTACCTGCTGCAAGGTAAGGTAAGCGAGGGCTATTAAAGGTGTAATGACCATAGGGTAAATATTCCTTAGGAAGAGGAGATTCCTCTTCTAAGACCTTGTTTATTTTATTTGGAATGTAGTATCATGTAGCCTAATCTATTACCAAGACCAGAGAGTTAGAGGGAGATTATATCTACCTAATATTTTCTTTTTTTTTTCAGACACTTCCTTCAGTGGGATAAAAAAAAAAATCAATCATATGCACGTTATTCTCCTTTGCTGCAAGAGAAGAGTGCTAATTGCCAAACCCCAAAATGTGAAGCAGAGAACATTTGACTAATGTAGTTAGCAGCCCTGCTTTGGGTAGAAGCATTTAACTAGCTGACGGGGAGGGTGTTTTGCTGCTCAGTCAATCCAGGGAGATGGAGTTTTCCTCCTAAACTACTCTCCCCGAAGAATAGTAACTCTTTTCCCTAGAGCAGCCACGAGCAGCTGAGGATGGCGCTCATGAGTCTTAATAGGGTCACAAAGGAGGTTTTAGTCTTTTTAATTTCCATCCACAAGAACCAACGCAGAATTCTTGTTTTGTTTCATATACATAAATAAATGCAACAATTAAAAACAATGGCACATCTGGCTTGTGAGATCTGCCCCAGTGTTTCTGTCCAGTTTATTTTTATCAGTAGGATGGCTGCTTGGTTATGAAATTTCCTTTTGGGCTGGGTTACACCCTGACAGCCAAGCGTGCGTAGAGCGCACCAAGCTACCTCCTAGCCCCCCCTGACACGCAAATGCATAGCCCTGAAGATCTGAGGCAGGAAACGGACAAATTGCCTGATGTGACCTTCAGGGAGTACTTTTCAACTGCTAAACATCAAGAAAGTGCTTCTCTCCCTTGCAGGCGCCATATTAAGGCAGGGAGCTGCTGAGCTGGGGAGGGGTCGGGGGGAGACGGCGGGGCGGGAAGGCAGTTGGACAGTTGATCTAGTTTTACACAGTTGTTAATTCAGACTGGGCGAACTCTGGACAGCTGCACGGGAACAGCAGGGCTTTCTGAGCTCTCTCTCCACCCGAGAGGATGGGCTTTATAATAGTCATCTCTGCCTGGGGACTCCACATTGCAAAACAGCCCTACCGCTCTTTTTTTAAAAATGCCTTAAAACACACCCTGAAACTGGAAGCCCTGAGATAGCATGTACTCGTGTGAGACAACGTCTGGCTCTGCAGGATTAGCCTCTCTTTTTTTATTAATCACTTTTGAGAAATTCTAACCGATCCTCACTCAGGCAGTAGTCCAAAGTCATTCATAAAACAACTACTGTGCTAATTAAACCGATCAACACCGCCCCCCCACACCCCCTATCCCGATTTTGCTAAAATCTTTGCCTTGTTGAGACAGACACGATGAGGCTGGGTCCTTATTTTAAGGAAAAGGGAACTCCCCCCACCCCATGCCGATGAAGTTTCCAAAACTTGTAAAATTATTTCCGAAATGTATGTGGAGTTGCTTTGTGCTGCATTCTTCACCCTCCTAGTTTTTAAAACGACGATAGCATTAAACCTAATACTTAACCGAGACTTATAACCGAGAAAAATAAGTTCTACTGATATCCCTTAGCTGGTAAATTAACATAAGGTACAATCATAAGTCCTGCAAATGCCATTTAGAATCTATACACTCCATATTTGAAAACTGGATGCAATTCTAGGAATCAAATACACTCTACATAATTCATAACAAAGCACCCACGCCCATTTCTCTCTCTCTCTCTCACACACGTTCATTGTATGCTTTCCCATAGTTTTGTCCTTTTTCCAGACTGCAGTTACTGAAGGTCAGATGAAGAGGTCACGGCTCTGCATCCCCTATAAATAGATTTTGATATTTAGACAGCTACTGCTACTCAATATTAACTTACAGGATAATGGCGAGAGATTCCGCATGCACTGAACCTGTTATTCACGAGTGAGCAGCATCTGTCGAATACAATTCTCGTCTTTTGCCCTGTTTGGACATAGCGCAATCAATAGGGAGAAGGAAGCCTTGAAGCTGGGGGGAGGGTGGGAGCACTGTGCAGCGACAGAGACGCAGGTACGATACTGAACTACACAGGGGCTGACGAGAGCGCTTTAGCTTAGCCCAGCAGTCAGGTACAGGCCGGTGGCACGTGGTTAAACAGATGGGGGTAATTGAAAGTTTCCAGGCAGACTTGGAGTGGACTTTTAAAAGCGTAGGACGGTCTCGCGTGAAAAGATGGCAAACTTTGTCTAATTTAATGTGAACACACAGGGACACCCGATCTCCCCTTATTACTTTAACATGCGTTGATTCAAACCATATAAAGAAGCAGAGATTCAGAGTTCACCGTTTAACTCATTTATTAGTACAGACGATTCAAAGAAAGGGAAGGTCTTCAGCTGTAGGTAGTATCTTGAGGATCAAAAACAGGTGGGACTGAGCTTTCTGTATTCCGTTTTACCAAAATGCCCCGTTACTTCTAAATGCCTGCCGTGTTTCTTTTTTCGCAGGATGGCCTCTATTTTTATTTGGTGATTAAAATGAAATGAACTCCCTGTAACTTCCGTTGTGTGGAACAAAATCCAAAAACAAACAGACAAGCCAAGCTCAGGAACAACCTCTGGCTGCCGTTAGCCAAGGTGGCGCATTAGTATTGTTATTATTTTTACTCATTCTATAAAGATGTCAACTACATTTCATTTGATAACCCGGATTTGAAGCTGTGAAGCAATATTTGGGTGTGGTTTGTTTATGCAGAGGTCTGTGGGGACAAGAGCGTGTCTGAGTGTCACATTCGCAAAACCCTCTATGGAATGTGAATCTGAGGTTTAGCTTGAGAACCGCATTCTTCTCCTAATGTACAGTTTTGCTATTTAAAACATGATTTCTAAGCCTTTTACAAAGCAAGTCCCTATTTTACTGGCAAGATTGCAGCTCTCAGGCTAGCTTTAATTAAGTTCCTTTGTGGGAGAAAAAATGCACGTCTTTCTATATTTACATCGTATTTATCTGGAAATGTGATGCAGGTTCCAGTTTCTTTCTGTATGTGAACTTTATCAGATAAAAACTATGGAGGGCAGTGAAGACTTGCATTTAATAAACAGTTTCTGAAAAGAGAGTTGGAAAGACTTTTTTTTTATCCCTGCATTCGTTTGACTCAATCTTTAATGGGTACGAGCAACATCTGGTTGTTTAGGGAAAGTTCTTATTTTAAGAAAAGGGATTATCGCCAGGAAATAGGCACAAAAGAACAAGTTTTAGTAGATTCAGACTCCATACAGCCAGGGTTTTTTTCCGGACATACTTTCCCAAAGAATATAGAGGACCAGATCACTTACTTTTCTGATCGGGGACTTGTGCATTTCATTCCCAGAATAAAATCAAGCCACATCAAACTACACGAATCCTCCTTATTAACTGTACTTGTATTCACTTCTGCCAGGCTGGTTTCATAAATGTGCTTTAATGGGTTGTATATTGTTGGGGAGGGGGGCCCGGACTGGAAAGAGGCGGCAAACGCAGTGGAATTCTTGTGAACATTAAAGAAGTCGGTAAGTGTAATACTGCCAGGACAAAGAGAACGAGGAGACTCTTAGAGACTAACAAATTTATCTGAGCATAGGCTTTAGTGGGCTAAAACCCACTTCATCAGATGCATGCAGTGGAAAATACAGTAGGAAGATATATATATATATATACACACACACACACACACACACACACACACAGAGCTGCATGCATCCGATGAAGTGGGTTTTAGCCCAGGAAAGCTCATGCTCAAATAAATTTGTTAGTCTCTAAGGTGCCACAAATACTCCTCCTTCTTTTTGCTGATACAGACTAACACGGCTGCCACTCTGAAACTTCCAGGACAGTTATTCAGACAGTTCTATGGCGCGTTGTTTGTTACTGCGCACAGTTATGATCTTCAGCTTTCAGAGACGAAAAGTAGAAGCAATTCTGTAAATAACTGGGGAACAAATTGACGAGTGCAACTTTTTCAACCTTCCTCGCCAGACTGTAAAGGGGCAGCAGCCTTCCCACCGGTTATACGTTATTTCATCTGCCAGCCACCCTTCCTCCGAAGCTTGACGCAAGGTCTGAAAGGGCGGCGTGCTCGGTGCAGCGCTCTCTCTAAAAATATCGTCTTGGATTAAAAGGCGCTGAGCATTCAGCTCCCCAAGAGCAGTCTGGGATCAAGGAGCGCAATTGTGCCTAAAGGATGCAATGATGCAGTAATAACCCGCCCTCGCCACTTCTCTGTGTACAGCAGAGTACCACAGCAATGACAGCGTGCAAATAGTCGCTTCGCTCAGTGTTGTCTTAGGCTGGTAACGATCGGGAGACGCCCTTAAAACGAATGCCAGGGCCACAAGGAAAGAATTTCACCCTTTGAGGGGCTTTTGTGGGGGGCGAATATTATATATCTCGTGTTCGGAAATCAAAGAGGAGAGTTTGCGAGGCGCAGTCCCATATACCTTTAACTACAGTGATTACTAAATTAATAGCAGGTACTAAGACAGATGTCAAAACGTCTTGAAAATGTTTATCTGTGAATAATTGAGAAGGTGGTAGGACGTATTATCTGATCATAGAATGAAATATGTATGAGGAACAGCTGTTGGCAATAGTCACTTCCCGTCGTTTCATTAGTTTAGAGTCCTCCTCATTTAAACAAGCGCTTTGATGAAGTTGGTCATTTACTTATGTCCACTTTTATTCGTCATCAGAGATTGATGACATTCGTGCCCCCACGAAAATATACACGAAGGAGCAAAATGCTTTCCACTGACTCGTCTCCATCTTTCTTCTGCCTGGCTCGGAGTTCTGGGGCATTTGACTCCTGCACTTGCCACTCGATGATTTGGCCCTAGCGACAGACGCACATATTGGATTCGCGCGTGGGTGTATCTATATATTCGAATCCAATACGAATCCATATGGCTCGATCAAGATCAAACTGCTCAGGATTCCCTGAGAGGACGGATCTGAGATGCTCACCTAAGAACCACCAGCTAATAGTCATTTATTAAGATTTCAGGCTGAACAGCAGCAGACTCCTGGGCTGCTTATTGTTGACATAAACTTCCAGACGTTAAGCGTCTGCTGTTGCACATCATGGTTAATGTGTAGTACCAGATGTTGCTTTGCAACCTATTGTCTGGAGACACTGTTTAGTTCAGGTTAAAATATCTTGACTCGCACTGCTCAGTTGGCTATTGTGTGAGCATTAGTGAAGTGTCATGAAAAGGTAATGGGAAGTCCTGGGAGGTTAGCGCTCTGAGTGTGTCCAGGAGGTCCTTGGTTCATGGTGGGGTTACAATGACTATTGACGGCTTTTGTTTTCTCTCTTCAGAGAACCCTTTTCCTTCCTCTAAAAGGATGTGCCCCGTTTTCTTTCCCTTAGTAGCTTTCTCCACCTATGTCATTAGACGGACCAATGTTTGTTTTTCTAGTTCCCCTAAATCGCCCCAAAGAGGAAAACAAATCGCTTTGTTGCGTCACCACCACCCGCAAGGCCCAGGGCTGGCTGGGGAGGGGGGGTGTTTCTAATTTTGGTCAGGGATTGTTTGCCGAGGAAGGGGGAAACTAGGCTCTCAAGTTCATCTCAAACTGGCTGAGCCCGAGCTCCGAAGAGAAAATACACCAGGGCTCCAAAAGGTCACGGCCAAACCACCCCGGCCCTCGCCTCCCCTCTCTGACCTCTTCACCATCTTCTCTGTCTTTAGGCTTTTCTCCTCCGGCTCAGCCGCCCCAGTGGAAGAGAGGGCAGACAGGGAGCGGAGCGGCACGGCCCCCTGGGACGAGCAGTAACACTGGGCTCCAAACAGGAAGGCGAGATACTTGCTAACAAACTTCGATCCTGCTCTTTTCCTGACCAGAACCGGTTCGTTTTTATTCCTTTCGTGGCTTGCACCCCCGAGCCTTGCCAGCTACAGTCGCGGAGGTATGCGAAGACTTATGCTCCGGGGTGGGGGGGGGGCTGAGCTATGGACATAAATCGGATTCCCCCCGCCAAATACTTCGGGTACGTTGCTGCTGTACATCTATATGGAGGTAACTATGTATAAATGGGAGCGTGCAATTAGTTACAAAGACTTTAATACTTTGCATTTGTTTCACTAAATTGAGGGCACAATACAGCGATTGAGCCTCAGCCTGTCGGGCTGGGGTCTGGGTGTTGGTGGGGAAGGCTTGTCGATGACCTTTAGAATAGCCAAAGTTCTCTAATATTTCGATTTCTCTTTTACACTCTTTCCTTCAGGCTGGTGTTTCTCCCACTCTCACAGGAGACAAAATAAATCGGAGTCAGTTTCACGGTCCCTGAGATTCATCTGCTCCAGATTTACACCTGTGTAGCCTCATTGACTTCAGTGATATCGCAGTATCACTGCCAGTAGACTCGGGCCAATAGCTCTGGGACTAGTTCCGTTGAGCATTATACGACTCTATTTTCTGTCACGGTAGCTCAACGCCACATCATGGGAGCATATTTCCTCATCAGCTAGATAGTGGCGACTGTGAAAACATCTTTCCGCGGTAGCACATTTATACATCGAGAGAAACCATGTTTCCCCTTCCCTCTCTGAAGTTTGCAAAGCCACTACAGGATGCAGTTAGCATGTTTAACTATGCATCCCCATAAACGCCCAAGTGATAAAAAAGCCACATTTTGTTTTTCAGCCTTGAGAGTGCAGCTTTTGTAGACCAATGCACTCCATAAAGTAGATGTATTTGTGTTATTACTAACATTTTTTCCTTGTGCATAATCCCTTATGCCTTTTATTATAATCCTACATATTACAGTTAATCTGTAATGATACTGCTTCAGAGGGACCTGTTGCACACAGTGATGGTAATTTGTAACCTTGGTAACAGTTTTAAATAAAGATTATAACAATGATGTCAACTGTATTTATTCACCATACAGTAGGAGAGGTCTAAGGATTACTACTATTGAGGACCGAGTTTAAGAAGCAGTCGAGAGATTCTATGCTATTATAATTTGATGTATCACTTTTTAGTTTGTCTTGAGAAAACACAGTCATTGTTTTGAATAGTGAAAAGATTTGCAAACCGCTGAGAACTCTGTAAACTTTAATTTTCTGAATGACAGATGTATTATTATGAATTAGGTTTATCAGGGGCCAAGTACCCTTAGGTAGAACATTTTACTCCGCCAGAGAAATATTCCAGAATAAGTACTACTTAGAGACCCTGATGAATAATGCTAACACGGAATCTACCATTAGCTTTCTGCATGAGCTTTCTCCCCTATTAAAGCTAACAATAAATTGATCACTAGCTGAAAGCAAAATTAAATGTAATTCCTTTTATTTATCTATTCCTTTTATATCATTAAAATATTTTTAGTTACATTTTATAAAATAGCATTCACTTTGATTATTACCTGACATATCTGTTGATCCACTTCGTGTATATGCAGTACCACAACATTAACAATTAAGAAAAAAGCATATTTTATATATTGTATCTGTCAAGATATATTACAGTTCCCATTAACAAAAATACATTATTCTTGTTGAAGAAGCTATGAAGCATATCTTTCATGAACACTTTATTAGTAATCATAGTTGTCAAAAATTAGATATGCACAGATTGCAGATGCAAAGGAAATATTAGATGCAAAATGAAATATACCATAGAATTGAGGCATAACTATTTTTCCTCTTTAAAATAAAAATTTTACAGAGTGAAAAACTGAGCTATTAAGCTTACTTAAAAGATGGCTTTGTTGGTTTAATTATACTGTAGTTATTTTATAAATATGTTTCAAAGGAAGCTTGCCATATTGAATGTCAATGAGGCCTTAAAGAAAAGACTTACAAAAGCTAATGCATACCAAATACCAAATTTTAGTCATTAGCATTCCTATTTATTACAAACTAAAGGAACCTATTAGCAGACAAGAATGTCTGTTTAGCTAGCATTACAATGTTTGGCCATTAAAATAAAAAAGGGCAAAGTATGATTTTTTTCCATTTAGAACTATATGTTCCTTTTTACCTAGAAGGCCCCATGTACCAAAAAAATATTTAGAGCGGAAACTATGATTCTTCATTATTGTGGGGCAATACAGATCCAAATCCTGCAGTCTTTACTGAGAGAAAACTTCCATGTTTCCAAATGGAGATGATTTTGATTGAGTAAGAACTGCAGATTTTTGTCCCACATGTTAACAGTGAAGCTTTAATGATCTTCAGTTAGAATATAACATGGCTTTGTAAATCAAGTTTTGACGATGGAAGGCCTGCAGGCTCAAGCCCTTGGGATTTAGGGCCTGATCAAAAGCCCCTTAAACCAGTGGGACTCTTTCTGGTGACTTCAGTAGATATTGGACCAGGCCCACAATATGCAGAGTGGCCTACCTGCTTAGGGTAGGAGAAATAGGAACTGGAACCTGAATTAGCTGATGCAGGCTTCTAAGCAGCATTTTCTTTTCTGTGCCTGTCACAAAACAAGCACATTTATTAAATGTGTTGGTCTGTTCTGGGAACTGGGTCAATACATTTTCAGTCTGGCAATGAATATTTCTTAAAACCTTTGAAGAACCTATACTCTTCCCTCTGTTGATGTACATCCAAAAGATGAATGTGTGTAGCGTGCTGCTTCTTTAAAAAAAGTTATGCATGAAGAGAGAGACTTTTTGTGCACAAAAAGAGGTAAGTTTTATTGTGTTTTTACTGAACACATGCTTTTGATGTTGACCATTCCAGTTATAAAAAATTTCTTTAGATCAGGCATCTGAAGATGCCTGATGACAAGGCAACAAATTAATATCCACTTTTTTCCTTTGTTGCAATGTATATTTGCTATGTTCTTCGGTCTTATCATAATTGGTTGATCGTGGTATCTCTTTTAATTTGATAATGAAATTCTGAATGAAAGCAGAGAAGTTTCACAATTGCTACAGAATGACATTATTGATGTCGTCTAATGTCTATTTTGTTTCAGAACCAACTTCTGTTCCCAAAAGAAACCGTAAAAAAAAAGAAAAGTAGGGAGTCATAGCCCCCAATCCAGTAAAGTTCACAAAGTGATGCCCGAATTGCAAAATTTGAGTTTCTACTTTTCATTGGTCATTTATAGATCTAACTTTTAAAGTGTAAGATAAGGTTTAATTTGACTAATAAAGCTCACCCTTGATTTTGATTTCGCAAGAACAGGGTGAAGAAACTTGCAATGAAGTCTTGTTTTCCATGAAACAAAATCACTGTATAAGTACTGTAAATATACGACACCAAAGAATGAAGGTTTCCCCCTCAATCCATCTGCAAGATCTGTAAGTACAGCAAATTTACTTTACACAGATTTAACTCCTAAATTCTTATGATGTCATTATAAAATAGGCTATTTATACATTCACAAGAACATAGGGAGAGAAGTTTAATTGAAGTATTTCCATTATCACCTTTGAGAGCCTCAGTATGTATGAGATACATTCAACAAAGAAGGCCTTGTATGACCCTATGCATGTATGCTATATGTCCCTGTATTTCATTGATGAAAACGGAATTGGCCTTAATTTCTGTGGGCAGGGATATTTAGGGGCTTATCTCAAAATGATCTAGTCTCCTCATGACTGCTAAAATAACTTGGAATGAAGGAGAATTTTAGGAGGAAAACAATGTTGAAAAATTCATTATAAAAGCAATCAGACTTTTTGAAATTTTAAGAACTCTCTTATTTCCATGGAGGTATTTTCTGAGTCAAAGATCTTCACTTCCATTTATTATCATGAAAGGCAGAGGTTCAAGAAGCTGCAGACAATCTAAATTAATAATAAATCTGAAGGAATCTTGATGTCTTCTCTCAAGAATTGTAATTTTCACAATGAGCATTTTTCCAGGTCATCATGTCTGTAAAACAAATGGAGCTGATCCATTGATCTACAAATCAGATGCTCCTGGGAAGATAGGAGATATCTGGAGGGTCTTTCACTTACATTTGGATGATTTAGATAACTACTGTTAGAATATTTTCAACATAGGAGTCTTTTTTTTTGCAGTGATGTTACTATCTCCCATCAACTAATTGGTGTTACTATAAATCTTTCTGTTAGAGTGGTAAATAGGGTCGATACTTAAAGGAGAAAAGACTAATAATCTAATAGAATGAGTGTCAGAAGACGTTCAGACAAAAAGACCAGCCCTTATGGGGGGAAAATGTTGTGATGAAGCATTCTTTTGTTAAAACCATCCTATTAATACAAAGTCAAATACAAGAGTTTGAACAAAAATGCTTAAATCACATCATTCTGAGCAATGATGTCTCTTCATTCTAAACCATCCATAGTCTTTTATAGCCCGATACAGTACACAACAAGGTGTTTTGAAAAGCTTCATCTATCAAGTTTAACAACTTTCTGGTGTAACTTCTGAGAGTGCTTATTGCTTATTCATGTGGAAGTGAGTACGCCCAACTCGTTTTGCCTGGTTTTGCTACTCTTTGTTGGTTTGTGAAGCTGTTAGGGTAGCTGCAAATGGCTTCTGGAGTGACATTTGCAGACATTCAGTGAAGTATATTTATCAGCATTCTTCACTTCACCTCTGTACATGTAAACCATTTTATTTTGTTCTTCATAGCAACCTCCTTTTCTCTATCCATGCTCTGAAAATAATAAATGGCAAGGTGGCATATTTTTCCAGCTGCACTAAAATGTCACTGTGAAAAATCTTTAATGGTCTAAGTGTAGCTTTTCAGGTTGTAACTTGTCAAGTAACTGAGAAATTCTAGAGTTTCTCTTTAATCCACAGTTCTTTGGAACCATATAACTCCAGGCAGAGACTAATTATAAGTTACACCAGTCAGAGCTGGACAAGCATAAACCAAGTAGAATACACTTGATAAAGGCTAATTTTACATCTGCATTCTCTCTTTATGCTTTGTTACTGCATTTTCTGTATTCACAAATGCTAAATGTGCCTTACTGTATTCTCATTAATATGTGTGTGTGTGTGGATTTATGTTTGTTTTAATTACTTTGCTCATAATTATCATTGAACACCCTTCCCCAGCTATCATTAATTATTATTTATATTATGGTAGCATCTAGGCGCCACAAAAGAAATTGGGCCCATATTGTGCTAGGAAATGTACCAACGTCTAATTAGAGCTCTGCAAATCCACGGATATCCACTTTAAATCCGCGGACCATGTTCGCAGATTACGGATCAGATGCAGATACAAATTTTGTATCCACGCAGGGCTCGACACATAATAGGAATTAGTCCATGAGGAGTTTACAATCTAAATAGACTAGATAGAACAAGGGTAGGAGAAAGGAAATATTATACCCATTTTGCAAGTTTATAAATTCTTTAATCTCTGTAATAATCTGGGGATCTTTTTCCACCTAATACTGAAGAGAGCAAAAGGAATAAAATACTAATGCTGACAATGAGAAATGTTTACGAATAAGGGATGTGTTTCCTGTCTGAGCCACCATTTTGTTGATGCTGTTAGAATGAAATATGTTTCCCCATGTACAAAAAGTGGCTAAAAGTCATTTTATTTGATTTCACCATTACCTGTGGGTCCATCATATTTCCTTTACCAATGAGAAAAAGGCTTCATAAAGCATAAACTGTTGTATTTGTACCTACCATGCAATATTTATCCAACTTCTCATAAATGAGCCAAGATAAAAATCAGTAAGGGTAAAATTCACCACTGCCCATGAAGAGGGCCAATACAAGACCTGTGCACCATTTATGCCCATAGAGAGTTTTGCCACTGACTTCAGTGGGACCAAGATTTCATTTTTAGGAGTTAAGTGGTACATAAGCTTTGTGCTGGTCCTCTGCATAGTGGTGAATTTAATCCATAAGGTCTACAAAATATTTATTTTTAGGAAGAATACCCTTGCTAACTTTCTTTAATGTCACTGTCAACCTTAAGAAAA
The DNA here is from genome assembly GCF_965140285.1 of Lepidochelys kempii. Classification (NCBI taxonomy): domain Eukaryota; kingdom Metazoa; phylum Chordata; order Testudines; family Cheloniidae; genus Lepidochelys; species Lepidochelys kempii. The sequence continues at coordinate 174,965,786 of NC_136382.1, read as the reverse complement.
AATATATTATGCACTTGATACATTTTCCACTCAGTATTTTCAAGGGTTTTTTAATCTTCTGGTAGTTTGCATCAGAACATGGCATTTGTGTCCTGGATTTCACTGTATATTCTTTCCTGGGTGTCAAAAAGGTGCGTCCTCCATGCAGAGTACGTATTTGCTGAGCTAAAGCAAACTCACAGCTTTCGAGGTTTATTTCAGGCTGGGTTACAAGAACACTTGAGTTAACTAATACATTTCTAGACCTTGCACTGCTGTTTATCTGCATGTGCAATTCCCATTGAGGTCAAGGAAAGCTGTGTGCATGGATGGAAGTCAATACATGACCTAAAGGCCAAATTCTACTCTCAGATCCACACTTCAGGTCTGGAGTTAAGTATATACATTTGTTATCTATCATGGTGAAAGCTAGATAAATAAATACAACTATTACTTAAGTTGACTGTTTGAAGAGCTTAGAGCAGCCTTTGGGCCTCATTCTGCCTTCGAGTCACAAACAGAGCTCTCCCAAGATCAGTGTAAATTCTGCTGCTCATTGAAGTCAGAACATGGCCCTGAGTGCTTTGCTTTTGATGCTTTGGCATTATGCTACCCTTCAGAAAGTGCAGATCACTGTATCTATATCATGATGACAGGATCCTCAAAGGAGGAGTGGTATTGCCAAAACTCAGGATTTTGAGCAAGATACTTATGCAGAGACACACTTATGGGCAGTAGGTAGCTCTGTACTCTCTGTCATGTGTAGCTCTCCGTAGACAGAAGAGCATACATCATTCCAACTGAAGTTGCCAGTTACTTATACTCAAGTGATTTATGTTCCTCTTATTTCAGAATATAGCATTAGAACAGCTAGCTAATCTAATCTGTTTATTTAATCTGTCTATGGAATTTTGAATGCACCTGTCTTCTTGGTATCCAGGTCCCAGTGCAGAAAGATTTGGCCTTGGTGAAGGCAGGGAACCAATAGAAGCAAGGCAGCCTCCCGAAAGGATGATTTGAAAGAAACTCAGCCAGTTGTGGGTTTCCCCCCAGTGGAGAACATGACATGGCCCATTCTTTGGCATGTGTGCAGGTATGACCTTCTGCCCTTCACCACCATCTGAGAGTAAACTATATCCTTGGTCCTACAACCCAAGTTGCATGCACAGCTCTCCTAAGTGTTTCAAGCTAAGCACTTTTATCTTCAACCACGCACAGCTGGGCCTTGCATTAACATCTGGTTTATCTAAGATTTGCATATAGTATAGAATATGTTGGGCTGGAAAGAACCTTGAGAAGTTAGCTGGTCCATCCCCCTGGGCTCAGGTGGGACCATGTATGTCTAGACCAGGGGCGGGCAAACATTTTGGCCTGAGGGCCACATCGGGTTTCCAAAATGGTATGGAGCGCTGGTTAGGGGAGGTTGTGTTTCCCCAAACAGCCAGGCCTGGCCCAGCCTCTGCCTCCTATCCGACACCCCCAGCTTCTTGCCCCCTGACGGCTCCCCAGGGACTCCTGCCCCATCCAACTCCCACTGTCCCCTGTCCCCTGATGGCTCCCCCGGGACTCCTGCCCCATCCACAACCCCATGACCACACCTGGACCCTCCACCCCCTGACCCCTGACCAGACTCCCGAACTCCCCTGCCCTCTATCCAGCTCCCCCACCCCCTTACCGTACTGCCTGGAGCACCGGTGGCTGGCAGCACTACAGTCACGCTGCCCAGAGCACCAGGTCAGGCCGTGGTTCTGCAACTGCGCTGCCCGGCCGCCCAGAGCACCGGCTCAGGCTGTGGTTCTGCAACTGCGCTGCCCGGCCGCCCAGAGCGTTGTGCCGGCGGCGCAGTTAGCCGAGGCTGCGGAAGAGGGAGAACAGCGGGGGAGGGGCCAGGGGCTAGCCTCCCGGGCCAGGAGCTCAGGGGCTGGGCAGGACTGTCCTGCGGGCTGGATGTGGCCCGCGAGCTGTAGTTTGCCCATCTCTGGTCTAGACCATCCACGACAGGTGTTTATTTGACCTGTTCTTAAAAACCTCCACAACCTCCCTTGGAAGCCTAGTCCCATACTTAATTATTTTTATAGTTCACAAGTGTGTATGGTAACACCCATTGTTTCATGTTCTCTGTGTATATAAAATCTCCCCACTGTATTTTCCACTGCATGCATCCGATGAAGTGAGCGGTAGCTCACGAAAGCTTATGGTCAAATAAATGTTAGTCTCTAAGGTGCCACGAGTCCACCTGTTCTTTGTGCAGATACAGACTAACACGGCTGCTACTCTGAAAGCCCTCAGTCTTCTTTTCTCAAAACTCAGCATGCCCGGCATTTTTAACCTTTCCCATAGGTCAGATATTCTACACCTGTTCTCATTTTTGTTGCCCTCCTCTGGGCTCTCTCCAGTTTGTCCACATGGTTCTCAAAGTGTGGCACCTAAACCTGGAGACAGTACTCCATGGCAGGCCTCATCAGTGTGGGTAGTTTGCTTGCAAAAACAAAGAAACAAACAACGAAATCCCCAAACATGCATTTTTCTACATAAATTATGTATTTTTTTGAAAATGTTAAAACTCTCTTTCTACTGGCATGGGAAAAGGTTCAAAATTATAAAAGGGAGAGAAAAAGATACAGGTTGGGATTTTCAAGAGTATTCAACATTGGCCTAACTTTGCTCCACCTATGTTAATTGTAAAACTCCCAATGGCTTCTGTAAGGATGTTTTCAGGACCATCGACCAGGGCCACAGGTTACCTTTCAAACCTAGCAAAGCAGACAACTACTGCTTGCTGTAGCAGACAAAACCATGGCTAACTCCAGAGCTCAGATCTAAGGAGTATACGTGGAAAGTGCCACACCCCAGTGATCTGTATAAACTCAGCCAGTGATCTGTACACAAAGGCAAAGATTTAAGTCTCTGTACGCTATTTTATACTCAAGGTGACACCCTAATTTCTATCAAAACCCCTCGTCTCTGATTTGTTATATACTAATGATTAGCAAAATCTATGACCAAATATAAGATTCTGCATTACATACTAGGTTATATAATGTGCTTATCTACATATTAGCAATAATGACAAATCTGAATATCTAACAGGGACTTTAGGGACTTTCCTTGTTCATCTTGATTATATGTGGCTGGGTCATCATGACTACTCATTGTAACCTCATCCTTGTCCTGTACCCAAATCCAAGGGCATTTCAAGAGTTGAACAGGATATCTTACTTACGCAGATGGCTTTGTTTTGCATTCCTTGCGAAGAAGTTATGTGAAGCCCTCCTTAAAAACTAGTCCACCCATTGTATTAGTTATATTGATTATGCAAAAAGAAAAGGAGGACTTGTGGCACCTCAGAGACTAACACATTTATTTCAGCATAAGCTTTCGTGAGCTACAGCTCACTAACACAGCTGCTACTCTGAAACCGTTGATTATGCACTTGCTTATATATTTTACTAACTAGTATGTGATGTATAAAATACATGATTAAATACACTTAGTCCCTTACTATTTGATGTGAGGTAAGTTCACCTAATCGCTGGTTTACCTCCTTACTTCAAAGGAAGTATACTTAGGCTAACACTGAGTGCTTCTGAAAATCCCATCCATAACAGCCCCCTCCCCACCCCCACCCCCTGCAGGTCAAAGGCAACATAGTATCACTTATTAAGTAAAACTATGGCTTATAAGAAATTACCCACAAAAAAGGTACATAAATTGCTGCTGCTCCAGGGCATCCTTAAGTCACACTTCAGCAAGTCATGAAGTTATCTTTGGCGAGAAATCACACCATGTTGTCAACCATATAGGAGTAGGTGTATGTGTCTGTGACGTGTCAGTTGTCTTCTTCGTCACTTCATTGCTGTCATGACATCTAAGTAAAAGGCAACCACTGCTATTTTCAACACTACGAATCCACAGAAATGTAATCTGTAAACATTTGTTCAGTGCTTACCTGAGTATTTCTCCACCACAAATTGGATTTCTGAAGGCTTTACTCTCACTCACAGGTCAGTACTTGTCTGTATGTCTCCAATTTTATTCTTTCTAACCTGACTTTACAAAGCAGAGGATTCATGGGAAAACCTTTTGCCCACTAAATGCTTAACACTTGCTTTGTTTTTATATTAACCACATTCTTGAAAAGAATACAAGGATTTACTGTCTCAAAAAGTATCATTATGCAGTGAAAATGATAATATCGCCATAAAGAAAGGACCAAATATGGATGTTCAGTTGTTTAGTGATCTGTATTGTTCTCATTTTGGGTGTCTTCCACTGTTTTGCCTAATTTACTCATACCCTGGTGTACTGATTTGCAGCTAACACCCATGATTTGTTACAGTAAAAACCAAAGTGAACAATTACAAAAACTTAATGAACAATGTGAGCAGAATGGCAAGCTTTCAGAAAAAAAAAATCTCTTTTTTTAAATAGAAGAAGCTACTGAGATTTCTTAATTTTGCTACAACTTAAACCCATAGAACATGTATCAATGAGAGAGGCAGACAGTGGATCAGATTCTGATCTCAGTTACACCATTATAAATCCAGAGAAACTGCACTGACTTAAGTGGAGTTACCCTAGGGTTCACACTGATGTGCATGAGATCAGAATCTAGCAGAGAGAAAAAAGCATATATAGAGAATTGTGTGTTCTGGTATACATTCTTAGCATAAGCTTAATGATATTGCTGGTATTATCTCAATTCCGCTACAAAATACCTTTTTAGTCAAATTAACAGAGATTTCATTTCACAAAATGAAACTGCACATTGAGTATGTCACATAGGTAATATAATCATACTCTGTGGTAAGATAACCATCTGCTATGAATATGACCTGTCTGCTCTGTGGGCTAGAGAAAAGGATGGTTGAAAGTGGCAATTAATAAGGTCAAAGAGCTGAGAAGAGGAGAGAACATTGCTCCTGGTCATCAGATTTATTTGGTATAACTTTGCTGTTTCACTTCATTAGCTACTTAGGCCTGCATGTGGATGTCGGTGGTGGATAACTTCTTTGTAACAGCAATCATACTTATTTCCATTCTACTCTCCATCTTAAAAATGTTTCACTTAAAAACAACTTTTAGCTGCTAACGCAATGTTTTGCTGCTACCATGCTAACCACGTCACTCCTTTGCATCTCTCTTTTTATTATTTTCTGTCTGTTACTGAACTACCTTTAAACTTCTCATCCTCCCCTCCTAGGCCCTACTATCATCCTGCCCTTTATGCATGGGATAATTTCCTTCTACTTTTGTATCCAGGGCCCTCTGACTTCTCCTTTGAATCACCTTTCAGAGCAGTCTCTCCTTCTTTCTCATCATTAATAGTCTCCTCAAACTCTGACTCTTGAATTGTTGTTCTGAATTTGCCAGTCTCATTTACAATGTATTCATGTTATGGCAGAGAAAATGTCATATCTAATTATTACTATTTCTAGTATGGTAGCATTTAGAGTTCCCAACCGTGAGTAGGACCCCATTGTGCTAGTTGCATATATTGAAAGATAGTCCCTGCCCTGAACAGCTTATAGTCTTAGTAGACAAGGCCAGCAAAGGGTAGGAGGGGAAACGACTTGCTCACATTCTACAGCAGATCAGTAATAGAACCCAGATCTCCTGAGTCCCCGGCTAGTGCCCTGTCCACTGGACCACACTGCCTTTTGGCAAATTTGCCCCTGTAAATACTCACAGCCATGAGTCACTGAACATACAGGAGCAGCCCGACTGAATTCAACAGCACTACTCGCACGCATAAAGTTCAGTAGGATCTAGCCTGTATGTGAATAAGGGATCATGAACATTTTGGTCACTGTCTACATGTTTTGCACCAATACATAAATAATTGTCAAAACATAGCAGTGAGCTTAATATTATCATCCTAATTTTACAAATAGGAAAACCAAGGATCAAGCGACCTACCTAAAGCCATAGAGGTTGTCAATGCCAGCACCAGGATTAGCATCTAGTCCCATATTCAGACCAATAGACTATATCTGTACATCTTCCTGCTGAAAGAGGATTCCCTGAAAGCTGCACCTGAATTTCTCATAGAGCTCTTTGAAAATATCCTCAGTTTTATTATGAGGAGGCTCTTCTTTCATGCAGTGTTATTGGTAGGAAGAAGTGGGTGACAGCTGGTGATATTTTGCAGATGTTTCTAATGATGTTTCTTGGGCATTTTCTAAGATGTTTCTGCAGCTCGGATTTCTCCTTGGAAATTGCAGGTGTGTGCACAAGAAAATGGGAATGGTGTTATGACAGGATCAGGGTTATTCATTTTAATTTTCAGGTTTTTCTGGGATATCATTTAGCTTCTGATGAAATATTATAATAATAATTATATATTATATTATTATATTATAATAATTAATTAAATAAAGCAAAGATACTTAAATAAGGCTTTATATTAAATTGTCCAAACACACATTTAATTTCAATTCAGTGGATCAGGTTGGTATGTTACTAAAATAACAATTATTACAACTGTTACGTGAAGTTGAATGGTGATGAGATGTATACATACATCTCATCTCTTCAAAACGGCTGGGAGAATAGGACAAAAAAAACTCCTATTAACATTTGTTTGAGTTTTGAAACAAATACACGTTGTCCATGCTCTCATCTCTTCTGTGAGGAATATCTATGAATATCCAGGTACCGCTAAACCTCCAACTGCCAGAAGCAGGAACTGGATGACAGAGAATGATCATTCAAAATTGCCCTGTTCTGTCCATTCCCTCTGAAGCATCTGGCACTTGCCACTGTCAGAAGACAGGATACTTGGCTAGATGGGCCATTGGTCTGACCCAGTATGGCCGTTCTTATGTTCCTATCTAAGCAACTGAGTTTATTTGCACAAATGTTTGCTGAAACAGAATTTGAAAGTCACGTGCATATTTTCATGCTGGAATTGCCTGCATCCTGATTCATTGAAGGGAAAGAATACCACACTCAAGCACTGTTAGGTGAGTTTTAGGGGATTTTTTAGGGTGGTCATGATTTCTAGACCAGTAAGCCTTCCTCTCATGAATTGTTGGCCTTATCAAAATGGCCACCATCTCCTATTATTTTCAATAAGATTAAGCAACAATAAAACGAGGCTGCCCCTACCTAAAACTGTTCCTAATTCTGTATAGTGTTTGCATTTGTATCTATTACAGATGGCCTCTTTCCTTTCAGTGGGACAGAAGCCTGGCTTGCCTCACTGAAGGTTGTTTTCCTTTGTACTATATAGTTTTGAGATGGAACTGGGAACTGTGAGGTGAAAATAGATCATGGGATGGAAGAGAGACAGGGAGGGTGATATGAGCGGGGACTCAGAGATGGATACTGAGAGGAGATCAGAATGTGGGAAGCTGTACAAAGACTGAGGTGGCATGTAAAGAAATGGCACAGAGAGAGAATGTGAGATGTAAGAGAATGAGGGGAAAAGATGGGAAAATATGGGGTGAGGGCATGTGTGGACCAGAAGATTGTGGGGGTGTGGAGGGAGAATGTGAGTGAGGAAGGAGTCTGTGGAGGATAATTATGGAAGTGGGTAGAGCTAAATGAACCCAGAAATGATCTTCCTGCTGCGAACACAGACAGAGAGCTAGAACATTCTCAGAGAAGAAGGTTAGCTGGCTTTCTCAGGGGACTGCTTGTATTCCTTTAATATCTTCTTTAATAAAATCTGCTTGCTGTTTCTTTTAGTGCCCTTCTCTTTTGGTTATTGTTCATGGGACAGGTCCAGCCAGAATATAACAATCACTAATGGCATTTTGATGGGTAACTGGCCTTATAGAAAAGAAGAAGAGGGAGCCAGCAGGCCAAAATTCAGGTCGGTTTTGGATAAGCATCTGAGGTCTAGGATTTGTTTCAGAATTAATCTTGAGCTCCTGCACCTCCAGGAAGTTTGTCCAGCTTTGGCGAACATGAACAAGAGTGGAATCCAAGAAGGAGTCTTGGCAGATCCTCTGGGAAGGAACATATGCAAATGTGAGAGTCCTCATTTATAGTCTGACTTTTTTTTTAATCAAGCTTTTGCTAAATAATGTGGATTTACTAAAGAAAATACAAAGACTCCCAAAAGTCAGTGCTTTGTTATATATTTGCCCAAATTATCTTAGCTGGAAATCTCATTTGAGAAAAGACATTCTCCTTTTCATTGGTGTGGGTCCTGTTATGTAATTATAGAAATAGGAATATGATGATTACACTCTTAACAAACATGCATTGTCAAATATAATCCAGCAGCTTCACTGTATTTAAAAATGCTGCAGAATTGCTGTTGGAAGAATGATATTTCTACTATGACATAATAAGCACCAAATAAGCTTATTTAATACAGAAATTTAACATTCCCAATATGTTTATTTGCAACATCTACATTCTATTTAAAATGTTTTATGTTTCTTGCAGGCTCAGAAAACTCCACGCCCTGTTACATTTATTGTTGCAAAAAAGAGTAGGAACTGAACGAATACCATCCTCCCCTCAACCAACCAGTGAAGCAATAAACTTAGGGCCAAATCTGGCAGTCCTTAGGCAGTTTACACTGGTGTAATTATCGACCAACTCTACTGACGCCGATAGAGTTACTCTAGATTTACACTTCTGCAGCTGAAACCAGAAGTGAGCCTTCACTTTTGAAGTCACTGGGAGTTTTGTCTGGACTGAGAAAGGAGAGCAGGACTGGGCCTTTAGACTTCCCACTAACGTATAAATAGCATTTTGCATTACTTTTGACCTAGCTAAATTGATGCCATTTGCAAACATAACTGGCATTCAGATTTTTTTAAAATTCGTAGATTACATAACATTATAAAACTGGCTGCTACTTTAAAGTACAGCAATGATTAACCACAACGTCTTTATCTCCTGCTCTACTTGGCATGACAAGTATCCACAATGGAAAACAAATTCTTTTCATTTTAGCTGCCACACAACATGTACAGGGCTATGTGTCAGAGTGCATCAGTTATGTCATTTCAAGATACTGACCTAAACCAAAGCTTTGGATCTAAACTCTGAGAATCTTTGAAATCTGACCCCAGATTTGGATCCAGACACACATTTTGCAAATGTTCTTCATCTGTATATTGAGCCAAGTTAAAGGCCCAGATGAAAAACACAGTAGTCTTTGGGATTTTTCAAATCCAGATCCAGTGAATGGAAGTGGGTAGTAATAGCCCAGGACGAGTAACTCTTTCACTGCTACCTTTTGGCAGAAGTGAGTAATGAATGAGTTACTTATGGAAAGCATCAGACAAGTTAGAATATTATTTTCCCCTTCAGTTTTTATTTTATTCATGCCATGCATGTTCTTATCTTTTATGCAATTTCTCTAACTTATTCCCTCATTGCATGTCTCCCCCCCTAGGTCTATTCATTCTAAAACATAGGTGCAGATGACACAAAATGAAGCTACAAGCTCTTCTGTGTTAACATTTCAAAGCCAAAACTGCTCAGGCAGGTCAGAGAACTTCATTAACACTACAAATGTCTACAGCTCAGTACAAATGAAATGGCATAAAATTGAAAATATTCATTTTCCTGTTAGTTCACACAATGACTGCAAAGTAGCTTACCATTCACATGGAGATATGCCTCATAAGTGTCTCTATCCTTAATGGAAAAAATGGTATGGGCAGAGCATAAATCTAAGAGAGGATGGCTATGTTTTAAAGAGCTATTATATCACATCGCAAAGTGCTGTATATGTTCATTCTGGACAATCGTTTTCCTGTTGGTATGTTCTGACAATACAAAACATGTTAAAATCCAGGCTGATTCTTCTTTCACGGAAACACTGTGATTGGAAATGCTCCAAAGCTTCTGAAATGTGATTTTTCATTGACATTTCCAATTTTGACACCTCACCTGAAAAGAGAGCATTTAAATGACATTTTCTTTTCATTTTGTGACCAGTTCCAGTTGCCCTCAGTCATCCCTCAATGCTGGAAATGCACTGATCAGGCAGGGACACCCAAATCCTTCAACATCAGGCTTATCCATAAAATCACCCTCCTGACCTTTCCTATTAGCTGCAAGTGACCCATCACCTCTTCAGTGCCAAAAGAAACAGCAGCATATTTCCCCAGGTCACAGAGCCAGTTATCTGCAATGACTGTCCCTCCTTCTTCCCTACTACTGGCAGACCTCATGGTGGGGCTGCTTTGCCTGACAACTGCTCTGCTTGATCTCTTCCCACTTGGCCCCAGTCACAAATAGGTCCTCGTGTGGATTGCCTTGTGGTTAAAACACTCAAGTGGAACTCAGGAGACTGGGTTCCAGTCCCCATTCCACATGTGACCTTCTCTGTGACCTTGGAAAAGTTGCCTACGTTTTGTCTGTGCCTCAGTTCCTTATCTGTAAAATGGGGATAATGAATAATGTTATTTACCGACCTTACAGGAGTACTGTGAGGGTAAATTCATTAACGTGCTCAGATATTACAACAACAGGTGCCATGCAAGAACCTAAACAGAGAGCCTGCAATTTACACTGAAGTCAATGGACCAACATACTCAGATTCACTTACTCCCTACTTGGGCAATCTCTCTTAGGTTCAGTAGAAGTTTACCTGAAGAAAAGTGAAATAAGGACCTCCCAGTGTGCCCAGTTGGGGAATTGCAGCACTGCCCAAGAGTTTTTAAGAAACTGTGAAAATACAAAAAAAACAGTTGGGGGTTCATTCATGTCAGAGCATCTCACTATTACTCCTCCTTTTCAGATAACAATTGGAACAAGAAGTCAAGCTATGAAACATGCAAATGTTGCGTCATCCAGCTTCTTGGCAGACCACTCAGGTATGCTGTGTCATATAATGCCAATGAATTGGGTGAGGTTATCCAAATGGCTTTACCCTTTTGAAAAATCATTCCAACCATGTGAACCTGATTCTGACCTTATTTACACCAGTGTAAATCTGGAGTAACTCCACTGAAGTCAATACCATTACACAAGGGTAAAATCAATGTAAGTAAGAGGAGAATCAGACCCTGCATTTCTATCAGTTCATCTTTGATAGTGTCTAATGTAATAAGCATCTTTATGCCTCCAGAACAAAGACACCCTGCCTCCTGGAGCTCCTGCCTCACAGGCATGTGCCCACCCAGGATGTAACAAAACTACTATGAACATAAAACTGATTTGGTCTATGAAGAATTTGCAAGCTAATTCAGATTATGATTCAATGCCTACAATATGGGCCTATTCAGATTCATAATATAAGCTATGTGGGTTCACACTGTGCAGATCGAGAGCTAGCATAGAAAAGCATTTCTAAAGCTCTAATGCAGGTTAAATCCCATCAGACCCAATCCTGAAAAAGCAAACAAAGCCGAAGTAAAAAGACTGTGTTTGTGTGAAATGCTAAGTGGCTGCAGTAGGGCTGCACAGCTCCTCGGCTGCTTCAGACACCAGAATGGGGGAAAACATGCTTTTTCTGAGGCCTTTGGCCATAACACAACCATGTCGGCAGGCTCAGGACTGGGCCGTATATTCACAGAATGGGCGAAAGAAAACCACAAGTGAAAAACAAAAGGCGTTAATTCAGATATTGGAAAAAGAACATCTGCAGGCTAACATGATGGGCCCTATCCTGGTCCCACTGAGGACAGTGCCATTGACTTCATTAGGAGCAGGCTCTCTCTTGACACTTCACTATTGTGGGAATATAATGTACATAGTAGAGAAAGCAAATAAATTGCATTTGCTTCATTATGCATAATTTCAGACATTTTCATAGGCTAATGTGGGGGGACACTTGGAGGATTACCTCTTCCAGTGTCATACTGCCACACCTGATATCAGTAGAAGCACTCGAGTTAGAACTTCCTCAGTGTAAATGAGAGGGAGCTGTTGTAGGGCACTTTATATGAGGAGTCAAAGGCTCTGGAGTTTGTTTCCCTCATTATTCTGCTAGAGCTGTATCATCAAAGACCATCTTTTTCTTCAGACACATTTAGGGTGGTTAGGGGTTTATGAGCAGACAGAGGGAGACTGAAGGATGGTTTAGGTGAGATATTTTGATATAGATGGTTAGAAAGTATAATTTTTCCTCAGAGAGTCTATTAAATTAGAAAAAACATAGAAACTTGATGAACCAAAATATTATATTAAAAACGTTGAGACTTGCTACTTGAGTACTTTACATTTTGGGAGGTGCCTAAACCTCTGGATTTTTTTAAACATTAAAATAGCGGGGATCTAGGTGTTCACTGAAGAGTTAAGTATGTGTGATATTATAATTAAGTGTATCATTAATTATTGCATCTCTTTGTAGTGCACCTTGAGTTAGGTGTAGGACATAAACATTTAAGAAAAGAAGCTTGCGTGCAGTAGTTACCCTGGATTTACAATACCATAAAATGAGTCCCTTTGACTACTTTGCCATTTTGTTTACATTTTAAATAACACATTTATGAAATACTTTGCATGACAGGTTAATTCAAATGGATTTCAACTAATTGTGACCTAAAACACTTTTGATTAGCGTCAGTCCAGTTCACAATGGACGTGTCCACCTCATAGTGAGTACTAATTGACTGACACTCTCATAAGGATCTGCAGGGTGGCCAAGTACTGAAAGCTAAAGTGCAATTGCAGTATTCATGTGAGTAGGCCTGTTAAGAACAGTGGAGCATAGACAGAGGTAAGGAAATTGCAGTTTGGCCAGGAATGAGTATATAATCTAAAGCTCCCTCTCACTTCTAGAGATGGTCTCTGCAGATACTTCAGAAGGAACTTTTCTGAGGTAGTATCTATTTTTTTCGATAAGTAAGAGGCTTCCATCTCCAGGCTGTCCATACGTCACCTTTGATGAGCAGTACATTTACAAAAATGCCAAATAAACATGGAAAAATTAAAACTGCATAAGATTTTAAAGTGATCATTTCAGAGCTCTAAAAATGCAACTGCAAATTGTGCATGAGCAATCTGCCTCTGCATAAGCAAATCGACACCAATATGAGAGAATATGCTTTTGTGTACAAAATGGTTTTATGTGGTCAAACCTTATTGAGTGCATTTTTTAAATCCAGTTTGAAAATTTCGCCTTATAATATCTTAAATGCTGGTGCCAAAATAACAACTGGACTGTATAGAACTAATGGAAGCAGCCAATCTCAACATCTGGGAGCTATGGCCACGTCTTCTAAAAATTGGATATTCAACCACTACTTATTCCCAAAGAGTGCCTGTGACCATAATGGAAAATGCATGTCAGAGATTTAACATATCACTTGTGGATAAACAGCTAAATGCTAGTGGCCAGATCCTATCACTGATCCACATTCAGAACTGCTGTTGACCTCACAGAGAGTTTCACACATGGATGGACGGCAGGGTTAGGGTTACTAGCAAAATATCACCAGGCAAAAAACACAGGGACTGAACCTGCAGCCCCCAAGCAGGCAAAATTTTTACTGAAGTCAGTAGAAGTTCTGCTTGCTTAGGGACTGCAAGGTTAACACCATTGTGAAGTTTGCTCATCCATCCATCCATCCATCCATCCATCCATCCATCCATCCATCCATCCAGATGAAGCAAATGCCATAAACAAAAGGACTATCACATCCATAACCCATTACCAGTTCCTAATAAATAGATGGGAGGATTGTGAGGCACCCATAAATAGGATATTGTTTCATGTTGCTGGACAAATTTGATACAGTCGTAGTGCTGGGAGTGTCAGGAGGAATTTGGTTGTGGTGATTATGGCTGGAGGCTGACATGTAGGGGCCTGACAATATATCCTGATGATGACACAGACCACTATTGTCACTTCACAGTGATTATGTAGATGTAAAGCATCCTATTTATTAATAATGATGTGTGAGTTAATGTTATCTGCAGCCTTACCCTATCTGATGAAGAAATGAGTACTGACATGTCATGGACTCAACTGAAAGGTGTTGATGATTTAGCTCATCTTAATGCTGAGTCTGATTGTTGATATTTTATTATTTCAGCTTCACCGGATAAAACTGTGAGATGGCCAGAGAGGGTCTTCTTTCCAGGGCAGTGTGGCACTGATATCACGTACAAAGGATGATGTTTGAGAGGTAAGGAAACTTAGAAAAGCACAGGTAGCCACAGTCATCCCTAATGACTAACACACAAACGGATCCTAAAGAGCATAACTAATCCCACCTAGGGACCCTGGCTTATGAGACATATTTTGGACATACCCATCCATTTTGGATGGTGTGGTTCAGTGTGAATATTTTTATTTGCCACTTTTTGACAGATCATACACCCTTTTTCGGGATCTCAGAAGAAAAACAGGGGCAACATGAAGAATAGGAAATCTGCCATTTTTTGATGGGAGCTGCTATTAAACTAATGAGGATGAAAATTGGGAAAGCACCTTCCACTCTGCCAATCTAATGCAAATTAAACACATAAATATCTCCAAATTTCAGACCTCCACAAGGGATGACTGATGTTCTCATTTGGCCCAAAGGGTTTAATTTAAAGTACTTTAGAACATCCATTTACCTTTATAGGTCCCAATTTAGCTCCTATTCAAGTCAATGCAAAGACTCCCACTGACTTCAGTGGTAGCTAGATCAGCTTATGATATACATTCTTAAGCACAGTCCAGTAATAAAAATAACAAACTTGATAGCTAGTGATCGCTAATGGAAAATGAGTAGATGACCCTTAGTTAAATTATGCTGACTTATCCATATGTTTTCTATAAAACCAGCAGGAACAACAAAAACGATTCTGTAGTTCTATTTACAAAATCTCTAGAGTAATTTGATGTGTGAAAAGCCTTGAACTGATTTTTAAAAGCAATTTTTTGTTTGATCTGAAAATTTTGCAGCCATTTCCTGCCCTAGCCAACCTAGCTATGGAGAGAAGCGATACAAGTTGGCGTGTCCTGCCACAACAATCTAACTAGTCAGAGCAGGATTTCAAAGGATGTAGTAGGGCACTGCAGTGCAGGGAACCTTTTTGCTGCTATTCCTAGTGAGTGAAATTCACCAGCTTTGCTGAGGGCCAGCAGAGTGCCCATGCATCACTTAAATCCTGTTTTGAAGTCCAGATCCTCAGCTGGTATAAATTGGCATAGCTCCATTGACTGCAGAGTGGTGCCCAGATGTTACGTTTGCTTTGTGCAAAGAGGTGAATTTCATCCATCATGGGCAAAGTGATCGACAACCTATTGTCAGCTTGCACAGTCTGCAGCTTGGGAACTAGACATATTTCTCTTAGCAGAGAAGAGGCTCTTTACACCCTCTTACTGTCCTTATACACTAGCACAGCAAAGGGCAGAACTTAGTACTATATAGCTGAAGAAACATTACTTTTTTACAATTATATTTAGAAATTTCCTCAAAACACCCTGGAAAACAACAGCTTCTATGGATAAACAACTCGTATCTTAGTAGATTCCCTCCTGACAGTTGGGCAATACTGAGAATATTATGCAAGTCTGTTGAGAAGATTCCACATAAAAAAAGGATCCATGGACTGCAGTAGTAGCTGGGACCCCTTCTCTTCCCTTAAGCGCTAAGAGAGATTAGGCTGGAGGATAATGCACTGGCTGTTCCCCTACACACCTCAAGACTTTCTCTCTTCATACCACCCCTAGAATAAAACTCTATGGTATATATCAGGGATCTCAAACTCAAATCACCACGAGGGCCGCATGAGGACTAGTACATTGGCCCGAGGGCCGCATCACTGACACCCCTCCCCGCGCTGCCTCCGGCCCCGCCCCCACTCCACCCCTTCCGTGAGGCCCTGCCCCTGCCCTGCCTCTTCCCACCCCTTTCCTGCCCCCATTCCAACCCCTTCCCCAAAGTTCCTACCCCAACTCTGCCCCCTCCCTGCTCCATTCCACCCCCTTCCCCAAATCTCCACCTGTTCTCCTTCTCCTCCTCTGAGCGCACAGGTCCCCGCTCCTCCCCTCCCTCCTGGAAAGTGCTAAGCCCAGCCAAACAGCTGTTTGGTGGCAGGAAGCACCTGGAGGTAGCCAGAGGAGTGGGGACGCGGCGCGCTGGGGTGGTGAGGGGAGGCAGCGGGGGAGGGAGCTTGGTGGCCGCAAGAAATAACTCCAGGGAGGGGCACGGGAAGCTTGGAGGGCCGCAGCAAATAACTCCGCGAGCCGCATGCGGCCCGTGAGCCATGTGTTTGAGATCCCTGGTATACATGGTATAGAGAGCCCCCCCTTACGTGGTCTCTCTGCAGCTCACTCTCTACTTCTCTTTGGGCTTTGCACAACCACAGCAGCATCTGGTTTAAATTGTCTTTCGTTGTATGTCTGTACAGTGCCTAGCACAAGGGGCGGGGGTCTGATCCTGATTTGGGACTTCTAGGCACTACCATAATACAAATAAATAATAATAACAATGTTGCTCTCTAACAAAACAAAAAGAAAAAGAAAAAACACCCTTTATAGCCTCACCACCACAAACTGACTTTACTCTAAGGGGATTCAATAGTAAACAGTTAGAAATATAAAAAACCAAGTCTGTACAAGGAGAACAGTTCCAGGAAACAGCACCCAGGATACAAAAAGTTGTGTGTGTCAACTTTACCTGTGAAATTAAAAGATCTTAAAGCAACTCCGAATTTAAAACTGCAAATTGTACAGGAACAAAACCCGTGTGGAGTCACTAAAATGTCTAATTCATTATTATTTAAAAAAAGATTAAAAAATAATATTTTAACATTAAAGTACAACCAAGCACTGAAGAATTTATGTAAGCTTTCCATAAGGGGAAAAAAACCCTAAAATGCTGCAAGGGTATTGATGTCTATTAAATATTTACTTTTCTCTCTAGCTCACACTAGAAAGAGTAATTTGTATTTGGCAGAAACTGGCTGCAATTACATTAGTCAATCCAAAAGCCCAACTTGCTCATACAAAATGCAAACAAATTAGTTAAAATGGTCTAATTAGCAGACTGTAAAAATGCAAAGCAAGTCTGGCATAAAAATGTGTGCTATACAAGTATACTTCTACAAAATAAACAGAAAGACAGTTATGGAATAGCCGAATAAATCCTATACCCTCAAAGAAACCTAATGAAATATGGCATATTTATTGATGTTATATTTTAGAAAAAAGTTTGTGTGGTTTAGTTAAATATTGTCATCCATGCAGCACTAGGACATGAAAACTGATTGTTACTGTAGCTAAAGCTGCAATGTGATTTAAATTCAGTGTTGTGTAGCTATCTAGGGCCTGGTTCTATATTCTCGACACACAGAGACAACTCTCAGTGAAGTCAATTGAAGTTTAAAATAGTTCGGGGGTGATGCAAGGAATGCACACTTCTGTCTACAAATAAAATTTTCAATGCACTTTCTTAAAATGCTTTGTGATTTTTCCCCTATAATAAAGGTAGATAATTTAATCTTATTTTTAAGACTATAAATGTGTGCAGATTGTTGTTTACAGTGTGCCTAATTCACTATATAAATAGAGAATCTACAATGACTATTATTATGTTATATTAGACCACACAGGCTCTTTTGGAACCTTTATAGTTTGTTAGTTCACAACATAGCTGAGGACTGTTTAATTTGTGGGTTTTTAACTTCTTAGCACAGAGACTATTCACGCAGTAGACCACTGCCATATGAAAGAAGCTATTGTGAAGGAAGAGCTTGATTCTGTTTTCATACACATCCTACCTCATATAGCCTACCATCTTCCAGAAAGCGTAGGTGTCTTTTCTGTGGGTACAATGGCAGATCGCAATAAAGGATGGGAAGTAAGTGGATTTAGCATAATGCATTAGGGTTGTGCACAAATAACAACAACGACTATCCACAGGATTAGTATCATGGTATTTGGAATGCTGAACCTTTATGTGAAATATACTAATTACCTTGGGAAGGGTGGATGAGAATGACTTTGCAACAACAAAGTCATCCATTCTACCCAACCGGGGAGACAGCTGATATGGGGTGATCATGTACAAAGAAGAAGGGCAGGGCCTGGTGATTATCACTTTTGATATACTGTGTTAAGTTACATGTGGGAGACATTAACTGGGAGTGACAGGAGGGCTCTCTACAACAGTTACAACTGGCTCATCCAGTTAGTTGCACTAAAATATCTATAAGCCCAATTCCACCACCTTTACTCACCTGAGTAGTACCCTATGGTGCAAGTAGCCTCGCTGTGGTTAATATGCTCAGTTTCTGCCATCCTTACTCATGGTGAGTAGTATCTTACTGTGCAAAAAATGTGTGTTTCAATGGAACTAGTCAAGGTGTAAAGTACTACTCAGTGTGAACAAGGGTGGCAGAATGAAGCCCAGAGGGGCTACTTGAGGAGCAAGAGATTCTTCACTCTAAATGTGTCCGAACTAGGCCCTGTGTTATCTGGTATTTGAAGACTTAGGCCTAATGCATTAGGCTGGGAGCTGGGAAAGGTGAAAATAAGAAAGTGTCATAGGAATGAGAGACATTGAAAACACCTATAAGGTTATGTAGTCCATCTCCTCCCACACAACCATAACACCTCCTATCCCCTCCTCACAAAACGTTTCAGATACTGGGAACCCGATAACCTTGAACCCCATAGACCTCACTTGGGCTGGGTAAACCCAGGATGTTCTAAACATGAGGGAGGAAAGGAACTCCGGACAGCAGACTGCAGTCTTTACAGAAAGCTTGTATAAGAAGATTAAGATCTGGGGCGTGGGAAAAGAGGAACTCCAAAGCAGTGCAATATGCTCCTCCGGCAGTACCAGTGGTCAAAGCAGGCTGGAGTGCAAGGGAGGAACGCTGTTCCAAATCTGTTAAAATCAGCTAAAATATTCTGGTTGCTCTCCCTCCCTCAAGCCTCAGGCTGTGCAAGTATCCTAGTGTTTTGCCTTCACTGCCTCTGTAGACAATTGCAGCTAGAACAGGCCAGGTAAGCAAGCATTTGCCTGTCAGGGTGATCTGTTAATTCTTTTCTATATGTGCTGACAGTGCCTTTCTCCCTCTGCCCACCAGTCACTACACATTAGGTAAGGTTTACACAACTCAAACTCCAGAAACAATGAAACAGCTATTTCCATTGGATGCTATTCCCTACTGCCCTGTGGTTCACTAAGGTGTGAGATCAGTTGATAAAAGACAGCTTCAGCCCCTGCTACATTCTGGGTCATCTGCTCAGGCCAGGCCGCCAGTAACCTGATTTGTCACCAACATGCACTATTCACAATTTTCCTTCATAACAACATGCACCTGATCATCCATTCAAATTAAGCAGGCCAACAGAAGGTTTTGCAATAGACCCTAACACCTACATTTGCTACCATCCGAAGAAGAGTGACCACCTTCTGTCCACCATGAAGAGCAGCCACTCAATCTAGGCCATTTTCACAGAGAGCTTGACACAAATTCCATTGAAGTCAGTAGAGAGCCTCCCACTGACTTCAACAGGCTTTGGATCACACCAGGAATGTCTGCCAATGGGCTCCAGCCTAAAGAAAGAGAGCTGGACAAGGCCAGGAGAGAAGAGATGCACACTTGCAGTCACCGAGTAGATGTGGCTGAAGAGATGAGCAGAGAGTGAGGAATGAGAAATGAGAGAAGCGGAAGGTGAAACTGAGGAGCAAGTTGAAAGAGAAAATGAAGGAGTGAGTGAGAGTGAAACAGGAAAAGAGGAATGGAGGGAGAGTGGAGAAGAAAGAGACAGGATGATGAAAGAAGAGATATGCCAAGATGCAACATAAGGAAAGAAAAAAAGAAGAAAAGATAAATAGCAAGTGAGACCCAGTACAATACATATTTTATTATTTAAAACAATGTTTTTAGCCATAATGTTACAATACTAAGGATGCTTGATTTTTATAGACACACTGGGTATGCTTATCTTCAGGAGTGACCTGGCTGAAATACTACCTGAGAGACTAAAGTAGCACAATGTTTCCATCTTGTCAGGGAATGGAGTGGCTTGACGGGGTCCTAGTTGGAAGAGTACACTGAAGAAGAGCTTGATTCAGTTTTATTCCTCAGGGGGAAGTAGCAGCACTAGCCCTCTGCTTTGATGTAGTCTGTGGAAACTGATGTTTTAGGACAGTCTAACATCAATTAAAGCCCCACTCTGCACAAATTAAAACCTGCTTTTCTTTGCTAATTTCATTGGCTTATACTATTTTCCAAATCATGTAGTTCACACACACACACACAGACACATCCCAGCCAAATAAGACTGTCATCCCCAACTGTCTTAAATACAACAGTTTTCCCTATGCTATTGTCTGAAATAAACAGATCTAGAGCTTGTTTACTGAGCATAATTGATTCCAGACCCATGCTGGAATAATAATGTTCTTGAGTCTTTGCAGATGTATAGTCACTAGAGAGCTGCCTGCCTACATGAGTTTTTACACATATTTCAGCTAAATCAATGCTCTAAATGCAACATTGAACACTCAGGGATGTTGTGTGGATTTGTAGCACTCCCTGGAGGACTCTGTGTCTATAAACCAATAAACAGTTCACACTTCTCAATATATGTTGTTTTTGTCATTTTTGACACATACCGTATTGATCATATTCCTCATTTTAATTCAATATTCTTCACTGAGAATAACTGGTTACAAATTAATGAAGGAAGTGAAAACTATTCTTCATATACTTAGTTCTCATAGAATATCAGCTTTAAAAGAATACAGCTAAATAGAAATTTCTCATATAAATAGGATGGAATTCATATTGATCAGGTAAATACTGAGTTGTATGTATTTTACAATCAAAACAAATAAATAGGACATGAAGAAATGAGGAGAAATAGTTTATATTTTATGTCCTTAATATATGTTTGCACACTGCAATTTCAGAAAAAAATTTTTTTCTTATATAAGGGTAATGCCGCAACCTACTTGCTCTTCTGTGGATGAAATCTTGGGGGGGCATTACACTGAAGTCCATAGGTGTTTACCAGAGAAAGGACTGAGTAAAAATGGAATAAAGACCTCAAGGTTTAGTCCCTAACCATAGAGCTATTTTAATTTCATGAATTAAGAGATTCTGAGACCTTTTCTGGATTGGCCAGTCAGAATCAGACAGACTGCAGACCTAAAACTACTTAAGTACACACACACACTCGCTAGTTTTGTAGATGGTTGGTGTTTGCACAGGTCAGGAGATAAATAATCTCAATAAATAGCTACACACCTAGGTATATGTAGGCTTGGAAGGATTAGACTTTTATCTGTAAATACTGGTAAACGTCAATTTCACCATGTACATATAAATTGATGAAAACTATTTCCATCTATAGAGAGGCAAAGTAAGAAAATGTATAGATAGGCAAAGTAAGAAAAATGCTGCTTGAGAGCTGAGTAGAGTTTGATTTAAGCATATTTACTTTGTATATTTTGACATATGATGTTGATAATTTGGGTTTTAATAATCATAAAGCTTTAACTTTTGGATCTCAACATCTACTGTCATTGAATAATTATTGTTTGAACACCTCTCTTGTCTGACCCACCCCATAATTTCCTGCAAATGTTAAAATTCAAATAGGTAAAACAAAAAAAATTGCTTAAAACCAATCATGTTGTGTAACTATGAAAATTTAATAAATAAAAATAGGAAAAAAATGCTTAAAAATGAACATCAATATTATCTCTTGAAATTATAAAAAATAAAAATAGAATTCTGCCTAGTCTAGATATGTCCAAACAAAAGTGTCAAGTAATCCCATTGTCCTGATCACACAGAGAAATTACTTCCTTTTGTGCTTTTTTCTTCAAAAGGGGATAACTGGGCACAAATTCAGTCAACTAACATTTTTTAATTTAAGCAAGTGTTCTGGAGAAAGGTTGCTAAATGGATCATGTACTCTGCCTGAGATCTGGTGTTCACAGTCTTCAGGACCAAAAAGGTCACATCAGCATAGTTCATCACCACTTCGGAGTACATCAGCTTACTTCTGCAGCTGGCAAAAGAGCAAAATCAGAGTCCAGGGAAAAGTTTTCAGCTTCTTAGCATAAGGTTAGTATTTAAATATGGCTGTGAAGGTAGAGCATAGGAAGTGAATGAGATGCCAAAGCAGAATGAAAGGGACTATGATAATATAAGTTCCTAATTTAGGTAGTTCAGGTCCTTGTTCTAATTCTAGCTAAACATGTTAATAAAATCCATTTATGTTAAATTGGCATTGTCATACTGAACTTTAGAAAAAAATAATTACATATTGTGTGCCTATGTGAGACTGTCTCTCTGTGTGTAGACTTTCATGTGAAAACATGGTTTAAAAAAAAAAAAGACAATTTGTGGCTGTGTGTGAGAAAGAGAGGTGGAGTCTGTGCATGTAACATTTCTTCTGAAAAGAGATAGTACAAGAGTTTACATGTCAAGTATGTGGCTCCTGGTGTTACCCAACACACCAATAACACTGGTTCTATGCCTACAGTTCGATGTAACTTTATGATAAATGCTCTGGAATGAAGATTTTTCTGTGTCTTCACTGGATGACTAAAATATGCCTTCTTTCTTTATAATTCTAGATATTATTTCCAGGGGTTTTTTTGTTATGAAAACTTAGTTGTATAAACCATTTAGATGGAGTAAATGGGATCGCTCTGGATTTACACTAGTATACCTGAGATCAGAATCTGGACCGCTAACTTCAAAGGGACTATTCACAGAACAAAGGTTGCAGGATTAGACCCTGTATAGTTGTAACAAAAACGACTGGTGTGGTAAACTGCACACTGAAATGATTCTTAATAAGCTGTCATATAAACATATGGAAGAGGGGCATTCATTTCAGTTTCGCTTATATATCCAGCCGATATTTACATGTGATATTAAACTTCTGCTTTATCAGAAACCCTATAGTCATGCAAATTGTTGATAAACGTGGTGTGCAGTTTAGACTATGGAGAGTGTAAGTGTGACAATTAAGGGCTCAATAACCTTCCACCCCAAGATCTGCCGGTAGAGGGTACCTTCCACATGTTGATTTCTCCCTTTGTGTAGAGAGGGCTCTGCGGTATCATTTTCGGGGACTGAGCAGGTGTGTGATGGCTGTAGCAAGGCAAATGTACATGATCCATCCCCTAAAGGATGCACAGGAAGGTTAATGCAGTCTGAGACTGCAAACTTTTCCATATATGCCCCTCTATGCCATGGAATCTTTAATGCAGTTTCCAGAGGCAGCAATGAATGAAGAAAGCTAAGGAACTGTAACGAGGAGAGGGGGTGTCATCTTTTCAGGTTATGTGAAGTGACCACCCAGGGTAGTTTCATGGGGTTTGGGAAAATGTCCACACCATACTCAACCCCGTAACAGACTGGAAAATCCTTCAAAGACAGTCCTGGGAGGAGTCAATCTTTTCCAAAAAATTTAATTAGGTTACTCTGGAATGGTTACACTGATGTCACCGATGTTAGTTCCTGGGCCATTGGCTTCAGTGCTAAACCAAATGAGCAAGGCCTAGGTTCATAAGTAAGGGCTGCAGGCTCAGGACCATAAGTTTGCCTTCTAGTCCATTTTTTTCTTTAATAAAAAAAAAGTTCGTGTCTAGTTCAAAGTCACCTGCTCACTGTAACATACAATATGAACTTGTTTGAAAAATGGCAGTTACATGGGAAAGTTAACATGCATTTCAAACATTCTGTTATTAATTTGACCTGCCTATTATATCTTTCCATTATCTATTTTAAAAATTATATTGTATTAATTTAAAAATAAGGAGAATGAGAAAAAGGGATAGACAGGCACACACACATAGACACACTATGGAGGAAAAATATATGCAATCTAAAATAAATGGAACGGTTACCCTATGACTAAGTATTGCATGTATTAAATTTATTACTAGCTGAAAGCCTGTATTGTCACTCAGGTGCAGTTTGTAAAGTCATGTGTGTAAAAAAGCCAAACATGACAGAGAACTTAAAACTGGACCGTAATAGACTGTGAATCCCACTTGTGGTAGAACCTTGTGATATTCTAAACAAAAAGAGCTTTCAGCCATGATTTTAGCTGTTTCCATTGCTTCACACGGACACAACAGACATTCTAGGCTTCAGATTAATACTTATGGTTACTGGATATGCTGGTTGTATTGCTGTGCGGGTGGTTGTGTTGATTTGTGTGTAGGGGAGTTGCACTGGGAGATGTGTTTGGATTTGTGTGGGTGGCAATTGGGTGCACAGGTGTGGCTATTGGGCCAACTAATCCACCATCTCTGCAGTCTCCCTCATACAACAAATGGAACTGTTGCATACAAATTATCTGTAGAATAGGGGTAGTGATTGGTTGAGCTACCTGTGATGTCACAATGTTCTAGAACTCTTGGCATAGCATAGTTACATGCCTGACAGTAGCTATATACTGCATAGGTGTAATTCCTCATGTCAAAATGGCTTAGAATTTGAAAATTGGACAATAAGAGCAATAAAAAGTAATATATAGCCAATGGAAGAAAGGGAAAGTTGATAATAATGAATATAAATCAGAAGTTCGGAATTGTAAAACATTGATAAGGGAATCAAAGGGACACAAGGAGAAATCTATGGCCAGAAGAGTTAAGGATGATCAGGAAGAGTTTTAAAAATATATCTGGAATAAAGAGAATCCTGAGATTGGTACTGGTCCATTACTAGATGGAAATGGTAGAATTATGAATAATAATGCAGAAAAGGCAGAAGTGTTCAATACATTTTGTTCTGTATTTGGAGGAAAACAGATGATATAGTCTCATCACATGGTGATGATAACTTCCTTTCCATTCCATTAGTATCTCTGACAGATGTTAAACAGAAGCTACTGAAGTCATACATGTTAAAATCATCAGGTCCAGATAACTTGAATCTAAGAGTTTTAAAAGAGCTGGCTGAGAAGCTTGCTGGACTGTTAATGCTGATTTTCAGTAAGTCTTGGAGCACTAGGGACGATCCAGAAGACTGGATGAAAACTAATGTTGTGCCTATTTTTAAAAAGGGTAAACAGGATGACCCAGTTAATTATAGGCCTGTCAGCCTGACATTGATCCCTGGCAAGATAATGGAGCAGCTGATATGGGACTCAATTCAGAAAGAATTAAGGGACAGCAATGTAATTAATGCAAGTCACATGGGTTTGGGGAAAATAAATCTGGTCAAACTAACTTGATATCTTTCTTCGATGAGATTACAAGTTTGATTGTTAAAGGTAAAAGTGTTGACACAGTATACTTAGACTTCTGTAAGGCATTTGATTTGGTACTGCATGACATTTTGATTAACACACTAGAATGATACAAAATTAACATGACACATACTAAATGGATTAAAAATAGCTAACTGATAAGTTTAAAAATGTAATTGTAAATGGGGAATTATCATCAAGCAGGTGTGTTTCCAGTGGGGTCCCCCAGGTATCAGTTGTTTGCTCTATGCAATTTAACATTTTTATTAATGATCTGGAAAAAACATAAAATCATCACTGATAAAGTTTACAGATGACACAAAAATTGGAGGAATGGTAAATAATGAAGAAGATAGGATACTAACACAGAGTGAGCTGTATCACATGGTAAACTGGGCACAAGCACACAATATGCACTTTAAGATGTCTAAATGTAAATGTATACATCTTGGAACAAAGTAGGTCGGCCATAATTACAGGATGGGGAACTCTATCCCAGGAAGCAGTGACTCTGAAAAAGATGTGGGTGTTGTGGTGGATAAGCAGTTGAACATGAGTTCCCAGTTGAAAGCTGTGGCCAAAAGAGTCCTGGGATGTATAGAATCAGACCCAGTAATACCAAATTTATCTAATCTCTCATTGAAAAGGAAGTCTTCCAAATTCCAACTGGTAAAATCTTTAAATGAATACTGTACCATATGCGCCATGCATTTCATTGTTGTAACACATCTTTAGCCATTAGACTATCTCCTTAGTACATACTGTGTGCAACTTATCCACATTCACTAGCAAATTTAGCTCTCCAAAAATAAATGTTTGAGTGTTCCTAGGCATGTTTATGGCTATATGTACAGTGAGATTATGCAACCATGCAAATGGTTACCGCCTTCTCCCCAAGATGACACACAACTCTCCATTTCTGCATGAAAATCCACAAAACTGGCTATTTTACTGCCATCTTTAGCATGTCCAGTTCCTGTTTTGCCTGCTTCCACCTTTCTGCGTATTGTTCAGTGCTTTCCCCACAAAGTGAAGCTCAGTGGAATTCTTGCACCTGCTTCTACATGGCTGCAGAAAAGGATGGTGTAGAGATCTGTACGCAATCCAAGACAGAAGCAAGACCACCAGCACTGATTCTTTGTGATGAGAGAGATTGCCCACCAAGATTTTCACAGAGGTAGGTTGTGCTTTGCTAAACTACTTGTTTCAATCCTACAAAGATCACATTCCTTCCACAGAGCAAGAAAGTCTGCACTGAAATAACAGGGTGGAGTGCTGGTCCACTGGAAGAAATTTATGTGCACACAAAAATATTTGGACAAAACTATGTGGCCAAGAGTAACATGTCATTTAGTAAAGCCCTCATTGTGTTTGGAAAATTTGCTTGGGACAGAAAACCAAGGCTGACTGAGGTACCACAGACTCAGTCTGACACCTAACTTTATTACTGCAGATTGAAGCTCCAGTGCATGTCAGTTCTTCTCTGAACAATTTTGACAGGTTTCAGAGGAGCAGCCGTGTTAGTCTGTATTCGCAAAAAGAAAAGGAGGACTTGTGGCACCTTAGAGACTAACCAATTTATTAGAGCATAAGCTTCCGTGAGCTACAGCTCACTTCATCGGATGCATACTGTGGAAAGTTTAGAAGATCTTATTTGTGATATATTTGTGTGTATATAATGTCTGCTGCAGTTTCCACGGTATGCATCCGATGAAGTGAGCTGTAGCTCACGAAAGCTCATGCTCAAATAAATTGGTTAGTCTCTAAGGTGCCACAAGTCCTCCTTTTCTTTTCTCTGATCAATGTCAGTGTCTTTCAAATGACAACCGATGGCAGGCAGAATTCTACAATGCAAACAAATGACACTGTGAGTTATAATCTGACTTTGTGATGCATTTTTTAGATTTCAATAAAACTGATAGATATTGAATGATTTCCCAGTCCATTAAGGTGGCTGATAATTTCCAGTTTGCCACAAAATTCAGTGCATTTCTGCTGAACATATTGAGAGGACGGTTCTGCCACAGACTTCAGGTTCAATGTGCCCAAAATTGGCCATGAGCATATTAATACTAATAAATAGGGCTGTCAAGCGATAAAAAACATTCATCACAATTAATTGTGCTGTTAAACAATAATAGAATACCATTTTTGGTTGTTTTCTACATTTTCAAATATACTGATTTCAATTACAACACAGAATACAAAATATACAGTGCTCACTTTATTTTTGATTACAAATATTTGCACTGTAAAAAACAAAAGATATAATATTTTTCAATTCACCTAATACAAGTGCTGCAGTGCAATCTCTTTATCATGAAAGTTGAACTTACAAATGTAGAATTATGGACAAAAAAACCCTGCATTCAAAAATAAACAATGTAAAACTTTCGAGCCTTCAAGTCCAATCAGTCCTACTTCTTGTTCAACCAATCACTCAGACAAACAAGTTTGTTTACGTTTGCAGGAGATAATGCTGCCTGCTTCTTGTTTATAATGTCACCTGAAAGTCAGAACAAGCATTTGCATGGCTCTGTTGTAGCTAGGGTCGCAAGATATTTACGTGCCAGATGCACTAAAGATTCATATGTGATGGAATGTGGGTAAAACAGAGCCAGGGACATACAATTCTCCCCCAAGGAGTTCAGTCACAAATTTAGTTAATGCATTATTTTTTTAACAACGTCATCAGCATGGAAGCATGTCCTCTGGAATGGTGGCTGAAGCATGAAGAGGCATATAAATCTTTAGCACATCTGGAACATAAATATTTTGCAATGCCAGCTACAGCAGTGCTGTTCTCACTTTCAGGTGGCATTGTAATTAAGAAGTGGGCAGCATTATCTCCCGCAAATGTAAACAAACTTATTTCTCTTAGTGATTGGCTGAACAAGAAGTAGGACTGAGTGGACTTGTAGGCTCTAAAGTTTACATTGTTTTGTTTTTGAGTGCAGTTATGTAACCAAAAAGCCTACATTTGTAAGTTGCACTTTCATAATAAAGCGATTGCACTACACTACTTGTATGAGGTAAATTGAAAAATACCATTTCTTTTATCATTTTTACAGTGCAAATATTCGTAATAAAAATTATATAAAGTGAGCACTGTACACTTTGTATTTTGTGTTGTAATTGAAATAGATATATTTGAAAATGTAGGAAAACATCCAAAATATTTAATAAATTTCAGTTGGTATTTTATTGTTTAACAGTGCGATTAATCACAATTCATTTTTTTAATCGCGATTAATTTTTGTGAGTTACTTGCGTGAGTTAACTGTGATTAATCGACAGCCCTGCTAATAAGAGACATGGGACTTGATTTTGCATCACTAAAGTTAATGGGAGCTTTGTCATTAAATGCTAGCAGAATGCTATCTATAGTTAGCCTTTTGAACACATCTTCAAAATAGTAAGGAACTCATTCATATGTCCATGTATTATTTATAGGCTTTAAAATGTACAGCTGCTATTCTATTTGTTTAAATCAAAGCCCCAGTTTTTAATTATGGGATGGCCTTTGGCACTAATTCACTACTACTAATGCACAACTACAGGATATTTTAAAAATATTTTAAAATAAATTCTGAAGTTTCGTTTTCAGCCCCCACCTTTCCTTGTTTAATGCTGGGTTGTGGATCTATCTATCTATCTCACCTCTTCTAAGTGGAAAGACTGTTCAGGGAAGTTGGGGTCAGGGTACAGTGTATTACAGATTAATTAATTTTAATTAGTATAGAGAAAAATGCACTTATTCTAGGCTATAACACCCTGGTAGCTATTTAAGAGTCAGTCAGTCAAGTGACTAATTCACCGGCTTCGGTGCTTGGGATGCAAACTGGAGTGTGTAATAAAGGAGTGCCACACAGGAGTAAAAGACTGGTCTTCATCACCTTCCCTAGTCACCTGGCAGAGGTCAGGGTTACAGAAAGTTAATACCCATCACATGTTTCTTTTGCATACTATTTCCTGTATTTATTTCAAATTTCACACTTATCTTCATTGGCAGCACTTATGCCTGGCCGCAACAGGACATCTCAGGCATGTCAGCTATAAGAAGCTCCTTCCTGGACCTGTATTTAATATTTAATGAGTATTTTGGCAATTTCATTATCATTTTCTGAAGTCTAGGTTGCGCTTTGCAGAGTGGTTTCTGTAATACAGCTTCCAATAGGTTTCCACCCTTTGACATTTTACAGGAGCCACTTGCAACCAAAAGCAATTGCCAGCATTTTTTTTGCCATCTAAACATAGTTCTGTTGTGTTTCAGACAGTGTTTTGGAAGCATATGCCATGGGGTGATCATCTCACAGAAAGACAGGCCATAACCCATGGAAGCTTGCATCAACCAAGATCTTAGGCTCTTTATTAATCTCCAAAATTTTTCAGGACTAGTATTTCAGTAACAACTGTTTTTAAGCTCTTCTGTTGCTAATCATCCCAGTGTCTGTTCTCAAGATGATTAAACTAGGCAATCTGTGTCTCCAGGCGCCACCTCACATGGGGCACCCTGGTTTCACATGCCTGTCATAGCCTCACCTTCACAGTTTGGCTCCACCCTCATCCACCCTGTTGTGGCTATGCCTGTGCTTTGGTCATTCAAACAGTCTCAGGACCACAGGAGCGATTAAGCCACGGGACAGAGGTAGAGTCATGGGGGAGGGTTGTCCCCCCTTCAACAGCTGCCTACTAGGTTGGTGGGGGGGCTTGCCATCGCTCCTGTTCAGTATGCTGCCCCTCGGCTCTTTTCTATGTGAAAGCTTAGAGCAGAAGAAAGGAACCAGAACTGGGGCCCCTAGGCATCGGCCTTTCGTACCTAATGTTCAATTTGGCCCTGTCCTCAAGTAGAGCTCTGAGTGGAGCACTTCATTATGGCAAATTAGGGATTCATTTGCTGAGGTGTTCAAATGCCTGGGAATCTCCCTAAGGCCTCCTTGTTTTGTGGTCTTTCCATTTGTACAATTGCCGTCACTCTTCTAGGGTCTGGTTGCACTTTAGTCCCTGTATATGTATTTTACATAACTAAATCTAATTCATCCCAATCTGGCATTTGTTCCTGTTCAGCTGAAGGTCTCTTCCCCCCTACAGAACATTGTGGAATCTCTCAGTGTGGCATTGATCATTTTCACCCCAAATCAGCAGATCACAGCAGTTAGTTCTACTCCATTCAGATCCTCAAAGATCTGGGTTATGCAGCTTCAGTAGATCTCAGTCAGGTGCGAAGGCAATGCCAAAGGAAAGGCCCTTCAAGATATAGGCCCAGATCCTCAAAAGTAGATACACACCTAACTCCCATTGATTTCATTGATATTTAGGTGCCTAAATATCTTTGAGGAGCTGGGCCATGCCTACCAAGAGGGGAATTGAAGGCATGGAGTTTGGCACAAAACCCTTGGCTTGCAGTTTTTAAAATGTATCAAATCATTTCAGAGAAGAGACCATTCTTATTTGGTCCTCTTGTGCCCAGGTGTATCTGAGGTATATAATGAAATCTTCTTCAGAATCTAAAACATAGTGCTGGGACTGATTTATCAGTGCATTATGTTAGTTTTACATGATTATAAATTGATTGAAATCAATGGAGCTACAATGAGTAAAAACTGGAAAAATACAATGGTGACATCAGGCCCACTAAATTCATGAGAGTTGACTAAAACAGCCATGTATTACCTCTTTTTACACTCAGAAACCTAAGATATGAGTCTGCATAACTGGGGGCAGAATGGAGCTCTTCATTTACAATTTATTTAATTGTTATTTAATTATTTAGTGTTAGGAAAAATAAAGCCTTCTTTGGACAAATCTAGTTGCTAGTATTGCATTAGGTCTGTAGAACACCCTACCTGAAAACATTCATGCCACCTCTTGTTGAATGATCATATGTTTAAAAGTCCTTAATCTGGATTATGTGTACTAACTGCCACAGCCTAGTTTAGATGGAATGAAAATGTTTATTACACAATCCATTTCAATGCATGCTACAAGCATGTTGCATGCACTGCTGTGGTCAAAGAAAAAAAATTCTAATAACTCAGTGAGTGATTGATATAATTAAATTTCAAATAAAGGCTTGTTTTATCACCTCAGTTAGCTTGTTGACATATAATAGGCACTGTTGAGTAGTACATCTAGTTAATTATTTTCTTTTACATATTGATATTAGTACCTGAAGTGGGAACATCTCATTTCCTGAATATGATTACCATTTTGAAATCTTACGCACAGGGGAAAAAAACCAATTCTATAAATTAAACAAGAAGTTCTGAGAACTTATATCCCCCAGTTCACATCCAGATACTAATGCATCTCATTTACTTTGTTGCTATTCCCTTGAGTTATCTGTGTCATGCAGACCAGTCTTGCATGTCATGTTAACGATCTACTGAAAAAAGCTAGAAGAGTACTTGTAATAGTGCCCTAAGCTAGCATACAAGGTAGGTAGACGAACATAAAAAATTCATCACTGTTACATTTCAAGTTGCTGGGATATTTTAATTCCAACAGGAAAGAACCCATGTCAGCTAAAGATGAAGCTATAATTAAACTGATATGGCATTCACAATTGCCTCAAAACCCACTGTAGTTGTCATATGTTTCTTTCCCCCATCTTTAAACTATATGGAAATCAATTATCTCAACAAACCAGATGTAAGGACTGTATGCCAACCACTTATTCCTGAAGTGAATAAATTATTTGAAATTCATTATTGATGTGACCAACTCTCCAAGATTTAAAGCACCAGTCCATTTTCTGTGCTGAGATTCACATGGAATTTTAACAAGTTCAGCACTAGCCTCTGTCACAAATTCATATGGCAAACTGTTATGCAAATAGCTAGAATTCTGGGATAGGTGAGTAGAGCACAGAAAATTATGCTTCAGCTGACAAAGTGCCCATGAGTTAATGGTTCTTTACATTTAGTGACAAATTTGTTCCTGATTTACCCCAGAGTGACAGACACAGGGTAAAAGGGGGACATCTGAGACTGAAAATACCATTTGTGTGTCAAGGATGTTAGCAACCTGGAGTGGTGATAGGCACTGGTGTCTACCGGATGTGAAATTGAGTTGATGTGATGTCATTTTGGCTCTACTGTAACCTGGTTATCTCTTGCCAAGACTTCATGTATGATTAGTCAGCTTGGAGAGGACAGCAAGCCTTATCAGGCACACTTCCTGACATTTCTGTCAACTTAAGAAATGTGGCTAAGGAATTTAAGATGAGGTGTCACATCTTCATATCAAATCCCATTGAGTCACCACCTACAAGTTTGAAGACTCCTTCTAAAAACATTAATGAAAAGGAAAAATGAAGTTTAGACTGAATTTGACCTTGTGATGCATTTTGCATGTAGCACCTCCCTAAGTTAGTGTCTTTATTTTACATGCATTTTCCTGACGCAAAGAAAAAATTGTTATGCAGGTTGTGTAAAAATAGTATTAATTAATACTAATGTGCAGGAGGTATGTTCTGAATTATCTGGCTTCTAGTCTGTAGACTAAGCCAATCTTGTCTGTGCCTCAGCAATTTTAAAAGAAATTCCTCGTGTATAAAGCTTGCAATCACATATATTTAACAAGTACTGTATCTGGAACAGTTAATAGCCAAATGAAAATACTAAGCATAAAAATATTTTTTTCATTTCTTCAAAGTAAAAGCTAGTATAATGTAATATTCGCACAATACACAGATTCTTTCACATCTCTTTTCAAAACCAAGTTAGCGGCATGCTAGTTTTATGCTATTAAGTATGTCCAACAACACGAGTCATGGAAATAAAAGCAGTTGCATTGGAGAGCTCTCCCCCTGGTTGCAATGTGGCTCCAAGTTAAAACTGATTGTTAAGCTAAAAAAAATCACTATATGCTCTAGATCAAAACATTACATAAACCAGGCATGTCTATAGACTACCATCTGGAAGACTAAGATGAAGTAGTTTATGGAAGACCCATGGATAAACTACTGCCCTCTGACATTTTGCTGAGCAGAGACTTTGATGAAGACTTTTAGATCAGGATATCTGGTTTAGGCTCATGGCTAGTTTCACTTAAGAAATGTTAAAATTGAAATGATATTTTTAAATGTTTTCATTAAAACCCCTTTGATGGAACAAAGGAAATAGACAGGCATTCAGAACTTTCCCCCTTAACATGCAGTCTCTGGCATGCCATTTGGCTATGCAGGACACAACATTAGTAGCTTTATATAGAGCCCAATCCTGCTCCTATTTTTAGAATAGAATGGAATGGAAATAGAAGTCAATGGAAGTTGACTATTGTTGCCAGTTAAAGTAGACTCAGACTCAAATAGGGCAGCCTTTGAATATTAGTTATTTTTCAAGAGAAAGAACCACATTGCATTATAGCATCTCTTGATAGTCAATCCACCATTAACCATTCCCAGTTATTTTAAAAATAATTCATGTTAAGAATCAAACTCTTCATTCACGTCTTGTTCCCTCATAACATTATTCTGCAATTGCCCCCTCTTCTATCATTAGGTACATTGTTTTCTTCTTAAATTGTTCATCTTGTGCTCTTTGGGGTATCTTTAAACAGCCCTTTGGGTCATACCTAACAAAGCAATAAGCAAGACATACCAGGCCAGATCTTTAGCTGGTGTAAGTCACCAGGGCTTAACTGGAGTCAATGGAGCTATGCTGATTTACTCTAGTTGAGGTTCTGGCCCACCCACTGAGAAGGCTAAAAATCTAGAAGGCGAAAAAGGGACTGTTCCATCTGTTCTTTGGCTGATGAGTAGAGATAGGCAAGCTTATTTTGCATCATTTCAAACCCACTCTTCACAGGTGTGACTCAAACTTGATTGCATTTTATTTAGGTGAGACTGGGAAAAGGTGGAGGGAAAAGGAAACTTCAGTGTGAACCCAAAGTGAAAAATGAAACAGAGAGTGTGCGTGTGTGTGTGTATATATATGTTAGAATTTTTTTCCCTTGTGGGAGTGCGGGAGGGCTAATATTATTCTAGAGTGTATTAACAGGTGTGTTGTATGTAAGACAGGAGGTAACTGTCCCACTCTACCCAGCACAGGTTAGGTCTCAATTGAAGATGAAAACCTAGGAATTCAATGTAAAGTTAATGTGACAAATGATTTAATGAGAGGATATTCATTCATACATTTCCACAAAGATCCTGAGCCTCCTGTGTGTCCTTGCCCACTGTTCATCTACAAGATCTTATTATGCATGATCTGAATCCTCTTTAGACAAGACCAATATGTGGGTTATTCTAATCAGTATTTGTTTTGGAGGGTGGATAAAGCAGGTAGGTGATCTAGTTTAGTTAGAAATGGCAACTGGCATACACCTTCGTCTTTTCTAACAGCCGTCTGTCTGAGCCTTTTTTTGATGTTTGCAAATGTTTGCCAAAACTTAAAAATTGACATGCTTCTGCATTTCCTGTTTTTTCTCAATACAGGAAATGGAAATACTACAAGAAGTTATTTTTATAATATTTCTATCCAGCCCAAACCAGGAAGTACTGGCAATCTTGCAAGAAGTCTATGCTTGTAAGACTGCTCACTTAAAAATGATTGCATCAGTTTGGCGATGCTTATCTGAGCAGAGCTGAACAATGGAAGTTTTGAATTTGACCCCAGCAGGACCTATTAATATGAAAAATGGAATGTTTCCTGACATTCCAGCTGGCTGTCAAATGACGCAGCATAGGGTGGGTGGAGCTAGGGAACAGGATGTCAGAGCAGGAACAGGTAAGGAGAAAGTCAAAACAGCAGGCCAGGAGGGCAGCAGAGATTAGAGGAGCCGTGGGGCTGGTCTACATGACAAAGTAAGGTCCGCTTAACTACATTGCTCGCACCTGGTGAAATGTAGTTAAGCCAACCTAAGTCCCAGTGAGATACTGCTAGGTCAGTGGAAGAATTCTTCCGTCAGCCTAGCTACCAGCTCTGGATGAGGTGGACTTACTGAAACAATGGAAGAACCCGTTCCATTGCTGTAGAAAGTGTCTATACTACAGTGCCGCTTCGCTGCAGCTGCAGTCCTGTCGCAATTCTGGTGTAGACAGAGTTTTTTGTGAAGTGGCAGGGAGAGATAGCACTGAACAGGTGGAGTGGTGGCATGGAGGCTGGTAGGTGGAGCCTCTATGGGGAACTGGACGAGGGGTCAGTTAGAGCAGAAAGTATGGAGGCATGGGGGACAGCAACATGGAAATTGGACATGGGATGGTGAGTGCCATGGCCCTGGAGCATAGTGAGACTTCAGAGAAGGAACAGAGAGCTCAATGGACCAAGAAAGCTGGGAGGCAGGGCCAGGGAGAAGAGCTGGAGATTGCTTTGGAGGTTGCTTCAGCCGAAGGAAGATCAAGAGACTCAGTTAGGAAGAGAAGCACTTTCGACCAAAGGTTTGTAATGCTAATGGTAATGTTGCAAGTCTTAATCATTTATGAAAAGGTGCACGTGGGTGAGGGAAAGTCAGTGACTGAGTCTAAAATGAATCATTAACCAAAGGTAAATGAAACTTATATTGAAATGTAACTGAATGAATGATTCAGACTGAAGGGTTTGTAGAAAGAAACAAATGGACAAAAGCAAGACACAAACTGAGTTACAATGAAGATGTAGCATGACTTCTTTATTTTCATTCCTCATTCTTCCTCTTTCTCTATTAGAAATGGATGTTGTACTTATAAAAGGAGAGACAAAAAACTAATGGGAGAGTTTACTCCTGACAGAATTGCTGGTACATCATGAATAAAAGGGGGTGTTTGTTCTCCTTTTAAATAGCTGGTGTATGAAGGCCACAGTTAATTCACGGTTGAGCAGATAACTACATGGGCATTCTGTGAAGCATGACGCCAAAAGCAGAGGTTTTCCAGCCCATAAGCTTTAAATCTTAACTCTGCATTTCCTGACTATTGATTGCATTAATACTAGAGTGGGCTGGAAAACAGCTAAGCAATTTTGCACAAATGTTTGAAATTTCAAAGTTCGTTCTGTTTCTCAGGGCTTGAAATGGACCCATTTTTTGTTTTTGTGAAGTTTCGTATGACACTTTTTACCAAAATTACCAAAATAATTTTTGAAAATCATTCCTATTTGCCAAAACAACTGTTTTTGGTAATGAAAAATGTCTATAGTGATATTGGCAACACTTTGGTTAAAAACATCACTGAAAATACTGCAAAAGGCAGAAGGTTTCTAGAATAGTGACAATTTTTCATGAGAAGTTTCATTTTTTGCAAAAAAAGGCCAGCTTTGGATGTAAAGTTTATTAGTGCAATGATTTTTAGCCAGCTCTAATTAATACTAGTTTTGGCAAGAACTCTATTTTGAGATTAATGCACTTATTCCAGACTATCCTGTCAGCAATCAGACACAGAAGGAAATAGAGGAGAATGAGCTATAGCAGGGAAGGACAAAGAATGAAGGGATATTAGAATGAGGAATATAATCGTAATTTATTTTATGTAGATTTAAATAATAAAAATTGCCTATGCAAGTATCTAGGCACCCTAATACATAATTAGTAATACAACTAATCCCTAGCAGCAATACAATAATCAGGAACTCAGCCAGCAAGCCACCTATTACAACTCCTTTCCATCCCTTCAATGCTCTGGGAAGCATGTCCTCAGCCTTCTCCAAAATTCCTATCAAACAGGTTGATAGAACGTGTGAGATCTTCTCTCTTTAGAATCGCTGGCTTAATTTTTTGCTGCATCTGAACTGCTTTTCTTTTCCAGGACGTTTTCACTGATATCCTGAGACTTTGTCAGATTATCATAAAGCTCATAATTATTAGCTCCTCATCAGATAGTATCTTCCCCTATACATAGATATCAATCCTTAATCGTGTGTGAGTGTATTTTGCCATCAGCACAGCAATACTCTCTTCATGAACAGCATTGTTAAAACAAGCCATTTCTTAGTTGGGTGTGACAGATTGTTTAAATCCTGAAAATCATGTAACAGTATTAAGCTGTCAGATTAGGTATTATTCTTCCCACTACCCTGTCCATTACTTATAGCACCTGCTTTCATACTATTTGAATAGATGGGATTCAACCACATAATATGCCCAGTGTCACAACTGCATACTTAAAGCGTCCAACCGCAGTTGCCTTCCAAGAGGCCCTTGTTAAACAATATGTCTGTATCTGATGGAGAACTCTAAATTGAATTAAATATTGGTTGGGGTCTCTGGCTGAGCAATAAAGTGATTTAGGATTTTATTCCAGTGTTTGTTAAATTTTATCTTAAAATGCTTCCCATATGGATTTTAAATGAGCAGCATCCATTGCAAAAGCGATGTTCTAAATTATCTGTATTTGTATTTAATAATAAATATAAATATAATATAATAGTAATGGTAATTAGTAATAATATGATAGACCATTTAGTATTGATTGAATAGTAAAACTAATTTTTTTAATAGTAAAACTAATCCTAATAACTACAATAAAATATTTAAAAACATTCTTATTCCTTGTTTTGAAAAGTATATTTTAATTAGGAAATCATCTTTATTTTCCTCTTAAGCTACTATTATTTAAGATCTTTAAGAACAGATAAGTAATGTGGGATTATGCTGAGGAATGACTAATTATGACTAAAATATTATTGCTATTATTACAAATTAATAATATTTGTATTTATTTTGATTCCAAAAGTTCCCACAATGTTCTTGGTGCTATACAAACACAAAGGCATAGTCTCCTGCCCTGAAGAATGTATACTGTAAATAAACAAAATGGACAGAGTGATGGAGGGAGGGGAAAAGAGGTACAACATAAAAGTAATGTGAGGTGGAAGCAACTAGCCATGTCCCGTTAATACATCAATATGTAAAGTGAAATAGCCTATTCCCAAGTATCATATAACATTGCCATAATTGGGCTAACCATTTTCTTTTATGTTTCATGTTAGAAGTGGGTCTTAAATGAAGACAGGATAGCAGCTTTGTGGACCAGGCTCAAGAAGGGCTTCCATGAGTGGAAGCATCGAAACATGGAAGTAAGTAGCTTGGTAGGACAGGGCGGGATTCAACATGAACAGATTCAGGCAGATAAGTATGAAGGGTCAGGACTTCAAAAGCAAGGACCAGAAAGTTTTGAATTTGATGCAGAGGAAGAATAGACAGTGGACAGATTAAAGGGGCGTGTGATACGTTCAGATTGATGGAGGAGAGAGAATATTTTGGCAATAGTATTTGTATGGTCTGGAGAGGGTGAAGTGAATGTCAAGGAGGCCACAGAGGAGGAGGAGGTCACAGTAATTGAAAAAGGAGATGATGGATAAGAATTTTAGGCGAAGAGATGGATAGGAATGGGCAGACCTTGAAAATGTTTTGGAGGCAGAAGCAGCACAATTAGGATACAGTTTGAATGTGTGGGGTCAAGGGAGGAGTTGGAGTCAGAGATGATCCCCAAGTTACAGGCCAGAAATACAAGGGAGGATGGTGGGTTTGTCCTTGGTGTCAGAGACTAGGAGTGAAGCGGAGAGGGAAAGAGGGAGGGAAGATCAGCAGTTCAATTTTCTAGAGAGGCAGGCTGAGATACAGGATTGGATGGATGGAGCCAAGATAGGACCACTCCTGACAGAGGTAGATTTGTGACTAGCCATCAGCATAAAGATGGTAGTCGAGGGTGAAGGAGGGAGATCATGGCGGATCTTGTCGATCCGAGTTGACAACATATTGCATAGAGAAGGAAGAGGGTGTCAGAATGGTGTGGGGCGGGGCTTTAAAGAGAGAACAATATTTGGGAATAAATGTTAGATCATCCTTGATTTGTTAATTTCCTCAAGCACTGAAAGTGATTGGCTCAGTTAAAGTGTGATGAAGTTATTCTGTTGAATGCCATCCACTCCTCGAATATATGTCATGTTGGGACATTGCAGTTCAGTATTGAACGTTTTCCTGTTCAATAACATTTTAGATACTGACTATAAAAATTCAAAAAATGTTATTCTCTCTTTCTCTGACACACAGCTAGCTTATTCTTCTCCACAATACGGTCCATTTTAAA
This sequence comes from Lepidochelys kempii, assembly GCF_965140285.1. Taxonomy (NCBI): domain Eukaryota; kingdom Metazoa; phylum Chordata; order Testudines; family Cheloniidae; genus Lepidochelys; species Lepidochelys kempii. The sequence goes on along the minus strand of NC_136382.1, from coordinate 174,926,709 downwards.
CAGACATTATCCCTTAGTTTGACAATATTCCTTTATGACCCGTATGATATTCTTTTGCAACCCACTAATAATAATTCATCCCGCACTTCATCTCCACTTCACGAGCACTGGTCAACCCATGTGTAAGGATGTAAGGAGCGGTCTAGAGATACTTGAAATAAATGGTTGGTACATACAAGATATCACAGATGGGCTCGCTACAGCAAAACTTGCCTGCATTGACTTGGATAAATAGATAAAGTTACCTCAGAATCTGCAATACTAGCTAAATGTGCCTAAATGAGTCCTATAGGGAATATGCAGAATACTGCAACCACTGATGGAAAGTTATTTAGTTATCTAAGGCAACTGGCAAGTCTTAAAGGTATCCTCTGCCTCCATATTTATTGATGTAAGCATTCAGGACAAGAATGAGTGTGGTTGAGCTGGTAGGCAGCTGCTTACTAGTACATACAGAAGTATTCATATGCTACGTGTGATATACAATATAATAGACTTCAGTGTGCAGGAGCTAGAGGATAACAGAATCCCATTGCTTAATTTAAAGATGGGCGAACCTCAAAAGGTTTGAAGTCTGGGTTTGGTTTGCATAAGTATCCAACAGAGACAATCTCATTCTGTATATGAATGAAGAGAAAGGACCATTTTGCTGGCCCATGAAGTGCAGCTATCTCTAGAGTGGAACACTATTGTTTTATGGCACAAAACAATGCTATACAACAGCCTTAAAACAGAATATGGAGAATTATAACATGCCCAGTTGAAATTATAGGGAGAATTTAGGAAGAATGAAAAATTAGATCCTTAGTTAACACAAATGATTCCTCCCACTTGAAAGAAGATAGAACAACCCTCACTGAACAGCATGAAAAGCATATGTATTAAACCATCAGATAAGAGCATGTAGTTAACTTTAGAAGTGAAATTACTTAAATACCTACATTGGTATTTCGAAACTTTAATGATTAGACATGGAGATCTTTATACTTTTAAGGCAAAAAGTGAAGATAATGAGATAAAAATAAGAATGACAATCCAGGGAAATTTGCATTTTTGAATTTCCGAGGCATCTAAAACAATGTTACTGATAGCTGAGCCTGCAGCACTTACACATGGGAAACCTCCCGTTAACATCAGAGAAAGCTACATAAAGAATAAAGACTCAGGACATAGTTAGGTATTAATTAGGCTTACAATTTCCTAGTTAGGAATTCATTTCAGGACCAGTTGCTTATATATGATGTTTTATTTAATATCTTAAGCATTGCTATTTGCATTACTGATTACTGATACATTCCCATTTTATCCTTCATTAGTGATATACATTATTAAGCTGTCCTTGACACTGAGCTGCAATGTCCCAACATGACATATATTCTAGGAGTGGATGGCATTCAACAGAATAACTTCATCACACAATGATATGCTTGAGCTTTGACAGAATAAGGGCCCAGTGTCATTCTGTCCTTGCCAATCAAATGCACATCCTTTCTGAGGTGGCTTCAATCCACACTGGCACCCCAAACATAATAAAAGGTTAAGGCAATAACATTTCAAAGATTACACATTGTCAAGGGCCAAACAAAAATAGCAGAATATACATAGGGCAGTCTCGCTTTGTGAGAGAGCATACAGGATACACACGTGATGACAACATTCCCACAGGGGATGAGTTTCATACAAACACCCTTGAAAGACCTTGTTCAAGAAAATCAGGCGAGAAAGGAATGAGCAACAGCATAACAAGATCTGGCCAGAACCCTGGGGATCTTTCTTGTCCAATTTTAAAAATATTAAATATTGCCAAAGAACTTTCTGACCGTTGTCATGGGAAGGGGCAAGAGCGAGGGATGGGCAAAAGCACTGGGAGTTTGTGAAACTCTCTGATTACTTGTAAGTGTTTGCTGGACAGTATACAACTACTTCAAGTATAGCAATTTTATTTCCTTGTTTTTTAAAGATATGAAGTAGGCTCAGGCTCTTTGTGGAAACTTATGAAAGAATATCCTGACATTCAATCATTTGCTTTTAACACTGACTTGATGTAGAATTCCTAGGTTTTCACCGATTTTTTTTCCTTTTACTACCATAATGTTCTGATATTACTGTTTTAATTTAAAAAAAGGAGTACTTGTGGCACCTTAGAGACTAACCAATTTATCTGAGCATAAGCTTTCGTGAGCTACAGCACACTTCATCGGATGCATCTGATGAAGTGAGCTGTAGCTCACGAAAGCTTATGCTCAGATAAATTGGTTAGTCTCTAAGGTGCCGCAAGTCCTCCTTTTGTTTTTATGAATACAGACTAACACGGCTGTTTCTCCAAAATCTGTTTTAATTTATTTTCACGTAGAACCTTTCCTATTGAAGTTTTTTTGTTTGAGAACAGCAGCAACGTTCCAAGGCTGGCTTTTCTTTGCCGATTCTCATTAACAATTTGCTACTTTCACAAGGTTTAAAGAAGGGACCATCTTAGGCTTTACATCAACATTTATACTCTTGTAAATGTATTCTAGCTTTCATTAGCGACCCACATATTTGCTCTTCAATTGCTGCCACTTTACCTTGAAATCATCACTTATAATGAGGAAGGAGAGCTAATAACTGATGGGATCAAGACGGCCTTTAATGCCTATTTTGCATATCTTCACTAAAAAGGTTAATGGTGATCAGATGCTCAGCATAATTTATATTACAACAAGGGGGAAGGAAAGCAAGCTAAAATAGGGAAAGAACAGGTGATGTATTCAAGTTGGCAGGACCTGATGAAATTCATCCTAGGATATTTAAGATACTAGCTGAAGCAATTTTGGAACCAACAGCAATTATCACGGTAGATGGGTAAAGTCCCAGAGGACTGGAGAAAGAATGAACATAGTACCTGTCTTTAAAAGAGGGAACAAAGAGGTCCCAGGGGATTATAGACCAGTCAGCCTAACTTTGATACCTGGAAAGATACTGGAACAAATTATTAAACTACCAGTTTGTAAGCACCCAGAGGATAATAGGGTTATAAGAAATGGCCAGCATGGATTTGTCCAGAATTAATCATGCCAAACCAATCTAATTTCCTTCTTTGACAGGGTCACCAACCTAGTGAATGTGGGGAAGCAGTAGACATGATATATCTTGATTTTGGAACAGTCCCACATGACATTCTCATAAGCAAACTAGGGAAATATGGTCTAGATGAAGTTACTATAAGGTGGTTGCACAACTGATTGAAAGACCATACTCAGACAGTAGTTATCAATGGTCCAACTGGGAGGATATATCTAGTGGGATCGCACGAGATCAGTCCTGGGTCTAGTACTAATCACTATTTTCATTAACAACTTAGATAATATAGTGGAGAGTGTGCTTATAAAATCTGCTGATGACACCAAGCTGGGAGGAGTTGCAAGCACTTTGAAGGACAGGATTAGAATTCAAAAGAACTTTGACAAATTGGAGAATTGGTCAGAATTCAACAAAATGATATTCAATAAAGATAAGTGGGAAGTACATTGTTTAGGAAGAAAAAATGAAATGTGCAACTACAAAATGGGGAATACCTGGTTAGGTGGCAGTACCGCTGAAAAGGATCTGGGGATTATAGTGGAGCACAAATTGTATGAGAGCCAACAATGTGATGCAGTTGCAAAAAGGGCAAATATCATTCTAGAGTACATTAACCAGAGTGTTGTATGTGAGACACAGGAGGTAATTGTCCCATACTACCCAGCACTGGTGAGGCCTCAGTCGGAGTACTTTGTCCAATTCTGGGCACCACACTCTAGGAAAGATGTGGACAAATTGGAGAGCATCCAGAGGAAAGCAACAAAAATTATAAAAGGTTTAGAAAACCTGACCTATGAGGAAAAGTTAAAATAACTGAGCCTTTGCCTCTGTTTAGTCTTGAGGAAAGAAAGACTGAGGGGAGACCTGAGAACAGTTTTCAAAAGGGCTGTTATTAAAGAGGACTGTGATCAGTTGTTCTCCATGTCCACTGAAGGTAGGACAAGAAGTAATGGGTTTAATCTGTTGCAAGGGAGATTTAGGTTAAATATTAGGAAAAACTTTCTAATTGTAAGCATATTTAACCTCCAAAGGAGGTTGTGGAATCCCCATCATTGGAGGTTTCTAAGAATAGGTTGGACAAACACCTGTCAGGGAAAATAATCTGGTTGTAACATTTATTTCTACTTGCCTATTAGTCAACTAATCTTCTCTAAAGCTTTAGAATTAGTCAATCTCCTCCCACTCACACCCCATTAAAATTAATTTTTCACCAGAATGGCTATTTATGTCCCAAAGAACTTGCTCTGCTGTATGTCCAACAGTTTTCTCCTGCAAAAGCATTGACATATTCCATGGCCTCAATACCTTGCAAACTAGTGTAGAGAGAATAGCAGACAAAATTAAGTTGTTCTGGTCTTGCTTACTGATGTTGGGGTAGATTTCTCCTTCTCAGCCCAAGGCTTGCTCAAGGCTGGCATTACTGTGCTATTCTCCCTAAAACTGATGGGGAAATGGCCTCTGCTTTCCCTTCTGCCAGTGGAGACTGGATAGCAAGTGTAGAATGTATCTTTTTAGAGGATCCAGCAGGTGTAGGGGGTTGATCTGGCTCATGTTCCCTATACATTCTGAACCAGCAAGAATGCCTCCCAACTGGAGCAGTGCATATCTGTTCCCTGCACAACAGATGTGTCCCTGAAGAACCACAGCTTAACCGCTCATATTGCATAATGTAGGGTTTTGCATTGTGTTGAATGATCACACGTACAAATAACATCATGTTTATTAAATATGATCACACACCCAAACAAATGAACTACAGGCCCAATTTGCACTCAGTTACATGGGTGCATCTCAGCCAGAGTTACATTTCTGTAACTGAGGGCAGAATTGGACCCTATATTGAAACTGTAAGGGGTACACAGAAATTGATATAGCACAGAAAAAAATGTGTGTTGATGTTCCAGATGTAAACATATGCTAGCAGCTATGTAGCATTGCTGGTTGGTGGGCTGTTAAAAATTGATAGAAAATAGTGTTCTGCACATCCTGATACACAGTGTTTAAACTGTTATACTTTACTTATTTATAGAGCACATTTTTCCAATTATGTCAGAGCACTTGTCCTCCATCAAGGGATAATTCCATGCAAAGAATAATGGATAGATCCTCAACTGGTGAAAGTAAAAATAACGTCATGGCAATGAGTAGCATTACATTAATTTACACCAGCTAAAGATGTGGCCTAAAGTTTTTAAAAGAGCAGTTTTGGAATGATCTAAGTGCAAAGCAAGCAGTGTAAAAATTAAACTAGTTTTTTTAAAAAAAAACCTCAAGAAGGACCTTACTTAATTTTGTCAGACTTTCACATCCAAAAATTCACTTCTGGGCATGGGCTACGTATATGAAATATCAATCCGGAGGTTAACATTTTTGGAATGGTAAAATACCAGAGGGGTTTTGAATGAGTGCCTTCTCAACCAGAACTAAAGAAAGGCTTGTGCAACAATATAATAAACATTCCATCCTAAATAGTTAACAGCAATGATGCAGCATCTAATATTGGTCTCATTATTATTGTCATTTAATTATAGTGTAATTATCTTTAATACTTTAGAGTGTAATTTAACATCTTCTGTGTCATATGATAGTAATACAAAATATGCCATTACACCAGCATTTGACAGCCAAACTGTTTTAAAAAACATTGGCAGTTTAACAGCATAATTTATACAGGTGCATAACAAGACCCTAATGTAAAATACATTGGTATTAAAACCATCACAAAATTGTGAGGGGGAGGGGAAAGGAGTTCTTCTGCCATGGCCATATTTGGCTTCAATAGTTCAATTGCTCAAGAATCCTCAGAGGGCGATCATCAAGTCTGAATGATAGATGAATAGATTTTAAGGCCAGAACCAACCATTAAGATCATCTAGTCTGACCACTTGCATAACACAGGTCATAGAATTTCACTCAATGTCACTCAAGTATTAGAATGCTAGAGAAAGGATTAGATTCCGCTCTGACATTCCGGGGTGCAGTCTTGACCAGTGGGGAGCTGTGTCACCACTGGCCCTGCAATCTGGGGTGCCTCACAATGCTTTGCTGCTGTAGCGCCCATCCTGGGCTCCTCACAAACAGTATGCAGGTCACACCCTGAGTATAGCCACAGCCCTGGACCAGAAGCTCTGTCCCCAGTAGCATGTCAGCAGACATCAGCCACGCACTGGCTTCCAGCAGCCTTGGTTACTACTTTGCAGGGTGACCCCAACATACTCCCAGTCCCTGATTTCCCCCAGAAACCATGTGCTCTGCACCATCCAGTCCTTGCCTAGACAGTCCAGATATATTAGGTATCTTGCCCCTCTAATGGATCAACCTGCAACAGTCTGCTACCTTACATGGAGTTACCCAAACAATTCCCAACACTGGATTAGTTTCCATTAAAGACTAAAACAAGTTTATTTACTTACAAAAAGAGAGATTTTAAGTGAGTACAAGTAATGAGGAATTAACATCAGAAATGGTTACAAGAAAAATAAAGATAAAACACTTCCTAAACTTAAACTAGACTTGGTTCAAGATGACATCCCTTACCACATGTTTCCAGTAACATTGCTGACCAAACTCCCCAGCCAGGATCTACTCCCAAAGTTTATTTTGTCTTTTTAGGTGAAAAGAGAGATAGGGAGAAATAACTTGGGGTGTTTTTGCCCCTCACTTTTATAGTCCAGTCTCCCTTTGAGATGTATTTTCCAGCAGGCTACCCCACAAAGCAAAGTTTATTCAAACAGGAAAGAAGATAACATGGTGTCTGGTAATGAAAGAGATTGAATGCTGTTTCTTCTGACCTCTGTTTGCAGAAATGCAGATCTTCCCTGTCTCTTGTCTTCCCTCTTGCTGTCTGAGGACCATGTTGACAGCTTATATGTAAATTAAGGCAAACACACACTCCTTTGTTTAAGACCTGCCACCATCATCATTTAGGGTAAATTAATAACTTTATATGTAATCTTGCTACATACATTCTACCATGATATTATTGACCAGCAAGTTATTAGTTTTCAAATTATACCTTACAAAGCACATTTTGTACAAAGATTATTACAATTGGGTGTAGGGTTGAATATCGGGGTGCGTTCTATCACACCTGGGCACAACATTCCCATTAAAGTGAATGGACATTCAACACATGCAAACTAATCAAATGTTTGCTGAACTCTTTGGAAAGACTCCGATTGACTTCAATGGGCTTTGGGTATAACCCTAATAGGGTATGTCTACACTGCAATGAAAAGCCCATGGCAGCTGACTGTTTAACTGCAGTGTAGACTTCCAGGTTTGGGCTGGAGCCTGGGGCTCTAGGATTCGGCAGTGTGGGAGGGTCCCAGAGCTCAGGCTCCTGCCCAAGCCCAGAAATCTACATAGAAAATGAAACCGTTCCACAGCTTGAGCCCAGCGAGCCTAAGCTGGCTGCCACAGGCCACCCACAGATGTCTAGTTGTAGTGTAGACAGACCCATAGAGCCCAAAAGGATTGGGCCAAAATATGTACTTGGAGCTGAATCTATTCACCAGAGCCCAGCCCAAGTAGCTGTGCTAGGAACTGGAAGAGGTGCTGGAAGAATAGTTCTGCACTTCTGAGACATACCTGTGGGCCTGCTTTGTGGCCATTGCAGTAGCTATTGTAACACTAATGCATCACTTCCCAGAGATACAGGTCTTACTCTGCCCATGACCGCATCTAACCCTTTGCATGTTGGGAGACAGGGAGCCATCCCCAGAGCTGAAAGTTACGCTCTGATACACCCCAGAACAGTCATCCCAAAACACAATGAAGCAAAAAATTGAAACTGAAGCAAAACATGCAGGTAGGTGGTCAATCAAAACAGATATTAACCATGAACCAGTTAAGTCAGCAACAATCTGAACAAAACGTAAAAACAGGGTCCAAGTAGCAGGTATGTAGCAGCAGGCCCTGAGTAACTGCACACACATAATGCTATGTACTCACATATACAAATAGGAACACTGAGTTCAAGGAGCAGGAACCAGGAAATAAACAGGAAGCAGGAAACACAAAGGCAACACACACACACACACACACACACACACATGTTATGCTGAGCTCCATGTGTCCTACATAACACCTCCAGATCCTCCCCTCAAATGTGCAGTTTCACTACTGTGTCCAAGGAGGTGAGGGCAGAATTTTCCCCTGGATAGTTCCCATGTGTGTTCTTAAGCCTTTCTCCTACACCTGAGATCAGAAAAGAGCCCTGCATACCTCACTTATGTATTTTCAAAACTCAGGCAAAATGAATAAAAAATGTGATTTTAATCTCCAGAAGAAGAGTATTTATTTATCATCAAAGTGTCTGGGAATCTTATTGCAGTAGCTATTCTGTTATACCAAAATTACCACTAAAAAAAACCTACAGACAAATTTAAAAGTAAATAAAAGGTCAATTTAACTGGTATCTGCTAATAATGAGATGAATACTTTTGCAGTTGGTGGTTAGCAGAAATTCAGAACATTTGATATAAGAATACTTAACTTCCTGGGGACTTCGACAATAGTGCAGTACAATCATGTTTCTAGGATCTAACTAAAGCGTAAGATTTATATACCAACTTTATGTCTCACTTGAACATACTGTGTTCAATGTGCAGGCAAGAGAAACTTCAAAGACCACATAGCATCTACAAAAGCCATCAGAACACATGCAAGCCCTAACTGCTTTATTTGACATGTGGAAAGGTCAATGTAAAAATATATGGCCAGAATAATTGAGGGCAGAAATGAGTCCTTCAATATCAGTGAAGAAGGGAAGCTTTTGACACCCCCATTTCTGTCAATATTGAAAATCCATATTCCTTTTTAATTAAAGCAAGAAATTTAAATTGTTAAAAACACTCCATAAAATCACATCACAAGTTGTTTTAGCTAAAGAGGGATGACATTTGCAAAGCACATCACTGGTACACTAACATATTGAGTGAAGAACACTCAAACTGGTCTTTACTGAAAAATAAAGAATATTATTATTAAAGAATAAAGTGAAAAATACAGCGCTTTGCAGCAGTTTGTTTTTGCAAGACACAAGAAGACTAACAAGATGTCAATAAATTCATGATTGTGTGTTGTGGGAGGTGAAATTCATTCCTTCTGCAAGAAACACTTTTTGATTAACACCCGGGGGAGATGACACACATCAGTAGAGCTATGGCAGTAGACAGTGCAGTGGAGCACCTCTGCATCGCAATGCAAGATTCAAGCACCTGGCATCAGGAGCGTTATGTGACAATGGCAAAGAATCAAAGAATGAGTAACTTTTTAATGCTGAACAAGGATATTTACTGAACTAAGGAATTCAGCATTAACCCCAAGTAGGGTTGCCAGGTGTCCGGTTTCCAATTGGAATGCCCGGTTGAAAAGGGACCCTGGTGGCTCCGGTCAGCATCGCCAACAGGGCCATTAAAAGTCTGGTTGGCGGTGCTGCGGGGCTAAAGCAGGCTAGCCCCTGCCTGTCCTGGCACCTCGCGATGCCCCAGAACCGGCCAGCAGGTCCGGCTCCTAGGTGGGGGGGTCCATGCACTGCTACCACCCCGAGCACGGGCTCCGCACTACCATTGGCTGGGAATTGTGGCCAATGGGAGCTGTGGGGCGGTGTCTGCGGGCAAGAGCAGCATGCAGAGTCTCCTGCCCCCCGTCCCCGCCCGCCTAGGAGACAGACCTGCTGGCCACTTCCGGGGCGCAGCGCGGAACCAGGACAGGCAGGGAGCCTTCCTTAGCCTTGCTGCGCCACTGACTGGAAACCGCCCAAGGTAAGCCTGCGTCCCAACCCTGAGTCCCTGCCCCAGCCCACAGCCGCCTCCCAAACCTGGAGCCCCCTCCTGCACTCCAAACCCTGCATCCCCGGCCCCACCCCAGAGCCTGCACTCCCAGCTGGCGCCCTCACTCTCCCACATACCCCAACCCCCATGCCTCAGCCCAGAGCCCCCTCCCACAACCTGAACCCCTCAAGCCTGTCCCCACCCCAGAGCCTGCATCCCCAGCCGAGAACCCGTACCTCCTCCCACACCTCAGCACCTGGCCTCAACCCACAGCCCCCTCCCACATTCCGAATCCCTCGGCCCCATCCCCCCAGCCTGGAGCCCCCTCCTGCACACCAAACCCTTAATCCCCAGCTCCACCCCAGAGCCCGCACCTCCATCCCAGAGCCTGTACCCCCACCACACCCCGATCCCCTGCCTCAGCCCCCTCCCACATTCCAAATCTCTCAGCCCCACTCCCCAGCCTGGAGCCCCCTCCTGCACCCCAAGCCCCTAATCCCCAGCCCCACCCCAGAGCCTGCACCCCCCAGGTGGAACCCTCACCCTCTCCCATAGCTCAACTCCCTGTCTCAGCCCAGAGTCCCATCCTACACCCTGAACCCCACATTTCTGGTCCCCACCCCAGAGCCCACATCCCCAGTGAGAGCCCTCACCCCCTCCTACACTCCAACTCCCTTCCCCAGCCCAGTGAAAGTGAGTGAGCGTGGGGGAAAGGGAGCCATCAAGGGAGGGGGAATGTGGTGAGCTGGGGTCGGGGCCTCAGAGAAGGGGCAAGGCTGGGGCAGGGCCTCAGGGAAGGGGTGGGGCTGGGGTGTTTGGTTTAGTGTAATTAGAAAGTGGGAACCCTAGCCTGAAGGCTCCCTCTGCTTTACTGTAGCATATATCCCTTGAAGCTTCCCCCATCCTTCCTCACTGGCTTCATGCTACAGGACAGTCCAAATATCCTCACAGAGAGAAGTCAATAGAAGAGTCTTGCATCCCCATAAAGGATCCTACACTCTACCACCTTGTTATATGGTTCTACTTGCAGCTTTTAAGATTCACTTTTTAAACAAATAACTTTAGCCATTGGGACTGTCATATTTGTTCAGGTACTAAATTCTAGAGGAAATTAAGATTTTACAGATTTTACAGTCAAGGGAATGATTTGTGTGCAGAAACATTGGTATACTGAACCAAAAAAAGAATAGAGTTCCTTTTAAGGAAGTGCAGTGTAGTCCTTCAGCGTCACTACTAAAGACACATTTAATATAAAGTATGGTCAAGGGTAGTAGGTGTGGTTAGATGTTTGGCTGCATGTGTGTGTTCTCCCTGTGTGCTGCCCCAGCTCTGCGCAGACAGCTGGCACAGCAGACCTCGAGCGAACCACCCAATGACCACAAGAGCGTTTAAGGTACAAAGGCACCAGGCCAGGTTTATTGTTGACGAAGTACGGTAATAGCACCTGGCAGACTCTACGAGGATACTAAGACATGTATGCTCATGACAATAGACGCAGCTCAGTTGGTGGTGCGACTTTCCACTGCCCCCTAGCCTGGTCAAAGATACTCTCTCTGAAATACAATTTTATACCCTAAGATAAACAAGTAATGTACTGTCATCCTGACCTTATCTTTTAGGAGCAGTCAGTGTGTTCCTCTTATTCTTGGGGAATGTTTTGTACCATCCTTGATATCAGCATGTTCTGGTGCCACTTGATATAAGGATGTGTTTGCATGAGTACTCTGGACTTAGCACTTCTTAGAAATGTGTGTTTTTGCAATATCAGCCCTGTTCTTGTCAGATTCTGTGAGCGGGTCCTGCCTTATACCAGGCCTCTGATACAAGGGCTTATGCTTCAGGCTTTCTTCCTACTACAGTAGGCATATCCAATGGATCATCTTGAGACTCAGGGGAAGCAGAATACTCCGAACAGGTTTATGACAGCTGAATGTGAACAGGCTCTGCGGGTGCTCAGCTAGAAAGCCATACTGGGTCTTGGTGACTCAGTATCCATTCCACTGAGGATTCGCTAAATTGAGCTTTTGGGTCTGAATCCTGCAAGGTGTTGAGCATCTTCTGCAAGGTGCTCTATGCCCTCAATTACCACTGAAGGCAGAAGGTGCTGAGGGTGCTCAGCACCTTGCAAGATGCAGCCATGGTGCACAGAGTTAGGTAAGGAACAATAGAGTCGATAAGCAAATAATTTCTCATGCAATGATACTCACATGTGCATAAATCAAAAGCTCAGCCTACCGTTGAGTGCAATGAGCTCTGTCAGAAAATTCTCAGGGCTTGATGCTCCATTTTCTGCATTATTTTGTCTGAAAATATGAAGTCAGGATAAGGTGGTGTAACTTACATGGCAAGGGAGTGGAAAAGAAGGATTGTAGCAGGAAAAATAATCAGTGGGAGGTTATGACTAAAGGTAAGATGAAGTATCTTTTTGTTTGCTTTTCCTGTTCCTTCCTACCTCTTAGGCCCCCTTGGTCTATATGTTACAACAGTTAGTTTACACACACACACAGGCTTACAAAAGTGCAACTTACATCACTGTTTGCATCACCTCCAGTTCTGGCCATTTCCAACTTATAGTCATACAGAGATTGTGTCCATTTTGCACATGGAAATGCAACAATTTTTAACAACTGTTCACAGCAGTTTCAGTGTTCTAAATGTGTGTGTATTTGCATGGGCTAATCCACATGTACAGCACTTTAAGTCTTGTGGCTAAGGCTCAAGACTAGGAAGGCGGAGTTGTTCTGGGTTTTGTTCCCAACACTGCTACAGACTTCCTGTGTGAAAATGAGGGTAATAATATTTACCTGTGGTATCTCATGGGATATGGCAAGGTTAAATTAATATCGGTAAGATATCTGAGATCTCTGAATACTTGATGCTTGTAATGGTGTGGCCACTTGCCTCTCACTAGCACCTCCTGCTGGCTGGGTGTGGGCCTGCATTCTCTGCTTTTCTGGTGCTCTCTGCTGGCAGCTTCACTATTCAGATGGGTTTTCAGTGACTGCTGAGTCACCCCAAGTCTGTATGTGAAACCGATGGAAAACAAACCCCTCCCAGAGTAACACAGTCTAATGAACAGTTGGCCCTCCCCGAGGTCCTGGGTCCTGTCTCTGGGCCTGCTTAAGCACTTGCCCCCTTCCTGGGCTCCAAATGAAACTTGTAGCTTCCACGGCCACTCTGCCTGTAGCCAGTGCGGGGACCTGGGCCCGCCCACTACTCCGGGTCCCAACTAGTCACCTGCTGCTTCCTTTACTAGTGCCTATTGGCGCCTTCCCTGGGCTGCTTCCCATTCTGTCACATCAGCTTCTTGGGTCCTCAGCCTCTTTCCTGTTTAAGCAGGGTCTCTCCCAGGCCCCCTTGCCTAGAAAGTCTGTAATAGTCTCTGCCCTGTTCTCTCAGGGTTCTTTCTCACAGGCCCCTATAGAGTTTATATAGTTATCTGTTTTTAATATTTAGTGTGATAAGAATTTTTATAATATAAATAGGTTAGCACTGTACATAATTAGTACATATTAGCTGCCTGCTATTCCAAAGGGTTTCAAAAAGCCCTGTAATAAAAGCAAGATGATCTTTTGCTGTAAAATTATGCATTGTCAGTGGAACATTCTGAATATTTATGCATTTTCCATTCAGCTGAAAATATATAGCATCAGGAAAAAGAAGATACTCTGGCTGGTATTTTTAGCTGATCCAACATACTTCATAAGTTAAAACAAAGCAAATTAGACAAAAGATGTTAGTTCAACCACACGCTTTAATATCAAGAAGAGTATCCATGTCAGAAATGTGTTAGTATTTTGAATAACTCAAAAATCCCACTTAGAGCTGATTTTTTAAAATCTAATACAGTTACAAGGAACATTTAAGATTACTATAACCAAAGAGATTGATAAGGAAAAAAAATCTCTGGTTTTTCAGTTTGTTTACTTTATGCTTTTGACATCATTTTATCTATAGTCAGTGTCACTGTTTTCTTTGCATAGTCTAGTTAATTGATCAGTTTGTCCTGCTCATGGGCTCTTCCACATGGCAACCCAGGGCAGAAAATCCTTTTTAAAACAGGAAAATGTGATTGTAAACCAAAAATCAATACAGGAGCTCAATGGCAGCTATAGTACAAGAAGCAACTTTTAACTTATTTTGGGGAACTTGGCTGATTTCCAGCCCGATGATATCACTTGAAACAAAGTTAACCAAAACACAATCAAGCTATCTTGGTTCCTCCTCGGAATTGGGAAAGGAAACCATTTGGCTCAAACTGTTATCTTGTTTCATTTGGCCATTCTAGCCACTAATTCCTCAATCAGACCTGCACAGACACAAGAATCTGCCTGTAGTATCAGCAACTTAATGGCTAAAAACTTTCCCATACAGTTGTTTCATTTTCAGAAACATTGGGTCATTGAAATCAGCAGAGTTATGCCTGGGTTGGATTTGACCTGTGAATTTTAATATCAAGAAAATTCTGCTCCCTAAGCAGTTTTCTCTTGGAATATTGATACAGGAAGCATTCAAAGAGAATTTGTGATCATGTTCAAGATTTTAGAAATGCAATGGGCTTTTAAATGTATGCTGTATTTTTGGTGACACCGTATTTATTATTGGCAAAGAGTCCTGTGGCACCATATAGACTAACAGACGTATTGGAGCAGAAGCTTTTGTGGGTGAATACCCACTTCGTCGGATGCATGGAATTATAATTATTATAATTATTATAATTCCATGTACTATTCTTCTGTTCGCTGTGTATTTTTGTTATCTAGGTGTTAATTCTTCCAATATTTCTTCTTCTGTTTGCTCCTTGGTAGCTGTACCACTTTCCAGGCACAAGAAAAGCGATGGGATTGTGCAATATATTTACCAGTGTGTGTTACACTCTGTAAATGGAGAGTTTAAAAAAAATCTGAAAAAAGGTTCTTTTCCCTTTGCTTCTTTTGTGTTTTCCATGTAAAGAGAATTAAGTGTCCTGGAAGTCCATAGAGCACTCTCCAACACAACCCATGCTCTGTAATTTGTGAATATTTATTTATTTTTGTATCCATCTCTCTTGCATGGTATTTAAAACATTTTTGCAAATTCTCAACTTGTTCATTCATTGTAGATATTCTCACTTTTCTAGCGTGTTTCTGAAGATGTTTTGTGGTTTCATTTAGCTTTTCTTTGACAATATACACATTATCCTATTATTGATGGGTGTGGATTAAGAACTCTTGATTTATCATTCTGTTTCAAGGATGAATATTATTGCACAATTGCCCTTCTTTCAATGGGAAAACATAAACTAGACAGACAAACAGGAAGTCTTATATCGGGTACACAAGTAAACACAGAAGAAAAGACCACAGCAAGATGTCATATGGAGCATCATTAAACATGCATTAAACTGCTGGTCTTATCCTCAGAATGATTATAGGTAGGGTGACCAGACAGCAACTGTGAAAAATCGGGACAGGGGCTGGGCGGTAATAGGCACCTATTTAAGACAAAGCCCCAAATATCGGGACTGTCCCTATAAAACTTGGACATCTGGTCACCCTAATCATAGGAAAACCAAAACCAAGAGTTCTATTCTACCAAGGATACAGGGGTTGCCATTAGAAAGGGTGCATTTCCCAAAAGACACACTTGGAACATCTATTTCCTTTTCTAAGCCTACAGGAAAATTGTGGTATCTCATTTACCCTCTGTGGTAAATGTTAGCAAATGGTAACTTTGATGGCAACCGCTGTAGCTCATGTTAAAGGTAATGGGGGTAATGTATACGCATAAAAGGAAGAACGGGCCTCCAATGGTGTATTTAGTATTTGACTTAGATTGCAAGCTGCTTGGAATAGGGACTGTCTTTTTGTTCTGTGTTTGTACAGCACTGAGCACAGTGGGCTCCTGGGCCATGACTGGGGCTCTTAGGCACCACTACAATAGAAAATAAATCAATAACACTAAAGGTAATCTTCTGTCTTTGATTTATTTTGTGTAAAACTCCCGTTGACTTTTAAGGGGGTTCTGTGATCAGAACATTGGCAATATTTGGCCCCAAGAAAAGAAGGGAAAGATAAAAGAATTCTTAAGTAGGTTGAACATACTCAGCTCTGTAAAACCGAGTGAAACTCACTATAAGTGAAGCTGTCATCAGGAGAAGACCTGTTGGAACTATTAGTAATTCCTTTTGAGAACTCACAGAAGTCCAGTGAGAACCCAAAGGAATGGGTAAACATACTATCTAGTTTTAAATGGAGGCAAAAGGGAGAGATCATGGAATTACAGACCAGTACATTTAATTTTAATACCTGTTAAATTGCTAGAAGAATAATATAAGTCACTGTGCTACTATCTTATTTTCCTGTCAGTGCTTAATGTTAGGCAACAAGGATTTCCACTATGCTGAGGTTAAGGAAATTCCACTGAAGTTGCCAGGGATATTTTCGGAACACTAGAGACCTGAAAATAAGGGGTGCAGAATTTCCTTTATATTGCCCTAAGGGGGCAATCCACCAGCTTAAAATAATGGACTACAGTAGCACTCTGTCCACATCCTCCTACCCCTGCCAGGGCTGCAAGAGATGGGTGATGTAGGAAATGGTTGTGCCAGATTAATGCCCGCTGGTGAGACTACTTTCTGGGACCTTGGCACTTCCCGAGTGGTACAAAGGGGCCAGCTTAGAGAAGACAATATGACTTATCACCTTTTGTACACCTCCCATGGACAGCGTCACTATGAGCCATTTGCTACCAAAGGGTTAATTACAGCACATTTAATGAGTGTACACAAAATTCAGATATGATCTTATTATTTTTAAATGAATGTATGTAACTTCCCTTCTAGAAAAATTCCTATAGAATTTAATAGGGAAGAAACTAATAGAGTGCTATCGAAATTTCTCTAAAAACCTACACAACAGTTAATAGAGAATGATATCTTTTCTGGAGTTTTTAAAAAATTATCTTATGGTAGGGATAGATTTCTCTATTCAATTCCATAAGTCGCTTCCATAAGAGCTCCTTATCCCTGGAGAACCCTCCTACTTACGTCCACCCCATTTTGAAGGGCACCCACTTTCCCCAGCTATAACAGCCCCTACACATGGGCTATGTTGTGCTATCAGTTTTCAGGCAGTTTTCCTTGGCCCAGGAGTTCTTCTTAAAAACCAATGATGTGAAATATCCCTCTGTTTGTTGTATGGCAGCTCATACAAGCTGAGCAAAGTAAGTTTGGTAAAAATGACTTAGCATAAAGTTCACTTACAAAGGCTGTACACCGTTTCATGACAGCTGCCCCAAATGCCTGTGTCACATTCAGGGAAGGCTGTTGCTGAAACAAACTATATCCACGACAGGGTATGGTTTTCATTCGGTCACAGTGAGCAAACATCTTGCTATCCATCTTTTTTTCTGCCATTCTCATGGCAGTATTTTCTTGCAATTTAAGAAATCATACAGAGATAATTAACAGGCTGTAAAAACCCAAGGACTTGGATTATGGTATCCCTTTTTGTTTTACAGATAAGCATTTGGTGGGGAGAGGATGAGCGTGCAAAGACAGCATCCTCAAGAGTACTGAACGAAGATGCCATCCCCTGGAAAAAAAATAAGATGCCTTTTGGGCACGCTCTCAATTAAGCACTCATTTTAAGGCACTTTAGTTAGAACACCAATTTTACAGCAAAATTCAATGGCATAAGAATAATTTCTCAGCAGTTGAGGAAACAGGCCAGGAAAGCCAGGGGTTCCAATGTCTATTCAACGAGACAGCTGTAGTCAACGGGATTTATTTATAATAATATTATTATTTGGTATCAAGGAACTTACCACGGCTGAATGTAAAAAAGTATTTTTTGATGAGTTAAAGAGATTAAGAAAAACCAGGCAGATTTTGACAGAGAATGGTGTGTAAATGAGAGGTGTTATCACTCTGAATCTGGCAGCTCCATTTTTGTTATGGTGAAAAATATCAGTATTATTTACTAAGAAGATTAGGGCTGAATTGGAAGAGAGGCTGGTTGTTGTGTGGAGATTGAGATAAGATAAAGGATTTTACCTTCTATGCGCAAGCCAAATGCAATACACACAGGACTGTTATCTCCAGCTCAGGCCTAGCAGAGGTATATTAAGATGTACATTGTAATTACCAGTGGCAGGAGTAGATTTCATAAAGACTATTTTAAACACTAATAAAATGCTGGCCTTTAATTATATGGCTTTGAAATATTTTTCTTGGTTAATTGCAACTGAAAAAAAATCAACCTAATGTTTGAAACTGATTCTTGCAGAGAAAGCTCAAGCGTTTCAGGCATCCTTTTCCTGATCTGTCCTTGTTTTGCTTCATTTTGTGAGCTGAATCCCATCGACAGCTGAGGCTGCTAAACACCTTCCTCATTTTCTCCCTGCTATCCAGAAAGCAAGATTAGCAAGGATTGGGGAAGGTCAGGGGGAAGTAAATCTCCTTTCCACGACTCAATTAATTAGTTCCAAAAGTGAACTACACACTTGTGAATCACTCGTGCACAGTGGTAACAGTGCCCTGCTCCCCTATATACTATGGTGGGAGGGGGGATTATTCTTGAATACTAAGAAGTATGTAGTGGAGAAGAAATTTGGACGTTTCTCCAAAGTTATCCTAACCTATTTGATCTGGAACTGGGACTGGAAATTGTGTAAAGTCAGGCTTGGAAGCACCATTCCCCTCCTCCTGCATCCTTTTTTTTTAGACACTTGCTATACTCCATACCATTGTTATATCCCATCGCAGTTATAAGTCCCATAATATCACCATATTCCAATGCCAGACCTTTTAAGGAAGAAGGATGGTCCCTCATTAAGGAGCAAAACTGAGAGGTCTCAGGTTTATTCCCAGATCTGCCACAAACTTTCTGTGAGACAGTAGGCACATCACTTAACCACTCCAGGCCTCAGTTTCCTCACCTGTAAAATGAGGATACCATTGCCCTGCTCCACATACTATGATAATAAGAACCTTCAATCTGCTTGCTTTTGCATCTATTAAATGAAAATGAAAATTCATAAAATAAAAAATATTGCTCTGATCAAATGAATTTTTAAAAGTTATTTTGTAAAGATTCCATTTTCACAAATAGTAACAACAGTCAAGATATCTCTTTTTGTTTTATTAGTTCAACAAAATAAATTCCCCATCACCACAAACACACCTCTCTTATGGTCTACCATTTGTGTAGTTTACTATTTGTGTAACTGGAGCCAAATAAGTGCCCTCAGACTAGGACTACCCCAGTCTATTTGTTTGGTTTATGTTTTGATGCTGATCTTGTGCTGTGGATGGTAGAAATTTCAGAGATGCAGCCACACTCTGATGTTACATCCAACATCTGCCCGTGAAGCAGCTACTGACCTTACTCAACTTGATTAGAACAATTACATTTATGGTCATTCCACATTATTCTGTTATGCTATGTAATACAAGGCTACTTATGGGAAATGATGCAAAAATGCAATGCACTGTTAATTAATGTTTGTATAGCAAAACCAAGTATGAAATACTGTATAAATACTAAGCATTATTATTAGGGCAAAAATGTGATACAGTGCATTCACAGCTAACACTTCTGGGAAATACACCTGATCTTGTTCTACACACAACCCTCCTATTGAAGCCAAGAGAAGATCAGCACAAGAAGGGCTTGTGGGGTATAGCCGCTTATCTTTTAAATATGGATGTTTCCAATAATGCATACAAGGAAGATGTCTGAAAATAGGTGGCTAGTAGCACTGGGGAGGATTCACCCATTTAAGTTCACAGGGGATCTTGCAAAGCATTTTGGCTTCTTTGCTTTAATCTATGTGGTTTCACTCTGAATTTTGCTTGAAGAAATCCTTAAAAGTGAATGTGAAAATCAGCCCAAACTATTGAGTTTTTCCTACTTTTTTGTCAAAAACCCGTGAAGCTACCAAGGCCCTGTCTACACTAGGAAAACGATCCATTATTGGCAACAGGTGGATAGACAGGACACACACAACCGGGAGATGAAAATAATTTGGCCAAAACTGTCAATAGAGTAAAAAGCTTTTTGTAAAGCCATTACATAAAGTATGCTAGATTCTGGAGTTTCAGCTGCACTAGTAACATAAGGAGCCATAATTCTCCACTGATGTAGCTCTGCTGATCGTAGCAACAGTGGGAGTGCTAGTTTGTAGATAAGGGACAAATGTTTTAACACTGGGCAGTACAGTCCTGCTAAGAACAGCACCACTTGAGAATTCCAGTCTGAATTCTGCTAATGTAGACACACCAATGGAGAGTTATGAGTCTAGCAGATTTATTTTTATGAGTGTTTTAAACTCCATTTGATTCTGTCTAGACTAGTTGCCAAATCATTGTTGACACTGGTTGAGGGGTAACCTAGAGAGGAGAACCATTGTAGATAACTCTGGTCGACAATGGGTAATTTTCCTAGAGTAACACATGGAGTATTTCATGTGACTCGGAGACACAGTCTGGAGAGTGGAGCTACATGCTGCCCCTTATTAGGGCTTGATAGTAGTGTTACCATCCATCTCATGAGACTATGAGACTCTGAACCAGTTTAGCTGGAATTATGTTTAAATCGAGTTTGGAAATAGTTCATTTAACTTCACAAAATTCAACAGAGTAGATAAGGCCTGTGTACTAGGCTGAAAGGGGTCACTCAAGAGCAACAAAATGATCATCTCTCCCTACACTCTGGGCCAGTGCATCTTGAAATGAAGCTACAGTGTACTAATAGATTAAGATCCATTGGAATTGCTCAGAGTTCATCTTAATTTTTAGTTCTGGCATTCAGGCTGTGCAAAAAAGCAATTGCCTGTACGGTAAACACTATATTCAGCTGTAGACAAGTGATCATTCATGAACGTGATGCTATGCACAAAAATGATACTTTTTTGAAAACCAGTGTAAATCACCTATTCGTGTGCTTTCAGGAAAATGACCATAAAAATGAATTTACTGGCTTGTTCTTTGGTCGGGAATAGGTATTGAGGGTATAAGTGCAGCTTTGGTTGTAGGAGGATGATTGGTTGAGCTTACCTTGAAAATATGCAAAACTAAGTCACACAAGTTTTATTTGACATTCGACCTGCAGATTAGCAAATACAGTCAAAATTGTGGCATCTCTATGGTTCCTAGCTGGATATTTGCTTCTTCTCCTACAAAACACAGCTGGCTAAAAATGGCTATTTTTTAAATTTAAAAAAACCAGAAACAGTCAACTCAGTTTTTTTGTGCTGACTGAAAGTTTGTTGATGGAAGCGTAAGTAAAAGAATTTTCTTTGGACAGAATGTTCTGTCATCTTATGCCATATCATTTCTTTACAGAGCTTTCTATTATTAATGTTAACATCCTGTACACAAACAAATAAGCTGCCAGGATTTCAAGCCCATGACATCAACCCTTCCCAAGACAGCAGTGAAAAGAATCCATTTGAATTTTGGTATTGAACTTTGGAAAATGAACACTATAAACAGCTCTCATTGCAGGAGATATGTTTCCTATTGTGTTTCTGGTTTACAGGGCAATACAGTTCAGAGGTCAACATAGGTTGTTTTGTGCAGTGCAGATGTTAAGGCCATCCCTGTACAGCGGAGAACTTAAACAGGTGCTTAACTTTAGACATTATAAGTTGAGGATGATTAATACCTGGTATGATGTTCTCATTACCTCAAAGGATCAGGCCCTATAAACCTGGAACCTGACCCAAAGCCCACTGAAATCAGAGGAAAGACTCCCATTGACTTCATTGGGTTTTGGATCAAGTATCTTGTGAGCAACAGAGAGCCTTCTGTGAGGTGTCGACCATCCTTAACTTCCTGTGAATGTTATGAGTGATGAGGAACCTTGCAGGATCAGGCCCTTACAGAAGAACAAGAAAACGCTTTGCATTCATGGAAGCAGGGGCCTAACATTAGAAACACATGGTATGTTGTTGTTAGCTCCATATGGGAGTAACACAGTGGGTTATGGATAAAATAAATATAGCCAGATAATCATGTTTGAAGCAATCAAATCTTTGCATTCATGGAAGCAGGGGCCTAACATTAGAAACACACGGTATGTTGTTGTTAGCTCCATATGGTGTAACACAGTAGATTATGGATAAAATATATATAGCCAGATAACCATGTTTGAAGCAATCAAATCTTTTCAAGTATGATCATTTAAATCTTGAATCCTCAGGATAGTAAGTTGTTTGAAACAGCCAAGATTTAAAAAACCATATGATGCAGAGTTGTGTAAACTTGGAAACATCTAAACCAAATTTAGATCACTTTGTTTTTGTTTTGTATTTTGAGACGCTCTAGTGACTTTCAAAGCTTGCAGTTTAATTCTCAGCTACCCCAGTTATTTAGTACGCTGGGGTCACATCAAAAGTTTCCTGCCTGCACATTTAAAAATATGATATATCTCAAAGGCCATAAGGCAGAAATCTTGTTTCTAACTTTGGCTACAGCGGGCATTGTTGGCCATGTCTTTGTGGGCTCTATGTGCTATTTGGTTGTTGCAGAAAAGAGGATTCCTTACTGTTCCAGCTATGATTACATACCTAGATACTATCTTGATGGCTTTAGGAGTCCCTGTGTGCTGTGGGGTGCAACTGGTTGACACAAAATAATTTTTTTTTCCAATTTATTCCGTGGTGACAGTAATTCAGACAAGAAGATGGCTTTGCGTTCTACTGTAACCTTCTGCCTGTTCAGTAATTCCAAGATAATATAGTGGACATTTACCAGAGATTTTTCTTTTAATACATTAGTGTCTCAAAGCTCAGGAAATGAGCTACTATAATCTCCAGCATTATCATAGATTCTGTTATGCATACAATTGTATTATTTTACTCTACAAAAATTGTAAAGATTGTCTATTTTACATGTTGGTTTTGTTATTTACATGTAGATACATTACATTTAAATGAAGCAAATCCTGTTATATTTTGTTTAAATTTTCATGTATGATCTTTTTTTTTCAGATACATGGCTTGATCCTGCCAGGTGCTAAGCACCCTGCACACCCCAGCAGAGACAATGGTAGCTGAGGGTGCTCAGGTGGTGCTGGAACCATTTTTATAGTGGGCTGCTGACGATGGAAACCATGTATTTGGGTTGCTATTACTACTTCAAGCCAAAGGGTGTGGTAGCACCCCTAATTCCAACACCTATGGGGTGCTCAGAAGCACCTTGAAGATTAGACCGTTTACCCAGACATAGAGTACCTGTTTTTCATGCTCCTTAAACTGGTATTTTTCTTAGCATGATTTGTAAAGGTCTTGAAAGGACAGAGACTGGCTCAAGTAATTCTTAATTTAGGATAATCTGTGTATTACTTTCTTTTCAATTTTCTGTACTATTAAAATAAAATCTTTGGAGAGGAACAATGTCCCCTAGATACTGCAACGCAAAAAAACGGCATTAATCTTTTCCTGCTCTGATTCAGAAAAGTGCTGAACACCTCCTGGAAGGTGCTGAGTGCTTTCAGCTGCAATTTAGGTCCTAAAACAGTATCCTAAATATTCAATCCATTTGTGGATTAGTGGCTATTACTAGTGGCATGGACACCTATTATTAAAAGGTAATCACTAGAGATAGACCTGAACAAAAATCCACCTCTAAACACTCTTGAACTTAAGGATCTGGATCCAGATTTGTGGAAGAGGCTCCAGTGCTCCTGGAACTGAAGATCCTGCTGCCAGAAAAATGTGATGGTGATCTTGGCCAGTTCCAAGGATTCCTGAACCACTTCTGGCTCCTGTTCTGTTACATCCCCACTTGTTCCCTACTGACCAGTCAGGCCCAGCTTGGGCTTATCATTATTATATTGGCTGGGGAAGCCTTGGCTTGGGCATTTCCCTTCTTGGAACAGCCAAGCTCTTCCTAGGCCCGTTGGCGAAGTTTATTTGAGCAATGGCTGTGGTCTGTGATGACCCGCATTTCTCCCAAAGCACTGAGGCCACACTTAAGTGCTGTGGAAGGGGGCATGGATCCATGGCCAAATGCGCGGCCAAATTCTGCTGCCTGTCCACAGACACTGGATGGAACAAGGCAGCCCAGCATCACCATTTCTGACTAGAACTGAATGAAGACATTAAGCATGAGCTGGGGTGGGTCAAACCTCTGTCCAATCTGGATCAACTAATTGATTTATGCATTGAAATTGACAACCACCTGACTGAGCAGCACCATGAACATGGCTCAGCCCCCCAAAACCTGCCAACACCCCAGACTGCAACTTGTCAACTGTGCAGTTTGCTCTAGGACATGGAACCCAGGCAACTTGACCAGGTCCACTCACATGTACCTGATGCAGAGAAGCACAGAGGCCGAGCACCTGGGCTGTGCTTATATTGTGAGGAACCCAGACTCCCTGGAGCATTATGTCTGACAAAGATTGGGCTGGCCTTTGGGTCAGGAAGAGGCTAGACCCCAACCCCGATCAAGGAATCTGTGCTGGACTGGTCGCCTGCCTCTTTTTGAAATTCTCAGCCTCAACTGTGATCCAGCGTCTGTTGCCCCATCAGCTGCCCCTTCAGATCCAGTTTTCTATGAGCCCTGAGCTGACTTGGGGCCTTGGACAATTTTATGGACTAGGACTTTGCTAAGGCCTCAGGGATTCCCATCCTGTGCAAGAACTCTCTGGATCTAATGGATACCATCAATAATTTGCTCCTGTGCTCAGGCCCGGTTGCCCACCTGACCATTCCCCAAGAAGTCATTTCTCTCTAAGGACATCAGTAAACCTCCAGGTCAAGTTAATTAGGGGCCTCCACTCTGTGGTCATCCTTGGTATGCCATGGTTCACTGCACATGACATCTGTATCACTGGCAGAAGGGAATGATACATTTTTGCTCCCAGTACTGCCAGCAATTCTGTCTTCCAGAAGACAGTAAGAAAAGTGTTACCCTCTGCAGCTCATTCCATGATCCAGGGAATCCCTACACTAAGGAGCCCAGAGCAGTTTTCCATCTGACATTGTCAAGATACTGCTCAAATACCATGACCTCACCAATCAATGCAACAAAGGAAATATGGACACCCTACCCCAATACCAGAAGTACAACTGTCCTATCAACCTCCAGTCCAGAGCTGAAATTCCTTTTGGTCATCTGTATGCTCTCTCTGAACTGGAACTGCAGGCTCTTTGCACCTATCTGCAGGAAAACCTGCAAGGGGTTCATCGATTCGTGTTCAGGCTCCAGTCTTCATTGTTAAGAAGGATGGTCTTTGAGGTTCTGCATTGACTATTGGACACTCAACAAGGTAACTGCTAGGAACTGCTATCTGCTCCCTCTCATTCAGGTGCTCTTAGACCATCTGCAGTCCACTCAAATTTTTACAAAGCTAGATCTGCATCGGCTCTATACTGGGTACATGTGTGAGAGGGAAACAAATGGAAGACTACCTTCCACATCTGATATGGCCTTGTTGGGTATTTTGTCATGCCATTCCGCCTGCGCAATGCCCTTAGTGGCCTTCCAGCATTTTATTAATGACATCTTATGGGACATGCTGGATCAGTTCATCATTATTTACCTTGATGATATCTTTTTTTCCCTCTTTTTGGAGGACCAAGTATGTCATGATCAGCACATATGAAGTATCTTGGAAACACTTTACCTGAACCACCTGTCTGCCAAGCTAGAGAAATGCCAGGTAGGCCAGGACACAGTGGAGTTTCTTGCTTATTTCATCTCTCCTAAGGATCTGGGTATGGACTCACAAAATGGCAGTCATCACAGACTGGGCAGTACCAAAATACCTCCACAGAATACAATGCTTCATGGGCTTCGCCAATTTCTCCAGGTGATTTATCAAAGGGTGGTCTGGTTTGTTCACCCCATCACCCTCACCCTATGGAAGGGAACCTGGTTTGTTTGGTCCTCAGAAGCACAGACTGTTTGATCACCTAGAGCAGAGATTCATCACTACCCCCATCTTGATTCACCCAGACCCAGACAAACCATTTACAGTGGAGGCAGATGTTTCAAACTTTGGACTGGGAGTAATCCTCTCCCAGTCAGCTGACTCCAATGGTCAGCTTAACCTTCGTGCCTTCCATTCTGCCTTATTCCACCAGAGCAGAATTATGACATTCTAGATAAAGAGTTATTGGTTACTAAAATGGCCTTTAAGGAGAGGTGGCATTTTCTGGAAGGCACTAAGTTCCCAATCCAAGTTCTTACTGATCATAAGAACCCGTGATTCCTAAAAATAGCCTAACATCTAAACCAGCGATAAGCCTGCTAGCCCCTCTTCTTTACGTGCTTCAATTTTATGGTCACCTACTTCCCCAGAATAAAGAATGGAAAGGCAGACATGTTATCCTGAAAGGACGAGTATTGCGAAACTGGCACAGAAACCCCATCCTGAAACCTATGAATTTTATTGCTGGCATCACAGTCCCTGCTGCCCAATGATCTGTTTGAGACTCAAATCCATGAGGCCCTAGGTGATGCCAATGTTTAGTCCAATTCTGCATTTACACTCCATGATGGAATCCTCTACTGCAAGGGGTGCAAATATGCACCTGAGGGCCCACCAGGCTCCAGAGTCCTCCTAAGATTCTGTCATGATGCTCCTCTGGCAGGCCACTTCAGCTGATTCAAGACCCTGGATCTGGTGTCTAGGAGCACCTGGTGGCTGGCTCTGCGGCCTCCATAGCAGCTTTGGTGAGGTTCTGCAATCTCTGTGCCTGGACGAGAGCCCCACCACTCCCATGAGACCACTAGATCTTCTCCAGCCCTGCCCTCCCCATCTCAGCCTTAGATGATAATTTCCACGGGTTTTATCATGGAACTGCTACACTCCAAGGACACACCATAATTCTAGTGGTAATGGATCTTCTTATGGAGATGGCACATTTCATACCACATTGGGGTCTCTCCACTGCCCAAGAGACACTTTTTGAAGAAAACTTATTTCACCTCCATGGGTTATCAACAAGCATAATGTCCAACTGGGGATCCCAGTTTGCTTCCCATTTCTGGCAGGAATTCCTGGTTCTCCTGGGAATCAGTGCCCATAACTCAGCTGCTTACACTCAAACACCAATGGTCAGGCAGAATGGGTGAATCAGGTCCTGGAGCAGCACCTATGCTGCTTTCTTAATTATCATCAGGATGATTGGAGGTCGCCTATCCCCCGCACAGAATTTGTCTACAAAATACCATGCATGTTGCCACGCAAGAGACCCTCCCCACTTTTTGTTGCTAATTATGGGTTCCATTTTAACTTTTACCCAGAGATCCCCACCAAGTCGGCAATGCCTACTGTTTCTGACCTCACCACTCGCATCCACCAGGTGCACCAAGAGCTTAAGCACCAGTTAGGAGAAGTTAAAGCAGCATTCAAATTGTTTGCTGATCAGCACCATCAGCCGGCCCCCAGATTCTCCGTAGGGGATAAGGTCTGGCTGGCCACCCAGAACCTTAGAACTACTTGCCTATCCCTGAAGCTGGACCCACTAGTTGGCATCCTTTCAGATTACAGAACAGATTAACTAGTAACCTTAAGCAACAGCTACTAGAATCCTTTAAGGTCCATCCCATAATCCACATCTCTCGGTTGAAGATGCATACTGAGAATCCCTTCCCACGCCCTACCACCCCCCTACGACTGCTGATAACCGTTCAGAGGCAAGAAGAATATGGGGGTCAGCAAATTCTTGACTCTCGGTGATTATGGGCAAGGCTCCAGTACTCAATATGGTCAGGATGAGCGTCTGTGGGAACACACAGAATACGTCCACGCCCCAGATGCCCCTGCTTGCTTTTCCCCCGAGCTACCTTGGATCGAGCTCAAATACCAATAGCAGGGAATAGTGGCAGCAGTACAGGCTGTACAATCACACCTGGGACCCTGGGTGTATGTATTTGAGCAGCTAGCCTAAGAGGCCACCTGTACTGCTGTAGCTTCACTGCTATGGTTATTTACGAGAGCTAGAGCAATGCTCTCTGAGGTACGTGTACACCTGCTGCAGTCACAGCTTCGAGTGCAATATCCTGAGAGGGAACCATCAAATCAGGTCCCTTGCCCCAACAAGAGAGATGATCCTGACCTCAAACCACAGGAGACAATGACTGGGTTTGCATTAGTGTAATATGCCTCCCTCCCATCTCTAATGCTAACCCACACACCAGCTGCAGAATATGGCCAGCACAGGGTTGAATCAGGATAGTGGCCATGCATTCCTGAGCCAGCTGATTAAATCATAGAATATCAGGGTTGGAAGGGACCTCAGGAGGTCATCTAGTCCAACCCCCTGCTCAAAGCAGAACCAATCCCCAACTAAATGTATGGTCTGTGCGGATGTTAAGGTCATCCAGCACTATCTGCCTCTGCCATTCTGCTCACTCCACAGCAAGGAACTTCATCAGCTCATTTGGGTACTTTGCAGCCCAACAAGGCAACATGTACCCCAGCGCTAGTCACACCTTAATTTTATTTTAGGAATTTCACACTCCAGCAGACCTTGTTTTGGAGCAGGAGACCCCTTACATTTGAAATCAGACGAAAACTACCAGGTTACACCACCTTCCTACATATCCTTCTTTGATTCATGTTTCATACATACCCAACTACTCCAAAACTAATCCTGCAGTGTCATTCCGTCATGTCTAAAAGATGGAGTCAAGGTCAGTAACCTCATCCCTTTTCAAATTACAGAGAGGTGATGCTTTATCAATCATGGACCTTACACTCAACAACATGAATTGAAGACTGGGACCCCCTATTTGACACATTGTCCTTCTGAGATATAAGACAAGAAACCAACAATCACTGAGGCTAAATGTCTTGCTTTGGGTTTCCTTCCTAGACAAAAATCTCTCACTGCCTTGTCTAACCCTACCCACCACCACAGGGAAAGAGGAGCTGAAATCCTCACATAATTATTATTTGCAGTGTGCTAATGCTTCGCAGTCCCAGTCAGGATGGGGGTCCAGTTTTGTAGGCACTGACCTCCCATAACCAAAAGATGGCCCCTGCCCAGACAGCTTATTGTCTAACTACATTTCCTTTCAGAATGTACTGACAGAGAGAGAGTTTAAATGTAATCTTTTTGTTTGCATGAGGAGAAAGATGAAGGTTTTTCATTGCACTGTCAGAGTCTAAGTAGAAATGATATTTTAGCAGACAAAGAGGACCGTAGTAATTTATGTGGGTTCTCTTGCCAGGCTTTTATATGCAATGCTATCTAAATAGAGAAATGACATTGTGCTTGTGTCATTTGATTTATTTTATTAATCATTATGATTAATACAGGAAGGATTTTTAGTTTTCCTTTTGCTTGGGTGGCTGCCATACTATTACAAGTGATGCTATGACAGTCCAAAAGTTGACACTGTGTCATCTTGATGAAGATTACATGTATCCCCAGAGAGCCCAGGGAGCAATGACTGTATGCAATTAAATCTGATAGGATTTTCGAGGTGATGTTGAGGCTTCAGATGCTTTGACACAATGCTGACACTACACCTTAATATGCCTAGGATGTACAACTTTCAGCCCAGCATAGCACTCGTTGCAATAGTCTGAAGCATAGCTATGGTGTGTCATTTGAAGCGGGTCATGGTATGAATTTTCAAGATTCTCATTGGCATATGGGTGATCGTGTTTATACCACCTTGGCCTGATGCTAAAGCAAATATTCTTGTGTTGTGCCTTTTTCCTGAGAACAGTGGCCATTCCACCAACCCTTTCTGAGTCAAATCTCTTGAGATAAGCAATTTGCTTATTATTCAGAACTGCGGGCATAAAAGTGGGTTTTATTGCATAATTTGAAGAAACAATACAAACCAGAGATTGTCTTTCATATGGAAAAAACCCTGTGATGGTTGTGATTGACTGATTGATTGAATGATTACTTTATAATGCTACTTCATAAGCTACGCCAGTTAATCTAACAGCTTGTTTACAACTGGCACTTATAGGTAATATTATAAATACATAATGCATCAAGACTGACTGTACTTTGCTAGAGAATGCAAAAAGAAAGGAGGTAGTGCCATAATGGTAATTATTTTTATTTTACTGTATTACCTTTTCATTAGCTAGATGACTTGGCCACTGGACATAAGAGCTTGTACTTGTTATCTTAGCTTTGGTGCTCAAAAGAACAAAGTTCATTTTCTGTTACATAGAAACATCACCTTAAATCTTGGCTCTCTTGCACATATATTCATTTGTGCTCCTGCACAATATTGTTGCCAGATGTATATCTTCTCTGATAATGGGAGCCAGTTAAGACTAGCAAAAGCTATTTTGCTTGCTGTCTTAGCACTTCTATTTTAAAATAATCCTATTAGCATGATTCTGTAGTATTTACAATTTTTATAAGTAACAATTATATTTTCAAAGTCAAAGTGGGATAAAATTAGTGCATTGTATCCCATCATTGCTGCTTTCTGTAGTAGTCAGTCTTACATATTTGAACAATGCCATATGAATGTAATTTTGAGAGGTAAGAGCTTGATTCTTTAAAAACACTTACATGGGCAGTACAAGCTCTTGCTGAGGATCTTCACCATATGAGTATTGTGCTTAGAGTATAGTTAATAAAGAAAAACTCAGTTACATGGATACACAGTGGCATATGGGTGGAGTTCTGGCAAATGAATATTTCTTCACACCTGAAGTCCATACAGCAGCCAGGAAAAATATTTTTTATCAGACCAATTGCACTTTCAGTTTCTACTCAAGAAAATAAAATGTCGATAATATAAAATTAACAAACATCAAAAGGGACTGTTTTTGGATAACAGCAACTAGTGGTATTTGGTTATGGGTATTTTTGATAGGGCTTGATGTTCCATCTGGTAATGATGGATGACTTTCAGCAAAAAAGATTTTCTGACAAATGACGTTCCAAAACAGTGTCTTATAAAGTACTCATGATTAATGTCAATAATTCACTTTTTGCCAGTTTAAATATCCTTCCAATTCTCGCTTCCACCATCACTGATACTGTATACTGGCAAAAGTAGCAAGCTATGTCACCACTCTTTGTAGATAAACACGTGTAAATTGTCAGGCATAAGTAGGAGATTACAAGAACACATATTTCTAAGTGCCACTTATGACTTCCACCAGCTCAGTCCTGCAGACTAAAGAGTTTTGCAGAGTTTGAATACACTATGGATAATACTCAACATTTTGGGGGGCTTACACAAACTGAACTGAAACACTAACCCTTTTGAGGTTCACCCACAAGACTTTTGATTCTCTGAGCACTGAGATTTAATAGCACTTGCCATTTCTACAACAGCTTGTAGGCAAAGCACTTTACAAACATTAATTAATGTAGCCAAACAACAACCCCGTGAGATGGGTATTCTTATCCCCATTTTACAGGGGAAGAAACTGAGGCAAGGGAAGATTGAGTGCCCAATCCTGCTCAACCAGACTCTGTGAAGGTCCATAGGTTTGATCACATTGCCTGAGCATCATGCACCTTTCTCTGCTTTGTGGGCCTAATCTTGGAAAGTCCTGATCTCCATGGAAGGCAACAGGAGCAGAGGGTGCTCACAGGAACTCTGCAAAAGCAGTCAGTATCTTGCTGTTCCAGACCCTAAATGGAAGTCTTTGTTTAGGGCTAAAGCTCTGATGCTCTGAATTCTTTTCAACAGCACCCAGAAGCTGACAGGACTGA
The DNA here is from genome assembly GCF_965140285.1 of Lepidochelys kempii. Taxonomy (NCBI): domain Eukaryota; kingdom Metazoa; phylum Chordata; order Testudines; family Cheloniidae; genus Lepidochelys; species Lepidochelys kempii. The sequence goes on along the minus strand of NC_136382.1, from coordinate 174,895,225 downwards.
GAGCCAGGTGTCTCTCTCTTAGCCAGCATCACACAAGAACAGAAGCCTGATCTCTTGATTTCCGTGCTGTGCCTTCACCTCCAGATCCTCTTTCCCCAATACAATCTTACCGCTCATAGTAAAATTACTGCTGGCATAGCTACTATTACAATTTCCCTTATTAAGGTTAAATGTTAATAAAAGACCATCATGAGACGCTAAGCAGTCTTTAGAGTAGCAGCCGTGTTAGTCTGTATTCGCAAAAAGAAAAGGAGTACTTATGGCACCTTAGAGACTAACCAATTTATTTGAGCCTAAGCTTTCATGAGCTACAGCTCACTTCATCGGATGCATCCGGTGAAGTGAGCTGTAGCTCACAAAAGCTTAGGCTCAAATACATTTGTTAGTCTCTAAGGTGCCACAAGTACTCCTTTTCTTTAAGCAGTCTTTGACTGTCAACATAACAAACACCGTATTCACATTAAAGAGAGAACAGAAAAAAGATGACACACTAATTTATACTGCATCAGACCCAGAAGTTTTCCAAGTGTCTTGTGTCTAACTTTTAGCAGTTAAGAAAAAAATAACTGAAGCCTCTGAACTCCATTATCATCCTCAGCAACTTCGAGTCCCTCGCTGCTCACCTAACACAACATTATCATTTATTCTGTCAACACCTGTCTTAAAGTCCAAATGAATCATACCACAAAATTGACCTTATCTTTTTCAAAAATGAGGCATACTTTGGGCCCACTTCATTTAAGATGGATTATATACTCAAAATGGAATTACACTTATGCAGAGAAAGCTGGGATGCTTTAAGTCTGATTCACAATCAGAACTGCAGTCTTGACGTCACAGGAGGTTTAAGACCGAGCACACGCATATATTTACTGCATTTGATTACAGATCAGCAGGGGATAACCAAAACATCCCTTGTTGCTATATCAAAATCATACGTTTGTTCCTGTGTGGATGTGTTCGCAACACGGCTCTTCAGAGACAGAAAGGGCAGCACGCAAGCTACATTGTTTCTCATTTTCATTTAAATGCATATTGCAAACAAACATATAACATAAACATTAAAAGGTATAAGCATATAATGCATATCATTATAAACAATTAGATCTCAAATATATATGCATATAAAGTTTGTTACAGTACACGGATACTTTTCTGAAGTTACACATATTAAGTACATGATAGAGATGTCTGAATATATAGTAACTCTGCATGCATTTTTCATACGTTCTTCAATAATTTCTTAAGATGAAAAAGTGTCATATGCAGCATAACCATGCTTCTTGTTTATTCTAGGTAAATCTGATATGATTTTGCATTTGGGTTGGGGCATATTTGATATAAAGATGCTTTGGTTCAGATGTTGGACTAAACATTTAAAAATTTGTGTGTGTGCATGCCTGGGTGTGATATAAAGTTTTTATTGGCACTATATTTATTCATTTTTAAATTTGCTGGTTTGGCATTTGAAATTTCCATGAGTGCCCATGTGGATTCTAATGAAACCTCTTACCACAAAGCCATATAGTTTACAGAAAAAAATATTTTAGAACAGTTTAGGAAATACTATCCATATTATTTTTAGGATCCCTAAACCTGTAAAGCCACAGTAGGTAAAATTTTCCAAACCACAGAAGTGACTCCAACCCTTCCAGCCCTCCTGGGTCAAGAGATATCAGGCCAGATAACTGGCCTCACTATGGCTGCACTGTTCTACTCTGGAGGAGCAAGGCAGCCGTAATGTTGGTTTACCTGACTGCTAGAGGACTCCTCCAGCATGAGTAATATAGAACTGCTGTAGAAGTTCCTCCCCCAAGCCTTCCTCCTGATGCTTGCAATGCACGGTATGGCCAAAGGAAGGGCATGGCTGGGACATCTCTAAGCCTTGGCAAGGTCCACCTGCTGGAACAGCTTTCTGAGAGGCCACAAGCTGCTTAACATAAGTTAGAGCAGCTCTCAGGCTTCTCTAACTTAAACTGGGGACTGCCATGGTCCCTGGCAGCTGCAGAATCAGGAGGCTTTGAAGGTGGTATAACCCACCTTTGTTTCTCATCCTTTCCCACACAGCACCAAATATGGGTCAGAGAGACCCCCGAATTGGGGTTATCCAATCTTAAATTTGTCACCGGTTCAGGACTGAATGTTGTCCAGCCTGCACTTTAGGTCAATGCAATTTTATTTTCAAAGGCAGCTGTTTAAAGCTATTTAAGGGTCTAAAATGTCAGTTGTCCTGGTACTGAGGGCTTAGTTGGCAGAGTGCAAGGGAAGTGGGCAAATGTGCACGATAAATGCAATTTATCCAATGGTGTGCAATTTCTTACATGTGTATGTAGAGCATATACTAGTAAGTAATAATTTCCCTGTAACAAAAACATTTATGAATGGATAGATTTCTTGTAACTTCTGTACCATCAAGAAATCAGTTCTTTTTGGCTTCTTTGGCACAGAAGACTGCCATATTTTTTATCTCTATGGATAAAATTGTCCAATTCCCAGAATGCGAGGCAAGTATGGGGTTTAGATAGATGATAAAATGGGAGTGTACTATATTTTTTAATCTGTCATTAAACTTTTTTTTTAATTAGGATAAATTTTAGACGAGAAAACCCTTTTTAAATTCAAATTGTTCCCAGGCAAACTGCAAATGCTTTGCTGTTGCTGTGACATAGAAGGTTAACAGAATGTCAGCAAGGCAGAACTGAAGAGCACATGATAAGTGACAAGTATTAACATGGTAAATCATATATTTAAAATTGCTATGGGTTTTATCAAATGGTTCCTCTGGAAAAATAAACTATCACATAAGGAAAGGTTGACTGACAAAATGCTATTTCTCGGTTGCTACTGGGGCGGTCACGTGGTTTCTGCATGTAGAATTTGATAATATTTTACAAATATGGGGCCAAATCCAACTGTTTCTAGTCAGTGCTCATGCATGCAAAAGATCACTGAAGTTTGCCTGCATCTACATTGAATAAGGGATGCTGAATTTGGCTCTTGGATAATTTATTTTTCACATATGTTTATAATGTTTGAGATACTTTAAAACATGGGATTTCTCAAACATTTTCATAGCTGAACTGAGAAATTGTTTCATGGGCCCCTTTTCTGCCATTTTCTATCACATACAACTATACTCATTGCTTATATGGAAAAGTAATACTATAAGATGATTTAGCAACTGGAAATAAGCAGGGGAGCCAGCTCAACATGACCAGCTCTTCAGACCATCAGTTTGAGAACCACTGCATTGAGCTAAGAAACAAAAGATTATCCCATAGACATTTGTTTAATACATCTGAAATATGCAATCAATTGGGGGCCAGATTTCGATCTCGTTTACACTAATCTGACCCTTATCGTTTTCAGTAAGTGGTTGATTTCAGTGGAGTTACTCCTGATTTATAATCATGTGAGTAAGATCAGAACCAGATTCTACTTAGGTCTAGTTTACTTTTTATTTAGATTCATACAACGTGTGATAAAAGAGCACCCCTCACATACATGCCCCCATGCTCAGGGTTTCCTTGACAATTTTTAAATAATTCACTAAAATAAACAGGCTCATCAGCTCCCTCAAATCAACTCAAAACAACAACATCCATATAACTGAAGTTAAATGACTTCTCTCACAGTCTCCAGAGTACCCCACTACTGCTATCCAATTCCCATTTCCTCAAGAGCCAGGGAGAAAAAGTGGCCTTTCAGCGTGCCACAAAGGCTAAAAAACTCAGACTGTTGTGGGCCTGGGGAGTAGTGCATTCCGAAGGGCTGGGGCCCTAATGGAGAATGCACTGCCAGCTTCCCCCTCTCATTTATACCAATGGGTCTTCAGTTCAGAAGCCACCAGATGCAGATGAGGCAATATGTCACAGGAGAGATGTGGGCTCTTAAAAAGGTAGGACTCAGGGCTTTAGATATCAAAACCAACACCTTAAACTCAACCCATGGACCAAAAGGCAGCCAGTGCAGGTTATACAGCACAGGTTTAATATGCTCAAGGTAGACACACCACTTAATAAGCAGGCCACTAAATTCTGCACCTGATGCCGTTCCCATATAGATGTAAGATATAACTCCATGAACAGCAGAATGAAGTATCTAATCTGGAGGTGACAGAGGTATGGATGGCTGTTGCAAGATCTGCATCCAATAGCAAAACATCTGATTCAGGAATTTACTTAGCAACTTTTAGACTATGTCCACACTCAAGCTAGAGATGTAATTTCCAGTTAGAGGGCACATACGTGCACTCGTTCTGATTGAACTAGTGTGCTAAAAATAGTGTACCCATGATGGCATGAGCCACGGGAGGAGCGAGGCTGCCCCAAGAATGTACCTAGCATCTTGGATCAGTACATATTCAGGGTGACTAGCCCCTCTCATCTCTAGCACCATGGTTGTTACAGTTCTATTTTTAGTGTACTAGCTGGATCAGAGCTAGCACATGTATGTCTCTTCAAGGTGGAAATTACATCTCCAGCTCAAAGTGTAGACAATCCCTTAGAAATAAGGCTAAGATGAAAATGTGAGGAAAGTGTAATAAGTTAATACAACAAACCAGATTCACCACCATGGTTCAGGGGGGTATAAATTGAACATTCTGGCACCAGTGAGAGACTCTACACCCAAAAGGAAATTTACAGGAAGAGCATCTTTCACCTCTGACATGGCTCTATATGAGTCCTGCCACTGGATACTGCAGTGAGGCTGTGTTAAATGAACACATCCCAAACTGTCCTAGCCACACACCTCCCCCCTCCCTAATCTGCCCATTTTTCAAGTTGTGCTGTCAAGTCTGTGGTGTTCCAGGAAGTGTGGAGATTGCATGCACTTTGTGCTATTGCAACCCCCCAACCCCCTGACAGATTTTCCCGGGGACTGTACAGTACGGTCTGCACCAGCACAGAATCTGGCCCATTCTTCCTCTATAAATAGTACTTCATTGAGTTCATATGATACCAAAGTATTAAACTGCTAGCTCACACAGTGATTATTCAAAGTCCTCTGCAATGAGCCCAAGGGAGTTTTGCTTTAGTGAGGACAGTAGTATCAGGGCCAATATCTTTTAATAACTCCATTCTTTGAAAAAGATCACAGAGGATTCTTTTGTTGTATCAGTTGCTGAGTTTGATATATGAATGCGTGACGACAGCTATGCAACTACACTGGAATTCATTGGGCCTGAATCTGATCCCAGTGACATGGATTTTACACTAATGTAATGCCATTGAAAGCAATGATTTATACCTGAGAGCCAAATGTGGCTCATCGTAGATTGTAGTGCACTGAATGTCATGTAATATGAAAAGATATTATATTGCTTATGATTCATGCATCTTGTTGTTAATAAAACACAGGATGGCATTCCAAGATTTAAGAAATCAAAACAAAGGAAATTTAATTTTTAAAAGGTTAGTCAAAGAAACAGACATGCAATGCCCCATATTAAGTACTTTGCAGTCCTGTAAGGGGCACTGCATCTCACGCCAAAATGTGTTTCTTTCTTATTAACCTCATTTAAAATGTTACCTTTTTAAAAAAAAAGTAGCTCAGGCTAGTAAGCAAGTCAAAATTCCTCTTTGTGTATTTAGTTTATTTGAACAATCACATAGGGAAAATTCCTTTTGCATGAATATGAAGTATGTGGAGAGATGATAAGTTTGATGAAGTAAATATAGAACAAATCCTAAATTTAAAAAGAAATTGTATGTGGTAATCAGTGCATTTAGTCAGTGTAATGAGAAAGGCATCTCTTTTCTAAACACAGGCAATTGCATGATATTGGTATTATTATACTTTATCAACATTAAAACACCAACTATTTAAATGTACACAGGAACACAAAAATTGCTTTTTTTAAACAAATGGAAAGTAGCATTCCAAAACTATTATGCTCCTGAGATATCTCACACGTCAATGGGTCAGTCTCGTTTTCAGATGATGCAACTATTTATCTCACATGACTAAGTCTATAGAAAGGTCCCCAAAGAGGAGAGGCCATCGCACTGACTGCAGTGACACAAGGTCAGGTTGTTGGACAGCTCCCTGAAAAACAGTCTTCATGTCTGGAACTTTTCTGATCTGGTGGACAAGTCCTGACTGAAAAGGTCTGGTTTACCTAGGGGACCAGCTCCTCCTCCTCCCCATTTTTATACTGCTGTGGGGTTAATAGCTATGTCGTGTGGGGTCAGGGAAGACATCTGTGTCTCAGATAATATGCTTACGGTGATTACCACACATAATTGACTGACCTTCCCTCATTCTTTTCCTGCTTCAGGCCATGGCTGATAGGGTAAGATGCTCTAGAGGAGTTTATTTTCCATCACACACTATTGTGCTACTGAGCAAATATTTTAGCAAGCTTTGAATGAATCACCTTTCAGGCTGTGGATTTGACAGTTAAAATATGAAGGCTGTGACCAATCTAATAATATTAGATTTTAAATCAGTTTTGGAAGAAAACATGGGAAAATCCTACTTAAAATCCATTTATAGACACCTAATAAAATCCTGTTGGGAGTGCCAAAGTTGAGGTGATTTTGTCTGAGAATTCTTGTGCTTCCTTTCCCCCCCCCCCTCTTCAAACCTCATCTCTCCACCTTGCCATGGACATTTTAAGCATTTGAGTAGAATTTGCCTCAAAGTATCAGAAAATTCAAGGTAGGAACCCCCGCCCCCAAACAACCAACATTTGTGAATCTCTACAACAGGGTTTCAAAGTGGTAAATGCTAAGTTCTAATTTGAGATTCATCCTTAGAGTGAGGACATCAGAAACCCTCCTAGTTCATGGTATTATGCAGGGGGAATACATGATCGCCTTGGAGTGATTTGCATACACATCAACGTAATTTTACAGTCTACATGAAATAAGGTTTTTACTGAGTATCTCCAAAAGCTAAATGACATTTTGTCCTTTTTGTATTTTTTTAAAAGCAAAATGGAGTTTTCTTACTGATACCAACAGTGAATAAATAAAACTAGAGACAGAACTTTTTAATATTCCCAGAGGGAAATTTCAAATGTAATATTAAGATTTTTAACTTTTTAATAATGTTTCACTTTAATTGTGTTTTATCTGTCTGGTAATTAATCTATCAATCCATACATAATATACTCCCACAGGAAAAACTCCTATATTTCTTGATAGTGGGTTGTGCTGTAAGTGACTAAAGCTTTATACCTGGAACATTCATTTATATCAAGTGAGTGGATATAGAAAATCATTTATTGCTCCCCCACATATACACACACACTTTTTCTCCCTCTTTTGAGTTCCTCTGGTACCACATGAGAGATGCTCTTTGCTATCTGACACTGCTGAGTATTTGTGGCCTTTATTTAGAATCTCAAACTGCAGCAACAAAGATGGGACTTAATGAATGGAATTATATTATATGTTGAATGAACTCATCTGTTATCGCTATTGTGTCTGACAACCAATATCTGTGTAAATGATCATTTCAATAATATAGTCCAAAATATTTTAATCACAGATATCATCCACTTTAATTTTCCCAATAACATAATCTAAGTTTCTCGCCGCCTCTTATAGCAATCCATCTGGAATTGCCATCAACTCTCAAACATTTAATATAATTCATCTAAAAAAATGTAGCAATGGCTTAACAAGAAAAAAAATACATATTCTAAATATATGGGTGATCTTCAGAAAATCTCGGCATCACTTCATAATTATATACTACAAGTTTTAATTAACTAAAGCTCTGAAAATCATAATGCCTTATTAAAATGCAATTAATCCTTTGATTAAAAAACAAAAAGCACAAGTATTTACAACAAAAACACAAGTAGAATAATTACAAATATCATGTACCCATTTCTTTTATTTGGGTGTCACTTATGATGTCTCACGTTCCCTTCATTAATTCAAATACACACATTATCTCAAATCCACAGCAGACTGAGTGACAGTGGCCACCAAACACACAGCACTATATCCTATTGATTTCTGCAAATCCTGAACAATGCCATTTGCATGCTTGTTTCTGTAATAATAAAGATATGCCATTCAGAATTAAAGCACCGGCCAGACTAGTGGCAACTAATTGTGTTGTGTGTAATGAGTGCAATTTCAATTTGATATAACCCTCAGCTTTTCTTGCAGCACTCGCTAAGTACTTTCAAGTCTTTGTGGGGAAATAATTGATTTTTTTGTGCTGTGGGCACAAGAAAATTATTATGATCTTTTGAATAATGCCAAAGAAAGGACCATGAATGATTTAAATTGGTATATGAAGAAGGCTTCACTGTGGATTGCAGTTTGACTGACATCCTACTAATGTAGTATCTAGATTAGCAATTTTTAAGGAGGCAGCTAATATAAAATTGGTAAAACAGAAAACATTGCTAAGAGGGATTTTGTATTTGTTATCCAGTGAGGAATAACAATATGGGGATTTAAGACATGTCAGACAAACACTATACTATTACATAATTGCCCTTGCTCTTTGCTTTTATGGCATAGGTATTGGAGGGTATATTTCAACTGATAAATTACACATTTAAAATGTGTAGATATAATAGTACGGTGGTAGGTTATCACAACAGCTAAAGTCCATTGGATATATTGGTTTGTAACCACCATGTACAAAATCTTTTGTTTTGTCTGGTTCTAACATTAAGTTTTTAAATTTCTGATAATCAGCCTCATGAAAAATTGGGAAAATTATGTTTCCTTTTAAAGGAAGTTGTTCTTTCCCCATATTACTTACTAATCTCCCCATTACAAATTCACTCTTATAGAATCCTGCCCAATCCTTCCTCTGTATCTGAAATTTTACTGAAGAACTAAAAGTTTAATTTTTAACCAGGATTGAGAATGGGTATAGGCCATCTAAATAAATGCTGAATTCTCTAAAACCAAATGTGTAGTCATCAAATAAATATACTCATGTACATAAGTAATTGTAAACTGCTTTGATCTGAAATTAATACATTCCTCTCTTCTTCCTCTACTTTCTTCTTCTTTTCTTCCCCCTTCGTAAATGTCAAATATATATATTTTTATGTGGCAATACTGCATCTGGTGACAAGCAAATAAGCATGTTACATAAATTCCAAACACAATTCCACCTTAAAATGCATACCTTCCAAATCTTATTCTTCAGAGGAGCCAATATTGTTAATTTAGTTGGTCATAACTAAATAGTTTCTAATCTGGAGCAGGAGTCTGCTGAGAATATTGGACAGTTTAAAGGTTAATCACCATCGCCTGGTTACACAAGTGAGGCAGAACTAATTCCTCCAAAGGCAAATGGCTTGCAGTTTTATCAGCAGTGCAGATTAGAAGTGTTAATATACAGAATAGAATGGATGCTCAAGGGCCAGTTTTCCCTTATCGGCAAACTTTGCAACAGAACTCAGCTACTGCACAACCTCTGCACTTTCTATAATAAGGCCCCTCATTTTGCCTCTCAAGCAGAACTATCAAACAATCCTCCCCAAACCACTGCCACCAAAATCAGGGTATTACAGACCACAGCTAATTGGAAGATCACTATAATGAAGTAAAAGATAAAATACTTTGGCTGCTGGCCTAAAATGTGGATCAGCACAACATAGGAAGCTATCTGACTATGTCACATTCTGAGAGATTTACATAAACAATAAACTCAAACCAACTGCCCCAAAAATACATCTTTGTTTACAGCAAATGCAACCTAAAGCACTGGTTGTTAAAAAAGGGAATTTACATATTCAATATTATTATCAACGGAGCAGTTTTTGCAACCACCAAACTTAACACATATAGCCCAATTTATTTATTTTTAAATGTACTCTATGCAAGGAAAATTTGATAAGATATGTAAATATACATTCTATATAATATTTCAATATTTATGCTGCCCAATATGCTAAAGCATTTTTACTACACTAGCAGATAGGCTCCAAATTGACTTCTCAAATCTGTTCTTTGCTGCAGGTGTTTTTCATTAGAACAAGAAAGGAGGGGGGAAGATCCATCAGCATCACATGCTATTTCCCAAATAAAACATGCTGACAGAAGACCCCTTAAAAAAGAAAAGAAACAATACTTTGTCTAAATGCATCATTGGGAAGAGCAGGGAACTCTGCACAAGAAATTGGAGGAATAACAAGTTCAGAGAAATTATACAAAATGTCAAGGGCTCCCTCTTGTTGTATAGCATACGTGTATAGCATACATGCTCCTAAATGTTACAAAACTTGGGCCTGATCCTGTTCCCATTGACTTCATTGGGAATTTTGCCACTGAGCTTGATGGGAGTAGGATCAGCTCCATAATTCCTTACAGATGCCTGATATAATTAGCAATGCTTGCAAGCTTGCAAACTATAACAGATCTGGAAGTCATGCTGAGTGGACACTGCTGTCTCCTCTTCACATCACCTGAATTACCAGCACATGATCATATTAAACCATTGTCCCCCTCTCTCCATTTGACTTAATTTGGGCCCCAAATCAGGAAAGCACTCCAAATCAAGACAGTTCTTAAGCACATGCTTAAATCCCATTGACTTTAGCGGTGTTTACATGCAGTTCTTTCACTAACTACAGAGAAGCTGATTCTTTCTGAGACTCAGGGAAACTAAGTGCAGTTGAGGAAGGGATCTCATATTCAACAGCAATTTTCCTTAGCTTTGGGCCCTCTTGAAGATACTGAGCACATATCCCTGTCATCCTCTGGCAAAGAAACAACAAAAGCTACACAAAAAGGCAGCCAGTCTGGTTTATTATGCTTAGAATACAGGACACTCCACTCTCATATTTATCCTCTAGTAAAATAAATACATATATTTGAAAATTGAAATTCAAGAATAAGAGTCTACCATACCTATAACAACAGATAATAATTCTCTCTCTGTCATTCACTCACTCACTCACTCACATTTCGATTTTCTTTCAGTACAGTGTGCTGGCATATACCAAAGTGATATACCAAGATGTTGTAGGTAGAGCATAGATGGATACATTAGAGCAGGGGTGGCCAACCTGTGGCTCCGGAGCCACATGTGGCCCTTCAGAAGTTAATATGCGGCTCCTTGTATAAGCAACGACTCCGGGGCTGGAGCTACAGGTGCCAATTTTCCAGTGTGCCGGGGGGGGGCTCACTGCTCAACCCCTGGCTCTGCCACAGGCCCTGCCCCCACTCCACCCCTTCCCGCCCCCTCCCTTGAGCCTGTCATTCCCTCGCTCCTCCTCCTTCCCCCCGCCCCCGAGCCTCCTGCACGCCACGAAACAGCTGATCAGGAGGTGTGGGGAGAGGGGGAGGCGCTGATCGGTGGGGCTGCCGGTGGGTGGGAGGCCTTGGGAGTGGGTGGGGGGCTGCTGACGTATTACTGTGGCTCTTTGGCAATGTACATTGGTAAATTCTGGCTCCTTCTCAGGCTCTTGTTGGCCACCCCTGCATTAGAGGGATACATTAAATAGGACTCTTGGTCTGGCAGAGTATGTTCCTGATTTATTAATTATTTCAACATATAAAAATGTATCTGTCCAATAATCTTGGCTCCTGTACAGTTATCAGTAACTGTCTTCAAAACAAGGATCCTCTCAAATCCGCCTGGCTCAGAACATAAAGGTATCATGGAATCCCCACCCAGCTGGAATCTCTGTCCCCCAAAAAACTTGGGAGAATTGTTGAGCCTGATAGCATCACCTGAAAGTAAATAAATCTGTCCTCTGAGAAGCCAGTGGGGAAAGCAAATTCCAGACAAGGAACCCTCCCCCAAAATGTCAGGAATCTGTTGACTCTCCACTGCTAGTTTGGGCACCTCAGCTAATTTAACTGCCACAGAAACATATGAGAAGAGATGTGGCTTCTGTGATTACAAGGGTCCAACCTATTTAAGGCTAATTAAAATCAACATCTTCATTTGTACCCAGAAGCAAACTGGAAGCCAGTCCCCAATTCAGATATCAAAGCACAGCTCTTGTGGGCTCTTCATGAGAAACACCCCTCAACAAATGGAAGGTAAACATTCCTTTAAAATTAGTGTGCTTATATGATATATGTCAGATAAATAACTGAATATATGTTTGTGGGAAACTAGTAGATAAATGAGCAGTTGGCTGAAAAAACATCACAAAATACAAAATCCACATAAACAGGACATGTTGCAGAAATAATTTCTTGATAATTTCTGCACATTATAAGGGACAAAGACACCTGTGAGCCATATGAACATTATCACATTAGATCACTCCTAAATACCCAAACAAAATTAAAGCAATACAAATTCTCCACTATTCAGCAGTTGGTTTGCTTCTGATGCTTCTCAAGCAAGTCTGCCTATTTCCATTATTCTAGTGTCAAGAATGTCAAAGGGATTTTATGGAATGGAGATATGTAGAAATTAAAGTACCTGCTTACCCCTATCCACCTGTGAATATCTCCTGCATACCTAAGCTTGCAGGCAATATTGCCTCACTTCTGAATATGATCCTTCAGCACCAGGAATGCTGATCACCAGACAGTGACAAAGAACTGTAGGGAATTATCTTGCATTGGCAGGGGGATGTCCCTGTAACACTCAAAATTTCCTGAAATATCCAGAATGAACTTAATTCAATAAAGTTAAACCTTACGGAAATAGTTTTGACATCTCTGGAGTTCATTGCACAACATGCAGTTGTGTATGTGTTATTGTGGAATTGTATGTCTTTCCATGGGAATGGTAAATAGGAGAACACCAGGAGGTGATTAGGCAAATTCACTCAGGTTGTCACATCCTCAAAAAAGCCACCTCCCTGGAGAGGTACACATATACTAGTTCAGAATGGATTCTCCAGGGAGCGTCAGACAAAGAAAGGGGTTTTGGATAAATAGTCTGGTTCTAAACTGGCTCAAGGCCTTCTTCCTGATCCAGCAAATGGGCAGGACACCTGGTCCACAAAGGTCCCCAATCCTTAGGACAGGGTTGGAAGGACTTGGCATGCCAGAACCCATGTCAGGGTTGGGGTTAATTCTGCTGAGCTTATTAGCAAGCATGCAACTGAATGGCAAGTTGCATGCAACTGAATGGCAAGGCAAGTTCTTTTATTGTTGTTAATGTTTTCTCTGTAATACTTTTTACTGTAAGAATAAATTAGGCTTGAATAGGAAGTGCCACATGGTAACTTATATCTGCTGACAATCACTCTGTTATCAGTCTCTGAAGAGAAAGCAAGAATGTCCTTGGGCAACCTGTCTGTGCTGGGAAATACACTGTAAAAGCAGGGACCTGGGCAGCCTGGGAATACCCCCAGCAGAAGGGGGAAAGATGCAGGTCTCCACTCAGCAAGGTAACTGGAGCTGAAAGCCAAGAGTGGGTGCTCCTGTTGAACCAGTGAGGTGCAGATGCCCTGAACTGTGACAGTCCCAAATGACCCACTAGGTCTTTTTCCATCTCTAATGTCTACAATTGTAGGATTCTTCTGGGAAGCCTGAAGTTTCAGCCTAGTGATTCAGAGCAGCAGGAGATATGGGTCCATCCAGCAGGTAAGTAATGGCATAGCAAACATCTATCTATCCACCCACTGAGGTACTTTCATGCCCCCCACCCCATCCCCATACTATCTGAAAGCATCTTTAATATTCAAGCTCCTACTTTTAGGAAAGTAACACTGTGTTTGGAAGTATGTGAACTTTTGTGGTACCTACATGCTATTGTATATAGTAGGCCAATGCTCTTGTCAAAAGTTATTAAGTTGTTTTGCTGTTGCACAATCACTGTAGAGGATCAAGGATGACAGGCCTGGTCTCTAAAAAGCAGTCCTTGTAGTTATAAATGAGAGCAGAACACTAGAGAAGGTGAACAGAAAAGTCTGCAAAGCCAAGGAGGAGGTAGGCAAGAGCCTATTGATTACTGGCAACCCAGACAGCAGACTGGAACTTGTCACAGAACATAACATTTTTATAGAATAAACTATGTATGGAGAAAGGTTCAGAAATTTCCATGACATTTTATAGATTACTCTCCTTTGACTTTCCCTCAGACCTGAATAATTCACAGGTGATATCTGACTCTTCCCCTTGCCCCCAGCTCATTTTCTGACTAATTTATAAATTCCCTTTCCTAGTCCATCAGGCTACTGTTTTACCAAGAGTTTATCAGAACCCTGCTCTGTTAAAACACATTCTTCCTTTTCAGTCTGAAGCTCTGCCTATGCTATGTTGGTATAACTTATGTAGCTCAGGGGTGTGAATAAGCTGCCCCCCCAGAGTGACATAAATTACACTGACCTAAGCACTGGTGTGGACAGCACTTCTCTCACCAGCATAGCTTTTTGCCACTTGTTGGGGATGGCGTAACTAAGTCAACGGGAGAGCTCTCTCCTGCCAGCTTAGTGCGGCTACACTAGAGAGCTTACAGTCCACTGGAAACTAGGTTGAGACTACCAAACTGAACTTAAACCATTGCATCAATGAAACTGTTGTGAGAAACATCATAAATTGTGTTAACATTACCAGAATTTTGGTCCTCTACCAAGTTTTATGTATAAAAAAACCTTTATCATTACGCAGATATTACATTCAGTTCTATAAAACCTGGAGCTTTGCCATTAACTGCTTTGAGGCCAGTATTTCATCAGAAATGCAGACAAGAACAAATCCATGGTACGCCCACCTCTTGAATACTGCGTGCAGATATGGTCTCCCCATCTCAAAAAAATATATTGGAATTGGAAAAGGTTCAGAAAAGGCCAACAAAAATTATTAGTGGTATGGAACGGCTTCTGTATGAGGAGAGATTAATAAGACTGGGGCTTTTCAGCTTGGAAAAGAGACAACTAAGGGGGGATATGTTAAAGTTCTATAAAATCATGACTGGTATGGAGAAAGTGAATAAGTGTTATTTATTCCTTCTCATAATACAAGAACTAGGGGCCACCAAATGAAATTGATAGGCAGCAAGTTTAAAACAAACAAAAGGAAGAGAAGGTTACTCAGCTTGTGCAGTAACTGAGGTTTTTCGAGATGTGTCCCTGTGGGTGCTCCACTTTAGGTGTTGGTGAGTCTAGGCACCGCCGACTGGAGACTTTTGGTAGCAGTGCCTGGTCAGGACGCACATGGCAGTAGCTGCCTTGTGGTACTGATGGCGCTCACGCATCCCAACTCCCTCAGTTCCTTCTCTATCATAAACCTCATACAGCAAACTCCAGAGTAGAGGGGAGGAGGGTGGGTAATGGCGCACCCACAGGGACACACATCTCGAAGAACTTCAGTTACTGCACAAAGCGAGTAACCTTCTCTTCTTCTTTGAGTGCTGTCCCTATGGGTGTTCCACTTGGGGTACTGCTTTGCAGTCACCTAGTTATGGAAGGTTGGGTTTCAGAATAGGTTGCACAGTTGACGATAATACCATAAGGCCGAGTATTGCATCGTTCTCAGAGCTTTTTGTTATTGCATAGTGGTTTGTGAACGTGTATATTGAAGCCCAAGTGGCAGCCTGGCATATTTCTTTGACTGAGAAGTTACGTAGAAAAGCAGTCGAGGTAGAATTGGCTCTCGTTGAATGGGCTCTGATCCCTGTTGGGGGTTCCATCTTTTGTAGCTGATAACATAGGTGGATGCAAGTCGAAATCCATTTTGATAGTCTCTGTTTCAAAATGGCTGTGCCTTTCGATCATTCAGTGGTGGAGATGAAGAGTCTTGGTGACTTACGGAAAGGTTTTGTTCTCTCTAGGTAGAATGCTAGTGCTCTTCTGACATCTAGTGTGTGGAGAACAGATTCCTGAGTAGACCCATGTGGTTTTGGGTAGAACGCAGGGAGATGTATAGGTTGATTGATATGGAATGATGAGGGTACCTTTGGTACAAATGCAGGTTGTGGTCACATAATCACTTTGTCTTTAAAGAATATAGCGCAAGGCAGATGGGCCATGAGGGCCCTGATCTGACCCACTCCACATGCTGAGGTGATCGCAACGAGGAACACTACCTTCATTCATAGGTGTAGTAGTGAACAGGTAGCAAGGAGTTTGAAGGGAGCTCTGGTAAGTCCTCTGAGGACTAAATTTAGATTCTATGCTGTTGTAGGGTTGCAGACTTCAGGCTACATGTTCTGAATTCCTGCAAGAAAGCGTTTTATAATTGGATGTGTGAAGGCTGTGAAACTGTCAGTTTTATGGCGGAAGGTAGATATGGCCACAAGGTGTACTTTGAGTGAAGTAATGGACAGCCCTGAGTGTTTCAAGTGTAGCAAGTACTCCAGGATCTCATGGATTGGTGTTGTAAGTGCAGATATGTGTTTGTCATGACACCACAAAGTGAACCCTCTTCCATTTATGTAGGTAAGTCGTGTGTATGGTGATTTTCCTGCTTTCATCTTTAACCTCTTCTGAGCAGACTAGTTCATCGCATGGGAGCCACTGAGGAGCCAGGCCTTCAGATATAGTTTTGGTAGATTCGGATGAAAGATTCAACCCTCGTCCTGAGACAGGAGGTTATACGGCAGGCACCATGCTAGGTGGATCACGTATGGGAACCATTTCTGTCTGGACCATGTCAGGGCAATCAGTATGATCCTGGCTCCATCAGTCCTTATCTTCTGTATTACTTTGGATAATAGCTGGATTGGTGGGAATGCGTACAGGAGGGGAGCATTCCATTGGATGAGGAAGGCATCTCCTAGGGAGTGTGTCCTAGTCCTGCTCATGAGCAAAAGCTTTGGCATTTGCAATTTTGTGATGTTGCAAACAGGTCAACGTGTGGTAGTCCCCACATGCGGAAAATGTGTTGTGCTATTTTGTCATTCAGTTCCCATTTGTGTTCCTGAGAAAACTGTCTGCTCAATGTGTCTGCCATCGTGTTCTCTTGTCCTGGGAGGTAAGACGCAGCAATAGTAATATTGTGGGTAATGTACCGGTTCCATAGTTTCATGGCTTCTGTGCATAGGGAATGAGAACACAGGCTATGTTGTCTGTCATTTTTACTGATTTGTGTCTTATCATCGATAGGAAGTGTTTGCATGCATCACGAACTGCTCATAGTTCAAGTAGATTGATGTGTAATAATGACGCCTCAGGAGACCATTTCCCTTGGATTTTGTGGTGGTTCAAGTGTGCACCCCATCCTATCAGTGAGGCTTCTGTGGTGATTAGGATGGATGCAGGGACTTGTTGGAATTGAACCCCTGTGCACACATTGCTTGGGATTGTCCACCAGGGTAAGGACTTTCAGTGGTAGTGATAGGATTTTGTTTAGGTTGTGTCTGGTGGTATGTATACCATGCTTAGCCATCCCTGGAGACAGCACATGTGTAGTCGTGCATGTTTGACTATGCAAGTAGAGGCAGCCATGTGTCCTAATAGTTGCAGGCATGTGTGTGCAGAGATGGTCGGATTGCTTGGGATCATAGATATAAGAGAGGTCACTGTGTAAAATCTGGACCGTGATAGGGAAGCTTTTGATTCTACCAAGTCTATGTAAGCTCCAACGAATTCTAGTTGTTGCGCCGGAACTGTGGATTTCTTCTCATTTATCTGTAGGCCAAGAGTATGGAAGAGGGTTATAGTTCTCTGTTTAAAGTTTGTTCGAGTGTGACCCTTTAACAGGCAGTTGTCCAAGTACGGGAACATCATGATTCCTTGTCTGCGTAAGTATGCTGCTACTACTGCCAGGGCCTTGGGGAAGTCTCTCGGAACCATGGATAGTCAGAATGGTAGCATTCTGTATTGGAAGTGGTCTCTGCCGACTGTGAATCGTAGGAATCGTCTCTGTGCGGGGTGTATAGTGATGTGAAAGTACGCGTCTTGTAGTTCGAGGGCTGAAAACCAGTCCCCTTCTTCCAGTGCTGGGATTATTCACGTCAGTGTGACCATTTTGAATTTGTGGGTATGAATGAATTTGTTGAGTTTCCTGAGATCTAGAATAGGTCTCCGTCCTCCATTTTTTTTTTGTGTTTGAAAGCAGTGGAAGTAGAACCCTTTCCCTCTTTTCTCTACGGCACCTAGCTGTACAAGATGGTTTACTTCTTGTCTCAAAAGATGCTCATGAGAAGGGTCCCTGAAGAGGGATGGGGAAGTGGGGATGGGTAGGGAGGATGGAGGTAAAAAGGATGGTATATCCTGATTTTATTATATCCAGTACCCACCTGTCTGTGGTGTTGGATACCCATGCTAGGTAAAATGGTTGAAGTCGGTGGCCAAAAGTTTGGGTATTCAATGTAATTTGCTGTGGAAGTTGTGGGAGGTCAGTCAGACCATCGACCAAATCCTCAAAATTGTGGCTTTTAGATGGCATTTGGGACATTGAAGCCTGGTTTTGTGGTGGCCGACGTCTCTGTGCCTGGTGGCGAGGCCTGGAGTTGTTGAATGGATGTAGCAGTCGTTGGTTTGGGTTGTCATGGTTCCTGTTACACGGTTGGAATTATCTGCGTCTATTTGCGGGGGTGTATATATGCTCAAAGTACGAAGTGTGGCATGGGAGTCCTACACTGAATGAAGGATGTCATCCATTTTTGATGAAAATAATTTCTCCCTGTCAAACGGGAGATTCTCTACTTTGGTTTGCAGTTCCTGTGGTATTCCTGAGGCTTGTAGCCAGGAGACTCTCCTCATGACTATGGCAGTGGCTGTTGTATGGGCTGCTGTGTCTGCCATATCAAGGGAAGCTTGTAGCACTGTTCGGACTACTAGTTGTCTCTCCTTGCTCTGGCTTTGAGGTTGTTGCAGAGGGCATATTTCTGGGGACTGTGCGCCTCCCCTAAGCAACAGACGCACTGTGAGTGGCCGCCTGAGATAGGCATTGCGTCCTTGCATGAAGTGCATTTTTTAAATCCAGTGGAGCCTGGCAGTGTCTTTATCTAATTTTCTAATTAAACAGAAATAAAGGAGGGATCTCTCCATAGTTTGTTTGTTTTGTTTTTTTTGAAGCCTAAATAGTTTTAAACTGAAACTTAAGACTATTTCTATACTATCTACTAACTATAACTAACTAATTGATATCTAAATTGTTCTATTTCTCTATTTTAGGTCATTTTAAGACACTGCTGTTGGAGCTCCATCTGCAGCTGACGATGGTTGAGAAGGAACCGAGGGGGTCGGGACATGCAAGTACCAATGGTACCACAAGGCGGTGACTGTGCACGCACCTCCCAACCAAGCACTGCTACCAAAAGTCTCCAATCAGTGGTGCCGGGATGCACCAACACCTAAAGTGGAGTACCCACAGGAACAGCACTCGAAGAAGAAGTATTTTTTTCACACAATGCACAGTGAACCTGTGGAACTCCTTGCCAGAGGATGTTGTGAAGGCCAAAACTATAACAGGGTTCAAAAAAGAACTAGATAAGTTCATGGATAGGTCCATCAATGGCTATTAGCCAGGATGGATAGGCATGGTGTCCCTAGCCTCTGTTTGCCAGAAGCTGGGAATGGATCACTTGGTGATTACCTGTTCTGTTCATTCTCTCTGGAGCACCTGGGATTGGCCACTGTCAGAAGACAGAATACTAGGCTAGATGGACCTTTGGCCTGACCCAGTATGGCTGTTCTTATGTTCTTATCAATGAATGCAGACAGAATGCACACAAAATATAGAGGAAACATACACTAATGCTCAGTTCCTCAGTCACCGAGTACTACTTTTTACTCACATGAATATCTCATTATGCTAATTTTTACTATACCAGTGGCCACAAATATTTACTATACTTCTCTTTCCCTGCAGGCACACAATATCAGTGGCCTGAAGTATCTCTTCACCCACCTTCCCAACCAAGATCACATGCCAAAAGACCCCCTAAATAGATCTGGGCAGAAAAAAACCTGTGAAAATTTTTGAGATTTCAGATATTTTCATCAGGATAAACCCAAGATGTTTCAAACCTTTTCACCTAAAACCAGAGAGTCTGTCACCCCATAATAGCCAGTAGCCTAGTGGTTAGGGCACTCACCTAGGCTGTGGGAGACCTAAGGCCAAGTCCCATGTCTGCCATTCTTCCTTATCCCAGGTAAGCACCCTAATCGCCTAGCTATTCTAGGCTGGGACTCTATCTCTGGTTTTGACCAGAAATTCCATCCTTGACCTGAGAAACCTTCCCAACAAAAATTTTGTCAAAACTGCCATGTTAACAGAAAAATGTCCAACTGGTTCTATTCCTAAATCTCTAAATCTGTGACCCAGGACTTTGGGATTGTCTTGAAATGGCTCCAATCCTGCAATCTGATCTTCATGGGAGGAACCTTACACCTATTTTGGAACCTCATTGAAGTACATGGGGTTCCATCTAGGCTCAGGGATCTACCTCCACAGATCTGATTGCAGGATTGGGACTCTATGTTCACAATTTTGCTACCATCCATTCTAAGTCTCCCTTCGTTATCTCCTTTTATCCTGAAGCTCCCGTCTCTTGTCTTTCTTTACAGGCACTCAATATTTTCAGTTGAAAGGATGGAGTGTCCAATTTCCTCGGTAGCTAGAATCAGACCCATGCAAGTCCAGAGTCAAATTTCAAATAAAACCATAAATCTGAAAGAGCCTAAATTCTAAATGCTTTTGCGTTTGGAATAAGGATCAACTCAAGGAAATAAGAGCAGGTCCCACTAGCTTCAGAAGGTAAAATGTCTTCTCAAAAAAACCATCTATGGTGTGCACCTCAATCTCTTATTCTTTGAGATTTTAAATTATGAATAACAGTGGTCAGATAAATATACATATGAAACCCACAAAGATTACAGTATTTCATTGTGTCACATCCAGGGAGGGATTTTTTATTGGCATTTTTTTGGTGCACAATTCCTTCATGCCTCATTTGCTATAAAATATTGAGTATTGGTCAATGAACAAAAGAACAAATTTTTCATGGCACAACCGAGAGTGTAATGTATTCTTAGGTTTGCTTTCATTCCCTGCATATCTTAACATTCCTTACAGCTGCTTATATAAATAATATTATTTTTAGTGAGTCAAATATGGATATGCACACTTATTCAATTATACATTAATAATTAAAAAGCCAGAAATGCTAAAATGACCCCATTGCAAAACTGAGCATACCAGTCTCACAGAAGCACCTTGCCAGTCTTTAGACAACTATCGACCTAATCCATTAAGATTTTAAGAATACAAGAAGCTCCACTGATTTCAATGAAACTACTCACATGCTTCAAGTTAGGCATATACTTGCTGAACTGGGGCTTATATTATAGGCAAGGTGACGATAGAATAATTATTAAATTTTACCCTGTTCTCTGATACTCAACTCTTCTTTAAGAGTGTCAGGTGTGAATACTTCACATACAACTGATGAGTTATTTAAACTGATTTGTATACATCTTAATGTCAAAACAAAAAACATGCAAAAGAGGAGGAAGAGGAGGGAGGAGGAAACAGCTCTCCTTCCTGGTTAGACATAAGGTATTAAAAACAAACCTACTGTTACCTCTCCTATTTCTGGTCCAAGTCAACCCATGTAATTTGTTTAACTCCTTAAAAAATAACTCTGTATGTATTTGCTTTCTCTGGGATAAGAACAGAAGAACAGCCATACTGGGTCAAACCAATCATCCATCTAACCCAGTATCTTGTCTTCCAACAGTGGCCAGTGCCAGGTGTTACAGAGGGAATGAACTGAATAGGGCCATTATCTAGTGATCCATCCACTGTCATTCAGTCCCGGATTCTGACAGTCAGAGTTTAGGGACACCCAGCACATGGGGCTGTGTCCCTGACCATCTTGGCTAACCGCTACTTTTCCATGAACTGATCTAATTCTTTTTTAAACCCAGTTATACTTTTGGCCTGGCAATGAGTTCCATAGGTTGACCGTGCATTGTGTTCACTTTCGTCACACCATTCATGATTTTATAGACCTCTAGAATATCCTCCCACTTAGTCATCTCTTTTCTAAGATGAACAGTTCCAGACTTTTTTGTAATAAACCAGCAAAGATGAACAGAAAGGAAGTGCTATGTTAGTACCAAAAAGATGGTATAATGATGCCAAATGGTGGCAGGTATTACTGCGTCAGCAGACTTCACTGTATGCTAGACCTGTGTCAGAACCTGCAGTAACCTAAAAGTTCAGGAAGAAGTAGGTGGCATTTAAAATAAAGATAGATGGACATGGCTGATGGTGAGATTCTGTTCACTTACCCGATGACTGTAGCAGGAATGGATTGGCCAGCTCTCAGGTGGCTCCATTTCTTTCTTGCTGAACGTCCCTATTAACAATAGCTCTTCTTCCCTGAGGAAGTTCTTTTATGAGGTTCCTCAATGTCCCATCTTGTGTCCCCTCTTGTCCTATATATAGTCACAGGGAGATTTAGTAACTAAGTATGGGCTACAGTAGGGGTGGCCAACCTGAGCCTGAGAAGGAGCCAGAATTTACCAATGAACATTGCCAAAGAGCCACAGTAATATGTCAGCAGCCCCCTATCCGCTACCCCGCTCCAGTCCCCACCGGCAGCCCCGTCAATCAGCGCCACCCCCTCCCTCCCCACACCTCTCACCCACCGCAATCAGCTGTTTTGCAGTGTGCAGGAGGCTCTGGTGGGGAGGGGGAGGAGCGAGGGCATGGCAAGCTCGGGGGAAGGGGCAGGCACCTTGGGGGAAGGGGTGGAGTGGTGGCAGGACCTGGGGCAGAGCAGAGGGTTGAGCAGTGAGCACCCCACAGCACACTGGAAAGTTGGCATCTGTGGGCTCCAGCCTTGGGGTCAGCGCCTATGCAAGGAGCCGCATATTTACCTCTGAAGAGCTGCATGTGGCTCCGGAGCCACAGGTTGGCCACCCCGGGCTACAGTAACTTCATACATGACCACAGCCAGCTTTATGTTACCATTTCAGATGATATAGTTGAACACCTTATCTGGCATCTGACTGAGACTAGGTCATGAGTGAAGACTAGCTGTCTGTAACTTAATCTGGATTATTTGAAATTTATGTTAAAAAGAATTGGGGAGGCAACTGGAGGATATGGCATGGCTAGAACTATATCTGCTCCTTTGAAAGAATATGTGCCCTTTTGTTGTTTGGGTTGGGTTTGGGTTATTTGGGTTGACAATTTGGGTGGCTCTTTGTGTGTCTCCAGCTGTTGTTGGATGGTTAGGTAGCAGAGGCAACTTCTTTGTCATTGTTCCCAGACATGAGGGTGCAAGCTCTTCTCTCAAATATGAACTTTCCTACTATCGTCCATGTCTTTGTCACCTCCAGACCAAACTACTTTACAAGAGGTATACATCAAATCCATTTGGTAATGTTGCAGAATGCGGCAAACTTGCAAACAGTTTGTCCCACTGGTATCTACACTGGCTGCCTATTGGTTTCCTAATGGAGTTTAAGGTTGTTGACCTATATAGCCCTAAATAGCTTGGCACCTGCCTATCTGAGAGACCGCCTGTCTGTCTCTGCTTTACGTCAACAGTTGTAATCAGTGAAGGCTGGAGCAGGGGATGGCATCAGGACATTCTCTGTCTGGGTCCATGAACTCTGGAATTCATTCCCTTCTTCACTGGTGAAAAATTCCCAAACCTACTAAACAGAACTGTGCAGAGAATGGAAATTCTGTTTTGAGAATTTCAAGAATTTGAGATTTAAAAATTTGTTTTTGTTCTAATTAGGAATGAAACCTGAAAATTTCAGGAAAATTTCAAAGGTGCATAGAGCCCTGAAATTCATATATTTTGTTTGGTATATACATTGAAATAAACAATTGACAACCTTGCTGGTAGTCTCAGCACAGAAGCCAAGGATTGACCAAACCAAGGAGACAGATATTTATCTCTTAGGTTTTTGTAGAACATCTATTGCCATAAAATCTAGGAGTTCTACTACTACTGAGCAGAACTCTCCTCACATCTCACTGGCAATGAATTGGAGTAAGCTTGAACTATCTGCCCATGCGCAATCTGGTTTTGTGAACAGAAAATTTCAGACCACATAGCTGTCAAATCCACCAAGTTTAAAAATAGAAAATGTACATTATAACATACACCCTGTATCATAAGAGTGTAATAATATACAGTTTTAATGTCATAACACAACAAGAAGGAACTACTATGTTACTGCAACTGGAACAGAAGGGACACTATTTAAAAGAGCACCAGCCTCACACTCAGACAGTAAAATGTTTCAGCTGTTGGTTCATTTCATATAACCACATTCAATCATCATTAGCTCAACTCAGTTCAATAGGAAAAAGGGGTTTATAGCCTATCTAAGGCCTTGTCTACACATAGGAGGTAAGTCGACCTAAGTTACGCAACTCCAGCTGCAGTCGATGTAGCTTAGCTCGACTTACTGCGGTGTCTACACTGCGTTAGGTCAACAGGAGACACTCTCCCATCGACTTACCTTATGCTTCTCATTCTGGTGGAGTACCGGGGTCAATGGGAGAGTGATCTGCGGTCAATTTAGTGGGTCTTAGACCTGCTAAATTGACCCCTGGTGCATTGATCGCTGCAGCACCAATCCCTAGTAATGCCCTCAGTGGAAGAAACCAGGAAATGGTGGAGGGGAAGAAAAGACTTCCGGATAGGTTTGCCAACCGTCCAGGATTGCTCTGGAGTCTCCAGGAATTAAAAATTAATCTTTAATTAAAGCTTATGTCATGTGATGAAACTTCCAGGAATATGTCCAACCTAAATTGGCAAGCCTACCTCCAGATGATATTGACAGATTAAAATTACATGACAAGTGGCGTGTTTGTTTTGTGGAGTTTTGTGTTCTTTATTTGGAGCTGGCTATTATTATTTCTTAAATGAAATAAGTTTGGCTCATATTTATAGATGTAGAATTATTTTTACATTTATTCTGGAGATATCATAATGCTATCACAAGAAAAAAATAAGAGTGCTGAAGCAATGGAGACAGGATGAAATTGCACCTGTAGTTATTCAATACTAATTTATAATTTCAACAGAACAACAATACTTCAATCACCTTGTTTTGTTTTACAGAATTTTTCTAGGACCCTCACTGAGGCTTCAGTAAAACAAAAGAATCATTATCCATGCATGAAGTCTCCACAGCCTGGCCATCACTTTATAAATGTCTAGTCCTGAGCTTCAAAAGTTTTTGAGAGAGGCAGATCTATCATCCTGTCATACCTCAGCAGTATTATGATGTTCCTTCAACCTAACTGTCAGCTACCTATGAGCTTTCTAATAAACTGAACCCCACCACCCAAACAGAATGCACAACAAAAAGAGCAAGAGCCCCGTATAAACTGAGCTGCCCTATGTGTTACATGGATGTTAACTCTCTCAGACAATGCATCATGATGTAATAACTGCATTATAACTTGAGAGTGCTTCTCATTTATAAGGTAACTATCAACTATATCCTAGGCTGAAGATATGCTGAGGCTAAACGCTAGGGTATTTATAGCAAGTAAACCCTGATGTGTTTATCATACCAGGATTTGATTTTTATTAAGCACCGTAAAGTGGTAATTACTGATATGTTTAAGTAAATAGTCACAATTTAAATAAAGGAAGAAAATCCTACCCAAAAAATGGGACTGTCAAACTACTGGAAGGTAAATCAGCTTCCTTTCCCTCCCTCCTTACCTCACCCTTTCAGTCCCCAGAAAAGGTGTAATATATTTTTGTCTGCAAGAAAGCAAGATTGAGGATTCTTCCAGGGTCAACAAACCAGGCACACCAAATACCTGGCACCTACTGAGAGCACTACAGCTTCACTGAGATGTAGTGGGGAGAAAGGGAGCAAAAGTGGGAAGTAAGTCAAACAGTTTTAGATATTTCCCCATCGAAATATTGGGGTTTCCCTCTTTCTGCTGATGGGAGTGAGAGGCTGTGGTGGCGTCTTTGTTTCCATCTTTGTTGGCAAACAGTGTGAAAATCCTAACTACTGGAGCCAGCAAGGATCGTAGAAGCCAATCAGATTAGAGAGATTTGTTTCTGGGAAATAATTCCTCAGACACCCCGTAGCAGAGTGCATTCTGGGAAATGCAGCGAGTGGGAGGAAGTGTGCATCAGTAATTGTACAACATCTCCACACTCTGACAGTGCAGAATATAAAACAATGAACATCTTTTTCAGAGGATCAAACTATGTTTTCCCTTTCTCCAACCTATCCCCAATTCTGAAATATTGCTGGAGTTCATCCTTACTTTGACCTTGTTTCTGCTTAAATCCTTGTTCATGTCTTAATCACTATACTGCAATTCCTTCTCTTGTGGTCTTTCTAAATCCCAACTCTGTCTAAATGTCAATGGGTTCAGAATAGCACAGTCATATTATTCCATGCATGGATAAACAATGATAGAAGATGTGTTTATGCAGTAAAACTACAATGGAAGAAGAGCAAGGTGAGAGTAAATGGAACAGGGACAGCAGAAAACAGAAGAACCGCTGCTAAAAATTGACTGATATTCCCAGTCACATCAACAATAAAAAAAAGAGGAGTACTTGTGGCACCTTAGAGACTAACAAATATATTTGGACATAAGCTTTCGTGGGCTAAAACCCACTTCACCAGATGCATACTTTTTGCTGATACAGACTAACATGGCTACCACTCTGAAATAAAATATGTGTTTACACCTTGACTAGGAACAACTAAGACTTGAATATAGATAAGATCCAAACCAGATGACATGGAACCTTACCATCTACTGGTGCATACAATTGGCTTTCACTGATCCCTTGCCTCCAACAAGCAATTAACAATATATGGGTAGTATCAAAATAGAATCCTAGGTCTTCTTAGGCACAAAAGAGTGGCCATATAGGATAAGGTCATTGTTCTACACAGTCTATGATACTGCCAGTGGCTTATGCTTTGTTGTACAGCTGAAAGCTACTGTAATATACTCGGTTAGCTATGTAGTGTAGTACCTGGGTGAAGAAAAGGGTGCAGACCCTTTTAAGCAATCAGCCAATGTCTGGAGACCACTAACATAACTTGTATAGCTCTTTTTTGTCAGTGTTGATAATTCATTAATATTTGCCAGGAGAGCTAAGCTGCCCACATTATAATCTAATGGTAGAGACATAAACTGCATGGTGACCGAATACCTGTTGATGATCAGCTCTGACTTATAATACAGAAATAAAATAGCACATTTCCAAATGAGCATTAGAAGTGGGAGCAGATCAAAATGCATCAGATAATGATACTTTTCCAACTTAAAGCCCTTTGCAAACTTTCATGATTTAAGACAGCACCTCTGTTAGTTCTGTTGGTAATTTTGTAACATATGAAGCACAGAGGTTAAGGGCTTGATTTTCAGAAGTGCTGAACATTCATAGGTCTAGCTGAAGTGAATGGTGAGTTTTGGGTACTCACATGTCTGGAAATCAGACCCTAAGTGACTTTCCCAAGGTTACACAGAATGCCCATAGGAGCACTGGTAACACACATTCTAATCTATCTATGTTACCTGAGCACCTAACCCAGAGCTCCTACAATTTAAGCACAAAATCATTTTTCATTTCCTAATCCTTCTGCCTTTTTACCTAACAGTCTATTGAGGTGATGCTGGCCATCTTTATGAGATTTCAAAAAACTTCTCTATCCTGACAAAAAGTCAAAATCTCCAAAAAATATATATTTTTAGAGCTGTCAAGAGATTAAAAAAATTAATCACGATTAATTGTGCTGTTAAACAATAATAGAATACACTTTGTATTCTGTGTTGTAATTGAAATCAACAAATTTGAAAATGTAGAAAAACATCCAAAAATATTTAATAAATTTCAATTGGTATTCTATTGTTTAACAGTGGGATTAAAGCTGCGATTAGTAGCGATGAATTTTTTTTAGGTTTCAGAGTAGCAGCCATGTTAGTCTGTATCCGCAAAAAGAAAAGGAGGACTTGTGCCACCTTAGAGACGAACAAATTTACTTGAGCATAAGCTTTCGTGAGCTACAGCTCACTTCATCGGAGCTGTAGTTCACGAAAGCTTATGCTCAAATAAATTTGTTAGTCTCTAAGGTGCCACAAGTCCTCCTTTTAATTTTTTTTAGTTAATCATGTGAGTTAACTGCAATTAATCAATAGTCCTAATTTTTTTATTTAGGACAATCAAATCTTTTTGTTTCAACAATTCTGAAACATTTCATTTAGATTTTGACCATATTTGTTTTTAATTTTTAAAAAATTATTATTCGCTCAAAGTTTGAACAGAAAAGTCATTTTTAAAGGGGAAACTGGAATTTTTTTCTTTTGAAATTGTCAGAATGGGATGTTTCAACAATTTCAAAACTTTTTTTTCCCCAATTATTTTCAGGTCAAGAAATTTGTAGAAATAGTTTTCATTTTGCTGAAATGACATTTTTTAATGGAAAAACACTTTGCTGAAAAATTCCTGACACACTCTAGTCATTTCTGCAAACCTTTTTAGCTGTTATTTCCATCCCAACAGTGGCTGTTCCTTCTCAAAGTGCAACTGTTTATTTGGGGCTGCATGATGACCCTGTTGCTAAAGATGAAGCAAAGTGCCCTAGAGCTGGTATCAATCAGGTTACACGCCCCCACTTTAAGCCAATTTTCAATTATTTCAGGTGCAGGTTTTAACAATGTGTAAGTAGCCCTCCCACTCTGCTTCCTTTCCTCATTAGCATATTAAGACCGCTATCAGATGCCTAAAGGCATTTTGTAAACCCAGGGATTTTCAGTGTTCTGTCCTCCTGACAGCCATCATGTCATCTTTGTATTGCAGCCTGATTTATATGAATGGTAGCTTGAGAGTAATTATTATATGAATAATAATAACTGGCCCCATCATGCAAAGTGCCGAGTGCGCTCTATTCCCACCAGAGTCAAGGATGTTTTTGCGTTCTTATTATGTGTAGGCTTTCTATTGTTATATCAATGTCTGGGGCCAACTGTTGACAATCGCTTTTAGATGTCTATTTTTACGTCAGGTAAGGATGTGTTCTTTAACAGCTATTCTTACATGTGCAAACTGGCCAGAACTGTGAGAAAATCTAGCTCCTAAAGGCGCTATCTGTGCCAATAACATAATCTAATTTCCTTGTGTGATTAATATGATTTCTCACTAATGAGAACGCTGTATCCTTTGGTTTGGGGTATATTTAGCCTGTTTGTTCTCTCTTTCTGTGACTTATATTTTACAACATGCTGTGATTTCTGGCCTATTGATTAATGGGTCTTTCCACAACAAGCAACCTTAATCTTTTCTTAATTGCTTTAATGGCTTTATGGTCTCTCTTTTATACTTCCCCCCCAACAATGTTGTTATTGCTAATGCTTTTGTGTCTTAACTTTATGCCCATACTAAAGACTTACAGGAGTCTGACTGTGAATTCTATTCTTGCTCTTGTTTTCTTTCCATTTTTTAAATTTTCCTTTTAATTTTTTATCTCCTACTTGATGTATGCCATTGTTTGATACAACTATGCAAATGTGCATAAATAAATAAAACAGGAGACAAACAAATGTCTGCAGTCCCTACACAAAGGACTCCATTTCTGATATTTTCATTGTGTATTAGTCTCCTAGGTCCAGAAATCTGCAATGCAGCTCCATAGCCTTGTGTTATATAAATTATTCTATCATTCAAACACCAGAAATATGTAAATTTATACTCAGAGTTTCAATTATGGCTGTGGGAAATGCCCTTTTAAAAATCATACAAGACTTTGGTATGAAGTCCTACCCTTGAAATGCAGTACCATATAGAACAAAATATGGGAATTCCTCAAGGTTCCATTCACTTCAGCTGGCCTTGGATCAGGCCCCAACATGGATGGAGGCTTATTTATTAAACTCATGCTATCTGGCATATCCTGCATTTCCCAGGCAGCCACCATGCTCACATCTTGGGGAATTCCCACAACTTATTTTGAGAACCAGGGTAAAGATGGAAATATGATTTCATTTTGCACTATGTGCCATTTAGCATCTAGCCCTTTATTGCCATAGTTATCCCAGTGCTTCATTTTATTAAGTCAACCAAGTGAAAAACACTGATACAGAAGGACGAAGAGGTATCCAAAGAGGTGCTTGCTCAATCCACAGCCCTTAACCTAATTATTAGTCCCCTCCTGTAAATGGAGAGGCAATGCTAACAGAGATATATGAGCCCTAAGTCGTATTATCATCACAATCATTATATACTTTCCTCCCATCTACGGGTTCTGGCGGGGGGGTTGATTTATAGATGCCAGAACTCAATTGAGTTGCAGGTGCCCAGCACCTCTGAGGTTGAGGCCCTTTCATCGATTCCAAGGAGAGAAGGCACTATTGTGAATCTGACCTCCTGCATAACACAGGCCACAGAATTTCCACAAACTAATTCCTAGATCTTAGAAAAAATCTAATCTTGATTTAAAAATGGTCAGTGATGGAGAATCCCCCATGGTCACTGGTTACTTACTGTTACAAATTTGTGATTTTTCCCAGTCTGAATTTGTCTAGCTTCAACTTGGAGCCGTTGAATCATGTTATACCTCCCTCTGCTAAATTGAAGAGCCCTGTATTAAATATTTGCTCCTCATGTAGGTACTTATAGACTATAATCAAGTCTAGCTAGCAAACAGGGGATGGCAACAAGGGAGTTGAGAGGGGGAGAAGGAAATCCGCCTGCTGAACCAACAAGGTGCGAGCACTAATTTGGGGTGAGTGAGTTTGTCTGGCTGTTTGTGTTTTTGTTTCTCTCTCTCTTTCAGGTTATTTCAGTTACTGGGTCAGTTGGGATTGTGTGTCTGGGACCTGTCTGAGCCTTTGCTCACTGCATCATCCGTGATCTTTGATCAGCCTCAATCAGCCTTGTGATCACACTTCCCCTGTGTGATTAATGAGGGGGTAGGCCTGACCTAGGAGAGAAGGCCTTAAAAGCCAGAGGCTGAGCGACCAACAGAGTTTGAGAGGCAGTCTGTGGGAGGCAGTTGTAATATAATTGCTCTGGTTAGGAAGGGCTGCATCACCAGTGCCAACGCTGCTCCTGTCTCCTCCCCTGCGTCTGTATCCACACAGATAACCTAACCATGGATGCCTCGACCCAGATCTTGGTGTGGACTTGCAGAGACTGCGGCCTGCATTTCCCACTCACAGAAAGCCAGACTGGGGGGGACCACACAGTGTGAAAGGTGCCTGCTGGTGGAATCTCTCAGAAAGCAGGTGGGAAAGCTAAAGGAGGAGGTGGTTAGGCAGTGGAGCATCTGTACCCTTGAGGAATTCCTTGAGAGTATTCATATGGAGACATCCAAGGCGGAGGAGGCTATCCAGGTAGAGAGGACTGCTGTCACACCACCAGGGAAGGAGGATATGGCTCTGTCACAGGGAGGACACTGGGGGTGGTTATTTCTGGCAGCAGGCAGTGCTCCAGCCCTACACCCAACCCACCCACCATGGTGATAGAAAACTGATATGCTGCCCTGGCAACAAGTGATGAGGAATCACCCTCAAAGGTGGAGGAGGAGAAGCCATGTACCCTCAAGGCTGGGAGGATTGCAGCCACTCCCAGGAGGAAACATAGGGTAGTGGTGGTTGGTGACTCTCTTCTGAGGGGGACGGAAGCACCCATCTGTTGCCCTGACATGGCATCCTGGGAGCTGTACTGCCTGCCATGGGCCAGTATCTGAGAAATTACAGAGGGATGGTTGAGGATCATCTGGCCCTCTGACTACTACCCCACGCTACTCATCCATGTGGGCACTAATGATACTGCGAGGTATGACCTTCATCAGATAAGAAGTGACTGCAGGGCTCTGGGAGTAAGGGTGAAGGAGTTGGGAGTGCAGGTGGTCATCTCTTCAATCCTTCCAGTCAAGGGTAGGAGCCCAGGCAGAGACAGATGCATCCTGGAAGTGAATGCCTGGCTGCGAGGATGGTGTCGCCAGCAGGGCTTCGGCTTCCTTGACCACAGGATGCTGTTCCAGGAAGAAGAACTGCTAAGCAGAGATGGGGTTCACCTATCCAGGAAGGGGAAGAGAATATTTGGATACAGACTGGCTAACCTAGAGAGGAGGGTTTTAAACTAGGTTTGAAGTATGGGGAATAAGCAGGAAGCACTCAAAATGCTAGTAAATAAACACACCTATGACATAGTTGGAATCACAGATGACTTGGTACGATAATACACATGACTGGAATATCAGTATAGAAGGGTACAGCCAGAGGTGAAAGTAAGCGGGTACGCCCCGGTACAGCGTACCGGTAAGAGCCAGTGCACCGTACCAGGACCGGCTTTCCAAGAGGACAATTTAAAGCCCTGGGGTAGCAGCAGCGGGGCTGCGGTGGGGATTTAAAGGGCCACGGAGCTCCAGCCGCTGCTACCCCACCCCCTCCAGGACCCTTTAAATCCCAGCCTGAGCCCTGCTGCCCGAGCCCTGGGGTAGAGGCGGCAGGGCTCTGGTGGGGATTTAAAGGGCCCCGGAGCTCCAGCCCCCGCTACTGCCCCGGGGCCCTTTAAATCCCCGCCTGAGCCCTGCTGCTGAAGCCCTGGGGTAGTGCTGGCTGGGCTCCAGAAGGGATTTAAAGGACCAGGGCGGTAGTGGCGGCTGGAGCCCCAAGCCCTTTAAATCCCCGCCTGAGCCCTGCTGCCCGAGCTCTGCAGTAGGGGTGGGGGTGCTCCAGAGGGGATTTAAAGGGCCAGGGCGGTAGCGGCGGCTGGAGCCCTGGGGCCCTTTAAATCCCCGATGGAGCCCGGCCACCGCTACCCCAGGGCTCGGGCAGCAGGGCTCAGGCAGGGATTTAAAGGGCTCGGGGCTCCGGCAGCTGCTACCACAGCAGAGCCCCAGGCCCTTTAAAGCTCTGCCAGAGCCCAGAGCCTCAGGGTAGCAGTGGCAGCCGGGAGCCCCCAGGGCTCCTCAGTGATTTAAAGAGCCCAGGGCTCCACTGCGGTAGTGGCAGCTGGAGCCCTGGGCCCTTTAAATCGCCCCCGAACCCCGGGGCTCCCAGCCACCTCTGCAGCTGGTAGCTCGGGGGTGATTTAAAGGGCCCTGGGCTCCCAGCCGCCACTACCGCAGCTGGAGCCCTGGCCCTTTAAATCAAGATTTAAAAGGGCCCGGGGATTTAAGGCCCTGCCTCTTCCAGTTGAGGCCACACCCCCTGCTCAGGACTCCGGTGTACCCATAAATCCTCTAACTTACTTTCACCCCTGGGTACAGCTTGCTCAGGAAGGACAGGCAGGGAAAAAATGGCGGGAGCCCCGGCTGGAGGGACCCTGGGCTGAGGTGCAGGCCGGGAGCCCTGCTGCTTACCCCGACCCTGCCAGCGCCAGACCAGCTGGAGGCGAGGGGGGAGCGGGCGGAGTCAGGACCCTCCTGGGCACTGGGAAGGAGTTGGGTGAATGCAGCCTCCGCCCCTGCTAGTGTCATGAGCAGGATGCCGATGACCCGCCCTGGGAGCGAGTTACCAGTGACCCAGGGTTGGGGCAGCAGGGGGTGCAGGTGGGGGGGGAGGGCACTGGTGGAGGGGAAGGGGGGAAACCCAGCGCTGGAGCGGCAGGAGGTGCAGGGGGAGGGGGGGAGAGCCCAGGGCTGGGGCAGCAGTGAGAAAGGAGAGGAGCCCAGGGCTGGGGTGGGGGGCAGCCAAAAATTTTTTTGCTTGGGGCGGCAAAAAACCTAGAGCCAGCCCTGATTCTAAGGAATGGTAGGAGGGAGAAGAGCACAATAAAGGCAATGGATTTCAAGAAGGCAGACTTTAGCAAACTCAGGGAGCTGGTAGGTAAGATCCCATGGGAAGCAACTCTAAGGGGAAAAACAATTGAAGACAGTTGGCAGTTTTTCAAAGAGACATTATTAAGGGCACAAGAGTAAACTATCCCACTATGTAGGAAAGATTGGAAGTATGGCAAGAGACCACCCTGGCTTAACTAGGAGATCTTCAATGATCTAAAAACCAAAAAAGAGTCCTACAAAAAGTGGAAATGAGGTCAAATTACAAAGGATGAATATAAACAACACAAGTATGTAGGGGCAAAATTAGAAAGGCCAAGGCACAAAACAAGATTAAAACTAGCTAGAGACATAAAGGGTAACAAGAAAACATCCTACACATACATTAGAAGCAAAAGGAAAACTAAGGACAGGGTAGGCCTCTTAATCAATGAAGTGGGAAAAACAATAACGGAAAATGTGGAAATGGCAGAGGTGCTCATTGACTTCTTTGTTTCAGTTTTCACCAAGAAGGTTTGTGGTGATTGGACATCTAACATAGTGAATGCCCGTGAAAATGAGGTAGGATCAGAGGCTAAAATAGGGAAAGAACAAGTTAAAAATTACTTAGACAAGTTAAATATCTTCAAGTCACCAGGATCTGATGAAATGCATCCTAGAATACTCAGGGAGCTGACTGAGGAGATATCTGAGCCATTAGCAATTATCTTTGAAAAGTCATGGAAGATGGGAGAGATTCCATAAGACTGGAAAATGGCAAATATAGTGCCCAGTTATCAAAAGGGAAAGAAGAACAACCTGGGGAATTACAGACAAGTCATCTTAACTTCTATACGCAGAAAGATAATGGAGCAAATAATTAAGCAATCATCTAGAAGATAAAAAGGTGATAAGTAACAGTCAACATGGATTTGTCAAGAACAAATCTTGTCAGATCAATCTGATAGCTTTCTACAAGCCTTATAGATCTGGGGGGAAGAGGTAGATGTGGTAGATCTTGACTTTAGTAAAGCTTTTGATACTGTCTCATATGACCTTCTCATAAACAAACAAGGGAAATGCAACCAAGATGGAGCTACTATAAGGTGGGTGCATAACAGGTTGGTTTACCATTCCCAGAGAGTAGCTATCAGTGGTTCACAGTCGTGCTGGAAGGGTATAATGAGTGGAGTCCTGCAGCGATCAGTTCTGGGTCCAGTTCTGTTCATTATCTTCATCAGTGACTTAGATAATGGCATACAGAGTACACTAATAAAGTTTGTGGATGATACCAAGCTGGGAGGGGTAGCATGTGCTTTGGAGGATAGGATTATTATTCAGAATGATCTGGACAAACTGGGGAAATGGTCTGATGTAAATAAGATGAAATTCAATAAGGACAAATGCAATGTACTCCACTTAGGAAGGAACAATCAGTTGTACACATACAAAATGGGAAATCACTGCCTAGGAAGGAGTACTGAGAAAAGGGATCTGGGGGTCATATTGGACCACAAGCTAAATAAGAGTCAACAATGTAACACTGTTGCAAAAAAAAGCGAACATCATTCTCGGCTGTATTAGCAGGAGTGTTGTAAGCGAGACACGAGAAGTAATTCTTCTGCTCTACTCTGAGCTGATTAGGCCTCAACTGGAGTACTGTGTCCAGTTCTGGGTGCCGCATTTCAGGAAAGATGTAGACAAATTGGAGAACATCCAGAGAAGAGCAACAAAAATGATTAAAGGTCTAGATGACACGACCTATAAAGGAAGATTGAAAAAATTGGGTTTGTTTAGTCTGGAAAAGAGAAGATTGAGAAGGAACATGATAACAGTTTTCAAGTACATAAAAGGTTGTTACAAGGAGGAGGGAGAAAAAATGTTCTTGTTAACCTCTGAGGATAGGACAAGAAGCAATGGGTTTAAATTGCCGCAAGGGAGGTTTAGGTTGGACATTAGGAAAAACTTCCTGTCAGGGTGGTTAAGCACTGAAACAAATTGCCTAGGGAGGTTGTGGAATCTCTATCACTGGAGATTTTTAAGAGCCAATTAGACAAACACCTGTCAGCGATGGTCTAGATAATACTTAGTCCTGCTATGAGTGCAGGGGACTGGACTAGACCCAGGGGTGAAAGTAACTTAAATGACCTACCGGTACTCCGGAGTCCTGAGCAGGGGCGTGGCCTCGACCAGAAGAGGCAGGGCCTTTAAATACCCGGGGCCTTTAAATCAAGATTTAAAGGCCCAAGGACTCCGGCTGCAGCTGGGAGCCCTGGGGCCTTTAAATCACCCCCAGAGCTACCAGCTTCAGAGGCAGCTGGGAGCCCCGGGGCTCAGAGGAGCTCCAGGCCCTTTAAATCACCACTGGTGCCCTGCCACCACTACCCCGGGGCTCTGGCAGCGGGGCTCGGGTGGTGCTTAAAAGGGCCTGGGGGCTCTGGCTGCTGCGGGGAGCCCCAGGGATTTGAGGGGGGGCATGATTTAAAGGGCACGGGGCTTCCTGCAGCAGCCAGAGCCCCTGGCCCTTTAAATCAGCACTGGAGCCCTGCCGCCGCTACCCCAGGGGCTCCAGCAGTGGGGCTCGGGGGACGTTTTAAAGGGCCTGGGGCTCTAGCTGCTGCAGGGAGCCCTGGGGGCGCTTTAAAGGGCCCAGGGCTCCCCACAGCGGCTGGAGCCCCGGGCTCTTTAAAGCACGGCCGGAGCCCTGCAGCCGCTACCCCAGGGGCTCCAGCAGCAGGGCTTGGGAGGCACTTTAAAGGGCCCGGGGCTCCGGTCGCTGTGGGGAGCCCGGGGCCCTTTAAAGAGCCAGCCTGTGGAAGCCGGACCGGACCAGACCGGCTTACTTTCACCTCTGACTAGCCCTCTCGAGGTCCCTTCCAGTCCTATGATTCTAAGTCACCCCTTAACCTTCTCTTTGTTAAGCTAAGTAGAGAGAGTTCCTTGAGTCTATCACTATAAGGCATCTTTTCTAATCCTTTAATCATTCTTGTGGCTCTTTTCTGAACCTTCTCCAATTTATTAACATCATTCTTAAACTGTGGACACCAGAACTGGACGCAGTATTGTAGCAGTGGTTGCATCAGTGTCAAATACAGAGGTAAAATAAACTCTCTACTCTTATTCCAGATTCCCCTGCTTATGCATCCAAGGATTGTGTTAGCCCTTTTGGCCACAGTGTTACAGGAGGAGCTCATGTTCAGCTGATTATCCATGTAAGGGAACTCAGCCCGGGCTCACCCCTCGGCGGAGTGGTGGGGCACCACGCACCTCACTACACTCTCTGCTGTGTTGGGGAATACCCAGTCTATGGCCTAGACCTTCAGGCTGGGTCCCGCAAGCAGTTCAATATAAGCCCAGGCCCTGGGTCAGGGCAGGGCAGCAAACAAACAGTCAGGGGCTCAGGCCCTCGGGCAGGGGCTGAGCCAAATAGTTCAATATAAGCCCAGGCTCCTAGCTTTAGCAACCACGGAGAGGGGGAGACTGCCACCTGTGAGGTGGGTGGCAGGGGGGATGCAGGCCCACCCACTCCACTGCTTCCCAGCCAGGGGCCCTAGCAGCAGCCGAAGACCCGCTGGTGTGTCAGGGGGGATCCTGGCCTCAACACACTGACATTGGCTCTGGCAGCGCTGCAGCCAGACTGGGGTTGGCTGCGCCCGGGCTACTTCCAGACTCCCCCTCGTAGGGTACCTGGGTCAGAGTGGTGTCCTTGGAGGGTTCCAGCACCATAGGCTCCTCTGGGTAGCTGGCGAGGGGTAGGCTCGGCAGTTCCTTTGGGCATAGGTCAGCATCAGGCATTGGCCAGTCCGGCCAGTCCTCGGGTCGGCCGTGGCTTGCCAGGGTCTCCCAAGCCGGAGCCAGGCCACGGGCATCTGGCCTCTCTGGCTGCTGTCACCCAACTGAGCTCCAGGGTTGGGCTATTCTACTTCCTGTCCTGCGCCTTGACCTCTGGAGGGGCGGGTGCAGGATCCACTGGCTCCGCCCACTTTTGTGTCTGGGGAGGTTCTTGCCTCGGCGGGGTGGTGGGGCACCACACCGCCTCACTATAATCCACCACAACCCCAAAATCTTTTTCAGAGTCACTGCTTCCCAGGATAGAGTTCCTCATCATGTAAGAGTGTCCTACATTCTTTGTTCCTAGAGATACACGTTCACATTTAGCCATATTAGAAGGCTTTCTTGTGCCCAGCTTACTAAGCAATTCAGATTGCACTGTATCAATGACCTGTTCTCTTCAGTATTTATCACCCCACCAATTTTTGTTTCATATGTAAACTTTATCTGTGATGATTTTATGTTTTCTTCCAGGTCATTAGTAAAAATGTTAAATAGCATAGAAACAAGAACCCATCCCTAAAGGACCCCACTAGAAACACATCTGTTCAATAATGATGATGATGTTTGCAATTCCATTTGAGTCCTATCAAATAGGCAGCTTTTAATCCATTTAATGTGTGCCATGTTGTTTTTACATCTTTCTAGATTTTGAATAAAAATGTCATGCAGTAGCAAGTCAAATGCCTCACAGAAGTCTAAGTATATTACATGAAAACTACTGCCTTTATTGACCAAATATGTAGTCTTATAAAAAAGATATCAAGTTAGTTTGACATATCTATTTTCCATAAACCCATGTTGATTGGCATTAATCATATTACCCTCATTTAATCCTTTATTAACCAAGTTCCATATTAACCAATCCATTCTCTTGCCCAAGATCAATTTCAGATTGACAGGCTTATAATTACTCTGGTCATCCTATTTACTCTTTTAAAATGTTTTCATAACATTAGCTTTCTTCTGGTGTTCCAAGACTTATTGAAAATCAACATTAATGATCCCACAAGCCTCTTGCCAACTCTTTTAAAACTCTTGAACCAGAGTGGTACGTTCCATGACTTCATGATTATGGGGCTTATTTACAACCAGGCGGAATCTTGGCATCTCTGTTTTCAGGTGCACTTCACAATGGAAGTTTTGAAATATGCAGCATGGCTGCAAAATTGTAATGAGAGGTGTAACTAACCAAAACTTGCATTCACAATTGATCCCCTGCACAAAAAAATCAGCCACAAATTGCACCCACAAAATTGGGGACAACCTTCTTAAAAGAAGGCAAAACTCAAGGGTAGATGCCACACAAGCAATATTTAGCACCAAAGTTAATTCTTCTTCAAGTATTAACCCATTCCTATGTACTTCCAAATGTAGATCTCTTCTAGCGACATAGCTAATTTGCAGTATCAAAGATAAAGCAGTGAAGGCAGCAATATCTATGAAAATGAATTCACTCTTCTGATAGGGAGAAGGTAATGCACAATAACACATAAGTGGAAACCTGTCAGTAGTCACATGTGTCACTGTGGGACCATTGTAATTTTGGGAGAAAATATGACATTTGAATTGGTAAAGAAACATGCTTATGGTAGATTTGTTTTTGTTTTTAAATAACAAAATGGCACCTGTTTGAAAGCTGCCCAGATGTTTGTAAAGTTAGTAATAATCTTGGCTGACATTAACTGGCAGAGTGCATATGAGAAGATCAAAACGGAAAAATAAAAGCAGCCTGGCTCATGACTCCATACTTCATTTCCTGGCGGCAGAGAAAAAAGAGTGTAAGCAGTGTCAGGATGAGCTCCACCCTGACATCTGGTGGTGAGGTGTGGCAAGTTGTGGAAAAGAACTTCAGGGGCAGATCTCATTTGCATAGGCACACCCACCACGCCTAGAATGAGACCATAGCTGCCCAAATGGTCACTTTGGCTGCTGTGGGATCCCCAGTGTCTCTGTATTGGGGCAGGAAGAATAAATTGTTATTACCCTGATTATGGGAACTGTGCTTGGAACTGTACGTGGCCTTTTGTTACGATGGAGGGATTCTCCATCATCTAAGTAGCACTCGCTAGGCAAGGGTCATGGGTTCCAAAACTGTGTGAATGGAGAGAGGCTGGGGACAAGTATTAATACTTGGTGGCATGGGCCCCTTGGTGAGGGCCTTACATGCTGATTGCACTTCCTCCTCTCTCCACTGTGGAATATCAGAGCTAATTTTGATTTCATTAGAAGTCTAGTTATAGGCTGCTGAGCTCACTTTGGGCTGACAGTGCACCAGCACTGGGGCTCCCCTACTATAAGCTGAATTCACCTAAGAGCTGAAATCACTGAGTGTTGTGTTAAGTAGTGGGGGAGCCTGAAGATATAGTGTGGAGCAGTTTGCGGGACGGCTGGTGAAGCAGTTCAACACGGAGCAGTGTGTGAATGGCAGGAGCTGCTTGTGGGCCATGGAGCTGAGTGAAGGAGTTCGTGGGGCGGCTGGCGGAGCGGAGCGCAGCTGAGCGAAGGAGTTCGTGGGGCGGCTGGTGGAGCGGAGTGCAGCTGCGCGAAGGAGTTTTGTGGGGCGGAGCGGAGCGGAGCGCCGCTATGGAGCTATGGGGTGGTCAGCTTCAGATCACGTAAGGTGCCTCTTACCCCCGTCCCATTTCCACCCAGGTTGGGAGGTAAAGCTCCGCCGATAAACTTTCGAACTCTGGGGCTGCCCTGACCAGGGACAGAGACTTTTGGGGCATTGGACTTTTGGGGTTGCTGGACTCAAGAACCAAAGGGAAAAGGGCATGCCCCAATTTGCCTGGGGTGGGGTTGTTTTTGCTCATGGGTTGTGTTATGAATCCTGTTGGTGGTGTTTCCCCAACATAATGCCACATTGTTTCTCTCTGTTATTAAAAGACTTTTGCTACACTCAGACTATGTGCTTGCGAGAGGGGAAGTATTGCCTCTTGGAGGTGCCCAGCGGGGGTGGTATATATTTGTCCCAGGTCACTGGGTGGGGGCTCGAGCCGGTTTGCATTGTGTTATTGGAATGGAACCCCTAGATATTGAACCCGGCCCTTGTTGCTGCCAACTCTGACGGGCAGAAGGGTTACATTTTTGGGGGCTCGTCCGGGATCGCCTGGGTCAGTACCCCTCGCAAGCACCTGTTGAGTGATCCACTACATTGGGAAACAATTTATATTTTTTTTTGTTTGTGCTTATATTTTGAGGAAATTACTGTTTGTATAATGGCTAATATGTCAGGTTTGTTGGGCCCTGGCTCAGCAGCTTCTAGCTCGGAGGCTGCAGCCTCGGCTGATGATTGGACAAAAGCTCTGGGGCAAATATTGGAAAAGGTTGTGCTGCCCCATGCTGAGTCAGACTCTTGTCGTAAGTTAAGATTATTTGCTGGGGAGGAGGAGTTTGAACCCTGGTTAGAGCATACCACTGAAATGCTGCAAGAGTGGGCCGTACCAGATGCAGAAAAGCGAAGATGCCTTATAGAGAGCCTTGGCGGCCCAGCATTAGATGTGATTCGCACCCTGAAGCTCATTGACCCTGGGGTCAGTGTGAAGGACTGCCTAGAGGCCCTTGAACACAACTTTGGGAGCGTAGAGGGCCCTGAAGACAGCTACTGTAAGTTCCTTAATTCCCGACAACAAAAGGGCGAGAAGGCTTCAGCCTACATACAGAGACTGGAGAGACTGCTTCAGAGAGCTGTCATGAGGGGAGCAGTGACTGCTGAGCAGATGGATCAGACCAGACTGGCTCAAATTGTAAGAGGAACTCAGTATCAGAACCCGATTCTACTTCATCTCCGGCTAAGAGAACGACGGGAACATCCCCCAAGTTACTCCCAGCTGATAAAAGAGGTCCGAGAGGAGGAAGAAAGGCAGGCTGCCAGTGAGTTTTGGGAAGCCCAAACATCGGAGCCAGCCAGCACAACACCACTGCAAATGGCCAGTGTACTGATGGTGAGCACCAGAGAGGAACTTGCCCAACAAATGCAGGTCCTGACGGAACGGATAGCTGAGCTGCAAAGTACCGTTGACCGAGTTAAGACTTCTAGGAATAAGAAGCCTCAACCTGTGGCGATTGAGAAGCCCACACTTAGAGCCACCATCCCCCCCAGGCGAAGGGGGAAAGGTCAATTCTTCTGCTGCCGATGTGGTCAGGATGGACACAGTGCTGCCAAGTGCCGTAATGAAGAAAACCCCTCCTTAGTGTATGGAAAGCTGAGGATCAGTTGGGAGAGATCCGGTAGCTGCCAGAGGGTCTGGGGACGGGGACCCCCCAGGTCTGCAGGATTTGAAGATTCCCCCAGAAAAGACTTTCCAGCTGGGATCCCTGCAGGACTGATAGGGCCTCGAGCAGAGGTCATGGTGAGGATCGAAGGGGTGGAGTGTAAAGCAGTGCTTGACACTGGATCTCAAGTGACTATTATATTTCAGTCATTTTACCAACAGATGCTTAGGCACCTGCCTATACAGCCACTGACTGGCCTTGGCCTATGTGGCCTCAGCATGGATGAATACCCCTATCAAGGGTATGTCATAGTGCACCTGGAATTCCCAGAGGAGGTTGCTGGGGTAAGAGAAGAGGTAGACACAGCTGCCTTGATATGCCCTGACCCTAAAGGGACTTCTGATGTGTCTGTGCTGATAGGGACCAACTCCAGTCTCTTCAAGGTACTCGCGGATTACTGCAGAAGGCGGGCTGGGGACTAGTACCTGAATACCCTGATGATCCATACGCTTTGTGCTGAAGCCTATAGGAAAATTGAGAGCGCTAAAAGGGACACATCTGAGCTACCGCTTGGGGCACTGAAGTACGCGGGCACAACCCCCTTAGTAGTGCCTGCAAGGACGGAGCAAGAAGTGCTTGTCATGAGTACCTGTCTGAAAGGCAGTAAAGGGACGTTAGCAATGATAGAGCAGCCGATGGGAGGAGAGCTCCCTGAAGGAGTGCTGGTCCCCAGTGGAGTCATAACCCTACCTG
Organism: Lepidochelys kempii; assembly: GCF_965140285.1. Taxonomy (NCBI): domain Eukaryota; kingdom Metazoa; phylum Chordata; order Testudines; family Cheloniidae; genus Lepidochelys; species Lepidochelys kempii. The sequence continues at coordinate 174,852,906 of NC_136382.1, read as the reverse complement.
CTGAAGCCCAGGAAAGGGTGACTATACTGATTGCTAATGAAACGAGTCGTGATATTTTTGTGAAGCAAGGACAAAAGATAGCAGACCTCTTTGAGCCTGAGTCGATTGTAAAACCCCAGTATGAAACTCCAGTTCCGGCAATAGACCCAGCAAAGTTTGACTTTGGAGATTCACCAGTGTCCGAGGACTGGAAAGATCGCCTGAGGAAGAAACTTTGTGAAAGATCCAAGGTGTTCTCACTGCATGAGTGGGATGTGGGATGTGCAAAAGGAGTAGAGCACAATATCAGACTACATGACTCTCGACCTTTCAGGGAGAGATCTAGGAAGATTGCTCTCTCTGAGATGGAAGATGTGCGACATCATCTTCAGGAGCTGGCTGCGAATGGCATCATTACAGAGTCCCGCAGCCCATACGCCTCACCCATTGTGGTAGTCCGCAAAAAGAATGGGAAAATCCGGATGTGTATTGACTACCGCACCCTAAACAGCCGTACGGTGGTCGACCAGTACACTATGCCTCGAGTGCAAGACGCCTTAGACTGTTTGCTGGGAAGCCAGTGGTTCTCTGTGTTGGATCTTCGAAGTGGATACTACCAGATCCCTCTGGGAGAAGAAGATAAGGAGAAGACAGCCTTCATCTGCCCATTAGGGTTTTATCAGTTCGAACGCATGCCCCAAGGGATTTCTGGAGCACCTGCCACCTTTCAACATCTCATGGAGAAAGTTGTGGGAGACATGAATTTACTGCAAGTGTTAGTTTATTTGGATGACCTGATTGTGTTTGGAAGAACCTTAGAGGAGCATGAAGAAAGACTTCTTAAAGTGCTTGATAGGTTGGAGGATTATGGTCTGAAGCTTTCAATTGACAAATGCCAGTTCTGCAGAACCTCAGTGAAGTATGTGGGTCACATTGTGTCCCAAGAAGGTGTGAGTACTGATCCTGATAAAATAGAAGCACTCACTACATGGCCACGTCCAAGTAACTACAGAGAACTCAAGACCTTCCTTGGATTTAGTGGCTACTACCGCAGATTTGTGAAAAACTATGCTACGATTGTAAAGCCTCTGAATGATCTTACCAGGGGACATCAGTCCAGCAAGAACAAATCTAAGTCCAAGAATAAGGGGAGGTCCCCAAAGCCTCCTGTGCAGAGACACAATGGCCCCTTTGCACCATTTGGGCCACGGTGGGATGAGAGATGTGAAAGGGCTTTTCAAGAAATCATTACTTGCCTAACTCATGCTCCAGTCCTAGTTTTTGCTGACCCAAGCAAACCATTTATCCTGCATACTGATGCCAGTTTGGAGGGTCTGGGAGCAGTCCTGTACCAGGAAGTGGAAGGCAAATGTAAACCTGTAGCCTTTGCCAGCCGAGGATTGTCTGATAGTGAAACTCGCTATCCCACCCACAAGCTGGAGTTTTTGGCCTTGAAATGGGCCATCACTGAGAAATTTCGAGACTACTTGTATGGTGCTCAGTTCCAGGTGTGGACAGACAACAATCCACTGACTTATGTGTTAACAAGTGCTAAGCTGGATGCTACAGGGCAGAGATGGGTGGCCGCCTTGGCTAGCTATGAGTTCAGCATTCAGTACCGATCAGGGAGAAGCAATGTAGATGCAGATGCATTGTCCAGGCGTCCGCAGGCTCCAGAAGTTGCTGTGATACCCACAGATGGAGTGAGAGCTATTTGCAGTGTGAGTCGCCGAGAGCCAGAGGCCCGTGAAGACTTTCAGGGATGTGTTGCAGAAGTTTTGGGCCTGCCCCCTGAATGCATGCCTTCTGCTTCGGTGAACTATATTGCATTAGACCAATCTCCTTTGCCCATGCTCAATGCGGCTGACTGGCAAGAAGCCCAGCGGCAAGATATTGACATTCGTGATACACTACTTGCCAAAAGGGAGGGGCGAAGCCCAACTGCGGTTGTCCCACCTAACCCGGAGGGTAAACTACTATTGAGAGAATGGACCAAACTAAAACTGATTCAGGGAGTGCTACACCAAATGACCACTGACCCTGTACAAAAACAACGAGCACAACTAGTACTGCCAAAAAAGTACAGAGCCCTGGCCATGAGGGCCCTGCATGATGACTTTGGGCATTTAGGGATGGAGAGGACCCTGGAACTTATTCGTAGTAGGTTCTATTGGCCCCGAATGGCTGAAGATGTTCGCAGGAAATGTGAGACTTGCGCTCGATGTGTTCAAAGGAAAACTCTGCCCACGAGGGCTGCATATCTCAAGAACATCACCAGCAACAAACCTTTGGAGTTGGTATGCATTGATTTCTTGTCTGTAGAGGTAGACAAGAGGAATGTTGGAAACATTCTAGTAGTGACTGACCATTTTACACGGTATGCACAAGCATATCCCACACGTGATCAGAGGGCCACCACCGTTGCTCGAGTATTGTGGGACAAATATTTCTCAGTCTATGGATTCCCGGCTCGGATACACTCTGATCAGGGGCGGGATTTTGAGAGTCACCTTCTGAAGGAGGTGCTGAAGATAGCAGGAATTAAAAAGTCTAGGACAACGCCTTATCACCCCCAAGGTGATCCTCAGCCAGAGAGGTTCAATCGAACCCTATTAGATATGTTGGGAACTTTGCGACCAGAGCAGAAGGCAACCTGGAGCCAGCATGTCGCATTTCTGGTGCATGCCTACAATGCCACAAAGAACGATGCTACGGGAGTCACCCCATATCTCTTGATGTTTGGGCGAGAACCAAGATTACCCATAGACTTGTGCTTTGGTGTATCAGAGGATGGAGATAGCTATGAAACTCATCAGCAATATGTATCCCGACTAAGAGAAAAGCTGCGGGATGCTTATCGCTTAGCTACCGCTGCGGCTCGGAAGAACGCAGACCGCAACAAACATCGATATGATGCTAGAGTGCGTTCGCAGGAGCTCCAGCCGGGGGACAGAGTCCTGCTGCGAAATTTGGGTATTGCTGGCAAACACAAGATAGCTGACAGATGGAAGGCAATACCTTACCTGGTGATGGAAAAGCTGGGAGATCTGCCGGTCTACAAGATCAAACCTGAAGACGGTCCAGGGCAAATAAAGACGGTGCATAGAAACCTTTTGCTCCCTGTGGGGGAATTGGTAAGCACCCCTTGTGAGATGGGCCACGGCAGGGCCGCCGGGCAGAACAGAGGTGCTAGACCAAAGCCGCCATCCAACACAGACAGTGGGCCCCCTGCAGCTAACTTACCCCTATTCTGCACATCTGAGAGTGAGTCTGAGGAGGAAGACACAACCCTGGTGTATCCTGGGATGGAGACAAGATTTCAGTCTCGATCAGCTGAACCAAACGAGAGTTTTCCCTCTTCCGCCCTAAACCCAATGGCGGAACTATTTAGGCCCCTTTCTGATACCCCGGTGCTGCTGATGAGACCCCCCTGTGATGACACACACAGGTTATTGGACAATGGGGACAGACAGGTAGAGGATGTCCTGGGCACCTTGGACCCTCCAGCGTTAGAACTAGGAGTGCAGGGGCCTACGCCAGTAGCCGAGGGACCCTCCAGGGAAGCCTCTCCATCCGTCACTCAAGAGGATGTTCCCCTTACTTCGGCAACAGAGATTCTCAATAGACGAGACAGGGTGATAAGACCAGTGAAACGGTTAACTTATGATGCACCTGGGGTGACTAGTGAGGAGCCAATACATTTAGCACACAGGCTTGTGGAAGCTAAAGTGGGCTTCCTGAGGCCCTTTGGAGGAAACCAATGAGTTGGTATAAAGGGAGTGTGATTTGTCGGGACGACAAAGTCTCGGCTGGGGGGAGGATGTAAGCAGTGTCAGGATGAGCTCCACCCTGACATCTGGTGGTGAGGTGTGGCAAGTTGTGGAAAAGAACTTCAGGGGCAGATCTCATTTGCATAGGCACACCCACCACGCCTAGAATGAGACCATAGCTGCCCAAATGGTCACTTTGGCTGCTGTGGGATCCCCAGTGTCTCTGTATTGGGGCAGGAAGAATAAATTGTTATTACCCTGATTATGGGAACTGTGCTTGGAACTGTACGTGGCCTTTTGTTACGATGGAGGGATTCACCATCATCTAAGTAGCACTCGCTAGGCAAGGGTCATGGGTTCCAAAACTGTGTGAATGGAGAGAGGCTGGGGACAAGTATTAATACTTGGTGGCATGGGCCCCTTGGTGAGGGCCTTACATGCTGATTGCACTTCCTCCTCTCTCCACTGTGGAATATCAGAGCTAATTTTGATTTCATTAGAAGTCTAGTTATAGGCTGCTGAGCTCACTTTGGGCTGACAGTGCACCAGCACTGGGGCTCCCCTACTATAAGCTGAATTCACCTAAGAGCTGAAATCACTGAGTGTTGTGTTAAGTAGTGGGGGAGCCTGAAGATATAGTGTGGAGCAGTTTGCGGGACGGCTGGTGAAGCAGTTCAACATGGAGCAGTGTGTGAATGGCAGGAGCTGCTTGTGGGCCATGGAGCTGAGTGAAGGAGTTCGTGGGGCGGCTGGCGGAGCGGAGCGCAGCTGAGCGAAGGAGTTCGTGGGGCGGCTGGTGGAGCGGAGTGCAGCTGCGCGAAGGAGTTTTGTGGGGCGGCTGGCGGAGCGGAGCGGAGCGCCGCTATGGAGCTATGGGGCGGTCAGCTTCAGATCACGTAAGGTGCCTCTTACCCCCGTCCCATTTCCACCCAGGTTGGGAGGTAAAGCTCCGCCGATAAACTTTCGAACTCTGGGGCTGCCCTGACCAGGGACAGAGACTTTTGGGGCATTGGACTTTTGGGGTTGCTGGACTCAAGAACCAAAGGGAAAAGGGCATGCCCCAATTTGCCTGGGGTGGGTTTTTTGCTCATGGGTTGTGTTATGAATCCTGTTGGTGGTGTTTCCCCAACATAATGCCACATTGTTTCTCTCTGTTATTAAAAGACTTTTGCTACACTCAGACTATGTGCTTGCGAGAGGGGAAGTATTGCCTCTTGGAGGCGCCCAGCGGGGGTGGTATATATTGGTCCCAGGTCACTGGGTGGAGGCTCGAGCCGGTTTGCATTGTGTTATTGGAATGGAACCCCTAGATATTGAACCCGGCCCTTGTTGCTGCCAACTCTGACGGGCAGAAGGGTTACAAGAGTATACACTCCATATGCTGGTATCCAACATTGTACATGCAGTCATTCATGCTTTAGGAAAGGTGCCCAAAACTGGTGACAACAAAGACATTGTTGACCATTTGCAGAAAGTCAAAGGATGCACCCTGACCTAAATATTTAGATATAGATACACACAAATACGGCATTAAAAGATCATTATTTACGCTGCAAAGACAAACATTGCAAAGTTAGGAAATATCAGCTTTATGGTTGCCCATGTAACCTTACTTGAGTCCCCTTGTGTGTCCGTCCTGTGTACTGAATGAGGCAGAGGTACTGTGGAAAAATGTGATCATGTAATTGAAGACTGTAGCGTAATGCATCCGCACAAGAGGGCAAACTAAGGTTGAACAGGCAGCTATAAATCTGATATTTCCTTATTTCAAGCACTTGACTTTGCAACCCAAATAACATAACTGTAACACCCACCATCATACATTATCCCCAAGGTTAGAACTTGAACCTTTGGCATTGCCACATTGACTACTGCTATTTAAGCTACAGAGCTAACAACATTAGCTGGCTCCAGGAGAAGGTGGCTTTCCCAAAAGGAGGAAATGGGGAAGCCCAATGGCCGGGAAGCCCAAACTAGCCTGCTTCTCTCTCGTCCTACCTCATAATTGAGAGAGCTCCTGGCCTGTGTGTTACCCCCAGAATAGGGGCAGTGGCCAGTTGCAGTATGTGCTAGGTCTGAGGGATGGCTGGGCAATGTCCAGCCCATAGCTCACTCTCTGTCCCTGCTAGAGAGTTCAGAGAGCTCCTGCCTCATGCAGTGCCCCCAGCGGGGGCAGTAAATGGGCCACTTGGGGCCTGGCTCTGTCCTCTCCACCCCAGCTCCCTGGCATTCCCAGTGCAGCGTCTGCTACTGCTGCTGTTGCTGCCTTGATGGCAGCATCAGCCTGGCCTTTGGAATGTTCAGTCATTTAGGCAGGCTGCCAACGTTTTCCTGAAGAATGCAAGTGAGAGGAGGGAAGTAGAGATTTCTAATATTTTATATCTCAGCCAAATCTGAACAGAACTTCTTGGGACAAAGAAAAGGCACTTCTGTAGTCCAAGGGCATTCTCCCTGAGAGCTTCTCAAATAAAAAGAGGGAAGAATCCTTTGGAAAGGGATTAGATAACCTAAATATAGGAGTCACTACTGGCTCCCCCTATAACATATATTTTCCAAACGCAAGTGCTTGTTCAAAAACAAGATCAGTGAAAACCTGCAGTTGATTAGTTTTGATCTCACCTGACAACAGATTCACAGATTTAAAGGCCAGATGGGGCATTTATTACAATTTAGTCTGACCACCTGCACAACACATGCCATATGATTTTACTCAGTCATTCCTGAATTGAACCTGATAACTTGTGGTTGAACTAGAGTAAGTCTTTTACAAAAATATCCAATCTCAATGTAAAGACTCCAAATGATGGAAAATGTATCACACCCCCTGGTAAGCTCTTCTAGTGCTCATTACTCGTGCTATTGAAAACCTGCGCCTCTAGTTTGAATATTTCTAGCTTCCATTTCCAGCCATTGGGTTTTGTTAGCCATTGCTAGTTTAAAAATCCAACTAGTATCAGAAATCTTCTCTCTGTGTAGGTACCTACAGAGTATTGAATGTGATCAAACTACCTCCTAGTCTTTTCTCCAACAAGCCAAATAGATTGGGCTCATTAAGACTCATTTTAAAGTGTGTTTTCCATACTTGGCATCATTATTGTAGCTCTTTCCTGAATCACGCCCAGTTTCTTAACATACTTTTCGAAGCACGGACAACAGAACTGGATATGGTATTCCAGTGGGCCCCACCAGTACTCCTTCACATAGAGATAATATCACTTCTCTACTCAACATGATAGTCTCCTGTCAATACACAATCAGATGTCATTAGTCCTTTTTGCTACAGCATTGTACTGAGAGCACATGTTCAGTTCCTCAGGGGGCTTAAAGGGTGGATTTCTGCAATTTGCAGGTGCCTTTTGGCTTGTGGTAACCTTGTACTATACCAAGATACTGGAAAATGGACCTTTAGTTTGATCAAGAGTGCAACAACCTCCTTTGGAGTGTGGAAAGCTTTACTGACAGCCTGTCCTTTGAATGTGACTCTTTCCAAACCACATGGACTAAGAGACACCCACTGTTCTGCAGGGAATTCTTAAGTTTTTAGTTACAACTTTTCTTCCTTCTCTTGTTTTCTTTCCCATGGAAAACTTCTTCTCAGCTACAAGAAAGGGAAACTGGAGGGAAACATGAAAGGGACTTACCCACTGAAAGAAAGGGAAATATAGCCAGCAGCTACCAATTGCAAAATGGAGGCTTTAGGATTGCAGCTCCTTTGCTGTACCATATTTAAAGGGATAGCCCCAGAAAGACTTGCTGGGAATAAAGTTCCTGTGAAAAGGAAACCCAGGCCTGGTGAGAGTTAGGGAGCAGGAAGACATGGATCTAGGGTAGACAGTGTGCTGACTGCCACTGTCAGAACTGTTTGGAAAATGTTGACATTTTGATAAAATAAGTAAGTAAAATTTTCAATTTTTGACCATCTCTAACTACTATATCACATTGTCTTCTTGGAGTTTGAAAGAGGGGCAGGACAGGAAAGAATGGCATTGACCTCTGGGACTGTTGCACACATGCTTTCACCTCCGCACTGCCTCATTTCATCTTACAGATGTGAAATGCATCTCTCTCATTACAGCCCACTGTAGTTCTGTGATATGACAACAGCAATAGGACATTCTCAAAACGGTCTGTGGATCTGCATGGTTCTGTGAAGACTTTGGGGGGAACGCCAAAGAGCCTGCATTTTCCACTTTTACAGTGGTAGTACATCTGATAGGGGTCCGTGACTTCAATAAAAATGAGACGCAGCAGGTGAAATCCCAGCCATACTGAAGTTAATAGGAATTTTGCCATTGACTTTAATGTGGCTGGGATAGCACCTTGGTTTCAGAAAGCTTAAGCACCTGTGCTTTATCTAGAAGTGGCATGTATACTGCTTGTATGCCTACTAAACATGTCCAAGGTAAGAGAATTAAAAAATAATATAAATCATGGGTGGCAATTTTATCCAGTGGTTAGATACCTAGTGGGTGGGGAGCAGATGATAAAGGCCCATACACATAAAATCAGGAATGGGGATGACGATGCTGGCAGAAATGGTAGCACATCCTCACACCACCACAAGCACTTCACTGAAGACCACTTTAATTGGACTGCTGTTCATCTCACAGGCAAAGGGGGATTTGAGTGCAACGTAGGAAAGGGAGGTGCAGATAAGGTTGGGTAATTGACTACGGTTCACTATGAGAACTGATGGGGAAGGAGGATTACGAGGCAATAGATAATGGGCAGTCATTCAGTAAATTAGAAAAAAGTGTGGGGTGGGGAGGGTGAAAGTTTGTATCAAAAATGAAAAGATGCAAAAATGCTCAAGTGTGCTTAATTGTCTAGACAACTGCACACTCTTTATTATACCTTTTGCCCCTTTGGTTGTTGTGTTAGGTCCTTGTTTAGGCCTTGATCTTCCAAACACTTACGCAAGCTCTTAATTTTACTACTGTGAGTGGTCCCACTGTGTGTTCCATAAAGCACCATGCACACTTGTTACTGCTGAACAAATATAATGATAATAATGTATAAACCAGGAGAGGAAATCTTCCCCCAGAGAAGGAAATTATAGCTCTTTAAAATGTGCCTGATGTGATTTATAAAGTAAATTATTCTAATTAGAACTATTCCAAAAGTTAGAGCAACAACCCAACCTAGATCTAGGTCCTGCACATGGGCCCACCTGCGTGCATCCCTGCACCTACTGACCCACTGAAGTTAAAAGCCCCACTTTTGTCAAAAGACTTGCTCCGGTTCAAGAACCTTTCAAGCAAACCGTGGCCAATTTATGATGTTGAGTTATAAGTACAACTTTGCCAGGCTTCAGTACCGAACTAGGGGCTTGTCTACATGGGAAGTTAGAGCTCAGCAAGCCAGGGTTTGAATCTACAGCGCACTAGCTTGCCACACACTAACTGTCACATGGACTATGCTACTGTGCACTAAAAGACCTATTGTGTGCATTGATGTTTCAAACATCATTATGTCACAGCGAACCATGGAACTTTTAGTGCATGGTAGCAGGATCCACAAAGCCAGTTACTGTGCTGCAAGCTAATATAATGTATTCACACACCTGGCTTGCCATGCATTAACTTCCTGTGTACATAAGGCTTTAGAGAGAACTGGTGCTGTTTGTTTTGAGATTTGGGTGTGGAATGAAACCACAGAATTTATTTGTGCAAATCCCCGCAGAGGAAAATGAACAAGTCTCATAACAGCTCTTGATCCTGTCCCCTATTCCTTCTCCATGTGCTTGTCATCTCTCAGGTTGATTGTTGCATCACCTTCGGTCTGGTTTCAATGCCTCTTCTTACACCAATCTATCCAAAATGCTACAGCTGAAAGCACCAGTTTAGCAAGGTGCTTAAGCACATGCATTGCTAAACACATGAAAAATCTCATTGATTTCAATTAAACTACTTACATGCTTAAAATCATACACATGTATGAATACCTTGCTGAATTGGTGCCTAAGTCGATTTCCTCTCTTCCTGTTCTGACCAAATCCCTATTTTTGAATCCCTCCCTTGGCTTTCTGTCTCCTACCACTTGAAGTGTAAACTCGTTATCTTCACCTTCAAGTCAATACAACATCCATACCTCCATTTACCTTTCTCCTCTCGTTTCCTCCGGCTCCCTCTCTGTCTCTATGTCCTTCTCAGACATTTTACTGCTCCCTTCATCTCTTTTTCCCACCCTTGGCTTTAAGCATTCTCATATGCTATCCCCTACTCTGGAAACAGTCTTGCTGAGTCTCATCATTCACCCCTTTCTTCATATCTTCTTTCAGGTAAGCAGCCCCTATCCCCTTTTTATCATAATTCATAATATCAACACTCTACTCTTTCCTAAAGAGGAAAGATACAGAAGAAACAACATCGCATGTGAATGTATCAAAAGAGTCAAGGCTCTTCAGAGAATGTGATGATATTAACTCTGTGCTTAAAGTTAATTAAATCATTAACATCTTCAGCATTTTTCAATGTCTTGCGGAATAAGAGCCTGATAAGCTATACAGTGACATAACAGATTTGAACTAACCAGCTTGGAGACTGGCCTGGGGACATAGCACAGACAATGCTCTGTACTGCCTTGTATGAGAACTGGGCTCAGTTCCCAGTCCCTGTCTCCCAGTTTCCAAGTCAAGAGGGGTAGGATTGGTAACATCTAAAAGTGGGTAGGCAAAAACCGACATGTAAAATGATCTTCAAGCCAGGGTACTGAGGCAGATCAAAGATCAGAACCTACCCCGAGGAACTTTTTCTTGTGTGAATTGTAGTGTAGGAGGCAAATACATTTGGTCAGGTTCTGGGAATAGCCATCATTTCCAAAGGAAAGACAACAAAAATTCGTGACTTTTTCCTTTCAGCAATTCATCTCTCTCACAAAAGGAGGCCAATGCCATCATTATGCTACATGGCCCTCCAAAGGGTTACTCAATACTTTTGATAGCTTGGTCATGCTCTCTGAAATTCTCAGCTAGGTCTAACTGCATAAAATGGTACATCTTCACATGGACATGGAAGATGCCCATAGGCTGTTCTGCCGAGAGGTTTTCAGCCAGGTGACAGTTAGATTAATGGTTGGTCAACATCGTCTTACTAATCGGTTAAACAGGTCAGTCAGTAAGGCCTGTATCCTGCCACCACTTATGCATGTGACTACATTATACACATGAGTAATCTTATTGGCTTCAAAGGGAATTACTCACAAGTAAAGATCAAGATGTGTGTGTTTGTAGGATCAGGGCCTGCCATAGCATCCAAGGCCTTTTAACCCTATTTTGAGTGCTGTGTTACTTCTACAAGGGGATAGGTTGGGGAAGTTGGCTAGTAGGACTTAGCAATAGCTTTTCTGTCAAATGAAGGCTGCTTTCCAGAAAATTTGGCTTACTCCCTTCTGAGAACATTTCAAAACATGAAAAATTTGGAGTATTTTGCTACCCACATGATAGGAGAATGTGTTCTATGAAAACAGTGTACTGAATTTGCCCAACTATTTCCACTCCAAGTACATTCGTTAATCATGCTATTAAGAGCGATGAGCATATTTTAGAATATTAATATTGTATTTGTCAATACTAAATTTTATTATTAAAACATATATAATGATTCTGAGATTAGGGTTTTTTCATATACTTAATACCCAAGCTAAATAACTAATCCACAGAGAACAGGAGGCAGAATCCGCAGCTGAGCGAGATCACAATTATAGGACATACTGTAGAGGACAGGGGGAAATTTAGCTCACAGCTTTCTTATTAATATTCACCACATAGTCTTTTTTCTGTTACAAAAAAGCTTTGCTTGTAAACTAGGAAAACACACTCCAGGTTTGCATAAATACTTCTTATGATCCACAAGCATTTTTAAAAAACATGCTGCATCTTAAAAAGAAAAAAAGTAGTTTTGTGTAAAACTTGAGATAAAAAAATATTCAGTTTAGCAATATAGCACTCCAGATTATCACCATGCACTTGAAAATGTTCTGTTTCATAGTTCTATTATTTTAGCACCAAAAGAATAGCATAAGTAGAAACTAACATGCACCTGGACTTTAATATATTCAGTGGGGTTTTTTTTAACAAAACAGAGGAGTTATTTGATATATTTTCCCAAGGGATGAATTGTTCCACAAGAAGAGTGGTCAATTATAGAACAAATGGAATCTTACAAACTTTAAACTCAACTGAAAATTAAGCAAGTAATACCTAAAACAAAAAATTCAGAAAAGGGTGCTAAAAATTACAACCTGCCTTTTTTATGACAATGTGGTGACAAAACAGAAAAATGGAAACAGCACTTAAAAAAGGTCTTTAACTCAAAGTACAGTAGTTTATTATTACTGGAACCGTTAAACCTTTATGCAAACTGGAGAAAATGGTAATTAATATAACATTCAGGAAATTCTATTTTTCAGGTAATATGAATGTATATTCCGTATGTTTGTATCTATATACACACAATATATAAACAAACACACATACACACATGTATTGTACATGCACAGACATACACACATACATATTACATAGACACATCAGTATAAATATATATGTGTGTATATAGATATAGATAGCATAGACACACACATATATTTCAGACTGAAATATGTCAAGGAGCAACATTATTTCCAAAATTGACAATCATTTTTGGTGGATGCTGTCTTTCATCTATATTACTCTATGCTTGTATGCTGTGTATATTTTTGTGTGCAGTTAGATAGCTTGTCATTGCTCTCTCGTGCTCTCTCTCCTCCCCCCATTTGCGTCCTCAGCAATTTCTTTAATAAAAATTATAAGTTCTCCCCTTTAGTGAGCTATTTCTACATACAGTAAATATAGTTAAACTTATGTTATAATTTATAAGCCAATTGCCACTTGAATTGTTAATTTGATTTTCGATACTCTTTTACAACATTAAAATAGAACAATTTGAATATTAATATCTTAAATTATGTTAAAGCATATATAATCTAAAATTGGGAATGAAAATATGATGATTTTCTAGAAGTTTCTACTCACTTGAGGTCTGTTTAAGATTATGCTGGAAATACACTACAGAATTTAAAAAATAGAAAAGTTAAAGTCAATTTTAACAATAAACCCATACCCATTCATCTTTTTTGGCGGGGAAAAAACCGCCCTTCACTCTTCTAATGATTATTCTATTATATAAAAATAATGGACTCTAATAAAATTTCAAAATCTGCATACAATTTTCTTATAAGTAGTAAAAGGTCCAAATGAGAAAATACTATGTTAGATTTAATGGAATGTATTTTTCAACCATGTAACAGATTTCTTGATGTGACAAAACTGAATTAATTATCTATCCAAGGAGAATAAGCCTAGATCCTCAATTTTAAAGATAGCACAAATAGGTTACATGTTATTTGAATGACTCACTTTACAAAAACACTGATATATTGTTTATATTCCCCAGAACTGACATGTAAACAGGAATCTCTGCCAAAGAGCAGGGTTTCTGCTATTTAGCATATCTATTGCTCACCACATTTTTAACCTCAAGTACTATTTGCTCCTTAGGTACATATATGTAGAAAATAGATGACAACAGTCAATGAGATAAAAGCACTGATCCTCCTTCCTGAAGTTAATGAGAGTTTTGCCATTGACTTCAGTGTGAGCAGGATTGGGTCCAATATATTGTTGGTTCCAGCAAGGGGAAACTTGTATATTTTTCACACACGGATAATATGCAAACCTCTTCTGCTTTGGATGAATAAGTTCTCTTTCACCAGTATTTTCCTTTACACTGCATTCCAAATGGATTTTAAGTGAACCTATTTGCTTGCCCAGATAGACTGAGACAGATAATCGGACTTTGAACAGGCCTGACTCCAAAAGGTACAGACAGAACTTTAGAATCTGGAAATTCTGATCTAGAAAAGGTTGTTGACATGTTCACATGAGGACATTAATGTTGTTTTTCACCTGCATTAAAATTGTGAGGAAGAATATAATAGATATATGCCTCATGTTCTAATTACACTGTACTATCTTAAAACCATCTTACATTCTGAAACGAACACAGCACTGAATATTGGAATGTTATCATATCAGGTAAAACAGCAATGAATTAAATTGTGTTATCTTCTAGGGTACATTATGCAAGAATATTTTAAAAACACTGAAAAACAATTTTGCACATCCAATTGTTCATTTGTATATGTAATACGTATGCACAAATTAAAATAAGATATTCTCTGCCAGATGACCATAGTGTTAGATATAGTGAAATGCTGGATACAGACACGTCACTGATTTTTAAAAAAATTTAATTCTCATGCTATATTAAAAATAAATTATGGTATTTTTAATCATTTAAAAATTATTACCCTTAATCTTCACACCAACAGCACAATAGATAATTGATCCACTATATCAAAATAACAGTAGTACATTTGGGTTAATTCATGTTTTAAAAATTAATTAAGAAGATATTTACATATTTACATAAAGAACTTATTTTATTATTAATCCATAGTCAAGTAATATTGGAACCATAATATTATCTCTATCTTTTGAACTATAAAAAAAATACAAATAACACAATA